>NC_090663.1:40792650-43292650 GCF_013368605.1 Nyctibius grandis
TAATTCATAGTATTACAAGATCTGGTAATTGAGTATTAGCAGTGAATAATTTATAAAACATATCGATGCCTGTTGTTTAGCAATATGACAGCAGAACTTAAGTAGCAAATAAAGATGTTAGGTATTGTAAGCCCAAATTTTTCAAATTAAACTCATAATTTGGCCACTGAATTGGAAGAATGTTCTGTAGCATTTTAAGATGGCTATTCTAATGTTTTGCTTTAAGAACCTTTTTTAAGAACTTTTGATATGTGATTTTTAAAAAGTTTTATTTTATTTTAAAAAATCTGAAGTGAAAGGACAATGTTAATTTGAGATAACTCACTTCAGGGACCTCCTGGAGAGCACTGTAGCTGACTGAGGTAGTATTTGAGTAGCTGACCACAAATCATTGTGCTCATAGTAAGCAAAGAAAAAAGAAAACCTGTCAAACAGTTATGCAGACACTTTTCAATAAGACCGATACTCACATGTATGGTTATTAAAAATGAAGGTAAATACATGTGTTTAATATAATGCATAGTAGTTAGGAAAACATACTGCAAGACTAGGACTGAGAAAAAACAGCCTTATAAAAAAGTTATTTGCTCTAAAAAGACCTCAGTCCAGCACCAGCCCAAAGTTTGCATAAATTACATAAAGTAAATAAAAGAATTGAGAAAGATGATAATCCAAGGCACTTTCATTTTGTAGAAAATAAAATACATATTGCTATTACCCTTGATCCATCCTTGTATGACTGCTTGTATTACTTGTCTTCTTGTTCCCTACTTGCACTATGTGTCAACACTACATTTAAAGAAATAAATACTTACTGATGAATAGGCATTATTAAATAAATCATAAAAATACATACACAAATACAATAATTTTCATCAGCGTGCTGACGGCAAAAAGTGAACTCCCTTTTACACTCTTAACACTGATCTTTCATTTAATTTCATTTCAACAAGAAGTTGTTATTATCTATTGTCTCTTTTTTTCCATATTTATCATCACAGTTTATGTAATAAAATCATTTATGCTTTTGCTTAATCTCAAGCACAACACAGGGACTTTTCCAAATGTGTATCTTTATCAAAGTTCTTTTACGCTTATGCTTGGATTTAAGTTCTGAGGTTCTGTAAGATTTTTGCATCACAGCTGAAAAAGGCAAATTCTCCAAGTTATCTCTGAATAATTTGTGTGAAATTACCTTTTAATTCTCTGTAGGTATATTAGTCTAGAAGAGAAGATTAGGAAGAGATGTGACAGCAGTCTTCAAAGAGAAAGCAAAAAACTGTCTTTTTCATTCAGAATAGTAAGAACATGAAATGATAATTTTACATTCCTGTAAAGAAATTCAGGCTGGACGTTGGGAAAATATTTCTAAATATAAAGACACTTAAGCACTGAACTAAATAGTCTATGGTTGTTGAAATCTTATCACTAGAATTTTTGATTACAGACTAGGTAAACGTTCTTGGTAATCATCTAGGGATTACTATTCCTCCTTTGAAGAGGTGGATGTTTGGTTTAAATTCTCCAGCTCCCATCTAGCCATATTTTTGGTTTCTTGTTGTTCACGTTTCCCATAATTTGAGGATTACAGTATTGGCAAATAGTAATCTGATATTTTCATTCTGCTTGAATCCAAATACTTAGTTCTTTATTCTGACACTGTTTATGGGATATTTCTGTTCTGTAATACCCCTGTTGTGCACCCACACACTGATATTTCCTTGTTCTCATATACACAAAGAGTAAACAGTGATGCTTAGTCAGAATCATATTTTAGGGCAAAAGAATAAGAAAACAAGGGCAACAAAAATGAAATTCTGCACAAGAGAACACATATAGAGTCTTTGTTAAACTCAGAATTTCAGTTGCATTATTTTCATTTTTTCAGTCATTGTCAGAGTAGAGTGTAGATTATGAAACACAATCATTCCAAGAGGTCATGTTTTGCTTCTAATTTACATTAGTCCAAAGCCAACAGAGAAGTAGGTCCAACATGTCTGGAGAACTCTGGAAACTTTGTAAGTACCCAGAAATATGGAAAGGCAGTACACAATATCAAATATTCAGTGATTTCATTATATCATAAATGACAGGCAGAAACTTTTTATTCAATTTTGATAAAATGGAGGTTTTGTAATAGTGGTAGGAAAGAAGGGTAATTTCAGGTGACTTTTTAGAGAAAAGAATCTCAACTAAAAAACTATGAAAATAATCTGTGACATGCTGTTCTCATGGAAATCACACATCCAGAATTATATTAAACAAGTGGTAGTGCATGTGGGACAACACTGTTTTTGAAGGAACACGACAGATAGTTCCTTTCTTTGCCTTGAGTTTGATAGTTTTGTGACTTCTATAGTAAAACTCTTTTATATAAGGTTTAGCATGGGTCATGGCACACAAAAGGGAATAGCCTCAGAACGTTTGTGTTGATATAGTTGATCAGTTATTTTCTCACAGATTCATTAACTGAAGAGGTCTTGTAGTCTGTAACTTCTACTGAGAACACGAAAACTATATGGAAGAATTGTGGTAAAAGATTAAGAAACATAGGTGGTGTAACTCAGGTTGAAGTAAGTTCTTTTAGAAGAGAAGTTTCCTAGTGCTTTGGTTATTTCCAGAAGCAGAATATGACAGGTGCAGGTATCTAACTTTTCTGAAAAAGTTATCAATATGCTACCTTAGGAGGTTAGATGGAAGAACTGTTTCAGGACTTCATTGCTGATATGCTGAATATATTTTTCTGATGCAGAAACGATCTCACTGTCCAGAGCTACAATTAGTAGGGAATTATGAAAATTAGTTTCAGGAGAAAAATGAGGCAAAATATGTATATATATGTGTATAGGAACAGAACCTGTCCATTTTGTTACTCTTTACACAAAAGAGCATTTAAAAATTTTCAATGTGTAATCATGTAAATTTAAGATATGACACAGACAATCATTTTGGTAATAACTGTAATGGCTTAAAATGAAGATTCCTTTCTCAGCAGCTGAGCCGCAGTAGCCAATTATGTGAATGATCTCCATCCATTTCAGTAGAAAATATAACTCCATTTGGGCTTCCTCCAGGTCAACACTAACAGTTGGACTCCCTCCTTCTTAAGCTGCCCCATTTAAATCTGGAATAGACATCTGTGTATGCATCTTTATTAGAAAACAAGTCAAAACAGACTAACTGGATAAAACTATAAGTTTTCCTTGGAGTGATAAATTAATATATAATAGATTTAATATACCTTATAATACAATAGGCTTATTACACCATATACCAGAGCCTCCAAACCGTGTAAATTCTGTGAGAAGAGCAACCTAGGAAGTCTCAGTCAGCATACATGCAACAGAAGTCAGACCTATGATAATTTTACCAAAACATCTCATGTAAACTTCTTTATTTTAATCACGTCTCCAAACAAAAGAGAAAAAATGAGTAAAGGATTAAATACATATGAGGTCTAGCATTTTACAGCTCAAAACCTTTATCCAAAGAGAAAACACAGGCAATGAAAAATTTCTAAATACTTCATTTTCTTGCTTTGATTACCTAAGCCCTTTGATTGGTGTTATGATTTCTACAAATGTGTGTAAAAGGAAAAGGGAAATGAAAAACTGAAATAACAAATTGAAATCACAAAGCTTGATGCAGAAAGTGGAGGCTACAATAAAGTAACTAACTGGGATGATATTAAATGAAAGATTGGTCTTATTTGTTAGGAATCAGTTCTTGCAAAAAATGGAACCAGGCACCTTTGTATTCAAAAGCAGTAACAATATGTGTTGAACTAAAAGATACCCTGCTTTTCCTGTCAGCAGGTTTTAGGTCTGTAAGCAGCCTGGTGTACAAAACATAAGCATGTTCCGTACACTGCTTTCCTTGGCAGTCTCTAGCAACTGTACTGTCTTGTGGAGAAAGGAATTCAAACATATACTTGAAACTTGTTCCAATGGCTTTTCACTGGCAAAATTCCAGCAACTTCTCTGAAGCCTTGCCACGTCACTGAGATTTTCAAAGCACAAAGCATGATTAATTTCAAAAAGTATAGTGCTACCAGTCTGACCTTCTCTGTTTTTGACAACAAAAGTGGTCTGAGACAAAGCTGCCTATTTTATGGCTGTGTTCTTTGGTGTACTCAACTGGTATTAGCTTTGCCTGTTTGATTAGTGTATCGCATTTATCGCTACTGTATATTGATGCTGAAAGGCCCATTACACATATATTCATGAATAGAAGTGCCTCTACAGTTGTTATTTTCCTGCTTGCTTAATCTCATGATTCATAATAATAAAATACAATATAAACCACAAAAATTTTACATAATACATATACACATATACATATATGCAATATGCATAAACATAAAAATTAAAATTAAAAATTTGCGAAGACCTACTTGTTCTAGAACATTTTTATTAGTCACTTGAATATGACTGGAAGACCTGAATTCTTTAGAGTATAAATCTTTGACATACAATACTTAGAAGATTGTTTTGTGACCAAGTAATTGAAAATAAGATTTGTAAGTGTTTCCAGTGCACTGGCGATTTCAGAATAGTTTTTTGTCCATATGTGTATCTTCTGCAGTAATAAAATGCAGCATATCACATTTACAGTGAGGAATTCACTGCCTTAAATATTGTCTCCTTTGCCATGGTGTAAGAATGCACACAGAGTCAGTACTACTTGCAAATCTATCCACAGACTAACTGCCTCATGTTAACTTCTTCATAGTACCATCCCCTTGGTATTCCAGTCTAACTTCTCTACTTCCCACACAGAGCGGTATTTCTCTACAATAATTATTTCCACAGTGCAATTCCTCTCAAATATACATATTCAAGTATCTGCACTTGATATGTACATCAAAAGTAAGTATTTGATAGTCTTATTTATTCCAATAAGCTCCCTGTTTTTATGAATAAAGTGGTCAGAAATCTTTATAAATCACCTAAAGGAGGAAATAGTTCTTAGAGCAGAAAAGCTTCTAGGCTTTTTTATTTAAAAACATATTTAAAAACATGGATCTTCTAGCAAGCCAATGTATACATTCCACATTCAAGATTACATACATGTCAGCCCTTGTTTTTTGAAACTTAATATCTAGAAGACAACAAACTATTGCAATAATACTTTATTTTTCCTATTCAGTTAACAAAAATAATAACTATAAGACTAGGCATAAACAATAGAAGCACACTAGCTTTAAAAGAGAAATTATAAACAAGAATCAAGCAGTATAATACTTCTTCCTTTGAAGTTCACGGCAAAAACTATGAGTTAACAAGAACATTAAGCATTAATCACTACTTTAATATTAAACTTTAAGGATGTGTTATAGCCCATCAAAGTTCATGGGATTTATGAATATGTTGCTAGTTAAGCATACACTAAAGTGTTTTCTTGGCTAGGAATGTCTTCCTGAATCAGAACCTGATATAATAAAATCTCACTTTTTCTGTAAACTAATTAATTTCCTGCTGTTATCTTTTCATTGTTGTTTCTCAAGTGCATGGTGATATTTTGTCATATTCACCTATTTTAGATGAAAAGATGGCTTCATTTTTAAAATCAATATTGGCTTTTTGGACTTATCTTTGCTTTCATTAATACCTTGCTGTGCAGAAAATGTGAGGATGGTCACAGCAGAACTCTCTTTAATCCTCGCACTGGGTTATGTCTTTGATCATCTATTAACTGAGACTATAGTATATTAACTTTCAGCTGAGTCAAGATAAAAAGGTTTCTGTGAGTGGAAAGTTTCCTTCTTTGCTATTCAGCACTCTTGGATATTAATAACAAGCAATATATGAGCTGTCTTTCCTTATAAACAGTGTAGACCAGAGAGGACTAACGTTCAAACACGTTTTTCTGCATAGACTTATTGTGTTTGATATATTGACAGAACTTCGTATCATATATCTCTTAAAAGAAGAAAGCCCTTGAAAAGGGCAAAAAAAGAAAAAACAAGGATAGGCTTTGAAGTTGTAAGTAAACTGACTTCATTATAGATTAATACGAAAGAATAATACTCCACACAATTTTGTAAAGTTTAACTTGGGTGAGTACTTTAAAAGGCTTTTTCAATTAGTTCTTTTGAATCCTCTACCATCTTTAAGTCAATGAGACAAAGGAACATAACTAGTATCATGCTTGAACAGTCTAGAAGCCTGTCTAGTCCCGTATCTCTAATGATGATTAGAAGCTGCTATTTCAGAAAATAACGTGGGTAAAATTGGCAGGCAGAGTTAAATGTTAATATATTAATCTTCCAATTACATTTGTAGTTTAATATCTGTTTCAAAATTGTTACAGGAATTGTCATAGATCTGACTATTCCGGATAGGCTAAATAAGTATCCTAAAATATTTTAAAAATTTTGCAGATTTCTTTGCCTCAGCAGCTTTCAATCCCCAAAAATGACATAGATTAATTACAAATCATGATCACAAAGCTATAATTTATTTGGAATTATTCACTTGACTGTTTCATTATTCTTGCGTTTTGAGACAGGGAGAATTTATATTATGGAGGAGGATGAATGGGTGGCAGCCTAGTGCTTGGCTGTAAGCATTCAACATTTAGCTACAATGCTGGAGCAGTTCTACCTATTAAGTGAAATGAGGAATAATTACTTTCCCCTTTTTTTTCCTGTTAATTGAACCTGATATTTGTTTAAAGTTCTGCTGTTAGACATTTGCTGGACTTCTATTTCTTTTTTCTTATGACTGTAATATTTCCTTTAAAATATTCTGATTGTGATATTGAATTTGAAAGAAAAATGTCGGAAGTAGAGTGTTCAGAAAGTGGAGACTAAGAAAAATATTTTTTTTATCTAGCATAAAGCTGTTGAAAATGTGTTTCTCACACATTTTAGGACTTGTTTTTTTAGCATTAGGTGCCTCTTCATTTGTCATTGACTTAAATTACATAGCCAGTAATGATCATTAGCAACACTGTTGAAAATTAGTGTCATAACAGCGCTTATATATTCTTTGGAGTTGAACAGCATTATTTTTATTTTATGTATTTTGTTTTTAAATAAGTGATATATTAACTGAATACCACACAGTAGTTCTTTCTAGCAGGGGAAATCACTGAAACACCTATATGCAGTTATTTAGTGTATTTTGTGTTTCTGTCAAACAGTTTTCAAGGTTTAGGAGTGTTTTTTCTTTTCAAATTTCTACAACAAACAAAGTGAAGTGTTATGCCAGGAAGTAGTAGCTATTAGCCTATTCCTGGTTTCAGTGTATACAGTATCATGTTTTCTCTTTATTTGATGAGCAGAGAAAAATAATCCAGGAAGTCAAATATAATGTTTTATCAGTTCATCTGTAATGATAGTAGGAATAGTAGGGATAATGAAATCGGGGAAGCAGTTCAAAATCAGGAGTGCGCTAGGTTATGCAATAACAGTAATGGATGTGAAAGGTAAAATGTAATTCCCTGAAAGTCCAAGATGCCTTACAATAACCAGTCAGGGATCAAGGAAGAAAGTCTTCACACCAGGAAGGAAGCTACATTCTTGCTAGATACAGGAAAAGTCTCAGATTTGTTCTCTGACCTTTAAGAGGACAGGCAATGACCATTTTAGCCAATAGAATCAGTGCAGCAAGACATTTCTTAAGTTGCTAGAGAAAGATTACAACTGAATCTAAAAGAGAGAAGTAGAGGCTACCTGACATAGCGAAGAAGGTGAAGATCTTCATTGTCATATAGAATCCTTTTCCTTTGCTTTCTATTTTTGTAACAATTCTGTTATCACGAAGCTAGGCTTTTTACTAAACGTATTCTGATCTTTGAATCCTGTCTAATTCAAATTTCAAATGCAGACCAAAAGACAAACCTGAGAACAGACTTCAAGGCACACTGCAGGCTTTTTCTCGTGAATATATTTAAATTCTTCTTAAGCAAAAATCCCTACTTCTCCCGAAGGAAACCATCAGAGATTAGAAATTTTAAAAATATATGGAAACATTATAAAAACAGAATGTTAGAAAAAAACTAACACTGAGAGAGACAAACCTTTATTAGAAAAAAAAGTAGCTTTTTATAGTGTTTTGCATGCAAGCCATTTTCCAGATCTGATTCTGAGTTAAATACTGAAGTACTTTTCTGAACATATACATTATTTAAAAGATAATGGGAAAAAATATTAATACAGATTTTTTATGAGTTTTGTATTACTTTTATCAATTTTACAAATGATCTATGACCACAATATTGCGTATTTTTCAACTCTTGTGAAGAGGGGAAGTGTCATTATATCCATTCTACAAGTTAGGAAAGGAGGCACAGAAAGTTTAAATGATTTTTTTGCATTCTGGAAAGGGAAATGGGAATGTATGGTCACTAGTTGCATCCATATAATTGGAAATTGGCTCTTTTTTAAAGAGTACCACTAATTCTGCAGATCTTCAGGAGCTAGATTACTCTCACACAGTTATAACTATCTAAATATTTATCATCTAGGTTTTCTATGTAGTAAGTAAGTACCTCATGGTAGTTATTCATTCCACTGATTTATCTCCAGCTCTTTGAAAATTCTTTTGATTTAGAACTTTCTGTGTGTATTACTCTCTGTTTGATGCCTGACTTTTAGAAACAGATAAATGAGAGAAATTCAGCTGTGAGTCTCTAATGCAACCTATCTCCAACAGTAATGTTACTTTGGGGAACCAGTATACTTTGTTGTCTTCTGATAAAATGTTGTATATAGTGTTTGAACAGTTTCCTGAATCCCATCAGACAAATATTCAAACACCTTCAAAGTGTCATTTTCAGCTCTAGGATGTTTTATGTGGTAAACCCATATAATCACTTTGGCCTTCCCAACATCAAATTGGAGTTAGCAGACTAGCTTATTCACTTTGAGCCATTTGTAAAGGCCCTCTGGACCATCCTCAAAACATTTTCTATGCTTCAGAAATCTTTATAGTGACTCTGGGTCCATTTTCTTAGTACACTAATACTGATTTGTAGTTTTTTCATTTAAATTATGAAAAGAGCACTTTGACTTAAACATAATGAAACTTGGCTGTTGTGAGCTACTCTCTCAACTTCTGAACCGAAAGTCAAGAAAATTCAAGGCTAACAAACTTATGAGGCTGTAATCTGAAACAAATGATGGTACCTTGCTGGTATACTTTGGCCAGATAAATCAACCTTCATTAGAATTGTCAAGAACTATTGGAGCATACTAGCATATCTGAGTCAGTGTTACAAGGGACTCTTCGAAATGAAACTACTACATTTTGCAGAGCTATGTTCCTTCTTCATCTCTTTGAATTTTAGACTTTCTGTTTCCTTTTGTAGCAGGTACCACCTGACCTTCTATAAAATCATTAGTTTGGGGTTTCTCTTGCATGAATTTAAGAAAAGCAGTAACATGACATTGTGATAATTACAAGGAGGGAAATATGATGCACACCATTCAGATACAGGACAATATACTACTGTTACTGCAATGTATGGAAGTTAGCCAAAATCCATATGTTCTAAGATGTCTAGTAAAGCTTATATAATATATAGTCAGTGATTATATTTTTTCATCTTTAATTTCTCATAATAAACCAATCAGTTTAAATTACTTTGAAAAAGGCTTTTTTGGCTTATATTTTTCCACCCTGAATTTCTTATCATAAACCAATCATTTTGAATTACTTCAGAAAAGTTTTTTTGGCTGATGTTTCTTCAACTGTCAAACATTACTCTACTTTACAGTTATGTTAACTGATTGATCTATATATCGATCACATTCACTTTCATTAATGGTCAGTCTAGTCTTCCTTTCATGAAAATTAAAAAAAAATATATAAAGAAATATTTCCTGTACTTTGGAAACTAGTTTTCTGATGATTCCATGCTGCCAAATCTGCCTGATGTCCTTCATTTTTCAGAATACTGAGGGACCTCATACAACCTTGTGGGTGCCTGAGCAGAACACCTAGAGACCTAATGAGTCAACATTTCTGAAAACAGACAAGATTTGTTTCACACACTGAATCTGTTTTCTCTTGAGATTCTAGAATTGTAAAGGATTTTAATTTCACACATTGATAAAACAATTTCTGAAGTATATTTTGATACAGGTAGCTTATAAGGAAGTTATTGATTTAAGAAAGTCAGTTGTGAATTTTAAGAAATACAGTTACCCATTGTCTGGATTGAGTTTTTTTGTCATCAAGCAATTTTCTATAAACTAGCATAAGGTGTCCTTCATTCCACAGAGACAACACATGTGACAGTGGTATGATCTGTGGAGCCATCTTCATGAAGTTTGACAGCAGAAAGTAAAAAAGTTCCAGGAGAAATCTGTGGAAAAAAGTATAGTGTTTTTTTAAAAAAAAGTATCTTGCCACTTTCTTTTTGTTTTATATAATGTTACATACTAGACTCTGGTGACAAAGTCATTAAAAATAACACTAGCGTGATTATTATTTAATATTAAAAATACATATTTTTATGTACTAAATGCATTTGAACTCAGTCCACTATGAAAAAATACTCAGCTAGCAGAAACTCACAGCCAACTCCTCAATGTATGTAGAGAACCTGAAATCTCAGGTCAAAAAATAAATTCCCGAAACTGAGAGAAGTATGTTGTAGCAAGAATTTATAGTCTTTTCCAAATCCTCTCTTGAGTCATAAAGCTGGACAAGTAATGGAGGCGTATTAATAAACATTCCCCATAGGTTTGAGGGCAACTTGATACTCCAGATAATCCAATTCCTCTCATTATCTTGAGAAGCACTGACTTAAATAGGATATATTCTCCTGGTGTTGCCATGTCTTTTTAAGTACTGCAGAAAGTTTATCATTTTTTACGATATGCTGAGAAGGGACTGATTTTCTCTGATCTCTTTCTGCAATGATCTTTTCTTTGATGAGCTTCCCATATATCTGGTCCTTCTGAATGACTCAACTTATCCTTGGCCTTACTGGTTTATGAAGTTTATTGCTAGAAAATTAATTGGGAAAAGGCTCTTTTTTTTTTTAACTGGACTCTAAAGAATAGCAAAATAACTGTGCAATGTGTATCTCAAAGACTGGAACTAGAGGGATCAGATAGATTGATGGTGATAAGAACTGCTTGCAACTTAAAACAGATAGGTTCTTCATAGATTTTCCCTGACTTCTGTGATAAAAAGGTTTCTAGTTGAAGACTGTGATAGAGGACAGCAGAGAAAGGATTTTAACTGTATCCATAGTTCTGCTGGTTGTCTTTGTATCTCAGGATGTTATCCTGAAGAATGGTGTTAAAAACTGGAGTAAGATTGTGTTAAAAATGACCGTAAGCAGACTGGACTATGTTGTTGCAATTTGTTGGGAATCCACTTATCAGTCAGTAAAAGAATGGGTTAGAATTACAAGCTAAGTGGGAAATACATGGTTTGATCTCTATGCCAAATGGAAACACTGCCTTAGAGTAAAATAATTGCTTTTTAATGTCTAGAGACATTCATACTATGCACTGCAAAATGGGTGGAATTTGAGATTCACCCAAAGACTAGGATGTAAAATGCATGAGTTTTTTTAAAAAAAATATTTTTATAGTTTGGCTTGGCAGATTTGCCTCATATTTCTACACTTTGGCTAAAAGCTGTGTATATGATTTAAGCAGTGGGCCAGAAACATTCTGCCATTTTTTTCCCGTATTTTTTTGTGGCAATTAAATCTATGCTCTTCAAGCAGCTTGCTAACTTATATGGTTCCACCATCTTGGCTGGTAGAAAGGAAAGTATTGAAGACACAATGAGGGGGTCAGAGTAATCTATATCATAGATTACTCACTCTTTTCCTTCATTGACATCTATTGGTGGACGATCTGAATTATCTCATGAATCTGCCTTGAACCTCGTGAAATCAACCCTGAGAGGCGTCCCAACTCAGGGGGAGATGCAGGGTCCAACCTGCTGTGATCCCAGAGAGCAAAAAGGGCCTCACTTAGGATCACTATTTACAGGATCGCAAGATGATTGATTTTGGTCGGTACATTTTCATCACGGCCATTCTTGTCAGGCAGTCTTGGCACCTTTCAGAGTGGGCTATGATCCAGGCAGGAAGAGTTTTGGGTACTTTTTCCAGGCAACAGAAGTTTCAGGGGCGGTCAGGGAGTGCCTATTCATCCCAACTCACTGTATTTGTACTCAGGACAAGAAGATACCAGATTCTCTCAACTCACTGCACCAGTGGGCAAGATCAAAAAGTGCCGGATTGTCCCAAACACTGCACTTGTAATTAAAACAAGAACACAGTGTTGGCTGGTGCTGCCATTGCAATGTGGCCCAAGGCAGGGTCTGCACCACCACACATATAGATGCATTAGACATGATTTTTTCCACTGTGCTGTGATGCAAATACAGCTGTAGTTCAGTCACCTTCTGAATCTATGGATTCCATATGAATATTGGCTTCTCTGGACCATGCAGTAAAATGATTTTGTGGTGAATTTCCTCATACTTTGTATTGATGGATATAGGACTGTCACATTGAATGATGATATCCCTAGAAAATATAAACTACTTCTATATCAGTAAATTAAATAGTGCCTGCAACAACTTCATGTTCTCACAAATGTTTCAGTAGAATTTTCAAGGACCATTTCTGGTAGGCAGCTTCCTTCTTTTGGAGCCCAAACATATGGCAGCATAGACATAGGCTGTGCTGTGCCAGTTGACCTCAAAGCCCTGGCATGTTCCCAGAGATGCTTAGTTTGCTAGCAAAGACCCAGACATATGGTACTGACTCTCACAGTAGCTATGGCTATTAAACTATCCCTCAGATGTTCTATTTTGTAGTCTTGTCTGATCCCTCTTCCTCCTATTGTGCAGTTGGTTTGGTTACCTATAGTGCCACAAGGCTTGCTTTCCAGCTTTTAGATTAAGTAGACTTCTGACTCTGAAGGAAAATAAGGATTTGATATGTTCTTCTGAAGGAAGAGATGGTGCCTTGTAGTTTAACTAGAACCCATTCTCCCCAAAGGGAAGAACTGGATGTGTTCCTTCACTAGGATTTTTTCTGTTGAAGGAATACTTCTGTTGTTGCTAGGATGGAGCAGTCCTGCTCTTCCGTTAATTGTAAATCAAGAAGGAGTAAGACATTTTACTCTAAAGTACCTGTGACACTTCTTATTTTGTCTGGAAGAAGATAAGACCAGACATCTCTCCCAATTTTCTTTCACTTTCTTTCATATTAATTTTTTGTACGATGGCTAGAACTCAAGTAGTCTTATATATGGTTTTCTTCTCCGAAGATGATGCAAGATCTTAGCAACAAATGAATAACAACAAATGAAATAGCTTCAATAATCAGAAGTAAAATGTAGCTAAACTTTCCACAGTTCATCTTCATAAAGGATGGAACTTAGCCACATGCCTGCGTTCATCTGTGAAACAACATGTACTTAAGATAACCCTGAAGCAACAGATGTAATGCAACTTAACAGTCTTAGCTCTGACCAGTATAAGCAGCCTCCAAAGCAATACAAGATATTGTATGAGCAACAGGCAGGCTTACAACTGTTGTTTTTGAACTAGTTTTGTCACAGGTGATTTACTGTAATTTTCAGTAAAATCATTTTCAAAATGGGCATGTTTAGAAGCACTCAAACACTGTAAAATTCATGACAAAATATGTCACTTATGAGCACAAATAATTTCATTCAGAAGTAACTCAAATTAATACATTGTGAATTTTGGCCTCAGTGACTTAAGGTCACAGAAATGGACTTTGATAGACCAACATACTACTACTTCCAGTTACACCACAGAACCTGGAATTTCTGCCTTGAATATACAGTTGTCAAGAAATGGACATTGATAGCCAAATTTGGTTTTGGAATGACATTTTAAAATGAGGTGGGCCTTAGTAATGGAGATTATGAAAACCCCAAACTGTATATTTCAGATATTTCTCAACAATCAAACATCCATCTCAAGGTGACTTAAAATGAATACCTAAAAAATGAAGTATTTGCAATCGTAAATAACTGACTCGTGCACAGTTCACTAGCAGTTATAAGTTGTATTTCTTGATCTAATTAAGTCTAATACAGTTTTCCTCTTAAAAACAAAAGTACCTTTTTTAAAAAGCTAGCACAGGCTAGCCCAAAAATGACGAAGTATTTCAATGGTTTTGGATAAGTATCTTCATGATACAGACTTACACCCCATACATTTCATTCAGAACCAAACTCCTATGTATTTTGTATTGAAAGTTAAAGCTATTTAAAAATATTAGCAATTCTTAATATCTTTATCCTGGTAATTCTTATGATAGTAAGATAAAGACTTATGGTAAACAGAATCACAGAATTGTCTTGGTTGGAAAGGACCTTTAAGATCATCAAGTCCAACCATTAATCTAATGCTACCAAGTCAACCACTAAACAATATCCCTAAACAATATCTCTAAGCACTACATCTACTCATCTTTTAAATACCTCCAGGGATGGTGACGACTCTACCACTTCCCTGGCCAGCCTGTTCCACTGCTTGATAACCCTTTCTGTGAAGAAATTTTTCCTGATATCCAATCTAAACCTCCCCTGGTGCAACTTGAGGCCCTTTCCTCTCATCCTATCGCTTGTTACCTGGGAGAAGAGACTAGCACCCTCCTCGCTACAACCTTCTTTCAGATACTTGTATACAGCAAGAAGATCTCCCCTGAGCCACCTTTTCTCCAGGCTAAACAACCCCAGTTCCCTCAGCCACTCCTAATAAGACTTGTTCTCCAGACCCTTCACCAACTTCATTGCCCTTCTTTGGACTCTCTCCAGCACCTCAATGTCTTTCTTGTAGTGAGGGGCCCAAAAATGAACACAGTATTCAAGGTGTGGCCTCACCAGTGCCAAGTACAGAGGGACGATCACTTCCCTAGTCCTGCTGGCCACACTATTTCTGGTACAAGCCAGGATGCTGTTGGCCTTCTTGGCCACCTGGGCACACTGCTGGCTCATATTCAGCTGGCTGTCGATCAACACCCCTAGGTCCTTTTCTGCCAGGCAGCTTTCCAGCCACTCTTCCCCAAGTCTGTAGCATTGCATGGGGTTGTTGTGACCCAAGTGCAGGACTTAGCCTTGTTGAATCTCATACTGTTGGCCTTGACCCATTGATCCAACCCTTTGAGATCCCTCTGCAGAGCCTTACTACCCTCCAGGAGATAACACTCCCGCCCAGCTTGGTGTCATCTGCAAACTTACTGAGGGTGCACTTGATCCCTTCGTCCAGATCATTGATAAAGATATTAAAGAGAACTGGTCCCAATACTGAGCCCTGGGGAACACCACTTGTGACTGGTCGCCAACTGGATTTAACTCCATTCACAACAATTCTTAGGGCTCGGCCATCCAGCCACTTTTTTACCCAGCGAAGCGTACGCCCATCCAAGCCATGAGCAGTCAGTTTCTCCAGGAGAATACTGTGGGTGACTGTGTCAAAGGCTTTACTAAAGTCCAGGCACACAACATCCACAGCCTTTCCCTCATCCAGTAAGTGGGTCATCTTGTCATAGAAGGAGATCAGGTTAGTCAAGCAGGACCTGCCTTTCATAAGTCCATGTCGACTGGGCCTGATTGCTTGGTTGTCCTGTACGTGCCCCATGATGACACTCAAGATGATCTGCTCCATAATCTTCCCTGGCACCAAGGTCAGACTGACAGGCCTATAGTTCCCCAGACCATCCTTCCAGCCCTTCTTGTATACGGGCGTCACATTTGCTAATTTCCAGTCAAATGGGACCTCCCCGGTTAGCGAGGACTGCTAATAAATGATGGAAAGTGGCTTGGTGAGCACATCTGCCAGCTTTCTCAGTACCCTTGGGTGGATCCCAACTGGCCCCTTGGACTTGTATGTTTCTAAGTGGCATAGCAGGTCTCTAACCATTTCCCCGTGGATTATGGAGGCTTTACTCTGCTCCCCGTCCCTGTCCTCCAGCTCACGAGCCTGGGTATCTGGAGAAGAACTGGTCTTACTACTAAAGACTGAGGCAAAGAAGGCATTAAGCACCTCAGCCTTTTCCTCATCCTTTGTCACCATGTCTCCTCCTGCATCCAATAAAGGATGGAGATTCTCTTTGGCTCTCCTCTTCTTGCTAATATATTTGTAGAAACATTTTTTATTGCCTTTTACAGCTGTGGCCAGATTAAGTTCTAGCTGGGCTTTGGCCCTTGTAATTTTTTCTCTGCATAGCCTCACAATGTCCTTATAGTCCTCCTGAGTCACCTGCCCCTTCTTCCTAAGGTCATAAACTCCTTTTTTCCCCAAGTTCCAGTCAAAACTCTCTGTTCAGCCAGGCTAGTCGTCTTCCCGGACAGCTCGTCTTCTGGCACATGGGAACAGCCTTCTCCTGCACCTTTAATATTTCTTTCTTGAAGAGTGTCCAGCCTTCCTGGACCACTTTGCCCTTCAGGACTGCCTCCTGAAATAGTTTTTGCTTTTAAAAAACTAAATAGTACAGTCATTTACTTATCCCTTTCAATCACAGGATTTCTGTGACTGAATAGCACACAAATAGTATTTCAAAGTTAAAGGTTGCAGCTAGGGATGTGATTTCCTCAAGAACAGTTGAAAGCAATTGAACTACTCCTATCACGTTACAATATTAATATACCTAATTCTATCCAGGACCATGATTTAATATGAAGGTTATGTAATTGTACAGGCAAGTAAACAAGACAGAACATGCTCTCTATTTACTGAATACTATATTGTTATTTATCACTAAACTCAATGTTCAATATATTTCAAAAACTGGTGACTGAAAACTGTGTAATTACTATTTTTTAGTAGAATAAGATACTGTTATAAGAGATAGGAAACCTATTACTGAAGTTCCTAATACATACAACTCAGTATCAGAAAAAAAAAAGAATGTCTGAAAAATGTTTAAAAAACCATTTCCAATCTAGAGAGTCTCAAGACTGGGTAAAAACTCAGGTGTTAACAGGCATGGAATTGTTGTGGGTTGGAACTGCTTCAACAGACACACAGCTGGTTCCATAAATGATCTTTCAATCACATCTCCAGGAATCAGGACATTAGGTGAAAAACGAATAAATTTTATTTTATTCTTTTTAAAAACTAAAGCAAAAACATGAACGCTTCTAATATAAATTTGGGAAGTTTTATAAAGTGATCTGAATTAAGCTGGACATGGCAAGAAGGAGAAGACTAGGTACAAATGCCAAAACAGAAACAAAACAAAGAATAAATAACTTCTTTATCCTGTGGTTGTGTCTCATGAATTTTAAAGATAATCTCATGATTCTTTGGGAGTAAATAATCCCATTTAAGTATGAAATTGTAAATAAAATTAAGAAATATATATATGTTCTGTTAACAGGTACAAATACCAATAAATACTTCACTTCTTGAAAGACTTTATTAATTGTACCACTCCAAAATAGTTCCCTTTTAAACACAATAGATTGGAAAATAGTTATAATCACTTCGATTTATGAAATTCTGCATTTATTTTTGCTTTTAGATATAAATTTATCAAATAGAGTGAGCTCAGTTATTTTAAACTGAGACACACTAGGCAGCAGGAAAAATGCATTTTTAAAAGAAATGTTCCTGAGTTGACAACATGTTCAGACAAAACTATGGATTAAGATAAATAATCAGGTATTTAATCGTTCATTTAAACTGTCCACTTCATTTGTTTTGGTTAGCCATTTCTGTCTATAAGAACAGAAGTGTCCACGATTTGAAGTGAGCCTTTTGACCTTTCCTCATTCTTCCTATTACAAATAACAATTTTAATTCAACAGAAACTTATGTAGAAAGTAGAGATATTATTTTCAAAGCATATTGATTTTTAAACAAATTGCTCAATAACCATAGCTTCAAATGAATGTCCTTAATTATATTAAAAAAGGCAGAAACAGTAAAAGCTAAAGTGAACCTTTGCATGAATAAAAGCTTGTCTTTTACATAGTCATATGGCATTGTGAATTAATCAAATTGTCTTGTGTTCTTTTCCTTCTACTCTCATCCATGTATGTTTTTTATCCTTTCTTTTATTTTTTACCAGAACATACGTAATGAAAATATCCCAAATTCTCTCCACGGTAGTTTAAGGGACACAAGTGACCATTTGCAAAACTTTTATGTGAAAGTTTGGAATAGAGTGGATGTTTTGGCATTGATAATGAAAGTTTTTCTCTTTATGGCACCTTTGTGGAACAAACACAAAACAGTAATCCATGATAAAGGTTACTTGGATGAAAACCAAAAGCAACAGGTAAATTCTCCTTTTGCTACAGCAGCCTACTGAGTTACTCACTGCAGTGTTTTTCGGTGGTAGCTTTGTTTCATGTCAGACTTACATGAATAAACAAGGAAGGTAAAATGGAAATGTTGTGACTGCAAGAAACAGATTTCAAAAGTTTCAAAATTTATTGGGTTTAATTTAGTTATCTTACATAGATATTGGGAAGATTCCAGGAAATAAAATCTTTGCCCTTGGAGCTTTAGAAATAGCCTGTATGAATATTGTACATCCTTTTCATAGCATATATAGTAAGAAAAATGTGAATAATTTTATACAGTAAAAATAAAATTCTACTAAATGCTGCAGCTTGCATCAGTGATTCATCTCCCCTGGTGAGCTACAGTGGCATAAGAAAACCATGCTGCATGGAATTATTTCACACTAGCTCTGGTACATAAATAACCTGTTCTGAATCCTCTACATTTACAGGTAATTGCAATAATTGCAGTAAGAGCTGTACTCAACATTCTTTTTACAGAATTTCATTAAATATGTAGCAATTTTAAACTCAACTCTTGATGTACTTAATTAAATTTAAAGTAGAAAATGTGTACGTCAAAAGCTTTGAAATCTGAATCAGGTTTTACTGTTTTTTAGGAGTAATTTAAAATACTGAAAGAAGAAAACCTGTTCCCTCCTTTATTCATTCTTTTGTTGCTCAAACACATACTTATTCTTTTTGTAGGAAGAAATATAGCTATTTTTAATTTTAGAGAATACTATAAAAACCTAAAAATTATTTACACTATTTAGCCTAATTTTAAATGTTGAAATGAACTACTGCCTTAAATTAATTCCCCTAACACTTAGCCAATTAATTAGTCACATCAAGGTTAATGGAGACCACTGTGTGTTTTTATGACACTAGTGAGAAGGAAGAAATTGTTGTTAGTAAGTGTTATGTTTTCATAGAAACTCAGGCAAATAGTTAATGGAATGATTTAAACGGGGATTTTGTTTCTGCTAAAGAGAAATCAGAGACAGAATTGAGTAAAATGAAGAGGTAGTGCTTAAGTACAGTGAGTGCTGTATGGAGATCCTAAGAGTGGATTTTTTTTTTTCCAAATACTAATCCCAGTAGTTGAATCACCTTGCACAGAAGTTTTGGGTTGCTTTTTCACAAGTAACTGTGAGCTCTGGAGCATGTTCCTCTTTTTCTGAAAGTTCAAAGATGCTAAATGACATCACTGTTTTGAAGTGTAACATCATAAAGGCTGAGCTCCTATCTCTATAAACAAAAATTGCTAGAGGTGAGTAAGAGGGGAAGTATCTATATGTGCATTGAAGTTCAAAGGTGTTTTATGTTATAAATCGGTGTTTTATGTTATAAGTCACTGTGCTTTGTGAGCTTTAAGTAGCAGCAATAAAATGGGAAGTTCCTGTGTCACTATCAGCAGACTTCCAGATTAACAGCTTTTCTTGTTACTCTTCTTTGGAGAATGTCAAGCACTACTTTACAGTGTTTTATATGTAATAAATATTATTGTTCTGATGATAAGCTTTGCTGCATTCTCTTTCTGAAAATTATATGAGAACCTCTGAGTCCACGGACGTTGAAAACAATGGACCTTGGATTTATATAATGTTTTTTCAGAGTGCAGAGTTCTTGTATGTGTATTAGTCAAAACTTAAGCTTAGATTTTAGGAAAAAGAAAATATAATAGTTTATCATATTGCATAAACATCCCTTTATTATATTTGCAGCATGGCAAGCTCTTCATTTTAGATAATATATGGAAGTATCTTCTTTTATTGAAGTACCACATATGCCTAAGGACTGTATCACATAGAATATACTTCACATTGTAGTCTCATACATCTTTTCCATCATTTTTGAGATGTAAGGAAAATAATCTGTACAGAGGGTTGTAGGGAAGATTTGTTTCCCACCCTGGCTAAGATGTATAGATTTCTCTTTTCTCTGTACACTAGTTGTCTGCCTAAAGGTGTCTGACAGTTTTCCCAGTATTCTAGTGATGAGATTTATTATTATTATTGTTCTTATTTCAAATATGAAAGTTCTGATTTACTTATCAAAGAACACTGTCATCTGAAAAGAGGAGTATTTCAGGCTGGCAATGAAGATTAAGATCACTTAGAGTGGTCTTTAATTTCACTGAAACTGCTATTTTGTATTTGAATGAATGCAGATGACTCTTGATTATTTTTTTTTAAAACAACCCAGAGCAAGCCTGCATCCATCCTAAAGGACTGCTGGTTTTAATAATAGCAAGCCAAAATATGTACACTACAAGCTGACAAAAGCCTGTAAAATGTATTGAATGAGTAGAGTCACAAATAAAAGGCAAAAGATTTGTTAGAGGCCTGGACTCAAAGCTAATTAGAAAGGATTGCAACTTGCAAACATGTATTTCACTTCCTCTAAGAGAATATTGACTACTCACTTAATAGATACATACTCAGCGCCTGGAAGTTTGGATTCCAGTTGTGTTTTGTGCAAGACTTTATTTAATGGGCATGATCACAGAATGATCAAAGGAACCTACGGTGTTAGTTGGTCACCTAACACAACTGTAAATAGCCTTTGGATCCCAGGCAGTGGGTACCTGAACATGCGTATGTCAACAGATCATTGCAGAACCTAGACCTCTTAAGAGGAAAAGTTTAGGTTGCCATTCCTTGGTGACTGCACTTTCTGTTCATGGATGTCTGGAGTTTCACATTAAATCTTCTTGAAGCTTTGATGATCTTCCCCTCAATATGCCCGCAAGTGCATTAGAGAGAGTGTGGCCAGGAACTTTGGACCTCATATCTAAATCCTGTCAAGTATTTCCCCAACTATCTTGCCTCTATGGCACTCTCAAAGCACATCCACTGGGTAGGACACTCTTTGTGAACTGGGGAAATGCATTAAAATTATCTTAAGCAGAAGAAAAAAATGGAATCTGATTTCACCCACTGAAAATGAATGCACTCTGGAAGACTGATGTATGGTAGAAGGCTGGCAGTTTCTACTTTGGCAGTGACATGTAACAAAGGACTGCTTTAACTTCAGGACATACTGAGGGTTTATAAATGTTGATTGAAGCTAGGCTTTCCTTGGAACATCAAGTAAGGGAACTAAGTCATGCAAAGCAACAGATTTTGTGACTCAACACTATCTTTGATATCTCCTGTTAGGTAATTTATATGACACCTTGTCAGCTTACTGTTCTTGTGTGTCCTTATCTTAAATATTTCAACTCCTACTCTATGGAACAGGAAAAAATTGATGGAATGTGCTTATAAAACCTGTCCTTGCACTAAAGAAGGATGAATGGAAAATACTGTGGAACAGAATATTAAGTGATTTGACTTCAGTGATATTAATGAATCTGGAAAATTTGCTAAAAAAAAACCACACCCAAAAAACCGGCAAGGATAAGTGCAAAATGCTACAGCCACCAAAAAAAAAAAAAGAAAATAACAGATATAAAATGGATAACAACTAAAAAAGCAGCAGACTAGATAATATAGCAAGCCATTTAATTTGAGATAATATTATTTTGCAGTTGCAAGAGAGAGACATTTTGCACTGAAATGTAGTTTAGTGTAGAAGATAGAGGAGATTCTATTCTGTTAAGAGTTAGGCCTTTACTGAATTACTGCCTGCTTTGGAGGTGAGAGGCAGACAAGCTGCAGGGATTCCACAACCCACGAAGATCCCTATGATAACTATAATCACAACTACATAAACTATTCCCTCTAACAGTGCGGCTAACTATCCTTTTAGAGACAATCCACCTAATTCTTGCAGGATTGACAGGACAAGGGGCAATGGGTGCAAGCTGGAACACAGGAGGTTCCACATAAATATGAGGAAAAACTTCTTTATGGTGAGGGTGACTGAACACTGGAACAGGCTGCCCAGAGATGTTGTGGAGTCTCCTTCTCTGGAGACATTCAAAACCCGCCTGGACGCGTTCCTGTGTGATATGGTCTAGGTAATCCTGCTCCGGCAGGGGGATTAGACTAGATGATCTTTCGAGGTCCCTTCCAATCCCTAACATTCTGTGATTCTGTGATTCTGTGATTTTGTTGAGCCAATTATTTTCTGCTGCATCCCTGATTGCCCTGCTGTCTTCTGCTACTCTCTGTCGAACTGCCTCCCAATGTATTACAATTGGGGGTCGCTCCTTATCTCCTGCTAAAGTTAAATGGTTAAGTACATAAACAGCTTTTGCAAGTCTCTCAGAAGGTTCAGTCACCTCTCCCCCTTTTTGTTTTTGCAGAAGCTGTTTCAATGTACTATGAGCACGTTCCACAATCGCCTGACCCGTAGGCGAATGAGGAATCCCAGTGATATGTGTAATACCCCATAGTTGACAAAATTGACGAAAAATCTGTGAACAATATGCTGGTCCATTATTAGTCTTAAGTTGTTGTGGAACCCCAAGACTTGCAAAGCAAGCAAGTAAATGTCATTTGACATGACGACCTGTTTCCCCAGTTTGTGTTGTTGTCCATATTACATGTGAAAACATCAACAGATACATGAACATATTTGAGTCTTCCAAATTCTGTAATGTGAGCAACGTCCATTTGCCACAGTTGTAACGCACTAAGTCCTCGAGGATTTACCCCTATTCCAATTCCCATGCCAATTTTCTGACAACTAGGACAAGCACTGACCAATTCGCATGCTTGTGCCATGGTGAGGTGAAATTGTTTCGCTAGCATTTTTGCTGATTGATGAAAGAATTGATGGGATAGGCGCGCTTGTTCAAATAAATTTGGTGATATTTGCATATAGGACACAAGTGTGTCTGCTTTATTATTGCCAATGCTCAAACCTTGATCAAATTGATGACTACGAATGTGAGTGACAAAATAAGGTACCTCTCTGAGGTTTATTGCCTGACGCAACTGTAGCAAAATGGTGTAAAGTCGCATATTCTTCACTGGTCGTATAAAAGCTCTTTCAATTCGATTTACAATGCCTGTTGTATAAAGAGAGTCTGTTACAATATTTACAGGTAAGTCCTTCCATTTTATAAAGACCTGGTATATTGCAAAAAGTTCAAGTGTCTGCAATGAGTCCTCAGTTTGTCCTGAGAATTTGCAATGTTTCCATTGTCCATCCTCTTGTCAGGTAATAACTGCTGAATGTGATCGCTTTCCTGCATCAGTAAAAACAGTTAGTCCAGTCACAGGTATCTCTGATCTGATAGGTTTTTCTTCCCAATCCTGTTTGCAAATAAACTGTAGCTTTTTATCTTTTGGTAAATGTGTTAACAATTGTCCAGTAAAGTCCTGTAAGGCCATTTGAAAAATAGTTGACTGATTTGTTAACCACTGTAGATATTCCTTCTTGATAGGTACATAGATAACATCTGAGTCTAGTCCGGTAATGTCTATAATTCTTTTATGCACTTTGACAAGCAATTGTGCTATTGCTTCCACTCTGGAAACCAAAGAGTCCACTCGGGCATTGCCTTCTGCAATAAACCCAGGCAAATTAGTATGATTTCTTACATATAAAACATAAAACAATGCAGTTCAGATTTGAATTTCTTGTCACAAAGCTCGCAGCAATTCAAAAACACACTGATTACATGTATTGTCTATAACAGATCTATCCAATTGTTTTACAATGCCAGCTACATATGCTGAATCACTAACCAAATTAAAGGGAATGGGAAAATTTTGAAATACTTCTAATACAGCTTGTAATTCTATCACCTGAGGTGAACCCTTTTGTTGTACTACCATAGATTCCCACTTACCGCCAGAATACCAGACAAGGCCCGCCTTGCCTGTGTTCTAGATCCATCCGTAAAAATGGTAATTCCATCCATGGGAGTGTTCGTACGCAACACTCTCGTGGCAATTGGAAGTTCCGCACTCAATTTTATAACAGGATGGGAGGGCAAGTGGTAAGCAACCTGTCCCGAGAAATTCTCCATAGCTGTTTGCAAAGCAAAGCTATTAGCCATACACCACTCAAAGTATTGAGCTGCAATAGGAACGGTTAGTGATGCAGGATCTCTGGCCACAAGCTCCTGACATCGCATCCGACCTTTGATGATAATCTGTGCCAATAGCTCTGCAATCAGGGGAACAGTTTTCTTTGTTCTTAAAGGTAGAAACAACCATTCCAATACATGTAACGAATTTGATCATTCTGAATTCCATTGACCAATTATTGCATACGGAATTTGTCTATCAAACAAAGTGATAATTTGTATTTCCTAATTCAAATCAATACGATGTACAAATTTGGAATATAGCCTGCTTTCTATTTCTGTAATCAGCTGCTGTATCTCTGCGCTGTTAAAGTTGTGTCCCCTGCTAACAATTGGAATATAGGCTGCAATTGTGACAACGTAAGCCCCAAGTACGGCCGCAGCCATAACTTGAGCCTTATGTTCCACAGTACCCACTTTTGCACATGCCTTTATCATAGCATTCAAATCTGTTTTTTCAGGTAAAGCTTCAATGATCTTTTGACAATCAGCATTAGCATTATCCCTGTTTGCCACAGGTCCAAGGCTTGGCAGCCGCACAGGTTAACCCCGTGTGGAAACACCAGTCCTGCGCTCCCTGCGGTTTGGGCTGCGAGTTAACTGCATAGGCCTGGAACTGGTTGGGAAGATTCATTTGTGTCAGCATACGGTTCCTCCCCTCGTTTTTTCTCCAGTTTCCCTGCATTCTGCAGCTCGTTGTTATCAGCTGACCTTGAGCATTATACTTAGACCTGCACAGCTTCACAAAATGCCCTAGCTTCCCACAGCAATGACACATCAAAACAGAGTTATCTCTCCCACTCAGCTTCGACTTCTTAAGGCAGTTTTTCTTAAAGTGACCTTCCTGTTTGCATGTATAACAACGATGAACTACCTTAACTGCTGCCGCAAAAATTTTTGCTAAATGCTCCATCTGAAATGTGGTGTTTCCTACTTTCCCACAAGCATCCATTAGCTTGGCACGATTCGCCATCCCTGCAATAACTTTCCTGCAGTCCTCATCTGTGTTGTCCCTCGCTAACTGTAATAACAATGCTTCTTTTACAATTTTCCGATCTAACAGTTGCCAAATATTTCTTCCCTCAGGACCCGCACCCACAATCACCGGATATGCTTGTGGAATTATAACCCCTTCTAATAACGCATCTTGAATGATTCCTTTCCATTTCACTCCTCCCCCCTCTTCCCCTGTCTACGCGGGCGGACGCTGACCCTCTGCCTCACCTCCCACATTACCAGATGGACGCAGACCTCCCCCCCGGCCCTGATCTAAAGGTGGAGTAGGGAATTGCAAAGGAGGTTGAGGTGGCCCTAATACTTGTCCCGAACACAGAGGGGGGTTTGGGGGAGACATAGTCACATGTCCCGAGGAGTTGGCTGAACGGTGTTGCTGTAATTCCGTCTTTAATCCTTCCAGTCATCTACCAAGCTCTGTCATGTCAAGTTCATGTCCATTTCGTGATGGTAATGGTCCTTTAAATCCTTGTGACTCTGGTACTGCTGACTCTGTAAATGGAGACTTTAACGGTGGTTGTTTAGCGCCGGAATGTAAACTTTGTTCAACAGACTCAGGAAACGCCGAATCCGGTAAAGGTGGATATGAAGCAGGTTTACCCTCCTTCTTGTCCTCCTGCTCAGCCTCATCCGTAGAGAGATCAATGAGAGGAGGAGGGGGTTTCGGAGGGGGTTTCGGCCAAGTCTCCTGTTCAGCGTCTGAATCAATTAGTCCAAATCGAGTTCGTGTTTTAGGGCGCACTACCGGTTCTGATGGATCTGTATCTATGTTACTTGCTCCCCGCTCCTCAGCTTTTTTCGGAGTCGCCCGTACCGACGGCGATAAAGGAGCTGTCACTGGTACAGCCACTGGGGCCGTGGGAGGTGTTGGTCCCGCAGACAGTGAGGGGGTAGTAGACGTCTGCGGTCCTAAAGCCATAAAAGCTGAATGTGTGACTTCTCTCTCTGCTTTTATTCCTTTTAACACTTCACTAACCAGCTTCCATGTAGCAGACAATTTAAAGGCTTCCTTATCACCACTTGACACTGCATTCCAGAGAGAGTCACCAATCTTCTCCCATAAAGGCACTTCAAAGACATCATTAAAGGTTGTAAAATGTCCTTTGTCTTTTGCCCAAAGCAGTAACTGCTTTAACGCAGCTTCGTCATATTTAATTCCTCTCTCAGAGAGTATATGTTGGAGGAGTTTCACCACTGCCACTTCTGTCTTGGTCAGGGTAAGACCGCATTCCTCCCCCAGCTGCCTGGGAAGCCCTACCCAGGTTTTCCTTTGCTAGCAACACTCGGGCTTACCGCATCCGTTCCTGCCTGTGCGAAAATCCAGTGCCGGGGCAGCACTCTACAGCTGGCTTCCTCTCACCCTTTCCTTTCGTGCCGTTGTCCGCTGCTTCTCCGCAGTCTCCGGCCGAAGGCCCCTGGTCCGGGGGAATGTCCCTGTTTGGGCGCCACTTGTTGAGAGGGCACGGAGTAAATGCACGCAGACCAATATGATCGTTAAGCAGATCTTGTTTATTCGCGTATCTGAAGGTACATTTATACTATTCTGTTTTTGTACACGCTGTGTGTACATGTCATTTCTATTATGATTGGTTAGTATGCTTTGTTCACACGCCTCTATATTAGTTCTGATTGGCTTATGCTAAAAAGTTATATCTTGCAGGTGCAGCATTCTTTCTTATTTTTCAACTTCTCCCATATCTTGTTGGTCTCATAGCCAAGGCCCTTGTTCTGTATTATGATTGGCTAGTTCATCACCACCCCATTACCACCCCCTGGACATGCCTGGACATAGCTCGTTCAGTACTTGACCGTTGCCCCGTGGGAACCCCACAGAAATATAACAAGGGCAAGTGTAGAGTCCTGCATCTGGGCAAGAACAACCCCATGCATGAGTACAAGCTGGGGACAGACCTGTTGGAGAGCAGCATAGGGGAAAGGGACCTGGGGGTCCTAGTGGACAGCAGGATGACCATGAGCCAGCAATGTGCCCTTGTGGCCTAGAAGGCCAATGGCATCCTGGGGTGTATTAGAAGGGGTGTGGTTAGCAGGTCACAAGAGGTTCTCCTCCCCCTCTACTCTGCCCTGGTGAGGCCGCATCTGGAATATTGTGTCCAGTTCTGGGCCCCTCAGTTCAAGAAAGACAGGGAACTGCTAGAGAGAGTCCAGCGCAGAGCCATGAAGATGATTAAGGGGGTGGAACATCTCCCTTATGAGGAGAGACTGAGGGAGCTGGGTCTCTTTAGCTTAGAGAAGAGGAGACTGAGTGGTGACCTCATTAATGTTTATAAATATGTAAAGGGCAAGTGTCATGAGGATGGAGCCAGGCTCTTCTCAGTGACATCCCTTGACAGGACAAGGGGCAATGGGTGCAAGCTGCAACACAGGAGGTTCCACATAAATATGAGGAAAAACTTCTTTACGGTGAGGGTGATTGAACACTGGAACAGGCTGCCCAGAGAGGTTGTGGAGTCTCCTTCTCTGGAGACGTTCAAGGCCCGCCTGGACGCGTTCCTGTGTGATATGATCTAGGCAATCCTGCTCCGGCAGGGGATTGGACTAGATGATCTTTTGAGGTCCCTTCCAATCCCTAACATTTTGTGATTCTGTGATTCTGTGAAGGCTGATTAGTTGTTTTTCCTACAAAAGAAATAAGAGGAAATCAGTTTGTTGCTTTTGAGGGGGGCGGGGAGTGTATTTTTTGTTTGGTTTTGGTTTTGGCTTTTTTTAAGTAAAAAATGATTAGGTTTGATAAGGAAATAAATTAATTCGTGATGGCTTTCAAAGGAGGTGGAAGAACGTCTTTCAACAATGATTTTTAACAGGAATTTAACAAACATCTTTGACAGAAATATTTGATCCTGCATAACAGATGGAAAAGATAATATCTCATGCAGTTAGCTTCCAGACATTTGTTGTTGGTCTCCTTTTTGCATATGAACACTAGATTAACAATCAATTTGTCAGTAATCTTCATGGTAAAACTCATCTGAAGGCAATAGTTTTTATTGATCACAAGTCCCAGTCTAAGCACTGAGGAAGGATTTAAATATTTCGTTGGCCTTTGTTTAAAAATGGACTCATTAATCTGCCTGTGTCATTTCATAATTTAACAAATTAAGCAAAAAAATTGAAATAAATTGCAGTATATCTTTTGTATAACACGTGATTTTACTGGCAGTGGAAATCACTATATATTGAAGGACCTTGAAAGCAAGATGTTTACACAAAGCAATATATGAACTGGAGGAGCTTTCAGTAAAATGGTAGGCTTATCAGTTTTGAAACACAACAAAATTTCAATTATGTAAGGTATTTCAATATCATCTGTGTGCCATTTGGATAGTCTTAGCCATGCAATTATATGCGTATTGTGCAAGAATATAATCTCACTGAATATGTCAAGTGGCAGTTTGAGAAGTTGAGTATACCTGCATCAGAGATGGACTATCAATTCTGATTGACCATGACAGGATATACAATAAAATGCAGTTTGCTTGCAAACAGGATGAAGTATGAATGTAAGCTTGGAAATTCTTTGTCTTTCAGTCCATGATCAAATACATGTCAAATAGCTCAGCATTTCTTCAAGCAAATTTTCAGACTGTAGCCCAAAGGAAACAACTACCTTGATGATCATTGTTATCAAATTGTACTGTTATAGCAGATGGATGAACGGAAAGTTATGTGTAAAAAAGCTACCAGAAACACGGGACTTGTAAAAGTGTGGTGAAGAAGTAGTGTGGGTGGGAAGGATGTTGTCACTGAGTGAGGTTTTGAACAAGAAGATTAAAGAACAAAACACTGCAGGAGGAAACAGCTTTAAATAAGATAATTTTTGTTTTTCTGGCTTTGGGAGGGAAATGCAAACACAGCAAACCTCAGCGTAATTCAGTGGCTGAGTAAACACTAAAGTGAGATGATTGTCACTTACTTTACACTGCGTTAAAAGATTTGTTTTAGTGTTGCTACTTTTCTTCAGAGCCCTTGAGTGCTGTGGTATTCCCACTCATTGTGGGCCATCACTGCTGCAGTGGTCACAACTATGTTTTACTTAAAGATCTATAGTACAATAGGAGGCAAAGTTCACCATTCTAGAAAATACAGATATCTCAGCTGACTAAACTTCTTGCACTTAAAAGAAATGTGAAATTACCTTCTCTGCTGGTTTTGCTGGTATTCTTGCTGAGAAGAGCAAGGAACATCTGACTATTTTAGATAGCTTCAAATAATCCTTTAGGTGGTGATCCATCACACAAATATTCAATAAGGAGGTTTTTTTTTTGTCTTTTTGGAACAGTGATTTTTTTTCCCCTCATTTAGGGTCTAGATATTTATTTTTATTATTCAGCATTCAGAAGTCATAGATGTAGCTTCTAGGTATGCAAATAGCGAACTACATCTTTCTTCAGTATCATAATCCTGAGAATCACAAAGAGAACAAACATCCCAATGGGAAAATAAGATAACTTTGTATTATTTTTTTCCTTAAATCTCCTTCACCAAATATACCAACAACAACAATAACAAGTGTCACCGAAGCTTTTTTACATTTTATTTTTTTCTGAAGAAAAGTCTGGGTAGCAAGAAAACTGTACCTAGGGCCTTCATCGTGCTCATGCTGCTGACAGTGGTCTAATCCTTTAAAAAAAAGGATGAGGAGTGGAGAAAAATGATGCAGGTATGTTCAGAACATCAGTCTGTTTTGCATCCAGCTGTATCTAAACATAAATGAGCAATTTTCTTGCAATATGAATTGTGGGAGAAAACAAGGACCAAGTGACGAAGAGAGAAGAAATTTAATAAGAAGTAGATATATGCCTCCATACAAGGATATCTGCAGGTACAAAGTATGGGACAGGATATGCTGAATCTAGTTCGAAAATGTTTTATGTTTGGCATCTGTTTTTCCTCCTTTCTACTCATGATTTCACATTTGATAGACAACTCTGGTTGCAGTGTGTTATTGACACAAAATACCTTTTTTCACGAACTCAGTGTAACATTGATGTATACTGACTCAAAATGTTTGTACCCAGTACCATAAAATTTATGTCAGCAGTTCCACCAGCCTCTATGTTTATTACTGTAAAAACTAGTCCCTTTGTTTTGGTAAATCATATATTTTTTTTTAGTATTGTTGTAGCTCTGATGAAAAATCAGTTATTTGGAACCATTTTTGTACAGATTTCTGGCACTAGAAGTCCTTTGCAAGGTGAGTTCCTTGCACCACTTCTTAAAGTATAAAATGCTCAGGTGACTGTTTGCCAAGAAAATGGTGTATTTTAGGAGAAAAAGGCAAATATATATTTTAAAAATGTGTTTCACTAAGCAGATTGCTTCTAGTATGGTATACTGTAGATTTTTTGAAAGTCTCCAAAACTCAATTACATTTCTGTGCCTAATATTAAATGGCCTTAAAAGTATCATCACACTTGCATCTAGATTTATTTTGGTGTCAGATTTGGGGTTTTTTTTAGACACTGCATACTATTGAATACTATCTTTATCTTCAAGTTTTCTTAGTCACCAGATTTTTTTATCATCTTTCTCTCTGACTACCGTCAAACTTGTATTGTTTTGTTAAATTTATTCGTTCAATGCTGTTAGATATGCAGCCAATCAGTAGATCTTAAACTTGCACAAATTGTCATAAATACATGGACAGAGAACTTACTTACCAGTGGATCTATGTCACCTTAGAACGTGAGTTAAATCTTTGTCAAAACTAGAACTTGATTTTCTTTCACAAGGTTTGAGGTTAATTTTTGGTAGCATATATATCTATATTCTTTATAAGTAGGGCATTACATATTATTTTCATATGGATTTTTTTTCCATAACTATAATTTAGTCTTTAAATTGCTGAGATGTCCTGAGATATCACATGAAGTGGATATTTTGTCTCTAGTATCTCAGTGTTTTTTCTGCTTGGGACCAGTCTGCACACCACTGTTATATTCCATTATTTAATTCCCACACTTTTAACTGTAACTGTAAATAATGACAGTCTGTGTCATTACTGTGTCATCTGTAACTGTAAATAATGACAGTCTTTCCTATTTGTCTTATTTGGTAAATATTTACAAAAATTTAGGCATGTGGGAACAGTAGGATAAATGCATAAAAGGATTTTACAATATCTGTTTTTAATTACAATATCTTTCAACATAAAATAGGATTCCACAAAAGAACACCATAAAGATGTAAGAAAGAGGAAGTTAGCAATTCAAAATCAAGAAGTACCCTTATTGGATTTTGACATGTGAAGTACCAAGTGACTTCAGATTTACAGGCTGTAAAATAGTTCTCTGTTAAAGTACAATGAGAAAAAATAGAAGGGCTAACATTCAGGTTAAGGAATGTTATTCTCTTGATTCTATTACAAAGTACAAAGGCTTAAAAGCTGGACTGCCTAGACAATACAAGAAGAAATTGAGGAAACAAAAGAAAGAAATGCAACAGGAGCAAAAAAATTCCTAAATACTTATTCAGTGTTCAGTTTTGAAGGAAATTCTGTGTGTACTTCTTCCAGGAGCCTTTTCTGTTCAAGAATTGATAGATGCAAAGCTTTATAATCATCGGGTAGGAAGAGTACTGAAAGGCACTCAGAGTATATCGAGTTGGGTTGTTTCTGGTGTCCCATACCTGTATTTTTATACATCCTATCAGAATTTGCACAGTGGAGGTTCAGAGTTTTCTGGTAATCACCTGGAATAGCAAGGGTTGCACAGGACCTTCTGTGAGCTCATTACCTCCTGCTGAAGTTATTACAGGGTAAAACCTATGTTCAAGACTACCTGATGGGCCCACTACACTCCCAATTTCAGGGGAGTTTTACGAAGGTTAGTATTAACAACTTCAACATGGAAAAGTTCAGGTTTAAGATAATCCACAGTAAAAAAATTAAGTAGCTTTACTTTTGAGATCATGCATAGTTCTATTGAGTTTTAGAGGTATGGCTCATGCTTAAGTTACTGATATGATTTACAAATGTTTTGATGGAACAAGGGCCTGCTGAGTGTCAAAATGGTGCCTTTATATTGTTCCTGCCTTCTTCTAAACCTGCTTATCCTTTCCTGAGACCAAAATTTATATGCAATTGTGTAATTTATGCACAATTATATGATTAGGTACTTAACGAATCCAGACAATGCTGATACCTTGTAAATGTTGGAATTCAACTGTAAGCCACAAGAAACAATGTTTTGTTCACTTATAAGTAGTGTTGTCAAGGTTTATTTCTGTCATAACTTTAGGTTTTCTACATATACTCCTATATCTGTAGATAGTCTATAAAGCTTACTTTCTTTTCTTTCCATTTTAAAATTGTATAGTGTTCCTATTTGCCTTGGCTTTTTTAAACATATGATTAATCTTTTTGTTTCATAACATAATGGATGTTTCAACAGTCAGTTAATATCTTTCATCTGCCATAATGGAATTGTTTGTGTACTAAGTTTGCTGTGATGAGCTACAAGAAAATGTTTTACCTTTTCACTGTTTTCATATTTTTCTAAAAGTTACTATATTCATATTGTTTAAAATATTTCAGATCTTCAAGATTCTATTTGGCTTTAAACATAAACATGAATCTTTTTTCAATGAAGTTATTTGCTGATATGTGAAAAAGCATTTTCTCGTTCTGCTGTTGTCAAGAGTGGGGAGTCTATTGTTTTTAAGAGTGACAACAGCATATTTGAAGTTAGTTCATATACAAATCAGCATCCAAAATCTTGGAAAAAGCTATTACCTTGCAAACCGCAGATACCTCAAGAGAGAGTCAGATAGCGGGAAGATAAAGCAGCTGAAGGACAATCTAAAACATTATGGCAGAAAGGTTCTGGTTTGCTGGATAAAGTGGGGTTGTATCTACATTAGCACATAGCACAGGATGAGATCCATGGTGACGGAAATTTGATGATGAGGACCTCACATTCACAGTATCTGTATTTTGGAGGGGAGAAGGGAAACTATACTTTGGACTAGCTCTATTTTAGTTCTGCAGGCTAAATTGTATCATAGTTCCACAAGTGGAAGCATATTAAGGGCTCTTGGAGTGCACCTTTCAGTGTACTCATCTAAAACAGTATAGATTCCAAAAGGAGCTGAGTTTCTGTGCTCCAAAATCACAGCCAGTGTGGCATGTAGGCATGATCAAAAGCAAAACCTTGACTTGAACTAAAATGCGGATTAGGTACTTCCAGAAATAAAGTAACCAAGCTTCATATAGAGTTTATTGAAGATTTTCATTACATCAGGTACTCCATAACCAGAAATTCCAGTGGCATTACAGGTCTAATGAGCTTAGCATGAATTAAGATCACTCTTTTATCAGCATGAGTCCCAGCTGGACTAATTTACACAGTCCCAGTATATGGTGTCAGAACCGCAAACATACAAGTGAACACTGGTGTCAGTCAGTCTAGATTTCACCTCCAGGTCAATGTTATTCATTCCAGGCACATACACCTTACACGAGTCGTGCATATCCTTTTTTTATGGGCTGCTTTACGAAACAAAATGTGGGCATAGAGTTCATCATAGTTGTGCTGCACCGCTAGGACTAGAAGGCAAGAACTTGCCTGTCTGTAGATACAGCACAAAAAGAGCAATATAGTAATATCACACACAACTCAGGTCAGAACACTTGTGCGTTCTACACACCCCCTGAAAAAAAAAAAAAAAAAGCAGTTATTTCACCCTTCATCTGTTTTGCTGATGTTTCCATTAAAAGTAGGATATGTGAAGTTGTTTATTTCTGGGACTCCTGACGAACTACATCAGGAGTTCATGTAATAAGAAACAGCACTACATGCCTGATTCTGCAGTATTTGCTACTCATTCTCTTTTTGTCTACCTACCTATGTATTTATCTATCAACACATTTATTTCTATTTGCTATAGAAATATATATAGAATTTTCAGAAAATATGGGCAGAATAGTATGGCAGAATGTAGACTGAAAGAAAGCTGAGCTTTCCCATTTTTCTTTATGTCAGGGACAAATACTGTGCTGCAGACTGGAAGGCAGAGTTTTATTTTCAGAAGTTTTTTACTGTGTTTTTTTTTCTGATTCAGTCTTTTTACAGAAGGCAAAAATGATTCATATCTAGTGCTCTGGACATGGATAGTGCATGTTTTTCCTGTGGCATCTTAGTCTTATGGACACAACAGGTGTGTTCCTGAAGTCCAGCTAGTCAATTTAAACAATGTTGAAGCTTCTTGCTGGCATCTTATTCCAAGTGACAATTTTGTGTTATTGTCCTTAGTTTTCATCTTCCTATTCAGTGTCAGCAGTGTCTTAGCTTTCCATCTTCTGAGTTTTTTCATTTGTTTGCTGACAATTTGTCAAGTAATGATGTTCTTCCAAAGAACAATCTTTGTGCCCTCAGAGAGGATTTTTACTTACTCTTGCAAATGTTTACTTTGAAGTGGGGAAGCTGCGATCTGAAATACCACTGATGTATCTGCAGGCTGAAATGCTGCTGAAAAGTTCAAAACAGATTTATAATGAGATCTACAGAAGTAAATGATGACTAGTTTCAGCACTTCGGTTAATAGGATTGCATGTGAAGATACATATACTGTACTCTTAAACATCATGACAATTATTGGCTAAAAGGAAATAAAGAAGAAAAATTGGATTGAACAACAATTATCAATAGTGCATTACTGCAACATAAGTCTGAATAAACAGCTCTTAGGAAAAAAAAACAAAAGCTGACATTCTGTGTCCATTTCTAACAATCAATATAGTGACTAATCATGTGGAGCACAGAATGGTGTCCACAGCTAGAATCTTTATTTGCTTTTAAGCAGATTAAAATGTGAAGTTTCCTTAATTGTAAACAGGACCATATTTGAAAACATAGACACTCTAGTAAAACATATTTTGAAGATGAGAATTTAGTAGTGTGTTATCAACATTTATGCATATTTGATATTTGAGAAGGCTCTTGTTTTACAAAATTGTTTTCATCTACAGATTGTTCTTTGTATAATTTAAAAGCAAATGACGGAGATGTTCCTATATACAGCCTAATTTTGGCAGATACTTTTCTTGATATAATGTTTTCTTACAGCAAGATTTTTATGTATTTCTGCTGTAGAAAATGTTTTTTTTTGTATTTTTCTCAATTAATAATCCCAAAACTATTTGGAGATGGAGGAAACATTGAAAAACTCAGAGGAATAACATCTTGAAATATACTAATATTTTGTTTTCAGTATCTGTTGGAAGGAGGCAAAGATTGATTTAGGGACCGCTTAAGCAAACTGGATATACACAAGACAATAGATCAAATGGGACTGGCTGATGTGCCATTGAAGGAGATGGCTGATGGCATTGTGAAGGTGTTCTCTATTAACTTTGAAAGATCGTGCAGATCTGCAATGTCACTGATGACAGTAAAAGGCATAAATGTCACACTCATCTTGAAAAAGGGAAAGAAGGAGTATCTAGGGAACTATGGGCTTTATCAGCCATCCCCAGGATGACTGGCCTTGTAAACAAAGGGAGAGCAATGGATGTTGCTTACTTTGAGTTTAGCTAGATAGCTAATAGCATTCCAGTAGCCAAACTGGGGAAATGGCTTGGATATGTGGACTATAGGGGTGTGGAAAATTGACTACATCACTGGGCTTAGGTACTGATCAACAATTTGATGTCTAACTGACAGTTAGATGTTCATTAGGGATATTAAATAGATGGATAAAAACTTGAGGGTAGAGGAAGAAGACTGGGGAAATGAAGGAACTGGCAAATGAACTTGCCAAACCACTCTATTATCTACCACCAGTCCTGGTTAACTGGAGAAGTTCCAGCTGACTGGAAATTAGCAAATGTAACGCCCATCTACAAGAAGGGTCAAGAAGGATGATCCAGGGAACTATAGGCCTGTCAGCCTGACCTCGGTGCCAGGCAAGGTGATGGAACAGATCATCCTGAGTGCCATTACACGGCACATGCAGGACAAGTGGGGCATCGAGGCCAGCCAACATGGATTCATGAAAGGCAGGTCCTGCTTGACCAACCTGCTCTCCTTCTATGACCAAGTGACCCGCTTAGTAGATGAGGGCAGGGCTGTGGATGTAGTCTATCTAGACTTCAGTAAGGCATTCGACACTGTCTCCCACAGAATCCTCCTAGACAAACTGGCTGCCCGGGGCTTGGATGGGTGGACTCTTCGATGGGTTAAAAACAGGCAGGATGACCAAGCCCAGAGAGTGGTGGTGAATGGGGCAAAGTCCAAGTGGCGGCCGGTCACTAGCGGTGTTCCCCAGGGCTCGGTTCTGGGGCCGGTGCTGTTCAATATCTTTATAGCTGATCTAGACGTAGGGATTGAGTGCACCCTCAGTAAATTTGCAGATGACACCAAGCTGTGTGGGAGTGTCGATCTGCTGGAGGGTAGGAAGGCCCTACAGAGGGATCTGGACAGGTTAGATAGATGGGCCGAGAGCAACGGCATGAGGTTCAACAAGAACAAGTGCCGGGTCTTACACTTGGGCCACAACAACCCCATGCAGCTCTACAGGCTGGGGGAAGAGTGGTTAGAAAGCGGCCGGGTGGAAAGAGACCTGGGTGCACTGATGGACAGCCGGCTAAACATGAGGCAGCAGTGTGCCCAGGTGGCCAAGAAGGCCAATGGCATCCTGGCCTCTATTAGGAATGGTGTAGCCAGCCGGTCTAGGGAAGTGATCGTCCCTCTGTACTTGGCACTGGTGAGGCTACCAAGCTGGTGAAGGGTCTGGAGGGTCTGACCTATGAGGAACGGCTGAGGGAGCTGGGGTTGTTTAGCCTGAAGAATTGGAGGCTCCGAGGTGACCTTATTGCAGTCTACAACTACCTGAAGGGAGGCTGTAGTGAAGTGGGAGTTGGCCTCTTCTCCCAGGCAACTAGCGATAGGACTAGAGGACATAGCCTCAAGATTCGCCAGGGGAGGTTCAGGTTGGACATTAGGAAGAATTTCTTTTCAGAAAGGGTCATTAGACATTGGAATGGGCTGCCCAGGGAGGTGGTGGAGTCACCATCTTTGTATGTGTTTACGAAAAGACTGGACATGGCACTTAGTGCCATGTTCTAGTTGACATGGTGGTGTCAGGGCAATGGTTGGACTCAATGACCCCAGAGGTTTCTTCCAACCTGATTGATTCTGTGATTCTGTGATTCTGTGAAGAAGACTGAGGAAAGAGGTTTTTTCTTCCAAGACAACCATTGCTCAGACACTGGCTGGCCATTGGTCTGCTTGTGTGGAGTGATGAGTGATTGTTTTTGCATCACTTGTTTTTATTGTTGTTTGTTTGTTTTGTTGACATTTTTTGTGGTTTTTTTTTGTGTTTTTTTTGTTTTTTTTTCTTTGTTTCACTTATTAAACTATCGTTCTCTTTGCCCGTGAGTTTTCTCACTTTTGCTGTTCCTATTCTCTACCCCATCCCACTGGGCTGAGGGAGTCAATGAATGGCTTTGTGGGTGCTTAGCTGCTGGCTGGAGTCAATCCACAGCAAGAACCTTAGTGAGCTGGAGGAATGGGCTCAGGAAGCTCAACAAAAAAAAGTGCTACCTTGAGCTTCCTGAGATGAAGAAAATTGAAGGAAGTGGTACAAATAACATACTGAAAATTAAAGTTTGCCTTGTACCTTTATTATAAATTAACAGGGATAAACTGACAGGAAGATGACCAATGTCACCATTTGGGTGGTAACTTTTGTAATAGGCTTTAGAATAGGCTTTTAGAATACACTGGTTCAACATAGCTAATACTGTTGAATCATATTCAAACTGTATGTTTTTGTCACCTCCTTATAGATTCTTGGTTTGTTCACACTTTAAGGACTATGTACTATTCTTTCCCTTTATCTTGAGGAATATATGACAGAGCTGGAAAAGATGATCCAAGGGAGGTTCCAAAGTAGTGGAATAGTTCTCATATTGACAGAGTAAGCTAAGACTGCGATGTGGAACAGAAGTGACTTACTGGGTATCATGGCTGTCTACAAAACAGGACCGTCATGGAGAGAGAGGCTACAGAGCAACCATTCACTACAGCTTTCAGTACAAGAACTAGGTGCCAGCATATTAATATACAAAACTAGCAAAAGGAGGTGGTTTATCTCTACATGGGTGACTGATAGCCATACAGAGCTTCTTGCCAAAGTGTGATGAGGCTGCAAAATGTTTAGCTGGGTTCAAGAAAGAGCTGTCAGGACTTAATAGACAAACAGCATCAAACTCAAAATCTGAGCTGGAAATCTTTGGAAGCCGTATTGGGAAAGAGGTACAATATATATAAAAGGAAGAAGCATATTTATGAAATATACAAAGAAAAGATTTAAAATCTTCCTTATGACTGCTATTAGAGAGCCCTGAACTGAAAGTTTTATCTGTTGAATTGTCTTAAAGACTGTCTGTGAGAATATTTGCACTCATTTCCATGAAGACTTGAATGTATATTGTTTATTTAAACCATTGCAGAAGTTAGGCTGGATGCTCTAGTTCAGGCCTGAAGTGGCACTATTCTGATTTAATTTAAACTGACAGGAACATATGTAAGTCATCTTGAAGGAAGAGCTTATGAGCTATAACTGATAACTAAATTCCTGTAAGAAATATATTTGTTATATCTATTTAGCTGGTTGAGTTTTTAGATATAGATATGTTACTTAAGCTCAAAGTAGACAAGGTGTTAAGAAAGATGTATTTTCAGAGGCTTAGTTAATCAACTATTGCCTGAATAATTGGAAGGGAACAAAGGCAAGCACAGTGCTCCAGAGGTTAGTGTTGCTGTAGAAAGTGGGAACCTAAATAATGACATATAAAATAAAGGCAAAAAGAATTCTAACTAATGCTAACTCAAATTGTAGTAGACAACAATGGGTCACAAAAGGAAGTGTTCATTAAATTTCAGCAAACTTAGCCCTTAGTTTAAATTTTTTTTAAAAAATGTACCTTAATGTATATATAAAACTAGCCATTTGATACATAAAGTGCAAACTATAAGTACCATGGAAAACAGAGATGTAATAAAGTTTCTGGTGACTTCATTTACTCAGAACAGCCCCATCATCAGAAGGAACATGTAGAAAAGTAGGAAAAGCCGATTTTAAACCTAACAGAAGTAATAGAAGTGACAAATGATAGCCAGCAGGACTCTGCTGTTGCAGGTTGTTGAACCAGATGTCCAAGAGATTTCCAAAACATGGAGAAAAACATAATTTCTTACCTGAAAGTTACCATGGATCATCTGGATAGCTATTTTACATTTGAAAGTCACAACAGTATTTGAGAAGCTCTGTTTTTTGTAGGCTTTGCATACCTGATTGCTACAATCTAGGATCAAGCTTTTCTACTACTACTTTTCTAAAAATAATTTTTAAAAATTATTTTGTGTCTGAGACACTATACTGCTGTCATTAATAGATCACCTTCATCGGCCACATCTATGTTGGAAAGAAAGGATGGAGTTTGGAAAAAAAAAATCTTTATTCTCAAAATAATCAAGCTACTGCACTGTGAAATATACCAGTATCACGGTTTAAAGCTGGGCTGGCTATTAAACCTGCAGCAGACGCTCTCTGTTAACCCTCCCCCCTCCCACCTGAAGGGAAAGGGAAAGGGAGAAGGGAGAGAGACTTATGGGTTGGAAAGTTAAAACAGTTTTAATAAACCTATAATAATGAAAAAGAGTATAATAATAATATTGGAATAATCAAATATATACAAATATATATACAAAACCAAGATCGAGCTCCCCCGATGTCTGCAACGTCACCACCGGCACTGCAGGGCAGGCTCCGGGAAGGCCCAGGCTGGGCCTAGCGACGGTCGAGAGCTGGATTCAGGGATGCACAGATCGGGATCGGGGGCAGCAGGAAAACAGTCGGAGTCCTCCTTGGACACCGGCCATAGCAGAAAAGAGCAAGAGGAGCGAGACCCTCGTGATCCCCCCGCTTTATACTGAGAATGACGTGTATGGGATGGAATACCCTCGTTGGTCAATTTTGGGTCACCTGCCCTGTCTGCTCCCCCCTGCAGCTGTGACCCCCCTTCGGCTCTTCACTCATAAGCAGTGAGGAATTCAGCAGTGACCTTGGTTTCTCTAAGACTAAGTACAGCAAGAGCCTTACTGCACAACATCCCTACTGGTGCCTCAGTGATAACTACAAACTTCGAGCGTTATCAGTCCTGGAAGCAGACACTGTCTGCAAAACATGTAGTTAGTTTCAGAAAGTGCAGTTACTTAGAGGACACTTAGCTGAAAGTAAAAATCACTGAAAGGAAAATCGGCCTGGTTTAGGCCAAACCAGGACAACCAGGTAATCTCAGTCTTCAGGATGTTCTTCCCTTCCTTCAGCTAGAACTAAACTGGCCTTTTCCCCCCTCATACTTGGAAAATAGGCCAGAAAATCCATCCTGCCTTATGCCATTTCTATTGCCTTTGAATGAAACACAATGTTCACTTTCTAGTCTCCTTGCCAGCCAAGTTTGCCTGTCGTGCTCCATTGGCCACTCTTGACTTTTTCTACTATCTTTTGTTCAGCCATTCCTAAAGCCTTTTGCGTAATATATGTGGTGCTATCACTTTCAACCTGATGTATTGATTTACAGAAACGGGTCACAAGATCCAGACACAAAAGTTGTATCCATTTTACACAGGAATATGAATTCAGGGAGCTGTTTGTTCACTACTGCTCAGAAAGATGTGGCGGTATTCAGAACTGAATTCTGTTTATTCGAGTCTCAGTCTTATTCTTTTACCACAGTCGTGGCTTTTTCTAGAAGATTGAAATTCAGTCCTTGTTACGGGCTGATGTTCAGTTTCTTATCCATATGTTTTGAGGGACAGGAAGGGAAATGAGGCAATGAACTACCTACAGTTGAACCTACAGGGTTTTGTCACCAGTTTTTGATTCCTTACATACTAAGTGTAAATAGAATTATCCCATTTACAATGATGTGTCCAAAGCCAGGACAGAAAACAAAGCAATGACAAAAATGAACAAGCTGGTCAGGGCTTGGCCAAGGGGATAAGATAGGAGTAGAGAATAATAAAGAAATGGCAACAGTGCTTGTACAGCTTGAAGGTCAAGGGAAAAATAGGAGAGCAGCTAAGCCTATGACTAATGCTGTTATAAGAGAATATAGGGCATGAAGAGTCAAGAACAGTAATAGCTGTGTTGCAGAAGTGCGCATATAAAAAGAAATCCATCACTTCGGTTGTATTATTTCTTGTGGTTTGTATTTTCCTTTTGTGTCAGACAATCTAGAAAAAGCTGAGCTTAATTAAACTACATAGTTCTATGTCATGCTTTTCTTCACTTATTTATTTTAATTAAATAACTTAATTAGTATTTTAATTATTTAGCTGTATTTTGAAATCTTTTTATTCTTTAGATATCCCATCACATTTTCTGAAAAATACTTTTTGAGTTAAAAAATAAAGACCAAAAAAAGCATCTATTGCATTAGGACCAACCTTGTATTGTTCCTGTGTTGGATAGAAAGCATAGGATGGAAAATATCAGTTGATATTTGTATTTAAAATTATTGGTAAAGTATTTCTCTACATCATCATATATATATGATTCTAACATATATTTATGATTCTACTTTAAAGGCAGCAAGTGGTGATTTAATTTCAGATACTTGTTTAGATATATGTTAAATAAAGTTTAAGCAAGTCTTAAAATTTGAAGACAAAGGGCAAGTCAGTGACTTCTTGGCCATCATTAGTATTTTGAGTTCAATCTTTCAGCACTGCTCTGACTTCTGGTTAAGCTCTACACTGAATGAAGAACAGGGTGCAAGGAGCAGAGAAGTACTAGGAGCATGACTGAAGACAATATATCAAAGAATGAAACACCAGAAGAATTAAAAGAGAAGAGAAAGTGACCACCCTAGCAGAATGAGCAGGATGAACAAAAAAGGACACATGTATATAATTTATCAGTTCATACTGAATAGAGATAGTAGCAGGACTAGCAATGTAAGTTCATAATGTTATTTGACCTAAGATTGCATCCATGCATCTGTTTTTGTTACATTTTTGCTTATTATGAAACACTATTGCTTCCTCTTTTGGTTGTACAACAAAATGTAGTAGATACTATTGTTACAGAAAAATTTGCCTACTATCTAGTAGTTGACAACCTTATTAATGTTTGTGCTGAGCGGGGAAGAAGAATTTACTTCTGTATTCTTCTCAAACTTCAGGTATTTGAGAGAAAATGTCTTTCAAATAGAAACAAACAATGGACAAGAAATAAGTATACTTTTGCCTATATATTTTCCCTTTGAGTTTAATAACATGATACAAAATATAGACATTGTTATGTACATATGTAGACATTGTTATGCACACATGTAGACATTGTTATGCACGTGGGTTAGGGCAATCCCAAGCACAAATACAGGCTGAGCGGAGAATGGATTGAGAGCAGCCCTGAGGAGAAGGACTTGGGGGTGATGGTTGACGAGAAGCTCAACATGAGCCGGCAGTGTGCGCTTGAAGCCCAGAAGGCAAATTGTATCCTGGGCTGCATCAAAAGCAGTGTAGCCAGCAGGTCGAGAGAGGTGATTCTCCCCTTCTACTCCGCTCTTGAGAGAACCCACCTGGAGCACTGCATTCAGCTCTGGGGCCCCCAACATAAGAAGGACATGGAGCTGTTGGAACAAGTCCAGAGGAGGGCCACGAAGATGATCAGAGGGCTGGAGAACGTGTCTTATGAAGCCAGGCTGAGAGAGTTGGGGCTCTTCAGCCTGGAGAAGAGAAGGCTCCGGGGAGACCTTATAGCAGCCTTACAGTGCCTGAAGGGGGCCTACAGGAAAGCGGGAGAGGGACGTTTTACAAGGGCATCTAGTGATAAGACAAGGGGTAACGGTTTTAAACTGAAAGAGGGTAGATTTAGATTAGATTTTAGGAAGAAATTCTTTCCTGTGAGGGTGATGAGACACTGGAACAGGTTGCCCAGAGAAGTTGTGGCTGCCCCCTCCCTGGCAGTGTTCAAGGCCAGGTTGGATGGGGCTTTGAGCAACCTGGTCTAGTGGAAAGGTGTCCCTGCCCATGGCAGGGGGGGCTGGACCTAGATTATCTTTAAGGTCCCTTCCAACCCAAACCATTCTGTGATTCTATGATTCTGTTATGTCTACATATGTGAGGCACTGAGCAAACCAAGTTTGAGGAAGACCGCATTTGTTTATTAATGTTCTACACCATGGATTTTTTTTTAAAGAAACTGCTTATCATTCTTTCCACTGTAGTGAAGGGACTCTTAGGTCCTGATTCATTGCATTCAATTTTAGGGCTTTGATGTAGCTAACTTAAATGAAGAGCCTACTTCTTGTATAACTAATGGAAAGAGGCTGGAATATATATAAACAGTGGGGCCCATTTAAGATCTCTGTTAACTGTTAGAGGTATTTATCTATTTCTAATAAAGTTGGGGAGGGAGCTGGTGGTGTCTTTTCTTCCTAATTTAGATGCCGTGGATAATTTTCTAGGCAGGGTGACTGAGTCACTCCTTCACTTTCAAGACAATCAAAAAGATAGACCTGAACTAATGGCAGAGACCTCTTAGTGGATACGGTCACTGCGTAGCTACCACATCAAGCAGAAATGCAATTATTTAAATCCATGGACAAATATTATTTAAGCTCATGGACTAATTTTCTAATACTTTTGCTGGCTGAGGTTTGGTACTTGTTTGGTGTCTCTGAAAGTCTGTTTGGAGAGGCAATATACAAACATTTTTTTTTTATGAATATAGGCTCCTGCTTTCCTCACCTCTACTAGTTAAAAAAGTTAAAGTGTCTTAATATTAAGAGCTCTGGAAATTAGATATTTAGTATGTGTGTAATTAGTGATAAGTCTGTAGTCTATGGGTCTGTCCTAAACAAGATCTCATTCTGTACATTGTTACAGGGTTTGACTTCTCACCACCGGTAAGGGCAATTACACAGCTCTGATAAGGAAAAGATATTTTAAATATGGATCAAGCTTAATTTATAAGCATTTTCATGTATGCTTTAAATAGCCAAAATAATTGAAGTGACATTTGTATAAATAAGAATAAAGTTGATGAGTTAGAAGGAAGTATTTATGGAATAATACGCAGCTGAGAGCAGTGAGGTTTCAATATATAGTCTATATATGGTTATTTCATATCATTCAGGAATAAGGTTATCAAGATTTTTTTTTCCTGGTAAACATTAAAATGCTAGTTTTAGCTCTACATTAGAATGAAAACTTTCCAGCCTTTAAGGAACTCCCTAATCCATGTCTCTGCTTTCTTTTACCAAAACTCCCATGTTCAGAACACCCAATAACTTCAGTTAGGTCTCATCTCAGATGTGAAGAAGCACAGATTAAAATTCTTATTTTTGTGTATAAAGTCTCTTGTTTGACTCACTTTGTGTTGTATAAATATCAGTTAGGTCAGAGGAAATAAGATTATGACTAACAATGTTATCACAGTTTGTTTCTGCTATTTAAACCTTTTAACACTTTAAAAGAACAACAAGTAAAAGAAAATATATAGTGATTCCTCCTGAAAAATGTCCTTCCTTTATAGATAAAATATGTCATTAATAAAATAAGGGAAGAAAACCAGGAAAGTATGCATGATGAAGACCTCTTTAATTAAAGAACTCTGTACTTCAAGTCTTATAGTTGCAACAGGTTTCCAGTTTGACAAAATGCTTTACATTTGTGCATGTGTATGTATATATACGTACATACACTCACAGTTAGGCACTAATGTTCATACACATGGGTGCACCCACACAAACGTACAGATACACACACACTGAAATGATCTTGTGACCTTTCTGGACTTCTACACTTGCAAAGAGGCATTACGCAGCTACTTGATTACACCCACAAGGCTATGGGCCCACATGGGATTCACCCCAGAGTAATGAAGGAACTGGCAAATGAATTTGCCAAAGCACTCTCTATTATCTACCACCAGTCCTGGTTAACTGGAGAAGTTCCAGCTGACTGGAAATTAGCAAATGTAACGCCCATCTACAAGAAGGGTCAAGAAGGATGATCCAGGGAACTATAGGCCTGTCAGCCTGACCTCGGTGCCAGGCAAGGTGATGGAACAGATCATCCTGAGTGCCATTACACGGCACATGCAGGACAAGTGGGGCATCGAGGCCAGCCAACATGGATTCATGAAAGGCAGGTCCTGCTTGACCAACCTGCTCTCCTTCTATGACCAAGTGACCCGCTTAGTAGATGAGGGCAGGGCTGTGGATGTAGTCTATCTAGACTTCAGTAAGGCATTCGACACTGTCTCCCACAGAATCCTCCTAGACAAACTGGCTGCTCGGGGCTTGGATGGGTGGACTCTTTGATGGGTTAAAAACTGGCTGGATGGCCAAGCCCAGAGAGTGGTGGTGAATGGGGCAAAGTCCAAGTGGCGGCCGGTCACTAGCGGTGTTCCCCAGGGCTCGGTTCTGGGGCCGGTGCTGTTCAATATCTTTATAGCTGATCTAGACGTAGGGATTGAGTGCACCCTCAGTAAATTTGCAGATGACACCAAGCTGTGTGGGAGTGTCGATCTGCTGGAGGGTAGGAAGGCCCTACAGAGGGATCTGGACAGGTTAGATAGATGGGCCGAGAGCAATGGCATGAGGTTCAACAAGTGTTGGGTCTTACACTTGGGCCAAAACAACCCCATGCAGCTCTACAGGCTGGGGGAAGAATGGTTAGAAAGTGGCCCGGCGGAAAGAGACCTGGGTGCACTGATGGACAGCCAGCTAAACATGAGGCAGCAGTGTGCCCAGGTGGCCAAGAAGGCCAATGGCATCCTGACCTCTATTAGGAATGGTGTAGCCAGCCGGTCTAGGGAAGTGATCGTCCCTCTGTACTCGGCACTGGTGAGGCCGCACCTTGAATACTGTGTCCAGTTCTGGGCCTCGCACTTCAAGAAAGATGTTGAGGTGCTGGAGCGAGTCCAGAGGAGGGTGACCAAGCTGGTGAAGGGTCTGGAGGGTCTGACCTATGAGGAACGGCTGAGGGAGCTGGGGTTGTTTAGCCTGGAGAAGAAGAGGCTCAGAGGTGACCTTATTGCAGTCTACAACTACCTGAAGGGAGGTTGTAGTGGAGTGGGAGTCGGCCTCTTCTCCCGGGCAACTAGCGATAGGATAATAAGACATAGCCTCAGGATTTGCCAGGGGAGGTTCAGGTAGGACATTAGGAAGAATTTCTTTTCAGAAAGGGTCATTAGACATTGGAATGGGCTGCCCAGGGAGGTGGTGGAGTCACCATCTCTGGATGTGTTTACGAAAAGACTGGACATGGCATTTAGTGCCATGGTCTAGTTGACACGGTGATGTCAGGGCAATGGTTGGACTCGATGACCCCAGAGGTCTCTTCCAACCTGATTGATTCTGTGATTCTGTGATTCTGTAATGTTAGCTTATTTTCTGCCAAAAGCTTTAGTGCGAAAGGTGGAAGAAAATAAACGGACTATCATAGCTTTCAGTCAGGAGTTTTAATTGGCATGATTTAAATTGGCTTTCAAAGGACACATTATGTAGGGGACTTCCCCATTTAAATAATTAGTCCATATTTGTCAAACACATTAATTCTGGTAGAAAGCCAAATTCAAAAAGTGTAGATACAGACCAGGTAAGTGTTAAACTTAAGTGCCTCCTAATTGTTTTGCACTAATTATTGGGAGCTTTTATTATGCGACTGTTAATAGCATTGCAGCTTTCTTCAGTAAGAAGCACTACCACCATGCTTCTGGACTGAATAGAGCTTTTACACTAACAAATTTCCTAATGGAAGCATGAAAAATATGTAGGAGTTTTCAGAAATTATCTGGAGTCAATAAGTCTTCCTTTTCCTATACAATCCTGAAGTAAATGACTTCTTGTTTAGTAAAGCCAGAAAGTAATTTTGTTAAAACCTTGTTTTGTTTAGCAGAGAAACAATAAACTTTTGTGTATATTTTTATTTCACTAGTTAGTAAAACGTTATGTGGAACCTGTAAAATATTGAGGCTCTGTGTATTCCGCTTGACAAAATTATGTTTCCATAATAACAGAACTCCCTTCTTTTCCAGTTTGAGGCTCAAAAAATGAAAAAGCCTCTTGCATTTTTTTTTATTTTCCAAATTTTACTTCCTACTCATAAAGTTTAGAGAATGCAAAATATATCCAAGTGCTTTTTGTTACCAAGAAAATTACTTCTACCTTGGTGTCAGATATTGCAAAATCTGCATTCAAACAACTTGTAAATGCCTTAAATGATTTCTTTCCCAGCTATCTATCTATCCAGGATTCCTGCATAAAGAGCACTTTTACTTTTAGGATTAAGAAATTAGGACTGGATTTGTTAGATGCATGGAGATCTTTCTTTCTCACCTGGGGATAACCAGTGAAAACATTTAATCAACACTATCTGAGTGTTAAGATTTAGTAGGGTTTGGTGAATCATTTAGCCTAGGCGTATTTTATTTCAGCAATCTGGGGAACACAATTCTTTTGGGAGACAAGAAGAAAAAGGCTTGTTTTTGTTTTGTTTCTTTAAATTAACTGTGTGTACTAATGTTTCAGAAGTGATTATACATTTAAAAAATGGTAGAACCCTCTCTTGCTGAATGAGGTGAAACTGTCACCACCTATCAAAATAAGGCTATGTCTCAGCAAAGAGCTTGGTACAAAGAACAAAATACAATATTGAAAGATAATCTCTATTAAGATTGAAGAGAACAGTGGTAAATAAAATTCAATAAATTCTGAGCATAATTTGAATGAGTGATACCTGAGTTAGAGGAGGATTAGTGTTCAGCGATTTTCCATTTTTAATCCAAGAGAGGAAAACGTGGCAGCTTAATGACTTGTCAGCATCTAGAGGGACTCACTTTCATGAGTGCAATAGAAGATGTTTGAAATTCAAGAATTTAAATCATGCTTAAGTCAACACAGTATGATTATGCTATTTTTCCTTTCTAGCAAAACTCCTCATAGCATCTACCAGACATGTTTTAATCTGCTTAGCTTGTATTTACATTAATTTTTTTTTCTTTATATCCTTTCTCCAATAAGTCTTGATTTAAGATAATAGGGATTGGTAATTTCACTGAGGAAAACCACTGTATAATACTGCACAAGTGCAGGAAGGCTGCCAAAACATGAACTCCCTTAAAGTTGTGTTATTCTACTTCTGAAGTGTCTAGCTTTCAGCCCAAAGAACCTGGGCTGTAATCCTTCTCTACCAGTTCTGTAGCCCTTCCTACTGAGGCACTTTTCTCTAAGCATGCACTTTTGTCCACTGCATGCAAAGAGGCCCTGTGCAAGGAGGGTATACACACCTTAAAACTGCACAGCAGTTGTGTGTGGGGCTAATACATGCATTAGATAGGCATTGTACCAGCTTAAGCGTTAATGTACTTATCATCTCTGAGACTCCTGAATAATCTCTGCTGTCCAGTAAGTGGTCAGTCAGGTATGGGGTGTCACTTCCCATAATCCTGGAAATATCTGACCTTTGATCTTGCTGATTTGTCGTGTTTGAGTTCCCTGCATTATCCTTAAGGTGTTATATTGTCCATGTCTGTGTTTTTCCCTTGTGATTCCCTGAGCTGCCAACTATTGTCATTGCAACAATTTCTCTTCTGCCTGTGTTATTACTTATTTCATGTGGCTCCCATTCATGTACTCTCAAAGCTTAACAACAACCTTCTCAGTAAGACTGAGCCAAGGTCACGCAGCTATGCTGCACCAAAGTAGCCCTGGAGTCAGAGAGCTCAGCTCAGGGGCTGTGGGTTACACTCGGTCTATAGTGTAATTTATCTAACTGCTTGCATTATAAAAACATTTTATGTAGCTTATAAATTAGAAGTCATAAATTAAAACTTCTGTAAATATTTCATTCTGTAGCCTTTATCAGATAGCATAAAGCATTTTATTTACAGGATAAGGTACTGAATGATTATTCTGTCTCTGAGAAAGAGGTAGAGGCAAACCCTTATGATGTCTGGAATATGTATGTATGTATGTATTTCTACAGATCTTTCTTTGAAAGCATGCAGCTCCAGATTTTGGAGGAGGAATTCAGTTACTTTCCAGTGTTTTCTCCTGACACCCACAACAACAGAAAATGACATACCAGTAACATAGCTTAAATGTAAGCATGTTTTAAGACTTTGTGAGTGAGTGTTAGTACAGTACGATTGCTGTATTTCCTGAGCATTTTGAGCTTTATTGAGAGGAGTGGGAAGGCACAATGAGCATGTTGCAGTTCTTAATAATACTTGCTTTTCCTAATGTTGATTACTAGACCTGATGGCAAATTGCTCTTGCACTTAAGAGGAGGGGAAAAAATCCTAATAAAGACTGGGGAGGGACCCAACTATTTTATACCCTTGTGATCAGTGGATAGGTGTAAAAAGCAGATTCCTAAGACAAAATACAGAGAGAACAGAAGAGAAGACTACTAGGTTTTGGAATACATGGGAACAGAGGGAGATTTGGGCAAAGGCAGTAGCATTTGCTGGAGGGTGAAAAGTAAGATGTAGAGAAAGATCAGCTTTAGGCAGAGTGTGAAAGGCAGCACTAGAACAGCAACAGTAAGAGTTTGTGTAATGAGAACATGCTACTTTACAGGACCAGAAAAGCTGTAAGTATTTATAGCACTTCAAAACATTAGACCTGAAACATTCTTTTGAGACACTTTTTTCTCTGTGGTTAAAAGACAATTCTATGGCATAATTCTTCAGCGGGACTTAGCATGTGTCAGGCAGTGATTACATACACTTGCTTGTTTTCAGTGAACACCAAACTTCCAGCCCACTTTTTATTTAATCTGAAAATATACCAGAGTCAGTGTGACATTGGTGTGACTCTGGCACTTGTATCCATTCTGTCGTAACAGTCTGCACAGATTTCCATTTCAGCCCTTGGCAAAAGAATCTGTGTGCCCAGTTCTCAGTGGTCTGAATGCGCGTCAGGCATTTAGGGATGTTTTATGGGCTAAGAATGTTGGAAAACCACTCCACAAGTTTCTTATTTGAATAGTCTTTCCCTTTTGTTTCTGTGATGAACTTAGTATTGTTTTTAGGCAGCTGGCAATGAGAACTGTGGGTTGGTACTTATTAATTTATTCTAGTTATGTAATGTAAAACTAGCATAGAACAAACAAATGTCTTTGTAAAGCAGGAGGAGGGATGTCCAGATTAAGTGGGAAGGATTCATCTCCTTTAGTGTTCAGAGAGCACTTTTCAAGTAGATTTCCTGATTTTTCTCACTTTCTGTACTTCGATTCACATTATAGCATGGTCTTGAAACATATGAACTGGATTTGTCTTGGATGAAGCTTAATCAGATCATGCTCCAGAGGTGCATTGCACACTGGTTGAGCAGGCAGTCAATGACTATAGGCAGCTGAAAACAAATGAAGCCCAGCAACAACCAAACAAAATCCTGAAATATGTACAGTGTTTGTCTCAACTGAGCCACTGTCATTGGTCTGCACAACTTGATGTATATAGTCTCACACTTCCATCACATACCAATGAACTGTGTCTCGTCAAAACACTATTTCAATTCAGCCCAAGCCTCTAAAGGGCCAGTTGCCTTGGGTAGCTAAAATTGTTATCTAGATTAAGAAAACAGCAGGAATGAAATCCTGTATGTGTCTTTCATGTTTGTCTTCAAGAAGACTGACTGAACTTCCTTTTGTCACAGATCGTGAGCTGAACCTCACTGGCTGTGGTGCAAGAAGCAACACTAATCAATAAAGTAGTGCCTGTCAGTGGGAGGGTCATGAGTCCTGACTTAAGCCCAAAAGAGCAAACCATGAACTCAATACTGGTATAGCTCATGACCATAAACATGCATCAGATTTTGTGATGCTCTTAATTCAGATATGTTCTCATCAGATCTCACTATACAATTCCTACCCCTATATAGGGCTGTCTATTCGTTTGTCAGACACCTAAGTTCACTTGTTCATATATACTTTAAAGTTTAATTCTGTTAACAATACTCACACTGTACTTCCTGATTGCTGTAATGATTCAGTAACTTCTTTCTGAACATCTAATATAAAGATTGGGACACTTTTCCCTCTATCTCTTTAAGTCACAGATTGCACTCTCTTTTTTTTTTTTTGTACTGTAGATTTTAATAACTCATCTTCAGTTAAAGGCCTTGTAAAACTAATAAAATAAAAATCGTATGCTGATATTGTTTCTATAATGAAACTGTATACAAAGAAAAGCAGCACATTTCACCAGAGTATTTTTAAACCATTTTCTTAATGAAAAGAAGAATGACAATTTATAATCTTTGCATTCAGGAGCAGTTTTCATTATTCATTTAAGAGGCCAGCATTAGATTTATGAATGTCTCCAAAAAGAGTAACAATAGCCTTTCTATGTTTAATCTTCTCAGATTCTGCCCAGCTGAAGTAATAAAATTCTGTTATGAAAAAAAAATAAAATAAGACTTTTGAAATTTTTCACAAAAGTGCAGAGTAAATGAAGGAGAAAGGGAAGTAAGGGCTGGATTTTTCCAAGAAATAGAAATAACTCCAGTGTCTAAAATTTAGCATTAAAAGCAGGGTATTACCCTATGAATCATATTTATATTAATCTATTTTTTTCTTCAGGTGGTGGGATCTTGTACAAGGCAAAAAATATAATTAATATATGATAAAATGTATATGTATAAAATAGAAATTTACAACCACCTGACACCTGTTGAATCCTTTGTCTGTAAGTAGTAATATAAGAATGTTTTCGTGGGTGACTATGGACCCGGGTTTCTGCTCTGTGATTTCAGCTTGTGACTAATCATTCATGAATGACTATATTTATTAATCCAATTATAGAACATGGAGAGCTGCAGTTCAGCAACTCAAAAAAAATTTATTTGCTCCTTGCAGGTATGTAGGTATGAGATAAATACATAATGTTCATATGGACCTATAGAAGATTACACAGAATTACTGCTCTGTTGCAGAAACTTGATAGCAGTAGCTTTTTCATATTCTGAATATTACAGGTTTCTTTTTCCCTCCAAACTTTTTCCTGTGGTTCAAATCCCATTAGAATCTCTTTGTACTTTACCCAAAGCTTCTCCCTGTCCATGACTACCTGTTGTTTACTCCTCATTTTTTTGGTTATGGGATGTGGGGTAAGGAAACGCTTTTGTGTTGAATTACACAAAATGCAGTAATTGACATGTAAGGAGATCATTCTAGTTAATGCAGGAAGTTTTTATCTTGGTAATTTCAATCCCTTGTGATAAGTATTCATTATTTTAAAAGAATCATTTCTTCACATCACTGAATACTGCCTGTGGATATTATATGTTCTGACCTTAGGAAAACAGTTATTCCCCCTAAGCAGTTTACTACAACCCTATTAAGTGCTTGTTCCTCTGAAAGTTCAAATACAACACCACTCTGAAAGTCTGATTTAAAATAAGTAAATACATAAACCACACTGTAAGTCAACACTGAAAATTTTTAAAAGTTGTTTTTTAGTTTCACAAAATCCAAAGAGGGTTAAGAATCCTGGCGTCATGTGAATTCCCTGTTTTCTCAAAAATTTTGGTTCAAACATTAAGTTCCTGTTCCCCTGGAATACGAAATTGTAAATGACTCAGTATTATCACACTGACATCGTTTTTGTACGTTGCAGTTAGACATTCTTTGATCATGAACGCTCTTACTGCATTATTGAACAAAAGTATTGGAGACCTGAGGTAGGGACATGGGAAATTCAACTCAAAGCAGTTTCCATAACCTCTTACTTGATGAAGTTATTTCTGAACAATTTGTTAAGCCCATTAAATGGAAACATTTGAGCATCACATACTTGTGTGATGTCTGACTCAGGTAATTGTGTCTTCAGGCCTCAAAGGCTTACCTTAGCGCAAGCCTGGTGTGCCACTGATGAACAAGTCTAAGGCAGAAGTACAGAAAAAGGAATTCTGACTCCTCTCCCTGCCATGTCCTCTGTTCCCAGGCTACTTAATGCATTTAAGCCAGGAACAAACTGCCTCTCAAATACCCGCTGTGTCTGAGAGATCTCAGACAACACTTTGGGATGAATATACCAGTCAACTTGATACCCACAGCCATCTTATCAAAAACAGTCATGCATGGATAAACCAAGTGCAGAATGATAGCAATATTTTGAATTCACAACAAGAAGTCATAGGCTTTCATTACAGTAAAAGAAAATTAGTTGTAAAATATTTCATGTCTATTTGACTTCAATATTAATCAGGGAAATACAGACATCAAAGTTCACAGAATGTGTGGGTGTGTGTGTGTATTAGATATTGGCTAAAACGTTGTATCTGCTTAAATGAAAAGATGACAGCATAGTCTTAATACATACAATTTTTAAAATGTTTGTATCTATGAAAGTACAATATATTTTCATGAAATTGAACAAACCTTATGCTTACAGTTGGTTTTGCAACAGACATCTTGGCACTGACAAACATGCAAACTTAAGAGGGAATTGAAAGCACCAAGGCTGAGGTGTCAGAAAATAATTGCTTCATAGAACTGAGGTTTATCTCTCAGAGGTCACAGCATTTCTTAAAAAAAGAACTATCCATGCTTGTTACAGGGAGCTTCATCTTTTAAGTTTGGCTTTACGCACAAATGGAGGTGTTCCGTAGATCATACCTTCCACCTATGAGAGAGTATCCAAAAGTGATGAAAAAATAAAGGCATTGTATTTGTCCTAAAGAATTCACAGGCAAGATCACTTGAAATCTTTACATCGAATTAATGTGCAAGGCTGACTTGTTAGTATGTATAGCTTTCTAGTTCATGTTACAGTAATGAACAGTTTTGATAAAAGTAATGAGGAAAATAAATACTGGTAAGTGCAGTAGATGCTGTAATATCTGAGCTATTTAAGAAGCACTGTGAACACTAAGGTCAGTTACCAGTTAAATATGTCCTGGAGTGCTGATTCTCCAAATATCTTAGGAAGTACCAGGTCCTGGTATTTTGTTTCTGGCGGGTTTTTTTGGTTGTTTTGTGGGTTTTTTTTGTTTATTTGGTGGTTGGTTCTCGTTTTTTTTTTTTTGATTGCTGTTGTTTCTATGTATAGAATAGAAAGTGTTTCTTGCCTCTTTATAGAAAGAGAAGATTATTTGAACTAGATTACATTTGGTAGTACTAGATATATTAAGTTTATCCAGGGAATGAATGACCATGTAGATGCATCAGTCTAATCTCTAGAGAATAAATTCAACCTGTCCTTTTACAAGCCTACATTTTGTTTATGAAATTTAGTGCACATTGCCTGAAGTTCCAGTCTGCTTTCATGCTTTTTTTACAGGAGCAACTGCTTTAAACTTGACAGGTATCAAGGACAGTAATTGTCCTATCAGAATATTATTGTAGACAATTAGGTTTTGAGATCTTAAGCACAAACAAAGGCTGAGCGGAGAATGGATTGAAAGCAGCCCTGAGGAGGACTTGGGGGTGATGTTTGATGAGAAGCTCAATGTAAGCCGGCAATGTGCATTTGCAGCCCAGAAGGCCAACCGTATTCTGGACTGCATCAAAAGAAGCATGGTGAGCAGGTCAAGGGAGGTGATTCTGCCCCTCTGTTCTACTCTTGTGAGACTCCACCTGGAGTACTTCATTCAGCTCTGGGGTCCCCAACATAAGAAGGACATGGAGCTGTTGGAACAAGTCCAGAGGAGGGCCACGAAGATGATCAGAGGGCTGGAGAACCTCTCCCATGAAGCCGGGCTGAGAGAGTTGGGGCTCTTCAGCCTGGAGAAGAGAAAACTCCAGGGATACCTTCTAACAGCCTTACAGTGCCTGAAGGGGGCCTACAGGAAAGCGGGAGAGGGACTTTTTACAAGGGCATGTAGACGAGGGGGAATGGTTTTAACCTGAAAGAGGGTAGATCTAGATTAGATTTTAGGAAGAAATTCTTTCCTGTGAGGGTGGTGAGACACTGGAACAAGTTGCCCAGAGAAGTTGTGGCTGCCCTCTCCCTGGCAGTGTTCAAGGCCAGGTTGGATGGGGCTTTGAGCAACCTGGTCTAGTGGAAAGGTGTCCCTGCCCATGGCAGGGGGGTTGGAACTAGATGATCTTTAAGGTCCCTTTCAACCCAAACCATTCTGTGATTCTATGATTCTATGAGCTTTCGCTAATGAAAAGTGCAGCTGAAACTGACTGGTGAGAAGAGTTCTTGTGGTTTAAAAGTGACTGGGTGATATCATCTGAGCAGTTTGATGACAATCTTTAAATTAATATTTTACAGGGACCTGAACATTTCCAAATCAGAAAACGTGAAACTATCAGTTATTTTAAACACATTTTTTTCAGAATTTAAGATAAGCTTTCAAAATCCTCAAGAACTAATTTCACTGAAATTAAAACAGTGTGACATTGCTCAAAACAGTCTTGAACTGGACCTAAAAAAAGGAAATTAAATAAGTATAATAGAACCATTAGATGAGTAGGTCTGCAGGAAAATGGGTCTAACTCAGCAGTTAGAAGAGTGACATTGGCAACAAAATAAGTTAAAACTCCCCAAACTAATTTTTATCCTATATTTTGAAGCTTAAGCAGATAGAGCAAGAAGCTTGACTACAGGTTTATTGGTCAGAGGCTTGATCTGTTTTTTATCAAACAATACAAAGAAATTATCATGACAGTAAATAATTAAATTTCAGCAAAATCTCTGGGAGATTAATTTAAAAGTAGCAAAAGACAAAACACCTGTCTGTTTTGAGGCAAAAATATGGTTGGATTTATATCTAGGAGTGTGCTACAGGTAACTGTCTCTAATTAACACCTCACATCAAACATGGACAAGATGGCAAACATGCAACCATTTGGGACTGATGTTAGATCCATAGAAAAATCTTTCTGTGCTGGCAAGTAATTATAGAGGTGAAGAGAGTGGGAAAACTACTTATACTGAAATTAGCCACACCAGTGAAGCCTTTACAATTGAATCAGCAGTTGGGGAAAAAAAAAAAGTAGATGGACTACAAAAATGAACACATTTGTTTTCTAGTCATAAAGCAGATATTCAGAGTACTAGACGATCCACGGAGTATTTAATTGCTGTTGTGGTGAGTACCTATCACACATTAGTGTTCTTGTGGATGTTGCTTAAGGTTTCATTTAAGACAAATTGTATAGCTCTACTTGTATGAGTTGTACTGAAATAGATGACATTACTCACCTGACTAAGCTTAGCAATATTTGACCCATTAGCTCTTAATTTGTAGGTTAAATTTCTTTTCATAAATAGTTTATAGGCATCAGGTTGCTTATTGCACATTCACTTCCTTTTTCAGAAACTCGTCTTTGAGTCTTGGTTTATACTGAAAGCAAATGGCCATTATTTTTTTTTGCCTTCATGAAAAAATAACTAAGTAACACTAATCCTGGTTTCCATGGTTAGAGTTTGTCAATAAATTATTAACATGGGAATGACTGACCTTGGGGGAAAAATGATGGCTGTAGAGTTAATGAAAAATTATAGGCTTTTTGAAAATAATTTTGAGCCATTTATGATTAACATTTCTGTAGATGTCTTGAAAGACTTAAGTTGGTTTTCACATTAAATGAATTTTTTGTCTCATATACATGTTTTCTTTAATAATCAAATTTCCTTGCTAGCACTGTGAGTCAAGCTCCACTAACTTTGACTTTTTCCTCTGTGCTTCTGTGCAGTGTTTTTTTTGTCCCTGCTAGTCTATATTTTCCCCTAAAATAAAATAGAGCACAACTTATTGTGATCTAAAATAAATAAATTAAATATATTTGTGTTTTGATTATGTACACAGACATGTTCTATATAATTCTCTTTAGTATGTTTCTGCATATATCCTGCAGAATGGCAGAATGATGACTTTGAGTTATATGGTAACCTGTAGCACCAAAATGTCTTATCTTCCTTATAAGTATTTAGATAAATATTTCCAAAACTTCTGTAATATGTACTATGTAGGTACGCAAGAATCATGGTCCTTGGCTTCAAACTCTTTGTTCCTTTATTGAGATGTGGTCTAAATCATGGAACTAGTCCTATTTACTAAAGTGGAATTGCGGTGCAAGTGCATGTGCAGGATGTGTGTCTGGGTTGCATTCTGTTCTGCATTTACTAGGTACTTGAGATAACAGCATGCCGAATGACTAAAACCATTTTTTGATGAAGAAAGAAGATATTACAGGAAAAGATAAGCAGAATGTTGAATTTTCTATCTGATTGTGAAACTAGTTTAGAACACCTAATAACAGACCCTATATTTTAGTGCTGGTCTGTTTGATCAAATAGTTTTTCAGGTTGCTAAATATGAGCTATACTGCTTTCCAAAGGCTTTCACATAATTTGTTTTTAACTCCTGCAAAGATTCTCCCTTTCATTCATCCTTTACTTTCATTTACCAGCCATTTTAGCAACTTGGTTCATTTAGCTTATGTGATGGCACTTGTTTACCCATGACAACTCACAGTATTAATTTCACATATAAAATGTACCATTATGAAAAAAAACTGCCAAAAAGCAGGAGCTGTAAGAAAATACGTCACACAAAAATGAATTATGTCTCTGGATACCATAATAAAGGATCAATTTTCAGCACCCAAAACATTTTAGAATTCATCATTCATTCTGTTTTCTCATGTGTTGTTGATACCATATTATTATCTAACAGAGATCTTTTACAAAACAAATGTAAGTTCGGACTGTCAAGGTTTTTTAACCGCACTGTTCAAAAAAAAACAACAACAACAAAAAAAACAACAAAAAAACCTTACCAGCATTTATTTTCATGTGATGGTAGACTATAAGAAAGTCATATTTTACATAGGCAACTTGACAGTTGCTTATTCCTTTATAGACAAATTCTGTTGCTTTTCCTCAGAAAACGCATATGACATACATATTATCGTTTTGCCAAAGGACAATCCTCTGTGTTTGTGGGACTAACTTTTTGCAGTACATGAACAGCCACACTGTATATCTTCCTTGTCAAATCTTTGATCCAGATTTGGTGAAGTTCGTCTGGTATATTCAATTATAGCCATTTGCTTATCACTGAAGTAATGGAGCATGTGCACAACTGGTAATAGTATACATTCCAATGGACACACGTTTTCAGCTGAGGCCTTTATTTTCAATTCTGTTTGGTTTTAAGTACCCTCTGGTTTTCCTCATTTTGTTAGTATAATATAAGGATGATTCTTTGTTGCTTCTTAGTGTAACCCATCTTATGTGTATATGAGTCTATGTGTGTATATATGTGCAAAGCAGAGGTCTAGATATTTTTGAAGTACTGGGAGTTCCACCCACCCGTGAAGGAAAAAAGCTATAACTGAATTCAGGGTAGAGGGAGAAGAAGGAGAATGGGACTGTTGAAGAAAAAATGTCCAGCCAGCTGTGCTGCAAGGTGTGTACCTTCCGAAGTAATGTTTTAGAAAGTACAAGTAAGGGCACTAAGAAGGACTGTTTTTAAAAGAAAAAAGACTTGACTATACCCTTTAAAAAAAAAAAGCAGAAAACTCACTAATTCGTCATACTTTCCTAGGACCTAGGAACAGTTACCCTTTGCAACAGAAATATAACTCCTGATATTCCCCTTCAGGCAATCAAATAGGAATTTGCTCATCTCCTTACTGAGCATAGACACACTATAAGTCTTTCAAGTTGTTAGCGTATTTTATCAAAATCCAAAGAGGCAATATAAACCCAACAGCTGTTATTAAATTTAAATTGTACACCACTTGTGCATTTAATTTCTAGCATTATAGAATTATTCTATAAATTCTCACAATATACTTCATCATCTGCAGCTGGAAGATAGCAGATTTTAGAGATAAGAGTGCCTCTGAGTTCCTGCTGATACAATTCTGCATTAGAAAATCTTTTCATGAAATCGTACAATAGCGAGCACTGATTTAGTAAAGAACGCCACTAAATTCAAGGCATCCTGTTTAGTCAGATAAAGCTTCATTTATACTCATGTGAATGCATTTTTTATCAGAGCTAGAGCTGCATTTAGTTCAACCTTTATATTGCTTTTTTTTTAAACCTTTAACTGTTATTTCAAAAATTACCCTGGGTTATGTTTATATTTTTTAATTATTACTGCTGCTGTTGTCTTTAACTTGGGTCTACCCTCACTTTAACCAGCACTCCAGTCCAGCAATCAATAAAACTTTGAGTTTTGGGGGAAATCGGTTGCCACCAGAAATGACACCATTTTATGATTAAACTGTTGGCAGCTCTGATGAGGCAACATCGTTAATGTTGCTATGGCAGAAACTCCGTGTTATTTAGTACTATAGGCCTTTGTTGTTTTGGTGTTTCTTGCTTTTATGTGTTGCTTGAGTCCTGTGTACACAGAGATAACATTCATATGTATTGCATTGCAACTTTGACTTTACTTTGGATTTATAAATGACTCACAACAAATTCAATCACCCCGTATGTCTTTGAAGGTATGGTATTGTAGGAATAACCAAGTTCTTAGGGTAGGAGGAAAATTATTGCACGTACATTTAAAATAACTTTGGTAGATCAGTATCATACAGTTGAGGATGATGACAGCATTGTGTGTTCTAGAGTATAAGAATATGATAATATCATATAGTCATTCAAACAAATGATATATAAGTTTCCACTGTCTTGACAAATGAAGCAATTTAAAATGTAAGTAAGTTTAACAACAATAAGGACTCGGGAAGCTTAAGATGAAGCAGAAAATAAAACCAGACTTAAGACAGCACAAAAGAAAGAGAGAAAATCAATGAACTTCACAGGTAAAAGATGGAAAAAACTCTCATGTGTCATTTCCCAGCATGGCCTTGTTTCATGCGTGTGAATACTGAACAGTGTTTACAGGTATCTAGAGCACCGAAGCATTGTCAATAACTCTGACATCAGGAATCAGAAGATGTTGTAAGCAGCGGAAGTTACTGGCACCCAGACACTTCTCTGCAAAATATGACTGACAAGATTTGGAGAGTATGCTTTTACTTTAGAGCAGCATTTTTGTAATGACTAGTCCCAATCATCCTAAACCTGGTTAGAGTGAAAGGAAACTCTCATGGAAAAGTCAACAGTTCTTTGCAAAGATGTATGTTTCTAGAAAGTATTAAAAGGAGCTGTGTTTATCTACTCTTAGTATTAGAGTTCCAAAGAATGGTGTTAATTGTAATGAAATGAAATCTAACCCTAAAAAGAGTTAGTTGGTGAGCTGACTAAAGGCAAGTATGTTCAGAATGGAGGAAATACTGAATGTATATGTGGGAAATCCTTTTTCTATGAACAGAAGGGTCAGTTTTGAAATTGTCAGTCAAAAAAAATAAAAGTCTTGAGGAATAAGTATATTAAGAGATTAATATTCTCTAGATGATGTAATAAAACTCTGAAAGGCAAATTATCTTTTGTAAGATTAAGGTTATAATACATTCTTTGCCATTAGACAAATTATCTCAAAGTTCACAAAACTCAACCAGTTTCTAAGAATTAAATAATTTCTGGCTAAATCCTTCTGATGCACCTTTGTAATGCTTTATTCACTTTCACTGCAAAGTGTTGATACACTTTTCATTTGATTAAGTCTTAAATTACTTCAACTGAAAAGTCAGTTTGGTAGGTTTGCTGTGATGGTCTCTTAAAGCCCATCAGATTAATTTCATGCATATATATGAAGTAGCAACATTATTATCAATCATTCATCTGTTATAACTGTGTCTATGTGCCACTGCATTTATTTTAAAAATATTTTATAGCAGTTTGTAGGTTTTGCTGGCCTGAGAAACAACTTTGTGAGAATTTTTCCTTTTTTTTTTTATTTTTCTGAAATAAATTTCATTACATTCAGTTGCAGTCACATTTCTGAGTGTAATGCAGTATAGCATTAGGTGAGACTTTCAGTACAGAGAGCCAACACCTGAGGAGAGCAGGCTGCTGGTGTTTCTCTTCTTGTTCCTGTTATCTCCTACACTGTTAGTGATCTTTGCTATTTTGACAAGTGCACAAGCATAGCCTTGTAACTCAGGGAGTATTGAGGTACAGTCATAACAGGCTTACAGGATTTGTGCTAAGCTAACAACACAGGCTTCAAACACATCAGGACTTGTCTTGAGCCCCTTGGAGCTGTGTTTTAGCTTGTAATAGCAGTAATCTCATGACCCAGTGATTAGTACAGATTTTGTTTTAACTTTTGCCTGCTTTGTATAACCTTGTGGTGTAATGCCTTGTTACATATATTTTGTAACCAACTGACTGTAATAGCAAGTATTTTACTCTGTGTAAGCAAGAACTGTTTATGACCCTAGAGTACAACACAGCATTGAGGAGTACAGGCATAGGGTGACTGAAGGAACTTTAAAAGTACAGGCACCAGTTAATCCTGGAAGCCCCAGGGCCTCACCAATGGACATTACTGGCCTTCAGAGATGCAGCATTAAGAGCCGTATAAAAACAGTTTAAAGGTCACAAAGAGATCTAAAAAAAACCGCAACCCACACAAGTATGCAAATAGATAAAATACACCATACACAGTAAATTCAGATACAACATGGACTTGCGGACTGAAAAAGAGCAAGCCATAGAGCATGTTAGCAGACATATGAAAGTGACCCCAAGCAATCCTAAAGCGAGGAAGAAGGTACCATCAACATGATACTCCTTTGGTGAAGGACTTGGGATGTTCACAGCTCACTGTACACCCCCTTACCAGACCATCAACTTTAACACCGAGAAATATAGTGGAAGGGTGAGCATAACACCAGAGAAATCCACACAAGGATTTAATACCTTTTTATGTATCTTTAATATCTTCTAGATTTAATTGAAGTGAATTAGCTCATTCCATTAAATGTTTGTGTTTCCCAATATTTCCAGACTAAGTTTTCTTGAAGTCCGAAGAATTCTATTTACAATTCTATAAATGCTGCTGTTCGCTGAGTTTAGAGATCCGATTTTTCTGTATATATTCAACTTCTCTTTAACCTTCTGTTAAAATAGCATAGTTTCATTTGCTTTTCCATTCAGACTAATTTCTCATGTTTTCCTTGAATAGCTGTCATTCTATCTTGAAAAACATCAGATGTTTTGAGAATTTCTTTCATATCTTTCACCAACTTTTTCCCTCTGTATTTTAACACTTGCAAAGGCTTGCCTGGAATTCCTGCTACCTCGAGCAAATCATTGACTGCAGAAAAAATGCTTTCTGTGACTTTGTGTTTAGACTTTGGTATATTTTGATATGGTTTCCCATCAAAATGGCTGTGTAAATTATTTCTTTGTTATGGAAGATATTCAAGCATGGGATGACTAAAACAATTCAGGTATTTTAAGTTTTTCTGTCTCTCCTTATTTATAAAATATCTTACTGTATATCATGATACTATATATCTATTTATATGTGGTGTATACTGTGGGAATATAATTCTTTTTTTTAAGAACAAAACATTTTTTTTAAGAAAGTGTCGTGTCATTACATAGCAGCCTTTCCCATTCCCATCACATCACTATGCTCAGCGGTGTAGCAAGCACCTGTCTTGCAAAATGTATGCTCTCACAAAAAAAAGCAACAATGAGGAAAGATATAAAATGGGCAAACAAAAGTTACATAAAGTTTGTATTTTTGATGGCATGAAATCACATGCTTTCCAGTTCGTTCGAGGCATTCCTCTGCCAGTTGTGTTACATAGCCCTCCGAGGTAGTCCAGTCACCGCTGTGTTCCATATGCTCTCTTCTCTGCATCTGCAAAAAGAGCAGTCACAGGCTTATGCTTTGGTGATGCTAGATGTAGTCATTGAAGACAAAAATGTTTTTTTCATGGGAATTCCACCCTATTCCTAATGCATCATTTTATAATATTTTACTGTCTTGAACTTCTGTTAAATCCTAATACCTTCAGACTCTCAAAATTGTTCACTAAGTTGTATTGTGCTCCGCAGATTTGATCTTATTTGTCTATGTAATCTTTGCATCTTTTTACCTGTTCTCACCTTCCTGTCGTCTTCCACAGAGAACTCTAACAGTGAACCCCGTAAATTGCCCTTTACCTCTTGATGTCTGTCACTTAAACTCACTGTAAACTCACATTTTTTCATAAATTATTTTACTTGTGTAATTATATAAATACTGGCCTTCATTAAATAATAAAGGAGAAATTGAGACAGTAAGTGACATATATGTCTTAAATACACTGTTTAACGATGTCCCCTCCCACTCTTATCTTGTCTGCTTATTTCTATTCATTTTGTAAACTGTGCAAGAAAGTGGGTTTGCAGGCTTAGCTTATTTGTGCAATATGAGAGCAATTAGTTGCTTGTACTGCATTCATTAACAGGGGTATTATTTTTTTAGTATGAACAAGATGTGTTTTGACACTATAGACATGGTTGTTATGCTTGACAAAAATGTTCGTACTCTATACTTATTTTTTTTCAGAGTATCATTGTTAACCTTCTGGTAATTTATAATGATTCAATATTGGATGAAATGCACTCTTAGAATGATAGATATTATGCCAGGGTACATCCTATTTCAAAGAATTCTTTGCTTTTCTTTCATTGCTATCACAGGAAAAACAAGCAAAAGGCCAGAATTTTAATTAGAGGAAAAACTGAAATTACTTCTGTCTTGGAGAATTAAGAGACTAGCAAACTGTTAAACCAGATGCACAGTCCATTAAAAGTAAAGCAAGTTTTTATTATCAGTATTTTTCAAAACCAGCTGCAATTAAGAAAAATGTTATTTCCAACTAAAACTTATGAAGGATACTGAAAGCTGCGTTTGCATGTACTTTCAAGCAGAAAAAGCATTTTCTAAATATCAACAGTGTTTGAAATACTGTGAAAGTTTTTTTACTGAAAAATGGAAGGATGTATATCTACTGGCATAAACATTGTTAATAGATTTAGACTGAGTTCTACTAACTTTGAACACTTACAACATGCTACTTGTATTTTTTAAATAGTTTCCTTGAGCTAAGCAAATTTAGTTGTTGATAGACTGAAGCATAAGTCTATTATCCAGAAAAGTTTGGGGTTTTTTTCTGCTGGCCGGAAATGAAACACAGGACATTTTTGTGAAGTTGAAATTTTAGCTTGTTAGATTAGTAAAAAATTGCAAAGTTAAGTTGCAATATAATGAACTGGACAACATATTGAGAGTGGAACAAATTAATTCAAGTGGATATCTCATTTTGCAATAAAAATGGGAACTAATTAAATAGAAAAAGTCATAATTAGTTCATAAGAAATAGAGCCAAGGGAAAATTTTGGAATATCAGCAGAGACAGTCAGAGTCTTGGGAAGCAGACATACTTAGTTTTGTGTGTTCTATCTATTGCAAATGAAGTATTAATACTAGATCTTTCAGGAAAATTTTGAGAATAGGTAAAGAAAAAACTATGCTAGCTGACATAATAAGCATTACTTCCTCAAAGCGAAGTTGCCCTTTTATATATTGACTTCTGCTTCCTCATCAGGTTTGTTTAGGTGGCAGATATTCAGCAAATTTCTGCTTCTGTTGCAATGGAATTCCCAAATAGCTTAAGCTCATGAAATTCTCCATAGCTTCCACTCCAGATTTCCAGCCTCTCTTACCTAATTAACTAACAGGTTTTTTTTTTCCCTGCAAAGTTATAATGAGGTTATTGCCTAACCATATTGCAAAATGCTGCGTGCAGGATGAGTCATTTTCATCAAACATAATGAATGGCATTACGAACACTGAGGTCTTTTGAATTTAATGGAAAAATCATTCAGATTTTTAGCACCATTCAGAATGTATTTTTTAAAGCTGTATTGGCACTTATTACAGAACACTTGTTTTCTTAGTATAAAAACAGTCATATAAACATCAGCAATAATACTTTCTTGCTCCTTGTATTTCATTTGCATTTCTTTCTTCCAGTACATACTCCATCTCTGTCTTAGTTGAGTCTTAACATAACTTTCCTCTGATAAAATCATTCAGCCTTCAAGCTGAGCCTCAATATAAATCTTTCTTTTTTTTTTTCCGCCCCAAAGTTCCAAGCCTCTCCTTTGTCTTTTCACAAGGCCATGTACGGAATTTGCTGATCTGGTACTCAGAAGCTGATTCCTAAACTTTCAGTAATAAAATGTGAGAAAACACGAAGTTTTATCTTTCACTGGTGCTTTCTTTTTCTTGCCTTCAACATGCATTTTCATGCATTTCCTTTCCGGACTTTGTTCTGTTCTGGACTTCTCCAAACTTTCTCAAGCATAATCCTACTTCTTTTGAAAAAAATGATATATTGTATGCTTTTCAATTGCTGGTAGTGCAATGTTTTCTGGTTTATATGATTCTGTTGTCGGATAAAATTATTTTTATAAAACATTTTTTTTCTGCAAAAGTGTGACCATAGTAAAATAATAAATTTTATAATGGGTTTGGTACTATATATGTCATGGAGGGAGTTCATTTTGAGTAAGCCCTCCTCTAAGAAAGACCAGTCCTTATAGTATACAGAATTTATTTCCAGGAATCAGCAAGAATAATGTTGTCATGAATTTTACCTCCCACATGAAACTAATATTTTGTTCATTTCATTAAAACTGTTTCATTTGATAAGGTTTTCTCAAACAGTCTTTGCAATCTACTTATAATTACTTCACCAATGGAAAATGTGATTTATTTCAGTACGTTGATTCCAGGTGATTGCCAGTGAAACATATGTAGCTATGAATCTTGTACAATCTTTTCTATTGCTGTAGTCAGCACCGTCCTGTATGTATCTTCTTTAAAGCTATGAAATCCAAGAAACGTTTAAAACATCTTGAATGTTATGATCTACACATTAGATATAGAGTCATAGGTATTAGGTATATAGCCATAATTACTGGTGTTGAGCAGTTTTGGTAACATAACAGAGATAACTGAAACCAGGAGATTTTGGTAGCAAATGCTTATCATAGCACTCTGAGTTTGTCTGTATGTGCTTGTTTTACGTTTGCGTATCTTATAGTGCACCATTTCTGGTAGAGGGAACTATTAATGACTTCAGAGAAAGGATGCATGCATGATGAGGTTGTGCTAATAAAAGAAATATTGATGCTGTTAGGAAACTATAGCTTGAAAGCTGTTGAAGGAAAACAGGGGATTGTAAGCAGGATCTCCAAAAGTACAAACACAAAATGACAGCAAAAAATGAAAGTGCAAGCACAGGGTAGTGTCAGAGGCCCCAGGGATATAAGTAACTCAAAAATGGTCGGTAGTGTCATTAAAGAAATGCAACCTTGGGAGCTGGGTTTTTTTGGGGGGGATGGAGGAGGTTGGTGTTTTTTTTTATAATGAAGAGAGGAAGGAAATGTAAACCACACCACATATAAAAAATTCAGATACGACATGGAATTACCAAGTAAAGAAATAAAAGCAATTATGCCATCTGTGTTAGCAACTGTAAAAAGATGACTCTGAGTGACACTGACTTCAAGAGTGAGAGGGAAGAAACCACTGACATAAACATCATATTCCTTCTGGCAAAGAGAAGGAAGAGGCCACCCAAGCCACAGTTAACATCAAACTCCTCCCAGAGAAGAACATGAGACTGATTTGTTGCAGTTCCTGCTAGCACTCCTGAGACCCAGGAGTGCAGGAACGGTGAAAACACTGAAGAAAGGGGTCAGTATTAGAAAGTTTGTGTATAACAGTTTTCATTGTGCTGCTATTGGGAATGAGTTGAATAAATGGGCAATCTGAACTGTAAATGTTAGTATAATTGTAATAAGACTACTAATATCTCTGTGATCAGACTGTTTAGACTTAGACTAACAGTAAATTCTTGACTTTGTTTAAAATTACCCAGGTGTTTGATTTGGTATCATTGGCCTGGAGGGCAGGCTGTTAACATGGATGCAATGTCGCTTTCTTGACAGGAATAATATTTCTAGCAGGCAGCTAATAAATCTCTAAGGAAAATGGTCAGGTGTGACCTTAAGGAAGTAGATACAGCATAATTTTGCAATGATAATGGTGATTTCCAGGTTCAAGCTACTCTCAAAGATTTTATTAGCAAGAAATTATTCCTTTATTAATAAAAATAAATTTTGCTAAAACCTGATAAATACCAGGACCTACACAGAAATAACGTGTTTAGACGTGAAGGTTACTGCAATCTACACATTTTTCTCATTCAATCCCAAATATTACAATCAACCAATTTAAAAGATTATAGTTCTTTGTGATATGTAGTAGAATTTGCCTTTTCTGAAAAGTCTACATTGCTAGCGATTTCTTTAAAATTATCATTTATTCATTTTAATTTACACTATGCTAAAGAGCATAGGGCTTTGGTGTTTTTTTGTTTTGTTTTGTTTTGTTTTTTGTTTTTGTAATACAAGATTTGTAGGCAGTGGTCACACAAATCCCTGACAAATTAGGAAAAAACTCACACAAATACCTGAAAAATTAGGAAAAAACTAAGTAGTAACTCTGCAGTAGTATGCTGGAGGTATGGAGTTCCTCCTCCTGTTTTGAAGTAGGTGGTGATAACTAGGACTCCCAGGTGCTACATATTATTAAAACCATAATAATTATATAGTGCCTAGTGCTTCAGAACCACCAAGATGGAGCTCAGTGGTTGCTGCTGGTGTTTCAGCTCCACAGGGAATGTGACAGATGAAGTGAGGAACACAATCTTATGAAAAATCTCAGTAGAATTAGACCAGCTGTTTTCTATAAATATTCAATAGCATCCAATAAAAATAACTTCAGAATTTTACATGGAGAGACAGTATCTAGAATTAAAGAGCAGAATGTATCTCTAGCAGGCAGTATATCCCTGTACTGTTGTAAGGGAGCACTAACAGCTACCTCAGGAAGACACAGTGGGTAGGGTTCTTTGTAACTCTTTTGACCTCTGCAGATAGTGAATTATCTAAGGCTTATGTTATAGATAATTGAACAAAACAGACATCTTAAGTGATTTATCTGATTCTGAAATTGGTATTTAAAATCACTTGTACTACAGAAGTAATTATCTCCTCTCCTAACTGTAAAAGGATGAGTAGTTGAAAAACAGTACTCCGTGACTTTTCTATCTCTCATTTGTGCAAAGTGCCAAGAAATTCAGTACTCCTTGAAAAGGCCTCCATATTTTCCTGTATGCATCAAAATACTATCTGGCAAAGTCATTTCCTTTATGTATAACTTAATCTGGTAAGGGTAACTTCATAGCAGCTCTGCAATATGCTCCATGGGTACTGCAATCAGAGGTTGTAATTCTTGTCAGTCCTTTGAGAGATCATATAAAAATAAAAGCTTTCCAATACTTCAGAAAAGGATTAGAAAACATTAATCAGCCACATTCTAGCTCAAACTTTATTGTTTTCTTTCTTTCTTTTTGTTTAACTTCCCGAAGTTGAAAACTCTAACATACCTTTCTACTACACACTTCTGCATTTCCTACTCCTGCATACTTATTTAATCAGATGTGTTTATCCCATTAATGAGCAGACTGTAAGAACAGGTTTCTAGATCATTTTGACAGATCTTTTGAGCTCATAGGGGCCTAAATGTCATAGTTACCTTGTATCTACACCTGTATTAAATGTGTGTATCTGAAAAACAACAGCATGTATTTATCTAAAACCAAACTTTCAGAGAGGAACTCTGTTTTAGTGTCAAAAGAGGAAGAAATTCCCCATTTAGTCTCACAGGTTGTTATACTTCTTAATTAAGAATAATGTTAAAAATATTTGGCTATATTTTCAGTTTCCATTTCTGTTAACTCCTTTCATGGCCAATTGTTGGTTTTAGATCTTGTTATAAGATTAAGAGAATACCAACCCCAAATATTCATACCAAATCCACAAAAATACATTTCAGAAATATAATCTTGAGTAACATAATACTAACTTGTTTGTGTGATGCTCATTCCTTGACTTTAGGTGTTGAAATTTGAAATGATTGTGTTAAAACCGTAAGGAGTACTGGTAAAATGGGAAGCAGTTAAAAACCAGTAATATAAATTTCCTTCTATGCAAAAATCCCTAAGTCACATTTATTTACATGACATTAAGTGAAAAAATGTTTTTATTATAGAGAACATTAACTTAAGAAATTTGTGAATCTGATATTTCTTGTTAAAGCTGGGAAAGTGCTGATGAGATATAAAGGCTGAACATTCTACTTTTTTAGTATTAAGGGGCAGTTGCTACTTGGACATGACAGACATCTTTTTCTTAATCAAAGCATGTTTGTCATGGAATGAAAGAACTTGACAGTCTGTCATAATGTTTATCAAAGTATCTTTGCTTCTTGCAGGACAAACAAAGCCACTTATATCTCTAAAACACATATGATGTTTCAATCATTACTAATTGTCAATTACTTGCAAGAACAAAATTATAAAAGTAAAAAATATAAAGGAAAATACAATTCTGAAATACAATTTTTGAAAACTTAAAAGCTCCAAAACAACCCCAAACCTAAAAACTAGATTCTTAAAAATATTTTTTGTTGTTCAGTTCAAAATAAAATATATTGTGGGTACTTTTATGAAAGAAAACTTCCAGTTTTCAGTTAGTTCAGGTTTTTTATATTTTATTTTAATAGATTTAGCATACCAATTTATTGAGATAACGGTCAATAACTTTTAAGATTTGTCAGCAGCTCTTAATGAATTTCATGTTCTTAATGTTCTGGAAATGTTATACAGTGCTTATTTTAAAATCAGGAGGCTATTAAAGGCATTGTAGAATTCCCAGTCTATTATATATTTAGCTTTGTTTCACATCAGCTGTTTTCAAAAAAAAACCCTTTGCTGAATAAGATTGTGTTGTTATTCTTAAATCTTTTTAAATTGAATCTCAGATCCATTTTTTCATTATTTTATCTCAGACTTGATGGAACAGTAATAGCCTGCAGTTACTTGGGTCACTTTCCTTGTTTTTTAAGTTGTTGTATAATACTATCAGTCTTCAGTCTGCTGGAAATTCCGTGGTATTCCAAGATTTATTAAAAATTTATATCATCATTAAATGTTTACAACATGTATATATTGTTTTATACCTCATTGCTTGCTAATGGACTGGAAAGCACTTTATCCTCCTTGTGTGATAAGAGGATTCATCATGCTGTTTCTTTCTGAGTAAAGAATAGAAATATATATTGAACTATTTTCTTCCATCATTAGCTTCATTATCAGCGTATTCTAGTAATTAGTCTTTGTTAGTACGTTTTTGCTGTCATTCTTCACACACATACCTCTCTTGTCCCTAGTCCTGCAGTCCATGGGTTTCTCTTTGGTAGTATGTGCTCCCTTAATCAATTTTCTGAAGTGATAACTGCATTCCCTGTTATAACTCCTGTATGTTTCTTTTCTACTTAGTTGTAGCATTTACTTTCTAAAGAAACAGGCTAGGTATTTAGATAAGTCATATGGCAGGATGAGTAAGATGTCTTGTTTAGATGTATTTGTATTACACATGGCAAAGACCTGATGTTCCACCACTAGTAATATGATTTATTTCCCATTTGGGCACAGGAACAGGGTGAATATTCAAGGGATCTGTTATTTCCAGCTGAAAATACGTCTAGCCTCCATTTAAAATTCATTGCCTCCATTTAAAATACCATTTGAATTTTCTTTCTTGGAGCTGCAAAGTATTAAGGATAGAAAAATGTAGCTCTCAGTCTTCTCTATTTGCAAAAGTCTAGATTAATTTTGAGTGAAGGGAAGATTGTCTCCTTCTGTGTTATAAGCCAACAGCAAATTTGTTACAACACAGTCTGCTTTCCAAATTTTTTTGCAAAGTCCCATGATGTAGTGAACACACAACGACCATGGCAATCTTCCTTCGTACTTTATTGAGTGAGATTCTGGTATTGTATGCAGGATAAAAGGAACCACTCCTAATTAAATCATGGGCAGTTAAAATTCTATTTAGTATTGATCATGCATTTAACAGCAAACACTCCAAGATACCAGATCACTATCTATTGACATCCTAGCCCCTTGAGAGGTAATTAACGATGAAGCAAGTGGTATCAGATTAAGCATTTTGCCTGTGGTTTATTCTCTGTGTGGGATTTTCTTCTGGCCTTCTTTACAATGATCGCACTTGGGAATAAACCAACAATTTTAAGTTAAGGTGCCATCACTGTCATATCAAATAAAAAAGACTGTCATTTCTTTTTGCAATGATTAAACAATTTTGAAAATTTAAAAGGCTTTTAAAAAGTATTTTCAACTAAGTTTGTACAACATATCTTGAATACATACCTATTTGTGTAACTTCTAAACATTTATGTCTGAGAATAACCTTAGTGAGAAGAAATTAATTTTGTATTTAATAAATCTCTTAACATGATTTTTTTAATAATCTAAATGCATAATTTTAAAGTAGCACTTCAAGGTAAGTACTATATATTCAATAATTTATTTATTTTTTTAAAGTGAGGGATGTTCAGTGTTAACAAGAGAGAATATAGTCTTTTGATTTCATTTACCTAAATTTTGACCTGTGTTGTTTTGAGATTAATTAAAATATATTATGGAGAAAGAGGAGCAAATATTGGAAAAGTGAGAAAATATTAAATACGTGCTTCATGACAGAAGAATGATATACAATTCAAAGCTTTTATTAGTTCTTTAGTTTATTTAAAATAAATAGTTTATTAAGAACATGTACTTTAACTTTTTCAATCATACTTCGCAGAATAATTTGCCAGTCAAGAACTGGAACATGAAAACATAGGCTTGGTTTTTAATAGTAGTCAAAAAGCTGATGTAATACTAAGGATTGAAGGAAATAAATAGAAAACAGAATAGGAAACATGATCATGTCACTGAATAAATTCATAGTACGCTTGCAGCTTGACTAATGTGTGCTGTATTGAAAGATGAAGCAGAAATAATAAAAAAAAAAAAAAAGAAAAGCTACAGAAAAATATAAAAATGATCCAATGTAGAGCGTTTCCTGTGGGGAGTAAATAAATAGGTTTAGACTCTTCAACATGGAGAAAGAAATGATTCATGGGAGAGCATGATAGAAAGCTAGAAACTCATGAAAGTCATGGAGAAATAGAACAGGAATGCGCTGTTATTGACTCTTTAATACAGGAACTACGTGGCACTTAATGCAATTAGCACGGGATAAATTCAAAATAAATAACAGGAGGAAGTTCTTCACACAACATGTGATTGAACTGTAAAGCTGCTTCATGTGAATGCTAGCAGTCTACACAGCTTAAAATTATGGAAGGAGAATCTATCAAGATAAAATGACCTGTTGTTCAGAATCACTGAACTGTGAATTGCTAGAGACTGAGAGAATATTCTGGGGAAATATCATTACATGCTTGTCCTGTTATACTTTTTATTTGTGGTGGGTTGACCTCGGCTAGATGGCAGGTGCCAACCAAAGCTGCTCTGTCACTCTCCCTCCTCAACTGCACAGGGGAGAGAAAAAATAACAAAAGGATTGTGGGTCAAGATAAGGACAGGGAGAGATCACTCAGCGATTTTCATCATGGTCAAAATAGGCTCGAATTGGGGAAAATTAGTTTCTTTTTTTTACCAATCAAATCAGAGTAGGATAATAAGAAATAAACTCAAGTCTTACAACACCTTCCCCCAACCCCTCCCTTCTTCCGGGGCTTAACTTTACTCCCAATTTTCTCTACCTCCTCCCCCGCAGCAGCACAGGGAGACGGGGAATGGGGGCTGTGGTCAGTTCATCACACGTTCTCTGCTGCTCCTTCCTCCTCAGAGGGAGGACTCCTTACACCCTTCCCCTGCTCCAGTGGGGGGTCCCTCGCATGACAGACAGTCTTCCATGAACTTCTCCAATATGGGTCCTTCCCACGGGCTGCAGTTCTTCACAAACTGCTCTAGCATAGGTCCTTTCCACGGGGTTCAGTCCTTCAGGAACAGACTGCTCCAGTGTGGGTCCCCCACAGGGTCACAAGTCCTGCCAGCAAACCTACTCCAGCGTGGGTTCCTCTCTCTCCATAGGTCCACAGGTCCTGCCAGGACACTGCTTCAGTGTGGGCTTCCCACGGGGTCACAGCCTCCTTCAGGCATCCACCTGTTCCGGCATGGAGTCCTGCATGGGCTGCAGGTGGATATCTGCTCCACCGTTAACCTCCATGGGCTTCAGGGGGACAGCCTGCCTCACCATGGTGGTCTTCACTATGGACTGGACTGCAGGGGAACCTCTGCTCCAGCACCTGGAGCACCTCCTCCCCCTCCTTCTTCACTGACCTTGGTGTCTGCAGAGATGTTTCGTTCATATATTCTCACTCCTGTCTCCAGCTGCAATTGCACGTTTGATTTTCTTTTTTTTTCCTTAAATATGTTATCACAGAGGTGCTATCACTGTCACTGATTGGCTTTGCCTTGGTCAGTGGTGGGTCCGTCTTGGAGCTGACTGTCATTGGCTCTCTTGGATGCAGGGGAAGCTTCTTGCAGCTTCTCACAGAAGCCACCCCTGTAGCCCTCCCCACTACAAAAAACTTGCCATGTAAACCCAAGGCATTCCTAGACATTACCCATTGGCTAACATGATATTATGGGCCCTGTAAGCTTCTAGTCTGATGTGGGCATTTCTGTCTTTTCTATTTAAAGGATCTGCTGAACAGAGATGTAATTATCACTTGCTGAAATGTTTGCAGAACATTAGGTATCAGCACTTGATGAAAATCTGCCAAAGTCTTTTAAAAAGAGAAGTCAACCAACGAGCTTTTAACTGAGTTCCTGCAAGATCTTACTTGTTTGTAAAATTCAGCTAAAATAGCTTCAATGGACTCTATATACTCTTCAAAAAAACTCGTAACCACACCTCTCCCCAAAAAATCTCATAAAACTTTAAAAACATCAGTTCCTTGCTAATTTTATTTAAAGACAGTCAGCCAGAATAATGTAAAACTTTTGAAGTGTTGCATTGCCTTCCCAATTATATTCCATTTACATGAGTTCAGAAAGTATTTCTCCAGCCAAGCAGTTGTGAGATTTGGTCCCATGCTTCTTTGGATTCATGCCTCACCTTCGTCATGACTTCTTTCTGTTTTTTCTCCTGAAGAAACAAGCGAATATTCACATGAGAGAAAACATCCTTCCTGAAGAAAGGAGCAAAATACTGGTGAGGAAAAAAGAAACATACCAAAGAGCATCAGAAGATTTCCTTGTCACACGGTTTTATTTCTCACTGGGAAGAGAAAAACGAGGAAGATTCTGAATACAGAATGTGGAAGGGCCTACTGAAGCTACATATTTAAATAGGAGAATTACCACATTTTGGAACAGTTTGAAAAATTTTGAAGATTGTTTCAGTAAAAGCAAAGACCACAGATCCCAACTACATATATTTCTGCTTCTCCATTCAAGCAGAGCTAAAAATCAGTATTGCAGTGACGGTCCAGTGATTTTGAGACAAACAAAGCTTTAGAGAAATAGGCTGAAAGTTTTGTTCTGCCAATAATTTCCAGTTAATGGTCTGTTACCTAGCTACCTAGGTGCATGTCACTTAACTGCTGCTTCATAATATAGGTATTAGTATTTCCCTGCACAATAAAAATATTATAAGTATTTTGAAATTTTAAGCTTTTATGTTTTCTGGTGATGAAAGAGAGACATTTTCATGTGATGTTAATTTACTGGTTTAAGCTTACAAGCTCGAGAAGTGGGCCCATGGGAACCTCATAAGGTTCAACAAGACTAAGTGCAAGGTCCTGTACATGGGTCGGGGCAACCCTCAGTATCAATACACGCTGGGTGATGAAGGGATTGAGAGCAGCCCTGCGGAGAAGGACTTGGGGGTACCAGTGGATGAAAAGCTGGACATGAGCCAGCAATGTGCATTCGCAGCCCAGAAGGCCAACTGTATCCTGGGCTGCATCAAAAGAAGCTTGAACAGCAGGTCAAGGGAGGTGCTTCTGTCCCTCTACTCTGCTCTGGTGAGACCCCACCTGGAGTACTGTGTACTGAGTACTCTGAAGCCCTCAGCACAGCAAAGACATGGACCTGTTAGAGAGAGTCCAGAGGAGAGCCACAGAAATGACCAGAGGGCTGGAACACTTCTCCTATGAAGAAAGGTTGAGAGAGTTGGGGTTGTGAAGCCTGGAGAAGAGAAGGCTCCAGGAAGACCTTATTGCAGTCTTTCAATACTTAAACGGGGCCTATAAGAAAGATGGGGACAAACTTTTTAGCAGGGCCTGTTGCAATAAGACAACGGGTAATGGTAGATTTAGACTAGATATAAGGAAGAAATTTTTTACGATGAGGGTGGTGCAACACTGGAGCAGGTTGCCCAGAGAGGTGGTAGATGCCCCATCCCTTGAAACGTTCAAGGTCAGGTTGGATGGGACTCTGAGCAACCTGATGTAGTTGAAAATGTCCTTGCTCATTGCAAAGCGATTGGACTAGATGACCTTTAAAGGTCCCTTCCAACCCAAAATATTCTATGGTTCTATGATTCTACTCAGTTGCTCTGTTTATTTCTTCCACCGTTTCTATCATTGATGCTTTCTGTTTTCCACCAAATGTTTTTAGAAGTGAGAGACCAGTTACTTCAGTCCAGAACTACCCTGAGTAAAATCCAGAGAAGATCTTTGACTTCAGTGGAGTTTATGTATTTACAACAGAGTATGCAACAACACTGAATTTTATTTATTTTTTAATCCAAAACGTAATTCTTTGCCAACTAAGGTTGCATCTGACATTCATATTTGAGAAATTTTATTGGCTTCCAGAGGAACGGTCTTCTTGTGTGAATAGAGTAAATAGGTTTTGGCGCAATCATCTAGCATATTTTAAATGTTTTTTCCTTCTTGGAGAAACAATTAAATAATATTCTTAAGATATTCACACAAAAAGGAGGACGTTCTAAATACAGACTTCCTATTGAGATTGAATTCTATTGTCCCGAGACATTGCAGCACATATTATCTCTTTCTACTGAGATTCCACTCTCCCTCCTACTGCATTTTCTGATTGAAATCTTTTTGTGGAAAAAAATTACAATTCTGTATCATACTTGTAAATTTAAATGTCAGCAAATTATGTCAGTTAGCAACCTTCAGAAGGGAGTTTGCATTAATAATTGTGAGTTTCCTATGAACTGAGTGATGTGTAGGTATTTGCCTGTAACTCCTTTGGATTATTAGCCATGGCATTTCAGGGATTAACACTCTCTGGTTTCAGAATCAGAGGATAATTTGTCAAGAAGCAGTTTATGAAATTTTTCAGTTTGATATTTTTGAGCTGTGACTGCCAGTTGACCAAGATGTTATTTGGGACATGATATTCACAGTAATGTCAGTGGCCACCTCATGAGGCAGTTTTTTATTCAAAAACCAAACAAAACTAAGTGCATTTCTGAAGTTACTGAATGCAAAACTACGTCCCATGCACAGAACTGGCGGTCCTACTTTCAGAGAGGAAGGCAACATACACAAACTGAAATTAAGGGTCAGCAAGGACATCAAACACTTCGTGTGTCACATCACTTATGTATTGCCTAATGCAATCCCTGGGTGTGTAAACAGGATAGTACTAGGAAGGCAGTTACCCAGTTTTATCTCTAAATATTTATACATAAATATTTACTATATATTTATACATAAATATTTGCTATATATTGGCTTACTATACATATATAATATAGATCAAGCCAATTTTCAAATCTATTTATGATGATTACTGTTAAAAGAATGAATAAGGTAAATAAGGAGACATACGGACATTAGTTTGATGGATTTGGAGAGGCTGAAAGCACTCCATCTATTTATCTTGTCAAAATGAAGAGGTTATTTGATTACAGTCCATAAATATTTTCACAGGGTGAAAACAAAAGATTCATTAATTTAGCAGGAAAGGGCATAACAGAGACAGCTGACAGAAAGGGAAAGCCACACGAATTCAAGTAGAAAGAATTTAATTGAGAGTATAGTTGATGCTCTATTAGAGTACATGGAGAAGCAGTACCTCCTATAGCTCTTGTGTTTCAGATGAGAAGAGTACCTCTTGTAAAGGTAGATTTTTATTACTGTGTTTTGTGGAACTCAGTTCACTGTAGCTCCAAATATTTTTAAATATCCATTTCAGGATAACCCAAAGTCTTTTTTTTTTTTTTTCCTGAGTAAAATGATCTGTTTGCAGCTGAAGGAAATATTTTATAGAGCCCACTTAGATTTTCACATTTAGGATCCTTAGAAAATGTTGACTTTTGAATTTAATTTCATTATTTTCATTTTATTGTTCTTATTGTATCTTCTTACTTCATTTTATATTTTCATTTTATTATTATTTTGATAATAATCTCAAAATACATTATTTTTCCATTTAAAGATTTTTGGAAAACTAAAAAAAAAAACAATGTTAAGACAATTTTTTCTTCTTTTTTCTTTCCTCTTCCTTGATCACTCCCATATCAAACATAACTGAAAATCAGAATAAAATAAAGATGATTTGGCAGCACCGAAATATTTTTCTTTCTTCTGAAAAGGGGATTTGGCCAAAACATTTTTCATACTCTGAATTTATTAAAGTTATCATTTAGTTTGCATGTTGTTAAATTTAAGCTAGGTGGAAAGGAATAGCAAGAATTAAAGTTGATCAAGCTTTAAGTGTCTCCTTTGGAAAGTGGAAGAGTTTGTACCGAAGGTATTATTAAAACTGAAAGAATGGGTGATCCCATTTCCAGAGATGTCAAGTTGTTTTGCAGGATGATCTAGGGCTCTGTTCCTCTTCTGTTACAGTCAAGGTTGGGAAAGGTTACAACTCTGCTTGTGGAAAGGCTCAGGCTGTATGTATTCAACTAATACTTCTCCAATAGTTAGCCAGACTTTCTCTTTCATCTTTTAACTGGAAACCTCAGGTAAGTTCACCTCTTTTTTCTCCTCTTCTGAGTTTCAGGTCAATACAGCTGAGGGTTTTGTTTATGAAGCTACTTGTCAAATGGGCTCCGGATAATGCTGAGGCATTAATGCCTTTTTAAAATTCTGTTGTGTTATATTTAGTTAATAAACTTGTTTAGTTTACAATCAATACAGATGACAGACTGTTTATATGATGCTTACTAAGTGTTATTAATAAAAGATGCTGAGTGAGACAGAGGAATGGATATTTTGTACTTGTACCTTCCAGAAAAAAACATGGGCGAAAGTAACTTCTGTCTGTAGAGATAAATATATCATTATTCTTTCATTGTAACCTTAGACCCAAATTAAGAGAATGATAAACCTTGAAAATAAAAATGAGGCCTAAAGCATTCTTGTAAAGAACTCTCTTACTGTTTCTCCAAGCCATCACAATGGAAGAAATACCTGCACAGTTCGCAGAAGGCACAGAAAAAAGAAGGTTATAGGAAACGATTATTAGGTTTCATGAGGATTTATTTATGGAAGAAACAAAAGTCTTGTTTTCAGTAGAGTAGTTCCTCAGTTCATATTCAGTTGGGGCCTCTGCCCCCAATCCTTTGGTCACACTGTGGACAATATTTGATTTTATGTGAAAAAGAACTAAGACTGAATGCATGAGAATTCTCTAAGTAGACAGAGGAAAATATTAACAAAAATTATAACTGCACATAATATACTTCAGCAAGTATTAGTTATTAAATTGACAGGTCAATCAAGGTCTTCCACGTTTATGCCAGCATAACTGCACAGATTCCTGAGAAGATAATTTGGGCCATTAATATATTATCTTCGATGATTCCTTAATGCAAACACGTAAATTGCTAACACTGAACCACATTAATTAAACTACATCTTATTAATTACTTGTAGACTTCTAAAAAGGCAGTCAAATGTTGCAGATACCAGTTTATAACCTTTAATGATGCCCTGTTATAGGAGATTCTATTATACTGCCATGATATCCTCTATAAATTGGCTGCTCAATTTAATTGGCACAGCAGTATTACAGATCCTGTGCATGCTGTTCTGGATTTCTCTTCTTTAGAAACTTTGTATAGGTTGAAAGGAGCATTCATGATGATAGAAAATCCTTTTGATTTGAGGAGAATTCTCTATCAGAAACACAGAAGATCTCACAACACTGCATACCTCAGTTTCAGCCCGCTATACCTAAGCCCACCCAGTTTTGCCACCTTTTTCCTTATTGCATTGTAAGAGAATCTTCAAGTATCCAAACTAAGAAGTTAATGCTAGTACTATTAAAAAGCTATCAATGCCATATTTCCATGATGTCCTTTGAAACCTCTACTTTTTTTTTAATGCCTAGGACATTTTACTCTATTATGGTATAAGTAAGAAGGATCTCTTTTTTTCCAACTTTTTTTCAAATACACTCAGGAGAATGATTTTAAGTTCTTAGCTCATAATTTCTCACTGCTTTAACCTTCATGTTCCTTTTCCCCATAGATTCTCTCAATACAAGTATGCAGTATAAACTTTGTCGTGTTTAATTTAGAGTGTGAGATCCAAATGACAGAGGTCTGTCACTTTTTTCTATCTGAAAGAGGCAGTGCACACCTGGGAGACTAGAAATAATAAAAACATGTAATAAGACTCAATATTAACACATTCCCAGGCTAATTTCCTTTTCCCAAGATGTTTTTTGCTTCTTATCCTTGAACAAAGCAAAGCATATATCAAGACTACCTTGCATATATATTTTGAAATTAGAAAGTACATTCAATTTAGTAGCAGATATTTCCTTTTGCTTAGCTTGTATTTCTGAAACAAAGTGCTAGCAACAGTTAGAGGTGATAATGAGATGACAGAGTGGGAAAGAAGAAGGTGCTCAATGTAAAATTTATTAGATAAAGATAAAAAGACAAGTTTTGTAGGCAGGAATATAGGATGGCTTTCAATGGTCTACTTGTACTTCTAGGCTTGAAGAAGAATGGGCACAGAAAAGAGTTTTGATTAGGGGGAAAAAGGATGGCATATTAAGCTACAGTTAGAGAAACATTTTTGTGACATAGTAGGGCATGAAGGTCCCATGTACAAAATAGTCATGACAAAATGATAAGTTATAATGAATTCATAAAAAAATCATAAGGATGTGAAGAAAGGGAAAAGCTAATTTTAGGTTGCATTTAGAATTGAAAATTTAGCAGAAATCTTGCTGATTCTGTGTGGTGGAACTCCTATTTTAAGCACTCACCAAATTTTCCAGCTCTGTGAGTTGTAACTTGTTTGTCTCTTCCTGAAATACAGAGCAGCATGACAGTTTAGCCTATACATTGCAAGCAAAAAATGCTGCTAATGAAACAGATTTCACTGAAGTTAACAAGACCTGAGTTTTCAAGAAGTGGACATTATTTTCAGATCTCTGTAAAGTCTCATGGCCACCTTCCTCCTTCACACTTCTTATTAATGGTTAATAGTCTTGCTGGCAGCAAAATTTCCTTTCAAAGTTTCATTAAGTAGCATTTACGCTCCAGTGCCAGTCACACTATTTTTTAGATTCAGTAAAGATGCCTCTGGTACCCTTAAGATGATTTGACTCTTTTGAACTTATTGGCCTTGGCCTTAAAATCAGAACAGAATGTGGATAAAGCTTTTTTGTATAGACAAGAAAGACAAGTGTACAGAAAAGTGTATACACTCCTTTTGGTGGTTTAAAAAAACAACAACCAACCAAAACCAACATTACAGTATTTGGGGACACACATGCACAAAAATAATTTACTGTTTGAGATGTGATGCAAGTTCTCTAATAAACTGGTGTAAAGAACAGGGAGAGACATAGCCTCTGAAAAAATCCACAATGTGTAACTGTGTAACCCAGTAATACAGTGCTGCTCATGGCTTGGTATAGGTCACAAGGTTTGTATGGAGTTTGCAAGGCCTCAGGACGGGGTTTGTCAGTCTTGTTCCATGTGAACTTTTCTTGGCCTGCCTGCAGCTTGGTTTTACTTGGTTTAGCTGTGACAGCAATTTCTCTAACTGACCAGGTGTCTAAGGCTAATTTCTTTTACTTTTTTAGCTGTGTATGTTCCAGCCATACACAGTTTTATGCAGTTAGCAGTGTATACAGTTAGTTTTATGCAGGTAGCACTAACAAGCAGTTGTTGTAGGTACAATAAGGTATTTACCACTCTAATATAATGATGTAGTGTAGAGACATACAGGCTGGGTATGATATCGAGGGCCTTGAGAAGAGGAGACCCAGGGTGTGTCATGGAGGAGTACAGGCATGGGGGACATAACACCAGGAAAAAGAGTAGAAACTCAAAAAAGTGTGCATAACATTTTTTACTGCATTATTATTCTTTTTTTGTTACAATTATATCTGGACTAATAATGATTAGACTCTGAAGATTTCAGTTATTCTAATAATAAATTTTTTGCTTTACTTACATATAGGGTGTGCTGCTTCTTTCCCCATGAACAACATTTTGAGCTTAACAATTGCTTTAAGGGTCTGATCTTGTAAAGCACACCGAGAAGCATTTCTGATATAATAACTATATGACTATGTCACACATAGCATATTTTTATAAATTATTTAAAATATAACCCAGTACTTTTAAAAAACTAATGTTTAGAGGTGCAAAACATTGTTTGTTAATATTTTTTTCTAGCCATAATGAAAATAGCTTAATTTCAGCCTGTTCTAAGTCAGTGAAAACTATTCCTGATCCTAGTTAAGTACTAAAGATAACAACGAGGAGGAAATATTTTTCAAGGTTTCCATAGAGCAACTTATTCCTTTTTGAAATATTAACATTTCTGTCCTCTTCTTGCTGCAGTCTTCCCCTGAAAAGCACTATGAAAACTGTAAATTTGGTAAATGCAAGATCAAAACAGTAACTTTCACTGTACCATAAATATTTACCTTATATGCACTTAAAACCACTTCCATACACTTAAAACCAGTGACTAGTTCATGTTGAAAATTTTTGCTAGAAAGTACAATAAACACTGGTTCATAACATCCTCTTGTTCTAGGGCCTGCTTCGGTGCCATACGGGTCTCTCCCTGAATATAGAGGCTATGATGATTTTCTGCTCCTTGACAGTAGGAAAAGGGGTAGTTTAAGCATGTGTTAAAGGGAATTAATGCATTTGGACATAGCATACATGAAAGAATTCATAAGTTTCACTCTTGTTTCTGGTGGTCACTGTACTTCATGGACACTGAAACCTTGATTTTAGACAGACAGAGATGCCAGGAGGCTATTTTAGCAGATTTGGGCATAAAAAAGTGGTGCCTTTCCTAAGGGCCATAATAAAGCATGTGAAAACCAAAGTTTCTGCCTTTTTCTGAATGCTGGTGGAAGGAGGACAAAAGTTTGGCCCCAGCTTGGTAATATGAAGACTCCCATACTATTTGCTTAACAGCTGTGCCTGTTAAAAACAAGAATCCGAGTCTGTTTAAGGTATTTTTCCTTAATGTGGTAGCACTTCAGAATTTTGCGTAATACTCTAAAGATGTAGAGAAGTATTATTATCTTCATTTTACAACTAGGTAAAAAAAACCCAGAAATACTGACACTTCATTGAAATAATGCATAAAAACCTGCCAGAATATAAAACTAAAATTAGATCTTTTGAGTCATCCATTAGCTTCTTTAGTGCCACTAGCAACTATTTTTCAAATCCATATGCTGGGTTGCACTGATTGTGATGTCAGACTACATTCTCTCCAGGATCAAGATCAGGATCCAAAAAAAAAAAAAAAAATAGATATAAACTATGTAAAGAATGACACACTTGATACACAGTACAGAACTGCTTCTCTGCTGAGCTGCAGATAGCAATCAGAAGTTCCCTACTCGCTGCTGATTCACTCAAAAAACTGATTTAATTCCATATAAGTCTTGACTAAGATATTTTAATATTATTTTATGTTTTTTTTAAACTGTGGGGTTTCAAGGAAGAGGGGATTGTCCTTGTACTTTCTAGGGGCTGCCTGTTTTTTGGTACTAGATGAAGTGGAAATGAAGCAAGTTATGCTCAGCTCTGGCATTGTTTCTTGTCATGCAGAAGAGGTTATTATGCAAAAAAAAAAACAGAAAAAAAGGTAATTCACTGTTAATAAGTTAGACATGGAGAAATATTTTGACAGTCGTTTCAGCTGGAGCTGATTCAGTTATGCATGAGAGATTTACAGGTCACCTCTTTTATGGATTATTGGCCCACTACACTGGTTTTATTGCTTGGCTGCAAAGCAGTTGCTCGTGATTAACGGTAGTCTAGAGTAGAGGATCGCTATATCCAGACTTCTATTTAAGTTACCTGAAATTTTTGCCTTGTTTTCTTTTCATTGACTATTTTGTTGTTTAGAAACCAGGATTGGGGAGTTTGTCTGCTTCGTGTTTTGTTCTGTTTTACTTTAATATAGTCCAAAAGCCAAAACTTTGGTTCATTTTGTAATTCCCTTGGTTTTGTGGTTTCTTTGGAGTTGTTTTTTGTTGTTGTTTTGGTTTTTGTTTTCTTTTTCATTCTGCATTTTCAATAATGAGGTTTGGGAGAAATTATTTTGCCAAAATTTTAAATCCATCAAATATTATGAGTTAAAATCACCCCTTGTGTGATTTCACTGCATTCATTAGTGCTGTGCCAGAGATTAATATGGCCTCCTGAGTTCTTATTTTGGCAATGAAAATAAATTATTAAGATTTGTATTCTGGAACTCTATACCTTTCTCAGTAAAATTGTAAAATAGAATAAAATAATGAATATTTAAAAATAACTTTGCAAAATCCATCCCTTCACCACTCTTATTTCTTTAAAATATTGTTTAAGGGGCCATTATGGAGAAGGTTATAGAATCAGATGCATTTTTCACCTATGCCTTTAGTTTCTTCTCTTTTCATACCTGACATTACTGTCCCACACTTCAGTTGTGAAACACTAATAACATTATTTTTCCTCTTTCTCAAACATCAAAAAGCCTATTGAGCTTCTCCAGAGAAGTTCACACTAGAGATATGAGAAAAAACAATGTTTTTTTTGACATTCTGTCCAATGATACAATCGTGTCATTTATCATTTTCCATTCTTTAAGTGAACTGGAAAAGGATTTTTAATCGATAGTTGCCACCTCTAATTGCATCCTTTGTTATTCCTGTCTCTCTGTATTCCTACTAAATCATTTAAAAATCATATGCTCTACCATTACTCACAAGAGTACATTGAACATATTGAAACCTCTAGGTATCTTGTAAACAGATGGATAGGATTTTAACAGAATGGCACACTTTTTAGGTTTTGGTACAAGTACATTCCTTTACTTTTTTTGATGGAAACCTTGGGTTTGTATTCAATATTTACATTTACTTAAATAACCAAAAAGGTTAAGGATTATTTTAACCTTACACTAACAACACTAACAACATGTAGTTCATGTTGATAATGATCTCTGGAGGAAGGGACTTCCTGTTGAGCAGTTTGCTCAAAAAGTGACAGTATAAACCTAACAAGCATAGCTAAATATATTTCTACTTACTGATTTTTTTCCTCGAAAATTAACTTTAAAAATAACATAGCTTTGAAAAGGTAGAGGTTTTTTATTTTCAGCTATGGTTGTTTTTTTGTTAGGTAAACATTAATACCAGCAGGTGGAAAAGAAATGTTTGTTTTTTTCTCCCCCTAGTTTGATGTTAAAATTTCACCAGTGAAGTATGGTCATAAAATGGTCACTTGTGCTGTCATAAAACTGTGTTTTTCAATCTCATCATAATCAATCACATACAAGCTCTTGTTTAGCATGAAAACATACACTGAGGTCTGAGAATTAATTGCTAAACTTTTCCTGCTAAGTCCCGAAGTATTATTTATAAAGCTTACTAGTGTATGCCAAATGTTAATGTAATTAGGTCATAATAAATTAAATGTACTAGCTAGTCACTTTATGAATTTTAATAATTCTGGATAAAAATGGAGATGACCAATTTTTTTCTTTGTTTAAAGTTTATACTGTGTCTTCATAAAAAGACAAGTTAAAATAGTACACGATATATTATTGTCTGTAATGTTATGACAATTTTGGCGTAATTATTTTCAAAGTCACTGCTGTACCAAGGTAGTTTTCTTGCAAAGTTCAAAAGGTATTAAGATACAATAAATTTTAGTCATAGATTAAACAATATTATTTTTATTCTTTATAAGGGACTTGCATCAAAATCTATAACCTTGATCTTATCAGTGTCTTATCAACCTGCACTAATTTACCAGATGTTGTCAATTTGTAATTTACACTTTCAAATAATATCCTTTCAAAAAATTTTAAATGCTGCCTCTTCAGAATTAGGAATGAAAAGGTGTTTCTTCATTTATTGCCGAATAATAAAAAGCAAAGTAATATGTTGCTAGTATGATTTTTGACATAATTTTTAATTAGAAATAGTTAATCTTACTGGATTCAGTAGATCATGTGCATCAATGTTACTGTCCTGGTTTAAATTTCATATTAAATCTAGTTAATCAGATAAAATAAAATTAATACAATATAAAAGAATAAAATTGTTATTTGCCAGGGTAGTTTAGAGGTAGAGTTAATTACTTCCCTAACTTGCACATTATCAATTAAATTCATAACATGATGCAAAACTTTCAGCTTAATCTAAAGCCATTTCTTTTATTTGTCCAGTGAATTCCTAGTGTACCCAGATGGATACTTATAATGGCAAAAAAACAAGAAGAAAAAGAAATACTTTTTTTTTTTTTAATCACATACCTGAAAGTTGCTTTTTTAAAAGTTGCTTAAGGCTTTAATTGACATAATGATGTAAAGAGTGTCATTTCGATGTAGATCATTCTGCACACAATTGCGTATACATTTTTTTGTTTTGAGTGTGAGAGTGGGAGGAAGCATCTGGCCATAAGGCTACTCTTTTGATCAGGAATGAAATTACAGTTGTAGCTATAATCTTCGTTGTCAAAATATATTTTCCTTTCCATAAAGTAAAGAGTGGATGGATCACATAGTTAGTGGCAGATTCACAGGATATGCACCTGTTTCCTTCACAAGCAAATGTACTTTGGCTAACGTGAGTTCAAGATGACTATGTCCAAGAGCTTAGAGTAATAGAGTTGATAATTCTTTGAGATAGCTCAAAGGATTGTTTGAGCTATAGTTTCAGTGTGTTCATCTGTCCAGTCAGGGAGACATCGTATTTATCTGTGTTCAGAAAAACATCTTTGTAGGCAGGAGGAGTATGATTCCCTTTTAATCCTACAATACTGTTGTTAGAAAGAGAAAATATTATTAAATGGATATCTCTTTCACTGTAAGAAACCATAAAGCACTACTATCACTAATGAAGGAGTTATTTGTGCTGTGATTACAAAATAAATATTGTTTTGATTCGATGGTTTTTGTCAGAATCCTGCCTTGTATACTGTTTTGGACCTTCCTAAAGCCATTGAAATAAAAGAAGTCTGTATTTATCTGTTATTTTTTGAAAAATACCTAGTTGTACTTTTATTTTTTCATTTAAAAGAAAAAGAAAAAGAATGATTCATGTATTTCAGTCTTCTTGGAACAGCACACCTACACTGGTGACTCCCTGCAGGCAGGTAATTTAGGATTATGGAATCCCATAAATGTTTGGTAGGGACTTTAGGGGGTCTCCTATTCCAGACTACCTCCTGAAGTGGGAACACTGCCAACACTTGGTGGGTCAGCTGGATCTTTGTGTAAGTGAGTGTTGAAAAACTCCAAGGGTGGAGGTTCCACAGACTCTCTGGGCAGCCTGGACATTGCTTCAGTACCCTTGAAGTGAAAACTACGTTCCTGATGGTGAGCAAAGATCAAGACAACAGCAGAACTGACTCATAAACTGCAAGCACCAACATGTATTATTTTACAGTGCCCTGTGCTATGGAAGCTGTTCAAATTAGCCTTAACAGTGGAAGAACTGCCTGCAGTATTCTCCCCAGTTGTTCATTTGAAGCATTCCACATGATCTGAAGAAATCTGAAACACGATCTTTCCAGCCGAGCGATCCTGGTCCAGCTGAGCTGCTTCCACAGAACCTCATTGTCGTCTCATTGGTAGTTTTCTTCGCTTCTATGTGCACTCAGACAATTTTCCATGGAGAGCTTATTTAAAAGGCACAATACAATGTTGAGGCTTTTTGTCCTTTGGAACAGGAACTGTGCCCTTTACACACCAGGTTGGCAATTCACTCACATATCACCAATAATTGTAAGTCTGTGAGAAAGAATGTAATATTTCTGTGCAAGAAAGGGACAAAGCAGTACAATTAAATAGAGTTTGTAAATGCTTTGTAAAGTGGAGAAAAATTATAATTTCAGTCAGGCCATCTTGCTAGTGGTGTCAACCTGAAATAGTATTTTAAAGACGGTTAGTCTTCTCTAAATGCCTTCTTAAACATTCTCTTCTTGCCAGCTGCAATATTTAACCCTTCAGGCATCACAACAAAGCATGTATAACAACCATATATAAATTTCCTTATAAAAATCCAATGAAATATATTTATATTTCACTACTTATTCTTTGAAATTTGTCAGAAAAAAGGCTTTGATTGATCAAATTCACAATTAATTTTTAAGCAATTACAAAATTATACAATTTTATGCTTTTATTCAGTGCACTATTGTGTTCTAAACTTTAATTTTTTTATGATATGCAATTTCAACCTCACCAGGGTGGACTATAAGATGTGTAGCATTTGGCAAAGGGAAGAGCATGGCAACTGAAGTACTGAAGAGATATTGTAGTGACACTAACTAATAAGAAGCATTTCTTTTCTTTTTTCTTTACATTTAAAATAATTGCCTATTTTGACCACTTATCTCCTGTACCAAAGCCACACAGACTCCTTGTTGAAATACCTCAGGGACCCAGGATTCCCTGTGAAGTGAAAGGAAGCTGAAAGCGACTGGCACTTTTCAAAAGTTAAGTATCTTTTTCTTCTTCATACTGTTAGTATTTTATACTTCAAACCTTTTCATGTTTCAATCCATGCATAGAATCTCAACTCTGAAAAGACACTATGAGTTTCAAATCAATTTATTGCAGTCAGAAGATTGACACTCTAAGAAACAAAGCCCAACAAGCACTAACAATGAAAACTTCTCCTCCCTTCCTTGCCAAAGGCCTGAGCTGAGACAAATTTCTCTGCAGAGGAAAGAATAACTTCTGAGTCCAATGGGTCTTCATCCTTTCCTTTGAGCTTGTTCACAAGGGTCTCATTCAAAGCTAAAGATTTTACCCTGTGAGTACTGTATATGAAGACTGGAATTTGGCCACCAGTTCATGTCACATCTAAACATCAATTTACAACTGAACAGCCAGTTGAGTGTGATGGGAAGGGATGGATGGGAGAGGAAGAGCTGATGCTCAGGCAAGAGCTAACTGTTCTCTGACTGAAGATGGCATCTGTTCCAGTAATACTGAATTCTTCCCAGGGCACAGATCATGGTGGGAAAATGTTCTCACTGTGCTACTGCAAGATAAATTGTTACTCAGGCAAAACTGGCCAGAGAATCCGCTACACAGTTCAGAAGAAGCAGAGCAAAAGCAGTCTGTTCATTCACGTCCCAAAATATGGAGCACACCATAAAGCAGCCCATTAAAACAAGGATGAGGTCTCACTGTGACTGCCATTTTATTATACAATAACTAAATTTCAGTCTAGATTAATTGAACAGATTAGTAGGATATAATTGCTACCCTTTTAGCCTGTTCTTGGAGGAATTATAATGAAATTTGTTTCTCTAGCGTTACCTTCTATTTCTACAATGTAGCTCTTTAAAGTGAAACAAAAAATGAATGGATAAACCTGAAATTATACATGCACACTCTTTCTCTCACTGTCATGCACACGCACGCACATACTTATTCTATGCGACTTTGGAAATATCAGTAATTCTGTCTCCAGATGCACCGGAATAGCGGGGCAAAAAGCAAGCGTATAGATACAGATTATTAAAAACAAGAAAAGCATCATATGGTAACTTAGATCCAAATTTGGCTTTGTCAGCTAAAAAAGCCATGCAAGATTGTGGCTTGTGCGATGACTTTTTTACAAAATATTTTTTATTATTAGGAAAGACCAGTCCATAGCAAAGTCTTGCAAGAAAACGGACAGTTAAAATAGTAACAGATGTTCATCAGTGATGAACAGAATAGAAAAAAAGCTTCAGTCCTGAGGTCAGAGGATTCAATTTCTAAAGGCAGTTTTTATGATGAGAAAGGAAGTATTTCTGGAAAAACAAATGAATCTGCAAAAACAGAGAGGTTCTTGGAACAGCACACCTCTCAAATGAAAGAGAATTCACATTAGGATGTAGTGGCATACCTCAGCCAGAAATAAAGATTGATGTGCCAAACAATTTCCTTGCTTCTTCCCTTATATGCATGTACTCTTTAAACTATACTTGGAGAAAGGAAACAAACAGACTCAACTTTAGCTTAGATCTTTGTTAAAGCCTTTGCAAGTGGTTAGCTTTAGATTTCCAAATTTTCCCTCTCTCCAAGCCTATCTTGTCAAAATCCTTTTGAAAATATGCTTATCTGAAAGACGTTTTTATTTTTTACCTTTCTTCTTCCTACTCTTTTATTCAAAGTAAGAGATACATGGAAAACTAGGGAGATGAATATATGTTATAAGTAAAATCATGTCTTTCTGAATACACGCGTGCATTTGCATACACATTCTAGAAAGGTTTGAAATACAAGGAAGGTGCATCAGTAAATTGCAGGGTTTTTTTTTGTTCAGGATCCATATTAGTCCAGAAGTTCAATCTCAGATTTTGTACTTGAGTTAAAAATTTTAAAATCCCAATTAAATAATAATGACAATCTCTTCTTGTCATTCCACCATGGAATTTTTTATTAACGGCGAAGAAATTTTCACGTTCACATTTTTTCTTGTGGTTAAAGGTTATTGACACTGGAGCTGAAATTCTGTCCTTTCTCACTACAGTCTCTCACATGAATCTGTGTAGTCTTATAGCTAAACTTCATCTAGTAGCCAAATTAGTTTAATTACTAGAAGCCACTTGGACTTTTCTACACTATGTTGTAGCCAAACATATAGGCATGTGGCATGTCTGCACTGAGGTTTCAGATACTTACTTGTTCAGCTCAGAGAAGCATTAGTACGATTCTCTCTCTCTCTCTCTCTCTCTCTCTCTCTCTCTCATCTCTCATCTCTATCTCTATCTACATCTATATCTCTCTATCTCTATCTCTATCTCTGTCTCTGTCGCTATCTCTATCTCTATCTCTATCTCTACCTATAAAAGTCTTTGTTCACATTAGATACATCTTATAAATGGCCGCTTCATAGTAAGCTCTCTCTCATCCACATTGTTCCTTATAGCAAATTATTTATCTCATTCTTTTGTTATTTGGGGCAGACCCCACAAAATGAAGCTTACACCATTTAAAACTTTATGAATCAGTCAAGGAAGGCCTTATGGGGGCATATATTCTGATAATAATTTTACTTTATTCTTCAGAGTAATATGTAAAATATAGAAATAAGTAGATGGAGAGAAGCATGGTATCTGCTGTGAATTAACTGAAGAGGGAAAGTAGATTACTGCAGCTCTAGGTAAGATGCATCTTTATTATTTCTGTCTCTGACATTTCTTTTCATGTTTGCTCTCCATTACTACCCCTAAATCTCCTTCAGCTTGTCAGCTTTCGCAGTTCCTCCCAGTCATACTGTCCTGGTTTTGGTTTATTTTTCCCCAGATGTGTTAGCCTGTGCTTTTCTATGTCTATATTGTTATTTCTTGCCTGTGTTTCTCAACCTTGTCATGTCCCTGCTGTTGTCCTCAGTTGGGTATATAGTACTTACCAATTTGATACTATATATTAATTTAGTTCTGCTGTTTGCTTATCTTCAAATTGTTAATGAAAATGCTAAATAACAACAGACCTAACATTACACCTGGCACAAAAAGTATCTAGGAAAGTTCATGTGACCATCCATGATTTATTGTCTATATAGAGCATTTCTATTAGTACCAAATTTTTGTCTCAATTACAAAAATTTGTGCAGGTATAAAATTGCACAGATGCTATCTAAATGCTTGCATTAAAAGTACACAAATATTATGAAACTTCTGTTCCTGCTTCCTAAGAAAAAAAATTACCTTCTTCTGGATAGCTAATTGAACTAGTAATTACTTTTGAACATGTGAGTTGGTTGTTTACTGCTTGAAATAACTGCCCAATGAAGCCTATACCAGGACCACCAGCAGGAATCTAACAACTAGTGTATTGGTGAAAAGAGTTTATAAAGCACTCTTATGCTTTTTTTTCCCCTTTTTTTTTTTTTTTTCCTTTGCCAGACGGAGGAACAGATGGATGTGTAATACACACAAAAGCTAAGTACATGATCTCAGCTCTCAACCAGCAGCCACAGTGTAATGTACAAAAATCAGGTGTACAGTTGTTGGCTGCAAAGGGATTGACTCGTTGCTCTAAAACCAAATTTCTAAAGTGAATATTTTGATTTTCAACTTCCAAAGAAATATTTATTTCTGAGCAATAGAATTATCACCATCATTAGGGTGATTTATGGTTGAAAATCACCAGATAAGTGATAGCACACTGCTTCATTAATTCTTTAAGTTTCATTTTATGACTTTTGATAGGTATTCTGTATTTGTCTTATGCTCTCTCTCATGTTTCTAATATATCTGTGTTTAGTAATTATTTGTTTTTCTCAGTGGTTATATACACTTATTAGAATGCTAATTTTCAGTAACAATAGTTTAACTTTCAAGTATAATCATATATGTTAATTTTTTTCTCCTATACATGCACTATTCCCTCGTTCCCAATATATGACATTTCAGTCTCAGCACAGTGAGAACACAATCACAGTTGCAAATGCATTGTCAGATTGTGCTTTAGTTTGCCAAAACTGTTCCTATATTAATTTGGGGTCATTGACTGTTAACAATATGAAGTGTCCTGAATATGAACTAAATCAATATGATTACCACAGTGGAAAAATTTATCACCTAGCTTGTCTTTATCATTTGACTACCAACAGATAGGAATCTATAAACACAAAGGCAACTAAAAAGTACCTAGGTATGCTCTTGCATATTTATCCTCTTTATAATAGTATCTTTGAAAGTAAGGCCATAAGGGACACATCAACTTTTGATGTAAAAACTGAGAAGTGGAAAAATATTAAGTAAATAAACATAATTTATAATCCTTTTTCTAACTCATAATAAATATTCATAATGTTAAGCCATAAAATACTTCAGCAAAGAGTCAAGGAATAAGTAGGAAAGGTGTAAGGGAACAAAGAAAAAGCAAGCCAGAAGGCTTTTGTGCTGGTAAAATGGAGCCTTTTTTTTCCATGATCACCTGCAGAAAAAATTTACATACTCACAGGAAGATACGATAAACATTTAAGGAGATTATATTTGGAAAACAAAGTCAAAAGCTTTTGGTAGTATTTGTGTTACAATGGCTCTTTAAAAACAAACTAGGATAATATATTTGAATGTGCAACTGAATTGTAAAGTCAAGGTAATAACACAGAACTTAAATCAGTTGATGAATGATTCTATAATAAACAATAAAAGCAAAGGGATTGTGAAAAATAAATGACAAACTCTAAAACGCAATAGATACTGGATTCATCATAGGTGCATAAAGGTTCATAAATATTGTCTCTTATTTGTATATGAAATGTTATATTGTTGCTCACATTGCTCAGTGATCATTTTTGTAATTGTTTTTTATTACCATAAAATGATCACATTCTACCTTTCAGTGCAACCAGATCAAGATCCATGAATACTGCCTGAAACAAAGTTTCAAAGTCATATGAATGACTAGCTATAGGAACATATGTTTAGGTTTGAAAGCAGGTATTTCCTGGCAGAATTACTACCAAGTTTATTTACTATAGACAAAGGAACACTGTAATTTGACATTTGAAGAGTCAAATAACTGTAGGGCTCATATAGAAAGTCAGTGGTACCTACAGAATTCTTTAGAAATAATTAATGAATATGCCACATGAAAAAATGGGAAAATTATAAATAATTTAATATTAATATTAATTATTAATTAGTAATATATTCTTAATATTATTAATTTGTAATATTCCACATACTAAATGAGCTGTTAACATTTTCAGAACTTATTCATTGAAGAATTGTTGACAAATGACAGATGTTCTTAAAAATCAAAGCAAGACAGAAAAATTAAATATCACCACATCACACAGGAACGCGTCCAGGCGGGCCTTGAACGTCTCCAGAGAAGGAGACTCCACAACCTCTCTGGGCAGCCTGTTCCAGTGTTCGGTTACCCTCACCGTAAAGAAGTTTTTTCTCATATTTATGTGGAACCTCCTGTGTTCCAGCTTGCACCCATTACCCCTTGTCCTGTCAAGGGATGTCACTGAGAAGAGCCTGGCTCCATCCTCATGACACTTGCCCTTTACATATTTATAAACATTAATGAGGTCACCCCTCAGTCTCCTCTTCTCTAAGCTAAAGAGACCCAGCTCCCTCAGCCTCTCCTCATAAGGGAGATGTTCCACTCCCTTAATCATCTTCGTGGCTCTGCGCTGAACTCTTTCTAGCAGTTCCCTGTCCTTCTTGAACAGAGGGGCCCAGAACTGGACACAATATTCCAGATGCAGCCTCACCAGGGCAGAGTAGAGGGGGAGGAGAACCTCTCTCGACCTGCTAACCACACCCCTTCTAATACACCCCAGGATGCCGTTGGCCTTCTAGGCCACAAGGGCACATTGCTGGCTCATGGTCATCCTGCTGTCCACTAGGACCCCCAGGTCCCTTTCCCCTACGCTGGTCTCCAACAGGTCTGTCCCCAACTTGTACTCATACATGGGGTTGTTCTTGCCCAGATGCAGGACTCTACACTTGTCCTTGTTATATTTCATTAAATTTCTCCCCGCCAAACTCTCCAGCCTGTCTAGGTCTCTCTGAATGGCTGCGTAGCCTTCCAGTGTGTCAGCCACTCCTCCCAGTTTGGTGTCATCAGCGAACTTGCTGACAGTGCACTCTACTCCCTCATCCAAGTCATTAAAGAATATATTGAATAGAACTGGTCCCAGTACCGACCCTTGAGGGACTCCGCTAGACACAGGCCTCCAACTGGACTCTGTCCCATTGACCACCACTCTCTGACTTCTTTCCTTCAGCCAGTTCACAATCCACCTCACTACCCGATCATCCAGACCACACTTCCTCAGTTTAGCTGAGAGGATGCTGTGGGAGACTGTGTCAAATGCTTTACTGAAATCGAGATAGACCACATCCACAGCTTTACCATCATCTATCCACCAGGTTACGTCCTCATAAAAGGCTATCAAGTTGGTTAAGCATGACTTCCCCTTGGTGAAGCCATGCTGAGTGCCCCTAATGATCCCCCTATCCTTGATGTGCCTAGAAACAGCACCAAGGACAAGTTGTTCCGTCACCTTTCCAGGGATGGAGGTGAGGCTGACCGGTCTATAGTTCCCCGGGTCCTCCTTCTTGCCCTTTTTGAAGGCTGGAGTGACATTTGTTTTCCTCCAGTCCTCAGGCACCTCTCCCGTTGCCCACGACTTAGCAAAGATGATGGAGAGTGGCCTAGCAATGACTTCCGCCAGCTCCCTCAGCACCCGCGGGTGCATCTCATCAGGGCCCATGGATTTATGGACGTCCAGATTGCTTAATTGGTCCCTGACCCAGCCCTCATCAACCAAGGCAGATTCCTCCTCTATCCTGACTTCTTCTGGGGCCTCAGGGGTCCGGGGCTCCTCAGGACAGCCTCCAGCAGTATAGACAGAGGCAAAGAAGGCATTCAGTAACTCCACCTTCTTTTTATCCTCTGTCTCCAGAGCCCCCACCTCATTCATCAGTGGGCCTACATTGCCTCTAGTGTTGGTTTTACCTGCAATGTATTTGAAGAAGCCCTTTCTGTTGTCCTTGACCTCTCTTGCAAGGTTTAATTCCAAGGAGGCCTTAGCTTTCCTAGTTGCCTCCCTAAATCTTCTGACAACAGACTTATATTCCTCCCAAGTGGCCAGCCCCTCCTTCCATGACCTGTACACTCTCCTCTTCCACTTGAGTTTGCCCAGCAGTTCCCTGTTCAACCATGCAGGTCTCCTGGTACCCTTCCTTGACTTCCTACCTGCTGGGATGCTCTGATCTTGAGCTCGGAAGAAGCAGTCCTTGAATGCTAACCAACTATCTTGAGCCCCCTTACCTTCTAGTACCCTGTCCCATGGGATTTCCCCTAGCAATTGCTTGAAAAGGCCAAAGTTGGCCCTCCTGAAGTCCAGGGTTGTGATTTTGCTAGCTATTCTGTTCCTGCCACATGAGATCCTGAACTCTACCATCTCATGGTCACTACAACCAAGGCTGCCCTCAACCTTCACCGCTTCAACCAGACCCTCCTTGTTAGCGAGAACAAGATCCAGCAACGCTCCTCTCCTAGTTGGCTCATCCACCATTTGCATCAGAAAGTTATCATCAATGCACTGGAGGAACCTCCTGGACTGAGGATGGCTGGCTGATTAGGCCTCCCAGCAAATATCAGGGTAGTTGAAATCCCCCATGACAACCAGGTCCTGTAATTGCGAGACTGCTCTCAGCTGCCTGTAGAAGGTCTCATCACCCTCCTCATCCTGATCCGGTGGCCTGTAATAGACACCCACAACAGTATCACCCCTGCCAGCCTGCCCCTTAATTCGCACCCACAAACCCTCAACTCGCATACTCTCAACTCGTATACAGTCCTCATCAGTAGCTGTAGTACAAGCTGGACTATGAAGACAAGAGCTCCTCTGTAGTGACTTTCATTTAGAATAGGATGATTGTCATCCCTGTTATTTACCCATATATCATAAATGTAAAATTGCCTAGTACCATTTGTCATATTCATCAAAATATTTGCCGAGTTGACTCTTGTCTGTGTGGTTGGGCATATAAAAATAGATATAGGGCATATAAAATTAGGTGTAATGGTTTTATCTGTTCTCTTATTAACGTTGAATTTCCATGTCAAGTCTTTTACTACTGCTAAGTACTTTCACTTTAATAGAGAATTTCTCAGCGAATAGCGTAAGTGAATGTCTGTTGTTGTAAGGAGTCCCTGACTCTTCCAAACTGATGTTTTTGATGGACTTTCTCCCTATTTGTGGCTAGTTAATCCAGATATTTCTCTAACAAAGATAAACTCAAATTCCATTTTAAGGCTGTAATACAAACACATATAAGGTAAAAAAAAAAAAAATCTATATACATTAGAATTCATGGAAATTAATAATTAACACATACAGCCCATTTTTCCTTTGAAACGCTCTTCACCGTTCACAGTTTTCTGTCCTGTCACAAATCTTAATGCTTGGCCTCACTATTGTCGAGGACAAATGTATTTTAAAGACTGCAATAGTGGATCTCCAAGGAAGACGTTTGTCTACGCTGATTTGGAAATGCTGATGTTTTGATTTTTACAGCATTTTAAAATTTTATTTTAAACACTGAACTTCAATTGGATCCATATTAAAAACTGATTGTGAAGCACTGAGTTATAAGGATTACATGATGAGGTAAAGCAAGCAGGATCTATAATCTGTCACTTCTGAAATATCTTAATTTTCTGCTACCCTTTTAGAAAAAGTATGTAATTTTTTTGACAAGTATAATATTGTTTCTGTTACCAGTTGGGCCCAATGAACAGACCTTCCACCTTTTCTTAAATGGAGTTCCATATTTGCATACATATATTAAATCCTTGTGAGATAACTGCATGAAATTCACCATATAATTACATGGACTCTGAGTATAGAAGTAGCTAAGAAAATGGAAAACCAGCAATTTTCTGGCAATAATCCAAAACTAACAAGAAATGCTTTTCAGAACTTAACATATTTTAGAGAAGTAAGTAAATATCATGACATTTAGCGAAAATAAATAATAGGATATTTCAGCAATAATTTTACAGTTACGTATTTATAGAAAAAGACTACATCTACCTTTCAAAATCATGCAGAGCATAATGTATTTAGTTAAAGGAAGATTTTAATCTAAGAAGTAACTAATACTGCTTCTTTTATCTTTCTCAGTAGAAAGATTGCAACAGGGTGTTTTGACTATCAACAGCTTCAAAAAGAGAGTTAATTACTTATTCAGAAGCTAATAAAAATTTTGAATAGTACTTCATAGAACGTAAATTATAGAGTAAAGCATTTTGTCATACAGGGTTAGCATAATCTTTCTTGATATTTTCTTAAAAAGTATATTTTATAAAAATAACAGTAGATACAGATATTGTGTTTTTAAAAATAATGCATTTCATATAATATAACCTCTTAACCCCTTCAAGTTGAATCATAATCTCATCTCTTATATAACATCTTTACTGATGTAAATTTGCTCTGATCTGCTTGTATGGAGGAACACTGACTTAGAATAAAAAGCAGGAAGACTTTGTGCTCATATAGTACTTCTTTTCCCTCCTTTCAAACCTAACCAAAACGGAGCTCTCTTTCCTCAAATTGATGTGACTAGCTGCTGCTGAGTCTTATGAGATCAACAAAGAGATCATGCAGAAAGTATGTTCTATGTTTAAAAGTACCATTCAATTATTACAAATGAACTAGATTTTTTAAAACAATTTTTTTTTAATTAGATTTTTGTCAAAATAAAATTTGCTGGAAAAAACTCCCCCTCAGTTTGAAATCCTCTTATATCTTCTATATGGCTTGGGATATAAATGTATAAAATATGGCTAATGTAGATATTATATTTACTTCTAGTATTAAAATAGAAGGCTTCTTAATTTAGTCCTTCTTTAAAAAAAACAACCAACCAACCAACAAACAAACCAACCAAACTTTCTCCTCCTTATGGTTTCTCATAATAAGCTATTCAGTTTTTCTCATGGTTTCAGATGTGAGTCTTAAAGGTAAGATACTCTGATTATTCTGGCAGCATGTCCACCTGTATTCAGAGGTATATAAGTTCATCATAATATTTCTAGAAAACTTTTGAATCTCCAAATGTCTGAATTAATACAATATTATGCAATTTATAAATAGAAGTTCCCTTTAAGTGTTTTTAGCACTGAGCAAGAATTTAAATAGCTTTCATAAATATGGCGATAACAAACATCATCAACTGTCTTCCACAGATATAGTCTCCCGGTTAATTTTTGAAATTAATTGGTGCACTTTTTTATGTTAAATGCTATGAACAGTTTTAAAATGTATGCATTTCTTCTTTGTTTTTTAACTCTCAACTTTCTGGAAGTTAGCCAGGAGTAGATTCTTGTTAGTAAAGAAGAAGAAACATGTATTTTTAAAAGTTGTAACACCTGAAACAGTCTCATTCTGCCCTGGAGACATTAATTAAAGAAAACATTATAGCAGTCATTCAGGAATGGAAGTGATGCTTCCTTTAGGTCTACGGAATATGTCATTGTTTAGGAACTATAAACTGCATGAAATAACTTTAATAGCAGTAAATCTGCGTACCTATTCCATATCCAGGATGATAACTTGAAAAAGGTTATACTTCAGTGCGGTGTCTTTCAAATGAAAAGTTATTTAAGGACTAAAATCAATTGAGTATAGAGTATCGTGTTTTCTGATGGGAATAACAGAGAAAACCTGACTGGAAGTTGTTTGTTACAATGATAAAATGAGTTTTTACCTCTGGTTATTATCAGCCCATACATTCATCATTATATACTACTCAATTTTTTTATTATATTGATTTATTTTATCACCCAAGACAGACTGTACTTGTATGAAACTCAGAAAACATTGATTTACTTAAATTATTTAATGCTTTAGTGTATGGCTATTATGTCATTTAACACTTTACACAAATCAATACTCTCTTAAAAAGGGCTTTCCTTATTCAGAAGGTTTGTAAATGTACTTTTCTGGAATCATTAGTTTGCTATAAGGTGACAATGTTTTATAAATAACCTATTTTAAACCTATAAGGGGTTATATATATGTATAAATGCATAAATAGTTACAAGTAAAATGAATAATTTAAGTTTGCCTAAAGCATTCTGTGATGTAGAATATGCCTTTAAATTTACAACATTATTCTCGAACGTATCATGGTATGGCCACATAAAGCTTTTTTGTTTAACTAGTAATCATTGCTGGATGTTAAGAATGTTTCTCGCAGTACTTTAAAGACTGGAAAGTTTGATTGTTCGACACAGAACAACCTTCGTTTGTCTGTGGAAAGGTCTAAGGCAGGGGATAAATCTTGAGCTCTAATGGATTTTTGTAGTTGGGTTACAGATAAGAAGTATATGATCAAATATGACAAGTGAAAACATCATTTACAGGTAGATAACTCCATCATAAGACAAGAAATCAGTGCCATGTTCTCATGGAAGTGCACAGTCCTGAGACAATTCTTTTGTACACTGTGGGCACTTTGGCCTTTATTCCTTGTACACAATCACTTATGGTGCCTGAAAAAAAGTTATTTTACAAAATAAAAAGTCTCACATTGATTAAAAGAGGCATTGATTCACATTCAAAAAATACATTTATATTTTTTACTAAATGTAAACTGGAACAAAGAAGCTGTTGAACAAGCAGCTGGTACAGCAAACTTTCTCTGAAAAAAAATCCTTTTCATCTACTAAATAGAGCAATGAGAGACTGAGGGTTAATCCTGAAAGGATTTATTATTCAAATTTCAATGTATTGACAAAAATACACAAGCTTTCATATTTTACTAGAAAGTAAGTATTTCAGTTCCATCCATTTTACAACAAAAGACATTATTCAAACCTGTTGGGGATACATTTATCTCCCTCACTGCAAAAATCTCCAGAAAAAAAAAACACCTATATTTGGTTTCTTTGTTGGTAATTTACTTCTTCAGAATTAGAGTGCATGCTGATTATTTCTTTTGACTGGATAGTTCGAACTTCTTCATGCTCATGTTGGACAGCTGATGAATTAGCAGGATAGCTTTTTTCCCCTTGTTTAAAGTGCCTTATTTCCACATATCTCCTATTCCAATTACAAGGAAAAAAACCTCTGCCTATCTATTACCAGTTTTTCTTTATTTGTCTCATCCCTTTCCTTAGAAATGTTAACTCACATAGACTCATGTTAACTCATTAATGCTCTGGAGCAATGTCTTTATCATAAATAGCAGTATACAAGATTATTTCTAAAGCTTAAAACTGCACATACAATACCTATGCATAATTCATTTCCATAGAGGTTTAAAGTTCAAATTTGCTGTGTTGCAAAATTCCTTCTGTTTTGCTCCAGGGTCCATGGAACTGTTTTAGATCTTGAAAATAAAAATACTCTGCAGGTAGCAGTATGGATCAGTTGTTTGTTCAATAATCTGTCCTACCTGAAATAGTATAGTGTATGTAGTTAAGAAATACCTTTAATAATCTTAAACCACCCCATTTTTAGAGGTCAGAATGCATTTACATTGAAATAATTAAAATTGCCTTCATTCTGAAGGAATTATCTACGGGTTTCTACAGTAACATGTATGTTTTCTACAGTATTTGCCATATTACTGGTATTTTGTCAGCTCTAGAAATATTTTTATTGGAAGGGCTGATACCTGGGAATTATACAACTGTAATGCAGTACCATATCTATTTATCTAGTGAGCTGCTGTAAGGAAGTACTCTATTTTTTAAAGTAGTAAAAAAAACAGTGGCAATTTTTAGGCTTTTACTGTGCAATAGAGGTATATTCAATAACTAGTGAAAGATGTCCCTGCCCATGGCAGTGGGGTCAGACTAAATTATCTACCTTCTGGCCACATGGAAGTTTTGTCTGACCTGGAGGGACACAGAGAGGAAGGGGCAACTGGGAATTCCCACTGCCTTCTTGTTGCACTGAAGGGTGCTCCTAAAAAGGCTCAAGAGTCAAGATATATCCTCTTCAGTGGAGGATCCTCTCTTCCAAGGGATAGAACATGTAGGATACAAAGTGGGTATATCGAGAGGAGGAAGGAAGAGTGGTATATCGACCATTCCTCCACTGGGAGAAGTGGCCGATACACCAGAAGGCTGTGCTGCTGTTCTGCAAGACCTGGGCAGGCTAGAGAGTTGGGTGGAGAGGAATCTAATGAAATTCAACAAAGGCAAGTGTAGGGTCCTGCACCGAGGGAGGAATATGACCAGTACAGGTTGGGGATTGACCTGCTGGTAAGCAGCTCTGCAGAGAAGGACCCGGGCGTCCTGGCGGAAAACAAGTTCACCATGAGCCAGCAAAGTGCCCTTGTGGCCAGGAAGGCCAATGGTATCCTGGGGTGCATTGGGATGAGTGTGGCCAGCAGGTCAAGGGAAGTTAACCTCCGCCACTACAGTGACCTAATGAGGCCACACCTGGAGTACTGTGTGCAGTTCTGGGCCCCCCAGTTCAAGAAAGACAGGGAGAGAGTCCGTCCAGCAGAGGTCTGATTAGAGGACTGAAGCATCTCTCTTACAAGGAAAGGCTGAGGGAGCTGGGTGTGTTTAGCCTGGAGAAGAGAAGACTGAGAGGAGATGTCATCAATACTTACAAATATCCCAAGGGCAGGCGTCAAGAGGATGGGGCTAGCCTCTTCTCAGTGGTGCCCAGTGACAGGACAAGGGGCAATGCACACAAACTGAAACACAGGAAGTTCCATCTAAATATGGGGGGAAACTTCTTCACTTTGAGGGTGACGGAGCATTGGAACAGGCTACCCAGGGAGGTTGTGGAGTCTCCTTCTCTGGATATATTCAAAACCCACCTGGATGCAACCCTGTGCAACGTGCTTTAGGTGAACCTTCTTTAGCAGGGGAATGGACTAGATGATCTCCAGAGGTCCTTTCCAACCCTAAACATTCTCTGATTCTCTGTAAACTGTGGGAATTATATGCTTATATAATTATAATTATATATATATATTATAATTATATATATATAATTATATGCTTATATAAATTATAAGGAATTGAAATTTAATAATAATCAGTCTATTAAAAATCACACTGCCATTTTACAGTGTCCCAGGAGAGACACACAGATTTTTTTGTGGTTTTGTTAGGCATGTCTTTCAAACAAGCAAACACTGTATAAAGATATGTATTGAAATATCCAAAGACGCTCTTAGGGAATGTTTAATTATTGTTTGTTGAATGATTGGTTTCAGTAGGAGATTCTACGCAGGGGGTAATGATGGTCTTGACTGATTAAAACAAAAAAAACTACTGACATGTCATGTTGAATAAAAATATGAAAATATGATGTTATTATCCTATAGTGGTGTTCCCTTATGAAATATAGGTTTTACAGCAAGACAAGAACAGAGGACTCATCTGACACATTTAATAGAGGAGTGGAATAATGATTTGGATTTGAAACATTGGGAGACCTTGTACTGGGCAATTTAAACAAGGACACTTATTTCCTATTTATTTCTTGAAAATCCTTTCCTTATAACCATAACATTCTGGTGGACTGAGCCACAAAAACCTTGGTTCATTCCATATGTAACAACCAGGACCTAGTGCACCTAAATAATAAACAGATGGCAATAGCCCTGTAGGTCCTTAAGTCAGTAAGGCCTTTTGTGCTCCACTGGTTACGTCACAATATCCTTTCTTAAGGGATGCATATGCCAAGACTGGATAATGGCACAGCAGATGTTTCATCTTGATTTCAGGATGGCAGGAAGCCAGCCAAGATCCCAAGGTAGTGTCCAGACAGTTATGGAATGATCTTAATCTTGTTAGAGCGGGAGGCAGAGTCTTCCCCAAGAGTGCTGAAGAGAATAAGCCAGCATGGAAATGCTTTTGAAATTCAGAGAGCAAGAAGGATTGTAGTGGGGTGACCTCTTTAGGTAACACACTGCATGACCAACATCCTAAAGAAAGACTTAGCACCCTCCACTCTGTTGAGTGCGTTGATGACCTTTCTGTTTTAGTTCTGTCTGATGTCATTGCCAGACACTTTCTGGGGACAGCAATTCAAAACCAGCTTGCAAGTTCCTGTCCAAAGAGGTGGGCACAAGCATGAGACAAAAGTCATCCTGCAGTGGTGAACATCCAGCTAACATGTATTAAAGGCAAGAATGTTACATGTAACTATACTAGAGAGCTATTATTTCATTTTGCATTTACAGTGTCATTTTTTGACACATTCAGGGTACATGATTTCCATGTTATCGGTAAATGATGTTTTGGTGGGAACCATGAGTGTAAATATTATGGTATGCACAACAATGGAAAATTTTACCAGATATACAAAAATCTAGCAGGTAAAGGATCAGTAAAGTGTCTACTTAGGTGACTGATGTACCATTCTGACATTCAAGAAATTAGGGGACACCAGTCATCAAGTTGCACACTGTAACAAAACCCTTCTTTCCTGATTTCAGTTTCTACCAAGAAGAATCATCTGCAAGTGAGATTAAACCCTTATAATGTCAGCATGAGTTCATTCTAAAGAAACGTAGGCATGTCAGTTGCTTTCTGTTTGCTCACAAGAAATTGAACTTGTTGGAACGGAACTTGTTGGAATGGAACTTGTTGTATTCTGTTGCTATAGGACTTATGTTTGCTCTATAATCATGCCTAGTTTACTGTAAGAGTCAATGAGAACTGAGATAACAGCCCTGTTTCTGGCCACTCTGTAAGTGCAGAAACTTTTAAGACAATGATTGGTAGCCATAAATGCGATCAAAGGTATCTGTAACTATTTAACTTAGTTTGATATCAGGATGCACCACATTTTTGGGGGTTCCCAATAATGCAGGTTGGAGATGGATTTTCTCAGACATGTAGAAAATGGTTCTTGATTATTACTTAGAGCCATTGTTTTGTTGTTTTGCCATTCACAGATATATTTTATGTTTTACAGTCATTTTTTATTGGCTTTTTTGAGTAGTTGCAAGGGAACAGAAATTAAGCCAAAATGTAATTGGTATGGTCAACTACTTTACTTTGTAGCAAGCTGAATTAGTTTGGACAGAGAAAGCTCTCAATCAAGGAGAAGTCTTGTTATTTACCATGCCTGCCATGATTTCACTGTTATAAATGTAACTAAGAAAGCTGAGCAGAGAGGTCTTAGATTTTCTACCACATCCTGAAGAATCCACTACTTCAATAACCTATTGCCTGGGATTGAATACGAACATGATCTACAGACTACTGAGTGCACTTGATACAAATACCATCTGCAGAGTCATAACTGACAAGTACTATTAAAGCCATAGGCTCTAGGAACACAGAGTGTGTGCCTAGTCCTTTCTTCTGCTATTCAGGGAGAAGATTCCACCCTGTCATATTGAACATCCATTTATGGGCATGAAAAATTCTGCCTTGGTTCTTATAATCTTTTTGCTTTAATTGAATTTAATACTGTTGGCCAATTCTCTTTAAAAGATCATATGCAAAATTGGCTTACGAGTCAGCTTTAGAGATCTGAAAATTGCTTAATGTAGCATTTAGGCACAACTGACTTCAGAATAGTCCTATAATTGCAGGGGAGGATAGAGTCAGTCACTTGCCTATACTAGAAGTAATGCTGTGTTTTTTTTTCTGTTCTACTAATGCATTAAAATCAGAAAAGGAGCTAACCTAACAGGTCGTTCCTCAGTAGCGCTGGGGGTGGTCTACACTAATGTTTTAGCTAAGATCAGGAGTGCAGTTATGAAGCAAACTTCCCCACCATCCCACTTACTGTGCTTTGTCTCACATTACCCAGCAGCTGCACAGCACACACACTGGATTCTTCTGGGAAGAAACGAAACTGGAGGACACGTTCCTGGAGCACACCTAATGTGCTTTGACAGGGAGTCCATCCACAAGACTAGGCTGACATTAGTCTGAAGTGATTTAATTTGATTCCATTTTCACTATAATACTTTTACTGACTTTAATGTTTCCTCTCTGATGTCATGGTTACATGGTAAAATCTGCTGCTTTAATATCCTTTTGTCATCCCTTTACCAGATGCCAATGTGTGAAAGCAATGTCCTTTGCCTACTGCCTTGTTTCAGATGGTATTCTATGATGACGAAAGCTTTAAAGTCCCTTGCCTAATTGGAAAACTCAAATCTCAGAGTCACCATCAGATTTCACAACTTTCGTTCCACATAATCTTTCACTTCCTGTGGAGAACAGTATCCTCTGCTTCCCAAATTGCAGTGCTGCAGTTAGCCTTTTCTGCCTGCCCTTTAGAGTGACTAAATGTGGGGTTCCCACGGGACAACGGTCAAGTACTGAACGAGCTATGTCCAGGCATGTCCAGGGGGTGGTAATGGGGTGGTGATGAACTAGCCAATCATAATACAGAACAAGGGCCTTGGCTATGAGACCAACAAGATATGGGGGAAGTTGAAAAATAAGAAAGAATGCTGCACCTGCAAGATATAACTTTTTAGCATAAGCCAATCAGAACTAATATAGAGGTGTGTGAACAAAGCATACTAACCAATCATAATAGAAATGACAAGTACACACAGCGTGTACAAAAATAGAATAGTATAAATGTACCCTCAACAGAATAGTATAAATGTACCCTCAGATACGCGAATAAACGAGAACTGCTTAATGATCATATTGGTCTGCGTGCAGTGTCTCCGTGCCCTCTCGCGAACACTGACAATTAACACATCAAATTCTATGGAAGTTGGCACATAAAAAAGGTACTATCTCCTATATCCTCTCAAGGGATTAGTCAATAGGACACCCTGGGAAACTGCTCTCAGGGACAAGGGAGCAGAACACAGCTGGTTGATCTTTAAGGACACTTTCCGTAGAGTGCAAGAGCTCTCAAACTCCAGGTGTAAGAAATCAGGCAAGGAAGGCAAGAGACCAGCATGGCTGAGTCGAGGCCTGCTGCTCAAACTGAAGGGCAAGAAGGAAATTCACAAGCAGTGGAAGCAGAGACAGGTATCCTGGGAAGAGTACAGGGAAGCTGCCCAGTTGTGTATGGATGGGGTCAGGAAGGTCAAGGCATGGATGGAGCTGAACTTGACAAGGGATCAAAGAATAATAAGAAGAGCTTCCACAGGTATATCAGCCAGAAAAGGAAGGTCAAAGAAAGCATACCGCCCCCCACAACCCACCCCCCCCCCCCCCCAAACAGCGCAACTGGCAAAGTGGTAACAACGGACGAGGAGAAGGCTGAGGTACTCAACAACATTTTTGCATCAGTCTTCACTGCCAGCCTCTCTTCCCACACCTCTCAAGTGGATGAACCACAAGGCAGGGACTGGGGGAGCAAAGTCCCTTCTACTGTAAGAGAAGATCAGGTTCGTGACCAATTGAGGAACCTGAACATACACAAGTCTATGGGACCTGATAAGATGCATCCCAGAGTCCTGAGGGAACTGGCTGATGTAGTTGCCAGGCCACTCTCCATGATATTTGAAAAGCCATGGCAGTCAGGTGAAGTCCTTGGTGACTGGAAATAGGAAAACATTGCACCCATTTTTAAAAAGGGTAGAAAAGAAGACCCTGGGAACTACCAGCCTGTCAGTCTCACCCCTGTCCCTTGGACGATCATGGAACAGATCCTCCTAGAAGCTATGCTAAGGCACATGGAGGACAGGGAGGTGATTCAACACAGCCAGCATGGCTTCAGCAAGGCCAAGTCCTGCCTCACCAACCTAGTGACCTTCTATGATAGAGTGACTACATCAGTGGACAAGGGAAGAGCTACAGGTGTCGTCTATCTGGACCTCTGTAAGGCCTTTAATACAGTCCCCCACAACAACCTTCTCTAAATTGGAGAGTTATGGATTTGATGGGTGGACTGTTCAGTGGATGAGGAATTGGTTGGATGGTCACATCCAGACATTAGTTGTCAATGGCTCAACGTCCACATGGAGACTGGTGAAAAGTGATGTCCCTCAGGGGTCTGTATTGGGACCAGTACTGTTTAATAAATTCATCAAGGAAGTGGGATTGGGTGCACCCTCAGCAAGTTTGCAGACTACACCAAGCTGAGTGGTGCGGTTGACATGCCTGAGGGATGGGATGCCATCCAGAGGGACCCAGACAAGCTCGAGAAATGGGCCCATGTGAACCTCATGAGGTTCAACAAGGCCAAGTGCAAGGTTCTGCACATGGGTTGGGGTAACCATCAGTATCAATACAGACTGGGGGATGAAGAGATTGAGAGCAGCCCTGCTGAGAAGGACTTGGGGATACTGGTGGATGAAAAGATGGACATGGGCAGGGAATGTACATTTGCAGCCCAGAAGGCCAACCGTATCCTGGGCTGCATCAAAAGAAGCTTGAACAGCAGGTCAAAGGAGGTGCTTCTGTCCCTCTACTCCGCTCTGGTGAGACCCCACCTGCAGTACTGCCTCCAGCTCTATAGTCCTCAGCACAAGAAAGATATGGAACTGTTAGAGCGAGTCCAGAGGAGGGCCACAAAAATGACCAGAGGGCTGGAACACTTCTTCTATGAAGAAAAGCTGAGAGAGTTGGGGTTGTTCAGCCTGGAGAAGAGACCTTATTGCAGCCTTTCAATATTTAAAGGGGGCCTATAAGAAAGATGGGGACCAACTTTTTAGCAGGGCCTGTTGCGATAGGACAAAGGGTAATGCTTTTTAATGACAAGAGGGTAGATTTAGACTAGATATAAGGAAGAATTTTTTTACGATGAGGGTGGCGAAACACTGGAACAGGTTGCCCAGAGAGGTGGTAGATGCCCCATCCCTGGAAACATTCAAAGTCAGGTTGGACGGGGCTCTGAGCAACCTCGTCTAGTTGAAGATGTGTCTGCTCATTGCAGAGGGGTTGGACTAGATGACCTTTAAAGGTCTGTTCCAGCCCAAAAACTGTTCTATGATTCTATGACTCTATTGTATATATTCTTTTCTACTGTCACTCTCTGCTGCTTTTATTAACTACTTTTTCTTTCACTTGGGGATTTTTAAAATCTTCCATTTTTATGTGGTACTGAACAATGTTCTCTCATCAAGCAGTCACCAGAGGACCTGAGATAAAGTTATTGCAAAGGCAGGGTGATGACACCTACAGAGACAGACTCTAGAACAGGATGCCAAATAGCAGAGGTCCTGCTTTCCACTGGTGGTCCTGCCTACATAGGGAAGAGCTTGGGTTCTTGTGGTGGTAGCCTGGAGGAAGACAAGGAGAAGAAAGGGGATTCTGCACCCTTGGAACCAAAATATTCTGTTAGATGTCTGACTTCGGATATGTAATACAGATCACGTCAATGCTTAGGTTTAAGATATTCAAAGCCAGATTAAATTATATTAGTCGCTAGTACCAAACACTTTTGGGTCAGTCTGACAGAAATAGACAGAGAACAAGCATTACCCAACAAGACAGAAATGTTCTTGTGCAGTTATTTCATGAAAAACAACGATGCTACCAAACATTTCCCAGTAAGGCAAAACTGGAGGCAAGTCAGGATATTCACAGCATGCCTTTATGGCAGTTAAATGCATCATTAAGTGCTACTACAGAAAATTTACAAGGGATACACTTTGTGCTATGTCTCCTAATGATTGTTTGGGCTTATCAATGAGACAGATAAACACAAGATCTTCACAAAATCCCTACCATAGTGTGCCTGATATCCTCTACAGTTCCTAATAGCACAAGAATAAAGTGGCTGAAAGCAGCTACTTATAGTCAGGTTCATTTTTCATAACAGCAAACAGCACGTAGATAAAAGGTTTAAACCAGTAATGACCTATGTCTATTCTACCTTACCTCCAATTTAACCTTCCGTTTTAAAGCTCCCACCTACTTCCATTTCTGATTGATAGAGGTGAATGCAACCTCGCATTGCAAAGTACCTTTTTGATATTTACTCTCTCTTCTCCTTATATGACTTTCTTTCAGCAGGCTGGGAAATAATTTTCCCTTGCCCTTCCTCTCCAACTCATCAGATTCAATACTAAATTTTAGAATTCCCTTTGATTCTTTTACCTTCAGTACTGGTCTCCAGGCAGGAGTTGTTTTCTGTTTAATTATTTGGTTATCATTTTCAAAAGACACTTGATATTCACAAAAATAGTATACTATTCTTGGCAACATTTTATTTCCTGTGGGTCTCCTTGGTTTTTGTCTCCTCTGGTTTGATGCAATACATTATTATATACGTAATTACTTGGCCCTAAGAGGGATAGAGAAATCCTTTGATATTAACCTTAAAATGTTTTGAGCACATTTTAGTTCTGTATTCTTGCATTGTGAATGTATATCATTCATTAATTTAACTTGTAAAGGGATTACTTCAGAGTAATCTCATTAGAGATGATAGTATTACCAGATAGCCTTACATAAGACAATCTCATTAACTGTGCCTAAGGATGTCACTTTAGATACTTATTTTGTACCCCAGATATAAATTCATTACATGCTTCAAATTGGCTTCAAACCTTAAACTGACAAGTGTTCTGTATGATGTGCACCAAACACATGTTTAATAACTTTGGTTTTGTAATTTGTAAATATAGATGTTTTGACTAAAATTTAAAAGAATTTAAATGCAAGTAGGGGTTTAGGGGTTTAAAGTAGTGTAACATATACTATAATTATGCTCTATTTCACATATGTGATTCATAGCTTCAAATGATTTTAGATGTTGTTGCTCAGATTTAGTTTTTCATCCACTTTTTATATTACTGCAAGTATCTAATATAGACTAGCTGAAACTAGTAATAGTTGTTTCCTGTAGATTTTGAGAGGATTTAAAATTAGCCCTTCTTGTTCCTGATTGTACAAAGATGAATTCAAACAAAAGAAATAACCCTCAGTTTATTGTAGGAGGAACAGGCTTCTATCACAAAACATGTGGTGAGGAAGGAAATGTGTTATGTATAACCAGTGAGCAGTTTCAGAAATGTGACACTGCAAATCAAGAAATGATTTAGATGTAGTTATCATTCTGTTTTCTGTACATTGGGTTTTTAAATGCAAGAAGCCAGCTGGCTATGCCTTCTGGAACAAAGGAGGATAATGTTTGGATTCAAGCTGATGGAAAAAGAAGGTTGATACAGACATAGTGAAGCGTGAAGAATTCTTCCAAGTTCCTTGGCTATGACTTTTCATGAGACCTTGAAAACATTTTCCTCATCATTCAATAAACCTGCCAGTGAACTATAGAGTTAAATCATTCTGCCAGTTTTTGGTGCTGACTGAATCTTTGGTGCTGATCTTCCTACTTCACTGAACAGAATGGAGAAGATTTCTTAAACAGCTGTTTCAGTTCCCTAAACTGGCAATCAAATAGACTGGCTTCATTTTCTCTTCAAACAGTTGTTCATTCAACCTAAAAGGATGGTGCTTTTCCTCTTCCTCTGTCCCTCCTTTCCAGTACAAACTAATATACACATCGAGGATGTGCTATTTACTTTTGGCTAATTGCCACAAAATGCCATTTTTTCTATTGTGTAACAGATTTCTATAAGATCATACAATACATTATAATATGACTATTTTAGATGATCGCAGATTTATTCTTTACGATTTTGTTCAAGTTGTACTTACAACTTGTCTGAAAGATATGGCCAAGATCCTGGGAAATATTATAAAACAGTGTGAGCCTTGCTTCCCTAGAGGAGGAGAGCACAGGTATGAGAAACGGCATATCTACCACTAGACTCTTCTGTAGGGCTCTGAAGTGAGATCTATGGTTTTAGGCTGTCGTATTGCATGTCTATATGCAGGCAGTAGAAGAACTGTTCAAGTGACATTCAGTCAAGTGCCCACATTATAATGATAACGTATAGCTCTGCTTTGTCTTTATCTCACATAAGACTGCCACTATCACAAGAATGGTTAAAAGTGTTTGAAAAGCTGTTCTTGATGAAGAATGTCAGACTGAAGCAATACCCTAGCAAGACAGTGATTATAGTGGAAGACAGAGGAAAGAATAATTGCAGAAATGGTCCAAGAGCCTGTTTGGAAAGCACAAAAAGCAGCTCATTAATTTAGTTTAAGGTTTACGTAAGGCAGAGCAGCATTCCAAAGTAATGCTTTCTATCAGTTCTGGTTGGCTGGGAGACACTGCTGCATTCTGGAAGCCGGCTTTGTTTCATGTTATTTATATTTGTTATTTTGTCAATTCTTGGCAGGGTCAAAGTAATGCAACACAGTAGAATTTGAACCTAGGATGCTGGAGTTTATCCAGCCATCCTGGGGGAGTGTGAGGACAGGGTAGCAGAAACGATCATTGTAGAATATTTTAGCCATTGATGCTGATAGTTGGAATTTGCAACATGTAGTTCTTAAAACTCATTTTCTTAATTTATTTTATGTTATGATATTACGGATAAGAATTTTACTAAAGAATGACTCAATAGTAAGAGTCTCCTTTCCTACCAAGATGTTTCAGACAACTCTGCTGATGTTAGCTCTAGCAGCATCACGCTGGGAAAGACACAGGTCTGAGAGGCAGTTCTCAAACAATATACACTTGCGTAGCTCCTAACAACATCCTAAATCTACACTGAATACTCAATATTCACAAAAAATAAGGGGCAATTTAAGAAATTAGTGTGATGTAGTATGAAGCTGCTTAACATGTTTGTTGTATTCACCACTAATTTTAGACTCACTGTGGATTTACAGTGCAGTCTTATAACCTTGGTGCAAGAATGGTAACAGAAAGATCACAGAATCACAGAATCAATCAGGTTGGAAAAGACCTCTGGGATCATTGAATCCAACCAGTGCCCTGACACCACCATGTCAACTAGACCATGGCACTAAGTGCCATGTCCAGTCTTTTCTTAAACACATCCAGAGATGGTGACTCCACCACCTCCCTGGGCAGACCATTCAATACTGGGAGAAAAGACAGTAATATATTACTGAGCTATAGAGAGAGCTGAGTGAAGGAGGATGACCTAAAAGCAGGAATAATCAAACACTGGTGACTGATGGCAGATGAACGCCACAAAAACAGTATTGTTGACATTAACACCTCTGTTCATGGGAGGAGCAGGGCGGGATTATAATTTAAAATTGTAAAAGAAATTCCCTCTTTATTTTCTTTGAATTAACTGATTTCAAGTTGTAAGATGTTATCTGTAAAATGCTAAAAATATGTGCCAAACATTTCTTTAAGCCAATAACAATTATGACTCTATGTCTTACAGGATAGCGAGGCAGGGGCAAAGCGACACTTGCAGTCCCCACCTACACATAGAAATGTTTTTTTTCTCACAGTTATTGGTGAAATGTATGCCCACATTTGAGAGCAGATTAGCAACATTTGCCTCTTGATACGTGGTAATGCGTCTTAGCTTGCTCTGTAGTTGTACCTTCTAATACACACTAGCTATAACCAAATTATGTTATTAGGGAGTAGGATCAATGGGTTTTAACATACAATTCACTAAATTAGGCTCAGAATTGCATACTCAGTTCTAGCACACAGTGCTCGAACTTTATCTGAAATATCTGAGAAAGTTTGAATGTCAAGTTGGATGGTACAGGAAATGAAAATTACATTACTTTAGAGAAATAGTTATGGTAAATGGAGATTTACATAAAATTCTTGAAATAAGGTTTACAAGAGAAATACAGTTAGGCTTTAATTACGATACTGTTAATGACGAGTATTACATCAAAAAGAATTAGATCAGGAAGCTAGACTTCTTACTGAGCTATGTCATGGTCAGTGACTTTTAGCTCTTTAGAGATGATAGTTAATTCTGGAAGAAAATATGTTTCTTGAGCTAGTAAGACAGAAGCAGGAAAAGCCCTTAGTACTTGTCATAGGAGCTGTGCAGACACACAGTGAAGTGTAAACTGCTCCTTGAAATGCAGCATGTGTGTTGTGGGGAAATACCATCAACACAGGACATTCCAGGAACAAATGGCACAGTTTTGTTACTCTATTTTTGGTCAACCCAGCAGAGCTGTCTCTTCTAGTACAGAACTGCCCTATGTGTTGAGTAAAGTGTATTAACACTGGCCTTTTATGTCCTGATATAGCTTTTGATTCTTTTACCTAAAAGAACTGAAGTTAGGACTCTTAATTCTGTCGTTCACCCTCACTAACTGAGAATACCATTGCTAAAACAATCTTACATATTTGGAAAATGCCAGAAATTCCACAGTTTTACTCTGTTGTTACTTAGAGAAAATGGAAATTTCCAGTTCACTAAACTAAAAATATGTCTAAATGAACACATAAATTTATTCAGTAATTTTTTGAGACTGGGTAGTGTTATTGTAAAAGCTTGGTGAAACTGTTTGCTTAAGGGTTCTGACAAGATCATCTTTTTCTACACTTCCTATTTTTTAGCACAGAGTTGTGCAGTAATTACAGTATATCAACATCTGAAGAACAGGCTGGGAGCAATTGCAGTTTTCCCTGTGGACTTGATAAAAAATTGAGAATCACTATCCACATCTGCAGAATTTTCCTATCTATCCAAAATGTCAAAAGGAAATACCTTCGAATATTTTTTACTGCTTTTAATAATTGAAATCTCAGAAATATTTTTATCAATAAAACAAAAACTGTAGCAGAGTCCTGAAACTTTAATGTTATCATACAGTGGTCTCAGTTTAACATACTCTGTTTACACTGCTCTGCAGAAATTTTTATCTTACTGTGTTTCTTCTTGGGTAGTAGGGCAAACAAGGCAAAGAGAGAGTTTCTTCAGAAGCTCTAGCCTCCTGCCCGGTCTTAAACTTCTTCCCAGGTTTTCCTCAGTTCACTTATACCTTTATGTTTATTGCCAGGAGACTCTACGGCTTGGTTTTCTTCATCAGCTTTCAATGTGCTGCATGGGCTGGAATCCTATGTATTTCTGTTTTTGCTGCATGCTCAAACCTAGTAAGTGCTTTTTTCCATAGTAACTAAGTCTAACATCTGTCCTCATATTTCCAGAAGTATAACCTTAATCACTCATTTACCATTTAATTTCGTTTGTAAGCACCACAAATCAAAAGCCATATTTCTGCTTTATACATCAGCAATGCCATCTTTTTGTTCTCATGAATGTTTGTAGTTGTCTGGACTGGCAAATTTTGATTGTCTGAAACATCATGGCCTGCTTTATTTATTTATTTGTTCTCTACACTTTCAGTTCTGCATTCTTATTTTCTATCACTAGGCTTGAAAATTATTCAACACTTTTCATGTGTTCCTGATCAATAGCAATATTGTATCTTTATTGTTTTAATTCAGTTATTTTCTGACCAACTGAATTAGAGAAAAAGGAATAGTCAAGTCTTGAATTGTCATCACCAAATGCTTATCACAACCTTAGGTTTAACATTTTGGGAGACATATAAACCAGCACTTTTCCACTGAGATTAGAGATCAATCTCCATAAATTAAAAATAAAATTAAAGAAAAAAGTATTCTATGAAAGTACATCAGAGGAAAGGATATTTCTGGTCTTTTCTATTTTCATGTACTCCACAAGAGTCTAGTGAATCTAAGACTAATGATTCATCATGGCTAATAAGACTGCTTTATCTTTTGCCAGCATCTTGTTCGTGGTGTTTTTTTAATGTGTTTTATGGAACTGTTAGTGCAGTTATACAACTGAAACCTGACATACGAGAGAATACTGAAGCTTCTATGCTAAATGTTCTTTCTGTGTTAATCCCCAAATTTCTCATTTACTCTCTGGTAATTTTGGTATAAAATATATGAGTTAACATGGACATTTGTGTTGGTTACTTATATAAAGAAAAAAGCAACAAACTCTCAAACAAATACACCTTAATTACAGGCAAACCCACAGGAATATTGTCTTTGTTAAATCTTCGTCCCCGAAGAAGGAGTGATTGCATATTTTATTTGCAAATTATTCTGTTTTGGGGATTTCTATTAATTTATCAAATATATTATATATTTGCAAGAGGAAATGCTTCTGCCACTGGTAACACTTTGCAACAGAAACAAAATTTCAGATCCAAGTGCTGTAGTAAGAGATCTAATGTTTTAATCTTTTTTGGATTGTTGCTAAACCTTTCAGGCAAAAATTCTCGTCTGCATAGCATTGTCATGAAGCAAGGAAGAGAAAGCTGTGTTGCAGATGGAATTTTTGCAAAAGAATCTAAAATGATGAAAAAATTCTGCAGATGATTGTCATCAGCTTATCTGTCCTACAACACAGGACTATAGCTTTAGCTGAGATATACATCTGATAAAGCTATTGGTTTTGATGATAGATTTCATCCTTTTATATACCACATATTCTTTCTATGATCTTGGCTATTTGTGTGGGGTTATCAGATTTACAACACTGAAAATGGTACACTAGTTTTACAGACAGTTATGTGCATTTTTTTGCCCATGCCATCAATTTCTGAATTATACATATTTCCGCATATGCATGCACACTAGTGGTTAGCAAAGTAAAATTAATATTAGCAATACATTCTCAATTATATTTTCTTCTGAAGAGGTTGAGTTGTATCATTTCTGTACTCACAAAGGTTATGTAGGGGAAAGAATCAAAATGATTTTTAAAATAATAATTTAAGATATACTAAAGTATAAGCAATAGGAATATCAGTCTAGTGGTTAATGTAAAACTTGTAGAAAATTTTTCATTTCCCTTATTCTAGTATTTCTCAGACAGAAGTTGACTTTCAGAGACTGCTTAGGCTTCTGTTTGTATTTACAGTTGATAATACATATCATATATTACTAAGCAGCACATTAAGCACAGGTAAATTGTTTTATTGATTTAACTATTTATTTCTTTAAATCTGCAAAATTTGTTTACATGTAAATGTTCTAAAATCCAAAGTTCATCTCAGAGAGAAAGAAATACAAAAGGGGGAAAATACTGTTTGTAAATAACTAAAAGTTCCCTGGTCCCATGATTTTTCTATTTTCTTCTACACAGTTTTCATCATTTTACTTGAATACTTCCCCCAATAGTGATTAAAGTAGTGTTTGGGGTTTTTTTTTAGAGTAGTGGAACAAAAATCACATCTTTTAACATTGGATCAATCTAAAAGGATCAATAAATAAGAGGACTTACATAGATAAATTTACACAGTATATTATTATGGTGTTTTTCTCTGTAAATTTTAAAGGGAGCAATTTGAAAGGAGTTAACTATAATATGCCTTACTAATATTACATTTGAGTTATGCTTCAACATACTTATGTGAGACCTAGAGAATGAATTGTTCTTTTGAAGTATATTTTGAAGAAAATTCAGAATGTTTTAAAAGGATGCATTGTGATGAGTTAAGGTACTAGTGTCATCTCTCTCTTCTCCTCTAACAATCCCTATAATGTATAGGGCTTCTGTTTCCGTGTTCTACTATAATTATTATTACTCACGTGACAACACATTTTTAACTCACATTCCTATATTATGATTTTAAGTGTTTTAGTATTTCTTCACTTCAAAGGAAATGGAGGGTAGCTTATAACATAGCTGTGTTCTTCTTTGGTTCCTGATAACAGTTTGCCAATTTCCATGTCTCATTGAAAATGGGAAGGTTTGTTTAAAGCACTCTTAATCACTCACAAAATAAACATTGTTTTGCCCTTTAGGGTGCTTGATAAACAGTCCACAGATATTTTAAAAAATGAATACTTCACTGGAGTTATAGTACAAGTGTTATTACTGAACTATTTGATTGACAAGAATCATAGATTAATTCTTTTAGTGACAGCAATATTGTAGATGCAAGCCACTGAAGGCACTTACATGTAAATATGATTTTCTTATAGTTCTATGCAGTAGTTACGACTGACTGTATTTTTTATGTACATTATGTTTATGAATACACAAATACTTGAATACTCCAAATTTTCCTAAATAACACAAACACGAACAAAAACATCACCCTGAAACCCATTCACACTCACAAGAGACTTTTTAATTAACAACCACATCTGTGCAAGAATACTGTATTTTGCAAAGTTAGCAGCAACCAAAACCATATTATTAAATTTTGAAAAAGAGTACAAATCTCAGTAGACATGTTTAACAATTCAAGAACTAGTGTGGAATGATACCTCTGGCCTCCTGAGTCTAGTTTGGAAATAGCTAAATTTTCCATAATGATGTCATTAAATATTTAATAGTATAATATTTTGAACACCTTTCCAACATAAATGACATTAAAATTTATTCTATTTGAACTGTTAAATGTTATCTCAGAAAATTCCATTAGAATACACTTTCAAAACCAATTAAAGATGCTTTGATATTAAAAGACGGCTTTTGTGAAGAAATTGAATTAATGTAAACAATAAAACATGAAGATCAAAGTGAACAAGTTGATTATTTCTGAAGTTTTTCATAAGGTTATGGAGTAAAATTCTGAAACATATTTTATTTTGCACAATGGTACTATCGATTCTATGTAATCTTAATCAGAGTCTAGCTGCAGTCCCAGTCCAATCACTCTATGAAATTACAGTAAAAGTTGTAAATATTCATCAAGGTATGAAGAAATATTGCCATTTTAAGATAAGGCAAACTTTCATTATACGGAAATAAGGTCTTAGATATTACAATGAAATAAAGCTTTAAATACAAAAGGAAATACTTTTTCTTATGTTCTGGACATAAATTATCCGCTTGTTTCTGCTTGCTACTAACATATTCTAAATGGACTTTGTGACTACAGCTGTGATTTTGTCTTCATTTATTTTTATACCAACTATCTGCTACTCCATCAAGGTCTTGTAGGAAACAGTCTATGAAAATGCACGTGAGATCTTGTTGGAGTAGTAATTCCTTCATTGTTATCAGAGTGGGCAAAAAGAAGCTCATGGACCTTGTATCTGCCTTTACTGGGTTGATGTCTGATTATGATCGCCAGCATCTCCATATAATGGTATACTATTTCACAGAATGGACATAAAACAATCAGAAGTCACACATCAGCAGTGAGGAAGAAACATAACCATTCAATTGCAAGAAGCTGAAGGCAGCATTTCCACTTGGCATAGGCAACATTCTTCAGGACTTTAAAGACCTGCATCTGTTTGCAAATGTGACCTTCATGCTGAGGTCAAACACTTTATGTTTCATTTTAAGTAAAAAGTAGAAATCTTATGGCAGAACTCCTTCTCTTTTAGAGTTTTGCTCATGGAGGAGAAATAGAAATGCTGGAGACTTGACTATGTTTTGTTTATTATTTGAAATCTGGTAGTATGTATTACCAACTTGGTTTTTGAGCTGATAGTGGTCAATTAAGGCAGCAACAAAAGTAAACCTTTGTGAGATTTCTGTTCAATAAGATTTGCAGTCCATGGCTTTCATTCTCCAAATATTGCCATATAACTTCAATCTAAATAATTGTATTGACTTTAATGGGGTTGTTCATGCACACAATTGACAGAACTGGGTTTTATTATCAAATCTCTAATGTAGCCCAGGAATCATGATGTTAGGTGTTATGTAATATGGCGAATGTTATAGCCATTCCTCTGAGAACAAAACACTGTATACTACATTCATTTTTGTTTTAAAGGTCAACAAAAATAAAGTGTGAAAGGAAACACAGACCATGTATCATATTCACTGTGGTACCAAATGACTCCCTTTTTGAAACTCAGATAAAATAATTCCATATAATTGGAAAATCAGCCACAACTTTGGATTGTCTACTGTTGTCTTTAACCTAACAGGAGGGGAGCAAGGGGAGGAAAAAAGGTTGTGAGACTTGCTTCTACTAAAAAACATATAGTACAGTTTAAATCCATTCACTATGGCTCCTTGTATGAAAGTGAGTGGTCACTAATTTAGAATGGGTGTCAGAGACTATGATGAAGGGTATAGCTGTTGGGCTAGTACTAACACTGGGTTTACAATTGCTTAGTGGGTGGAGGCATGAAAAAACACTGAAGGAATCTGTTCATGTATGTGGCTGTTTAAGGTTGTCCTCACTGAGAATAACTAGCCTCTTAACAGTTTTGATTTTAACGGAAACAATATTTTGTTTTCCTTTAATGTACTTTAATTTGATGAAATGATAAACATTCCTATAATTCCTTGTATGTTTTGAACATGTAACACAGTTCAGAGTTGAGCAGTGGCAGAAAATCTTGTAGAATTTGTAAGGTGCATGAGAAATTTGAGTGATTTCAAATGGTAAAATGATAAGACCTTGCCTCCCATTGGTAGAATATCTTCCTATTAGTTCTTTCCTTTTATCCTTAGGGGTTTTTTTGCTAAGGATGTACATCCTTTCCCGTGGAAAGGATTCCCTTTCCATAGTGAATCAATAGTTCTCTATGGATAATTTTCTTTGTTTCGCAATTTACTTCTGAAATAGAACACGAAAATGAGTGTTATAACAGATTTTGATTATGAACAGTCTCCATATTTTCAGAAGAGGATCATTTCCACACCAAATCAGCTTTTATGTCCATCTCCACCATCATAAAGCTTCTTTACTTTTCAGTTATTTATTTTCTAATTGACAATCGCCTTTCTGCAGCGCTTCTCTCCTTGAACCATCTTCCCATTTCTTAATGGGTAGTTTCTCTTCTGTACTCTCTTCTCTCCAGACTTTCCAGAAATAAATACATTTGAGACAAAACTTGAGACGTGATAGTGTAGTTTTACAGTTCAGAGCAAGCAGTACTGTCAAAATTCAGGCTTTCAACTGGATTCCAACTTGGAGCAATAATATGAAGAATCTAGTCTGTTCTCCCTAAATTACTATTTTAATTGTAATTGAAGTAATCATTTACTCTGCTAGGGCCTAATTCTTCAAATGTTATTTATTGTGGTAAGCACTACTCATGACAGTCTCTGCCAGATTTGGTGTTTAGCATGAGAGCCTGCCTCTAGCTGTAATTCCTTCCATTCCTCTCTCTCTTCGTCTTGCTTTTCTTACAGAAATATGTTAATCTGCATACACATCTGCCATCTTCACACCTAACTTCTTACACATATTTCTTGTAAGTCATTTTCCATTGTCCAATCTGTTTATTTTATTTTATTTTATTTTATTTTATTTTATTTTATTATTTTTTAATACTAATGGCTTATATTGTCTCAAGTTAACATTTACCTTAAACTGAATTCTAAGACACTAAAAAAAATGCGCTCTTCTTTCATTAAGTAAACTTCTTCATATTTATAACATGTGGTATTAATAATTTATTAAGTAACATGTCATGTTTTAGTCCACAAGAAAAATAATGAGTTTCACACTGGGGATCAGCATGGGTCTCGCCTAAGGGAAACTTGATTATTTGAACAAGACAGAAGACCTATTGATTTAATGTTCAGGACTCCAACAAATTCTCTACTGCATGATATTGAAACATTGTATGAAGCTCAACATTAAACTGAACACTGATCTCGGAATTAACCAGCAGGCACAGGAAAAAAAATGCAGGATCTTAATTACCTCATCAATTATGTAAGTACAGTGCTTATTCACTTCAGCAGAAGTCATATATGTCAAAACAGACAGATGACATGAAGTTTTAATTCTGATTTTTCATTGTATGGCTATCTTTAATGTTGAACTAAGCTTTTGCGAAAAAAGGATCTTTGACTTAATACTGATGAGTAGGAGAAAATATTTGTGATTTTTTTTGCAGTAGTTTGCCAACTTTGGAAAGAACTAAACTATTTTATAGCACAGTATAGCTTTGGTTGTATTTTATTATTTGCAATGTTTAAAGCAGAACAGATTCTTTCATTTTCTAGAGAGCGGCAGAAGGTATATGTCCATATGTGTAAGTGTCTCACTCTCAGAATTACTCAATAGAATTATCCATTATTACTCTTTTCTTCCACTCGCAGGTATTCTTATAACTACTATTGTACAGCTGTAAAACAAACACGGGACTAACCAAATCCCAAATGACAGTGTCCAGGAGCCTTTGTAAATGGTAGTGGAAGGTGTCTATATTTTTTCTCTCTTCTGTTTGTTTTTAGTCCTGAGATTAGAATGATGAAAGTAAGGAGAACCAGAGTTGCAGCTTTAATAAGTATTATATGTAGGTAACTTTACCATGCCACATTGTGGCGTTACTAGAACAAGACTGCACTTAATTTGGCTTTTCAATATCACTTGATTGACAGATCGTACCTACATTCGTTTTGCTATTTGTTCCTGCGTCTTGGAGAAGGTGAATACACAGATGTAAAGATACTGATTTCTTCTTTCGGACAACTCAGCCTCAATGATTTGCTCTTTATGAATGGAACTCTTCACATGCTCAAATGTTTTCTTTTAAATCATTGATTAACACATGCTGGTTTTAGTAACTGCTTCTTCACACTGCAACTTGTTAATTCATAAATTGGCTCATTGAGTCTAGTACAATGGAAGCACATTGGTCATATCATCTCTTGAATGAGCAGAATGATACCCCTTATCAATCTCAAGACTTCTTCCTCTCCTTGTGTTGGAATTCAGTGTCCACCAAGCTTCTGTATAAAAATGATTCAGACATTTTTCATAGATCTAGGCACTATCATTAGCATCACAGGTAGTAAATTGCACAGTCTCCTATCAGATTGACTAATGGATGTTCTGCTGAACCATCTGGCATGCTTCTATTAAAAAGGAGCTGCTTTTTATCAGATGGAAAAGCCTTTCAAAAAAGTCTATGCATCATAGCTGAGCTTACTGTATTTTGAGTTCCTAAATATTGTACATTTATTCTTTTCACAGTTTTTTATATTTATTACTGTTCCTAGGCCCATTGACTCTGTATTTTATATCTTTTGAACACACTTCTTTATATATACTCCTAAAGACTGAAATTTTTTAATAAAGGTGATGACATTAGGGAATAAAAGTAACTTCTAAAATGCTTTTTTATTCTCCTTTAAGGATTTGATGTAGGTATGCAATTTCACGTGGATGGCTATCACAGAACATGACTTAATGTACTTGTTTTCTTTTCCTCTGTCAGTGATCAGCTTGCTCAGTCAGTCTGGTCTAAATATCCAAGCACTCTGATACACTAAGAAGAGATATCAACCTTGAGGACAATATTTTGTGCAAAAATGTGTTTATTTTTAAAATATTTCAACACTCCCTAATTTTATCAGTGTATCCCTTAATATCTTCTCCTTCTTTTATTCTTATTTTAAAGTAATAGGACCACGTTTTTCTAACTATCTGTGTAATAATAGGCAACCTCCAGTACTGTGTATCTGAAAACCTTTACATTGTAAATATAAAATATAGAGTCATAGAATGGTTTGATTTGGAAGGGACCTTAAAGATCATCTAGGTCCAACCCCCCTGCCACAGGCAGGGACACCTTTCCACTAGACCAGGTTGCTCAAAGCCTCATCCAGCCTGGCCTTAAACACTGCCAGGGAGAGGGCAGCCACAGCTTCTCTGGGCAACCTGTGCCAGTGTCTCACCACCCTCACAGGAAAGAATTTCTTCCTAAGATCTAATTTAAATCTACCCTCTTTCAGTTTAAAACCATTCCCCCTCATCCTGTCACTACATGCCCTTGTAAAAAGTCCCTCTCCAGCTTTCCTGTAGGCCCCCTTCAGGTACTGGAAGGCTGCTATGAGGTCTCCCCAGAGCCTTCTCTTCTCCAGGCTGAACAGCCCCAACTCTCTCAGCCTGTCCTCATAGGAGAGGTGCTCCAGCCCTCTGATCATCTTTGTGGCCCTCCTCTGGACTCGTTCCAACAGATCCTTGTCCTTCTTATGGTGGGGGCCCCAAAGCTGAACACAATACTGCAGGTGGGGTCTCACGAGAGCGGAGTAAAGAGGCAGAATCACCTCCCTTGACCTGCTGGCCACACTTCTTTTGATGCAGCCCAGGATACAGTTGGCCTTCTGGGCATACTGCTGGCTCATGTTGAGCTTCTCATCAACCATGACTCCCAAGTCCTTCTCCTCAGGGCTGCTCTCAATCCATTCTCCGCCCAGCCTGTATTTGTGCTTGGGATTGCCCTAACCCACATGCAGGACCTTGCACTTTGTCTTGTTGAATTTCATGCAGTTTGCACAGGCCCAGCTCTCAAGCCTGTCAAGGTCCCTCCGGATGGCATCCCTTCCCTCCAGCATGTCGACCACACCACACAGCTTGGTGTCATCTATCTATCTTCATGCATTTCATAAAAGCTTAGTCTGACAATTCAGTAACTCTTTGAAAAGAAAAATTATTTCAGGTTAGAAGACAGCCTAAAACTAAGGAAGAAGGAGACAAAGAGAATTTGTTTCTTCTAAACTATGACTCCAAGCATGGGTTTTAAGTAAAAGCTTCTAACCCTGAGACACACACAGATGTTGGTGCTTTGGTTGCTTTGAAGATACAGAGGGACAAAAACCTAAAAGGGGAAACAATCTAAAGGCACATTGTCTTCATCTACCACGGAGATGGTAGATCTGTCGTATCTACCATGATAGAACTGTCTAAATCTTGGACTTTCATTTACTAGATTAGTATTTATTAATGAATACGGCACCTCGGCTATGCCATACACTCTAAATGTGTTATTTGTAATATATTACAAAATAACTTCTTTCTTAGCTTACATGACATCTGTCGGAGCAGCAGAAGATATTCTGTTGATGTATTTCGGAATTCATCCATACAAACACACATCTTTGCGCTTCCTGACTTCCCAACTGTAATTATGACTAAAAATGCTATGAAATTATGTTCAGGCAATCATTAAAATAGTTATCTCAGCCAGAAGTTCCTATATTATCTTATATTTAAATAGTGGCATCATTTGGGATTACTTAGGAACAGAGGAAAAGGTTGGCAACAACATTTCACCTCTGTATAAGAGCCATGTGTTAGCTGCCATGAGAGTGCAGCTACATATGGACAAGATATCTTCAAAACCCAGTTTTACATTGCCTAGATCTATCAAATTCCTGTGGTTTTATGCCCATTCAAGAAAGCCTGTCAAGGGTTTGTCAAGGATGAGATATACAGTAACTTTCCTTGGTAGTTCACAGGAGAGGTATCTCTGAATATGAGCATTAGTGCATTAGGAAGCTGTGTAAAATTTCAGTACAGTCTAAAATAAGGAATACTAAAGACACAGAACACTTGTCACAGTAAGTTTTGTGGTTTGTGTTAAGTATGTTCTGCTGGCTGAAAAATTTTGTGTACTGATATGCTACCACACTGTTACAAATAATACCTCATGAAATTACCAGTGATTGTACAAAGTGGGTGACAGAACAGATTGAACATTTACCGCAGAAGAAAGAAATACTTTTAAAATTTTTTTTTCCATTTTGCGTATATAAAATGTAGCTAAGACTGCTGTAAGAAGGAAATACAAAGTTGAACAGGCCTTTCTAAGAACAATACATACTGGCTCCTTGTGTTATAATGCAGAATTTTTATAGCCCTATATTTCTAATGGAACAGATATTTTAATGGGTATCCTTGCACTAGGCAACCAACACTCATTATGTTGGCAATGCCAAAACCACCTAGTTCCAAAACCTTTTGAATCACTTCCTCTGTGCCATAGCATTCAGCACTTTTGTCTCTACATGTGCTACTTAAATATTCTCTGAACTGTGTTAAGACAAAGTTTGTTAACAAAATTAAAATATAACTCACACTTCCTAATATATATCTTCTAAGCAATGTATAATTTCACTTGTTGAGATACAAAAGGAGGGAAAAATATTGTTTTAGCATAGCATAAAAAGTTCTTACTTTCCATTGCTGCAACACAATACTACATTTCCTTAGTCGCAGAATACACGGGTCTTAAAATAGATTAGATTTTGTATTCAGCAATTTTACTATATCCCTGTGTTGTTGTGATAGTTGCTACCAGTTTGATTTTTTTTTCTTATGGGAACTTAGAATAAGAAAAATAGGAAGAGTGATTGAGTCAAGTGGAAAGAAGGAGAAATTCCATCTGTGAGCAGTTACATATACTTGGAAAGAAAAGGCTCAAAATACTGATAGGTGCTAGTATGGCACAGTACAGAACTGGAAGCTCAAAGTTTATGCAGCATCCTTGCCGAGACAAGAATGCAGCAGAGAGCCAGGCCTCAGTTACGATGGAAAGAAAAGCACCTAAGAACGATGGAAGATTCTAGGGAGTTTTCTGAAACTCAGAAAGTCAACAAATTAACCAAAACCAGGCCTTGAAAAAAAGGACCTCCCTGGAAGGACACAAGTTTAAACTCTTTTTTTTTTTCTTGTTCTGTGTTTCCAAATTCTTTCAAATTAACTTTTGAAATATATATCATATTCTAGGTTATATTTGCATATAATCTGATTTATTCAGGTGGAAAATCCTCTTATTTTTTTACTAAGAGTTTTACTACAGAGAAAAGTTCTCACAGCTCTGTCCGTCCCCAGGGATTTCTAGCCTTTCATTACCATAAAGGACTGATATCTATGTTGGTGTTTATTATGTATCTTGTCTCATTTGCAAATCAGTAATGAGCAGCAGGCATGTTTCCTGTGTCTTCTTGAAGTATGGTTGCCATTTATTTAAAATTAAAACTTATTATAGAGAAAGTTTTCATGCTAAAAGCTGACCGTTGCATAATAGTTATGAAATTATATTGTAGTTTTAACAGATCAACAACTTAATATTTGAATAAGTCTCAAGACATATCTTCACATAGCTGGAAAGACACTGTTGTAATTGCAATAATATCTAGACCAATAAGAAAAGGTCAAAACTGATTCTTGGATAAGTTAGGATTAATGATCTTGGAGGCAGGTGTTTGCAGTTGAGTGAATCACCAGAAACTACTATAGAAAGGTATAAGTATATTAAAAGAACAAAACCAGCAATGCCTTCCCTGCTATGGTTTTCAGTCTAAAATTTTCTCCTTTAAATGGAACCTGACATGGAGGACATTTTGAACATACATCAAACCTAAACCTCATCTTCTGCATTTGGCAAGCATGTAGTTTCTCAGCAAGGTACAAAAAAGAAAGAAAGGTAAATATTTTCAAGTGAAATCTTGGTGTAAGCAGATCAAGGGTAGGTTTTTTTCTTTTTCTTTTTTTTTTTTCTTTTAGTGGCTTAGGTCTGGCTAACTCTTTTCTCTTTTGTATTTTGTAAATTTACATTTTTTACTGTTCTTTTCTTACTAGCTTTTGTATATAAAATGTTTTCAGGGTAAATGATTAAGAGAGAACTTCATTGCTTTGGTGTCGCTTTCTTAAATTTGAATGTAGGAACACTTTCCAAACAGTATGCCTATATATTATTCTGGTGGGATGTAAAAGGCAACAAAATAACACATAAAGGCATGGGCAAAAGTGAGGCCATACCCATAATATGAGGTATGTGAGAAAGTACCTTTTTGCCAGCTTTAGCCAGGAAAGCTTCTTAATAGAATATAAAATGCAAAGAGTGTAAGTGCTAGAGGAATCTGCAAAAAGTTGTTAGTCCATTTTAGGCTTTTAAAACAATCCACTTGCTGTAATTATAAGAGTAAAAGCTAAATTAGGCAGCATCAGTTTATCTCTAATGCACTTCTCTGATTTCTTTTCTCCTGTTTTAACCTTTATTCATGAAATGTCTCTTTATATATCTGTGTGTCTTTGTGTGTATACGTATTTACTCAGGAACATTAACGTGTGTTATTTCTAATAGAAAGGCAAAATGTGTTTTTCACAAGTACATAGTAGTATGGCAACCCTCTTGAAGGATTTTCTCCTCCTAGAAATGAATTCCCTAGTTGCAATAGATTCTGGAAAGATGATAGAACAAACAATACAGTTCACGATCTTTATTTTCTTCTCCCAAAAGCACATTTTTAACTTGCATTCTGTTTCTCTTGAAATACTCTTCTACTTTAATAAAACATAAAATGCACAGCAACCTCTGAAAAAAAGTGACAAAAGTCACATTGTGATTTGAAAGTACAGCACTTAAATCATTACTAGATTAAAGACTTGATGTCTTCCTGCCTCTAAGTTCATCCTGGTACTTCATAGTCAGAGGAAACTGAAGCTCTGAAAAGACATTCATTTACCTGTTGTAAGTAGATAAGATGCCTAAGAAAATATTATATAATAGCATTATCTTTAAAATATTTTTAGTTTAAATAAATATAGTGTCCCACTCAGGTTACAAGAAATAGAAAAACAAGTGGAAGTACTTCCAAGGAAATGAAGACCAGATTTTACAAAAAAGGAAGTAATCTGACATTAACATCTAGCAAGTTTTTAAAATTATCTTCTTGTCTCTGTGACGTTTGGTACTGCATCAACTGACTCTCAGTCATCCTTTTTTCCAAAAAGGAACCTCTACATCCAGGTTAGATTTCCAAATGTTCTGGACCATTCATGCAGAGAGCTGTGAGTCCTCATAATGCAATTCTTATTCAGAGCCAGTGCCTTAAATGTCTAAGCTATCTTATCTGGAAACATGAACAGGTGTTAGGCGGAGGAGGCTTTCAATTTCACTTTCCTGTGGCTGACTTTAGTGCCTTGAAAGTCCTTGTAAGGAGTTGTTAGATTAGCTCAGAATTCATACAGCTTCATGGGGCTTGATGTAAATCTGTTCCTTCCACAGGAAAGCAGAAAGTCACTGTTTTCTTTTGAAGATTTTGAGGGATGGTAGCGCAACTCACCCTTTTGCAGAACAAGCTGGTATTAGGCCGTTCTCACACGCACGTCAGTGCCCTTCTCTGTGTTAGGATGTTAAAAAAACAGTCTGTCATTTCCTAGGAGAGTACCTAATGATTCGGCTTCAGGCGATTTTCCTCTCAAAGCTGTGCCACTGCGCAGAAATAATTTAAGACTCGTCAGACCATAACTTTCTAGCTCAGTGAGTAGGGCACTTACCTGAGAGAAGGATAGACTTGGATTTGAATTTTTCCCCCAAGCTAGTTTGTGCGATTTTTCATCAAATAATAAACATTCGATGAAAGACTGAAATGCACTTGTTCAAATCATCAAAAGCTAAGACTCTTACAACGAGGCCAAGGGCTCCCCTGCTAGACTAAGGCAGGTTAGCTAGGGTCCCTGCTGCTGAGGAGCTGAAGGCATTGCAGCTGGGGACATGGCAGCTGTTAGTCTGTACTGTCTAAAGCTGAGGAAAACAGTGAATCTAGGTTGTCTTCTACCAGATCAAATTCTCTAACCAGAATTTTGTGTCAATAAAAGAAGATAGCACCCACATAGTTCCTCCTAGTTTGCTTTTTTTTTTTTTCAATACAGGTATCTTTAGCTGCATATTTTGTCCAGAGATCAGTGCTTTTAGGATGTTGTAGTGGTTCTCAGATGAGGCTAACTGCTCGAGCTTTCGGAGGGAAAGAAAGAAGGCTGCCTACTTTGAAAATTACGGTTCTCCAAAACCTGTACTTTTAAGACAGGGAAGGGATCATTGTAAACTGTCCTTGAGAAGCATTACTAGATAAAGCTTGAAACTACAGATCTTGTGGACCTTTAGACCATAAAGTTTTCCTATTTAAGTACTCTTAACATGCCTAACTCCTTTCTGTGGGTGTTGGGCTACATACCTAATTCCCTTTGACTTCAGTAATATTCAAGGACACTTAAGAGAGCAAGAATTTGTCCCAACTACACGTGTTTCTTTCAATTCAATGAAGATAGTATAATTATTTCTTAATATCAGTGTGGTAATCAGTAGCAGGGGTATGCTGAGATTTCTTTACAAATTATTTTTTCATATCTAAATAAGTAATATGACTGCAAATAGGCCTATTAGCTTTTGCAATATTTGAATAATTCCATTTTCCTCTTAGACTATTTAATAACTATAGCTGCACACAGCTCACACCTGCAGAATGCAATGGCTTCGTTCCGCTATGCCTGAGTTTCCCTGTAGGACACTAGATGAAGTGAACAAGCAATGACTAGAGGCATTAACATGGAGTCAGGACACACTAAAGATGCACTCCAGAAGCAGTCAAGTAACCTTAGATACCATTATGTACAAAATCTTATACTAAGCCTTTTTATAAACCTTATCATCAAATGTATGGTCTGACCCTTCTCAGAAAAATTCACAAGCTATCATTTAGACACAACGTTTATGAGAAAAATCTTACTTGTTGATCTAATATCATTGTGCCTGGGAAATAAATAACTAAGGGAAAGAAAAATCTGGAAAGCAGAAAGTGGTTCATTTTGCACTAAATTAGAAATAATATGTCTTTCTCCATGATGAAGAAAACTAGGTCTTATGCACCGTATGATCCTAGCTACAAATAAACAAAAATGAAAAATTCTGAAACTGATGTAATAACAGTGTTTCATTACTATAAGTGTTTATGTAAGTCCCACTTGTTTTTTTTTCTTAGTTGTAACCATTAATAAGAAGTAGTTACTATGCCTATCATAATTAGTCCTTAAGTTTGTACACAACGTTCTTGGCCCAAAAGTTACAAGTGGTGTAAAAATTTTGTTAGTAAGATTAAGTTCATAAAAACAATCTTCTTCCATCTGGAGAGTTTTATAAGCAACAGCCAAATGTCAGATGTGAAATCATGATTCAGGAAGTGGGGATCCTCCTGTGTGAAGACTATTGTACATGCTACAAGAAGAGTTAAAATGCTGCTACTGTACTTTAGAATTTTATGGTTTCTGTCACAAGTACAGAAATTAGGGTAGTCCATGCTCTGGAGACTCCAAGAACTTCAGTCTGTCTCCAAACTGAAGGAGGCCAATGGAAGAGAAGATCTTTCTGCACTCCAGAAATCTGTCACTCAATTATTTCAAGACAAGACTTTGGGTCAGGTGCTTCCAGGCACAGTATGGCTCTAAAATATTAATTCATAGTAACAAATTTGCTATTTTGAATGTTGCTTTTTTTATGTATGGGTAAGCTGTCTAAAGCTAGAGTCCCCAAAATAAAAGCACCTGAAATCACACACACAAACTCTAAAGCATAGAACACTCTTAAGTACAGTAAATTTAAAAAATGTAGCAATATATTTGTAAATTTATTTGGACTTCTAATTGTTAATGAAAGTGCTTATCTCCCCCATATTTGTCTAGCTATTAAAGACACACTTCAAGACATAAACCCAACAGCAAAGAGCATAAAGAACAGTAATTAGAAGTATTACTGATGTCTCAGTTGCTTCTTCATTTCCAAGTCTACACAAATCTCTCACTGTGGAGCAGTGCTTGGGTGAAGAGCTATGTAAAACATAAGTGAAGTACAATGAGAAGAAAATGTTTCATATTGCCTTAAAATAGCAACACCTCTTTTTCCTACGAAATGCCATACCACAAAGAGTCACTGGATAGCTGGTTATCTTTCTATAACTTCTTATGAAATTGCATGTTGTGTTATAAGAGGAAATTATTATCTTATCTGATGTGAAATTGATCTACATTTTCAAAAAGTATTTCTTGAGATAGGAACATTCCTTTTTTTTGTCATCATTTATAAGCTCTTTTACTGTAACTTCCTAGACAAATGTGCAATTAGTGTGTTTAGTTCTGACCATTCTAGATGAAATAACAGGGCACAAAAGCATTCAGACTAAAATAAATGTTTTACGGTAATTTAAAGGATTATTATGTTGCTATGTACTGCATGTAACCAAACATAGAAACAATCTTAACCTGTCAGCTTGAGACAGCTAGTCTCCATTGAAATACTTCTCTTCAAACAATCGTCTCCAAAAAAACCTCTTTCTTTTTGTCAGGAGAAAGCAATTTTTGTTTTTCTCTTTTAAAAAGTCTGTAAAAATACATAGAAATAAATACAAAAAAATCCTTATTTTTTCACTCTTTTGAAAAGAAACAACTAATTTTTCAATAAGAATGAAAAAAGTGTTCATCTTAATGCGATTTTAAAACCAGATAAAACAAACAAGCAAACAAACTAACAAAAACTTCAACCAGGAAATATGATAAATTAAATAAACACTGCAAAAATGAAAAAGTGTCATTCTCTTTAATTAAGGGAAGAGGTTTGGGGGATTTTTTTTTTATTTGGTAGGATTTTTTATCCTGTGGAAAGCAGCATGTAAACAACCAAAGCAAGGAAAAGTAATGTCAAAGTTTCTTAGCGTGTTCCTTTTTAGCAAAACTTGAAAAACACTAAAAAGTTGTGGATTTGTTTTTTCCACACATAATTTAGTTTCCCACCCACCCCAAAATTATTTTGATAGTAAGTAAAAATAATTTGAAAAAAAAGAAAAATGAGGCTATGAAATATTATCTTCAGCACAAAATGTTGTGGAAAAGATTCTCACTACCTGGGAAATAAGAGAAAAAAATTCAAAAATTAGAAAACGCAAACCTGACATTTTTATTACCTATTTTGCTGCTTTGCACATCAGATATCTTCAAGGCAGTCAAAAAACTTCTGTTACTTTGTTGTTGCTTTTTTTAGCAACAAATAAAACTAGCTGTGGTATATTTAGCTATCAGCCATTCTTGTAGTCTTCTGTGTTTAGTTTCAGCTTTTTTGTGTTTTCATTCAGTTTTGAAAAAAGCTGCAGAGTGATTTCTTACTGAAACATGAAAGAATCTGCAGAAGGCAAAAAAAAAATCCATATTACCTACAAAGTGTAAGTTAACTGGAATTTTTTGAAATAAGTACACCTTATTAGAAGATAAACGTTTTTAAAAGCTGCATTAGGCTAAAACAAGAATGCACACTGCATGTACATTCAATTTCTGTACACGCAAGAAGCATTATATATATAAATTCAGCTTATAACTTATTCTTATAAATCTGATTGAGCTGTAAATGACAACTGTCATCAATATCAGACTTTGTTTGTTTACATGACTCAAGACCACCATACACATTTTGTAGCGATATGTTTAACTGGTAACCTTAGGTGGATGACAGATGCAGAATGTTATCATGTGCACATGAGCTATTAAACCAAAGATTCAGTGGGATCTGAGATCTCCAAACATTTATTTAGGCATCCAGATTTAACATGAAGGTGGAGAAGTAAACTGCCTGTTACAGAATCACAGAATCACAGAATCACAGAATGTTAGGGATTGGAAGGGACCTCGAAAGATCATCTAGTCCAATCCCCTTGCCGGAGCAGGATTACCTAGATCATATCACACAGGAACGCGTCCAGGCGGGTTTTGAATGTCTCCAGAGAAGGAGACTCCACAACCTCTCTGGGCAGCCTGTTCCAGTGTTCAGTCACCCTCACCGTAAAGAAGTTTTTCCTCATATTTATGTGGAACCTCCTGTGTTCCAGCTTGCACCCATTGCCCCTTGTCCTGTCAAGGGATGTCACTGAGAAGAGCCTGGCTCCATCCTCATGACACTTGCCCTTTACATATTTATAAACATTAATGAGGTCACGCCTCAGTCTCCTCTTCTCTAAGCTAAAGAGACCCAGCTCCCTCAGCCTCTCCTCATAAGGGAGATGTTCCACCCCCTTAATCATCTTCGTGGCTCTGCGCTGGACTCTCTCTAGCAGTTCCCTGTCCTTCTTGAACTGAGGGGCCCAGAACTGGACACAATATTCCAGATGCAGCCTCACCAGGGCAGAGTAGAGGGGGAGGAGAACCTCTCCTGACCTGCTATTCACACCCCTTCTAATACAGCCCAGGATGCCATTGGCCTTCTTGGCCACAAGGGCACGCTGCTGGCTCATGGTCATCCTGCTGTCCACTAGGACCCCCAGGTCCCTTTCCCCTACGCTGGTCTCCAACAGGTCTGTCCCCAACTTGTACTGGTACATGGGGTTGTTCTTGCCCAGATGCAGGACTCTACACTTGCCCTTGTTATATTTCATTATATTTCTCCCCGCCCAACTCTCCAGCCTGTCTAGGTCCCTCTGAATGGCTGCGCAGCCTTCCGGTGTGTCAGCCACTCCTCCCAGTTTGGTGTCATCAGCGATCTTGCTGACAGTGCAAGTCATTAATGAATATATTGAATAGTACTGGTTACCACTACTTATCTTCCAGTGTCATGAAGAGATGATGGCAATTATTAAATGAAGGAAAACAGAATTTTTAGAATGGCTTTAGCTATTTCTTTGGTATTTAGATCTCATCTTGTGGAGAAGTGATAACACTTCATGAATAAATCTATGATTTTGTAATACTTACTATCGTATCCTTCTGACAGACTTTATTCTCATTGGCACTGAATCAAACAGGAACAGTCTGGCCTTACCATTTCTTTGTTCCTGACCTAACAGTTTGTTCCTGCTGCTTTTTGAGATATTGCACCACAAAATTCATGAAAACTGTACTTCTACTCACATATTCTTTAAAGCTGGATCTACTGTTCAGACTGAAGTGACAGAGAGTGCTATGTACTTTGAATCTTAGTGTAATAAAGTTAATGAAGTCAGTTCTATTCATTCAAGACATACGTATTGGTGTAGAAAGTCACTGTACACTCAAAGCTCCTCTTTGGTGGTGGAGTAGGGAGGACTACGAATAAGAACTGGGATTGCTGTGCCTCACCACTGCTTTTATATTCTACCTGAGGGACATTATGTCGAGGAATTGAGTCAAGATAAGATTTTGTGTGCGTGCATTGTGTATGCAGTGACAAAAAGTATAAATTCATTCAATTATACAATATTTGGAGAAGCAATAAAACAGCTAATGTTGAAAAAGAAAACACAATACAGTACATCGAACAATACTCTGTGGCAGTTTACTCTAGTGATCATATTACTTATATAATTCCGCCAAGGTCAATGAGAGCTTGAGATATCTGCTGCATAAATACTGGAAATGCCAGTTAAACTTTCTCCTGGGTCAAAGTAACTTGTCTACTATCCTTTTTATGTTACTTCTTGAATTTGATCTGTGAATGAGCACTTCAATTCTGTAATGCTTTCCCCTTTTGCTGAATCTGTGGGTCAGTTTCAGCTTGTACCTTGTCTCACAGCATGGAGATCAGTCCACATTTCATGCTCCATAACAAAAGCAAAACCAAAAACCCCAAACCTTGCTGTACTGGTGAATGTGATGTTGATAATAGAGTGCACATTTTGTACTGGGGACACTCAACATGGTTTGTTCTGTTCAAGCAGAGGAGAAGCCCACCATCCCTTGCATTTTCCTGTACCAGACTTATTTTTTTCCCTACAGAAAATGTGCAAGTTTACTGTCCTGTAGCCTAGCATCCATTCACTGTCTCTCTGGATACAGAAGTACACTTGGGGTTTTTTTGAAGGTTTGACAGATGGAAAGATGACTGCCTTCACCAATTGGCATCTAAGAAGACAAGAGAGTGATTCTGTTCCTGAACTCTATCAATATCTGGTGGCAGCATCTTGTGCTTTTCATCTGACTCCTGGGGGCTGCTTTCTATCTATCGGTTGCTTAGAGAGGGAAGAGAACCTTCTTCAGCCTAGGAAAACATCTCATTTTCTCTGTATTTCCTTTCCTATATGACTGAGAATTAGAAAAAAAAACAAAATTAGAAAAAATTTTCTAATTAGAAAATTAGAAAAAACCTGACAATTAGAAAAACAGGCATCTAGGAAAAAGAAAAATGTTTGAGTCTCTCTGGTATGCAGTTAGGAGTGGAATAGCCTGGAATTCAGCTGCAGCTTGAAAGTGATCACCTTATTTTGGGGTTTGTATGGGCAATGTGAAATAATGGTAGTAATCTGTTAATAAATAGGAAGTATCTTACAGGAATACATTACAGTGGCCTTCAGCCACAGAAGTCCCAGCAGTTTTTGTAGGGTGGATGTGAGAGCTACCTTCCCTGATGCTGACTTTTTGAAGAGGCAAATTGAGAAATAAAAGCCTGCTGAAGAAGATACATTAACGCTTTCTTTTAGTTGCCTATATCAGCACTGTCATAAAGGAAAGATGTCAGATAAAATGCTTTTGAAAAACTAATCCTAGTAGCATTAACATTTGCACGGGTGAAATATGAAAAGTATAAATAAACGCTAGAAAATCAGTCTCTATTTATAGGTCAAATGTGAAGAATGGACAGAAGTTTTTTTAGTGTTCCATTTTCAAATGTTTTTTTCGTTGTATTATATCTCCAAAAACATCTGCAGTTCACTAGAGAACTGAATATCATCAAGGTCACTTGCTCAGTTTAATTAATGTCTATTAATATTCTCCTACTAACTTTTTATCACACAATTCTCTCCTCATAGATACTGAGATACTTGCTACAAAGGTCATTTGATTTTGAAAGTTTTGGCATATTTTAGTATATTGAGTGTTCCTGTGAATCAAATAATTTAATGTGGTCTGTAAGCTTAATGTGAATGCAAACTGCAGTGTCCTGGCTTGTTTCTAATCAGCATTAGAGATGTGCCAAACTGTCAACAGCTCACAAGCAGTACGAACACTATAGTTCTTCACACCCCTTTGAGTTCGTATCAATCATTTGAAAATGACATTTTTTTTCAGAATGAGCTGTCACTATCAATTTGAATAGTGGCTGTTCAGCTGGAATTTGTCCAATTTTTCAGCAAGCCATTTGGTAGATTATATCATGAAGCAAACAACTTGCAAAAGCAGATTCTTTTCAGGATGTTTGTAGGACAGAAATGTATACTTAAGCGTTCCAAGCTTCCTTTGCCAGGTGAGACTTGGCTTTCATCTGTACAATCTAAAGAAGATTATTTGAAGAAAAGAGACTTCTGAGACTTTATCTAGTATATTAAGATACACAGAAATTTACATGCTTTTTTTTTTCAATATATAGTAATTTGAAAGAAGTAACAAGGTAATGATCAAATGAAATAAGAATTCTGTGAAATGTTATATGTTTCTTCATCTTGTGAAATAAACAGTATGTGTATTATTTTAAAAATCAGTTTAGCAGATACTTATTCTACTCCCCCTCAAAAGAAAAAAAAAACCCAGAAGTCATTACTGGTTATTGAACTTCTATATTTCTGCACATATTTCATATTTGAAGAAATTAGTTATATTTTAATCAATTTAATTTAAAATGAGACATTTTTCTCCTCTTTGCTTAATCACAGGTGCCTTTTCCTGCTTTAATTTGCCTGACTCTAGTATGTAGTAAGTTACTGGCTCCTACAACAGAACAGGAAGAGTAAAATTATTTATCCTTGAAACATGTCAGAACGGACCACTTAATACCTCTCCAAGATGCATAGCAACAAAAACGATTCAATTGATGACTTTTTTTTTTTTGCAAAAATTACATCCCTTCCTTTTTCTGTGTCTCAGAAAACGAGCTTCTAGGTTTTGCTAACAAAAGGTCTTCCTTGACTTCTATGGCATTTCTGTACAGCCACAGAAATAAATCATAAGCATCACACTTCTTCCTTCTTTCTCTGCAGAGAAACAGGGATTTGGACAACAGTAGAAAGCTCTTGAGGCTTTATATCCACCCTCATTTCATTTGTTCAGCTAACTACTCTGGAAGGCTGGGAGAATCTTAGCCAGATGAGGAAGGAAATGTTTGAAGGACATGAAAAGTATGACTGTTCATTCTCTGGATACCTCATGGATACCACAGATAACTTCTGATTAATTGATAAGATCTGTTTTGTTACCAAAACTATTTTCTCAAAATTTGAAGAAAATGCAGCAATAAGTATTATACCTCTACTATTCCCAGGACAGGAAAGGGAAGGGAAAGGGAAAGGGAAGGGAGAAGGGGAAGGGGAGGGAAAGGGAAAGGGAAAGGGAAAGGGAAAGGGAAAGGGAAAGGGAAAGGGAAAGGGAAAGGGAAAGGGAAAGGGAAAGGGAAAGGGAAAGGGAAGGGAAAGGGAAGGGAAGGGAAGGGAAGGGAAGGGAAGGGAAGGGAAGGGAAAGGGAAGGGAAAGGGACAGGGAACGGGAAAGGGCAAGCGACAGCGAAAGGGCAAGGGAAAGGGAAAGGGAAAGGGAAAGGGAAAGGGAAAGGGAAAGGGAAAGGGAAAGGGAAAGGGAAAGGGAAGGGAAAGGGAAGGGAAGGAAAGGGAAGGGAAGGGAGGGGAAGGGAAGGGAAGGGAAGGGAAGGGAAGGGAGGGGAAGGGAAGGGAAGGGAAACAGAAGAGGAGAAGAGAAGAGAAGAGAAGAGAAGAGAAGAGAAGAGAAGAGAAGAGAAGAGAAGAGAAGAGAAGAGAAGAGAGAAGAAGAGGAGAAGAGAAGAAGACAAAAGAAAGAAATCCATTTGATTACTAAAACTTCAATTAACTACAGAACCTCTGTCACGGTTTAAAGCTGAGTTGGCTACTGAACCAGTGGCAGATGCTCTCTATTAACACCTTCCCCCACGCCGCCCCAGAAGGGGAAGGAAAAGAGAAAAGGGAGAGAGACTTATGGGTTGGAAAGTTAAAACAGTTTTAATAAACTATAACAATGGAAAAGAGTATAATAATAATGGAAATAAAATAATTAAATGTATACAAATATATACAAAACTAAGATCGAGCTCCCCCAATGACGGTCCCCAAATGCCACCACTGGCACTGCAGGGCAGGCTCCGGGTAGGCCCAGACTGGACTCAGCGACAGATGGGAACTGGATTCAGGAACGCATGGATTGGGATTGAAGGCAGAAGAAAAACAGACACACTCCCCTTCAGACGCTGGCCATAGAAGATGAGAATGAGACCCTCGTGATCCCCCCGCTTTATACTGAGAATGACGTATATGGGATGGAATAACTTGTTGGTCAAATTTGGGTCATCTGTCTTGTCTGCTCCTCCCTGGAGGTGCAACCCTCCTGCAGCTCTTCACTCGTAATCAGTGAGGAATTTAGCAGTGACCTTGGTTTCTCTAGGAATAAATATAAGCAAGAGTCTTTCTGCCTAACATCCCTACCAGTGCCTCAGTGATAACTACAAACCTTGAGCGTTATCAGTTCTAGAAGTAGACACTGTCTGCAAAACATGCAGTTAGCTTCAGAAAGTGCAGTCACTTAGAAGAAACTTAGCTGAAAGGAAAAGTCACTGAAAAGAAAATTGGTTCTGTTTTAGTCCAAACCAGGACAACCTCAGAGGATATTGCTGCATTTTCAATAATTTTCAATAAAATTCAAGCTAAGGTCATATGAACTTATGAAAAGTGGATTATACTTAGGTATAATCTTTCAATAAGCATTCTAGATCTTGATTATGCAATACTTGTAAATTCCAGTCTCCTATTTACCCAATGAGACTACGAAGTCCAGCATGAAGCACAGACTCAGAACTGAGCTTAAATTTTTATTGCATCTATACTAATATTTAATTTTCTAGTCATGTTGACCATAATGCCAAGGTTTACTGCGCATTTTTGTTTCTCTTTGAGAACATGAAAATGAATACATGAGAAATTATCACATTAGAAACTTCTCACAAGCAGAACTGTGAACCACCCAGATGTATTGAAATACAAACGTTAACACCCATTGTTCGAGTATTTCACCAAGATGTAAAACAGTTTTATCTGATTTCAAAAGTGGGAGCATCAAAAGAAATGTAGAAAACAAGGTACGTGATAAAGCACACTAATTAATCAGGTTTTCAAAAATAAGGATCTGTAAATGCATGCATAATAACAGTATGTTTTCTCCTCCCATCTCTGTTATCTTTGCTTATGAAAATGTCTTCATATATTCATGCCAATTTATTATTGATTTTATAGCATTTTACTATTTTTTCAATAAATATTACAGTGATTACCGAGTGTGACACCTTAAGGCAAAAAAAACCCTGCATTCCAGCTATTAGATATGATTTGTATATCATCCATTATTGATTTACTGTTCCATCTACATAGTGTAATATTTGATTTGAAATCTAGCAACCATTATGAAATTTATTACTGTCAAGAGAGTACAATAAGTAATAGGAAACAGCTTAGTCAAATAAAAGAAATACAGTCTGTACTTCTTCACTAAATGAAAATTCCTGTAACTGCTTTTAAGACAGTATTGAGTCATGAGATGCAGTAAGGTCATACAAGATAGCATCATCTCAAACAGTGGAAAGGCTATATGAATAATATAAAACAATAAAATGTGCTTGTTGTAGTATCTGAATTTAAACATGGTGTGAAATTAAAGGAAACTGCAAACATGCAACAAAAAAAGATAGCTATTTAAAATACTCTGAAACAAAAAACATGTTGGCAAAAACAGCAGAACAGTTTAAGGTGAAATTCTGAGCTGTGTAAGGACTCAAACAGGAAAACGTTAACACTTGCTCTATTGACAGCTGGTGGCAAATCCACTGAAATTTTCCGCTGCTAGTGTGCATCTTTGTTTCAACTAGTTCTAGAGATTTTGTTGTGCCCTTCAGGTACTGGCAGCTTCTCAGAAGAGAACAAATAGGAAAATCCTGGAGCCAAACAAGTTTTCAGGGAATTCCTTCCAGCATTTGAAAAAGTGGAATTACCATGACCCGGGTCCTGTCCTGGTTCTTTCTCGTGGGAAAATACTTTTGTGTTACAGCCATATACTACTGTGTAGGGAAACTGTGACAGTCTTGCCTGGTTGTTTCATGTTTGCCTTTTGTATTTTTGATGGTGAGACTAAATAACACTTCATTTTGAGAAATTAAATATCACGGTGAATTTCTTGGTACAAATACTAATATTAGTCTGACTCTACAGGCACTCTGCAAGTAGAGTTCCTACCAAAATAATGGAAATAATTGTTCAGAAATGACGCCAGTGGAGCCTAGAAGACTTTCACAGTGCCTCTGCAAGTCAGAATGGATTCTGGGAGTAAAAGCTGGTTGACCAAACTCCATCAGGCTATTTTGCGATTATCTTGGGTCAATTTATCTTTATACAAGGGATTTGCAGGGCTGCTAATTAGAGGTATTTTTAGAGAATTGAGATTCTTCAACATCACAGTTTTGTCAAGGTTTACAAAGATACCTTTGGAAGAAACCAGACTAGAAAAACCAGAGAGGCATGCTCTTTAGATTCTCTCTGTAGCATAATATCCAGCTCTAGGGGCCCCAATGTAAGAAGGACATGGAGCTGTTGGCACGAGTCCAGAGGAGGGCCACAAAGATGATCAGAGGGCTGGAGTACCTCTCCTATGAAGACAGGCTGAGAGAGTTGGGGCTGTTCAGCCTGGAGAAGAGAAGGCTCTGGGGAGACCTCATAACAGCCTTCCGTACCTGAAGGGGGCCTACAGGAAAGCTGGAGAGGGACTTTTTACAAGGGTATGTAGTGATAGGTTGAGGGGGAATGGTTTTAAACTGAAAGAGGGTAGATTTAAATTAGATCTTAGGAAGAAATTCTTTCCTGTGAGGGTGGTGAGACACTGGCGCAGGTTGCCTAGAGAAGTTGTGGCTGCCCTCTCCCTGGCAATGTTTAAGGCCAGGCTGGATGAGGTTTTGAGCAACCTGGTCTAGTGGAAAGGTGTCTCTGCCCATGGCAGGGGGGTTGGACCTAGATGATCTTTAAGGTCCTTTCTAACCCAAACCATTCTATGATTCTATGATAACTAATCCTTTGTTTATTATTTTAAGGTCACTTCTGAAATTGAACTCTGATTTGCTGAGCATAAGTGCATTCATATAAAGTCCTTAGTCAGTGTTCAACCAGAAAAGATCACTGTGACTTTTGGAGGACTCCTTTAGGTCAAAGGATCTCTTCATATTGTGGCAACTGATTCTCTGTTTGTATAGCATCTCTGCACCATTATGACTAAATCTGAAAGAGGTGTAGTTCTAATCTTATAATAAAAAAATAAAATAATGGTAGTAGAAAAACAATTTCTTAGTAAAAGAGGAAGTTGAATTAACGTACATTTTATAGCTGTATAGCAAAGGGATAGCAGGTTAAAAATCCTGGTAGATTGGTGCTATTTGGCCACATCATATTAGGCTACACTATTCAGGTTTTGTTATGTCAGAGTCATCATTACTTCTTAAACATATATCTGAAATATAAGAAATAATTGTCAAATATACAAATTAACTTTTTTAGTGATGATCAACACCCCTCGCACCCTAATTTTTGTAAGACTCTGCCTCAGGGGTGCAAAAGTTTATAGACCTACGTTGCAATGATTGGATTCCAGAAAGTTTTTGGCATTTCAATGCAGACACAGGTTTAGTTGAATACAATAATTTAGTATAATCAGAACCAGTAGTGTAATAAGCCTCTTAAAGCATCATATCCACATAACAGTCCCCTCTTTTTCTTTCCTAAACTATTAAAAACAATGTCTGTTTACCTTATGTCTTTTTTAATTCTTGTAAAACTGGCTTTCAACCTCCTTTGTTGTCTAGACCGCTGTTATTTTTTTTAAAGATAGCGCATTTTCTTAATTCATTGACAGTTATCTTCCTACATATATGCCTGAATCACTATTTCATATAATTATAGGAGACATAGTTTGGCCTGTTCTTGTCAGTCATCCAGTTTTGCTTACTTTCTTCATCAGCATTTATAAGCTGCTAGTGATTCCTGCTCTAACCGTGCCATGTCGAATCTTTCCAAAACACTACATGGATGTGTCCAGTTGTTCTCTCTGTGTCTGTTCTTCTGATGCCTAGCAGTCTTGTTCTCTAAATTTTGACGTGTTGTATTTCAGATGCACCTGCCAGTTTGATGTAGCCTGGCCGTTTTTTTCCATTTGCCTTGATATTTTCTATTTGTGCACCTGTTAACTGTCCATCTGTAGATGCAGTGCTGAAAGCCCAGATTTGAGCCTCAGATGATGAGACAGAAACCAACTACATGTCCCTGTAATTTAATGGATACAAGAGATGAAAGATCCCTATCAGGGATTTCTCATATTAATCAAAGAATGCTCATGATCAACTGTCTTTGCTGGAGAAGGATAAACTACACAGTATCAACAGATTGAAAATCATTGCTGTTTTTGCTTACAGTGATGCTAAAAAATGTGCTGCATTTATTAAGTGGAATTTATTAAAGCATTATATAAAAAAAGAAAAGATAGATCTTTCTGTTGCAAGACAGCTGATGAACACCCTGGAGGTGTTCAGCAACTTCCTGAATGGTGATATACACGGAATGCTTTGAGAACTTGACATGAGTTGGAAGGTTACTTTTTGCCAAACTATTAAAAATCATTCTATGCTCAGAAACTGCAATTTCCACAAATGCAATAAATATTCATAACTTCACATTAAAACAAAAAATAAATACACTATGTCAGTTCCTTGCCAACGTTCACTGTTATCTCGTTTCTTGTGCAGTTTATATTTCATAATAAATTCCTGATACGCTGCAGGGGTACCAACACTGTCTTTAACGTAACATTTCTCTTTGAAGTACTGAAACCAAGTGGTCTCTCCAGGGCATCATAAATCTTAGTTTACACTTGGAATGTAGAAAACATAAAAAGTATAAAACAATATTTAAGCTTCAGAGTCAGCCAATTTTCAATATAAAGTGGGATTGTTATGACAGTAAAGAAACGAGCAGATGAGAGTGAGGATTCTCCAATTTGCAAAACCCTGCCAGAAGGAGGTTATAAGAAACACTTGAACCCCAGGTGTACTACATGATAGAACAGTGATCAGAAAGCTGAAATGACCCACAAAGATTCATTCATCTTTTGAAGGTGCATGTCCATACAAGTATAAAGTGCCTGTGTTAAAATACCGCACTTAAAAGTATAATGAAGAATATAAACAACACATATTGTGTGACATACTGGAGTACAATATGATATTCACACAGCAGAGGTCAGTTTGTTAAAATATATATATCTCTCTCTCTCAGATGGTTTTACAAAATTAGGTCATTTTAGATTGTGTTCACTAATTGCAGACACCTTTGTGATAAATTTAAACCATTAAAGCACAGCAGGAGTCTTCTGAGACACAACATTTTCTGTAAGGCCTTTGAACAACTTCACTGTTTTAGAAGCTCTTGGAAAGTCAAGAAAAATAAGGGAAAACAAATCTTCAAATTGCTCAGGTCCCCAAAGTTCTGTTGCGTTCTCTTTCAGAGACCCTCTGGGGTTTCCGGCAGACAACAAAAGTGGACAGGCTCAGAATCATCAAAGAGAAGGCTAGAAAAATGGTCTTTTTTATAAGATAAGAAATATGCTTATGTTTTTTTAAAGTGTGAATATATGACTTAGCACTGGGAATAATTCTAATGATGGTGTGTGAAAACATATGTGTGTGTGATGGGGAAGAAGTAGGCTTTTGTGAAACACCGTGACAAAATGATCATGTTTGGCCATATTTTGTACTGCTGGAGATCTCTTCTCTAACTTTTTTTGGAACTGTAAAATAAACAAAATCATGAAGGACTGAGGTGTTTTTATTTACGTCAACTTTCTCTGGATTTAAATGTTCATTGATAAAGTAGTATGCACATGTCCAGTTTTCAAGCCTGCCCAAAGATAATTGGAAGCCCTTGGCTGGCAATATTTCAATCACTTCCTTTCTACCACACTTAATTATTTATTTGCACTGAAAAAAACATTGAGAGTTTTAAAAGGTTCCAATAAATTGCCTTCAGGCCACATGAAAACATACTATGGATTCTAAATTCTAAATACTGTGAAGGGGAGAAACTCAAAGGTTTTTCTTTATAATGAACATTAAAATGGTAATATTGAATTTGTTTGAAAAGGAAAAATTGCCACTGAAGTAACGTATATCAATTTTTTTTTCCTTTTTGCAATGAACTAAAGGAATGAAAACTAAAGCAATGAACAACTGCAATGGCATCATGCATGAAACAATAAAAATTAGAAATGACTGGGCTGGATATTGGTTATCATTTTAGATATAACAACACTTTTGAGACTACAGTTTTAAAATCAAACATATTTATTAGTCTGTATTAGGGATCTGAACTATAGGTTAAAATAAAAAAAAACAACTAACAAAACAGCCAACAAACTGAATAAAGTAAAGAATGCAAAGGAAACAGTAACAGATTTTGAGAAGCTATTTCTTACTCAAATGATCCAATTTGGGTTGGAATGTTACCCATATGATCTGCAGGGTGTCTAAGAAACAGAGCAACAGCTGAATAGGAAATGGCATCTGTGGCTCAGGGAAAGACTTGGCAAGAAAAACAAACAAACAAACAAAAAGGTTAAAAAATGCTAAAAGGCCATAAAACCACAATCTTCTCTGAAGCATAGGGGTACTTTAATTTCTTCATTTTATTTTCTGCTTTTAAGTAAGGGCTGCTAGATAGAAAGTGATTCAAACTGCTATTTCCACAGGAAAACAAACAAACGTTTTCTGCAAACACTTTATAAGTTTTATTTTATGCCTGTGTAGAGTAAGGGCATCAATAAGGAACACAGGTCAGTGGCTAGAAAATGCTGTTGGACAAATCTAAATATTTAAATTGCAGTGACTGCAGCACCAGGTCGTTGTGGATGTGTTAAAGAGTGGGAAGAAAGAAGGCAAAGTAAAATCACATAAATGGAAATGTATATAAAGGAGGAAAGCAGCAATCTTTTTTCCTGCTCCAATTCCTAAAATCAGCGTAATGTGGGTAATGCTAAGCTGACCCAAGATCCTCTGATAAGAACACTACTTTTCAAATATCCTGGAAATTTTACATTAAAAAAAGAAACCAAGAAACAAAAAAACTCTGGTAAACATCCCAGCTCTAGCAAAAAATTAAAGATGGTCATAAATCAATGGCCAGGAAACAACATTCTCTCATTTCTTCGGAGTTAGCAGTTTTAACCCTGGAAGGTAGAGAGCTGTCTTTACCCATTGTAGCAGCAGTGTACTGAACAGAAAGCTAGGAGACCATACATTTGCTATAGAGGGCAGGCAGAAGTAAATTGCAGTATCTGTAGTATGATATACTGAAAGTTCACTCAAAATCCAATGTATGTGGTATATCTCACTTAAATTCAGCCATGTACTTATGATGGGAAATGAAGAGAGTGCTCATTCAGTCCACGTATCAGAGACATCTATATTGGGATTATATTGCCATTTCTGGAGGGACCTATTCCTCTACAGTGACTAGAGCAATTGTATAGACTAAACAGGCAGTGTTTTTTACTGGGATTCATTCTGTACTCAGTTTTTGCACTAATAAAAGTGGTCTGAATTTTTCAAATATTATGTAGTTGGCTGCAGTATAATATAAACATAAATATACACAGTACTGACAAAGCAGCATAGAAACTTGACTGTGTCTATCTATGGCATAAATGAATACATTTTTAAAATCCTTATCTTTATTTTGATGACTTGTAATGGTAAGTACAAATAACAGAAGGACAATGTATATGATCCAACTGCAAGGGAATATCTGCATTGTGAATGAGCCTGAAAACTGGGACAGAACCCCAAAAGAGAGGCTAATTGTGTGACAAATGCAACGTTCTTACAAAACAAAAGGTCAAATAAAGCCACTGTGTCGATAATTTGACATAATGCTGACCAACGTTGACAAATATAGAGATGAATTGGTTAAAGAAATGCTGTTCATAGATATGAGAAATACATCACACATGCCATTTATCAGAAGTTTCTTATCAACCTGGAAACTTAAGCACTTAATGAGACAAACAATATCAGGACTATACTATCTCTGTAAATATGTAAATAATTAATTAATAAGCTTAGATGACAATTTTTAACACAAAATTACTTTGTTCTTCAACTAGGACCAATAACACACCTAAAATTTGTAACTGACAGAAGATACAGAGAATAGTGACAGAAAATAAAAGTTTCGTAAGTTAAGGAATGCTCAATGTGTGAAATCCTGCTTTTGGTCACTGTTTAACATAACATAGCAAGCTCTCAGTTCCCTGTTTGATAGTGGTATGACAATCACAGAAAATGAGAAGGCTAGGAAAGCATAGCCTTTGCAGGCAGCAACAGTTTAAGTGTATGTGATGAATTACTGTGGCAAAAGGTTAGTGATAGCATAAAAAATGAAAAAAAAAAAAAATCACATTAATTTAATTCATGAAGTTGGTAGGAAAAAATAAAAAATTCTGTAGTCTTCTAGCTCTATTATTGTCTTGGCCATGAGACCATGTATTCACATTACTGGAAAAACAGAGAAAAAAGCTCGTGGCTGTCTGCCACATAAGGGGTGCAAATCTGTATGTCTCTTACAAAAAGAAATTGAAAAGAAAGTTTCACAGAAAGAATGTGCATAAGGTATGTATACACTTCTTTCTTTCTTTCAGCCTTCAGTTTCCAAACAACAGCTAAAAGTTAATGGCAAACATACCAGGAAATCGTATTGCTTGTGGTTTTGGGGATTTTTTTTATATGTGTGTGTGTATTTTTTGCCATATTAGAACTATGTCTATATTACTTCCCATATTCTAATGAAAGAAAAAAGACTGCAGTATATTTCTGTGGCATCCTGACCCCAACTATAGTTTCAGTATTTTTATGCTTACACTGGTATTCTGTCACTGTCATATGTAAGCCTTGTGCAGTAAAGAAGCTATATTATCTTGATTTTTAAAACAAACAAACAAACAAACCAGCCAGAGAAGGTAAGTAATTTCTTTGAAGTTATGACAGAAAGTTTATGGATTGATTCAATTTTATTCTGAATTTTCGAAAATGCATATCGAGTCATAATGTTGTTCCACAATTGCAAAAGACAACAATAAATGGTACTTCTAAATGACCAAAGCAAAAAAAAAATAAATTCTGCATTGTGAACTCTTGAATAAATTAATACAGCAGAGAGTTCACAAATAATCTAGATGCATAAATATATTCATATGCAGAATCCATCAAAGAATTTTAAATAACAAAGTGCATTAATAAAATTCGTGAGTGCTCATTGACAATTTGCAACCACACTCAGAGGCCAAATTCAAAGATACATTGTTTTCAATGAATAATTCAATATATTCTCATTGTAAGTTCTTTAAATGCAATTTTATATTATGAATAGGTTACTGCTTTACAACAAATTTTATTTCATTTATTTTTAGCTGCCTGTAAAATTCAAATTAATCAGTTCCATTTTGCAAAGCAGTAAGAAAGATAAAAGTGATAAAAAGTTTCTATTTGTCCAAGTTCTTTAACAAAAAACGATTTTTTTTAACCAGTCCCTAACAAAATCTGTCCCTTAGGGACAAACATTTACTCATCTAAGTGTTTTTAAAAAAATAATTTTTAATATTTGAGGCATTTTTTTGAGGTCAAATAAAAAGAAGGGTTAGAAGATCCTTTATGTTATTTCTTTTACATGAAAGAGGACTAATCTGCTGATTTCTTTAATTAAAGTTTTATATTTTGTCTTGAACAATGTTTTGGTTTTCAGGTTTTTACTTTCATTTGACAACTGATAATTCTAATTTTATTATTATGTACATAGCAGGAACAGAATGCATTTTATGGAATGCCCCCAGCTCTAACACAGAGAAATTACAGATTTTAATTTAGAAGAGCGCAAAGTTGTATCTAATTCATTCTTAACTAGACATCATAATCATTTTTATTACCATGTTCCTTACCTTCTTGGTAAGTCAATATAATTTTACTCAGTCCATTTGAAGAAGAGAAGATCCAAAGCAAAGTACATGAAATTTTTCCGTTCTCTATTGCCCTTCATGTAAAATTCTGCAGTCACAGTAAAATTATTATATTTTCATAACCTTTTAAGTAACTTAATGCAATGTTTTTCTTGAAATAGATATAGTAAGCATTCATGTTTTTTATTTTCTGGTTTAATTTAGCAAGGAAGGTGAGATTTGGTCTGAAACTAGAAAAAATATCCCAAGCTAGAACACTCCTCAGGGACCCCACCCATGATACCTTCTGAGGGGTGGCAGCTAACTCCATCCGTACTCAAAATTATAGCAACATATACCATCTCTGGCCAGAAAACTATTTAGAGACGCTTTTTTGTGCTTGTGCTCTAGTTAATTTCTTAATTAGATGGCCAAGTGTTTTCTGGAGTGGAGGAGGTACTAAGGAAAACCCAACAATTATCTTGTCATTATGCACGCGACTTTTAACACATTTCCCAATGTGAGTCTGGCTGCAGAAAAGACAACATATATAAGAACAGGCTAACCTGTAAACATGCAAAATATGAAAAGTAGCTTCTCCTCTAAAAGGAAGACTTTGAAATGTTAAAACCAATGAGTGAATATTGGAAAAAGCACATGGGGAATAAGAAAACAAAACTGTGTAATAAGAAAAAAAGATAAATAAAATACATTGTGACCTTAGCAATTAAAACTGAATTTATTTTCAGTACTGGAAATCACGCATCAGATGACTAGAACCATAAAACTGAAAACAAATGCTTAGAACTGAAGAAGATATAAAAACAACAAAAAATTTGTAAGATTGTTTCAAAGAAAACTTTAATAGGACTAAGTCACCCTTAACCGTCAGAGAGACTAATAAAGATTTGTATAGGCTTAAAAAAAAAAGAAGAAAAAAAAGAAATAAAAAAGGAAATAAAAAAGGAAAGGCAGAGCCAGAGGCAAGTGTCTAGAAGACATTATGCCAGTCAGTGACATCCCTGAAAAGTTTTAAACAAAGACAATCTGACAAGAGTAACAGACCAAGCAAGCTCTAAATCAGTTAAGTTGAAACAAATCTTATTGTAACTCGCAGATTAAGCACCAATATCCCACTGGGAGGCAAAAATACAGAGAAAACAGAACAGTTTACATAGCTGTTCTACACTGTGCTAGCCAATGAAGTTGTTAAGAATGAAGTGATGTTGGTGTTAGGAAAGTGATATGTAGGAATAAAAGACAGCCAGCACTAACATGAAAAAAATTAATTACATGCCTTAAGTGTTATCTCAGTGCATGAGATGTGCAATGCTTGCAAGTTTTCTCTTTCAGGAGAAAAGGAGATAACTGCAGGTAGAAGCATCGATAAAGTTTTTTGAGCAAAATATAGAAAATACCAGTCCCTAATGAAGAGTTTTAAAAAATCACTACTATGTCTACAACAAAAAAGGAAGCATTTGGGATGGGCAACTCAGAAATAGAATACCCGCTCTTGATGAAGCCATCAAGTGATGAAACCAGCTAGTATACAGAAAAAGCCATTTAAGAGAACTGGAAAAAGAGTATTAGCAGGCAGCAGGAGCAATCAATATCAACACCACAGAACAGCTGAAAGCACAGGAAAATGACATAATAGAGCAGAAAGATGTAGTTTCTGCCCTAGGCACCTGCACTAGCTTGGGAAGGATGAAATGTGGTAAACTATAAAGACACACCAAAGTGAATGAGGCAGGTCTTTAATCCTGGTATGATTCTTTTGCACTGCTGTAAAAAGATCAAAATCCAACCCAAAATGACCAGAAAAGGAATCCCTGCAGGAACAGAGTTTCTGCTGGCGTCTTCAATGGGCTGCACACTACCCTTGCCTTACAGTTCCCAAGTAAAGAGGGCACATGTGTAAAGGGCTGTGTCTGAAGCACCACATTCTCCATGGATTCTCAAGAACCCATGATTACAGACTTCTAAAACTAGAGCAGCTTCACAGGTTCTCCTGCTTTGTGCAGGAGTGGCAGATTCCTTGGTAGCTTGAAGAACCTAGAAAGTTCTGTTATTTTTGCTGAACTATCTTTGCCTCTTTCAACCTTCTAGTCCTTTGCTGAATATAATTCAACCAGACTCAAGGATTATGACCTGTCATTCTTGGTGATCATAAGATTTCCAATGGCATTGCAGAGCAGTTTGTAGTGAATGAATAAAGTGGAAAAAAAATTTAAATAGTTTATGATATATTTCCAAAAGCCATATTTATTCATGAATATTTGAGATATATTCATTCATTTCAAGATGTCAAAGTATGCATTTTAAATGAAAAAAAATTAAGTGATCGATATACATCTCAGCATTGCAGTAATCTTTGAAATCTTAACCTGGAAAACTGAATCAGTCACATATTTCTCCCTTTCACTTGATATTCCTAATAATGTCAATTTCTTAAAGTATACGTTTTCTGTCTCACAGACGGTCTTTTGCACTCATGGGTGAGGCACCTCACCAAGCAGATGGGAAACAGTGAAATACTCAATGTATTTTTCTTTGATGGAGCTGATTCCTCAGTCAGGATTATGTTAACTCACACATATCTTAGATGCTAAAGAAGCCGCAGTAGCTGTTATTCTACTTCTGAAGTATAGAAGAAAAGTGGAACTGAAATCAGCTGGGATGAGGTTAGATACTGTCAGATCTGCTTGTGCACTGGGCTAAATTTGTGCTAAATTCAAGGAGTTAGCTAATAGTGGAATACCAAAATAATAAGAGGACTTGACTTAAATAATATTCCTTAAGAACTAGCATTTCGGAACTGAAAAAGATGAGAAAAGACATTTGCCCTTAAATCTATTGACATATAAAATTGTGAAAATTATTTCATTTATATCCAACACAGATTTGCTTTGGTGCATTCATCATTCAAGAATACCAAAATTTATAAGGTGAGAAAAATAGTGTGACACTGATAGAAAAAATAGGTGAAATCTTTCATTTGAGTTATAACAGAAGATTTTCAAGGAAATTTCAATGTTTCCATTTTATAATAGCACAGTACTTATGCAATTTCTTTTTTACGCTCTAGGTACACTTACAGAAAAACAGATGAGAAACAAAGCAAATTTGTTTTTTTTAATAAAGATAATTACTCAATGAATTCAAGTATGGAAATATTCACAAATAGAACAAGAGTCTAATACTCCCAGAACTTGGTCATAACTGTTTAATTGCTTATGGGAGAAGACTGCTTTTAATTATATTGGGTTGAAATAGTTTGAACTACAGCAAAGGATAAGATGGCAGCATTTTGATTTCTTCCTTGTTTCCATTACTTCAGCATATGCTGTCCCTGCAATTTAATCCTAAACCAGTTCTAGTAACTTGGTGAAGGATGAAGATTTATCCCTCAATGACCTGGAGACTATCTTGTACATGTTTACAACAGTTTTATATATTTAGCATATAAATAATTAATAGTTAAAATGGCCAAATATGAAGCACCTGACCGACATAACTCTTTACTGCGGTGCGATATGTTTTGATTTGGAATGTAAGTTTTCATTCGTCTACATCTTTTTCCCTGGATGAGGAGCATCTGCTAAATCTGAAATTTGCCCATAGTCCCTACAGAAAAGAAAATAACAATTAAACGTATGTCAAAAAGCTGTGAGAGGAGGTGTGTGTGTGTGGAAGTGAAATGGCACAGTAGGACTGATTATAGGGCATGCAGACACTTAAGAGATGATGTGTATATTAGGCCTTTAAGGCAGCCAAAACGAGTTGTGATGGCCAAGCTGTGACATATAGTTATAGAAGCAGAATAAATTTAGAAAGAAAAGGAAGACAGAAGACTAGAATAATATATTTGAAACAGGAGGGAAAGAGATGTAAAAAAACGTGGTAAAGAGGATTTGAGATTCACATTAATGAGCATGACTAGGTGAAAATAGTTTTGAATCCGGAAAGGGAGGTGATACTAACAGTGTAGCTGCAGATGGCCTTACATATGACAGTTCCTTTACAAGATTCATTTCCACTGAATTGCCTTGACAGCCATCTATCACTGAATCAGAATTAGGTGACAGCACGGCTCACAAGGAATTGAATAAATTTTCAGAACATATCTCATTCTGTCAAAAAGCCGCAGGGTTGATGCTGCTCTATATAAATAGTCCATTCATAACTGTTGATAACTTACACACCCCTTAAACCTGTAACAATTATGGACCTCTCTAGTGGACACTGTGTGTGTACTTTGATGATTTCAGGACAGCTTGGTGTAATATTTCTGTGGAAAGCAGTGAAAGTTGTTCGGACATCTTAGGTGACAATCACATGGACGTGAGCCAAATAACACGTAGCCCTTCATGTCTTCTCACAGGCAGTGGCTAGCACAGATTTGCTAATGGAAAGCTTGCCACATTTCTCTTGTTGTCTGAAGTGTCCAACTTCCACATAGGTCTCACATAACTAAAAATAGTCATTCATGCCATGAAATGAACAGGTCAACTGCTGGCCACCCTACATGCAGTGACGATGCAATTCTACCACTGGATGGTGATATGAATCCACTGTGACAGGATGTGCCTGATCTTAAAAAGGATTGTACCTGCAATTCAGCTTTATTCTTAGCCTGCTGTTGACTGACGGCCATGAGGCTGAGTACAGCAAAAAATATAAGACAGCCTGATAGTTCTGCTGTAAGCATCAAGAACCTGCTTCAGTGGTGACAGGTTTTCTCATTCCTCTATTGAAAGATCCTTGAAGTCTCTCTTGAGAGAGACAACCACATACATGATCTTGACACACATTTTGGGACAAAGTGAGTGATGGAGGGCAGCTCTTCTCAAAGACTGGTACAGAAACAGGCATGTGAATGTCCTATACATAAGATTGAGGTGTTTTCTTTGAGGGTGCTAAATGGGTATTTGTGATGACGGTCAGTGCCAAAACACACACTGTTCAACAGGCACTATGAATAGCTTTAGGATACTTTGCAGTGTCCTGTTAAGTAGTTCTTCAGTAATTACTTCTATTTTTCCTCATATTTTCCCACCTTCAGTCCTGCTCTTACATCATTCAAACTCTTTCATTCCTAAAGTCTGATTCCTCCTTCCCATATTCCTTTAGCTGAGACATTGACCTTCCTGATTTATCCTTTTATCTTTGTTGTTCAGCTAGACCCACTTCACACAGGTATACTGTACTCTATCCCCTTCCTCTCCAACAATGATTAAGGAACCATCACCGTTCTTCCTAAAAACAACAGAAACTCAAAAGTCTCTTTCCCAGCACTACATTTATTTTTACTCCAGTAGTTAGTGGAGGAGATGGTGACCAATCTGCTCAGAGAAGTCTGCATGCAGTTTTGATTTGAAATGAGTTACAAGAACACTTCATGACATCAAAGAAGTTAATCTGAATTTAATAAGAACTCACTAAATATGCAGGTATCAGAAAGACTGAATAAACCTTGTTTGTAAAATCAAGATTTATAACAGTAGCTATTTTTCTGTCTGTGAGTTTCTAAACCAGATGCTGTATTTCCACTGCTTAGCCCCTTGCATACTCACTCACACCTGTAAATGGAGTACCCCAAACAATATTAAACAACATTATTACACATCCATTTTGCAACCATGTAAATGGTTACACAGTGGGATTAAAATGTTTGTATATGGACATTTGCATTTTGCACAAAGATGTGTTTGCTTACCAGCTGATAAAAAACTGCTAAAGGCAAAACAGTAGCATAAAGAAAGTGCTTTCATACCATATACTGGAGAGACAACAGAATGCAGTATTTCCATGATGTCTAAACAAAGTATGTTCGTGGGATACTGGTGTAACCTATGAGATTAGCAGAATTTTAAGGCATGTCAAATTTATACCAAGATTGTTAGCAGAGTTAATAGGAACCTGGAAAACTCTAGATTAATGAGTAAGGATCAATAACTAACATGAAACGAGCACTTTATTGATCATAGGCTACTCTCTTCTATTAAACAATAAAACTAATAAATTTCATAAGATTAATAAGTGGGAGAGTGCTGAAGACAAACCATTCTGTTGGAGATTTTGACTTTAGTTCCACATCTGCTCAAATGTTACACGGCTCTCAACCTGCACACAGTCTGTGTGCAGTGCTGTGCACTATGAAAATCTATTTCAAAATCTCTGTGACAATCAATACAAAAATACCTTGCTCAATATTTCAAATGCAGTAATTAAAACATTTTTATACTCTTCTTTAAGCAAGGATATTACTTTCCTCTTAGGAAGGCACTTGGGTTCCTTCACAGTCTTTATCTAGTATATCTATCATTAAGGATTATCCTCATGGTGATGTTATTAACTACCTATATTCATTATTTAATAAAGTAGCTATTTTTATGATGGAAATGATCTGGACATGACAAATAAATTATTCAGAATCATAACTATATTGTCATTGACACCAGGTGTGAGTTAAAATTTTTAAATTAGTCTGCTAGGACTTTTGACACATCATGCTTGTTTTGTAAATGTTTCGCTTACTTTGCTATTTTTACCAGTTCATTAGCTTCTGCTACTAGGATGCATCATAGAATTGAAGAAGCATTTAATAGCAGCTGTAATATTTAGCTGATTCCTTAATTACATTCAATTATTTTGAAACAAAAAACATTAATTTTGTAATTCAAGAGACATGATCTTAAATTAGAAGCTAGGAAATGTTCAAAGGTGACAGCAGAAAAAAGGGTAAGTTTAACTGAAATTTTTCCCTAAATCATTTTGCTCATAGAGATTATCCTTTATGTTACTTTTTATGTATCTACTTTTGCAACTGAAAAAAAATCACTTTCATATTTACTTAGAGTAATGAGATTAAGAGTAAAACCAGTAAAGCACAAAGAAGAGACTTGGCCTTATTGACCTACTCCTACCACGGTGGAACATAATCAAAGATGAGATTTACAGTAGAGCTACTGGATCTGTTGTACTAGACTTTCTGTTGTTCTTGCTGGTCTACTGCTATGTCAATATTGTCTCTGTGCACTGCATCTGAGAGAAAACTGAGCAGGCCGTCTCATTTCCTAACACTCTAGTGTAAACTGGCTACCTGAAAACTTTATAAAAAGTAGACTTGAGACTATTCTGTGTCCCAGGTAACTCACCTTTGACCCTGAGGCATAATTACTATGTCTTGAAGTTTCTTAGGACTAAGGGCCAGCAATAACAGTAAGGTAGTATTGAGGTGTGCCAGAGAAATGCTTTTAGGGTGACATCCCAGATACGCATAGAGAAGTGTGGGGCACACTACGAAAGGTTATGAGAGTGTCGGAGAGGTGCAAGATTTTCTGGGATTTTGGACTGTCCTTCTTTGAAGTAACAAAAATTGTTAGCAATTAGTAGACAGCTCTCCTGTCCACTGTGCCACTGTTTCCTCTTGGAGGTAAGAAGTCTCAGTGGAGATTGTGAACGAACTAACATCTGTGCAGTGTGGACAAGGAAACAGCAGCCTTCACCAAAACTAGGAATAAGTCCTATTGACAGTATTGACTCCTCCACAGATGGAACTGTGAGTTTCTGAAAGAGGCAAAAAAAGGGGGAGAGGAAGCAGGATGCAGTGGAAAAATACTCAGGGAGCCAATAAGCTCACTGAGGAAAAGAGAAGGCAACTTTTCCAGTTGTTTAACTGTTTTTCTGCTGGCCTAGTTCATTGCCCATCTTCTGCCTGTATTATTAAGAAACGTGTGTCCATGACTAATGAAAAACAGCCAGCTATATGACATAGAGATTCCTATGTAATACATTTATCATTCTGCTACTGTGACAACTGTAGGAATGTCTGTTCATTAGTATTTAAATCAGTTCATAAATATTTCACTCTAAAATCCAGTTTAAATAAGCCTTACATCTGGTCACTGTAATGCTGTGGTTTAACATCTGTTGTAAGCCTTAATTCTAGCCTGATATAATGCTATTGTACAGTCATACAATTTCATAAGGGCACTTATGCAATAAAACAGGGATTTAATGGAGCACTTTATCTTTTTGCAATTTTTAGTTTCAGCTGACCATAGCAAGTGAAGCTAAAGGTTGTATAAGATTACACATCTCCCTCTGGCAGAATGACTCCTTTGCATAGAAAAGTTCTCAATTTTAAGAAAAGGATGTGATTTTTTGAAAAGGCTTAGCTAAGATTTCCCCTAAGAAATGGGAATGTATACAATGCATTCCTCTCATTTTCTTCCAGTTTCCCTCTTCCATTTAATTTTTAATGTTTTAAGTTATGACTGTGGAGGTGTTGGAATGATGTGAGAGTAATGCCATTTTCAACTCACAGTGAATCCCAAGGAGAACCAGATACAAGTAAAAAGGGATATTTTAGGTCAGTACAGAAATTCAGAAATTTAATATAAAAGTAGAGAGTTTCCCTTATATTTCCACATTATTCTGTGTTAACTACCACTAGAACCTATTTAATTTGAATATCCCAATCTCTGTAATTTTCTCATAGTGTGTAAGCTTTGGGAAAAAAAATTAGTGGGAGGACTCTGAATTTGTCAAATGAGGATTAGGAAAAGAGAATAGTATAAATAGCCCCATTTTTCATTAGCTTTCATAGATATGCAAATAGTTCCTACAAAAGAGCATAGTAGGAACAAACCGGTGGTATAGCAAGGTCAGTAGCCATCTCACTTTACACAGGACAAACATGTCTGCAGATTGCTGTCAGGTGTTTGTCCTTTAGCTCCGTCCATTACCACACATTACAGTATCCCAAATCCACTGATTGTCTCACTGATTGACTCAGACCTGTTTGACTTTGTGTAACATGGGGTACAAAGCATTACGCTAATGTAAATTTAGTGTAATACTACTAATACTGTGTAATAGTGTGTAATAGTGTGTAATAATATTCTGTATTATACAACTTTCATGTAAGAATCTTAGGTAATTTTAAAATATTAATTCAGTAGACTTCATGACACTTTTGTGAACAGACAAGGAAAACAAAGCACAGAAAGGTGCAACCTTCCCACCAGCGTAAAACATTTATTTTCTCTGACATCACCCATCCAAAAATTAAATGTTTAATACAAGCTCAGAGCCTAGGATCCTTCTATAATCACGGCAGGGAAAAAAGTACTTTCAGGAGTGGATTATACCATCTATATATATTAGGCACTTATTCTTTGGTCAGTCTTCCTTCACCACCTATAGCTCGAGCTAGATAGGCATCTTTAAGGTGGACAAAGTTAAGTGATATGAATCTTATCTTCAGTAGCTATATGGCAAACTTATAAGATTTTTATTTCCAATCTTTTTTTATCCAACTACTAAAGAAAATAGTTATCTGAATAAGTTGCTTGCCTAGGCTTTTCACTGTCAGCTTCTACTGTACTATTACCCTAATTATGGAAATGTAATACTAGATGTAAGAACCAGGTATTTATAAGTGGCTTCTGAAATGGTTGGGACAGATTTCCAATTGCTTGGAGTCGTCCTCTGCGAAAATATTTTGAAATGATTCAATGTTGTTATAGACTAGATTTTTATGGTCTGATTTTTCAAAATTGCTAGATATCCAATCTACTGAAGTCTTCTGAAAACAGACCGCTTATTCTGATGCTAAAAATGGGAGATGAATTCCAGGGAAATTCTGGCTGAGAATATTAATGCTGAGTTCTTTTTAAAATAGTAGAGATTGAGAATAATAAAAGGGATAATGTAGCTGAAAACATGCAGAGCCATGAACAACCAGTGTTTCCTACTTGTGAAACCACCCTTGTTGAAATATGAAGCCTCTTGTGATTTTTCTTACTTTCAAATAAACTCAACATGCCAAAATTATCAATGTCCTTTCCAGTGCAATTCTCTTTTGCTTGGATACTAACATAGTTTTGGTGCATTAACTTTCCAGCTAAATGGCTGGAATTTGGAGGTTTAATTGCCACTTGCTCCATGGTTTAGTAGATAAACTCAACAGCTGTTGCTTTGTGTTGGACGTGGTTTGGTGAATCTGTGGATACTTCAGCCCTTATTTGAAAGCCAAAGCATTTTGACCCAGCTGCAGTATGAAAATGAGCTGGCAAAACTTCTTTTCAAGCAAATGTATTCAATTCATTCAAATTTTGCTTACAATATGTTTGAGACTAGACGGTGAAACAGCAGAAAAACATAATGAATAACAGGCCAAGATGAAATGAACTATGAGTAGTACTGGTTTTCTTAATATTGCTCAAGAAGCTACACTTTCTACCAAGATTTTGGTTATTATGGTCTCTCTACTGGAGCTATTCCCTTGAGGGTGAATTCTGATATTAAATCTGTCTTGCGAGATATCAAGTAGATACTTTTCATTTAAAGAAATTTGTTAAAAATGAAAATAAAAGCACTATGCTAACACAGTAGTTCCAGAAACCATGAAAGAAAGCATGCAATTTGTCTGTTTAGAGAAATGTACCTGTTCTTCACTTAGATGCAGACTTAGAAGTATATAAGAATGACCTACTACACAGAGTGATAAACACTACATAGGTATTCTTCATAGAATCATAGAATAGTTTAGGTTGGAAAAGACCTTTAAGATCACTGAGTCCACCTGTAAACCTAACACTGCCAAGTCCACCACTAAACCATGTCACTAAACACCACATCTACTTGTCTTTTAAATACCTCCAGAGATGGCGACTCAACCACTTCCCTGGGCAGCCTGTTCCACTGCTTGACAATCCTTTCAGTGAAGAAATTGTTCCTAATATCCAATCTAAACCTCCCCTGGCACAACTTGAGGCCATTTCCTCTTGTCCTATCACTTGCTAACTGGGAGAAGAGACTAACACCCTCCTTGCTACAGCCTCCTTTCAGGTAGTTGTAGAGAGCAATAAGGTCTCCCCTCAGCCTTCTTTTCTCCAGACTAAACAACCCCAGTTCTCTCAGCTGCTTCTTATAGGACTTGTTCTCTAGACCCTTCACCAGCTTCATTGCCTTCTTCAGACACATTCCATCACCTCAATGTCTTTCTTCTAGTGAGGGGCCCAAAACTGAACACAGTATTCAAGGTGCAGCCTCATGAGCATAAAGAACATTCATCACCTCTTCTGAAAATTACAGATATAGACAAGTTTCATGAGCTGCATAGTACTTCTAGGTGCATTGCATGACAACCTCTTGGCTATCAGAATATACCTCTGTTCTACAGTCAGTATTGAACACCTGTGGGTCTTGAAATATGTTGCAAAACTGAAAGCATTTTTTGCATAAGATGCAGAATATTACAAGACATGTATAGATTTAAAAAGTTTATTTAGTGCATTATTTGCACTAATGAGGTCAATGAGTGTTGCATTACTAACTCAATAAGGATCCACCATCTGCTTGCTGAGCTGTTCCAGTGAAACATAATTGGAGGAATCTTACCATTACTTAGGATTCATGACAGATTACCTTGTGCCCTGAAGTACAGCCTTTACAAGGATAAAAACTGAATGTCAGATTTACAAATTTTAAAAGGGGTTTCTGATGAGTTATGGAACCATAACCTGAGACATACATAGGTACGTTAAGAGTTGGGTAATAAGCAGCTGGAGGTCCTATAAAAAGACTAGAGGAATTCAGAATAAGAGTTGACCACACACCTGTGTTATGACCTGGTCGCAACTAGTTCATAAATCCCTTGGAATAAATTAAGGTGAAACGACACCAAATAACTGGTATGAAATTAAGAACAATTTATTAATACAGGGAAAGTTGCATGGTTGTAAGTGTCTTGGGTTTCTAAAGGCATTGAGAAAAGAGAGAAAAGGGAAAAGAAAATGAGAAAGAGGATAGAGACTATGAGAGAGAGGAAAAGAGAGATCACCACCCTTGGATCCAGCGATGTAAGTTGTCTGTAGAGTTGGTAAGTTGCTTGCAGAGTTGCTCCTCCGGTAAATCGCTTGCAGGATCCGTCCTCAGGTGGCGAGCGGGAGCGCGCACCAGCATCCCAAGTGAGAAGGTCTAAATACTTTAGGTCATTTGCATGCGAGATAGGAGAGGGTGGTAACACCCCCCTTGTCTCCCCCCCTCTGCTCGCTTCCCATGCTAATTGGGACGCCTGCGCTTTGTAGTCTTAGATTGTTCTCGAAACTAGTCGGTGGTCCCCCAAGGGGTGTCTGGTGGTCGTGATCCCCTAGTTGTGGTGTCCGCTATATGACCCCACTTCTGCACAAGCGTGGCTGAGGCCTTGCAAAGTTGTTGCACATGTAGGTTGGCCCCAAGGAAAAGATACCATCCCGCCTCTGCAGGACTTATCTCTTCCTCCAGCCAAAGTTGTAAATCACAGCAATTAAGGCACAGCAGGGGTATTGTTCCATTCCCAGGACCCTTATCTCTTGCCAGACTTGCAGGCCTCTGTAGTCCACATACCCTCCTCCAGCCAGAGTTGTCAAACAAGTTGTTTAAGGCATACAAACTCTGTCTGTCACAACCTGATACCTCTTTGAATACAACTATCTGGAGGTGAGGGGAAGGAGTCATGAAAGGAGCATTTTAGGCTTGTGAAAATTCCTACTTCTATGAATGAATTTGCAACTAGGTCTTGAAGGTACAGAGGGATGAAAAAGGTAGGGAAGTGGAAGCCTCAGCTGGTGAGCTCTTTGACCGACCTCTACTGCTTGGCACAGATTAACCTTTGAGCTTGTCTCTCATATTCTCAACAGTTTGATTTTGCCTATACTTCTGAAAAATCAGGCCCAGATAGTAAAACTACAGTGTCAAATAGTGCTCCAAAGTTGACATAAAGTAGGAAATACACTAGAATGCAGGTTAGTAAAATATACAGTTAAAATCAAAGAACTGATAGGAGATCTGAGGCTTTTCAAACCTTTATTATGTGCTGTAACATGAAGTTCCAGCATGACTTTCAATATTGTTCTTAGGAATAAATGTATAACGAGATCAATACAAACTTGAAGTGGATTCAGATTTACAGCACAGAACTATTTAAGAACAGACTGCAGAGGATTTACATGAAGATGATGAATGTCAGAATAAAAAAGTAACATCTAGTTTATTGCTTGAAAAACTGGCTAAACAAAAGTCTTTGCATGAAATTTTAGTGACAAACCAAATGTTTTATTGTTTTGGAAAGGCATAAATTCAAAAATTTGAGGTTCAAGACCTTACAGATGGCATCTGTTACAGCTCTGCTGCCAAATGTGTAATACAAGCCCCCAAGTTCAAGTGAGAGTTGTACGGAAATAATGTTGTGGTTTTTTTCCTTTCTGAGGGACAGATTAGAGTAGCAATCTTTTTTTCTTAAAAATTGAGTGAAAGTATGTCCCAGCAACACAGTTCTGAACAGAAGGAAAGAATCAAGGGAGAAAAATAAAAAATATTAAAAGAAAAAAGAAGCATCCTAATAAAAAGTATTTTTATGACCAGTTGCATGGCTTAATTTCATTCAGACTGTATCATTTATGCTACCACTGTTAAAAATTAGAGTGAAATATTATTTTCTCTACAGAACAAGAACATAGATAGAAATAGCATTTTGATCAAGAGATGCAATTCCACAAAATTATGCCTCTACCTTTCCTTTAAAGATTCCCAAGCATGTGATTCTAGTAAGATTTCTCTTGTTTACAGAATCAGCAAATGAACTTCTGGGTTCCTGTTTGCCAGGAGATTGTTTAAAGGTGAATTCTCACTACCCACAACTTACTAATCTTCCCTTGTAGTTGTACTATATGTACTACATGAAAACTAGTGATTATTTTTAATCAACATTTTTCTATTTCATCTGCTATATGTTGCATTCATCACACAAAAAATATTATTCAGGTTTTGGACTTTATAGTCTGAAGTAATTTGTTTTGTCTGTTATGTGAAATGTCACATACGTGGAGTGAAAATCTGGTCTCAGTGAATTTAACAGAAGTAATTTCTATTGACCTTCGGAGGGGCAAGATTTTGTCCGTACTCATCAATAAAGATGTCAATATTTACTAGCTTTTATAAGAGATCTTATTTTTTTTTAAAATTTTATTTAGAGTGACAAATAACTGAAGTATCTTTGGTAATTGTGAAAATTGTTGGCAAATGCTGACATTTTATTAGTGACTTCTACATTGATCATGTTAAAATACTACACATATCGATTCTTTACTTAACTGTTTTATCCTTCTCAGCAATGACTGGGACAAACTTCTGGTTATGTTTTTCTTTGGAACTTCAATTAAATTAGTGACAATGAATACTTATAACCGATGCTGAATAGTTTTAAAGCCTGAAAAATTATGTTATATTATACTTTTCATTTTTGATCTTACCAAAGTTTTTCTTGATTATAATAATTTTTCTGCTATGCAGTAACATTTTTCTATGGTCATTTTTGAAAATTATGAATGGTTTGAAAAATAGTAAATGACACACTTTGACCTGACAGTAGTTCAAGTACTTCAATTATAAATATACATTAATATGTCATATTGCAATGAATAATTACATTGAAATGTGTTGATTAATTGTCCCATGAGAATTCTATGCTGTATTCTCACAAGGTGACATCTATAAATGCAGGCCTGACAATTTGACGAGGAAAGTGGCTTGTAAATAGAACCTTTAGCATCAAAGAGCTGCCATGAACAAATCTGTGTGAATATGTTTTGAGTTTTCTGTGTCCTCATGAGACTGAGACCACCCCATTTTGCCTCCTTAAACCTTAATTTCTCATTCTTTTCAATGGAGCACCTTGTAAATCCTTACAATCTTACCTAGAAAATGGAATATCTATCCCCCATAGCCCCCCAGAAATCCCCACTCCACAACAAAGAAAGAACTAGCTACCATTTCTGTTTCAGGAAAGAGAATAAACATACAATTAAGCCTTGACACTGCTATGATGTTGTCATTGATGTGTTTACATCTTTAATCTCAAGAACCTTATAATCTTCCTGTACTAGAGATTTAGAATGTAAAAGAGAGTTTGTTGATCTAATCCTTACTACTATGTTCACTATATCATAGGATATGTTCACAGTCACTGTACTTTCACTTTTAGATATTAATATTCAACGGAGTGACTTTAAAAAAAAATTCTCAACTGTTACATCACTTTTGCAAACACAGAACCAGTGAATGCAGTCTTTTCCCCCCAAATAAGTACAAATTAATGGTGATGATAGCATTTAAAATAATATTCTAGTGTATGTGTATATTATGCAAAACCTCTATTAATTAAATTAGAAATGTTATATGTAAATATATATATAAATAAAAACTCTAATCAACATAATATCACACAACATCACAACATCAACAAAATATGATAATATTTCAATATACTGTATTACAAGGAAAGCAATCAAGCTACTAAAAGCAAAAAAAAATTATATTTAGTGAACTTGAAATTTTTCCTTGTACATGGTTAGTGGTATTATCAGCTTGAGGTGTCAGTGTTCACAGCTTTTGCAGGGAAAAATTATTCTAAAACCAGTAATATTTTTTTGGTCATTTAGCAGATAAAAATAACCATACTGGTACCAAACATCTTAATATATAACATCCTTATATAATTGAAAGCTGAATTAAAACAAGCGAGTTTCTGTAGCTTACCAAAGCCATTTAGAATAAAACCGTATCTTTAATATGAATTCAGGTGGGAAGTAAAAATTCAAGATCAGGAGAAAGTGAAGGAAGAAGGAAAGAAAAACACTGATCGGGGTTATAGATGTTCTGTCCTGGACATTGATGAGACTGTCATTACAGACAGAGATGGTATCCTGTGAAGAGATGAATTGCTGCTGCTGCTGCTACTTCGCTGAAGGTGCTTTGAAATGGAAATAATAACAGGCTTGAATATCCTGACCAAGCAATGTTGTATGCAGAAACCAGAGCTGTACTTGGCAAATGATAAGAAAAATTGCAATCAAAGCTGGGTGGCAGAAGTGCAACATGCGTATCCACAGAAGAATTAGAATTAGGCAATATGGCAAGGATTTAGAAATGAAAATGTTCAAAGGCACAAATGAATTGTCTCTGTTAGAGAGAGTTCAAACCTAATCTTCACTAGCACAGGAGTGCACATAAAAGGTATCTACTGACATAATAAAATTTGGATTTATACCAGCATCTGCAGTGGCAACATTTGGGCCAACCTGCTTTTATTTGAAGAATGTGCTATTAGACTGGATAAAATCTTTCTGATAGTCACAGAAAAGTGAATAAGGAAGTATGAAGGGGAGCTGTTGACAAAATTCTGTAAGATAGTTGTATGAAGCAATCATGACATCTCTGGGGCTTGCAATTTTTGAGCAGCTTTTCTAAGTGTGCCATGTCAGGGGTCTGAATCAGATGAGCTATCAATTCTATTGAGGGTCTGGAAATGGAGGAATCTCTAGTGGACTACGGAGCTTGTTTTGGAGCTGTAATATTCCAGAAAGCCCGTCCACAAGCTATAGAGAAGGAAGCCTGGTTACCACATTAACTTTCTGGCCAGCTCATGAAAAGGCTGTCAATAAAGAGAAATTTGGGGTTCAATGAAGGAGTGTTTTTCAGTGAAACCCTGCCTACAGTGTCAAAGGTCCGTTTAAACCTAATAAACATTTATTAACCTCCTTCAAGAACCAAGTATCTGAAACCACTGAAGGCTCTGGTTTGAAGAAAAGCAGACCTGAAGTACAGACAAGGAACATGTGGGGAAGACTATTTCGCCATTTCTTTTGAGGAAATCCTGTGGAACTTCAAATCGTACAGTAGACCAAAACTGAAGAGAAGAGAGGGCACCAGGTATAACATGAGCAGTCATTGGGAACATACTAGGAAAAAAGGCAAAGAAAATATTTAGGCCAGATGGAGAATGAGTTTTTCCTAATAGGAAACGGCGCTGTGAATGGAAGAAAACATTTTTTTTCTTTTCGATTCCTCCTTCAAGGAAACTGCCATTTTTTGAATGTTTTCATCTACATGGCCCCAGACTTCGGCTAACAATTTTGGTCAGAATACGGAAGTAACAATGTCCCGTAACAGTAACTAAATGTCTTATTTTAATTTTTGAAACATGGAACGCTGTGGAATTTAGCATACTAAATAACATTTTCAGTTATCATTATCACTAAATAACATATAACTTCAGAAAATGAGAAAAATAAAACCTAAGCCAAGTTCCTAAAAAATCTCCTGTCTGTCACTGAACTGCTTTCCATTCAATCTTTGAATTGAGTCAAATGTCTATGTGTGGCTCAGAAAGGCAAACAAGGTGCTGTACTTCATTTATACGGTTTTATTTTAAATTTCTGTGAGTGTATAAGCATGCGTGTCTGTGTGCATCAGCACCCAGCATATCCCCCAAACTGTACCGTCAAACTATTTTAACATTCATGGTTGATTGTTCCCTAGGTTTTCTGTGTGAAAACTTCTCTCCTTTTCTATGGGCAGGAAGACAAAATACTTCTGATTCAACACAGTTTCAGTTGAAATCACTCAAGACTATTTGAATGTGTACCTATCCCAATTCAGGTCAGAATGTCAGCCATCCATTTTTCTATACAACCAACCAGAGAAAAATCAAACCTCATCGTACCTGTCTACATAGATAAATACAACTAGATCATTTTTATTCCATGATGTTAAAGTGGAAACCTTAAAAAAAATTGCAAAGAAACCATAGTTAACAAAGATTCAAGACTTTTTGTTCACAACTTTAGTTTTCTCAGTGCTCCTTCTCAAGCAGGAGAGAGTGAGATGATTAATCTAAAATTCCCATTTCTTTTTAGTGACTTTTTCTTCTTAATTACAAAGAGTAAATGTTGGTTTTTTGTGTACTAATTAATTGTGTGGAGGATATGAGGAAAAAAAAAGCTGCTTTTTTTTCTCTTCATGTTTTGCACTCAGTTCATACTATCTGTTGTGGTTTCTTCTCTTTTTTATGTACATAGATATATCTATTTATCATCATTAAAGAAGAAAAGGCACAAACTATGGTGAGATGAATACATCCTGAATTATTTAATTTATTCAGTGGAGCACTCATTCTAGCTGAAAGCTCTCAACTGTAGTAAAAACTGGTATTTTATTTCTATATAAGAATTATTCCACCACACACTTTAATCCGGTACAAGAATAAGACAACCTGTTGTGAATGAATGGATGATACAATAATGAGAAAAAGTACTAAAAAAAAAACCTTTAGAAAGATCAACATATTTTTTATATTGTGTATGCATGAAAAGGACAGATAAGAGCAATTCCCAAGATCAATCTGCTCTGGTATTACAGGAACAGTGGCAGAACCAAAGCTCTCCTGTGTGGAACTTCTCTTTGTAATCGCATAATTTTTTTTCTACTCCAAGAAGATTTGAAAGAAACTGTAAAACCTATCAAGTTTTCCTAGAGGGACACTATTATTTCTACAGATGGTTAAGTCAGGGGGACACATTTTGGAAATAGTAAACCTTATGTGAATTTCCCATTGGTTCCTATTTCTTTTGTCCACTGAGAAGTAAAATAAGAAAGTTAATGTGCAAATTTCTGCTATACTTGAACCACTGTCTTTTGTAGATGGCAGTTCCAAATTATGTGTGTATGAAAATTTTATTCTTGAGGTGCTGTAGATAAGGACAAAAAGGAAGTAGAGAGGAATAAGGGGAACATAAGTTTTGAAAAAAGGGTGTAATAATGGTAAAATTTAAAACAAAAGTAATGCATTATGTTGAAAGATATGATTAAGGAGAAATTGTACATACTTCTCTCCCCTTATCTTTCCGTTTTACTGCTAAGAACAGACAGAGGGAACATTAAATGGGACACAAATGGATTCCTCCACAGAGATTTGTGATGCACATGTGTTTTCATTGGGGGAATTCAAACAGCTTTACTGAAGTGAGTGTTGTTGCCACTATTTGACATTTAGAGAAGCAAAGGAACACCAGGACAGAGTTCAGGGAAGGTGCATTTACAATGGTTGTTATGTGTGAAATGGCTTAAAGAGAGGTCATCTCAGACTTGCTCCTTTGGGACAGGTATGGAGAACGATACTAGGTTTTTGCCTCTCTCTCAATACTACTTCAGCTTAAGATGCTCACACCAACCTTTTCCTTACTCCTCTTCTTTCTCCCTTACTCATGATACATTCTTGACTAATGGTCACAAACTAAAAAGCATTTTGAAAGTATTTTTTGCATCTCAAGTTCGTTAATAAACATTGTATAATATTGTCTTTGCAATCCTCATTGGAATCAGATAATCATACCACTCCCTCAGTTACACAAAACTGAAATATTTTTTCCTTAAACAGTTTTACAATCCATATAATCACTGTGAATTAGAGAAGTAAATAAAGTATTTCAATAAATGAGATTATTAATTAATCTACAAATTATTTGGGCTGTTCTGCTGTCTGACATCTGCTAATACGGGACGTTACTGAAAGCCTAAACTGTCTGTATTTATTTCACAGAATCACAGAATCACAGAATCACAGAATGTTAGGGATTGGAAGGGACCTCGAAAGATCATCTAGTCCAATCCCCCTGCCGGGGCAGGATTGCCTAGACCATATCACACAGGAAAGCATCCAGGCGGGTTTTGAATGTCTCCAGAGAAGGAGACTCCACAACCTCTCTGGGCAGCCTGTTCCAGTGTTCAGTTACCCTCACCGTAAAGAAGTTTTTCCTCATATTTAAGTGGAACCTCCTGTGTTCCAGCTTGCACCCATTGCCCCTTGTCCTGTCAAGGGATGTCACTGAGAAGAGCCTGGCTCCATCCTCATGACACTTGCCCTTTACATATTTATAAACATTAATGAGGTCACCCCTCAGTCTTCTCTTCTCCAAGCTAAAGAGACCCAGTTCCCTCAGCCTCTCCTCATAAGGGAGATGTTCCACCCCCTTAATCATCTTTGTGGCTCTGCGCTGGACTCTCTCTAGCAGTTCCCTGTCCTTCTTGAACTGAGGGGCCCAGAACTGGACACAATATTCCAGATGCGGCCTCACCAGGGCAGAGTAGAGGGGGAGGAGAACCTCTCTCGACCTGCTAACCACACCCCTTCTAATACACCCCAGGATGCCATTGGCCTTCTTGGCCACAAGGGCACACTGCTGGCTCATGGTCATCCTGTTGTCCACTAGGACCCCCAGGTCCCTTTCCCCTATGCTGCTCTCCAACAGGTCTGCCCCCAACTTGTACAGGTACATGGGGTTGTTCTTGCCCAGATGAAGGACTCTACACTTGCCCTTGTTATATTTCATTAAATTTTTCCCCGCCCAACTCTCCAGCCTGTCCAGGTCCCTCTGAATGGCTGCGCAGCCTTTCGGCTGCGCAGCCTTCCTGTGAAAACCCCTGAGGTAAACAAATCCTGTTCACCAATACCAGTTTGTGAACAGATTAATCAGTCTGTCCCTCAGGAGCTTTCCAGCCACACCTTCTATCACTTTTCCATCGTTTACATTTTTTCATACTTGTGCAATAGAGTATGAAAGCAGCAAATAAGGCCTGTGCTTACGTATCGTTGTGAGGTCAGTCAGAAGACCAGTCACAATATCTCCATCTTACACCTGAAGAAAGATCACTGTTTATAATTGGAGGAGTCTTTTATAGCATACAAAGAAGAACACCATTGGGGACCAAATTCCTCCTCAGCCCCCCGCATATGCCTCAAATCAGTGGAAAGGCACCAAAATAACATTTACAGTACATAGATATACTGTACTTAATTCTTTCTGCATAGAGCACATACCTGGGAGAAACAAGATCAGAGTACTATGAGTTCATGCAGGCAGCAATGCAAGTGCAAGCACTCGTAGAAAGCATTGGGTAGAGGTGTGCCCCTAGGCAGAGTCAAAAAATACTTACTATGCCTATGCAAGCACTGTGAAGAGGTACATTGCAAAGGTCCAGCACAAGTAAATCCTCCTTTAGTAAGGGAATAGCTTCAGTAAGGCAGCAGGACTTCTCAGCTCCTCCAGCCTCTCCTGAACTCTGCAGTGAGCTGCAAAGCAGGCAGCAGAAAGCTAAAATGACATTTGCCCTTTCAGAGCTAAGTTTAGAAAATCATGGGTGCCAGCCAGGTGTCTCACTTGAGGTTACTGTTGTGTAACATAATGCTTGATAGAATTGAAAAGACAAGAAAACCGAGCTAATCAGCAGGTGTTGCTATCTCTGGTCTAATTGCATTCTACCTTTACAGGTTTGGATTTTTTTAATGTTCTAATTTTAGTCTGATGAAGAGCCTTGGCTTGGTTTAGCTTGCACGTTGTTCTGCTGTTTAAAAACCTCTCATTTATTTATTGTTTGCAGCCTGCAGATCTGACCACATTCTTGTTAATCATAGTTCATGTTTGCAAGTTTGATAAAATTCTCCAATGGTTGAACCTGATTTTGAAGTTTGTGCAGCTGCAACAAAGGAGGAAGCAACCCATATTCAGAAAGATAATTCTGTAAAGGTTATGAAAAGTTTCTATGACTATGTCTAACCTGTGGGATACAGACATGCTTCCCAGTCCTGTGTCTGTGACTTGTTTCGTCAGATATCTTAGACTCACCTCCTGCCCTGTATCTTTTTCCACTTTCCTCACTAAGGAAAAATAACTGTGCTCCTCATGGTAAGGAGGAAAAATGTATTCCAGTCCTGTGTCTGATCTGAAGGATCAAAGGACCAGCATTATGGAGTGCCCTGCAAAACTTTTTGTGCAAAACTCGGGATCTAGTAATGTTGCTCTATTTTATCCTTAAATGTTTGGTACAGAAGATCACAATGAAATTGACACCTCATTGATCACCATACATCTGTGCACATCTGTGTACATCATCAGGTACATCAGCACTGATTGATAATCATGTGATTCACATTATTGTCATATCAACCTTATATGAAATAAAAGCTTTTTTCATTAGTTATTTCACACACTGGTAGGAAAAAACAGCTTTTATATCACTTGCCTTTTTGTATGTGTTATTTTTCTGTAATCTTTTCAGCAACAGACCAAGGATTGGAGGTAAGCTTATTGACATAAATGTTCTTAACAGAATTTGGAAACTCAAATCAATGAAAATCAGCTATAAATTCAGATGCATTTGAGATATCGAGGTAAACAGCATCACAAGAATCTCACCAGTTGTCTCTGACAGTTAATCTGGAACATCCAACTATAAAAGCCTGGTAGTAAGTTCCCAAAAAGATAGCAACCACTTCTGCACTAGAGAAAACCCTTCAATTTTCTCACCACTTGGTTTTCAATTACAGAACTTCTGCTGCCATTCTGCCTCAATACAGGGCAACAAATTGCAGCATGCATCATGTCACCCAAATCAATTATATCTGCTTCCACACTGATTGTTTTCTTTTTTTTTCAGAGTAGTGAACTTTTTTCTTTAACCTTTTAAGTCTCTCTAAATCATGTATTGGCTCTCAGAGCTGTCCCGCTACAGTAACACTTGAGTCACTGTTGTGATGGGCTCCTCTGGCACTTGTGTGGCCATTTTGCATTGCTATAAACTGAGCTATGTACTGCTCCCAAGAGCTATACAAAATCTTGCAATAATTTCTTCTCTGATTTGGAAAACAAGTTTTTGTATGGCACACAGAAATCTAAAATAGGCATCAGAGGTCACGGAGTAATAGTTCAGTCCCAAGAAACACAATGATCAAGCTCTGATAATTTTTATCCAAATTGTGCAGGGGGAGGAAAGTGGTTACACAACCTATTCACAGGCAAGGCATGAAATTGTTGGTATGAAAATGGAGATATAATGATTGGTAATAAACTGATAGACTACAACTACTTCTTTGCATGGGAAATTGCCAGTAAATAAAACATGACAAAGGACTTACAGTTTTAGTTCCTCTTAGAAGCTGATAATTTAACATACATGTTTTGCTCATGTTGGTTAGACAATAAAAATTTCTGAAGGGTCTGAACACTGTATTGGCATTTATTTACTGGTATCTGTCATGTGTTTCATCTATCAAGTGAAATGTTTTTCCTGTGGGATAGAAGATTGAAATTGTATTAGAAACTGTTTGCGAAACTTCTTTCCTATTGTACTCTGGCAGTTTTACTTCCAATCTTGGATAAGGACAGTAAAAGCAAGCTTATAGGAAAAATAAAAACAACAGTATAAGAAGTAACTTATTTTTCTTTTTAAAAAATCCCGAACACATTAATTCTTATTTTATTAGAAAGATGTAGTCTGTCACATAGTAAAATGTAGACCATGTATGAGGATTTTTTTACCTATAGGTAAATATATATTCTTCTATACACACACATACATATTTAGATTGACATTGAGTGAAATACTAAGTTGTGAGAATCAATAACCATTAGTTGTATTGACATGTGTGCCACTGTGGCTCTTCACAGAAAAAAAACTCTGTCATAAGTTGCTCAAAGCCAGGAATAAAGGTCCAAATATTCTTCTTTACAAACGCTGTGGTTCACATCTTATAAAAGAAGGTTAACAGTTAAAAATACCTTTGGTTGTGCAGCCACTGTACATGTATATTTACATGGATTTTCAGTCTCTTTTATTTTGAATACTCATGCTGTGTGAGACTGAAAATTATATGTGGATATATAAAGATGAAATGGGCTTTGAAAACACAGCATTTGTTTTGCTATTTTATTTGCATATAAAATTGGGAATACAATGAGCATCTAGCTACATAGTCTGGAAAGGTGATGACATCGTAGAGCAAAGTCGCTATTTAAGTTAGTAAAAAGTTTTTCAGCATGATTAATTAGCAAATTACTATTGTCATATCATGACTGGTGTATTGTATCTGTACAGTGCCAAACTGTCCAAACCCTAGAACTTGTTTTATAGCAAGTTTTATAGCAACCTCAGATGACACTGATGGATGTAAATGCTTTTATAAATGATGTTGTACACCAGCACTACAATGTGCTCTTGAAGTTCCTTTAATAAAAATAGTGCCTTACAGCATTGATATAACATCTCTGCAGAGTCTTAACCATAATGAAAGTAAAAATGACAATGTGCCAAAATAATATGTCACTGCCAACTTAAACCTCACGGTAACAACTGGAAACACTAGAATTTTTTAAAACATAGCTCTGCTGAAGTAAGGGAAAAAACGGGGGGGCGCGCTCGCAGGTGCTGGGGGACGGTCCGGAGTCAACTACATAATCTCAATGTGAGTATGGAAGCTTCTCGTTTATTAACAAACAAAGCAGTGGTTATATAGACTATGCATATGTTAATCACACGCCCCGATCGCACTTGTGATTGGTCCATAGGTTTACATACTCGGAGCCGTGACCGCCCCCCCTCCGGACGCAGCTCTGCTTCCTGCCGAAGCAGGCACCACGGGGTTCTTTGTTTTGCACCGTTCAAGGGGAGTCCAAGGTCGCTAGCTCTGGGCTTAACCCTTGCTCAAAGCCTGGGTTGCTCAGACTGCTCAGTGGCACAAGATCGTGCCCCTTCTCACTTAACCAAACCTCTACAATTCCCCCTTCTTGTTTGTGAGCAAGCCAGGCCTGATTCACAAGTTTCATTAACGCTTTCTGCAAACAAGAAAATAAACATGGTAACATTAACAAGATAACTGCAATCACAAAAACTCCCGTAAGAACCATTTTTACCGGTTCCATCACCCATCCGATTTCTCGGGGAGGTGTGGTTTTACTGATCGGCTCAGCACCCAAAGTGGTCCCTGGTCGGTGGCCACGCACATATATCCCCGGCCACTAAGGATCACTGTCACCGGTCCTTTCCACTCCCCTGTAGCAAGTTCCCGATAAATCACCTGTAACTGAGGTACAATGGTGTTATTATTAAATTTCAACTGCTGGTGATATACAACAACCGGTGGTTCTTCTCGGTCCCCTGTCAAACACAGAAAATTCAAAGTAAACAACACTTTATGCAACCGCGATGTTGGATCAGTATCTACCTCCTTCTGTCTCCTCAAATATTCCTTTAAAGTTCTATGGGTACATTCGATGATCCCTTGACCTGTCGGGGAGTGTGGTATACCAGTAACATGTTTCACTCCCCAGCGTGTTAAAAATACACGAAACTTTTGGCTGGTGTATGCTGGCTCATTATCTGTTTTGATCTGTTCTGGCACCCCCATAATGGCAAAACACGCCAACAAATGTTTACAAACCTGTTGCGCCTTTTCTCCGGACATTGCAGATGCCCAGATTAACCTCGAGAAGGTATCTACTGTGACATGTACATATTTTTGTCTCCCAAACTCTGGAATATGTGTTACATCCATCTGCCATAGCTCAAGTGCTGCCAAACCCTTCGGGTTTACACCAATACCGATGCCTGGTCCCTGAGCCCCACACCTCGGACATGCTTGAACAATAGATTTTGCTTCATTTTCTGTTATTCCAAATTGTCTCTGTATTCCTTTTGCATTTTGATGGAAATGCTCATGACTTTGTCTAGCTTGTTGAAATTTGTCTAAAGGAGGAATATGGCAAGCAGGACTAACCAGAGAGTCTGCCACCTGATTGCCCTTCCCCAAACCAAGATCCCATTGATGACTCCGTACATGTATTATGCAACAAGGCACACTGCGTTGTCGCGTAATAGACCGTAATTGCAAGAATAACTGCCCAAGGCGGGGATTTTGTGTGTTTCGGAGCTATGCCTCCTCCAAGCGTGGGATGACACCTGCTACGTACATAGAATCTGTGACTATATTTATAGCCCCATCCAGCCAATTTGTTAAGGCCCAGCCTACGGCAGATAGTTCCAGAGTCTGTAAGGTATCATCGGTCTGACCATACAGCATGTGGTGTACCCAATTCCCTTTTTCCTGCCACACGCACATCGCTTTGTGCTGTTTCTTTCCCGCATCTGTATAGACTGTTAACCCTTCCACTACTGGTGTTTTCTGTACTTTAGATTTTTCTATCCATTGATTTTTCTGTAATATCTGCCATAATTTGCCTTTCGGTTGCTGTGAATGGACTCTTCCTTCGTACCCCAAAAACGCCTCCTGAATGGGTCGAGAATTACGGAACCACCATTCTAGGTCTACAGCATTAACAGGAATACTAATATCCACTGGATCCAGTCCCGTTAATTCTATAATCCTAGATCTACCCTTTCTCACTAGTTCCCCTATGGCTTCTGGTCTAGTCTGTATGCTTGTCTTTGGTTGTACACTAAGGAATACCCATTCCAACACCCAAAAAGCTTCATCTTTATCGTGGCATTTGTCGTGGCATTGGTTGTAGCCCTGGGGGAGTTCCCCCTTTTTGTTTTGCCACTGACAAATGACACCACAAACCATATTTTCACTGTTAATTACAAGCAGAGACACAGGTAGTTCACGAATGCGTCGCGATGACCATGCAGTTTGTAATTTGGCGATGATTGACCGCAACGCGCTTTGTTGAGTCTCAGACCGTTGTATGGTGTCAGCAGGGTGAGATCGCCGCAGCAGTTCAGTGAGGGGGGCGATCTCGGTATTCGAGATACCGACACAGTTACGGACCCACTGAATATCTCCGAGAAGTGTTTGTACATCCTTCAGGTTCTTCAAATCTGTATGTAGCTCCACCTTTTGAGGCCGGATTTGAGCATCCGAAATTGTCCATCCTAAGTATTTCCAGGGATCAGTTCGTTGAATCTTTTCTGGTGTAATCACGAGACCTTTCTCCGCCAACGTTGTTGTTAGTTTGTGGAGACTTTCTTCTGAAAAAGGATCGGCCTGGCACAACAAAATATCGTCCATATAATGATAGATGATAGTCTGTGGCCATAGCTGGCGCAATGGTTTCAGTGCCCATGCCACATAAAGCTGACATAACGTAGGTGAATTTTTCATGCCCTGCGGTAGAACTACCCATTCATACCTCTGAGCTGGTTCCACTTTGTTGATAACAGGAATAGAAAAGGCAAACCTCATGGTGTCCTGAGGATGTAAAGATATGGTGAAAAAACAGTCCTTCAAGTCTACAATCAATATATGCCATCCTGCTGGTAACATGTTAGGTGACGGAATACCTGGTTGCAATGCTCCCATTGCTTGCATTTGCTCATTAATTTTCCGTAAATCATGTAATAATCTCCACTTTCCACTTTTCTTAGGGATAACAAAAATGGGTGTATTCCAAGGACTAACTGAGGGTTTGATATGTCCTGCTTTAACTGTTCCTCTACCAGTCCCTTAGTAATCTGCAGTCGCTCTTCAGTCATAGGCCACCTCAAAGCAGTTGTAACATTAGGTTGGTCAACTTAAATACTGTGGCTCCCTGTTGGATATATACACAATCTTTACACCCAAACATTACTGAATACAAAGCAACAAGGCATTGTTAAATAAATCAACAACAAGTTAATTACTGCAACTTAGGCCCTGTGACCAATTACACATGATTAAAATTACTTCCCACATTCACATCCACAGTACTCCTCCACCATTTAACATCTCAACCAAAACGTTACACATGTAAAACATTCACTAACAGGCAAAAATATTAAACCTGTATATTTGGTATTGCAAATACACTTATGTAGCATCTGATTTTACTCCATACTGTGTAACTGCAGCTTTTGCTTGTTGAAGAATTCTCCAATCATGTGGTTCCCATGCCGGGAATCGAACCCGGGCCGCAGGGGTGAAAACCGGGAATGCTAGCGGCTAGACCATTTTCGGAACGGCGCTCGCAAGACCTGCTGGAAAAGTCCGGTGGCGTCCGTCTCCGGGTTCCCACGGTCAGGTGGTGTAGATGAAGTCGATCTTGACGGACAGGGTGAGGGCGGATGGGGCGGGTACTCCGGCGGCGCGGAGGGGAGGGGCCGGTCCCCCTCTCCAGATGCAGCTGAGCAGGGTGAGGGGCTGACCACCCCTCCCCCTCCTGTTTCCGCTCCCTTTGCCACGCAGTCCTAGGAGCGCCACGTGGTTCTTTGTTTGCAACCTCCACCTCTAAATTCTTACTGCGCCATCTCTCCCGGGAGTCCGCCGCTTCTACCGCCATACGGACCTCAGTGATAGATGGTTTTATTGTCGCTGACATGCCCTTAACTGCCGGTAACCCGAACAAACGAGCCAGAACCCGAGTTTTTTCCGTTTTAGCGGGGGAGGGTGGGCTCCGGCGGCGCCGGCCGTATCTCAGCAGCCGCGCGGGCGACCTCTCTTTCTGCCCTCGTAGTTTTTAAAGTCTCTATCACGTTTTGCCAGAGTCCACGCACCTCCTTAATTTCTTTTTCCTCGGGGTCCCTCTCAACAGTCTTTTCCCACATGTCTCCCACTTCTCTCCATTCCTCCACAGAAAATACAAGCGCTGTGTCTTTAAAATGTCCCCAGCGCTGGCCCAACTTTATCAGCTTAATTAGCTGTTTCTCCGCTGTTTCGCTCCCTCTCTTAGAGAGGATACCTGCGAGTAACGTGGCTGCAGCCTCTGTCTCCATGGCTGCCCTTTTTCCAGTGTCTGCTCTGTCCTTTATTGGACCTGAACAGCACCAACCAGTGTCTGCTCTGTCCTTTCTTGGACCTGAACAGCACCTGAACTCTGGGAGCTGAGTGGCCAATTCTTCCAGTGTCTGCTCTGCCCCTTTTTGAACCTGAACAGCACCTCTCCCAGCCGTCTTTTTCCCAACACCTCCTTTTCGCTGCTTACCGCAGTCTAGGAGAGAGCACGCCGAAGGGAACCATCCTCTGCTACCAGTTGAAGTAAGGGGAAAAATGGGGGGGCGCGCTCGCAGGTGCTGGGCGACGGTCCGGAGTCAACTACATAATCTCAATGTGAGTATGGAAGCTTCTCGTTTATTAACAAACAAAGCAGTGGTTATATAGACTATGCATATTTTAATCACGCGCCCCGATCGCACTTGTGATTGGTCCATAGGTTTACATACTCAGAGCCGTGACCACCCCCCCCCTCCCCAGACACAGCTCTGCTTCCTGCCGAAGCAGGCACCACGGGGTTCTTTGTTTTGCACCGTTCAAGGGGAGTCCAAGGTCACTAGCTCTGGGCTTAACCCTTGCTCAAAGCCTGGGTTGCTCAGACTGCTCAGTGGCACAAGATCGTGCCCCTTCTCACTTAACCAAACCTCTACACTCTGCAGTTCCTTTTGCTTTCATTCTGCAGTCCCCTCATCATTTCTGTCTGGCAGGTAAGGAAGTTTCTTTCTCGGCTCAGGCATTATTTTCTGTTTTATACCTCCTATATGAAACCTCCTATACAAAATTAAATCCCTTTCTTCCTTCCTTCCTTCCTTCCTTCCTTCCTTCCTTCCTTCCTTCCTTCCTTCCCTCCCTCCCTCCTCCCTTCCCTCCCTCCCTCCTCCCTTCCATCTTTTGGTTTTCACAAGCAAACTAATAATCTGTGCCCTTACAGCTTAGAGCTGTTCTCCTTCACATCGCATACGGGTTCTTTTCAAAGATTTTCAGTACTGCTGGACTGCTCTACAATAGCGGTTTAGAAGACAGGTCCTATTGTTTTGTAGAATGTGTATCCTTAAATCATGTAAACCTTAGACTTTTCAGGTCAGTTTGCAAAGGTACAAATATGTCTTATCCTATGAAAGGCTGAGTCAGAAAACACACGGAAATAGAAAAGGCTAGTGGTGTGAGCTGGTAGTGATCTTAAAGTTTCTAGTAATTAGTTTGTAATACAGTAGTTTTTCATTTCAAGTCCAGTTAAATTATTTGAATTTGTTACTTTTTTTTTTCTTTTACATTGCTGTGCCATAGGGCTTAGTCCACATGGAATTCCAACATTGTCCACCAACAGAAGGGGGAAGTAGCACCTCAGTTGAGATACCAAAAGATGTCCTTCCATCATGAAAGCTGAAAAATTCAAGGTAGTAGACATAAAAAGAGCAAATTAAAAGAAAACACTAAAACTTGGGAAGTCTGGGTTAGTGCTGGCGTTTTGTCATTAACTCATGTTAACAGATTAAAATGAAATATTGTAGCTACAAAGAAAGGGTGGTATTTCTAGGGCTAAACCACAGTACTGTTTATGCATAGGTCTGGAATCCATTTCTAGTCTAAGCTTGCCCTTCCTTTCCATCCTGAGTTTAGACAATGGAAATATGGATGCTGATACCTTGACTCATACTATATTGTACCTTTCTATATCACTTTATTGTGCTCCTTGCTGATGGTCTGAACTGTACCAGTGCAGTATTTCCTACACTGAGATTCCTACTCAAAGTCCTGCATCATAAATAGAGGTTTATGCTACTCATACTCACACTGATTTATTAATGTGCATGTCAGTTTAAGGTTCAAGAGATACATTCTAGAAAGGGGGACAAGTTAGGGATAAGATAGTTTATTGAGGACACCAAATTATTCAAGATAATTAAAACTGAAATGAATTACAAAAAGTTGCAGAATAAACTCATAATACTAATCGGTAAATGGCAGATATAAACTAATGCACTTGAATCAAGACAAGATATTGTAAATCAAAGCTCTGATAGCTTGAGTCCTTTTGGATCTTTAAAGGCAGGCATTCAAAGATGTCAAATCATCCGTTATGTTGTTGGGGGATTTTTTTTGGTTTGTAGCATTTTGGGTTTTTTTAATCAGGTCTGTAAATCTTCTGAGGTCTTTTTAAAGAAAAAAATTTAGGGAAATATGAAAGAAAACTCCGTAGTATGTTAGGTAAAGATGTATTTTAAAACAAAGTTATATTGCTCTTAATATATTTCATAATAATAGTAAGTTTTTTATATATATGTCTGTAGTTTTAAAATACCAATTAAATAAAATTCACTAGATCTGCTGGTTGACCCATACAATTGCATACAAGTCCAAAAGACTTGCAGTTTAAGATAGTGCAGAAAAAGATCTGCAGACCCACAAACCACATTCACAATTAATTTTGCTGCCCTCAATATTTTGCTGCTCTATTTGGCAACCTATTCTGCTTTTATGGCAGAGTCAGCCCTGTTTGCATACTTATGACCTGTCTATTATTAGTCCATTTCCTTAAGGAAAAAAAGTTACTTGTTTGAAATTAATCTTTAAACCAGCTGACCAGAAGCTGCAATATTTGCATTCTTGCAAATCTGATACACCAAGGCACATTAATTCTACTTTTTTTACCAGCTGGCCAGATTATTTTTGCACTTCTTTTCTTTTTTATAAGTGCACATACTAATGTTATTCTTTGCTTAGCTTTCTTATTTATTGTACAGTTTTATAAATATGTTCTTAGGGAGGCTAGGAAAAATGAATTTCAAAAGAATGGGCATTTTTTCTTTTTGTTATTCAGCAACTCTTTTTTATAAATCGGTTTGTTTATACATAGACAATGAAAATCTTTAATCCCGCAGAAATCTGCTCTGATTCCTCTGCTTCTGACACTCATTATTATATACTGCAACTCTTCTGCTTTATTAGTGATAACTCAAAAGACAATAAAAATTTTTCCATTCTTATCCATGAGCATGAAACTTATGCATTGGATATGCAATTGATTTTGAGTGGATTAGTTCATGAATTCACCTACAGCCCCACTGAAGTGGGGCAGAAATTTTAATAAATAAAGCTGTTGTCATATACAGTATTTTAAAATTTTATAAGTAGACTTCAGAGCGAGATTTCTCATTTGTGATAAAGACCATCAGGATAATGACTTTTTAAAGGATGAGCAGGCTTAAACCACACTTCTGGCTTGTGCAACAATACACTTTCAGGATAAGATTAAGAAAAATATTTAAAGGTAGGCAGCGACATAATCTGTAACAAACTAGATAAAACTTACTGGTAGCAGATTCCTCTGAAGTATTGGGCATAAAAGTAAAATATTAAAAAGGCAGATATAAATGATATATATGGTCCTTGTGCAAAAAGCAGCAATCTTCTGAGATTTCTGTATTTCAGAATAGAGGAAATATTTCCAAACAGCCTCTGAGGTCCCAGGTTCAGGTCCATGGACTGAACAGGAATTTTCCTGGCCAAACAGGAAGTTTCATACTATCCAGCCAGGCCCTTGCCTTGAGCATTCAGAAACCAAGACATTAGGTCACCCTCAGAATCGACTATAAGTAAACTTAATATCAGCCAGTTTCAGCTTCTGTAAATTACAATAGGCACATTAACTAATACCAGCTGTGGATCCAGGCCAGCTGTTGCCAGTCTTCTCCTATATAGTTTAATTTGCAAGAGTCTTGTTTTTTTTTTAAATTGCCTTTGTCTTTAACATTGAGTAAGCAGTACTACCACTTGGTCAAAATTACTAGTACTTCCATGGATATATCTATTAGCCCATTCTTTACTGTCTTTGACTCTGTTAAATATACAGAGCTAGGAAAAGACTGTTTAAGGAAGGTTTTCTGTTCAGAATCTATGTTAAATTCCTTCCGGTTATTGTTTGGCCAAAGACATGAGACGACTGTTTTTTGTGGTGGAGGCTTCATCTCCATTCAGTTTACCAATTTACTTTAGTTATTTTGCATGCTACATAGAAGTTATGTTTTCAGATACAATAAAGTTTAATCCAATCTCTAAGAACATAGGAGGATCTAGTATTCTTTTTTTCTCATGGCATTGTGTTATATGTACAGTTTTTATGGATGCTTTAGATTTATTCTCTAAAGACGAGATTCAACTGTTTCTTGTCACTGTGATATTTCCATTAACTTTCACTCTCAGTGATACGCAAAAGCCATTAATACTTTTAGAAAAAAAAGTTCCTCTGCTGTTTGAGCTCTATTATTTAAACATTCCTTAAAAAAATGAGCAAAAAACTACCCACTGAAAACAAATATCTTCTGTGCAACTAATTATCCCTAAAAAAAAATAAATACAATTGTTTTCTACATGTATGCTCTAATTTTTCCTAGCTTTTGTTCATCAGCAAGTAGCAGAAAGAGTAGTAGGAAAAGAAAGATTGAATGACAGCTTCCAAGATTTTCTTTGATACCAAGTTAATTGTTACAAATGAAACTTTAGAGTTTATTTTAGTTTCTTATGAGCCGTAGTGGTTCCTTGAACTATCTTCAAGAATAAAAAAAGAGCCCGTCTCTGTTGCTGCCACATTTTTGTCTTTGAGAATCTGGCACCCACCTTAACACCCCCTTAAATAAATTCTACTTCTGCCCAGACTTCTGTCACTGTCTCAACATCTAGATTTACTGTGATATTAGTAGAAATATGGGAGGTTACTCTTAGCAGAAAACAAAGCAATAAACCTTATTTTGAATCATATTGTTAAAATGAGTATGTGATGCTGTTATTTCCCAAACAATAATACGGTGAAGTCACTATGCCCACTTTTTAATGATAATAGCATTCTCTTACCAATATTTATCCCATAAATATCAAATTACATAACTGAGTTAACTAAGATAAATGTAGGATCCAGGTGTATGACACCTATAAGATTTAAAGAAATGACCCCATTTCTTGCCTCTTCCAGAACGGAAAGGGAGACAGGCTTCTTTTACTTGCTATGAAAACCTTCAAAGACTTAGTCTGGCCTTAAGTGTCTATATTTTTAGCAACCCATATTTGATATCCATTTTGTGCTATGCTTGTACATGCAAAATATTTCTTTGAGAAAGGACTCATAGCAATTGTCAATTTCCAATAAAGTTTAGAAGTATATATAGAGAAGTAATGTATAGAAAAGTAATGTACAGACTGTTTTTCAACTTGGGCACCTGTATAGTCTGTAAATACATGATCCTTATTTCTCTTGAAAATTCTGGCCTATTCTGGAAAGCATTCTGGAAATCATTTAGCCTAACACCTGGATGGCAAATTGGAAAAATTTAGTATGTGTTTGTTTTAGTACAAAATTCCACACAGTGATGATGTTTAGTAAGTCTAGAAGGAAAGCCTTTCTTTTCTGGACATTTCACAGTTGTTTCTTTTCAAGACTTGTAAGATACCATGTGCTTGATTTTTATACAATTTGACAGAGAACACTGCAGCTTGATAATCATTTGCTGCAAGCCCCATGCTATACCTTGTCACTGAAATAACAAGGCTGTCTTTAACCTTAAGAATGAAATGATATTTTGCATGTATATGGCTGAAGAAAACCTTCTTAGTATGTTCTGTCTTCTTCTGAAACTTTTTTCCCATATTTCATCTAAGAATATGTTCAGTGTTCATCTAATCTCATTCATCTGGCCCATTAATCTGCAGTATATTCAAAAGTATTTTCAAATATCTTCTTTTGTAAAGTTATCATGTGTGTCAATAAAGCATTTGAATTTTGACTTCTAGTTTTCAAAAAAAAACCCAACTTAATTCCCTTGTCACAGCTTGACAGCCTCATTGAAGTGGTGGCTAGGTTCTTGTAATTACCCATTGCAACATGCTCCGAAGTGTCATTTTAGTAAAACAATGTAGCTTTTTCCTTATCAATAAAGGTCAATTAGCAAGAGATGTTTGTGTTACTGAAGGTAAAATGGCAGTTCTGAGAGATCATCACTTTGCTGTTCTTTCAAGTTCCTGGATTTTGATTATAGTAGCGGAGTATTTCATGTTGATTCTTTGTTTTCTTATTCAGTGTATAGACTTACACCTTGCAATATGAACAAACTGTGAGAAACATCAGTAGATGCTGAAAAAAAAGCAGAGATAGGTTGAATGTTTTCTTCTGGTAAGGTTTTTCCTTTCTTTTCCTTGTTTTTTTATACCCACCTATTCCTTCTTCTGGTAGGTCTTGTCACATACTTTAACAAGAAAAAATACCTTTTGGGTAATCAAGAGACACGAAATTCGAGGGTTCTGGTAGTCCAAATGTAATGTAAGCCTTGCAGCCAGATTAGAACATTCTTTTTTAAATGAATGGCATATCTGTTAAAAAATAGTTTTGGTCTTCCAAACCCTGTAATGAGTTCACGTTGAATCTGCTGAATAATTACAGCTGTGAAGGCAACATAATCAACAAACAAAATCCTGGAGGCTAGTCTCATCAAGCTGCCAAGGTAGGAAATGGCATTTATTATCCCAGTGATTATGAATGTGGAAGACTTGGATTCTTTCTTTACCTCAGGTATGGCAATTGATGTGATCCTGAATAGAGTAGCTAAGCTGAGTGAATCCTTCTCTGCATCCTTTCTCTATTCCAGTAAGGATCATTCTGCGAAAAATCCTTCAGAAGCCAAATTATATACTGGCAACGTGAGTGGCAGATTTCTACTCCTGCTTGTTTGCTTTAGCTTTTTTAACACGGAAGTGTTTCAGTGACTACTCCTTTTTTTTTTTTCTTTTTTTTTTTCCCCCTGGAAGGGAACAGTCAGTCTCTCATAATTTCATTAAATAAAGCTATAATAGATACATGCCTTAGTTCTTTTGTCCCTCCAAACTCATGCACTTCTGGATACAGGTTTAATCCCTGGTTAAGGGAAAATCTGTGGGAATTCCTTGTTAAAATATTATTAGCCCTTGATGTGAATAGTTACTAGGAACAGTTGCTTTATGACTAAGTAAAATGAGAATAACTGATATAAGAAAAAGTAGTATAGTATTGTGATAAATGGTTATGTATAACCACAAACTGAGAAAAAGTATTCATGGTTGCAAGCTAAACCAGATTGATTTATATTTCTTTTTAAAACATGACTTAATTAAAACAAGAATGTATGGGGTAGTCAAGATTTATAGAAGAATACCCAAAACACTCGAGGTGATAAAATGGAAAGCATGAAGCAGCCAAAGCCATCAGGTATGTCAGATAACCAGAAGAAAGAGCAGAAGATCAGGGAGTGTTTGCAAGGATGCCAGTGATCTGTGTGTTGAGGAGCCTGAGAGGTGCAAGAACGTAAACTGCTTGACTTTCAGAGGCCAAGGTGATGACAAACCCTGTGAAACTTGGGAGAGAAAATCCAAATAGAGAAATGAAAGGCAGAAAATGCAGTATTCGATTAGCATCTGAGGATACAATTTGAAGATAAGCGTGAAGGGAGTGTGAAATGGCAGTTGTCTGAGCTGAATGAAATGCAAACACTAGTCATAACATCAAGAACATTTAATTTTACATTTTCTTCAGTCTTTAAAATCGTAATTGTTAGTAGAGGGAATGTGAACACCTATTTCCCTCTTATTAGGAAAAACATATGTGACTATTTGGCAGTAATATAAAATTAGTTTATTTTTAGATCCCTATACTGACTTTTAACAAGAGCAGAATGAATGAGCAGAATTATAAATCAAAACCTCCTTTCCTCCCCCACAGTACTTTTGGCCCAAGAAGAAATAATCTCAGCTGCTATCACCCTAATATCTACTAGCATATTGCAGAAAACCACTTTCACTAATAAAACCTTCAAAAGTCTATTCAGAATGTCTTTAACATCACAGCAGCATGAAGAGGTATTAACACAGATGACAATTTGATCTCACATGATTCTGAAGAGAAGCCTATTTAAAAAAATCAAAATAAATTTCAAATACAGAAAATTATTTTGGTTTTGATCTCTTCCTCTCTGCTTCTATGTAATTTTCATTTAATTCTATGATTTATATATCCTCTGTTTTTCCTTCGTCTACTCTTTTTATTCTTTCTTTTCAGGATTTCTTAAGTCAATATGAATCTGATAACTTCTGTGCTTCAGTTAACCTTTTGAACCTACAATGCTTGTATGGATTTGAAATCAAATCAGATGAATTTATTTACCCATACTTACTAATAGCCCAGATATAAGTCTTTTAAAAAGTATCTGTTTATCAGCTGCTGACTGAAATATTTCCGCACCTTCAGGGAGAATTTGGCAGAGTTTAGTTTGCGTTTGACCTTGTATAAGTTTGCATAAAAAGTGGAAGACAAATTACTTAAGGATAACCTCACAATATGAGCAGAAGGCCAAAACAACAGCAAATATAAATTGGCATACTTCCAATGATTTCTGTGAAGCTGCACCAATTTAGACTAAGGGTCTGACCTGGAGCTATAACATGGTTACATACCTATCACCGTGGTATCATGCTGTGCAAGTCATGAACTACCTCTCCTTTCTCATGAGAGCAGTTCCACTGAAATAATTAATAGCCTCATGAAGAGGGCAATCTATTTGTTACTTCTATGATGAACTCACAGAAAGTTTTTGTGATACACAAGGGTTTTATTTATTGTGTAAACTATAAATATATGCAGTCTGTGCTTTTGTATCAGCAAACTGCCAGGTAATATTTGTTTGAATTACTTAGAATCATGCAGATGCCACTTTGCTAACGCTTTTGAACAGCTGGCCTACACTTACTAGGAATTACAGAGTCACTTTAATATAAAGGAGTGTAGACAAAAGAAGTGAAACGGCCAGCGCTACTATAATTTTACATTGGAAATGAAATCCATAAGCAAGTCTTTGTATCATCTAACTGGGGAAAGTAAAACACACAACCCCCTCACCCCCAAACAAACAAAATAAATAACTGGCATCTAAAAATTTAGCTGAATAATCTCCTTATGGTCCCCACAGGTATACTGGCATTAATGTAAAAAACCCTAGAAATCTTTGAATGAAGATCACTGTATAACACAGAATTGTCATGGGGTGAAGCTTACCTGAAAACACAGCCCAAACTAATGAGACATAGACTACATCTGCCCAGGTCTAACTGACTGAGTTAATAAGGACCTAAAAAACAAAGAAGGAATAGATTAATTTTGTTATACTACTGTTGTTAATCTCTGACTTATTGTAACAAAAGTAATGAATAAAAGAATAGCCCTCCTTATTACACCAGAGAAGGTAGAGAACACATAAGTTGTCCTCCAACAGTATGCAAAAGGTTGGGCTCAAAATGGAGCCAAGACCCATTTGGGCCAGGCTACCAGATAGGACCTGATGCCTGGAGCAGCAGGACTGGCTGAGGTGAGGGTCCCAGTCCCAGTCCCCTGGCTTACAATGCCTTTCTGAGCTGATGTGGAGTGGCAGGGACCTTGTTCACTGCTAAAGTGTGGTGTGCATGTCACAGATTAGAAAGCATAGAATAGCAATTGCAATCACCCACTGAACCCATCCTGCTTAGCAAGTGGATTTGAGATAATATGTCCCTGAGCAATGTGGTTCTGTTCTTGTGGCTGCCCCACCTCAGTTCCCCTGCTACCAGGACAAAATATTGATGCTGTCACCATATTAATTAGCTATACCTGCACTATTCCCACATGAGTTTTCAAATAAAAACCCTTACTTTTCATTTGCTGGTATGGGAGAATGCGTAACAAGTAATTTGTGGTAAAGATATTGTTAGTAAAGTAAAGAGCCACAGTAGTCACTGACTCTTGCTATCGCTAACTTTTGTGAGCCCTGCTTTTCAGGACACCCAGTGCATACAAGTTGAGTTCTGCTGTCTCCAGCTTCCTGATTCTAATTTTTCTGATTTCTTTATATTGTTGAATATTGCCAGTTGGGGCAACAAATTCTCTTTTTTCCAGGATGTTGTCATAAATTTCTTACTGTACATTCGCTTGTTTGGCTGCTGACATGTAGCAATATTTATTCTACATGCTGATACTTTGTCACGGTTTAAAGCTGGGCTGGCTATTAAACCTGCGGCAGATGCCCTCTGTTATCCCCCCCCCTCCCCCCAGAGGGAAAGGGAAAGGGAAAAGGGAGAGAGACTTCTGGGTTGGAAAATTAAAACAGTTTTAATAAACTATAATAATGAAAAAAAAGTATAATAATAATAATAGAAATAATCAAATATATACAAATATATATACAAAACCAAGATTGAGCTCCCCTGAAGTCAGCCACGTCACCACCGGCACTGCAGGGCAGGCTCCGGGAAGGCCCAGCCTGGGCCTAGCGATGGTCGAGAGCTGGATTCAGGAACGCACGGATCGGGATCGGGGGCAGCAGGAAAACAGACGGAGTCCTCCCTGGACACCAGCCATAGCAGAAAGAGAGCGAGACCCTCGTGATCCCCCCGCTTTATACTGAGAATGACGTGTATGGGGTGGAATACCCTCGTTGGTCAATTTTGGGTCACCTGCCCTGTCTGCTCCCCCCTGCAGCTGCGACCCCCCTTCGGCTCTTCACTCGTAAGCAATGAGGAATTCAGCAGTGACCTTGGTTTCTCTCAAGAACAAGTACAGCAAGAGCCTTTCTGCACAACATCCCTACCGGTGCCTCAGTGATAACTACAAACTTCGAGCGTTATCAGTCCTGGAAGCAGACACTGTCTGCAAAAACATGCAGTTAGTTTCAGAAAGTGCAGTTACTTAGAGGAGATTTAGCTGAAAGCAAAAATCACTGAAAGGAAAATCGGCCCGGTTTAGGCCAAACCAGGACATACTTCTAATTGTCCCCTAACTTCTTCATACTCCCTTTCAAATCTGAAGTGTATTGAACTTTTGCTCATTGTACATCAGATGCCAGGGAGAGTGGATGACAATTTTGTAAGGTTGAGCATGGAGCAGCCTCATGCACTATGAGGGCATGTAGGCTGGTGGACAAATAATTGTCTCATGAATGCATTGCATATCAATAGCTGTCATAAAAGAATTTTTTCCTGTTCTTTACTGATGTATCTGACATCAGTCTCCTTTCAGTATCCATGAATCAAAAAAGTATTATTTTCCAAAAAATATAAAACTGAATCCTTAGAGATATTTGAGATTAGAGGTATTTAAAATAACCTGCCGATGAGAATATATTACAGAGCTGGCTAATGTTCAGCATAAATATTCAGAAGGAAAAAAAAAAAAGAGTAAAGGCTCTGTTTGTGCCTTTCAAGTGATAAACCAAACCCAGAGATTTAAGAAATAACTATTAACTTTATGCACTAGGCTCTTGGTTTTTGTTTTCCATCTCACCAAGACATTACATGACTAGTGATACAACATAGCTCTGAAGAATGAACTAAAAAGCTCTATGTAAGTCTTAAAAAGAGTGGTAAGAGAGAAGGATATATCAGCCAGAAAAGGCGCAATTTGGGGAAGCAAGTCCAAGAAAACAGAGCAAAAATGGAGATTTCTCAATGTTCAATGACAGCTAGGCAGATATATTCTGATATGCCTGGTATGAAGTCTTCATGATGAAGATAGAGATGGGATGTGTAACAAGATCTTCCAGACAGGAAGAAAGGGAAAACACCAGTCATATCACAATTAGCTGATTTTAGATGACACCCAAATGTGGCAAAAAAAAGGAAAAGAAAAAAATAGATCATCTTCTCAATTGTAGCTGTCAATAAATCTCACCCAAAACAAAAAGTCAGTTTTAGGATCAGAACTCTTTTGACATTTTTAATTAGATTGCAAGTCCCCTGGAAACTCCATACCTTGCCAAGACCTGTATTTTTAGGCCTAGATCCTGCAAGTATAAGGATGTTCACCTTCACATGACTATTACTGTGATATTCAATGAATGTCATGGATGATTCTTTATGCAAATTATGCAGTGAAGTAATTTGCATAGTTGCAAATCATTTTACATAACTTCCATTTACGGTCTGCCTCAGAGTCAAGGGTAGTACCGAGAATATTAAAACCTGTGTACGAGGTTCCTGTGTGAAGGTAATTTTTTTCAGGGTAGATAAATAGCTTGGGGTTGGTGGAAATCTCTGAGCTTGCTTGAAGGTAGGATCGAGTGCACCCTCAGCAAGTTCGCAGACGACACCAAGTTGGGTAGGAATGTTGATTTGCTTGAGGGTAGGAAGGCTCTGCAGAGGGATCTGGACAGGCTGGATCCATGGGTCAAGGCCAACTGTATGAGGTTCAACAAGGCTAAGTGTCGGGTCCTGCACTTGGGGCACAACAACCCCATGCAACACTACAGGCTTGGAGAAGAGAGGCTGGAAAGCTGCCTGGTGGAAAAGGACATGGGGGTGTTGATCGACAGCCAGATGAATATGAGCCAGCAGTGTGCCCAGGTCACGTGGGGCCAAGAAGGCCAGTGAGTTGGCCTTCTTGCCAGTGTGGCCAAGAAGGCCAACAGCATCCTGGCTTGTGTCAGAAATAGTGTGGCCAGCAGGACAAGGGAAGTGATCGTCCCTCTGTACACGTCACTGGTGAGGCTGCACCTTGAATACTGTGTTCATTTTTGGGCCCCTCACTACAAGAAAGACATTGAGGTGATGGAGTGAGTCCAAAGCTGGTGGAGTGTCTAGAGAACAAGTCTTATGAGAAGCGGCTGAGGGAACTGGGGTTGATTAGCCTGGAGAAAAGGAGGCTGAGAGGAGACCTTATTGCTGTCTACAACTACCTGAAAGGAGGTTGTAGCAAGGAGGGTGCTAGCCTCTTCTCCCAGGTAACAATAGGACTAGAGGAAATGGCCTCAAGTTGTGCCAGGGGAGGTTTAGACTGGATATTAGGAACAATTTCTTCATGGAAAGGGTTATCAAGCAGTGGAACAGGCTGCCCAGGGAAGTGGTGAAGTCACCATCCCTGAAAGTATTTAAAAGACAAGTAGTTGTGGTGCTTAGGGATATTGTTTAGTGGTGGAGTTGGTTGTGTTAGGTTAATGGTTGGACTTGATGATCTTAAAGGTCCTTTCCAACCAAGAAAATGATTCTATGATTCTATGATTCTATTTTCAGATTAACAAGAACATTGAATATGTGAGTATGTGCTGAAAATCTTGGGTATTTCCTGAATCTCCTGTTCTAACAAAGGGGGTTCTCTGCTTAAGGAATAGATGGTGGTAGGAGAGATCCAGAGGCTCTTGGATCAGTGAGAGTTGAAAGAGGGCTGGACTCTGAGAGCAGTTGAGTTTTTTGATGTGCCTGTGAGAGAGCGAGAAAAAGTGTGGAGGTTTTTTCCAGACTGTTGCAGGGTATGCTGGGGAGCTCATCTCCCACAGTGTCTCAAAGCTACCTGGACCCTTTTCAGGTTGATCCGAGTCGGGCAAGAGGGGGCGACAATGAAAGATAACTTTGGGCCAGCACTGAGCACACTCAGTGTCCATGGTCCCTTGATCATTTCTGCTACAGTGGCTGCTGGTCTCATTCAAGCCATATTCTCTGTCTTCCTGTTGAGGCCTTATTAAAAATACATTCAGAAAAACCTGTTGAGTTTTTGTGGCCAGCAGGCAGAAAGTGGCTATATTCTAAAAAGACAAAACTGAAAGAAAATTCCTTCTTCTTCCCCTATTTTGCCTAGATGCATAATGAAACACATGGATACGACAGGAGGATATCAAATATAGTTTGATAGTTGGCCTTATGAAGTATTAATGTGTTCAGCTAAGCACACAGATGATCCCTTTTCTGGAGTGATGCTTAGATTCTGCTCAAGCTGGAACTATCTTTATATTGACTAATGCAGTGGGCCCTTCAGCCCTGTTTTACTTGTAGACACTCATATAATACAAATAATAAATATTACTTCTGATATTCCATTCTGTGGCACAAGAGTCATCTAATTATATGCATAAGTTGCCATTCAAGTGTGCAGATATGAAAAATATGTTCAACAAGTGATCCAATCATTGAACATTTAAGAATATAAGAGAAATGTTAAGCTACTAAATTTTGAAATGCTACAGCATTATAAAATCATTTAAATCCAGAACAATTTCATTTGACACCATTCAGATCTGGAGCAGAATATATCTTGCAGTTCTTAAGTGAAACCGTTTGTGGTTAGAATAGGCTGAAAAAGTGGTGACTTGCTATATTTAGATATAAGAAAGCTTTGATTGTAGCAGATTTACATAGTTTTGACAATAAATCCACTGAGAAGTATTTCCTGTAACACAGTCCATGTTGGCAACAGAGTCACACAAGAGCAGTGGACAGTGAAGCCGGCAGGTGGTAGGACATGGGACTGCACTGGGGCATGGGAAGAAGGCAGGCATTAAAGGCACAGAGTAAAGCTAGAATTATCAAGAATGGTTTCCAATTTTTCATGCTTGGCTTCCCACTTCAAGCTTGCCTACTGATATGCGATACTAGACTTGTGATACAAAGTACATGGTAGAAATAGACAAGGAGAGAAGCAGATTTGTGAAGGCTTTTGTATCAAAGGCAGTGCAGGAGTGAAAGTCTGGAGAGAAGGTACTTCTCCTACCCTTTGCATAACCATAAAAGGACTAAAAAGAAACTTTTTTTTAGTGTTAAGACCACAAAGTCAAATAACATGGGATTAACTGTAGCTCTTCTTGGACCAAAAATAATTTCCTTTGAACAAAAACCAGTTCAACAAAATCCATGTAAAATTCTTCTATTTAAAATTTCAGAAAGAGATGGTTTTCTTAGGTGCCTTAAATGCATCTATCATAAAGAACTGCATTCTTGATCGTAGGAGTTTGTATGCCAGTATAGTGTAAGCTCATAGAAAATTATTATGAACTTACTCATACTTTTATTGTATTTCTTCTATCTACTTGAAGTCAGTGAAAGGTAACAAAGTCAGAATGGTGGAATTTTGCAAACAGAATCAGAGGTTATACTGTTCCATCTCTTTTAAGTGCTACTCGTGCCTGAAAAAGAAAAAAAGTCCCTGCCATTTGAAGCTGGATGTTAGGTTAGACTGAGTCTTTATTATTTCTCACAAAGCTGCAGCTGAGTGAAAATCAGGAATACAACATGTTTTGTAATTATGATGATGCCAATTATTTTTTCCTTTTTTCCTTTGGGTGAGTGGGTTGGGAAGAGGGGTTGCTTTTTTATTTTTCTTCTGTTGTTATGAAGAAAATTTCTTCTGGGTATATAAGGTTGTCAGATTTATTACCAACTCCTTCTGATTCCTATTACTGCAAACAGATTTTTCTGAACAAAGTATACTTTTAATAGTATTTAAGTTGCCTATACTTTTTAAAGAAACTCAGAATTTCTATATCATTTATCTCCAAAATGATTAGGAATTCATTTTCTTCACAGAGATCTTCAGTTGGTTACGGCAAAAGGCAAACTGTTTTTTGGTTCTTTGCTACTGGTAAATTTCCATTCAAATAATAAATATATTGACAATGATAATAACAATAAACTCTTCAGAGTAAGGACTGTATGGAGGCAAGCTGTGAGGAAGAAACAATGAACTATTTCTGCAGACATATTTTCACTCATCAGCCAATAAAATTAGGTAAACTGAGGTTAGGTATTGGTGTGCAAAGGCCCAGAAAAAAGCTGATTAGTTACTTAAAGTCCTACTGAAAATTTAAGAGACCAAGCCATGAAACAAAGAACCTGCCTTTGTCTCCACCCAGGAGAGAACAATTAAAATCCTTTTTTCTGGATGCTGGATCAGCAGCCAGTGCCTGAGGAAAGACTGTGGAGGGACAGTGGCCAGGGAATCAGCAGGCTGCCCCGGGGCCAGCGTCTTGCTTTTCCTTAACGTCCCTGTCAGTGCTGAGCTGGGCATTAGGAGGCAGGAGGGAGACAGAACAGGAGTTGCTTTGGGATACTGGACTAAGGAAAAAAAGAAAGTGATCTTCAGATCAAGGAAACACCTTCTGTTTTTTGTGCCTTCAGTGTTCAAGGAAACAAAACACTTTTTACTCTTTGTTTTATTAAGTCTTCATCAAAGACATACTTCACTAACAGAATCAATTTCCAAGCCAAGAAAGACAATCCATTAGATCAAAATATTCAGTTTCTTGGGACAGGAAGCAGTGAAACTGGTGTTAGCAGTGAGATCCATTTTTCCAACGAAGCAGATTGCGTGTTCATATTGCTGTTGAATCAATACGCAATAAATAATGGAGATGCTCAAAGATACAAAAATAGCCAAAAGGAATCGATATAAGATCAAAAGGAATTAAAATAAGACTTAAAACCAAGCCAGGAGACTCCCCAAAATGAATTAAAGCAACATCTGGAAACTTCCCAAAAAGAATTGTCAATGAATTATTGTTAGAAATGATATCTTTGTCTGAGTAGCAACTACAAAACTCTGCCTAGTCTGATAAAATGAAGGGGAGCCATGAACCAACTGCCCTAGATCAACAGGTTTTCCAGGAGTAGAGGAGACCAGGAAAACTTTATCTAACTTGAAATTTATTAACATAAATGGGCAGGCAGGGTTTTGGACCTGAGAAGAGAACAGTCCTAAGAAAATTAAGGGGACTATAGAAGACAACTCACCAAGTCTGGGTGAGGGATTGAGCCGGATGAGACAGAGACTGAGGCAGGATGTTTGCTGAAGATTTCCATCTTGGTTTTGCTCAGCTGGGAGAGGCCGGATTGGCTCAGCTCAGATAATACAACCCTCCACCCCTGTATTTTGAGGGAAAACTCCCTGGGAAGCTTATTTGTACATTTCAACATCCTAGTCCAAATGAATGGTTGGGGAGATGAACAGATGAACAACATATGGTCAGAGGCATGGAGCTGTTGTGAGAGGCACTGTTTGCTCTGAACCCGTAGGCACATTTCCGTGTTAGCGGCTGGCTGTCTTGTCTATCCCCCCATCAATTCCTCCTAAACACAGCTCTTAAGCACATTTGAATAATTTTGACTAGCAGGAGAAGTAACTAAAAACCTAAAAATACCATCCAGTCAAATTGTTTGCGTGTAGTGAATTGCAGCCAAGCAGCTGTGCTCCGGTCAAAATTTATGGGCCTGATCCAAAGCCTGGTGAAACATCTCTTCTGCTTGCTGTGATGCTCACTTTTCCTCCTCTTTACCATTTATAAGAGCAGAGCAGGTGTAGCGCCTCACTCCAGATTGCTGAACATGGTTAACATTTCCTCAAGCTACAGCTATGTCTCTGCACAGGTGCTGTGCAAATGCTTAATTCTGAAAGCTAACGTAAAGGCTCTTCTCTTCCTTCAGCAGTATGCTGTAGTTTAAAGGGTCAATCCCAAAGGGATTAAGAAATTTCTTCCATGACAAATGGTGTTTCTTTAACCAATGCTCAGAATGCTTCCCACATATTTAGCTGACCCCAGGATGATGAATGAGGTCATCTTGATTAAGTCTATGTTACTTTACATTATGTTGCTGCAGCTCAATAAACACACTTAAAGGAAAATCTTGTTTTCGCAGTACAAAAAAACGAAATGCCTTTCTGATACGGCTTGCGCCATTTCAGGTCACCCTGTTCTCTCTGCCATTTATTGAACTGCATTAGTGTCACCTTCAGAGGAAGCAGGTCACACTTCCTTTTATGTGAATATACAAAGTGGCGAAGTAAAAAGGATGGGTAAAGCAAAAGCAAAAATTGCAATTAGTTTCAGTGCTGCTCTCAGAGCATTCCAGTCAAAATGGAGAACTGAAAGGAAGAAATAAGGGGGAGGAGGAGGAAACAGTTCTAATTTAAATGATAAGTTTTTATTTAAATTTCAGTGCATAAGAAAAAGAGAAAGAAACTGGGGTATGACTAGTGTAAAACTGTCTTATCCAATATGCCTTTTTTATCTAGAAATGGTCATAGGTACGTAGTCTACATAACTGAAATACATGTTGGAATTTGTTCTTCCACAAATATTTAATCTCTGTCCCTAAATGGAAACTAATAATTAATGAAACTGCGATTGTTTTCATCAGGGCATTTGTCTGTAATAAAAAAATGGCAGGATTATGCCTTGTATGCTGCTTTTCCTATTAAGTGGCAATAGTACTAAGGAAGATAACTAATGAGATCCTCGCATCCTTCCTTTATGAATATGCTTGTTTTAAGCTGTCCCCCTTCCTCAGAAATACCTTTCTTTTAAAACTCCTCATTAGGAAAAAAATAACCCTTTCAGCTGTGTGGATCAGCATTTTCCAAGTCTCTGATGGTTGTGTGAATGCAGCTCAAGATATAACTTGACCCTATAAAGAGGGAATATGTTTGGGAAAGCCATTATGAATGTTTTCTTTTCTTGGCAAAAGATTCATCTTCTATTTCCTGCTTTTATATATATATATATATTTTTCCTAATTGTTCATTGCAGCACCTCTACTCTTCTTAAATCTGTAACAACATTTGCTTATTTGTCTATTCAAACCTGGAATAATGTGTGATTCTTTTTTTTAATTCAAAGAAAGCATGTATAACAATGATTGATTCATGTGACAAAAGCAGTATACAAATGAAGACAGCAGGCTATGGATCTAGGCAAAACAGCACAGTTCAATCTACAAGAAGCAGATAAATATGTATCTTTACATGCAACAGCATTATCCTAGCAGACTGATATCATTAGGATGTTTCTAGAAGTTCCTCATTTTTTTTATTCTCTCCTTGTGATTTGTTTTATGACAGGCAGCATTTCAGCAGTTCTGAGAGACATGGATATTCCTTAAGATTTGATGAAACCATTTACATCACAAAGTCCCCCAAAAAGCTGGACTTAAAAAAATGAGAAGGTTAGCTCCTCTCAGGAGCAAAGAAAAAGTATATAGAGAAATTTCAGGCTTTTTTTTTTAGGACGCACAGAGGGATGCTCAACTTCTGAACTGACTGCCAAGAAGTATAGTCTGGGAATTAATTAGTAATCATGTTTCCACACGAGGCTGATAATCAAGTATTTGCATATACTATTGAAAATTATGAAAGAAAAATGAAAAGGGCATTCGAAGAGGAAGAGATATGTACAGTCAGGAGAACAGAAAATACTTGTTTTTATTTAAACTCTTGTATCGGTTCATTTGAGTATTCAGCTGCAGGATTGTGGCATGCATACAATAGCAAGAGGAGTTCTATACAGACAGCCTGCTTGTCCATGCTGAATGAAATACAGAAATGAAACATGTCAAATATATTAAGAGGTGAACTGGTTTTCTAATATATGTATGTTTTTGACAGATATTTAATAGTATGAAAAATAGAAAGCTGCACTCATCTTTTCTTTGTACTAATGCTGCTTTAGCTGGAAGAAGAAACATTTTCCCCCTAAACTGGATCACACTTCTTACAATCATGTGATGTTGCCATCACTTCATGGGGTGGAATGGGGAAGAGGAGAAATGGGACATACCTTGTTCTTTGCAACTATGCATCATTGCAACTGGTTTCTAACTTTGGAAGACCTGACCACTGCATGGCAGCCAGGAGCATATAACTTCTTGGTATCAGATTGAGAGTGCAGTAAGTAGGGCTCCAAAGTCAGGGTCTGACAGGAGGAAGATATGCGCATTCCCTTGATAAATCCATTTCCTGTCCAGAATACACCTGATAACTAACAAGTATCTGTTTTCTCCCACTGCATGATAATGAAGAAAGTTGCCTCCTGGGGGTGCATGGCAGCCCCTTGGTTCAGCAGAGATTAGTCAGAACCGCAGTTCATTTAATGTAGCTTGCTGCATCTCTCAGACATTGTAACTTCAAACTCCACAGTACAGATCCTATTCAAAATTCCATATAGTTCCCCTCACTGCACATCCACACAGTCTTTTCCCCGTACATGATGCACACAAGTGGGTAATATGTTTGTATCTGATATTGCAAAGGAACTGGATTATGCACTGTATTGTTGACACATAAAATGGTTAAAACTGTGGAGTTATATAGAAAAAAAAAGGAAATAACTAGAAAAGATTTTTTCCCCCCAATTTGAGAGCACCAGCTCTAAATAAACTACAAACGATGGTTATCCATGATTAAGATCTAGATTCTTTATTTACAAACATTACTAAGCAAGCTGCCCCTGAAAAGAAACATTAACACTAATTTCATATCCTCTGAGTACGCTCTACGATGTAAAAAGATACCTAATGAGAACATGATGACAACTTTATCTCACAGACAGATAAAGCAAAACTCATTAAGCAATTTTTCTTCTGCCAAATATAAAGAGGATCATGACAGCTTCTTAGAGCTCACAAATCTCAAAAATTAAACTTGATGAATAAAGGAAATTTAAAAAATCACTATTTTTAAATTGTAATATGCCTGAATTTGGTAACAAATGAAATAGTGTAAGTAGTCAAAATGACGGATTTATTATTTTATTTCTACTAGAAATAAGAAAAGCTTTCAGTGAATTTTGTAAACACACTTTTTTTCAGGCTCTTGCTGGTTCTTAAATGTTAGTGTCTTTATTTTGATATGTTTCCTTCTGGTTTCATTAGGCGCTAATACACAGCAATCAGCAAGGCTAGTTTTTACACAGCTTTAGATCTTTCAGTTGTTATGTGTGCTTGGGCGAGAGAGTACTTTGCTCTTGAAGATAGTATATTAGGCATATTTGTGTAGGAATCTCTAAGCTGTGATCTATTTCTAGTCATGCTGTGCAATTATGGATTACTTAACTCTCTTGAAAATAAAGAAAAACATGCCTACATTTCTTCATAACCTTCTCATAATCTTTGGTTTAGGACAATGATAGAAAAACAAAATTCAGTCATATTGAGAACTGATACAAATATTTTTGCTGTAGAGATTAGAAAATACCATATATATATATTTAGGGGATATTGCATGAAAAGTATGAAATTTTCAGTGTAAAATTTTGTCATATGAGACCTTTTTTCTGCCCCCACTAACATCTCATATTGTTTTTTTTCCCTAGAACATAAAGATTCACACCCCCTCTACCTTTCTTTCATTTTAGTAAGCCTGTGAAAGAGTCAGCTTTATACATGCTTAACTGATTGAATAATAGATTTTCTAACTATTACATGCACCAATTGCTGTCCTAGAATGAACTTTCAGAGTGCAGAAGGATAGGCAATATAAGTGGCTAGATGAGGAGTCTGTTTTCCTGTACTTATACTAGAAAGATATTTTGGGACTGTTCAAAGCCTACAGGTAAGTTTTTCCTCAACCTAGGTCTGTACTGGACAGACATCTACAGATGGTATATTTTATAACTTCAGCAGGTCATCTATGGGCCTGAGAAGACAACATAATTCTTAAGACAGACTTTTGAAAAGCAAACTGCTTAATATGGCAAGACATATAAACATTTCCGAGGAATGGGGACCCCAACGTACAAATGACACTGCTTTGTTATGTACATGAAAATTTTTGAAGGAAAAAGATAGGTTTCCAATGTGGGCATTCAGAATTTTTTTCGTATCTATATATATATTAGTAATATATGTTGAATGAACCCCTGCATCCTGAATTAAAATAGGATATTTTGCTTTTCCTCCCTCTGTGGGCAGTAATTGTTATTTAGACTGTGTCAGCAACCAAATGTGACCATAGATCTCCCTGATAGATTTCTCCTAACTTTCATTTCTACCAACAGATTATCAAGTAGCTTCTTTGACCATCCTACTTTCTAGACAAAGCCTTGTACTATGGAGGTTAATATAGCCTTCAATGTTTTCAGCAATACAAAAGAAATCCTGAAGAAGTCTGATGGTGAGTGTAATTGAACAAACAGAAACTGCCTTTCTCAATCTCGATCTTCAGGTTCAGAGTTGATGGATTCTGTTCCTGTTCCAGCTGACAACATCCTAATGAAGACCCTTTCATTTCCAACAGACACTTGCCTCTCTCTCTATCATCTGCCTTGTCGAGATTGTTTTTGCTTTCACATTCATTGCTATCTGTGTCTAACTTGGCCAGGGACTTACAGAGAATTTGTTGTCTATATCACCCCAGCAGGTTCTTCTGTTTGCCTCTCTTTGTCTATTGCTTCTTTTAATTACCGCTCCTTATAAACCAGGCTATTTATCCTCTATAAAGCAGTTACTTAAACTCATTTTTCTCACTGAATTGTTTACAAAACTGCTAGAGGAAAATAGATACAGGGTTACTTTTTTTTTTTTTTTTCTAAAAATTAAATTAAAAAGTGTTCAGGAAAATGCAAGACATCTGAGTCCCATTTGAGTTTGATAATAAGGTTCATACAGTAATAAATACCTGCAAGTTCTCATTACTGATGTAAACATAACCACTGCTATTGTATGTTTAAACACTGCTGATATTAATTGATTTATACCAGTACAATCACCCTAATTACCACTTTTCATTCCAATTAAATCAATTGTGCTATTACTTTGTTTCCTAGAAAATTTTTCAAAATTTATCTTCATAATGGTCTGCCAAACTTCATCTTATTTTTTGACTCAAATATAATGATAGCTCTCTCATAGCTTTGACTGTTGTTATAAACTAACCGTACTTAAACCAGATTTTTCTTTATGGACACTTATGAATGGTTATTAATGGACAGGTGTTTTTAAAGACTGTGTTAAGAACACATGTATGAAAGACAGAAAAAAATGGAACACAGAAGAAATAATTTATTATTTTTTTACAGTAAAATTACTTCTTATATTGTAAATTTGAGATAGGGTTACAATGGATGAAAAAGATCATGGTAGTGCATTTGGTGAGAACATTTATCTTGAGGTTCTGCAACGCATGTAAGACTCTTACAGTAGAGCACAAAGTCCATTTCAAGATATAACTTGGTTAAGTTGGGCTTGAGAAGATCTTATAAGAGTACTGAAACTAGGTGGTGTTGTTAGCAGTCTTTTCTCATATACAGAGTGTGTGTACAATCCCTGATTTTATGGCATACATTTCCAAAATGTCTATTTCCAAAGACGGTTCATCAAAACTGTCCCAGATTAATCAAACTGAAAATTCTTGGGCCTTCTAAGGGATTTAATAGCACCTGTGGGTTCCTTTGCTTCCAAGGGTACTATGAACACGTCCAAATACTTCTCAATAAGGTTACTCTCATAAAAAAAATCCATCAGTGTAGTTCTTTCATTAGCACCTAGTTTCTTTCAGCTTATTTTTAAATTATTGTTAAATTGTGTGCAAAGAAGATGATTATTTCTATTTTATTTAAATGTGGTTTGATCTTAAAATATAGGCTACTGTTTTTTGTAACCTGATATTTTCTCAACTGGAGCCACACATCTTTTCCTAGACTGACACTCATAACATTTACTGTTTTACTACTTTGCTTTTTCATCAAGTACTTTAATTAATGAAGCCCTCTTCCTTTCTAGAGATTTTAACAAACTTATTGTCAAGTCTCTGACTGTTTTCTTTCAGTGTGTTCAAGTATTGTCTGAAGGGATTTAAACTTTCTCTGGCCATTACTTCTTCAGCTTTAAAGGAAGGTAATTATTTTACCCCTGAGGACTGTTTTAAGGGTTTCCTACAACCATTACCAGTGAGATCCCTTGCTTGTTACTAATTTGCAGGAATTCTTTTCATTCTTACTTCCATGACATATTTGAAAGGTGAATCTTCTAAAGGAAATTTGCTAAGCTGCCATGAGTTAGTGGTCTTGTGTTTTTTTTAATAGTTATGAGATGTGAGATGGGGAAGTGATATGACAGAAATACATTCTTCAGTGTATTATACTGTAGGTAAGCTCAACAGATGAGAAATAAGTCTATTTTGGACTACAACAAAAAGCAAATATATTTTCTAGTCTGACATTGCTGTCTTTCTAGGCATTTGTCGGTCTTATTAGAAGATGACTCTGTTCTTAGCTTTTTCACATTCAGTTTTAAGCTCAATTAAAAGCTTCCACCCATATGCTTTGGAACAGATCAAGCAGGGTATTGCAACAGGTATCTTAAGAGTTTTGGGGGTGCAGATGTTGGAGTTGGGGGGAAGTGGACAGTGTTCAGTTTCCTCAGCTGCAGGAGAGATGGGAACTTTCTATACAGGGGAAGCATCATTCTGCTATCTATATCCAACCATGTACACAATGTTTCCTCCTATGAGTCTTTTTGGAACATGGCATGTGACTGTACAGTATATAATAAATGAGCCCCGAATGCCAAATGCAACTGTGAATTTAGAAACTCAGGAGTAACAATAGTAAGAATTATCTGAGAATTCAAGAATTGTCTGTTCACATACAGGAGATTAATTTATTTTACTAAAGATACAAATCTAAGTTAGTTTCAACACCTAGGACATATGATAGAAAAGTAAATAGCAACAGATTTCTACCTACCGCTGTTATAAGTATTTATCAATTTGAACAGTTACAGCAGGGCTTTTTAACAAGAAGGAGGAGGAGACAAGAAAGAGAAAAATTATATTTCCTTTTCTCTATATAAATAAAAGGAAAATGCTAGCAGAATTTATAAACATTTGTCAAAATATCCTTCAGTAAGTAAAATCTAAGCTACGTTGTATGGGCTGCCCACTAGTCTGTATGAGAAAACTGGTTTTAAAATGGAAAAAAGAAAAACTAATCAGAATTCAACATATGTTCCAGGATATGTTCAGCATTTTCTCTTTTTAGACTTTGGCAATTTCTTCAAGGAAAGAGAAAATGTGTAATTTGAAACAGCAGTTTAGAATAACAGAAGATTTAGAGGAGAAGGGAATGAAAGCAAAGAGATGAAGGATAGTCTATTTTCCCCCTCTCTGTAAGACTGTATGTCACTAAGGAGCCAATGCCTTCTACTACAAGGTTTTGTGTTTAGGCACTTAAGACTTTGCCAAGCTAACCAGTCAGAATGAAATTTCTCATGCTGAGTGTCTGTTGCAAAGTGAATTTGTTTGGATTTTGCCAGCCAAAGTTTCTTAGCTCTTTCCAAGAATGATAGCAGTAAAAAAATCTGTTGGCTCGCCCACACTAAAAAATTTTAGTACCCTTTCTTTGATGATCTCTAAGTAAACTCATGCTTTGAACTTGAAAAATGGCGAGCTATTACAGTATGTGCTTTTTCGTCACAGTGAAATCTGTCTGAACTTGTCTTTGAGCTGTAAGATTAAACAGAAAAACATAGTTTGCAGAAGTTTGATGGAAGTATCTTTCACTGTTCTCTGAGGAATTTTTTAATTCTAAGCTTGCCTCAGTCTGGTGCTAGAAGGGGCATCAAGCTCAATGCTGAACACCACTAAGTATTCCCTAACTGGGTGAGGAACCTGCGTACCAATAATAACATGAGAGTCCCAGGAGCATGAGGAAGGTAGACACTTGGCGTAACTGGAAATGGGCATGGGTGAGAGAGAACAACTGGAGGGACAGACAAGACAGAGGGAACAAAGCAATTAGGAACAAGGGAAGAGAAGTACTGAGGCTACAGACACTGAAAGGAAGAACCTGTGAACATGGAGACAGAGGAAAATGTTGGAACAGGGACAGGCAATGCTGGAGAAAGGAGCTGACGGTCTGCTGGTACTGTATGGGGGATGAACATCTAGGCCAAGGGCCTGGGAATGCGAAAGTAGGAAGAAGAGTTGGTGTAGTACGAAGAAGCGGGAGTCAGCAAAGTTGGTTAGAAAGACACAGTTAGTGATATTGTAACTGGGAAGAATAGAGTGAAAAGTCTATTTTTATTAGAGCCTACTTTCCTTACAAGATGAGAAGAAAACTGTTCCTGAATCCCACTTGTTTTTCAGTCAGAACTATTATGAAGACCAGTGGCAAAATATCCTGTCTCTTTCTCCACAGGATGCTAGTGAAGATCACAGAAGAAGACAAACAATTACTTCTGCCAGCTCAAAGGACAGACAAGAATGGCTAAAATGAGTTAATCCACATTTCTTCTCTGAACGTGGTCGGTAGCAGTTATTTGAAGAGTGTAAGAAGCGCAGATTACAAAGATTTGGCTGCTATTGCAGAGAAATAGAATGACATTTTTCATTCTAGGAATCTATGGGTTAAGAAAAACCTAAGCTAGAGTTTGCAGCTGGGCTCATTGTTATGTTTACTGATTTCTGATAGATTCTGCTGTGATAAAAGTGAAAGCTAGCATCATGTAACAAAATGATTTTTCATTTCCTGTCTTTTTCCATTTTCTGAGAACCCTATAGCCACATTTATATAAATATTAAGACTCCATGGTACAACAGTTGCAAGTTGAACATAACATGGTATCCGTACTGGAAAATCAAGTTCTAACAACTGGGCATCCAGATATATTTTTCTGCCTACCATATGTCCTTACAACTCATTTCTGCATCTGTAAAATGGACATAATTATACTTCTCTTATTTCAGAGGAACATTGTGAACATAAATTCAATAATTGAATAATACTTGTGAAGAGTTCTAGTTATACTTTTCTGATTGGAACAGAAAAGTTCCCACAGAAATTAATAAATGTCTTCTGAGTTTGAATTGGCTCCATTAAATAATGACTGGAGATAGACACTACAAAAAGCTAAAAGAAACAAAGTATAACATCAAACATTATTGAATGAGAGCTATCCATCCTGTACACAAAATGAAAGAGGAATCTTAAAACATTATTATGTGATCAGGAAGCTAAAGAGTGTACAATAATCAATAGGAGGGGCACTCATGATCACTTAAGGTTGTATGCAATTCTGACATTTCCTAACTTCTAAATGCATATCCCTGGAACCCTCAAAATCCTACAGTGTAGTTTATGTCTTCATGTCTTTTATCTGATACATAGTGTGATCTGTCTGAATCATAAGACATATGTAGGAAAGACAACAATTTTAAGAAAAATACTAATGTTTCTGGGAAGCTTTAATAATGTGCCTTATATGACACAAGCTCTTTAATTATTCAAGTGTATACTTTACGGAAAACTCAGATGTATTAAAATTCAAATACTACAAAAATGCTGAAATTGAGTAGCAGCTTTTTGCTGATTGCTTCTGTATCCACACTCGGTTCAGCAATAAGCAATCAGACAAGCTGCTTTTTATCTGTTTCTGTTGTATGAAGTGTGAGAAGAGGTCAGGGGACAATTATTTAGGTTCATTTTAAAGAATTACCTTCTTTCGTCTCATCATTGTGGTTATAAATTGAATTTGTATTTCTTGTTTTTACACAGCTTCCTTGGAAGGTCAGGGCAGGCATATTATATTAACTAGAGCTGTGCAAAAGATTGATTTTTTGGTTTGTTGGCCCAAACAATGAATAAATACATGTAATGAATCAAAGGAAACAAAACATTTGCTGTTTTTCTTGGGTTTTTAACATTTTAAATTAAATTGGAGAAACTATACAAGCAAAATACAGTTTTAAAATGAAGCATTTTCCCCCATTGTAATATTATAACCCCTTAAGAAAGGATATTTTTAATTTAGGTCTGTCACTGAAATTTATTTTCTGTTGAATCCTTTACGATTTTGATGGAAAACCTTGTTTCTGTTTTGATGGAAATCTATGTTTCTTATAGCAGTTACGTTTTTCAATACCTTTATATATGACTGAGGACACTTCACCTTTGTAGTTCTATATCTGACATAGTTCAGTACAACCCTACTTAGATATGGCTTAATGCAAAACTCGTGCAATAAAATATTTCTGTCTTTTTCAACATGCAGTGTATCAGTACCCAATTTTACATAATTTCTTTTAAATACAGTGAGTTCTGAGCCTCTAGGCTCAGCTTTCCTTTAAAAATATGTCAAAGTTCCGCTACTGTTTCAAAAGTGAAATACGAGTCATTTTTTGAAATCACATATGTCTCAAACAGCTGCCTTAGTGCATATGAAATGTTTGCATAATTCTTTTACTCTTATCAGAGACCAATTATGCAAAATTGCAGGAAAAAGGAAGATTTATTTTTAGAATTGAGAGGACGAGTCACATGCAAAATTTGTTATGATCTTAACCAAGGAGCAGCTCCAAACTCCAAACAGATTGCAGTATATCAAATACTCCTGTTAAAAGGACTTATGTATAAAAGCTGAAAGTATGAAAATACACCTTATTTTGATTCCTGATTTTGCAGTTACATTGCTTTTAAAATTCCTTTTGGTTTAAGAAGCATGTTTCCTAACTGACTGAAAAAAATTGTCAGTGATACTGACTGTTTATATTCCCTAGCTGTTTATATTTCAGAAGGTAATAAAATTCTGTCTTCAATTTCAGCAAATAATCCATGTTTTGTCAATGTTCTTATGGAGCTATATTTTTATAATAGATGACAGAAATCAGAGCATGACGTTGAAAATAATTTTATGACTGAACTCTTGTAGATAGTCATTGGATAGAGCATAGTGAATTTTTATTTCTTGATATGTCATTAATAAGAAAATATAAATAATCAGTTTTATAAGCAGAAATATAGTTTTAAGCCATCATCAAACAAAACTATTTATGAAGCTGTTGGCACTAAAATACTTTGAATGTCAATATATCTAAAGGATCAGGCTGATTTCAAACTAAAAATCTGAATTTAACAGAATTGTTATGAAAACCAAAGAATATTTGGAATTTCTGAAGAAATGCAGCAAATGATAAAGGTATTCATGAAGGCTAGTTTAGAGGTGAATTGTAGAAAAAAAGAGGCTTAACAGGATAAAGGAAAAAAAAAAGCTAATTTTAAGTACATTGTTCATACATCTCAACATATTTTGGCTTCCTGTGTCATTTGAATGATCATAGGATGATCATTTTCAGATATATTGCTTAGTTGCATTATTTGGAAATTTCTATGAAAAGCAAAAATAGTCGTATTTGGTTTACATGGCAAGGTTTGGTAGCGAGGGAGGGCTGCAGGTGTGACCTCTGTGAGAAGAAACCAAGGGTTTCCCTGTGCCAGACACAGTCCATTCCAGCTGGCTCCAAAACAAGCCCACTGCAGGACATAGCTGAGGCTATCAGTGACACTGGTGGCATCTCTGTGACAGCATTATTTAAGAAAGGGTAAAAAACACTGCAGCAGCCGTGAGAGAGAGAGCAAAATGTGAGAGAAATGACTATGCAGACATCAAGGTTAGTGAAGAAGGAGGGGAAGGAGGTGCTCCAGTCACCGGAGCCAAGATTCTCCTGCAGCCTCTGGAGAAGATGATGGAGAAGCAAGTTGTTCCCCTGTAGCCCATGAATGACCCCAGTGGAGCAGGTATCCACCGACAGCCCATGGAGGACCCAATGATGGAACAAATGGATGTGCCCTGACAGAAGCTGCAGCCCATGGAGAGCCCACGCTGGAGAAGTCTCCTGGCAGGAACTGTGGCCTGTAGGGGACCCACACTGGAGCAGTCTATTCCTAATGGGGTCCTAGTGGACAACAGGATGACCATGAGCCAGCAGTGTGCCCTTGTGGCCAAGAAGGCCAATGGCATCCTGGGCTGTATTAGAAGGGGTGTGGTCAGCAGGTCGAGAGAGGTTCTCCTCCCCCTCTACTCTGCCCTGGTGAGGCCGCATCTGGAGTATTGTGTCCAGTTCTGGGCCCCTCAGTTCAAGAAGGACAGGGAACTGCTAGAGAGAGTCCAGCGCAGAGCCACGAAGATGATTAAGGGAGTGGAACATCTCCCTTATGAGGAGAGGCTGAGGGAGCTGGGTCTCTTTAGCTTAGAGAAGAGGAGACTGAGGGGTGACCTCATTAATGTTTATAAATATGTAAAGGGCAAGTGTCATGAGGATGGAGCCAGGCTCTTCTCAGTGACATCCCTTGACAGGACAAGGGGCAATGGGTGCAAGCTGGAGCACAGGAGGTTCCACTTAAATTTGAGGAAAAACTTCTTTACGGTGAGGGTGACTGAACACTGGAACAGGCTGCCCGGAGAGGTTGTGGAGTCTCCTTCTCTGGAGACATTCAAAACCCGCCTGGATGCGTTCCTGTGTGATATGATCTAGGCAATCCTGCTCCGGCAGGGGGATTGGACTAGATGATCTTTCGAGGTCCCTTCCAATCCCTAACATTCTGTGATTCTGTGATTCTGTGTAATGGACTGTACCCCTTGGAGAGGACACACATTAGAGCAGTTCTTGAAGAACTGTAACCCACAGGAAGGACCCACAATGGAGCAGTTAATGAAGGACTGTATCCCATGGGAGAGACCACATGCTGGAGCATGGGAAAAGTGTAAGGAGGAAGGAACAGCAGAGCCAAAGGGTTATGAACTGACCACAAACCCTCACTCCCCATCCTCCCTGAGCTTTCTGGGGAGGGAGGAGGTAGAAGAGTCAGGAATGAAAGAGCGAAGTTGAACTAGAGAAGAAGGGAGAGGTTGGGGGAAGGTGTTTTCAATTTTGTCTTTGTTTCTCACCATCCTACTCTACTTTTAATTGGCAATAAATTAAATTAATTTTCCCTAAATCAGGTCTGTTTTGCCTGTGATGGTAACTGGTAAGCAACCTCCCTGTCTATCTTGACCCACAAGCTTTTTCAACCTGTCCTGGAGGGGATGGAGGCTGATGAGAGAGCAGCTGGTAGGGCATCTGGCAGCCAGCCAAAATCAACCCACCACAATAATTTAAAACCATAGATCTTCCTTTAAGTCATGTTTTACAGGAACATCAACTGAATTATTAAAAAAAAAGACCAAAAAAGAACCAACAAAAAACAACCAATAAAAAAGCCCATGCTGTAGGAAAGATGACTGTGTATGAACATTTGTAGGACTTTTGTTAAAAATGTAGGATTCCTTTTATTGTAAGTGTACAGATACAGTCAGCAGACACATCAGTGAGGCTGGCACATCTTACAGAGTAGTATTCCCACATGGATGACAAGGAAGTTCAGCGTACCTATGTGCTCTTTCCGCTACCCCAAATATGGTCCTTCACTTGCAGTTTGTAAATGTTAAGGAGATGGGAGAAGAATCTGTCACAGAAGTGACTACAGCTTTTACTTATGAGGGGAAATAGTAACATAAAGGGCAGTAGCCAGAATCTGGAGTCCATGATCTTCATGTAATCAATATTGTATTATACACAAGGGATTGTTCTTCTGCATGAATTACAGGTTCCTCTGCAGAGCTGTGGAAATTCTTTGTTGAAAGGAAATGTTATTACTGTTCTTATGAGTGACTACCAGCAACCTCAAAGAATATAGAGCTTATGACCAACAGGAAAATAACCCGAAGTAACAAAAAGGTACAATTATGCATAATATTCTCTATCAGGAAGCTCATCAACTTTTGGTATGACAAACTAAAAGATAGAAACCTCTACAGAAGCTACAGAAAGTAGATCAACAACAAACTGATCTAATAAAATGCCTTGTTACAAAGGATCCCTGAAATAATATCACCAGCAGTCCATATTTGTAGTGAAAAACTTCCTTTTGTCCTGGGCATTTGGTTCAAGGCCAAGCAGCTTCAATGTAGATCACCGCACATGAACATGGTTGCTCAGAAAGTTCAACCATACCAGCCCAAGCCAAAGCACTCTCAGAGCAAGCCATGTCCTCTGTTGGAGACACTAGCACAGCAGGAACCTGAACAGCAAGCGGAGATGTGTTTGTGTTCCTTTTAGTGACTTTGTATTGATTCTCTGCCTTTTAAAATTGCATCCTTAGGGAAAGTTTCCATATACTGTTGCTACATTAAACCCTGAGCTTAATGATTAATCATCTCCTGCCACTTCAAACTGTTTTCAACATGAATGCATGTAAAAACAATCAGTCTGTATCACTAAAGATCAGCACAGTTATGCTAAATATATTTAGTAACCCGGTACTTTAATTATCTGTGAAAACATATATGAAATTAATGCTAAAATGGCAAAAGTCATTACTAAACACATGAGCTTCAGATTGTTACTGAAAACTGATGACACTCTGTTACTGAGTTAACCTTGCAAGATTTACTACTACATTGGAGTAGGGTATCAGAATGAAAATGCTGCTGCTAATGAATCAGACAATGACTAAATAGTCTGTCTCTCTAGATCAAAACCATCTTTTAACAACATAAATCTGAACTCCTTGATCTTCAGCCTGCACTCATTACTCAAGGAAAAGGAAATGAAGTTAATAAAAAAATTACCTGGGTAAGGATTCTACCAGTCATTTTTATGGTGTTGCTTAGAAAAATAACATTAATGAAAAGGTCAAAGAAATCATAGCATCTCTCCTACAAGCAGGTATATAATTGTGACACCTAGGAATTAAAAAGATTTTCTCACATATACTTACTCTGTTCCGTTATGCTCAGAACCCCTTTTCTAAGGTAAGTTTACTGATTCCCTTGTGTTATGTAACGTTGAAAAGGTCGTGTAGCCTTATGCAACGATTGCCAATATAGTACAAAAAACAAACACCACAGCATTAGTACTGCTTTCTATATATGTTTTTAAGCCAGGTTGCTTATGTATAACTTCGATGAGTATTTCAGAAAGTCAAGGACCTTTATGACTTCTCTTGTCCATTCTAGTAAATTTAAAACAAAACTTCTTTCAGTGTGATTGACACAGGAACATGTTTTTTCTGCACAATTTTTTAGAATATATATGTAACATGTTCAGTCCTGACAAGGAAAAAGCACAAACCTTCAACTATCCTTCAGAATAAGCATAAGTTCAACCTGAAAATTTAGTTAAGATTATTGGAACGAACTCATAAGGGTTTCCAATATTTCTTAGACTACTTCAGTGAGATAATTACACCCTTTTCTTTGGGACATAATAGGTGCTGATTCAAAGTCTGACATGTACACTGTGCCTCGGAGTAGAAAGAATGTGAATTCAGTCCTATCTAGAGACCAGAAAGCCTGCTGAGAGTGATCAGCCTTTGAAGATGAGAAGAAAATTTGAAGTTTTCCCTTAACAAGAGGGTCATGTAGAAAGTCCTGGTTGGAGAAAATGTTAGGACACACTAGAATATCAACTTTCCCATCTTATCTCAACATGAAAACTACTCTAAGAGAGAGATATGAGCTTTTGACTCCTGGCCAAGAATAAAAACTGCCTAGGAAAGCGATAAATATGATCTAAGCTGTCTTTCAAGGAAGTGAAGGAAAAGAGAAAGACTGTATTTGTTTATCGCATAAGCTATTCATCTACTTGTGATACAGTGTACCCAATTAAAATGAGTTTTAAACTAAGGGTTTAAGTTCTTTTTCTTCCTTTAGAAACTTTGCACTCATTACTATATTTCTGTGAACTTCTGAGCTGTACTCTAATTTGTCTATGGACATAACAAAACTGCAAGGGACAATTGGCTTTTGTCTTGGCTTGTTATTTGTTAGATGGTTTCCTGGCTATGGTTGTTGCCTGTGGCACATAATGCACCCTTGTCTCTTCTCAAGACAGAAAATTTTCTTTTCATTACTACATCAATGTCAGGATGTAGTGGGCAAAACACAACAGAAATTGGTAGAGATTTAAAAGATAAAAAAGTTCTATGGACAGAAATGTTAAGATAGTATTAGTCATTGCTATGAAAATAAAGACTTATACTAGGCTCCACTACCATTCAAATCCATTCAAATCAAGGACGGTGTGCAGGTTGATGGCAACAGATACCCACTGTCTTAGAGATTAGGTCATTTGGATCAGGAACCATATTTATCCACATTTTACCTACTTCACTAAGATTCAAGAAAATCTTAACTACAGCTAACACACTAGAAACGAAAACGTTGTTGTGTATGTGCCTTAATAATCACTATAAACAAATAAATTTAAAAAGACTTGGCTGAAAGGGTGTTACTGACAGTTCTCCCACAATACTACTTTACAATACATCATAATTTCACCACCGTCATGTTACAATTGTGGCTTTCTGCCATACACAAGTCATAGCTTTCCAGCTTATTCTCACTGAAATTTGCCACGTATTTTGAGTATGCCACTGGATTTCAATTCTGCTTCCTTTGTATCTTGGTTATGAGATCCATTGAAAAGACAATGACCTCAAAGAGATTTAAAAGCAGATCTCCATCACTCTTCAGTCACCAAACTGGCTAGTTACCTGGACTGCAGGCATAGCTGTATGTCAAAACTGATGCTGATGTTTCTAGGGGGCAATTACCGGTTTAAGCACCAGCCTGAAGAACTGGGTGGTATTAGCATTATTTATCAGCTAATGTAAACAATCAAGGCATCAAGGACCCATTTTGCTTTCCATTGCCTTGATTCTACTTAACAAGATGTTGAAAGAATAAAAACTCCAGAATAAGCAGTAGGTGTTATGCAAAGAGGGAATTTTCTTTTTGCTGCTACAAAATTGTCCTGCCTTTTGATGGTCGGCATGAAATTGCTTTGACTGCAATTTAACAGCTGTAAGTAGACCAATACTTAGTTTCTCTATGCACCTACCTGTGTCTTTTTTAATTTGGCCATGTAAATGAAATGGCTAACATTTTTTTAATATGCAGCTTCTTTCTTGAAGTTACAAGAGGTTGGGGTTTTATGTGTGGGGAGGTTCTTTTTAATCTAGATCATACTGCTTCTGTAACGGCTAGTTTGTTCTTTTCATTTGGTGGAAGTACATGACACTTGGTAAACAGCATGCTCAGTAGGAAGTGGCAAGCAGCTGCGTCAGCACAGTAGGAGACTACAAGAAGTCTTCTTCCTGTGGGAGATAACTGGAGCATCTGAGCTCCAAAGGGAGGGGAGTAGCATTTTCCACAGCAGAAAGAGGTGGAGCCTTCAGACTCTTGGCAGATTTAGTTCATCTTCTTTTATGTGAACACCAGTTTATTTACTTTTTTCTTCTGGATGCTTTGTAAATACCTTAAACCCAAAAAAGGAATTTTTGATCCTCCCTTTTTAATCTTCTGGTGTATCTCAGGTCACTATGAATACCTACAGCCACATGACTGGCCATGTCACTGAGGTCTTTAAGTGTGTCATCTGTTACTTTTCCTTTTTCTGACTTTGTTGAAGTCATTGGACATTCTAGTTATCTCCAAACTTATGTATTCTTTTTACTTCATCACCTTCTAGATATGCACAAGCCAGTAACATTCTCAGCAAAGGCTTAGTAAATTCTGGCTTGGAAAACTAACCTCCCTGTATCTACTATGGTTAAAGTCTCTTCCAGACACAGCTGTTCTTCCTCCTTACTTCTTATCATGTCACATGTCCTTGTCTAAAGTCACAGGCTTCTCTGCTCTAATAATGAGGTCAGATTCATCCATCTTTTTGCTGTGGTGTTTGGCCATAAAGTAAGTCGCTGCAAAGTAAAAAAAGACATTGTATTTTCTCTCCTTCGTGAGCTAGTGTTGAGGGACTTATTCTAAATCATTCTTCCTACTTCCACCTCTGCATGTGGGCAAAGTATCCCATAGGAGGGAATGCCTAACATGGTGGTACTCTGAACAGGATCCCTGTTCAACAGTACAAGTGAAAAAAAGGATACAGAATTATTCGCCTTTCGTCTCTTCAAATGCAATATTGTCTCAATGAAGATGAATCTCAAACATCTTTACTTGTGGTTCATCTCTCATTTCCTTGTTGATTCAATAGAGAACTAAGCATCATAGGAGAAAAGAAAGAAAAAAACCCTGAACACTTCAGACACTCAGTATTTTGGGGTGAGACAGTGGCAGATATGTATTAAAAAAGGAAGAGTTGCTTAAGTACATTATAATTGGAATGTATGCTTTTATTTTATTTTATGTTTCTCCAGGTTTTATCAGAAGACAACAGTATTTATTCGCAGTGATGAACGCATGGATTTAGCCATAAAATACTCCCTAAATCTTTAGTTTGAAATATTAAGCTGTTTTGGGGATTTATAAGCTTCCTCAGAAATGTCATCAGAAATATTTATAAATGGAAAAAATGAAGAGAAAACATAATTTAAATGGAGTCCCTCTACAAATTAAAAATATTTGTTATTGCTGTAATATACAGAAAAATATTATCAGACATATGATATTGTTATGTGAACCATATGCCTACATCACTGGCACAGCACATGATAAGAGTTTAAAATAAGCAGCATTATAGAAATATGATGGGCTTTAAAAATATATTGTTTATAACAAACAAAAGTTTTAAATTATTTTTTCGTTTTTTATAAAACAGGTATTTGCAGGAACATGTCTGACAAAATTTCCTCCTACCAGCTATTGAAGCTGTGAAATATTAAGAGTGCCTCTTGTCTGTTTGTCTGCTTCCATCTCCACTGGGAATGGTTGAAATTATTTCATGTCATAACCAAAGTGTAAGGAAATATGTTTTGCTGAAAAAAACCCTTGATGTTCTAAAAGATAGTGGATAATGTGCATAAGTACTGTTATATGCTACTAAACAGAATGGAAAACATCTTGCTATGTGTCATGGACTCCTGTTTTGGAACACTGTCCCTCTTGTAGAAAAGTAAGATGGGCAAAACTGTAAAGCAATCTACTATTGCTTCACCTTTAAACTCCTCTAGAAAAGATCTGTTCCTTTAGGAGCAGGAAGATTATAAAGAAACTCAAAAATGGACAAGTCCTTTTCTTCCCATCTTCTCTGCTAACAGGTCACTGCTGTGAGGAAAAGCCTCATTCTGTACAGGCTCACATAATGTTCCTATCACTATGGTGCCTTATGTTAGTATTATTGCTTATATTTCCAGTTACACGTACTGATACCAAATCTCTTTTGTTGTGATTATGCTAGTTCAGATAAGATTTTATTAGCTTTTAAATTCCATCACCATTCTTTGCGAAATATGTAGTTAATAATGTACAAACCAGGCAAACAAATAAAAATCTTACTATATTGCTTAATAAGCTACCTGATATTTTTGACATTTTTCAAAAAGAAGAATTTTCATCTTGAGCACAATGCACCATTTGTTTCTACTATGTTCTTGTTTATTATTCAGTTGTCAGGATTTTCATTCTCTCTCAGTCTATCCTTCTTTCTCTCTTTCTTTGCCTTTCTTCTTTTATATTCTGTAGTATTGCTACAGTAGAAAAGAAAGTCTTGATAAATGAGGCTTGCCATTAAGAGGGAGCAATTTGCAGCAGAGTGAAAAGTTATAATGGTGCTTTGAATTATTAGAAGGCAGTGATTCTTTTGAAATATAAATGCGTGTAATTTTGTGAAAGAGTGGGTTTTGTCCCTTGTTTTAACTTTCTGAGTTTCAGTGTTCAGGAGTAAGGTTGGATAACCAACAGACCCTTCTGTTCGCGGAAGAGAATGTTTTCGATTAACACATATTTTGTTTCATTTTTATTCTTCTATTAAAACCACTTAAATTTTTTTTGTTTATCTAAATTGATGGATTTTTAATGCAATATTGCTTTTAAATTAAAATATTTTTTTTTTCAGAATTGTACCTTTTCTAAATTCATAGCTCAGCAAATCAACAGGAATTCAAAAATTCAAAACTGTTTCTCTACCACTAAATTTGTATTTATTACATATGGTTTGAAAAAAAGTGGTTATTTCAAACATTGCATTTACCTATGTGTAGAAATCATGTCGTATAATATTATTATTTAATTCCGCTCCTGTCAGTTCTCAGTTTTCTCAATCCAGCCTTCTTCTCTTGACTCAAAGATTCTTTCACGTTTAGTCCAGGTTGAAACTCAGTCTGGTTCTTCTATTCTCAAACACTTTACCTATCTCTATTTTTTCTGCATTTTCTTTATTTCAGAACTTCTCTATTCAGTCAAATCCTGTAGTTGCTCTTCTTATAGCATTGCTTGTAGTTATGTTCCACTGCAAAGTTATTAAAATGAGAATCCTTTAAAGGCCTTTCACAGGCCGTGGAAAAAATCCTAAATATAAAATTTTGGGGAAAAGCGTGTAGGATTCTGCATGGAGTGTTTAAATTTTATAAAAAAGGCATATAGGCTGCTTTCTCCATTTCCTGTTATACAAAAGGGTAGATATAAAGGCATGAGCCTTTCTGTGGAAAAGAGGGGAGAAATTGATGAGAATGAAAAGACGTGTTCTTAGTAAAATCTTACCAGATCTTCAGAAACAGCTCAAAGTGTGTGAGGTTTTTTTTATATTTTTTTCTTGATCTTGATAAATGGAAAGGTAAAGTTGTCAGAAATCTGATAAGAAATATGGAGTAAATTTCTTAATCCCCATTCCTAGACATCCGGTATTAATACATGTTTGTTAAAAAATAACACTAATAGCATTAAGGATAACAAAAGTGTCAGTTCAAAATTCTGAGTACAATACAGAAGTGAGAATATCCTCATCCCATATGCATATGTTCAACTGCAATGTCTATTTACTGTTTGGTCCAGTGACAATCACAGCATTATGCCTGCACTTGCAATTGCAGGCACAACATGGTCAGGATAAATATTGATGAATTAGAGTGAATTGAAGGGGGAAGGCAGCTTGGGTGTCATCCAGCAAGGATACACATGTAAGGATGACTTTGTGGAAAGAGCATCTGGGGAAAAGGATTTGCGATCTTCTTTTCAGTACAAGTTAGGAAAAAGGAACATCACTTCCTCCTTGGATGTAAGGGTAGATGGGTGTCTATCACATCAGCAAACTTTGCCAACAAGATGACAGAAAAAACATAGCCTTAAAACCTTCAGCAATTCAGAAAGGTGAGATATTGGCTTTCTCTTTCATTGCAGTTTTCCAGAAAAACAGCTTAGTTTAAAATTTCAAGTGAAATGCATTGCTCTGTGCTGTGTTATGGCATATTGCATCTGATCTATCACACTAGACTATGTTTCACATCGGGGTGCGTGTGTTATCATTCTAGTCACTTCACATTAGAAAATGACATATCATATTGGAAATTTGAATCAAAAGGAAGACTACTTTTAGAGATTACATTTATGGGAAGTGAGCTCTCAAATCAGACTACTTTTTCTAGGTGTGGTTTGATATAGGCACAATGCTCTTAACACTAAAAAGCTGCAGAATTGCCCATGAGGAGACTATCTTTATCAAGCGAGGGTTGGACTTTTCTTTCTTTTTTTTTTTTTTTTTTCATTTGTATAAATACAATTTGTATTATTGTTCTTATTCAGGGATTTAACAAAAATCTGTAAAACATAAAAATATTTTCTCCGGAACTTTCACTACCTTTTTGCATCCCACCCCTGCCAGAAAATACTGTTGCAATTCATATTACATCAGAAGCCTACTTTAAATATCTTTAAACATCTTCTTATCTCTGCAATAACAGGAACATTGTGTTCACATAACATCTACCCTCCCCTTCCTGAATCTCTAACCCCAATGGAACAGAAGCAAACTGGACTTTGGAAAACTACTGGCAAGTTCCTCTAAGGCTCTTTGGTCAGAAAGCAAAGAATTAGGGTTAAATATTTGAGTATTGTAACGGAAATGGAAGTCTCCAATTGCCATCTATTTTTTAAACTTGCCATTTTCTATTTCAGATTGTCTACATTTCTTTCCTACTCAGAAAGAAGAAACCATGTTTGATAGCCTATTTGACTTAAGTAAAATAAAACAAAAACAGGTCTAATATGAAGTGTCCGTATCTTAGAGAAAGAAAAATCCTCCTTTTGTGAAGTGCTCACCTCTGTCGATAAATATGATGACTGGACGCATCAGTGTATCACATCTTTACCCCCATGCTCACACATCATTACTTCTCTGTGTTAAATGGTCTAGCCTGCTGAAAACATCTTGAGCAATAGTGAGTATTACTGTTCTGCATATCATCAGATCTTTACTGAAAATCTGTTGTTACAGAAAATTGTTAATATTCCAACAGTATTTTATGTAATTATGCAAAAAATTATGTGTTGCATTCATTGATTATGACTGTCTTGCTGAAGAGTAAGATGATCTTACTCTATCATCTTACTTAAGAGTAAGATGATAAGTGGGCATACACTTCGGTGGGTAAAAAACTGGCTGGATGCCTGGGCCCAAAGAGTTGTGGTGAATGGAGTTAAATCCAGTTGGCAGACAGTCACTAGCAGTGTTCCCCAGGGCTCAGTATTGGGGTCAGTTCTCTTCAATATCTTTATCAATGATCTGGATGAGGGGATTGAGTGCACCCTCAGTAAGTTCGCAGATGACACCAAGTTGATCTGCTTGAGGGTAGGAAGGCTCTGCAGAGGGATATGGACAGGCTGGATCCATGGGTCGAGGCCAGCTGTATGAGATTCAACAAGGCTAAGTGTCGGGTCCTGCACTTGGGCCACAAAAATCCCATGCAATGCTACAGGCTTGGGGAAGAATGGTTAGAAAGCAGCCCGGCGGAAAGAGACCTAGGGGTGCTGATTGACAGCTGGCTAAACATGAGCCAGCAGTGTGCCCAGGTGGCCAAGAAGGCCAATGGCATCCTGGCCTCTATTAGGAATAGTGTAGCCAGCCGGTCTAGGGAAGTGATCGTCCCTCTGTACTCGGCACTGGTGAGGCCGCACCTTGAGTACTGTGTCCAGTTCTGGGTCCCGCACTTCAAGAAAGGTGTTGAGGTGTTGGAGCGAGTCCAGAGGAGGGCGACCAAGCTGGTGAAGGGTCTGGAGGGTCTGACCTATGAGGAACGGCTGAGGGAGCTGGGGTTGTTTAGCCTGGAGAAGAGGAGGCTCCGAGGTGACCTTATTGCAGTCTACAACTACCTGAAGGGAGGTTGTAGTGGAGTGGGAGTCAGCCTCTTCTCCTAGGCAACTAGCGATAGGACTAGAGGACATAGCCTCAAGCTTCGCCAGGGGAGGTTCAGGTTGGATGTTAGGAAGCATTTCTTCTCAGAAAGGGTCATTAGACATTAGAAAGGGGTGCCCAGTGAGGTGGTGGAGTCACCGTGTCTGGATGTGTTTAAGAAAAGTCTGGACATGGCACTTAGTGCCATGGCCTAATTGACATGGTGGTGTCGGGGCAATGGTTGGACTCGATGATCCCAGAGGTCTCTTCCAACCTGATTGATTCTGTGATTCTGTGAAACGGCCTCAAGTTGCGCCAGGGGAGGTTTAGATTGGATATTAGGAACAATTTCTTCATGGAAAGGGTTATCAAGCAGTGGAACAGGCTGCCCAGGGAAGTGGTTGAGTCACCACCCCTGGAGGTATTTAAAAGACAAGTAAATGTAGTGCTTAGGGATATTGTTTAGGGATATTGTTTAGTGGTTGACTTGTTAGTGTTAGGTTGGACTCAACGATCTTAAAAGTCCTTTCCAACCAAGAGGATTCTGTGATTCTTTGATCCCTTTTTGTTTTGCTCCACCTCCTTCACCCAGGTATTAATCTCATATACTTTTACCTATCCCTCCATTGCTTTATAATTAAAGTTTTCTGTCATTTTCAGAGGACTAGAAAGAGTTGCCCCTGATTGTGTGGGTGAGACTTGCCTTGCAGATTGCAAAGAACTTACAAGATCACATGGGGAGACTCTGGATTCTGTAAAATCTTCCCCAAAAGAGCCCTAATCTGAAGGAAAGATAAACAGCTTCTGATTTCTGGTGCTGCTGGGTACTGCTTTCTCCTGAACCTGGAGCTGCATCTCAGACCACAAAGAAGTATTTTCTGCATTGATAATGGAAGCCACTATAGCAAGCAACTAGAGAGACAGTGAGTTTAAAAGCTGCAAAGTGCATTCATTCCAAGCAGAATATTCTAATACAATTTAAATCCAACCATTAGACATTCTTCACTGTTTTGAAATTTGCCTATTTATTGACAGAAAAATAGCCAAAGTGCAGATGCTATAGCAATAACAATGAAACTAAACAATTTAGTTGAGGCAGATGTCACTGTTGGGTTAAAAAGATCTTGAAAAGTCCTGTAATATGTAAAATTCAGGTAGATTCCTTTTACTATGACTTCCAGAAAATAGGATGGTTTTAATTTCCGAGCATGATGCATTGCCCTTTGCAGTGTTATGGCAGGTTGCATCTGATCAGTCACACTGGATTACATTGCACGTCAAAGCAAATGTTATCATTCCAGTCACATCAGATTAGAAAATGACATACATGTTGGCAATTTGAATTCAAGTCTTTTGAAGGGTAATTTTCGAGTGTGGGATTAAAATATCCATCCCGGTCAAAGGTCAACAGGTACACTTCAGATATCAAATGTGAAGTATTTGTCACATTTTCCTTCCTTTTTATGCGGGGTTGATGAAGCCAGATGTAATAGAGAAGAAGGTGGGAGAAATAAGGCAAAAGGACACACTTTTAAAACTTCAGTGTCTAAAATACAGATGAAAAATATATTCAGGAAATGGAGAAAAAAAACAGAATGTTTGTAGCACAAACTTATGTGTGGAAGATGCATGATCGCCGAGAAATGAAAAAGAAGGGACTAATATGATTGTGCACCGATCATTAAGAATTGTGTTGCATAGCCTGTACCATAATGCATATGAATATATGCGTCCACTATGTATGCTTATGTAAGAACTCACCTTTCAGCTGTACGTTTCTAAGCACTTACATTAAAGATAAATATTTATTGAGATAAATAACTGGTAGTTAGAGGCAAGACTTGCAATCCGGAGATGGAGAAGCCAGAACAGCTTTAACTGTCCTTTGCTCTCTCTTAATCCTGGGTTGCTCTGCCATCTCCAGTGTCATTTAGATATCCCGAAAGCTGACATAGAAAATATCATCTCTAGCCTGTTGTTTTGTCCAGAATGCCTGACAATCCCAAATCTGTAACTGTTCCTCTTGCCTCCTGAAGGTCCTTCTTTAGCCCTTTTTCTTTTCCAGAAAAAAGGTAAGGATTTTACTTTCTTGGTTTAGTCAGTTCTGAAAAATACTGTGAATTAATGCAAGACTTAGAGTCATGCTAATATCATCATCAAACTCCTGGTCCTCCCTGGGCAGCCCTGTAGTGAGACTTCAGTTCACCAGGCAAATCTCATAAGAACCCTGTTTGAAAGGTCTCCGAAGATCCGTCACTGCAGCTGTCACCATCTTCCCATATAATATGAGCTTTTATGTGTCATATGAGTCAGCCCCATGTCCATAATGAAAACCATGAAACAAGGCATTTCCTTTCTTTTCCAAACCATTTTTCTAGGACTGTGAGATACCTCGAAAAGCATTTGTTGGGAAGGTGAAGATTGAGTATGTGTGCAGCAGGAGGCCAGGTGGATTGCATACTCTCATCATTGGTTCATTCACTGATGCTCAGTGAATGCTGCTGTGCACACTGCAATGTGGCTGTCTTGTCTCTTGAATGTACTGCTCCCAGGCATTCAGAAATTTTAAGACTGGTCTGATTGTAGCTGGGTGGAGTCTGCCTAAATCAAAGGGATTTTACATTAATCTGGGGATCTCCCTAAATTGAAAGCAATGAAGAGTTAGGGCTGTATTATGGCTGAGTCTTGAGTGTGACAAGAAGTAAAATCCCATGGAAAGATGCCTTTTGAGGACGATGATGGCCTCCACTCCACTTAGTCTGAAGAAAGCAATGTAGCTTTTTTACTACCTTTTTTAGTCTAAAACTCTTATGTTATGTCTACTTATATAATGTAAGAAACTATAAAAAAGTCAGATGCTGCAATTTGACACAGAATCATAGAACTGCTGCTTGGAAAGGACCATCGGAGATCATAGAATCACAGAATCATAGAATGGTTTGGGTTGGAAAGGACCTTAAAGATCATCTAGTTCCAACCCCCCTGCCATGGGCAGGGACACCTTTCTACTAGACTAGGTTGCTCAAAGCCCCATCCAACCTGGCCTTGAACACTTCCAGGGAGGGGGCATCCACAGCTTCTCTGGGCAACCTGTTCCAGTGTCTCACTACCCTCACAGTAAAGAATTTCTTCCTAATATCTAATCTAAATCTACCCTCTTTCAGTTTAAAACCATTCCCCCTCGCCCTGTCACTACTTGCCCCTGTAAAAAGCCCCTCTCCCGCTTTTCTGTAGGCCCCCTTCAGGTACTGGAAGGCTGCTATGAGGTCTCCCCAGACTGAGCCTTCTCTTCTCCAGGCTGAACAGCCCCAACTCTCTCAACCTGGCTTCATAGGAAAGGTGCTCCAGCCCTCTGATCATCTTCGTGGCCCTCCTCTGGACTTGTTCCAGCAGCTCCATGTCCTTCTTATGTTGGGGGCCCCAGAGCTGAATGCAGTACTCCAGGTGGAGATCATCAAGCTCAGGCTCCTATTTAAAGCACAACTATCACCAACACTAGATCAGAACAGCCATGAGTTAATCTTAAAAAAACAGTCTTAAAATTAGTCTTAAAAAAATTTAGTCTTAAAATAGTTTTAAAAACCTTGGAGTCTGTAGATTCTGCAACCCCCCAGGCAGCGTATTGCAGCCCTACACACCATAGCTTCCCAAACTCTAGGTTCTGAAGACTGTTTGCACTACACAAGGTAGATAATGGTTTCCTTTTTTCATTTCCAATTTCTGGTCAATGCAAGTGCTATGTTAGCACTCCATGAATAAGGATTGCAAGCTAGGAAATGAGCGTCTCTGCTGAAGGGATTAGAATTTACTTTCTCTCTTATTTCCTTGCAATGCCTTCCCAACCCCACTCCTATTTATTTTAATCTGCTGTATTTGTCAGTACATGTGACTGGAAACGTGCAATTTCTTCTTTTTTTTTTTTTTCCTCTCTAGTTCAGAGAAGGAAGCATAAATATCTTGATCGTGTAACATTTTAACTGATCTTTTTATCACTAGTGTGAATCAGTTCAGTCCACTGGTAATATATGCCGTGTTTTATTAATTGGTTCTTGGCAACTAGCCTACTCGTTCCCATTATAATGTCTTTTTTATCTAATAAGCATTTTGTTAAAGCTAAGGTTATTTTAATAAGATCTCTTACCACAGGACTTCAAGTTAAAACTAGTCTGTTTCAAAGCGAGATTTTGAATCCTTTTCTGTCCTTCGTTATGGTTCTATAAATTCAGAGTAAAATCCAGTTCAAGAAAATAAGATCAGATGCTGCTCTAAGGAGTGGGAGTCCATGTCTAGACACATAAATCTTCATGCTAAGCATCAAGTGATATTGAGTATGACTACCAGTAACTACAGTTTCTCAGATTCACTGGAATTTTAATCTGAAACATTTACATACTCTTAAGTGTGGAGAGGTTGACATGGAGAGACAGTATCTTGCATTTGCCAAAATATTACAGACACAAAAATCAGACAGTCTTCTGGGTGCACACACTCTTCACAATTGTGAAAAAGAAGTGTGATTCCTCTTCTAATTTTGTTTTTTCCCCCATAAGGTCCAACTGTTCCTGCTCCATTTTTTATTGGTTATTTTCAGGACTTGGGATGTTTTTGGTTCCAAGTGAATTTAAATGCTGTTGTAATTATTTTGAAGCTATTCCAACTAAAAGGTACTGTGAGATTTTCCTCTCACTATGGATTGCTCTATTTTTTCAGGATAGGTGTCTCTGAGAATGGAGAAGTAATTTGTTTTAATCACTGGATTTCTCACCATGAATGTATGCAAACCTTCTTTTATTTCATGTTCAAACATTTGGGTTTTTTTTTGGTGACTGGTTTTAGTTTGCCAGTACTTATTCTCTGACCTGTGGCTAAGTCATTCCCAAATAGAGTTTGGCAGAAACATTGTCTGGTGCCAAGTGAATGTTCGTTGGTTCCTACATATTCTTCAAGTTTCTCTCTGTGAGTATATTTAGTATTCTAAACCCAAATTTAGTATTCTAATCCCAAATTAAAGACAACACATAATCTTCAAGCTGGCAGTTATGGGATTCGTTCAGTTTTGTGTTTTCAGTAAGCGGTGGGATAAAAAGAGGAAAACAAGTGTCAAATTTTTATATTGATATATATTCACCTTGTATTCATCCAAGATCACCATAATGTGAGCAGTCTAATTTTTTAGGTTTGAAATTATCTGGGACTTCTATTTTTAAAATAATTTTTAATACTCTTGTAGAGATACATCTCTAGCATATAATAAAACAAGGTATGGACAGCTGGATGAATAGTGGTCTTATTGAACGTGTGTTCTCCACAAAACACATAACACATCAAGGACTATCTATAGATACTTAAGAAACCACATTTTTTTATCTTATTATGTAACTATGTCATACGTCTATAGCTAATTCTCGTGATATGTGAGTATTTGTCATTTTTAAGTTTCTAAATTTAGGCAGCATTGTTGGAGGCCATATTCTAAGGTGTACTGAGACAAGTGACAAGTCCCTAACTGAGTCAAAAAACGCAGCAGGAAGTGCAGTTAAGTGTAGGCAGATTAGAGTACGGCGACCGGAAAATCTCGGGCTGTAACGGAAGGTAGGCGTGGCGAAAGGAGCAGGATGTGTCATTATCGTGCGAGTTCGTACGGGACAAGACGACTATATAAGGCTGTTGCGCAGTTAAATAAACACCATTTGCAGCATCCTCATATTGGTGTCTGTGCTCTCTTGGCCCGGAGGCTGGGGATGCCTCCGTGTCACCTTCGCCGAACGGGTTGTTGTTGAGAACTTTGGGCAACAAGTGGTGACCCCGACGTGATACTCGAAGGTGGCGGACCGCAGGCGGTCGATGGATATGGATCATGGATGCAATAATTAAGGTCGTACAAACGTGTGCTCGCGAATGGGGTGTTTCTGTGAAAACGGCAGCAGTAAAAAACTGCATCGAGCGGCTCCTGAAAGAAGGGGCGATTAGCTGCCCTGGGGATGTTCTATTCCCCGAGGGCTGGGGACAATGTACTTCCGCCTTAGCGGACCAACACCTCCCATGGCCCCGGTGGCTGTACCGGTGGCAGCTCCTTTATCACCATGGGTACGGACGGCTCCGAAAAAAGCTGAGGAGCGGGGAGCGAGAAAAATAGATACAGATCCATTAGAACCGGTAGTGCACCCTAAAACACAAACTTGATTTGAACTAATTGATTCAGACGCTGAACAGGAGACTTGGCAGAAACCCTCTCCGAAACCCCCTCCCTCTCATTGATCTCTCTACGGATGAGGCTGAGCAGGAGGACAAGAAGGAGGGTAAACATGCTTTGTACCCACCTTTACCGGATTCGCCATTTACAGAGTCAGCAGTACCAGAGTCACAAGGACTTAAAGGACTGTTACCATCACGAAATGGACACAAACTTGACATGACAGAGCTTGGTAGACGACTGGAAGAATTAAAGACGGAATTGCAGCAGCATCGTTCAGCCAACGCCTCGGGACACGTGACTATGTCTCCCCCAAAAACCCCCCTCTGTGTTCGAGACAAGTATTAGGGCCACCTCAACCTCCTTTACAACTCCCTACTCCACCTTTAGATCAGGGCGGGGGGGGAGGTTTGCGTCCATCTGGTAATGTGGCAGGTGAGGGAGAGAATCAGCATCCGCCCGCGTATACGGGGGAAGGGGGGGGGGGAGGAGTAAAATGGAAAGGGATCACTCGAGATGCGTCGAGATGCGTTATTAGAAGGAGTTATAATTCCACAAGCATATCCGGTGATTGTGGGTGCGGGTCCTGAGGGAAGAAATATTTGACAACTGTTAGATTGGAAAATTGTAAAAGAAGCATTACACTATACTTAGCGAAAGACAACACAGGTGAGGACTACAGAAAAGTTGTTGCAGGGATGGCAAATCGTAATGCCACCTTAACTGAACTAATGGATGCTTGCGGGAAAATAGGAACCACTACATTTCAGATGGAGCATTTAACAAAAACTTTTGCGGCGGCAGTTAAGGTAGTTCATCGTTGTTATACATGCAAACAGGAAGGTCACTTTAAGAAAAACTGCCTTAAGAAGTCGAAGCTGAGTGGGAGAGATAACTCTGTTTTGATGTGTCATTGCTGTGGGAAGCTAGGGCATTTTGTGAAGCTGTGCAGGTCTCAGTATAATGCTCAAGGTCAGCTGATAACAACCAGCTGCAGAATACAGGGAAACTGGAGAAAGAACGGGGGGGGGGAACCGTATGCTGACACAAATGAATCTTCCCAACCAGTTCCAGGCCTATGCAGTTAACTCGCAGCCCAAACCGCAGGGAGCGCAGGACTGGTGTTTCCACACGGGGTTAACCTGTGCGGCTGCCAAGCCTTGGACCTGTGGCAAACAGGGATAATGCTAATGCTGATTGTCAAAAGATCATTGAAGCTTTACCTGGAAAAACAGATTTGAATGTTATGATAAAGGCATGTGCAAAAGTGGGTACTGTGGAACATAAGGCTCAAGTTATGGCTGCGGCCGTACTTGGGGCTTACGTTGTCACAATTGCAGCCTATATTCCAATTGTTAGCAGGGGACACAACTTTAACAGCACCACGACACACTACTTCAGAGGTACAGCAACTGATTACAGAAATAGAAAGCAGGCTACATTCCAAATTTGTACATCGTATTGATTTGAATCAGGAAATACAAATTATCACTTTGTTTGATAGGCAAATTCCGTATGCAATAATTGGTCAATGGAATTCAGAATGATCAAATTCGTTACATATATTGGAACGGTTGTTTCTACCTTTAAGAACAAAGAAAACTGTTCCCCTGATTGCAGAGCTATTGGCACAGATTATCATCAAAGGACGGATGCGATGTCGGGAGCTTGTGGCCAGAGATCCCTGCATCACTAACCGTTCCTATTTTGCAGCTCAATATTTTGAGTGGTGTATGGCTAATAACTTTGCTTTGCAAACAGCTATGGAGAATTTCTCGGGACAGGTTGTTTACCACTTGCCCTCCCATCCTGTTATAAAATTGAGTGCGGAACTTCCAATTGCCACAGGAGTGTGGTGCGCAGACACTCCTGTGGATGGAACTACCATTTTTACGGATGGATCTGGGAACACAGGCAAGGCGGGCCTTGTCTGGTATTCTGATGGCAAGTGGGAATCTATGGTAGTACAACAAAAGGGTTCACCTCAGGTGGTAGAATTACGAGCTGTATTGAAAATATTTCAGAATTTTCCCATTCCCTTTAATTTGATTACTGATTCAGCATATGTAGCTGGCATTATAAAGCAATTGGATAGATCTGTTATAGAGCATATATGTAATCAGTGTGTTTTTGAATTGCTGCGAGCTCTGTGGCAAGAAATTCAAATCCGAACTGCATTGTTTTATGTTTTACTTATAAGAAATCATACTAATTTGCCTGGGTTTATTGCAGAAGGCAATGCTCGAGTGGACTCTTTGGTTTTTCATCCTAAAACAACAATTTGTACCAGAGTGGAAGCAATAGCACAATTGCTTGTCAAAGTGCATAAAAGGATTACAGACATTACCGGACTAGACTCAGATGCTATCTATTTACCTATCAGAAAGGAATATCTACAGTGGTTAACAAATCAGTCAACTATTTTTCAAATGGCCTTACAGGACTTTACTGGACAATTGTTAACACATTTGCCAAAAGATAAAAAGCTACAGTTTATTTGCAAACAGGATTGGGAAGAAAAACCTATCAGATCAGAGATACCTATGACTGGACTAACTGTTTTTACTGATGCAGGAAAGCGATCACATTCAGCAGTTATTACCTGGCAAGAGGATGGACAATAGAAACATTGTAAATTCTCAGGACTAACTGAGGACTGATTGCAGACACTTGAATTTTTTGCGATATATCAGGTTTTTGTAAAATGGACCAATAAGAAATATGCGACTTTACACCATTTTGCTACAGTTGCATCAGGCAATAAACCTCAGAGAGGTACCTTATTTTGTGACTCACATTCGTAGTCATCAATTTGATCAAAATTTGAGCATTGGAAATAATAAAGCAGACACACTTGTATCCTATACGCAAATATCACCAAATTTATTTGAACAAATACACCTATCCCATCAATTCTTTCATCAATCAGCGAAAATGTTAGCGAAACAATTTCACCTCACCATGGCACAAGCACGTGAATTAGTTAGTGTTTGTCCTAGTTGTCAGAAAATTGGCATGGGAATTGGAATAGGGGTAAATCCTCGAGAGTTGAGTGCGTTGCAACTGTGGCAAATGGACGTTACTCACATTGCAGAATTTGGAAGGCTCAAATATGTTCATGTATCTGTTGATACGTTTTCACATATAATATGGGCAACAGCACAAACTGGGGAAACAGGTCGTCATGTCAAATGACATTTACTTGCTTGCTTTACAAGTCTTGGGGTTCCACAACAACTTAAGACTGATAATGGACCAGCATACCGTTCATAAATTTTTCGTCAATTTTGTCAACTATGGGGTATTACGCATGTCACCAGGATTCCTCATTCGCCTACGGGTCAGGCGATTGTGGAACGTGCTCATAGTACATTGAAACAGCTTCTGCAAAAACAAAAAGGGGGAGAGGAAACTGAACCTTCTGAGAGACTTGCAAAAGCTGTTTATGTACTTAACCATTTAACTTTAGCAGGAGATAAGGAGCGACCCCCAATTGTAATACATTGGGAGGCAGTTCAACAGGGAGCAAGCTATGTGCAAAACAAAGGCAAAGTGTGGTATAGGGAACCAGGTACTAACGAGTGGTTGGGACTAGGGGAACTATTACTAATGGTTCGAGGTTATGTTTCTGTCTCTACAGGCGCAGGAGTACGGTGGATTGTTTCTAAAAGGATGGTTAGCCACATTATTAGAGGGAATAGTTTATATAGTTGTGATTATAATTATCATAGGGATCTGCATGGGTTGTGTTGAGGCAATCATTGAGAATAGTATATGGAAGTAGTGAGATAATAAATCTAACTACTTCCAAAGGGGGAAATTGATACCGGATGGTTTAGCAATGGTTTAGCAAGAGTAGGCCTCGGAGTAGGCTCTAAAAGGCCTGATCTGTGTTACCTTTAAACAGAATCAGCTTTCCTGTCAGTAGTTTTCCTTTCAGCTAGAATAACAGAGAATAACAGTATGTTCTGAAGTAAACTGCATGTTTTGTAGATAGAGTCTGCTTATGGGAATGTTTATAATAGGCATTATCCTACTTGTGTTACCCTGTTTGTTTGCATGTTTGCAGAAAACTGTGCAACGAATGGTCAATACAACCTTTGTGGCTCAACAACAGAGAGCAGGATTTATGGGTAACCAAGGCTGGGATTCTCTGACTGGGCTCTGCGAGACACAGGGAACCAGGTTTAAGTAAGAAACAAAACCACAGAATTAAGATTCTTGGGGAGGGGGAAGGATTCCCAGACGTAATTCCTGTCAACTACCAATCTCACATTTTACATCGCCCTCTTTATTCTTTAAATCATTTTGCCCGGGGAGACCAAGAGCGTGCCCCAATTGAGCGACATTGGGGTCCAGGGGTGCCAGAAGTGGGCCCCCCAGTCAAGGTTCGGTTCCCTGGGACAGCGGAGTGGGAAACAGGTTGGGAGCTGCTACATCACAGGAGGGGGTATGCCGCCATCAAACGGGATGATGTTATACAGTGGGTCCCTACACGCTGTTTGCGCCCTGATTTAAAACAAAATCCTAACCGGAAGTAATATGTACGCTGTCCGAGCTTTATGTTTTGCAGGAGTACCTGTGGGGGAAGCCGAAACAGCACCAGCCTCGACCTTCAGACGTGAGGAGTCATGACAGTACAGAGAGTCTGGTAAAGCGGCGGGGTGCCAAGAAAGATGAGGAACGGCGGCCGTTGCTGAGTGAAACAAAAGCTTTAAACAATGCGCTTATGATTAGCTTGCTTTTGCTTTGCATCTCAGGAGTTGCAGGGGAATCTTACTGGAGAACCTGGGCTCGGGATGTTGTATCCGCCAGCTACGCTTACGCTTTGATGCAAGGCTCCAGAATCAGCGATACGCTTTACTTTGCATGACTTGAAGCATGGGGAGGGGGAAATGTAGGCAGATTAGGGTACGGCGACCGGAAAATCTCGGGCTGTAACGGAAGGTAGGCGTGGCGAAAGGAGCAGGATGTGTCATTATCGTGCGAGTTCGTACGGGACAAGACGACTATATAAGGCTGTTGCGCAGTTAAATAAACGCCATTTGCAGCATCCTCATATTGGTGTCTGTGCTTTCTTGGCCCGGAGGCTGGGGATGCCTCCGTGTCACCTTCGCCGAACGGGTTGTTGTTGAGAACTTTGGGCAACAGTTAAGCTCTTTTGGGAAGCAGCCAGGTCCCTGGATATTCCCTCAAAGCTTTGAAAGCCTATGCTTTGGGGATACTGAGGATGTAACTTTTTTCTGAAACAGCAATAAAAACCACTTCAGAGCAAACTGTGTTCCTGATTATCATTCAAAAACTTTCTTTTGACTGCAACAAGTCATTAAAAAAGATGCCAAGATGTGGATATTGTCTATTATTCCCTTGCTTTCCCAAGTAGTGTATGAGAATGCAGTGCAATGTGTATAGCACGATTTTTTTTTTTTTAACTTCCAGTTGTTTATTTCCTAGGTCTTTAGATGCTAAGACAGATGGAATAAAACACGGTCAATGTAAAATGCTGGATTGCCTGTACAAATACAAATACAAATACAAATACAAATGCAGAAGCAGCTAGCTGCAGACACCATATATCTGTAGTATTTTATATGTTTATACAACAATGATTTTTAAAAATCTTGAAATTAACATCATAAACTGGCAAAGAAGCAGAAAAGTTTGCAATCTTGTTGGAAGGTTGCCACAAATGTACTCTGTTGAATAGTGAGGCTAAGAGTAGTAGTGAATCTCTTTTATGGTGCTGTGATCAGGACATAATGTGCTGGTTTTACGGCATACCACCACAGCCAGTACCCAAACTGCCAATGGAAATATAATTTAGGATCTGATGTGAGATCTTGCAGTGCATCAGTAATTTAATTGGATCTTTCATCATTCCCATCTCTGACTGTCATTAGCTGATAATTGCTTATCCTAAAAGAACTGGGGAATTTTGTACATATCTGACAGAGCTCACTGTGTACTCAGAATTTAAACAGAACACAACCTACTACATGATTGCTAATCTAGGGAGAAAAGAAAGAACACTTTAGCCTCTTGATCCCCAGTGAAGCGTTTTCCTAATCTTTATAAACGGTCCTGTAAGCTCACCATGTTTTTTGTAGGTTTTTGTGGGTTTTTTTTAACAGCTAAAGGCATAGGTGCAGTGTTCTAATAAACCATGGCCCACACTAAGCTGATCCAAAGAGAGTCATATGCCACATTCGATGTGTTCCACCAGACATTCCCTTGAATCTTGCAGATGTTACTGTGATAATAGGGGAATCTGAATAGAACATTTTTACTCTAAACATTTTACGTATCATTTTGGTTTCACAGTAGGTGGCTTGAAGGTTCTCCTAACCACTGCTGTTATGTACTGTGCAGAACGTCAGAGTAGATGGTCATAATGGTCCCTTGTAGCTTTATAATCTATGAATCTATACTCCTGGGGAATTGTAAGTGCTAAGAAATCTGCTTAAAAACACTGTTTACAGAAAAAGCAATCAAAAATGATTGGGAGAAGGCACTCCCCACCATCTCTCCTAATAACGGTTCTGAGTACATAGATGGGGGAAATTTGTGACAGAAATTATAGATGGATTTTTTTCAATTAAGAAAGAAAGAAAAGAGGTAATTTGTTTGTAGCAGCCATGCATTTTGAAGAAAGACAATACAGGAAAAAAATGTCTGATTGATAATTATTTTGCTATCAGATTCAGAGAGAGTTTGAGAGTTCCTGAAATACTAGCAAAAAAAGCAAACAAGCAGTAAAAATATGGATAATCCTGAGCCTATCAGATCATAGGCTTAAATTTCAACTTGAATGAAGCAAGGAAACAAATAACAGGAGCAAAATGTCCATTGAATAGCTAGCAGATAATGGAATCATAAGGAATGAGCAGCATGAGCTTGTCAGGAAAAGAAGAGATGGGTTTGTTGTTGATGATAGAATTTTAATTTTAGTATAAAAAAGGAAAAGAGATAAAATCTATTTTTGCATGAATCCTGTCTCAGGCACTAAAAAAAAAATCATTTCATATTAGCTGTCAAAATCCCTCTCTCAAAATTAATTAAAAGTCATTTGGATAGGGACACTGTCATATGGACTGAAAAGTGACTGAAGGGCCATTAACAAGGGATAATGACACACAGCAATGTATCAAGTTGTGGAGGAGATGTCTAGTAACACTGAAAGGGCTAGTGTTAGTTCTAGGTTTTTTTGACATCCTCATTGATGATTTGAAAGTGGGAGTAAACAGCAAGTTAATGAAATTCATATATTATACTAAATTGGGAGGTGTTGCAAACACCAGTGATGGCACAAAAATAATAGGAAGGGACCAAGCAATATTAGAAACATTGACATAACAGCAAAATGAGATTCAATTTGGAACAAGGCTATCTAATAACATATGAAGAAAAATAATTCAAAACATAACTATGGAGTGGGAAAGAGAAACCTGGAAAGCAGTAATGCTTAAAGAACCATGGAGGTGGTAATGGGTAGAAAATTAGGCATGAATCTACAGAGTGATATGGCATTAAGGGAGGCCAATGGGCTTTTGGGTTTCATACAAATAGATGTCAAAGAGCAAGGAAATAATAATCATTCACAGCATAACACTCACGCAACTAAGCCTGGAATATTGCATTCAGTTCTGGGCACTGGTTTACTAGCAAATGAGTAAATGAGATGCATTTCATAGCGGAGCAGCAAAAATGAACAAAAGGGAGAACATTTTAGGAAGAGAAAATGTAAAAACCAAATGCCACTCTGTATACCTTGGCCAAATGACAACAGAAAAGAGATGTGAGAACATTGGGTCTGTATAAAAGTTGTAAACTCCAAAGGCAAAAAAGGATTTAGGAAGGAACAAAATGGTAGCTATATATTTAATAGGGTCAAATTAGGAAATAAATTAAAAGAAAAAACTAGAAAACTAGATATCAGGAAACAGTTCTTGGATTTAGTAGAGTTTCTATTTTCTTTTGGTTAGAAGAATTATTCTATGAAAATGAACATTCAGAAAACAAAATGTGTTACAATTGTACTAATTGTGCAGTTTGGAATTTCCTAGTAAAACATGCTTTTTGTTATTCTCTTGATTGTTGACTAAAACTCAACAGCATAATCTGGAGGTAAAGTGGTTACAGGTTGCATTGTCTAGAACATTTTATAAAGGGCTAAATAAATCAACTCTCCATGTTTTAACAATTCATGTAAGTATTAGCTAAAATCAATAACTGGACAGATATATGAAGAACAAAAATAACAGAACAGATGAATAAAACACTCAATAACCAGAAATATAGGTAAAGAAAGGCCACACTACCTAGACAGGTAGTGAAGGAGAAAAGCTGTATTCACTCCTTCACTCTAGTAGGGAGAACAAGGAAAGCAGCACAAAATACTCTTTGTGAAAAGAGAATTTTAGTGCCATCTGAGAATGTGGGATTTCCAAAGAATAGCTTTTCCCTATCCTGACATATATAATTTGTTATAGAAAACTGTATAATTTATTTGCTCCTCCCTTTTTAGAAAGGCATCAAATGAATATAAAATTTAGTAAAGAAAGAGCTGGGTTTTACTCTTTTTGAAATTATCCTGGAACTTTCTATACTGGAAATATATATTGTTATCAAATCCTAACATGATGGTCTAAGAAAAGAAACTTGGAAAAAAAATCCTTAAAAAATGACAGCTTTCATTAAAATAAAAATCTATAAGAAGGTGGATTAAGGACAGTTTATCCAGGGAAATTAAATTAAAAACTCATGATTTTTCTAGGTCTACATGTTTCTGTACTGAGTTACAGAAGGTTATGAAGAGGCAGCAGGCAAATAAGGGTGACAAAAAATCCCAGCTCCCTGTAAAAAAGAAAGTGAGCAGGAATGAAATAAGACTGTGTGGAGGCAATTATGTAACATACTGATGCTAAATAGGGCATTGTTACCTATGTTTCATTGTCTGGTATGACATCCCTTACAAGATTCTGCTTAGGACTACCTTTCACTAATGACTGAGACTTGCCGTAGCTCTTTCTGGTATTAATATTATTTTGTTTGTTAGGAAATATTGTAAGCTGTTTTGAATAATTCGATCTGCTTCTGTGTTTTGAGCATCACCTTCAATTCTCATTTCCTGGAGCCACTCATCCCGTGTTCTCCATACTAATCAGCTCTGCATTTATTTTGTTGCTTATATATATATCGTTTTGGTGTCAAACAAAATGAAATAATCTGATTTATAATTTTTGGCTTATAAACTAAATATGATGTCATTTAAAACATAACAATTTTGTATACAAGGTTCATACAAAAAGCCCAAAGAAACCTGGGATGTTGAGAGAAATAATTTCTGGTCTGAGTATGTGGTGACATTTATGCAATTTCATGAGACTGACACATCTTAATTCAAATGTAGAAACCAGTCTAGCTTTTCTTTTTAGTGTACTAACATGTCTTTGTAACATCTCTCTCCGGGAAATATGGTATAGTCAATGGTACAGTATTTTTCATATGTGAGAAATGTTGCTATTTTGATACAACCACACTGCGACATTTAACCTTGTGTGGAAGGTTACAATGACACCAGAAGAAAGTGAAAAATGGCTGAGGAGCAGGACTATGACACTGTGGCATAATATGATTTATTTTTTCCATAATTTGCTTTTCAGCTCTTCCTCTTCTATTTCTCTTGAGACTAACATGTTCACCTGAAGCAGATTAGTTGAGATACAATTTCACCTATTCAAAAAGACAGGGATAATTATAAGGGCTGTATGGTGAGTTTAAATGTTGTGAAGAATGTCTTAGATTTTTTAAAGCTCAAATATGTTGTTAGAGAAAGACTTGTTTGAAGCAATGGCAGAAGCTACACAGGTATTTGTAGGCACACATGCAATGAGAGTTTGAAGGGGACGCCTCCACTGCAGGTGAGCACGACTGTTCAAAATGGAAGTTCTGTTTCATTTTGTTCATTGGTGATGAGACCAACACAACACAGCTGGGGCCACTGTAAACTGCGCAAGCCCGACAACGATCACTTGTAAAGTTGTGTCCATGATGGCCCCAGAAAGCAATAACTCTTTTCGGTCTCTTCTCTTCAGTAGGATTTACACAGGAACCCCAACCTTAAGGATGCAGAATCTCTGTAGCCTGCACAGAGGCTCAGCCACACAAACATCCTCTCTCTCTGTCTCTTTTTCTAAAGGGTGTACATAGTATTGTCCTAGAAAGGAATATCATGTGGACAATGAACTACTCAGAGTATTTACTAATTACTGCTCTCCTCCAGATCTCTATGAAGACTCAGCAACCAGCTGTAGCCTCTGGGTTTGAATTAACATATGCCATTTCTTAAATCAATAAAACTACTACATAGAGGCTGAATTTTCAGAAATCTAATACCTTACAGAGATATAAGGAAATGTAATGGGAACTACTTCAGGACTGAAAAAATGTAAATCAAAGGTAATAGCTGTGTAATGAAGTGCATAGACATTCGACAAAAAATGTGGCTGCTAATCTACAGGCTAGTTTAGCCAGTAGCCTGCAGCCTTACAGAAAAATACACAGCTATTTAAATTGTAGAATCATTGAACTTTATTAAATCTTAATTTTTATAAGCAATAGACAGCTATTCATAAGACAAAAGCAAAAAAGAATAATACAAAGTAAAGACACTGAAAATGCACAAGATGTTCAACGAATATTTAGCCACCAAATGTCCAACGTATAAAGATGCCATAAATCTACCTTTGTTCTCATTCACTTTCTGTTCCATGATCTAAGAGGAACATTAATCCTTTTTTCCTTTGTTGTGTTTTTTTTTTTTATTTTTAATTATTCATATTGTCAAAAAAAAACAGTGCAAAAGAGTAAAAGCTGTTTAGTTCTTATAACTTTGAATCATTATGACTGTAAAGAACAGAGGCTTCTATCAGGATTATGTCCTCATGCTGCTATACCACAATGCAGATTTACTCCTTTATTGAAAAGCTTCCTGAAAAGCACTCTTGTAATTATAGAAATGTAAGAAGTGTAGTGGCTTGCATGGCATTGTAATGGAGAACACAAGTTGCAGGCAAGAAGAGCCTAGAGAACTCTGAGCCTATATGCACAATGTCACGTAGAAGGATGCTGCTTCAATTATTGCACCTTCATGGCAGACATTGGCAGGAATCCCCTGACAAACGTTGTATCCTGTCTTATAACTAACTGGCAAGCAATCCAGAAGGCAGAAAGACATTAAAAGTATCTTTTTAACTGATTTATTTGCAATTAAAAAACCAACCTAGAAGATCAGATAGTCACACTGCTTACTGACTCACCATTAATTGTTTTGTATCTTCGATGGCTTATAAGGGAGGATTTTAACAAAGAGAGGTTAATGAGTTGATAATAAACACTTGAGGGAGTGTACATGAGGAGTTTTGTGGTCCAAGGTAAAATCTGAAAAGTGGATGAATATGATAAGCTGGTAGAATGACAAAGGCATAAGGCAACACAGGAGAACAGGAGAAAGAACAGTAGGGAAAGATGGAGTTAAGGGTAAATATACTGCACTGAAGGGTATTAACATTTCATTGCATATAAGTCACAGATTAGGTTGCTTGAGTTATCATTTCTTTCTTACAATCAGAATCTTATTACAGACAAGAGGACCAGGCCATATATGCAAAACCAATAATTTACTGTTACTCTAATTAAAGTCTTACCAGTCTCATGGAAGAATTATTATGAGTTCAAATTATACACAGTTAAAATGATGTATACACAAACTTTCTAGCACCTACCCCTTTCACTGGTGGTATGTTCAGCCTTCCACTGCCCTCCTGAGTCCTAAAGTCAACACCTTCAATGTGAGGAGGGAGGTTTACAGTGAGTCTTCAACATCCCAAGTCCTTCACTGAGACAAGTAAGGTATTAATGTCTACCATTTCTTTGTCCTGACTCTAAGATCCTCTTGGCATGATTTTGATGTTTTCTAGCATGCTTTACACTTTGTCCTTTCCTCCTTTCCCTGCAAATCCACATTATGTCTGAATTTACTACATAAGAGGTGTGTTACTTATGTTGGATACTTGTTCTTTGTTCTCTAACACTAACACCAATTTTGCCAAGCTCCCAAGGCTGTGGTTATTTTATGACCAGTAACTGACGACGGCTGAGTTGTTTGTAGCCCTGTGGCCTCTGCTATCATCCTGTGCATGCACTTTCAAGGCCTCTTGTATCTTCCCATGCATGCAGTCCCCTAGATTGCATTTTATGCCAGGGCCATAGATAGATCACTCTAGCCAGTAACTTGCTATTACTGTATTAGCTATAGTACACATAACAATAGATGCACAATTGTACCAAACTAAGCAAAAGCTAAACCAGAGTAAACAATAGGTTATTAGATAACTGGCATTACAAGCTAGAACAGTCTCTAGGGAGGTCCACACAGGCTTGAAGTCTGTGGTGTTAACTTGGCACAAAGCCTGGGGCGCGTTACAAATAATGGTCATGCCATACTTACCAGGCTATGAGGCTGCAGTGTGAAAATAAACAAGTAAGCAGAGACTAAAATATGAGGCAGTAATACGTCAGGTAAAAAGGAAAACTATCTCGGCAGCTATGATTAGAGCTGAAGAACTGGTGAAGAAAAGATACTAGTTATCGAGTAAGGACTGACAAGAGTCCAAATAATATTTTTAGCTTTTTTTATTAAAAGAAAAAAATTATAGTCCTGACATTAAGTGAAATAAGCTGAATATTTTCTGAGTGTTCATATAATAGCCCTAGCAATCAAAATGCTTTTCAAAGAACTTCTGTACAATTTTGTAAGAAAACACTAAGTGGGAGGGGAAAACTCAAATATACACTTGGAACAGCACCAATCATTTTACTGGTCTTTGGTTTTATTTCTCATTTACCTACGTTAAGTATATAAAACAATAATCTTAAAAAAGCAGTTCTTTCTTTCACAGAACAGACTATAATTTCTAATAATCAAAGTTAAATGCTAATACAACATCTTGAAATGGTTCTTCTGTATATTTCAGCACTGCATTCCTATTTGCACACTACAAAAGGATTAAATTCTTGCAAAATCAATTCAGCAACAACATTCTTATTGCATTCAGGAGATCTAAAGGTTTTGGCTCGCAGGACAAAGTTGGGCTATCTGGAAGAAGTGAAACTGCAAATACTGCATGAGGTTTCTTTCCAGTTTTACATCTTAAAAAAACTGAACATCATCAAGGCTTACTAGAATTAAAGCTGCTAAAATATAACCTGTTTTGACCAAAGCATTCCAACATAACATGAAAAAACTGATAGTATTGGGTTGTCCCTGTCAAGTAAATAATTTTTATTTGATTGGAAGAGAAAAAAAATATTAATAAATAACTGGCAGTCGAGAAATTTTAGAAATCTAAGAAGAGAGAGAATATCTTTGTTTCTCAATTGTTTTTTGTCATTATCAGGTTATTTCAGGTTCCCTGCTGTATGCAGAAAAAAATGACACTATGTAGTGTTACCAAATTCAGTGAACGTATGCCTCTCCAATATGCACCAAAGATAAATGGCTCACACTCTAAAGATACTGATCAAATCATTAAAATGAAAAACTATTAATTTGGAGCAGTGTATTCTACCTCAAAGCCTCCCTCACTGCTAATATGAACCTGCATGACCACCTTAATTCTTTCAATTCAATTTTCCCTTCAGAAAAGTAGAAAAATAGCTATTTACCTTGCAGCACAATGGAGACTCAAATCATTGGAAAAAAAAAATTCATGTGTGTCCCAAAATAACTGTAGGTAAAGGGTGGTCTGTCAGTATTCAGTGCCATCCCCCCACCTTTTTTTTTTTATAATGATAGAAGGAAGACGCATGATATTGCTGATGACCAAATAACTGCAAAGGGGGTATCATTCACATTCTCATAACGGGTATAACATCTATAAAAGCAATACTCTGATTTACCTTCACACTCCTGCTGAGACAAAATGCAGTGGCATAGTCTAGAGCAAACATAGAGTTAGGACTTCATGCAAAATATTTGCCAATCATCTTAGGTAAAAGGTACTGAATAAATATTATTGCTATTACTGCCGTCTGTGGAGAGCAGCACTATAGGCTTTTTTGGAAGGCTGACTTCATGGCAAATCTTTGTCATTTCCATAAAAAATATTATGTTTGAAATTGGTATAGCCTTTATAACACTATAAAATGTGATGTTTCCAATATTAAACTGCAGTGAAAAGTAATGTAAACAATATAAAAAGTATATAGGAAAAAATCTGTTTATTAATGATACAAAAAGTATTCAGGGAAGAAAACCAGGTTAAAGGTTGGAGGGTCCAACAAGAGACAATGCATTTTACAAATGCTGCTTTTAAATCTTTCCAAAGTTGAAAGTAACTTATAAATGCTTCTTTTACTTTCACTTATTTTAGTTTAATCGTAACTGATTGTGTGTCATAACTGCACTAAATATGCACACCAGCAAGATAAAAGCTCTTAAGTATGTATTGAGGACTTCAGGAAGGAGAATCAGCAGGTTACAGAGATGAGATCGGAAAGGAATTAGCAGGTGGTTGGACAGGAGTTTCCAGCCTCTTCCTCTTGTCAAGGCTTATCCCACCCACACCATACCATTGCTTACTGTTGCTAATCACTCACAAAATCACAGAATCACAGAATGGTTAAGGGTTAGAAGCGATCTCTGGAATTCATCTGGTCCATCCCCCTGCTAAAGCAGGTTCCCCTAGAGCACATTGCACAGAGTTGCATCCAGGCGGGTTTTGAATATCTCCAGAGATGGAGACTCCACAACCTCCCTGGGCAGCCTGTTCCAGTGCTCTGTCACCCTCAAGGTAAAGAAGTTTTTCCTCATATTCAGATGCAACATCCCGTGTTTCAGTTTGTGCCCGTTATTGCTTGTCCTGTTGCTGGGCACCACTGAGAAGAGTCTGGCCCCATCCTCCTGGCACCCGCCCCTAAGGTATTTGTAAGCATTGATAAGATCCCATCGCAGTCTTCTCCAGGCTAAACAGACCCAATTCTCTCAGCCTTTACTCATGAGAGAGACCTCTAATGATTTTTGTAGCCCTCCGCTGGACTCTGCAGTGGTTCCTTGTATTTCTTGAACTGGGGGGCCCAGAACTAGACACAGTACTCCAGGTGTGGCCTCACTAGGACAGTGTAAGTCGGGGAGGATAACCTCCCTCGACCTGCTGGCCACACTCTTCCTTATGCACCCCAGGATACCATTGGCTTTCTTGGCCTCAAGGGCACATTGCTGGCTCATGGTGAACTTGTTGCCCACCAGGACTCCCAGGTCCTTCTCTGCACAGCTGCTTTCCAGCAGGTCAACCCCTAACCTGTACTGGTGCATGGGGTTATTCCTCCCTAGGTGCAGGACCCTACATTTGCCTTTGTTGAACTTCATTAGGTTCCTCTCTGACCAGCTCTCCAGCCTGTCCACATCTTGCTGAATGGCAGCACAGCCATCTGGTGTATCAACCACTCCTCCCAGTTTTGTGTCATCAGCAAACTTACTGAGGGTACACTCTGTCCCTTCATCCAGGTCATTGATAAATGAGTTGAACAAGACTGGACCCAGTACCGACCCCTGGGGAACACCACTAGCTACAGGTTTCCAACTAGACTGCGTCACTGATCACAACCCTCTGAGCTCTGCCGTTCAGAAAGTTCTCAATCCACAGAATCACAGAATCACAAAATCAACCATGTTGGAAGAGACCTCAGGGATCATCAAGTCCAACCGTTGCCCTGACACCACCATGTCAACTAGACCATGGCACTAAGTGCCATGTCCAGTCTTTTCTTAAACACATTCAGAGATGGTGACTCCACCACCTCCCTGGGCAGCCCATTCCAATGTCTAATAACCCTTTCTGAAAAGAAATTCTTCCTAATATCCAACCTGAACCTCCCCTGGAGAAGCTTGAGGCTGTGTCCTCTTGTCCTATCGCTAGTTGCCTGGGAGAAGAGGCCGACTCCCACTTCACTACAACCTCCCTTCAGGTAGTTGTAGATGGCAATAAGGTCACCTCGGAGCCTCCTCTTCTCCAGGCTAAACAACCCCAGCTCCCTCAGCCGTTCCTCATAGGTCATACCCTCCAGACCCTTCACCAGCTTGGTCGCCCTCCTCTGGACTCGCTCCAACACCTCAACATCTTTCTGGGCAAGAGTAGAACTTCTGCCTTAGATTTCCGGCAGGCAGACTTTAGCCTGTTTAAGAGGCTGGTGGACAGAGTCCCTTGGGAATCGGTCCTGGAGGGCAAAGGAGTCCAGGAAGGCTGGATATGCTTCAAAAGGGAATTGCTAAATATTCAGGAGCAGGCTGTCCCAGTCTGTAGGAAGGCAAGCCGTCGGGGAAAAAGACCGGCCTGGTTAAACAGGGAACTTAGGCTAGAACTTAAGGAAAAGAAGAGAGCCTACTTGCTCTGGAAGAAGGGTCAGGTAACTTGGGAGGTCTATAGGGACGTGGCCAGGTCGTGTAGGGAGAAGATTAGAAGGGCCAAAGCTCAATTAGAGCTCGATTTGGCTGCTACAGCCAAAGACAACAAAAAAAGCTTTTACAAACACATCAACAGCAAAAGGAGGGTCAAGGAGAGCCTCCACCACTTGCTGAATGAGGAGGGTAGTGTAGTGTCAGGGGATGAGGAAAAGGCAGAGGTGCTCAATGCCTTCTTTGCCTCGGTCTTTAATGTCAAGATCGGTTGTCCTCAGGAGACTCGGCCCCCAGAGCCTGAAGTTAGGGACGGGGGGCTGTGTGAACCTCCCATGATCCAGGAGGAGACAGTTACTGACCTGCTGTGCCAGTTGGACACCCACAAGGCTATGGGTCTGGATGGGATTCACCCCAGAGTAATGAAGAAACTGGCAAATGAACTTGCCAAACCACTCTCTATTATCCACTGGCAGTCCTGGTTAACTGGAGAAGTTCCAGCTGACTGGAAATTAGCAAACGTAATGCCCATCTACAAGAAAGGTCAGAAGGACGATCCAGGGAACTATAGGCCTGTCAGCCTGACCTTGGTGCCAGGCAAGGTGATGGAACAGATCATCCTGAGTGCCATTACACGGCACATGCAGGACAATCGGGGCATCGGGGCCAGCCAACATGAATTCATGAAAGGCAGGTCCTGCTCGACCAACCTGCTCTCCTTCTATGACAAAGTGACCCACTTAGTAGATGAGGGCAGGGCTGTGGATGTAGTCTATCTAGACTTCAGTAAGGCATTCGACACTGTCTCCCACAGCATCCTCCTACACAAACTGTCTGCCTGGGGCTTGGATGGGTGGACTCTTTGATGGGTTAAAAACTGGCTGGATGGCCGAGCCCAGAGAGTGGTAGTGAATGGGGCAAAGTCCAAGTGGCGGCCAGTCACTAGCGGTGTTCCCCAGGGCTCAGTTCTGGGGCCGGTGCTGTTCAATATCTTTATAGCTGATCTAGACGTAGGGATTGAGTGCACCCTCAGTAAATTTGCAGATGACACCAAGCTGGGTGGGAGTGTCGATCTGCTGGAGGGTAGGAAGGCCCTACAGAGGGATCTGGACAGGTTAGATAGATGGGCCGAGACCAACGGCATGAGGTTCAACAAGAACAAGTGCCGGTCTTACACTTCGGCCACAACAACCCCATGCAGCGCTACAGGCTGGGGGAAGAGTGGTTAGAAAGCGGCCCAAAGGAAAGAGACCTGGGGGTGCTGATCGACAGCCGGCTAAACATGAGCCAGCAGTGTGCCCAGGTGGCCAAGAAGGCCAATGGCATCCTGGCCTCTATTAGGAATAGTGTAGCCAGCCGGTCTAGGGAAGTGATCGTCCCTCTGTACTCGGCACTGGTGAGGCCGCATCTTGAGTACTGTGTCCAGTTCTGGGCCCCACACTTCAAGAAAGGTGTTGAGGTGTTGGAGCGAGTTCAGAGGAGGGCGACCAAGCTGGTGAAGGGTCTGGAGGGTCTGACCTACAAGGAACGGCTGAAGGAGCTGGGGTTGTTTAGCCTGGAGAAGAGGAGGCTCAGAGGTGACCTTATTGCAGTCTACAACTACCTGAAGGGAGGTTGTAGTGAAGTGGGAGTCGGCCTCTTCTCCCAGGCAACTAGCGATAGGACAAGAGGACATAGCCTCAAGATTCGCCAGGGGAGGTTCAGGTTGGATATTAGGAAGAATTTCTTTTCAGAAAGGGTTATTAGACATTGGAATGGGCTGCCCAGGGAGGTGGTGGAGTCACCATCTCTGGATGTGTTTAAGAAAAGACTGGACATGGCACTTAGTGCCATGGTCTAGTTGACATGGTGGTGTAAGGGCAACGGTTGGACTCGACGATCCCTGAGGTCTCTTCCAACCTGGTTGATTCTGTGATTCTGTGATTCTGTGATTCTGTGATTCTGTGATTTGTGGGTGTCCAGATTGTCTAAAAGATCTCTAACTTGATCCTCCTTGACCAAGGGAAAGTCTTCCTTTCTCCAGACTTTCTCTTGTAACTCTAGGGCCCGGGATTCCTGAGGGCCAGTCTTAGCAGTAAAGACTGAAGCAAAGAAGGCATTCAGTAACTCCACCTTCTTTGTATCCTCCATCACTAGGGCACCCTTCAGCAGTGGGTCCACATTTTCTCTAGTCTTCCTTTTGCTGCTGATGTACTTGAAGAAGCCTTTCTTGTTGTCCTTGATGTCCCTTGTCAGATTTAATTCCAAGTGGGTCTTCACCCTCCTTGTCACATCCCTGCATACTCTGACAACCTTCCTATATTCCTCCCAAGCGATCTGTCCTTTTTCCATATTCCATAGACTTTCTTCTTCCATACCAGTTACCCATGTCTGCTAAATTAGTGGAGTTACACTTGTGGATTTCAGAGAACTAGGGATCAGGGATGAAAACAAAATACTAAATAAGCTTTGAGGTTTACTAGCATCTTCTCATCTTTAAAAACAGACACTCTAAGAGTTTAATGGATTGTTCCTACCCCAGCATATTCTATAGGCCTCTGTCAATTATATCAGTCACTATCACTAGACTGATTTCTTTACAGAACATGAATTAGAAAGAAAAATATGTGCATCTAAAACCCAATCTGTATCCTCTGTTTCTTTGTAATAATTCAAAAAATAGCAGCTTTTTGACAAGCCACAAGAGCAGTTTATAATGCCATGCTCAATTTCGAAATACTAATATTTCATTCCCACCTTACACCACTGAGGTATATTATGGTCTTGTTTCCTTAAGACAAAATTAAAACAGGATTAGAAGCATTTCAAGCGATTTTGTCATGAATCACTAACAAACAGCACTAATTCTTTTTCAAAGTAGTTTTCCTAAAACTTCTTCACTTTTGTTTGTACACCTTTAAAATCAAAATGTGTTTTGAATTGGAAAACCTGCTAATACAGGATAAGGTCTAATTTGTTCTGTAAATTACTTGAAAAAGACTAAAACATATCTTATTGATAAGTGACAAAATACCTGTCAAAGTAGCCTCTCTTACTTACTGGTCCAAGTACAATGCAGCAAGCCTCCCAAAAATATTGCAAAATAGTTGACTAACAAAGTTATTGTAAGACTTGAGTTCACAACAATACTTCTTTATAACAGTATCTGTATAAAACTTGTCAGATGGTTCTTTAATTCTAGACTGATCTGATTGCTGAAGTCTTGAAAAAACAGAGAAATTATCAGATCATCATGCAAGTAGGAAGACTTGAGCAGAAGAAAGCAGCTGTCCTGATGTATAGGATGGCATTGCTGATATCTTAACCAGCAAGTGAACTTGTGGCTAGCAATTCAAACATTAATGGAAACAGTCCTATGGATTACATTCCTTTATGTTCAAATGCTGAATACCTATTAACAATCTCATTTTATCTGCTGCAAATACAGAAATTTCTTTATGAAATTTACCTGATCTTTTTCGTAAACAAGAAAGCAGAGCAAATAAAATAGTCAGTTTTTTTACAGACACTACTAAACATTCCCTGGACTAGAGTTTGCCATGCAGTTTTGTTTTAAAACCTGTATTTTAAAATCTGGCTTCATACCAGTAATGCTGGTTTTAAATCACATGATTCTGAGGTTAGTAAAATTTAAGTATCCCTGTTCCTAAAGGTTGCATTTACACAAAAGAGAAACTACTTTTTATACATAAGTTTAAATTTATATGACATTTATTAAGATTGCTGCTTTTAATTTGCAAACTATGAGTTCAACAAAATAAATATATTGCTCACTGTCAAATATGCTATTTATTTGTTTTTATTTTATTTGAGGTACCATACTATTAGCTAAGTTTGATGGCCAATTTTACATTGTTCCAAAGACTGATACAATCATACTAGTAATTCAGACATTCTTTTAATGTTGTTTTGGTCTTTATATGTATTAGGGAACAAATGTACTGAGGTATCAAAGTGTCACATCAATCTTCAGATGTTGGTTTACATTTTGAAAGATAAATAAATGTCAAACAAACAAAGGTAACTTAGTAGACAAATTTTCATATTGAATATTTAACAATGTCCTGTGTGGTCGATTGCTGTGATATAGTGTATCATAAACAAGTAAAATAAACATAGACTTGCTCCAGAAACAATTTTTCCACTCACCGTATAACATTTAATGTGGAACATACTGTGATAACTAGTAAGAAAATTAGAAGAGAGTGTTTGGAAGTTTATAGGGGTTTAGGCTGATGTTAATTGCTAGTCTGAGCAGAACCCAAACACTATTGCCAGTTTAAATGTAGGTTGTCATGCATGTTTAACACATCTCTTTGGGATGGGAGGGTAGAGTAGCTCTGCAGTATTGACTGTCATGATCTTTTGGGGAGCGATTTTATTTATTTCTCCTACAAGGAGAAAGGACAAAGGAGAAACGCCTCGTGGGATTTTCCTTGATGCAGAATCAAGGTTTTTTGCAGAGGTTGCAAACTTACTGTTCATCCTTCTTTACAGAAGACCAGGGTGGAGGATAATAAACAAGGAAATACTGAGAAGGGTAAGACTTTTCTCTTTCATCAGGCTGCTTCTGTCTGAAGTTCTCTTGACCTGCCCACAGCTTCATTTTACTTGACTTAGCTGTGACAACAATTTCTTTAATTGACTAGGTGTCTAAGGTTAATTTCTTTTACTTTTGTTTAGCTGTGTATGGTATACCATAGTTCTATACAGATAACAGTAACAAAAGGTTGCTGTAGGTATAACGAGACCTTTACCACCCTAAGATGATGATATAGTGTAGAGATGTATGATGTTGGGAGCCTTGAGAAGACCCAGGGTGTGGTGAGAATGAGTAAAGGCATGGGGTGATAAGAGATGGGACACAGGCTTGACACTGGAGACCACTAGCTCACTAGCTGTCAGTGAAAAAAAATATGGAGCTGGAGTTGGACATAATTGGTTCTAGGGGTAAGAAAGAGAACTAAGAAATAGTGTCTAACATATGTAAATGGCACCATATATAGTAAATTTAGATGTAACTTGGAACTCTGGACCACTGAAGAAAAAGTAATGTGTTTGCATGCTAGCAAACATATATAAATGACCTGAAGTGGAAATGGAAAAAAAATAAGAGACGAAATCATTAACAAGAACATCATATTCCTCCTGGCAAAGGACTCCAGATGCTGACTTGTCATAACCCCACTCCACCAGCAACATCAGCATGAAACCACTGACCTTCATACCCAGAGGAGCAGTGGAAGGGTGAGCATAAAGCCAGGAAAAGGGATAGAAACTGTGTGTGTTACAATTTTAATAGTATTATTAATATTATTGCAACCTTTGGAGTATATAAGTACTCTGATTGCATTATTATTCTTTGTTTTTCTGTAATAATTAGATCTAGACTAGTGATGATTCCTGAAGTAGACAGTTAAGATTTCTATTATGCTACCGATAAATTATTCGCTTAATTTTTATATATAAGGTGAAATTCCCTTGCCCATAAACAAGATTCTGATTGTAACAGAGGATCTAAGAACTCCAACATAAGGGAAGAATATAAAAGCTTTGAAACGTGTGGCAAACACACAGTTCTTTAAATGACATAAACATTTCTCAAAAATGGCAAAATGCAGAGAATATTACCAGAACCATATTGTCCTATAGGTACCCAGGCAGTTGAGTTGTGGGGGAAAAGGGAATTTTGTCAGTGAATTACAACAAATCCATAGTTCCAGGAGCTGTATGGTCAGCTGTAAACAGCTAAGAGCAAACAACAGTGTGACACCTAAGCATGAATCCAATTAACCATAATATTTAGTATCTCCTCAGTAAAACACAAATTAGGAGATTAGCAACAATCGGATAAGATTCTGCTTGAGGTTAGTAACACTGCATTGATTGCCACGGAGACCAGCTTCAGGGCAGGTAAGACTGCACTGGCGAAGGAATCTGCAGTAAAAAGGGCCAACGAAAAGCTCTTTTTGGGGCTTTTTTGAAGCCGGGAAAAGCCCTTTGCCTTTGCTGGGGGCTGTCTGTTGGTGGGCGGGCTGCTGAGATAGCCCGGACAGAGCCAGCACCACCCACCGTTGATCAGGTGATAAGAAGCCTCCGGGAGGGTCAGTGCCCACAGGGCATAGGGTGAGCAAACGGTGATTGTGTGTGCCCTGGGGGGGCCGGGGTCGGGCCACAGCCGTTTGCAGCTGGTTGGGCAGTTACAGCTGATCTGCTGCTTGCAGCTCGTTGGGCAGGGCGCTGAGTCTCTGCCAGTGCACAAGGTGAGTGGGATCGCTCTAAGAGATCGGCCAGCGCGGGTGAGGGGAGAGGAGGAACAGCAGCTTGCATGGATGCGTGAGCAGGGCGTGTAGGAAGAAGCAAACAGTGTTTGGCTCCCTCCCGGCCAGAGAGAAGAACATGGTCACTGTTGCGGTGAGCGAGAATCAAACACTGCACTCATGGAGTTATCGTGAATGTTCCAACTTTATTCAGTTACACAGTGTATATTTATACTGTAAAAGCAAGGCACGAAGCTATGTGGCTATTCTTGATTGGTTATTTCTATGAGCTTACAAGCCGTAGCAATTATATGATTGGATCATTGTTGCTGTCCAGCTGTCTTGGCAGAGGCGCCAGGCAGTCTCGCAATCTGTTTCTGTTTTCCGTCTCCCACATCCGCTCGAGATCTTGTTAAATACCAAGTTCCTCAAACTTGTTTACCAGATTGTCTCGTGATGACCCCAAACCCTGCTGATACAGCTCTAGTATTTTTCCATGTCCTCTATCCTCTAAAAAGTCGTCCACAATTCCCCCTTTTTCTTTAGCTACGAGGAGCGTTTGTTTAAACATTACTTGTACTGTATTGTTAATCATCCGTTGCAAACAAGCACAAAAACAAGGTAACATGATTAATAATGCACAACAAACTAAGCATCCTATTAATATCAATTTTATAAGCGACGTTATCCATGGCCCAAACCCTAATGAGCGTAACCAGTCTTCTAATCCCCAGCCAGAATTTTCTTGCAGCTGTTTAGTCAATTGTTCTAATTCTTGGATATGTGCATGAATGGATTTAGAATGACTGGATAAATTCATGCAACACATGCCATCGAAGTCTTGGCATCCATGGCCATGGGCCAGTAATAGAAAATCAATTGCAGCCCGGTTCTGTAATGTAGCATGACGTACTGAATCGACATCAAGGAGTAACTCAGATAATGCCGATGAGGTAGCATTTGTTTGTTTTGCCAACCAACAGCCCAATTTGTTTAATGTCGCCAATGCTTGTGCTGCAGCAACTCCTGGGGCCAAAAAGGAGGCTGCCACGCGCTGTTCTAGTGACCAAAAGTCTGCGTTTGAGTCACAATCTTGGGTAAAAGCATGACTACTTCGTTTTTGTCGTCTATGCCGTCGAGTTATATTCAAAATCATCGAATTGTTTGCCGTCAACAATGTAAGCCTTCCAATTGTACATGGCCCTCCTTTTAAGTGAGAGGGGATTCCGGGCCATGCCCGATCACCACAAATCAAAAATAATCCCGGGGGCAAGGCGATAGGTGTGGTGCTTGATCGAGAAATATTGGTCGATGTATAATTGCACCAATTGGAGGTCTTTTGATAATAGACACTTGTTGCATTAACAGTGACCGTAAAATTCTGGCTGTATTGTACTGATGTATAGTTAAACATCACACAATGATCTGCCTTCAGGGACCCTAATATTTCCAATTCCTGAGGCTCTAAAGGTGCCTGTGGTAGACGTGGCACAATTCCATCCCAGTTATCTACATACTTGCTACACAAGTCCGCTACGGGTGGCGGCGGGCAAGGCCATTCCACATCGGGTACCCCTACTAAGCATGTGCTAAAAGGGTTACTTGGTGAGGCCATGGATAAACAAATTGCATCTTGTCCTGTCATGTTAGCTAAGGTAATCCAAATGTTTTGTTTTGGTTGAGCAGGTAAATAGGCAAAAGCATAGCATAAACTAAAAATCAGAGCTGTTAACCTAAACATGCTTGTTTATAATACTCTAATTCTTTTTTATGTACTCTACCCTGGAATTTTTTCCATGCAAAGCGAACAGCGCAATAGCGTTTTACTTGATCCCACCTTTCAGGCTGTATACTCCAAATATGTGGAACCAGGTTGCTTTTACTACATTCACTTGAGATAACATAAAATTCTCGATTTTGCTCCCTTATCCAATTAACCCACTGTTGTTGGTAGTATATCCATGACCAAGAGTCTGTGTCCACGTGGCCTGTAACCTTTAAGATTCTTATGACATCTAACTGTTGATTATAGCATGCTTGACACCACCGGGTAGCTTGGTTACTACGTTTCCACCACTGTGATTTGCAACTTTCACACTCCACAAGGATCCATGGATGACAATGTTCGCAGACCGGACACTCGATAGCTGTCGCCAGATTACGGTTTGTTGTTTATAGCTCGAGTCCACTTGGAGGGAATCCAGCGGGGTCCTTCCCCTGTTGAAACACAAGAATAGCCTCTACCGGTAAATATGAGTTGCACAGGTCCTTTCCAGAGACCAGAGACAGGATCTTTATACTCCACCAGTACCTCTGAAGTATTCGAAATTTCATGCTTACCAAAGTGTAACAGCACTGCCGGTAAGTGTCGCTGTTCAGTGATGTTTAAAAAATTCAGAGTGAATAATACCTTAGATAACCTGGTTGAGGGGTCGGTTACAGTAACCTCCTGCTGTTTTTCTAGATATGTTTTCAATGTCTGATGCGTCCTTTCTATGACAGCCTGACCTGTAGGGTTGTGAGGAATTCCTGTGATTAGGGTCACACCCCATGTCTGTAAAAACTGCTTTACCTTTTTACTTACATAAGCTGGGCCATTGTCTGTTTTAAGGGTGAGTGGTACTCCCATAACAGCAAAGCACGCTAACAAATGCCGAATAACATGTACAGCTTTCTCCCCTGCCTGCGGTGTTGCCCATATCATGTGTGAGAATGTATCTACGGTCACATGAATATACCGCAGACGCCCAAAGCTAGGATAGTGGGTAACGTCCATCTGCCATATTTCACAAGATTTAAGTCCTCGGGGATTAACCCCGACTCCCAACGGACCACTATGTCGACTACAGGTGTCACAGGCTTTAACTATTCCTTGAGCATCAACAAGGGGTAGGCGAAAGGTTCGTTGCAATGCTTTAGCATTCTGGTGAAACATGGAATGACTGACTCGTGCTGCTTGGAACTGATCTACAGGTCCTTGATGGCCCATAGCCACTAAGCGATCCGCTCGCTCATTTCCTTCCCCAAGACCTATGCTAAGCATATGGCTGCGAATATGGAGGATACAGCAGGTTTGCTGACGTTGTAACATTACCTTCTGTAAATGCAAAAACAGATCTAACAACCGTTCCCTTTTTCCTGGTTTGATTATTGCCTCTGCAATGCGTTTTACCACCCCCACCGCGTATTGTGAGTCCGTAACCACGTTTATAGCACTGGTCTTCCAGGTCTCTAAGGCCCATACTATGGCTGTTAGCTCCAATGTCTGAAGGGAGTCCGCATTAGTGCCTTGAATTACGTGATGCACCCATTTGCCATCCTCCTGCCAAACGCAAGCGGCTCTCTTTGTTCGGCGGCCAGCATCTGTAAAAACCGTGGGAGCGCCTTCAATAGGTTTCTCCTGTACATATTCTCTTGGTCGCCACACATTTTGTACAATGGTCTGTAGGCGAGCATCACATAATTGCCGGGCTCGTACAGGTCCTGTATAACCCTCCAGGGCAAGCTGTATTGCTGTGGATTGAGCAATAACCCACTCCAGTAACGGCTGCGTCTGGATCGCCGCCCAGACTTCATCGGGTTCTTGCCCCGCCACATCAACACATCGCTTCCGGCCTTTGACAATTAACAAAGCAAAAACATCAGAGGGCGTAAAAAGACTTTTGGAAGGTGTTTGAGGTGGGAACACCCATTCTAATATGCGCACTCCCCCTTTTTCTTTAGCAACCTGCAAAAGCAAAGCACAAGGGTTCTGTGTTAAGGAACAACAGGCTAACAACAAAGGTAGATCGGGGTGACGTCGATCGGCAAATGCATGAAGGATCTTATCACCCAGAGAGGCACAGTGAGATTGGAGTTCAGGTGTCCACTCAATATGTCGCGAGGGATCTGTGCCCCGTAACAGCGTAGTAATGGGTTGTAACTCATTATTTGTAAGGCCCGTAATCGGGCGCAACCATTGTAGGTCACCTGCAAGTTTCTGCACATCCGCTAGGGTTTTGATAGGCGGTATCAATATCGGTCGTAAGGGTCTTACTTCCTTCTCTGTGATTTTCCATCCAAGATACGTCCAAGGGGTGTCTCGTTGTATCTTTTCAGGTGCCACCTGTAAACCTCGAAGATGAAAGATCTGAGTAATAGTCTGAACGTCCTGGTCTACAAAAGGGAAGGCGGAACAAAACAAAATGTCGTCCATATAATGATAAATAATCCAGTCTTCATGTTTTTCTCGCAGAGGTTGTAACGCCCACGCCACATACATTTGACACATAGTCGGACTATTTTTCATACCTTGGGGTAGAACCACCCACTCATATCTTCTGTCCGGTTCCCCATGGTTAGTACTGCGCAAGGTAAAGGCAAAACGACAAGTGTCCTGTGGTTGTAAAGGAATGGTGAAAAAACAATCCTTCAAGTCAATAATTAGCAAATGCCAATTTTCAGGTAACATTGTTGCTAGGGGTAAACCAGGCTGTAGTGCCCCCATTGCTATCATTTGCTCATTCACTGCCCGCAGGTCATGCAACAAGCGCCACTTGCCAGACTTTTTTGGGATAACAAAGATAGGGGTGTTCCAGGGACTAATAGAAGGTTGTATATGGCCCGCTGATAACTGCTCCTCTACCAGCTGAGCAGCTATTTTTTGACGCTCTTGAGATAATGGCCACTGTTCAACCCACACTGGTTCATTTGTTTTCCACTGAATAGCTGGTATGGGTGGCGTCTCAACAGTGACCTTCAGGCTAAATTTGGCGGTGGGATACAAATTGTTGCTCCCACTTGGGATAGCATATCTCTACCAAGCAATCCTTGTAAATTGCCGGGTAGCGACATTACATAAGGGCGTAAAGTGACAGCCTGACCCTCAGGCAAAATTAAGCGCACCGGTTTCTGTGCTTGCATGGGTATTCCTCCTCCACCCACACCATGCACTGAGTCTAGGGCCTGTTGTAAAGGCCATTTCGTGGGCCAACTTTCTCGAGATAAGATTGTTACATCTGCCCCAGTATCACACATGACTGGAATTGTATATCCATGTCCCTGGAACTCCACCCGTAGTTGAATCATTGGTCGCTGTTGCATTTTTTGCACCAAATTAACTAGTTGATTGCCAGTAGACCCGAAGGCCTTATCACCTCTATCGTTACTTAAGGCACTTGGCGTCTTAATGTGTCGTTCCCAAAAAACAAGCTGAGCAACTCGCATTCCCTTTTCTATCGTCAGAGGTGGTTGTAGAGCATATGCAATGATCATTATTTGCCCCACATAATCGGCATCAATCACCCCAGGTAACACAATTAATCCATTTATCCCGCTGGAAGACCGGCCAATCAATAATGCACCAACGGACTTGTCAGGTGTTAACGGTCCATAGGTGGTAGTGGGAATCTTAACGGGGTTAGTAGTTAGTAAAGTTACTGTTGCTGCTGCTTCCAAATCGATTCCCAAGCTGCCTCGTGTTGCGGGGCCGCCGCTGGTGAATTGGTTACCGGGAATGTGAGTTGCGCAGCCCCTACTTGTGTCTGCGCGCGAGGGCCCGCGCTCCGCGGAGGGTTTTTTGAACCCCTACACACGGCCGTGGCATGGTTGTCTCTTTGACAGTTATCACACCATACCGACACATGACATGCCCTTCTAAAATGACCTTCTTTACCACATCGATAACACAAAGTGCGACCTGACATGCCCTTTGGTTTTGTACGTCGAGACAATTGCTGTACAGCGGCAGCAATCACAGATGTAGTTGGTGCCATGGCTGCTTCTACCGCCCCCGCTATATGTTTTGCTTGTGCACCCTGTTCGGATCGCAATGCCAATTCAATCATATCCGACACATCTACCGTTTTAGGGAGGGTGGCTAGCACCGCCTTCGTTTTTGCATTACTATTTTCAAAAGCCAATAATCGAAACATACTTTCCTTATTGTCATTAGGTAACTGAGAAGAATTTCGAATTGCGGCATGTAACCGGTCAATAAAATGTGAATATGGCTCGGTTAACCCCTGTCGGATACTAGTAAATGAGGGAGGGGCATCTCCGTCAGGTACGGCATCATATGCTCGTACTGCTGCATCCACTACGACATCGATTAAATAGGGAGGATATCGTAATTGTTCTTCTATAGAAGTATACTGCCCAGTCCCTGTGATCATGTCAGCATGCAACCCAGCCAAGGGATCATCTTCTGCTCGGGGCCGGTTCTGTAACTCTCTACCCAACCGTGACCATTCACGAAACCACAAAAGATGCTGAGATGGGGTCAATAACATTCGTGCAAGCTCATCACAGTCGACAGGAATAATGGGTTCATATGTGTGAAGCCATTTTAACATGGCTCGACTTGTTTCAGACTTTAGACCGTTTTCTCTAATTGTCTTAATGGCTTGTTGTATAACTTTCCACTCATGTTTCGCATACACATGGTCACCCCGATCGTTCAACACAATAGGACATGCCAACATTTCAGGTGTCCATCCCCCTTCTATAATAGCATCGCGTACCATCCCGCACCATCGCTTCGGCTTCACCCCTCCCCCCACCCCTCCCCCTTTCGCCGCCCCCCCTTTAATAACATCGTGTAAAGGGGATAGGGATGGAGTGGTCGACTCAGCATTTAGCTGAGGAATGCCCTGTAGCAGTTGTTCAACACGAGCCAACGACGCCTGGCTTCGTAGTTCCAGGTCTTTCATCTTATTTTGCAGCAATTGTAGGTTCAGCGTGTCAGCACTAGTTGCTGCGTTGGCCTCTCCTTCATCTATCCCGTCAGAGTCTTTTGGAAGCGGAACTGAAGCTGGAGAGGGTGGACGGCAACTGGGTCCTCCCTGTTCTTGTTCCCTCAATTCAACAGAAGGAGGGGGTGCCGATGGTGTAACATTAGTGTCCGGCAAAGGGGGTAATACTGCAGGTAACGGCACCGGGGCGGTTACACGAGTATTCAAAAGTTCAGAAACAGAGTTACAAGGAGTCCCTTTGCGGCCCTTAATTGGAAGCGGGCAATCAGTCTGCACTGGGAATGCAAAACACGGCGGAGAAGGTAGAGGATTATCAGAACCAACGTTAGCATCAGGTTGCTTCGTCACCTCTGGCGAGAGTGCCTGCACAGCAGCTGCCGCAACTTTTGTCTCAGCCTTCATAGCATCTAATGCATTGATCACTATACGCCAAGGTACTTTCAATTCCTTAATGTGTTTATCTTTATCGTCAATGGTGAGTTGCCACATAGCGTCCCCCACAGCTCTCCACTCATCCCTTGAAAATAGCGCTGGAGGCTGCTTAAAATGTCCATGGTCTCGTGCCCATGTAATCAGCTTTTTTAACAGCTTATCCGTAACGGCTTCACCTCTCTTTGAGAGAATAGCAAGTAAGAGCCGTTCCGCAGCGGTAAATTCCGCCTCCATTTTTCGTAATAGAACTTAGCCGGCTAACAGTATCCCTCTACCGCAAGGACAGCCCAGCCTTACCTGAAATGTAAGGACGGCGGGCTCTGCTCCTTCAACGCCGATATGCGTCTCTAGGGCACGGCTCTCGATGTCCCGGTCCTCGGGGTCCCTGTTCGGGCGCCAGATGTTGCGGTGAGCGAGAATCAAACACTGCACTCATGGAGTTATCGTGAATGTTCCAACTTTATTCAGTTACACAGTGTATATTTATACTGTAAAAGCAAGGCACGAAGCTATGTGGCTATTCTTGATTGGTTATTTCTATGAGCTTACAAGCCGTAGCAATTATATGATTGGATCATTGTTGCTGTCCAGCTGTCTTGGCAGAGGCGCCAGGCAGTCTCGCAATCTGTTTCTGTTTTCCGTCTCCCACATCCGCTCGAGATCTTGTTAAATACCAAGTTCCTCAAACTTGTTTACCAGATTGTCTCGTGATGACCCCAAACCCTGCTGATACAGCTCTAGTATTTTTCCATGTCCTCTATCCTCTAAAAAGTCGTCCACAGGTCACAACACGGCTAAGAGCCACAGTGAGGAAGAATGTGGGAACTCAGACCGAGCTCCTGCACAAATATGCAGCTGTGCAGTTCTCTGGCTGCGGTGAGTGCCTGAGCCTGGCACTTGAATTAGAGGGAGTCAGAGACACCACGTGTGTGCAGTGTGATCAAGTAAATGATCTGCTCAGGCAGGGGGTTGAACTGAGAGAGGAGGTAGAAAGATTGAGAAGGATCAGAGAGTGTGAAAGCGAGATAGATTGGTGGAGCCACGCTCTGAGGCAAAGGCAGCAGGAAGAGGCTCTACAAAAAGTGGAGAACCCCCTCCCCTCCTGTCACCAGGCCAAAGGCGGGGACATAAGAGACAAGGGGGAATAGAGAGAGGTCCCTCCTTGGAGAGGCAAGAGAAAACCTTCTCGGCCCCCCTCACCTTCCCAGTTGCCATTGTACAATAGGTATGGGGCTTTGGGGCTTGACGGCCAGGTGAATGAAGATGGAGATAAGGATCCATCCAGTGAGTTGCCCACAGCTTGTCATTCATCCCCACATCTTATGACTTCTTCAACTAAGAAGAAAAGGAGGGTAATTGTGGTAGGCGACTCTCTTCTGAGGGGAACAGAGGGGCCCATTTGTTGACCTGACCCATCCCACAGGGAAGTCTGCTGCCTCCCTGGGGCTCAGGTTAGAGATGTTAAAAGGAAGTTCAATGCTCTGATGCAGCCCTCTGATTGTTACCCTTTGTTAGTTATCCAGGTTGGTAATGATGAGGTTGTAGAGAGAAGTCTAAAGGCAATCAAAAAGGACTTCAAGGCACTGGGGCAACTAGTTGAAGGTTCGGGTGCACTGGTGGTGTTTTCATCAATACTTCAAGTGGTAGGGAAAAACACTGAAAGAGGGTGGAAAATACACCTGATTAACACATGGCTCAGAGACTGGTGCCATGGTCGGAATTTTGGGTTCTTTGATCATGGGGAGGTTTATATGGCACCTGGTCTGCTGGCGACAGATGGAGTACATCTGTCTCAAAGGGGGAAAAGGATCCTTGCACAGGAATTGGTGGGCCTTGTTGAAAGGGCTTTAAACTAGGCTCGAAGGGGGAAGGGGATAAAACCAGGCTCACTGGAGATGAGCTGAAGGACAGCCTTCAGACTACTGTCGTGCTCAAGGTGGATAATGGTGTTACAAGGGGCAATAATAACACAGGGCTCACTAATAAGTTAGTAACCAAGGAAGTGGCCAGGAATGGTCAGATAGCAAGAGCGAAAACTGGTGACTTAACTCCCTCTCTGAAGTGCTTATATACCAATACACGGAGTATGGGAAATAAACAGGAGGAGTTGGAGATCTGCCTTAGATTGCATGACTATGATATAGTTGCAATCACTGAAACATGGTGGGACAGCTCCCATGACTGGAAGGTTGTCATGGATGGCTATGTACTATTTTGAAGAAAAGGGGAAGTCGAGGGCGCGGCTCCCGGGTGCTGGGCGACGGTTCCGGAGTAACGACACCATCCCAATATGAGTATGGAAGTTCTCCCTTTAATGATTACACGTACAGGGTATATATAGACTCTAAGCAGAGAGCACGCTGATCACGCACCAAAGCCCGCGTTTCCATTGGTAAAGCCTTGCTGTTCACGCGTACTAGTAGCATATATGATTGGTCTATATATTTAGATACACAGAGCAGTGAGCACCCCCTCCCCTTTTCCTGTTTCTTTTATCTGTTTGTTACAACTGCCAAGTCCTTGTTTTGTTGCATTTGTGCAGTGTTCAAGGAGAGTCCAAGGTGACTCGCTCTGGGCCTAACTCTTGCTCAAAGCCTGGATTGCTCAGACTGCTCAGTGGCATAAAATCATGCCCCCTCTCACTTAACCAAGCCTCCACAATTCCCCGTTCTTGTTTTTGAGCAAGCCAGGCCTGATTAACAATTTTCGTTACAGATTGCTGCAAGCAGGAAAATAAGCAAGGCACTATTAGCAGAATGACCATGATTATACGTGCTCCCATGATAAGCATCTTTATCAAATCCATCAACCACCCTCCAATTCCAAAACTACCAAGCCAATTATCCAGAAACCCATGAGGTTCCTGCAATTTGTTCGTCGAGCTCATCAAGTCTTGAATCTGTCTGTGAATGGACTGCGAAGAGTCATTCAAATCCGTGCAACACATTCCATCAAAATCCTGACATCCATGTCCATGCATAAGCAAAAGAAAGTCTATGGCAGCTCTATTTTGCAAAGTTGCGTGCCTAACACTATCAACATCATTTGCCAAGGCTCCTAAGACCTTGGAGGTCTCATTGACCCTTTTTCCACTCCAGCAAGTCAACCTTCTTAACTGCGCTATTGCATGCGCCGAAGCAACCCTCGGTGCAAGGAAAGACGCGAAGATTGCTTCCGTTTTTGATCATAATTCTACTTCCTCCTGACAGTCCTCATGAAAAGAGGACGTGCTCCGCCTTTGTCTGAGGCGATGTAATTGAGTGTGATTTAATATCAGTTTCTGAGAGGGCATTAGTAGGCTTAACTTACCCAATGTGCATGGACCTCCTATCTTTTTACTGGGTAGACCAGGCCAGGCCCTGTCTCCACAAATTAGGAATAGAGCTTTTGGTAGCTTTCTGGGAAATTTAATATCTGGAATCTGCCACTGAGTGCCTGGGTTCGGTCCTCTCCCCTTTTTTGCATAGGTCCGGCGACACCAGACAGAGTCATTTTTCCATACTTCACCACTAGGGGTTACATTTTGTTTCCCGGTGCCGTTGTTCCAGTCTGTATAGTTACGACCTTCAGAATAATTAAAAAAGACACAAGCCTCCGCCCCTAGAGTCCCCAGTATATCCAATTCTTGGGGCTCTAGTGGACTGACTGGTAAGAAGTCATCTCATATATTCCAATTGTCAACACATTTTACTGCTGTCTTACACTTTGTTTGTAAGGCCTCACTTTGTCCTGTTAGCACCTCTTTACTCTCTGATCCGTTTAGGGGCATCCCCACTAAACAGGTGTGGAAAGGTTGTTCAGGCTGAGCTAAAGAGGCACAAAATTGTGTTTGATTCAGTGTTCTCATTAGTGTAATCCAGATATTGTTACTGCCTTCCCAAGGTGTTTTAGGATGATACACAGTATCATGTGTCACTGACAGAGGCAACAGGATTAAGAGAGACCAGACCGTCCTGAGTTTCTTTTGACCCATTTTGCCCTTCGCTTCTCACACTCCTTTTTCGTCTTCTTCCACTTCCCTCTTTCAACTTCCCACTCCACTGGTATACAATTACTGTTACTACATTCAATAGCCACCAGTAAGACTATTTCCCGAAAAACACATGTGTTATTAAACCACCCTGCTTGACAGAATTGATATTCTTCCTCAGTTAACGGTTCCGTACCTGCTTTTAGCACTTCGTTTCCCAACTCTGCCTGTTCTTTTAGACACCTCCTACACCATCGACATGCATATGACGCTCTTTTCCAAAACCTCTTATCACATGTAAAACACCTATGCAAAACCCACGGATCATATTCAAAACCCCATATATTACTCATACACACTGGACACTTGATTTCCCTCCTGTTTGTAAATAAACTGTAGTTTTTTATCTTTTGGCAGATGTGTTAACAATTGTTCAGTGAAGTCCTATAGGGCCATACACCACTCAAAGTATTGAGCTCCAATAGGAACGGTTAGTGATGCAGGATCTGTGGCCACAAGCTCCCGACATCACATCCGATCTTTGATGATAATCCGTGCCAATAGCTCTGTAACGAATTTGATCATTCTGAATTCCATTGACCAATTATTGCATACGGAATTTGCCTATCAAACAAAGTGATAATTTGTATTTCCTGATTCAAATCAATACGATGAACGAATTTGGAATGTAGCCTGCTTTCTATTTCTGTAATTAGTTGCTGTACCTCTGCGCTTCACTGCGGTTCGGGTTGCGAGCTGACTGCTTAAGCCTGGCCTTTCTCCAGTTTCCCTGTACTCTGCAGCTGGTTGTTATCAGCTGACCTTGAGCATTATACTTGGATCTGCACAGTTTCACAAAATGCCTCAGCTTCTCACAGCAAAGACACATCGAAACACAGTTATCTCTCCCACTCAGCTTCGATTTCTTAAGGCAGTTTTTCTTAAAGTGACCTTCTTGCTCGCATGTATAACAACAATGAACTACCTTAACTGTCACCGCAAAAGTTTTTGCTAAATGTTCCATCTGAAATGTGGTGTTTCCTACTTTCCCGCAAGCATCCATTAGCTTGGTTAAGGTGGAGCCACGATTCGCCATCCCTGTAATAACTTTTCTGCAGTCCTCATCTGTGTTGTCCCTCGCTAACTGTAGTAACAATGCTTCTTTTACAATTTTCCAATCTAATGGTTGCCAAATATTTCTTCCCTCAGGACCCGCACCCACAATCACCAGATACGCTTGTGAAATTATAACTCCTTCTAATAACGCATCTCGAGTGCTCCCTTCCCATTTCATTCCTCCCCCCTCTTCCCCTGTATTCGCGGGCGGACGCTGACCCTCTCCCTCACCTCCCACATTACCAGATGGACGCAAACCTCCCCCCCCGCCGTGATCTAAAGGTGGAGTAGGGAATTGCAAAGGAGGTTGAGGTGGCCCTAATACTTGTCCCGAACACAGAGGGGGGTTTGGTGGAGACAGAGTCACGTGTCTCGAGGCGTTGGCTGAACGATGCTGCTGCAATTCCGTTTTTAATTCTTCCAGTCCTCTGCCAAGCTCTGTCATGTCAATTTCATGTCCATTTTGTGATGGTAAGGGTCCTTTAAGTCCTTGTGATTCTGGCACTGCTGACTCCGTAACTGGAGACTTTAACAGTGGTCGTTTAGTGCCGGAATGTAAACTTTGTTCAACAGTCCCAGGAAACGGTGAATCCGGTAAAGGTGGATACGAAGCAGGTTTACCCTCCTTCTTGTCCTCCTGTTCAGTCTCATCCGTAGAGAGATCAATGAGAGGAGGAGGGTGTTTCGGAGGGGGTTTCGGCCAAGTCTCCTGTTCAGCGTCTGAATCAATTAGTCCAAACCGAGTTCGTGTTTTAGGGCGCACTACCGGTTCTGATGGATCTGTATCTATTTTACTCGCTCCCCGCTCCTCAGCTTTTTTCGGAGCCGTCCGTACCGACGGCGGTAAAGGAGCTGCCACTGGTACAGCCTCCGAGGCCGTGGAAGGTGTTGTTCCCACAAACAGTGAGGGGGCAGTAGACGCCTGTGGTCCTAAAGCCATAAAAGCTGTATGTGTGACTTCTCTCTCTGCTTTTATTCCCTTTAACGCTTCGCTAACCAGTCTCCATGTAGTAGACAATTTATAGGCTTCCTTATCACCACTTGACACTGCATCCCAGAGAGAGTCACCAATCTTCTCCCACAAAAGCACTTCAAAGACATCATTAAAGGTTGAAAAATGTCGTTTGTCTTTTGCCCAAAACAGTAACTGCTTTAATGCAGCTTCGTCGTATTCTTCCTTTTCGTCAGGGTCCTTATTAACAGTCTTTTTCCACGTAATATCTCCCAGTTCTTTCCATGCCTCCACAGAGAATACAAGCGCCGTGTCCTTAAAACATACCCAGCGTTGTCCCGGCTTTATCAATTTAACCAGTTGTTTTATCGTTGTCTCATTTCCTCTCTTAGAGAAGATACTAATGAGCAACGCGGAGGCAGCTTCCATCTCCATAGCTGCCCCCCGTTTCAGTGCTTGTGTGCGCCGCACAGCACCAACCAGTGTCTGCTCTACCTTTTCTCTCGAGCAGCACCTATCCCTGGGAGTGGAGTGGCCAACTCTTCCAGTGTCTGCTCTGCCTTAGAGACATAAGCAGCACCCTCCCAGCCGTTCTTTCCCAGCCCCCTCCAAAAAATTCTGCCTACCGCAGTTATGGAATTGAGCTCGCGGCGAGAAGGATGTCCTTTTGCTCCGTGGTAACCATCCTCTGCTACCAGTTGAAGAAAAGGGGAAAGTCGAGGGCACGGCTCCCGGGTGCTGGGCGACGGTTCCGGAGTAACGACACCATCCCAATATGAGTATGGAAGTTCTCCCTTTAATGATTACACGTACAGGGTATATATAGACTCTAAGCAGAGAGCACGCTGATCACGCACCAAAGCCCGCGTTTCCATTGGTAAAGCCTTGCTGTCCACGCGTACTAGTAGCATATATGATTGGTCTATATATTTAGATACACAGAGCAGTGAGCACCCTCTCCCCTTTTCCTGTTTCTTTTATCTGTTTGTTACAACTGCCAAGTCCTTGTTTTGTTGCATTTTTGCAGTGTTCAAGGAGAGTCCAAGGTGACTCGCTCTGGGCCTAACTCTTGCTCAAAGCCTGGATTGCTCAGACTGCTCAGTGGCATAAAATCATGCCCCCTCTCACTTAACCAAGCCTCCACACTATTTAGGAAAGACAGACCAACAAGGCGAGGCGGTGGTGTTGCTCTTTATGTGTGTCACGGTTTAAAGCTGGGCTGGCGATTAAACCTGCGGCAGATGCCCTCTGTTATCCCCCCCCCTCCCCCCAGAGGGAAAGGGAAAGGGAAAAGGGAGAGAGACTTCTGGGTTGGAAAATTAAAACAGTTTTAATAAACTATAATAATGAAAAAAAAAAAAAAAAGTATAATAATAATAATAAAAATAATCAAATATATACAAATATATATACAAAACCAAGACTGAGCTCCCCTGAAGTCAGCCACGTCACCACCGGCACTGCAGGGCAGGCTCCGGGAAGGCCCAGGCTGGGCCTAGCGACGGTCGAGAGCTGGATTCAGGGATGCACGGATCGGGATCGGGGGCAGCAGGAAAACAGACGGAGTCCTCCCTGGACACCGGCCATAGCAGAAAGAGAGCGAGACCCTCGTGATCCCCCCACTTTATACCGAGAATGACGTGTATGGGATGGAATACCCTCGTTGGTCAATTTTGGGTGACCTGCCCTGTCTGCTCCCCACTGCAGCTGCGACCCCCCTTCGGCTCTTCACTCGTAAGCAATGAGGAATTCAGCAGTGACCTTGGTTTCTCTCAAGAATAAGTACAGCAAGAGCCTTTCTGCACAACATCCCTACCGGTGCCTCAGTGATAACTACAAACTTCGAGCGTTATCAGTCCTGGAAGCAGAAACTGTCTGCAAAAACATGCAGTTAGTTTCAGAAAATGCAGTTACTTAAAGGAGACTTAGCTGAAAGTAAAAATCACTGAAAGGAAAATCGGCCTGGTTTAGGCCAAACCAGGACATTCCACCCCTTATTCCATACCATTCACGTCATACTCAGATCACCACTAACTTTTCATTTTAAAATATATACAGATAACATTAGTTTATGATTCATCTCTATACAAAAAAAAGTTCATCAAGTTCATTTAGTTCAGGATTGTGGGTTTCCATCTGGCTAGGAGTCTCCCAGGGTAGGAGAGATGATATGAGCTTTGTCACAGTTCGTGCCCACGGGTTGCAGGTTAAAGATGTCAGTCTCGAGGAGGTTACTGGACGCCACTTGCAGCTAGCTCCGGTCTCATCACCACTGCTTCAACCTGAAAGACACTTATGAACACTGTTAGTATTATGCAGCAATTAACATCATGCAGTTCAGAATTAAGTATTCTCACCCAAGATCAGATCACCTTCAGGGACACATCGGACTCCACCATCCTGCAGCATCACCCACCAAGTACATCCAGGTCCTTGAGCAAAAGCAATCCCATGAATGGGTTTACCTTTGCCTGTAGCAGGAAGAACCCAGACAGTTTTTCCCAACAGATTCCTTTCATGCACCACAGGGACTTTATCCCCTTCTACTGTATGTAAAAGGTCTGACTGAGCAGGGCCAGCTCGGTTGATAGATCCTCTGGTGTTAACTAGCCAGGTAGCTTGTGCCAAATGCTTATCCCAGTTTTTAAAGGTTCCACCCCCCATTGCTTTTAGGGTAGTTTTTAACAGCCCATTATACCGTTCAACTTTCCCAGAGGCTGGTGCATGATAGGGGATGTGATATACCCATTCGATGCCATGCTCTTTGGCCCAGTTATCTATGAGACTGTTTTTGAAATGAGTACCGTTATCCGACTCAATTCTCTCTGGTGTGCCATGTCGCCACAAGATTTGCTTTTCGAGGCCCAGGATAGTGTTCCGGGCAGTGGCATGGGGCACAGAGTATGTTTCCAGCCATCCGGTGGTCGCCTCCACCATGGTAAGTACATAACGTTTACCCTGGCGGGTCTGAGGGAGTGTGATGTAGTCAATTTGCCAGGCCTCCCCATATTTATATTTCAACCACCGCCCCCCATACCACAAAGGTTTTAACCGTTTGGCTTGCTTAATTGCGGCGCATGTTTCACAATCATGGATAACCTGTGCAATAGAGTCCATAGTTAAGTCCACCCCTCGGTCACGAGCCCATCTGTATGTTGCATCTCTCCCTTGATGACCTGAAGTGTCATGAGCCCACCGAGCTAAAAATAGTTCACCTTTATGTTCCCAGTCCAAATCTATTTGGAACACTTTAGCAGCCTGATCTGCTTGTTGGTTGTTTCGATGTTCCTCAGTTGCCCGACTTTTAGGTACGTGAGCATCTACATGACGTACCTTCACGACTAGTTTCTCTAGCCGAGCAGCAATATCTTGCCACAGTTCAACAGCCCAAATAGGTTTACCTTTACGCTGCCAGTTGCTTCGCTTCCACTGCTTTAACCACCCCCACAAGGCATTTGCCACCATCCATGAGTCAGTATAAAGATACAGCCTTGGCCACTTTTCTCGTTCAGCAATGTCTAAAGCCAGCTGGATGGCTTTTACCTCTGCAAATTGACTTGATTCACCTTGTCCTTCTGTGGCTTCTGTGACTCGTCGTATGGGACTCCATACAGCAGCTTTCCACTTCCGATGCTTTCCTACAAGACGGCAGGATCCATCGGTGAAGAGGGCATACTGCTTCTCATCCTCTGGTAGTTCATTATATGGTGGGGTTTCTTCAGCACGTGTCACCTCCTTTTCTGGTGGCATTCCGAAGTCTTTGCCTTCTGGCCAGTCCATGATCACTTCTAAGATTCCTGGGCGATTAGGGTTTCCTATTCGAGCCCTCTGTGTAATTAATGCAATCCATTTACTCCATGTAGCATCAGTTGCATGATGAGTAGTAGGAACCTTACCCTTGAACATCCAGCCTAGTACTGGTAATCGGGGTGCCAGAAGAAGCTGTGCTTCGGTACCGATTACCTCTGAGGCAGCTCTAACTCCTTCATATGCTGCCAGTATCTCTTTTTCAGTTGGGGTGTAATTGGCCTCAGAGCCCTTGTATCCTCGACTCCAAAATCCTAGGGGTCGACCTCGAGTCTCCCCTGGCACTTTCTGCCAGAGGCTCCAGGTAGGACCATTGTCCCCAGCTGAGGTGTAGAGCACATTTTTAACATCTTGTCCCATACGGACTGGTCCAAGGGCTACTGCATGCACAATTTCTTGTTTAATCTGTTCAAAAGCCTGTTGTTGTTCAGGGCCCCACTGAAAATCATTTTTCTTTCTGGTCACCTGATAAAGAGGGCGTACAATCTGGCTGTAATCTGGAATATGCATTCTCCAGAAACCCACAACGCCTAAGAAGGCTTGTGTTTCCTTTTTGTTAGTTGGTGGGGACATAGCTGTTATTTTGTTGATCACCTCTATCGGGATCTGGCGACGCCCATCTTGCCATTTAATCCCTAAAAACTGGATCTCCCGGGCAGGCCCCTTGACCTTGCCTCTTTTTATGGCAAAACCAGCTTGCAGAAGAATTTTAATTATTTTCTCCCCTTTGTCAAAAACTTCTGCTGCTGTATCACCCCATACAATAATGTCATCAATATATTGCAAATGTTCTGGAGCTCCACCCTCTTCTAGTGCAGTCTGGATCAGTCCATGGCAAATAGTAGGACTGTGTTTCCACCCCTGGGGCAGTCGATTCCAGGTGTACTGGATACCTCTCCAGGTAAAAGCAAACTGTGGCCTGCACTTTGGTGCCAAGGGAATAGAGAAAAATGCATTAGCAATGTCTATAGTGGCGTACCACTTGGCTGCCTTTGACTCCAGTTCGTATTGAAGTTCTAGCATGTCTGGCACAGCAGCACTCAGAGGTGGTGTAACTTCATTTAGGCCACGATAGTCCACAGTTAATCTCCATTCTCCATTAGACTTTTGCACTGGCCATATAGGACTATTAAAGGGTGAGTGAGTCTTGCTAATCACTCCTTGATTTTCTAATTGTCTAATCAGTTTATGAATGGGGATCAGGGAGTCTCGATTGGTGCGATATTGTCGTCGGTGCACCGTGGCAGTAGCAATTGGCACCTGTTGTTCTTCAACTTTCAGCAACCCCACAACAGAAGGATCTTCTGAGAGGCCAGGCAAGGTAGACAGCTGTTTAATGTCCTCAGTCTCTACAGCTGCTACACCAAAGGCCCATCTATATCCTTTTGGGTCCTTAAAATACCCTTTCTTAAGGTAGTCTATGCCAAGGATGCACGGAGCATCTGGGCCAGTCACAATGGGGTGCTTTTTCCATTCATTTTCAGTTAGGCTCACTTCGGCCTCCAATACAGATAACTCTTGAGATCCCCCTGTTATTCCCGAGATACTGACAGATTCTGTCCCTTTATGATTCGATGGCATGAGGGTGCACTGTGCACCAGTGTCTACCAGGGCTCGATACTTTTGTGGTTCTAATGTGCCAGGCCATCGAATCCACACAGTCCAATAAATCCGGTTATCCCTCTCCTCCTCCTGGCTAGAGGCAGGGCCCCTCTAATTAAAGATTGGATTCGTGCTGCTCACGGGGATTGGACCTTCATTTCCTCTATTCACTCTTGGAAAAAAAGGATTTGAGGCCCATCTCCCCTGACTGGGGTCCTGCTCATTGGTAACTGGAGCAGCCATCCTCCTAGAAAAATTCTCTCTGGTATTTCTGTTAGCTTGCAACTCACGTACTCGTGCCTGTAGGGTACTGGTAGGTTGTCCATGCCATCTGTTCATGTCCTCCCCATAATCACGCAGGGTAAACCACAGGATACCTCGTGACGTGTTCCGTTTCCTTTGAGCCGGTCCAGTAGGAGGGCGTTGCCTCCTAAAGGCTGCAACGCGGGCCTGTGTAGGTAGAGAGTCAAGTTTATTCTCGATCATGGACAGTTTGTCTGACAGTTGTTTCAATGAGTCTTTGTTTTCCTTTGTCAGTTTTTCCACAGCCGAGACACGGGCCTGCAGTGGGGAAGAAATACTATCTTCATACTGTCGCATATAGTTAGCCATTTCGCCCACACTAGGTCGTGCCATAGCATCTTCTCCCCAGACTAATATTGACAATGTATGGGCATGTGTTGGTGGAGCACTCTTCACAACCTTCCGGAACATGGATCGGTTGCATTCCACTTCATCAGGATTTACAGGATCTACAATGTCCTGAGGGTGTTTATAAATGATCTCTTGCACAGCTAGTTCTCTAAGGTAGTTAATACCTTTTTCTATAGTGGTCCATTTGCTTAGGTGGCTCATAACATCATCTTTATAGGGATACCTGCTCTTTACAGCTGACAAGAGTCGCCTCCAGAGACTGATACTGTTCGACCTTCTTGGAAGCATCTTATCAATACCACCATCTCTGGACAGGGATCCCAACTGTCTGGCTTCTCTACCATCCAGTTCTATGCTATCTGCCCCATTATCCCAGCATCGGAGCAACCAGGTAATTATTGGCTCACCGTCATAACGACTAAAATCTTTTCTTATATTTCGCAGTTCTTTCAGGGATAAGGAGTGGTAGGTTATCTCTACTTCCGAGTCCGAGTCCTCCTGTGATTGTTCTGCTTTAGAAGGACCTTTCTTGTCCTTCTTGTGTAATGGGCCTTCTTTAAAAAGACGATCAAGGAAACCCCCCTCTGTGTCAGGCCCTGACTCTGACTGAGAAGGGCCCTCACCTGGGTCCCGTGCTGGCTCTGCCTTAGAAGCCTCTGAGTCATCATCCTTCACTTTACTAGTTGATTTCTTTCTGTGTTTTCTCCTGGTTACAGGGGCAGCATGATACCTCCCGCTGTTGCTGCACCGACATCTAATCACATAGCACACCAGTAACACATACAGGACACCCAAAAATAACAACATGCCCTGTTCGAATTTTGCAGGAATCAGCTTGGCAAAAAAGGAGCAGATACTATCAAAATCAGTTAAAAGACGCCCGGTGTGCGCAGCTACGGATTCGCGATTAAAGCTGCCCATCATTGTATCATAGAGATAAGAGATCGGAATAATGACTGCCCAGTTTATCACGACATAAATCAGTATCACAACCCATACCGAAACGACACATTTTGACCAGCACGCCCTGTTAAACCACACGTAAGCACTAACACACAGCGCATACGGCAAGTAAGGTATCATTACACATAACTGTAAAACAAGCTTTATAAAGAGAAGAGGTAACACAAGGCTCACAAATGACATTACCATCTTAGCTATCTGTTTTAATTTCCAACCCCTCGTAAATCTCAAAGGAAGAAATCTGATACTCTCTTGGCTGAGCTCTCCGGGTCTCCTCCCACTGGAGCTGGGATTCGACTTATCAGAGCAAACCTGTCGGAGCTCCTCTGAGTGCCCCACGTTGGGCGCCAATAAATCTGTCACGGTTTAAAGCTGGGCTGGCGATTAAACCTGCGGCAGATGCCCTCTGTTATCCCCCCCCCTCCCCCCAGAGGGAAAGGGAAAGGGAAAAGGGAGAGAGACTTCTGGGTTGGAAATTAAAACAGTTTTAATAAACTATAATAATGAAAAAAAAAAAAGTATAATAATAATAATAAAAATAATCAAATATATACAAATATATATACAAAACCAAGACTGAGCTCCCCTGAAGTCAGCCACGTCACCACCGGCACTGCAGGGCAGGCTCCGGGAAGGCCCAGGCTGGGCCTAGCGACGGTCGAGAGCTGGATTCAGGATGCACGGATCGGGATCGGGGGCAGCAGGAAAACAGACGGAGTCCTCCCTGGACACCGGCCATAGCAGAAAGAGAGCGAGACCCTCGTGATCCCCCCACTTTATACCGAGAATGACGTGTATGGGATGGAATACCCTCGTTGGTCAATTTTGGGTGACCTGCCCTGTCTGCTCCCCACTGCAGCTGCGACCCCCCTTCGGCTCTTCACTCGTAAGCAATGAGGAATTCAGCAGTGACCTTGGTTTCTCTCAAGAATAAGTACAGCAAGAGCCTTTCTGCACAACATCCCTACCGGTGCCTCAGTGATAACTACAAACTTCGAGCGTTATCAGTCCTGGAAGCAGACACTGTCTGCAAAAACATGCAGTTAGTTTCAGAAAATGCAGTTACTTAAAGGAGACTTAGCTGAAAGTAAAAATCACTGAAGGAAAATCGGCCTGGTTTAGGCCAAACCAGGACAATGTGCGAGAGCAACTGAAATGTATTGAGTTCTATCCGGGGTGGGGGGAGGGAGAACAGGTTGAAAGCTTGTGGATAAGAATTAAGGGACATGCAAAGGGGAGTGAAACTGTTGTGGGGGTCTACTATAGACCACCAAACCAAGAAGAAGATGTTGATGAGGCCTTCTACAGACAACTGGAGGTAACCTCTAGAACACACTTCTTGGTACTCATGGGTGACTTTAATCACCCTGATATTTGTTGGGAAACCCACACAGCTAGACATGTTCAATCAAAAAGGCTCCTGCAGTGCATCGATGATAACTTCTTAATGCAGGTAGTGGAGGAACCAATGAGAAGATGTGCACTGCTGAACCTTGTATTAATGAATAAAGAAGGACTAGTTGGGGACATTAAGGTTGGGAACAGCCTTGGCGACAGCGATCATGACATGGTGGAGTTTAGTATTTTACAAGGTAGAAGTAGGGCAATAAGTAGGATTACAACCCTGGACTTCCACAGGGCCAACTTTGTACTCTTCAAAGATCTACTTGCAGGAATTAAGCAACCTGGTTTTAATTGGTCAGGGACCACATTAAGCAACCTGGATGTCCATAAATCCATGGGCCCTGATCGGATGCACCCGCGGGTGCTGAGGGAGCTGGCGGAAGTCATTGCTAGGCCACTCTCCTTCATCTTTGCTAAGTCGTGGGCAACGGGAGAGGTGCCTGAGGACTGGAGGAAAGCGAATGTCACTCCAGTCTTCAAAAAGGGCAGGAAGGAGGACCCGGGGAACTATAGACCAGTCAGCCTCACCTCCATCCCTGGAAAGGTGATGGAGCAACTTGTTCTTGGTGCTGTCTCTAGGCACATCAAGGATAAGGGGATCATTAGGGGCACTCAGCATGGCTTCACCAACGGGAAGTCTTGCTCAACCAACTTGATAGCCTTTTATGAGGATGTTACCCGGTGGATAGATGATGGTAAAGCTGTGGATGTGGTCTATCTCGATTTCAGTAAAGCGTTTGACACGGTCTCCCACAGCATCCTCGCAGCTAAACTGGGGAAGTGTGGTCTGGATGATCGGGTAGTGAGGTGGATTGTGAACTGGCTGAAGGAAAGAAGCCAGAGAGTAGTGGTCAGCGGGACAGAGTCCAGTTGGAGGTCTGTGTCTAGCGGAGTTCCGCAAGGGTCGGTTCTGGGACCAGTTCTATTCAATATATTCATTAATGACTTGGATGAGGGATTAGAGTGCGCTGTCAGCAAGTTCGCTGATGACACAAAACTGGGAGGAGTGGCTGACACACCGGAAGGCTGCGCAGCCATTCAGAGAGACCTGGACAGGCTGGAGAGTTGGGCGGGGAGAAATTTAATGAAATATAACAAGGGCAAGTGTAGAGTCCTGCATCTGGGCAAGAACAACCCCATGTACCAGTACAAGTTGGGGACAGACCTGTTGGAGAGCAGCATAGGGGAAAGGGACCTGGGGGTCCTAGTGGACAGCAGGATGACCATGAGCCAGCAGTGTGCCCTTGTGGCCAAGAAGGCCAATGGCATCCTGAGCTGTATTAGAAGGGGTGTGGTTAGCAGGTCGAGAGAGGTTCTCCTCCCCCTCTACTCTGCCCTGGTGAGGCCGCATCTGGAGTATTGTGTCCAGTTCTGGGCCCCTCAGTTCAAGAAGGACAGGGAACTGCTAGAGAGAGTCCAGCGCAGAGCCACGAAGATGATTAAGGGAGTGGAACATCTCCCTTATGAGGAGAGGCTGAGGGAGCTGGGTCTCTTTAGCTTAGAGAAGAGGAGACTGAGGGGTGACCTCATTAATGTTTATAAATATGTAAAGGGCAAGTGTCAAGAGGATGGAGCCAGGCTCTTCTCAGTGACATCCCTTGACAGGACAAGGGGCAATGGGTGCAAGCTGGAGCACAGGAGGTTCCACTTAAATTTGAGGAAAAACTTCTTTACTGTAAGGGTGACTGAACACTGGAACAGGCTGCCCAGAGAGGTTGTGGAGTCTCCTTCTCTGGAGACATTCAAAACCCGCCTGGACACGTTCCTGTGTGATATGGTCTAGGCAATCCTGCCCCGGCAGGGGGATTGGACTAGATGATCTTTCGAGGTCCCTTCCAATCCCTAACATTCTGTGATTCTGTGATTCTGTGAATCCCATGGGCTAAGACTCTGGAGGGTAAAGGAGCCCAAGAAAGTTGGTCAATTTTTAAATACCACTTCCTTCAAGCCCAAGATAGGTGCGTTCCCTTGAGTAAAAAATCGGGTAGACGTGCTATGAGACCTGCATGGATGAGCAAGGAGCTTCTGAAGGAAATCTTGTGGAAGAAAGAAATTTACAGTTTGTGGAAGAAGGGTCTTGTCACTTGGGAGAACTATAGGGAAGTTGTCAGGATGTGTAGGAAGGCAACAAGAAAGGCCGAAGCCCTCTTAGAACTAAAACTGGCAAAGGAAGTAAAAGAGAACAAAAAGGGCTTCTTCAAACATATCAGTAGCAAAAGGAAGAACAGGGAAAGTGTGGGCCCTCCGCTGAATCAGGCGGCAGCTCTGATAACCGAGGATGCAGAGAAGGCAGAGCAAAGACCTTCTTTGCTTTGGTCTTTAATCCTAAGACCAGCCCTTGTGATCTACAGACCCTGGATGTAGGAGAGGAAGCCTGGAGGAGGGAAGACTCTCCACTAGTTAGTGAAGCCTGGGTTAGTGATCAGTTACGGAAACTGAATACACACAAGTCCATGGGCCCCGATGAGATGCACCCAAGAGTGTTGAGAGAACTGGCTGATGTTGTTGCTCTGTCGCTCTCCATCATTTTCACAAGATCGTGGCAAACAGGAGAGGTGCCTGAGGACTGGAGGAAAGCCAATGTCACTCCAGTCTTCAAAAAAGGCAAGAAGGAAGATCCAGCAAACTACAGACCAGTCAGCTTCACCTCCATCCCTGGAAAAATGATGGAGCAGCTCATTCTGGAGGTCATCTCTAAGCACATGGAAGAGAAGAAGGTTATCAGGAGTAGTCAGCAAGGGGAAATCATGCTTGACTAACCCGACAGCATTCTATGATGTCGTGACTAAATGGGTAGATGCAGGGAGACCAGTGGATGTAGCCTACCTTGACCTTAGCAAGGCATTTGACACAGTTTCCCATGATATCCTCGTGAGCAAACTCAGGAAGTGTGAGGTAGAAGAACAGACAGTGAGATGGATTAAGAACTGGCTACACAATAGAGCCTAAAGAGTGGTAATCAATGGTGCCAAGTCCAGCTGGAGACCTGTAACTCATGGAGTCCCCCAAGGATCAGTGCTGGGTCCAATCCTGTTCAACATCTTCATCAACGACCTTGATGAAGGGACAGAGTGTCTTCTCAGCAAGTTTGCTGGTGATACGAAGCTGGGAGGTTTGGCTGATACACCTGAAGGCTGTGCGGCCATTCAGCATGATTCAGACAGACTGGAGCGCTGGGCAAAGAGGAACCTAATGAGGTTCAACAAGAGTAAGTGCAGAGTCCTGCACCTGGGAAGGAGTAATAAAATGCACCAGTACAGGTTAGGAGGCGATCTGCTAGAGAGCAGCTCTGTGGAGAAGGACCTTGGAGTCACAGAATCACAGAATGTTAGGGATTGGAAGGAACCTCAAAAGATCATCTAGTCCAATCCCCCTGCCGGAGCAGGATTACCTAGATCATATCACACAGGAACGCGTCCAGGCGGGTTTTGAATGTCTCCAGAGAAGGAGACTCCACAACCTCTCTGGGCAGCCTGTTCCAGTGTTCGGTTACCCTCACCGTAAAGAAGTTTTTCCTCAAATTTAAGTGGAACCTCCTGTGTTCCAGCTTGCACCCATTGCCCCTTGTCCTGTCAAGGGATGTCACTGAGAAGAGCCTGGCTCCATCCTCATGACACTTGTCCTTTACATATTTATAAACATTAATGAGGTCACCCCTCAGTCTTCTCTTCTCCAAGCTAAAGAGACCCAGCTCCCTCAGCCTCTCCTCATAAGGGAGATGTTCCACCCCCTTAATCATCTTCGTGGCTCTGCGCTGGACTCTCTCTAGCAGTTCCCTGTCCTTCTTGAACTGAGGGGCCCAGAACTGGACACAATACTCCAGATGCGGCCTCACCAGGGCAGAGGAGAGGGGGAGGAGAACCTCTCTCGACCTGCTAACCACACCCCTTCTAATACACCCCAGGATGCCATTGGCCTTCTTGGCCACAAGGGCACACTGCTGGCTCATGGTCATCCTGCTGTCCACTAGGACCCCCAGGTCCCTTTCCCCTACGCTGCTCTCCAACAGGTCTGTCCCCAACTTGTACAGGTACATGGGGTTGTTCTTGCCCAGATGCAGGACTCTACACTTGTCCTTGTTATATTTCATTAAATTTCTCCCCGCCCAACTCTCCAGCCTGTCTAGGTCTCTCTGAATGGCTGCGCAGCCTTCTGGTGTGTCAGCCACTCCTCCCAGTTTTGTGTCATCAGCGAACTTGCTAACAGTGCACTAATGCTGACAGTGCATTAAGAAGAGTGTGTTCAGCAGATCGAGGGAGGTCCTCCTCCCCCTCTCCTCTGGGTCCCCCCCTACCCTGGTGAGACCTCACCTGGAGTATTGCGTTCAGTTCTGGGCTCCCCAGTTCAAGAGAGACAGAGATCTACTGGAGAGAGTCCAATGGAGGGCCATGAGGATGATTAAGGGACTGTAACACCTGCCTTATGAGGAAAGGCTGAGAGACCTGGGGCTTTTTAGTCTGGAGAAGAGAAGACTGAGAAGGGAACTGATTAATGTGTATAAATATATGAGGGCTGGGTGTCAAGAGGAAAGGTACAACCTCTTTTCACTTGTGCCCTGCGATAGGACAAGAGGCAATGGATGCAAGCTAGAGCACAGGAAGTTCAACCTCAACATGAGGAAGTACTTCTTTACTGTAAGGGCTACAGAGTACTGGAACAATCTCCCCAGAGAGGTTGTGGAGTCTTCTTCTCTGGAGACTTTCAAGACCCGTCTGGATGCGTTCCTGTATAACCTGCCATAGATTGGTCCTGCTCTGGCAGGGGGGTTGGACTCGATGATCTCCAGAAGTCCCTTCCAACCCCTAACATTCTATGATTCTATGATTCTATGATTCTATGACCATTTGCAGATAGGTCCTTGTGACACTGAAGAAAGTGTCAGCAAATTACATATGTAATGTAGGGGATAGTGAGTCCTCCTAGGGTTTTCCAAACAATTTTGTCTAGGTCTTGGAGATAAATTAGAACTAAAATGATGGCAAAAGCAAACTGTACAAGAAACATATTTACATATCATCATAATTAGAAAAGCTATGGGTCACATCAGTGCTGTAAGCAAACAAGTGTGTTTGCTCTGACAGTTTCATGAAGCATTGTTTTAAATGTCTGTATTATTAAAGAACAATTAATGAAACTACAAGGTATTAGAAAAGAGCTAATGGACCCAAATGCACGGGGATGGATAAATCACTGAGCCACCATGAGAAAAATCTGTGTTTATATCCATATTTACACAACTTAATAAAACCTGGCTCAGAGAAGGACGTGATGACCAAACATTAATTTAATTATTGGAATCTAAACAATTTCTGAAATTATGTGGTATAAAGAGTCCTGGTTAAAGAATCTGCACTGATCCCAGAAATTTTTAATCTACTTGAAGAGTACTCTTTCAATCAATTTCTGTTTGGTATATCTTTGGCTATGGTCCAAAGTGTGAGTTTCTTCTGCATTATAATAGTGTTTCCTGGGGTCCTTTGCTACACGGTTAATATATGTTTTTCTGGCAAAAATAGAAATGCATATGAAGAGGTAATATGTGCATTTTAGGATTCTTCCTATTAACTCACTCAGATGAGAAATACAAATTTGGAATGTAATCAAAACAATTTGGGCAACATATATTTAGCAAACAGAAAATTCAGACCAATAGGAAGCCATTACATTATCCAGACTGCTTCTGCTATAAAAAAATTCCCAAGTACACTGTCTCACCAAAGTTAGCTCAGCTAAGAAAGCTGTTAAGTGGATGTCTTTTTGGCAGCTTTCCACTCTAATTAGCCTCTCTCTGTAACACATATTGGTCCTTACTGCTCACTGTGAAGGTCCAAACCACTCACAATTTTCTCTTCCTAAAAAAGACAGACTGCAACTCAAAGTACAGAGAAGACTATATGGGTATTCTTTACCTCCAAGGGTCTCTAGCTGTAGTATGTGAATCTGGATATGCCAAAGCAAAACACCGTAATCTAAAAGAAACACTTGCAGCTTTCACAGTTTCAGTGGAAGACTACTGAAAAATTAGAGCAGCAGGCTCAAATACTAAGATGATGCTCATATATATGCAAGAAGAAGGGCTCACAGAAGGCCTGCCAGAAAGTCCTGTCAAGACTCCTCACAGAAAAGAAACAGTAGTACTCTTAAAGGAAAAGGGACCTTAAACAATAATTTGGATTGTAAATGAGTGTGTTAGACATTTAAGACAGAAGACGACCACAGGTCCAAAGTGCCACTATTAGACACAGGCTCTGAATGCTGAATGAGCAGAGACATCTGTTTGCAACCCTGATTTAGGGGCAAGATTTCATCAGTGCAAATTGCTTTCTAACTGGCAGCTCTAGTTCCTTATGCACCATTCAGGTTTTTTTCAATCATTTTTCTTTGTTGTTCTGAGAGACATGGTGTAGCTACAGATGCTCTGCGTAGTGCATGTGAGTGTTCTGACCCATCACCTTCATCAGAGAGAGATAAGTTGCAGGGAAGGGAAAAGATAACTGCATGAAGTAAATCTTAGGGAAAAGAAAACACCGCACAGTTTTCTACTACCTCTCTGCTAGCCCATCAAAACAAGGAATACATGACACACTTGAAGAAAGAGGAGCAGAGCTGCTGTTTGAAAATGAGGTGTCAAATCTTGACAGTAAAATATCCTTTTCTCAGGTCTGTTCTTTAAGCATCTTGCCTGCCAGCCCCAACCAATCTCTCAGAGAATCAATATAACTTTGCACCTGAAATCCAGCTTGCTATTAACTGTGTTGAACATTGTCATACCAAAATTAGTTTGTTCTGTTACGCACAGATCATTCAACAGTTGCCTTGACAGACAATGCTATAGCTACTGGTGCATCTCTTTCTTAAAACTAGGTGGAAAATACTAAAAGCAAAACTAAAAGTTAGTTTTGTCAAAAAAACCCCCAAAAAAACAAACAACCCAAAACTGAAATGAGAAGCAAAAAAAATCGCAGTCTAACAATCTTTAAATTAATGCTTTTACTGGACCAAGTACATCTTTTTCTCCTCGACCTTCTTTGAAGTGTAATGAAGTTACAGACCAACCAAACAGTGCATGTTTTAACTATTTTTCTGTAATTCCTCTTTTATGTGTTCACCGTTTCCTTCTCAACACCTAGGAATCTTATTTTTTTTAATAGAAAAGCTACTATTATTTATCTATTGCAATGTTTCTTTGGGTTTTTGCACTCTGCATGACATCTGGTCAGTAATTTCAATAACACAAGATGCCATCTTTAAAAATAACAGCACTATTTAATGAGAAGAGATCAGATCATTTTAAAGGGTCACCTCAAACATTTGATGATTTCTTACTGTGGGGGTTTGCCGTGCAAGAGTACTACAAACAAAAAGAGTAACTTATTGACATTTTCATCTGCTAATGTGACCGGGATTAAGAAAGTTGATACATTTCACCTACAATTTATTTTTCAAGAAACTATGAGTTAATACCAGTCAAGAATAAACAACAACATCTTGCTCTGCAAATTGAATGTAATTGAGAATATGCAAATTTTTTGTGTCTGATCAAAACAAATCCAGCATTGAATGTAAAACTAGTTTTCAGTTCTTGCAAAGTATTGTTCACAAAGATATTGCTACTGTATGGGATATGAAAGGGAATTGAAATTGTTGCTATATTACTGGAATGACAGCATGAAAAGAAAAATAAATAATAACAGATTATTACTAAGCGTAATATAATATAATATATACAGATAGAAGATTCCAAAAGACTGTTATTTATCAAACTTTTGTCTTTTTTTTTTTTGTTTGCTTTTGACAAGCTCTTTCCAGTATAAAAGCTGAGAAAACAAGTAGACATTATTTTTGTGGCACTTGGGTTCCCCACCATCTTTTGGTAAGCCTAAGTGAGGAAAGATGTATGACATTACAATAATTTTATGTATTATCTCCTCCTAAGTTAGCTTCAACTCCAGATAACACACTATAGATGAAATAACACTCTTTTGCATTTATTAATCTTATTTTCCATCTATAGTTTAACTTATTTAGCATCAACATACTGATATATTTTACAGGAAGTACACTTACCAATTTCCTATTTTCCTTGATACTTGTCCTCCTAATTTTTTTCTTTTCTTTTCTTATTTTTTTTGTAAACTAAAACATTATTTTTCCTTTTCTGGAACATTTTTTCTAGTTAGCACTAGCAGAAGTGTATACACTGAATTCTGGCAAAGAAAATGTCCCTAAATATGGTGTACAGAATACTCAAGATCATGCCACATGTATTGAGGTAAGGAGATCAGTGAAAAGAAATGCAGTGAAGAGAAGAGAGATCCAGAGTAAAATAAGGTCACTTTGCACAGAGGGATTGGGTGGCCATTCCAGGAACAGAGGATAATTGAGAAGAAAATTATGAAGGAAAGAAGAAAAAAAGGAGAAGGAAAGTCTTTGCATACTGGGAGATCCTTCTGCCCCAATACAACTCACAGCTTGCAAATCTCAAGCCTTATATGCTGTTATTATTCTGAAGACATTCTGTACAGGGTTATACTATTCTGCTAAATTTGGGCTTCTTTCCACTGAGTACTGGAGAAAAAGCATATTCAGAGAAAAGTTTGTAATGCAGACATTAAGAGAACATTGAGCCTACGTTCTTAAGAGGTTTAAGAACTTAACACATAAACACATAAAATAAATACATCTATGTAGACCCTCTGCTTTAGCAGTAGAAAAGAAATACATCTGTTTGAAAGACTTATGCCAAAAAGTTCATACGAGGTAATCAGGATACAGATGAAAAAAGAACTCACGCTGCAGTTTTAAGTACAGTAATCACTGAGACTGGGACACCAGTGGGCTCTAACAAAACTAACCACCCCCCCAAATCAAAAAAAAAAAAAATGCACATAGCAAACTCTGTCAGCACATAGCAGCAACTATGATTTCAGAGTCTTTAGGATATATTTAAAACATGCCAGGAGACACTGATTGCCCTGAAAAGGTATAACAGAAACTTAAAATAGTTCCATTTTATTTTAGTCCCTTTGGTTACTGAAAGGGTATAAGTGGACATAAGGACTTGCTTTTATAGATCATCTTGTAGAATCAGATCTAAATATTAAATATTCAATTAAAAAAACCGTCACATATTGGACATGAAAAGTCTTATCAGGGACTGTATGTAATACCTTGAAGCTGCTGCAAAGAAGTATTATTTTTTTATGTAGGAAAGTTTCTAAAAGAATTTCAAAGGGAGGGAGATGGGTGGCTCTAGAAGCTGTACTTATATATATAAGTTTATTTCATCAAGATAAGGAAGATTAGTAATAGGAAATCCAATTAATAGCTGTAAAATGTAAAGAGTGGTCTGATAAATGTAGAAAAGTTCTGTTAAAACAATGGCATAGTACAATTAAACTATCTAAGATTTCAGAAGAGTTTTCTTTAAATGTCAACTCTTTAATATTGTCATACTTCTGGAGGGAAATGGTGCACAGACCTTATTTTCAGAAAGAGTCCAATATAAATATTAAAAAGTGAGAATATTTTATTGATTGATTTTGTCTTAAGCAATGAATGCAAAGAGAAGCTTTGGCAGACTTCGACTTTATTCACTGTTGAATTACTTAATAATGTTTTCATCTACTATACTGAAGATGTGCAGACATCAAGGCGCAACATATGCCATCATGGCACAATTTAAATTTCGCTCCTGTAGTCAGTTTTGTCCCAAGGGTTTTCATGGCCATAAGCCATTATCTCCAAAGGAAATAATAACTTATCGGATTGCAGATTGTTTCACAGCTATACATCATGATTCTAAGACCTTCAAAATGAATCCCATAGCGTTCTTAATACATGTGCACATTCATCCATAGTTGGAAATGAAGAAATATCTCTAATTTCAGAGAGTACATCTTGCTGTATTTTGCATAATGACTGTGACCATAGTACATCAGATAAATGAAAGGAAATAGATTTTAGTGCAGTGTTCTGTCACAGGAAAATAATAAATCAACAACCTATGAACTCTAGGTCCATTTGAAGCATATTTAGAGCCCTCATTAACCTATAGAGGCCAATTTGAATAGAAGCCATTTAATGAAGACACAGAGGGGATTTTTAATAATTTATTATGATGGGAGAAATGGAAACAAGCTAGAAATGGTAAAGATTACCCAAATGATAATGAGATCCAAAAGTGGCAACATAATCACCCGAATCACGCAACAAAAGCTATTGCCAAGGCACAGATACTAAACTGCTGTGTAACTTTATACAATACAATTTAAGGGGCTTTGGGGATGTAGCCCAATAGCAGGAATTAATGATTTCCTACTGTCAGGCAGGAACAACTTGTTTTCTTTTTCTGTTTGCTTTTTGAAACTTTTAATTTATCGGAAAGCCTCCTCAGTAGAACATAGGATTAAAATGTGTCTGTTCTGTGGTAGAACTAGCTTCTTTAGGCTAGGTGCCGAACATTATATTTAAATTGACTGAAATACCTGCAAGATAAAATGATTTTGGCTCTCCCCACTCCAGGATTACACAAGAAGGTGGAGTGTTTCTCCTTAGTGTATTTTAGTGTGCAAAAGTATCAATACACAAGTAATGAATGAGGAGTGAAGGAGCTCTTGTAAAGCTCCATATGGTATACATTATCCTGTTACATTAAAATGTGATTTAAATGTCTTTGCAGACAACAGGACTCTTTCCAGCGCAGAGACACCCCAGACCTCTGTTCATGCTCATGCAGAATAGAGTCAAATCTGTTCTGGCAGGCATGGAAGGTGGAGTGGCTAGCTCAGGCCAACACTGCCCTGAGTCAGGAGTGGTGTGTCCCTGTCTGTAACAGCCCCCAAGAAAATTATGATAGTTTCATACTGGATAAGCAGCCACAAAGCTTACTGAAAGCACTGTTCTCCTTTCAAAAGTAAGTGTCAGCCACCATGTGCAGTCATGGTTTCGTACAAAAGAAAAAAATAATTCCAGAATCTAAATCTCCTCTCTCCCATCCAAGGGCCCTAACCACTAAATGGCATAGCCATCTGGCAGCCTTTCTCATTCCCTCTTTCTCCCTATTCATGATTATCTTCAGTGAAGACTGAATTCTTTGCTTTGCTGCATGGTGATAAAATTTCCACAAAAGACCTTGTGAGTGTCTTACACTTCTGCATCCAGAACAGCCCATAGTGGCTTCTGTATCATAGTCTCCCAGGAGGTTAAGGTTTGTGTCCTACAAGACATTTTCTTTCTTGTGAAAGAAAGGATTTAAGACACGGCTCTGCCTTCATTCTTTCCCAGTTGCTACGTATCAGTTGCATACTGAAAGTACTGATTTCACCTGCCTGTCAATCAGCATGGATTTTTCACTGTTACTCTCTATACACATATAAAGATCACAGGCACCAAGAGTGGGATCCCCAGTTCTATTCTGAAGGATGGAGGCTCATCCTGCCGCATCATAACACTCAGTTTTTACTAACAGAAAAGTTAACTCATTAAAAAAGTTTTGATGCATGCTGTTTTGAGAAAATGATTAAACACAAGTAACAATGTAATTAATGTAACCTGGATGTCCACAGTTTTTTTACCAGCTTTCATGCGGTTGTAGAATTTGATTTTGTGACTAATAAAAAGCCAAAAGTATTACATTAATACTGTGTCTTGGGTTCTAAAACAAAAAAAAAGAAGCCTCTCTTTCTACAGAGTAAAAAGAAACAATGGCATGCATTGTCTACCAGCCAAAAGACTTTTTTCGGAAAACAAGAATGCTTGCTACTTCTCAGCTGCCTTATGCACACAGAATTATTTAGTATATTTGGAGTATCCACATACAGCTGGTGATGTTTATGCCTGTCATGGCCCCTGTTCCTGAAAGCTCCCAAGTCACAGATCCAATTGCATACTGCTGTCATGTGGTATACCATTTCCATGACCTGCACCAGTTCAAATAAGGAATTGCCTCGCAGTGGTCAAGGGGCTGTGACATCAGCTTTGTCACTATTGCTCTATGTAGACCTTAGTATGAGTCAGCTCCATGTTGCCATGACTACCCACCAGTGAACGAGGCATTCACTCTGCTGCTGCTGGTCTAGTCAGACATCACTACAAAATCAGCTTTACTACAACATTGTTGAAAATGTTGGGGATTCACTAAAAAGCATTTTACATTATACTACAAGCAATTCAGAAAATCTGCTTTTGTCTCATATAATCATTCCTGAGTACTCAGGGAAAATGCCCTCTCATCCTACCATGTTCAAACTTTTTCTGCTTAGGAACTCTAATATATAGTGTTATCAAAGGAAAGGCAGCAGAATAACACTGTGGTCTTGGATTTAGGATGCTTACTTTGTAGAAGTTCTACATTCCTGTGCCTGTATAAGCATTGGAATGCAGCAAAATAGAACTGCGCAAAATAGAATTACTTTAAATGAGAAATTGATAGTATCCCAAAACACATAAGTGTTCAGAGGTTGGCACCTATTCTGGGATGTGACAAATAGTATACAAAAACATGGGAAGGTTTAGAAGTTTTTCTAATGTTGTGATTTCTTTTTTTAATTATTGGTGATTTAGTGGGTGAACACTAATTTTTAAAGTTTTGTAAGTCTAAGAGTTTGTTTTGATTGCTGCCATTGTAAATTGCCCCAAAAAGTGTTTAGTGTCATGCCAATGACACAGAGCATACATTTGACTTGTACCAGTTTCATTTTAGTTTTTGATGAAACATGCCTATCCATGGCTTTTGGAATCACCACTTAACTGGATACAGATGATGAAGTCCTGGGTTTAGAGTCTTTGTGCTGTACATGACTCGATTTACATTTACCTTATGTGCTGAAATGACTGAAACTGACATAGTCGAATATTATGTTTGCTAACTTATGGAATAATGAAAAAAAAACAGTGGGAAAAGCACACTGAAAAAGTTATAGTTCAGATGTAAATTGAATTCCTTGATAGTATTCAGCATGACAAAGTTCTAGTGCATTCAGTCATATTTATATGAAACCTTCAGCACAACAGGGACCTTGCAGGTTTGAGAAAACCCTTTGTCTCCATGGTTGAATATTTATTAGAAAGCTGGTGATACCAATCTCAATCCCAAGAGGTAGCACAGTAGTTCAGTATTTTAACCTGTGGACAAAAGTAATATATATTGCCAATAAGCTTGACTATTGACTTGAGTATTAAAATATAAAAGATTTAAAATTAGAAGATTAAATAATCTACTGAATGGTTGCTTGAATAGGTATTAAGTGTTGTTAATCAATACAATTCATTTGGTTGTGTAAATATGTATGAAATAATATTCTTATCAGTGCAAAACATTTCTCACGGGAAAAAACTCTGAAACAGACATTTATCAAGTCACTCTGATTAAATCCTGGCTGTAGGAAATAGTGCCATATGAGCTGGGGTTTAGTCAATCAGACTGAGATGAAATCCGTGTTACAACTTTCCAAACAATCATTTGGACGATAATTCAAAGTATTGCCTGAAGGAAGAAGCAAAAAAACAGAAATATTTGATGACATAGTATTTCCATGGATATTCATGCTCTAATGAGAAGAATTAGAGCACATGAACCACAACATCTTTTTTTTTTGGTACTGCATTATGAATTAATATGACATCACCACCACAAACAAAAAATGCATGAAAAAAATATAGGGCAGATCCTGATAATTCTTGGAATATCAGGCTTCTCTTTTGGACACCTCTATGTGTAAAAAATTGTCCTGTAATAGCGGTTTCATCTGGCCTTCATCTGGCACATAACCAGGCCTGCTCTGAGAATTTTAAATCACCTAATGGTTTTGTTTCTCTTTTTTTTGTGCAGTAAAGTGAAACCGTCTTCTAAGATGATAGACTAAATAGATTAACTCTGTCTGTAAGTGTTTAGAAGTGTCCAAATTCCTGGTTTCCATACTAGGAAGAAAGGTTTGAAGCGAAACCTAAGAAAAATATTGACTGGTTAATAAATTTCCTCTTCTTGAAATATTCTGTAAATATTCAAAGTCACTGGAACCTTTCATTTTAGAAAACAACCACCTGTTTCTCCCTTGATATAGAAGATCAAAAATAATTAGTGTGAATTCTAGAAAGTCTAGAAACCAATTAAAATATTTCGATTTTCTGTGATCCTTTTGAGACTGTCATCCTCTGAAGTTACCACTGGAAGTTACAGTAGTTCATTCAGGACTGCATTTTTATAGTTCGAACTATTGATTTGATTCTAGCTTTTACTGAGCAAACTGAAAAGTTACTACAACATGATATTCAGAGGATGTTGTCTTTCAGACTGACTTTTACATGATTTCCTTAGAAAACTTCCCATAACTCTTTGCTTATTGCCATAATCTGAAGATCATTAGTAAATTCCCATCTCGTTATATCAAAGTGATTTAATGGGCTACAAGGGAGGTCTACAAAATTAAACTAACACATAATTTGCAATCACGTTCAACTTTTGAAAAAAATTAACAACTTTAAAGAAAAAGATAATTCTACTTTCATCAATCTGTTCTTTAAAGATAACTATTCCTTCTAAATATAAATGGAATATGTATCATCTAAGTAATGATGAAACAAGCATTATTTGCCAGTTCAGTATGACATTATCATTTATTGTTCTTCAGTGAAGAGGTAAGGTTTTGTTATCAATATTTTATATTACACAGGCACAAAGAGGGGTTCCTGACTGGAATATGGATAGAAAATGTCATTGTATCTCAGCACCGTGTAACCAGTCATAATTTACATGTCATAATATTTTAAAGAAGAATTCACTGAAGAAAAGTCAGTGTCACAAAGAGATGTTACTAAGAGTGTGAATCTAAGACACGGATACTATTAATCTTCAATTTATACTTCTGTTTCCTTTAAAAAACAAAAACAAAACAAAAAAACTATGGAAGTCGATAGAACTTTGTATAAAATTTCCTGATAAACTTTTCAGTTATTATTACAAAGAGGTGGATCTGTGGCATAAATAGATATTTAATTAGAGAATGTTTTTGAAAGCTTTGTGTAAAGATAAGTAGATTTGTTTAATGATTATCTTTAATCTGTGGGTAACCCTCATAATTAGGTAATTGATAATCACTTTTGTATTTCTTCTGAGAAATATCTTGAAAAATCAAATATGCAAAGAATATTCTTGTTTTTCTCTTTCCTCTCAAGCAAGACATTACTATCCCACACAAAGATAGCCAGTATATAGTAGAATTGAATATTTTTAAAGCGTGAAGAAACACACTGTATCCACCGTATTCATAAAACTTCATGGTTTGTATTCAAACAGGTAGGTGAAGCTTAGGAGAGGGAGATGGGCAAAACACAGACCTCTCAATACTGAATGATTAAAAAGTCTTTGTGGAGTGATCTAATTTCTCTAGCTGATAGAGTAAGAAATATGTATTGTGGGTAATGTTGGAAACAGTTCAATACAGATATATATGTTCCACTAAAATACAAAGTTCCCTTAAAATAAAACCACTTTGCAAAAGTGGTCTCAGTAATAAATTGTTCTAGTAAAGCTATTTTTCAAAACAGTTCCAATAGTTTTGTGACATTCTAAGCAGGTTTTTTTAATTAAAAAATAAAATATTTTCAATCTGATATTTAAACCCAATCATTCTATCTAAAAGAATATGCAGAAGGCACTAAAGTATCAGAACTGAAACACTTCAAGCAATACCAGATATGTTGGGGGGGACAGAATAACAAAAATACACTTTTCTTTATTGAGATACCATTAATTTGGGTAGCATTTTCTTTTGGTTAATCTCCTATCACTAACTATATTTTTTTCCTCCGTATATTATTTTTATATAAGCAGAAAAGAGACAACTTTAGTACTTTTTACACCTAAGTGTATTCTAATCCATTGAGCACTTTTATATGTAGATAAAAATATCACCTGAGACAAAGAGCATTTAGAAACCTCATTTAAAAAAAAAGAAAATACTCCAGAAATTAGAAGTGGGTACATTTTCACATAGTGACTCTGTCTGGTTTTAATCCTGAATATTAGGATCAAAGGCCCTTATGTTTTGAAAGCCCTTAGTTAAAGTGGACACCAAAATAAATTCGTATACTTCACTTGCCTTAATGAATAAAAGAACTATTTCTAGAAAGTGTGTTCTATGAAAAGCATAAAGTTTTAGTGGAAAGAATGGCAGTGAGAGTGCTTGATGATTTTAATTGTAGAAATTGGGATAATACATTTTGAGAATTATCAGTATTGGAAGAAAATATGTAGTTTCCCACATAATTATTTATTTTTTTTAATGTAGGAATAATTTCTTTTGTTTGGTGTTTGCATATCTGTATCTATAATAATTAATTGCCATAGACGGGAATAGGAAGCATGATTATCTTCCGTAGGTTCTGAGAGACATACAAGGCTTGACTTCATGCCCACTGACCAACCGGTGATTATTAAATGTGATTACATTGTAGTCATGATATACAAGAGCTCTGAAGGGTAGACACCTAAGAGACAGAGACAAGAAGCAGCTGAACTGATGCTTTCAATAGAGCAGTATTTTTTCTTCTAACTTGCCTTCAAATTCTCATTTTTTATGACTTCCAAACTTTGACACAAATTAGGTTAAGATAATTTGCCAGCCTGCAAAGAATTCATAATGTTTAGCGTGCTTTAATACAATGAATTCACAGAAGAAAACATTCGAAGCAAAATTTTGCTGTACATCAAAAGAAAATGACAACTGCTCTGATAAAATAAGATGGGACAGAACAGTCAGGAACAAGTTAGTTCTAAATCCCAGTGACATCCATGAGAACACAAGGCAAACGTGAGAGATTCTGGAATATTTTTGTTACAATATTTTTAGTTGTTAAATAGTTATTTTGATAGCCATACTTTCCTTATAGACAGTCTTTGTACCTTCCATTTTCTGGTTTATAGATGTCATGAAGGACAAATCTTCTCAGAGTCTCTAGTCTTATAACCTGTCCTGTAATCTCTCTGTGGTAGGATCTATGTGATTAATCTTGCTCATGATGACTATAATCAATGAGGAAAGAAAATGAAACATGACTATTTCTTTTGATAAAAGATTAAAACATGGACAATTTCAAGTACAGGAAAACCCATCCTATTTATGTCTTTCTTTACTAAGTCATTAAGTTTCTCTGTATACCTCTCTCCACCCCCTGACCCCACCCCAGGGTCTTTTTCTGCAGTGCTTTTGTTAATAACACTCTCAGAGTTGTAAAAAGGGGCTTGGCCTTCCAAGAGAGGAGGGAATGGTGAAGAAACTGGTGCAGCTACAATTTCTTCTGTTTAGCTGGGCCAAGAAAGTTTGCTTAGTTAGTTCATACCCTTCTCTCCTCAAATATGGAGAAGAACTTTTTAACTTTTTGCTCTATGTTCTTTTTCTTTGTTAGAGATTGATTCAATTAGCTGTAGCAATAGCTTTCATAATTTATAAAACTCAAGTCACTTCAGAATTTCCTTTAGTCCTAGAAGAATAAGTTTATTTCCAGACTTTTTTTCAGAACTTGTATTGCTGAAACTAATCCTTTGACACTCCTAAATCCCAAAGTGCAATTACAGTCGTATTTTTAAGTATAACCGCATTCAGTAGTTCAGGTAGCTCGCTCTCTGTTTTTTTCAAAAAAATCTACTTTGCATTATAAGTGATTGTATAACACCATTCTCTGTATTTCTAAACAGGAAAAGAATGCTTACATTAGTTATTCAAAATGCTTTGTAAAAATTATCTGACTAATACAAATCTTTAACATTTTGATTGCAGTGGAATAAACATGAGATGCAGAAGTCAGGTGTTTGTTTCAAATGTGGTCAGCAGAGCCCTCCAGTATCTTACTCTGTGCTTTCATTCTATGCTGTCAGAACTTGGTCTTCTACATGTACATGAATATTTTAGAAATAACAGAAGGTTCTAAAACTTTCCAACACAATAGAGTAAGTGGAATAAATCTTTCCTTCCATAGCACTGTCCCATTGATCATACATTTATTTTTATTCTGCAGAACTCAAGATTTTAGTTTGTTGACTTAAACTTGGCACTCAGGAAATTAGATAAAGAGAAAAAAGTTATTACTTTTATCCAATGATAGCATTCCTCTTTTAAAATATAAACTATTAAGAAAATTATTAATAACAACATCTTTTTTTTTTTTTAAGAAATATTACATTATAAATAATTTACAACACTAATTAATGACTGTGACTAGCACTGTCAATCAAGCTATTCCAGGTCTGTTGCTCAGACATTTGGTTCTGCTTGCTGATTTTATATCTGTAATAAATTCAGATATTATGCAATATCTTCTATATACCTAAGCCTAGTTGGCACCACTATCCTCATCATGTCTACAAAATAATTATGCAGATTCTTTATTTCTAGTATTGTTGAGCATATATATTTTATTTATGAAAAATAGTATCTGTAATTTTTTTCTGCAATACTATATGGTACAGTAAAGTAATTTACAATGTACTACATCATTTCCAAATTCTAGTAATATTTCCATTAGCAAAAATAAAAAGAAAAGAATCGATGTAGCTCACAGAAAACAATACAAGAATGGTTAAAAACAGGGGAGTAAATGCTGAGCAGATTATAGCCAAATTGCTTTAAATCAAAAGAGTGGTATTGGTTGCATTCAAATATGTAGAAGATGAAATAAGACTAAAGAAAGGGGTTCCAGTTCCCAGTCCCAGAATTACCCACAGGCTTGATCATATGCTTTATTTTGTTGTTTTTACTCACCTGCTGGCTCCTCTGAAGGCCATGGCAAAACTCGTGCTGACTTCAAAAGGAGACAGTATTGAAGCCCTGAATTATATATAGCCTGAGCTAAAATAGAAGTGCTCATAAGGAAGGGTGTTGTAGTCTGGATACTTCTAGAAGAGAACGGGGAGATAAATTGGCCCCCTAAATCTCAGGATTCTTAGAAACAGCCTTTTGTGTTCTTGTTTATCAGCAAAAGTTTAGGTATAAGACAAATTTAGGCTGAGATTTGCCTGCGAATTCAGTTTCACATATTATTCCCAAGGCATACCAGAATAATTGGTCAAAATTTTGTGGGTTTCTTCAGTTTTATCAAATGCATATAAGAATGAAACGGTATAGGATTGTTCAGTTTTTCTCAGATTCTTTTGCTTTGAGGTTAGTTACCTCATTAACATGGCTACTGCTGTAAGGTTTTGGGGGCACTAAATGGACCAGGGATAGGCATCTTCCAGTTTGCAGTCTGGTAAAGAACCAAAGCCAAGTTGTTGTGATCAAGAACAATAAAATATCAAACCAAAATTAAGACACATTTTAGATTCGAAGTGGCAATTTTCTCTGCCTTTCAGGTGCTTTAAAACTCCCGAAAAACAGACTAAAATGTCACTCAATGCCATTTTAAAATGAAAAATCTGAAGTTTTTGTATGATTATTTTGACCTCGCACAACTATTGTTTTCCTGAGTGTAAACTATTGGAGCATCCAGTTATGAGTATAATTTTCCTTACTTCCTCAGTGGAAGAGAAGTGGTATAGGCATACAGAGAGGGAGAGAGAGAGAGAGATATTACAGAGACATGGGAACCAATACAGATGCTTTTCTTTATACTTTACAAAGCTATTTTGATTCCCATTTCTTTCATGACGATTGGGATGCAAATGAGTAAAAGTGATGGAAATTTTTGAGAAGTCCTACAAAATCATGTCCTTCTTAATCCACTGTACCATCTTTAATGCAGGCATTGCAGATCTGGGCTGTGTATTACCATACATTTAAGTTTTGCAATCTGTTCTCACAAATCAATTTTACACAGCTTGAGAATATGGGCAAGTTTGTATTTGCGCTATAAAGGTGTTTCAGAGGGGAAAGAATGAAAACAGTGTTGTAGCTGCAAACAAATCAATCGGACTGTATTAAAACTAAACACATGATGCCAAAGATGAATGTAGAGACAGAAACAGGGACAGAGATTACCATGGGGTCTAGACACATACGGTGATTAAACATCACACACATCTGGAAATGAAAAGCACAACAAGAAACATTTTTTTCTTCTTGGGCTAGACAGTCTAGAGAGAAATAAAATTATATTATGTTCTCCATGGACGAAGGAAAAGATGAAATGGATATTAACTGTCCCTCATTTGCACCAAACTGAAAATCTGTCTTTCAGCTAGGTTTATTTTTTATTATTTGAGAACAAGCCCATAACTCATTTTTAAATTCAGAACATAAGTATATCTGCTTCTTTTTCAAAGATTCATTTCAATTTTAAAATCATATGAAATAGTTATATTGGTTTTAATTTAGCAAATAATCAATTTAATTAAATTCAGCAAATCTGAATACGGGAAAGAGCTGTAATACTGGGCTTTTTTTTCTTTTTTTCCATAGGTTTTGCAATTACAGTATAAAACTTATTCACATGCAAGTATCGTGGAATGCAGTTCTAATTACTGGGAACATGAATCTCTGGCTATGCAGGATAAGTTAAAATGAAAACAGTCTATTTAGATGTTTTTTTTCTGCATGCACAGAATACTTAGACAGCACTATGTTGCTCAGAAACTGATAAATTTTCCGGCTTTGGAGACAAATTTCACCTCCATACAGAGGCTGATAAAACAAATGTGTTTGTAGCACCATATAATAAATAGAACCTATTAATATGAACAAATAATTCTGCAGAAATAGCTGTTAGGATTCGGTCATAGGACAGCTGAGGGCAATACACCAGATTTATTTACGATTATTTGATAGTTCCTAGGTTCATGCGGGGGTGGGGGGGAAGATATCTATCTAATCTTTTATTTCTTTTAAATTTAGTCTCTGTCTAAGCTTCCCAAATACACGTTTTACTCTGGTTTTGCCACAATAATTTGTCCAAATCAACAGCTGCCCCCACTCCTTTCTTGTGCATGGATAATTGAACATACAGTAGTTTGCTCAGTACGTGCCAACAGCAGAAAGTTTTTGCAGATCTCTTCCTACTGCAGATCTATACAGATCTATTCCTGAAATTCTCTTGTGCCAGTTGCATCCTCTCTGGAAGTGCTCATCACCTCCAGAACTTATGTCTGATCTGACTGCTTAACAGAACTTCCTCCAGCCTGCTTTAGGTGTCTTTTTAACCTCAGAAAACTAAAGTAGTCAGCGTATTGCTGAAATTCCTGAGAGAAGGAAGGGAAGAAGTATATGCATGGAAGTATGTTGGACTCCCTTTCATATTTGTACTTATCCAGGAGAGGATTTCAGGTTTTTTTGGCTGAGTTCATATGTATAGGGAGCGGGGTAGGGTTGGTGGTGGTTGTTTTCTCATGAAAAAAGTATGAAAACTTTGTGATTATTTACACTATTTTTTCTCTTTCTCACACCCTGCTCAGGTATTTTATGTGCTGTTAAAGGAGAACATGATTTAAAACTCGTTTTAAAATGTCTCTAGGAATGACATAGTTATTGAAAAAAATAGCAGCGTAAGCCAGGTGGAAAAAAATAGGATGGTAGAATGAAATACCTCTGAGGACAGTTTTGTTGTACAATATTTGGCCTTAAATAAATGTATGGGCCTGCTTCTGAAAATGTATTACATATGTCAAAGGAACAATAATTAAACTGCTCCCTCTAAGCCTTTTTGATAGGCCATTTTCAGAATGAATGGTTGAGGCTGAGAAAGGGCACTTGGCATTTAAGAACCCTAACTTTAGGATATTATTCTCCCTGCTTTCTCATGCTCATGTAATTTTACCTTTTTTCTGCCAACTTAGAGCAATGCTAGTATCTACTATTTTTGTTACAGAAGACATGTAAAATAATAATTGTGTCACATAAATGTAATCGCTTTTATAATTAAAAAAAAAAGAACAGTTAGTCACATCTTATATCAACCCTGAAGAAAAGAGAAGTGTAATGGGTTGATCATGGTGAAAATGGCGAATTTTGCATTTTGTCATTGATTAATGGAAACTGACATAAGCCACAGACGCTTATACTAAATCACTCAAAATAATTATTACCTGCTTAAAATGGTGTTACGGTGAATAAATAATAATAAAAAAGGCAGTGTCTGCACAAGACCCAGAATACTGGGTATTTCTTCAAATTTCTTCAAATGACATAAACAAAATGAAATGTGATGGATTGAAGTCCTAACTCATATTTAAGGAAACTGGCAGATTCTAGAAACTTTTTGCTAAAACTGATATAACATAATTTGTGTTTAAAAGAATAATTTTGACCAATTATTTTACTGCTTCACATGACCTGGATCTTGGACCCAGATTTCCTGCCTTATATTAATGTATACACTTGCAATAACATACATATATATAAGGAAACAAAAATTAAATTAGTATAAAAAACTTTTTCATTTCCTTTAATGCTAAAACGTCAAGAAAATAAATTGTAACAGAATGAACATAGGTAATACTCTTTCCGGGGCTGTCAGAAACTTCTGATTTTCTTTGGTTTTACTTTCACTTTTAAGTTATTTTTCTTAAAACTCAGTGAAGTTTGGAAGTTATAAACTATAAATACTTCCAATACACAGTCCTTAGAGATACACCATAATAAAAATTAAAGCAATCTTTATTTGCCAGTCAGAAACAAAGGATGTCTGAAGAAAATGTAGAACAGAATGACAGGCCTGACAGAAATAACCAAAATGAAAACTATTGTAAAAAGAGAACATTTACTGGAACTGGGGGGAAGACAGTGGAATTACAATACCAGAAATGCTAATAATCCATGTTTTTGTCTTCTGTAAGAATACAAGTGTTCTTCCAGTTGAAGCAAAATGCTACTGAACTTTGCTCTTTTGACAAATTGATTCACTCACAATGTTTTAAGTGTAATAAAAAGAATTTATGGGATTTTTTCTGTTAATCACAAAAAATGTAGTTATAAAGGCAAAGAAATAAGACAATTCCTAAGAAACAGGTTACTGTGGCTATGAAAAGAAATATTTTATATTTTCCCCTTAGACAAGTAGAAATTTCTAAAACCTTATATTAAATGACTGCCACCCAAGATCTACCTGCACATTTGCTTTCATAAGAACTCTCAAAAGTTCAGCAACCATATTGCAAAACTGATGCAATGCCATCTGATTCAGATAGCTCCTGCATTACTATGAGGGAAGTCAGGAAGAAGCTGGTGAAGAATAAACACGTTCTTCCTCCATTTCTCCTTTTCATTATCACCTAGTGCAATAAGCCAATTCACACTAAACGTTTATAGTCCTTACAGGTACTTCTTTTTGGTTATTTTACATTAAAATTACTGGTGTATGGAAAGTATTAAAGTTTTTGAATTTTTATTTGGGTCCTCACTATTATATGCATGCATGCACGCACAATTACAAAATTAACCCGTTATTGATGTCTGTTGTTGTCTCTTAATATGAGTTAATTTTTTTTTCACATATTACTGTGGAAAATATGTACTATTAAATACCAGCTTCTTTTAAAAAAATGAAAAAAAAAGCAAAAATATACATTAATTAACTTAAAGCTGTCTGTGAGAAAGTATCTTTCACAATGTTCACTTGTGGTCTAGTTAAATGTGCTTAATTATAGGCAAATGCTTAAATCTTTCATTCCATTCAATTTAAAAGTAGCATGCAATTAGATGTCTTAGAGAAATGGTGACAGATAAGTGTCTGTAATAACTATCTGCTAAGAGATTCTATCTTTGTAAAACGAAAAGTAGGTACAAGTTCAAATGTCACAAGCCAACGTTTATTGCCAAACTTTGATACGGAGAGAGAAAGCTGAGACACAGTACAGGAGTCTATTGAAAGTCAAAATATCCTCAAGTATACAAAAATGATGTATGCATATGAGCTGGTAGACACTATTATCTGTGGAACACTATTAACTACTAATGGGAGCATCGTTAACTACTGAGCTTGTTTTGCATTATATTAAGAAAGATTGCACTGGTTATTGACCATTGTTTGGGGGAAGGAGGATGAAGCAAATTCTGAATACAACTATATCAAATCTGCAACTGCGTAGGCTGTCATGGTTTAAAGCTGGGCTGGTTATTAAACTGAAGGCAGATGCTCTCTATTAACTCGTACTCCCCAGAACGGGAAGAAAAAGAGAAACGAGAGAGAGCCTTGTGGGTTGGAAAGTTAAAACAGTTTTAATAAACTATAACAATGAAAAAGAATATAATAATAATAATGGAAATATTTTAATATATACAAATACAAACAAAACCAAGATTGAGCTCACACAGTTACAGTTACGTCACCACTGGCGCTGCAGGGCAGGCTCTGGGAAGTCCCAGACTGGACTCAGTGACAGATGGGAACTGGATTTGGGAACACACGGACTGGGATCGAGGGCAGGAGAAAAACAGATAAAGTCCTCTTCAGCTGTTGGCCATAGAAGAAGAGAGAGAGACCCTCATGATCCCCCTGCTTTATACTGAGAATGACGTATATGGGATGGAATACCTCATTGGTCAATTTTGGGTCATCTGTCCTGTCTGCTCCTCCCTGGAGGTGCGAACCTTCTATGGTTCTTCACTTGTAATTAGTGAGGAATTTAGCAGTGAACTTGTTTTTTCTGGGAATAAGTATAAGCAAGAGCCTTTCTGCATAACATTCCTATGGGTACCTCAGTAACAACTATAAACTTTGAGTCTTATCAATTCTAGAAGTGGACAAGATCTGCAAAACATGCAGTTAGTTTCAGAAAGTGCAGTTACTTAGAAGAAATTTAGCTGAAAGGAAAAGTCACTGAAAGGAAAACTGTGTCAGTTTTAGTCCAAACCAGGACATACGCAAAGAATTAATCCTACGTTGTGTGATCTGGGCTCAGAGACACTTTTCACTGCTCCAGAGATTTTTCAGAAAAGGTCTAGTTTTCATCATCCCTCTTTAGTACTGCTATCAACTGGAATATGAATATGATCAATTTCTTTAAAAACTGTTTTAGCAATAATTTTATTTTTGTTATTTTCAAAGGAAATACACTGCATAGCATTTTTGCAGAAAATTCTAACACTTGATTGTCCTTGGTTCTTTTAATAGTTGTTCAGCATAGATCTTTTTACTTTAAAATTATGCTGTTTTGTTCAACTGACAGAGATTGCAATAACTGGGTATTGAATCCACCTAATAATTTGGGATGGAAAATTTGATTAGAAAGAATTCTTTATGGAAGTTCATGTCAGAGGAATATTGATTCCTATTTACAAATTATGTCCTGCACAGTGGCATGGTATACAGTTTCTAATTCTCTGGACTGCATAAAAGTTTTAACCTTCTCATTGTAGCATATAATATAGACACTCAAAAATATTAATGGTTTTGTTAAAGGAAATGAGACCTTGTGAAACTCACATATACAAGATGTTATACTTCTAATAATTCAGAGACATAATTCCTAGTATAGAAATCTTAGTTTTTAGAGGTAATTTCCTTTTGTAATGAGACTAGCTTCATATAAAAGATTTCTGTAAGAGTTTATGATAGAACTTCATTATTGAAGATCAATTACTAAACTGGGAGGGGGAAGAGTTTTTCAGTGAAAATATTCCATTCTATTCTATTCTATTCTATTCTATTCTATTCTATTCTATTCTATGAAATTCACAAATGAGATTTTCAATATTCAATTTCAAGGATAAGAGTAGACCTAGATTCTAGAGTATATATGTTTCTACTTTCTATAACTCGAGTCCTGTAGATGGTTACAATGCATGTATATAATTGCAGAAGTTGGAAAGTGGAAAGCTATGAAGAATAAGGCTCAATATTCAAATTAATTTTCCTTGAACTGTTGAATGGTTCTCTGAAAATGTTCTTTGCTCAACCCTGAAAATTAAGGAAAATGTGCTCTGGGGGAGGCACAAGGAAATCCTTGGATCCGTTGGCCTCCAAGCATATGGAGTCAGTAAATGTGGGAGATCACTTTAATCAAGTGCACATACTAAACACAGCTAGATGAGCTTTGAAAAGAAGGATGTCCCAAAAGAAGGAAAAGAAGAGGTCAAGTAACCAATCAAATGAATCAAAGTAGCGGCAAAGATTCTTCATGACAAATATTGCACTCTACATCTGCAGCCCACAACTTCTCCACTGATAAGAAAAATGCAAAGCTAGTGAATCCACGTATCTCCTATCCTAAACCTACAGCAATGCCTCACTTGGTCCCACCATCCACTTGATCCTGCTAGTGTGGAAGAGACATTTAACTTTTTTTGTGAGCTGCAGGAATTCTCACCAAAGACCTGAGGAAATGAATGGGTTGGTGCCTTCATAAGCTGTGTCTTCAATGGTTTCAGTGCTTTTGAAATGGATGGTGCATCTCACACCTTCTAAAGTTATGGAAAGTTTTGATGCAGTAAAAAGTAGGAATTAAATTACAATAAAATTTATAAATGTATTAGCAAATATTGCTAGCGAGTAGACAACTACATAACTGAATGTAATTATCAAGTTTTCAAAAATTTTAGTGAAGCCTGAATACTTAGAGATTAATTTTTTTCTTCTATATGATACTAATATCAGCAGTTATTAGAGGGAAATCTGTCAAATTTTGTTACAAAAGCTACCTGAAATGAGATTAATTTTAAAATCCTTGTGGAAAAAATGAAGCTTGAAAAGGGTGACTTCTGGAGATTCTTGGTTAGTTTGTATAAAACCATAGCAGAAGCCAGTACCAAATTATTTTTTGCTGTATGTTTCCACCTTAATTTCAAAAAACAGCACTGTGTCTTCTATCCAACAGCCTACATTTTATATTTAAATATCATGACAATTTTGTTAGCATTTTAGAAACAATTCTGATAACAATGGCAAACACTAAAAAATATTTTGTCTTCCAGAACTGTATGAGTCTGTATCTCTTCTGCTTGCTTTTCTTTATCACAGTAGAAAAGGAGGATGGGCTCTTAGATAAATCTTTGAAGTACGCAACGCTTATAATACTTTTGCTAACATTCCTGGTGATAATAATCCAATAAATAAATAAGCGAGAAACTGAGAGAGAAGAAAGAACTGTGCCTCAGCAGTTTCAATGAAACACAGCAAAGGCAGTGAGAGGTACCTTCCAACTTTTTGCACCTTGTCTAGGACCATGACAGGATACAAATGAAAAGAAAAAAATCAACAAGTGAGAATTGCAAAATGTCCTGGATGAAAAAAATACTATTGCTAATACATTTGGCTTTTTTACTATTCTGACTGATGAACTCTGTGACTGTGTACTCATGTGTAAGCGTGGACACACGTGTAACCTTGTACACATACACAAAAAAGGAAGCAAACACTGTAGAGAAAGAGTATCAAATGCCTGTCCCATCCACAAGGCTTGTAAGGAAGTTGTTTGTTAGTCAACCATGTGATATTCAGCATTCTTGGAGACCACAGCTCAAGGCTGTGATTTTGGCACTGTATTTGTAATAAACTTCACGACTGAGTAAAAAATCCAATATGGATGGAAATGTTCTCCAATGTACTTGGTGTGTAAAAACACTTCCTAACCTGGTTCTTTACCTCATAGGTTTTATATTGTTGAAGAATAATATTACAGCTCTTTCCTATGGTCCACCTTACCAGGTAGAACTACTTTACCCAGGGTCGTCTGTCGCTGACTAAATGACAGAGTAATTAATTGAATGAGACAGAACTATTTTTCTATTCACATGGTAAAGGGATTGATGAGCAAGCTGAGCAGAGCTTGCTACCATCATAAGAGGTGCATAAAAAATATGAATCATTGAAAAGATTTACTGCCCCGATCCATGCTTGTGAGTAATTCTTATTAGTGTTAACCAAAAGCAAATGAAAGTGACTGATCTTGTAAGTCTGATTACGTATTCTGTGGGCAAAACCTTACCCTTTGTTTTGGCGTGCCACACACTCTGAACCACTGGAAGCTGCATGTTGGCTCAAGGGCAGAATTTAGCACTTAGGATTTACACTGGGCGGTCATTTTATTAAATATGCTGTTAGATCCTCAATTTGAAATGCCAAAGCATATATCAGGATTACAGCACTACAATTTTCATCAAAATCAATGGAGTTTCATGGATATACCCTCACATAGTGCTTCAAAAGCCTGCCTTTAGCTTCCCAAAGCAGGAAAGGGTGTGTTGATTCAAATAATATTAGTTAATAAAAAGTCACATTACTAACGTACAATAAAATCAGTGCTAAGACTTTTGACTTTGAAAATTTAGTTGAAAGTATTTGAGGTCCAGAAAATTAAAGACAAAGAGCAGAATAGTGTGAATCAGAAAGAGATGATAGAGGAACAGTATGTAATGAAGGAGAGTGTAACTAGATAGAAAATATAAAGAACATTTAAAAGACTAATAAATGACAAAGACAGTTCAATGCAGATAAATGTAGAACAGTGGTGACTTTGATGAGTCTTTTTAACACAACTGTGCATGCATTATAAAATAGGAAGAACAAAAAGTGTTCAAGAGTCAAAAGAGAACTGTGTGTGTCGTTGATATAGAAAAAGAAAGCTTGTAGACAAGTCCTAATACATGGATGAATGATGACTTTGAGACAGTCTTTATGACAGAAGTCTGTTTTTCATAAAGTAGAATTATGAAGGAGTAGGAGCTAAAATAAAAAGAAAAAAAATGTATGAAACAACCACAGCAATGTTTCTGTAGAGGAAAAAAATTGATGTCGATGAATTGGTCTCACTACATTTCTAGCACTGATCTGACTGTGCCCATTACACAAAAGTAGTATTTACAGGAAGGATTGCCTTCTGTTTGGCCACTATGCAGTGATTATTTCTCAAGTGTTTATTTTTCACGAGCAGTAAAACTGCAGTGGCAGCAATAATAACGTTGACACACAAAAGACACAAACAGGGGAACAAAATAGATATGAATATATAAAAAGGTATGGAGGAAAGGAGAGGAAGAAGTCAGGATGAACAAAAAGCAAGTACAATGAAGAGACAAATAGAATGTGTAGATGGAAAAGAAGACGAAGCAAAATTGATATTATTTATTAGTATAAATGCAGAAAGGAAAAAAAAGAAAGAAAAGTCCAGATATGCATAGCTTAGGTTCAAATTTCCTACTTTGTTACAAAAATAGCTAGCTTTAAACAAAGAGGTATTTTGGGCCTACGGCAATAAGTATATTTTCTGGAACGCGTTCATATGGTGTGGCTGAAATCAAAAACTGTTTACTTCAGTGTCTTTTAACTGACCACTGGGGCCAACTGCTGTTCCTTACTGTGCTGGGTTACTTGTCCTCCCTCCTTCTGGGCTGTTCCCTCTCTTCAGGGCATTTACCGCAATAAGGAGCAGGGGCTGCCAAATTGCATATCTAACCTGTTAAGATTCCTGATACCCAAAGGGACATTCTCTTTCTCTCTCATCTAGTGAATCTCCAGCTATTGATGGCACCACACAAAAATTTCAGTCAGGAATTTTGCTTCACTTCAACCCTTCTCATCACTGTGGAGGTATATGGATGAACCCCTGAAGACCATGAAGATCGTTGAACCCAAATGCAGACCATTTTGTGTACTAGTTAGGCTAATATGTAAGCTGGCACTCTTTCTGTCTGTGGGATTTTGTGACAGACTGGTATCAGACCAGATAAATAAGCTTGAAATGCAATTTCCAGGTTAACTTCTTCAGACCTTTCAGGTGCAACAATCCCATGTTGCCCCTAGCAAATTCAGAAACTGATTAGCCTTAAAAAAAAAACTGGTGCACTTACACACATGGCCAGAAGTAGACCTCAAGCACTTGGGAAATCTTAACATAAGATACTAGCATTTCTGGAAGTGCATTTTCTTTTGGGGTTTGAGGCATCTAAATATACAAGTCTAGAAGTGTAATTTTGGATATAGGCATCTCAGTTTTAAAGCATCCCATGCTAGGCTCCTGGATCATTTTAAGAAAGTCACAACTAAAGAGGACACTTCTTATCTGAGAAAGCTACTATATCAGGTTCACTACAGAGTCATGCAGATATTACAAATTAGTTTGCATTCTAGTTAATAATTTCAAACTTTTTTTCTCACAATTATGAGAGAATAAAATATCTGAAATGAAAATTGAAATACTAACATCATTGCATAACTCAGGGGCAAGCCTGCTTTTCTTCTACTGCAGTCTAACTCTATTTAAGAATCAAAGCACATCAGCTTACTAAACTTATATAAACTGGACTGCACTGTAGTTCCATTTTGGCAGAGATGTTTTTCTGTTGAGTCTGGATCAGTGGTGTTAAAAATTTGGGTGCCCTCAGTGTGTACTATCCTGGATTCTAAAATATTTACTAGGGGTTCTGTGTGTTTAACTTGCCCTGGAGTATAGCTGGTATGTTTTAGTTCCAATTTTTTAATGATACTACTACTCCTGCCAGTAATTTTTATACCAGCTGCACTGGACTAATTATGTGGTTTTCTCAAAAGTCTATTTTTGAAATAATTATGGCCTTTGAGCGTATAATAGACAGCAAGCTTTGGATAGGCAGGAGTAAAGAACTTTCCATTGGAACAGAAAGGATAAAAAAGTTGGCATATCCTTGTTACATCCTCATTTTGAACGCATAAACCTGTATACCACCTCAAGGTGCCTATCTAATAAAGAATTGTTCCTTTGTATTTATGTCCGTATTCTTTTAGTTACACTTCTACATTTTTTTTTATTTCTCATTAACTATATTTTGCAAAGTTTCTTGAAGTCAAAGCAAATAAATACTATGCACTACTAACTGTACAGTGTAGAGTCATTATTAGTGCATTATGACCAGAAGTTTCTCTTTTCTGACCTCCCTTACTGACCTGAAATGCTTGAATTGTACATATGCATACTACAAGGTCACCTTAAACAGAATTCGAGGCTGTCTGCAGTTTGAAGAAAGCTTATGAAGAGTCTGCTTAGTTAGTGGCTTCTGTTATTTTATAGAAATTAAGTGAAATATGGAAAATTGTGATGTTTGTAAAGGTTTATTCTGGGGCATGTGTAGGGGTACATTTCAGAGCTTTGAGCTGATCTGAGCCACATGACTCTTTTAAAGTTAATGAGAAAGTCACAGCTAGAATGGTATGTGATAATCTGAAAATTTACCCCTTACTGCCTCTTTAGATTTTCTGTGTCATGTGTTATGGTAATAAATGGTTCTCAGTATGAGGCTGATTGAAAGGAAACAAAGAATTGTCTTTTCTTCATTATCTCTGACTAATGTTATTAGCATATGCAGGGTCAGCTCTGAGCATCAGCAGCCTTTGTGACGAGGGATCCTGGAACTACATCAATGTGAGGAACTTAAATGTGTTTTCATAATTTGTCTTTTCAAGTTGTGTCTCTGAAAAGGAATGGAACAAATATATGGTCTTCTTTCTGCCTTATTGTTGACTACCTTTACTGTGTCTCTGCTGTGGTAAGTTTCAAGGCCTATACTTTTCAAATTATTATAAAAAGTCCTCAGTCTTGAAGAAGTCTAAAGAATATATCAAATTCAATGAGGCAGCAGATAGAAGACTCTAGTCAGAAAGTTGTTTTATATGACTGTATATGATGTATATTACTAGCTTTAAACAGTTACTTTCAATACTAACACTGATCATTGCAGGGAGTTGGACTCGATGATCCTTTTGGTCCCTTCCAACTTGAGATATTCTATGATTCTATGATCATAAAAGTAGGGAGGTTCCAAGATTCATCCACACGTGCAGGGAAACAAAGGCACAGTTGAAGTTCTTGATTTTTCTTCCTATTTTAAAAAGTTTAAACAATAACCAAGTAAAATTACCATTCTCCAAAATAATACTGCTTTCTCACGGATTCTTCTTTTTTTTGGTCTACCAAACTAGTTTTAAATAGTTAAGAACATAGGTAAATTAAGGAAAGGATAGTTTGATCACTGCTTTCTTGTACAATTTAAGAAGGATCTACTAATTTAATATACAGCAGAGAGAGTAGAAACAACAGAAGGTAACTGCAGGAGAGAAATTCAAGATTTAAACCTATATAAGCCTATTTAAAAGTCTCTAGGTCTAGCAGCAGAGATTTTCAAAGCATTATTCTAGAAAACCTGATGTCCTGGTTTCAGTGGGATTTGGTTTCAGTTTGTGGCCAGCCATGGTGATCAAGGCCCTTAGCAGTTAAATACAGGGCAGCTGACCCAGGCTGGCCCGCAGGTGTATTCTTTAACATTAACATCAAGCTTACTATTAAAGGGAGGGCTTGCTGGGGAAAGGTGGGGCTGTTTTTGCCTCCCTCTCTTCTAGCTTTCATCTTTCTCACTCCCATTGATTACTCTTCTTGGAGCAATTTGCTGAAACTTTGTAGCTAAGTATAATTTTGGGTGTTTTGTATTATCATTTATATTGATTTCTTTATTTTATTAAATCTGTTTAATTTTAACCCATGAGTCTCCCTCCTTTCCCAATTTCATTCCTCGGTTGGGGAAGGGACATTGGGTGAGAGAAAAACTCTTTATTGTTTAGCTCTGGGTGTGGCCTAAATGAAGACACCTGATTATGGAGATACTACAGATAAGTAGCCATATTCACCACTCTAGTTCTCCGAGGTCTTTTTTAGCTTAGTGTAGTGTTGTTATTGCAATTGAAATATGTAAATAGTACAAGACCTGATTGTGAGCAATGTTCTCAGTATCTTATTTAAAATATATATTTAAACAGTGTTTTTTTTTTTCTGAAATCTACAGCTGCCTAAACCTGCAGGGGGCACAGAATTTAGTGGTCAATGCTAAGTGCATTTTGTTTTGTGACATTAAAATTCAGCTTGCACTACCAATTAATTTGTGTTTCCACACAGCTTTTCATTCAAAACTTTAAGGTCTTAAAAAAAAAAAATCATTATGGTAAAAGAAGCAAGTAAAGAAGTTTTTTACATAGGAATATGAACTGATTGCTGCAATAAAAGCCACTTGGAAATAGGATTCTATTATGTATTATCTAACTATATGAACCAGAAATTTGCTATAGACAACTATGACTAGTAATATTTGCTTTTTAGAAAAGTACTGCATCTAAAATTTTAAAACATGGAGGAACTATCTTATTAGTAGAATTTTCACTCTTTTATCTAATACAATCATTCATCCCTAGGAAAAGAAATATAAATCAATACAAAAATCTAATAAAACTTGAGGGATTTTTTTGTTATTAACAGGTTAATAGTGTCATACCTGTGACTTGCTCACCTCATTTCTCTTCCACAACTCCTTACATATATATGCTGCACCTTTGAGATCATATAGAAAGTGACTTTTATTGTTTGTTTAGATTCAGAGGACTGTCATCTAGTTATTATAGTATGCTTGAATGAACATTGAGAAAACTCAGTTATAGCTTTGTAAGCCCATTAAAATATCACAGTCCTGCAGTATATTCTCCAGTGTTTAATTCACCTCACTAGAGATCTCGGCAAAAGGTACTTCTTTGTTGTACAGACCTGTTATTCAATTTCAGTTTGTTAGATGTGACCATATTACTCACAGCACCCTATGACAGTAATAAGTAAGGGTTGTGTTCCTGCCTCTGCAGATAACTTGTAGTGGATCACAAAACAGGTCACAGGTTATGATGACACTGGTCTGTTGTACACCATGAATAGTATGGACTTTACCTTGGGTTTCCTTTTCCCTTCTAACTCACCTCACAGAAACAGAAAAAAATTCTTAGGATCCCTGTATGGTTTCAGTGACTGCATAATGCATTACTTTGTTACTCCAGAAGAAAAAGAATTAGTTTTTATTTAGAAAATGGTAAAACCCTGTATCAAAAGTAAGATATAGTTACAAGTCCAGGCAGGTAGTTACAGATACACATGCCAGCTTTAGTATGAAAGTTGTTTTGCCAAGTTAGCACAGGTCTGTTCTTGGATTAATAAGTGCACTCAAGGGAATACATAAACTGAGGATGAACTTCTCTCACTTTTTTTCAACAATTTTAGTCATCTGGAAACACTTTCATACTGAAGATGAGCTAGAAGGCTGGAGAGATGTGCCCTAACTTCTCACAGGATTTACTAGCCTAGAATCTACCTATTTCTGTGGCTTCCAGTTTGCATGGAAAGGTAGCAAGATGAGCTTGCATTTCCTTGGGACACAGATGAAGTCAACACCTTTCTAAACAAACAAAATCATTGTTTTCCCATCTACTCAGCTGCAGAAATGCATTTTAGTAAACTAATTAATTTATCTAAAAATCTGAGAATGGGCTATTGTCAAGTGTTGTATGGATTCCAAAGAAAAGCTGGTTTCCAATGTTTCTCTAGACGCAATTAAAATTGTTACGATACACATTCAGTTTTGATGAAACATCATAGCTCAGTGTAGCTGAAAGTGACAACAATTCAGCAGTGCCTCATTTACTTTTATTCTGCAATTTATTGTGTTCAGGTAGACCTTTAACAAGTTGTAAACTTGACAATATATTTTAAAAAGCACTATTATTGACTTCAGACTAACCCTAACTTCATTTAATATTATTTTAATAACTGTGATTTAGTATGTGCTTTTTTTGCCAATGAAAATTTCATTATGTTTTTTAGCTAACAGATTTTAGTGAGCTTTCTTGAGCGCTAGAATGTCAAATTGCGGGACATTAGAAGATCGGTACAAGTTTGCAGTTTGGATTTTAAAACCTAGTTTCAAAAAATGGTGCTCCATTAATTAAGTTCAGTCTTGTTAATTCTGAGGTTACTAATCAAAAGTGCCTTATTAAAATGTATTTATATACAGAAATGAAAGCTGAAGTGTTGTCTATAACACTACACTATTTCAAAAGTACTGTCCTCTTGTGTGTCTCAGAAGCTTATAGAGACATAATTATCTCTCTGGAAAATAATGCATTTTTCTCTCATTCTCTCTTTTTTTAAAAAAAATTTCTGTTGTTTCAACTAGAGGCTTCAATTCCAAAAGTTAATGCATAAGGATATTCATTTTGTAACACAAATGCATGGTAATGAGTGTTCCTGCTTTTGAATTTGCACTAATAATACCCTAAACCACAAACTTTGGGGGTTTGATTTTCTGGTCTTCAAGATTTTTTTTTGAAACTGTTTGGTCTTTGTTGTGTTATTGCATTGCATTTAGCAGTGTGTTATATAAAGTAGTGTATAATAGTGAATGCAACAAGAGGCAAGATGAAATAGTGACCAAAAGATTCAAATCCTATATTTTTTTTCCTCTTACTTATTTGTTTGGCTTGGGAAGAACATATAAAATATGAGTTTAAAACATCAATTTTTTTCAGGATAGCGATCAAATTGTGTTTACTCTTGCCATCTTCATGTTGGCTTCAGTTGAAGTTAAACATGTTAAAAGACATAGTTTGTTTCCCTATGAGCAGATTTAATAATTACATGGTCAAATCTTTATTCTCTGCTGGGCTCTTTTGTGTCCTTCATTTAACATGAAAACCTGAGGAAAACCTGAATAAGGTGAGAGAACCTTTGCTTTCTACTTGTGTTAGTTTTGCCGTGTCCTGGCTGCCTTCTCATTTGTGAGACCACCAGAAAACAGAGATGTTAAGCCAGTTATGCTTGACATATTGAGCAATCTCTCTGTCTTTGCAGAGTCCATGAAACTCCTTTTCTTCAGCTGCAAGCCCCATGTCCTCTTGCATTTCCACTTACTAATCAGTTTCCTGGACTGTTCTTTCTCTGTCTTATTGGATTAAGAAAAGACTTATACCAAACTACTTTGTGATGAAATGTGATTGCCACAAGAATATTCCCTTTGGTCTTCAGGGCTTTAGTGGATACAGAAAAGCTACTATCACATCTTTAATAAACTTGACTTTGAAACTATTGAGTTATGTCATGTGAATATTCCTTTGGGTCTTCAGGGTTTTAGTAGAAATAGAAGAACTACTATCACATCTTTAATAAACTTGCTTTTGAAACTACTGAATTATCTCCTTTTTCAGTGTGTAATGGTGCTTATATGTGGAAAAAAGATGCCTGGGTTGATGGGTTATCCTGAAGAATGGATTTCATGCATAATCTAGTCAGCATGTACTCCCTTGGGTTTAGTGTCTGACAGTTTCCCTGGCTCAATGCTTGCTAGACCAATTTGTGTTCACTTGCTTTGCTTGAGGAGCTGGTGAGAGCACTCCACAAAGACCAGACAATCTTTTGTTGTGACACTTTGCTGGATCTAATTTAGGTTTGATTTATTCCCAATAAAACTTATTGAGGCAGAGAATTTCTTATTTGTCCTTATATTTTAGTAATTCCACTGTTTCTTGCATTCACACAGTATTTCATAACTCTTTTTAATTCAGTAAAAATATCTCTAATATCCAAACATCACTGTCATCTCATTTTGCAACCATCTGTCTTTGTCCACCAGATTTCCATTTTAAAGTTACATTAATTGAGAAGAAATAGGTAATATTATTACTTTTCTTAGATTTTTGAACAGTCTTTTTATTTGATATGATCAATATATCCAACCACTCTGCTTCATTATCAGGAGACATATTCCTAAGACATATATTAAATGCAAGATCATTTGATTTTCATATTGCATTTTTATGATAAAACTGTATTTTATTATATCTGTATAAACTAGTCTCTTCAATAATGTTTTTTAAATCAACTGGTTTTATACTTTACTGTTTTCTTGCATTATCAGAGTCTCTGAGAAAATTTTGGTTTTGAAAAAAGTTTCAGAGTTTCTATATATTAAGAACTAGTAAATCATCCATAGATTTGATCAACATAAATTTAGCTACTCATTAACCTTTTTATTCTCCCCTCAGGTTACTTACTACTGTTAAATTATTTAATTTTCATAACACTTGTGTCTGTTTACAATTTCCATAATTCCATTCTTCTTGACCCTCTGCCTACATAGCTTTCCAGACTTCTCTGTCTTACTGCTGAAGGGCTGACATCATCACCATACTGGTAAATGATTGGTAAGCACTACTATAATTTTGAAACTGTAAAAAATCATTCAAGTTGGTATGCCCATTTTCCAGGATGTAAACTGCATTCATGACTACCAGATTTTGAAATGGCATTTAAAAGAGTAAAGGGATAAGGTAGGAATGAACACAAAATATTCACTTCTGGTTAATACAATGTAAGTTAGAATAAGTAACCTGTGTTCTCAGCTCATAGGATTTGTCCACAAAATGGTTTTAATAACAGGAAACTATTATTATCAGAGCAGTACCTAGTTCTGTAGAGATGGAACTTTTATTGTGCAGATACTTTTTTGGGAGTATTCACTATTGACTTATAAAATTTTACGACACTTAAAATCCCATATGAATTTTTATGTCCCCCAAGGAGGAGTATACAAAGCCTTTTAATCCATAGAGACAAACAAAATAATGTAAATTTTACAAAAACTTACTCGTGCAGTTTTGACATTTCTCTTTTCTCCAATCCAAATACTAATGGAATTCCAGAGATCTGAAGAATAAAAAATAATATAGAGAAAACATAAAACCCCATGCTCTAAGCAATCTGTGAATACTGTCAATATAAATATATATAAATACTTTCTACTACCACATTTTTGGTGGTACATACTATATTGCATATACATCAGAGAAAATTGTATACATAGCTGACGCAGTAGTTAACTATCCATAAAGTTCCTGATTTAAAATCCCAACCATGGCAAAATTCAAAAGTCTTACTATAGTCATGTCATCAGAGGTCAATTTAGATTGTAGTCAAAGGTCTGAATGCAAGTTATAACAATGCTTCAATTCACGTTATTAGCTAGCCTATTTATAACACCGTGGCCAGGTAGTATATGCAGCAGTATCAATATAGCAGCTCAGGCTTCAGTGAGAAGAAATATTCTTACTATTTCCATAACTTCCCAGATGACTTTGGAAGTCTGTGAAGGCACAGTAATCAAACTAGCTGGTTTATTGCCAATTCAGCTATTTCTAAATGAATTGCAATCACACATGGAGTAAATGAGTATGAATCAGTACTATACAGTTTGCTAAAGAAGTGTCCTCTGCAGTATTTTGAAAGTATGATTAACAGATGTATATAGTTAGAGAGAATTATAAACCTTTTACTTAGTCTTTGAGATGGTTGATATTCCTAGAGACAAGTGAATAGAAGAAAAGGCTTTGATTCTCTATGCCAGAGCAGATGGATGGGAAAGATGATAAGAAAATGAAAATGAAAGGAAGGACAAAAAATGTAAAACAAAAGAGAAAAAAAGTTGATCAAAGGAGAGGAAGCTAGAACAACTAGAAGTTTAAGAAGTCTGCAGCATCCTTGAAAATGAAAAAGTCCCAGTCAGCACAGTTATTGTATTTACTTTGTTGAAGAAGCATCCAGGAAACTAGGTCAGGCAAAGTTGCCGGCTGCTTCAGAAGCCCATGGAACACAAAGAGACATTTCCTTTGTTATACATTTTGGACCTGGATCTAACATGCATGTTTAACAGTCCATTTTGTCTAACTAAAATTGGCACCAACATAAATCGCAGAGAGAAGAGGGTGCATCCTCCCTTTGCATGGATGGTCGGTTATTCTTGCCCCTCCCCAAGCTTCTTCCGTGCCTTTTATCAGTTTCCTGGGGGAGTGAAATGGGTTAGTTTTGAGCTAGTTCACCATGCCTTTTTCTTTGAGGTCTACAGCCAGACGTGGGAGGGAAGCAAGACTGCTGCCTGCTTTGGCAGTAAATATGTGTTTATACTGCCCAAAAATGACTATAAAAGAATGGGGCGAAGACAAGAGGGAGTTCTCATATTGAATGAGTATAGTATAATCTTTACTATAAAAGTATAATTTAAAAAATGATAATGAAATAAATTAAAAGGTCTAGCATGCATATGCAGCAATTGTTAAAATAATATAATTATATAAAAAACTTAAGGTACCTTTAGAAACAAACAAAAAAAAAGGGACATTTCTCTTTCCAACACCTCCTTCTGCTGAACAATAGTGCACCCACAAAGAAAAAATAGAGATAGCTTCCAATTAACTTTCAAGCATGTATTCCTAGATAAAATCTGTCTCATTAATTCAATATAAATGTCAATGGAAGTACAGTTTTTGTATTGAATCCTATATTCAAAAGAAAAAAAAAAAAAGCTTGTAAATAGAGTCTAAGGAAGACAGAAAAAAAAATGCAACTTCTGAGAGGAAAGGGGATGACATGCAGATGCAGTTTTCTCAGCTACTTCTGTGCCCATCCATGGGCTGCCTAGCACGTTGCTTGCTTTTGGCTGTCCAGTGTTCACCTCTTTTCCTGGCAGTGGCCACACTCATCTTTTTCCACATCCCTTCTCTGTCCTTCCCTGGCCTCACTGCTAGGCTCTCTGCCCCTGTGCTTCAGCTCCAAACTTCGTTTGTAAGACACACAGGACTGAGGAAGACTCTGTCTGCCTAACTGCTTCTACTGTCTAAATATGAGAAGAAAGAAAATTTTTGGACAGGATGAAGTTAGGGTTGCTTTATTTGCACCAGAGAGCTCATCCCATCTCAGGCACTTGAATTCCTAGAGAATTGTGGCCAGGGTAAGAGCAGTAGTGAAAATGGCTGGTAGTGTCACATTACCTTTATATGGTTCTGGTTGCATTTAAAAAAACCCTCAACTTATTAGTGGTATCAATTCTTGAAAGCAATCCACATGTCATGCAACTAGCAGTTAAAGCAGAAAAACTGTATTTTCCAAGGGAGTTTACATTTTAGTCAGACTTTTGAAACAGCTAACGAGCAAACAAACAAACAGCTTAGCTAAATGTTACTCCAGTGTAACCAGAAATCAACAAAATTCTGCCTTAGCCTATGTGTTTTGGGTGAAAGAAGAAGAAAGAAAATTGCTAGAGAGTTTTCTGTACTATTATTAAGCTAGTACTTTTAATTGCATTCGTGTAGCACTTGTTTCTTTTCTGTTTTATTAATTGTCTGGCAAGGGAAACTTGCTACAACAAAACAGCATACAAGTACCTACCTTATTAGTGATTTTTTTAAAGTAAAGCTCAGGAATATATCACTGGCTTCATACAAAGCATAGCTGATGTAGAGAGACCTTTTCCTCCGTTTTCCTTAAATTTTTAGACTATCGCTTAAATGTATTTATTACTTAATGATTGGCATAAAGCTACTTATTTGCACAGCTGGTATAATGTGTGTTCACAGGGATCCAGAGTGATATATTCTGCAATTGCATCTAATCTATTTTATCTAAGTGTTTGTTCTCAGAGGCCAATGTCTGTCTGGAAAGTTCTTGTGTGTTAGAATGAACGTTCTTTCTTTCAGTGGTTTCTATTTATCACTGTGCTGTGGGACACTACTGGCAATTTAGAAAAGAATAATGCCCTCCAGGTTAGAGACCAACAGCAGGAGTTGCTCCCATAAAGACAAATGTACTTAAGATTTATCTGTTACCTATGCAATTTTTCCCTCTTTAAGATACCGGGGGATTTTTGTGCATCATTTGCTACTGATTTGTAAGAGGTTGTTGTCTAAAGTAAAGAAACATAGCACCTTAGCCTTCTCTTACCAAAGATTCCTCATCTGTTAGACAGTTTGAAGAGAACAGGAATTATTTTATAGTGAAATATATCTACAGAGCTCTTAATGAAGCTACTAAAACATATAATTGCCTTAGTGATCCTGAGTACATTGATGGTTTGATTCTCAGTAGAATTGGAGGAGCAGGAACAGGGAAGCAGCTGTCATGTTTCCAGGAGCTGTTCCCAAGTACTAAAGAGAGGCTGTGCATTTAAAACTTGCACTTACAGAAAATAATGATAAAAGTCTAAGAATTAGTGCTGTGTTGAATACATAAGTTAATTACTAAATTTGTTTTTGTATACTGAGCTGGCATATGGAATCCTCATTAAATCTAATGACAGGTTGTTTTCTGTATATTTGTTATTAAAAACAACAATAAATTATTTTAAGAAATATTGAGATGAATAAAGAAATATTGAGATGAATAAATTATTTCAAGAAATTTTGAGAATTTTAGAATTCAAAAGCAAGAGTTACATCATCTGTTGTAGTTTTTAATTTATTGTCACTGGCAGAAACATGCACGCAAAGAAACTGTAAAAATCGACCTTAGGTATTTTACATAGGTAATTTTATATATATAAACTTGTATGAGAGGTATATATGTAAAATTATATGCAAAATGCAAATAGATTTTACAAAGATAATTAAATGTGTCATAGATATCTGCTTAACTGGTGACATCAGTATTTTTATAGGAGACATATTTCTGGATGAAGATTTTGAGCCCCAGATTCTGACATGGGGCAAATACGCCTAATCAGTGTCACCCTAGATGTTACTGGAAAGTGAAATTAAGAACTTATGAAATAAAACTGAACCCTTGGACTTTTTCATCAGTCCTTAAGCAGTTCATTGTGGTCTTCCTGAAAGAGATTTGGGTTGTTTAGAAGTTGCCACTCATCGGTGTTTTTCTAGTGACTGAGTAAAGAATATGGGTCTGTCCCTCTTTCAAAAGTCTGCTTCCAAAAGGAGGCTCATCTAGTTCCTCATATCCAAAAATCTTCTTGCTAAAAAAGGGAAAATCTATCTAATATTTGGAAGGGGGAGTGAAAATGAATAGGCTAGCTAACTGGGAATGCAGTAAATGGGGAACTTTGTCAGGACACAGTTGTCATAAGAATGAATGAGAAACAGCCAACTTACTGCAATTACAGAAAACATACCTGTTTTTCAGGTCTTACACAACAATCAAATTTAGACTGCTTCTAAAATAAATCTGGAAATTAAACTTCATGGATGGTGTCCCTGCAGATAAGTAAGGGAGGAATGAGAGTTTATGTATTGAAAAGTCAGATTTTGCTTTTTTGGCACCTTTTGGGCCTATGTAATCCAATGAAAATCAACATGTTTACACATCTGTTACTTAGTTCTGAATTTGGTCCTAAACTCATATAACTATGACAGTCAGTGTTTGCTTGGCTATTTGCCTCTAGTAGCTTCAATTAGAAGTGCTTTTATGATGCAAAATTAAAGGTCTTAACCCAATCAAATCTTCTAAAATCTGTGTGAATAACTATATTGAGCATCAAAGGACAAATGGTTTATTAAAATTGCTATTCTTTTGCATAATGTTCCCTAATCTAAAACACTTAATATTTGTTTTTCCAGTGCAATGACTTAATTGATTTTATGTCACTGTATTCTGTTGAATGATTTATGTTTAATTTCTTGCTGTCCAATTAACAGTATAACAGATTGTAGTTCATCAGGGATACTACATCTTGAGCAGTGTTATCTCTTCTGAAGGTGAGAGTCAGTCTTCATCAAGTCAGCTTTAAACTGATCCAATCCTCAACATTTGTCATCCCGATTGTAAGCCTCCAAATTCCCTTTGCAATTTTTTATTTTATTCCAAGTGGTCCAAATACTATATCATCTTTATTTGGATTATAGGATTCAAGAATGTAAAAAAAAGTAGAAGGGAGAAGTAAGCACATTTATTGATGAAATTAAAAACTACATCAAATCGATATTAATTTGGTTTTGGAAAGTAAAGTGAGGACAGCATAATGTGATACAAAGAGGACACTTTGAATTCTGTGACTTCTCAAAAGGTTTCCTACTACTATGAAAAAAAATAAAAAAACGTGATGGTGATGGACCAGGAATCTACGCTAGTACTGCAGAGGATTAAGAGACCTGTAGAAGGTATAGGAGAAGAAGGGGTGATTTTTTCTTTTAAATTAAAAGAATTTAACGTGACTTTTAGTGAAATAAGTTTACAGACACTGTCTTTAGAATTCTACTGGGTTTTGTACTGAGGTTACATTTCAAACTTGAATATTTTGGGGGGAGAAGGATGTTCACACTGTCTTCTGGGGAAAGGAGTGTTTTGCAACTATAATTAAGGGAAAAATCTGAAAAATAATATTTTAGACAAGAGAGAGTAAATAATGAAACGAAGAGGGCTAGAAAGACAATAGAGAGGACTGAAAACTTTTTTTTTGTGACAGAGTAATGGAACTATCATTTGCTTTAAATAATAAATAGTTCCACCAACGCTGGAACTAATAGAGTTGTGTTTCCAAATAATTTGTGTTTCATTTAATGTTTTTTAAAATGAAGTGAACTAAGCCTGCAGCATGTTTCTTGTTCTTATTAAACACTAGAGAACTCATATGAGGAGGGAAAGAGAGAAGGAGAATGAAACCGAGATGGTGTCTAATAAAGTTCAAACTTTGATTGAAGCTTTTCCAGAATTAAATCATTCATAACTTCTCTCTCTTATCTACACTCTTCAACACAAAAATGTGTGTATTCAGTAATAGTTCAGTTCATACTCCAGTCTTTCCCTCTGTAGTTATTACTATGGCCTCTTTCCTGCCCCTAGCTAACTATTTTCACAGAACTTGTAAGAATGTAATATATGAAAATTCTATCTTTCTGTCATATTTGATAGAAATTGGCCAGCCAGTTCAAAAGTGCTGGAGGAGCAGGGATGGCCATGCTCTTACAACTGCACTGACTCATGAACAGCCTGACTTGCACGAACTTTTTATTCAGGAAAGAAGCAGGGGGAAAAAGACAGAAAACTGAAATCACCCTTTGGGAAAGTTTCACTAGTTTGCTCATGTTTTTCTTCCATTTTTTGTTATGAAGAACAAAAGAAAAGTCTTATTTTGTGTTGCTTAGTCCTGGTTTATAATGTTTCCTTCTGGTGAGCTGAGCACAGAGATTTCATTTTGAATCTCTTCAGCAAAGCATTAAGTTGCATCCCTGGCCAGCCTGTTGCCTAGTTCATGCTGCTCTTCCATTCTGTCTTACTGGGTTGCCTTGCTACAAGTGAAAATAATTCCCTGTACTGTACCCATGCTGTATCAAGGTGTTACATCTGACAGAGACATCTGCACATCTCAAGAGACAGAATTTTCTGAGTGCATCTTGGGAGTAGCAGTCTAACTAGAAAGCTTGCTCCTCAGGGTAGAAAGGGAGCTTCCCATGTTGAAGAAATAGCTCTCATCACATAATGTACCCCAGGTAGAAAATGAAATTTAATGCTAGACAATTTGAGATCAGTTCAGTTTATTAAAAAGATAGCAGGTGCAGGGGTACTTGGCACTGAAAAGAGTTCTTCTCACAAGCATTATGCACTCAGGCAGTGCACAAAGGTAGATGTAAGCCCTTCAGCTGAAGTGGCTGCAGGACAGGGCACTGCGATGGCATTCTTCCAGCCAGATGATGACTGTGGAAGTGACCCCAGCAAATCTGACCTCCCACAAAGGGAATGGCTGCACACAAAGTTTGTAAGGGCATTTCAAGCATCATGGCCATTGACACTACTGTTTTTACCTGACTTTGACACTCAGTTTCGTTCTCTTTCCATTTTCAAACCCCTGCCTCCTGCCTTCCTCCTTAAACAATTTTCTTTTCTGCCTTCCCACCCCCTCTCTTTCCTCTCGGCCATCAGGAGACTCTCCCTCTGTTGCCATAACAACAGACAGCAACCTGGCCCTGGCTGGGCGCTCCTACTCTTTTCCTTAAAAATTCAACCACATGTAAAAACATTTGTATCTCGTTGTCTCTCTGGAGTCCTCTTCCCTCTGGCTTTAATAGGAGAAAGACTCACTCTGCTCTGTGTGTGGCCACCGTCCTCTCTTACCCCTTCTCAAAACACTGTTTTCACACCACAAAGCAACACAGTTTTGATGCTTAATTATCCCCCACTGAGCTTCATATATAATGTATTCAGAAGGGCAAGCCACTTTGCAAGCTTCAGTGTACAAGTACGTTTATCTTTGCCATCCTTGTGCTCCTCTCTGCAATCACCGTGCTGCAGCCATACCATCTGGACCAGATGTGGACTGACAGTGAAACACAGCTCTGCCCAGGCAAAAGGATAAGGAAATATGGAGAGCTGTGCCACAAAGTCATCATATCAGATAGTAGCAACAAAAACTCCTCTTTCCTCAACTAATATATCAGACTAAAAGAGAGCAGTTTGGTCATACTTTTCCAGCTATTGACAGTGAATATATCATATAATTCTACAAAACATCTGTGCTGTTTCATTTTGAGTCTTGTTTTATGGGGAATAAGTTTCTCACCTGAACACCAGTGTAGACACAGGTCTGTAGGGCTGTATAAGAGTATTTAATTTTAGTTTATTCTAATCTTGTAGTCTAATGTAAATGTCATTCTGGCACATATGATTTAGATGTTAATAGGACTTTCAGGTCAATTCCTGTTTCTGGAACCAAATCATGTCAAAATGGAGATGGGGTAAGTTATCTTTGGCTTCACCCATTCTGTCTTCTTACAGTGTACCTGACATTGTCCTGACAGCCAAATTTCTGGAAGCCTACAACTCTGGAAGCCTCCAGGCCTTGGAGCACTTATCACAGAATAGTGAGTATGAGCTAGCTGCAACAGCAGGCACATAATGTCAGTATCACAGAGCCAGAGCCCTCTTTTCCCTCACAATTTGGACAGCAAGCATTTCAGAAACTCTCTAATGTGCCAGGGCCCAGATGTTATTGGCATGGAGTTCAGTCCTTTATAGTATCTACCTGCTGCCCCAGATGTAGCATCTCTAGACCACAGAGAGGTGTGGATAGAGAAGGAGCAGCAGCAATGTTATTCCCTTTGGTTGGAACTTTTTGGCAATTTTATATTGACACTGTTAACTCCGTGAATCTTTGCGGATTAGTAGCTGCACAGATGCCAGCCCAGCTACAACTCTCTGTTCTGTGAAAGTGTGTCTCCAAAAGGTGTAAGAGATGTGTCCTATGCTTTCTTTATAAACCCATTAAAGATTGAATGTCTCAGAAATATATATCATTAGCACTATCTATTTCGCTAGTGGAAGATTAAGCTGCTGGTGGTTCTCCACCCCTGCACTGTACTTTTTGGATGAAGATGATCACATACATAATGATTGTTACTGGATAACGGGAGCTGACACAGAGGAGTGCTGTATAAAATAACAATTCACCCCACTACAATGCTATGATAATCACGAACCCCAAGGAATTATTGAAGAACTAGTGGCCTTAGGAGGATCTAAAAGTTCTGGTACAAAAGGAGGAGAAAAGGGTTGTCCTGGGTTCAGTGGAATAGAGTTAATTTTGGGAGGGGACACAGCCAGGATAGCTGACCTGAAATAGCCAAGGGGATATTTGATACTATATGATGTCATGCTGAGTATATAACTGGGAAAGTTGTCTGGGGCAAGGAGGGATCTCAGCTCAGGAATGGGCTGGGCATTGGGTTCTGGGTGGTGAGCAGTTGCATTGTGCATCACTTGCTTCATATATTCTTTGTTTAGTATTATTGTTATTATTATTTCTTCTCTCTTTATGTTGTTTTATTAAACTGTCCTTATCTCAACCCATGAGTTTTACCTTTTTCTTCCGATTCTCCTCTCCATCCCACCAGGGACAGGGGATGAGTGAGCGAGCAGCCACATTGTGCTTAGTAGCTGGCTTGGCCTAAACCAGGACAGGGGTGTTGCTCACCATGTGTATTTAGGAACAGAGAAATGGCAGTGTGAGTTTCTTGTTACCTTAATTTGAAATAAGGGTTAAATTCTCAAGGCTTAATGGCCGACCTTCAGATCATCTATTTAAGCAGTAATTGTATGAGAGAAGGAAATATACATGAGAGTTGTAGATACCTAGCTCATGTAAAAATTATGCAGACAATTATTCTGTTCAACCACAGTCCCCTGTTGTGATATCCAGTTTGTTTTCAGGGATTATAGGTTTTTAGAAAACAGCAGAAAATCGTTTGCTGCAGTCTTTTATGCAACTAAATAAAGGCAATTCTTTTTTGATTTGTGCCCACCCTTTCTGCTGAGCATTTCACACTCATAGCCCACTTACTCACATAGCCAGCTACAGTTTTTGTAACATCAGAAGCATTAATTTCTAAAGCTCTGGCATTAACATTACTCTGCATTAATGGAGCAGCATCTGATAGTGTTAGAATAAGGCAAAAATCTCAGTGCTGTGGCAAGCTACTAGGGAGCATGTTATGGGGTCTCTAGAGGGATTAGTTTGGAAACCTCAAAGTGTCTTCTGTGCTACTTGGGGCTATATCAAAAGAAGAGAACCCTGAGTCAAAACATTTCTGTCCCCCAAAATGAGTCTGACAGTCCTGCTTCATTCAGCCTCTAAGTCCTAAGTACTGCTAATATGAGCTTCTGTTGCTGATAATAATGTTTAACAGGGCTTCTTTCAGAGCTTCTTGAAACCTATCATGTCTGGTTCTCACTGAATCATCTACGACTACTGTTCTATCTCAAGGTCTCTAACTTCAGTTTTAGAAAAATGAAATGTGATTGTTGCACCATTTTTACTTCACAACAGGAAAGAGAGAGTTCATTTGATGTTTCAGTACATTAATAAGGTAGAACTGGTAGCAAGGAGCAGAAAAGAATGCACAAAGGCTTAGTCTAAGAAAACAGACACAGGTAAAGTGTAAACAAAAGTGGGTAAACAGGCATTTTTTCCATTCTTCTTGTATTGATTAAGTGGTCAAACAAAACTCTGGGAAGAAATTATGTGGGTTGAACCTAGCCATTATTTTTAATAATAACAATAACAATAATAAGTTTCACTGCAAAAGGTATAACTTTTTCCCAAACTGGAATATTCTAAGATAAATAAAAACTTCCATTAAAAAGAAAAGGGGCTTTTGAAGCAGATTACAACTGCTTTCAGGAAATGTCAAAACAAAATTGTCTCACATCTTTTAATCCAAAAATAAGCTGTGGCAATTTGTTAATCTTGTCATCTCCACTGACAAAAGAAATTCGCAAACATACACTTGGACAAAATTATACAAAATACTTTGTTCTAACATTGAGGATAGTGAGAAAGTAGAGGCAAGGAAAAAGGCTATGAACAGCTCCAATCTGCTTTACTTTTCTGCACTTGATTTGGATTTTCAGTCATGGATGACATAAATTTTCTGCTTGCTGTTAATATATACCATGTCTCATGCCACACTCATCAACAGTTCACTGAGTTGACTGGCCTCCAACGTACTTGTCACCCATCACAATTAACTACAGTCACTGTCACAAACAATTTAGTAGATACACATCTGTGCTCAGTCAGTCAGTCCCAGCTGTGATGTGCATATGTCTCCTTTGATGAACCCAGCTCAACAACACGGCTCTTGAAAAAGAGTTAAATACAGCGAACTGAACCAAATACAACGTTTAATCTGTTTATGAGTGGATTGAATTTATGTGCCTTCTGTGTTCTTACAGGCTTCAGAGATGCACCGCAGTGCCACAGTGTGATTCTCTTTCTTTGAAAGCTGTCCCTTGTCCAGAAAAAAAAATTTCAACTGACAAGATTCTTCCAGAATGCAGTGGAATAAACAACAGATCTGCTAATTATTACCACTGCTATGGTAGACTTGACACATGATTGTACGGGGAGAATACTGAAGTATGTACACACACTTGACTGTCTGCATTGATGTTGTATTTAATGTTCGTGCTGAAGCTCAATACAATGATTCTAGCAGGAATTAATATTTTAAATAAAGTGTGATGGCCCATAAATTTGAACTAACCTATATGCTAAATAACTAGAAATCCATGTTCATTCAATAGCTGACATAAAGTAGATTCTAAACTACTGCCAATATTCATAGAATCATAGAATCACAGAATGGTTTGGGTTGGAAGGGACCTTAAAGATGATCTAGTTCCAACCCCCCTGTCACAGGCAGGGACACCTTTACACTAGACCAGGTTGCTCAAAGACCCATCCAACCTGGCCTTAAACACTGCCAGGGAGGGGGCATCCACAGCTTCTCTGGGTAACCTGTTCCAGTGTCTCACCGCCCTCACAGTAAAGAATTTCTTCCTAATATCTAACCTAAATCTCCCTCTTTCAGTTTAAAACCGTTCCCCCTCATCCTGATGTTTTTATTTCTCAAAAAAGTGCCTTGAAATCTTACATGATGTATTAGTACATCAAGATTTGAAGGTCACACAGATTTTAAGAGCACAGAGGGAAACGTGCCCAGGGAGGTGGTGGAGTCACCGTGTCTGGATGTGTTTAAAAAGAGACTGGACATGGCACTTAGTGCCATGGTCTAGTTGACATGGTGGTGTCAAGGCAATGGTTGGACTCGATGATCCCAGAGGTCTCTTCCAACCTAGTTGATTCTGTGATTCTGTGTCGGACCTGGAAAATGTATATCTGCGTTTTAAAAATATTTTACTTATAGAACCCATAAGAATTGTTCCTACCATAGACGATTCACTCAGAGGAAGTTCTTTTGTTTTATAAGGACGTTTGACATTTCAGAACCTTTTTTTTAATGTTATGCTGCCATATATAGCTGTGCAAAAATTGCCAAATGAAATTGGTAGTATTTCATAATTCATTTGTCCAAGTAAAAGCAATTACACAAGCCATGAGACAATGAGCAGTCCGAGTTTATAAATGCCTGCCTGAAATGAAAAGCACAATGTGATAGTCAAAGAATTTATATTTATTGTTACTGAAATTTTCACAAAAATTTTTATAGGACAGAAACTACTGTCATCAGATTCTGTAGTCTTACTGGTCAGTAAATCAAACACACTTGATCAGCGAGAGTTTTGAGAAGGCCAGACGTTGCCTACCTTACTTTAAATTGGCTACCTACATCCAGTAAAATCTGATGCTTTCTTTCATCTCTGAATATCTACTCTCCCTGTTTTCAAATGCTGGATTTGTGGAAATAAAGCAAGTGACACATTTAAAGGTTTCCCTCTTTGAGGAGTAAAGTAAAGGAGAATTGGGAGAAAGCAGAGACATTGCTGGGTGCCATAGACTGGGAGGATGTTAGTTCTGGGAAAATCACATATGAAGCTTCTCTCTCCGAGTTGACTTGCTGCTTTTTGCTTAAAGCAACAGAGGAATAGGATGCTGATTTATAGGATTATGGTACTCACATTGTAGACAGAGACATGGACAGATCTAGTAAAGATGTTGTCAGCAAGTGTGCAAGGAAATGAGGTGAGTGTAGATACTCTGGCAAATATTTCTTCTTGGTTCAGACTAAGGGGTGAAACAGGAACTTGGCTTCATGAGTCTGAAGTCTCTGAGTTTCACCTCACTGAAGTCTTCCCAGAACAAGTATATGTGTAACTAATGGTGCCAACCTGGGGCTACTGAAGCCAAGGAACAGTGATTTCTCTATCTTGTGTAATAGATGGATTGATTCATTTCTTCCACTGAGAGAGAGCAGCATGTGATGGTGAGAAAATGAGGTGTAGGTGTGGGTGATCAGTACACATAGGTGTTATTCTGCTACAGAGGCTGAGTGCTCATCTGCTGTAGCCTGCCTCTGATGAACCATACAATTTTGCTGCCTCAACCTGAACAGAAAGAAAACATGCTTCCTTCTGCTGCGAAAGTGGACTTAAAGAACAAGTGGAAAGCTCTAATAAAAATATATGCAAACACGTGTAGGGAAAAGCTAAATCAAAGGCATCCTCATGCCTTTTCAATCTAATGAAGACTTCTGCAGAAGCTGTCTCTCAGACATACTTCTACTTACTTGTTAAGGGAAGGAGAGAAGTATTATGCACAGACTGCAAAGTTGTTTACCTCATGTTTTATTTTTCTAGATCCCTAGAATTCACGATGTTAAATAAAGAATAACTCTATTAGGGCTGAAAGTTGCTGCAAAACTGCAAAGATCCATTTATTAATTAAAAGCAAAGACTGGAAAACTATTCCCTGCAACAATACTAGTATCTAGATATAGTATTAGAGTAATCATTATGAGATAGTTTGCAAAGTAACTTCTTAAAATTGAACTATCAATTAGCTCATAAAACCTATTTTCCTAGAACAGATCAATCCAGCAAAAAAAATTGAAAACATATTCTAAATAGAAAGGGGTTTTATTACAGATTTTAAAGGACATTAAATGTTAGTACTTCATACATTAACATTTACTTTACCTTCTTGTGTGTATAGTGCAATGCATATTTATTGTGCAAACCTATATGCAATACATAGATAACAATTAAAGTAATTAGATTAAGCTATGAGTTCTTAAAAACTCAAAAAAAAAGATATGATATTTGAATGAGGAGTAACTCAAACTGTTACGACAGGCTAAATGTTTTTTTCACATTACTCTTGCATTATACTTGTGAGAATTAGCAGTCACCTCTTACTTTTTGTGAAATTTTGCTTTTGCATTCTCCCAGGTATAAATGTTCAGCATCTGAAGATTTACAAAATTACTCAGAAAGTATCTAAAACCAGAAATGCTCCCAGGTACAGAACTGTCCTTTTAAATGTTAGTGTCTTCCCTCAAAAATTTTTGGAACCTTTGCCTTGGGGAGACATTGACTAAGGCAAGCAGGCAATTCTGACTCAATGCTTTTGTAAAAGGATGGGCCAGGAGAGGGGAAGAAATCCCTTCAGGGCTTTTGCCAGGAGAAAAAAAGATAAGAACTCATTCTCAGGGCTGAATAGAAAGGAACAGCATAGATGTTTAGATCTTGGGGCATCAGGTTATAAATTATTTCCATTTCTGGACACCTTTGCTTACTACTATTATATGAGAAACAGAACTCCAAGAAATTTATGGTGTGGGTATTTATACAATAGTTAGCTGATTAAATGCTTAAATGGGATACAATACAGAGAATCTTCCAAAGACCCCATTTCAGACAGAAAAATAAATGCAAAAGTATTTTTAGCATTATATGTGGGCTTCTGACTAATTAAGAAAGAATATGTATTCATATTGCTGCACTTTTTTTAGTTTTTGTTTTGTTTTTCTGGAAAATAGTGTATTTATGATATATTTGGGGCATATATTGCATGGATGGGAGACAGAAAGCCAGGTTATCACAGATATGCTGTGAATGATATTCTTACGTTATGTTCAGTGAGGTGGGTTTTATGTGTTTCATTTGGAGTGGGGGGTGTTGTTTTTTTTTGTGGCATTTTTCGTATCAGACCATTGCACTGTGAAAAATATTTGCATATTTTTGGAGACTGAACATATACCTCTACACTAACAGGTCTGTCTTATGTTTCTCTTGAGCAGGGTCTTCAGGGGCTGTATTTTGCAGCATGTAACAATTTATTCTGCTTGTGATTCTCTATCTTTCAGGAAAACTCGTATTGAAAATGAGCAGGGAATACGCTTTTTCTTCTTTCAGTGATGCCCTAAGGAATATAAATTTGTTACAATAGCTCCTGATTCCAGTTCTGTTTCTCAGGTGGTTTATCCAGTGTTTCAGACAGTATCAAATGCAAATGCTCTTAAAATAAAGTTAAGCTATTGTTCTTTATAATTCTTGGATGCATTAAGGAAAGAACAGGTCCAAAGATAGATGACAGAAGTTTAACAGAACTATGCAATAGGCTAAACTGCTGGAAATAAATGTGCAAACTGTACAATTATTGAACAATTAACTTTTTGGACTACATTTTGATCTACCCTCAGGGTAAAATAGACCAAAACACCTGTTAAATAGCATAAAATCTAATTTTACTTAATGGCCTTTATTTCCCTAATTTGCTTAGTTCTTGGGAAAGGCTATGATCGGGAAAAATATTTTATTCCCACTGTGGAATGAAGTGCCAATTTGTTCCAGTCCCTTCAGTGTGTATATTGTACTTGCGCACAAAGTGAAATTTATTTGCAGATGAACTGTATAGCTCCAGAAAGTTGTCACAGGAACTATGACATGCAAAAAAAAGCTTTTGCCTGTCTGCCTGTGTGCTCCTTGGCCCCTCTGCAGTGTTCAGCATCCAAAAGTCTCTGTAACAAGTTAATTAGTCTTCCATAAGTAAACCTTAAAGATCTCACCCACACAAAACCTGATTTCTATTAAACCTGAAGTACCCAGCAAGTCCAAATGTTACCTTTTAAAAATAAGATGAAATTAGGAAAGACTATGACTATCACAAATTATTTTTCCAAGACATTATTCTTTACTGTCCATTTCAAAATGTTAGAGAAAATGTGGAAAAGGGACTTTTGTGCATTCAAATAAAAGAAAAAAAAAATGAAGAAAAAAAAGATTTTTTTATACCCCTTAAAGCTGTAGGCAAGAGAAATGTACATAAAACATTTTTCATAAAAGCACTGCTTCAGGATAGACTATCCACAAGATAAAAAAGAAAACCAGAAAAAAAATGGGTGAATTTTAAGTCTAAACTAGTTCTGTATCCAGAACTTGCTAGTTATATGGGTATTTGGTAACTACCTATTTAATGGCAATACAGAGGGTATGTGCTACATGAAAATTAAGTCATAACACCTGGGCTCAAATGTATAACACAGGGGTAAGACATAACTAACAGAAGAAAACAAATCACATACAGATGAGTCCCAAAACATTCATCTGTAATAACAATTAAGTTCAATTCAGGGTTTATATTTCCCCACCCACCCACAAAGCTGACTTGAGATTATTTTTCTCCTTTTTTCAAAACAATTACATTCTGTATTAGTTGAATTATATTATCACATAGAAATAAACACTTATATTCCCTAATGATGACAGTCATTTTCTGGAGAATAAAAGGTTCTGTTGCTTTTGGTTTTTTTATATGTGTCTTTGTTTATAATAATCAGCAATTAGTTCTGGCAATATCCCTTTGGCTCCCCTGCCAGCTGGAAGGAAAAACAATTATATAGTTGGCATTACTTTTAGGACAGCAGCTTCAGAGTCAGTGTACGAGCAACTATTTTCATCAGTGTTATTTAGATTTTTAAGAATTTACTTCCCAAACTTTTTTAAAGAAATCATTTTCATCCTTTGTGATTCAAACCAAACCTGAATGACACTTGATAGTCGGAAGGTGAAGTTTGGTCAAAAAGTTGTATATATATTTAGAAGATAGTTTCAGAATGCTTTAAGGGATTTACCAGTGATTTCTAGCTAAGTATGGAAGAGAGAGATGGGAGAGGTTGGAGGTCTGAGCAAAATAGATATGAGTAAGGATGTGAGTTATACCTTTCATTGAAAGAATACCTGAGAAAGGCCCTCTTTCTATTGTATGTTTTAACTGATACCAGCTTTTGTAAGTAGCATTTTCTAGACATAAGGTTAAAAGTAACAAATGTAAAGGGAAAAAATCTTATGATCTAACCACCCCCAAAAAAAGATAAAAGGATGAGATTTAAAAAATAAACAAGCCCTGTAGAAAATTGTAACTGCTGTCATTATTAGCTGGCTGATTTTTTTCTGGCATCACAGCAGATCCTCAGGGAAGAACTGTGCAACGAAAACACAGTATGATCTCTGGCATGAAAACAGGCAAAAATATGATTGCTGAAAATGAGGGGTACTCTAAGAACAAGTCTGACATTAGTATCTGGACTGACGAGCTGGAAGAACACCCTAAGAAAAGTACAATATAATGTTGGGAAGGATCCTCAGAAAAAGTTTAAAAAGCATTATACAGAAGGGAATTATGAGGAATTATTCAAATGCATAACAGGTAGTCAAAATTACAATTATTTAGTCACGAACAGAACTTTTTAGGAAAGGAAGTAAATACAACAGACATATTTTATACTGAACGGAAAAGGTATTGTTTGTGGGTGAAGCTAGAAAACAACTTAAGGGCATGTATAAGATGAAGAAGGAGGTGAGAGGGCTAACAATTGCACACGTAAAATTTAATGTATTATTACCCCTGCAGACTGAGTTGTATCTAGTCTATGCTACATGAACAGCATAGACATTGGTTTAACAGAATGCTATAGATTTTTAAGGTGTCAGTTTGTAACATAGGAGATAGCAGGAGACAAGGAGAATAAAAGATATATATTAAAGACAACAGCAGAAAAGATGTATCTAAACCACTTGAAAAAATCTGATCAATATATTGGGAGCTGCAGCTGATCTAAAGAATGATACATCATAGTGGTATAGACAGTTTTGGATTCTTACCTTTATTCAGAGATCTTTCCCTTTCAGATGGCAACCTACTGCAGTTCCATTGGCAGTTCACAGGGATTACTTTGCGCTGTTTCATGCCTTCAAGCTCTTCTTTCCATCCAGACGCATGAAATGTTCAGTGTTTGAGTAACTTAGGAACTAAAAGAAAGACAAGGTTGGGAGTTAGGCACCTACATATTTTCACAAATCTGGCCTTTAGAAACAGAAGCCTCACAGATATTGAGTGGTACTTAACTTGTGCATGGAATTTTGGATCCTAAGACACACAGATATTTTTGAAAGTTTGGCCCATAGGCATATGACACAATACATATCAAAACAGCTAATTAAGCATGATCTGTGGTCATACACCTACTCTTTAAGAAGACTGGTTGTGAGTGAACTGTGGTCCACATGTCATAAAACTGTCACAATACAACTTTCTGTACAAATTCATAGATCCTGTCAGGAAAAAATAGCTCAGACATAGCATTTCACACATATGGCTAAATGGCCTTCACAATGGAGCTTAAAACCTAAGAGCGGGGTCTACTTTAACTTTGCAACCACTCATGTACATAAATGTATGAATCCAGAATGAGTTACCTATCAAATTCTTCTTCTAGTGAAAATGGCTGAATATAAGCCAATAAAAATAGAGTGGAGAAACTGCTTACACAGTTTAGTGTTTTAATAATGCCTCTCACCTTGCTTAATGCTCAGTGAAGAACTGCGCACTGATTAGTATTTTTATACTGGCCAGATCCCCAGATTAAAGCCTGGACCTAGCATCCTGCCTGCACATTGACAGGCACTACGCGGCTTCGAAACAGATGTTCCAAGAATCATACAGCCAATTTTGCAGTTGTTTCTCCTTTCTCTGCTTCTCCCTTTCCCCCTGCTTTTCTCACTCAAATGTGTAATGAGTCAGTAGATGATGATGTTCTGACAAGGGCACAGCTTTTCCAGGTTTCCATGGGAGTTATGTGCATAGAATATAGCACAACATATAACCCTTACATAAGTCCTTGTTACAATGTGTCCAGAATAAAAGAAAAAAGAACAAATTAATTTTGAGGTGCATCCTGTTCTGCATCCAGTCCTGTCCCATGCTTTGTACTGTAGCTGAAGGTGTAGCAAAGAATTCACAGATATCTCTTGAGTTTTGCCTTGAAACCAACATTCTGTGATTTCTCATTAGATAAGCCCTCCACTGTAATAATATATATTATTAATAAAACCAGAAATACTTTGCCAATCAAAATTAGTGGCAGAATAAAATGACTAGGCAAAGATTTAATATGCTTCCAGAAATCATTTAACTTTCCAGATGTTTAGCCACAGATAGTTAATATAGTCATTTGGGTTTTGCAGAAATGGACAAAAAATTGTTTGGCAAAATCTAGGAAGCGTTTCTTGAACTTCAGTTCAAGACTTGGCTACTGTTGAGATGCATTCATTCATCTGTGGCCAGCAGATTGAGAGAAATTATTCTACCCCTCTACTCCACTCTAGTGAGACCCCACCTGGAGTACTGCATCCAGCTCTAGAGTCCTCAGTACAAGACAGACATGAACCTGTTGGAGTGGGTCCAGAAGAGGGCCTCAAAAATGACCAGAAAGATGGAAAATCTCTCTTATGAGGAAAGGCTGAGAGAGTCTATGATTCTATGATTCTAGCCCATGTTCTCTCTGAATTCCTGACTTTTTTGTTTCTGAGATTTGTGTTTGTTTGTTTGGGAAAAACTCTGCATTATAAAAACCTTCATTAACCTTTTCTCTGTATTATCCTTTACTCTGTATTTTTTTTCACTTTTTCTATTTGCTTTTCCCTTCTCCATCCATTTCATGGTCACTTGCTCTTCCAAGAAGTCACTAACATTCATATGTTTTTTTCACTTATTTTTCTTGTCACTCCTGATTTCCTTGGCTCCTTAGGCCAGAAGCTGTTTCTTTCATCATTACAGTGTATACTAGACAGAAAAACATATTTTTTGCATAGTTAAAATACTAAATCAAAGAATATTTACTTTTAAAACGTTATTATTTCAAAAACCATTTCCTTTTTCCTACTGCTAGAATTTTAATTACTTTCTTAAAATGAGTGAAAACTGAAAGAGAAGAGATCTTTAACAAAAAAAATCATTTCAGTGTGCTTTTGGGGTTAATTAATTTTACATAGCTCAATATAAATTAGCAATACTTACTTCACATCTTCTTCAAACCTGATATCCAACAGAAAAGGGGAATAGACTTGTACTGTACAGCAGACTATTGTTTTTTCATTAGTATAGTATCTGAATGGCATACAGTAGTGCAATTGTGGCACAATAAATAAGACATTAAACGAAAGTATAGTCTTCACCACTTTTTTTTTTTGCTTTTTTAAAAAAGGCAGAAATATGGGACAGAAAGAAAAAATGTGGACACAAGATTATTCTGCAGGATAAGAAGATTCAATAAGAGGATATCTCAACAATGGTGTGAATTATAAAAGGTAGTATTAGCCTCTGTAGCCTCTGTTAACTTTGAATTCAAAGGTTAAATACAGCTTTCCTCGCAGTCTTGTACCACATGGTGTCTAGAAAACTATTGAACCTCCACAAACACTGAACATCAATGAACAGAGCAATTTTTATAGGGTCTAGAAGTGACTAAGGCAGGTACCTTAAAAAAGTAGTTAGATTATGAAGCAATTTGACCAAAATAAAAATCGTGAAAGAAAGAAAAAAAAAAAGGAAACATTTAGGAGAATATTTTGTACCTATGGGAAACAGTGTTCTAATTCTTCTTTAATAACTCAAGAGAGGATGAATTTTACCTCTAACAAAGTATTGGCTGCACACTGACAGGAATAAATTTAACGCCTGGCAGCAAAAGCATCTGCTAAGATCTACTTAAGGTTTTATAAATCTATCTTGTGGTACAACTTTGCTATACCAGACTAACACAATAAAACAAAAAACTAGACTTCTGGCATTCAAACTAATTAGTAAGTAGAGTGAGGTTTGGGAAAGACGCCCAGATGAGGTCAGCTGCCTGGTAAAAAGTTTCTAAATATGTAAAGCACCTAAAAAGGAAGTAATGCAATGCCAACAGTTCTTTCAAGTTTTAGAAAAAAAATCCTCACAATCAAATAAGCTTTATACCTTTTGAAGGCAAGTAAATCCAACTTTTCTCAAGTTTGTATAAAATATCAGTCCCTGCTGAGACTGTAGTAACCACAGTGACAGCTTTAAGAACCTTTTAACCTTTGATCTCATCTCATCCTGGACAGCTGTATAAAAACGCTTTGATTCAACTAAAGACTACTTTTCCCCAAAACAATTTAAAGGACCATCTGGATGTTCTCTAAATAGAATGGAATGGAGGAAGATGTAGGATTGTGAGAAACATACCACAATGTAAAAATACTTAAATTATTAAAGAATAACATTCATTTTCAGAAAGACGAGGAAGGAAAATACTGTATTGCTTTCATCTTCAAAATCTCCCCTGAACTGTACATCCACATTGCCACCGTGTTCTGAGGACCATCACTCCCTAGCAACATTCTTACTAATTTTTAAAAGTCTTCAGCTTCAGTACAGTCTTCCTGGCAGACCTGAGAAGGTGAAGTTTTCAGTTTATATTCAGAAGTCTCAGAGGTTCTTGTATACTTTGCTAATAGCAATATTTACTGTGAATTATAGATTCGTCTCTCATGTTGTTTCTGAAAAGGAAATATTGTCATAAGAATGGTCCAAAATTGTTCTTAGGAAAGCATTAAACTGTGATTACAGTTTATGCTGATAGTGGGGATTATCATGTTGGAATAAAAGCCTGTTCCACAGTTGCATTTCTCATCTGCAATGATAAAACTTGAGTAGACAGCTGGAAGAGAAGCAGACTTAAAGCTTTGTGGGTCAGCCACAAAGAGAAAGGCACGCTGACACACACAAAGCATTAGCACTTAGGGGAAAACTTACTCATTGTACAAGTACTAATATATTGTCAGAGTAGAAACTGTTATACTGGTAAGCACAAGCTCTCATAAGTCATTTATTGGAAGGAGTATGTGTAAATATTCAACAGTGTAAGAATAGCTCAGTCTATAGCAATGAGAAAGAAGAGAATGACTAAACAATGATCTCCAAGAACAAAGCAAAACTAAAGAAGGAATATTAACTGCATATCTTGGCCATTAATTTCCAAAATTACTGCTCCTCACAGAGATATATTTTAGAAACCTGTTTGCAGAAACTGCACCAATGTTTCTTCCTGTGCTGATCTATAGAGTTTTTATTCAAAATATGCAAAACAAGAAAGAAGATCAGATCAAAATCTAGAATGTTTCTTTCACATCAACTTCACATTCTCAGTTCATAACGTTAAATCTCTCTTCACCATATATTCATTCTCAATCTCTCTCTCTAAGCTCTGCAGAAGGGCTAGAATTTCAGAAGCTGGTAGGACTATTATGCCTGTAGAAATAGACTTGTAAAAAGCTTCAGCCAGGAAAGAAAGAATCAGAAAAATAAACAGACTAAAATTATTTGATACTGACTGCAGGTATTAATAAAGGGAACATGAATGAGGGTCTTCTATTTACAACATATTTTTTTAAAACAGAGACATATTTCTCTAGACACTGAGTTCTGTTCTCTGTCTGTTTGTTTGTTTGTTCTTTTGTTTGTTTCTTTTCCCAGATGGTATTTATTATTGATTGGAAAGATAAGTTTTTAATGACAAACAAACCAATGCAATCCTAAAGTTAACAGCTGACAGAAATGAACAAGTACAACCAATGAATATATGAATAAGAATTAGAGGTCTTACGTAGGGTCAGATTCTCTTACCTGCTCATGCTTAGGAAATGTGTGATTACATCTCCCTGAGAATGGCCAGGCAACCTCAGCAGCAATTTCTAGAACTACTTCTAAGTACTAAGTTAGTGGGATATAAGTACACATGTACTTTTTCCCATCTGGCAAATAAAGACAGGTTGTCCAGGGATCTTCCAGCCGGTCAGTCTAAAGATGTTAGTGAAACTTCAGATGGATCACAGTGAAACTTGGGGCTAATCACACATAGTGTTCTTTTCCTGTAGAGGCCATACTTACTATACTTTCCCAACGTCCTTTATTATTGTCCCCTAACAAGCTTTGTTATTTATGAATTAATGTGAAGGTGCTTTGAGATAAAATTTACAGGATTTTACCTTAGAATTTGGCATTCCATTGTTATTTTAATTTATTCGCACTGATCTTTGAGGCTGTTTTTTTCACTCTGCTATTTGCAGCAATGGCGTTACCATTAATCTTTTAAAATTTACTTTATATTTACCTTGTTTGTCTTTCTAGCTCTGCAGTATTTGATTATTTCACAGGATGTATATGTTTATATATAATAGTGTAAGTGAAGGGAGACAAAATATAGTTTTCTCATAATTTTTCAGCCTTCATTTTGTTTCCTATGTTACCAACTCATTTAGAAATTCTAATAGGACTATTGCTGGGTGTCTTACTGCTCAAAAGTGAGAAATCATTGCTAGCTTTAAGTCAGCCTATATCTGTCAGGATAGGTTTTAAATTCCAAAATATGCAAAGATTTTTAGGCAAATTACTAATTTTAAAATTGCACAACAAAAGAGAGAAAAGCAGAGGAAGGAAAATACAGTTACACATTCAGTGCACTGAACTAGTTTTCATTGAAGTTATCTCAAAAAATGTATCTGGAGTTGCTCCAAATATTACTGTCTCACAATATGTTACGATTTGAATGTTGTGGCAAACCAGGCAGAGTCACAGCAAGAATATATAGAATACATAGGAAAAAAAATTGACTGTAGTATTTAAAGTGTATCTTTTAGGCAGAATACTACAATTAGAAGACAACCCTAAAATCTTGGTAAGGGACTCACATGCAAAACCATCTTTCCTTAGCCAAAGTTTAAACTGTTTTTAAAAGCAGAGTTTTGACTCACAAAGCATTTGTTTTGCCACTCCTCTGAATTGTTATGGCACTTAAAAAACAACCAACCAAAAAAAACTAAAAGGGGTTGAGCTGGATTTTCTGACCTCAATTTGGCCAAAGATATCCCAAAGCAAACTTGAAAAATGTTAAAACAGCACATATGCAAGTTGTGTCTGCATATCTAATTCATAAGTGTCACTTTAAAAACTTCAGTCATATCTTGTGATATTCTTGGCCAGACACAGGTCCTTTTTAAAATGGAACTGAGGGGCATTTTTCCCCTCACATTTTTTAGCCACACATCCAGTCAGTGAGGAAACACCACCTCACCCTCCTTAGGCAAGGTAGTCCAACAAACTCAACCAATGCTTTACAGATCTGTATTTGTGAGGTGTCTTCCTTATCAGTTATACTCCATCTCTCCCAAATCCTGCTGGAGTTCATGCATTGTATCCCCCTACACATTCATTAACTTACACACCCCTGCTATAAGACAGTTTAAATGTTACTCTAACAGTATAGCTTAACCCATACTAACTTGATAAGTAAAATGTTTCCTAATTGTACCAAAACCAAGCATCAAAAGGACACTCTGCTGGGATAAATCTTCCCCCAAGTCAGTTGATCTAGTTCGCAAAACACAGGTCTAAAAAGGTCAGTATGAAGTTCAGCTCAAAGTTTTTAAGCTCTTGAGCAGTGTGTAGATTTAGCCTTGCCCTTTGCCTCCACAGTCAGCAGCCAAAGACTCACACCCTTTCTTTCTACAAAATCTGGACACCACTTCTTGGACAATGGTAAGCGGAAATCAGAAGAAATGGAAAAAAGGAAATAGGAGGTGGGCTTGTCAACTCAAATGATACTGTGGATATTTCTATTTGCTAATAAACATTCTGATAAAAGATCCTAGGTTGGGTGTAAGCCGTCCCTATATTCCAGTAAGCGCTTATGGCAGATCACTTCAGGTGAGACTAATTCTAACAGCATCGATCTTCATACCAACAAAACTTACCTCTTTAGGAGGAAGACATACATTTTTCCTACTTCAGATAGACATGTTTTAATATCCCTATAAATACATTTTTCAAAGTGTGCATTTATTATGATCATTTCCAATAAAACTCCACTTCCCTTTTTCTGTTGAGTTTTCTTACATCATTTTGAGCATGCTGGAGTATTGATTAAGGAACAGGAGCTTATTCTTGTATTGTACACAGTCAATTGGGAATGGTTTCTCTTTAATACAGCAATATTATTTGATGAATCGAGAATGTTTAGAACTGGTGTAACCAAAAATCAAGAGATTTTAGTGTATTAGCTTCTGACGATATGAAGAAAGTTTTGGGTTACAAAGAAATGCATAACTGGAATTATTAACATGAATAAACTGTACAAAGGCAATGTATTCACCAAATAATTCTAAACCTGTTCCTACACAGATCAAGAGCAATTCCTCATTTGTAATTTGTGCTATGAATTTGGTATTTGAATTTGTGGTATGCTAGTTGTCATTAAGGCAATGGCCTTTTTGCACTCAAGTCAGATAAAAATTTCGGAGATGTCTAATATGTAAGTATATTCCCTTAATATGATCGAATAAGAAACAGGCTTCTCTCTAAATCATTCATATAATGGTTTGGTAATTTTTTCAGGAGTAAGAAAAAGAAAAAAATATGGTATTTAAAACCCAGAAATGTAAAACATTTTTGACACATATACAGTATATTATTCATTAGAGCTACATTAATATTTTATATGCAATAGAGGCCTTAAGGTAGATTTGACTCATTTTTTTTTTTTCCCAGTTACTCAATGGAAAAATCAATTTATTTTCATAAGATTCAGATGATACTGAAGTTTTATTTTAAAAGATTTTTTTTGACCTGCAATGGATTTCACTGTCAGAAATTGAGAACAATCCCACGGAACGAGTACAAGCCTGCTTATATGTGTATATATATATGGTTATATATGAATATATATGAGATTTATCTTCAACTAATTGCACTGGTTTCCAACAAAGGGCTACTGCATCCTCCTAGTTGCAGTGGACTGTGGAGTATATCTGTCCCCTACTTGAGCTCTTACATGATTAAGAGAGAATTGAATGGTTCTAATAGGAGAGGATATAAGCCAAACTTAGACTCCATGTCGGGAAATCTAACGTCAGGGATACTAGCGAGAGAGTTCAGGCTCCTGGTTAGAAGGGTAGCAATGCCATACTAAGAATAAAAGAATATTTTTGCTACAATAGTACTATAACCTGATAGAGATGGAAATTCTAGTTTTTGATCTTTCTCTGTGATAAGGTGTCATAGTGACTATGATAAGCATGTAATTATATACGTACGAATAATTTACTTCCTACGATGCCTGGGATTCTTTGCTCTTCAAACTGTTTCTGATAATTGTAAATGAATACCGAACATACACTCTGACAATAAAACACAAGTTGCCCTGAAAATGTCTCTTTGCAAATTGTCCTCCAATAATACTGAAATGTAGCAGTAGTTTATTTCACTTTTTGGAACTATTGTGCTTTCTGGAAAGATAGGGTCAATCTTTCAGAGCTGAAAAATGTAATTCACAAATTTATTACCAAAAGACTTTATTGCAAATACTCTTCCTAAAGATGTTTAAAATGCTACAGGTAGAGAAAAAAAATCTTATATTTTAGAGCTATTGTTTAATGAAATGTAGTTAACTTTGAAAATTTTGTTAATTTATTTTCAATTTGGTCATTTAAAAAACCTGATTCATTCTCTGATTCCACCACAGAATTTCACTGAAGATCAATTTTATTTTCTTTTTTTCTGTCATCTCATACTATCTTGTAATTTGTTATTATCAGTGAACAGGATTCTTTCCTTTCTAATTCTCCAGAAAAAGCATTTGACAGAACCTAAATTGGGATTTTATTTCACAGAATCAACCAGGTTGGAAGAGACCTCTGGGATCATCGAGTCCAACCGTTGCCCTGACACCACCCTGTCGACTAAACCATGGCACTAATTGCCATGTCCAGTCTTTTCTTAAACACATCCAGAGATGGTGACTCCACCACCTCCCTGGGCAGCCCATTCCAATGTCTAATGACCCTTTCTAAGAAGAAATTCTTCCTAATGTCCAACCTGAACCTCCCCTGGAGAAGCTTGAGGCTGTGTCCTCTTGTCCTATCGCTAGTTGCCCGGGTGAAGAGGCCAACTCCCACTTCACTACAACCTCCCTTCAGGTAGTTGTAGGCAGCAATAAGGTCACCCCTGAGCCTCCTCTTCTCCAGGCTAAACAACCCCAGCTCCCTCAGCCGTTCCTCGTAGGTCATACCCTCCAGAGCCTTCACCAGCTTGGTCGCCCTCCTCTGGACTCTCTCCAACACCTCAACATCTTTCTTGAAGTGCGGGAGGGAATCCTTGAATTTAGCAGGTGGGAATCCTTGAAGGCTGGACTTTCTGAGCTGAGCTCATTCACTGTCGAGCAAAATAATTTAGTGCTACTGTTGTGGTAAAATTACAACTACACTGAAGTTTATCAATACTTGCCATCGCATAATTGTACAGCTCCAATACAGGAAAACGTGGCATAGCTGGTTCACCTCTGTGCACTGCCTGTTACTCTCAGTGTTTGGTGAATAAACTAAAGGCAAAAGAGTATAAAACAGGACATCAGATGGTAGAGTACATTTCCATTTCTTCTTTGGACAAACATTGGTATGAATACTAATGAGTAAGCAGAGCACTCATGTTTCATGATGAACAAGGTTAAAAAAAAAAAAGATTTGGACTAGGGCAGTACATAGCCAGTTTTATTTTCAACTCAGTGTTTTCCTGGTGTCTTCTATGTAATTTTAAATTTATCTTCCATCTGAATTATGCAGGCTATTTGCCATACAAAATTGATATTATCATTTAATCTCATCTCCCTATTTGTAAACTGCCTATAAAAATGGCGCCCAAATGCAAGATTGTGAAGATCAATGACATAACAAGCAGAATAAACCACTTTTCAAGAAATCCCTTATTCTACAGAAAACTGCTTTTGATTTCACTGTACACTGAAAATTAAAGTCTAATTTCTGACTTCAGTACTGTAAAATGATACTTCCATATGTGTTAGGAATTTCTTTTCTTGGGTATCATAGTACAGCAACAAAACAATATTAACCAAACAATGATATGAAAAAAGAAATGAGAAGAATAAAATAAAACGTATATTCAATTATGTGTGCGCACACACACACGCTCTCACACATCGCAATATGCACAAATAATAATAATTCACAGAATATTGACCTGGCTTGGTAATAAGTTCCTCACTCTTTAGTAAGATAAATGGGAGGGACAGCAGGTGGGTATTTTAGAGAATCCATTCCTTTAAACTCAAGTATTACCTTTTTCCTGAAGATTACTGGAATATGTAAGCTAGTGTTATTTTTTCTTCCAAGAAGGTCTCCAGTGTCAATGAGAGTTTCCATCAGCACAACCAGAACTCTCATGAAACTGGGAACCAAATTTGGATCACAAAAGTCCTAGGAGGTTGCAGTTCATAATGTTGCAGCTGATATTGCATCATCTTCTCTTTTGTAGAGCTAGCAAAATTCAGCTTTTTGTGAGTCATTCTATTCAAGAAAATGATGATTCAGTCAGGCATTACTCTCTTGATGAAATTCTCTTTACAAATAAGGTTTTGATTCCCTGAACACAGCAGAAATCAAACAATAAAGCAAAGTACTTTTGTTCACTGCTCTGGGATCTTTTTAAGTAGTATGCACCTAAAAACTCTTTAGCTTCTTTTTTCGCTCAGGGCAAAGCTATCTTTTCTTCATTGCTATATGTGTATTTCTCAGAAATCTACACCCTCTCAGTCTGTAATCTCCACATTCCTATTTTCCAAGTTCTTTTCTTTGTGCCCAGGTACAACTGCTGTGGCATATTGTAAACAAAGACATTATTGTGACTTGATTTAATATGTGGTACCACAAGTATGACTAAGGAGGGCAACGCACCATGTCACGAGGGCAGAAAATTATTAATTTGACTTTGCCATTTAACCAGCACTTCCTGATTTTATTCCGTCAGGCAAAACATTGGCCAAAAAAAGCGTATTCTTTGGACAGAGCTGTGTTCTTAGGGTGGAGTTATTTAGTGTTTTAACCATGTTTTTACCTATCCTGTCTTAGATGAAAGGTGATTTCAACTGTCAGGCTGAGGTCTAACCTAAACATAGTAAGGATGATCAAAGATTTGGCAGCAGATAGCTCATTAACACTGAACATTTTCTTCTATACAAGCTGGTGCTGAGTTTCTTCCTAAAGGATTTTCTCCATCTGTGTCAAGACACTTTTCTTGCATGTCCAAACGAAGAAGCATGAGTATCATTAGAGCACTAATATACCTTGTTTAAATTTGGGATGTGAAATTTACTTCAGTATGACAGTTTTCACCTTTATTTTCTCTTTATAAATGTTATTATTGTTTTCATTTTATAAATTTTAACTCATTGGACTCTAGGAAAAAAGCTAACCTCTTCCCTGACATAGAATATAGTCTTTAAAAACTGTTTCTGTGGCTGCCAGACACTTCTGCTTCACTTTGGTATTTAGTCACTTACAGAAGCAATCTTCCTTGAGTACTACGTGTCCTTGACATTAGTAGTTCAAATTAAAATTTGCTTTGGAGGAAAGTACTCATTCTGCATTCTGATAGCAGGTTTGATTGCTGGTAAAAGTCAGAAAATAAGTTTAAAAACCAAACCAGATTAAATTAACAACAGAGGAAAAATAGTAGTGTATAAAAGACAATAAAGTAAAACACAAGTTTACTATTCTCACTAAAGAGACAACTTGTTTTTTGAGTGGTTATTAAACAGCAGAAGTTTCAGGTTTGCTGGAATAATATAAATCAATGAACTAAATGATTTAAACTTTAACAGGTTGCTCATTCAGAGAGAAGTCTATTTGTAAACACAAACCCTTAAAAATCAACACATCCCAAATCTAAAGTGATGCCATCCACTATAACCAGTAAATGCTAAGTGTTGTATTCAAATTCTTTAAAAGGTGTTGTGGCATTACTGCATGTTCCTGTAGGGTCACACTGAGCGTAACACGTGGCAGGGGCCTGACTCAGAACCCCATTCTTCCCTATAACTTCTACTCTTTCATGGATTTGCTGAAAACTACTTCCTTACTTTTGAAAACCACTTCTTTACTGCCACAGTTCTAGATGTCTGCTTATTCCTCTTTATTTATATTCAAATTCCCTATTCCCATTTTTCTATGCTGTCTCTCCACATAACTCACTTCTATACAGATTTTTTTCTCTTTTTGGAAGAGTCTATCAAATTCCTTCCTTATCAAAGGGCCTCTGTTCAGCACTACTTTTTCTTATCTTGTCATTACAAGTTTCACAGATCTTTCTGTCTCATAAATTCCTTACACTATACTAAATATAACTGTACTTCCATTTAATCTCCCATCTTGCCAGGAGCTGAAAATACCTTCAATTTCAGCATGTTTTATTGCTGAAACACAGTATTTTCCCATTCTTACTAATACTCATAATGCTGTATGCCTCGCCTTTCCCTTTATTCTCCCATTCTTGCTTCTTCTTTCCAATAGGGTTATTCTGTTTTGTTCTCTTGCTAAGATTCCTGCTTTCTCTCCACCTTTCCACACATGTACTTTTCTGTCCTTTGTTATTATTTTCCTGTTATGTCTGAGAAAGCTATTCATGGTGTTCGCATTTTGAACTGTAATAAGAGGAGACGCTGAAATAAGACAAAGGAAAGGAAGGTAATGACTAATGCCATTATCAAAACAGTAGAATATTTGCATTCATCAGATTGTTTGCACACATTATTTCTTAGTACAAAATAAACCAATTATATGCTCCCACACTATGGGCATTGTGCATATAAGCAGATAGGTAAATTGGCCTGTTATAGGAGATGCAGTTATGTTAGTCTCAGACCGTGGAGCTGCTCTGCATGTTCTAGTTCTTACACTAAATAGCAAAAAATAGGAGACTGTTCATCTTTTAGTATGTAATTTTCTTCTATCTCAAACTCAGGCAATATAGCTTTCCTATATAGATCACAGGAATGGGTCCTATAATGTCAGTGAAGCAAAAAACATACAGATGCCATTAAAAGAAAACCAATCTATGCAGAGCCAATAAAGTAGCAATTAGTTAACTTATATCTGCATAAGCTAAAACAGGCAAGAGGAGTTAATTAGAAAATCTTATGTCTGCTTGTTTTCTTAAGGAAATTACCTTACTAGATTCTTCTTCCTTATCCCCCAGAATCCCTCTTGGAGAACACATGTAGAGGAGAAGGAAAGAGCTAAATTAACTCTTAAATACTTTTAAATTACTAGAACCTTACCTGGCAACTAAGCACCCTTAAAACAAATCAGTTCAGGCTAAATGGAGCTGAGGCATTCTGAAATAAATGGCTCACCAATGCTAACAAAGCCATAAACTATGTTATGCCTGCATAGTCTATTAACCTCTTATACTTTGCTTCCTGACTAGTAAGACAGACAAAGAACTGCACGTCACTTTCCAGTATCCATCCCTGTTCCTAGTACTACAGTGTGCCGTGGCAGCCAAGAGGGCCAACCGTGTCCTGGGGTGCATCCAGCATAGTATTGCTAGCAGGTTGAGGAGGTGACTGTTCCTCTCTACTCTGCACTGGTGCAGCCTCACCTTGAGTACTGTGTGCAGTTTTGGGAGCCACAATATAAAAAGGATATGAAGATACTAGAGAGTGTCCAGAAGAGAGCCACAAATATGGTGAAGGGTTTAGAGGGGAAGCCGTACGAGGAACAGCTGAGGTCACTAGGTCTGTTCAGCTTGGAGAAGACGGAGGGGAGACCTCATTGCAGTCTACAACTTCCTCACAAGGGGAAGTGGAGGAGTAGGCGCTGACCCTTTCACCCTGGCGACCAGTGACAGAACTTGAGGGAATGGCAGAAAGATATGCCAGGAGAGGTTTAGGTTGGATATTAGAAAGGGTTCTTCACCCAGAGGGTGGTGGAACACTGGAACAGGCTCCCCAGGGAAGCAGTCATGGCGCCAAGCCTGATAGCATTCAAGAAGCATTTGGACAATGGTGTGAATTATGGGGTTGTCCTATGCTGGTACAGGAGTTGGACTTTATGATCCTTGTGGGTCCCTTCAAACTCAGGACATTCTATGATTCTATGATTCTACAAAAGCCTATACTCAGCTCAACCATAAAATTTGTGAATGCTTTCTCCCTTTCCCTGCTCAAAAAAGCAAAGGACTGTGAGTTGGACTTTGAAAATTATATGCTGTGGAGTTACCAACATTTTCTTCTGTCAGTTTAGTAGCTCAGTGTTAGAGCATCTCTTTTATTTCAAACTGAATGGTCAAATGAGGATGAGCTCGTGAGGTAAAGCCCATGGGATTATAGGAGCTCTTGTGCAGAGTTTGACTATCTATCTGACAAATTATGTCGTTCCTTTCTTTTTCCTCTTCCTTTCTCACTAACAATGGGTTATTATGAATTACATCCTGCATGGCAAAGATCATCTCTTACATAGTTTTATATAGAACTTAGTTTTAGTTTCCCCTCCATAGATATTTTCTTCTAAATTCTTCTAAGAAGAATTAAAACAAAGTCATATTTGGAACATGTTAATAATATCCAAGAATGGCAGTTCTGTCTCCTTCCTTGTATGTCTTCTCCTGAGGAAATATTTTATGTGTTCTTCTTGGAAAAAAAAGAGACCAAACCCAAAAATTTAGATGCACAAGCACATATAATGGTAAAGATACTTTCAAGTAAGTAAGCATATGAATGTTTTTCAGAAAAAAATAATCTCTAAATATGAAAAGTATGTTAAAAGGAGTCTAGACATATGATACAGGAACATCATAATGTGTTTAAATAGGATTTTGTATCTGGAAAATTATGAGGAGACATTAAATGTTCAAGTCATCATTTTTCAGAATTGTTTTCTATTCAAAGTATAGAAGCAGTCAGGGGTTAACACAGTCTACTCAAAACTGATGACTCCTCAAGACATTTTCAATTCTGTCTCCACAACTTCATTTATTGATCAAGTTGATTTATGCCTTTACCTCTTCAATTCCTGTAAGAGCTAGAGATGTGGAAAAGTGAGGAGAGCTCTGTTTTTTATAAAGGCTTTTCCAAACCAAAATAAATGACATTTCACATACAGTTTTAACAGTATGTGAACACCACTAGTTCACTGAGATGAAGGGAAAATAATTATTCCTTTTGTTATATATGATTGTTGTCTTGCTTTTTATAATTTTTTTTTTGTAGAATTTCCTCAGTTTATTTATTGGTTGTTTAATATTCCTTGTTTTTTCCAATATTCTTTTTTTTCTCTGTCTTTAATATTTTTATTTGCTTTTGATTCCTTCCCATTCCCTTATACCTTATTTCTTTCCTCTGCTATTTGTCTGCTTATTTCTCAGAATTATTGGGTTTTCTTTGTTATTGTTCTCCTCATGAACTCCTGATGGGCAAGAAACCATGAAAACACTGTATTAAAAATAATAAGAGTGATATTCTGCCTTATATATTTTATATCTCTGTGTTGCTAGGTTTTATCTTCAGTTCTGCCCACTCCTTCATGTCTTTTATTCATGGTTTACTGAGTCATCTTCTCCTTCTTCTGTGCGTCCTTGTGTAATTTTAAATGATTGTCCTCTCATAGGTGCTTTCCCTGTGCCTAGTATCCTCCTAAAATTAAATTTTCATGCAAGTATCTTGATTAATTAAGGAATTTGGATAAGGAAAAAAAAAAAGAAAATAATAACTTTCTTCAGTCCACTCACACGCTTAGTCTTAGACTAGCAGCTTCCGATCATACTGTCCTAACGTGGTTGACAGTACTTTCTATAACATGTGATTTGAGAGTCTATAATCTTACCTCCAAAAAACTAGTCACAAAAGCTTATAATACTTCAAAAACCTGAGATAACACCATCTGCACACAGCAATTTTTTTATTTGACTGCTATCTCTGGCAAAATTTCTTCTTAAAAAGTAATATTTTTCATCAAATTTATGGTAAAATTTACACATATTTTGGCTGTGTTAGCTTATATGTATACTGAAATTTACACTCTAGGTGAGTCACAGGATTCTCAGCTGAAAAACCTACAGCCCTAATTTCTACCAATCATGTTGTTTGATGAGGCTGACAAAATTTCAGTCATATTTCAAACATCATCCTGTGTCATAAAAACTCAGTAAACTGAAAACATCTAATTTGAATTTGTCCAGGCTTAGTCAGCTTTTTTACGTGACCCTCTTCCAGACAACAGAAATTTCACAGAATCACAGAATCAACCAGGTTGGAAGAGACCTCTTGGGTCATCGAGTCCAACCATTGCCCTGACACCACCATGTCAACTAGATCATGGCACTAAGTGCCACATCCAGTCTTTTGTTAAACACCTCCAGGATGGTGACTCCACCACCTCCCTGGGTAGCCCATTCCAATGCCTAATAACCCTTTCTGTGAAGAAATTTTTCCTAATGTCTAACCTGAACCTCCCCTGGCGCAGCTTGAGGCTGTGTCCCCTACTCCTGTTGCCAGTTGCCTGGGAGAAGAGGCTAACCCCCACCCTGCTACAACCTCCTTTCAGGTAGTTGTACAGAGCAATAAGGTCTCCCCTCATCCTTCTTTTCTTCAGGCTAAATAATCCCAGTTCCCCCAGCCACTCCTCATAGGACATACCCTCCAAACCCTTCACCAGCGTTGTTGCCCTCCTATGGATTAGCTCCAGCACCTCGATGTCTTTTTTCAAGTGAGGGGCCCAGAACTGGACACAGTACTCGAGGTGTGGCCTCACCAGTGCCGAGTACAGGGAAACAATTACTTCCCTAATCCTGCTGGCCACACTATTCCTGATACAAGCCAGGATGCTGTTGGCCTTCTTGGCCACCTGGGCACACTGCTGGCTCAAGTTCAGCTGGTTGTCCCCCAATACCTCCAGGTCCTTTTCCACTGGGCTGCCTTCCAACCACTCTTCCCCCAGCCAGTAGCACTGTATGGGGTTGTTATGGCCAAAGTGTGGGACTCAGCACTTGGCCTTGTTGAACTTCATACCATTGTTCTCTGCCAATCTATCTAACCTGTCCAGATCCCTCTGCAGACCATTCCTACCCTCAGGAAGATCAACATGCCTGCCCAACTTAGTGTCATCCACGAATTTACTGAGGGTGCACTGGATGAAATTCACTGCTTTTGAAAGAATCAGACTTGATCATGAAAAGAAAACAAAGCCCCTTCTTCCCTTTTGTTTGGTTCAAGCAGCAAAGATGAAACTCCCTCTGTTTATTTTTTGCTAGTGTATTGTTTTGTGTCAAGTTACACGGCTTCAGTGAAGAGAGAAGACCGTATACTCTTTAGGTGGAGCCCCTAGCCTTTAAAACAAGTCAGATTCAGGGTATTTCCACAGAAGTCCAGACTCTGTTCCCTGCTGCTTCTTTGCTGCCTTATTATTACCTGATAGCTCGTCTCCCTGGGGGGGACTGTGAATACTTTGCCAACAGCCATCCCAACCATTGTCTCCAGACAAAAGAAAGTGGGGTCCTTGCTGTATATACTATGAATTCAAATATTTGGGATTTCTCAGGAGACAGGCACTACAGGGGTTTGATGAAGGCTGGTTTTGGGGGAAAAAAGTTACCTAAAGATTTTTGCTCCAGGTAGTGTGTCCTTCGTTATCTTTTTCACCATTGAGGGGTCAGATTTTTGGCAAGTGGGGCAGAAAAGACAGGAGCTCTGGCTTTGTCCTGGTGCAGTGGAGCATAGGGTCTTGCTTTTCAAATACCTTAAACAATCTGTTAATGTACTGTTCCTCCTATGAAAAAAAAGATCCATTTCATTCAAGCTTACCTTACAAGTATTACTTCCTACTGACCCTGCCACATTTTTATGTCATTTTGCAGTAGTGTCATGGCTTAAATTGCTTAACTATTTTTACATTAATTAGCAATTTTATGTGGTCAGAATAATATACTTAAACACCGTGTTATGTTTGTACTGAGAAAAAATACAGGAAATTTTATAGTGGCAATGAAACAAAATCAGCAGGTGTGATTATCATGATAACTACACCCCTGGGTGCTTAGAAGCACATGGCTGCATCTGGTCCATAGTTATCTCTCCAGGGGTGAGATTATTTCATGATAACCACACTGCCCTAATGGCCCATTACTTAAGTAGTATTCATGACCCTTATACAGAATCCTGCCTGTATTGAACAGACTGAACTTCTCCCCCATCCCAGCTGCCTCTACTTTTATGTTTTTAATATATTTCTTTCTCTGTTCATTACTATTTGTTAAAGAGGTGCATTTAATATAAATGCAGAATGCATTGTCTTTAATACCAGAATTGCAGATGAATAAAATGGATGCTTTGGACTAAAAACAGCCATTTATCTAGATTCTAGGCATAGCATAGCTGAATTTTTGTCACACATCTGGTGGAACCTGATCAGCATTATTTGCCATGAAAATCTCAATTCCAGAATAAGGACTTTTCCAGTGCTCTGAACAAAGAATAATGATTTCTACCTTGTCACTGTATTATTGCTAGACAAGGTGTAAATAAAGAAATGAGAGCAGGGGCAAGAATTTCTGATCCTTTCTCACCTCATAGTCATTGGCAAGCAGTGTGATTTGCAATTAGACTGAGGATACTCGAAATTGTTACAGAGGAAGAACTCTAGAATTCAGGGAACCCAGGGCTGGGCAATGCAGATATAAGTTTAATGTCACCCTTGCAATTCCCGTCATCATCTGATACCTGGTATATGTCTTCAGTTGTGGCAGGACTCTCTTCATGTATTTCTATGTCCTATGTCACCTAATTAAATCTGGCTAATAGTGTGCAACAGTAAACACTGCAAAAACACTTGAGAAGTACAGAAAGAAAATAAGTACTATAGCTGTAGGAAATATTTTTAATACTTCATATAATAGATTATTTTGCCACTTCCCTTTAAAGGTTAATGTATTTTCCTGGCAGTTTAAGTTGAGCACAAAGGCTTAGAGATAAAATGACAGGAAAGAGTGCTCCAAGTAAAAAACAAAGGCTTTCTTCCTCTTAATGGGACTCAAGACACCACTAATCTCATCTGGTTTAGCTGATAAGGCTAGGCATGAGATGGTGAAATGGATTCAAAAGAGAAATATTTCTTTATTAGGCACATTCAACTTTCTTTTTTTTTTTGGTGTTTTTTTCCTTCATAAAAATAAAAAGCTAAGATGATTACTTTTCACAAGGTACTAATCATTCAATGAGTTAAATCAATATTTTATTTTTTAAATTGAGGGGATGCCACAAGGTATTTCTTAATTAATTTCATAATTCCTAGGAGCAATTAAAAGGATTATTGTGAGAATGACTGTTGTAATTTAAATCAATTTTAGTACATAAAGTAATTTTAGCATCATATCCTCTCTCCCTAGCAACAGTGGATGAGAGCATGACAGGGAAGTGAAATGTGCCCACTGCATCCAGACAAGGTAAGCACAAATTAGAATATTTGATTGCCTGAGTCTCACACCTCCATTCAGTCTGAACAATACTTTCAGGCTTTTCTCTTCCAGGGTTTTTAAGTTTTTACAACTTTCTATATTTTATTTATAGGATCCAAAGGAAAAATGTTTTTAAGTAAAACATGAAATTTGTATTTTCTGTTCCTTTTCTTATGAAACATTTTATACAAAATACATATGAATGAAAAAGCTGGGAGGAACGGAAGATCTATGATACAGATGGAAGCTACCGAAAAGAAATGTTCTGTTACATTAGGATTATTTTTTAACATTAACAAGTAATACAAAACTTGGAAACAGAGAAGCAATGGGCTTTCAAGCAATTAACTTCTACGTCTAAATTTTTGATCCACAAGTCTATTCAAGAGGTAAGCAACAGCACAACACAGTACTTTGTTTTCTCTTTTAAGTTCAGGAATCCCAGCTCAGAAGTCCCTCAAGAGCTGAGTGAATGATTTAATTCTCCCTCTAAAAGGGAAAAATGTTGAAATTCACAGGCTTTTCCTCTTTGAACATCTAAACAAAATTGTCTTCCTATGCAAGTCATAGTTTTGCTTCTCAGGCAGCCACTCAAGCACCTAACATAGTTCTGTGTCACATACTACACATGGAAAAGTAACAAGAAATTACATTCAGCCCAAACTTCAGATATTCCAGGTAACTTCTTTGTGAGCATTTTCTCTAATAACAGTTCTCCAGAAGAAGTGAAAAAAGTAAGTGTTTATCTCTTACAATTTTTTTTAGTTTTATTAGTAAACAGCTCTTTTCCTTAATGGAGCATGAATTAGTGAGACATAAGGGAACAAAAAGAGGCATTTAAATGAATTCATTAAGCTCCATTATTCTCCATCTGAACGATACCTGAGCAATTCTCAGTGATCAACAGAGAATGTGGTACTTCTGAAGAAAAAATGACTACCTGTTCACAATTTACGATGCAAATCAAGTATAGAAAGGAATTTTTCATTCCTAATTTGTAAAACAAATTGAAAGGAATTTCTCTTGCTTGACATAATAGTCTGTCTATTTGCACATGCCATCTGCAGGAGCAAATGTTACGTTGTTTTTCTGGATTGTAGTCTGTCAGGAAAACATGTAATCTTGTGCAGAAATTTCATCATGTGAACTGTCCCATAGAAGCTGAAATTATACGATTTTAAAAGATTATTCAAATCCCTAAAGATAAGCTTATTTTTAATTATTGTCTTTTACTGAGATCACACTCCTTAGCAGCGTAAAGTATTGGGCATCAGGGTGTTTGTATGTCACTGAACTTATCTGTGAAAACATTTTTATAACTGAAAGGAAGACTTTTACTGAAGAACCAAAGTTCCTTCGCGCTTTCTTTTGTAATCACCTAAGAAATGCTAACTAATCTACAGTTATAGTATGGAAATCAACCAGTCTTGTCAGTGAGATATTTAGCCACAAATTTCATTGTACAAAGAAAAGTTCCTAGAGTCAGTTTTTTCTTCGAGGTGTCATTCATCCTTCTTTGTATGTGTGTCAATGGAAATTTTCTTGTTTATGACCGAGGAAATATTTTTGTTGTAGTAGATATTTTAACCCTTGAAGGAACAGTTGTATTTAGAATAAATCTGATTATTGCATTCTAGGGTTCTTAAGTAAATTTCTTGTGGTATTTCTTTTCAAACAAGGGAAAAATATTCTTGTTTGAATTAAATCAAATGTTTTCAAAGAACAGAAAGCATTGAGAGATGTATATTTGTTGTACATCTCATTTGGAAGTGCCAAATTAAACAACAGTGAAGGAAATTATTACCTTTTCCTGTTAAGTATGGAGCTGTTTTAGAATATAGAAAGTTTAGCGTAATTAGACAAGGGGAATAAGCCATGGTAAAATAAGGATAAAAAACATCATTAACAGGTTTGAAGAAATGAACTCTACTTATAAATATCACATGCTGAAACTTCGCAAGTAGATGAAGGGGAAGCAGCTTCAATATTATTTCATCATTATTTTGAATAAAACTATTAGGATTATCTCTTTTTAACATTAGGCCATTACTGAACTTTAAATAATGCTCACTTATCTGTGATAAAAGTATATAGCAATCCATACACACAAGTTCTGTTATGTATTTTATTTCACTAAATAAGCTATCTCATTTAAACAAAGATTTTCCATAGCTTTGTACATTCCGTAACTTAAGAAAAAGCCTGCTTTGTCAGTAGCAATAATACCCTTGTCAATAAAACACAGATATTATAATGTTTTGCTTTAACTTTCTGTCATCTAATTCTATCTATTAAAAAAATAAGTTAACATTTATTTGTAAGGTTTATGTTTTCTCTGAGCCTGTGACACATTTTAGGTATACCATGCATAGCAGATGTCAAATCTATTAATCCCTTGGTTAGGAACTAACCAAACAGTAAGAAAGTCTTCTTGAAAAGCAGATTTTCCTTCCATGAGACACATCTTAACATATAAGTAAGTGTTTATTAAAAAAAATACTTAAAATTTTCAAGAATTATCTTCTGATTTTAGGTGGATGCAGAGAGAGATAAAAAGGTAGATGTTGCAAGAACAAACAAGAGCTAAGGCTATGATTTCAAAGCCATAGATATGATATATATATGTATGATACATATATGATAAAATGAGTCTTATATTAGTCCTCTTTACAAAAATAAAAACTTCAAAAAAACGCTTTATTTTTTTGAAAAGCAGTAAATTTTTACTAATTTAAGCTCTGTAGAGACTTCACAATTTAATGGAAAAAAGCAATCATACTAAAATGTTCTAAAAAAAGACATTGGTTACTTCAAAGGTGTCCTAAGTGAGAAGAAAACACTGGACTCTATGTACTATTTTAAGTTCTGCCCAATATACACATAGTGTATAGAGTGAAATAACATCACTGCACTTTTGATGGAGAATTGTCTTGGCACTAGCAGACCTTACAAATAACATCTTTTTCCAAATAGCATACATATTGTTTGTTCCTTACTTAATTGAGATGACAAACTTCTTGAAATGATAGGTTATAATTTCCTGATACTCTTACTCTGTAGTAATGAAACGATTTATGTATAATAAAGCAAGACCATACAGGCTACCAAATAGAAAAAAGCCATATAAGCATAAAACCCCCATATATTAACTGAGTATTTCATTTTCTGACAATGGTTAAGCAACTTCCTTTATATATGTATTGAATAGTCAATGGCCTCTACCCTCAAGAATGCTGAGAAGAAACAATGCAATTATTCTCAATAAGACAATGTGACCAAATAACTATTAAAAAGAAAGATACTTTTAACCATCCAGTTTTAGCAAAAAAAATAAGGGCTGAAAAGCTTTTATATGTAACTGAGTGTTTGGATTTATTAGAACAAACATTTCAGTTCTTATTAAAACTGATGAAACGAAAAGAATCTATTAGAAAAAGAAGTGGCTATATATTTTTTTAAGAATTTCCACCACAACAACAAAGACTATCTACCTGTCAAGTTGATGGAAGAATATTACCCCACTGCATATAAAGTAGCAGATTGGCTATTCATGAGCCAAAACATGTAATGAAAGATTTCATGAAGGAATGGAGCCAATCGGATTCAGCTCATTCTGAACCCCGAAAAACATGAATGAGAGAGTCTTCCCGTTTCCACGTATTTAGAGATAAAGAATATTTTAAAAGCCTTTGGAGTTGATCCAGCTCATTTCTCTGACCACCTTCTCAACCCAAGATCACCATTCCCAGATCAGTCTCATTGCTGTAAGAAAACAAAAGCTAAGGACAATTCTCTCCTTCCTCCCTGTGGCACCTGCCTGAATCTGCACAGCAAGTTTTCAGGTCAGCATTCTTTCACCACATGATTTCATAGAGAAAAACAAAAAAAAGTAAGAAGGATTTGGAAGGGGCTACTTAATAATAGTTTTCTTTCAAGGATTTTGAATGGCCCATTTAGATTATTTTATATGTTTAAGCACTAAAAGCATCTTTACTTAAACAGTGAGTCATTTAGACCACTTTTTTCTGGAGAGGATATATAAACTAAGTAAGCCAAAATAAACAGTGGAATTAAATTCACATCTCGCATTCATTTTTCACTCTCATTACAACACCTTGAATGATTTCTTTTGAGAACTGGCTTGCTTATTTTGACTTTATAAAAGTTGGGCAAATGTTTTTATAAATGATGTAGGTAATTTACAATAACCTAGCCAAGACTGACAATCTTGTCAATGAATATCATTTGCTCATTTGTAAATATTTCAAGTATCAGGAATACAGTGAAAAGATAGGTACAACTTATAGAAATAAGGTATACTGGTTTTGGCTGAGATAGAGTTAATGTTATGCTTTGCAGCTTGTATGGTGCAGTGTTTTGGATTTGTAACCAAAACGGTGTTGATAACACTGGGATGTTTCAGCTGTTGCCAACCAGTGCTTACACAGCATCGAGACCTTTTTTATTTCTCAAGCTGCCCCACCAGGAAGTAGGCTAGGTGTGCACAAGAAGCTGGGAGGGGGCACAGCTGGGACAGCTGACCCCAACCATCCCACACCATATGACATCATGCTTAGCAATAAAAGCTAGGGGGAAGAGGGGGCAAGGGTTGAAGTTTAGAGTTATGGCATTTGTCTTCCCAAGTAACAGTTACATGTGATGGGGCCCTGCTTTCCTGGAAATGGCTAATATCACTGCCTTTTGGAAGTAGTGAATTAATTCCTTGTTTTCCTGTGCAGCTTTTGCTTTCCCTATTAAACAGTCTTTATCTCAGCCCATGAGTTTTCTCACTTTTACCGTTCCGTTTCTGTCCCCCATTCCACCATGAGGGAGCAAGCAAGCAGCTGTGCAGTGCTTAGCTGCCTACTGGGGTTAACCCACAACATGAGGTGACAAAGTCTTGCCTACAGGAAAAACCACAAGCCAAATTTTTTTTTCTTTTAGATTTTAGGCAAAGGAAATAATCTCCGGTGTAATTATTTCTTATTTAGTTGTGGTTTTGAATTACCCTTGCCTTTCTCTAATAATAAAATTGTCATAATTAATAGTCATTATCATTTTGTTTTTCTTTAGCTTTGAGTCCCAGCTGAACGCAGACAACTGCAGGAGACTAAAATTGCACTGGTCATGAAATTAAGCCTGACCTAAGGAACAAGCATTAAGAAAAGACCTGTATATTCTATAGAAAATATCCAGAGATAATTTTAACATTTTTAGGATTGTAGAATGAAATATAACACTTTATAAGTTATATGCTTGCTTTTTAAGTTATGCTGCATTGTTACTCTGTTTATGTTTACCATTGAATCCTCTCAGGTCTCTGCCAGGCTGAAGATCTCATCACCAGTTTTCTTTACAATGCAAGTATGATCAAACCAAGGCTTTTCTTTTTTTGAACTCAAGGATTTTTTCATTATAAACATTTTTTTACAATCTTACAGTCGCTCTCATTCATATTCTCTTAAAAATCTACAAAAGTTTGTTCATTTGCCTCTTAAAAAGTGAAAACAGAACCTATTCATTGTTCACATAACAAGAGTACCACTGTTTGTATAAAAAGGGATAATTTTTGCATTTATTCTTCTCAAAGAGAAAATATGAGCTAAGTTCCGTAACTAACATTTTCTGTAGAATATTCCCAAATCATCACTGTCTCTTCTTTTATCAAAGTCTGAAGGTACTTCTAGGATAAGAAAATCATTAACTAACTGATGTAGCAGTCTTGAACTCTCGCAAAAGATTTCTTCATAATTCTGAAATGTAATTGTATCATCCTTCTCTTTACCCTATTTTCCATCCTCAAGAGGAGACAGAAATATCTGTTTAATGTGTCTGTATTTTGTGAATGTTAACAGCCATACAAAAGTGACTGGTGGTGAATGGGGCAAAGTCCAACTGGCAGCTGGTCACTAGTGGTGTTCCCCAGGGCTCAGTTCTGGGGCCGGTGCTGTTCAATATCTTTATAGATGATCTAGACGTAGGGATTGAGTGCACCCTCAGCAAATTTGCAGATGACACCAAGCTGGGTGGCAGTGTCGATCTGCTGGAGGGTAGGAAGGCCCTACAGAGGGATCTGGACAGGTTAGATAGATGGGCCGAGACCAACGGCATGAGGTTCAACAAGAACAAGTGCCGGGTCTTACACTTCGGCCATAACAACCCCATGCAGCGCTACAGTCTGGGGGAAGAGTGGATAGAAAGTGGCCCAAAGGAAAGAGACCTGGGGGTGCTGATGGACAGCTGGCTAAACATGAGCCAGCAGTGTGCCCAGGTGGCCAAGAAGGCCAATGGCATCCTGGCCTCTATTAGGAATAGTGTAGCCAGCCGGTCTAGGGAAGTGATCGTCCCTCTGTACTCGGCACTGGTGAGGCCGCATCTTGAGTACTGTGTCCAGTTCTGGGCCCCGCACTTCAAGAAAGATGTTGAGGTGTTGGAGCGAGTCCAGAGGAGGGCGACCAAGCTGGTGAAGGGTCTGGAGGGTCTGAACTATGAGGAATGGCTGAGGGAGCTGGGGTTGTTTAGCCTGGAGAAGAGGAGGCTCCGAGGTGACCTTATTGCAGTCTACAACTACCTGAAGGGAGGTTGTAGTGAAGTGGGAGTTGGCCTCTTCTCCCAGGCAACTAGCGATAGGACAAGAGGACATAGCCTCAGGCTTCGCCAGGGGAGGTTCAGGTTGGACATTAGGAAGAATTTCTTTTCAGAAAGGGTTATTAGACATTGGAACGGGCTACCCAGGGAGGTGGTGGAGTCACCATCTCTGGATGTGTTTAAGAAAAGACTGGACATGGCACTTAGTGCCATGATCTAGTTGACATGGTGGTGTCAGGGCAATGGTTGGACTCGATGATCCCAGAGGTCTCTTCCAGCCTGGTTGATTCTGTGATTCTGTGACTGGTCAGCCCATTTCTGGTCTATGTTGTTTAAGTGGTTTTAATACTGAAGTCATTAGTTGTGGGGGCCTATAGGGATTTTCCATCCCTCAAAATATTAGAAACAGTTTACCAATTATAAATCAGGGTATTCTGAAGTTCAGTTAATTCAACTAAGGTCTTTATGAAGATAGATTAGATGTTTGCAATGATATCTTCTGTCCTTACATTCTGTGAACTGATGACACAAATCATATTTTTTAAAAAAACAAAACCAAATCCAAACGCTTACAATAAGGCCTTTTGACAAGAAAAAGATATAGAGTAAAGCTGTAAGAAAAATCAGAAAGGTATTTTTAATTGAACCATTGTTACCATAGTGAGTTCATTTTGTATGGTCTTTTTGGTCTGTTTCAGGCAAGTTTGAATTTAACACACACATATATACAAAATACAAAAACAAGCCATTTTTTAAAACTGCATACTTAAATACAGAGAACTTTGAATATAGCAACAGTGTTCTAGATTCAGGATTGTTTCTTGACCTAATAAAAATGTTAAGTGCAAAGTGTCATTATATTTTAAGCTCAGGGGGAGTGGATTTTCTCACTGGAAAAGTTCTTCAAGTCTTATGCTTTAACAGATTGTAAACACATAGTAAGTTATTACCTTAAATCCCATGCCCTCATTTCATAAAGTTGTGTGAAACACTGAATATAAATGCCTCTTTGAATTTAATCACTCCTGTAAGTGGGTAGACATAGTTGTAGTAGAGAAAAGGCCAGGCACATTGTTAGTACGTGGAAGCCTTTGTTCTGACTGTTTGGTGGAACTGGACATAAATTTTACAGGAAAAGTGGGAAGGATTTGGATGGCTGAAACAAGAAGGTGAATGAGGGCTTCATGGGAAAGAGAAGGGGTTGAGGTCTGTGAAGTAATTTATTCACCTGGTAACTTAGATGTATAGTGATTTGTCTGCATTTTCAGTTGCTCATGATACAGACAGTAGGTTGCAAAATTATATTTACCTATTGAAAAACTTCATGAGAATCCAAAGATACCATCACATTGAGTAGTTTATATTACCTCACAATGTGTTTTAAAATGCAGAAAATAATAATGAATGTCCTTCACAAAATATGTGATGCAGAAGTTTGTTATCACACCTCAGTGGCCAGACAGAATTCAAAACTCAGAAAACATTCAACAGAAACTTCCCCCAGAATCAGTGATTTCTGAACAACAGAATTATGTTTTGGTAAATCTAAGAATGCAGGCTAGGCCTCTTAAAGCATAAGTTCTTCCTGCATAGTCTGGTGTTAAGTTCAGCAAAGGCTCTAAGTTCTTCATGGTCAGATTTCTGCTGTGTGAATGTACAGTACTTAACTTCTCAGAACACTAGGAGAATAATCAACATGAAGAATATAAAGAACACAGAACATACAGAATAAATGAAGTAATAATTATTATTATTCTTCACTCATGTACCTAGGTTTTGCATAGTTTTCAAAACATGTCTGTTAATATATGAAATACATAATATGTCTCTTTCATAATGTGCATGTTAAGAGATGGGATGTCAGTCTTCCATCTTCTTAAAATCTTAACATCCTCAAGCCAATTTATAGTTTTCCCTACTGGAAGGCACTGAGTGCAAAATCTTGAATTTTGCAATTAATCAGAGAAAGATAAGGGATAGAACTCTTGCTCTCTGAAATGTGACATTGCCTTGTAAACTGTGTATTTCACAAAAGGATTGTTGTAACTGATCCAAATTGCAGATGCTTCACTGTATACAATCATAAACTGCTTCTAATTGTATTACTAGTGGTCTTCTGAACATGGCTTGGTATTTATGTGTTGTCTTCTGACATCTATGAGGTTAATTGATATACATTTTCCTTAACACAATTTTCTTATTGATAAGAATGTCACACTTCAAATTAGGACAGGAATAAAATGCTTTCGGCAGTTTTCCAGAATTTTTCAACTACAGTCTTATTCCTTGTGAAGAAGTTATAGGATATTTGTAAAATTACATTAACAATAAAAGTAGCATTTTTGCAAGCTCATACTGTATGAAATTCTGTATAGATGGTAGCTCTCTTCAAATGCATTTGACATAGTCAGCATTGCTGAACTGAATAGCAGAGCTGTCTGGAGAAAAGCAGACAGTTTTTGTAAGTGGTTGTTGCAGAATTAATATAATCCTACTGCAAATTTTAGACGGCTAAAGCCATATTCATAGTTTTGGCAGTAATTTGTGAGTTGTGTTCACCACTGGGACAAGTTAGACACACTGTATAGAAATCTGATAGCTACAGGAAATAGACTATAACAGAAATGTGTGTAACTTATCCCAGTTTTGAAGGCACAATCCTCAACATAATCAAATCTGGACATTTCAGAACTTTTTGATCTGAAACATCAACCTGTTTATGCCCTACAAGTTTTGAAACTGTTGACTACTAGGAATTACTGACCTATCTACTTGACATAGCTGGACAAACAGATTGCAGTAGTTCTATCTTCCAAAAAGATTTAAAGAGTAGCACAGATAGGAGTTCCTTTTTCCAAAAAGTACTCCCTTTCTGAGACTCCTGAATGTTCATAAACATGTAGAATTCTATATTCTTTACAAAGCAGGTCACCATCAGTACATATCAATGCTTCTTAGTTTAAGTCTGGTAACTACTTCAAGGTCTTCATCTTTCAAGTCAGTTAAACTAGCCAATGGGCATGCATTTTCTGATTTAAATAAGATTTTATCACTGATTTCCATCATCAGTGGGGGAGGTGATAAAGTTTATTCACATGATTTGAGTACATTTAACCACTATTTCTTTGGTGGTAACTTAGTGATTCATGCATTTGACTGAGATTTTAGTTACTTTGGATGTTTCTTTTTTGGTAACTGTGGATTTTTTTGATGTCCCAATGAATGGCAATTTCAGTTCTATTGGGAACAGCAGCAGTTCTTTAGAAACATACAATTAAATATTTGCTTTGTGCCTATGAATATTTTTGTCGTCATTTCTATCGTGAAAGATTGACCTTTGAGTGCTGGAATGCCATTTCATTGACAGTGAGATTAAGACCTAACTGCATACAGGAGATGCAAAATTCCTCTATCAAGAAAATGAACATTGAGCCATTACAGAGAAACTGAAATTCTAAGAAATAAATCAATTCTTTTTTTCTCTGCTTGTGTTAGGCACAACTGTTAGGGAAGCAAGAAGCAAGGCCAGACTTTCTGGATAGATGACTACTTCTACTTGGTAAATGAAATCTTTGAAGAGTACTTCAAAACGAATTCTGCAGATTGGTAGGCAGGAAAAGTCTTCTTTCCCATGTGTTGTATCTACTCATGAGAAGAGGATCAAAAATTTCTCATAATAAAGGCTTTAAATACATTTTTGAATACAAATGACCTGTACCTGAATAGCTGTGGAAAGCCTGAAAACCAGGAAATCGACTAGTACACAAAATAGAGCAGCATAGCTAGGATTCTAAGTCCCTCTCTTTTTTAACACAGCATCCCATCACCTTTTGTAAGTATCTAAAGAAAAAAAACATTCCAATAACAAGGTTCACTTACAGCCATGTGCATGTTTACTTAGCAAAGCGTGACAACCATCTCCATTTCAAAATGGATACAATATTACAGCTCATTCAGATGAATCAGAAGTGCATAAAAGCATAAGGATTGAAACTGGTGTTCAATATCAAAGACAAAATGGTTCAAGAGTACTGAGAACAGAAGGTGATGAAATGTGTATGCTCAACTTTAAAAAGAGCAGAAAGAAACACGAGTGTTGTACGTGCTTAGTTTTACTCTGATCATGTTGTGTATTGTGTTCATTTTCACATTTCTCATCTTTGCCACTTGAGATTGCAAAGTCTTTGGGACAAAAAAAGTTCTCCTATGTGTTTAGAGAGGTTCTAATGCTTCCTAATACTACCAAACTCTACTTAATAAATACATGTCTTTAATGCATTTTTGGTCTCATTTGCAATATGCTTGCCAGAAGCAGAGGTCAATATATTTATAGCCAGTAATTGAGCAGGAGGTCGAAAACATTATCTAATATAACTTTTTTTATCTTTAATTAAATTCTATTTGCATGCACTGCAGGAATAGCTACAAAATTAAGTTAAATAGCTCTGTATTTTAATGTTTATTAGTAGAAGGTCAGGATGACAACAGGCCCCTTTTGCAAGATTAGCAATTTTAGTCCAGAAACCTGTTCATATATGCTTTTTATCAGTTTCAATTCTTATCTGTCCAAAGTTTTCCTTTTTATCAAAGCACTATAGTGGCTGTTGATAAGAAAATTAGTGCCTCTTTCTCTTTCTTCATGAGTTTGTACAATTCTTTATCTGTATAAGCAGATACAATGACACACTGTAGGTCAAGAAAATTTAATTGTAACTCTCTATCATATTTCTTATTCGGCAAGCAGATTAAGAAACCAGACCTCAAGATTTTCTCCAGTGTCTATCATTGTGACAAATTACTGCTGGAAAAAATCAAGACAGACACAATGCAAGGGCCAAATCCAGCTTCAATACAGTTAACTGTAAATTTTCTGATGATTTCAGAATAGAAAGTACAGCTTTACCAGCAGTACCATGTGTCTTCTAAAACTAAAAATATGTACATTTCATATTCTAATTTCTAAGTGCCCTAAAGTGCAAATGATTTTTTTCCTCTTGGAGGGTTGTCTAGAAGCATTGAGTGTGCTCTACCCTGGCAACAGAATTTATAGTATTAGTGGCAACAGAATTTATAGTATTAGTACGTTTGGAAAGTTTACACTGTAGTAGTTTCATAGGAAATAATCTAAGCCTTGAAATATCCTTGAGAAGTTGTCTAATCCATTCACTGCCTCAGGGTAGTGAAACCATTCCTAACAGGTATTTGTCTAATTTGCTTTTGAAAATTCCTAGTTAGGGAGAGTCTACAACCTTCTCACTTACACTCGTGCTTAAGTATCCTTACTGTTGGCAAGTCTTTTTTCTGATGTCTAATACTATACATTCCTTGATTCACTTTTACCTATCATTCCTTGCCTTAATCGCATGACAATGAGTTTATACCTTCCTCATTTTCAGCAGTCTGATCTTGGTACCCTCAGCATTCTCTTCCCCAGACTAATCAGCTCCAAATACTCCTGTCTTTGTAGATCACCTATCATTATTATCATTCTGTACTGATCTCTCACCAGTTATTCTGTTTTATCTTTCCTGAAAGAATAATGCCTACAGTGGGGTATAAAACTCTAGTAGATGCTTTATCGGCACTGAGCAAACTAGAGGACACACTTCACGTGTCTTTCATGCAGTTCCAACCAGTCTTTTTCTGTAACAGTGTTTCATTGAGCCATGCCACAGTGTGTGCCCTGATTTTTGCATTCAGACTTATTTTCTTCTGAGTCCTCTTAGCTTAACCATCCACACTGTACTCATATGGGGTGACTCTCAGGATCCCTTTTGCTGTAAACTGTCCAAACCTTTCTTCATTTAACTCTGTAGTTTGACTGAGCTAGGGACTCTTCCTGTAATGTTCATGCACTGGTCTGTATGAAGTCTTGCTGCTTCCGTACTCCCAAGTGTTCGACACCATATCAGCAGGCCTTACTTACCATGAAATCTAGTAGGGAGCTATTAGATTAAGTTTTATGATAAGATACAGTCTAACAAAAATCTTGGTGCAGAGAACTGCTGACTGGAGTATATAACTGCTCAAGAAAGGCCTATGGATTGAGAAATAGAAAATATTCAAATACCTTGTAAGAGGTACCAGACTAAAACCATTTCAAGTGATATTCAGTGCTATACTCCAGACTGTTCAAGAAGGGACTAGGCACAGACGGTGACCATGAATCAGCTGCCCAGGCATGAAGAAATCACTTTGGAGTGAGAACAAAGATCGTACAGATCACTAGATATTTTCTACTCATGCTGCTTAAAAAAAAAAGGCATAGCTGACCTGATCTAGTGCTGGCGATAGCCTGTACAAGCTGTAGTTGATGCCTTCCAGAAATCCTTACCACCAGCACTATGACTGCATGATTCCATGAATCTATAAAGGCTCAGCATAAGCCCAGGTCATACCTGCAGAACTGCTACTTGGCCAGTCGTCCCTCAGCTCATCTTTCTGCAGCTGTTTACTTCTCACTGCAGCACTTTGAACTTGTCCTTCTTGATGGGCTTCTTATTTATTTCAGACAGGCATCCTAATTTTTCACAACCATTTTGCCTCTAACCTTGCCCTTCAGAAGGGTATCCTTCCCAGCCTGCCAACGTGTGCAGACTTACCAAGGTGTACTGCACACTCCATCACTCAAGTAATTAAATAACAAGTAGTGCCAAAACAGGAAAAAGCCTTGCAATAAACTCTTCAATTTGACAAAATCCTATTTCGAGAGAACAACTTCTTAAGTACACTTTCAATAGTGTATTCTGCCTAATTGTGTCTTTTCTTTAATTTACTCTTATGGATATGTTTATGCAGGTAAATAAAAGACAAGTAGGGACAAATTCCTAGCAAAATGTAATTGATTGACTTGTGTCCACACTGCTTGGGGGTGTGTCCTTCTACAATAGTAAAGAAATGTCCTTCCAGATGACCTTCCCCTAGCTTGCTATGTCATGTGAGACAAAACCATTGACAAACCTGTCACTTTGGACCCTAGGCTGTCTCAATGAGATCTGGGCACTGAAGTTCAAGTATGTGATTCACCTTATTCTCTATCCAACTGATAGTTTTGTCTCTGTTCTCAAGCCTGAACTTATTCAGATATTTAACTGCAGATGTAATGACATATAAGAGACCTGTGGTATATAGGTATGATAAAAGCTCATCTGTGTACCCACAAAGGGGCAGAGAGACCATGGTAGGAATGGATCCCAAATAACACGTTGCCTCAGCTCCTCCCGGGCCCATCACAGGAGCCATCAGCCCATCAGAGGCCCATATCCACAAACTTAGAGGAGCACAGGGGTATGGGAACCCAAATTAAGGATTCAGAGGAAGGGATGTCCTCTCAAGGTCCCTCACAGGGCTGTCCCAGGAAAGCCTCAGTCCTAAAGTCCACTGTGAAACATATCAAAGTGAGTCAATGCTGAAGGAGCACCTTTTGGACTGAAGGGGGTCACTCTCTATGGGAGTGGGACACATTATGGGATGGAGAGGAATTTTGGAATTGCACAGGACTTATTAAGGGATGTTTAGAGAAGGAACCAAAGATGGGAAAGGGAGGGATCTAGGTGATTTGGGAAGGGATAAGTGTGGGAAAATAGAGGAATAAGAGGATGAAAGGGGCCAGTGGTGAGCAAATAGGTTGGCACGCTTGTCTGTCCATGCCCTGTGCCTGACTAATGCAGTCTGTTCCACCTTGTTATCTTTCTTTCTAGCTCTTTTCTTGTATGAGGAACTCTATTTGATGTGACTATGTGTGTGGGGGGGGAGCTGAGTGCCAGCAACTGGAGTGGCACTTTGGATCACAGGGGCCTGTGGTGTCAGCACCTGGAGTGAGTGCAGGTCTGGGTGCCAGCAGCTGGACTGGGACCACAGGCTGAAGGGCTTGTGTGCCTGGGTGCCAGTGAGTGGGAAGACCCAAGTGAAGGACAGCAAGTGCCAGGCAGAGTCAGGTGGGACCAGGGGCCAGAGCGCTGTGCCTCTGGTGCAGCGTTGGAAGCAGGTGTGGGTGTGTGAGTGTGTGTGGATGCCAGACAGGACCATGCTGAGACAGATGGCAAGGAGGTGAAGTGGCCTCAGAACCAGGATGGCAGGAGAGTCTACAGGCAAGATCATGGGAGGAGCTGGCTACCGGGGAGACCAGGGGAGTCCAGCTGGGCTCTGGCAGTCTCTAGGTATGACACCCACTGCCATGTTTTTGTGTGTGTATGTGTGTGTCTCTAAGAGCAAGAGTACGGAGGGCTTAGTTCCCCTGGTTCCCCAGGGGAGTCTCAGCCAGCTCCCTGTGCATGTGTGCATGTGTATTTCTGTGTGCATGTGTATTTTTGTGTGCATGTGTATTTGTGTGTGCATGCAACGGGAGTAGGACTGTGGCCTCAAGGACTCATATGTCCATGTGCCAGCAACTGAGGAGACTGTGATCCAGGGGTAGCTACCGGGCAGACTGCCCGAACACAGCTGCTGGAGGGATCCACATTGTACATATGTGTATATATATATATAAATATAACCACTAACAGACCTCTGTTCTTCTCAGCCAGAGAGGAGAGGAGGATGAGGCTGCTGGTGCTGTATATGTTCATGTGAGTGGTCTGTGTGTCCGTCTGTGACCAGTGGCTAGCTGTGTATGTATGTGGTGCACACACGTGCTCTGTGTGTGTGTGTGCCTGATGAGAACACATCTCCAGCCTCGCTACATGATGAACCTGGGACATGGAGCTGCAGCAGCATTGCCTTTCTCGGGATATCAAATCTGGCCCAATATTTTACCCTTGAAATAGGTACCTGAGGACTTTTGCAATGCAGAAACATGTCCAGAAGTGGCTGAACTCCCCTGGAATCTAAATAAAGTTTCTAATTTACACGTTCCCTGACTGAATTGTGCTATTAGAAACAACAACAAAAAAAGGAAAACTAGCACTCCAGCTATTCACATGCTGAAGTTACCGAAATTAGATCAAAGTAACGTCCCCTGTGATTTCATAATGCAGATGGCACTACTTATATATATGACATCGCATTAGATATATTAAATAGAACTATGGCCTCTCTAGACTCTTCTTTCTTCTTTGTGTAAAGTAAATTAGAATACCACAACATGCAATAATCAGGATTGTAAGGAAAACCAGGGCTAAAGTAATTGTGTTCAAGAGTCGGTTACTGTTTATCTAACCCTTCACTCTCTGACTTTGTCAATTCACATAGGATATATATCTGAGAAAATGTAGTGTTTGATCTGTTACAGCTAAATCCTGGCAATATTATTCAATTACTTATTTCAGGACTATTTTTTCCACGATATAGTTACCTCTTTTCCAAACATGTCTTGGGTGTGTTTGCACAGCTCTTATTGTCTGTGCTGTCTGAAGAAAGCTGACGCTTATCTGCACTTCAGCTGTTTTGTTCTTCATTTTAATTGGGATATTGTTACTGCTTTTTTCTTTTCTCTTTCTTTTTTCTCACTATTGTTCTGGCTGAGATATTACTTTATTTTTTTATTTTTTTTTTAGTCTGGCAGATGTCTTCGTCATCATCATCCAATTAGAGGACAGTCGATGAGGATGCATGGAGACCAGACACTAAACAGCATGAATTACGTTTTAACTATAATATGCTTTCCATAGCACTTACATGATATCTCTTTGGGGCTGTATGACTGCAAATACTAAAGCTTCACATACAGATTGAATAGAGCTCTAAAGATTTTAGGTATTTATGTGAGATTCTAAAGCCAATGTTTAAACACAGGCTTTGAATATACAGGACATTATATAATATCTTTTCTTTCACCTAAAATTGCTGTGTTTTCTAACATCTCCAAAATTTAACATCATCTGTTGCAATACCTTCAGCAATTTTTAGGAATTTTTCCCTCTAAGAAGATTTGTCTAATATCTTTTTTTCCTACTTTGAATCAATCAGTCTCTTCACAGAGTTTCAGATCAATTTTGGACTTTATGATTCTGATCAATAAAATGACCCTTATGAAAAAGTCTTCCGACCTGTTCCTTGTAATAAATAAAAATTCCAAAGGTGTTCAGCACTCTGCCAGAGCCAGAAGTAAAGCTAGCATTTTAAACCACACCAAACTGGGGAAAATATGCACTCTTTATGGGGTGTCCTGATTCTTCTAATTTTATGCTGTGCATCACACTGCTTGTTATACAACATGGTAAAAGACATAAAAATCTTTAAAATATTATATAGGGAAAAAAACCCACATTTAAATCAACTATCCTGTCTAATAACTGTAGTTTTGTAGACACAAGTATGCTGTAGATGTATAGTGTTACTTCTCACTGTAGAAACTGTATTTGAAGACAATGTAATTACTACATATATAAAGAACAGGAAAAACAAAAAAATAAAAGAAAAATATACTTATCCCATGCCATGACAAGCTTACTGAGGCTTTAAATGAATATATATATTTATGAAATTGCCTTTGACAATTCATGAGATCTGATTATGTGGCAGGATACTCTGACAAAGGATTTGATTATATGGTGCTCTGAGCTGTGGCTAGTAAATAATAACCTTCGCTGTTCATGCTTCTTCTTGTTATTGTTAGAAAAGTGGCACAATGTTGAAAATTAGTAAGTGCCATAAGCAGATTAATTATTGATGCAGGACAGCCTGTACAGTTTGGGAAAGGTAAAGAGGGTAAGCCTTTTTATTTCTGCTGCATCAAGGAATTTTAGAAGTGGCTGCAAGTGAAATGTTGATCCTTATGCATGAGCCATAAATGGGCCAAAGTGAATAACACAGGAAAAGTTGTTGTATATTTTGTTTGAAGAATATTGTAAATTTGTATGGATGGTAGGTTCTTAGTGTGTTATCTGATCAGTTCCAGTCAGAAATGAGAATGTGCTTGGTGATAGTTAAAGTGTTCAAAGTGTTTTAAATTCATGTCTGCTTCAAACTTTTCACGTTTCTAAAAATTAATTTCCAAATCTGTATCTTCTTGCAAATTCATGCTACATTAAAAAAAACCCAAACAAACAAAACCTTCTTACCACTTTCCTAAACAACAAACTCTAAATACTAACATCTATAAGAATGACATAGTCAGTGTCAGGGCCCTGAGGGCACTATCCAGCCTTACTGTCCCTTTCCCACCTGCTCCCTGCCCATGGCCAAGGATCGCATTTCAGCTCAGCCCAAGACCCTCAGTCCCTCATCATGGCCCGACACAGCGATGGGACAAGGGCTGCCCAGGGAGTTGTAAGATTTGAACAGATATTAAATGAACTCACAACATAATACTGTAATTCCCTGCTTTAACAGGTACACAGGTACAATCCTTGCAGAATGGTTGGGGTATGATATCTGCAAAACCTGTTCACTTCAGTGGACCAGAATCCTCCAACAATAGAGAAATGATGCTAGATAAATGGAAACCTTCTGCCATAGTGTCTCAGCATGCTCTGCTTCATACTTACCAGCACTTACACTCTAGAAACTCTTTGTAGTGTTCTATTTATACTACAGAATATTGCAAAGACACCAGTCAGATGTTAGCACATATACTATTAGATGCCATAAAGACACAGAAATTTTTTTTTCTTCAAAACAGTTTTCCTTCTGTTCTCTCCTCCAGATTATTTTCCTTTTCTATAAAAATACATAACAAATAAAATGCCTAGATTGGTAGGATTTGTTGCCAAATCATACAAAAATTGACAGAAATTCTTAAGGAAAAAATGTGTTTAAACTGTATTTAAGTCTTTTCATTCTGCAAAATTGCATTTTACAGAAGAAACTGACTTTTTTCAGAAAACCAAATGCTAATTTTAACTATGCTCTGTTTTTTTTACTTTATATTGCATAACAATAGGTTTTAAATTCTTTGCACAATGACTTGCCATGCCTTATAACTTATCTTGTCATACTGAATCATTAAAAAAAAAATATTACCCTTATAGAATCACAGAGTAACCCAGGTTGGAAGGGACCTTGAAAGATCATCAGCTCTCATGGGAAAGGGAGCCTAGATGACATTATATAGCACCCTGTCCATTCGCAATTTATATGGCTGAAATATTTAGAAATACCATTTTTAGCACTTGAAGTCCCAATCCTCGCCTTATGCATATAGGTACAGCGTAGACTGATGATAGCAGCAATTGTTCTACTTTTGTTATTACTAGTACTATGACAAAAAGTCAGAATATTCAGTTTCCTATTTCAAAGTCTCAAACTGTACCTTACAAAAGAAACAGAAAACACTGGAATCTATAAATAAATAAACACAAACCAAGTAGAAATTAACAGTCCATGTAAACCACATTAAAATAAAATTAAATGTTTTTTTCTTAGACTGATATATAACACATCAGTATTTAATATTCTATAAATTGGCATCATGCTAAAGAATGTGGTTTAGCACAATTTAACACCAGAAACTACTGTGAAATATTATTAATAATCAACACTCATAGAATAAAATAACTAATTTACAAACTTCAGTTTGAAACCAATAGCAATATTTCTCCAAATATTTGTCCCACTGAAGATTTCCTAATAATTTACTTTCAAATGAGATTGAAAATGAAAATTGTATGGTTTATAATCTGACAAACAGCTGGGAAATCTAAAACAGAGCATTAATTTGAAATTATGTTATTTAGTAAGTTAATAAAGAAGAAAAATAGTGAAACTCCAACAGCCATACAGCTCATTACCCAACTGTGAAGTACAGAATATTGCCTTTTAAAATTGTAAAGGGTTTCAAAATGTATTGAAGAACAAGAGTCAGAGGAATCTTGATAATTGAAATAGCAGTTGTTGAAATTTCACAGGTAAAAATTTGTTCCAAAGTATACAGGTTCACAGGTTCACAGAATCACAGAATCACAGAATCACAGAATCACAGAATGTTAGGGATTGGAAGGGACCTCGAAAGATCATCTAGTCCAATCCCCCTGCCGGAGCAGGATTGCCTAGACCATATCACACAGGAACGCGTCCAGGCGGGTTTTGAATGTCTCCAGAGAAGGAGACTCCACAACCTCTCTGGGCAGCCCGTTCCAGTGTTCGGTCACCCTCACCGTAAAGAAGTTTTTCCTCATATTTATGTGGAACCTCCTGTGTTCCAGCTTGCACCCATTACCCCTTGTCCTGTCAAGGGATGTCACTGAGAAGAGCCTGGCTCCATCCTCATGTCACTTGCCCTTTACATATTTATAAACATTAATGAGGTCACCCCTCAGTCTTCTCTTCTCCAAGCTAAAGAGACCCAGCTCCCTCAGCCTCTCCTCATAAGGGAGATGTTCCACTCCCTTAATCATCTTCGTGGCTCTGCGCTGGACTCTCTCTAGCAGTTCCCTGTCCTTCTTGAACTGAGGGGCCCAGAACTGGACACAATATTCCAGATGCAGCCTCACCAGGGCAGAGTAGAGGGGGAGGAGAACTTCGCTCGACCTGCTAACCACACCCCTTCTAATACACCCCAGGATGCCATTGGCCTTCTTGACCACAAGGGCACACTGCTGGCTCATGGTCATCCTGCTGTCCACTAGGACCCCCAGGTCCCTTTCCCCTACGCTGCTCTCCAACAAGTCTGCCCCCAACTTGTACAGGTACATGGGGTTGTTCTTGCCCAGATGCAGGACTCTACACTTGCCCTTGTTATATTTCATTAAATTTCTCCCCGCCCAACTCTCCAGCCTGTCTAGGTCTCTCTGAATGGCTACCCGATCATCCAGACCACACTTCCTCAGTTTATCTGCGAGGATGCTGTGGTTATCCTCATCTTAAACGGAATCACCCAAAAATATATGTGAGGGGTTTTTTTTAAAAATAGAGAAGGAGATGGAAAGTATTGTAGATAAAGTTAGCCAAATAAGTACGGGTTCATTTTCAAAACAGTTTCAAACAGTGGAAGTACATATTGATATAAAAAAACGTATTTGAAGTCACAACTGTTAAGAAAGTATTTCTAAGAATTATATAGTTTGTGTTTTTATTCTTGCTATTTTTTCAGCCTAAAAACATAGCATAACTGACAAAAATCATTAACTATTTTGGTTGATGCATTTATAATTTGAAAAAAATAAAATCAGTTTAACAGATTACCTAGATCCATCAAGAGCTTTTTAAATGTATCTGGTGTCTACTCCCTGTCTAATCGACAAGTTTGATTACTTCTTCATTTTCCAGAGAGATTGCAGAAGCCTTTTGCAGCACTACCTAATTTTAGTTTTACATTTACAAAGATATTGTACAAAGAAAAGAGTGCATAAAGAAAAGAGTTGTATTAAAACAGATGTAATAATTTGTGAGGTATTTCCATTTAGGGACTGAGTACAAGTTCATATCTCTGTGAGACACTAATACAGTATGAATTATGACTAAAAAAGATAAATTTATTTCAACTAATGTATTGAATTTAAAATTAAGGGTGCATGACCTACCACATACTCTTAACCAAGACAAGAGTAAGGATGTCACAGCTTGGTTTTACCTAGTGTAGAAAGATTTGTGGATTACTCCAGAGAGAAAACAAGACTACAAATGGCCCAGGCAATGGAGATATGAATAATCCTTAAGGACACCGCAAAGATTTTAGTGAAAGATTAAACTAGAACAAAAATACAAATTTTAAAGTTTTTTTCATAGTTTTGGTAATTTCTCATTTTACTCTAACTGATAACTCTCTCCCTATACTCCTATGCTCTCTATGCTAAAGATTATTCAGAACACAGATGTAGGAGTATGGCGGGAAAGGTAGAGCAGAGGATTTTTCAATGGTTTCATGGTACTATTGGGAACTAATTTACTTTAAAAAAATAGGCTAGAGGAAGAGATACACAGACTATGAACTACATTGAATAGGTGGATTCTATTCTCTTCAAAACCAAATCCGTCAAATAAAGCAAGTATTTTGATATTCCTGCTTTGTCCCTAATTTCCAGGGGACTTCCAAAGCCATAAACTATATGGAAGCTTGGAGAATTTAAAAAATAGTGTACGGTAGAACATGTCAGAGAAAGGAAAAAGTAAAACACATTTGAAAGAAAAAAGAGGAAAGTCTAAGAATTCGGGAAAGAATGTTATAGTCAGGAAAGAAAGACAATTGAGGAGACAAAGAAGTTAAGTAAGACAAGAGGAAACAAGAAAAATTAAAACAAATCAAGCAAGAGAAACATGAAATCAATTATGAGCTTGGTTACTTAGCCAAGAAGTTAGAAGTAGAAAAACAATAAATAATAAGTATTCAGTGAGAACATGAAAGTTGGAGAAATAACTTAACATACAAAAAAGCAATGATGGCTAATTATTATTACATATATATTCACAGCTCCATGTGACCATGAGAGATACCTATATCATTTTACATAGTGACTTGAGCCATCTTTCAAGGAGGTAGGAAAGAATTTATTTGGAGGCTTTAAATCCAATGTGAGTAAAATACCTCAATCCTCAATTCACTGCTGTGTACAATTGAACATAGTTTAAAAATCCACATTAAATTAAAAAAAAGCACTCTTTCCTGTGTCATAATGCAATAACATCTGTCTAGTAAGACAGACATGCGAAACTTTTGTTTTCGGAGTTTTACATGCTCTCGCCTCTTACAGTATCTACATCATCCGTATGTTTCATTGCAGAAGTGATGCTGTGACTGCATCCATGATAAAGGTGTATTCATAACTTACGAAACTGAAGTAACGCTATTGCTTCATGCACAAAAATGGTTCCAGAAAGTTTTTACATCTCAGACTTTGAGAACCGACTGCAAAATCCATGCCTGTTCCTACTTTACAAAATCTCCTTGTAGGTTCATGCATGTTTAAATAAAGACTGGTTCTAATCTGAAAATGCGAGCCTACTTATCTTTTGCATGCTTACACATCCTGGTAGCAGATGTTGGGAAAGCACTTGAAAGAAAGAAAAAGCTTTCCATTTTTAACAGAGTGAATTTCGGAACAGAGCAAGCAACACATGGACTTTTAATGATAATGTTTGCCTACAGTAAACAGCACACTTGGTAAGTCCTGGTTTTATTTGGGCTGCATATATATAATTTCTAAAGTACATTTTACAAAATGAAGAAAATTCCAGCAAAGTACACTTGTGAAGGAGTAAACGGTGTAAGGGATTAGGGAACAGACAATCCTGCAATACAACCCAGTAATGAGCCATCTATCTAGGTTCAGAAGAATTTTAATTTAGTGTTGTGAGTTTCTCCCTTGTTTTCACAGTAAAAAAATAGGGTTTTTTCTTCTTCTTTTTTTTTTTTTTTTTTTTTACTTTGGAAACTAGGATTTGAGCTCTAAATACAAAGCATGCAAGGATTTTCAATATAGTGATTTAGCTATAATTCTCTTCGTATTCAGCTTAGTAGAAAAGCTCTGGAATACCAAATATTCCCAGAAGCTGAAATACAGCAAAGTGAGGACAAAAAATACATATATAGAAATAAAAGAATTGAAAAAAAAAAAAACCCCAGAAAAAATATAGTGATAGACAATGCAACCCAAACTTTTGAAAGTATTTACTAGACCCAAAGCTAAAAGGAAGTTGGAGAAGTAAACATAATTCATCCATTCAGGTGCAAACATCTTTTAACCCTACTTTAATGGACCTATGCAACCAAAAGGAACCCAGGAAATGCTCTGAAACGGGTGGTAATATGATCCTGGCAGAGAAAGTTCCAAGTAGAACAAGTAATGAGAATGAGAAAGCCTGCCACTTCAGAATAACCCGGTGTTCAAGTGATTGTCCTTTGATGTGAGACCCTGTCTCTAGTCTAAAACAATTTGAATTAGAACATATTATAAAATGTAGTGACAAGACTACTCTGGAGCAGTTGTACCCTTCTAACAAGAACCACCTTCTCATTTTTGTTATTCAAATGGTTAGCATTTCAAGGTGAAGATGTCAAAATCATAATTTTAGATGGAACAACTAAGAATGCTCATCACAGCAAAAGACCTCCATTTGAAGTCAACTGTTAGTACACCATTTAATTTTAATCCAATTTTCAGTGATTTAGTCCTTGAAATGAAATATAATTGTAGGAAACATTGTGTAAACTTTTAAATCTTGGAAAAATTATCCCTTCTTTATAAAAAAAAAATATCTCAAAGTTTTACATTCATAGCAACAAAATATTATTCTCACTGTTCTGGGTACTTTCTGAGAAACCGCTTTCACCAAACTAACCCCAAAACCTGGGTTTGAGGACAATTTACAGTTTACTCTCCACTGATGCCCTTACAAAGCTGACCCTGAGATGTCACTGTCTTTGTAAGTATTCCAGGAATGGAGATGAATTTTATTCATGCATTTCCTTCTCTGTGTACTCCATTGATATTTCATAGCAATTCTTTATGTACTCTAGTACATTTATGTACTCTAGTACATCTAGAGATTTCATTGATTATGACAAATTATACCTTGAGGACTCTGTACATGGACAGGAATCTTCATAAGACAATCAATCTGCTTTATTGTATTAGGAGGTGTAGAAGTCCAGTCCAGGCTAATCTCCACTTGGATGAGTACCCTTCAGCAAGTTTTTTCTCATAGCTCTGAGCATTCTTTTAGTAAGTCTGGCTATTTCCATTCTAACAAGTCCAGATGTGAATAGAAGAGCTTACTCGTACTGTGGGTGAAGTAACAACTCAGAATGAAAAATATCACCTTTTAGGAATGCTTTCCTTAGGAACTATAACCTTTCTAAGTAAAACTTCAACACATTTTTGTTCCTCATATTGAAACTGATTTTATAATTTGTCCACATCCTGCAGAAACTTCCAAAACAGAAATATGGTGTTTGTATATGGACTACCTCACACTTAAAGCAGTTTATATTGCATCTTTTACCAGCTGCAGTATAATCAGTTACCTTAGATTTTCTGCTTCTCTCTGAATGGAGTACAACTCACTAACAATTTCACCATTGATGGCTGATAGTGCATTTTTCTGGCAGCAATGACGCAATAAACTGCTTGGAAGATAATGACCACAGACTATAATGAAAGACACTTAGATAGTCTTCTGGTTTTTAGTCGTAATTTTTATCGGACTATGAGAAGACCACTCTGCAGAACGTGCTATTAGGCAGGTGATGCAATTTGACATGGAGAAGTCACTCCAGAGCTTAGAAGTCACATCTTGCAAAAATATAGTCTTGTTTATCTCTGATAATTTCTTAAGACCTTCCCCACTGGGCTCTTTGTTTGGTTGCCTACTTTAGTTGAGGCTATCAGTCAGGTTTGTCATATTCTGCAGTTTACCCGTCCCCCGCCCCGTTTCAATTAAGTGAGGTATTCAAAGTGTGGTCATTAAAATGACTAGATTTGTGCCTTTAAAATTACTCCCCCCCGCCCTTTTTTTCTGATTCAAAATTGTTAAGTATTGCTTGTGCTTGTGCTGTCTAATGAAGTATGGAGCTAAGACTGAGGGAAATCAAGAAAACCATTTTAATCAGGAAATCTTAATAATCTCATTCTGTAAGGATGGTTCTCACTCTTTCACTTTTTGTCCAGATATAGTCAGCTGCCAGGGTAACCAGTCTGGTGTTTTGTTTTAAGAACTCCCTTGATCTTAAAGTCCCTTTATAATGTCCTATTGTATATGAAAATACTGGGCAGTTTGTGAGAAAAAAAAATGTAATAAAAGAATTTTGACTGAGAAGAGACAATCCAAACTTTATGTTTTTGGAACAGAACTGAATGAATAGAAATATTTTCAGTTAAATAAAATAAATTTAATTTCATAAATCAGTCTAAGATTAAATTAATTTGAAGAATTAACAGTCTAGAGCACTATACATTTATTATTTTTTTTTTAAATAGGATGGGTATTTACATGTAGTTTTTAAAAATTTGGATATGGCTTTCCTGCCCATCATGAAAAGAAGTGCCCCTTCTGTTGCTGGATGATGTGAACATGCATAAAAGAGCTCGTTATGTTTGTAAAGGTCTGCAGACTTGATGCTAATGGGAAATAATAGAGAGGAATCCATACTGTTAGGTAGTTTTTTCCTCTTCCAGATATATGACAAAAATTGTAGGTTTTGCTTTGTCTACTTTTGATTATTTTTTTACTTTGCTTGTAGGTTTTCACTTTCAAGAAAGGCATTTGTATATGGCATTATTAATGATAACATATGAGTGTAAAATGCTTAGCTTACATAGCTAGTCAAAATTGCTATCCCATATTACAGTTATTGCTATCTGTTTTTTAATACTTTTGGAACAAGGGGAACACACAGCGGATTTCAGCCCTGATCTCATAAATAGAGCCCACATTCCCACATCGTTAAGTAGATGAAGGCTGAAATAATGGTTTGCCAATCTGTTGAACACCTGCCATGGTGATAGCCATAGCACTGAACCTAGACATTACTCCATATTGTAGTTGCCCAGTCATATGCAGACTTTGGGAAAAATAAAATGCATGATCCAGAACAGCTTGAAAGACCTTCCAACTGGAAATGACAGGAGTATGTATAATCACTTTTCTTCAAAAAATATTAAAAACGGCATTCAACATGCATTGGCCATACAGTGAGTATTCCATTTTCATTTTAAAGGCTTTATTTTATTTTCTACTATGATAAGATTGAATTTTGAAAAAGAATCACTTTGAACTTAAAAAAAATGAACCTCAGCACTGGCCAAAGCATTTTATTGATTTCAAATATTTTTTTCATATTTGTAAGTGAAAGTAATTCTACATGACAGGTTGAAGTGCAAAAATGTGTATACTCTCACTACTGCAGTATTTATGAATTTGGGGAGCAGTAGGAGAGGCAGACTTTGTAGCTTAGCCACATTAACCTCTTTTTCTCAGCCTAAATGCTAAAAGTTTTCTAACCCAAAAATTGTGTATGTTAGCCAAGCTTGAAAACCTAGAAATAGACATGAATTTTTGAGTATGCTCTTGAATCTTGTTTTCAGGTGTCATAGGGTCGGTTAATGAATAGCCATTAATATAGTTTATAACCTATTTATGGCCATTATTTTGAATATAGTGAAGCAAGTTGCTATTGAATTCATAGAATAAATAGAATGAAAAAGAAGACCCACAGCTTACGAATCATGTTGTGAGTATGTAAAAATCCATTTGAAACCAAGGTGAAAGATGTGTGCTTAGCATATTAGAAAATCAAACAGAGGAAGTGTAGCATTATATTTCAGTTTTGGGGAAAAAAAACTATATTTTGCTATTCAAAGACAGCCTGTAATCAAGTCTCGATGGTTGTCCTTGGGGGGTTAGGAAACATCTAAACTTAAGCATTTTCAGAATCTGCAGCTGATCAGAAAGAAACATTTAAGACATTGTACTAAATGCATTGGGCATTTGCAATGCATTGTTTTCATTTACATATTTTTGTTAGAAGGAGAAAACTGAGATGTCTTGACAGGCCTGACGTGCTAGAGAATGGAATAGGGACACTGGTATAAAACAGCAGGGATTTGCCTGCCTTTTATACTTTTATAGGAATGTTTCTTAAACTCCTATCCGTTCTTGCAAGCTGCCAGGAAAAATCGCACATATCCAATGCTGAGAAAAGTCACTGTATATTCTCTTTAAATATCAACAATCTTTTGTGATTGCAGGCTTTTAAATATTCTTTTATTTCTTTCTTTTTTACTTTTGAGGTCATGATGGCACTTCTGGTTAACATTTTACGTTTTGATATGGCCTTATACTGGCATTTAGCACAGCTCAGAAGTTGTGCACTTGTCAAAACAATAAAAATCTGCAGCATATATGATTTTTTTAGAAATGTCTAAGTATCATTAGCATCAACAGGAAAGAGAGTGACAAGCAAATATAAAATAAAAGTACAGTTTTTGCTTATAGGTATCTGCAAAAGTCATCTTAATTTAATACAGTGCTAAATATAAAATGACAATATTTTACTTGAAATGAAGAAATATATGTCCTAATAGGTGATGGGCCAAAGCAGTAATAATTTTAATCATAAAAGACACTTAAGCAGCATGATCTCAGATAAATACATCAGAATCTTTTACTGTGAGTTACTGGCTTTTTTAGGTAGATTATTGTAGTGAGAGCAGATGGTCTCAGTTTATGCCTTTTGTTCTGCACAATTATTGATGTGGATGCTAATATGAGACAATAAGTGGGCTATTTTTTGTCTATAATTGACATTAAATGGGTAATATTGAGGAAGCATTATGACTAGCTGACAGATTCAAATCCATGTGGTCCTTACTAAAAATCACGCAAGTTCAGAATGTTGTAGCCAAATTACCACCATAATTATCCACACACAAAAGAAAACAGAACAAAGAATCAGCAGGGAGAAAAATCTTTCAAGGGTATTTATGGTCTGCAAAGTACCACAGACAGTAAAATTTCGAATAGAGAGATGTGGCATTCAAGAATCCGTCCATCCTCCTGTACCAATAGTTGTATATGCACCCTGACATGGGCATGTGCCCTACCGACACAGCTGTTGCAGTTCTCTTATGTACAAATACCTGCTTGTGTACACAGAGTCACTTTCTGCAAGCATCAATTTCCAGACAGGAAGACGAAGTTTTTGCCCTATTAGGACTACACCTTCTTTGTATCTACTAAACAGCAAAATTAAATCAGTCCAGGCTTGCTTATAATCAGCAATATTATTTACTCTCTTGTTTCAGAGTTGTTAATGGTGAACAAGTGAGAATCAGGAAGCCTGAAGGTCTTCTGTGTTTGTTATTTTTTTCAACACAGGGAATGTTTGAAATGGTTTTTTTAGTAAAAAAGTCATTGTTTAACCTGTACATTAGTATAATTAAGAGTGAGAATACATTTCTTACTGAAAAGAGGAATCTATTTCTGGAAGATTTAGGACCAGGTTAAACTAATATCTGTCAGATATGTCACAGGGAGAGCTGATCCTGCCAGAGGCACGAGGTGGACAATATAGTCTCTTGAGATTCCTTCCAAGATCATTTTCTGTGATTCTGTAATGTACTGTAGTAGGCTTTGACCAAGAAAAACAAAAGATTGAATTTAACTTGGTATTTTAAAGTTTTAGTACATAACTGAAATCTGTAATACCCTCTAGCTCACATACAAATCTCAGAAATACTGAGACACGTATATTAAGCATAGCTATACATTTGTTAGATGTGCCTTAATTTTCTCCTTTACTTTAGCTTTAGGATGATTATATGCTTGAACTGGATCTACCCTGATTTTAGCAGTCTGTGATGAAGAAAAAAGGGTTAGCAAAGCTAATGTGAAATCCCAATCATGTTCATATCAGCAGAGGTTTGATAGTGCCTTTTTTTTTTTTACTCTGATGTTTAATACAAATGAGTTTTCCTACTGATGAATTTTATAAGGCAGATCAGCAACAGAAGTCGTACGAATATTATAATATATGGATAATCATTGGGATCATATTTTTTTTCTTCAGGAAACAGACTCTTCTCCCCAAGGTATTTCAAATTGAGAGGCAACGGACTGTCTGAGAAGAAAGTCAGTGTAGTTTAAGATTTAGCACCAGGATGCTGAAAAGGGTTTGGACTCCACAGCCACGCACAAGTCCTAGGCTTAAAAAAAATTGTTACAATAATAATGTTTTAGCATGATATCTCTGTCATTTTGGCAAATCGCAGAACCTGTTTCAGTATTCTGTATTTTTGAGAAGATGGATTATTAAGCTTGTTTACTTTAGACAGAAGGTTGCGAAATACAATTTAAGAGTGTCTTTTGCAAGAAGTTTCCTTAAAAATGTGAGATATTATTCAATTGCTATATAAGACCTTCTAATTTCAAATATTTTGATGCATTCAGTTAAAAGTAAATAATCTGTACTATAACACATGCTTATGTTAGATACTGTGCAAGCATCACAAAAACCCTTCACATGCTTCTGATATTCATATTTTCTGGCAGCTGGACACACTTAGCCTTCATATTCTTAAGACAGCTGTATATTTTGCTAATTCTGCAGTTCTTGTATGAAATTATTCCTTAATGGTAATGTGCATTTACATGTAAAATCTCATCTTAGGCTATTATATACTTCTGTGTTATCCTGAGGGGGCGTAAATAGGCAGAGCTTGGTTGAGTTCAGTGGAAGTTTGTCAATATGCATCTGCTTGGTAGCTGCTTGCTTATTTTTGAAGCAATATGTAATTTAGGAAGATCAAGAATGGGTTTTGTAAATAGGCACTATAATATTTACCTTTTCTTTAGATGACAGCTAAAACGTACACATAACACGAGAATGTTTATTTATTATGATGAGACATTACATACCAGGTTCTAGAGAGAACTAAAATTGAAATGGTGCTGTTCTGTCTTGCTGCATTTAATTTCTGAAAGATTCATCTTTCAAGTGAAAATTTTCCATCAAGGGAATTACAGTTAGCCTTTGTATTGAGTGTGCAGTGATTTACCTTGTCCATATCTTGGTCTATGATTCCATTGACCTTTGAGTGAAAGCTATCGGTAGGGGAAGAAGGTGGGGACAATGCCTTATCCGCTGCCACTGATTTAAATAGGAATCTGTGTGCTTGCACTTGTAATCAGATCTTTATATTTTATTCAATTAAAAATCCCATCCTTTTCATGTCTCAGTTGTTTTTCTTATTCAATGGGACTTTTGTTTTTTAGGGTTTTGTGCATGCAATATTAAGATAAATTTTACCTATAAACATGATCAAGTTTACTTGCAAATTGAAACTCAACGGCAGGTTAGTGATACAAAGCTGCCCTTGTATTTCATGTACATATTTTTCCTTCTGACTTCAGTGTGAACTGCACATCATCCAAGGGCAGAATGATAGAAGGCTTACAACTTCTCACTTTAAATGAAAACTCACATAATAAGTAACTTTGATATGTGTACAGAAAATCATGCTCTTTTCTAAGTTCTGGAGACATCTTCTGTTTTCTTAAATAATTTTAAATCAAATCAAATCCTTTTGTTTCTAATATTTTTACTTTATCATAGAGAGATCACTATGTAATTATTTCTGTAGTGTGTTGTGTCACCTGCTATCCCAAAAGTTTAAATAATGTAATGTATGCACTTAAAACCAAACAATATAAAAGGGAAGCTCCTGCTCTGGCTTGGTTTGTCGCAGAAGAGAACAGATTTCAGACTGTAGCTTATGAAAGGAACGTTTTTGAGCCTTTTTGAACAAGTTTTATTACACATACAGTTCACAGTTGTCAGAATTATGCAGTCAAATACTTACATTATCCAAAAGAGATTAACAACCATCCTGCATCCCATCTCTACAGGGGAAAAAAAATATTTTTAAGTGAAGGACTGAGTAGATGGAATTATACTGTTAGCCTAACAGTGTTGACATAGCAGTCTTTGATTATCTTTTTTCTGCAAAAGCTCCAGTGGACATCAGTGGACATCATACTTACAAATACGTTAGGGGCAGGTGTCAAGAGGATGGGGCCAGCCTCTTCTCAGTGGTGCCCAGTGACAGGACAAGGGGCAACAGGCACAAACTGAAACATGGGAAGTTCCATCTGAATATGAGAAAAAGCTTCTTTACTTTGAGGGTGACAGAGCACTGGAACAGGCTGCCCAGGGAAGTTGTGAAGTCTCCTTCTCTGGAGATATTCAAAACCCGCCTGGATGTGACCCTGTGCAACATGCTCTAGGTGAACCTGCTTTAGCAGGGGGTTGGACTAGATGATCTCTAGAGGTGCCTTCCAACCCCAACCGTTCTGTGATTCTGTGATTCTGTGATCAGTTATTAATGTTCTGAAATGACTGTTAGGTCTGAAGAAAAGAAGGCTCAGGTGAATCTTATGAATGTGTATAAATGCTTCAAGGAAGGGAATGAAGGCAAGTAAGTCAGAATTCTCAGTAGTGCCCACCAACAGCACAACAGACAATGGGCACATGAAATTCCATCTAAAAAGAAAAAAACTCTTTTTTACCATGAGGCTGGTCAACCAAGTTGCCCAGAGAGGTTGTTAAGTCTGCATCTGTGGAGATATTCAAAACCCAACAAGACACAGTCCTGGACAACCTGCCCTAGCTAGTCTTGCTTGAGCCTGTGGGTTGGACTAGATGATCTCAGGAAGTCCCTTCCAGTCTCGACCTTTCTGTGATGCTGTGATCTAAAGTCCTACACAGTTGTTATGTTCTTACGTTGCCCTTCAGTCTACCACTACAAGACATTTCCTTAGCAGCAGGACATCTTTTATTGTTTCAGGGGCAAATTTAGCCCTTCACTGCTTGCAAGTGTTCTGCAAGTGAGAATTCAAATAAAAGCTTGCAGATCATATAAGAATTTGAAAATAAAAAGTTTCTACCACAACTAGAAGACAAGGGGAAAGGCTTTTTGGATTAAAAAAAAAATTTCTATAAAATTAAAAAATCATATGATTTAAAAATTAAAATAAGGTAGTTAAAACTCCCTTCTGGCTAAAAAAATAAACCAACCAAAAAACCCCAAAAGAACAAAATTACCTTAGTCAAGAACAGCTAGATTTTTCTGCTTTTATTCATATTTTCAAACAATTGTGCTCTGCACTTGAGATTCAAATTTGACATACTCTCTATTCGGCAAACTCTGCAGCTCTATCCCTAAAGAAACAATTCATTTATCTTATGCAAATGAATTTCTAGTAGCTATGTGGGATTCTTTAAAAATGCCATTTCGATTCTCTAATACTTCTTTGACCAGAGACAATGTCAAAGGGGATTTTAATGACACCGGTTTTGGATGGGAATCTTCCAATCTGAGCAGCACATACCTGTTATTTTGATGACAACAGTTCAGTTTACAGACACATTAACAAGTAAAACAAAAAAGAAAAATCTGTGTTAATACAACCAACATGCAGCTACTCTATTACTCCTTGTCTTCTCAATACAGAGTCCTAACATTTTCCCTACCAATTTTTAGCGCAGACCTGAACTTACTGCATAATGAATGCTAAATTGTAAAAATAGTCTGGCTAAAACAGACATCTAACCTGTAGGATATGTGTCTACTATGACACCTGGAGTGCTTTTGAGCATTCTCTGGCTGCATCTTGACTCCCAAATTGGATGAGAAACAGGCACACATCAGCTTTGCTCTCCATCAGTAAATAGAGAGTTCACAGTTGCCAAAATTGCCATCTTATCCTTAAATCTAAAAGCAACGATTCTTTCATCCCCACTTCTAAAGGGAAAGAAAACTTTCCTGGAGATGCATTGTGGTATCATATACAGAAAAACAGTGATAACACAACACCATTGACAGAGCAGACTTTGCATGATGGCCACTTACAGGTAGTAGTAGAGAGCACAGGACATCCACCCTGATCTCCTGCAGAAAAAAACCTGGACTCACATCTTTGCAGGGAGCAGGATGTCATCCTCTCTTCTGGATGACAAGGGATGAGAACTCCAGGGCTCACCATAGAGTGTACCTGTCCCAGTCACAATGTATCTGAGGCAGCCTAATTCCCTTTCCTTTTATCTTCAAACTTTGTTTACAATTCTGACAAAACAAGTCAGTCATTACAGCTTGATTTTCAACAGCTTAAAAAGGTGCACTTTGATTGCACTTTGCTTTGGAAAAATAAGGTTTCTAAATTAGTTTCAGAACTTCACACCTCACACCATATTTTGTATCTTATCTGTCAAAAATGAAGAAACACAAACCAAAAGTATTCTTTTCTGTGCTAATTCCAAAGACTTCATGAATGAACTATTGTTAGAAGGCATTTTTTTTTCTTATATAGCTTACATTTAGTGAGCCTTCAACACACCTAATATGGTGCAGTTAATCTGAAATGAGTTAGCTCAAAATATAGTCAAAATATATTCGTTTGCTTGTGAGGGGAACTCTGTTGGATCAAAGTCCAAAACACACTAGAACAACTTCAAAGTGGGATATAGACACTATGAATTCTTAATATGTCTCTTTGTGACAAATCTTTGTATTTCACTATAAAATCTGGGCACTAACAGGAATAAAAGAAAGCCATCAACCCCAGAGAAATAACACTTCTGGCTTATGAAGGCTTTCTAACCAAACATCAAGCAGCACTAGAGATGGATCAAAGCATGTTAATAAAATCTATTGGCTTTGTGACTGTGTTTCAGCATTCTGTCACCTTATTCAGGTAACATTCACTATGCTATAAAGATAAATAGCTTATCTATTTCAGAGATCCCTTCTTTTATTTTTCTAATACAGTTATGAAATAATCACCATTTTGCATTACATTGAAAATTGTAAGAAATATGTGAGCATATGCTATGTATTACACCACATATACACTTGAAAATCCACAAATGTTTTCTGTTGATTTGAAATCCCCACTCACTTATTTTTTCTGAAGACAGAAATAGCTTGTATATGTTCATGGAAGCCTCTGATGGTTATCAGGCAGCTTGTTTACTTTTAATTTTAGTTATTACCATTAACACCTAGAGAACAACATGATGAGCCCACTGATGCAGGCACATAGATTCTTGGAAGGATACACACATGGGAAACAAGAGCCATCGTTCTTTACAGACAACACTGCACTTATTTTACAGCATTGTTCAGACCTAGGTCTGCATGGAGGAGGAAGATAGCAGCCTCAGCTTCCCCTTGCCTTTGTTCCCTCCCCTAGAGTTGTTATCTTTCTCTGGTTTCTGTCCATCATCTCCTTTTCCAATGCTGTACATGCTGCAAGTGTGTATGGTCCCTTTGCACACCTAAGCAAGGATCACTAAGGTGGTGTGGCAGACGACAGGCTCTTCAGATTACATCTCAAAAGGCATTTGAGTACAGTGTTGTAGTTGAGTTTTCAGTAGTGTCCTGGTTTGGCCTAAACCAGGCCAAATTTCCTTTCAGTGATTTTTACTTTCAGCTAAGTCTCTTCTAAGTAACTGCACTTTCTGAAACTAACTGCATGTTTTGCAGACAGTGTCTGCTTCTAGGACTGATAATGCTCGAAGTTTGTAGTTATCACTGAGGCACCAGTAGGGATGATATTCAGAAAGGCTCTTGCTGTACTTATTCCTAGAGAAACCAAGGTCACTGCTAAATTCCTCACTGCTTACAAGTGAAGAGCTGAAGGGGGGTTGCACCTGCAGGGAGGAGCGGACAGGGCAGGTGACCCAAAATTGACCAACGAAGGTATTCTATCCCATACACGTCATCCTCAGTATAAAGCGGGGGAATCACAAGGGTCTCGCGCTCTTTCTGCTATGGCCGGTGTCCAAAGAGGACTCTGTCAGTTTTCCTGTTGCCCCCGATCCCGATCCGTGCATCCCTGAATCCAGCTCTCGACCATCGCTAGGCCCAGCCTGGGCCTTCCCGGAGCCTGCCCTGCAGTGCTGGTGGTGATGTGATCAACATCGGGGGAGCTCGGTTTTGGTTTTGTATATATTTGTATATATTTATATATATATTTGATTACTCCAATATTATTATTATACTTTTTTTCATTATTATAGTTTATGAAAACTGTTTTAACTTTCCAACCCGGAAGTCTCTCTCCCTTTTCCCTTTCCCTTTGGGGAGGGCGGGGGGATAACAGAGAGCATCTGCCACAGGTTTAATAGCCGGCACAGCTTTAAACCATGACAAGTAGAAATGTGATTAACAGCAATTAATTGAGTAGTTAAATTCCTTCTAATATGCTAAAAGGGGAGGCATCCAGGTATGCAAGAAAGCAATTCACGAAAGCTTTAGGAAACCTTAAGAAATTTGGAGAAAGAGAGCCTAAAATGTTTTGTTGTTTTTTTTTTTCCTCCTCTCTCTACTTTACAGGCTTGCCTGAAATGCTGTGTTACCAGGATCCAAAGATCAAACCTACTTATTTCCTTAGAAACCTGTGGCAACAATTTCTAGAGGTGAGCAGACCAGCCTAGCAGCCCACCACTGCTAGGTCCTGTTTCCCCACTGACTCTCTCCCTCCCTGCTGCCAGCCACATGCTTTCCTGATTTGTCTGACACCCCTCTGGTCCTTGCCAAATCCCTTACTGAGCCTTCTCAACTCAGTAACTCAGAGGAAATAAAAAAGAGGATAATTAGGGATTAATTAGATGAACTGACTTGTGGATGTCCAGCAGGCATTGGGGAGGGTCAGAATGGTATAGCTAGGAGCATGGAAAGGCAAGTGATGCTGTGCCTTTCTAACAACCGTAAGACTTCAGATGCTCTGAAAACCTCAACCTAAGCTGCCTCTTAAAATCAGACAGAAGACAGCAAGAAGAAAGAGGGGGACCAGTTCCAGACTTCCAGATAATTTCTGCTGTTTATACAGCAAAAGGATCTGTAACCTCACATCACTTCCCTCAAGTAAATAAAGTCAAGTAATTAAACAATAAGTAGATTGCATTACTAATATAATAATTATTATTTATTAATAATTATAGTCAGACTCCTTCCTAAAATAGAATACGTATAACATTTACATGAGTTAGCATGATGTGATTAGACCAAATTCATAGTCTTTGGGACCTGAAAACCAAATTAGATGCTTATGAGACTTTTTGGGTGGGTTTGATATTTTTCCCCCTTCCTAGTTTACCCATTTGCCCTGACTTGCACACACAGTTTGCCACAGGCAGAGTGCTGACAACAAAGTCTATGCATTGAAAAATATGCTTAATATAGCTCTAATGTAAGTAAGAGACTGTAAGCACAGACAAATCCTAATGGTATGTTGCACATTTCTGTCTTTGTTCCCAGGTCAGGCACAGGTCATTGGTGTAGTGCCCAGTGACGGGGGAATGGTGTGGCTAAGGATATTATATCACCATTTCAGAACAGGATCTCTGACATCCAATATTTCACCAAGGTGTCATCACATCTAGAGAAAGTCAGGAATGCTCCTGGCCTTTGTGATTTATAGCGCTTCAAGTTAGCTTGTAATTTGAACAACGTTCATTGTGTTTCCAACTCTCCCTGAGGAAAAATATTTTATTTTGCTGAAAAATTATTGCAACAAATTGTTAAAAGTATTTCTTAGATAGTGGCAGTGAACCTTTTATTTCATTTGATCATGTAGAAGTGATTTGCATTTTTGTGTTTTGCTTACATTACCTGTCTAATGAAAGTGTTTTGAAAACATGTCAGCTTTGATACAACATTTCTGGTTGATGAATGCTGGTTTTGGGCAACTACTAACCAATTACTCTAACTTCTTTTCGTTTCCTGGTGGCCCAGGGGTGGTCATATAGTATCATACAGAAAAAAAAAAAGCAACCATAAAACATAGTACTTTATAAAAATTGTATAATGTGGAGCTTTCCGATCTCACATATTAGTGTTTTACCGTGCCTTTTTTTCATTCTCTATTACTGATCTGTCTTATTTTATTAGCATAAATTAAATAAAATTTTGAATGAACATATTTGCAGTAGTTCTCCAGAGCAAACAAAATGAAATCTGCCAATTCATTTTGTAAATAGGCCTTGGTTACATTTTACACTTACTCCATATTCATACTCTTTTAAGAGGATTTGCAGATGGCAAACTACATACAGATTGTTGAGAAAACTCTAGAATTATCATCTGAAAATGTTCCCATAGTCACGCATTCTCACTGATACCTCTGCATATTCATAAGCTTTTGGGAATTTGCACTGAGCACTTAATGCATCCCATCCACCTCTCCTCCATCACGCCCCAACCTGCACAGAGACTGGATTGTCATTCATTTCCTTTATTAGAAGTACTCTTGTGCCTGAAGAATATGCCTTATCTTCAGCAATCATATGTTGCCACACTAAGTACATTGCACAAATATTTATGTGGAGAACACAAAACCTCCATGAGCATTGTCTTCTTTTCTAAAGATGAAAATTTCACAGTTTTAATAAACCAAATGTGTACATAATGGAGACATCTTGAATGTTTAAGTAGGGTAAATGACTGTGTTTGAGACACAAAAAAATCCTGTCGTTGTGATTAGTAATATTTGATTGAAAATCAATTTTTAAAATAGAAAGCAATAGTCTGGGAAGCATTAGAAAAACCTGGATGCTCAGTATCCTATTGTACTCTGATAAAGAGCATGCCCCTGACATTTCCGTAGATACCAGTGTCCTAACTCTCACTACTGCCTGTGAGACACCCATTTCATATAATGTCATTGTTATTTCTGGACAGTGAACGTCATCACCTTACTGAAATTTGCTAAGTGTGCAAACAATTACATGCTTACAAAAGAGAGACAGAGAACTACATTATGCATTTTCAATCAATTTTTACCTTCATATCTAGGGAGGGAGGGGAAACGTGTATCTGCATGGCAAAAGTTTTATCACTGGATTACAATGATATTTAGATGTCTTTTCTTGATGAACTGCTCTCCTTTTGAGATTTTTCTTTAAAAAAGAGACATAATTTTAGAGCACTGAGAGAAAAGAAAGTAGCTCATTCTATTAGAAACTTGGCAAATTACAAATTTGTCAACTTTATAATTTTTTTCCTGCCAAGATACAATAGATATTGATGTTTCTGTGGATGTTTGTGTCTACTTTAATCTCATGCTTTCTCACTTTGCATCCCTCACTATGGAATTCAGATCACAGACCTTGCTTTTAAATGAGGCCTGAAACTGTCAAGCTCTTTGATGTATGTGAGATTTTATGTAAGTGTCCATTTGCAAATGCATTGCTCAAATGTGTGAGTTACCTTTCCATGTAAACAATTGCTGAAAGAGGGCCCAAAGGAGGTTTTACACACCAGAATTTTATTAATTTATCTTGTTCTGCACCAACTTGGTAGATTACAGACTATGCTTGCGGACTCCTTGAGCAAGTGTTTACTAAGGAAAACGTCAGCACAGCTGAGCGTGGATCTGCAGCAGTGACAAACTCATTAGCTTATTCAGCATCTTTAGTCTGTTAATTGATAAATACTTATGCATCTGAAATGCAAGGTTTACAACTGCCAGTCATGCTCATTTATTATAGACCACCAAAAGCCAATTGCCTAAGGACTTTTCAGCTATGTTTTTTTTCAATATTGTATTGATTTTGCAATAATCATACATTTGATGGAACCAACATAGGAATATTGGAAGATGTATGTCTAACAAATCATGCAATATATTTGCCAATAGGTAACACATCACCAGTCAGCTTTTAGAAAACCTGAAGCAATATACAATTTCCTGTGCATAAAGGTTTATCCTGTTTAGGACCAATAAGCAACAGTGCAATACAAATTAATCTGCACTTCTATCATTTCATCTGGTGACAACAGAGTACTATACAAATAACAAGGGCTGAACATTCGCTCTTCAGATATTTTCCAGGTGCTCAGAATAAAGAAAATGGAAGATCATGGAGGCTGAAATAGGCAATCTATTCGCACCATCTAACTTCAGTCATCTAACTACCTGAATTGGGAACCTGGACTATCTAATGATGTCTCCAGAGAGCAATGCGAAATACCAAGGCTCTGCTCTCATTTTCAGCCTCAGGTGCTCCGGAGTGCTCCAGGGAGCTCTGACTGCAAAAGGTGCCCCAGCTCCTCACTCAGGTACCTCGTTCAGATTGGACTACTGTGCCAACGTCTTCAGTTGTGATGCAGTAATTTGCTTCTTACTGCTTAGGTGTGTTTTGCTTTGCTGTATGAACTGGTAGAGAGGAAAAGTAGAACTACAGCTCTGTTCACTTGGAATAATTTGTGGAGCACTACCCTGCAGCAGTCTGTACCTCTGCATATGTGGCTCCACAGGCTCCTGCTTTGTCCTTCCACTTGTTTTAATTGTGGCATGCAGGCAGACACTTTTTTAAAACAACCAGTGTTTTTATTTTTCTTGCCTCTTTTCTTGGGGATTTCTCTCTGTCCGTTCTGTTCACTTCTAATACTGCTAATTGGCACCTATGCTGTGCTGTGCCATTCCTCCTTAAAACAGCTGTACGTAATTAATCCAAAATTACTTCTTCATTTCATTTGACCATAATAATAAAAAAATCTCATTTTTTTCCCAGTGTATATATACTGATATCTATCTGATGTATTTATTTTTTAATTAAACCCTCCCCCCCAAACATGTTAGTATTAGATCTTCTACATTCATTCAGAACACCCTTAGTTGTTGCTGGGAAGACATAAGAATTCAAATAAGAGTGAGATCATCAACTATAGCTGCAGAAAATAGTCATCTGCTAGTCACAAACCTTTCAGCCAGATATCTTTAAACTCATTCTCCAAGATAAATACATTTTGATATAATCAAAGAAAGAGTACTAATAATACTCTAACTTCAAAGTGAAGTTTGATAACAGAAGGGGAAGCCAAGTAGGATACAGCTGAAGGACCCTAGACAAAGTGAAATTGAGTTGGTCCTTGCTGATATGGCATCATCAGACATCCTCAGGGATGGATAAGACATATTTTGTTGTAACTACAGGCTGTGAGAAGTTCTATATTAATATGATAATGCATATCTCTAAGAATAGCATGTCCCCCACTGTTCTAAATAATTCATATTCTTAGGCCTCCTTACTCCTGTTTTTTGTAGATGTGCATTTGTAACAGTTTCTGGAACAAGAATTCTTTGAAAAATCTGTTTCTGTTTCTCCTCTTTAAGTTCTTTTTAGAACATGAACAGAAGTATTCCTCATTTTAATACAGATAATTGTATTTTTTTATAACACTAAATTTCTCTGTCTTCAAATTAGGCTCTGTGGAAAACTGACAGTTCTAAGATAACCTTCATGTGGTCACTGGAGATGTTGCTTTAACAATGATAAATTATTAGTCACACTTAGAGCAGTGATATTTGGTCTACTTTCTGTATTTTTAACTATAAAGAGTTCTGTGCCTAAAGCAGTGTAACACAATACTTTGCAGTAGAATAGGTGATATTGAATTTCATCATCCTTTTGAGAAGCGCAGAACACAGACATAAATGATGGAAAAGGAAGTTGGGAAGAAGAACGGGAAGAGTTAGTCATATTTTGGAAAGTGAAGGTAAAAGAAATGGGCTGAGATTTAAACAGGATTCTGAATTGAGTCGATGGAAAGAGTGGGTGATACATGGACAGGACTTGCTCTCTCTCACTAGCTAAAATGGTCTGACATTGGAGTATAAGCTCATGCTTATCCTGAAATCACTCTTTTCCTCATGCACAGTAAAAAAAAAAAAAAAAAAAAAAAGAGACAGAAATACTGTCCCACTCCACTCAAATTCCCAGTATCCTCTAGGTGTCTACCAGTACAACTTGGGCTAAAACTCCCTATCTTCACTCAACACTGAAGAAGTGGAGCTAGTTGCTGACTTATGACATGTTCTGCCATATGGAAGGGGAACTGGGTTCCTACTTTTTAAAAAAGGGAGAAAATAAAACCAAAACATCCCTGAAAAGATATATTTTCTGCTGCTGTCCCCAAAGAAATATGATTTTCAAAGTAAGTGACAATTCTTCCTGGAGGCTCTCTGCTCTGTGTCCTTCCCTCGTGGCAGCAGCCAGATGAACCATGTTGTTATTGTCCCGGTGGGAGAAACAGATATCAGAGATCATACAAAATATGCTCCTCAGCTACATACTTCATTAGAAATGTAGTCAATGTCTGACCCCAGCAACAGTACTTGGCAGCTTTGCCAATACTAGCCAGTCCTAGTGCTCCGGTATCACGCCTGAATTGGAGTGATTGTGTGCCACAGCCGCACAAATGCCAGAGTGGGGAAAAAAAAAAATACTTCTAGCAGTCTTGTAGGAAGTGATAACTTCAAAGGCAGTATTACAGCTACAGGGTTTTGAGGAAAGGAGAAAAGATTTAAGACCAATAATGCCAGAGAAGAATTTGTGCATGAATGGCATAGAAACAAAACAAGTATTTCTAAGAAATGTGATGAAAAGAGCATACTAGCACCTTTAAATGCATGTTTTTGGATTAATAGTGCCCTAGTAAAATGTTTTAATGGGCAAGTTTGGCGGGTTTGGGAGGAGTGCTAAGATAAAACACAAGTTATTGAAAAACTAAGTTTGAGGCCCTGATACCCTATTGAGGCACTGTTTTCTGTTTGTTTGGTTTGGTTTTTTTTTGACAGAAGACACTTTTTCCCAACACTAGCCTATATAGACAGCTTCAGGCACTATACTTGGCTGAAAGAAACACGTTGCTGCCAACCTGTAAACTTCTATCAGTTTACAACCTTAGCTAATCTTAACAATATTTGTGTTCCTACCAGTATAGAAACATCAAAGGTCTGAAATGCTTTCAAATAGAAGTACATGAATCATACATTTTTACTGAACTAAATTGTAGGTATGAAGCAGCATTCTATCCCTACTGAAATCCATTATTGTGCTTTCCATTCACAGTATGGGTTTATCACAGACAATCATAGTGGACAAAAGCAGAATTTGTCAGAAGAAACCCTGTAGATTCAACCCACTCTGTTCTTTATAATGAATAGAATTTATTTATTTTGGCAACCTACAGGCTTTTGACATCATTGCCAGTACATGGTCTATGCATTTGGGTTTCAGTGGGAAGCTAGGCAAAGGTAGAGAGATGGAAAGAGTTTTTATCACAGAGCAAGTTCCGATATACATGTTGATGATGTTTCAGCTTACTAAGAATGTTCATGATGAGAAGAATTTTGTTATTTTTGTCTGCAGAAATACAACAGTATCTGTTGGAACAGACTTTTCTGGCAAAAGTAAATAAAATTACACCTCCTTATTTCCTTTCTTTCCTTCCTTCCTTTCTCAGGCTGCCACTTTATCTGTTGGAAAAATTAAATACTGAGGATTTTTTCTTTTTGTGATCTACTCCCTCCTCAAACAACGCCTTTTAAAAGTCTACTTGATTGCATGTGTAAATCTTTTCCTCTGATGGGGTTCAAATGCCTTAAGTTATGGCAACAACAGTAGCTGAAAGTTTGTCTTCCTCTTTCATGACCCAAAAATGCACATTGTAGTGGACTTAATGAGAATGTCATTGACAGGAAAATGCCAAAGACCTGTTAGAGAGTAACTAGACTGATAAACTGGTGGTATGGTTACAGAAAAACTTCAGCGTGTTTTTGAAGTCAGTCATCTGATCATCCCCTTATGCTGTGCTTTGCTTGACTCCCCTGATCATTTCCTTTCTGATGAAACTCAAATAGTACATGTTCCCCAAGGATGCACGGAATGTCCTTCAAATAGTAATGGTCATTTGGTCAACAGGGTCCAGCTGCAGCAGGTGTGAAATAGATGTGCAGGGAATGGATGTAAGCTCCTCCACACTATTTCATTTGGTAGATCAGTCCCTCTCTGGGTTGTGTGATCTGCTAATGCAAACTTAGCCTCTCTATTCTACAATACATGGCCACAAGACTGAATCCTTACTGGATTTTTGCAGTCCACCATACCACAATGCTCCAATCCTTATGTTTTTTTTGTAACATGTCTACCCTCTGAGCATGAGAGTACTTTAAACAAGAAGCATGTGTTTGAAATGTGCTACTACAAATATCCAGGGCACATAGCTTTAAGGAAATAAGAGTTCTTTTCTTGTTTGCTCAAAAATCTGAAAATCCTTCTCTCTAAAGGAAATCTCCTTATACATACACAGGCAATATACAGACAAGCCAGATTTCACTACATATTGATCCGACCTCAAAGCATTCTGCTTAAAAATTTGTGTGGACAATCTTTTTTATATAGGAAAAGTAAAGAGTGAAACTACTACCAGTCTCTGACAGTTTCATACTGGGAAACTTGACTTCATAATGTTCGGGTTACGGTCCCTCAAAATAATATAAAACAGTGTAATAAATTTTAAATTATTTTACTTAACACTATAGTGAAAATAAACACTTTAGGTCCACAGAAAAAAGTAATTTCTCACACCATTTTTTAAATTGGCTAACTTTTGTTTTGTTTATTTTTAATTACTTGTGATATGACCTGAGAAATTTAATTATTTCTCTGAAAAACATGGTAGACCTCAGTGATTTTTCTTCTGACTTAAGTATCCAGAAGAATGTGAACTAATACTTAAAAATCTCCACACGAACACCAGCCATAGCTACTTTCTGTGGGTAATGAGAGTTGGGAGGTGTGGTTTCATGCACGTGTGGCTCTTTTAGGGTCTTCTTTAAAGTGTTTTATAGTGGTCCTTCCTATCTCCCGTTCAAAAATATAGGAACAGAACCAATTAAATAATGACTCCTTAGGTATTCACCTAACCAGAGAAGTTGAGAAATCACAGAATCACAGAATCAACCAGGTTGGAAGAGACCTCAGGGATCATCGAGTCCAACCATTGCCTTACACCACCATGTCAACTAGACCATGGCACTAAGCGCCATGTCCAGTCTTTTCTTAAACACATCCAGAGATGGTGACTCTACCACCTCCCTGGGCAGCCCATTCCAATGTCTAATAACCCTTTCTGAAAAGAAATTCTTCCTAATGTCCAACCTGAACCTCCCCTGGCGAAGCCTGAGGCTATGTCCTCTTGTCCTATCGCTAGTTGCCCGGGACAAGAGGCCAACTCCCACTTCACTACAACCTCCCTTCAGGTAGTTGTAGACTGCAATAAGGTCACCTCTGAGCCTCCTCTTCTCCAGGCTGAACAACCCCAGCTCCCTCAGCCGTTCCTCATAGTTCAGACCCTCCAGACCCTTCACCAGCTTGGTCGCCCTCCTCTGGACTCGCTCCAACACCTCAACATCTTTCTTGAAGTGTGGGGCCCAGAACTGGACACAGTACTCAAGGTGTGGCCTCACCAGTGCCAAGTACAGAGGGACGATCACTTCCCTAGACTGGCTGGCTACACTATTCCTAATAGAGGCCAGGATGCCATTGCCTTCTTGGCCACCTGGGCACACTGCTGGCTCACGTTTAGCTGGCTGTCGATCAGCACCCCCAGGTCTCTTTCCACCGGGCCACTTTCTAACCACTCTTCCTCCAGACTGTAGAGCTGCATGGGGTTGTTGTGGCCCAAGTGTAAGACCCAGCACTTGTTCTTGTTGAACCTCATGCCGTTGGTCTCGGCCCATCTATCTAACCTGTCCAGATCCCTCTGTAGGGCCTTCCTACCCTCCAGCAGATCGACACTCCCACCCAGCTTGGTGTCATCTGCAAATTTGCTGAGGGTGCACTCAATCCCTACGCCTAGATCTTCTATAAAGATATTGAAGAGCACTGGCCCCAGAACTGAGCCCTGGGGAACACCGCTAGTGACCGGCCGCCACTTGGACTTTGCCCCATTCACCACCACTCTCTGGGCTCGGCCATCCAGACAGTTTTTAACCCATTTAAGAGTCCACCCATCCAAGCCCCGGGCAGTCAGTTTGTCTAGGAGGATGCTGTGGGAGACAGTGTCGAATGCCTTACTGAAGTCTAGATAGACTACATCCACAGCCCTGCCCTCATCTACTAAGCGGGTCACTTGGTCATAGAAGGAGAGCAGGTTGGTCAAGCAGGACCTGCCTTTCAGGAATCCATGTTGGCTGGTCCCGATGGCCCGATTGTCCTGCATGTGCCGTGTAATGGCACTCAGGATGATCTGTTTCATCACCTTGCCTGGCACCAAGGTCAGGCTGACAGGCCTATAGTTCCCTGGATCGTCCTTCCGACCCTTCTTGTAGATGGGCGTTACGTTTGCTAATTTCCAGTCAGCTGGAACTTCTCCAGTTAACCAGGACTGCTGGTAGATAATCGAGAGTGGTTTGGCAAGTTCATTTGCCAGTTCCTTCATTACTCTGGGGTGAATCCCATCCGGGCCCATAGTTTTGTGAGTGTCCAACTGGCACAGCAGGTCAGTAACTGTCTCCTCCTGGATCATGGGAGGTTCACACAGCCCCCCGTCCCTAACTTCAGGCTCTGGGGCCGAGTCTCCTGAGGACAACCGATCTTGACATTAAAGACCGAGGCAAAGAAGGCATTGAGCACCTCTGCCTTTTCCTCATCCCCTGACACTACACTACCCTCCTCATTCAGCAAGTGGTGGAGGCTCTCCTTGACCCTCCTCTTGCTGTTGATGTGTTTGTAAAAGCTTTTTTTGTTATCTTTGACTGTAGCAGCCAAATCAAGCTCTAATTGAGCTTTGGCCCTTCTAATTTTCTCCCTACACGACCTGGCCACGTCCGCTATAGACCTCCCAAGTTACCCGACCCTTCTTCCAGAGCAAGTAGGCTCTCTTCTTTTCCTTAAGTTCTAGCCTAAGTTCCCTGTTTAACCAGGCTGGTCTTTTTCCCCGACGGCTTGCCTTCCTACAGACTGGGACAGCCTGCTCCTGAATAGTTAGCAATTCCCTTTTGAAGCATATCCAGCCTTCCTGGACTCCTTTGCCCTTCAGGACCGATTGCCAAGGGACTCGGTCCACCAGCCTCTTAAACAAGCTAAAGTCAGCCCGCCGGAAATCTAAGGCAGAAGTTCTGTTCTTTCCCCTCCTTACTTCCCCCACTATCGAAAACTCTAACATTTCATGGTCGCTACTCCCAAGACAGCCACCAACCCTCACATCTCCCACTAGTCCTTCTCTGTTCACAAATAACAGGTCAAGCAGGGCCCCTCCTCAGTGGGCTCATTTACCACTTGCATGAGGAAGTTGTCCTCCACACATTCTAGGAACCTCCTAGATTGCTTCCTCTCTGCCATGTTGTATTTCCAGCAGACATCTGTCAAGTTGAAGTCGCCCACGAGTACAAGGGCCGGCGACCGGGCGGCTTCTGACAGCCGCTTGTAAAACGCCTTGTCTGCCCGCTCATCCTGATTGAGTGGTCTATAACAGACTCCCACTGTAATGTCCGCCCTGCTGACCTTCCCCCTGATCTTCACCCATAAACATTCAACCTTGTCATCCTCACCATCTTCCTCAATTTCAACACAGTCCAAGCACTCCCTAACATACAGCGCTACCCCACCGCCTCTCCTGCTTCGCCTGTCCCCCTTAAAGAGCTTATAGCCATCCATAGTTGCACTCCAGTCATGAGAGTCATCCCACCACGTTTCTGTGATGGCAACCACATCATAACCTTCCTGCTGTACAGTGGCTTCTAGCTCTTCCTGTTTGTTGCCCATACTGCGTGCATTGGTGTAAATGCACTTCAGCTGGGCTAGCGGCCTTGCCCCCGAGGCAGGCCTGTCACCTCTAGGTTTATTTGTGGCTGCCTTGGTCTTATCCCCCTCCCCCATCAAACCTAGTTTAAAGACCTTTTAACCAGCCCTGCCAACTTCTGGGCCATAACCCTTTTCCCCTTCTGACTCAGCTGTTCCCCATCTGGCATAAGCAGGCCCGGTGCCATGAAAGCCGCCCCGTGGTCAACAAACCCAAAATCCCACCTACGGCACCAGTCTCTTAGCCACATATTAATCTGTTGTACTTTCATAGTCTTTTTCCTATTTTCACCAAACACCGAAGGAATTGAAGAGAATATAACCTGCGCACCTACCCCCTTTACCAAACGCCCCAGGGCCCTGAAGTCCCTTTTGATTGCCCTTTTTGAAGTCCTTTTTGATTGAAAGGAAGTTTCTGACTGATATTATCTTGTTCACTGAATAAATTACAATCAGGCTTTTTTCCCTGTATCTATACAAATATTTTGTTCAGTTTTATGTGAAATATTTCAATCCATATACACAGAAAACAAAGAAGACTCCTAAAGCTAATAAGAAGGTATTAGCTATTTTAACACAAAAGCCCAATGCTTTCACCCAGCAAATCAAAAGGCCACCTAGAGCTTCCTCCATTGCTCTAAAGGATATTCAGATTTTCCTGTAAGAACAGTCCAGCCTCCTCTATCAAATATGCTGGAATAAGTTGCTCTGGATTCCCAATAGTGATGTTCTTTGTCTTCACACAAATTATTTAAACATATTCTGAAACAGGAACCATAAACCAGGCAAATGGCTTTATCAAAGATTACAGGGTCACATACTTTTTTCTTTTGGCTCAATGAATATTTAAATATTTTATAAGCAGTTGAAAAGCTCCTCATACAAAAACTGCAACTGCAAAGAGGAACATCCATATTCTAATAATAAAATAATTTATATCAAGTGGAGCAATACCAACAAGAGATTGAGATCCTTTTCCCTCAGAACAAATCATTCTCTTGCAAACAGATTCTTTCTTACATGTGAGAAATACAGACTCAAATACTTCAGAGGACAGTACTTTCACCTGGGCAAAGGGTCTAGCCATAGTAACAGAAAGCAGCTGCTACTGTTTCCTCATGAAACAGAATCTATACATTGATTTCAAATGAATATATTTTGGTGAACTTCATCTTAAGTCACAAGTAGCACTGAACAACTTAAAGGTTAAGTAAACAGATAACAGGAGACTAACAAGCAAATGGAAATTATGCTATTCACTTCAATGGAAACAAAAATAAACCATAAACTTTTATTACAATAATAAAACTTTTAAGATGTGCTTTCATAGCTTCATTCTGCACTAGCTATAATTATTCATCTTTAAATACTTTTTTTTTAAAATCTAATGTACTTTGAAGCACTAAATTCAGATACTAAGAGCACAGAGATACCTAGGTACCCATCTTATTTGAAATAAGCTTTCATATAAGATGCTCTCAGATCATTAACTATGCAGTAAACTGTTATCTTATTTCCATATTGTTTTGGACTGTGTCATACATATGGACATCAATTTTCTTTCTTCTAGTGAAATCTTTTATTATAATATTGAATTACAACAGAGTTTTGGTGGGGGAGATTTTTTCAGTTTAAGATTTCTTTCTGATAAAACAAGCAGCTTACTGACAAGGGCTTATTAGTGGTTAGCGCTTTTAGTGTTTTCTAAATAAGAACATCTCTTTCGCAGTCACTCTCTACTTGCAGGGTGAGTTGCTGTAGCTTAATTTCTAAATGCCAAATTCTCTCCAGAATTCTCATATGTTTCTGAGCAAGAACTGATGAACTGATTTTCCTAATCCCTGAGGGAAGGCCACAGTAATTCCACCTTTCACACTGTTATGGAGAACTGACCAGTTCAAAATAGCGTTACCACTGTCCTCAGTGTATGTTAACACTGCTAGAAATATGAGCTACACGGGTTAAGATCCACTCTTCTCTACAAAAATATGTCAATAATACCTACCGATGACCTGATGAAAATATCCTTACTACCTTAGGTAAGGTTGTAATCTTTCCTTCAGTTAAAGTATGCGTAGACCAGGATTACAAATTAAATATAGCAATACTTAGAAATACATTTTAAAAGCCAGCGTTAAGCAAAATTTGTTGCTAGCATCCTGCTCAAATGTAAAGAAACAAACTAATATTGCCTTGTGGGTATTTAATTTGAAAATTTTAACGCAAGCAACTAGAAATTTGTGTGCAGAAGCCTTTCAATAGACTGCAGGGTGCTGATAATGTTTCCCAAAATGATCATTTGGGTTTGCCTCCAAGAGTACGGGAAAGCTTACTCCCTCTGATTGCAAGAGTATGCATGTCTGCTGGAAGTGATATTTCATGGTTTTGGAACCTTCTTGCTCCTATGCAATCAGTTTTGGCCCTCTGTAGGTAACAGGGCAGAAAGGTGCTCTCCTGTTGAAGATGCACTTTTTTTAAAAAAAGTAATACTCCAAATCTGCTGATACCCAGTGTGCTTTGCTAGTTTTTCAGCTTGTATAATTTATACTAAGAAATGGCTGAGATTTTTAACTTACCTCAATTTTTAAGATTCTTCACTCACCAATGAGTTTTTAGCTGGGCTTTTTATTAGCAACAGATTTACAAATTTAGTCTCATAGATATACTCCAACCAGAGCATTTGTTTTTCTTTAAATTGCCGAGTGTTAAAAGGAGAGAAGAGCTGGAGCTGTGTAGTTTACTGATGTAATGTCATAATAGTTCCTATATTACATGATTTGTAATGTTACAGAAAATAGCTTCTGCTTTACAAAGACTCATCTTTTGCAGAAAAAATATAAAATTACTGCAACTAAAATGACATACACTTGTGCTTTTTTTCAGAATAAATAAAAGTGATATTCGTACTATGTGTGACATATAGCACTGGATGAGGAAAAACAATCAGGTTGTCTTGGAACAATCAGTGTTTAACTGTCTGCCACTGATTTACAATATCCATGCAACATAAAGCATTAATACAATTGTACCTTCAAAGACCACACGACTGTGATTCTGTGCTAGATACACCTTTGTATTACAGATCTTTCTATATCACTTAACAGAAACTCTTTGTATGTGTAAGAATTATCTAGCTAACTCATGCTTCCTAGAGTGGTGCATTGACTTTGGCCCCAGGCTCAGGTCCTAGGCACTGTCAGGTCCTGTCCAGTTGTGCACAGAATACTTTTTGTAAGCTTTGAAACCCCTGAAACTATGAGTTAATGAAAGCATTGACAACATCTTAACTAGAGCATCCTAAACATGCTGCAGTAACAATAATACTGTTTTCTTCCAGAGGGAGAAATCAAGAATTGGACTCCATTAGGACGGCATTTATTTATTTACTAACAGGAGAGGGGTAATAATTAACAAAGAGAAAAAGGGTTTAACTGCCCGTAAATGTGCAAAGAATTAATGAAAATAGCACACAAAGGATTTGTTCTCCTGGATTGAAAGTTGAGAGACAGGGGGCAAAAATAAGTCAAATGGAATGATATGAAATAACCTGAGTCTGCCTGTCTCTGTGTTGTCATGGCATTCTCACACATTTCTGTATACTAATTCACTTTTTTTCATCTGTTCTGATTTTAGCTACTCATAATTTACAGCTGCGTTTGTCTAACTTTTTCTTATTATTTTAAATTTTTAATGTGACATTTCTGTTTTTGAAGGGTGTTACATACCTATCAGTTGAAGACTGTCTAACTTGTAAAGCTTAGACAATCACAGAATCACAGAATCACAGAATGTTAGGGATTGGAAGGGACCTCGAAAGATCATCTAGTCCAATCCCCCTGCCGGAGCAGGATTACCTGGATCATGTCACACAGGAACGCGTCCAGGCGGGTTTTGAATGTCTCCAGAGAAGGAGACTCCACAACCTCTCTGGGCAGCCCGTTCCAGTGTTCGGTTACCCTCACCGTAAAGAAGTTTTTCCTCATATTTATGTGGAACCTCCTGTGTTCCAGCTTGCACCCATTGCCCCTTGTCCTGTCAAGGGATGTCACTGAGAAGAGCCTGGCTCCATCCTCATGACACTTGCCCTTTACATGTTTATAAACATTAATGAGGTCACCCCTCAGTCTTCTCTTCTCTAAGCTAAAGAGACCCAGCTCCCTCAGCCTCTCCTCATAAGGGAGATGTTCCACCCCCTTAATCATCTTCGTGGCTCTGCGCTGGACTCTCTCTAGCAGTTCCCTGTCCTTCTTGAACTGAGGGGTCCAGAACTGGACACAATATTCCAGATGCGGCCTCACCAGGGCAGAGTAGAGGGGGAGGAGAACCTCTCTCGACCTGCTAACCACACCCCTTCTAATACACCCCAGGATGCCATAGGCCTTCTTGGCCACAAGGGCACACTGCTGGCTCATGGTCATCCTGTTGTCCACTAGGACCCCCAGGTCCCTTTCCCCTACGCTGGTCTCCAACAGGTCTGCCCCCAACTTGTACTGGTACATGGGGTTGTTCTTGCCCAGATGCAGGACTCTACACTTGCCCTTGTTATATTTCATTAAATTTCTCCCCGCCCAACTCTCCAGCCTGTCTAGGTCTCTCTGAATGGCTGCGCAGCCTTCCGGCGCATCAGCCACTCCTCCCAGTTTTGTGTCATCAGCAAACTTGCTGACAGTGCACTCTATTCCCTCATCCAAGTCATTAATGAATATATTGCATAGTACTGGTCCCAGTACCGACCCTTGAGGGACTCTGCTAGACACAGGCCTCCAACTGGACTCTGTCCCATTGACCACCACTCTCTGGCTTCTTTCCTTCAGCCAGTTCACAATCCACCTCACTACCCGATCATCCAGACCACACTTCCTCAGTTTAGCTGCGAGGATGCTGTGGGAGACCGTGTCAAACGCTTTACTGAAATCGAGATAGACCACATCCACAGCTTTACCATCATCTATCCACCGGGTTACATCCTCATAAAAGGCTATCAAGTTGGTTAAGCATGACTTCCCCTTGGTGAAGACACGCTGAGTGCCCCTAATGATCCCCCTATCCTTGATGTGCCTAGAGACAGCATTAAGAACAAGTTGTTCCATCACCTTTCCGGGGATGGAGGTGAGGCTGACCGGTCTATAGTTACCCGGGTCCTCCTTCTTGCCCTTTTTGAAGACTGGAGTGACATTCGCTTTCCTCCAGTCCTCAGGCACCTGATACCACCCTGCTGGCCTGGAAGAGTTAGATGTGTCAAAAGAACAGTTTTGTTTCCATACTCACGTACCCTTTAGTCTTTCTGAAATTTTTGCCAAGAGTCCAAATAGTGATGGAAAATTTTATGACATTTGTCTACCTGGAATTTTACACTCATAGCTTTTTCTGTTTATTACTTGACAAGAAGAAACTATAAGAATAACCCTCTAACAACCTATTTAACTATTAACTCTTTTAACTTTCAATTTTAATTAAATGGAAGCTTGTCTAGGAAAGTTTAGTCCTGTTTTCATTAATAATTGCTACTTATTTTTCATTTCATTCTTTTCCATCCTCTCTTATTCTTAACCACACAAGGAAAAAAAACCCAGCACTTCACCTATTGTCGTTCCTTGTGTTGAACATTTTTCAAGTACCTTATCCAACTACAATTCTATGAATTTTGACCCTGCACTGTACTGTCTTTTGGACTATGGAGTACTGTACATTTTTAAGGTATCTTTCATTCTAACTGAATGCATAATCAGAATGAACAGTGCTTTTATTGTAGCTTTTTAACCAAACCCATCCTGTGAATTCTGTCTGCAAACAAGAATAGCAAATTCCTATTCTAACAGACCCATTTTAAATTACAATAAGGAAAAAAATGACAAAGAAAATGAAGTCTTCATGAGAGATTGCACTGTGAGTTTTTTGCTTCTATCACACTGCACCAATTCTAAAAACAAAACAGCAGCAGATTTTGTAGGGACTGTCTTAGATAATTGTATCCATAGTTCACAGAGAAATCAGCCTGAAATTTCATAAACAACACTTTGACAATGTAGAAAAAAAAAGACTGAAGTATATTCAGCCCACTACTGAATTGCTGGGCAGCAGAGCATAATAAAATTAAAGGATGGATAGTAGGTTTGTAGTAAAATATTGCATTTTTAATTAGGTGCATTTTAAGAAGGAGAATATGATATAAAGACTAATTTTTTAATGAGCTATAGGCAGTTAGGAACTTGCTTTCTAAGTCAATGAAGAGGTGTCTCCAACTTATATAGGGACACTGGTTTAGTGTGGGCATAGAAGGAAAATGTTATGTACATAACATTATCAAAAAAAGCTTTTTTTCACTCTCCCAGCAAAGTAAGCAATAAGTGATCCATCCAGGTCCCTCTACACCATCAAAAACTTTTGGTCTACTACTGCTGTTCCAACATATAGTGTAGAAATTCCTATGCTTCAGGGCATAAATCAGTGTCTTTGTTTAGCCCACACCAAGGGCTAAACAATAAGCAGTTGTTTTATCACCCAGTGTCCCTTCCCTGACCGAGAAAGGGAATTGGGAAAAGGAGGGAGACTTGTGGATTAAAATTTAAACAGATTTCATAAAATAAGAAAACCAATATCAATGCTAATACAAAACACACAAAATTATACTTAGCCCACAGAGCGGTGGCAAGTCACTCTAGGAATAGTAACTGTTGAGAAGGGGGAAGAATGAAGAGAGAAGCAAGCAGAGCAAAACCAGCCTACCCCTCGCTAGCAAGCTTTCCCTTTTATAGTGAACCTGACAATGTTATAGAAAATATCTGTGGGCCAGCCTGGGTCAGCTGCTCTGGCTGTCACTGCTAATGACCTTGATCACCATACCACAGTTGGCCATAAACTGAAACAAAATGTGACAGAAAAGTGATTCTATAAATTTTATCCCCACGAAACCAGGACAGTCAGTCATTAAGTGTGCAAACACGGTTCGTTTCAACAGTTTTGACAGGACTAGTTTTAACTGAAATATGAAATCTTGCCAAAATCAACGTGCTAAAAGAATCAGGTCAATTAATTGGAATGTTCTTTCAAACAAAAACTGGAAAGGAGTCCAATAATACTGATACAAGGCACAGTTTTATGTTCAGAATATTATATTTTTCCCTACATCCATCTTTTTGTGATCTTTGTGCTTCTAAATTCCATTTTCCTCATCAGTTCAAGCTCTTGACATTGTATTCAGGTGTTTTGGATGCGCATAAGCATATCACAAAGTACATATTATTTTATGTATGCCTGTGCTGGAAATTCTCTGTGATCTCTTACAAATAATTTGGAACTGGCTTGAAGTGGAAACAAGTTTGCATCAGAAATATCCTGACAAGGTGTAGTCCCCTCTTTTGTGTTAGAAAAAGGAACTAGTGAGAGTACTTCTCTACTTCCCCTTTTCCTATTATGTTCAGTGGGACAAACCAACAGATGTTTCCATTTGCTTCCAGTTCCACTCCAGTTATAACTGCAGTGGTATTTTTCTTATCTTCTATTAATGTTAATAATGATTTATTAGCTGGTGTTAGAAAATGAAATTTTAAAGACCAGAAAAGATTGAATAACAATGGACAAAGCTTTCTCCAGGAAATAGTTTGGCCCTCTTTTTCAGCCCTCATGTGCTCTCATTCCCTGCACAGTGCCATAGATGCTTTCCAGCTCTCTTGATCTGGAAAATCAGGTTGAAGACCTGCAAAGAAGGTGTAGCCCTGTGCTGTCCTGGAGTGCTAGTAGCCCAAACTCTTCAGCAGACAGGTGACAAGGGACAGGAGAAGAAAAGAAGAAGTTCTGTACCACTGTAAGTTTTCCTCTTTTCTTTTGCAGTTATGATTCAACAAACACACCCAAGCAATGGTTCAGGAACAGTTCTGTTTTTTCACCAAAAGCTCAAGATTTAATTTGGATTCAGCATGAATGAATTATTGATTCCATCTATTCTTGAACCAGTATTTGATATGTCTTCTCTTTAAGCTAGTCAGTTCTCATCCTTTCTTCTTCTTTGAAAAAAAGCTATTTTTTTATCTCCCAGTAGGTTTTACTACAGCTTTTCTCCTTGATCACTTGTGGAGAAGAGAGGGAAAGCCAAACCGAAGTTAGCACTCTAAAAGATCTCCAAAACTGGACAGAGTTTTCATTAGTGCTGGAATATAATCTGTTTTTAAACTTCAGTCAATGCTATAGGCATTAGTGTGACTTCTGAATTCACTAAATAAAAGTAACAAAAAACTGTAATAAAGGTAACAAAACCTTTGCTCAAGGTTAGAGATCTTGTCTTACCAAGTAATGCATCCTGATCAACATGGCTTCTTTTCCTACAAATAGGTGGTGGTCGTGAAGCTTCCTTTTGCTTGCTGCCAACATTATCCAAAAATAATAACCATCTTGTGTTGTTTATTTATTGTGAGTCACAGCCAAACTGTGTCTTGTTTACTAAAGCAATCAGTTTTACAAAAGAGGAGAAAATGTTTTGTTTCTTCATGTCTTAGAGTCAGTCTATTGAGATGATGTTGCAAAAGGGCGTATGAAAAGATAGGGTTTTAATACTCAAAGAGCTTAGAGAACTCTTATCTATGAAGGGGTCTTTTGCTTTGTTTGAAAAAGAAACCCCAAGTGGTTTTGACTGTAGAGCAAGAGCTCAGCAAAAGTGAACTCATGACATTCTCAAGAGACCAGTGAATCTCTTGAGCCACATGGTGTTATGTAGAGCAGTACTGTCTTTTCCCTTCCTCTCATGAAACATCAAGCTTTGCAATTCTCACCCAATCTGATGCTAATAACAAATAATCAGTATCAATATTGTTATTTTCCAGGTCTTCCAAAATCTGTACTTACTAAAAAATCTCTAGTTACCTGTAGTTGTGGTGTGTTTCTATGGATGATTTTTTATGCTTTTGCCTTAAGAAATTGGTGATCCTGATCCAAGGCCTGAATGGATTTAGAGGAATGAACAACTTTGTTAACAGTACTAATGCCAAACAACAGGTTCATGAATAGAATACTGGATACTATGCCAGGGGCCTTCCAGCCATGCTTTCACATGATGCCAGCCTTTCTCACTGGAAAAGAGGCAGTCTTTTGTGAGACCTGTCCAGGAGCAAAGCTGTTTCAGAAGGATCAAAGTAAGGGTGACATGTACACTGGTCTTCTGCTTAAAGGAATTGTTCCTGACAACACTACCAATTAATGGTGTTCATATGTTAAATACAGCCATTCAAGAGGTAAGTTCGTATTTTCTAGTAAAGTCAGGGATATGCTTGATAAGTTCATTAGCTGAAGTTTTACGTAGCTTACTGTCAGTGAGAGGGGGAAAAAAACCTAAAGACTTCACTAAGCCTATTTCTTTATCTGCAGTAAGTTGTATGCTGTGACCATTTAATTTGATTATTGCTACCTGTACCGAGCCATCGATTAATGCTATTATAAGCTGACTTTACACTGATTTCATTAAAAGTCTACTACTTATCTATTGGCATTTTCTCTGGCCCTTCATGGTTTGAAAAGCATTGGTTAGGATTCCTAGGTGAGCGCTGAGTTCCAAATTTACTTGGACTGTGCACTTAGCTGTGATTTTACAGCCTCAATTCTAGTGCTGCCTGATCTTTCAGATCTTATGACTTCTTAACATGGTGCGTTTATAGTAATACAACACATAGTTTGGAGAAAGTGATACACAAATTACTAGAGAAGCTATAAGGCAATAAAAGGGAATTTCTAAAACTTCATACTGTCCACAGATCCTTACAAAGTCCATTTTCAAAACGTATGTTGTGTCTACATGAGGGATTCAGTCTGGCTATCTGTTCCACCTGCCACCCAATTCTGACTCAAGATGAACTTTAATCACATACTATTCCTTCCTCCATTCATCTTCATGCCTCTTCTTTACAAGAAAGGGTAAGACAGACCTGTGACCTAGATGGGAGACGTGATGTGATCTTGTCAGGTAATCAGCCTGAAATGTTCAGGATTAGGATTTTGGGAAGCACTGAAGAATCTCTCACTCCATAGTTCAGCTGTAGCCTTAGGTTCTAAGTACCTAAATCTGTTTTATATTTTCCATATGATTAGCCTTTTAAATACCGGTAGAGGTGTACAACGTAGAGAAGCAAGTAGAGATTCTAGATTGGGTTCTGAAAGAAGTATAATTATGTTAGCATTGAAATACCTTAGAGTAATAAGCAGGGACTATCAGTGCTAATATTAGCTTGGTTGAAGTGACATGTTGCAGGTATACTGCCTCTCATGTCTGCCATTTTGTGGAGACTGGTGAAGTTGTAGGGCAGATTCTGGAAACTATAACTGTAGGATATCTGAGGCTGTTATCCTCTATTTTACTTTGATAGCCAGTGCACCCCAATACTTTCTCTGTTTATTCTTTCTGCCCTACGCCTGTTTTCATGCAGTGTTTTTCATGCGTTACTAGGACCCCGGCATGTTGGTAAAAGGAGAAAATTCACAGCTGTCTCTTACTTATGCCAAGATCTTTCAGGCAGAATCTAAGTAGCTAGAGAGATAGATATTTACTAAATTGGGACCAAGAGGGTATGTTCAAAGTGTCCTGAAACAGAAACTTTGACCCCTTGGAAAGGCAAGCAGCTTTTCAAACGCAAACATCCTCAGTCAGCAGAGAGTTTAAAGGAAGCAAGAGAAGGCAGAAATATCTGAAGTTTTTGAGAGTATTATGTCCACATGTGGAATGGAAGAGCACCATTTAGGCACAGACAGTGAGACAAATCTGGCTCAGAAAGAAAAATAGCGCATATTTGCACCTGATACAGAAAACTACACCGTAGTAAAGTTCACAGGTTAAATTTAAGACGCCTTCCTGAAAAAATCAAAGGTTTATTAACTCCTTAATCATTAAAACTCTTCCCTTTTGGGCGCAACCTTGGACTAACAGCATTGTGAATACTTTGTTCTCTGTTTCACTGAAAGTTTTTGTGCGGAATAGAGCTAGTTTACTGCCAAATATGATTCACGCACCTCCCTCTGAAGAATACAATCCCACATATATAGCAGAGAGAGGGGTGTGAAGAAATGTGGAAGGCAATTAGAAAGAAAAGACCGCTAACTTTTAATATGTCTGTAGGCAATAGATCATGCCATATTTTATGACATATAAAGTTAAATCACATATCATTCCTGTTGTGTACAGGACAAAATCCTACTGCTATCAAAGACAATGGTTGATTTGCTGTTGGTTTGGATAGTCTTTGAAAGGCTGGAGAACAAACTTGGATCTAAAATGAATGGCGGGGACTCTGACCAAATTCATCTAGAAGATAAAGGGACAGGATGTGTGATTTCCTAATGTTTTATTATTAAAGTAAAGAATTTAAAAAGATAAGGGTCATGGTAGAGATCCTTGTGATTCAAAGAGAGTTTTGTCTTAAATTTCACTAAACAGAAATCAGCAGCAGATATGGAATACTTAAAATGCAAACAAATACACTTATATTTTTGTAAAAAAGCCTATCATAAAATGAGAGAGATAATCCAATTAAATTTTCATAAAAGTACATTATGCGAATTTTAACCAGCATAATGTACACAAAACATTATCTTTCAAACAAAAAGCAATAAAGTTGCCAAATAAACCAACGAATTTCATAAATAATCTACATTACAAATTTGTGGAATGAAACAAATCAATATATTTCATTAGTCAACAAATACCTAAAAGCTGCAAAACAATTTGTTATGTACGTAATTCAGTATAGCCCCCATAAATGTAATAGCTTATGTTCCTTGCATCTTTGCATTTGCTTGGTACCTGAAATGGAATTCTTTATACTTTTTTTTTTTAAAAAAGGGTGAAAAATCCCCAAATAAACAAAGGAATACGTTTATATATTCTAACATCATCTGAAACATATATGCACTTAAAATGACTGGTTTGTACTCTGAGTGTATCCAATTTGAAAGAACTCTTGCACATAAAGAGGAAATTAAAGTGCAGGTTGCTAAATAGGATATAAACATGATTTCTCTTAGGCTTGCTAATACGTCAGGCTGAAAGCCGACAACTCTCCCTTACTTAAAATTATTCTAAACAGTGCATGTCAAATATTTCAGACATTATTGAAAACGGCTGTCACAGAAAATGTAAAAGGACTCTGCATATATTTGGCATGGCCTTATTGTCTTAATGTGTGAGTCTCTACACTGACACAAAATTGCTACCCTGTCAGCATGTAAAAGGACAGATCATTTCATCTCTTTAGTGATGAAGTTTCAAATCCACAAAGCACAAGCTATCAGTCCTTTGAGATGATTATGATGACTTGAACCTGACAGCTTGCGATGACAGCTTTCACAAATTCTGGGAATCAAATTGTTCCTGCATCTAACAGAAGAAGGCAGGTGTGTACAAAACAGAAATGGATGAGGCTAAACATGAGGATAGCGTGATCTTTATGTTCAGTGTAATTGTTAAAAGTTATAGCACAGAAAATTATAGATTTTGATTTTGAACCTTTTCATGATATACACAGATGAGGGCACCAATAACCCATATGGGTAAAAGGTTTGCCAGGAAAGGAATATCAGGATAAACAGATGGCTGTACCATTGCCATATGGCTCCTCGGAAATTTGACGATGTTATGGCATTTTGCCACAAGATAGATCTAGTGTTATTTCTGTGCCAATATTTTAAGCAATGCAAAGAAGGAATACAAAACTATCTGCAATTAGCTGTGTTATGTAAATATATTTAAAAAAACCTGTTTTATAGGAAATTTTGTAGACTGACATGTTTCCAAAATGCAGATAGAAATTCAATGGAAAATTATTTGCTTCAGCTCTTTATTTTTTGTACCCTTTACTCAGAGAAATGTGTTAAATAAACTAAGTTGCTGTGCTGATGAGGCTTAATTTCACAGTTTATCTCCCTGTATAGAACAAAGAAGCCCTCTCTAAACACTTACAGTGTTCACAGTGTTAAAAAAGCAGAGAAAAGCAGAAGTAGACTACAGACTACTTGAAATAAGGACAGTAATTCTAAAAGTCAGCTCAGCTGGGTATCTGCATACATAACTGAATTATTCAAATATGACCTCGTGCCCAAGGTCAAAGGTTTGCCATTCTCGTAGAGTTAGTACTTAATAGGTCTTTCGTATGGTTCAAACACTGTTGGTTGATATATCAGGTGTGTCACTGCATTTTCACGTAAGTTGTACGTATCAGGTTTTTGCACTGACTCAGGCATCCCCTTAGTTCCAGTTCAGACTGGTATTTTTTTTTAAAGAACAATTGAAAGTGTAGCATGAGGCACAGAAACACCACAGAGGATAAAACAGTGGGTATTTCCTCTTCATGGAACAGTAACTTGGCTTCACAGGTTATAAAAGCAGTTAAAGAGCTTTCAAAAAGAAGTTTAGGCAAGAGTACATGAGTTATAGCTATTACATTATTTGTATACTTAAATTCCAAGCACAACACTTACATTTTTATTAAGAAATTGCACTCTCTGGGTAGATCAGAGTGAAAGCTTGACTTGCAAGGAGTCTAATGACTCACAGAAAACTTTGCATTAGACAGTACCTAATACGCAAAACGATCAGCATGTATTTAGGGCACAAAATACAACAAGAAAAGACAAAGAGAATTCCAACAGTTTTAAAAAACCCACATCATTCTTCAGTGATATTTCCTCCAGCATTTTAGCTAGGAGTTACTTCTACCGAGCACTACATCTTACTGTTTGAATTGCCCAGCTCTAGAAGTACTCACATGTAGAAACTTCTCTAATATTCTTTTAGTTAAAATTAACACTCAACCTGATTCCCTCTGATTTCAAATCTTTGCCTGAAAAGCATAAACATAAAATCACATAGCAGGAGAAGTAACCAGAAGACAGGTTCCACAACTAACTTGTGAGCTGCCAGTCATGATTTTTTTTGTGGAAGGAAATACATAGAGAGCAGTTAGGAAAAAAAAACCTAAAAAGTGGAAATATCCTAGAGGAAATTATCGTTGACCTTAAAAGATGACTAGCACTTTTACACATCTGTTACTCTGAACAAACTATACTGCCAACAGTTGTCTTCACAGTAGCTTTGGAGAATCCCTCCAGACAGTTCCTTTTAGAAATCTACAAGGTTTCCAGAGGATCTGTGCATACTTCCGAGTGTTGATCATTTGAGCTTCTCAGTGGTCATAGAGTTGTACATACCTTTTTTCACTCTTCATTTCCCTGCAGTGTTGTAGGTTTCAGGGGAAATTTCAGCCATAGCTTTGAAGCACAGAGATGGTTGAGCTATTGTAAAAAGCTCCATGTGTTTTTTGCACTCAGTAAAATATTTCTTCATGCCCTTGCGATCTTCTCTTCTCAACCTACATTTCATTAGAAACCTGGTTCCACTGCAGAATATTCAGAAGTACGACCAAGGCACATTAATATTTCACTTTTTTATTGTCAGCCACACTGAAATACCAAGGATTTTGACAGAGAAATAGTAAGTTGACCACATCTTTTGGCATGAATGACAGCAGATCTTCAAAATCAGCTTGTTCTCCCACCTAATTATTATTACTATGAGTCACTGTTAAATTCAATTTCTATAATACTTTATTCAGCTATATTCAGCAGATTAGTTCTGCTAGGTTGGCTCAACAACAGGTCTTGGTCACAGTCTTTTAACACCCTGTTCAAGGGAGGAGAAGTAGGAGGGAAAAGAAAGAAGGCAGAAAATGAGAAGAGGATTAAGGATAGGAGTAAACTTGTAGGGAAATTAAAATAGTTGATTATCATGGCTTGTCTGTGCAGTACAATCAGGACAGTGTGCGCTTGAATGACAATATCCTAGGCATTATGAAAGTCATCTTTCAAAAAAAGATGCTGCATTTAGTGGCTGATACATGGAGATCTGTAAGAATCTAATTGTAAATTTTCACCAGAATTCTCTTCACTTTAGACCTGGGAGAAAAAAAAGAAAAAAAAAAAAATTCCATTGTCAAAACAGTATATTTACTTTATGGTAATTCAACCTCCCTTTTCCCCACACATTTTCTTTTAAAATGATTTTTAAAAATTACATATTTCCTTGAGATATTTTGCTTATAGTGAACTAACCATTTCCTACTTTTGGCTAGAAAGGTTTTCACTGGTGTTTTTGATGTATTTGTCAGCCATTTGTTCTGTGGTACTGTCCTCTGCAAGCTGGATTTTGAGTGCTCAAAATTCAGATGTTATTTTACAACTTAATCAGTAAATCAGCTCTAGGATGACTTTACCTAGACAGAATACTGAGTATCACTTCAATTCCCTATTGGAAGCAACTATTAGACTGGACAAGAGAATAAACATTATTAGCAATCTTAGAGAGGTATTTTTCTGGGAACAAGTAAATTGGGTTATTTATCATAGCAAAATGAAGACTAGAAGAAAATAAAATTAATTTCTATAACTATACTGGAAGGAAAGCAGGGGAAAACCTGTTTAACTAAAGCACAATGTTAGCACAATAATTGTCTATAAACTGACTGTTGAATGCTTTCTCTCTGGCAGTAAGAACGGTTGAGCCCTAAAATAGATTGCATCGGTGCTTAGGGAAACTTCTTACTGCAAGCTTTAAGGAATAGACTAGACAAATGTTTTTGAGCATTGTGATCCGCACAACATGGGGAAAGACTAGATAACTAGGCAACCTCTAAAGCTTCCTTCCAGCCTTATTTCCATAATACGATTTCGTACAAGAACAGAGGATTGGCCCAAATTTAGTGATCAAGAGATTGCTTTCAGAACTATGCTTTTGTTGCTAAGACAAATCAAAATCCCCAAGCTACTTTTTAGCTGTTAGAAGACTATAACTTTTGATAATATTTTTAGATCTGCTACCCAGAATGTATATTTGCACATACATTACAAAACAGACATTTTTTCAGAAAGTTTGCAGCTCCCAAAAAGAATCTTTCTCAGCAGCTTGATGAAAGGGGCAGCTTTTAAAAGTGCTTTTCAGTGGATAGGTTGCAGAAAAAAAAATAGTCACATGAAAGCTTGAAAAAGACACAAAAAGATGCTTCAGGAGGCTTTGTCCATTTCTAAACAAGAGTCATTTCACACATCACTTCAGGAATTTGTAGCAGTAAAACTTAATTCTTGGATAAATTATCTCAGATATCTATTTAATGAGAATGTTTATCTGCTTTAATTTCTAGATGCTATTGTATACACTATTAAGATAAACTCCCATCACAGTATGAATACTATTTTTACAGTTTTTTAAAGTTACCTTGCTTTTTATTTATGTTGTGGTAGTATCATAACCTAATGAAAACCAGAATCTGGCTTCAATGCATAGTGATATGCAAAACGATGATTCCAAAGAGTGTGGATACCTGTTTCAATGAAGTTAAAAAATAAAACCATGACTATTTCATTCACATCAGAACTTAGGAAAACTTACTTGTGGACAGCAAATAATATACATTTCAGTTTGTGCATCTAGGATCTTTGTTGCATAGGAACTTCATATATTTGGCTGAATTTGTGCTCGACTTCAGGGTTCTGATCACTAAACTCGTGCTTAAACTCCCAAAGTCTATACCTCCTAAAGTCCACTTTTGCTTTGTATGAGGAGCTAATAATTGTTATAGCACAGTCGCAGATCACCTGAATTTGGGAAGTGTAATTAGCATGCATCATGTAGAAAGAAGGTATTACAGAAATTGGAAATCGTCTGTGGAGATGTTTTCTTTTCATCATTTTCTTCACTTGTCTGAAACAGGGACTTGCCCTCTGTGACTGAACCAGGGGAAATTACCAGTAATGCCTTAGCAGCACATAACCAGCTGTGGATAATTGAAATCCCCAATTGCAGCAACTCTCAGTTAGCTAAACCAGAAGCAGCATGAGGATTCTTGAGATGTAGAAAGCTTTGCCATAGATGCCTCAGGACAGAGTGTTAGGATACCTAGGTTTTTCAAAAAAGAGAGTATATTGTTAAAAATTGTTTTTTTGTTTGTTTTTCAGCTTAGGCTATAAAACTCTCTGAGTATTCAAAGGAAACATATTCATGCATTTGAGGGTTTTTTCACTTCTGACAAATGTTTAAAAATTAGTTAAGCATCTGTTTTCTTCTTTTTTCGAAGAAACTTTTCTTTTTAAACACCTGTTTAGCCTATGATAATAGTCTTTCTCCTGGGAAAGCAGCTCTTCTTTGTTGCCAGTTTCCAATACTTTTAAGATGGGTTGTTTTAAATTTCTAAATCAATAACTTCTGCTGAGTTTTCTACTACATATTTGTACCTGTGTGACTGTTTCTTCTCCTCTGGCATATGAGCACAATTCTTCTTGTTACATTTATTATGCTGTTAAGCACAACTAGAGCTATGCCACTGACCAGCCTATTGCTTGAAGGAAGATAAGAAAGTAAGAAATATGAATGGAGTGGTGAAAATCATTGTCTTCTTTCTTTTCCCGTTTGCCTGTGAATATACCTTCTTCATTGTTTAAGTTTTCGTGTTTCTTCTAGAAAAAGAAAGGTCATATTATATTATCAAATACAAGAGAAAGCAGAAGGCTAGTTTTCCTCAGCTATTACTAGAGGATGTGATGGAAACACTCTCAAAGCCTCAGGAGTTAAACAAGAGGTCCTCCAGAGCCTGAGAGAAAACACTGTACTGAAGGGAGTAGTAATTACTGAGCTTATAGTGCTCTCACTGATTTATATTCCTTAGATTTTTGTTTTGGTGAAAATGATGGTTTTCATAAGCAGCTTTAACAATTTTTAGTGAAAACAAATCACTGAAGCTAACTTTCAGCTGCTACTTTAGTACTAGCCTGCAATGTAGACCATAGGTACAGGAAAAATGTTTTGTCTCCAACATTTTCAGGAAAGTGTTCTTTATGTGAAAAAATGTTTTAACTCAAAGATTCAAGGAGATGTCAAAACTTTCCTTCTACTGCAAGACAGCAAATAACAAGAAGTTAAATATAGATTTAGGCAAAAGGTAAGGGATCTGTTCCTTATTTTTTTTTTGTTAAGACAGCTTAGGAGCTGCAAGCCACTGCCTCCTACCTCATTAGTTTGACAAAAAAAAGTCAAAGACCTTGAGTTGTAAATCAGATCAATGATTTACAGTAGTTGTTTTTTTTTGTAAGAAAAAGTATCAATTTGTTGATTATCTCAATTTCTGAACATCTATCTACAGTGTTTGCCCACAAATATTTCTTTAGGAAAAAGTTGCTGAGGAGGTGGAAAGCTGCGACTAGAGAATGAAAATCTATTACCATCTTTTAGTGTGTGGTGAAGAAACACTATGCAGAGCTGCAACCTAAGGTTCAAATTTAAGCTCTGTTTCACAACAGCTTTCGTTTTTCTGGATTCTACCTATTGAGAAAATTGTGTGCCTTGAGTCGTTCATATTCTCTATCTTTGTAACCTTCATTTCATTTTTGTATGAGAAACTAGAGTGTTGCATCACAAGGCATATAGGCTATAAGATAATTAAAAAAATAGATATCACATGCATCATTTATAGGCTTGCAGAGGGATTCTTACTGAAGGTTTTGCCAAAACCTTAGCTTGAGTTTTGACTGTTTTGGAAGTGGAAATCCATACTTTCCTTGAAGACATTTTGGACAAAATATCTTCAGTTGAAATGTCAATTTTCTTTTAATAGACTTTTTTTTTTTTTTAAGTGTAAAGTTTCATCTAGCCTCAGGAGAGTATCTCAAACACCTCAAATGACTATTTTTTTTCCCTGTGACACTACAGAGGTTATTTGTTGGTGACAGCTAATGGTAAAAGACACCTGTCTCCTTTTGCATCTTCTCTCACTGATTTTTTTCAGCTATACAGTCATAGTGACTAAGACTTTGTGGATGAGATTTTCAGAATTTTTCAGTATTAGCTTTCTGTTGCTTCATGAAAGGAATGGATTTTGGCAGCAGAGATGGAATGAGAGTGAGCACTTGTACCCATTTGCATGAACTCCAGTTTACACAGAAACTTATCTGTAAGAAAACGATCTCCTTAGTCTGGCTGCAATCCCTGGTCCGCAGCACCTTGGAGAGGTCCTGAGGGTTTTCTGAAGACCCACGTGGATGCAGGCATGTGCTGCAGTTGCTGAGAACTAACCTTCACTCATTGTGTTCAAAAAGACGGGGTTTACTCAGCATGAGGAAGGCATTTCTGCATCCACAGCTGAATTTTCAAGTAGTTATTAACCACTTTAAAAAAGACAGAATTTGTCACAAAATTACCAAAAAGTCAGCCTTAGTTTCCATGATTAGAGTGAAGCTGATACACTTTTGAGAGGTCACAGGCAGTAGGACAAACCTTAATTGATGTGTACTCTGGAAAGCCATCCAGTTACGCAATTGCTGAAAAGAGCATCTTCTAATAACGCATGCCATAAGGCTACAGTCAGTAGTTAGCTAGGTCTTTCTGGATTCTTCCTGGTTGCTGTTGGTGACTGGGTTAATGTTTGCCTAAAGGAACTGTCGAACCTAACCTAAAAAACCCTTAGTCTTCTTCTAATTAGAAAAAAATAGAAACAAAATATAATAATATTCCAGCTCAGAACTTGAAGACTGGGATCTGGAAGATGTAGATCTTATTTCTGGCTTTTTCAGAGACTCAATTAAAGTAAGTCATAATTATTTGTAATCATTCTTATCACAGCAATATTTAAGAGTCAGTTTAAACCGAGCTTCTGTGGTGTCGGGCACTATACAAAGCACATCATAGTAGGCATTCCTTCATTCAAGCTTCACTGCTGTCCTGGTTTGGCCTAAACCAGACCGATTTTCCTTTCAGTGATTTTTACTTTCAGCTAAGTCTCCTCTAACTAACTGCATGTTTTTGCAGACAGTGTCTGCTTCCAGGACTGATAACGCTCGAAGTTTGTAGTTATCACTGAGGCACTGGTAGGGATGTTGTGCAGAAAGGCTCTTGCTGTACTTATTCTTGAGAGAAACCAAGGTCACTGCTGAATTCCTCATTGCTTACGAGTGAAGAGCCGAAGGGGGGGGTCGCAGCTGCAGTGGGAAGCAGACAGGGCAGGTGACCCAAAATTGACCAACGAGGGTATTCCATCCCATACACGTCATTCTCGGTATAAAGTGGGGGGATCACGAGGGTCTCGCTCCTTTTCTGCTATGGCCGGTGTCCAGGGAGGACTCCGTCTGTTTTCCTGCTGCCCCCGATCCCGATCCGTGCGTTCCTGAATCCAGCTCTCGACCATCGCTAGGCCCAGGCTGGGCCTTCCCGGAGCCTGCCCTGCAGTGCCGGTGGTGACGTGGCTGACTTCAGGGGAGCTCAATCTTGGTTTTGTATATATATTTGTATATATTTGATTATTTTTATTATTATTATTATACTTTTTTTTTCATTATTATAGTTTATTAAAACTGTTTTAATTTTCCAACCCAGAAGTCTCTCTCCCTTTTCCCTTTCCCTTTCCCTCTGGGGGGAGGGGGGGGGATAACAGAGGGCATCTGCCGCAGGTTTAATCGCCAGCCCAGCTTTAAACCGTGACAGATTTATTGGCGCCCAACGTGGGGCTCGAGAGAAGCTCCGACAGGTTGCTCTGATAAGTCGAATCCCAGCTCCCGTGGGAGGAGACCCGGAGAGCTCAGCCAAGAGAGTATCAGATTTCTTCCTTTGAGATTTACGAGGGGTTGGAAATTAAAACAGATAGCTAAGATGATAATGTTATTTGTGAGCCTTGTGTTACCTCTTTTCTTTATAAAGCTTGTTTTAGAGTTATGTGTAATGATACCTTACTTGCCGTATGCGCTGTGTGTTAGTGCTTTCATGTGGTTTAACAGGGCGTGCTGGTCGAAATGTGTCTTTTTGGTATGGGTTTTGATACTGATTTATGTCATGATAAACCGGGCAGTTATTATTCCGATCTCTTATCTCTATGATACAATGATGGGCAGCTTTGATCGCGAATCCGTAGCTGCGCACACCGGGCGTCTTTTAACTGATTTTGATAGTATCTGCTCCTTTTTTGCCAAGCTGATTCCTGCAAAATTCGAACAGGGCATGTTGTTATTTTTGGGTGTCCTGAATGTGTTACTGGTGTGCTATGTGATTAGATGTCGGTGCAGCAACAGTGGGAGGTATCATGCTGCCCCTGTAACCAGGAGAAAACACCGAAAGAAATCAACTAGTAAAGTGAAGGATGATGATTCAGAGGCTTCTAAGGCAGAGCCAGCACGGGACCCAGGTGAGGGCCCTTCTCAGTCAGAGTCAGGGCCTGACACAGAGGGGGGTTTCCTTGATCGTCTTTTTAAAGAAGGCCCATTACACAAGAAGGACAAGAAAGGTCCTTCTAAAGCAGAACAATCACAGGAGGACTCGGACTCGGAAGTAGAGATAACCTACCACTCCTTATCCCTGAAAGAACTGCGAAATATAAGAAAAGATTTTAGTCGTTATGACGGTGAGCCAATAATTACCTGGTTGCTCCGATGCTGGGATAATGGGGCAGATAGCATAGAATTGGATGGCAGAGAAGCCAGACAGTTGGGATCCCTGTCCAGAGATGGTGGTATTGATAAGATGCTTCCAAGAAGGTCGAACAGTATCAGTCTCTGGAGGCGACTCTTGTCAGCTGTAAAGAGCAGGTATCCCTATAAAGATGATGTTATGAGCCACCTAAGTAAATGGACCACTATAGAAAAAGGTATTAACTACCTTAGAGAACTAGCTGTGCAAGAGATCATTTATAAACACCCTCAGGACATTGTAGATCCTGTAAATCCTGATGAAGTGGAATGCAACCGATCCATGTTCCGGAAGGTTGTGAAGAGTGCTCCACCAACACATGCCCCTACATTGTCAATATTAGTCTGGGGAGAAGATGCTATGGCACGACCTAGTGTGGGCGAAATGGCTAACTATATGCGACAGTATGAAGATAGTATTTCTTCCCCACTGCAGGCCCGTGTCTCGGCTGTGGAAAAACTGACTAAGGAAAACAAAGACACATTGAAACAACTGTCAGACAAACTGTCCAGGATCGAGAATAAACTTGACTCTCTACCTACACAGGCCCGCGTTGCAGCCTTTAGGAGGCAACGCCCTCCTACTGGACCGGCTCAAAGGAAACGGAACACGTCACGAGGTATCCTGTGGTTTACCCTGCGTGATTATGGGGAGGACATGAACAGATGGCATGGACAACCTACCAGTACCCTACAGGCACGAGTACGTGAGTTGCAAGCTAACAGAAATACCAGAGAGAATTTTTCTAGGAGGATGGCTGCTCCAGTTACCAATGAGCAGGACCCCAGTCAGGGTAGATGGGCCTCAAATCCTTTTTTTCCAAGAGTGAATAGAGGAAATGAAGGTCCAATCCCCGTGAGCAGCACGAATCCAATCTTTAATTAGAGGGGCCCTGCCTCTAGCCAGGAGGAGGAGAGGGATAACCGGATTTATTGGACTGTGTGGATTCGATGGCCTGGCACATTAGAACCACAAAAGTATCGAGCCCTGGTAGACACTGGTGCACAGTGCACCCTCATGCCATCGAATCATAAAGGGACAGAATCTGTCAGTATCTCGGGAATAACAGGGGGATCTCAAGAGTTATCTGTATTGGAGGCCGAAGTGAGCCTAACTGAAAATGAATGGAAAAAGCACCCCATTGTGACTGGTCCAGATGCTCCGTGCATCCTTGGCATAGACTACCTTAAGAAAGGGTATTTTAAGGACCCAAAAGGATATAGATGGGCCTTTGGTGTAGCAGCTGTAGAGACTGAGGACATTAAACAGCTGTCTACCTTGCCTGGCCTCTCAGAGGATCCTTCTGTTGTGGGGTTGCTGAAAGTTGAAGAACAACAGGTGCCAATTGCTACTGCCACGGTGCACCGACGACAATATCGCACCAATCGAGACTCCCTGATCCCCATTCATAAACTGATTAGACAATTAGAAAATCAAGGAGTGATTAGCAAGACTCGCTCACCCTTTAATAGTCCTATATGGCCAGTGCAAAAGTCTAATGGAGAATGGAGATTAACTGTGGACTATCGTGGCCTAAATGAAGTTACACCACCTCTGAGTGCTGCTGTGCCAGACATGCTAGAACTTCAATACGAACTGGAGTCAAAGGCAGCCAAGTGGTATGCCACCATAGACATTGCTAATGCATTTTTCTCTATTCCCTTGGCACCAAAGTGCAGGCCACAGTTTGCTTTTACCTGGAGAGGTATCCAGTACACCTGGAATCGACTGCCCCAGGGGTGGAAACACAGTCCTACTATTTGCCACGGACTGATCCAGACTGCACTAGAAGAGGGTGGAGCTCCAGAACATTTGCAATATATTGATGACATCATTGTATGGGGTGATACAGCAGCAGAAGTTTTTGACAAAGGGGAGAAAATAATTCAAATTCTTCTGCAAGCTGGTTTTGCCATAAAAAGAGGCAAGGTCAAGGGGCCTGCCCGGGAGATCCAGTTTTTAGGGATTAAATGGCAAGATGGGCGTCGCCAGATCCCGATAGAGGTGATCAACAAAATAACAGCCATGTCCCCACCAACTAACAAAAAGGAAACACAAGCCTTCTTAGGCGTTGTGGGTTTCTGGAGAATGCATATTCCAGATTACAGCCAGATTGTACGCCCTCTTTATCAGGTGACCAGAAAGAAAAATGATTTTCAGTGGGGCCCTGAACAACAACAGGCTTTTGAACAGATTAAACAAGAAATTGTGCATGCAGTAGCCCTTGGACCAGTCCGTATGGGACAAGATGTTAAAAATGTGCTCTACACCTCAGCTGGGGACAATGGTCCTACCTGGAGCCTCTGGCAGAAAGTGCCAGGGGAGACTCGAGGTCGACCCCTAGGATTTTGGAGTCGAGGATACAAGGGCTCTGAGGCCAATTACACCCCAACTGAAAAAGAGATACTGGCAGCATATGAAGGAGTTAGAGCTGCCTCAGAGGTAATTGGTACTGAAGCACAACTTCTCCTGGCACCCCGATTACCAGTACTAGGCTGGATGTTCAAGGGTAAGGTTCCTACTACTCATCACGCAACTGATGCTACATGGAGTAAATGGATTGCATTAATTACACAGAGGGCTCGAATAGGAAACCCTAATCGCCCAGGAATCTTAGAAGTGATCATGGACTGGCCAGAAGGCAAAGACTTCGGAATGCCACCAGAAAAGGAGGTGACACGTGCTGAAGAAGCCCCACCATATAATGAACTACCGGAGGATGAGAAGCAGTATGCCCTGTTCACCGATGGATCCTGCCGTCTTGTAGGAAAGCATCGGAAGTGGAAAGCTGCTGTATGGAGTCCCATACGACGAGTCACAGAAGCCACAGAAGGACAAGGTGAATCAAGTCAATTTGCAGAGGTAAAAGCCATCCAGCTGGCTTTAGACATTGCTGAACGAGAAAAGTGGCCAAGGCTGTATCTTTATACTGACTCATGGATGGTGGCAAATGCCTTGTGGGGGTGGTTAAAGCAGTGGAAGCGAAGCAACTGGCAGCGTAAAGGTAAACCTATTTGGGCTGTTGAACTGTGGCAAGATATTGCTGCTCGGCTAGAGAAACTAGTCGTGAAGGTACGTCATGTAGATGCTCACGTACCTAAAAGTCGGGCAACTGAGGAACATCGAAACAACCAACAAGCAGATCAGGCTGCTAAAGTGTTCCAAATAGATTTGGACTGGGAACATAAAGGTGAACTATTTTTAGCTCGGTGGGCTCATGACACTTCAGGTCATCAAGGGAGAGATGCAACATACAGATGGGCTCGTGACCGAGGGGTGGACTTAACTATGGACTCTATTGCACAGGTTATCCATGATTGTGAAACATGCGCCGCAATTAAGCAAGCCAAACGGTTAAAACCTTTGTGGTATGGGGGGCGGTGGTTGAAATATAAATATGGGGAGGCCTGGCAAATTGACTACATCACACTCCCTCAGACCCGCCAGGGTAAACGTTATGTACTTACCATGGTGGAGGCGACCACCGGATGGTTGGAAACATACTCTGTGCCCCATGCCACTGCCCGGAACACTATCCTGGGCCTCGAAAAGCAAATCTTGTGGCGACACGGCACACCAGAGAGAATTGAGTCGGATAACGGTACTCATTTCAAAAACAGTCTCATAGATAACTGGGCCAAAGAGCATGGCATCGAATGGGTATATCACATCCCCTATCATGCACCAGCCTCTGGGAAAGTTGAACGGTATAATGGGCTGTTAAAAACTACCCTAAAAGCAATGGGGGGTGGAACCTTTAAAAACTGGGATAAGCATTTGGCACAAGCTACCTGGCTAGTTAACACCAGAGGATCTATCAACCGAGCTGGCCCTGCTCAGTCAGACCTTTTACATACAATAGAAGGGGATAAAGTCCCTGTGGTGCATGAAAGGAATCTGTTGGGAAAAACTGTCTGGGTTCTTCCTGCTACGGGCAAAGGTAAACCCATTCATGGGATTGCTTTTGCTCAAGGACCTGGATGTACTTGGTGGGTGATGCTGCAGGATGGTGGAGTCCGATGTGTCCCTGAAGGGGATCTGATCTTGGGTGAGAATACTTAATTCTGAACTGCATGATGTTAATTGCTGCATAATACTAACAGTGTTCATAAGTGTCTTTCAGGTTGAAGCAGTGGTGATGAGACCGGAGCTAGCTGCAAGTGGCGTCCAGTAACCTCCTCGAGACTGACATCTTTAACCTGCAACCCGTGGGCACGAACTGTGACAAAGCTCATATCATCTCTCCTACCCTGGGAGACTCCTAGCCAGATGGAAACCCACAATCCTGAACTAAATGAACTTGATGAACTTTTTTTTTGTATAGAGATGAATCATAAACTAATGTTATCTGTATATATTTTAAAATGAAAAGTTAGTGGTGATCTGAGTATGACGTGAATGGTATGGAATAAGGGGTGGAATGTCCTGGTTTGGCCTAAACCAGACCGATTTTCCTTTCAGTGATTTTTACTTTCAGCTAAGTCTCCTCTAACTAACTGCATGTTTTTGCAGACAGTGTCTGCTTCCAGGACTGATAACGCTCGAAGTTTGTAGTTATCACTGAGGCACTGGTAGGGATGTTGTGCAGAAAGGCTCTTGCTGTACTTATTCTTGAGAGAAACCAAGGTCACTGCTGAATTCCTCATTGCTTACGAGTGAAGAGCCGAAGGGGGGGGTCGCAGCTGCAGTGGGAAGCAGACAGGGCAGGTGACCCAAAATTGACCAACGAGGGTATTCCATCCCATACACGTCATTCTCGGTATAAAGTGGGGGGATCACGAGGGTCTCGCTCCTTTTCTGCTATGGCCGGTGTCCAGGGAGGACTCCGTCTGTTTTCCTGCTGCCCCCGATCCCGATCCGTGCGTTCCTGAATCCAGCTCTCGACCATCGCTAGGCCCAGGCTGGGCCTTCCCGGAGCCTGCCCTGCAGTGCCGGTGGTGACGTGGCTGACTTCAGGGGAGCTCAATCTTGGTTTTGTATATATATTTGTATATATTTGATTATTTTTATTATTATTATTATACTTTTTTTTTCATTATTATAGTTTATTAAAACTGTTTTAATTTTCCAACCCAGAAGTCTCTCTCCCTTTTCCCTTTCCCTTTCCCTCTGGGGGGAGGGGGGGGGATAACAGAGGGCATCTGCCGCAGGTTTAATCGCCAGCCCAGCTTTAAACCGTGACAACTGCATAGAAAACTCTTCACTGCATAGAGAAGGGAGATGGGAGTTGAAACACAGAGGGAACCACAGGGAGGCAATAAACATGATTTTAGTATCTTTTTCATCCTGCTTTCTTTAGTGATTTACTTCAGAGGCAATTAACACAGAAAAAAAAAGGAAAGTAAACAGAGTAACAGGGCAGGGAGAGATTGTAAAATGGAATTAAGCAGGTATGAAGAGGCTGTAAGGAAATTAAAAGACTGGAGCAACTAGTGAGACAGAACAAGACAGAAAAAGTCAGCCAAAACTACAGATCCAGTGAATGCTCAGGTGACACTGCCTTGGCTGATTCTGTGCCTATGGCCAGGTATTTTTCCCTTCTGCTGTGTAGTTCTGAGGAAAAGCTGCTACTGCAAATGATTATACTTTTCTGAAAGACCTGGGTGGGAGAAACCCTTTCATTCCCTTCTCATAGAGTTTTTGCTCTTCTCACTCGTCCTTTCTAATTAACATAAATAATTCCATCTTCCAAAATACATTTCTAACCTAGGGCTTGAACATGAAATTGCCAATCAAAAACCAATCTAAATAAGGAAGTGTTTATTAGAAAGACAACAAAGAAAGGTAAACAGCAAGAAACTTGAAAGTCCCGCTTTATTTCAGTACAATCTTTTTCAGCAACAACTGATGCTTTCAAACATGCTATGTTAGCACTGATATTCTAAAGCTGTGAACTATAGGAGTGTTTCAAGTCTGTTTGTTTTGTTAGGATGACTTCTCTTAAGGCGCTTCTAGGTGCAAAGCACTATATAAAATACACTGTCTATATGTATTCATGCATCCTGTATGCAAAATGCATATGAAACAGCAAGAGGTAATAAAGGCAAACATGACCAGCCTCTGCTGTGCATTTATCCCTTAGGCCTTGCAACTTCTGGAATATCAATCAAAGTTGTATCAGAGGGACATATGATTGCTGATATTATCTCTACTGCCATTCCTTTTATCACTGCTGCTGTCAGTCTATAGCCAGGATTACTAGGGTACTGTCTAGTAAAATTACATTTGTAAAGCTGAAGTGGTTCCTTTCATGGGGCAGAAGGGGTAGGTATCTAGCAACTATTATTAACAAAAATTATTAAAACAGTTCCTGACTATCTCCCGGAAAATGCCATCTATTAAAGTCAATTCATGTTTACAGTAACAGAGGAAATGGAAATGGAGACTTCACGCTCCCAAAGTCACTACACATTTTGTCAAAGCTTCTTTGATGTTACAGAGATATAATCTGACAAAGCTTTGTATCTGCCACTATTTATGTATCATCTGTAAAGGCTTGTCTGTTTGGTTATCAATCAGGTACTTTATCATAAATTATCACACCATGTTTGTTATTTCATCACATTTCTTGTTTACTTTGGATGCTCTACTTAATATATGAACTCACACACTCCACATATGGATGACATTTAGAGGACAATTATTATAATAAAAAATAATAATGTTGGCTTATCATGTTACTTTAAAAAGAGGGAGGGAAGGATTATTCAGTACGCAGACATTCAGCTTGTGAGAGATTGTGTCATTCTGCTAGCTGTATTCTCCTTTTTAAAATATAAGAGTGCCTGTCTATTGCACAGTAGAAAGGTGGCTGCTGTTTTGTATTCCTGTTCAAATGTTGTATGTAAGAGAGTGATTCACTGTATTTTCTCTTACAGATAAATTCTATATGTTGTTTTAAATAACCTTGAATAAGTTATTTGGGTGGAGAAGGATGTTCTTTTTTTTTGCATGTAAAACCACTCCTTGTACTGTATTATTTTTTGCTATTCGTATATTGGTTGTTAAAGACATTTTGGAATGTTGAGACACTTTTTCCCCTGTTAATTGTGATAAATTGTGGACTAGAACTATATGAAAACTGAGCATTTTAATTACTTGCTCAAAGAAGAATAAGCATAATGTCACACGTGGTTGCTGAATCTGCAGTGAGCTTCCCACAGCTGGAAAACTGCAGCAGCAATTTTTGTAGCCAGCTGAGGCTTGATTCACTTGCTCCACCTGGGAAGTATAGAGAAACTCCCTGATTTTTCATGAACTCATAACAGTGAAAATGTTTGCAGCATTAAAATACAAAAGTACTGAATATTTGTGACTGTTTATCCTTGGAAAAAGAATCTTTCTTCTCACTGTGAAATGTGGCAAAATTTAGGACAGAAACTCCACAATGGTTCAAGAACAGACTTGAAGAGAAATGACAGATTTTCTCCTTTTCAAATGATACTAAGAACCTTCCTCTGTAATTATCCATGTGGATTTGTTATTTAATATAGATTATTAGATATATACAGCATGCACTCGATATGTTGTATCTATGGTACAGTTATTTCTAGTACCTTGGGAGGCAACACAAGGCAATTGTCTAGTTTATCATAATTTCTTTATTTTACCTTGTGCTTTCCCTGCAAGAAACCACTTGGTTTAATCACAAACACTGGGTCAGACACTTAAGTGAAAATAGCACAAATATGTGATGTGGGTTTAAATAGAAAGTTGCAACTGTAATTTGACATATGACATAACCAGGCATAAGCTGCATCTACTCCTGGGGTGCAGGGTAGCCTTTAGAAACTCCAGTTAGGGAATAACAAAATATTTTCTATCATTTATGTCATTTACAGACTTTATTTGATAAAAATTTTACGAGATCCAGCCTACTGGGTTTGCATATATCTTCTCCTTCACATACATCAAAGTCCAGAGCTTAAGGTCCATCAACCTTCAACTCAGTCTTTGAGTCCAGAGGGTGGACCAGAAGATGTTTGTTCTACTGGAATTAGAGCAGTGTGTGTGTCTAAACAGCTCCATTTTTTCTCAGATTTAAAACAGGGTGATAAAAACATGTTTGGTCTTGACCAATCTGTCCTTCCAGAAAAATTCCCATTTGGCTTCTGTTGCCACAGGCACAGGTTACCCCATAGTCTTATTTTATGACCCTAGTCTAGGCAGTGGCTTGCTGCCAAAACCTCTGGTTTCTGTAACTAAGTTTCCTCTCAGGCAAATTGGGACCTCACCGGGCCTGTCATTTTCCCTCTCTGTCTCCAAGGTTGGAGGGAATGTTCCAGGGATTCACTCACAAATAGCTCAGTATTCTTTTCTGGGCTGGCTAAATCTGTGCCTGGCTAATCTTTTAGAAATGAGTAAGAAAACTTTATTCTTGCTGTAGTGCTAAAAAAGCTTATTATACAGTTTACTTAGGATAAGAGGGAATCTAGGGTTAATCACATTTTTAAAAGTATGAAATTTAGCACAGTAAATAGGTCCCTGAGTCTTTTAGACTAGTTGTGGTTTGGATACAGATTTTTCTTCTATATTTATAATATTTTAAATCTATCATAACAATTTTTCCAAAACATTTTAGAAGAGAGAATAGGCATAAATTCTACTACCTCTTGCATGAGCTCTGTTAATTCTCATGAGCATAAGCTCTGTTAATATTTATGACCCCTATTTTGAAAACAAACCCATAAAATCTGAGCAATTTACTTCCACCAGATTAGAATATTTTCTTACAGGTAAACAAAGTTTGAAGAAACATAGTCTACTTAAAAACAGTTGATGCATGGAAACCAAGACATAATATTATTGTTATGAAGGTTTTATTCTGTGTCTTCGTAAATGTCAAAAAGAAACACTGCAAGAGTAAGTGAATTTTGCAACCACTTTGCAGTTTTTCTCACAATTTGCTACTCGCCTTTCAAAATAAGTTTTTTTTGCAACTCACAATTAGCAGCTCATCAAAGTGAGTCAATGCTGGAAGAGGACCTTTTGGACTGAGAGGGGGTCACTGCCTAGGGCTCTGGGACCTACGGGATGCAGGGGAAGAGCATTTCAGGATTGCACAGGACTTCTTATGGAATTTTTAGAGGAGGGATCTAGGTGATTTGGAGAGGAACAAGTGTGGGAAAACAGAGGCATAAGGGGATAAAAAGAGCTGGTCATGTGTAAACGCATTGATGGTTGGTTGCTTATCTGTCCATGCCCCAAGACTGATCAATACAGTCTGTCTTTTCTAACAAATTTATTTATAACTCTTCCCCATGGGCAAGACCATGGGAGGAACTGGCTATCGGGGGACCAGGGGAGTCCTGAACAGATGCTAGAGACACCATGGGGTCTGGGGATCTCTGGGGGTGAGAGCCACTGGTGCATGTGTGTGTCTAAGGGCAAGAGCACAGAGGAGCTGGCTACTGAGGGCCAAACTTGACAAGGGGGGTTGTGTGTGTTTGAGTGGGATGGTTGGTGCCATCAACTAGAGCGGGGCTACAGCCTCACAGCTCATATGTCCAGGTGCCAGCAACTGGGGAGACTGGGATCCAGGGGCAGCTACTGGACAGACTGAGTGTCTCAGTGCAGCTGCTGGAGGGATCTACATTGTGCTTCTCTCTCTCTTTCTCCCCGCCCTTACTAATGGACCTCTGTCTTGCTCAGCCAGAGAGAGGAGCAGGATGGTGCCATTGATGCTGTTTGTTGTTATGTGAGTGCTCTGTGTGTTTGTCTGTTCTCTGTGTGGCCACCCATGTACATATATGTATATATGTGGTGTATACATGTGCTCTGTGTGCATCTGCCAATGAAGTACACATTTTCAGGCTCGCTACTGGTTGGACTTGACGGCATTGCAGCAGCCTCACCTCTCTCAAGCTGCCCTATCCAGCACAACATATTTTCCTCTAACACCCACTCCACTGATCCTTGGAATGGGCTGATCTTTTCTTTCTATGAGTAGCTGTCTTCCAAACCTGGTCAAGTGCTATAACTTTTAATATTTTTCAGAACGCTTCGAATTACTATTAGCAATTTTAAAAAATAATTTGTTTTTGTTTTCACTTTTTTTGTATTGCGTGGCTCTGATTCATGTGCACTTGCAGAGCTCAGTAACAGTTTTGTTCATTAGAGCTGACCCAAGGTCATACAGTTGTGCTCCACAAAGCATAAAGTTACAGTCAGCTGAACACTTGAGTTGTGAGTTGCATATCCAGATTTTGTCTACAACAATTTTCGCTATTTACGTTTTTAGATTTTACTCCATGCTGTTTCAGGCAAAGATGTATTTATGTACTTTTTTCAGCTCTGATAGCTTATTCTTCTAAAAGATTACCTATACCTGCTTATTTGACCTTCAGCTTCTACCATGTCTCTAATATGATCATTCTTTCAATATTAGAGGTAATACAGAGGAAAAATATTTTCAGTATAGATAGTGTAAAAAGCCTTTACTTTTCACGTGACAATTAGGACTACACAAGTGTTGAAATATATGTTGGGGGATGCATATATTTGCTCTTTAAAAACCAGAGAGAGTAAAGGAAGAGATAAAACTGAATGCAAAAAAAAAAAAAAACAACCCACCCTTTTTCTACAGAGAGGGAACTCTAAAAGCAGCACACACAGTTTGAGCATTAGTGATTAGATAGTACTTTCAAGCCTATTTGTTTTGAAAAATCTGGCCTTCCTACACAGCACCCTTCAGGATGCAATGTAAATTGAACTGCGGGGCACTCTATAGCAAATCTACAGTCATTATCTCTTAGTTGATTCTGTCTTGTGCCTCATAACTTTTCAGAGGTACATGTGAAGGTCCTCTCATAAAAGCTATTACTTTGTCTCCATGATACCTGTTGATATGAGATGATGAAATAAAGATGATTACTCATCCCAGCAGGCACCTGCTTTGACCTTGTTGTTTGTAGTTTATCACAAACATTGCTGTGTGGTATTTCAAGTTGAAAATTAGGCAGATGCAAGAACATAACATATGCCACTGGGCCATTTTATGTCTTCTAGCAGTACATATGAGAAGTTTATAATGCCACGAAAGCAACATTATACAGATGATACAGCAAATTTAAACAAAGCCCACTGCCGAAGGTGTGCATGAAAATGGGACCTAACTACTTAGTTTCTCACTTTGAGAGCAGAAATTTTGCAGAGAACAGAATGAAAAATTCTGTGGAACAGAAAATAGACAAAGATTAGATATATATTTGTAAGTAAATCAGGAAAATTAAGATACCTTTATCAATGTTAATGCACACTTACAATTTATATTATTTTCCAAAGATATTTTTCCATAATTTGAGGGGAAATAAATGATTTGTGGTGAAAATGCTAGCACCTTCAAATTAAAATTCTTTCAGTTTTTGTATGTGCAAGGCATAACTAGGTATAAAGGTACAAAAAAGATATAAATATAGTAAACATAGCTTTAAATATTAAAATTTTTTAAAAAATTGTCTCCAAACTTGTGCAGGAACATATGTCATAAGGATATCACCCATACGTCAAAATCAGATCACAAAGCCTTCCTTTTTGCTGTTTTTTTTGTAATGACAGTTTTCTAAAACAATAATAGCTTCCTCCCCTGATTTGTAATATTTGACACTTCTCTTTAGAAAAACTAAGGAGACTCAACAGAGGAAACAAAGGCAAAAGGACTGACAAAGTCAATGACTCATAACTTCTATGCTTCATTTCACAACACAGCTGTATTTTACAAGACCACTCTACTCATGAACTCTGAGCCTGTGAAGGAAATTCTTGCTTTTGTTCTTTTTGACACTAACTGAACAACTGCTTATTTCGGTGCAAACATGATATTAAGCACTGTGTCCATCAAAGTCTATGCTTATTATGAGTTTGGGTGAGGTTCCAGTCATATGTATATGAAGCACCTCATATATGAAGTTTCCTAATCTTGAACTCTATTTTACCTTAAAAATATAAGAAATAATTGAAGACTTAGATTTTGGTTTTTATTTAGTATTCAGGGAAAGGGAAGTTGTAGTTTTTAACTTCTGCATCCATGTTTGAGTTGCACGAAAATAAAAACTAGTCATATTTAACTTGAGCCAATTATTTCAAAAAATCAATTTAGATATTTCAGCTTAAAAAAAATCTTTTAATACTCATGTTTTACATTTTTATAAAAGTCAATGAATCCACATATGGAGATGCAATTCTCTTAAATACCATAATTTTTCAGGATTCCATTTTTCAGTCTAAGGAAATGCTTTTATCAGAATTTTTATGATGAAATTGTAAATCTGTAAATTTAAAACATACTTTTTTAAAAAGAGCCTGTTCTCTAACATTGGCCTGGAAATAAGATGTAAATTAATTTCTAAAAGAGAGTTGAGATTACTTTCTCTAAAATATTTATCAATGATGATCTGTCCTTCACGGCAATTTCTTTTTATAACCGAGGTAAATCCTTTACTTCCTGTTCTAATATGTTAATTATTTTTCAATTAATCTGTAAAACTATTTTGTAGCTTTAAAAAAAATCAGTATAAAAAACTGAGCCCCAAAACAGGATTTGCTTAAAAGACAAACAAGTAAATAACTCAAAAGTAACAGATTTTCTTCCTGATAAAATAAATTATGATACATGCTTTATGTGTAGGAAGAGAGAATTATATTTGATCATTTTCCTATTTTGCTAGAAGTGGCAACACAATGGAACTAAGCTAGCGTGAAAGAATTAGAAAGTGCAACTCTCAGTGAAGAAAAGTGAAATTGAATTATTTCTGCTAGCTTTAATAGAAACTATGTCAGGGTGCAAAAGCTGGTTTTTAATGCCATTCTACTAGCTGGTAGGGAAGGAGGAGACATATCCTAAAAGTATTTGTGTCTGACTCATAGATATTACTTTTTCAAAAATAACACTGAGCAGAAAGGTGCCTTTCTATATCTGCAGAAACCTGAATTTCCTAAAAAACAGGTCACTGTTATGCAAAGTCTGATGCACATGGAAACAACAGAACAGGTGAAAATTAATTGATATTTAGGTGTTCATATGAATCTCTAAAAATATTATTAGTTACATAAACAAAGAAAATTGTTTTAATATAAGATTTTCATCCTGACTTTATTTTGATTAATATTTTCAGAAGTGGAAGGATATGACTAAAAAAATATTATAATAAGCCTTTGAGATTCCCTTCAGCAACTGCATTTCCCAACCAGAAGAACATCTGACTAATCTCAAACCATATTTACATTCATTGTAAGGTATCCACACAAATCAAAGTGCCCTGAAAAATATTCACAAGTGTTTGCTAAAGTGTGACAAAAATGAAACTTAGATTTGAATTAACTTAAAAACGCTAAATGTTCCTTGCCTCCCTCATTAGCAGAATAAAGTTGTTATTCTTTAAAAAAACCCTTGGTCTATAATTCTAAATAGTTCACATGGATTGCATGAATAAAAACTGTGCACTTCCCTAAAACTACTATCTAAGCAATTTAGGATTACACATCTTATTGACTTTCAATGACACTCTTCCTAGGTCAGTCATGTACATGTAAAAATCTCATCCCAAATCCTGAGACTGTTTAAACTGTACATGGAGGTCTGTAAATACCTTGTCTTCAAATTAACTTGAAAACTTTTGAAGCATGCATTAAGATAGGGTAATTTTATCAAACTCAATGTCCTCTTGTCCAGGCTAAACTGTTCACCTGTTTACAGTCTGCCTGCATAGATGCTAGAAAGAGAGGACATTTTCAAAGGACAATTCATGCTGTCCTAAAATAAGTTTCTGAAACAGTAAGAACATATCCGATTCGTATTTACTTCTAATATATTCCACAAACAGTAGCACTTTATCATGCTAAAGGCACCATAGGCTCTGGGTCTGATACTGGTCTGACTCCAGCCAGAATGCTAGCTCTGTGTGCAGCATTTCATTGCATCATATATTGTACTCTTACACCTGTTCCAGTTTTCATTTGATTAAAGAGAGGCTTGATAGATACTTAAAACAACAAACACTGGATAACCAGCTCTTTTACCCCAACTCATGCTATGGAAAATGTTATCTTCTTAACAATCAACATTATTAGCAATTTAGTTTACTGCAACACTTCCGTTTAAAAGAAGATTCACTGATAGTCCTATGCTCATCATTTACTTACTTTAAATATTGGTTTTGCTTGAGGAGTTTATTTTCTAGACTTTTCCACAAGTATTTGTATTTCCAACCATTTTGCTAACTGGGCCTTCAAAGCATAAAAAGTTATCAAAGAGAAGGAATATCCACACACTTTGGCTGAATGCCTAGCAAAATTCAGGTTATAGAATAAGGGTAGAATAGTAGGATGGGATGGGAGCTAATACTTATGTCTTAGTAGATGCCATTACTTATCTGTGTTTATTAATTGGACAATATTAATGGAGTAATACACCTCTGCTTGTAGAAAAAAAGAATAATAAAGAGCAAAGAGAGAGAATAAAGCTTAAATCTTCTATAAATATTTGCATCAGCTCCTGCCTTCTTTTTTCACACTTTGTACTTCCTTATTCCATGAACAATCACGTCAGCATTATTAAGTTTAAGGTAAGTCAGTGGAAGTAAAAGGTGACACACTTAGTCATTAATGGAAATATAAAAAAGATATTATGAAAGGCAGAATTTGTTAACCATTATACGCAACTGCAATAGCAATCTTCCATTCCAAGTAAAGGGCAGGTAGAAATAGTGATAATCTTATACATCACGCTGTGTTAGCAAAGGCTGACTTTTTAGTTGCAACTGGAGACTGTATTATGGAATGTTTTAAACAAGAGAACTAACTGACAATAATTGTTTTGTGTGTTCAGTAAGCAAGAACACTCTGTGTTGCCAGAATAATCATAAAGCACAGATGGTTTGTCCCCAAGACTAGCACACAAGACAATAGCGTAGAAGGGTAGTTAGTATGTGGAAGATTGTGCATCATATCTTATTCTTTTCTTGAGGAATTATTTGAGTTCTTATCCAGGGGAAATAACACTTTAAAAATATACAAATAAAAGAAAAGAAATAAAAAGGAGAAGAATATACTGGGGAAAAAAAATTATATTGAAGTCAAGAAAGGTATGCCTATTTACATCAGCCTGTGATTCACCCCAATATTTTTATTGTTGAAAAGTCAAAGCTGCTTTAGGGAGCAGGGTATCTGAAGTGAGCTTTTCTCTTTTTAAGGAGCTGATATACAACCCATTTAACTACCCCTCCCTTTTCACCTTCACTTTCCACATAAATTCCAAGTATTCTTTACCTGGAAACACCATGTCACATTTGACAAAAAATAGAAAATACTTGGAAAAGCAGTAACCTTTATTTAGAGACTACTTTTATGTGCATTCACGTATGTTCTATGTTCCCAGGTGGTTCAACCCAAATACATTAAACATTAGAGTTATCACGAGGAAAACAGAGCTGCAATGGATACTGAGAAAAGCTAGGTGGTTTTAATTCAGGGAAGTGTCCCAACATTTAAGTGCTGTTCTTTGACCTACACATCAAGGCCCTGCTTTCACAATGTGCACAAGCATATTTTTAAATCAGCCTTTATTCAAAAGGCACTTCACAGTGCCTGTACTATTGCAATAGCTTGTTCTCATGTCACACTTGAGCCCTAATGCCTGACTGTCCAAATTAGCTATATGCCTGCATACACATTGGTATGCATGAAGTGCCTCTCTTTCTGAGGAAACTTGAGCTTGGAGTAGGAGAAAAAAAGTGAAAACTAATTTACTTTTTATTTCCATCCTTTTAGCACATGTGTAGAGCATACACATGTGTAAGCCAGGGCTGGATAAAATTAGCTTGCCCCTAGTTTCTTCTGACAGTACCCCGGCAGGCTTGGCACCCTTCCATATCTCCATACTGCATCCTGATTTGCCCCCAAAGTCATGCTGCAAAATGAAGTAGCCTGTGTAATTCCCTCTAATTTTTTAGAAATGGTTATGCCACCATGTCCACAATCTGATGTGGAGCTACTTTGAATGATTTGTCTCTTTCCTTTGCTGGCATGTAAAATGAGTCTGTGGGTTCATTTTTCTTAAACGATTCTGTTCCAACTTTAGCCTAACAGCACTTTATTTTGGAGTCCTCTGAAGAAGCATCATCCAGTTGAACTTGTATGTTCTTTTACATCTAGAAACTTTTCTGAAAACCTTAATGTTAGAGTTCTGCCTTGCCAGCCAGTCTCCCAAGGAAAAGGATTCTATCTTAGTCAAGGGTTCAAAGCAGGTAATGTACACATAAAAGACATTACAGTAAAGTGACAAGAGAGATTGTGACTGTCTCTGTGAAATGATAAATTTTTTACAGTGGTCAGGAATGGGTAGGTAAAACCAGAATCCAGGTTCTTCGTGATCCCAGCCCCTGGCATGTTGCTAGCTCAGGGGCTGCAGGACTTGGACACTTCTTTGTGAGGGGAAAAGGAAAGGGAGTCAAAGCGTTTTGTTTGAGAAGATCTTCGCATATTGTACGTAAGCACCTAAGTGGTCTGGGTAAAGAAATCCCAATGGATTTTGCCATGTATTTAGCACCTCCATGATAAAAATCTGATATCGGTTTTCAGATATAAGATGGTTAAGGATATAAGCTCTTATTGTGTGATTTTGATCCATTATCAGCACTCTCAGAGAGGAAAAACAACCCTCTAAAGAACCTACGGGTCTTTTCTGGAATCCTAAGCATAATAGAGAAAATTGGAAAAAATCCTGTATAAAATAAAGCAAATCCACAAAGATTAGCATACATCCCTTCTTTTTGCATCCTAGCAAGCTGCAGTTCAACATAGTACTTTTCTGTAAGCCACAAGTACCATTACATATGATTCTTACCAACTTTCTCCTTGGGGAACTCTGATGACTATAGTTGAAAGAGCATATCTGTCCTTTTCTATCACTTGTCCAAATACCTGGGAATTAAAACCTTAAGTTCCTTGGAGCACTGTCTCCTGCTGATCTGAGCTTGTCCCTTTCAAAGTGCTCCTAAGTCTTCCTAATGCCTTGCAGGTGCAAGAGATATGACAACTTGGGTTCGTAACAGTTATTTCACACCTTTCTGCTTTTTCTGAAGTTTGTATATTACCATGTGATGCATAGTGACAGCCATGTCACTTTTCAGAACCTGTAGCCATTTCTCAGAATACTGTAAATCCTTGGTATAGCTCTCAGTGTGAGCTATCAGTGTAGGAAGAGATCTAACAAATAAAGTTACAACTCAAAATTAAAAAATGAAGAACTTGGACTAAGCACTATAACAATACTCAGCAGAGTACTAGTGTTACACTGTGATGCTTCATAAGTAACACTCAAAGAAATACTCTAAAATAAAACCAACATACAAATACATTGTATTTACTGATACTACAAGTATCTACTTTCAAGAAAAAGAGAACTATAAGCTTATTCTGTAGAACTGAGAAAAACTACTCATGCAACTTTAAGTAGAAAATTAACAACAGCTAATCACAGGGTATTACAAAACTACTGAAGGAACTCATCTGCACAATTACATGTTTTTGAAAACCTCATGCTGAGAGGTAAGTGCAAAGAACTAGTTTGGAAAATTATAATTTGTGACAGTATCCTAAGCAAAGCCCGATGCTGACAGCTCCAGGAGAAGGAGGTAAAAATAAGATCACACTACACTCTGCGATCACCTCCTGATCCAACAAGAGAAGTAAAAATAAGATGGGACATGAAAGATAGTAAATTGATCTCTCCTTCAGCTAGGCTTGCTCAGATTTCAAGAAGTATGAATACCTCTTCACTATTCGTTTCACAGATGAGCCTTCTGGGATGGTTTTCTGAGACATAAAACAGTGGATTTCATACTCAGAGGGCTAAGCTGACACAGTGAGATGGAGAAAATATTTCTATTTTGATAGAGAAAGGTTGGGATGACCTAGGGAAAGTATTTACTACCCAGCAACGAAGAACAAACTGAAAATGGAAGAAAATGAGATGTACCAAAATTTTATGAGCCACTGTAGAAGATTATACAACAACTTGAGATGCCAGTGTAACAGACAGATGAGCATAAATCTGATTATTTCCATAAGATCAAGACCTGGTTTAGAAAAATTGAGTTCTGCAACATTTTCAAGGCAGAATTCTGATCTAAAGATTGAGTCAGACAATAAGCCTTATAATGTGATTTACCCTACATTTGAGCACAACAAGTCTTCTTTTAGGTACTAACCAAGCAAGAAAGCAAAGCATACTCAAATTATTTGAAAATTTTTATGGAAGGAAAGTATAACCAATGAATCAGTGAAATAATTTTAATGTTACTGTATTATATAAGACCACATGAAAAGTAAAACTTGTTTTTTGACATTTTATGGAGTTGATCCAGTAAAGAATATTCCAAGACTCTGGAGGAAAAAAACAATAACAGAACAAGGAATTAAACACTCTCCCCCCAAATAAAAAAAAAAAATAAAAGCTTTCCATACAAGAAATGTAAGTTAAAAGAAGATCTTATGAAAGACTATTCAAAGTCCATGCAGAACTGGATCCATGTTTCCAAAACTGTAGGAAGGGAGATGTCCTAGAACAGAAGGAAAAAGAGAGAGAGATGGGAGAAAGAGGGGAGCAGAAAAAGAATGATCAAAACCCCACTATTTAAGTGTATGAGATAGGGAATTTTCTTGTATTAACATGTGGTAATCAGCTTAATTATCATAATTTTCCAGTATTAAGACTATTTAAAGACAAGGACATAAAGGAAAAATAGATAAAGGAGTGTACATACTTCAATTCACTTGAAGTATGCACTACAGCAACAATAATGTCTAACACATGGTATATAATCCTGTTAATAACTATCCTTTTATCAGCAAAAAATCTTAGTGTGTATAATTCATGTGCTGTTACATAAAATGAAGAAAGGAATGCAAATATGAAAAAAGTCTGAATTTTCAGAGATTAAAAATAGTATGAAAAATTAAAATAAATAAAAATTCACTCAGCTTGAAAAAAGCCTCAAGCTTATTTTTTTAAATTAAGCAGATTTTGTATTCAGTAATACTGATTTATGTGTCCTACTTAACGACTAGCACAAAACCTTTCCCCCAAGTAGTTACACTGCAGGAGGAGCATACTGTTCTCTCTATATTAAGCAAGAAAATATTTACAAAACAATAATCAAATCAATATACATCACAGCCTCAAGATCACTTCCACTTCAGACAAGATTGAAAAACTGGTGCTCTAGGCATCAAAGCTTTCATCTGATAAATCACATATAGGCTGCCAAGTAACTGGTAAACCATCCATATAACAAAGATGAATAATGACCTGTACAGGGTTTATAAAAATGTTTGTAGGAATGTCCTTAAATAAAAGTCATAGCAAAAATAAATGAAGTGCATTTAAAATAACTCTGGGAACACACTACTGAATGGTGGCCATAAACGATATACTGATGGTGGTGAAAATGAACATAAAATATTAGAGAAAAAGCCTGATGAAAGAGTGTTTTTTCTGTTTGCCTAGATACTGTGGGAAACATATACCTACTGTTGCTCCTTCAATTGACTTCATCTCAATACTGTACCTGTAATGAAATGTCATGTCTTGTCTTTGTTTACACGTACAATGACCAGAATAGCAAGTTCTTTTGATAGGAACGTCCAGCCCTCTTAACAGTACAGAGAAATACAAGCAGAATGTGTATTTTCTGAGAATCCAAAGGTTTAATTCTGATTTCACTTATGTCAGTGTTAGTCTTGAAATTTCTGCTGCCTTCATCAGAGTTGATTGGTATAATGCTGCTGAAATAAAGAACAAAAAAAAATGTATCAGAAAGGAAAGTTCTTTAGAGAAGATAATAGAAGGAAGAATTCAAAAGAATTGATCAGTCAGGTAACCTAAACTGCAAAAAGAGATGGAAATTGAAAACAAGCATATCTGTAGCATGGCTGTATTTGTATTGGTTTCCCATTTTTCTCCATTGATAATTTATAATCCTGTGAATTACTTATTCATCCCTACCTGAATCACAGAATCACAGTATCACAGAATCACAGAATGGTTAGGGTTGGACAGGACCTCTGGAGATCATCTAGTCCACCCCACTGCCAAAACAGGTTTTCCTAAGGCACATTGCACAGGGTCGTGTCCAGGTGGGTTTTGAATATCTCCAGAGAAGGAGACTCCACAACCTCCCTGGGCAGCCTGTAAACAAAAAGCCTGTCACAAAAAAGTGTTGTGTGAACCTGCCAGCTGATATTTATTAAATACATTGAAATGTATTGAGTATCTCAGTGGACACATTTAAGACATGCTTTAAAAATGTCAGATTGAAAATGATTTTAGAACAACATACTTTAAGAATAACTTCTATCTTGGGTAATGAAGTGGGAGCTGATCAGAAAAAGAGTGACCTAGAGGAATATTAAATAAAAAAAACCAAAAAAACGAAGGCTAATTCATCAACCTGACACTCAAAAGCCTTTACAAGACTGAAATAATGAGTGGAAATAGTGGATATGCTTCACATCTGAAGGAGTGGGAGAATTAAGAGAACACTGAAGATAAGAAGCTCCATATCACAGAATCACAGAATGTTAGCAATTGGAAGGGACCTCGAAAGATCATCTAGTCCAATCCCCCTGCCGGAGCAGGATTACCTAGACCATATCACAGAGGAAAGCGTCCAGGCGGGTTTTGAACGTCTCCAGGGAAGGATACTCCACAACCTCTCTGGACAGCCTGTTCCAGTGTTCAGTTACCCTCACTGTAAAGAACTTTTTCCTCATGTTTATGTGGAACAGCTCCATACTAGGCCCCAAACAGTTCACTAAATTAAAACTATAGAAAATGTAGGCCCATATGTGAAAACAAAAATAAGTTGATGTATATTGCACATGCAACTGATATCCAATAGGATACAAAAGTGGCAGCAGTCATCTTTGTTTGTTGCTCCTGATTGGTAGAATATAATCATCATTTTACTTCCTTCCCATTGTAAAACATTCCTTCCTTTTCATTGTGAAAGGCAGCACGTGTGTTCTTATTCCTCTGAATAGGCTCAGTTTTGTAACTTTTATCTTCTCAGTGACTACTGCATTTCTGCAACCCTGTACTCTGTAACAGCACAAATGACGGACCATTTCTTGGAATTCTGTACCTTAGTCTGGTTCTGTGATACAGAAGATCAAGAAAAGAAACATATGGATCCTGGTATCACCATGTGTTATGTCTCACTCAAAGACTGCATTTTTCTTTGGTTGCATGTCTAGCTTTTTCTTTTATTTCTGTCCTGTGTTGAATGATAATACTTTCTGAGCAACCAAATTATTCCACCCATCTAAGGAAGATATATTAGTTTTTTAACTTATCTTCCAATAGTGTCACTAAGGTATATCAGAATATTTTTTTATGTATCAGAAAAGATATCCAGTTTTCATTTCAATACTCACAGAGACATAGATTCTATTCTGGTTCAAGGCACTTACACCACATCCATCACAGTGACAGTATAAAATGGAAAGGGAACAATACTCTCTACTGTCTGACTACAGCTGAAGCTATACCCACTTTTTTATTGTTCTGTGATTTACATGAAGTAGTAGGTGTCATTCTACAATAAACTGACACTGCACAGTTGATTTCAACATAAGTAGTGAGAAAACCAAGCCACAGTTACAAGCTAAGTTCATCAGTGCCTGTGTAAACCAGATGTTTCAATACCACTTTCAAGAGACCATGATTTTCCTTTCCCTCCACCTTGCATACCAATAAGATCAGTTAAAAAAAAATTGCAGAAGACTACCATATCACAGGGTTGGAGTCTCCATTCATATTATTCCTGCAGAAAGAAACATCAAAGGTAGAAGAGATCTGATTAACTTTCCACCACCAGTATAGAGAAAGCCATATAAACTTTTCTATCTAGAAAGAAGAACGGTAAATTTAGTCCTCTCCTGATATATCACTCACAGAAGTCTTTGTCATATCTTCCATTTAAGATTCTAATTGCTGTAGTACAGATGCATAATGTATTTTCTAAGAAAAACTTTTTAATATTTCTAGCTTGTATGCTGAGAGATATTACCTCTAACTCATTTACAATTATTGAAAAAGATTTTGCCTAGTGTGGAAAAAATAACAGATTGTTCATACAGTCACTTCTTCACAAGGACAAGAAACTGGAGGTGCCTGAAGATTTTTCAGAATGTATGAAAAAGCGATGCTATTTTGTATATGTGTTTCACAACCAAATACCATGATCTCTTCCCCTCCTCAGGCTTATAGGAAGATAACTCTTACTAAATTTTTTTAATTAGTTGTTATTTGTTATGTTCTGTATTCTAAAATGGAATCAATGTAGTCTAATAAAACATCATTACATTTGTGCACCTAGAGAGTTGCCAAATGTGTGTGTCTTCCTTTGAGAAGGATTGTTGCTATTAGGAGAAATCAGTAATTTATATCACGTTTACTACTGGTTCTATTTATGACAAAGAATATACAGTAGAGTCATTTATTCCATTTAGTAGAAGCAAAAAGATTTGCAGGTTTCCGTCATAACATCCCAATAATATTACTTCATCTCACTTAATCTCTGTTTCCTAAAAGTCCCATTTCAATGTCTCCTCTCAGGACTTAATCATGACTCCTTCCCTAGACCTTCTGCTTTCATCTCATACCATGTGTTCTTTTCAATAGTCATATCCTCTATTTACTACCAATCTGCCATACGCTCAAACTCTTAGCTGGTTCCTTCTCTGTTTTAACAAATACTTACACCATGCCTGAAACACAGTATCTGGAACACCTGATGGCATTAATGAATCCTGTGACTGATTTTGGATCAAAGATTTTCTTGGTGGCTGTAGTACGGGGAAAACCGGGGGAGGCGCACTCGCGGGTGCTGGGGAGCGGTCCGGAGTAAGCTACGTGATCTCAGTGTGAGTATGGAAGCTTCTCGTTTATTAACAAAGAAAGCAGTGGTTATATAGACTATGCATATGTTAATCGCGCGCCCCGATCGCACTTGTGATTGGTCCATAGGTTTACATATTCAGAGCCGTGACCGCCCCCTCCCCTCCCGGATGTAGTTTTGCTTCCCGCGAAGCAGGCACCACGGGGTTCTTTGTTCTGCTCCGTGCAAGGGGAGTGCAAGGTCGCTAGCTCTGGGCTTAACCCTTGCTCAAAGCCTGGGCTGCTCAGACTGCTCAGTGACTGACACAGGATCATGCCCCTTCTCACTCAACCAAACCTCTACAATTCCCCCTTCTTATTTGTGAGCAAGCCAGGCCTGATTCACAAGTTTCATTAACGCTTTCTGCAAACAAGAAAATAAACATGGTAACATTAACAAGATAACTGCAATCACAAGAACTCCTGTAAGAACCATTTTTACCAGTTCCATCACCCATCCGATTTCTCGGGGAGGTGTGGTTTTACTGATCGGCTCGGCACCCAAAGTGGTCCCTGGTCAGTAGCCACGCACATATATCCCCGGCCACTAAGGATCACTGGCACCGGTCCTTTCCACTCCCCTGTAGCAGGTTCCCGATAAATCACCTGTAACTGAGGTATAATGGTGCTGTTATTAAATTTCAACTGCTGGTGATGTACAACAACCGGTGGTTCTTCTCGGTCCCCTGTTAAACACAGAAAATTCAAAGTAAACAACACTTTATGCAACTGCGATGTTGGATCAGTATCTACCTCCTTCTGTCTCCTTAAATATTCCTTTATGGTTCTATGGGTGCGTTCGATGATCCCTTGACCTGTCGGGGAGTGTGGTATACCAGTAACATGTTTCACTCCCCAGCGTGTTAAAAATACATGAAACTTTTGGCTGGTGTATGCTGGCCCATTATCTGTTTTGATCTGTTCTGGCACCCCCATAATGGCAAAACACGCCAACAAATGTTTACAAACCTGTTGCGCCTTTTCTCCGGACATTGCAGATGCCCAGATTAACCTCGAGAAGGTATCTACTGTGACATGTACATATTTTTGTCTCCCAAACTCTGGAATATGTGTTACATCCATCTGCCATAGCTCAAGTGCTGCCAAGCCCTTCGGGTTTACACCAATACCAATGCCTGGTCCCTGAGCCCCACACCTCGGACATGCTTGAACAATAGATTTTGCTTCATTTTCTGTTATTCCAAATTGTCTCTGTATTCCTTTTGCATTTTGATGGAAATGCTCATGACTTTGTCTAGCTTGTTGAAATTTGTCTAAAGGAGGAATATGGCAAGCAGGGCTAACTAGAGAGTCTGCCATCTGATTGCCCTTCCCCAGACCAAGATCCCATTGATGACTCCGCACATGTATTATGCAACAAGGCACACTGCGTTGTCGCGTAATAGACCGTAATTGCAAGAATAACTGCCCAAGGCGGGGATTTTGTGTGTTTCGGAGCTATGCCTCCTCCAATCGTGGGATGACACCTGCTACGTACATAGAATCTGTGACTATATTTATAGCCCCATCCAGCCAATTTGTCAAGGCCCAGCCTACGGCAGATAGTTCCAGAGTCTGTAAGGTATCATCGGTCTGACCATACAGCATGTGGTGTACCCAATTCCCTTTTTCCTGCCACACACACACCGCTTTGCGCTGTTTCTTTCCCGCATCTGTATAGACCGTTAACCCTTCCACTACTGGTGTTTTCTGTACTTTAGATTTTTCTATCCATTGATTTTTCTGTAATATCTGCCATAATTTACCTTTCGGTTGCTGTGAATGGACTCTTCCTTCGTACCCCAAAACCGCCTCCTGAATGGGTCGAGAATTACGGAACCACCATTCTAGGTCTACAGCATTAACAGGAATACTAATATCCACTGGATCCAGTCCTGTTAATTCTACAATCCTAGATCTACCCTTTCTCACTAGTTCCCCTATGGCTTCTGGTCTAGTCTGTATGCTTGTCTTTGGTTGTACACTAAGAAATACCCATTCCAACACCCAAAAAGCTTCATCTTTATCATGGCATTTGTAGTGGCATTGGTTGTAGCCCTGGGGGAGTTCCCCCTTTTTGTTTTGCTACTGACAAATGACACCACAAACCATATTTTCACTGTTAATTACAAGCAGAGACACAGGTAGTTCACGAATGCGTCGCGACGACCATGCAGTTTGTAATTTGGCGATGACTGACCGCAACGCGCTTTGTTGAGTCTCAGACAGCTGTATGGAGTCAGCAGGGTGTGATCGTCGCAGCAGTTCGGTGAGGGGGGCAATCTCGGTGTTCGAGATACCGACACAGTTACGGACCACTGAATATCTCCGAGAAGTGTTTGTACATCCTTCAGGTTCTTCAAATCTGTATGTAGCTCCACCTTTTGAGGCCGGATTTGAGCATCCAAAATTGTCCATCCTAAGTATTTCCAGGGATTAGTTCGTTGAATCTTTTCTGGTGCAATCACGAGACCTTTCTCCGCCAACGTTGTTGTTAGTTTGTGGAGACTTTCTTCTGAAAAAGGATCGGTCTGACATAACAAAATATCATCCATATAATGATAGATGATAGTCTGTGGCCATAGCTGGCGCAATGGTTTCAGTGCCCATGCCACATAAAGCTGACATAACGTAGGTGAATTTTTCATGCCCTGCGGCAGAACTACCCATTCATACCTTTGAGCTGGTTCCGCTTTGTTGATAACAGGAACAGAAAAGGCAAACCTCTTGGTGTCCTGAGGATGTAAAGATATGGTGAAAAAACAGTCCTTCAAGTCTACAATCAATATATGCCATCCTGCTGGTAACATGTTAGGTGACGGAATACCTAGTTGCAATGCTCCCATTGCTTGCATTTGCTCATTAATTTTCCGTAAATCATGTAATAATCTCCACTTTCCACTTTTCTTAGGGATGACAAAAATGGGTGTATTCCAAGGACTAACTGAGGGTTTGATATGTCCTGCTTTTAACTGTTCCTCCACCAGTCCCTTAGTAATCTGCAGTCGCTCTTCAGTCATAGGCCACCTCAAAGCAGTTGTAAATTAGGTTGGTCAATTTAAATATTGTGGCTCCCTGTTGGATATACACACAATCTTTACACCCAAACATTAATGCATACAAAGCAACAAGGCATTGTTGAATAAATCAGCAACAAGTTAATTACTGCAACTTAAGCCCTATAACCAATTACACATGACTAAAATTACTTCCCACATTCACATCCACAGTACTCCTCCACCATTTAACATCTCAACCAAAACGTTACACATGTAAAACATTCACTAACAGGCAAAAAAAGTACTAAACCTGTATATTTGGTATTGCTACAGCGTCTGATTTTACTCCATACTGTGTAGCTGCAGCTTTTGTTTGTTAAAGAATTTTCCAATCACGTGATTCCCATGCCGGGAATCGAACCCGGGCCGCCGGGGTGAAAACCGAGAAACCTAGCGGATAGACCACTTTCGCAACGGCGCTCGGCGATCTTGATTGACAGGGCCAAGGCGGGAGGGGCGGGTACTCCGGCGGCGCGGAGGGGAGGGGCCGGCCCCCCCTCTCCGGACGCAGGCTGAGCAGGGTGAGGGGCTGACCACCCCTCCCCCTCCTGTTTCCGCTCCCTTTGCCATGCGGTCCTAGGAGTGCCACGTGGTTCTTTGTTCGCAACCTCCTCCTCTAAGTTCTTACCGTGCCATTTCTCCCGGGAGCTCGCCGCTTCTACTGCCGTACGAACCTCAGCCACGGATGGCTTTATGTTTGCCGACATGCCCTTAACCGCCGGTAACCCGAAGAAACGAGCCAGAACCCCAGGTTTTTCTGTTTTAGCGGGGGGGTTGGGCTCCGGCGGCACCGGCCGCATCTCAGCAGCTGCGCGGGCGACCTCTCCTTCTGCCCTCATAGTTTTTAAAGTCTCTATCACGTTTTGCCAGAGTTCACGCACCTCCTTAATTTCTTCTTCCTCGGGGTCCCTCTCAACAGTCTTTTCCCACATAATGTCTCCCACTTCTCTCCATTCCTCCACAGAAAGTACAAACGCTGTGTCTTTAAAATGTCCCCAGCGCTGGCCCAACTTTATCAGCTTAATTAGCTGTTTCTCCGCTGTCTTGCTCCCTCTCTTAGAGAGGATATCTGCAAGCAGCACGACTGCAGCCTCTATTTCCATGGCTGCCCTTTTTCCAGTGTCTGCTCTGCCCTTTTGACCTGAACAGCACCTGAACCCTGGGAGCTGGGTGGCCAACCCTTCCAGTGTCTGCTGCCCTTTCTTGAACCCGAACAGCACTGCTCCCAGCCGTCTTTTTCCCAACACCTCCTTTTCACTGCTTACCGCAGTCTCGGAGAGAGCACGCCGAAGGGAACCATCCTCTGCTACCAGTTGTAGTACGGGGAAAACCGGGGGAGGCGCGCTCGCGGGTGCTGGGGAGCGGTCCGGAGTAAGCTACGTGATCTCAGTGTGAGTATGGAAGCTTCTCGTTTATTAACAAAGAAAGCAGTGGTTATATAGACTATGCATATGTTAATCGCGCGCCCCGATCGCACTTGTGATTGGTCCATAGGTTTACATATTCAGAGCCGTGACCGCCCCCTCCCCTCCCGGATGTAGTTTTGCTTCCCGCGAAGCAGGCACCACGGGGTTCTTTGTTCTGCTCCGTGCAAGGGGAGTGCAAGGTCGCTAGCTCTGGGCTTAACCCTTGCTCAAAGCCTGGGTTGCTCAGACTGCTCGGTGACTGACACAGGATCGTGCCCCTTCTCACTCAACCAAACCTCTACAGGTGGCAGCCACCGTCAGCTCTCAATGTATTCCACAATAAGCCACGTTTTTATAGCAAAGATTTTCAAATAAGCCTCCTAATCTGTGTGTAAGATTTACAAAGCTGCTGCCTTTTGATGTTTAAAATACATTTTGCATGACGGACATATCTTGTTACCCATATGGCTTTAATTTCTGAGATACTTGGGTTTCTTTCAAATATTCATTTCATCACATCTCTGTGAGGTAGTAAAGCATTATTATGGTTATTTCAGAGATGGGGAAATGAAAAAGGGAAACTTAAAGTCTAGGAGACATCTTCTAATTCAGGCATCTAAAATTGTTTTAGGAAGCTAGACGTCTATCAACGAGTCATCTCAATAAATTTCCTGTAACACCTGACATCTATGTTTAGCAGGGACCTTAAATATCTAGGATGTCTGCCTCTCGTGCAGGACATCTTGAAATTGTAGGTATCTGACCCATGACCCATCCAGTTTTCTGTCTCATCACGTATGTCTCCATCTCCCCCCGTCCCCTATTTCTCTTTCTCTTAGACAAACACACACACACAGAATTATTCCTCTTACCCAAAAATGCCTACTTCCCATTGACAAGCTTGTAGGTTTCACAGCTAAAATTCCAAAACTTTTTTGTAATCTTTCTTTTCTTGTTAACTTGTAAACTCTCAACAAAGTGCTTTTAGAGGAAGCACCATCTCTCATATACTAGGATTTGCTAGAAATGCTAGATACTCATTATCTTACGTCTTCCTTTTAAAATACTGTATATATCAAAGAAGTAGCACAGATTTCTCCCCTTTCCCCTGCATCCACTTCATCCTGCCCATATCTAGGCATAGCAATTCATCTACAAATGCTTTTCTATTACATATGTAACATTACATAACATTAGTCTTGTAGCAAAAGTTTCTGTCATTATTCAGAATGCAGAAGAAACTTTAAGGCCCTTTGATGCATTACAGCTCACATCACATCATACACTTTGAGCCACACAAAGGCACATGTTGACAGAATCAAACATAACAAGACACAATGCATCAAATCTCTTTAGTCTTATACTCAAGGTGCAAAGACAAATGCTATCACAGAGGCTTGTAAGTCTGCTTTATAAAACTCGTCACCAGAAAGTAGTGCATCTTGCAGCAGTGCTACACTTCAAGCGCTTCAGTAGAGCACTAATACGTTGTTTGATAGCATAATGGCAGGACAAACATACTGACGTGGTGAAATGAAGTGTTACTAAACATAAAAAGGCAACACAGTAAATAAATCTAGTGGCCCAAGTTTGCTGTAAGGAGCAGTATCAATGAAATACAGTATTTTGCCAACACTTTACCTTCCTACTGATTTTTCTGTTTACATCCCTGTTAACTAGCATCCCATTAAGAGTACATGTTATTTCCACAGCACTCCCTAATTTAAGCACATCCAAGAACAGACCATCTATTCACTTTTGAAAACCTTGTAAAAGAGTATGGTTCTTGTTCGCCCAAAGTTTCAGACTCCTTCCTAAGGATCTTTCAGTCCTGAAATCTGTCACTCCCATTACCTACTAGTAAAACATTATGGTGCTGTACCAGGATTAGGTTGCCCTATTGGAGCACTTTCAAGTCTTTGAAAAATGAAAGACAATATTTATTAAATGCATATTTTAATGGGGTACACTAATCAACTATTGTGCATGGTCTGCAATAGTACGATTAAAGGACAATCGTTTGTATGATTCTTTCAGGATGATTTACTGGCTGACTGCTTATTGGTAATAATATTCAGAGTAACAGTGATCTAGTTACAGAAAAATCTGGTGAAATATTACTGCATTTTAAAAAGCTGTTATGAAATCACACTTTTAAGTACTGAGCATGATATACATATTTTCTCCAGGACATGATCTTTAAGTTGCATTACCTTAAAACATTGTTCAAAAAGTTTGTTTACAAATATTTATCTTATAAGAATGGAAATTTTATATCAGTTGATCAGTTCATTTGACCAAAGAAAGCAAGCAACAAAACAGAATTATGAATGACATTGGAGGGCTGCTCTTTTGAGAAGAAAATAAAGAATCGGATCAGAACATTTGAGAGTAGTTAGGAAGATGTCACAGTGATGATGTATACTTGAAATGAAGGAAGCAGCTTTCTAGTCTTGAGTTGTCATTGCTTCATTTACCTGTATTTCTTCACCTGGTGATATAAAACATGAAAAGAAAAAAAAAAATTTTCCAGTTTTAATTATCAATCAACTGGTTGGCAAGTAACATTGAAATGTAACTTTTTCAGATCTGAGAGCTCCCAGAAATGTAATATTAATTTAATTTCAATGCTGTTTGTGATAGTACACAAAATCAAAGACCTAGCTGGAAAAAAAGGGTCTTGATTCTCCAAGAACAAAAAATAACAGAGTTTTGCTAGTATCCATCTGATGTAGTGAGAACCATATAAAATGGCTGTCTCTGTGTGTCTCAGGACAGGCAATTTAATGTTTTAACATTAAAAAGTCCATCCTTTGAGTTTTCTGTAAGCACCTATTGTACAAGTGCCAAAAGGCAAGGGTTTGTCTTTCACTCAAGTTTTAAAATTGGGCTCTGTTCTTAAAATATAACAACGCAAGTTAAGAATAAACACTTCTACCTTTGAAGGATGCTGACTGAAAAGAGGACCTTTTAAATAGCTTTCAGCCAAAAGCACATTCAAAAATTGTATATTGATTTGAAAACCCACAACAGCAGTTGAAAATGAGAGTCTTAGAAAGATATGATACTTTTAAGAACTAAATTTTATTCTTTGTCATCTTCTGCAATTGCACTTTTTTCAGGGCTCTTTCTGCATGAATAAAAAAATCTCTCTTCAAAGCTATAATTCCTTGTGTATTTCCAGTGTCTTCTCATAAATAAAAACTGAAAAAAAAAACCCCACAGATGTTTCAGTAGTCCTTTAGTTCCAGACACTTTGGGAAATAAAGACCACGGAAGAGCAGAGGCAGTGGCTGGGCATGAATAGCTCTTGGTAGCCAGGTTAAAGGAGTTCTGTTTATGCAGCAGTGTCCACTCAGAATGAGGATTACTGAAATAATGATATCTTCGTTCAAAAGTAAGGGATTATGGAAGTATTTATACTCAAGAACAGGATTATGGAGACTCAAGAGAGGAAAAATAAACCTTTGCAGTAACCCTGCAGTGCTGTAATGATCTTGTGGTTTAAGCACTCAGCATGAAGCTCTCTCTCTGTAAACAAAAATGAAACCTGAACTGCAAAATTTGGATCCATATCCCAAAGGCTCCTCAGAAGTACACAATGAAATACAGGGACCTGTATTTTTAAGTCTATATACTTTTATTTGTGTTTACATGAATTAACTTAATTTTGGTGTCCTTTATGATGCTGAACGAAGGAACTTGCTGTATAATATCAAAAGAATAATATACTACAGCATAGTAATTAAAAGAACGTATTTTAAAGGAAAATTATCAGAAACACTGAAAAAATTAAGGAACATGAGTCCTCATTGAAGATTAATAGTAGAAATACTTCTAAACTTTTAATTGTCTTAGGGGTTAAACTTCCAAACTTTGGAATGTGTTTGAAAGTTAATGGACCAGCTCATGTACTACTGGTCCAGTGACCTATCCGCATGCAAGCTCACAATTACTAAGACACAGAACTCTGCTGGAGATGTGGAGCTTCTGAAATCTTATAATGTCACTCCATAACGAATATGTCCTTTCTGAAATAACAAATGGAAGGAGAGTTGAAATAAGGACTGCTCAGCAGAGGAAAGAATTTGGAGGGAAGAAGCAACTTCTCAGTTTTGAAGTAATTAAGAAAATGCCTTTCGCTTGTTTCTACTAAGCCAAAAGAACAACAAAAAACCACCACAGCCTCCTCAGAGGTTGTAAAGTTATAAAAGCCTGAAACAACAAACTTTCTAAGTGATCTATCAAAATCTCACAATTTCTTTCAGTTTTTTCATTGGTTAGAGGGTTATTCAATAGCTGAAATCCTCTGTTTTAAGACTGAAGAGATTATAAGACCAGCCAAATTGCCTTTTAATTATATATTTCTTAAACATTGAATTATGCTTTACTTCCCATAAATCTCAAGATTTTAGCTTAAAAAGTGAGACATTCATTCTTAACTTAATTATTTGATAAGATTAGAAATAAATTATTAATCTGAATCACAAAGAAATCTCTATTTCTTCACATATTAAAAAAATCATTTTCCTATGCTTGTGGAAGGACAGAAGTGGTAGGCTAACAATCTACAACACGCCTTCAGTGACAAGGAAAATCCACTTCCGATACCCTTCTACACGTTTGAGGCATTTCTCCATAAATTCTGTTGGATTTTTTCTTTTCTACTCACTCTAGCTCCCACATGAAATCAGCTTTGTCTGACCAAGGAAAGGCATGGACAAGAGAAAGGCTAATTAGCATTCTTCCTTTGGTTGGTACATAAATGAGTAACAATATTTGTTGGAGGTCAGTATCGCACAATCTTTTTCTCTCTCACCATACTGCCTGCTGAGTAGTTCCAGTGCTAGCTTAGTCCTTGCTGTGGGGGGGACTTGAACAAAAGGTAAGCACTGGCACCAGATATGTGTTGTACAGAGCAGTCCTGTTCTCTGCCTGTACAGCAAAAGTGAAGGAAATACGTAAGAAGAGGTACAAACCACAGCCCATGAAAATCAAACCAAAGTGAACAAACTTGAACACAAAATAGAGCGGCAAACCTCATCAACAGCATCATGTAAATATTTATCAGCATCTGTTGGGAGTGCACGGCTAAGTGAGTGTGTTCAAGAATCAGAGCAAACTGTTGGTCGAGAAAAGGAATGGGTGGTAAGATTTCCTTCTACTCCTCTGCCTAAATCACTGGCATTGATTACAGCTGTTTTTACATGACCAGGTGAGATGCTGTTCATTCAGCTCTGTGCTGCTCACTGCAGATTCAGTAAGGTGTCATCTTTTGTTACACTGTTTTAGAGTCAACATTGAATCATCTCAAGAAGAGTGAGAGATTCGGAGGAATAAGTTCAGAGAGAAGAGTTCATAGTGGAGCTAAGTTGTACGTAGATATCATATTATAGACAGAAATAAATGAAGGTAAAGGTGGAAATAAGAGTAAAGAAGGGCTGGAGAAAATGAAATAAGCTTCAAACAATATCTAAGTATGTTTACCCCATATAACATGTGTGAACAAATGGAAAAAAACACTTGTCTTTATGAGTAACAGAGATCAATAATTGTAATGCTGAAATGCATCTGTTTCTGCCCATGGCAATGACTTCCAGCTGAACTTTGTATTTCCAGTTTAATAAACATCACAAGACAGTCAGATGCTTAATAAGGATTACAAAGTAACAGAGAGGGTTAGTTCTCTCTACATTTCTTTGTATTTTTATTTTTATTGGTCAACTTATAACTCTCAGAGAATCCCAAAGTAGCAAATCTTGTCATCTCTGTCAAAGAAAAAAGAGATGGTTTTTAGATACAGATCTTTCAATTCTTGGTATACCTAGCGATTTGTCAGGAAGAGTCCCATTTAGTGAACACTTGTGTGAGATTATTGCAATAGAACTACAGAGGTATGCAACATATTGACATCACTGGCTTCATTCACAACACACCATTAGATGGTAATGTCTTTTGTTTATCTTTAACTTGCAATAAATTTCAAGCAAGAGTTGAAAGCTGGAAAGTTATGCTTTGTCTTTGGAAACTCTGATAAGTTCAGCTTCCTGTTCCTTGAATATTGGTAAGTCTTACAAAAAGAGTTTCCAATATAAAAACAAGGCTCAGTACGGTGATTACTGACAGGATGTGCCCCTGTGGTCACAAAGAAGAGTGCATTGGATCTAAAGAAACCAAGTTGCACAAACAGAGGAATTTAAACCCTAGAGAGCAGATGTTTTTATGCTTGTCATCCCACCGTACTGGGAGGTAGTCTCGAAAGTCAAATGACATCTGTATGGATCATGGACACAGCAATATCTTTTTCCCTTGGGATGAACCTTCTCTCTTCTAGTCAGAGTGTCAATCAATCCTGGGTATCTAGTGATGAAGGACTGTTAGGAAAGGGCATATCACTCTCTTGCCTTCTCCACCTTTACTTTTTGATGGGTGAATCCAAAAAAAAACAAAAAAAAGAATAAAGTTACTTTGTTTTGCTTTTTCATAAAAAAGAGGAATAATGTGCATATAGAGAATAGTAATAAGTAAAAAGACATTTTCCTTTTAAATTCTGTTGATAAAGGGTCACAAAGTCCCTACCCATTTTAAACATCCTAACAAGTGTTTGAACTACTTTCAAAGTTGTCATTCACTATTTTAATCATATTTAATTATGTTTTTAATTAAAATTCTGTTATGGAAACCTGTTCATTCCAAAATTGCACAGCATTTCAGTTGTAATGCTAACAGTAGCATATAATAGTACTGAAAGTATGACTGCTTCTCAAACACATGCAGTTCATGGGCAGGCTCCCTGGGCTATGAGGGTCTATTTCATATAAGAAGGTGGTAAACGAGCCCACTAGAGGAGGGGCCCTGCTTGACCTGTTGTTTGTGAACAGAGAAGGACTAGTGGGAGATGTGAGGGTCAGTGGCCGTCTTGGGAATAGTGACCATGAAATATTAGAGTGTTTGATAGTGGGGGAAGTAAGGAGGGGCAAGAGTAGAACTTCTGCCTTAGATTTCTGGTGGGCAGACTTTAGCCTGTTTAAGAGGCTGGTGGACCGAGTCCCTTGGCAATCGGTCCTGAAGGGCAAAGGAGTCCAGGAAGGCTGGACGTGCTTTAAAAAGGAATTGCTAAGTATTCAGGAACAGGCTGTCCAGGTGTGTAGGAAGACAAGCCGTCGGGGAAAAAGACTGGCCTGGTTAAACAGAGAACTTAGGCTAGAACTTAAGGAAAAAAAGAGAGCCTACTTGCTCTGGAAGAAGGGTCGGGTAACTTGGAAGGTCTATAGGGATGTTGCCAGGTCATGTAGGGAGAAAATTAGAAGGGCCAAAGCTCAATTAGAGCTTGATTTGGCTGCTACGGTCAAAGATAAGAAAAAAAGGTTCTACAAATACATCAACAGCTAAAGGAGGGTCAAGGAGAGCCTCCACCACTTGCTGAATGAGGAGGGTAGTGTAGTGTCAGGGGATGAGGAAAAGGCAGAGGTGCTCAATGCCTTCTTTACCTCCGTCTTTAATGTCAAGATCGGTTGTCCTCAGGAGACTGAGTGCCCAGAGGCTGAAGTTAGGGGCAGGGGGCTGTGTGAACCCCCCATAATCCAGGAGGAGACGGTTAGTGACCTGCTGTGCCAACTGGACAACCACAAGACTATGGGCCCGGATGGGATTCACCCCAGAGTAATGAAGGAACTGGCAAATGAACTTGCCAAACCACCCTCTATTATCTACCGGCAGTCCTGGTTAACTGGAGAAGTTCCAGCTGACTGGAAATTAGCAAACGTAACACCCATCTACAAGAAGGGTCAGAAGGACGATCCAGGGAACTATAGGCCTGTCAGCCTGACCTTGGTGCCAGGCAAGGTGATGGAACAGATCATCCTGAGTGCCATTACACGGCACATGCAGGACAATCGGGGCATCGGGACCAGCCAACATGGAGTCCTGAAAGGCAGGTCCTGCTTGACCAACCTGATGTCCTTCTATGACAAAGTAGATGAGGGCAGGGCTGTGGATGTAGTCTATCTAGACTTCAGTAAGGCATTCGACACTGTCTCCCACAGCATCCTCCTACACAAACTGTCTGCCCGGGGCTTGGATGGGTGGACTCTTAAATGGGTTAAAAACTGTCTGGATGGCCGAGCCCAGAGAGTGGTGGTGAATGGGGCAAAGTCCAAGTGGCGGCCGGTCACTAGCGGTGTTCCCTAGGGCTCGGTTCTGGGGCCAGTGCTGTTCAATATCTTTATAGCTGATCTAGATGTAGGGATTGAGTGCACCCTCAGCAAATTTGCAGATGACACCAAGCTGGGTGATAGTGTCGATCTGCTGGAGGGTAGGAAGGCCCTACAGAGGGATCTGGAGAGGTTAGATAGATGGGCCGAGACCAACGGCATGAGGTTCAACAAGAACAAGTGCCGGGTCTTACACTTTGGCCACACAACCCCATGCAGCGCTACAGGCTGGGGGAAGAGTGGTTAGAAAGCGGCCCGGCAGAAAGAGATCTGGGGGTGCTGATGGACAGCCGGCTAAACATGAGCCAGCAGTGTGCCCAGGTGGCCAAGAAGGCCAATGGCATCCTGGCCTCTATTAGGAATAGTGTAGCCAGCCAGTCTAAGGAAGTGATCGTCCCTCTGTACTCGGCACTGGTGAGGCCGTACCTTGAGTACTGCGTCCAGTTTTGGGCCCCGCACTTGAAGAAAGATGTTGAGGTGTTGGAGCGAGTCCAGAGGAGGGCGACCAAGCTGGTGAAGGGTCTGGAGGGTCTGACTTACAAGGAACGGCTGAGGGAGCTGGGGTTGTTTAGCCTGGAGAAGAGGAGGCTCAGAGGTGACCTTATTGCAGTCTACAACTACCTGAAGGGAGGTTGTAGTGAAGTGGGAGTCGGCCTCTTCTCCCGGGCAACTAGCGATAGGACAAGAAGACATAGCCTCAAGCTTCGCCAGGGGAGGTTCAGGTTGGACATTAGGAAGAATTTCTTTTCAGAAAGGGTTATTAGCCATTGGAATGGGCTGCCCAGGGAGGTGGTGGAGTCACCATCTCTGGATGTGTTTAAGAAAAGACTGGACATGGCACTTAGTGCCATGGTCTAGTTGACATGGTGGTGTCAGGGCAATGGTTGGACTCAGTGATCCCAGAGGTCTCTTCCAACCTGACTGATTCTGTGATTCTGTGATTCTGTGATTCTGTGAAATAAGATAGTAGAAATGCTTTTCATTTTTCTACCTGTAGATCAGTACTGCTGAATGCCATCTTTGTTTCTTTTTACAAATATTGTACTTAACAGTAAATGGGTACCTGTAGGTTCCAAAAGCACTCAAACTGACGTTAGACATCTTTTTAAGTATGTGAATTCACTGATTGACTCCTTTAATTTAAACATAAAACGTATTGTATTTATTGCTAAACAGAATAATTACGGTTAACTTATACAACTTCTTTTTGCTTTTTTAAACTAAAGAAATTAAACATTTCGTTTAACTTTTTCCTTATATTATATTTCCATCTCCTTTCAAGAAGTAATTCTAATCCAATTAGTCAAAATTAATGATTATAGGTAACTTCTTGATTTCCTTTGTAAAGTCAGTTTTAAGTAAACTTGGGAATTTTCAAGGTTCCATTAAAATTATTCCAAACTCTGATTTGGGCAAGATTTTGCAATAGAAGCATTAAAATATGTGTGTGATTAAACTGTAATGTGTTTAGAAGGTTCATAAACATTTTTATAACTCTTCAGACAAATGTGCTATTAATAGCTCAAGAAGTTAAACATATATAAACTTTAAAAAATCTTTCAGTAATTTTTTTTTTATGTTTTAAGAAGTAGAGGTTAGAAAACAAAAAACATGTACCAACTAAGAGAGAGATGCTAAAAGTGAGCATTAGTATTTGTTCACTCAAAACCTGTTCTATAGTATAGAGGACACAGTGGACATTCACCTGTTTTTTCCAAAGCTTGTCCTCTTTTCCTGGCTGGAAATTACTTGGCTACTTTGTCTGTTCACTGATGGTTTTTTTACTTCCTGCAGCCTGATTAGAGTCTGATGCAGCTGAAGATATCTGGAAATCCTGGACAAATAACAACTGAGAATGAGCATGTCAAGTCTATGATATGAACGCAGTTAAATCCACTATGCACATGGCACAAAAATAATCCAGACATATCTTTTAAAATAGATGTATTTAGAAAGAGTCATATTTCTGGACATTTGCAGTTCAATGGCAAAGAAGAAGTAGAGAAAGGAAAAATCGGGAAAGCATTGACCTTTTTCTCACACAGACTTCTTACCCTTTCTGTTCATGCCTGTTGTTAATCCCATACATGATTTTGCTGGCTTTATGGTGATGACTAATTTTCAGTGTTTGTGGGATGATTGGCTTATTTTCCAGTTTTCTGGTTACCTCATTACATTCCCTGATGCTATCTCTCTCACTGATGAATTCCATCCATCTCATAAATAACTGACATAATCCACTGATTCCTCTTGCATTAATTTAAACTTTTCATTTTGTTTGAAGTAGATAGATTAATTTCCTTCTGGTATTCAGTCTCTTGTCACTCTGAAATTCTCTAGTGATTTTAATTTAGTTGTCTTATGTGTATGTGAAATTTTAAGCCAGGGAGCAACTTTGCTTCAGTTAGTCTTTATTTTCAAGATCATCCAGCCCTGTGCTTACATATATTTGAACGAAAGAAATTACTAAGAGGTATGGACGTGAATATTTGATTTTACTGTCCTCTGCAGTACTTTATAAGAGAATCAAGAATGTATTTTAGCTTCCAGATGAATGAAGACTATTTAAAATTCCCATTTTTGTCGTGGTTATTCAGGTATTACTCTTTTTTTTGTAGCTTATAGCAAAATGGCTGGTTTAAGTCTCTCATCCTGTAGACCGTATTCAAAGATAAAAAAAAAAAAAAAGAAATTAAGGGGAATAGAGCAAGAAGGAAATGTAAACTGTAATATGAGAAACAAATGGGAAAAAAGGAGGGGAAAATGAAGAAACATCCACCTCTGTGAAATCACAAACTGGAAAGAAACCTGTAACAAATTTCCTTTAATATCATGTGTGATGCCAAGTGCAGCAGTAACCCATAGGAAATAGTAGGAGAAAAGGCACTTGGCGAGTTTCATGCAAATGGTAGAAATGACGAAATGGAAAGGATTTCAAATTAATCTGCACTGGGGCTTGAATATCTCAAGTGCATTACACCAGGGCTCACAGCTATAAAGGTGAATGTATGAGCAGAGTAACTTTAGGGATAATGGCATACTCATAAAGATAAGAAGTCAATCTACTTGTTAACATGTGCTTCCTTACTTCAGTGGGAATAACAGCACCCTGACTACAAATGGTACTGGATTAGCCAATGTTATATAGTTGTTAGTATACGAGGAATGAAGTATAAATAACAAAACTCTTTTGAAAATGAAAGCAAGTTTCTGCAGAAATTCCACAGGATGCTTTTCCAGTTTTATGACAAAACTTGAACATCCTATCTTTTAAAAAAGATTTAGTAAGTAAACATTTGTGGCTGCAGTGGCAGGAATGTCATAGTAAACACTACATATATTTCTGCAGTCAGTTTGACATTCAGTTTTGCTGCAAGTCTGCCAAGAGCTTCTGTACTGCAGAAGCTGGGAACTCTAGGAACTTCTTAGTAGCTTCTGTATTACTGTAAATTAGTTAAGACTATTTTCCTCAATCGTGTGTAATATGTTAACATGACAACATCACAACACAGTATGTTCACGATGATATAGATTAGTAATTTCTATGGACACTGAAGCAACTCTGATTCTGATTATTCTACCATAGAATGCTGTAATTATAGTCATGATTATTCTACTGTGCAGTAATGATAGCGATGGTTAGAAAGGGACCCATACTGAGTCCCTTTCTAACCTAATGAGTAGGATATTGTTCCTAATATTTGTTCCTAACAGGAACAAATGTATTGCTACAGATAATCTGACTGAGACATCAGTACTTCAAGAAGTACTTTATTTAATCATTTGGAAATTTCTGGAGAGATAGTAGGTGGGAAACAACTATTTCTGGGCTTAATTAGCTTTAGCAGTGTATCTAAGGTATTTTCCTCAATGTCTGGCAATAGAAGAAACAACAGCCCATGGGGTCACATAATTTATCCATTTTCTGAACTACAACTTCATGCGGTCAGAAATATCAGAAAATAAATTATTTTCTCCCATCTGTTTCTGAAAGCCTACATGTATTGATAGGATCAGTAATTTTGCTGAAGTAATTTTGAGAATAGATATCACAATATGAATCTTGAGAATGTAACATCGTCACGTACCTGTAAGGAAACGAATATGTCTTTAAGCAATGCAATATCGATTACCCCAAGCAATAAAAAACCTATACATGAATATAGAAAAGATTTAGTCTGTCTTTTAATGGCCATAACTTAAGTCAATGGAACAGCAATTTGAATGTTCAAAGACAGTGCTACCAAATAATAGTTTTGGAGTGAGTTCCAAGGTCTTTCCTCATACCTTCTTCTCAGCTAAGCTCTGGTCTCTGTTCTCTTTCTTTGGCATCATATGGGGCTCTTTTTCTACTGAATATGAGTTTGACTGAACTCTTTACAGTGTCAGGCACAAGTTCTTAACTCTTCTTAGAGCCCTGAAATGTGAATGTATTGTACTTCAGTAAGTCATAAAACTGAACAAATACTACCATGGAAAAAAAAAAATTTATAAGTGAGTTTAAATATTAATGCTCAGTTCACCTTATTAAAATTCTGAGAATTCAATAAAAGTGAATAATATTTCCCAAACATTGTTTGCAGATGAGAGCTTAAAAGCTAACAACCTATTTTACACAAGAGGAAAATAAATACTTGAGCCAACAAGAAAAAATGTTTTGCTACACATAAGATGATATAATATGCAATTCATCACGTAGTGCATATTTTTGGAAAGACTGCTACGATGTAAGCCACATGGCCAGATGCTCCAGGAGGAAAATAACTCTTTTGACTCTTTTTTTGACAAAGAAAAATGTTTCTTGTCTATTCATCTCTGTGAGAATATCACTGAGAAAGAGAGCTGAGGACAGTGGAGTTGAACTGTCTCCACTGAGGCCTTACGTTCTTAGTATCTTAGTAAAGCTGAAACCTTAACCTTATTTAAGTGATCAAGTGCCCATATAAGAGAGTTAGGTAGGAGCTTTGCAGCTTTGGACCTTGAGGCTGACAGGCACAAATATATTCCCTGAAGTTACTTGCATGCAGACTCTGATTTAGATGGAGAAACAGTAGAACATAAAGGAGAAGGGTAATTACAAAGATTGGTGTAAGAACCCTAGTAACAACACCAGTGAAAATGGCACCCACTGAATTGACTATCCTAAAGCTATCAAAGGAGAACAATTTGACCGTTGTCCCTGATGGGAAACACACCAAGAAGAGTCAGTGAAAGAAACTGTCTCTCCTGAAAGCCATGCAAATTAGAGGGGGTGATTGCCTACAGAAGTATAGGACTTGTTATAGGATGCAGGGGAAGAAAAATTGGTTACTATGTAAAACTTTTTATGAGATGTTTATGAGAAGGACCAAAGGCAAGAAAGGATGAAGGCAGATCCAGGAGGAGCAAGTGTGGGAAAATGTAGCACTGTATGTGTTCACGTGAGTGCCACTGAAAGCAACAGTCTTTGTCTGTGTTGGCCTGTGTGACCGATTGAGTGTGTGTACCCAGTGTGCCCATGCACGTGTGTGTACACGTGTGTACACACCTGCCTATTGGGAATACATGCTCAGCTTCACTATTGACTGGACCCGGGAATGCAAAACTCGAGCAGCATCACATCTGTCAGGCTGGGTCGGGAGAAATCCTCATGCAGTCTGAAGCACACTGGATTAGTCTCCCTCTAACAGCAAGATTTTCTATTTCATGTTTATACATATGAACTTCCTTTTACCTGAAAAGAGTGTCTTTCTTTGTCCATAGACTTGCACTATACATATGTGTTATGAAAAGGATAAGGGGGAATATGCAGAGGGAGATAGAGGTGTGTGGAAGTTCTACCTACTAAGAAAATACTATTTTCTTAGTTTTGAAGAATATGTATGCATGAGATCTTGTGCCAGCATATTTAATTGCCCAAGGATATCTTTTATTTATCTGCCTTCTCCCTTTTTGCTGATGCTATCTCTTGGTAGAAAGGTTTTATATTAAATACTAATATTTGCCCACATATTACAATAAGAAAAAAAAATAAAGGCAAGAAGTACCAGCATTTAAATGAACAATACTACTTTCAGAGAAAAACGTCACAGTGATAAACATGGAATTAAATGTACCTGTACCAGTTGCAAGTAGCAGCATGCAGTGTATTTGTCTGACAAATGTGCATATTGGTAACTGCCATTTCCACACAAAGAACTTTATCACTGCTCAAATTAGTTCACCTTTTTCCCTTGTATTTGCCATCTTTGCACAGTCGTACCCACATTAATATCAGTAGTTTCTCTTGCCAAAACACGTATTATTCTTTCATTCCATGTAGGTAGTCCAAATTTAAATCCATACCTCCAATCAACATTGTACTCCTTTGAACATTAATGAACTGAATCTGTAGTTTCTACATATGAGCAATGCTTCATAGTAAATCTATGGTAAAACTCTGTGTCAGACTGCTGCTTCTGCATTGTGTTGGCCGTGTGGATTTGTGAGCTATGCTCGTCTCATCAAAATCATTATGTGCAAAAAGCTGAAGAATAACAAACAGAACATGGTCTTTACAGAGTCAACATCATGAGCACCAGCTGGGTCTTCTGATTATCAGTAGTTATGGAAATATTTTTGTATTTATCATAAGCCCCCTGCTTTTGCAAAGCCAAATATCTGCTTCTGAATGGACTCCGCAATTAATGCAGAAAGATGGATAGTTAAACATAATGAATTTGGTGGGGAAAAAAATCACACTCTTCTCTCTTCACTCCTGGGATTGTCCTAGTCCTTCAGGTAGATTTTATGCGTATATATATATGTGTGTTTGCATATATATACACACACACACGTATACCCCAAGATACCAACGGCTGTCACTTTGCATTTTACTGCCACACAGTTGACAGTTTATATCCATTTTGGTTTCAGCTTCTGTATCATAGTTTGCACCAATTCCCACAATATCAGCTCCTTCAAATGTAAACATGTTCAAAAACCACAAAAACCTTTAGTAGAGTGTAATGAATGTATAATAAATGCCTAATGCTGTATAGTTTAAGTAAATATGCTTTGTTCCTGCATGCTTGACTTTATGCTTTGTAGAAATGGAGCCAGCACATGCACAAGTACAATCCAGTCTTTGGGTTAGTTCCCAGAGTTCATCGTTCTTGCAGTGAAATTGTAGTGAACCACTGAAGCATCTTACATTGATATTAAAATTTTCATACCCAACACGTTGTCAGGCATTATTTAGCTTTTTAAAACTGGTTCAATTTTCATTTCAGTTCTACAGTTTTGTTGGCTGCATGTAACCTGATATTATAATGATTTAAGTTTTTCAGTGATTTCATTCACTCAGGCTATTGTAAAATAAGACTCAGAAAGCAGGAAGAAGATCAAAGTATCTCCTTTTAAGAGTAGCACTAGGTCATAACTGGAGACACTGAGTTTGGGAATCAGTTTAAAATTAAAACACCTACATTCAGACACCTCCATATGAGTTGTGTGCCTAAGCTAGGCCTGGAGCTAGGCTTGATTTAACTTCCTAAACAAGCATCTTTTTGAGATTCTTTAGGGTATTCTCCATGGCCTCTACCTGCCATTCTAGAAAGGTACAAGTTTCTGGTAGGACCTTTGTCATATTCCCAAGTTTGTGTAGGTCTCTTGAATACCCTGGGCCATCTTGAATGGAAAAGAAACCATGTTTAGATGACTGAATCAATCTGGTCATCAATGCACTCAAAAGACTCATCTTACTCTGACGCAGACACATGAGATGGGATTTGTTTGCACAAATACAGCCTCTTTGTATCATTTTAGGCAAACAACTCCCAAGTTTAGCAGCTGGTCACCTGATTCTACTAACCTTATTTACTACTTCTCCTTTGATTATGGATCTATGTTCAGTTGACCAAGAGTTTGTCATTAAAGATATTTTCCTGACGAAAATATTTCTTATTTGCTATTTTTCATCATTCAGATAAATTTAGTACTTTTCTAAAATAAGTCATTAACTGTATAGTTAATTAAAAAGGAATGCATTATATAACAACACCTGTAACACTGAACCACCTTAAAATGTATTTTATTTATCACTTTGCCATAAAATTTACTTCCATTTGTAGGGCAAAAGCTGATTTTACAATATTGGTCTATGACTCGTGCCATGTGTTTCATAGTTCATAAGTGTTAATTTTAAACAAAACAAACTATTGTTATTTGCAGTATAACTTTTATAAGGAATGCATATTTCAAGTGAAAAGCAGTTTTGAATATGTTCGTACTGCTTAATTCAATTTTTACCATACAGTAGATTTCCAAGGAGGTAGAAAAACTGTATTGCAAAATTTACCACACAACTTCAGAGGATTAATCTAAAATGTGTCTCTTATGCACAAAGAAAATTTGTACTGGAAACAAAAAACTGAATACGTACTGGGCAACATGTTTTACCACCTGATTATTTTTTGAATTAAAAAAAACACAATATATAATTGGTTTAAAAAAAAAACAGAGCTTGTTCTGGAATTTGATGTTAAATTCGGTATTTTACATCTTCAAATGTGAACTGAGATGGAAATTTTAAGACAACAACAGAAACTTACATCAAAAATTAATTATTTTAAAGGCATTTGGTAGACAATCCACTGTTCACAGAGCCCGGTAGTTTTAAATATTTGAAATAACTAAGGAATGTTAGTTAATAATTGTTTATTATTATCACAAAAAGTGATAAGTAATTACTTTGAAAAAGAAAGGTGAAGATAGCTTTATGGACATTTCTTAATGAAACATCCATGAAATGTAAAGTATTCTGGGTGGTAATCAATCACAACTACTCTCCTGCTGGGCAAGGAGAATAACCCATTTTCTAGTGGGACAAACTGAAAATTAAGAAAAAATATGGTAAGAATGGTGTGGGGTTTTTTTCTTTTATTTACATAAAATCTTTGTTTTTTTGGCAATGACCAGAAAAGCAAAGTCAATGTACTGCTAGATACTCAAGTTGTAATCTGCAAGAGCAAGACTAGTCAACAGTCCCTGTTATTTAGCGATTTAAAGTCCTCCCTCGTTTATGTAGAATACTGACGCTCAGTTCCTTCCACTACCCACAGAGGGTTGATGCCACCTCCTCGGAGGTGCCTTTGCAGTCAGTCTCTTTTTACCCTAGGCATTTCTTATTCTCACCAGGATGGTAAGGAGAGCCAGTAGGTGTGTATGAGAATTCTCAGAAAAAGAAACCCCAGGATTTCACTGCTGTGCCATGAAATCATATGCAACAGGACATAGATTAACACATGATCTGAGGAATTCATAACTATTTTTGCTTACTGTAGTTCAATAGACCAGATGCAGATTGCTTGTTCAAACCTTAGAACTTCACCAGTAGTTCATTACCGGCCATTTAAAAGTGCAGGATGGGTTGCAGAAACATACTGTCACTCTTCTGTGACACTCTTTCTTTTTACATAAACAAGCATCCAGCAGAGCAGTAAAAGAAACCATGATGTCCTCCTTTCTACATAACTCTCTTAACTGGGAGACTAAAGGGAGATTTTTTCACTGCTTTGTGTTGGTTTCAATGAGTATTAAGCATTTTAATCAAAATTAAATAATTCCAAAAGAGAGTTTAGTCACCCACTTCAAAGCAAGGTCTAAAACCGAGAAATCCTTCTTCTGTTTTTATCTATTTTCCTTTTTTTTTGCTTCCTGAAAATTAATTTCTGGCTCAGTGTCAAGGAAACCAAACTATCTCTAAGTTGACTGTGCTCTCAAAAAACTCAGCGAACTTGCCGCTTTCTTTTCTAATGCAACCATCACGAACTCGATGCAGGAGGTTCACTCCATGGTGCCCAGTCATCGCACAGCCACCCCAGTACTCACACTGCTCTCCCAGTCTCCTCTTCTGGAAGCTCCCAGCACTCCTGCCTGTGCAGTACAACTGATAGGGCATCAGGCAAGATGATTCAGGGTTTCCAATAGTTTGCCAAACCTGGAAGAATGAAAAAATATTTGAGTTAACAAGCAGATTTGACAAACACTCTCTCGTTAGAAAACATTCAGACACTGTTTAAGACATCTTAAAACTTGGCATTATAAAGCAGTTCATAACATGATTAATTGCCATTTGCACATGTTGACAGCAGTGTGCAAGGCAACAGAGCCTTCATGTTCAACTTAAGCGTAACCTCCAGACTGTGATCACACACGCTGTGCCCAGATGACTGACACACCGGGAGTTTTATTCTGTTTGTCAGTCTGGTGGAAGGAACGTATCCAGCAAGAAGTTAGTCTTAGATTAGTAGTGGCATTTCATCTGCCCTGTTTGTGCTTCCACCGCCTTCTTCCTTCTCAGGGGAGTGGAAGTGTTCTGCAAGGGGAGAGATTCAGTCCCTATCTGTTCTTAATGGGGGAAAGCCACCTCCCACAGACACAATGGATGGGCTCTCAGATCCAGGCAGCTGTCAGCAGGTATTAGCCTGCTAGCTCATCAAAATATTTCTTCATAATAATTACACGTAAACCATTTATGCTTTAATCCAGCTCTGAGTAGTAGGTTAATTTAATTTTATTTTTTCCATTTCATTTAGCTAAGTCCTTCTATTCTTGGAACAAGGGTGCTTAGGCTTTTTAGGCATTTTCATTGTTTTAAACAGACTATTTTCACAGGATATAGTGGAAGAACTTTTCAGTTATTAAAGTGGTTTATGCCTCCCTAGTATGCTGACTTATTTTGGCAGCTGGAAGCAGAAAGCTCTTTTCCTTATCACATTTCACCACACCCTTACATTTCACATACTCGGTGTTTTGACATTAAAGTATCTCAACACAATTGACTATTGTGGATTTTCTCTCCCCAACTCTGTCTGTTAAAGAGCAGCAGAGCATTTGTTTCAAATGAAAAGAAAATCAAAAGAATTAAATTCACCAAATCCAATAAAAGATGCTGTACACTGTATTTTCATATGGCAGAACTGAAGCCCTGGACCTCTGCAGAGAGATTCGCATCATTGGAGTAGAGGTAGTGCTATTGCCACCTGCCTTCCCTTTGGGTTTCTGCCAAGAAGGAATATCTTGTTATTGATGCAAGTCTGATACTCTGTTCAGGATTTTCATTCCAGACAGAGCAGCTCTTTTAGTGGCAATGTTGGCTCCAGACCTCTGACAGAGAAGAGATTGAGAATGCTTTCCAAAAGACATTCTACTGCTAAGGACTAATACCAGACTTACTGTAAAAGGTAACATAATCTGGTACTGCATGAATCTGGCAAAAAAGAATTAGAAGATTTAAACACATATATACAGAGAAGAAAACTATAAATGTTAAAACTTGGTGTTGTCTCCTGTCCATCTAATTTTACTATGTCTCTATAGAAAATATATTTTAGCAACTGAGCATAGCATCCATAGTTTTTATTCAGTTGATTTCGTATCACCCATATACTTATGTCATTAAATTCTACTATGCCATATAAATCTCCACAGCTATGATCACTCTATGATAACTGCATGCCCTGTTGAGTCTTATTGCCTAATTGGTAGTTTATAAGGAAATATCTGTGCTGGTTTTGAGATTAGAATTCTGTTTCCTCAGCAGCAAGAAATATTTGCTTGACACACTCAAAGTTGTTAATATTGGTATGCCTGCTTACACAAACTGTGAGTGTAAAAATACCCTGTTCAGATGGGTAGTGAAAATAGAAAAAAAAAAAAGGGTGTTTGCAAGATGAATGTTTTCTGTGAGCTTAGAGAACATCTTGAAGCCTGGTTCAGTGTTCATTTGCAGCAGTATAATGCAGGCGCATCTCTGCTGATTTGCAAAGCTAAAAGTCAGGTACACTGTTATCTTAGAATCATAGCATAGTTTGGGTTAGAATGGACCTTTAAACATCATCTAGTCCAACACCCCTGCAGTGAGCAGGGACATCTTCAAGTAGATCAGGTTGCTCAAAGCCCTGTCCAACCTGACCTTGAATGTTTCCAGGGATGGATTGCCTACAGCTCGCCATGCTGCTTTTCCAGCTGATGTCAGGGTGGTTGAAATCCCTCAGCAGAACGAGAGCCTGTGAGCGTATTATCCCTTAATTCCTTTGAGGTATTTCACTGATGTTTCCCTGTTGGCTCCTATTACCTCAGGAACCCTGGGCTCATCTCCATAAGGCTTTAACTGTGCTCCAGTGTAGCCAGCACGTCTCAGAGCAATAGGCTGAAGGCCCTTGCTGGCACCCCGTCCCTATAACCTTGTTGTAGCATCCCACAGCTTTTATGGGCAAGCCTGATATTATCCCCCTCCCCCTTCAAGTCTAGTTTAAAGCTCTGTCAATGAGCCCTGCTAGCTCATGAGCTAGCTTCCCCCTTTGAGAAAGGTGAATCCTATCTGATGTCAGCAAGCCTGGTGCCATGTAGGCCATCCCATTATCGAAAAACCCAAAATTGTGGCAGTGACACCAGCCACAGAGCCATGTATTAACAGACTGGATGTGTCTGTTTCTTCCAATGTCGCTGCCCACAACTGGAAGGAGAGAGGAAAAAATAACCTGTGCTCCAGATTCTCTTACTAACCATCCCAAGGCCCTGAAGTCTCTTTTGATCACCTTTGGACTACGTGTTGCAGCTTCATCGCCACCCACATGGAAGAGCAATAATTAGGATAATAGTCCAAGGGCTGCACCAAGCTAGGAAGTTTCCTAGTGATGTCCTTAACCCAGGCCCCAGGGAGGCAGCAGACTTCCCTAAGAGGAGGGTCTGTCCGGCATATTGGACCCTCTGTTCCCCTTAGAAGGGAGTCACCTACAACTATAACCCATCCTTTCTTCCTTGTGGAGGTGGTTGTGATAAGGCAGGACAGGCCTTTCTGACCCTGGCAACACCTCTGGTGTGAATGGACCATCATCCACAATCATCCATTGACTGGCCTTCCACATCCAGAGCCTCATACTTGTTGTACAGAGGCACCTGGGAAGGCAAGGTGGTCAAGGAGGGGGTTTGTCTGCTGTCCCGAGCATGTACTTGCCTGTATTCACTCCTTTCCTTTAAGCTACTGCCTTCCGCCTGGCAGGAGGAGGATACAGGATCCCCTTGATCTTGTTTCTTTTCTGGTGGCCTTTCCTGTTTCTGTCTCAGGGAGGGCAGAGCATGGTTCCACCAGTCTATCTCTTTCTCAGACTCCGTGATGATCTTTAACCCTTCTACTTCCTCTTGTAGTTCTGCCAGCAAGCAGAGTTGGTCAGCTGGTTACCGTCCACCTGGTCATACCTCACACAGCTGTTCCACTACTGCCATACATTACCAGGGAAAGGCTCTGGCACTCCCTGCAGCCTGACACCTGGATGGCTGTGTGTTTTCATGGAGCTCTGTCTGGGTTGCCATATCCATTCTGGCAAGTGCAGAGGACATAGCTTTCTGTCGGGTAGACACCATAGCTAAGCTCCGTCTGAGAGGATGATGACCACCAATTGAACTCACCTCTTGATCTCTTAGGATCACTAGGCCCTTCCTGCATGCCCTTCTGCCTAGAACTGCTGTGCCACGCCCTGGCTAATGAGCCATGCTCTGTTTGCCCACTCTGTTGGCAGCGCTCCCGGTCGCTCACACTCCCTAAGCTGCTTTTTGTAGGTGTGAGGGTGGCCGCGATTGCACTGGCAATGCTCAGGTCTCATCTGCTGGCTCCTGGTGTGTCTCTTCACTCCCCTGGCATTTCCCTGCCTCAGGACAACCCCCCGTGCACCGAGATCTGCCACTCCGCTATGGATCAGGCTGGCTCTGGAGCAGCTCCCCTCGGCCACTGCAGAAGCCTCCATTAGGCTTGATGTAGATGTCATGTATAAGATATATTTGATGAAATATCTCTGCCAACTTGGTTAGAAACTGGATGTCCCATACTAGCATTTTTGATAAATAGACTGAAAGGAGCATCTTGGATGTCTAAGACCTCATGCAAACAGATAATCAGTGGGACTGATCTCCCCTAAACTAGCTGGCCACAGTGCATTTCGATGATTTGGGAATTTTTGCCAATTTTGACTGTTTTCTTCATGGTTCTCCAAGTGACAAACTGAAATCCTTCATCCTTCACAATCCTGCAGCTCTTGGGGGAGCTTTTGGGTGATATGCAGCTGCCACAGTTCTTCCTCCATTCACATCCCAGAGAAGAAAATAAGCTTCAGTAGGGTGACAGAAAATCTCAGCAATGTTTCACATCATGCTAAGATTTACCTAAAAGAATTCCCAGCCACATGACACCACAGGCTTTTGATCTGAAGATACATAAGAACGTAACTGCTACTTAACTTCACTACCTTTTGCTAAGGGAAATATTTTATCACAAGAAGAATCATCAGCCTCCCATACTTGGAAGATTTTATCATAGAATAGTCACTTTCTGGAGTAGGACTCAAACAAATACTGACAGATATCTGTGTTTGCACAGAATTTTTCAGGGAGTGTGACGTTCTCTTTTTTAGCTTCCCTGTAAAATTTTCCTTGCCCCTCAGCCCCACTCCTCCCAATCTAGGGCTCATTTCTGGCAGCATCTCAGTCCTGGCCCGTCAGACACTAACTCTCTGCCAGACACAAAATAACACCTCTATTACTTACGAATAACTGGCTAGATCTAGACTTTATGTACCTCACGTATCTGCAGGTGGTTGCTTCTTATCTAATCAGAAGCTAAATGCTGAATCCTGAGGTGCAACCGAGAGGTTCCTAGACCAGACACAGCAACTGGTACACAGGGTACAGAATTTGGGCGGTATAAAGAACAAAGTTAAGCTGGACAGGGATATGTTCTAAGATTAAGACTTCCAAAAATGTCTTCCATGGTGGCTAGAGAAAGACATCCCTTCCTCAGTGAAAAGTGGAAAAAACAATTTTAAAAATAAATAGTACATGACATGGTATCTGTTGAAAATTACAGATATATGAAAGGAAATTCACACAAGAAATCCTGAAGGGACAGATAAACTCCCCCAAATCTCATAGATTTTGGACACTATTTGAAGCCTAAAGGAGTTCTGGTCTACATAATCCCTGTGCGCTGCACATCTAGAGTATTGAACAAAAGGAATAAATCAGTCTTTTGTTTTTCTTGTACTTTGAGTTTCTCTTCAACAGCTACTGTAAAATTTTCTTTGACTACATGAGTGCAGGAGCTTGGTGTGGGCACAGATTCACCTGAATCTGTCAGTTTTACATAATATGAAGAGATCAGGCTTAGGAACAGTGGCAGTTTCTCCTCCCTTCCACCAGGACAACAAATCTCCACATCAGTCATCTATGGAAAATGATGAAAAATGATCTTAAGGGATAATGCCTGTGTTAAAATTCAAAGAAAAGTTTATGTAGACATCAGAATTGACTTCCATTTCTTTCTGTTTCTTATTTAATCTCTCCAATTTCTCTTCAGCAGCTTTGAAGGTCTCTAATTATTTTTTCTTTTTTTTCTGCTCTTCTGCTCTGCACCACTCTTTCTTCTGCATCTATAGATTAGCTTCCTTTTTAAATGTTCCCTATCATTCTATTCCCCTCCAGGAAGGATTTCCTTGAGATAAAATGGCTGCCACTGTGCCCCAATCCCTCACATATCCTCTCTGCCAGAATATCCATGAACTCCCAGGCTAAGTGACCATTGCCATTAGCATCAGGCACATAAGTCACCAACCCATGTCTTTCCAAAGCATGAGCCTGAGCATGGGTTAGCACCTCTGACCAGAGCAAAACAGCCAGCCACCATGCCACACCTAAAGGAAGATACCCTGGAAGTCCTAATACATTATCGCCTACCTATGAAGCAAAGTGGTTCATGCATGTGAAGAGTAAAGAGATGAATGTGCCCTCAGATTGTGATGCACACTAACTGCCAGTCAATTGCAGGGTACTAGGCAAGTGAGCAGGACACCAACGAATGCCTTCCAAACCACTGTCCACTTGCACAGGCTAATGATAACTCTTCCTGTTTTGTGTAGTTTCTCTCTGCTTTGTCTCAGTTCTCAGAGATGTTAACAGCTGCCTATAGAGGAAAAGCATTATTTAGTTTTGTTTTTCAATCCTGTCCATTCTTTCTTTTTTAAGGTAACTTTTTAAAATGTTACCTTTCTTATTCTTAAGATACCTGTTAAGGAATGTCTGGTCTCCCTATGCTACAAACAACCTGCTATATCATTCTCCTCTGGATCTACTGGACCACTCCCTATAGAATATTCTTCCTTATCTGTTTGAGACACCTTCCCTTTCCAGGTGGATTCTCAGAGCCAGCTTTAAAAACTGAGTCCTTGCTACTTCAATTATGCTGCTGCTCTCAGTGTCTCAGAAGGCATCCTTGTGCTCCTTCTCTTCTTTCTTACTTATTTGTTTCCATCTCCTGGACATACAACTGTTCCTCTCAGTCCCTCCTGACCTGTTTCTTCTAGACTCACGTTTTTCAACATTAAGCCTGACATAACAATGTTGTTGACTCCCAAAGGACTTTTTGAATACTCCTTCACGGTTTTCTGACTTAAAGACACTGAACAGAGCAATCCTTGACACAGGCCTTACTGAACTCCTCCACTGGACAGAAACTCTTCCTCTTTTGAGGACATAAGAGTAATTTGGAACTGAGGTGGCAGATGTGGTCCTGTGTTCAGAGTCTGCAAGAGACAGAAGAGTCATGGCACCTATGGAAACCTGGACATTGAGACCTGTTTCTGCTGCCTTTGGGTTGCTATATAGGTGCACGTTGTCTACTGACACAGTATTTTCTTCAGCTGAAACTGAAATTGAGATTGGGCTTCAAATCATGTACACCCTGCATTGATTCCAGGAACCTGAAGCATATGTTAGCAAAGTGGAAGTTGATATCAGATAGCCCTATGCCACACCATGGATTTGATGTCATCTGACAAAGATATTGTGTTTTCTGAAAACTAATATTCATGTCACAGGGTCATCAACCATCTCCAGTACCCCAGAAATTCCAGCTCTTAAGTTGTCTTAACTTGTCTTTCATCATTTGCATTGGTAATTGCTCCTGGATATTTACTTATTTATCCATTACAACCTGCCTCAGCTTTCCTTCTCTGGGGTTAAACAAGCCAACAAAAGTTTTTGTCCCGTGTGCAAAAATTAAAGGTAATTAAACCTGAAATTTATCTAGTGCAACAAAGACTACATGGGAATAGTTTGTTATCCTCATGTATTTTCTTCTAATTTTTTTCACTATGCAATTATAAATCTATCTTACATCAAGTGCTGCTTTTGAAAACCTTTGGTCTGGAAGTTTCTACATCTCTGTCAACACTGAGAAACTTATTAAATCACAGACACACACCCAGACATCTGCATTTAAAAATTATATTGTGTCACATCTTGAATGGGTAGGCAGTAGAGAAGCATCCAAAGCACTAGTTGGTTGTTAAATAACAAAAGGGGGAGTGATGACCACAAACTCTTAAGTAAGAGTATCTCACTGGGAAAAGCACAATTTTTCCTCAAACATCAATGGGAACACACCCGTTAACTGTACTGAAAGCACATATCTGCACAACAGAATCCACCGTGTATTCAGTAAGCCAATATGGGTATCAGCAGGAGCACTGGACCATGTCTTGTTCCCTTCCTACTTCTATCACTTATCTTTCTGTTGTCTTCTATGCATTTTCTGTGGGGTACACTATCTCCCTCTGAGGCTGGTGTTCCTGCAGCTGATTTGTTTCCACTATCTTCAATGTCTTCATTCAGTGCAAATGCTGTGCTATACACATGCACTCCTCTGCTCCATACTGTCTTGTGCTCCCACAGTTGGACTGTTTCTGGACCACTGGGTACATTGCAGTGTATCATCTGACTTACGTGTGACCTCTATTCAGTATGGAAATTTCATAGCTGGTAATAGAACTCTTAGCTTTAGGTGCAATGTATTTTACCATCCAGATAAACAACCTCCTCTGAGATAGGGCAAAGCCTGAAAGACTCAGTTGAATCCTACAAGGAACATAATGCCAGTTTCTTCTCATGAATGTTCTATTTTTTCAAAGTACCCTATCAAGAAAACTGTTTCGTAATTCTCTTAGATTAAGTTCACAAAGCCACTAGCACTATTTCCAGTAACACAAGAATCATAGTAGTTTCTGAATATGGGAAGATTCATTTTGAGACAGTTTGCTTTGTCCACATCACTTTATTTTAATCTTGTTCATTTGTCACTGACAACATCACCTGCTGAGCTAAAATGTTTTTCAAACTGAAACTGGAGGATAAGCAACTAAGATTAATGGCTCACAAATCACATGTTAGCAAATGATTTTCATTGACCAGCACTGAATCCTTATTTATGCTATTGTTGGATTGCACTAAGAAACTGTAGTTGAAAAACAGTGCATAGCTTCCTTTACAATATTTCATTTTCAGTCAACTGCCCCCTAAAATTTGTCAGATTCATCACTTAAAGACACCATCTGCTGACCTGTCATGGAGGGTGGTCAGAGCTGTCGCAGTGGAGCATTTTTTATCCTGGATTTGTGTGTAAAAGCCGCAGTAGGAGAAACGTGCATATTTAATAAATAGACCTACACTTAATTATTTTGTTTGGAGGATTCTCTACATGCTTACTATTTGCCAAGGCAACAAAGTAATAGATGCAGAGGGAAGCCAAAACTTGTGTGTTGCATGGACGAAGGCTCTTGTATCGAATCTGAACTTTAACTGTTTTTTCTGTTCAGATAGAGTAGCTGATTTGCCGGCTCTGCTAGTTACACGTCTCATCTCTGCTTCACTGGGATTTTATTTGAACCACTGAATGCAATAGCGTGCAGGCAGATGGTGAAGCCAAGGGATACCATCAGTGTAATTCTTAGTCTTTTTTCATGCCATACTTTCAAAACTTCCAGTTTGCTATCTGTGTTCATGTTGCAAGAAATCTAGTTTCAAAGCAGAGTAAATATGCACATACACACATAACTTTTTCAGCCATAGTAGCACAGACCCACCAGATTTCTTACAAGGCTGTTTATGATTTGTCAGATATTCCAGAGATACATCCTCCAAATGTTACCACTTCTGCCAAGTGTTCCAGCAGCAAACACCCAAGCTCCCTATTAAGCTAAGAAATGTTTTTCTGAAACCTCATACAGATTTTCTTAGATCACTAATTATTTTGCATTGTAACCACAACATTTTTCTTGTGTTGTTCTTATGCACTAAGGTTATGATTGAAAACTAAAATCTATATTAAGGACAGAAGGACCACAGCTGCAACTATGGAAACTGCTGCAACTACAACCTTGATTTAACTGTAAATGAATGGTAAACATAAACATAATTTTGGCAATAGCTATTTACAATGGTATCCTAGTCATGTATGCAGATATCCAATGGATGAATATCTTTGTTCCCTGAATGGTCTTCCCTCCCCACCTACAAAACTGCATTAAACCTGTTTCCAGCAACTGCTAAGCTGTCCTCAGGCAAAGCTGTCTTTCATCCCTTAGGATGTATTTCCTATTCCTGTACTCAGGATCTATCATGTAATGAGAATTGGCAATTTCAGATTTATTTACTAGCTAGGTAAGGAGAGCCTCAGGGACCATGAGGCTCAGCTGCTTCATTCTGTGAATCATCAGAGGCTTCTTTCTCTGTGACAGCCAATAGGGCAAAGAAACAACCACCACCACCAAAAAACCCGGTGTGAAACACCTTTTTATCATTTTCCACCAAACAGTATGTTGTTCTGAGTAATTTGGGATCTATATGGGTAAGAATAGGACTCAGAATGGGGTTTGCACGTCCTTTCCAAGTGGAAACATTTTCTTGTTCTACAAATCTGTTAGGTGAACACCTCTGTTTCTAGAAAATTATAATGACTCCCAAAATTTTGCCCAAAGACCATTAGGCAGATAATTTCTCTGTGTCTGAAGTATTCTTTGTTCATCAATGGACAGGAGCAAAAGACTCCTTTCCTCTGGCGTCGCTATTCATCTGGAGTTCTAAATAAAGAACTTGTGGAAATACAGTGGCTCTGTGTTTGGGTTTTGTTTTTTTGCCTCTGTTCATCATCAAGGAGTAAAACTCTTTATAATCTGTAAGGTCAGGCCACAGGAAGCAAGTGTACTTATATCAAACAAAGACTCATTAGGCTAGTTTTAGTAAATACTGTATTGTCTTTACAATGAAGCATTTACAAATGATCCCTATCCATTGAGGCTGACCTTGAAAGAATTTCCATCTCTACCTTGATCATCTCAGTAAGAAGAAATAGAAGCGGGGGGGAGGAAGAATTTTACATTGTCAAGTCTTCCTTCAGAAGGTTATAAATCATCATTTTAGCATTTGTACAAAAACATGAGCATGTTGTTATCATAATCTGATTAGATTTATCTGAGCATCCCTTCTCTCCTTCAAAAATTTTACCTGTATGACTCTGCCCTAAGCATCTGCTCAAGTGGGAAGGCTGAGACATTGCTATATAGGGCAATACAGAATAACTAGAGCTCTCCAGGAATGGACAAAGAAAAGACTGGAAATTTCGACTGACATTTTCTTCCCTGTCTTCTTCTGCACTTTAGCTAGGTATTATGCACCATCATAAAATCACATTAAATCACAATTTTATTACCTTCCTAGTGCAGAGGGAGCACCAGGCCTTTGAAATATCTGGGCCCACACACTCCCTGTGCAGCTCCGCTAGGTCAGCCACACCAGGGAGCAAAGTGAGGACAAGGGCTTAGACCCTTAACACGCTCTTGCTTTTACCATACTCCCTTTAATCGATAAACTTCTCTCACCACACCCTGTCTTTTGTCACCAAGTTGGTGTCAAAGTTTCTTAAGTCTCTAAAATGACAGGCACATGTCAAAATCTCAGTACCCACTAAACTACTGAGAGTTGTGGCATGGACTCTTTCCAGAAATCATGAATTAATGTCCTGTTTGACGTTATTTTTCTTAGACACATTTTTAATAGAATTTCAGTCTGGCTCAATTCCGTATTTGCTTTCACTTTCTCTTTTTTTTTTTTTTTCCAATAGATAGATGAGCATGATAACTGTTGCTATTTCATCACTAACAGATGGTAATCAAAAATTGTTTAAAGAAATCAAACAAATGTTCCAGCATGATTCATTGAGTGAAACTGAGAACACTGCCCTCCTGCTGCTGATCTACATCATTTTTTCAATAATTACCTACAGAGTTCTTTTCAACTTCAATAACATTAATTGTGTGAGTAGGATTTATAGCTAAAATATCATATTTGTATTAAAATGTGAGCACATTTTACCTTACTATGACAGTTTTTTGTTTGTTTACTGGAAAGGGTTTGTTTTCACAATAGTTCACTATTTTGCATTTTTAAAGAGCTGTCTTTAAAAACATATATATATTTATTTATTAAATTTTATTTCTTCTATAGTTTGTCATTAGGACTTTTTTTCCTGCTGGATTGCATCAGCTACTTATTGAAACATATTTGCTTATATGTAACTGAGAAGATATGCCTGGCTCTCTTGGACATCAAGTGAGGCATATTATTCATGTTTCTGTACTTGAATAATGCAATGGCAGCTCATAATCCTCTTACACGTGAGGATTTTTTGCAATGATTCAATGCCATGTAAGATTCTCTCTCTGGCTTTTGAAACTGGCCTTCACAGGTGTGCATGTTACCTGAAAAGCTCTTTTATTCAGAGGTTTCTTAGTTTAATACCCACTTGATTCTTCTTAAACATAAGCCCAAGTACCTGTGTAATTCAAAATGCAAAGCCTTCTCCAGAACAGTGAGATATACATAACTACTTACTAGCCACCATATTTTTATGCTTACTGTGAAAAGTACGTTTGTGACCTTAGTGCCACCATAAAAGCTGGGACTATTACGCCTCTGGGTTTGAGTAGTAGAAGAATTCCAGTTGCTGGAATTTTTAATACAGCTCTTTTGAGCTTGTTTAAAGTGATAATATATCCATCCCAACGATTTGATATCTAGCAGAGGCCTTCTTGCCATAGTTACAGCTGCAGAAAAGCACCTGGGAAATTACTTTACAGCAGTGTTTTGTGGGCCAGGTCTAAAATTGGGGTATGGGTTTAGGCGTCTTTGTGACTGTCACATGTCACCAGGCATACCATTCAGTGATGTACAGGAATGGAAATTCCTGCTGCAGTACTTTAGGCTTTCAATTGCTATCTATGTAAGAAATGTGTTGATGCACAACCTGCTCAGGAGGTGTTCAGAGCCAGTCATGAGAAAACCTGCTGCAAAATGAGTTTAATGTCTAGCTGATTTTAGAAATTTTCTTAAATATCAGGATTAAGCATATAACAGCTTCTAAATGTATTCTTAATTACTGCTATATGGTGTAAAATGTTCAAAGAGGGTGTTCCCTAAAGGCATCTGGCTGTTAATGAGTTCTATTATGGGTCACTGAGCAAAGAGGAGAAACAAATACAAACGAGCACAAACTCAGGATTGGGGAAACACTATTAAATAATTAGCAATAGGGTGAAAGTAGCAGAGATACTCACCCCTCCTCCAACTATATGGAAAAGAAATCCAGTTGATTCATAGTTCGCCTAAAAGGAGCAAGTGACAAAAGAATTTAAATTTGCCCATGAGAGATAGTTCAGCATAAGCTTAATGTGAGATGAAGGAATAATTGCTCAAAAGAGATACGACCCTGGTTTACAGTGAGATTCTTACAATCAAGGAAAACCACAACTGAGGATATTTTGGTTCCCACAGCTGTTATCAGCACTAATATGCACGTCTGTAAATCAGTGTAAGAGAACTACTTGCTTGCAAATAAAGGAAATTAGTGTGTTGTTAAGATGCCTGAATAATAAACTTGGTGTCACTGACATCTCCATTTTCCCACTGAGTAAAAAAAGGCTTTATGGAGCTCTGTCTGCTCCTCAGTGTCTCTTTTCAAAGATTTATGAGTGTTGAAATCCAAGGGAAGTTGTTACAGTGAAACAGACTTTGGCTAGACTTTGGCTCTGTGCATAGTATAGGATTCTGTAATCTTCTCTATAGCATCCAGTCATATTTCCATTCTTTTATACTTGTTTTTGGTACTGGGCAGACAACCATAATATGTCTTCTTAATACAAAAAAACCCTAGGCTTTTTAAAAACACAGGCACTTTCAAGTCTCCTTCTATCCCAAACCCCAAAATGTGCATAATTAGAGGTTCCTTATTTCCAACTGTCTTTTGATTATCATAATTAAAACTCTGTTGGTCTTGATGGAATATCCTTTAATAAAGACAAAACCTGCAACTGAATCAATGAACCAGATGTCCCATTCTTTGCACACACATCAGACAGTGCATATGGCTTTATGGATTCTCTTAAATCTTCTACTACAACATCGGTGAAGTTCGCAGCACAGAGATAACATTATGGGAGCAATATTGGCCAACTGGTAGAGCCAGCTGTAAAATTATAACTGCCAGTCATTTAATTTCATATTTCCACTGTGTGTTGAAGAATTCTGTAAATGAACTCATTTCTAGATACTGTGAATTCTTCTAGAACATGTTAAAATAAATATTTTTAGCTTCTCATATCTTTAGCTTTTGTCTCCCCCCAGTTTTTAGTCATGGTTGCAACTGTTCATGTAGCACACTGAAGATCTGAAATGTATTGATGTGTGGATACCAGAATCAGCATCCATATTTCATAGGGGTTGCAGACATACCTAACAAAAAAGACTATGGTCTTTTATTTTCTTTGAGATTTTCAGTGCATGATTCCAAAGCTCTGCCTGACTTCTAAATCTAGTGATAGGTTGAAGTTGTATGTTCAGCTGATTATCCCCATGAACTCACCAAAATTTTTTATGACACTGAGTTCTGCTCCTATAGTCCTTACCTGAAACAGTGTAAACACAGAAATCCATCTTCTGGATTAGTTAACCAATATGAATCTTTCTCACATGTTTAGGCAGAATAATAAGAGAGTATTGATAATCTTAGCTGTTGGCTCTCTCCTATTTGTATTTGGCATTTGTACCATGCTAAGAACCGAAACAAATTAAATCTGAAAAGTGTCGTGAAACAGGCCACTTTTGCACAAAGTTTATTGACAAATCTCATACAACACACATGAGTAAAATTTATACTCGTCTTTTCACAATATTTCTTAACATTTTGGACACAAAGAATTTCAGATTTGGTTAGCTGGTTTAAAGCTGAATTTTCTCCCTTGCTCTCAGGACTCAGAACTGAGATGTACTCAAAGGCTGGGTCCTTTTTTTTGAACAAAACAAACCAGCTATTGTTCTCTGGCTTTGAGGTCAAGTTGCATGGCACGGTTTGCATGCCAAAGCCCACAAAATTAGGTGGCTTCAGCTTTATTGGGAATAGTCACTGGAACATGATGCTCTGCCAAACCTTATTTTGGCACTGTATGGGAAAGTACTCATTTACGTATGCAAAATAACATGCAAGGGACTGGACCTACTGTTACACAGTATGGGTGATCATGTGCCATTACCTTAGTGTGTACCTGTCCCTGTACTGTTTACCAGTATAGACGTATCAGGAGGGCCATGGATCCCCTAGGGAACCACTAGTCATTACAAGGGTTTTACAGGATGTCCTATTTATCCCCTGGACGAGAAGGTGACTGGCATTTCTTTCTATGTAACATTTATCTGGAAATCAAAATACTTTATTTCTGTAGGGTAGCTTAATTTGGGGCTTTTGTGACTGTACATGCAAAACACCTAGAAAATTACTGAGACTGAGGGTATTAAAATTCAACTTACACCTCCCCATGCATTTTGCTTTGAGGACACTACGTTACCTATTGTCAAGAGACGCTGACTTTAGAAATCAAAAGAAAATAGTGGACAACAGCACTACTGATGCATTATTCCTTTTTACATTAAAAAGTGAATGTGAAGTTATTAAATTTGTTAGATGCAATCAATTTCAGTTATGCTCCAAAGTATAAACTGAGAATTAGATAGTTTAACAATACTATAAAAATCTGTGCTTTGCAAAGAATGACATGGAAACATTATACGAATCTGAAAAGAAAACCTTTGGGAAATGATCTAATGGCAGCAATTATACAATGTGTAGCAAGATAAAAGTTCAACAGCATAAATGTTGATGTCAATTAGCTAAGAATTAAATGCACAGTTAAAAGGTAAGTGCCGTATGAGAATTGAATGCTTCAGCAGAAATCTTGTTTGGAAAATACGGTTGGAGACTATTTCACAAAGTTGTCCTGTATCATAAATGCACCATAAAGGTTTTTGGCTAAGTGGAAGGGATCAAATTTGTTTCTCTGAAAGTTAAAAGCCTCGCATAAGCATGCAAAATGAGAAGTGGCTTAGAATTAGATGGCAGCAAAGGAAACTTGGTTTTATTCCTACAACAAAGATACAGTAAGTCACCCCAAAACTTTCTATATCCCCAGTTGATCACTACTGTGTCTTGTCTCAGTAATATGTGTATATATCCTGTCTAGATGTTTGCATGTCTGTTAATGAAAGGATTGATGTGAAATATGTTTCAGCTAATAAAGTTGCTTCGTACTGATATTTGCACACTGATGCCACAGTTTCTCAGTCAGTTCAGACAGGCATAAATTTGCACTGTTGATGAACTAGCCATTCCTCTCCTTCCAGCACTGTCTGCACCACCCTATCCCTATGCCACTGCCTCTTCTGTTTTGGCACAATTTGCCTAGCTTCAGTCACTTTCTTTAGGTTGATTCGCTGTTTCAGATCAGATTTGTGTAAGCACAGAGGAAGGGCAGTCCCAAGGTGAGGATGGGCAGATGTGAGTGGGGGTTGGTCTTATGTTTCAGTAGTGATGCCAGTATATGCTGTCTTGCACTGATTCATAGAAACACAGAATCATAGAATGATTTGGGTTGGAAGGGACCTTAAAAATCATCTAATTCCAACCCCCCTGCCATGGGCAGGGACATCTTCCGCTAGCCCAGGTTGTCAAAGCCCCATCTAATCTGGTCTTAAACACTGCCAGGGAGGGGGCATTCACAACATCTCTGGGCAACCTGTTGCAGTGTTTCACCACCCTCACAGGAAAGAATTTCTTCCCAATATCTAATCTAAGTCTACCCTCTTTCAGTTTAAAATCATTCCCCCTCGTCCTATCACTACATGCCCTTGTAAAAAGTCCCTCTCCAGCTTTCCTGTAGGCCCCCTTCAGGTACTGGAAGGCTGCTAGAAGGTCTCCCCAGAGCCTTCTCTTCTCCAGGCTGAACAGCCCCAACTCTCTCAGCCTTGCTTCATAGGAGAGGTGCTCCAGCCCTCTCATCATCTTTGTGGCCCTCCTCTGGACTCACTCCAACAGCTCCATGTCCTTCTTATGTTGGGGCCCCCAGAGCTGAACGCAGTACTCGAGGTGGAGTCTCACGAGAGCAGAGTAGAGGGGCAGAATCACCTCCCTCGACCTGCTGATCTTGCTGCTTTTAATGCAGCCCAGGATATGGCTGACTTTCTGGGCTGCAAGCGCACATTGACGGCTCATGTTGAGCTTCTCATCAGCCATCACCCCCAAGTCCTTCTCCTCAGGGCTGCTCTCAATCCATTTTCTGCCCAGCCTGTATATGAGCTTGGGATTGCCCCATCTGATGTGCAGGACCTTGCACTTGGCCTTGTTGAACTTCATGCAGTTCACACAGGCCGAGCTCTCAAGCATGTCAAGGTCCCTCTGGATGGCATACCTTCCCTCCAGCGTGTCGACTGCACCACACAGCTTGGTGTCACCAGCAAACTTGCTGAGGGCACACTCAATCCCCCTGTCCATGTTGCCAACAAAGATGTTAAACAACAGGACCGGTCCCAATACTGATCCCTGAGGAATGCCACTCATCACTGGTGTCCACTGATTACATTCAGAGTTTGAAAATGTTTTGCTAAATTCTTAATGGGGTCTCCGAAGTTGACTGAGCACCATTATTCCATTGCTTTCTCTTATATTCAAAGAATTAGGAAAAGATTCCTTTGTCACCTGTATTGGTTTTAGCTGGGATAGAGTTAAACAGGACCGATCCCAATACCGACCCCTGAGGAACGCCACTCATCACAGATGTCTACTTGGACATCAAGCCATTGACTGTAACTCTTTGAGTGTGACCATCCAGCCAATTCCCTATCCACTGAGTGGTCCATCCATCAAGTCCATGTCTCTCCAATTTAGAGACAAGGATGTTGTGCGGGACAGTATCAAATGCTTTGCAGAAGTCCAGGTAGATGACATCAGGTGCTCTTCCTCTATCCACCAGTGCTCTAACCCCGCTGTAGAAGGCCACCAATCTGTCAGGCATGATTTGCCCTTACTGAAGCCATGTTGGCTGTCACCAATCACATCCTTAATTTCCGTGTGCCTCAGTATAGTTTCTAGGAGGATCTTTTATCTAAGGAATGCAACATAATGCAAATGCAGTCAGTGAGACAGAATCCTTGACAAATGGTGACCTTCTACAGCTGGATAGAGATCTTTCTTTTTCAAACTCAGCACAAGTAAGCTTTTTATTTTATTTCTTTACTTGCATCTTTTATAAACATTTGCCTAGCTTGTATGCTGAAAATAAGTACTTTTATTTGCATTCATGCTAACCTCTCTGAAGAGTGAATTTTAAGAGGAACTGATTCCCATGACCTTGCTTAAGATGAAAAACAGCCTACTTGAAACCAGATAATGCTTAACATCAGCAGTTTCATAGCAGAGTCAGACAATATGCCGAGTAATCTGGTCATGAATGCTCATATTTATTCAAATTATTCTAATTTATATCAATGTAACTTGCAATGTATACATCGCTGCAAGGTATGTTGGAAGAGCCTGTCCTGTCTCGCTATTTTTATTCCCAGCTGTAGCAAGCCCTACTTCAGCTCTTACTCTTGGTTCATATGACACTGGCCTGTAACCATCTAACCTTTCTCACAGAGCGAGCATTTTATCCTCTTTAGATGGTGCCAAAAGTCCATATCCTTTATTATCACCCTTTGTTATAAACCTTATCAACTTGCTACCTGAGTCTGATTTTTCCACTACTTTGCACAGTACAGTCGCTCACACCTGAGCAATATGGGTGTTAGGTGACTGTTGAAATCTTTTAATCAGGAAAAGTATTTGACAGCTATTTAGCACTTACTTTGCACTGCTATAAATAACAGAATATGTAAGACAGTAAAAAAGTCTAAGGTGCCTTAATTGCTCTTTATCAGCTACTTCTGTTGTTGCCATAAGCAAATGAAGTTTTCACTTGAGAAACATATTCCCTTTGTTGATGTTGGTGCTTTTAAAAATCAAAGCTATGTGAAGAAATTATGATAATGGAAGAAAAAAACACTTGTCATTGGATTATGCAAGTATCAAAATTATCTCTCTTTTCAAACACCTCAGATGAGAGAAACTGAAAAGAGCAGTTGTGTAAATAATGAGAAAATGTATTTTTTTCTATGAGAACTGCAATACTTCTTATTATACCTAGCAATTCACAATGGAGGCTGCAAAGATGAAGTTGAATGTGTATTTATATTTAAAATATATAAGCATATATATAAATAAAAATAAATATTTATATATGTTTAAAGAATAATAATCCTGGGGGGATACCTCTTTCAGAACAGAATGTGAGACTCATGTGCTGAGTATCCCTGAGGACTGACTGCTCCAAAGTGAGTACTGACTAGCTGTGGTGAGCTAAAATGCAAAGAACATAGAAAACCACTTCTTCTCCTCATCTGAAGATATAGCATGTGACGTGCGGAAAACAGACTCCACAACTGGCAGGGTTGTAAAGTAGGTATGTTTATTCAGCACTGGGCAGCATGGGGGGGTAGTCCCACCAAAGTCGTGCGCACCTTCGCGGTAATTCAGCTTGTATTTATGTAGCAAATTGTTACATATTCATCATTTCAAGGACGCCTATACATATTCATGACTTTCCCTGAGAAGTCAGTCTTTATTATAATTAGTTCCTGGAGTTCATTTCCATAGTCTTCTCCTTTAACTCCTCCTGGTTGCACACGCGCAGTTCCTCCTGGTGGTTGTGGGCCGGGGTCTCAGGGATGAAGGCCGTATGTCTTCCTCGCTGTGCACTTCTCACCCTTCTTTCTTGCACAGGCGTGGTAACATCTTGGCTCAAACCGCAAGACCAGTTCTAGCTGGGTTTTGCACAACCTTAATGTTCTGCAACTTGTTCTATTGAGATGTGCTCAGGCAGTTAATTTACGCATCAGACTGATAAGATAAAGAATGTAAAGAATTTCTCAACCCCTAGGACAGCTCACAGGCAAAGAATTTCTCAACCCCTAGGATAGCTCACACCTAGATCAAATAGCAAGTAAAAAAGAAAAAGGAATTATATCCCTTATCACATGGAATAAGATAGTAACTATTCAGATTAGATTACCATGCTGGTTTTGGCTGGGTTAGAGTTAATCTTCACAGTAGCTGGTACGGGGCTATGTTTTGGACTTGTGCTGGAAACAGTGAGATGTTTTTCTTATTGTTGAGCAGTGCATACACAGATTCAAGGCCTTTTCTGCTTCTCACACCACCCCACCAGTGAGTAGGCTGGGGGCGCATAAGAAGTTGGGAGGGGGCACAGCTGGGACAGTTGACCCCAACTGACAAAAGGGATATTCCATGCTCAGCACATAAGGCTGGGGGAAGAAGGAGGAAGTGGGGGAGGTTCAGAGTGATGACGTTTGTCTTCCCAAGTAACCGCTAAGTATGATGGAGCCCTGCTTTCCTGGAGATGGCTGAACACCTGCCTGCCGATGGGAAATAGTGAATGAATTCCTTGTTTTGTTTTGCTTGTGCAAGTGACTTTTGCTTTACCTATTAAACTGTCTTTATCTCAACCCATGAGTTTTCTCACTTTTACTCTTCCAATTCTCTCCCCTATCCCACCTGAGGGGAGTGAGCGAGTGTCTGTGTGGTGCTTAGTTCCTGGCTGGGGTTAAATCATGACAATTATAAATGACGAGATGCAAAATATCTGACTTTTGTCATTCATAGTTTTGAGGAAAACTTTCTTCTAGATATTATATTTCTCTAGAATAGTTTTAGAAGCCATTACTGTTTGCTTAGGCCCCTGCCTTGACAAAATCTTAGATAGTCCTATTAAAATAGGTGGGTCAATTCCATGTGCAAAAAGCTAAGCACATATGTGTCTGAAGGACTGAAGCTTGAGAAGCTAAATTACTTGATTTGTCGGTGCTCTCAGGTAGCTAGACTTCTTAATGGATAATATTATAGATGAACCCACTGAAGATAAAAATAACACCCACAGCTTTCAAGAGCTGTGTTAGAAATGTGAGCCACCAAATAAATTACCATCTACAGATTTACATAAATGGAAATATGAAAGTATCATTCTTCAGACTTTCTGAAGGCCACTAGAGCAAGCGATGATTTACTCAAAACCTAAAATGGGCTGTTACTGGATTCAGAAAACCACTTGAAGTCTTAGTAGATCAATAGCAAACGACGGTCCAGAACCCCAGCACATTCTTGAAAGTTTACCTAAAAGATTTTGAATTAATAACAGTGATATTCAAACACTGGTTCAAGTATTTGTCTGCTAATAAATGCAGTAAAATGGCTGTGATTTACGTGATGAAGGGGAAATGCAAAATCAAATAATATTTAAAGTTTACTTAAAGACAAGAGCAAGCTATCTAAGGTAGCTAATAACAGAAGAGATACTTCAATTAATTAATTTGGCCCTAGATTCTCACTGAGATTGGCTATATGTAAATGTTTTTGATTTAAAAAATAATTTATTTGAGAACAGTATTCGATAAAGTAGGATACTGTAATATGTCCTTTCATGAAAGTCTAAGGGATAATTAAGTTTCAGCTAAAATTATCCATTTCACTGGGTATAGTTATTCTCTTCTAGTAAATGTCCAAATATTTAACTTTTGAACAGCAGATCTGTTGGGAATGAGGTCTGAGAGTGCAATAGCCTCCGCATTAGTACTGCTGGATGTCATACGGGTCTTCCAGATAACAACATGATGTAGGAAAATTCTTTCAGCTTCTTCAGTCTGTTTAGTCCTGTTTCCTACTAGTCTTAACACTGTAATCAACAGAACACTAGAATTAGCCAAGGGAGTTAAGCCTGTGTGTGTTTCAGACGGTAAAAGCAGTGGAAGATGCATATGTGATCTATGTGGATGATAAACTGTTACCAGACTTAGCAGTTTAAAAAGTTGTGTGTTTAAAAATAAAGCAGAAAGGAAAATAAAAATAACATGATTAACTGACAAATCGAAGCAATCATTCAAGCCAGGAAGAAACTGAAACCCAGTCTCGGTGAAGCAGAGAGGAAAGTAAAATTATGTTAGATAAAACATAAATTAAAAGACTTCAAAGTCAATCTCAAGTGCAAATGTTGAAAGCTTACAAAGAGAGCATGAAAATAGTCTCACTGATATAAAGGGAAAGATCTAGTTAGGAAAAAAAAGAAGCCAACTACTTTATATTCATATTTTTTCCACCTGATTCAAATTACTATGTAGTAAGCAAGCTTATGGCTAAACGGAAGTAGAAGCAAGCTTATGGCTAGAAATTTGCAATGAATCCCAGATTTCTGTTTCCTTCCATATCATGTGGTTCATTCCTACAGTTTAGCTGGCAGATGGCTTTATGGCATATTTTGCTGAATACAGTCCACTCTGCCATACAAATTCAAGCTCTCAGACAGTTAGGTTACTTGGAGAAACACATGACTTCTCAGGTGCCAGATGTTGTCAAAAAGCTCACAACCTTAGTTCTTAATAACTCAGGGAAGGGCCAAGAAGCTATACATGAACTAATGTTACTAGTTCATATATAGCCCACTAAGCCATCTACTGGGGGATGTCTGACTGCCTGCTCAGTGAGCTGCAGAAAGGCCAAAGACTTTGACTTTAGCAAAGAGACACACTGGAATTAGTTCTGCTTAGATTAGCAAGAAGCACAGCACAACTGACAGACTTGGTGCTGAGGACTGGTGAGTACATTACATATGTTTCAGGGGGGTTTATGGACCAGACTAGCTCTGATATGCTCCTGGGAACAGAATGCCTATTACAAGTTGAAATGTATTAGATACATAGATACCCAGACCATATTTTCTAGTTCAGTTTCATCTGAAAGGAATCTATTTTTAGTGCTTTGATACCGCTTTGTAAAGCAAGCCAAAGAGCAGAAAATGGAGGCTATTGGGAGATATATTTCAAAAACACATCCTTGATCTGGAGTAAAATGCTGATGCAGACTCACTTACTGATGATTAACTTGAAAAGAAGCATCTGGTTAGATACAGATTGCTTTTGTGGGCAGCAATGAAAGTGGATTTTTAGCATGTTGAAAACAGGGAGGGGAAGATCTGAGCATGTGGAGTTATTTCTGCATTCTTTCTTGACCAGATTTTAATTAAAGAACCAATTTTAAACTAGATTGCCAGGGAGTAAGTTGACCAGCCTCTCCTCCTCAATACTGCAGAAAAAGCAAATTAATTCTTTCCATCTTTCTTTACCACACTTGACAGATATACACCTGCCCTAAAGCTATTCTTTGCAAGTAATGAAGATAAGGTACTATGTCCTGGTTTCATCCGAGATAGAGTTAATTTTCTTCCTAGCAACTGGTATACTGCTGTGTTTTGGATTTAGTATGAGAAGAATGCTGATAACACACTGATGTTTTAGTTGTTGCTAAGTAATGTTTATACTAAGTCAAGGACTTTTCAGCTTCCCATGCTCTGCTGGGCGAGGAGGTATGCAAGAAGCTGGGAGGAAGCATAGCCAAGACAGCTGATCCAAACTGACCAAAGGGATATTCCATATCGTATGATGTCATGCTCAGTATATAAACTGGGGGAGTTGGCCAGGAGGGATCACTGCACTGGAACTAACTGGGCATCGGTCAGCAGGTAGTGAGCAATTGTGCTGTGCATCACTTGTTTTGTATATTCTATTATTATTGTTACTACTATTATTATTCTCTTCCTTTTCGTTCTATTAAACTGTCTTTATCTCCACCCACGAGTTTTACTTTTTCTTTTCTGATTCTCTTCCCCATCTCACGTGGGGGAAGGGGGAAGTGAGCGAGTGGCTGCATGGTACTTAGTTGTTGGCTGGGATTAAACCACGACACGACACGTTGTCAAAGATCAAGATGAAAAAAGAGAGGATGCCAGAACAAAGTGATAATTTAAATCACAATAACTTGCCAGAACTGGATAGTAGAATTGGAATGAATGAAAACACACAATTGCTAACAAAAAAAAAAGAGTAAATCTTCATTGGACACCTGGAAAGTCACGTAGTTTTGGCTATTTTTACAAGAGGTGGTGTTGTGAACTGCTAACCATTGATGTTCACTCCATCAGAAGTTAAATTTATTAAAAAAAAGTTATACAAGTTCTTATGCAGAGGAACATGATAAATAATGTTAAACCCTCATGGATTCTTTGCAAGGGAATCATGCTGCTTCAGTCAGCTGAAGCCCTTTAAAACATAAAAAAAAAGACAAATACAATATTGGGGTAGAATTTTTATATGTCACATTGTTTTTGTCTTTTTTTTAAAAAAAACAATATGTCTTAGTCATTTAATCAGGCTATTAACCTTGCAGGTTGTACAGTGCAGTTGTACTGTGGATTAGAAACCAATGTGGGGAAAGGCAGGGAGAAAAGCAAAAATAAATCACTGAAACATGGATGGAAGTTAAATATGAGTGTCTGACTAGTATAATATGCCAGATTTTCGTTTTAAATTAAAACAAACAATTAAAAAAAACCAAACAAAGCCCACCCAAACTAAACCCTTAAGGTTGTTCTGAAGTATAGCTGAGAATTTTGTTTTACAAGCTCTGCGCTTTCTCATCTGTCCCTACTTTTTGCTTACTACTTAATACGGGCATTTGGGGGCAGGGTGAAGCTACAGGAGAAAGTTCTGTGTCTGTAACGCTCTCCAATACAAAGTGCTATAGGAGGCAATTCCTAAACTGGGGCAACCCCTGACTTTCACAGGCATCATACTCAAACTGTGAATTACAGTCTAAATTATTAATCCATTTTTTTAAATAAGGCTAAGGAGAAATAATCTGGTTTTCCACCACAGGTTAAAATTTTTGTACTTTCTTTGAGATATTCCTGAATTTCTCTTTTTTATAGCAAGGACTTGAAAACTAGCCACTCTCTGCTCACTCATTAAGTTTCTCCCTATTTCTGCAGCAGAGAGTGATCCTCCAGTTAACAGCCAAGGCAGGTTCTCTCCAGGATAGGTTTCATCCTAAGTACTGAGTGAGACAGAAGACGTATGAAAAATGTGCCGTTAAAATATGTTATAAACCACTGAACATAAACAGTTAAAACATACGATAGGAAAGAGTAGAAGGTGCAAATTTTATCAGCAGCTTCCTTCTGATGTTTCTTAACTTCTCGTATTGGGTATCCTTAATATTCTGCTTGTGCAATTTTTATAAGCCCATTATTACTGCCAAAGTAGCTGTCATGAAATATGTTTGAGACAAAGAACTGTAGGGTTCAGAAAAGAATAAGAAATGGCATACAAACAATAGGAATCACAATTACTTTGCCAAGGATTAAAAAACATGCTTGGGTTGTCATTCTTCATGCTTCACAACACAAGTCCTCGCAGCGATTGCCTGGGGTTAGAAAGAGATGTCCTTTTCATTACAGGGATCTCATATCCAGCTCTGAACTCTTTCATATGGTACTGTTCAGTATCAATTGCCACAAGAATATCATGTTAGTTAGACCATTAGTCTGATTCAGCATGTCAACCTCTGTGTTCTCTGTCTCTGTGCCATGTATCCAAGGCAGAAACTCTGCTTTATTACCTAGTGATAAGGAAACTCTGAACCATAATAGTTGTGTCTTAAAGGAAACTGGCCATGAAAAAGCATGCCAACTCTTGATTAGTAACACATGCATTTTCCCTTTCAGGCCTCTAAGCAGAGGTTTTGGCAGCTATGTGTAGTTACGATGATATGAGAAACACACATGGTATATTAGGAGACTACACAGGAATGAGATGTGAAAACTTACAGAGAACTAGAGCATTATCACAGAATCTATTGAAAAAAAATAATCTGTACAATCACAGAAGTTATATTTAGGAGATAACAAGGTAAACGAAGAAACCCAGATGTCACAATATAAAAACAAGCAAACAAATGAAGAACTGAGTCTATTGAATCAACCGTACAGAAAAAGATCAATAAATATTTGCCAGAGCCAACCTCCAGAGAAGGAAGGTCAGTTGTTGTAAGAAAATAGCTCTTTGGCTCAAATATCTAAACTATTTTACTCTGTACTTTTGACATGAGTAGGTAATGAAGACTATCTTGCAACATGACAACAATGTTATAAAAATAAAACCATTGTCATCTGCACTCCAAAATGTCACTGATAAGTTTTAAAAATATATTTGACTCTCTGTAGTTAAGTTTTTGTTCGAACTAGTGTTATTGCTTACTGGCTATGTTCATATCTTTAGAAACAGTGATCAAAAAGGCAATGCTGTCTCTGGCATGTAAATGTTTTAGCATTTTTAAACAGTCAGCCATATATCTCCTACAGGATACAATAGCCTAGTTTCAAGGGTACAGTAGGCATATATCCCCATCTTCTCACTGTTTTTTTGTTCTACATAGGCACAGAAGGGGAGATGTATCCTCCTTTACAGCACTTAGTTCTAGGGACTCTCTTCCTATACTGTTTAGATATCCATATCTGTTTTGGATTCCTCTCAGGAGCCTGTCACCTCAAAGATATAGTACTAAGTTTTAAATGCAAAATTCTAACTTTATGTAAGCTCTGAGATTCTTGCCCCTTGAGTTCACCAGATAGGATATGATTTGGATTCTCTCTTTCTATTCTCTGACACCTGGTTATCTCTATCTAACCAAGATCCAAAAGTTATAAATCTTCTGACTATAGACAGTCCCTTATGACTATCCATTAGAGAGCTGATTAAGACTCAGGCATTTTTGTGTATGTTTTCTTAAAATGTGGCTGATAATCCCAATCACACTCTAGTTATGTGACAGTTCTACTTCATGTAAAATTTTGTTGACTTTTGCAGCTCAAACCCCAAGAAGGCCCATTTCTGTAGCTGCGAAAAGAAAAAAATCTCTGTTATTGTAACAGGTTTATTTATTGCCTGGTAAGGTTTTGGCTTTCTCCCAAAGTAGGATTCAAGGGTCATGCATTGCACCTTTTTTAGTCATGCTTGTGCTACCAGATATTGAGGTATCAACACAAGTTTTCAAATTGTACCTAGCTCTCTATGAGAGGTGTCAGCATATACATCCCAAAACAGTATTTCTGTGCTATAGTGTAGCTACATACAAAACACAATGTCTTAATATGACTGGAATATCATGTTTTTTAAAATGTCAGTCTTCTTTGCAGAAAACTTTGATAAAATTATGCAGTTTTCTTTTAGTAGGATGTATCAGAGATCAATTTTTCATACTGATGAGCACCTATAGTCTAAAAATCTGGACCTTTATAACACTTCCTGTTGGGCACCTAAAATCACTAGCACTTCATGAAAACTTATCTTCTTTCCCGGCATGAGGTGAGTTGTAAAAAATGAAACTACTGCTGTCATAGCTACCATCATATGATGGTGGCTGCGTAAAATATTAAAGAAGAGTTTGATCATACTTTTGGTTTTCAATTTGTCATAGGCCTCTTAACCTTCTGTAACACATTGTGCTTGAGGATTAAGGCCATTAGTCTAATAACTATAATTAGTCATAATTATACTAATAGGGGATATTAGTTAATGAAATCTCATTTCAATGTTCTTAATAGATTTAATTAATGAAATATTTATGTCAGCTTGAAAAACAGAGGCATTTTGCAATGCACCTAATTCTTAATGACTTACCAAGAAGTATTAGTTTAATGGAAGTTGCAAAAATATTATCATATGCAACCTCTCAATGTGCCATAAATTTACCTTACACCCGTCACAGTAACATGAGGGAACATCAAGACCTTTATACCTCTTCCCCTTCCTTTTGCTGAAAAGGATTTTTAAAGATCCCTGGCTGACACTTTTCTAATGGTTTATCTTTCTTCCTAACTTCTTGCTTTTATTACTGTCCTATCAAATACTTCAAATGTTATTCAGTCACTAGTGTCCCTTCCTCACCTATGGTCCCTCCCTCCGTTTCTGGGAGACGGCCAATAAAGCCAAATAAGCTGAAAATTTCCGATACCGGAAGTAGATCACAATGAGGAAAGGATCCTTATGTCATTATTGCCTCTCAGCAGCTCTGGGCTCAGGGAACTCGTGTTTATATTTGTGAAATAAGCACTTAAAACAAACTAGCACACATTGAATTCTAAGTACTAATTGAACGTTCATGTTGATTTTATCATAGAAAAACACAAGGTTCTAAAGAATACTTTTATTTACAAGTTTCAAAGACCTTATGGGGTCAGGTTTTCTGTTTGAACCTATTGTAGTCTTTCTTTTTTTACTCCATGAAGAAAATCAGCATGAAGCTTTACTATTGCTGTCTTAACTCAGGGCCTAAAGCATTGTAAAGAATCACAGAATCACAGAATCACAGAATCACAGAATGTTAGGGATTGGAAGGGACCTCGAAAGATCATCTAGTCCAATCCCCCTGCTGGGGCAGGATTACCTGGATCATGTCACACAGGAACGCGTCCAGGCGGGTTTTGAATGTCTCCAGAGAAGGAGACTCCACAACCTCTCTGGGCAGCCTGTTCCAGTGCTCGGTTACCCTCACTGTAAAGAAGTTTTTCCTCATATTTATGTGGAACCTCCTGTGTTCCAGCTTGCACCCATTGCCCCTTGTCCTGTCAAGGGATGTCACTGAGAAGAGTCTGGCTCCATCCTCATGACACTTGCCCTTTACATATTTATAAACATGAATGAGGTCACCCCTCAGTCTTCTCTTCTCCAAGCTAAAGAGACCCAGCTCCCTCAGCCTCTCCTCATAAGGGAGATGTTCCACCCCCTTAATCATCTTCGTGGCTCTGCGCTGGACTCTCTCTAGCAGTTCCCTGTCCTTCTTGAACTGAGGGGCCCAGAACTGGACACAATACTCCAGATGCGGCCTCACCAGGGCAGAGTAGAGGGGGAGGAGAACCTCTCTTGACCTGCTAACAGCACCCCTTCTAATACACCCCAGGATGCCATTGGCCTTCTTGGCCACAAGGCCACACTGCTGGCTCATGGTCATCCTGCTGTCCACTAGGACCCCAGGTCCCTTTCCCCTACGCTGCTCTCCAACAGGTCTGCCCCCAACTTGTACTCATACATGGGGTTGCTCTTGCCCAGATGCAGGACTCTACACTTGCCCTTGTTATAGTTCATTAAATTTCGCCCTGCCCAACTCTCCAGCCTGTCTAGGTCTCTCTGAATGGCTGCGCAGCCTTCCAGTGTGTCAGCCACTCCTCCCAGTTTGGTGTCATCAGCGAACTTGCTGACAGTGCACACTCTATTCCCTCATCCAAGTCATTAATGAATATATTGAATAGTACTGGTCCCAATACCGACCCTTGAGGGACTCCACTAGACACAGACCTCCAACTGGACTCAGTCCCATTGACCACCACTCTCTGGCTTCTTTCCTTCAGCCAGTTCACAATCCACCTCACTACCCGATCATCCAGACCACGCTTCCTCAAAGAAATCTGCTTTGGATTTACAAAAACACGTTTACCTGTGAATAGAGGCAGCTCTAACCTTGGGGAAAGTAAGGGAGGTCCATTCTCACCAGAACTTTATAACCCTCAGTAAAAATCTTTCCAAGCTAATTCCCGCCATCTGTGCTAACCATGATGATACCCAACTGTACTAGCACTAAGCCTGGCACCACAGCATGTTAAAACTAGAAGTACACCTCACCTATGCATCTGCCCTCAAGTGGGTATCGCCAGCAGCTAAAAGGCCTTAGAGTCCTATGTTTAAGCATATTCAATCAAAAGAAGACAAAAGTTTAAAAAAAGTGGTAGAATCTCGAGGAAAAAAAATATTTCAGAGGAAAAGAAAAGGAGTTTTTCATTGTTCTGAGTAACAGATTGAAGGCTCTTGTGAGCTTTGCTTTCTCCCTGAAGACAAAGAAAAATTGATAGGAGTCTTTCATCCTTTCAGCCTCACTGCCAAAGAGCCACGGATGCTTAGTCTCCCTGTCCCTGCTGAAAGCAGCAAATGGTCCAGGAACTTGGACCATTCATGTAAAAACTGAAACTGATAGCAGTCTTCTAGGTGAGCAACCAGGGACCCATCATTTTCACTCTGTCCACCAGAAAAAATGCTTTCTTAGAAAAAAAAAAGATATTTCCTACCAGAAGTTTGTTCTAACACAAAATTATCAACTACCTCTAAGCTTATAACACTTGTGCATGAAATATGTACTAAGTAAATTTCATCTACAAGTTAAATGTTAGCATACCACCCAGCATAAAATTTCTTAAACCACCTAAGTAGATTAGAAGCTAAATTTTGTTTTCAGCAATGACTCAAGCATTTATGATTTAGATACTTCAGAATTAAGTCCAGGGATTTCAAATATTTGGTGCTAAAAATAAAATGTAAAAATGAAAGGGGAAAAAAGGGGGGAAAAAAGCAAGCACTGAACTGAGAATTGAGGCTTTTAAACCTTCTACAAAGATGGTTATGTCAAAAAAAGTTGCGTTTTAAGAGTCTGACTTTTCCATGGGAATGTGTCTCCATTTAGCCCACATCCAGGACTAAAAGATAACCAGCTGTTCTGTCACTCAATGACACCTCCCCAGATGAGAAAGGGAATTAGGAAAAGGAAGGAGACTCATGGGCTGAAATGGAGACAGATTTAATAAAATAACAAAACCAATATCAATACTAATGCTAATATAAAATACACAGAGTTATACTCAGCCCATATAGTGTCTGCGAGCTGCACGCTCCCATCAGTGAATGCCAGATATTGAACACTCCAGTGACAGTCACAATGAACGGGAGAGCAGGCCTTGGGAGCAGAATGACAGACCCTCCAGGGATGGAGACCATGCAAGAGAGGGGGCCATCTCCAGCAAACTTACCGATTTATAGTGAACATGATATTTATAGCATAGAATACTGCCGTTGGCCAGCCTGGGTCAGCTCCCCTGGCTTTCGCTCCTCCTAGCTTCAGCGCCCGGCTAACTCGAAACTGCTAACGGCCTTGATCACTGTGGAAACCCACATACCATGGCTGTCCATGAACTAAAGCAGTGTGTCTAATCAACTTTGCTCCCACCGTATCAGGTGCTGCAGTCTTCTCAAAAGTGCAGCTTTTCTGAACAGAAAGTTGATTCTATGATTCTATCCCAGTGGAACCAGGACAGAATGGACTGATACGGATTGATACTTTTGATATTTTTCTTGTGATTGTTTTGTGTCCTGAGTAAATTGACAGAGGGAAGTTGGTGAGCCCTTAGTTTCCCCTTCTCCCCAACTACACATTCCTACCCATTCCTTTATGCCAGTCCTTGAGCTCCAATGGTTCTATCGTTTATTCAAGCAAGGAGCTGATGTACTGGGAGTTGATCTTTGATTGCTTCTTTATTGTTTGATTAGTTTTAAGCTGTGTCAGCTCATTAAGGACATGGGAATGGATCCATGACAGGATGAGGAGTGTGGAACTGTCCTGGGTGCCCCATTTTATGCACTGGAAATAAGATAGGTAAGGGATAGAAATGGAAAGCTACTGAAATTCAGACTAAAATTTCACAACTGGCTTCTTTTTCTCGTCTGTACTTCTGCAAAGATCCCTATCATAAACATTGAAAGATTTGGGCTGTCCAAAGAAGCAGAAGGTTTATCTTGATGTAAATCATGTTTATAAATCTTTCTTCTCCATATCAGTTACATGATTTTGTTACCCTGTAGGGTTGAAATTCACTGTGGAAGAAAAAATCGGAAATAATAACTTTAAGCCAATTCAGCCCTGCAGAAGCCTCATCTTTCCTAAGCAATACATGTCTAAAATCAAAAGTGATGTATAAGGTGATATAAGTAGTTGAAAGGCAGCCCATGCTGCCAGCATTAACATACTGAAGAGCCATAATTTTAATTTTTTTATGTATTTCATAAGGGTTCCTCTGAAGAAGGCTAAGCATGATAGTATTATACACCTCATTCTTATGAAAAATTAAAAATTCCAATGGGTTTTCAGCTGAAAGGATTCTCTGCTATACAGTTTGCCTTTTTTTTAAATTACTGAACAAGTAAACATACTTACACAGAATTCACTAAGGCATGATTGAGCTTTCTTCACCTATCACAAACCTAGCAACAATATGCACTAAAGAACTATTCTAGCTACAATCCAGACTTTCAGGAAAAATGAAGTTTATCTTGAATGCTTATTTCTTGGAGTTTCTTGGGGCCTACTGTTGAAATTTATCCTATGGGGAAAGCAATCTCCAAGATAAAGCATGTGCAAAGTGTCCAAACCCCATTTTTGAGGATTTCAGAGGGACTTCAGAAGCATTTATCTTTGGGCTGTCCTTCAACAGGGAAGAAAATCTTGCCCAAAGAGAAGCTTTACAGTAATTATCATCATCCTGGAACTTTAAAAACAATACACATGATAAAGAAGAATGTTTTAAGATATTGCCCTAATCATTATTAATTCCTTTGGTATTTATGGTAATTATGGTATAATGGTAATTATGATGAACTCATTTTGCACTAACGTGAGTGGTTCTGGAACTCAAATTAATATGTAACACCATATTGAAGTGTTATTCAAGAAACATATTACACACCATATTTTTTAAAGATTTGCAAACACTTTAAAAACAAAAACCTCTTGAAAAAAAGCACACTTTTTTCAACTGAGGAGATTGTTTGTTTTTGATTAAACCCTTAGTTTCTGCTGAAATTTAGCAGTGATGAAAACTGACAAGGTTGAAGGGAATAAGCTGAGGCTCATGTCACAGGGAATACATACAAAAAGAGAAGAAAAATCTTGTCATTTTCAAAGGCGTTTGCTTAAATCATTTTGCTTTCATTTTACCCCTAGTGATAACTGCCAGATTAATGCCACTGGAAATTAAAAACTGTAAGTTTATTCAGTACATAAAGATTGCCAACTTCTGCTAATTTTGACTATATCTGATTGAAAGACTGATTTATAATGAAACTTGAGTGATTAAGTTCCGGTGTACCATCATCACTGTAGTATCTTTACTAATGATTGGGGTGTTACAGATATATTAGTGCACTATGTTCACAGTATGCCAATTTTTCATAAATCAATAATTTAAACCATAATTGTTCAAACTCCTGAATTTGACTGCCTATATGGTTTATTCTTCCACTTGAGCTGCCTGTTGCATCTAGGCCTGAGCATCTTCCACACAGGTGAAAGGCCAAATCTAAAGCAGATATGTGGTTTGCTTTGCATTTTTCAAGGCATCTTTCAAAATCCTAGCAAGTGTCGAGATCTGCTTTTCACACCCCATCAGCACAGGACTATTGCTCCATATTATTTTGCTTGGCAGCAAGGCTGAGGTAAGTGTCTCCAGTATCCTGCCACTCATTCTCCCTTCAGAACTCCCTGGTGAATTTATATTATTTAAAGCACATCCTTTATTTTTGCAGTGTTATTAGTGCAGCTGATGGGAAGTCACAGGGGTGGAAATCATTCACAAGGGGAGAAAAAGCTGCTTACATCAACTTTGCTGCCCAGGGAAAATGGAATGACTGGTCTTAGGTATAAGTACCAGTGAAATTTACTAAGGGCTTAAACTAAATGGGATTTAAGTAGTGCATAGGCTGCTGTGCATGTGTTTGTGCCCTGCCAGGGAAAAACTGGCAAGAACTCATTCAGATTCAAGAACAATATCACTATTTTCACAACCTTTTCATTTTCACTTTTTGCAAACACTGGAGTTTGTTAACTTTATTATGCTAAAATACACATGAAAATCAATGAGCAAAATTAAATGAGCTTTGTTAAGCGCAAACTCTCTTATTCTAGACAGAGCACAGCTGGAAATCCTTTGAGCTTTGCTGGCTATTCCTCTGGAATAAAGAATTTGTAACCCCTCCATTCTTGCGGCTGTTGCTATGTGCCTCTCATTCCTGGATACTAGCTTCTCTCCTCTGAGCAATGGGCAAACAGGCAGATCTCAACATAGCCTAAATGCTGCCAGCATTACACTGCTGCAAAAGGCACCTTTAAGCTCCCTTTATTTCCCAACCCTTTCTTCATATATTACTTACTTAACAATCTGTAGCTGAGGATACTTGTCATGTTAATGGGATTGTGTGAGGAAGAGGAGACATGAGATGTAGGAAAAAAATATTGAGAGGAAAGATTCCCTGTGAAAAGAAAGGTTCCTTCATATCTCACATGTGCTCAGTGGCACTAGAATGTTTCGCTGTAGAGGAAACCTTTTCATTGACCAGGAAGTATATACTTCAAAAAAGACGAAAGCAAAAAGCAACAAAAAATCTTTAATCTGAGTTAGACAGCTGCCCAGAAACAACTGTACAAAAACACCCCCACAAAGCAGAAAGTGAGCAAAAGATGGTAAGCATTTCTCAAAGGACAGCTGTTCTTAATTGCCCATGTTTCCTACATGTTTATGTCTCCAACACTACAGCAAAGCTTCTAGGAGGAAAGAAAACTTTCCACAACACAATGGATAGAAATGGTTTGCAACCTCCTATTTTGTTTATCATCGGATTTATCATAGTGGCTAAAGACTGCTTTTTCAGGAGGTTCTTAAAGTGTCCGTGTGCTATACTGTGCAGTAAACACCAAAATGCAAACAATTCTCAATTTACTCTAATGAATATTACAAACTTGAATACTTTGTTCCTAGATTTTACAGAAGCTGACCACACTTCTCTTTGTTCATTTTTTGATACTGGGAAGAAATCAAAAGATTCCTGATCTTGATATCCTCACTGTCTGAGGATATTTTCCAAAAGGCCGAGTGTATTTCCCTGAATAACTGCATTCAACTAAAATGAGTTGAGAATATAAATCTTATGAGGAGTGGCTGAGGGAAGCGGGGTTGTTTAGCCTGGAGAAAAGGAGGCTGAGGGGAGACCTTATCACTCTCTACAACTACCTGAGAGGAGGTTGTAGCGAGGAGGGTGTTGGTCTCTTCTCCCAGGTAATAAGAGACAGGATGAGAGGAAATGGCCTCAAGTTGTGCCAGGGGAGGTTTAGACTGGATATTAGGAAAAATTTCTTCACCAAAAGGGTTGTCAAGCATTGGAACAGGCTGCCCAGGGAAGTGGTTGAGTCTCCATCCCTGGAGGTGTTTAAAAGACATGTAGATGTGGTGCTTAGGGATATAGTTTAGTGGTGGACTTGGCAGTGCTAGTTAGTGGTTGGACTTGAAGATCTTAAAAGTCTTTTCCAACCAAAATGATTTTATGATTCTGTGATTATATATGTTTATATACTTATAAATATATAAAACTATTTCTTTTCATACAAATGCAGGCAAAACTCACGGCAAGAAATGGCAAAGGAGAGAACAAAAATGTCTGCAAAAGCAGAAAATTGTATATAAATAAAGGAATCTCAAAACCTCAATTAATAAAGGTTTTTTTAGAACTTTCAATTTTTTGATTTTTCTACAAATGTATGATCTTTTTCTAACTCTCAGTAAGAGAAAAATATTTTTAGATTAAATTATAACCCAAAAACCCATTGAATACAGAGTGAGAAAAGAAGTTAACAGTTAAAACAAGAAGACACAAAACTCTAATTGCTAATATTTTGGAATATTGTGGTATTTCTGTATCTTATAACATAGCTTTCAAAAGTGAATGTGATTATTAATGGTTGTCTCAAAAGATATTTTCTATGTCCCATAATGCTAGTGAGATTTTTGATTCCCGTATTCCTTTCCCACTTCCCCACTACTGTTTTAGGTTGGTATTATCTCTGTGTTAACTGTCTTTCCCATCAGGTTTTTATTCTTAGTGTAGTTTGATAGTCTTTACATTTCAGCATCTTTTGCATTTGTATTGTAATTTTTTTGTTTGCAAACAAAATAGATTTTACAGTACCTTGCATTTTAATTTAAAATACTATGAGAACATATCAAACTTTAAAAATTTGCTTTGAAAGTATGTTGAAATTAGCATTTATATTTACCACTTCACTGTGCAGGTAATAATCAGTGGAATGAAATGGTAAACCACAGAAATTCACCCTTTATGGCTGGATAATTCCATCAAGAGGGAATAAAAATAGGCCGTTCTTGTCTTTAAGAGGGTCTAAGATGCATCTGTCACAATAGACATCAAACCTCACCAGTCATATAAAAAATATTTATATTGTCATGATTTAGTTATTTGAAGTATGACTTTTTAATGACCTAAAAGTTACTTATTGTTTTTTGCTGCAGTAAATTTACAGCCTTTTACTTAACAGACTGCACAGGAATACAATTTAAATATCGGAAATGCGAAGAGAAATTTGTAATCATTAGTTGCATTGAATCAGATAAATGCTACCAACATAAGATTAGAAATGAAGTAGGAGAGATATCCCATAAAAAAATAATGAAGTAGTGCAAATAGATTAACATTTTTTCGTTTTCCTAAACCAGAGTACAAGGGAAGGAGTGTTTAGGGTCATATTGCACCTTACGATAACAGACGCATTACCACTACGTATGGACTTCCTAAAGCAGCACATTATCTGTCACTAAGACTGTAGGGAAGTGTTTCTTGTCTTGATGCGAAGCATTTTCGGCCCAGAAGTGTAATCTTTCAAAGGTTTATGTAAACTCAGCATTATGTGCTAGCATCTGTAGAACAATTGTATGGCTAAGTATCGATTACTGCTCTAGATCCCATCTTTGAAATGAGTGACTTGATATAGAGCCATCAATTAAGTCAGAGGTCAGAAGTGCATATTCTCTGATATTTTTTCATTTGAAAAATTAGAGCATGAAAAGAAAAAGGAGAATGGCAGGGATGGAGGGCAGAAACAAGTCTGTTACTTCTATAGAAAACACACAAGGGAGTGAAACTGGCATGAAGAGGTATTGAATAGCCTCACTCAGCTCCTCACAGAGTCTGTGTGACCACACCAGACCGAGTTAGAGATGGGATGAAATTCTTCAAGATGATCTGCCCAATGTACCTGTTACTTCAAGACCATTATGAGTGATTTTTCATATACAGTTTTAAACTCTGTAGATGACTGGTGATCCTAGCAGTGACTTTTCTATGCTGGTGTAAAGACTTACATAGAAACATGGCAAAAGATTTGGCCTTGAAGTTTGTAGCCTCCCAAGCCCCAAATCAGAGCTTTGAGGAGGCAATTTTTAGCTAAGGAGGGGGTAAATTGACTGCTTTCTCAGAAAGGCCATAGCCTTAGCCTAGTCATTACCCAGCCACAGCTGCAGGAGCTCTGCCAACTGTTGAAGAACTGGCAGTGAATTTCCCCCCTTCCCTGCTCATCCAGGCCAAGTGGGGATCTGCTGAGGTTTTAGCCATGGCATGGGTGCAACAGATTACAGGTTCGTGGCAGCAAAGGGCTGCTGCCATTTTTCTGCCTTTTTCTCTTCCTCATTTCCCCTCTCTCCCTACAGTTTATAGCACATGCCAGCAGAGCTTGTTTAGTGAGCCTTTAAATTCAGTTTGGTGTGATCATTTCTTTGCAGACCTATTCCAGGCACTTGGCTGATGACAGTCATGAAGTGTTGACTGTGGAACAGTTTAATCTCTAAACGTAGTCCCTCCAGAACTGTTAGTTTTCAAAATGATTTTTAGTACAACAGATGACTGGGATAGATAATGGCTCTTTTATGCAAAGGTATCCTTTATTACACACATCTTAAATATTTATTCTCAAATATCACTTCTGGTGCCAAGTCCTCTGTGACACTTTGTTGCTGGTGTTCAAGAGAAATACTGCTCTAGCTGAAATCAAATGGAAGCAGACATGATATCTGTTGTTTACTTGAAAGAAGAAAAAACCCAATTTGTCTCCAAAACAAACTGATTCATTTCCAGCTTGAGCAGGAAGTTTTCAGATTTTTTTGATTTTTTTCTCTGAAGGGCAAGGAAACACAGTATATAAAAGCCAATGGTATCTTCCTTGGAGACATCACTATCTTTCAGGTACAAAAGACTGAATACTTTTTAAATGGAATGGTTTTCATCACTTTGGAAGGACCAGTCAACAATACAGAGTGGAGACTATACCTGCAGGAAGCCATTTTAGAGTAAATGTGCAGAAAAATTGTCAAAGATGGAATCTGAGAGTAGGCAATGAATGTTATGGAGGAGAACCTAACATAAAGATTTTAGATATAAGTGGCCAGCAAAGAACTTGGCTACAGTGTGGGGCCCATTTCTAGTACTGAACTCATGACTCCAAAAGATATATTCTCTTATACATTTTGAATATGTTAAAACATAACCTATGGGGGGGGATTGTCTTTTTTTTTTTGAACACTTGAATAACTGTATATACCATATGAGATGCCAAGTGACTTATACCTGATTTATGAGCTTGTTTAATACCACTGAGATGTATGCATGATCAGCTAAATGATTTTTTTTTAAATTGCTTGTAATTTTTTGATACCTTGCCTGAGCTCATTAAGAAAGAATACTCTCTTTATAGGGAAGTATCCATTTCCTCCTTCCCAGAAAATTAGACCCTTATTGAAGAACCTAATTTAGAAGAAGCTAATTATTTCTCAAACTGAAATGTTTATATTACAAATCTATTTTTCTTTCTGTACTTTATATACCTGCTGATACTCAGGTATAAGAATTTTTTTAAATAAAAAACTATATTTACCATAATAAAAAACCTGAGATCACAGCTATTGCCTTGCTACAGGAGCAAACCAAAGACAACTTATATGAGAAGCCATAGCTTCTACCAGTGTCAACCATCTTCCTAACTAATAGAATACTTTCATATTGAAAAGGTTTTGTGCTTTTTTGCTTTTAAGTTACCTTTTCTTTATTCTAGGATCTTTTTGCTGTAGCTTACTGCACTTTGCTGTTACTACCTAGGGAATTGCCTATGTAATAGGAGAAAACTGCACACCTTGTGAGTTTTTCCATGCATCAGTATTCTACTAGCTCAGATATTAAACATGATCACTGGATTTCCGTTTCCAAAACTCCTTTGCCTTTTGTGACCAATGTAAATATGACTAGTAAATAAGTTAATGGGAAATTTATTTGTTAGAAAAATCACTGCAATGTGATTTTGATTCATAATATGAAATGTTAATATTTCCAATTAAAAATAAGTGGAAAATATTTGTTGTATTTAATTTAGCATTTTGGAATGTGTTGCAACTGCTGATACTGGTTTAAATTAACTTTCAACTAATGACATTACAAAACTACTTAATTCTGATTACAAAATTAGAGACTTTACAGTCTAATGAATTTTTAATAAAGCTTAATAAAGTATCATTGTATGGGCTTGCTGCTTAACACATGAGATGGAGATAACATTCCTCATATTCCATTTGTTTCCCTATTTCAGGGAAATGATTATAAATCATCTGCATATTTGCATTTCCACCTTACTCTCCTAAGAATAAGCTGTCTTGAACACATACGACCAAATTCTTTCCTTACTTAGACCTCTACATTTGAAAAATTGATGCATGACATCTTGATTTGGTCTTCAGAAAAACATGCTCATTTCCTAAATTGCACGTACAAAACGCCACAGAGTGCTAAATATGTAGAGTAGACTCAGATATCTCAACACTACTTGCCTTAAAGACAGGCAAGTAGCTTCTTTTACTTGACCCAATTCCTTGCATTATCAATGAAAACAGATAAAATATTGCAAAGAGCAACTCATCTGTTAAATATCTATTATCTGTACATCTGTTATATACTGCTTCTATCTCACTGGTTATGTTTTGAACTGCAGTAAAAAAAAAAAAAAGCAAGGTATCTATTTCTAGATATTGGAAGTGACGGGGATGGGATAATGTGACCTATGAAAAAATGAACTAAGTAAAGCTTCATATCTTCCCCCTACTTAAGCATCCATGGGGAAAGCAGGCAGAATATGATGTTTTGTTTGGGACTTTTCAGAGGAATAGAGGGAAAGGATATTTGATATTTGACTTCATTATTTCTCTCATGCCTATTTCAGAAGGTAAAACACCAGGACTGCTTCTTGCTGAGAATGCTGAGAGTCACTGTTGTTGAAATATGAAGATGTACCTTTATGATGTTGTTCTGTGGGAAATGTCTGTTTATTACCTGATCCTGTTGTTTGTGTTATAATCACAATAAAACCATAATGTCTGCTTAATATTTACTTAAAGAGAGCAAAGTTTTAAGAAGGGGTGGCTTTGCCTTTGCTTGATGACTTCTGGGCCCTTGCATTTACTATTCCAAAACAATTTTAGATGTGAACGTACTCAATGCGCAGCAAAGGAGACTAGTTAAAGGGAACATTAATACAGCTGGTGTTTCTTCCCTCTTTTTCCTATCTTGCCCAACTGAATTTCTGTCTTGTCTGTGTTTCAAGATGCTGACTGAACGGTTGTGGACTCTGTTGTTTGATAACTCAGAGAATTCTCTTTGATGTTATGGAGATATTTTTATGAAACTTTTTTTTTCATGTTAATGTCAATCTAATAAAAATGTCTTAAGTGTAATAGAATGATGCAAGATTTCATTTTCTGTTGCTGAGGGAATATAGTAGGAGAAGTTAATAGCTGAAGGCTGTTTTTTCTCTTCTGCCTGCAGTAAAGGAGATTAGAATAATGTAAAATTACTTGATTCAGATATTAGAAAGAGGGCATTAGAGAAGGGTTAGAAAGGCAGAGAGGAAGGTTTGGGAAGAAAACAAGAAAAATACAGAGAGATTTTCCTAGCAATGGAGTTGAGGACCATCCAAGACCAGAAAAAGTAAATTAAGAGTTATTCAAAATAAGTACAATAGAAAATGCAGGAAAAGATTCTTGCATAACTGAAAATAACCCGGGACTCGTCCCTGGAACCAGAATTAAGAGAAAGCTGCAACAAGACAGTGTTGCAGTTGCAAAACTTCTCATACCACCATGTAAAATTTGCTCTTTTTATTTATGCTTATATTACACACTGTTCCTCTCAAATACTACTTAAAACCTAGTGTTAGGCCTGGATCTGGAAATCTGCCAGATGTGTACCAGGATCGGTTAATGGTCAGCATTAATTCTGGCTGCTAGGGGTTACATCTCCAATGAAGAGGTAACAGACAGAGCATCCATACCTAGGAAGCGTATCACAGAAGACAAGAAGTGAATCCCTTCCAAAGCCTGCTGCTCACAGTGTTGCAGGCAGGGCTTTCAGTCATGGAGCATCCCTACAGACTGGTTTTACCACCCACCAGATAAAGATGCTCTACGGCCACAGACTCCTCAGGCAAAGTCAGTCAACCAGTCTTTGTGTCAAACTCATACAAAAGGAATGGAGAACTTACTGCAAAAGCAAGCAGGTAAAAAAAAAACAACCCTCTTTGCTGTCTTTTATGTTCAGTAACAGTACCATTCAATCTTTCTGGAGACACCACCACCCAAAGTTTAGACGAATATTTTGAGGCATTTTTTCCTCTTATGTCTTCCCCATTCCTCAAAAGAGAAAGACAGAAAGGACAACAGGTAGATCTTAAGTGTAAAAATATCCACTCCAGCCTTTTTGAATGGAACTGTATTTAGGTCTGGCAGCAGGAATCAGGTCCTTGGTGTAGCTGGCTGATTGTTTCTCCAAGTCCTAAAAGAGGCAGTATGCCCTCTTACCATAAAACTGGAGTTCAGCTAGATACATGACCAGTGACCAATGTTGCTCATCTTGACCTGAAACTGGTCAGCCTGCAGCACTTTATAACAAAACTTGTAGGAAAAGAGAATATATTTTATTACAGGGCTGATATATTTGGTGAAAAATCAGAAGATTTCAGTGCATACTAGTCCTTCATATTTGGAATAGAAATATCAAACTTCTAAATAGCAGTAAATCTTATAAATACAGTTTGAGAACAAAAACTCTGAATTAAACTTGATCATGTTAATTAGAGCTAATCTGAAAATAAAGTACTAGTGGACTAGTAGGAAGAAACAATAAAACAGTTAGCTCTTGTGCAACCTGGGGAGATTTTAATCTCGATTGGGAAAAAATATAGCATGTTCTAAAACTGATATTTCAACTGAAGTCTATGATTTTTAGTGTACAGTGAGTTATGAATTTTAGTTCCCAGGTTTGTCTTTTGAACTTACTCTGTGGATCTCCCTTGAGACATCCTGGACTGAGAGGTCAAAGATAAAGTGTTGTTTGTGAAAAATGTTCTTCCAGTTATGACGGGCTGTCTCTATTCTTTATTGATTATGTAATTTTATTGTGGTACATTGTGTTTGATAGAGTTTAATAAACTGGATAAAATAGATTGCATTTTGGAATGTGTATGTGTAGGATCATGGATTTTCATCCTCCAGCTTCATCAAGATAGTTGCTGGTCCTGAACAAGATTTTTTCTGCTGATGAGCTTAACAAGGATGGCTGTTATGGAAAGCCTGGGACAGTACAGGCTGCAATTCATAAAATGTTTTTCCATGTGATTTTCAGCACACAATAGCAACAGCGTCCTCATTATCTTGAATTTAAGACTAGAAATTTAAGCTGCAAAAACACTCAAGCTACTGTATCACTATAATTCATTTTGAGGTATAGTTGTTATAAAGACTGCTATTAGATTGTGACAGTGCACACTAACACAACAAAACAGTTCAAAGGTTAAGAGAGATACATTATTTATTGTCAAAAGCATCAGAAACCTAATTAAAACAAAACTTTGTATCTGAGACATGGTGATCCAAAGACACAGGGTTTGACTTCGGTGTTTAAGAGCATGGTTGCAGGAGCTTTCTTCATTTCATAGATTCATAGAATGGTTAGGGTTGGAAGGGACCTTAAAGATCTTCTAGTTCCAACCCCCCTGCCACAGGCAGGGACACCTTTCCATTAGACCAGGTTGCTCAAATCCCCAACCAACCTAGCCTCGAACACTGCCAGGGAGGGGGCATCCACAACTTCTCTGGGCAACCTGTTCCAGTGTCTCACTACCCCCACAGTAAAGAATTTCTTCCTAAAATCTAATCTAAATCTACCTTCTTTCAGTTTAAAACTGTTACCCCTTTTCTTCTCACTACATGACCTTGTAAAAAGCCCCTCTCCAGCTTTCCTGTAGGCCCACTTCAAGTACTGGAAGGCTGCTAGAAGGTCTCCCCAGAGCCTTCTCTTCTCCAGGCTGAACAGCCCCAACTCTCTCAGCCTTGCTTCATAGGAGAGGTGCTCCAGCCCTCTCATCATCTTTGTGGCCCTCCTCTGGACTCACTCCAACAGCTCCATGTCTTTCTTATGTTGGGGGCCCCAGAGCTGGACACAGCACTCCAGGTGGGATCTCTCAAGAGCGGAGTAGAGGGGCAGAATCACCTCCCTCGACCTACTGGCCACGCTTCTTTTGATGCAGCCCAGGATATGGTTGGCTTTCTGGGCTGCAAGCACACATTGACGGCTTATGTTGAGCTTTTCATCAACGGACACCCCTAAGTCCTTCTTCACAGGACTGCTTTCAATCCATTCTCCACCCAGCCTGTATTTGAGTTTGGAATTGGCCCAACCCACATGCAGGACCTTGCACTTGGCTTTGTTGAACTTCACGAGGTTCACACAGGCCGAGTTCTCAAGCCTGTCAAGGTCCCTCTGGATGGCATTCCTTCCCTCCAGCGTGTCAACCACACAGAATCACAGAATCAATCAGGTTGGAAGAGACCTCTGGGATCATCGAGTTCAACCATTGCCCTGACACCACCATGTCAACTAGACCATGGCACTAAGTGCCATGTCCAGTCTTTTCTTAAACACATCCAGAGGTGGTGACTCCACCACCTCCCTGGGCAGCCCCTTCCAATGTCTAATGACCCTTTCTAAGAAGAAATTCTTCCTGATGTCCAACCTGAACCTCCCCTGGCAAAGCTTGAGGCTATGTCCTCTTGTCCTGTCGCTAGTTGCCTGGGAGAAGAGGCCGACTCCCACTTCACTACAACCTCCCTTCAGGTAGTTGTAGACTGCAATAAGGTCCCCCCTGAGCCTCCTCTTCTCCAGGCTAAACAACCCCAGCTCCCTCAGCTGTTCCTCATAGGTCAGACCCTCCAGACCCTTCACCAGCTTGGTTGCCCTCCTCTGGACTCACTCCAACACCACACAGTTTGGTGTTGTTGGCAAACTTGCTGAGGATGCACTGAATCCCACTGTCCGTGTCGCCAACAAAGATGTTAAACAGTGCTGGTCCCAATACCAACCCCCAAGGAATGCCACTTGTCACTGGTCTCCACTTGGACATCAAGCCGTTGACCGTAACACTTTGTTGCAGTCATATTTCTTCTGTCGTATAATGTCGTATCTCTGGAATTATAATTTCCTTACTTGTGTTCAGAAACTGCATGTGAATTGCAATAAATCATATTTATTTTATAATTAAGGCTCAGATTATTTCCTGGAGAGTCATCCATTTTCCCCTTTAATGTATTTCCAGCAAAAAAAATTTACATGCTTTTTATGGAGACTGCGGGCGCCAAATGCAATATTTTAGTGGGTGCTACTACAGTGCTAGGAATTTTTTTAAACAGAATTTATACGTTCAAATTCAAGCTAACGGTTAGTTGTGCACTCAGCATATGGTTTTCACAAAGTGCTGACAAAACTCTCCTCCCACTGAAAGAAATAGGAGTGTTTCTGCAGACTTCAGCAGAAGCACACCAAGGCTAGGCAGAGGACTACAGCAGTAGCTAAGGTGCTATACTGCTTAACAGATGAAACACAGACACATGACAATGCAAACCCATTGTCACTTGCAGAATTACTGTATAAATTAGGCTAGTGTTAGGGCTTATAAAAATACGGCTCTCGGGGGTGATCTAGCACAGGTGAAGTCAAGGTATTGATATAAGCAGGACTGAATCCTCACTGCATGAAAAGGCATGAACGCATGGGTTTTTACCCACCTGACAGCTGCTCCATGTTTTAGAACAACGATGTCATTTTCTTCCTCCAGTAGCTGCAAGTAAAAATTAGAATACCAGCAAAAACAAGCACTGTTAATGTTGCCAGTGTGGTTGTAAAGCTGTAAATCTTATCAGTGAAGAGATGAGCTAGTAAAACTGCATGTAGGCATTGAGATCTGTACCGGCATTCCACAATAAACACTGAGAATGGCAGTGTTTGTTAAGAAATATGGGCTTACAAGAGAGGCACTATTTTAGTCAATAAATTCTGTTAGCTGTCCCCTACGAAAAACTGAAAATAATTTAGTGAGCCTACACCCAGAGCTCTTATTCTTTTCTCTAACCTTTCTAGAAATCTCTGTAGCTGCTCAGGCAATACTAAACAGACAGAAACATGCTGATCTGTAAGAACTGCCTGGACAAGGAGCTATTGAGAAGTCTCTGGTCCATGCTCTGTTTGGCCAGTTGCACTCCTCGTCCTTTTTCCTAAAGAAATTAGGTCTGCTGCTGCTGTTCCTTCTCCTTTTTCACCTCCTTCTTTCCCTCTTCCTTCTTCCTGTGCCGTGGAGTCAAACCCACCTTATAACGGTAACTACTGTTCCTGCCTCACTTCAGTTTAAAAGAGTTGCCTTTTTTTCTACAAGTGAGCAGAAAAAGACCTCTGCATTTCTCAGGCTCTATATTCCCTTTATAATATGATCCCATATTAATAATACATGTAGGCCTTATTTAAAATATCAACTCATCTACTGGAAAAAGAAAACAGCAGCTCCAAACAGTTCCCCAGCTGAAACTGGGAATGAAACTACAGCAATAAACTGCATGAAAATAATTCTCACAGGTCAAAGAGGGTATTCACAAGGCAGAGGCTAATCAGGCTTCAGTATCATAACAGAGATACTAATTGACTTATTTTCAGTGTTGCTGGGCACCTGCACCTCCTACTGAAGTGTATGTTACCGGCAGAGGAACAACATAATAAGAATGTATGGGGTAGTTTTCCTTTAGGATGGGGAATGCAAAGAAAAAATGTACAGCAGCAGATAACAGTAGCAAAAATAGTTTATTCCCAATGTACTCTGAGTTTGCCATTTTGTTTCAATTCCTGTTTATAAAAGTGTTTAAAATTCATAATGTTTAATGATCAAGACTTTTTGTTGGTACAGTGGGCTCAGTAAAACCATGCTGAAACTAAAGCTAAAACCAATGCAATGTGAACTATAAGTCATATATGCGAAATGCCAACCAACCCAGGTCAGATTTTGAGAATGCCCTGTGATAAACTGCATAAAAATTTCAATGGAAACACAGACATTTGGCCTTCTAACAAGTAATCCGTATGTTAAAATATCAGCATGTCATTATTTTTAAAATGGACAAATGCATGAAAATTATGCTCAGTTTGTGTACAATAAAATAGAATTGGCCTTGATTCCGCAAACAAATCATTTACTGCAAATAATTCATCTGGTTTAATTTTTTACTATAAAACTCTAATCATTTTCCCAGTCATTTTAATGAAGCAATAGTTCAGAAATTTTTCATTTTCATGTCCTTTTGCAGTGATCAATATTGAAATAGAAATATTTAACTTTGGTTTATTTTCATTAAAAACTAACTTATACAATATTTTTATTACTTATGCAGCAAAGTCTGGCTTAGTTTGTTGGATAACTTTAAATATAAATATGTTTCAAAGCAAATGAAAAGCAATATTCAGTCCAATTACAGTATTTAAACAATTTTACTGTTGGAATTATAATAATAAAACTAAGATGTTGTTAAACCACAATTCTGAGTTACACTGTATTAATATACAGAGATCTGAATGATGCCAAAAGTAAGCTGTTGAAGAACATATAAGGAAAAAAAATAAATCTATTTTCAAAACATAAAGAACATCCACCACTTTTTAAGTCCTCCCACCTGCCTCCTGATGTGTGACAATGCATTTGTGCTCTATCTGGATCTGTTACAATTTGCTGCATTTACATAAACAATTTTATTTTGCTAATGTTAATTCTAGGGAAGGGCAAAACTCATTAAACCAGTATTTATTATTATTAATCAGCTTTTGGAATTCTGGAAAAGGAAAGAAAGGGAAGGGGAAGAGGGAAAAAGGAAAAGAGAAAAGGGAAGAGGGAAAAGTGAAATGGGAAAAGGGAAAAGGGAAAGTAATAATAATTTTACACTCTAATTCAATCTAACCACTGGTCATACTGCACTACCTGTAGAATCATTTTACAGTTTCCTTCAAGATTATATCTGAACAGAAATGTTTGCAGAATGTTTGCTTTTGGTACTCCTCAATTTAAAAATCATAGACAATTAAGAGGCCTCACATTCCATCAAATCTACATGCCTCATAACACTGAAATCATACAAACAGGGGAAGAAACTAAAGATATTAGCAAAGAAGAACTACGCCTGATTCATTCATTCTGTGAGCGAGCTTATGACACTCTTCCAAAAGACTGCAAAATCACATATATCACCTTTGCAAAAAAAAATGCTGCATCTTCTTCCCACACAGATAGCTGGGAATGGCTCAGAAGTGAATGTAGGCTGACTTTGTCCCTTCTGTGCTGCAGAATTTACTGGAAATTCTCTATATTCTTCTTGCAGCTTCTCCCATCCAAGGCTATAAGAGGGCTGCAGAGAAGCTATCCATTCCTATACGCTAGAACACAAAATTGCCCTCAGTCTGTTTATTTATTGTTGAAATTTAGACAATTTTGTGAGCAAAGGCTATGAATCCGGTTAGAAAGAATGTGAATAAAAAACAGATGTCTACTGAAAGACAAACATATCAAACAACCTTCTGTGAAGATGATCTGAAGGTAATATTCTTCTGAATAAAGTACTTACGAGTAAAAATATACATTGCTTACTATATTCCATATACAGAGAACAGAAATGCAAAAGAACTGAGGTTTTTCATAGTGCAAACTCCACTACAGTTACTTCTAATTCAAAAATTTGTGTATTCCAACTTATCACTTTGTTGTTAAAAATTCTTTGGAACGATGCCAAATAGCATTCATTTTCAACAAGATATCAGAATACATTAGGAAGTCAAAAGAAAACATCTTCTTTTAGTATCAGCATAATAAATAATGCACAAAAAGAGCTAAAGTTTATGAAGCTACCATTCTTGTTTTGGGTGGTATTTTTAAAAAATGTCTGAAAATATAGTGTGCTATAAAGCAAGAAAAGTCATTTAGGGGAAAAACAACAGTACCTGTTTCACCCTAGTTGCAGCCCTGAGGTGGATGTATGTAACACATTCTTAGGCAAGTAAGTCCAGTAACTCATAGGTTTGTTTAAACATGTAAGTACTCACATGATCAATAAGGTGTAGGACAGGACCTTTCTTTTCTTCTTTAGAACCATAGAGTTTAGTGTATTCCAAATATATTCTCATTATGGCACAAAACCAAATTTTCAGAAATTTGCTACCCAATTTAAAGATGTTTTTCTAGCCGAAATATAGAACACAAGCTTTCTGTCTTTTTAGGAGAGAGCATTGCATTGTATGGGTTTCTTTTTATGGTTAAACAAGAAATTGTGATTTCTCTATATAGGTTCAGAACCTTCTGCTATTATTTTCCTTCAAACTTAATTTTTAATTTAGTTTTATCATACATGATTAATGCACAACAAGGACTAATTGCTTAATCTCTTTTGAAGGAACATATTAGAAAATAATTTGGCTGAAGCCATCCAGAACTGGCTTTATGAGTTAACTGTAGGAGAGACCATAATTCCAGAGGGGCTATTTGCCTTTTGGCTGCTAATAGTGCTGTTATTGTTCTGCAGATCCCACTCTACAAGGGAATGAGAAAATGAAGCTGGGAGCATCTTAGCTGTGATCACTTTTTCTCTTCCCCACCTACTTCCTTGGACTTTGGAGGCAAGGCAATCCACAGACTAAAAAAAGGGACAGCCTGTAGGAACAGCCTTCCCCTCACCTCATCAGTGCCAGTTTCAACATATCTCAGGCAGAAGATGGGCAGGACTTGATCTCTACAAACCAGTGCACATTTTGTCCGTTCTTCTTATCTTACAGTCTATGCCCTTCTAATCCTAAAGATGGATGCTGTGACTCCACCTCTGTTTTCATCCCCAGCAGAAGAAAACACTTTAACCTACCTATTCTCTTAATTAGTGTATAGCCTTCAGCAAAGCTCTGATTAGTAGCGTTTTGTGCATTTTCGGAGAAAATATGAACCATTACTGTAAATTAACATCACATAACAACTCCATGACCAAAGTGTTACATGTACAAAAAAGGTGTTTTGAAGAACCTCACAGTACTATACAATATGTTCACTGTAACTGAAGCATAAAGAGCTACTTGATCTCCCATTATTGCTTTAAAGTGATCAATAGAATTGGCTTGGCCAGCTTTTCTTACTGAATAAGTAACCTGAAAAATGTTTCACATCTAAGGTGTAATCTTTCTTGCAGCTGAGACATTCAGTGTGATATTGACTTAAAGTGCATTGCACTTACCCATCCTGGTCAAGTGGATAATTTTTTGGACTGTGTCTTGGCTTACTGGACAGTAAATCAGGAGCTCTGCAAGGAAATCTCTATAAAAAGGCCAGGAACAGTCTAATACAAATGAATCATACTATTGAAATTTAATTGATGCTTGTTCATTAGATCTGGCAATGACTGATCAGTACGGTTTTGTAGAAGATAAATTTCCATTTAATATCTTCATTGCAGTAAAAACTTCAAAGTAACATAATTTTTCCTCAAGAAAATCAAAATATAATATGGTTTGCTTTAGTTTAAATCAGGATTATTTTTCCAGTGTTTGAATGAAAATTTTGCAGATGATGTCTGCATTAAAACTGCAGTAGTTTTGGGAATCCAGGTAGGGAGCCTTGTAACTTTGTGCACACTTATCTTCAAGAAGGCTCCAAGAACACCACTTTGTCTAACTTTGTTGGGGAGTTCAACCCCAACATTTATTTCTCACTCCTCACAGGATCCATCCTCACAGTTTCCATTCTATCTGCCTTTAGCTGGGCAGAGTTTGAAATCTTCTGCATTTGAGATTTCCCCAAAATACCTGGCTTTCTGCAGCTCAGACTAGGAGGGAAATGGAAAATTGGAACATTACTTTCTCAGTGTTTCTTGTGAACATAGTTCCACTGTACAGAAGAGAGATCTGGGTACAGACAGGATATATAGGCAGGACCATAGCTTTTAACTGAATGATCTGTGTTCTGATACCTGCCCCTGGGACCTTTCTGTCATTATTGTAAAAAGCCATCAGATACTATGTTATGTTACATCACCACAGTGTGCAACAGGTATTAATTTACTTATTTTTCTAAAAATTCTGTATAGAGAAGCCACTGCTATCTTCTTTTCACAGAAGGGTAACTGAGGCTAATTAGAAAAAAAAAAAACAAAAACAACCCACAACAAACCACACAAAACAACCAAAAACCCTTTTCACTAATTTGGAGTACTTGGTTTATGATATAAGTAGCCAGATTCTTCAATATAGTTAAGGTCTCCTGTACCAAGGTGTCATGTTTGGTGCTTAAATAATGAAGAATACACAAACGCTGAGAAAGGATTTGTTGTTATCCTGTCATTGTACCCAGCATCATAAAGGCAAGGTACTCAGTTAAAGTTTCAATTTAGTTTTTGAAAATCCAGTTTGAGGAAAAAGTCGAAGCATGTTGCATGTGACTTCCCAGCAAAATTATTGGGAACTTTTCCCTCGATATCAACAAAGACAAAACGTCATTGATTTTTCCCAGGATGAGATCTATAGATCTGTATATAAAACATCATGAGATGTAGCCTTTTTTTAAATGCAGAGTAGACTGGCTATGAGATTGCCACTATTTTCCTGTGTCAAAGATCTCACTGAAATTTGGACAAATTCCTTTAGATTTCATCAGTTATTAATGTGGCATACCATCCTCTTTATCCACACTGCAGAAAGAATTAAGATTGTATTGTGAGTAACAGCTTCAGTCTTTAAAGTAAGCTTGAATGTCAAAGTCAATTAATATATTTTTTTAACTGAAGTTGATACAAATTATTACCTTTTCCAGCACAGAACACATTACAAATAACTCTAGTCTCTAGGCAAGTATTTCTTATATATCAGAAACAGACGGTTTCTTGAAGAAATATTTCTTAATTTTAGTAAGACACTATGTGCAGTACCCGCAACCTAACCTCTTCTTTTCAGCTTGGCTTTGTCAGAAAGAATTATTGACATTCTTGGACACTGGTAATATTCACAGAATATACAGTAGTGTTTACTTTAAAAGATGAAACTGTTCAATCAAAGAAGGCAGACAGCTAGGACTTTTATCTAAACCAAAGTCATCTCAATGGGAACTTTCCTGCCGTGCAATGCTCCATATTCTAAGTTGTTACCATGCTGTGCCTGTCTTCTTATTTTTAGGTAACAGATGCAGCTCATTGCTTGGAATACAATTTACGGATTTTTATAATAGAGTTATGAATTATTAATCTGCCTTTCAGTTGTAACTTTTTGCGTATTGTATCTTAGTAAATAATGATCAGGAAGAAATCAATAAGCATGCTATGGTATGTTTCCTAAAATCAAACAGGTATGAGAAGAGAGTTAATGGAGACAGTGCCTAGGCAGAGTGTAGGCTTAGTGACCACAGTAAAAATATGTATTTGCTGTCTCTTAGGAGCCAAGTATTTTGCTGAAAAAAAAAATATATTCAGTCTGAAAACCTTCAATATCTCCAGAAGAGTCAGCGTCATTCAAGCAGTGTATAACACAGTTCTTATGAGGTGTTTCATGTGAAAAAAATTGAAACCACGTCCTTGTAACCTTTTGATCAGACTTGTTTGTGAAAGATTTTACATTCTATATAGTTTTTATATATATGTATCACCATCCAAAAATAAAATATGCAAATTCTGAAGAACTTCAAATGAATTTTGCATTGTTTTCAGTCAGCATCATTTTAATGAAATATCACATGCTATCATTATTGTTTATTTTTCTGAAATGATAAAAAATTGTCAACTTAAGACCTTTTCTGTGTTGCAGTTAAAATAGACACAACACTCCACATTAACTTCAACAGGCTTTGACTCAAGCCTTGATCAAGTAAAAGGAGATTCCAAATGTTCCTAAAATTTTCATCATGAGCTTGTATAAATCAATCAAAACTATGCTAATTTATCAGTATTACCTAAAAATGTTAGACAGGATTGTTAGAAACTCTGAAAGACTGATGTTCCTTAACATTACACATGCATACATATGTGCACACACGTGCATGCACATCTGCAAATACTGAAGTTTTTTGATGCAGGAACACCATAAGAAGAACTCCTTCATGATGTGAAGTCATTAATAATATGTCATTAAAGATATTCTGAAAATGAAAGGAAGAAAGCAAGCTCTAAACAAAATAAAAAAAAACACCTTGGAATGTATGACAAAGAAATACAGTTGGATTTTTTTGATGCCACAGGTCAATTACAAAAACAAGGAGATGAAAGAAACATAGACTTCTCAGATATTTTCTCTAAGCATCTTAGGCTTTACTATAAAATAAACACAGTTGGCTATATTTTCTATCTAATATAATTTTAGCTAATATACCTTAAGGCTAATGTTGTTTACATTCCATTCCATACCACTTCAGACTCCAGAATTCACCATGGTGTTATTTTGTCATTTGAAATACATTTTCTATTTTCCTTTTATCTGCTGCATTATAATAGGCAAGATCAAAATAACAAACAGATAAAAATTTTAATTGATCTTACTGTGAAGGGAGGCAAAGTACTTGTTCCACTAGTTTAATTGTTGAGCAGATAATCAATATTATTTATATTCTATAGAATTCTGTAATATTCTTTAATAATTGCTAAGCACACAGCAACATTATAATTTTGTGGTATTTTTATAGATTGTGATACTAACATAGGCTGACATATAATGCATCTTTTGTGCAATTAAATGAGCACACCTCAGCTCTAAATCATGGTGATCTGACTTTAGTAGACAACATTTTTATAGAGGTCATGGTCAAAATTTTAAAACGTTGACCACTGGGTTCAATTTTGTGCTGGTTTCTGTTTGATACTAGCTGGTGACCGATGAATTAATTTTCACTTCTGCTGTATACCTAACACCATATAGGAATCAAAATTATTATGAAATTAACAAAATGAAAATTGGTGCATTTAACTGTTTCTTATTGAATCTAGGTTTTCAACAGGTATGGAAAAAATCTATAAACAGAAGATTTCCGTACCAACAGGACAAGAATGATCCTGGTAACCAGATATCATGACAGAACTATATTCAACTATATATTTATAAATTAAGGCTTGTAAGACATTGCGTATAAAACACTAAGCAGAAGTGGCACTACAGTTCTTAAAACTTCTTCTGTCTTTTTGCTAGTCTTACATTACTGGCAATGTTGCAAAAATGATATTATCTTTTTGAATGATCCTGAAAATTTTTGGTATTTAGAGAACTTAAGCTCATATGTATCCCAATAGCAAATGAATACCTGTTCTTAGAATTCTGTCTTCAGGCAAGGACCTTTGAAAACTGTTTTGCATTTTATTCATTTCACACCAAATGCTTCTGATAATATTTTCTATTTTTGGGGGTTAAGAGTGCTTGAATACTCCCATAAGTTTAGAATTCAGATGTGCATGCACGAGTTTGGGTACAAAGTTTGCATACAATCCCCTCAAGGTGTTGGTATGAATTTCAGTGTGTTCGGTTCAGAGCAAGGTATGGATTTTCTGCATTACACTTTCGTGCTTCCTCTTGCAAATCTTTACCAGCAAATTTGACACCCTCATTAAACACTGACAGTAGCAAACTGTGGATGTAGAAGGAATTAACTGAATTTAATGATCATGACAGAAGACACACTGAAAGCCTTGAAATGTCTCTCTTTCATACTTGGGGTTTTCTCTGGTTGGCATTAGCTTAAGGTTTGCTCTCAGTAGAGGATGGTGCCAGCTTCTTCAACAGTTACAAATCTGTGAAGCATGGCAGCACTCTGCCCTCACCAATTACCTTTAGCAGATTGTACCACATGCTTTGTCATGAATTGCACAAAGTCTAGGCAGAGCTGCTCATTTCAGCTCACTGTACTGGAAGATTGTCCCTGTGTAAAAGCAATCCACACCACCTCTTGAATCTTCAGCTGGCCACTGTCTGAGTTTGTTTTGTGGCCATGAAGTGCTATAAAATAGATTTAATAAATAATAATAACTCACGGAACTTCTCTGATTATTCATAAACAAGTATTGCTTTCACGGATGTCACAAGAAGTTTGAGGCTCCGAGTAAAAGAGAGATGCCAAACTGTCCTTTATGCCATGGAACGAGTTTCTCGCTGGGCTGTTGAGAATCCAGTCATCAATGCCCTTATGCTAAGGTTTCAATTTAGAGATGCCTTCATTTACAAAATCACAGCAAGCAGCAGCAGCAATGCAGACATCCTTCTGATAAAACATCACCATCACAAGCTCACAAAAACAGGCTGAAAATACAGCAGCATCTTTTTTTTTTCCCCCTGGCTCATTGTGTTTCAATGTAGTTTAGTATTTGTCATGAAACATAGTAATTCCTAACCACATGAAAGAGCCCTAAGACATTTCTAATCAAAACCTAATTGTTACTTTCAGTGCAGAAAAAGAGCTCTCCAATTTATCTACTGATCTACCAGCATAAAAAAAAAATGTTTCCTTAATAATCTCCTTCATTGGAGATTAACCTCATCAAGATTCTCTGCAAGATTTTGGGATTTTGCACAGGGATGTGACAATAGTAGTTCCCCAACTAGGTATTTAATTAAAAATATACATGAAATATAAACAAAAAATTGCATTAAAGCTACAGTGAAAAAGGTATAAAATGATGCGGAGAAGCTTCTAATTACTAATACCTTCAACTGACTGCAGATGGAAAGAACAGCAGTCTCTGTTCTTGATGCATAGCTGCTCTGTTCCTTCTCTTTCCTCTGAGAAAAAATCAGCTCTCAGAATGAATATACCAGGCAACCAAGTACCTACCAAATATTGCTTTTTTAGACCAGCTTTTTTCCTTTCTTAATTGTCCACAATATTTCACCTATCAATATCCTGAATTTCCTCAGAGATAAAAAGAAACAATCTAGACAGTATCCTCCCCCCACAGTAAAAATAGTAACTGCACTATGCTGTTAGAGCAACCAGAGCCCTATTTATTCATTTCACACTTGGTTTCTGGAGAAGACTGGTTTGTTTCTGTCCCTGGAGGAAGCACCTGGTATGAGGTTTGAAACGTCAGGGATAATTAAGACAAACTGTGCTTTTTTACCCCAACAAAGGAAATATATCTCTTAAAATAACTCCCTACTGAAATCTCTGAACAAAAAACAGCCCAGCACAGTTGAGGTAGCTTACAATGCTAAATCAATTGTCAGCATTAGCAAGGCTCTGAACTGGAGCATCTTACAGTTTCATTGCAATCCAGCAGCTACTGTGCTGCCAGCAGGTACAAGTACAGATAGAATGCTGAATAGTCAGATATGAAAGCACTGGTACGGGGCTCAAATAAAAAGACATAGAGCAAACATGTTTATGTCTCAGAAACTGAAAGCATAATTACCATGAAGCCAAAGTTTAGAGCTCAGAGACATTCAATAACATTTCTCATTCAGCCATTTTAGTGTCAGTAGTCTTTAAGCAGTGTTGGAGTTCACGTCCACTTAAGAATTGTGCAAATTACTGTCTTCTGTGCAGCCAGTTCCTCACTGCACCGTAAAAATGTCTCTAAGAAACAATGAGCAACATTCTCTGCCTAAGTGAACTGGTATCAGACCTTGGCTTCATGTCTGTGCATCATGTTTTAAGACAGGATGATAACAGGAGACTGAACAAGCTTAAACATCTAACATTTTTTTTAAAAGATTCCTATCACACTGGGTTATTAAGTTGGCTTCGATCTGACAATGCTCAGTTCTCCAGAAATAATGAATAGATCTTGGATTCCAGGTTTTGTAGACTTTTTTGAACTACCAGCGTAATGTTAATCCCCTTACAAAGCTTTTGACAGTACAAATAGTATTTGCCTCTAGTTTTGTGGGTGTTTTTCCTTAATTCTTAAACTTTTTATTGAACCAATCAGTTATGTAGTTTACTCTTTTTTTTTTTTTATGTTTTAGACTCTTTTTTTTTTTAATAGTTATCACAGTGAAGAGTTTTTCTTGCTCTGACACCTTTTATTTTGGACTAATGCTACTCAGTCTGAGTAAGAAGTGAGGGTACATTGATGATGAAGATATAGTGTTTTGTAAAAATAGCTTTTCTGTGATAGAATGCAATGTTTAATAACATGAAAAATGTAGTTTAAATTAGAAAAGCAAGTCTGATTTGCAGTTCTTGTGAGAAATATGACAGAATAGCATGCAATAAAATCATACACAGGATGTTAAAAACTGTGGTTATTATATGAACAGTAGAATTTTTTCATATTTTTAGGAGATCTGCCATATAAGACCACATCCATGCAAAATGCATGAAAACTAGATGGGAATATCTATTAAATTATTGTGGTGAAACCATGTTAACATATTTTGTAATGGTGCTGGCATAAAGGACTGTAAGAAAGGTACTCATAATGAACGTGGTCTCTATTGAATTCTTCCCTCCTGCAGCTTCAGTTGCAGTGTAATCTGCAGTGCCAATGTGGGTGACGAAGCTGCCTCAGAGATGGAGAGACTCAGGGGTCTTAGAACAGAAATCAGAGTAGTAATGACACTGTGCTCAGGGACTCACCTAAGAAAGCTGATAGTAGAACGCTGAAGAGAGGTCTAGCCTCTCTTCAGTTTTCCCTTTTCTTTCTTTAAATTGCAGGTGCTTCTGCCAGGAAAGCTGGCAGTGATGTCCCTTCCCCACCTTTTTTGATCATACAGTAGCTCTCCTAAGATGAAGGGACCAGGGTTCAGTATACTTTTTGATATCATTTAGGAAGCAGAACAGTCACATGAAAGCAGAATTTCTGATTTCTATTTTGTGATTCAAGAGTCTCATATATCTTCTGCAGCCTTATACTGAAACACATAAATAATCTTTGGAGCTGGAACCGGAATCAAGACGCCTTTCCTAAGAGATAAGAGACTTATACCATCTTCTCACCCCACACGAGTCTTCAAATATTCCATGGAAAGCAGAAACACTTCAGCATGAAGATTTTGAGATGTCCCCTACCCTGCATGCCTTAGAATAGCCTTCATTCATAAGGTGGGTGATATGGCTTGTATTTCTTCCAAGTGGGAAGGAAAGGTGGTGAAGAGAGCTGATCCTGATTCTTCACATCCTGTCAGGCTGCTTTACTCTTGCCTTTATAGAAGAAGTAGGACACTACCACCACCATTATTCTTTCCTTCAGCAGTTGTGTTTTAAGAAAAAGAAAGGATCTGTTTATCTGACAGTTCTCTCAGGGCAGACATGCTCTGAGGATACCAGGTGGAACAGGTTTCTTCTCTGACACGGAAACACCCAAATTGTGAATCCTAGTGAAATTTAGACATGTGCTCAATATTGAAATATTCAGTTATGTCAAGCCTTAGGCACTTCAGGGCTTCTCCTAAAATAGAACTGTAGGACATGAAACACCTGAAGGTGTAATGTAGACATGTGTTTGGACATTAAATCTCTACAGGTGGATGGCAGCTGAATGAGAGTTTTGAGGCTTTTTGCATTTAAGAATCTAATATCACACAAGGTATCTCAGTCTGTCAGTGGATCTGGCCCTTGATAGCTTTGTGCTTGATGTCTCCAATCCTAAAACTATAGCCTTGCAACAGCTGCTGGCATCACAACAATTTGTAGTGAAACCAAAGCCTGTAAAGCATACTAGTACCATGGTAGAAATGATTATTTAAGGTAAAGGAATAGCGATGGGATCTGAAACTATCTTAAGTGCCTTTAGGGCTCTTCAGACTTCGTAGTATTTACCCACTTTCCTCATCAGAGGCACTTCGAAGTCATGTCATGTTTAAGAAATTAGAACCACGACAGCTCTACTAATTCATATTAATGCTTCCCCTTGAAATATATACAATGACATTAGTGGATATAGTGGTACACTCATGCATACTACTGTAGCTGTTCTAGGATGGGTCAGATATCACTGAGTGCTGTGGGAGTGGGAAAAAAGGAAAAATCACATTTAAATTTACAAGTGTTTCTTTCATGTCTAACCATACTCACTTTTTTGTGTGTATGCATCTACAAATGGTGCTGGAAAGAGGGATTATCTGGAATCTGACTCTGCATGAAGAATAGCAATACTCATCTAAGGTGTAAAGTCTGGCTTTCGTGCTCATGTCAGCGTTAGCAATAAATAACCTTTTCAGCAATATGAAGAAGGAAAGCATTAGCACAGTCCTGGGAATAGTAAACTGTGGAACCATGACAAGGTCTTTCCCCCTGCATGCTGAATACAGCACATAGTTGCCAGCTGTGAGCAGAAAGATTAAAAAAATACCAAAAAAAAAAAGCAAGAAAAGAAAGTTGGATGTGCAGAAACACCTTTACAGAAGAAAATATTTCATGATGTTGTCGTATACAGAGAAACGCCTAATTCCAAAACACAAGAGCTAGCAAACAAACAGCATCTTTGGACCAGATATTTACAAGCAGTAGCTAAAACATTAGGCAATCTGTACCTGATACTGATAGAGAGAATACTAATAATGACTTGATGTGATATCCTCAGGCCATTTGATGATTCTGAGGGAGGGAGGATGGCATTAGCCAAGGAAATCAATTAATCTGCTGGGAAAAGAAATTGAAACAACAAAGCTGACAAGGTTTAGGCTTCTATTACAGTGAGGGTGACGGGGAGGAATTAAGAGAACTAGCCGCATAAAAAAAAAATCTGATATTCAGGCCATATAACTGGCCACAGATTTAAGGACAGAATTGTTTATTTCTGACAGAGAAAGGAAAAAACAATAGAAAAAGAAAGGACTCATTGACACATGACTGTATTCAGAATGGCCACGATCCAAGTACTGGGCATATAACATTGCTCTTCAAAGAGCACAGCAGGAGGAAAGTAGTGATTCCGATGAAGAGATGTCCCTGTGGGGAAGCCAGCAATTCTTTGAAGTTGTCAGACTTACCTTGCAAGCTCCAGAAGGATTCAGATGAAGCTAGGAATGCACCAGTGCTTGATGGATAATTCCAGGATACCACTGTTCTGTTTGCCAGTGCATATTCTTTAATGTCTTGGCAGCTCACAATGGCTCTTTCTAGCAAGTCCTGATTCATATAGCTCAGCCTTGAAAAATTCTTATGCAAGTTTATCTGTCAAGATAAAAAATGTATTCTCTCTGGTATTATCATAACTTTTGAATACAGATTGTCTGAAGCTGGCACTGGAACAATTTATCCCAGCAGAGAACATTACTCCAAATTTACTCCATGACAAAAATCTCATTAAAAGTATGTTATGGCTGAAATTATCCATCCCTTACCTGAGAATAAATAAGCTATGAAGATGTTGCTGTTATCCTGAAATCAAATATTGTGAATACAGGACAGCTGGATTTAAGACTAAACTTGAAACAACCTATTGTAAGAGATGCAGTTGTGATACCTAATCAATGCTAATTTTGCCATACAATCATTGTAGAATTTTTAATGATGTATTTCTGTTTTGGGGCTCAAATTAAATTAAAACATTTTATTGCCTCATTCTGCTGTACTACATACAATCAGAGATTTTTTTCCTCCAAAATCTGCTTGTGTAGAACAAAACTCATCAATTTAAATTGTCAAAAATCCATCCCTTAGGGCCATTGCTTCAAAACAGTTTGAATATGGCCATCAAAATTTTTAAACTGTTATCAAGTATCAAGTGTCATAGCATTTCACAAGATTTTCATACACAGTTCCAGCTATATCAAAACAGTTGATCTCATAAGAGGGTACTTAATGGCCTGCAATTTCTTTTATGCAATGAGGAAAAAGGAACATATGGCTTATTTCAAAGCCTGTTTGTAGTTTAACTGTATGGTTTTTGTCTTTTAATCAAGTGAACAAAAAATGAAAATGTATGTGTATCTTCTGAGGTCAAAGAGAATTCACTGAAAGAGTAGAGGACAACTAAATATTTTGCAGATGTCACCAGTTTAAAAAAACACAGAATCACAGAATCGTTTTGATTGGAAAGGACCTTTAAAATCATTGAGTCCAACCATTAACCTAACGTTACCAAGTCAACCACTAAACAATATCCCTAAGCACCACATCTACTTGTCTTTTCAATACCTCCAGGGATGGTGCCTCCACCACTTCCCTGGCAGCCTATTCCACTGCTTGATAACCCTTTCAGTGAAGATATTTTTCCAAATATCTGATCTAAACCTCCCCTGGCAGAACTTGAGGCCGCTTCCTCTCATCCTATTGCTTGTTACCTGGGAGAAGAGACTAGCATCCTCCTCGCTACAACCTCCTTTCAGGTAGTTGTAGATTGCAATAAGGTCTCCCCTCAGCCTCCTTTTCTCCAGACTAAACAACCCCAGTTCCCTCAGCTGCCCCTCATAAGACTTGCTCTCCAGACCCTTCACCAGCTTCGTTGCCCTTCTTTGGACTCGCTCCAGCACCTCAATGTCTTTCTGGTAGTAAGGGGTCCAAAACTGAATACGGTGATGAGTACAGAGGGACGATCACTTCCCTTGTCCTGCTGGCCACACTATTTCCGACACAAGCCAGGATGCTGTTGGCCTTCTTGGCCACCTGGGCACACTGCTGGCTCATATTCAGCCGGCCGTTGATCAACACCCCCAAGTCCTTTTCCACCAGGCAACTTTCCAGCCACTCTTCCCCAAGTCTGTAGCAGTGCATGGGGTTGTTGTGCCCCAAGTGCAGGACCCAGCACTTGGCCTTGTTGAAACTCACACTGTTGGCCTCAGCCCATCGATCCAGTCTGTCCAGATCCCTCTGCAGAGGCTTCCTACTTTCCAGCAGATCAACACTCCCACTCAACTTAGTGTCATCTGCAAACTTACTGAGGGTGCGCTCGATCCTCTCATCCAGATCATTGATAAAGATATTAAAGAGAATTGGTCCCAACACTGAGCCCTGGGACTCAGCCACTTGTGACTGGCTGCCGACTGGATTTAACTCCACCACAATTCTTTGGGCCCAGCCTTCCAGCCAGTTTTTTACCCAGTGAAGCGTACGCCCATCCAAGCCATGAGCAGCCAGTTTCTCCAGGAGAATGCTGTGGGAGACTGTGTCAAAGGCTTTACTCAAGTCCAGGTACACAACATCCACAGCCTTTCCCTTGTCCACTAAGCGGGTCATCTTGCCATAGAAGGAGATCAGGTTAGTCAAGCAAGACCTGCCTTTCATAAACCCATGTTGACTGGGCCTGATCACCTGGTTATCCTGTACATGCCCCGTGATAGCACTCAAGATGATCTGCTCCATAATCTTCCCTGGCACCGAGGTCAGACTGACAGGCTCATAGTTCCCCGGATCCTCCTTCCAGCCCTTCTTGTAGATGGCAGTCACATTTGCTAATTTCCAGTCAACTGGGACCTCCCTGTTTAGCCAGGACTGCTGATAAATGATGGAAAGTGGCTTGGTGAACACTTCCGCCAGCTCTCTCAGTACCCTTGGGTGGATTCCATCCAGCCCCATAGACTTGTGCGTGTCTAAGTGGCATAGCAGGTCACTAGCCATTTCCCCTTGGATTATGGGGGTTTCACTCTGTTCCCCGTCCCTGTCCTCCAGCTCACAAGGCTGGGTACCCGGAGAACAACGTGTCTTACTACTAAAGACTGAGGCAAAGAAGGCATTGAGCACCTCAGCCTTTTCCTCATCTTTTGTCACCATGTTTCCTCCTGCATCCAGTAAAGGATGGAGATTCTCCTTGACCCTCCTCTTGTTGCTAATGTATTTGTAGAAACATTTTTTATTGCCTTTTACAGCAATGGCCAGATTAAGTTCTAGCTGGGCTTTGGTTCTTCTAATTTTCTCCCTGTATAGCCTCGCAACATCCTTGCAGTCCTCCTGGGTGGCCTGACCTTTCTTACAAAGGTCGTAAACTATCCTTTTTTTTCCTGAGTTCCAGCCAAAGTTCTCTGTTCAGCCAGTCTGGTCTTCTTCCCTGCTGGCTCGTCTTCTGGCACACGGGAACGGCCTGCTTCTGCACCTTTAAGATTTCTTTCTTGAAGAGTGTCCAGCCTTCCTGAACCCCTTTGCCCTTCAGGACTGCCTCCCAAGGGACTCTGTCAACCAGGCTCCTAAATAGGCCAAAGTCTGCCCTCTGGAAGTCCAAAGTAGCAGTTCTGCTGACCCCCTTCCTTACTTCTCCAAGAACTGAAAGCTACCGTTTCATGATTGCTATGCTCAAGATGGTCTACAACCACCACATCACCCACAAGTCCTTCGCTGTTTGCATAGAGGAGGTCCAGTGGGGCACCTTCCCTATTTAGCTCACTCACTAGCTGTGTCAGGAAGTTATCTCCCACACACTCCAGGAACCTCTGAGACTGTTTCCTCTCTGCTGTATTGTATGTCCAGCAGACATCCGGTAAGTTAAAGTCCCCCGCAAGAACAAGTGCAATTGATCATGCGACTTCTCGCAGTTGCCTATAGAATATTTCATCTATGTCCTCATCCTGGTTGGGTGGTCTATAGCAGACTCCCACCATGATATCTGCCCTGTTGGCCTTCCCCCTGATTCTTACCCATAAACACTTCACCCTGAAGAGTTTATAACCATCCATTGCAGCACTCCAGTTGTGCAAGTCATGCCACCATATTTCCGTGACAGCAACTATGTCATAGTTTTCCTGCTGCACAATGGCTTCCAGCTCCTCCTGTTTGTTACCCGTGCTGCGTGCACTGGTGCAGATGCACTTCAGCTGGGCTATTGATCCCACCACCTTTGTTGGGGGAGAAGCCCTAATTCCTGTATGACCATTCTGGGGCACTTCCGTGGTTTCTAACCCATCACTAACCCTTGAGTCCCTGTTGTCACATGGCTCTCCATCCCCTGCCACCATTGAGCCAAAACATGTCTTGACTTTCTGTTTGGGCACACAGTTAAGGCCTCCAGGAAAATTTGTCACAACCTTAGTTATAGTCCTTTTTCATTGGCAAGCCTATCCTGACAGCAAGTTATTATCTGGTTGATATGTTCTACCCGCATTAGTTTGCACATTTTTTGTTAGGAAAAATGAGGCATGTAATTTGTGAACAGACAGGAGAAGAAACTCTTCTTACAGAAGGAATGTCTGCAGAAGAAACATAATCTTGCTGTCTGAAAAAAACCAATAACCAAGTATCTCATTACAGAAAACAAAGTAGAAAAAAAAATTCTGTTGAAGACTAAAGATGATTTGTATGCTGAAAAGGTTAAACATATGAACTGCTGACCATGTCCATTAGATGTTGGCCTATATCTGGAGTTCTATAATGGAGAAAAACTAACCATCCTGTTAAAGTGAACATTCCCATGGTTTGCATATTTTAATGCACTCTTAAAGAGTGTCTGTCTCCTTTTCAGAAACATTACAATTGGAGTTCTCATAAGAAGATGGATATAAAATTGAGATGAAATCAGACACCAGTACAGCATTCTGAATTTATTTTGGATTCAAATGGTCTTTAGTCTGTGCAAATCATTAAAGCGCCAATCTATGCCTGAGGAGTATAAGGCTTGCTTCAATATTTTATGGGAGGGATTTTGATCTATGATTTATCAGTCAACAGACAGCACTAAGGGCAGATTTTTTTTTTTATTTGGAATCAATTATCCTCTTCGTAGACAGTGATTTTTTTATTTCTATTTCCATTTCTGCCATTGAAAAAAAAGTTTAGTGTATGCCTGTCAAGTTGAGTGACCAGACATAGAAGTAATATAAAATGCAGGTTTTCTTCTGAACTGAATAAAGTATTTGTACGGCATGAAAAGTTGGACATAACACTTTTTTTTATTTGCAGGTACTGTTCAACCCTGTCACATATCTGACTTTCTCTGTTTTCCTCTCCTGTGTCATTTAACGCCACTTTTCTTTTGCTTCTTTTCTGATACATATAGATTACTTAAGCAGGAATTTGACAAGCCCAACAGTTTTTCCATTCTTGGCATTTGCATCTTGAAATGTATAACAAGTCACTGCAGTCAGTATATACTTTACCTCCTGCAGCTATGTCTAACTGAAAAGCATTAGGAGAGGTGAGCAGTGCTACTATTGCGACTTGCTTGAGAAAGCAAATAATCTGAAAAAGCAATATCTGAGTTTCAGATTTTATAACAAGCCTCACTATTATTTACTTCTGAACTATTCAACAAAAAAAAATGCTAGCAAGCATATAATGTCAATGCTTCTTAGCTGAGCACCAGTTGTTCTGAGATGGCATTATATGACTTTCAGGTTTCACAAGGAGCTGTCCCTGCTGGAGAAACATTTCACGTATCAGTGTGAATCAAAAATTCTAACCCACCCACAGAATTGTGCTAGAGCCATTTCTTATATGGGTGTTTAGATAGATATCTCCATCTTTTGCATATGTAGATGCTGAGGGTTCTTTGGTATTGAATCGGAGCACTTAAATGTCTTATATTCTGACAAGAAGCAACAATCTTGGTGAGGGTTTCCCAGGAGCTCTTCTGCAAAAGTCCTTTTAGGAGTAGAAATATCATCCTGTCATCTTAGGTTCAAATTGCCTAGAAGAGATAGAAAAGAAAATAAGCAAAGAACAAACAAGTTGTTCGTCACATGAGAGAACACATAAGAACTAGGAGCATGCTCTCACTGTGATTCCCAAACTTACCAACTTGTGATAGCACTCCAGCCTTCCAGGTAGTTCTCCTCAGCAAAAACAGGAAGAGGCTATGATCTTCTAGAGACTACTGTGTCTAAAATCCAGTGGCCAGTTGTAACCATGAAATAAACAGGTTAAATCATTAAAAAAAATTGCTGCACTCTGAGGTACATGATGTGAGACTTTACAGTGATACTGACTGAGTTAATTCAGTTCAAACTAACACTGCATTGGGAATTTTCCTTGTCTATATACAACCCAAAGCATCAGGTCTCCAAAAATAATTCTCTTCCTTAGGACTATACAGGCAATACAAGGATCATAGAATCCAGTTATATGTCTCCAAAAATCCCCTCTGAAGCATTCTGCAGTGTTGCTGAGAAGTCTCTACCAGGAGCTGAGACCACAACCTGATCCCCCTGGCTGGTGGTTGCCAGAGTCTGCATGCAACTGACAGATTTGTTACAGATGGTGCAATTTTATTAAGACACATAATTGCATGTGACATAAGGGCACATAACTGGAATGATATTCTCTCCTACTGAACAGTTCCCCTATTCTGAAGCATCCAACCTAAGTGCAGAACATCACTTCATTATGTGAGATACTGTTTATATGAGGCTTCCTCCTAGCCAAAATGCTCTTGTAAAAATTCTATTATTGAAAAAGAGTTTGGGTTTGTGCGTTTTCTTCCTTTCAGTGCCAACAATGTGCTAGCTGTGCGTACCATCTGCATGATGAATCATATGTGGCAACAAACTTAGTCCTTTCTAGAGATCAGAATCTTCCTGTGCAAGATCCACAGCTTCTTCAACACCACTGCAAAAAACCTAAAACTGCTTAATAGCATTGAGAAACTCAAGTTTTAAACCACATACAGATAAAGTTACGGACATTACGGTGGGAGTCTGTTATAGACCACGCAATCAGGATGAGCAGGAGGACAAGGTGTTTTACAAGCAGCTGTCAGAAGCCGCCCGGTCGCTGGCCCATGTACTCGTGGGCGACTTCAACTTGACAGATGTCTGCTGGAAATACAACATGGCAGAGAGGAAGCAATCTAGGAGATTCCTCGAATGTGTGGAGGACAACTTCCTCATGCAAGTGGTAAATGAGCCCACTAGAGGAGGGGCCCTGCTTGACCTGTTGTTAGTGAACAGAGAAGGACTAGTGGGAGATGTGAGGGTCGGTGGCTGTCTTGGGAATAGTGACCATGAAATGCTAGAGTTTTCGATAGTGGGGGAAGTAAGGAGGGGCAAGAGCAGAACTTCTGCCTTAGATTTCTGGTGGGCAGACTTTAGCCTGTTTAAGAGGCTGGTGGACAGAGCCCCTTGGGAGTCGGTCCTGAAGGGCAAAGGAGTCCAGGAAGGCTGGACATGCTTTAAAAGGGAATTGCTAAATATTCAGGAACAGGCTGTCCAGGTGTGTAGGAAGACAAGCCGTCGGGGAAAAAGACCGGCCTGGTTAAACAGAGAACTTAGGCTAGAACGTAAGGAAAAAAAAAAAGAGCCTATTTGCTCTGGAAGAAGGGTCGGGTAACTTGGAAGGTCTATAGGGATGTTGCCAGGTCATGTAGGGAGAAAATTAGAAGGGCCAAAGCTCAATTAGAGCTTGATTTGGCTGCTACAGTCAAAGATAACAAAAAAAGGTTCTACAAATACATTAACAGCAAAAGGAGGGTCAAGGAGAGCCTCCACCACTTGCTGAATGAGGAGGGTAGTGTAGTGTCAGGGGATGAGGAAAAGGCAGAGGTGCTCAATGCCTTCTTTGCCTCAGTCTTTTAATGTCAAGACCGGTTGTCCTCAGGAGACTGAACCCCAGAGCCTGAAGTTAGGGACGGGGGCTGTGTGAACCCCCCGTAATGCAGGAGGAGACAGTTAGTGACCTGCTGTGCCAGTTGGACACCCACAAGACTATGGGCCTGGGTGCAATTCACCCCAGAGTAATGAAGAAACTGGCAAATGAACTTGCCAAACCAGTCTTGATTATCTACCGGCAGTCCTGGTTAACTGGAGAAGTTCCAGATGACTGGAAATTAGCAAATGTAACGCCCATCTACAAGAAGGGTCAGAAGGATGATCCAGGGAACTATAGGCCTGTCAGCCTGACCTCGGTGCCAGGCAAGGTGATGGAACAGATCATCCTGAGTGCCATTACACGGTACATGCAGGACAATCGGGGCATCGGGACCAGCCAACATGGAGTCCTGAAAGGCAGGTCCTGCTTGACTAACCTGGTCTCCTTCTATGACCAAGTGACCCGCTTAGTAGATGAGGGCAGGGCTGTGGATGTAGTCTCTCTAGACTTCAGTAAGGCATTCGACACTGTCTCCCACAGCATCCTCCTAGACAAACTGGCTGCCCGGGGCTTGGATGGGTGGACTCTTAAATGGGTTAAAAACTGTCTGGATGGCTGAGCCCAGAGAGTGGTGGTGAATGGGGCAAAGTCCAAGTGGCGGCCGGTCACTAGCGGTGTTCCCCAGGGCTCAGTTTAGGGGCCGGTGCTGTTCAATATCTTTATAGATGATCTAGATGTAGGGATTGAGTGCACCCTCAGCAAATTTGCAGATGACACCAAACTGTGTGGTAGTGTCGATCTGCTGGAGGGTAGGAAGGCCCTACAGAGGGATCTGGACAGGTTAGATAGATGGGCCAAGACCAACGGCATGAGGTTCAACAAGAACAAGTGCCGGGTCTTACACTTTGGCCATAACAACCCCATGCAGCGCTACAGGCTGGGGGAAGAGTGGTTAGAAAGTGGCCCAAAGGAAAGAGACCTGGGGGTGCTGATCGACAGCCAGCTAAACATGAGCCAGCAGTGTGCCCAGGTGGCCAAGAAGGCCAATGGCATCCTGGCCTCTATTAGGAATAGTGTAGACAGCCAGTCTAGGGAAGTGATCCTCCCTCTGTACGCGGCACTGGTGAGGCCGCATCTTGAGTACTGTGTCCAGTTCTGGGCCCCGCACTTCAAGAAAGCTGTTGAGGTGTTGGAGCGAGTCCAGAGGAGGGCGACCAAGCTGGTGAAGGGTCTGGAGGGTCTGACCTACAAGGAACGGCTGAGGGAGCTGGGGTTGTTTAGCCTGGAGAAGAGGAGGCTCCGAGGTGACCTTATTGCAATCTACAACTACCTGAAGGGAGGTTGTAGCGGAGTGGGAGTCGGCCTCTTCTCCCAGGCAACTAGCGATAGGACAAGAGGACACAGCCTCAAGCTGTGCCAGGGGAGGTTCAGGTTGGACATCAGGAAGCATTTCTTTTCAGAAGGGGTCATTAGCCATTGGAACGGGCTGCCAAGGGAGGTGGTGGAGTCACCATCTCTGGATGTGTTTAAGAAAAGACTGGACATGGCACTTAGTGCCATGGTCTAGTTGACATGGTGGTGTCAGGGCAATGGTTGGACTCGATGATCCCAGAGGTCTCTTCCAACCTGACTGATTCTGTGATTCTGTGAAAGTGGCTGCAAATCCCCTTCCGGTCACAGAAGTATTAGTACATTTCTAACATTAGTTAATGTTAGAACACTATTAATGTTAGTACACTATCAACTTTAGAAACCCTGAAAGAAAATGAAATCTCTGTTTAGTCTAATTTTTCATGTATATATGCTTTTCCATTAAGCTGCAATAGCAAGAAGAAAGCATTTATTTTAAAGCCTCCCTGCGAAAAATTTGATAACAAGTGGTTAAATGTTAAAGATCTTATGAAGAAGTTTATTATAAATATACATTTTTCAGGTTATCTAGAGTTCTGGTAAATATAGGTTTTCAATATGGATTTCACACACATTTTTTGTGCATTATTACGTGAACATCTGTTATGATCTGGATTTCACCATAGGATAACCTGGCTTTACACATCAGTTACAAGAACCAGTTTCTGGTTTTAGGGAACTAAAAATGTAATACATTGCAAAAGATTATGAAGAAAGGTAGGAAGCGTAAAAGAAAAGGGCTAGCTACAACAGCAAGAGTCCAAGATATGACTTTGAACATACTCTGATATGAATCTGTGTAATGTTCACGCTGACTTGTGCAAGAGCTGAAGCGCAATGTTACGGTGTTGCTGCTGAGTATGTCCTGATTTGTATTTTTATGGCATTCACCACAGCTTTCAGCATGCAACTGTGTACATTTCTGTAATGCTGGTGCTGGCATTGTGCTTTCAAATGTATTTTATAAACATCAGTGCACTGGTATGTTTTTTTAGAAAATTAAAACAGGTTTTGTGGGTGCTACGGTATATTTCTGCTACTGCTGCTAGCTTTGCACTTTTAATGTTACTCCCTTGGCTCACATAAATTTAGCTTCCATTTAGTTCCCAATCCATTTTTGTTAATTACAACCACCTTTCATCAGAAAGTATTTGAATTTAAAGTGAGAGGAAACATAACGATAGTTTTGCAAACAGCTTTCTGTGGACACACTCTTATAGCTTTCATGAACCCCAGATGTGTATTTACATGTATGCAATTTATCTTGTGGATGCATCATAAAAGATGTTAGGAAATTATGTTTCATCTTTAGAAATACTGTTATATACTTCTATTGACTTTTCACAAGATCTTGATGAGCAATGTTCAAAACTGAGTACATAGAACTAAGTCTGGAGCTGAATTAGAAAGGGATAATTCATATCTCCCTAGCTGAAGGTATGAATAAACTCACATCCTACAAATATATCCTCATATGACTTTCTTTTTGCTAGCACCATGTCTTGACACAGCTAATAATTTACTTATGGTATGTAGGAAAAAAAATATAAAAGGGACTTATAAAGAAAATTAGCCTCACTGTCTTACCCAAACAACACATTTGCAATGCATCCCCTGCTGTGGGCTGAAGGTACACTGTGGCTGCAAAGATTTCTAGTGCTGCTCTCTAGAGCTGGAGGGGGATTCTAGCACAGCACCTGCTCCTCTCTATGATTAGGCATCACCAGCTGTCCCTGCGCCTTTAGGCTGCATCTCTCTGATTGCTGCAGTACACCTGGAAACTTCTTGGTAAGAGAGGATGCTTTTGTTTGGGAGTTTGGTTAGTTTGCTCACCCACAGCCTGATGCGTCCTTAACAGCTTCATTCTTTTGATGGTTTTCTGTGCTTTCATATCCTTGATTTTTCCCATTGAAAAATACCATAACTTTATAATGTTGTTTATCTTCTTCAGTATCAGTATTTCAGTCAGCTCTGCAAAACATGGAGTAGGACAAGGTAAAATGTAGGAATGTGCTTCTCTTTATTCAAAAAGGATTAAACTGCTTCTGAAGTTGTGACCTAGAGCCATGAGTATCTCGACTGCTCTTTAGGACTTTGTATATACCCTTTTTATCCTGAATAAAAAAAGAAAGCCTGTACCTCTAGAAGAGGTTTTAATGAATTGCAGAGGATAAACCCGCAGCTGTGTACGTTCTACAGGCTTCTGGTTTTGAATGATGGTGCTCAGGTTGATATTAATTTAGGTGGTAAAAAGCAACTTGCATTACTGCACACAGTTTTCTGAGAGGCACAGATTTTCTTTCCACTAACACTTTGTTGACAGCAGCTGCTTTTTCACAGATAGTGAAAATAATTTTGAACAAATAACCTAGCAGAATATTTTTACCTTTTTTCTCTTTTCAGAAATGAACTATGAACTTACTGAATAATTCTTTTCTTTTTTTTAGGCAGAAATATTCTCTTCTGTGCATTGTTGATGAAAAGACTGCAGCGGCTTGTCAGGGTCCAAAATTTCTTCTTGGATCCAACTGATATGTTGCTGTATGATGACAGAATGTGTTACTGGATTTACGTTTCCAGGTACAAATAAATAAGCTTGAATCAGATTTACCAACTCCAGCTCCGTTGCACAGCCATAATTAAGCAAATGCATGAAGTGTGGTTTGAATGGCTAGGTAATAAGAGCTAATAGTTAGTCTAGCAAAACAGAAAATTAGCAAAGGATTTCGCTTACAGGTCTGAAGAAGGTCTTTCTGAAAAGCCCACCTCATATTTCTCAAGATTTCTCAATTGGTCTAACAATCAGTTGGTCTAATAAAAATTAGTCTAACCTTTCTCTACAAACATTGCCTCATTTAAGGACACTCTGACCATCACAACTATAACTACAACACTACTACTACCAAAACAAGGTACATATGAACTTTGTTTCATTTTCTTGTTAACCAGATGTTCATGGCACAATACCAACCAGCCAAAATATCTTTATTCTGGTGAATTACACCATTTCCCATAATTTTACTTCAGGTTTTGATATTCTAATGAGAAGTTCTGACAGCAAACCTCTTCACTATGGTGTATCTGGAAAATTCAAAAGACACAAAGTTAATTGATTTAAACATGACAGTGATGTTAACACTTGTTTAAATTTTGCTCAACTTTATTTTGTTGATAGCACTTGAAAAAAATATACATTTCTAGTTTCAAAAGTGCCGTAGGCACCGCTTGGGAATAAAGCCCAGGCTTCCAGAGAGGTTAACGCAATGTTAAAATGATAAGGTACAAAAACCATTGATTACTCTACACCTACACAACTCGTTTCTTATTACAAATTTCATTTTATTTACAGATAGAATTTAGTATCGCACAACATGAATCCTGCAAATGTTCTTAAGGCCCATCCTCCAAACATTTATTAGTATGTTATGTGCTTGTTGCCATGAATAACCCATTACCCTCCGCGTAGTGAGCATAATGCCTGGCAGTAAGTGCCCATAAAAAAAGACCTATTGGCTGTAATTCATAAGTGGTCTCATTGACCTGAGTAAGCACATGCATAAATTTTTACAGGATTACACTTACATATTGTTGTCTATATGTAATCAGATTGCGTACATCTTCAGTACGAGAGTTAAGTATCAATGAAACATGGTAAAAATATACAAAGTTGCCTTTGTGTTCATGCTGTCCTTAAAATTTTATTGTCATAAATGTTTTAACCCTTCCCCTTGCAAATCTTTATCAAATGGAAACTGCAATATATTGCAAAGTTCAACATCTCTAATAGATTCCCAATGATTTTTTTGTTTCATATATCTGAGTGTCATTTTATATAACACAAAGCAAAAAACTGCTGTGCTTTCCTAAGGAAATCATCTTCACCTATAGGGAGAAATATGGTTTATAACATTTGAATTCTTTCATAATAAACTCTCAAATAATGTTAAGTGTGCTTGCTCAGACACTTCAGCCATAAATAATAAGCTATTTCCGTCAAATAAACAAGTGGTGTATGTAATGACTACTTGGGGACATCCACATTTACTGGCTGCAAAAATTATGTCTCAGCTGTTATTTTATGCTTTCAGGAACCATAAAACCACTTAATAGCAACTAGCCATGTTCAAAAAACAAGTTATTCTAAAAGAAGGCATGCTATGACTGATATTTTACAAAGCATAATTAGTGGACAGAAGTAGTACTTGAGAAAGTACTATGCAATCAAACCAAGACAAATAGGAGGAAAAAGTTACTATAAAATTGCATCTGACTGCTTACGGTGTTATTAAATACATAAAATATCCTTTTTTAAGGTATGAATTACCAACAGATTGAAAGTGAAAATAAGGAAAGAAATATTGTATGCTTAGTAGTTGATATGATATTCTGTTGCCAAGGATCCCTAGATCCATGACTAATTTTTATTTTTCTCTCAGTAAATCTGTAGGCCTTGGAATGACTAAAGAGGGCTTGGCCTTTGAACATGTCTATTCCCAATACTTTTTTTCTAAAAACCAGATATTAATTTATGTAGTTCAAATATAGAGAAAGGAGCAGGAAGATGGAAACAAAACTATATTATTAATCATACATCTGCAAAACTCAGATATCAAAACACTTGAACTGCACATGTCCATGCACAATTTTACACAACTTTCTTGCTCTGTGGGGCAGAGGGCACCACCCTAGCAAAAGGGTGGATGGCTGAATGTGGCAGGTGCCAGCATGCACTGCCCATCCTGTGGGTGAATGGCACCATCCAGGAGGGAGTACAGACACCTGTGCTGGTCCAAGGTCCCTGAATATCCCTCCAGCTCTCTCATCTCTTGAGTTCTCCCCCAGCATCTCCTGTATGCCTCCAAGTGCTGTCCCAAACAGCCACCCACAGACAGTGCAGTGGGTTAGTTTGGCACAGCGAGGTACAACATTTCTCCGCTCTACTTCATGTCCACCTCTCACATGGAGTCATGAAGCACAACCTTGACTTCATGGCTCCTGGAGAGAAAATATTTCTCTTGGAATTCCTTATAAACAATGAATCTAGCCCAGAAGAAACTCAGAAGAAAATCTAGGAAGAACTGAATTCTGCCTCTGAGTTTAGTAGTAAATGTTCTACTGCGAAAGGAACACCTGGAGCTGTTACTGTGCTATGTGAAAGGTAACCAAGAGTACACAGTCTTTCAGTACTTTTTTTTGTACAAAACTTTTGAAATCAGGTTCAGTGTTACATCATTTGTGTTGTGACACTTTCTGTCCTGTTATCAGTCCTTGTCTGTCCACCTACTCTGTCTTGTGACTGGCAGTTATCTGTTGCCACTAACCCTTTCCCATTAAGTGACAATTTTGTAGGGTGCTCTGAGCTGCACCAAGTACTTGAATTTTCACGCCATCTGTCTTCCAGGGCTTAATCTTTCTCTTAATCCCTCATGTATCTAACAGTCTTTCTACTCTTCCTTTCTCACTATCACTCAGATGTCACTTTTATGCAGACAGTGCCAGGATTTAAATTCCCCTCACTGCCCTGAATATAGAGGCTTTACTCAATTGCCTTCTTTTCATCACCTATTATTTTTCCTATTTTTCCTTCAGCATAATTTGAATGGTTTTGGTAACACTAATGCAAAAATGGTACTTCATGCTTCTAGATACCATGCTGACCAAGATTTAGAGAAATAAGTAACAGGATCATAAAAGGAGGTGTATTGATTATCTGTCTGGCAGGAATATTTTGTTAAAGAGTTTAAGCATCAGAGATTTTTAAAAAAATAGAATTATGCATAATTTGGGAAAGGCTATAGATTTTCTCTGTATAAACAATTTTGACATAATGATATCTGCATTTTTTTTCTGAGTTCTCTGTGATCCTTGAAGTTGTTGCAGATTTAGAAGTGTTAAATAACAGTTAAATAATTCACCTAGAATTTTCTTTTTTTCCCCAGTAGATAAATAGAAATGGACAGTATTTTTCCTCTAGTACTCAAGTATAGGCCCCTGAATATGTTTGTGCCATGATAAGTTAATGACTGAAAATAACCTAAAAGTTGAACTGAATGCTCCTGTATTTATGAAAATGTTAAGTGTGAAAAGTACATATAAGAAATAATCATTCTAATAATATAAAATTTTAATATCTCCATTTATGTTGATATGCAATAATGTACACCCAAAGCATTGAAAAGGGTATAAAGTGCTTATAAATAAATTTTGAATTCTATGAATACTTTTCAAAAATATAAATCAGTAAACACTGTAATATTCTTTATACTCTATATGTGTTTTATACCATATAAATGTTCTTTATACTCTACAAATACTCTAATGTTTTTTGTATAGATTTCTCCACCTGAATTCTCTTATTTAATGTTTTTAAATGCATGGTTTTAGCTCTAGCACTATGACAAGGATGGCAGATTTACTGTGAGACACACATGAATTCTTTCAGAGTGCCTTTTTTATTCCTACTGCAATAGTACTATGTAGCATGCATCACATGGATGCTTTTGAGAAGAATGACAGCATATCACTCCTTCTCTAAACATTTTAGAACTCTTTCAGCAAGCTAACTGTCCGAGGTTTCCAGCAGCTAGCAGAAATCCAACCCTTCGGATAACATTTAACTTGCCTCAGTTGCCACCAAATAAAGAATCAGTAACTTATATGGAGTCAGCATGTGAGAAGTCTATTTACTGGATTTTTCTGAGGTTCTCACTTCAAAAGACATAATTTCTTCATGTGTTCAGCAAAGTCAATTAAGAATGCATACGCCCTTCTTTCTTCCTCTCTGCTTTGATCTCTCCTGAACAGAGGCCAAATTCTAATTTAAAGCAACTAGCTTGTAGCTAAATAAAAATTCTGCAAGCCATGGGGTACTTGGGGTAATCCCAGCATTTCTCCATAAAACTTTTAAATATATCACTGTGGAACAAGTATTTTTATACAGAGCATTTCCTTATTCAGTAAAGTTGATTAAAATCAGTAAGACTGATAGCATATTCCCGTATCCTATGTGTCACAAGTGCTTAACTCAGCCTTTATCATTAACAGCTTGCTTGATCGTGCAGAGTGTGCAGAGCTGTCCTTCAGCCTTCCTGCTCATGGCATTATTTTGAGGTGGTAAACATCTGTGGGATAGATATACTTACTGCCTGTATACAAGAACCCGCTCTTATATATCTTAAATAATACATAACGTGTTTCACAAAGCAAGTTCTGTAGATACTACAAACTACTTCTGGATGTTCCTGAGCTGAATTACTCTACCCTGTGTTCCATATAAAGACAGAGACAGAATACTAGATATGAAAACCTGGTGTCCTTCTCATTCATTTCTTCAGACAAATTAAATAAATAAAAACACATGGGTTAGAAATGCAGAAGTGGACTACACTAACAGCAAAATATTCATAGCATCCTTGGGACGTTAACAACCATTCACTGGAAAAGTTCATAGCTTGAACTGAGATAAATCTTTTCAGAATCAATACTTAGCTTAATACAAAAAGGAGGAAGGTAAGTTTATTATCAGTATTTTAAAGATGGAGACTAGAGACAGTGATTTAATGCCTTTATTTTCTAGTAACCTTTTTCCTCTTTCTTCCTTGTATTCTACTTTCATCTGTCTCATAACTTTCAGTACAGACATTTGCTATTAGTCCTCCAAGAATCAAGAGATATAAAAGATGGGAATCTCTTCTGAAGGTATTTTGAATATTCATTTTATACATATGACCTGACTGAACACAAGTTACTTCTCCTGCTTGTATTTTCCCTACCTATTGCTCTTCTGTTCTGTCTGATCTACAACTGCATACTCGTGCCTCAGTAAAACTATGACTTTTTGAAGATGAAACTTCTTTTACTTTCTGTTTTAAAACGTCTAGTGCTGCCTATATCAAAAGTTTGCCTGCAAAAGTGCTACTATAACATATAATACAGTATATAAAAATAATAAAGTGCTACTGTAACGTATAATACTATAACATGTAAGGAACCTCTGTCATTCCCTGCTGAACTGTTCACCTGCCTTCCTCCTCTCTTTTAACTACTACTTCCTCTATTTTTTCTCTCATCCTCATCCTCTGCTGTGCCTTCTGCCTCCTCCATTTCCTTTTCAAGTTGTATTTATTTATTAATGTCTGTTTCTTCTTTCCTTTTCAGTTCATGTTTTTCCTACCTTACAAAACAATTTATGTGAAAATAGGGCTCCTTAATCTTTCACTTCATGTGTGTGTGGTCTACCTGGGATATAGTCTGTCTACTGCATTTTATTATTAATTTATGCCATTGGGTTATCCTAGCAAAAAAACTACCTGAACAAAGCTGATGCCCTAAGGCATCTTTGGGGAAGTTTGCTTCCTTGTTTGTTTGTTCATTTAATTGCATTTTTTTATTTGACATGAATTAACATCCTGAAGTGCACATTTCTTTAGCTATAAGTGAGGGGTTTGATGTAATTACCTGACTTAATATGGGAGTTCAAGTCTGATGACCTCAGAGTTTTCCTAAAGAAATCCCTTATTTCTGTCTTCTCAAAGAAACAGTTTTCTAAAATTGTATGTTAGTCTGATGCCCTAAGCTTTTTTGCACCAAGGGCACCTTGTCAGCTGAAACTTAAGGAACTAAAGTGATGCTCTCAGATATTGTTTGAGTTGCTTGGCCTTGGGGCTTCCTAAGGCAAAGACAGCTGCAAAAAAAAAGATAAATTTATGTACCAAAGCCATTTTTTTTTTTCTGTTGGACAAACTAATGTTCTCATACAACAGACTTTTACACGGACCTTGAAAGAGAAGTGAGAGAAATTCTTTAAAACCAGATGCCCTTGGAAACACATTTCTCCTGATAGAAAATGATGCCCCAAAGACATTAGGTATATCTTATACTTCCTAATTCTATAAAAGTAACAAGAACAGTTTCTTTGCACTTGTATAAGATATGTTTAAAATTTCTGTATCCTAGATGCATTCATTTTATATTTTTAAATAATATTTTTTAATTTTTACCTCTAGGAAAACAAAATAAAATTTAAAAACACCACCAAAAAAACAAATGCAAGATGTTCTGTGTGCTTTCCCAGAGTGCCTCTGCAGTTAGAAGGCATCATCTAAAGATCAAAGTTTGGTGAGTTCTACGTTTGGACCTTAACCTGTCAAAGAATACTAATGTCAAAGGGAAGAAACTTACAGAAATTTTAGATAAGGAGAAAGACTACTGACAAACAGATATTTCTTCAACATAGTAGTGTGCTGGGTCCAAGGAAATCCCTGTTCTTTGTCAGACCCAGTTCTGGACTTTTCACTATTTTACTGAGAAATCCAAGAGGAATTCTCTTCTATCCTTTATGACCTTTTTTTTCTTTTCCCCCTGAAAAAAAGAGTATGAGGCGTAAGTTTCAATTTAAAAAAAAAAAGGAAAATATTTTGTAAATTAATTATTAATAAAACTCATAAAACTTTACAATCAATGTGTATTTTATATTTATAAAATATATTTTTATTTATTTAAATATTAGTGAATTTCTATTAAAAATTAATATCTAAAATATTTTGCAAGCAATCATGTACATAAAAAGGGCTGTTCTTTATTCTAGAAGCATAACTTTTGAGTTATAAAACATTCAAAGGAATATAAAAGGTCTTAAGGGATGTGTCTCTATTTTTATATGTTTTCAAAAGTGACAACAGAGCCTTTCATGCCTCATTATGTCCTCAGTTTGCCTTTATACTAATGTAAACTGACTAATTTTGTGGGTGACTTTATGTGATAAGTATTAATAAGAGTGAAGCACAATCTACTTGCTCATAAGTGAGGAGAAAGATATCATTTCTTGTGTTTCATCACAACTGATGTACTTTTGTATTTGTTTAATGTCCATAACATAAGGACTCTAGTGCAATCCTAAAATGGGTTTAATGAGATTATTGCGTACCATTAAATAGGAATTGATCTCAAATGTTTACAGCATTAATTGACATCTTTTGTTAAGTTTGTACAAACACTATTGGTGGCTTTCTAATCCTCTATAATCTTCTATGTAACCAATCCTGAGGATTCACTTATCTTCTTGAAAAAAGAATCAAGAATATATCTATAAAGCCAATACAGAAAGCCAAAGATGTAATATTTTACAGCATTTTTTCCTGGATATACATATATCATGCCAAAATTATGGTTTTTTTACTGATAAGAAGTATGCATATATAATTAAATATTATATTTATATTATGAGAGCCTGGAGGAAAGAACAATATATTCTGTGCCTTCTACGTTTCTGGACATGCTTTTGGCATTCAGTCGAAAAATAAATGTGCATTTATGCATATTACATCAGCAAATATTTTTATAGTCCATCTAATATATTTGGGTACATGTGCTATAAATAGTTATTCATAGGCAATTTAGTAAATCATCTATACACTATGTTGATCATTATATATTTTAAAATTTTAATACCAGACATAAGAATTGGAAACTTAAATTCACATGAAACGCACAAAAATCTATTACTGGTCCCACAATATAAGTTCTGACTTGTCTGAGTGTTAGGTTACACTGAAAGATACCGTGCTGTTCATCAAAACTCCCTGTGTAAAATATTTGTTTCATTTTCTGCCAGTTAAAGTAGATGATAGACTGGTGATATTCAAGGAAGCTTCTGCAATATCTGCAAGTATCATGTGATATCAATCTATTATTATTAGTTCCACAGTTTAATAAAAACAAAGTTCACTGAAAATATTAAAAGCGCACACACACACACATATATGTGTACATATGTAAAAATATGAGTGTATGTGTGCATATCTATGCATTTTACCCCTCTTTCCGTAACGATTTTAGGCAAGGTAAAGACCCAGTATTCCTGTGTAACAGGTTCAAAGATATCTGTGGTCTACATTTTATTCCCATGTATTTGAAAGAAGTGGGTTAGAAGAGAACTACTATTTATATCTTTCAGGGCAATATTTCATTAAAGGCAATCATTTTCCAAATGTTTCTTTTTCTTTTGCTATATTTATCACCTCACAAACTTTTCTTGTCATTTCCTCCTCAGGATCCAGTCACAAAGACCTGTTATCTAAGGGTTACAGAAGACTAAAATTTAGTTATCTGTGTTCTGAACTGAGGTCTCACGGTCACAAGTGCATACAGGTCATTTTTTTCTGGAGGCATTGAAACTGTATACATCAAACAGGTTGTTTCGGCTTTGCTTTTAATCTTTAATTTAGGCTTTCAGAGCTCTGGTTGTCTGCTGATCTGGAAGTTTTTAAGAGCTAACCCAACTCATCTGCAAACATAGTCAAGATTCAGAAGCTAGACTTTTTTTTTCCAACTCTTTCCCTCTGAGAAACTTCACTTGGAATGAGAGAATTCTTCATGAAATTTCTTTCTTTCTTGTACAATACCTCTTCGCTTTCCTCTGTCTTCATAAAATGGATCCAAGACTTGAACAGTCATCTAGATTACGGAAAATCTAAGTATAAATTTAGCCTCTTCTTGAATGAATTGAAACCCATAACCCTCATCGAAATTATTTATCCTGTAGTTATAGGCAATTTTCACTATTTCCTGCTAATTATGTTCCACTGTGCAAAAGCATTCCTGAGTTACTGGACCTCTTCAGTATTTTTTTAAGTCAGCCGTTAAGTAGGGTGAACCTGACTTCTCATTCACCCTGCGAGAACTGTATATATTTTTTACACAAAGACGTAATCAGAAAATGTATATACACAACAACTGGAGTGAGAGCAAAAGTATTTCATATAGTACTGGGTAAGGAAGATAAAGAAGGCTGGTTTGGGGTGTATTTTTTACTGTCTGCTTAGGTTTGTCACTCAGAACTTCGGCCATTTGAGTCAAAAAAACTGAGTATATTTTGAACTCACTCTGTAGCGTTCTGGATCCTAGCTAAGTTAAGCACCATGGCTTTTCAGGCTTTATGGAGCCTGAATTTCTTTCATGTCTACCTCAATATGTTTGTATATCACAAGCAAAGCAAAATCCACTAGCCAGTTGAAAATATATAAAAACAAACCAGACAAAATAAATAAAAGTGAAAAGACGTTTACACACATCCCTTCCAGAAACCAACCGTGTGAAATTATTTAGCGTTTGCCACAAAGTCCATAACAGGGAGCAATTTCCCATCACGCTCTGAAATAATGGGCAACAGATCTGGCATGTTGCAGTCTAAAGAGAAGAGTGAGTTTCACAGCCCCGCAGAAAATGTTAAACTGAGAAGTCAAAATGGTCAAAATATCTTTGACAACATGTAAACTGTCAAAATACACTCTTTGTCAGTCAAGACATTCTGCAGTGATTTATTGATTTTTATGAAGATTTCTGTAACAAGATTTTTGACATTTTGCCAGATTGCTTCTGACCAGAAGGACTGACTTGAAAACTGAGGATCAAGTAATCTGATTCTGTTTCACTCAAATTCACAAAAAGTTTTGTTTTCATTCCAAAATAAAATTAATTACCTTGAAAGCTGTTAAACACACATAAAAGCTGTAGCAGTGTTCTGTTAAGAAGAGTGTCTCACCGAGACAGAACCTACATCACCTGAGGATTAGGGATCAGGATCAATATCATAAACTTCAACCAAAAACCAGTAGGTAGTCTTGGAGCATCCAGCTATTTTCTGTGTTTAAAGATATTCCACTTGATAAGTCAGATGCTTTCGTACTGCACTACGTTCAAAGACAATCCTGTGCTGCATAATTCTGCTTGTCTCTGCCTATTTCTGTCTTTCCTATTACCTTTCTTCTTTCCTCTCGAAGTTATCACTGTCAAAGTGATAACTCAGTCTCCACTAATTCTGTCTCTGCTTCTTTCCCCTTTCATTTTTAACAGCCTTTCTCATTTACTTTTTCTCCTTAATTGTTTCCCCCCATCTTTTTTTTTTTTCTTGAGGCAATCTGCAAGGTTCCACTTTACTAGCCTTTAAATCTCAGATGCTTCATCTAGAATCTAAAAAGGTTCATGTGGATGGAGGCACAAATTATATGCAGTTTGATAGTGCAGGAATTATTGCTGCTTGTGGCTGCAGAACTTATGAGGCCTTCTGTTTGTTAAAGGAGAGATATTTATTTCTCCAAAGCTATATTATTCAAGAAGAAAAGGTTCAAGTTTCTGCAAATAAAATAATGAAGAAAAATCTTCAAATAATTTAAGAAATTCTAATGTACAGACTTGACAGTTTGTACTGTCATTTTCATATGTTTCCTAAAATATTTGGGCAAGTCATACATGGTAGAAGAAAGCTGGAAGGAAGATTAATCTCATTTGTGGGTACATGTGCCAGAAATAGTCACCAGTGATGCTACGAATTCTTCCATATTGTTGTGGCTGGAAAAGGATTAAACTGTCTTTAGAAGATGAGCAGGATGATATTTTCTTTTTAGTAGAAGTAAAGATGTTAATGAGCATATGTAACTAACACATAATACCAGTTAATAAGAAAGCAAATTCAGTGCTCTCTGGCTCTGTCTGCATTGATGATACCCAGAGGCCTATGCTAATTTGCCTCCCAGCATGTTAGATGAGCTTCAAACAGTAGTGATAGATGAAGAGAGAAAAGTAAGTATATTTACTTTAAAAAAAACCCAAGCCAACCCTGTTTTAAATAACTGCTAACAAGTAATTAGATAATTACTTTTATGATATTGATGAGGGACATAAGACAAATTTAGAGAATCTGAAAAAATGCCTAAATTGCCATGTCAGTATGACAGCATGGATGACTCAGAGGTCAAAAACAGAATAAGTTTTGAACAAATTCTCTGCCTATGGGTTCTGCAGCAAATGAAGAAGACCCAAGATACAGGAGAAAACCTAATACTGAATGTAATTCCTACTGGGTATTTAAATTTTTCACCGAATACATATACTGATACAATCTTTTTGGTTACAGATTTAAAGAAAAAAATATGTTAAATAATCATATGACACTTTGTAGAAATAATAATCCTTTTCTTTCAACATTTCATGAACAAATCTCATACATGCTGATGCTCAGAAACAGGCACATTGACCAGAATATTCATCATAAGGTCCAACCTCATTCACATACTCAGGATGTGGTATTTCAGTTAAACAAATGTTACTTAGGAAATACTAGCAGATCTAAGTGTAATCAGAACATACAGTACCTGGCCTTAGAAACATTAACAGACAAATGTCTCAAGAAACCTCTGTTAAAATGCATTTAAAATCAGTCTGTGTGCTTCTAACACACTCTAAATTTGTTTACAATCAATGTTCAAGATACAGAAAGTCTTTTGTAAAGTTCAAATCCTTCTGAAAAGCAATAAACAGCATTAAAAAAAAAAAGTAAGTAGTCATTTTTATTGAGAAAAAGCCTAAAAAACTTTGTTCCAATTGTTTAATAGAAAATTATAAATGCCTTAAGTAGGTGTTAAATTAGAACGAAAATTAGAACGACTCCTCAACTATAACTTAGTAACAGCAAGGCCATAAAAATGCAAACAAATAAATGTTAGTATTTCTTTATTCAATTGTGCTGATATATTTATATAAATGTGTGTTAATAAAGTTATTACTAATAGATATGTTTATTCCTATAATTGAACTTTAAAAAATTACAGTGCTCTATGAGTTATAAAACTGATAGTTTTATTAAACACTTGTTTAGTACATTTTCTTAAAAAAATCTATATACATAAAACTGATAGCAGATGAAGAAATAATGACTATATGAAGCATCTTCATCTCTATGTAGATGAAGTGTATGTTCATGTCCTTGATTTAACATTCACAACAAATCAACCAACTTAAAGAGTAATATGAAAAAATATTTGTGTCAGCACTTTTAGAGTAATCATGTGTTTCAATATAGCAGTACACAGTTTAATGAGAATGCCTTCAAAATAAATCAAAGCACTGGTGTTCTTTTTGAAAGGGTCCCTCATCACTGAAATGTTCCAAAGAAGAAAAGTAATTCCTGACAAACAATATAGAGATCTTCAAAGAAGAATGAAAGGTGAACATAGGAAGCTTTATCTACTGTTTCTACTTAATAATACATTTACAATTAGTGATATGTACACAGTTAATAAATTTTAAGCTGAAGTACAAGTTCAGAACCTGAAATCTGTTGACATTAAACAAAGCATCTTTTGATTTACTGCTCAGTTGAAACAGATTGTTGTAAACAGTCTACAAAGTGTCTAAGGTTATTTATCTTTTTTTTTCTTCATTTATTTGTAATTTTGTTTTTATATTTATGAAGGAACCCGATTCTCAGTAAATAAAAATAAATGGAAAATAAATATTGCAAGATTCATCTGGGAATAGTCTGTTATCTTCATCTTCCAAATTCTTTCTCAGCTTTATTTGCCTTTTGGGGGCTGCTGCTTTCTTATTTCCTTTAATACATGCATTGACTAGTGCAATTTCTCTCCCTCTCAGATGTGGCAGGAAATTTCGTGGTTTTTGATAATAAGTGAGTAGACACCCAAGCTCAAATCCCCACAAGCTTACTTCTGACATTCTTTAATATTACTATGATTTATCAAGGATTTCCACAGTTCCCTTCTGGCTCCTTTAAAAGACATTTTAAATGGTTTTACAATAAATCTGTTTAGTGGCTGTCTAAATGGACACACATTTTGACACAGACAATCGTTACACGTTTAACACATTGCATGATAAGAAGAGACACTTATGAACTGTTCAAACTTTGTTCTGTGTAAAAAATATAGTGTTATTGCAGGACTAGGAATGCAAGCAGTGATTAGATGATTAAAGAATCCAACTTATAGTTAATTACCTTTTAAACACCGCTACACTATCTTAAAAACCAATTACTTATATTCCTATCAGTATCTGGCTATCAGACTTAAGGTCCTCTTAATGCATAGTCTAATTTGCCTGAAGAAGTTAAAATTGTATTTAATATTTAGAATATGTAAATTGGTTCATAAATATATTATGAAAATAATTGAAGGACATATTAGATAATTGGTACACTGGAAATATTAAATGCAAATAAAATATTTACAGAATGTTGCAGTATGAGCAACATATCTAGCAAGGTGTTACCTATCAAATTCATGCTCCACTAATCTGAATTTTAGCTAAGAATTTTTAGAGCTTGGTTTTAGGGTTGGTTTAAAAATTATCATTTAATGAGACTTTAAAACTAATTTGCATAATCCTCAAAAAAATATTGTTCAACATTCAAAAGAGCTATCAGTATTCTTTTTTGAAGCTCATATTAATTCCAGCTTCAAAAAGGGGAATGTTTATGACACCAAGATAAGAAAATACAAATTCAATTGTTAATCACTGTGTAATTACAAAAAAGACTTTTCTTAAAGTTGTAACAGAAATACCTCACAAGTGTTTATTTCACTTCATCTATTCAATTTAATCTTTCCTGTTTAACTGCTGCCCAGGAAATTCATAATAATAGTCTACAAGAAATAAACTTTATACAATTGAAGAAAACTTTCTGAAAGCAAAAGCTCTATCTTCTTAAAACATTTTGTTAAAGGTAATATGTATTTGTTCTACAATATGTTTTGGTGATGTGTAATAATTCTTTCAAAGACCCTTGCTCAGAAATATCCCAGAGACTGAGCAGAGCCTTGAAATGTAGTCACTGCATTTCTGTATGCAAATACATAATCTAAAAGTGAATCTAATAACAAACATGATGTTTAACAATTAAATGTTATTTGTGTGTTAAAACCGAGTGGGAAGATTTTTTTACTTGCATGAAAACAAGGTACTTCCATCATAAGCTGTTTTGCAGGGTTGCACTCCTATCTCATGACTCATTATGGGGGACATGGCCTTGAACCATGAAGCTGCATCTTCAGGACCTCAGGAGAGATCTGTGAACAGCCACGATGCTAATCTTTAATACCTTCATCTTCATGAGGTCACTAGGACATTCCTAACATTTCTGCTGGAGTGCTTTGCCACTCTACCCAGAGTTGTTCACCAATCTTCCTGAGAATAAATCTGCAAAGGGATGAATCTGCCAGAGGATACAGAGAGCAAGTTACAAATATGGCCATGGGTTAGGGCGTCAGCAGGCTGTAGCTGGCTAAAAGTGAATCATATTTCATATCTTCAGATTCCAGGAAATGTTAATATATCTTCCTTTCTCTTTTTTTCTGCTGACACATCTGAATGAGAACATCAAGCCAGACATACAGGTCCTGTGAGGGATTCTCAGCCCTAGGCCCCAATCAATGGATAAGCAACAACTGTCACTTATCAAACTCATTTCTGTTACTGATGTCTCAGGCAGGCATATTTCCTCTGAATTTCTTCCCTGCTTTTCCAGGCCTTAAGGTAGGGTCAGCATATAGAAATGAACTTCTGCTGCTGACTTACATGAATCTGTTCAGGGTAGCAGGCAAAGCCAAAAAAGAAAACATCTGCTGGGGATAAGAGTTTGCAGATAAATGTGTAAATAAGTGACTGATGTCACTAATTTCCCCACCAATATTTTTAATGAATATATTGAATGCAAAAGAGGAGATTACTTCTTCAGTTCGTTTAGATCACTTGTTCAATTTGACTGTGGTAGACAATCAGGCCTCAACACTGTATCCAGCAGGGCAGAGAAGAATTTACTTTTTTTTTTTTTTTTTTTGAGTAGTCTTGTTTCAACACAGGAAACCCTCACTTATTTATTATTGAAGTGTAGTCTCTTCAGAGCCTGAATGACTCCTCTCAATTGGATAAACATTATTGAATCGTTTGACTATAGAAGGCCACATGTTGGCATAAAAGTGTTCCCAGAACATTTATTTCAAGGATCTCTGAAGGAGTAAAGTAGCTTTATGTTGCTGCTTTTTCAATTTCATTCTGGTACATAATGCACTTGTTGGCATACATTTCCTTATTGCTTAATGCTAGACATATGTTCAAATGCTGATGAAAAAACAGATGTGTTTGGCCTTTTGAAGATCTCATACTATTCAAACTTTTCTGAGAGCCTTCAAGTTTTCATTTCTCCTGGCTGACAGTTTGCTGCAGCTTCCTGTGAGGGGAAGTCGGAATGGAGAGATTCTACAGGCGACATAAGTGGCATTCCAGGATGCGAAGGACATCTTCTGTGCCAAGAAGGAGGGAGAGCACATGAGAAGGCTGTTATGAATGTGAAACATTATTTTGAGAGACAGCCAAAGAGCACTGATTAATAACCTTGATTCCAGGATTTATGATGTTGCATGACCTGGCTTGGTGTTTGCCCACAGGCTGAAGCTGGGTGAGATAGGTCAGGGAAGATAATCAGAGAGACCATTGCTTGAAAGAACTGAAAAGGGGTCATGATACATTCTGTATGTAAAGAAGGTCAGAGCAAATTACAGATTTCGTGGAGGGAACTGTTCCTGCCCATGCCTCCTAGGTATAGCAATTTAGTGCATGATGCAGTTTGACAAGTTGGCACATGTGATTACAAATTAAAGGCAGTTCTTTCACTTTAAGTTCAGCCCGCTGAAATATTCCTGTGACAAGTGACATGTAAAATTCTTTGTCCCAGTGGAACAGCTTTCTGGTGTCTTCACTGTAGTTAGTAAACACACTAGCATACTCAAATTAACTCCTTATTTCCAGTTAAGTGTACAAAATCCTCTGTGAGATTAAACTCTCTGAACTCATGATTATTCTGAAATAGTCTGATAACTAACTTTTGAGGTGCGTTGTTCTTCAGATTGGGATGCATGAGGCAAGGGAAGAAAAAGTGTGAGATATAACGTATAATACATATTTGCACTCTGTTATCCTCCTAGCACTGAAAAGACCAGCAAAAGAAGTATGAGCTCCTAGTACTGCATGTGTTAGGCATTAGGACCAATATTAGGGTGGGAGTTCTGCCTCCAGTTACAGAAAATACTGACTAAAGCATCCTTTATTTGCCCTTGTCTGTCCCAACAACTACAGCAGACATCATTCCTGTGTAGATACTCAGAGAAAAATGGCTTCTCCTCACATATAACATGTTGTAGGTTTATCTAGTAGGCTTAATTAGTAAGGTTAGGAATACATACTAATTAGTGTGGGAAGCAAAGGATTTGGGGATGCTTGGCAAGTCCAAGTTCTTTCCTGCTGAGGTATGTTGTGGGTGCGATCAGGAGTCACATGTACGTTGCGGCCTGAAGCAGAGTTCCTATGGACACAAACTTTACCTCAAAGAATATGAACCTAAACTGAAGCACATCTTTCTGTGTTTCAAGATACAGTAATCTCTTTCAAAATACAGCTCAAAGAATAATGTGGCTGTGATTAAACAGAACAGCTAGATTCAATTACATTTTTACTGAAGAAACTATATAGATTTGAAACACCTAGTAAAATATCTGAAATTTGTATGTTTTGTTACAAATCAGACAAGTTATAATTTCTACCTTTATCATTACTGCACATTAGATTATTTTTTTTACACTAACTATACTTCTTTTAATCTGAAATCATCATGTATTTAGTTATTCCAGTTAAGTGCCTGAATTTCCATCCGTTCATGACAAAAATTGTGGATTTTTAATTTAAGCTTTTTGCTTGACTATCTTTTCAAAAATAATCACTTTCAGTAATACATGATTAATGTACTCAGATAATTCCAGTTTCAATATTATTTGTTATTTATAATGGATTATTTTACAGGTTTACGTAAGGACTTGGATGCTATGATAAGTCTATCAAATAAGATGTCTTGAACTGTTAGGATAAAGCCTCTTATTACTTCCATGTCAATTACTGGGACTAGATCTTGGGCTCTTCCAGTCTTTGAAGCTCGCTGATTTTTAAGATATGCATTTTGAGATATCATTTGGTTTTAAAATAACCAATCAGGGGTTTTACTGTCTTTTGCAGATGTTATCCAATGAGCATACCAAGTTAAGCAATCAGTATATACAATACATGTTACATATCTGTAGCCTCCAGGGATATATTTGCCAAAGAATTATGCACCAATTACATGGCATTTTTCACAGAGACTTTTCATAAAAAGCCCTGAAGATGCCAGTGGTGAATAAATGCCTTAGGATTAATATTTAGAAAAGCAATCATCTCAAAGAACAACCAAGTGCGTCATGCTTTAGGGAGGGATAAGCTAAAACGAAAAGGATGAGCAAAAATTAGTTCAAGATTTTGCTTGCCACCAAAATTATCTAAACAAAATTTGCCATGAGAAGAGGAAAACAATGCCACATAACCAGTCCAAATTAAAAGCTAATTTTTTCCCCTGTAAACTGTTCACAAAAGAGCAGTTAAGATTTCATACAAGGCATGCATATACTTACTGAAGAGGCATTTTGTTTGACAGCTATCAGTTAACATCATTCCTTTAGCTATCTTGTAATTTAAAGCAATTTTCTTCTTACTGTAGTGGTCAAACCGAGTCTTGATGTATAAATTGGGTCAGAAATAGATGTCAATAGGGGTGATCAAATTAAAAAGCTCAGATTTGGGGGTTAGGAGTACAAAAGATGAAAATAAGAATTATTGTTCATGCTTATATTTGATTTCAGTAACCTGTAGTCACAAAATGGAAGGATATAAGAGATGCTAATTAACCAGGAAGACACATCAACAATAATACAAATGTTGATGGCTGCCCATGGAAATGTAAACCGAGTTGAGATGAAAGAAAGCAGTAGCCACCTTGTTCTGTTTTGTGGTAGGACAAAAGATATACACTTCATAAAAACAACATTTTCCTATCATTGCTAAAATGTCAAAACACTGTGGCACTTTGATACCTCCTTTTTCAAATGCCTCTTACACTTTGTTGCTACAGATAAGAGAATAGTATGGCAACTGAGCTAGTGATTTTGTGTAACTTTTTATATATACTACATGAAATTATACTTGGGCTTGTTTTTTGCTTTAACGGAAAGAAAATTATTCAAGGGTCAGCAGATATTCATGCACAGATAAAGGAATATAATTTTTTATACCATTTGCATCTAGTAAATTAATTCTGAGAATGCTAAGGTTCCCTCTTACCAATTTCCACTCTTATTGACCCCTTCAATGTATTAGAAAGAATAGCATTCCTAACTTCTGGGTATTAATGTGAGATATGGATTAAGAAGTGATTTCTTCTTACAAGTTCTTGAAGTTACATAAAAAAGTGCATACATCTTCCTATGAGAAATGTGCATTTTTCTTGGGAGGGTGCTCAGTTGCAAAGGAATTGTATGTTCTCATTTTCCAAACTATTTAATAATTCAGAAAATGTCTAACATATAACTTCTCAGTTCCATGTGTAGCAATGAGTTCCAAGGATTTTTGATGTGTTGTTAGAAAGTGTTTTATACTGTTAGTTTAAACTTCATTTTCTTTCTGTTTAACTGGATGTTTTAAAGCTATGATGAGAGGTTAATACCAAAAATCTATTTTAATTCATCCTTATTGTATGCTTACAGTTTGTATTACTTATATAGGGTCTAACTGAAACAGTTACAATCATTGTATTTTTGCCTCACAGCAGACTTTTTATACCTTTAATACTTTTTCTTATGATCCCCTGCATGTTCATTTTTCTGACAGGGTTCAGTATTTCATTAATAACATGAAATGAAAAGGGCAGGCACAGCTACAGAAAAGAGATCATATGAAGAGGCCAGAGTTACATGCTGAGAAGTCTGGATTTACCTGGAAAAAGTCTGACTGCCCATTCTCCCTCCTGAGGTCATGGTAATACAACCAGCTCTCCCTAAACCTTGAGTTTTTTCCTCCACTTCCACTCATCACTCTAGATCACTGATCAGAGCTCTACTACCTTTTGTATTTTAACTCTTTTTACTAAGAGGAGTTTCTGTATGATTAACATTGGTGGCTGCAAACATTTTGTTTATACAGCTGTCCCCATTACCATTTATCAGCAGAAAAATGTGAATATAAAGGATGGACACTGTTAAAACCTAGAGAATATATAGCCTGTCACTAGGTTTTAAAAAGTAGAAATTCTCTTATCTATGGAAACACTGCTGTAGTGAACGGAGGGAGGTTGGGTGCGTTCAACCTATACTTGCATGCAGTACCACCGTCTACATAGCTGTTTATAGCCTTCAGCAATTTGGATTCCAAATCTAAATATTTGACATGATCACTGGACTGTACTAGGTCCAGGAGAAGTAATGTCTATAAAAGAAATGCTGATAGCAGCTGCCATACTTAAAACAATTTAGAAAGTCAACAAGGCTGATGGGAGAGTGCAGATCCAACACAAATGTCTACCTGGTTGACAAAAACCGATCTGTTGCAATTAGCATAGTACAATAGTTCAGCTGAGTCTGTGCCAGATTTCATTCAGGTAGACACATCTCGTATCAGGCAAATTCATGCAGAGCAATCTCAGAGTCACTTGGCCACATATTTTCAGTCCCTTAAACTTATCAGCCTGTCTCCTGGGTAGTGTCATTATCCTATGCTCCATTTCACTGTTGATATAGCTGTTCAGTGAATGCTGTTTTTCTAGGATGTTATTTCTTTTCTTTCTGACCCTTCTGTTTCTCTATACCTGTAGCTATACATAGTCTGAAAAAATGAACCAGTATTCATTTGGGGAATTAGTGCCTTTGAGTCTTCTGGATAGAACAAAAGATTAAGAAAGATCTACCTACCAATGAATCATTTTTGTTTCCAGACCTTTAGTTACACTGCAAATTTTTATTTTATGTGTGTGTTCTTCTGAAGTAACTGTTTGACTTACAGAGCAAAATACTACCATTCCTCATGGGTCTACCAGGTTTCTGTGCAAGTAGCACCAGTATTGAATCTGATTCTTGAAATGATGAATATAAGAGTCATTCTTATGCTTTGGAATTCTAGTCAGAAAATCTTTTCCTGGTGTATCTTTTACTAATATTACTGAATCACAGAATCGATCAGGTTGGAAGAGACCTCTGGGATCATAAAGTCCAACCATAGCCCTGACACCACCATGTCATTAGGACCAGTTTTGAAGCAAAATCATATATTTTATCTAAATTGTCAAAAAAACATAAAAAATATTCCACTATTAAAAAAAAAAAAGGAAGAGCAATAAAAAAACCCAAACAGAATCATATTGCTCAATAACAAATAAAAAAAGGTATTGGACCAATGCAGGCAGTTAACTTGCATTATAATCAGTTCTCCAAGTGATATTCAACATATTAGGGTGGATGTTTAAATTCTCTATTTAATGAATGGCCAAAGTTAATTATCTCAGAAGAGCATTCACATCACCAGTACGCTTCCTCTTTATGTGAGTGAGCGGCTAGAATGTATTGAGTTCTGTCCAGGGGCGGATCAGGAGCGAGTTGAGAGTTTGTGGGTGCGAATTAAGGGGCAGGCTGGCAGGGGTGATACTGTTGTGGGTGTCTATTACAGGCCACCGGATCAGGATGAGGAGGGTGATGAGGCCTTCTACAGGCAGCTGAGAGCAGTCTCGCAATTACAGGGTCTGGTTGTTGGGGGGGATTTCAACTACCCTGATATTTGCTGGGAGGCCCACTCAGCCACCCATCCTCAGTCCAGGAGGTTCCTCCAGTGCATTGATGATAACTTTCTGATGCAAATGGTGGATGAGCCAACTAGGAGAGGAGCGCTGCTGGATCTTATCCTCACTAACAAGCAGGGTCTGGTTGAAGAGGTGAAGGTTGAGGGCAGCCTTGGTTGTAGTGACCATGAGATGGTAGAGTTCAGGATCTCATGTGGCAGGAACAGAATAGCTAGCAGAATCACAACCCTGGACTTCAGGAGGGCCAACTTTGGCCTTTTCAAGCAATTGCTAGGGGAAATCCCATGGGACAGGGTACTAGAAGGTAAGGGGGCCCAAGATAGTTGGTTAGCATTCAAGGACTGCTTCTTCCGAGCTCAAGATCAGAGCATCCCAACAGGTAGGAAGTCAAGGAAGGGTACCAGGAGACCTGCATGGTTGAACAGGGAACTGCTGGGCAAACTCAAGTGGAAGAAGAGGGTGTACAGATGATGGAAGGAGGGGCTGGCCACTTGGGAGGAATATAAGTCTGTTGTCAGAGGATGTAGGGAGGCAACTAGGAAAGCTAAGACCTCCTTGGAATTAAACCTTGCAAGAGAGGTCAAGGACAACAGAAAGGGCTTCTTCAAATACATTGCAGGTAAAGCCAACACTAGAGGCAATGTAGGCCCACTGATGAATGAGGTGGGGGCCCTGGAGACAGAGGATAAAAAGAAGGCGGAGTTACTGAATGCCTTCTTTGCCTCTGTCTATACTGCTGGAGGCTGTCCTGAGGAGCCCCGGACCCCTGAGGCCCCAGAAGAAGTCAGGATAGAGGAGGAATCTGTCTTGGTAGATGAGGGCTGGGTCAGGGACCAATTAAGCAATCTGGACATCCATAAATCCATGGGCCCTGATGGGATGCACCCGCGGGTGCTGAGGGAGCTGGCGGAAGTCATTGCTAGGCCACTCTCCATCATCTTTGCTAAGTTGTGGGCAACAGGAGAGGTGCCTGAGGACTGGAGGAAAGTGAATGTCACTCCAGTCTTCAAAAAGGGCAAGAAGGAGGACCTGGGTAACTATAGAGCGGTCAGCCTCAATTCCATCCCTGGAAAGGTGATGGAACAACTTGTCCTTGGTGCTGTCTCTAGGCACATCAAGGATAGGGGGATCATTAGGGGCACTCAGCATGTCTTCACCAAGGGGAAGTCATGCTCAACCAACTTGATAGCCTTTTATGAGGATGTTACCCGGTGGATAGATGATGGTAAAGCTGTGGATGTGGTCTATCTCGATTTCAGTAAAGCGTTTGACACGGTCTCCCACAGCATCCTCGCAGCTAAACTGGGGAAGTGTGGTCTGGATGATCGGGTAGAGAGGTGGATTGTGAACTGGCTGAAGGAAAGAAGACAGAGAGTGGTGGTCAATGGGACAGAGTCCAGTTGGAGGTTTGTGTCTAGCGGGGTCCCTCAAGGGTCGGTTCTGGGACCAGTTCTATTCAATATATTCATTAATGACTTGGATGAGGGAATAGAGTGCACTGTCAGCAAGTTCGCTGATGACACCAAACTGGGAGGAGTGGCTGACACACCGGAAGGCTGCGCAGCCATTCAGAGGGACCTAGACAGGCTGGAGAGTTGGGCGGGGTGAAATTTAATGAAACATAACAAGGGCAAGTGTAGAGTCCTGCATCTGGGCAAGAACAACCCCATGTACCAGTACAAGTTGGGGGCAGACCTGTTGGAGAGCAGCGTAGGGGAAAGGGACCTGGGGGTCCTAGTGGACAACAGGATGACCATGAGCCAGCAGTGTGCCCTTGTGGCCAAGAAGGCCAATGGCATCCTGGGGTGTATTAGAAGGGGTGTGGTTAGCAGGTCGAGAGAGGTTCTCCTCCCCCTCTACTCTGCCCTGGTGAGGCCGCATCTGGAATATTGTGTCCAGTTCTGGGCCCCTCAGTTCAAGAAGGACAGGGAACTGCTAGAGAGAGTCCAGAGCAGAGCCACGAAGATGATTAAGGGGGTGGAACATCTCCCTTATGAGGAGAGGCTGAGGGAGCTGGGTCTCTTTAGCTTGGAGAAGAGGAGACTGAGGGGTGACCTCATTAATGTTTATAAATATGTAAAGGGCAAGTGTCAAGAGGATGGAGCCAGGCTCTTCTCAGTGACATCCCTTGACAGGACAAGGGGCAATGGGTGCAAGCTGGAGCACAGGAGGTTCCACTTAAATATGAGGAAAAACTTCTTTACGGTAAGGGTGACTGAACACTGGAACAGGCTGCCCAGAGAGGTTGTGGAGTCTCCTTCTCTGGAGACATTCAAAACCCGCCTGGAGGCATTCCTATGTGATATGGTCTAGGTAATCCTGCCCCAGCAGGGGGATTGGACTAGATGATCTTTCGAGGTCCCTTCCAATCCCTAACATTCTTTGATTCTGTGATTCTGTGATTCTGTGATTCTGTGCTTGGAACAAGGTGCCTCAAATAAGTAATACGAAATTTCTAACAGGCAAGCATATCTAACTGCTAAGTAGCAGCCCGAATTATGTATCTATCTCTTGTCAAAGTTTTTTCTTTGCTTGTGTGCTAAAATGCTTCTTTCCTAATTTTCTTTGAAAAGATATCTGAAAGAAAGGAAATAACTTTGTCCAGAGTGATAATGCATTCCAGATTACTTTCCTTCTCATCTCAAAGCTAGATCATTATTTCTTATGTGTTGTTCATTCCTGGATGGAGAAATACAAATGAGAATTTCCCGATCCATGCTCTTCCATATGTGTATATATGTGTGTACACGTATGTATATATGTGTGTGTGCATATATATGCAGATTACATTTCATGATGCAGATACTGTTCTGTGGTATACTAGATATACCATTTTATTATGTGTTCATCTTACAACTTCTGTCACCAGAGTTATGGACAAACATTTTCACAACTAGTTTCATATACAAAGGACATAGCTCTTTCTCATCCAACTATCCCTGTTGTGGTTCTGGAATACTTTCTGGGTAAGACATAGGATGTGTAATTTTTTAAATTAAAAAAACTTACGTGAAAAGCTGTTGTCTCAATGTTTGATTTACTTGTGTGGTTAGAGTCCTGGATGAGAACTGAGACTGAGTTTAAGGTATCTACGACAAATTGTTAAACTATGGTTTATGGTAAGCCCACTCTGATTCTCACCTTTGAGCCTGCTACTTGTAAGCAAGATTCAAACAAAAGCTGGCCAAAAGTTGTCTCTCTACTTGCTAGCATTCTGTGTTACTTTCCCATATCTGAACCCCTGCTACTTACTTAGTGATAGTTTGTTCCATAGACTCAAATAGGCTTTACTTTTAGGTGGTGCACGTGCTGATAGGAACTTTGCTCTGATCTTGTAAACTGGACAAGTAATACATAAAATATGTACACTGGCATCATTAAACAGGAATATATTAATTGCATTATAACCTCCTACTAAATTCTAGTGACTTCTCAGGGACAACACAAAGCTAGATGAGGATCACTGGTAACAGAAATCTGAAATTAAAAACGTCAAATAAATAATTAATTTGTACATATGGCTTCAGACTAATTTCTTTTCCTTTTTCCCTCATATCTTGCAAACAAAAGCTAATAATAGAAGACACGGGTGGACAATGGTAGCTTTACTAAATCTACACTCAAAATAAAGCAGCTTTTTTTACCAGAAATAATACACATTTCTCTTAAGATCTTCATATTGCATTGAAAGAATGTGCCTGACTTCTTATTCTGTTTTTACGGTTCAAAAAGAGCAATAAGTGTGAGTGAAAGTGCACGCAGGAGGAGGAAAGTAGCCTTAAATGATGTACTTCTTTTCCAAAAACAAGTGATTTGCCCAGTTCAGAGGCATACTAGAATAGCTTTTTTACCTTTCAGGAGCCTTTTATATTGGTGTCTGAGTATGCTTTCCTGCAGAAAGTACTCACACAACAGCATGTGGGAGGTATACTTTTGAACTGAATGTGTCTATATACATACACATTTAAACACATACATTTGTGTGTGTGTGTGTGTATCAGGTAATTTGAGATTACCGTGATGGGAATATTTAAGAGACTGACAGATTAGGCCATTCTTTAACCTTTAAAATCAAAATTTACTAAATTCATTCATTAACAAAACCTTTTTTGCTTATGATTACTTCTTATATATTATTAATCATTATCATTGCATATAGCAAACTGATTGTGGCTAAAAATCATACCCTGAACTAGCTCTGAGCATACAATACCTTGAAGATGACGCCGTATGGTTAGTGCATGATGGCTATGGTCTGCAGTGATTCCGTAGGTGATCAAGCTTGAGAGCTCTTTCATGAAAGAAATGGGAATCTAAGTGAGCTTGTCTTCTTTCATAAGTTCATCATTGACATTTTATGTCTCTTACCACATCCACCCAAAAGCGATCTCAGATGCTGCTCCAGATGCTGCTTATCTTGGTTTTGGTTTTGATGGTCATCCTTCTTGTATATTAGGCATGGTGTTCTACCTACCCACAGTCCCTTGTGTTTATCTTGTTTGCTGTTCTTTGTCTTGGGATTGCAATTTCTGTCACTTGGATGGCTCCTACATGCAACTGCACATGTTATTGCTTGCACCTTTGCTGGTCACATTGCTCCCATACTTAGATAACATGCTTATATATTGTGTATGGCATACCACTAGAGCATCACACAAGTTTTATACACTGTTTCTGGTTACACTATTTTGGTAGGTTTATATTTGCATTCAAGTCAGTCCATAATTAATATTATCCTGATTAGTGCAGTCTTAATTACCAGGTTTCACAGGCCTCTGCTTTGGCTGCAATACCGTCTTCTCTACCTGCTTGTTCTCCATTTTGCCCCAACAGTGGTCATGACATTTGAGTGTGGGACCATGCCTAGCTTAGAATCCTTATTCTTCTGTATGGAAATTAGAAACATAATCTAAAGAAGTGTATTGGGTCTGGCTGAGATGGAGTTAATTTTCTTCATAGCAGCCCTCATAGTGCCTACGTTGGGCATCAAAAAGGACTGTAGTGGGTTGACCTTGGCTGAACGACAGGTGCCCACAAAGCCGCTCTATCACTCCCCATTCTTAGCTGGGCGCGGGGAGAAAAATACGATGAAAGGCTTGTAGGTCAAGATAAAGACAGGGAGATCACTCACAAATTACTGTCACAGGCAAAACAAACTACTTGGGGAAATTAGTTTAATTTATTTCAATCAAATCAGAGTAGGGTAATGAGAAATAAAATCAAATCTTAAAACACCTTCCCCCAACTCCTCCCTTCTTCCTGGGCTCAGCTTCACTCCTGATTTCTCTATCTCCTCCTCCCAAGCAGTGCAGGGGGATGGAGAATGAGGGCTGTGGTCAGTTCATCACACTTTGTCTCTGCCTCTCTGTTCTCCTCACATTCTTCTCCTGCTCCAGCATCAGGTTCCTTCCATGGAGGACAGTTCTCCATGAACTTCTCCAGTGTGAGTCCTTCCCATGGACTGCAGTTCTTCACAAACTGCTCCAGCATGGGTCCTTTCCATGGGGGCAGTACTTCAGGAACAGACTACTCCCGCATGGGTCCCCCATGGGGTCACAAGTCCTGCCAGCAAACCTGTTCCAGTATGGGCTCTCCACGGGGTCACAACCTCCTTCAGGTGCATTCACTTGCTCCCACGTGGGGTCCTTCATGGGCTCCAGGTGGATATCTACTCCACCGTTAACCTCCATGGGCTGCAGGGGGAGAGCCTGCCTCACCATGGTCTTCACCACAGGGGAATCTCTGCTCCAGCAGAGAGGTGCCTGGAGCACCTCTTCTCCCTCCTTCTTCACTGACCTTGGTGTCTGCAGAGGTGTTCCTCTCACATATTCTCACTCCTCTCTCTGAGTACTGCCGGTGTTACACAGATTTTTTTCTCCCTTCTTAAATACATTATCATGCTGGTTGGCTAGGCCTTGGACAGAGGTGGGCCTGTCTTGGTGTTGGCTCTGTTGGACATAGGGGAAGCTTCTAGCAGCTTCTCACAGAAGCCACCTCTGTAGCCCCCCCTGCTACCAAAACCTTGCCACACAAAGTCAATACATTAAGAAATACATTTTATACTGCTGAAGACTTTCATGTGCTGATACACAGGATAGTTTGGGTATAAGGAACAATCTGGCATAGAATATTTTCTGATAAAGCTGGTCAAAACATATTTCTCAGATTGGTCAAAACATTAGCTTGGTCAAGATCTCTCATCAAGTTTAAGTCAGTCCATCATTTATTATAAATTTTAAACACAGCATAAATGTAAAACTTCTTTCACTTTAAGCTTGCTCTAAATGAAAGCCCAGTAATTCCAATGTAAAACACTGTTTATTTGGTTTAAAAAAACAGACTAAGCTGGCCTGTGTATAGGTGAACTTACACTAGAGATTTTATCAGTATAATTATTTAATCAAAAAATCACATACCATCCAATTATTATTCCACTAGTGATCATTTTCTATACAGATCAGACTTAATTCACTTTATTGGCAAGTAGAGCAAAGGAGTCAGCTCTCCCTGTTGCTATAGATTCATGGACTGCAGCCAGAAAAAACCATTCAATAACCCAGCATGGTTTTTTGTGTAATGTAAGACTTCAAATTAATTCCTCCTTGAGTTACAGCAGCATGGGGGAACCAACTGCATTTAAGAATTTAAGAACAGCAAATACTGATCACTTGTTCAAAATGTATCTTATGCTACTCTTAAAATGATCTTATTTAGAATTTGAATATATCTAGCTGCAGCTACAAGCCATCAGGTGTTATTGCTATGTGTTTTTTCTGATAGACTGAAGAAACTTCTCTTGCCAATCATCTGTCCCCTTTAATTATAAATCTTAGTTTCTAACAACATAAGTTATATCTTAACTTTTTGGGAGGATTCTTAGATTATTTCCTGATCAGAAAAGTTCTCCAATCTTTCTGCTGTTCTTTTAACCTGTTCCATTTTACCTGTGGCCAGCAGGACTAGGGGAGTGATTGTCCCCCTGTACTCAGCACTGGTGAGGCTGCAGCTTGAATACTATGTTCAGTTTTGGGTCCCTCGCTACAAGACACAGAGGTGCTGGAGCAAGTCCAAAGAAGGGCAACGAAGCTGGTGAAGCGTCTAGAACAAAGGTCTTACGAGGAGCGGCTGAGGGCACTGGGGTTGTTTAGTCTGGAGAAAAGGAGGCTCAGGGGAGACCTTATTGCTCTCTACAGCTACCTGAGAGGAGGCTGTAGTGAGGTAGGTGTCGGTCTCCTCTCCCAGGTAACAAGAGATAGGATGAGAGGAAATGGCCTCAAGTCGTGCCAGGGGAGGTTCAGATTGGATATTAGGAAAAATTTCTTCACCAAAAAGGTCATCAAGCAGTGCAACAGGCTGCTCAGGGAAGTGGTGTAGTCACCATCTCTGGAGGTATTTAAAAGACATGCAGATCTGGTGCTTAGGGACATGGGTTAGTGGTGGAATTGGCAGTGCTAGGTTAATGGTTGGACTTGATGACCTTAAAGTTCTTTTCCAACCAAAACGATTCTATGATTCTATTCTATGATTTTATGATTTAAGCTGTGTCTGATGTGAACTCCAAAACTAGCTGTTACTGAGTTAAAATTACATCAGTCTAAGAACTGAGCTAAGGAAGTATGGAGATCTTCCAAACACATTAGATCACAATTGTTTTATTTATGAATCCGCAGATTATATTATTCCTATGAGTTACAGCATCACAGTGAAAGTTTATTCTCATCTAATTATCCAGCTTAGTCTTTCTCAGCCCACTACTTCACACGATAGTGCCCACCCTGCTGAAAATACAGCCTAATTTTTCATTCTTAAATTTGTGACCATTTACTTAGCTGTATTTAACATTTTTCATTAGGTTGGCCCAAGCTTATTAAAAAAAAAATCAGACTATAATATAAGTAAATGGTCTTATTCAATTATTTCAGCCATTCTTTTATCAGCACACTCAATGAAGAGTAATGCTTTCCTACCAGCCATAGATAACAAACAGTGAAATGCAAAAAATATCAAATCCAACGTGGTCCTGCTAGAAACTTATGTGCTACATGATGTTTTTTGACTCTCAGTTAATTTTGAAACATTCCACTTAGACAGCTTCTCATCTATTTATTGTGTGTGACACTGATTTTGTATCTTCCTTCTTTGTTAGACGAGGTGTGTTACAATATAAAGACAAAAGCTTGTGATGCAGTGGGTGTATTTCATCAATCCCATTTTTATTATCTACCAAACTAGTAGTGTTGTTGAAAAAGTTATCGAGTCAGTTTGATGAGATTTATTTTCCATAAGCCCATTTTGATTGGCATTAATTACATTTACCTCCTTTACTTCTTTATTAATCAAGTGTTCTATCAGCCTCTTTCCATTACTTTGCCTGAGATCAATGTCAGACTCACATGACTAATATCACACAGGTCATTCAACTCACCCTTCCTGAATATTATCACAACATCATCTTTCTTTCAGTCTCTGGAGAACTGCCCCAGTGTTCCAAGAATTACAGAAAATCAGTGTTAATAGTGCAGAATGCTCATTGGTCAGATATTTTGTAACAAATTATGTAGACCCTTTGATTAAAAAATGCCAAACTTTAGCACATGTTGTACAATATTAATCCAATTTTCAAGGAGGAAAGAATTTCCAATTTTTCAAATAATCTAAATACACCACCCGATTTTTTCATAAATATAGAACAGAAATACACAAATGTGATCATTAATGGATAAAATTTACTCTTAGAATTTCTCTTGTTCCTGACACACACAAAAATTTCTGCTTTTTTAACCTTAGCTTGGCTACATTTCTCCATGTGTAGTTCTAGTTTTCTCATTAGTTTTCTGAAATTCCTAATTTCTGATTTGTGTTCTTCCGTTTGTAACATACAGATGTCTTAATTAATTATTTAGCTGCTTTCATTTCTGCTTTAAGTCAAATTAGAGGATTATTTTAAATGCAGCAGAGCATTTCTTGATTTGGGATTATGAATTTTTGTCATGTGCTAAAATATTTTTCAACAACTGCCTTCATATTAATGTATTTCTGCAAAAAAATATCTTGCCCGCTACATTCTACTCATTGCCTTCAGGTCTTCAGGTCTTTTTAAAGTACAAGTATAGAAGTGTTGTTAGATTGTACATTACTTCATTCCTTCTTAATAAGAAAATAATCATTTGCACAGTGACCACTAAATTTTAGATATTATTTGTACTTTGTGATCAATTTCACCACTTTCTGTTTCTTAACATCACAAACCAGCAATGTGCCCTTGCAGCAAAGGTGGCTAACAGTACATGCTGGGATCCAGCATTAAGAGGAGTGTTGCCAGTAGGTCAAGGGAGGTGATCCTTCTCCTCTACTCAGCACTGGGGAGGCCACCTCTGGAGTAATGCATCCAGTTCTGGGCTCCCCTGTACAAAAGACACATGGACATACAGGAGAGAGGCCACATAGATGATTAAGGGTCTGGAGCCCCTCTCCTATGAGGAAAGGTTGAGAGAGCTAGGACTATTCAGTCTAAAGAAGAGAAGGCTCAGGGGGGTTCTCATCAATGTATATAAATACCTGAAGGGAAGGTGCAAAGAGGACAAAGCCAGGCCCTTTTCAGTGGTGCCTAGTGACAGGATCGGAGGCAATGGGCACAAACTGAAACACATGAGGTTCCCTCTGGACATCAGGAAATGATTTTTTGCTGAGAGGGTTTTGGAGCACTGGCACCAGGGTGCCCAGAGAAGTTGTGGAGTCTCTATCATTGGAGATATTAAAAATCCATCTGGACATGGTCCTGGGCAAGCAGTTCTAGGTGGCCCTACCTGAGCAAGGGTATTGGACAAAATGACTTCCAGAGGTTCCTTCCAGGCTTAATCATTCTGTGATTCTACAGTCATATGAAGCCTCTAGAAAACAGTGTCAGGGAAGTGTAGAGAGGTTTCAGCTACCATAAACAACCAAGGCTTTTTTCAGTTTCCTGAAGACACGTGTCCAGTGCCATCTGAGATGCTCTAAGCTATCTCTTTATCAGAATTTGTTTGGAAATCTGTGTTATTAACTGTAGATCAACGAAAACTGGAATGACGCTCTTAATCATCCAGCCAGAAACAGGAGAGGTTCTGCTTTTTCTGCTGTGTTTTTCCTCAATTTAAAAGCATTTCAAGCACTTTCGAAACAGAAAGAACACTAGTTTTTCTTAGTTTAAAATTGTATTGGTATAAATTTATATTTCAATATTTCTTAATAATATATTTCTTTATATTATATATAAATATTTATTAATAACAATTTCTATGCGATTATCAACTCCTTGAATGAATGGTTCTTAGTAACATATATGACTGATATTCTATCTTTTGAACTCAAGGTGTTTTTTCCACTGTTGCGATTAGCAGATTTTCCCAGTACCTGAAAAAAACACATTTTCAGCAAGATAATTGTGCATCTTGACTGTGGGTTTTTTGCTTAATTGATGTACACCTGCAAAAGTTATTTATATACTTGTATTTTCAAATAAAAGTTCATGAGTAATGTAGCAGAGTCTTAGAAGCAGCAGTTCAAGATTAATTTCTAACTTCAGCTTCCTGGAGAGTTTGCTTTTTTAGATAATAACTTTTTTTTTAAATGATAACTTTTTTTTCAGCTGACAGCGGCGGCAGCAGCGACAGCGACTTGAGGTTAGTGCGGAGGTGAGGGCGGCATCGGGCTGTAACCAGGCGGTTTTTGTACTCGTGACCCCCGTGGAGCAGGAGCCCCGAGCTGCTTCCCCCCCACCCCGGACCCAGAGGTTCCTGGCAACGAATCAGGAGAGGAGGGGGCGTAGCCAGAGGCACTGCAGGCGATTTAAGCGATTTAAACGCACCACCCCCTGTTGATTGGGTGATTGATTGATTGATCGGGTGATAAAGAGCCTCCTGGAGGGCAGGGACTAGTCCCTGGCCAGAGGGGAGAGAGAGACTCAGCAGTGACTGTGTGAGTCAGCAGTGACTCTGTGTGTCCCAGGGCAGGAGAGGCTGCAGTCTTTTGCAGCTCGTTGGGGAGGGCGCTGACTCCCTCCCAGTGCACAAGGCGAGGAAGGTGCCAAGGAGCTGTGAACCAGGGGTGTCACCAACAGGTATTTCCCAGCTCAGTGAAAGAACAATGGTATCTACCCGGTGGAAGAAGACCAAAATGGATGCGGGAACCCAGACAGAGCTCCCACGGAAGGAGGCGATGGTGCAGGTTGCTGGCTGCAGGGAATGCTACAGCGTCTCTGTGGTGACAGGGGGCTGCGTGCGCTGTGAGCAGGTAGATGATCTGCTCGGCCGAGCGGCACAGCTCCAAAGCCAGGTTGAAAGGCTTCAAGCCGAAGTAGAAAGGCTTAGGAGCATTCGGGAGGCTGAAATGGAGATAGACTGGTGGAGCCAGGCTTTGCCCTCCCTGCAACAAAAATGGGAGCACCTGCTGGAGAGCTCCCAGGATCGAGGGACAACTGTATTCTGCCCCTCTCAGGTGGAAAACAATAACCTAGAGGAGAGGAGTGAGTGGAGGCAAGTCTGTGGCCGTGGCAAAAGGCGAGTGCCCTCCTTGCCTACTTTGCCTCCACAGGTGCCTCTGAGCAATAGATATGAAGCCCTAGTGGAATACAGCCGGTCCAATGGGGATGTGGTGGAGAGGCAACCTATATCAGAGGTCCCACCACAGTCAGGAAAACCTGACAGGCGTATAGCTACCTCCTCCACAAGGAAGAAGAGAAGAGTTTTAGTGGTTGGAGACTCCTTCCTAAAGGGATCTGAGGGCCCAATATGCAGAGCTGACCCCCATCACAGGGTGGTCGGCAGCCTGCCTGGAGCCTGAATCAGGGATATCACCAGGCAACTCCCCGACCTGGTGAAGGCCACAGACTACTACCCCTTGCTGATCTTCCAGACAGGTGGGGAAGAAGCTCCATCCCATAGTCTGAGGGGGATGAAGAAAGACTACAAGGCCCTAGGACGGTTGGTGAAAGAGTCTGGGGCACAAGTTGTTTTCTCCTCCTTCCTTCCATTTTCAGGTGATGACGTTGTTTGGAATAGTAGGATTCTCTCTATTAATGCCTGGCTACGAGACTGGTGCTACAGGCAGGGCTTTGGGTTCTTTGATAATGGCTGGTTTTATAAGACACCAGGCGTGACGGTAATACATGGGAAAGGTTTATGTCGTAGGGGCAAAAGGGTTCTGGGACAGGAATTAGCAGGGCTCATTCGGAGAGCTTTAAACTAGATTCGAAGGGGGATGGGGTAGTAGCTGGGCTTGCACCACTGGGGCAACGCTCTAGTGTTGAGGTAGACCAGGAGGCCCCCATGCCCCTAGGGTGAAATCGGTGTGCTCTGCTTGCTCCCTGAAATGCCTGTACACCAATGCGCGCAGCATGGGGAATAAGCAGGAGGAGTTAGAAATCCGTGTTCGGTTGGGGGGCTATGATTTAGTGGCAATTACAGAGACTTGGTGGGACACCTCGCATGACTGGAATGTGGTCATGGATGGCTATGTCTTGTTCAGGAAAGACAGGTCGCTAAGGAGAGGTGGTGGAGTTGCTCTTTATGTGAGTGAGCAGCTAGAATGTATTGAGTTCTGTCCAGGGGAGGATCAGGAGCGAGTTGAGAGTTTGTGGGTGCGCATTAAGGGGCAGGCTGGCAGGGGTGATACTGTTGTGGGTGTCTATTACAGGCCACCGGATCAGGATGAGGAGGGTGATGAGGCCTTCTACAGGCAGCTGAGAGCAGTCTCGCAATTACAGGGTCTGGTTGTTGGGGGGGATTTCAACTACCCTGATATTTGCTGGGAGGCCCACTCAGCCACCCATCCTCAGTCCAGGAGGTTCCTCCAGTGCATTGATGATAACTTTCTGATGCAAATGGTGGATGAGCCAACTAGGAGAGGAGCGCTGCTGGATCTTATCCTTACTAACAAGCAGGGTCTGGTTGAAGAGGTGAAGGTTGAGGGCAGCCTTGGTTGTAGTGACCATGAGATGGTAGAGTTCAGGATCTCATGTGGCAGGAACAGAATAGCTAGCAGAATCACAACCCTGGACTTCAGGAGGGCCAACTTTGGCCTTTTCAAGCAATTGCTAGGGGAAATCCCATGGGACAGGGTACTAGAAGGTAAGGGGGCCCAAGATAGTTGGTTAGCATTCAAGGACTGCTTCTTCCGAGCTCAAGATCAGAGCATCCCAACAGGTAGGAAGTCAAGGAAGGGTACCAGGAGACCTGCATGGTTAAACAGGGAACTGCTGGGCAAACTCAAGTGGAAGAAGAGGGTGTACAGATGATGGAAGGAGGGGCTGGCCACTTGGGAGGAATATAAGTCTGTTGTCAGAGGATGTAGGGAGGCAACTAGGAAAGCTAAGGCCTCCTTGGAATTAAACCTTGCAAGAGAGGTCAAGGACAACAGAAAGGGCTTCTTCAAATACATTGCAGGTAAAACCAACACTAGAGGCAATGTAGGCCCACTGATGAATGAGGTGGGGGCCCTGGAGACAGAGGATAAAAAGAAGGCGGAGTTACTGAATGCCTTCTTTGCCTCTGTCTATACTGCTGGAGGCAGTCCTGAGGAGCCCCGGACCCCTGAGGCCCCAGAAGAAGTCAGGATAGAGGAGGAATCTGTCTTGGTAGATGAGGGCTGGGTCAGGGACCAATTAAGCAATCTGGACATCCATAAATCCATGGGCCCTGATGGGATGCACCCGCGGGTGCTGAGGGAGCTGGCAGAAGTCATTGCTAGGCCACTCTCCATCATCTTTACTAAGTCGTGGGCAACGGGAGAGGTGCCTGAGGACTGGAGGAAAGCAAATGTCACTCCAGTCTTCAAAAAGGGCAAGAAGGAGGACCCGGGTAACTATAGACCAGTCAGCCTCACCTCCATCCCTGGAAAGGTGATGGAACAACTTGTTCTTGGTGCTGTCTCTAGGCACATCAAGGATAGGGGGATCGTTAGGGGCACTCAGCATGGCTTCACCAAGGGGAAGTCATGCTCAACCAGCTTGATAGCCTTTTATGAGGATGTTACCCGGTGGATAGATGATGGTAAAGCTGTGGATGTGGTCTATCTCGATTTCAGTAAAGCGTTTGACACAGTGTCCCACAGCATCCTTGCAGCTAAACTGGGGAAGTGTGGTCTGGACGATCGGGTAGAGAGGTGGATTGTGAACTGGCTGAAGGGAAGAAGCCAGAGAGTGGTGGTCAATGGGACTGAGTCCAGTTGGAGGTCTGTGTCTAGTGGAGTCCCTCAAGGGTCGGTATTGGGACCAGTACTATTCAATATATTCATTAATGACTTGGATGAGGGAATAGAGTGCACTGTCAGCAAGTTCGCTGATGACACCAAACTGGGAGGAGTGGCTGACACACCGAAAGGCTGTGCTGCCATTCAGAGAGACCTGGACAGGCTGGAGAGTTGGGCGGGGAGTAATTTAATGAAATATAACAAGGGCAAGTGTAGAGTCCTGCATCTGGGCAAGAATAACCCCATGTACCAGTACAAGCTGGGGACAGAGCTATTGGAGAGCAGCGTAGGGGAAAGGGACCTGGGGGTCCTAGTGGACAACAGGATGACCATGAGCCAGCAGTGTGCCCTTGTGGCCAAGAAGGCCAGTGGCATCCTGGGGTGTATTAGAAGGGGTGTGGTCAGCAGGTCAAGAGAGGTTCTCCTCCCCCTCTACTCTGCCCTGGTGAGGCCGCATCTGGAATATTGTGTCCAGTTCGGGGCCCCTCAGTTCAAGAAGGACAGGGAACTGCTAGAGAGAGTCCAGCACAGAGCCATGAAGATGATTAAGGGGGTGGAACATCTCCCTTATGAGGAGAGGCTGAGGGAGCTGGGTCTCTTTAGCTTAGAGAAGAGGAGACTGAGGGGTGACCTCATTAATGTTTATAAACATGTAAAGGGCAAGTGTCATGAGGATGGAGCCAGGCTCTTCTCAGTGACATCCATTGACAGGACAAGGGGCAATGGGTGCAAGCTGGAACACAGGAGGTTCCACTTAAATATGAGGAAAAACTTCTTTACGGTGAGAGTGACTGAACACTGGAACAGGCTGCCCGGAGAGGTTGTGGAGTCTCCTTCTCTGGAGACATTCAAAACCCGCCTGGACGCGTTCCTGTGTGATATGATCTAGGCAATCCTGCTCCGGCAGGGGGATTGGACTAGATGATCTTTCGAGGTCCCTTCCAATCCCTAACATTCTGTGATTCTGTGATTCTGTGATAATGAAAACTGTCTTTTCTTGTTATATGTCAATAGGATTTTTTTTTGTATTATAATTTTGGCATTTCAAATTCAGAATTTTCTTCATATCTCCATGTTTGTATTTTAATAGGATGAGACTATCCAGCAGATTAGCACAAAAATGTCAACTTGTACTTTTCACCTTGTTATTTAAAAACTCTGATGAACCATATGATTTTGGCATTACTGTGGTGCTGTTGTTTCCCTACATAACCAAGACAGACAGATTGTGTTTAGGGCTGTTTGGAGTGTTTGACAAATACTAAAAGAAAATTGCTACGTAAGAAATGTATAAACACAGTCAAGCAATTTATTTCTCATTTTATAAGAAGCAATTTTATAAGAAAATATTTGCAGAATTAAGTGAATGGCTGCATTATATATGTTAGTAAACAGATCGAATTATTTACTTCTTTCTCCCTGTGATAAGCAACTTTGCACTTCCCTAGGTGTGACTTTATTGGTGTATGAATAATTCAGCTTTTTGAACTAATTTACCTCAAGGAGTGCTATCCAGCATTTTTTTATCTCTCTTTCCTGCTATGCTCTTTTTCATTTGCTCCTTACGAAGCAAATTGTTGAAATATGGACAAAAGGGAGATAAAGATTCCTCAAGGCACAGTGAGTGAAACAAAGGAATATTCATTTTGCAGCAGTTATTCTTGATTTATTCTTGACAGGTGTAATTGAATTAGATTTCTAGGGGAAATAACAAATTATGAGTACAGATGACAAGCACTTCTTGACAGTTTTCTGTAGCTTCAGCATACTGTATGAGTAATTCAGCAATATGTGAATGGACATTATATTACCGAATTCATTAGTCAGGGTTGACATCCATGCTTGTCAAATAGTCAAAATTCTGATTGAAGTTATAATAGTTAATATAAGCAATAGTTACATCATCATTCATGAAAATTCTGTGATGGAGTATCACAGAAAGAGCTGTAATCCAGTAGACCTGCACAAATATTTTGAATAGATCTACTTATTTGCTGTGAAATGAAAATTCAGGTCAACATGAGTGTATGCAAAAAAAAAGGTGGCTATCATTCATTTCTACCCAAAAGATAATGCTTAGATTTTCACATCATTTATTTTTATTTGGATGAGAAAAAAAACCAAGAGGCTTTTTTCAACATTTTAGTAATATATGTAACAAATCAGAGAGTCACTAAATCTCACAGAGCTATTATACTTAGTGAGGCCATTATATCATAGTATTAATACTCTAAGTGGAAATTAGAGTTCCACTGGTCATTTGCCTCCTCCTGTGATGTTAAAAATATGTACTTCAAGACATCTAAAATGTATTTGGACATCTAAAGTCGTAAACTGTTTTTCAGGCATGCTTTAGATAACAGCTGTATGAAGTAGTCTTCATTTCAGCATTAGTCTAATACTGTAATTTACATTGGAATAAACATGTTAGTTCAGTCACTGAATTTTAGCTATACTTCTGAGGAATAAGTTACCTTTTCTGGTGGCCATAATAAAATAGTGCCCTTCTTGTTTTTAATGCTCGTTGGAAAGATCATTTTTTAGGCTTGTCTGTTGTTCTTTTGTGGTATTCTGGAACAAAACTGACTTTATATAAAGAAATGTTCAGAATTCCTTAAATTCCAGAAGTCCCAGGACCTATGTTATATCTATCTATCTATCTATATCTGATGGCGACTAACTGTATATACTGATTTGGCATATATTATCTCATATTAAAAGTCAAATAATAACATTCTGCAGCACAGACTCTAAGGTCTTCGAACATGTTCACACATACATTTTACAATCCTTTCTGCGTACTTCAACTGCTTAGAAGCTGACCTTAGAGAAAGCCTTTGGGGTAAAATATGTGAATGTTAATAATCCCCTAAATACTTATTTACATTATAAACTCTTAAAGCTTCAAAGGAACTGTCACAGGCTCCTCTCCCAAACGATTCAGTCCCATGTCCATTCATCATTTGCCTTTATCATGCAAATTCTCAGAGAGAAAATTCCAGGTTAAATGAGAAACACTGGCACTTGGAACGAGTGGGCTTTTTCCAGTGAGTAGCACTCTTTACTTTCAGTCTATGTTGAAATAAGAGTAGCATTTCAATAATAATCTTACAGACTCTAGTTATGAAAAGCCATGAACTACATGTGAGTTGTGTAAAGTTAATATTATCAATATCAGTATGACACAGTCTTGCGAGGTGTTCCAATTAGGAGGGAACTTCAGAAATGCTTTGCACAGACTGGTAGGCAATCTCTGCAATGAAAAGTTTACAGTGCGTTCTAAATCACAAAACTACAAGTGAGCATAACAGATTGTAGCAGAAAAGTGGTGACAAAAAATTATGAGAGTTGCTGAAAACTCTTTGTCAGAATACTTTTCATTGAAAAGTGCTGTTTCAATCACAGTGTTAGTGTATGTGAGATTATGCCAACTGAGATGAAACTTGAGATGTCAGCATTTTCTAAATTAAACTTTTCATAAAAAGTTCAAGTAGTTATTGATTCTACAGAGTACTTTATTTTGGAATTTCTTTTATATTTTTGCATTCTTTATTATATTTATTTTATAATTTTAGTAATAGTAATGTATAGTACTTACTACTACTGCTAAATGACATAATGAATAGCTTAAATATGTTACTGACTTTTATGTTATCTTTTACATCTTCAACTCTTACTTAATTGAAACATCTATTTTTCTGGATTAAGATATCTGCTGTTCACAGAATGCCAGATCATTTCATTAGAACAGAAACAAGAGTTGTTCTACTCTAGAAAATAAGGTAAGATCTTCAGGTACTGACTGGAGAAATTGCTGTTTCAAACAGTTTATATCTCATTATAGAATAATTTTTCAGGATATTGAAAATGATGCCAGGTTCACAGTGGCTTTGCTGAATATTACATTGTCAAGAATTTGGACCCAAACATAAAAGGGACAAAGCTGTGGCAAAAGCACACACAAATTCTACTTATCTTCCTTTGCATATGTACAGATCCTAGGAAATCCTTGAGGTTCAGGTATCAGTTTCCTTTCAGAAACCTTTCAATAGAAAATAAATAAGGAAGAAAAAATTCTAAAGCAAGAACATTGCTGTATGTTCTCTCCTTATTGTCCCCTTTTCTCCAGACTCTCACACAGGAGAAGTGTACTAGGGTCATATTTTATTGTTTTAGTCCTGTATCTTAAAAAAGAAAAATACATTTAAAAACTCTTACAGATTTATCAGACATTTGAAAATTAAGAAATATTTTTTTAAAAGCCTGCATTATCCTAACTGTATCATGCACTGAATAAGAACTCATGATATTCTGTAAAAATCTCACAGAAATAGAAAACAGTCATATTATGCAACAAGAAATAAAAAGGAGTAGATTTGGTTTAACATTCTTCTAATTCACAAGGGATTTCCAAATGAAGACATAACTCATACAGTATATCTACTGAAAAAAACATTTTTAAAGGAAATTCTCAGAGATTTATAGTGAAACAAACTCATCCTAGAAAGACAGCTGTGATTTCAGCCTAAGTAAATTTAGTATGACGGGTTAAAAATAGAGATAAATAAATCAACCTACTCTGACTGCTTTTGATCTGCAAGCTCCTTACAAACATCTGCTCACAAAACTCACAGCATTTGGAGAATTCTTTAGAGTCTAGGTGTGTTACATGAGCACATGGATATGAATCTTACTTGCTATAGGCAACTCTCATAGCAGTGGATTAGCATAACCGTGCTAAAATTCCAGGCAGCAACAAAATAGTATGATAATTATTTTAAAAGACATTTTCTTTATTAAAAAGAAAAAAACATATCTAATGAAATACTATGATTTAGATGTTTGTTAGGGATATAAGGTTGATCCACTTCCAACTAATCTGAGAAAAAAAATGTACATCTTGTGACACCAGCAGTGTCATTGCAATGTGACCACTTTTTATGATTTCTGTACCCTGTAGTGTGCAATAACATTTGCTGTGCTTTAGAATTTGTTTTAACATCTTGTAGTCAGTGATTGCTGAGACAGAATTTTTTTTAACTTTTTTTTTCAGGTCTAAACTTATGTTACTTTTAGTTGAGCTAGAATACTTTATGGAAAATGAGTGATGGATAAGCTGAAATATGATTTGGGAAATGAAAACTGCAAAGGAAAGTTCAAAGCAATAAAGAGGTCTAAAAGGGAGAGGCAATATTATAAGAGCAAACAACACTGAACTGCAAACAGTTTTGAATAGAGCTCTGCAGAGCAGTAGCGTATATGCTGAAGTCCAATATCAAAGAAAAATATTGTGCTTCTGAGCACATTCAGTGTCTGACTTTGCCTGACTACTGAACGAAAACAAAAATGGACAGTTTTAGAATGTGCAAAGGCAACTGTACTGTGACATTTGAACGTATTGACCATTGTTCTTTTTGTGGGACACTACATTAGTGTTGACTAATGAGGCTTGTTGGTAAGTATCCTGTTAGTAACAAATATTTAGTGAAAGGAAATTATTCAGTTCTTCTGTACCTCTCTGTTCTCCGTTCATTTTGTCAAATTTGAATGCCTCTTAATTTAGCCCTGTCTCTCAAAAGAGCTGCCACAATCATTCTAAGTTTACTTTTCTGGTAGTACATCTGCATTCATCAGATTTCAGATACAGTGCATCCTACTGCCAATTGTTCTTAATATTGAAAAGTATTTTGAGGTCAATGAGCCATATTCTGTGTTGATGAGGCATGTTACCATGTTTGATGGGTAGATAAATATTTTTGTCATTGTATGTCAGTATGTGAAATACTATTTCTGAATATTTTAATTTCTTCATCTCTCCTGCAGCATGTATTTCCCCAGTAAATCAAGTTGTAACATTTGTTTTTATTTTAAGTGTTAAAACTAAAGATGTGAAAACAGATCTCATGCAAAGGATTCTACTAAAATTTCCCATTCCAATCAGAGCTCCAGCAGTGCAGTTAGTAGGGCAGCAGACAGAACAGTGACAGTGATGGAAAGCACTACAATGAGTGGAATTGGGAAAAGATCTAGAATCATGAGAAGCCCTGCTCCAGAATCAAGTAGAAGCTAGAGGAAAGGGGATACTACACTAGCTCTAAAGTTTAGAACGTGATGCTGGACTTGTAAGGAATATCCCTTCCCAACTGCTTTGTTGTTCTGTCACCTTTTTGCTAATGAAACCCGAAGAATGCTTGTTTAAGGCTCAAGGAGACCTGGACTGTCACATCAAGCTGACTCTCCACATAAGTGTTTGCTATATTGTCATTTACAGCATTAAACATTTTTTCAAGACTTCTCAGTGTGAGCAATTAATTTTGTCATCATATTCAGGTAATGGAATCATGAAGAGAAAATAACTTTTTTAAGAATTTTTAATTTATCTCATATGCTTTAGTCTGAAAAATATTGAGAATTCTTGGTAAAACCAGTTTTATGATGCAGTTGGTGACAAAATATCAGGATACATCATGAGAAAGTTAGCACATGCAAGAAGTCTCTGTCTTCATAGCCTGTAATTTAAAAATTCTTTCCACAGGACTTGGACTTGAGGTAATGATACTTGAATTGAATGTGGGCAAACTGACTGGAAAAAAACATTAACAGAAAAACTGTATACACACTTGTCAGCAGTGTGGCACAATGTCAGATTTGGACTCTTAAAGATTAACTATACAGAACAGTAATTGTTAAACAGTTCCACAATGTATTGATAACTTTGCCTACCTTACTTCACTGATTTTGAATCAATGTAATTATATAGCAACTATCAAATAGTGAATTTGGCTCTGGTTTTACAATTTTTTTTTCTCCAAGTCATTTTTTGGTTGGACTAATAATAACTAAATTAATTCAATTTTCAAGTGAAGTTACTATAAAAGAATAATTTGTAACTGATAAATATTTCTACCAGTGTTTCCAGCCTTGCAATGTCTGGGGTACACACAGTATCTGAGGTTCTGGTGTGCAAAGGTTTTAGCTAACAATTGACTTTCAGAATTAGCTGGCCTGTTGTTTAAGGTAAATTCTTAAATGAGTGTTAAAGCTTCCCAGTAAAACATACCCAGCTTTCAATATGCCTAGGTTCAGACAGTTTCTATAAATATGATAGTATTTATGAGTTCCAAAAGTTCAGCAATTCTCTTTCTTGGTCTATCTCTTAGTTATGTCTTTATTGTCCTTAGGAACACCGCTGCTCGAGTTCAACTTCAAGTTGTCAAAGCTGGGCAGCTTAGTTTAGCCAAATCTGTAACTGCTGTGTGTGAAGATGAATTTCCCTGTGCAGCCAGCTAGCTGGTTCTCTCCAGCACAGAGAATGCTCTGTCTGAGAACCAAGACTAGAAGACAACATGCGTGGGCTATGGACCTCAGGTGTGACCCCTCAGGTGGGCCTGTGGCCCCAATATGGGCCTGAAGCAATATGGCAATACAGATGCAGAAAAATTCATAACTGAACAGGAAAATATCAGGCAAACAGAATCTTTTACTGCAAAATCTTTTTTTTTTTCTTCCCGTGGAGGCTAGAGTCATATATCAGAAAATTTAAAATCACATAAAATGGAACATATTGAGTAAAATTTTAACAGATGTTGTGCATGAACAGTAGTTGATGGCTAGGGATAGCTTTTTTGTTCCAGATTGGTACATCCGTCCTCTACAGTAAAGTGTTGAAGATGATGTGTTGTGGAACTTAGTCTCCTACCTCTAAAAAGTATATAAGCAGTCTTTCAGGTAAAAGCCTTCAGCAGTTTATTCCTATGTAAGCACCTGCTGAATGAGCTTGTACATTCCTTCTTTGATTCATTATTTATATGGGTTATTTTGAGGCACTAACATTACTGGCTCAAGAGATTTTAATAATATACCATATTCACTTTCAAAATCAAGTTATGTTCTTACCAAGAAATCATTCTGCTATTCTCTTTGTAAAGGAAATTTATAAAATTCTGTGAGAACAGCTCAAAATACCACAGTGGGATGGCAGAATGAGGAGTTAATATGTCAAACTGTTGAGGAAGAAAAAGAGATTGGAGTATGGCTTTCTCATCATGTTCTTATTACAAGCTAACATATAACTTAAAAGGTGCAAAAAATAGTGTTACAGGCTTTTCAGAAATCCACTGCAAGCCAAATCTCTGCTGAAAAAAGAAAAGCAGTTTTGTACAACAGTATTTTTCTAGTTTTGGCAGACGTGTCCAGCATAACTGCAGCATGAAGACACAGAATACCTAGAGAAAATAAGTGACTTCCTGATTTTCATGGGGAAAAATACAGGTATTATAGGGCTCTTTAATCTAGAACAGAAAAGCGTAACAAGAATCAAAGCCTGGATGCTGAAGTCAGAAAAATTCAAATTAGAAGTAAAGCACAATTTATTTTAATAATGAGATTATTAACCTTGGTAACATGCAACAAAGTAAGTGATGGATTCTCTGTCTTCTGGTGTCTTTTAGTGAAGATTATATTTCCTGGAAGACAAGTATTAGCCAATGATCCTAATTCAAATGCAGATTATCAAGTTCAGTGGAGGTTATCTGAAATGTAATGGCCTGTGATATAAAATACAACACAACAGACTAGATGATGTAATGATGTATTCTGCCCTTGTATACTTTGAATCAATAAAATTAAAACTTTGAAAGAAGTGCAGATCCATGGTGATACTAATATTCTATATCCTATCCTTCTCTCATGAGCTTCCTAGAATATGGTATTTAAAATAACTGAGCTCCTTGTTCCAAATGTCATATAAAAAATTCTATTTTCACCTGAAATAAACAAAGAATAAGGGTAAAAATCTACTCCTACATTACTGGAAATGCTGATATTAATTACAATAAAGTCAGGACTTCAGCCCAAATGTCTAGTGCCCATGATTGAAAATAATACGAACCCTGAGGTTCTAACATTAGGGAAGGAATGAATTATGTGTTGTTTGAAAGATGTACTTCATCTAAGCATACATCTAAAAAAAAAAAGAAAATGATTACATTATATTTTTAAAATGTAGTATTGCTTAGTAAATTTATAGAATTAAACGGGCTGATTGAAAATCTTCGGCTGTCTGGACTTTACATACGTATGTATAGTATATGCACGATTCTGTTAGTTACAATCCAAGGAGATAATGATTAACAAAGGAATTCAACAAGATGTGTAACATCTCCAGGAAGGAGAAACTGGTAATGGTTATTGCTGTTAGGGAAAGTGTAAAGATGGAGAAAGATTAACAGCAGATTTTTTGAAGGATCAGCTGGGGTGATCTTGTTTGTTATTTCCATTGCAGATGCTGACACAGAAAATAGAAGAACTCTGATGACAAAGTCAAGAGATCCTGACAATACAGAAAAGAGTGGGTTATCATGCAGAAAGAAATTGATTACATGTATGACTGGAGAATGAAGAACAGAATAATTAACAATATTTTGAAAGGAAAAAAAAAGAGAGAAAAAAGACCTGAGGATAATGGCTGCAACTGGCAAGAGTAGAGGGTTGCGCTACTAGCACCACAAGAAAAAGAGATCTAATGAGTAAAATAGACAAATAACTTGTAAGCCTATCACAGAGAACACAAGATGAAGGCAGAAGGGAAGGCAGAGAGAGGAAGAGGCTAGAAATACATCAGAGAAATGAAAACACAGAATTACACAGAATCACAGAATGTTAGGAAATGGAAGGGACCTCGAAAGATCATCTAGTCCAATCCCCCTCCTGGGGCAGGATTACCTAGATCATGTCACACAGGAATGCGTCCAGGCGGGTTTTGAATGTCTCTCGAGAAGGAGACTCCACAACCTCTCTGGGCAGCCTGTTCCAGTGTTCGGTTACCCTCACCGTAAAGAAGTTTTTCCTCATATTTATGTGGAACCTCCTGTGTTCCAGCTTGCACCCATTGCCCCTTGTCCTGTCAAGGGATGTCACTGAGAAGAGCCTGGCTCCATCCTCATGACACTTGCCCTTTACATATTTATAAACATTAATGAGGTCACCCCTCAGTCTCCTCTTCTCCAAGCTAAAGAGACCCAGCTCCCTCAGCCTCTCCTCATAAGGGAGATGTTCCACCCCCTTAATCATCTTCGTGGCTCTGTGCTGGACTCTCTCTAGCAGTTCCCTGTCCTTCTTGAACTGAGGGGCCCAGAACTGGACACAATATTCCAGATGTGGCCTCACCAGGGCAGAGTAGAGGGGGAGGAGAACCTCTCTTGACCTACTAACCACACCCCTTCTAATACACCCCAGGATGCCATTGACCTTCTTGGCCACAAGGGCACACTGCTGGCTCATGGTCATCCTGCTGTCCACTAGGACCCCCAGGTCCCTTTCCCCTACGCTGCTCTCCAACAGGTCTGTCCCCAACTTATACTGGTACATGAGGTTGTTCTTGCCCAGATGCAGGACTCTACACTTGCCCTTGTTATATTTCATCAAATTTCTCCCCACCCAACTCTCCAGCCTGTCTAGGTCTCTCTGAAAGGCTGCACAGCCTTTTGGTGTGTCAGCCACTCCTCCCAGTTTGGTGTCATCAGCGAACTTGCTGACAGTGCACTCTATTCCCTCATCCAAGTCATTGAATAGTACTGGTCCCAGTACTGACCCTTGAGGGACTCCGCTAGACACAGGCCTCCAACTGGACTCTGTCACATTGACTTTCTTCTTTCCTTCAGCCAGTTCACAATCCACCTCACTACCCGATCATCCAGACCACACTTCCTCAGTTTAGCTGCGAGGATGCTGTGGGAGACTGTGTCAAATGCTTTACTGAAATCAAAATAGACCACATCCACAGCTTTACCATCATCTATCCACCGGGTTAAAACCAATTATTTAAATAAAGTGCTATGTAAGCAAGTGACTATGAACTGATTCTGAATATTTTTCCACAATGGATTAAGAAGAGTTTGCTAAACAACACAACAGGTAAATTCTGAAGCAGCACACAAACTGGACAAGATGTCTAAAAAGCTGAACTGATGGAGCCTTCTTAGTTATTAATGGGAATAGAAGATACAGTTTCTGTGAGTGACAAGGACTAAATTCATTCGACAAAGTGATACCTTCCGTTTCTGTGTTCCTGTGCTATTAGTATTACGCTAATGTTTCAGGAAGAGTGTTTGCTAGGCTGGAAAAAAGACACACTTCTTTTGAACAGTTCACCCTCTTGGGAGGACAAAAGAAGAATCTGGCAGGGTACAGCTGCAGTCAGTAACAAGGACCAGACTACTTCAGAACTTCCAGCTTTCATGAGTGAACACCATTTTGCTATGCTCAACTTGTAAGGCATTTTCTATTTTTTTTTTTCTATATTAAAAAAAATGTAAGCAACTTCAGATGTTCTTAATAAGAGCAGATGATTCTACGTACTGCATTCATGACATTGTTTAGATCCTGAAGTATAAAAAATGTATGAATCATTGAGAAAGCTCTGCCTGGAGTCCTTTTCAATTGACACTTAACCTCACCCAATATTCTTTGAAGACAAAGTCAAGTGAGGTGAAAATAAAACTTACCTTCACCTGTCCTTGAATCTAGTTAACTGTCATTAATACATAGCCTCCTGCATTCTGCTGGGCATCTGATATGCATGTCCTAAAGTTTCTTTGTTGAATTATATTTAAATCACTATCTAAAGTAGATCTATTAACATGAAATTTTATTGAAACATATATTGTGTACTGTAAAGTTTTAACAAAGCTGGCTTGTCAGTGTTTTGTAGATTCAGCTTTGTTGGCAATCTTCTTCTTTTCATACATTTTCATTTTCACCAAAGGTAATTAACCTCTCTGTGTGGTGACAGTTTTGAAAAATGTGAAGTTATTAATGACTATCCTGATTCTATTAGAAATGCAAAAGATCAAATTCGGTAAGAAATTTCAATCAGAACAGAAAAGGTAAGATGTTAAGCTTGACTTTCTTAGCATTTCCTCAAAATAGATACATAAAGAATTTGGAAGAACAGTAGCATAACCTTCATCAAAATTCTACAAGAACATTACTGTGTTTCTAGGACATGCTACAATACAAAACCTTGCAAATAAATACTTACAATCTGCTTAGGTATACGGGGAATATGTCTTGATTGCTGCCAGTTTCATTTAGCTAAAATCATTAAGATATCCTGCAAGAACATAGAAGAAAAAACTTATTTTAACACAATTCATATATACATGTATTTTTATTAGTAGAATTTTGATAGCAGTATTGCAATCAGCTGTTTTATTTTGCTGTGTTCGATATAACAAAACCCAGTAGACTGTTCTAGTCTGAAGTTGCCTCAAAAAGATGTATCTGACCAGAGAAGTGACAATGTTTATCTGTCTTATTCATTTTAGTGAATTCTGTACTTCTCTACATAAAGATCATGCTACCCAGCTGAGTTCAGGAAACACGCGTGAAGATGAGATAGGGGAACAACATTCACACCAACAACCCACAGATGGATTACAAAGCTTCAGGTTTACCATACTTCATTTACCATTTTAAATTCTGCTATGGGATAGAAGTGAGTTGCTAATGGAAAATTCGGTTAACTGTATAACGGGACAGTATACATAACTATATAATGGAAAATTTGGATAACTATATCATGACTTCTGGAACCTGAAGGCTCCTTTATCATTGTCTAACGCTGCATATCTCCTAGCAAATTAAAAACTGACTGATAGCTTCCTCCTCTGTTTAGACAGGATAGACAGAGCCCCCTGTAGATCAAATCCAGTTGGAGTTCCTACTCGTACCCCGTTTGCCATACTGCTACCCTCTCTTGATTAATTGATTCACTAATGTCAGTTAACAGTGCACTCAAAGCTTACAGCATTCTCAACCTATAAAGTTGTGCTCTTTTGTTTAGTATGTGGTATAATCTAAGCATGAAAAAATTAAGAAGCATTCAAACTGTATATTCTTTAATTCTGTACCCTCAAAAATGCAGCAATCAGTATGTTTTTCATTTGCAAGTAACAAAATAAAAATCAGCGGAAATATGCATCAGAATGATTTGAAATATTGCTAATTGTATTACTACTCCGTAAAACTTTCAGGCTAATCAAAGAAAATAGGCAGGAGGACAAACAGAAACAGTTTTAATTTTATAATAACCATTTTTGATAGGCAAGCAGGCAAACAGAAAAATAAGTATAATTCAGGAGCTTCAAAAACAAAAGGAAAGGATTCTAGGTATCTCAGACTAACTCTTCCATAAACAGTACTACATTTGGTAGACCAAAACATTTTTCAACATATTATCATCAAATCTTTTTAACTTTACAGATCATTAGGTACTGGATTTATACACTAATCAGCCTTCATCACAATATTTATGACCAACAGTTTTGAATCTAACAGTTCTCTCAAAAACTTGTTTGACCTGTCCAGAGAAGTGTATCAATAATGAGAAGTAAATTAAATAGTATTTTAAAAGTAATGAAGAGTGTAAAACCTTCTATAATTTTTGTGTGAAAATTGTTAATTAATACAATATTCTACATTTGGAGGAAGGAGCTGAAAGGAAAACATTCCTTTAAAAAGATTCAAATAGTATATGAAATATCAAGAATTTTAAAGACAAGTTACAATATCCTTCTTAAAGTTGTTAGGATTGTGATGACTACAATTTTTTATTACAGATATGTAGATAAAAGTCTCCAGTGACCTATTTAGTCCTAGGTCTATAACATTCAGATTCACACATACAACATGAAATGATTCCTGTAGTACTTTATGGAAGGGTGTTCCATTTTCTGTCCTTATGCTAGAATATAGTACGCCAACAGTAAATAGCTGGGTACATCAACACTGAATAGACCACATGGTAACAAGAGCTCTGAATTCTGAGCCCTCAAAGGTGCCACAAGAAAACTACCTCAGATCCTCCACACAGCTTTAATTCTCTTGCACAGTTCTACATTTCACAGAATCACAGAATCACAGAATCACAGAATCACAGAATCACAAAATGGTTTGAGTTGGAAGGGACCTTAAAGATCATCTAGTTCCAACCCCCCTGTCATTAGCAGGCATACATTCCACTAGACCAGGTTGCTCAAAGCTCCATCCAACCTGGCCTTGAACACTTGCAGGGAGGGGGCAAATAATACATTTATTATTATCAGTCATTCTTCTTACTATTATTATTGTTGTTATTGTCATCATTATCATCAATACAATTAGAGGAAAATGTATCATGCTGGACTCAATAGCTCAAGAGAGGCGAGGATGCTGCAGCTCCATGTCCCCAGGTCCAGCCAGTAGTGAGGGTGTGTTCCCAGCAGGTACGTACACACAGAGCACCCATATACACCACATATATACACACCCAGCCACACAGATCACAGACAGACACAGGGAGCACTCACATGAGCACAAAGAACACCAACAGCCCTCTCTGGCTGAGGGAGATGGAGGTCCACTAGTGACAGTATATATATAAACACACACATATATAACTTTATATAGTTAAAGGACCTTTTTTTTATTTTCTTCTCCATCTTACTATCTGCTGTGTTTTCATTCTTTCTTCCTTTCCTTCTTTCATTCCAGGTTCAAAAATGTTTAAATAAGCTGCCTAAGAAGACTTAAAAGCTGATCACCATTTTCATCAGTAATTACCTATCAAAATGTTTAGTATTATGATCATCAGGATGCGCAAAGAAGGCCAGCAAGAGATACAGAAAGTCAGAATATGAGACTCTGAAGAGCAGCAAAAGAGAAGAGAGAGTGACAGATTAAATACATAAACTAACTAATCTAAATAAAGGAGGCAATGTTGATGCAATAAAACTATCTTTTCGACATGCACTTGCATTCGATTAGGGACATCAATAAAAGGAAAGTGTTGCAAAAGGCCGAGAGATGCCTTGAGGTAAATAAAAATCCCAAATGTCATCTTCACAGATGAGACAATACTTCCAATATTATATACTTCTAATGGAAAGAAACTTTTCCTTGAAGTTGTGACCAACATGCTCCCTGTAAAGTCGAGTGTCAGGGGATTTTGAAAAGAGGGAAAGGTTGTATTAGCATCTTGGAATATGGCCTGGCTTGCTCTATGGTTTGCATTATGTTTGTAACTTCTTACAGCCCAACAAAGATAGTGGGTATATAGAAGACTTTTAACACATATTTCAGACATGATGATACGATAGTATAGGATATGTGGGCAAATATTGATTTATAATGATTAAAATAGCAAATTCTAATAAAGTAATCTTCTCTTGTAGCTTTGAAGCCAATGACTCAAACTTTACTGGGACTGTAATATTTAGTGAAGCTCAAAGAGTTATACAGGAAATGTAACACATGGAGTGTTAGTGCAGAAAATCCTACTCTTTTTTCTAAAAACATGTAGTACCTTTAGTCCAACAAAGCATCCACATTGTACTGTTTGACAGTAAACCCTTGGACCAGATCCCTACTTGTTGCAATCTAATAGAATTCAAATTCATACTGAGGCAAGGCATTTTATTGTTCTGCTCTACAAGTCATTAGTAGTAAACACTATGTAAATGAAAAAGAATAGGAAATAGCATAAGCCACAGGCCCAAGCAAAGGCCTACAAAATGCTTAGAGTCTGTGTATAAATCTGAATAAATAAATTAGCAAATCCTAAACTAAAATTGCTCACTTGCATTTCTAGAAGAAAACATTTTCGTGGGTAAAACTGAATAAATAATCAATGAACTTTAATAAGGAATGTCTACCATGGCTGGTCAAAAGACTACGAACAGCACATTGCCTGATAAACGACATATGGTTTTTGCATCCATCTCTTTCTCTTCTGACTATTTAAGAATTTTTGCTGACTGTCTTTGCAGAGCCAGGAAGGACATGGCCTGCATCTTCCCAGTTTTCATGTGATATTTTCTTAGATTTAGGGGCTGCCTTCCACAAAATAAAGATTTTCAGAATTTCTTTTTTTCCTTTTTTCATTGACTGGTGAAAGAAAACATACATTATTAACATATTAAGACAGTAAATGTATCAGAGTCACATCTTCAAATTTCACCTGTATTTCTTCTGTAAGTAAGGGCATAGCACAAGTGCTGCAAAGGTATTTGCCATCCATTGAAGCAGAATTTCTGGAGTCCCTTAAGCAGCCAGATGGATGGTAGGGGTTGAAGAAGGTGATAAAGGCCTGTCAGTCATCTGCAGTGTTTGCCTTCCCAGAGTGATTTCCCAAACAGCAAAGCATAGCAACTACAGGACTAATAACACCTATGGAGAGTAAAGAAGAACAGATGAAGTATTACAATATTTAGGAATACAAAAGTATTTACATCTTTTCAGCAGAGGTGCTACAAAGCCATTGAACAAGTATAAGACAACAGGCTAGAAAGACTATGATCTGGAAATATTCAAGGATATCTGAATCTGCAAACCAAACGCCAAATAAAAATATCAGCCCCAAAACTAGTTACTAAGATAGAAGATACAAACGTAGTTACTAAGATATAATGTACACACCTTTAAGAGTTTTCTACTGAGATATGTCTGTGCCAGAGCTAGGAAAGGGCTGCTGTAGATACAGGGCCTTTGTGAGGCAGAAGCTGTCTTTTTCCTATTAAGGTGGAGTAATGAAATGCTAACGTAATATATTTCCTACCTTCGGAGGTTTAAAAAGCCTATTGGAGGCTTAGCAAAATCAAGACAATGACTCATTACTTTCCAACTTTTAGTATGTTCTCTGATGTTCCCCCACTAAGATGACAGGAAATTTTGAAGAAAAAGATCTCTCATCTCCATCTCTCCTTTCCCAAATACAGCTCACAGGGCAGGCTTTACTGAACAAAAGCTCACTGAAGATACATGACAGATCCAGTGTATCACCATACCAGATTATTCTATCATATACATTTCAGATGTATATATTTAGAATCTGACCTTCTAGATACTTCTGGGAATGTGGACATTTCAACTATTTTGCTGTGTATTTCTACACTTTTATTTATTAACAGTTTTAGTGCTACTGAAAAAGGCTGGATTGACAGCCCCAGAGAAGAAAAACCTCCACAGAAAAGGGATAGGGTCAATAGATTTCTCTGCACTAGCTCAGCAGAGTGTTTTGGTACTAGAAAAGGAGGTCAATCCATTTGGCCATTTAGTTTTTATCCTTTCTGATCAAACTATCAAGTTTGCCAGTTAGCGCCAGTTGCACTCAATATGATCTATTATCTCCTTCCTAACATAAGCAGAGCTGCTCCACAAATCTGCTTCATGCAGGCAACCAAAACCAAATGTTCCATAGCATTTTAAAGTCACTTCTAGCCTTGACATTATTTGAATCGACAACCACGAAGAAAAGCTTCAAAATGCACTCATACGCAGTATACATATATAGGTAACATTCACTGAGAATGTTTTGGTGAATTCTGAACAGAATCTGTTGCATTACCCATTTAATGTTCATGAAACATTTCTGGAATCTGTAATACGTTAATAATAATTTATACTAAGTAATAATAAAAAGGATCTGTTTCACCCCATATGCACGATACAAGAGATGAAAGGGCTTGTGGGGATATACTATAAGACTGTGAAAAATATCGGCTTGAAGTGAAAGGCAAGGAACAATAAATAAGGACCTATCAGTCTGAATCATAACTTGTCTCTTACTATTAGACTTCCTACATACATCCTAATCACATATTACATACAGCTTGCTAGTATCAAGAGATACAAAATTCCACAAGAATTAATAGCAACAGAGTATAAAGGTGATGCCTTTTTATGAGGAAGGAAAAGATTATGCCTTGAGATTTTCTGTGAAATTAATTCCCTGGTATAGCACCCAGAGAAGGTCTTGAGCAGAAGAATGATAAAACTGACTTTTATGACTTATACGGATTGTATAAAAAAATTAAAACACAATCCACATTAAATTAAATTCAAACTTGAATGTGAGAGGTTTTGGGGAGGACAAGGTAAGACTGGCACACATATAAGGTGGGCATTTTTGTCAGGTATGTTTCTTTAGGGATTGTCAAAGATGTGAAATGGTCTTAAATTTATATTACATTTGCTATGTAATATAGCAAAACCAGTCGCTGTGCATCATCTGACTATTATATTCATACTGCCTTTCTAAAAATGGAAGATAAGATAAAGGTACAACATTTTTGGTGTGCACATACTGAAAGGTGTCAGAGAAGAAGAAACAGTTTTTAAACATATGGAGATTCAGCAGTAAATTTTGGGACTGCACACAAAAGCTTTAGTTATCATTTTAAAATAGTTTTTCTGCTAATACTTCCCATATGCCAATTTCATTCCAATCATAATGATTCTAATAAGTCAAATACAAAGCAAAATCCCAATAGAGAAGAGTCAGACACTTCTCGTTACTGATACAAGACTGTTTTAACTGTGGCAAAACTGTTCATGAAAGATAGAGTTGTCATATGCTCTTCAGTAATAGATAGTAGCTTCAGAAAATCTTAAGAATACATCTGAAATCTCATAATTAATTCTTAGTTAAGTCATCTACCTAACTGGAATTGAGTAGGAAAAAAAAAAGTGTACTTATTTGACTCTATTGGATGCACATGCCGGAAATTGAGTAAAAAATCTTGATACTTGATTTACAGCCCTGACCATCAAAAGAACTCTAAAATTTAAAACGTGCTTCAGCTTTTCATACTCCATCTATAAGCTATGTATTGTAGATATTGTGGCGGTCTTACAGTATAGCAATATCTATCACTGTACAGAGGTATCTGGACTACACATATAAGAACTTCAGGTAACAAAATATGTTACCAAAAGTTTTGTGTACCTTTCTTCATCTCGGAAACCATTCCCTTTCTAATATGAGGTCTTTATAATTCTTTTGCCCACTGTGGACTGTATTACAATTTGTCTTTCACTGTGAAGCAAGGAATATCACTGATATGGTTCAGAGTGAAAAGGAATATAAATACAACTCTACAAATGTTGACAGCTTGTTAAAAACTTAAAGAAAGGTTCAACAGCTTTTTATTGCGAAGAATTTTGAACAATTGGTAAAGGTTTGCACAAAGCATGAGGACCTTATCTCGAAGTTTCTACTACACTGATTTTCCACGAGTGAAAAGAATCCGTATAAGGAAAATACTACAAAAAAAAGTTTTGTAAACAATTCCATTATTTTTCCAATTTTTCAGTATGGATAACTCAGATGTAGCTTTGAAGTTCAAAAGGCCTATGTTCTACTTGGCCTTGGATTTCAGTCCATTTTAAGTGACTTCTCATTTATTTGTTCAAACCAATGAACAATCCCAAACTGACAGCATATGAAACTATGTCCTGGTTTGGCCTAAACCAGGCCAATTTTCCTTTCAGTGATTTTTACTTTCAGCTAAGTCTCCTCTAAGTAACTGCACTTTCTGAAACTAACTGCATGTTTGCAGACAGTGTCTGCTTCCAGGACTGATAACGCTCGAAGTTTGTAGTTATCGCTGAGGTACCGGTAGGGATGTTGTGCAGTAAGGCTCTTACTGTACTTATTCTTAGAGAAACCAAGGTCACTGCTGAATTCCTCACTGCTTACGAGTGAAGAGCCGAAGGGGGGTCGCAGCTGCAGCGGGGAGCAGACAGGGCAGGTGACCCAAAATTGACCAACGAGGGTATTCCATCCCACACACGTCATTCTCGGTATAAAGCGGGGGGATCACGGGGGTCTCGCTCTCTTTCTGCTATGGCCGGTGTCCAAGGAGGACTCCGACTGTTTTTCTGCTGCCCCCGATCCCGATCCGTGCATCCCTGAATCCAGCTCTCGACTGTCACTAGGCCCAGCCTGGGCCTTCCCGGAGCCTGCCCTGCAGTGCCGGTGGTGACGTGGCTGACTTCAGGGGAGCTCAATCTTGGTTTTGTATATATATTTGTATATATTTGATTATTTCTATTATTATTATTATACTCTTTTTCATTATTATAGTTTATTAAAACTGTTTTAACTTTCCAACCCGGAAGTCTCTCTCCCTTTTCCCTTTCCCTTTCCCTTTCCCTTTGGGGGGAGGGGGGGGGATAACAGAGGGCATCTGCCACAGGTTTGATAGCTAGCCCAGCTTTAAACCGTGACAGATTTATTGGCGCCCAACGTGGGGCTCGAAAGAAGCTCCGACAGGTTGCTCTGATAAGTCGAATCCCAGCTCCAGTGGGAGGAGACCCGGAGAGCTCAGCTGAGAGAGTATCGGAGTTCTTCCTTTGAGATTTACGAGGGGTTGGAAATTAAAACAGATAGCGAAGATGGTAATGTCATTTTTGATCGCTGTGCTATCTCGTCTCTTTATTAAGCCTTTTACAGAGTTAAGTGTAATAATACCTTACTTGTCGTTGTTTGTTAGTGTTTATGTGCAGTTTATCATTGCTGGGTACTGGTCAACATGCATTGTTTTGTTATGGCATTTCGTATGGATTTATGTCGTGATAAACTGGGTTGTTACTGCTCTGACCTCGGTAGCAGAGATTTTATCTGCGCACTCTGGGAGTCCTTTAGCTGATTCTGTTAATGATTATACTTCCAATTTTACTTTGGGAAATAGTACCTTCTCCTTTTCTGCCAAGGTGATTCCACTAGATTTTGCGAAATTAGGATGGTGCTGTCTAGGTGGCATGGTTTTATTTTCGTTTGCCCTGAATGTGTTTCTGGTGTGGTATGTGATTAGATGTCAGTGCAGCAACAGCGGGAGGTATCATGCTGCCCCTGTAACCAGGAGAAAACACCGAAAGAAATCAGCTAGTAAAGTGAAGGATGATGACTCAGAGCCTTCTAAGGCAGAGCCAGCACAGGACCCAGGTGAGGGCCCTTCTCAGGCAGAGTCAGGGCCTGACACAGAGGGGGGTTTCCTTGATTGTCTTTTTAAAGAAGACCCATTACACAAGAAGGACAAGAAAGGTCCTTCTAAAGCAGAACAATCACAGGAGGACTCGGACTCGGAAGTAGAGATAACCTACCACTCCTTATCCCTGAAAGAACTGCGAAATATAAGAAAAGATTTTAGTCGTTATGACAGTGAACCTATTATTACCTGGCTGCTCCGATGCTGGGATAATGGGGCAGATAGCATAGAATTGGATGGTAGAGAAGCCAGACAGTTGGGATCCCTGTCCAGAGATGGTGGTATTGATAAGATGCTTCCAAGAAGGTCAAACACTATCAGTCTCTGGAGGCGACTCTTGTCAGCTGTAAAGAGCAGGTATCCCTATAAAGATGATGTTATGAGCCACCTAAGCAAATGGACCACTATAGAAAAAGGTATTAACTACCTTAGAGAACTAGCTGTGCAAGAGAACATTTATAAACACCCTCAGGACATTGTAGATCCTGTAAATCCTGATGAAGTGGAATGCAACCGATCCATGTTCCGGAAGGTTGTGAAGAGTGCTCCACCTACACATACCCATACATTGTCAATATTAGTCTGGGGAGAAGATGCTATGGCACGACCTAGTGTGGGTGAAATGGCTAACTATATGCGACAGTATGAAGATAGTATTTCTTCCCCACTGCAGGCCCATGTCTCGGCTGTGGAAAAACTGACTAAGGAGAACAAGGACTCATTTAAACAACTGTCAGACAAACTGTCCAGGATCGAGAATAAACTTGACTCTCTACCTACACAGGCACACGTTGCAGCCTTTAGGAGGAAACGCCCTCCTATTGGACCGGCTCAAAGGAAACGGGACACGTCACGAGGTATCCTGTGGTTTATTCTGCGTGATTATGGGGAGGACATGAACAGATGGCATGGACAACCTACCAGTACCCTACAGGCACGAGTACGTGAGTTGCAAGCTAACAGAAATACCAGTGAGAATTTTCCTAGGAGGATGGCTGCTCCAGTTACCAATGAGCAGGACTCCAGTCACGGTAGATGGGCGTCAAATCCCTTTTTTCCAAGAGTGAATAGGGGAAATGAAGGTCCAGTCCCCGTGAGCTGCACGAATCCATTCTTTAATTAGAGGGGCCCTGCCTCCAGCCAGGAGGAGGAGAGGGACAACCGAGTTTATTGGACTGTGTGAATTCGATGGCCTGGCACATCAAAACCACAAAAGTATCGAGCCCTGGTAGACACTGGTGCACAGTGCACCCTATTGCCATCGGATCATAAAGGGACAGAATCTATCAGTATTTTGGGAATAACAGGGGGATCTCAAGAGTTATCTGTATTGGAGGCTGAAGTGAGCCTAACTGAAAACGAATGGAAAAAGCACCCCATTGTGACTGGCCCAGATGCTCCATGCATCCTTGGCATAGACTACCTTAAGAAAGGGTATTTTAAGGACCCAAAAGGGTATAGATGGGCCTTTGGTGTAGCAGCTGTAGAGACTGAGGACATTAAACAGCTGTCTACCTTGCCTGGCCTCTTAGAGGATCCTTCTGTTGTGGGGTTGCTGAAAGTTGAAGAACAACAGGTGCCAATTGCTACTACCATGGTGCACCGACGACAATATCGCACCAATTGAGACTCCCTGATCCCCATTCATAAACTGATTAGACAATTAGAAAATCAAGGAGTGATTAGCAAGACTCGCTCACCCTTTAATAGTCCTATATGGCCAGTGCAAAAGTCTAATGGAGAATGGAGATTAACTGTGGACTATCGTGGCCTAAATGAAGTTACACCACCTCTGAGTGCTGCTGTGCCAGACATGCTAGAACTTCAATACGAACTGGAGTCAAAGGCAGCCAAGTGGTACGCCACTATAGACATTGCTAATGCATTTTTCTCTATTCCCTTGGCACCAAAGTGCAGGCCACAGTTTGCTTTTACCTGGAGAGGTATCCAGTACACCTGGAATCGACTGCCCCAGGGGTGGAAACACAGTCCTACTATTTGCCACGGACTGATCCAGACTACACTAGAAAAGGGTGGAGCTCCAGAACATTTGCAATATATTGATGACATCATTGTATGGGGTGATACAGCAGCAGAAGTCTTTGACAAAGGGGAGAAAATAATCCAAATTCTTCTGAAAGCTGGTTTTGTCATAAAAAGAGGCAAGGTAAAGGGGCCTGCCCGGGAGATTCAGTTTTTAGGGATTAAATGGCAAGATGGGCGTCGCCAGATCCCGATAGAGGTGATCAACAAAATAACAGCTATGTCCGCACCAACTAACAAAAAGGAAACACAAGCCTTCTTAGGCGTTGTGGGTTTCTGGAGAATGCATATTCCAGATTACAGCCAGATTGTACGCCCTCTTTATCAAGTGACCAGAAAGAAAAGTGACTTTCAGTGGGGCCCTGAACAACAACAGGCTTTTGAACAGATTAAACAAGAGATTGTGCATGCAGTAGCCCTTGGACCAGTCTGTATGGGACAAGATGTTAAAAATGTGCTCTACACCACAGCTGGGGACAATGGTCCTACCTGAAGCCTCTGGCAGAAAGTGCCAGGGGAGACTCGAGGTCGACCCCTAGGATTTTGGAGTCGAGGATACAAGGTCTCCGAGGCCAATTACACTCCAACTGAAAAAGAGATACTGGCAGCATATGAAGGAGTTAGAGCTGCCTCAGAGGTAATTGGTACTGAGGCACAGCTGCTCCTGGCACCCCGATTACCAGTACTAGGCTGGATGTTCAAGGGTAAGGTTCCTACTACTCATCACGCAACTGATGCTACATGGAGTAAATGGATTGCATTAATTACACAGAGGGCTCAAATAGGAAACCCTAATCGCCCAGGAATCTTAGAAGTGATCATGGACTGGCCAGAAGGCAAAGACTTCGGAATGCCACCAGAAAAGGAGGTGATACGTGCTGAAGAAACCCCACCATATAATGAACAACCAGAGGATGAGAAGCAGTATGCCCTGTTCACCGATGGATCCTGCTGTCTTGTAGGAAAGCATCGGAAGTGGAAAGCTGCTGTATGGAGTCCTATACGACGAGTCACAGAAGCCACAGAAGGACAAGGTGAATCAAGTCAATTTGCAGAGGTAAAAGCCATCCAGCTGGCTTTAGACATTGCTGAACGAGAAAAGTGGCCAAGGCTGTATCTTTATACTGACTCATGGATGGTGGCAAATGCCTTGTGGGGGTGGTTAAAGCAGTGGAAGCGAAGCAACTGGCAGCGTAAAGGTAAACCTATTTGGGCTGCTGAACTGTGGCAAGATATTGCTGCTCGGCTAAGGAAACTAGTTGTGAAGGTACGTCATGTAGATGCTCACGTACCTAAAAGTCAGGCAACTGAGGAACATCGAAACAACCAACAAGCGGATCAAGCTGCTAAAGTGTTCCAAATAGATTTGGACTGGGAACATAAAGGTGAACTATTTTTAGCTCGGTGGGCTCATGACACTTCAGGTCATCAAGGGAGAGATGCAACATATAGATGGGCTCGTGACCGAGGGGTGGACTTAACTATGGACTCTATTGCACAGGTTATCCATGATTGTGAAACATGCGCCGCAATTAAGCAAGCCAAACGGTTAAAACTTTTGTGGTATGGGGGGCGGTGGTTGAAATATAAATATGGGGAGGCCTGGCAAATTGACTACATCACACTCCCTCAAACCCGCCAGGGTAAACGTTATGTGCTTACCGTGGTGGAGGTGACCACCGGATGGCTGGAAACATACTCCGTGCCCCATGCCACTGCCCGGAACACTATTCTGGGCCTTGAAAAGCAAATCTTGTGGCGACATGGCACACCAGAGAGAATTGAATTGGACAATGGGACTCATTTCAAAAACAGTCTCATAGACAACTGGGCCAAAGAGCATGGCATCGAATGGGTATATCACATCCCCTATCATGCACCAGCATCTGGGAAAATTGAACGGTATAATGGGCTGTTAAAAACTACCCTAAAAGCAATGGGGGGTGGAACTTTTAAAAACTGGGATAAGCATTTGGCACAAGCTACCTGGCTAGTTAACACCAGAGGATCTATCAACCGAGCTGGCCCTGCTCAGTCAGATCTTTTACATACAGTAGAAGGGGATAAAGTCCCTGTGGTGCATGAAAGGAATCTGTTGGGAAAAACTGTTTGGGTTCTTCCTGCTACGGGCAAAGGTAAACCCATTCATGGGATTGCTTTTGCTCAAGGACCTGGATGTACTTGGTGGGTGATGCTGCAGGATGGTGGAGTCCGATGTGTCCCTGAAGGGGATCTGATCTTGGGTGAGAATACTTAATTCTGAACTGCATGATGTTAATTGCTGCATAATACTAAGAGTGTTCATAAGTGTCTTTCAGGTTGAAGCAGTGGTGATGAGACCGGAGCTAGCTGCAAGTGGCATCCAGTAACCTCCTCGAGACTGACATCTTTAACCTGCAACCCGTGGGCACGAATTGTGACAAAGCTCATACCATCTCTCCTACCCTGGGAGACTCCTAGCCAGATGGAAACCCACAATCCTGAACTAAATGAACTTGATGAACTTTTTTGTATAGAGATGAATCATAAACTAATGTTATCTGTATATATTTTAAAATGAAAAGATAGTGGTGATCTGAGTATGACGTGAATGGTATGGAATAAGGGGTGGAATGTCCTGGTTTGGCCTAAACCAGGCCGATTTTCCTTTCAGTGATTTTTGCTTTCAGCTAAGTCTCCTCTAAGTAACTGCACTTTCTGAAGCTAACTGCATGTTTTGCAGATAGCGTCTGCTTCCAGGACTACGCTCGAAGTTTGTAGTTATCGCTGAAGTACCGGTAGGGATGTTGTGCAGTAAGGCTCTTACTGTACTTATTCTTAGAGAAACCAAGGTCACTGCTGAATTCCTCACTGCTTACAAGTGAAGAGCCGAAGGGGGGTCGCAGCTGCAGCGGGGAGCAGACAGGGCAGGTGACCCAAAATTGACCAACGAGGGTATTCCATCCCACACACGTCATTCTCGGTATAAAGCGGGGGGATCACGAGGGTCTCACTCTCTTTCTGCTATGGCCAGTGTCCAAGGAGGACTCCGTCTGTTTTCCTGCTGCCTCCGATCCCGATCCGTGCATCCCTGAATCCAGCTCTCGACTGTCGCTAGGCCCAGCCTGGGCCTTCCCGGAGCCTGCCCTGCAGTGCCGGTGGTGACGTGGCTAACTTCAGGGGAGCTCAATCTTGGTTTTGTATATATATTTGTATATATTTGATTATTTCTATTATTATTATTATTATACTCTTTTTCATTATTATAGTTTATTAAAACTGTTTTAACTTTCCAACCCGGAAGTCTCTCTCCCTTTTCCCTTTCCCTTTCCCTTTCCCTTTGGGGGGAGGGGGGGGGATAACAGAGGGCATCTGCCACAGGTTTAATAGCTGGCCCAGCTTTAAACCGTGACAAACTATTATGTGTATTTTCTGGTATAGTAAGCAGCTATGTCCATACAATCTTGGTCATAAACAGGATTCAGCTTAGATAAAATTCCTTTTTAAATTCTGACCATATATTTTCCTTTAGCAGAGCAACAGCCTCAACTTATTCCAATGACTTAGAAGATCCTCAGAAGAATGTGTTTGTAGGCAAATAATACGTTTTTTAAGAAAGTATATGTTAGCCATGCAATCATTCATTCTCAAATGAGAGAAGGTTTCAAGAAGGTCATGAAATGACTGCTGTGATGGTTGCAATCACGCTACAAACCCTGACATTACGAGTATCCCATTACATAGCTGCTAAGAACAGTTGAAATCTCTATGGGTAGTATGCTATTAATCACTCTGACTTCTGTCCCCAGCAACTTCTTCTTGACTGGGATATTAAGAGAAATAAGTTTGTGTCACTGCAGGAACATAAAACAAAATGAATGCATGTAATAATGCAAAACAATGAAAGAAGTAACATTTTCAATTATTGAAATAAGTGCTAATTCTGTGAAAGCTTCTCCGTATGCACATCTCTTCTACAGTTGTATTAACACTGCAAGAATATGAGTATATGAGCATGAGAATATGAATTTTTTGTTTTATTGTAATTGCCTAAGTGTGTGCAATTTTGTCCCTCCTTTTTTGCTTGAGACATTGGTTATAAGGGTGGGCAAATGCCACAAGTAATTCAGCTCCTCTTATCTACCTGCAATCAAGCCTTCTGTTGCCTCTCCTTTTTATTTATATCATGTTGATATGTAGCGGTTATTTTTTTCTGATTATCCAATCATTTTTCTATCCATGCAGGGAGTATTTTCTAATGTCTCTGGTATTTAAAGTCTTCCCTTCATTCCGGAGATAAAACATCAGCAACTGGTAGATCTTTTACCTCAAGATCATGGTATATTTCCAACTTGTTGGTTCTTTATCCTTGGGTACGTGATGGAAACACTTTTGGATCTAAACCGTGAAGATGAATACAAGAACTGTGGTTTTGAATATATTTGGTGATTCATATGTCACCCACTACTTTTATTATTCTAGAGCAAGCCATAATGGACCTGAGTGTATGAGAGATTGACTCTAAGAAGAACAGTCATATTTCTGTCCTCCCAGCCACACCTTTACCCTCTGAGTTTTAAGATGCCCTGTCTTCACACAAAACAAAACTCAAGTAGAGAATATATTTCAAGTATCTTCTTATTATTGGTATTGGTATTATTATCCTCTAATTATCTTACCAAATGACATTGGTAATGTCAGTTTTGGTGAAGTGATGTACAGTTGCTATCTTTGGGAAAAAATATAAAACAAAAATACCTTCACCTGTTGTTCCTTCTGAGCCCTTTTGATTAGATATCTGTTTTAAAGCATAGGCCGTATTTTTAGTTCTTTACAAAGTCCCTGAAACTTTTAGCTATTTCATAAAATAGTTGAGTGGACAGTCATGAAAAATTTGGTCCTTTCAGGTAATGACCAATTTCACCACATCACTAGCAGATGTGGATCTTTCTATGTGCAGCTTCCTCTGGAGATTTTTTAAAGAATATCCAATTCAACAAGCCATTTGTCTGGAATTGTTGCTGTCCTTGGCTTTGTTCATGGTTCCTGTATTTGCTTTATATTCCACTGAATTCTCGAGTTCTCTGCAATACACTGGTAGTCTGTGACAAACTCTGTTCTCACATATAATTCAAAAGATAAAATAGTAAAAGGGGAAATTGGATAGAGTCACTCGTCTGTGCTTGGATTCTGTAGGATTTACTGTTTCAACTGTTTTCTCAGCCATGTCTCAGTCAGAAGGGTATATTACATCTACCCTTGGTTCAGCAGCTGCTCCTTAATGTGTCACTAGCGTGCCATTCATAAACAGAAAATTTCATGAACCTCGTAGTGCAGGATCTGGCTGCAGTTCAGAGGAAAGAAAACATGCCTTTCCTACTAACTATAAGGATGCAGGAACATTTGACTCCCAAGCACTAATGAGAAAAAAGATCAAGTCCTATGTAAGTGAAAAATGGAATAAAAAGTTGTAATTATTGCAGGTGATCAGAGTTACATCCACTAATTTGCAATTAGAAACCTCTTTCACATTTTTCCCCATGAGCCCCACTGAACATCTCATTTTGAATATATTTTTTCATAGAAACAAGGTTTTCATAAATCATGCATTTTCAAAGGTAGATATAGCTATTTAAATCACCCAGACTAATTTCCTCTTAACCAAAGTCATAAAATATCACCTTGTATTTTATACATTGAACTGATAGTTTTTCTTTCCTTTATGGTGTTTTGATAGCCTCCTCATCTAAACCTCACACAAAGCACCTTGTAAAGATGCTTTTAATGTGTAGATTATCCCACTCACCTGTTTTTCTCATTAGTTAAGTTCTTCTTAAAAGTTGATTTTTTCATAAAGCAATTTTTGTAATTACATTTTTAAAAAGTCACAAATATCATTGAATCAGTAATTATTTGTAGATTGCTCACTCCATTTTTATGCTCAGGCAGAGCAGAGGATCTTGTAACAGACTATATTTCTAAGTATTATTCAGGAATCAGTCAAGAATGGCAGAATATTTCCAAAATATTTGTGCACATCACTTCAGAGAATGTTGCATCAAGTCATGTGAAAACAAGCTTTCCTCTGGGGCATCAGAACTACCTACTTAGGACCTGATCCAAGATTCATAGAAGACAATAGGATTTTTCTACCAGTCTCTGTGGGCTTGGGATCTTTCTCTTCCTATAAAAAATGAAGTTTGTACCCTGCATGAAAGGTAAGGCTCAGTAAGTGGACCAAATGAGGAACATTCAGCTTTAACACTGAATATTAAATATCTCGGTTTAGCCAATATGTTTTCTACTTGGATAGCCAATTAGAGATGCATACACATTTTATAACATAAACACCCTGATTTCTTTCTCTACATCCTTATCCTCAGCTTCTCTTGACAAAAAACTCTCTTGAGAAACAAACAGCAAAGGTATCTGTTCCAGAAGCATGTGTATAAATAGTTTTTCAAAGAGGAATCACTAAATGAAGCTGATTGAAACAGTCAACATTTGGAGCATAGCAGTTGAGTCCCTGTTGTTTTAGCTGAGGTTTTCTTGCCAGTAATGTGAAAACAAAAATTCTTATATCTGGCTAGGTTAAGCAGGGAATACTTGCTCTTCACTACGGTCCCATATGACTTAAGCATCTCTACTGAAATTTGTACAGAATGAGTATTGTCCTGAAAATTCATTGGTTTGGACTTTCAAAATATTCCACTTTTTGTTTCTATGTTATAAAAAAGACTAACTGGACAAAGAAAATATAGTTCTTGAATCACTATTCTGGGTTGACTTTAAAGAAAAGTTATAGAGCTTGTGAAAGCTGTGTTTACATTTAGCTAAATCCTCATGATACTGTTTATTGATCATTCATTTAGTTTCCATTTTTTCCATTCTCTTCTTAAACCCAGGTACTCTTTATGAAGCTATGCATCAAAATACACTCCAGCAAGTTCAGACACAGGGTCTTTACTTGTATATTTGTTTCACATTTTGTCCCTGTGAAATTCATGAAGATTGTTAGTTATTACCACTTGGTGATGGGAAAATTAACAATTCCAACATTATATATTATCTGTGAGACATTACAACAGTACATTTTACAAAATGCTTCTCACATAAATGACTATAATGTTACCTGTTTCACTGGTATATGTAGATCACTTCCCATTATTGCAAATCTATGATGCCTCTATCTAAAACTGTAGAAAATGTGATCTATTTTTTTTGCAAAAGAGCATGCAATCCCATAATTGCAGGACTTCTTTTTTTAATGCGTGGGGGGAAAGTGCATTAATCAATGTAATTTTTACTACATACAGCAGCTGAGAAATATACTGAAGTGTAACATTACTGCAAAAATACAATATGTAGCCCAACAATAACTCTGGCTTGGAAAGGTAGGGGTTATGCAGGTTCAGCTGCTCCCTCCATACAAAATATAGGCAACAAGAAATCTGGACGCAAAGTAATGATATTACCTCAAGTGTCCTCAAAGCATATTTCGAGTGACACAGACTGAACATACAGCGTGGACAGAAATTTCCTTTTGCCAGCACCTGAGCTGGGCGCACATTGTATTACATATTAAACTCATTCCCCAAGACAGAGTTTCTGTTGCTGTCAAGTATATTTCCGAAGCTACAAAACTCAATCACTGTTTCCTAATATTTGTCTATGTAGTAGCTGAGGGCAGATGAGGTATACAACAAAAAGGAACAAATCATAATTCCTCCTCATTGCTGTAAACGCACACAAGACATATAACCCGAGTGTATAACAAGCCTGTTTGACGTGAGGGGATGAAAGATATTCAAAACCTGAAGGTTTAAAAGTGACAGTAATGACTAGTCAATCTGATTAGAGATTTTGAAAATATACTAATTTTTTAAGGTAAAGTTTAAGCTAGGTTGGGGGAAAAAAATTCCTCAGACGTATAAATATGAGCACTTCACTGATACTTTTTTGAAATATTGCAGTTTCTGTTAGTGGAATAAAGTTCATCAGATCTGTTTGATTGGAAATGACATTATTCAAACGAAAATACTTGCTAAAAAAAAGTATTTTTTTGCTAAAAAGAATTTAAATATTTGCTGAAACCCAACTCTAAAGTGCTCTTGGATTTAGACACCAAAATTATTACCAAAAACAAGAAAGCTTTTATTTGATTAGTTTATAGGAAGAGAGAATAAAGTTGTCTATTTGTAAAATGAGAAACTGTTAAAACAATTAGAACATTTACTAAATTTCTAAAAGCAATGTATTTCTGTGGGATTTAGAACACTTTCATATTTAACAAATGATTATCACAAAAAAGTGCATTCATTTTACCATCTCTATAATGAAGTATTCAACAAAATAATAGCAACTGAGAAGCATACTTAATCACATCAGAAATAAAGATGTCATTATTAAAAATATTCTTTTAACACACATTTTTCCAGAAATTATTTTTTTATGCCTGTGAGACCAAGCTTCATCTGGAAAAATGGACAAAGCTTCATGGAAAACACCTGAGCTAAGGTAATGTACCTCAACTGAGCTTCCACAAGTCAACAGAATAAAATCATTATTTCCACTTTTACTGTACCATAGCAGCATTGCAGATTTGATTTTTTTCTGAAACTCCTGTACCCATTCTACTTATCATTCTTTTCCTTCTCACTTCTCAATATGTACCTTCAAATTAGAGTATTTCTTTGTAATTTGGTTCAAAATTCTTCAGCTGCTTACAATTGTTTTGCAGGTGCCACTAATAGATAATTATACCCCGAGGGTTCTGGGTCTAATTGCACTGACTCATTTATCACATACAATTACATCTATTCCAAATTAAAAATATTTTGTATTCCTGATAGATATGTGAATAGCACCATTACATCAATTCCAAACTAAAATTCTGGTTAAAAGCCGTAATAATACAAAACTCATACAGGATGCAAACCCGCACCGTTTTCTCTACAGTGTTTGTACTAAATGAGACTCATTCAGTTCCCTGCTTTTCTTAAAAAACAAACAAGAAAAAGACTGTTTTGTTTTTTCTTTTTTTTTTATGAGAGAATAAAACAATTAACATAATGGTCAAATGCTATTTCCCTTACTCATTACTACACAGCAGCCAATGAATATTTTAGTACATAGGTTAGACTACGTTTATTGCTTCAAGCCTCTGTGTGGGTTTACCACCAGTGGGGATGTGATTCAAAACCACATTTCCTCACCAGGTTCACTTTTCCATAGCATGGAGTGGTTATTTTATTCTGCCTTCACACAGAATTATTAATTCCACCCTATCCTGGAAACAAGGATGCAGGGCAAATATGCTGCATCCTCAGCCCCTCACTGTAGTCTGTGATTAAAGAGAACATCTCCCTTTTGCTCTCTTTCTCTACCCTGATGAAGTAATAGACAATACTTGGAGAATTTTTGCCTCCAAAGTGTTTTCTTTATTTCCTGTGTTTACTTAAACTGAACAGACTACATTTGGAATAGAATATTGTATCTTTCCTAGGAAAATACACCTAAGAAAGAACACATCCATATTCATCTGCAGGCATTCCTATTGCAATTCCAGTACAAGAGGCATGGTCCCATCACAAAACTCAGTGTTTTATCTAACTAAGTATTCTAGAGTTTTCCTCAGGTAAGACTTTCCTTCTTTCTAAACAATTTCCACAGTACTGAGGAAGCAACTGTCGTCCGAAACGGTTGTACATGTACTTCTGTTCTTAGGGGTACAAAGATAAAAGAAAATGGAAACAGAGATCTTGAAGTAAATACTGAAATGTAAAAGAGAGAAGAGGAGCTGGCTTATTACTAGGTAATACGTTACCCATATATTTTATCCCTTCTTTTATAATGTCTCTGAAACATAGTTTTTGACGTGAGTTTAAAAAAGCTAGGGAAGATTTAAGAACAAACAGAGCAAACATATCAAAAACTCTTCAAATATATCAAAAGAATCCCACAAGCAAGACTGTGGATCCTTTAGACCACCAGGGTGCAATTAAACAGGATCAAAAGTCTGCAGGGAAAGGTTTACTGGCATGGGTCTGTACCAGAGAGGACGGTACTATCCTCAGATTAGTCTATACAGGTAATGACAGTAAAACCACTACAGAGATAAAGGGATCAAAAAGAGTTGATGGAACAACTTCAGAAATACAATTGAAATCAATCAAAAGGACCAGATTGTGTTCACCTGAGAGCTCAGTGGAAGCTAGAGTATGGAGTAGCCATCTTAGTAATATACACATGCCTCATACTCATCCTGAGAAAGAACTAAAATAAAAACTGGCTTAATACTCTGAGCTTTGTCAAGAAAGATTTTAAGGATGAATCTAGGAATTTCAGAAAAAAACTGCACTACTTCACAGGCCTAAACACTTTAAAGGTTCTGTAATTTGTACTGTTCATTGGGAATCACATTGCAGATTGCTAAATTTTATAAATTAGTAAGTGGAACTGAAAGAAAAAAAACACGAGCATGAAAAACAATGTTTCCCCTCCATTAAAGTAAATTAAGTTTTAATTCTTTCCTGTCTGTTTCAGTCAGGAAAATCTGAAGGAAAAGCATATCAACATAGTGAAAAAATATACTGCATCACATAATTATTGACGAGTGGTTTGACAATATAAATTCAAAAGGAAGGTTGTATTTTTTCTAAAAACAGAAACCATTCTTAATTATAGAGATATATCATACTTATACATTGCTATGTAAAATTAGAGGCTGTTCTCTAAAAAGGACTAAACCTCCAAAGCCTTTCTATTAGAGATCTTTCTAAGAAATAACATGGAAGCTTTCAAAATTTTGTTGCATACATACAATGCTTAGCCAAATTTTCTCAAGGTAACAATATAAACTGCATAGACTACTGAGATGACTAACTGCAACAAAAAGAAAGCAGACCAAGTTTTTGATAGCCTGTTATGTTGTGGTGCAAGCAAAATATGCACTAAGGGATTATTACAGTTAGAAAGGCAAGGAAGTGAATGGTGTTTGGGTTTTTTTTCAAACTTATGTATGAAACAGTTTCCAGATCTAGCTGTCTAGATGTTCTATTAAACAGACTTGTAAAAGTCTTGTTGACCATGTCACTTTGTCGTGTGAATATTATAGACATTTCCTTACTAACGGTAAGGGGATATAATGGAAATTATTTTAATTTTTTTTTAAATCCTTTACAATATTAAATATGTTAACCACAGACTAGGATTGACCTTGTGTTTGAAATTTTTGAGACAATCTGCAAAACTGGTTAGTCTTGGACATAAAAATACAGAGACACAAAAGTATTGAAATGTAGCCAGTTTTATTCCACTGAGATACTGGAATATTAGAATATACTGGTATATAAGCAGTTTTCATCTTTCAAAGCAAATACTGCAGTCAGCTACAGAGGAACTCAGTAGAATGTCATGGAAAGTTTTGTGCATGGGCTTAATAATTAAATGCTATTTATTCATTGAAGATTCATTTATGCACACCACCAACTTCAAGGTGAAATTTCCTTACTTCTGTTCGGAAAATATTTCAGTGGTGGAATTTGAATTTCCATTAATTATAACAAGGGCTGTCAGCTGGCAACTTCACTCTTGGTGATATGATACTCTGTGAAATCTAAATCCACTTCAGATTATTCAGAGAAGATCAGTAAATACCCTGGCAGCTAGCCCATGTTGAGCTCCACGTTGTCGCAGCTGCCCTGTTAGCAGGGCACGTCCACCTGAGCAGTAGTCAAACTTTGGTTGTAGTTTAAACACCCTCTAAGACGATGCCTCAGGAGAAAACGAGGAGTTGAAAGCTCCACCAGAGATTGGATCTTCACAATTGTGGAAGACAAATCATGGAAGTGCAAACAGCATTTCTTGCATAGCTGAAAGAAACAGGCACTAGGAAGAGAATGATTTTTGACAATGGGAGCTCTGAACAATTTTGCATTGGTTTCTCCTCAAATTTGAGCATAGGATGCTAACCGTGTAACTATAATACAAACATTTGAGGTGTGAAAAAGTAAAAAATGTTAGGTCTTTATTTTAGGTCAGCAATAAATTTAGTGTCATTTTCAAAAGGGGCTTGACAAATACCCTGCGAGCAGTAAAGTGGGATTTTTTTAGCTAAAAATATATGATCTCCAAATTGAAAGACTGGATTTCCAAACACTGATATCTAACATGTTAAAAAAAAACATAGCAAAATCAAGTCCATCATGTATTGACTTAAAAAAAATACTGTCCCTCGCATGCCCAAACAGAAAAAAAGTCACCAAAAAAACCCCTAATAAACCTAGTAATTCTGCTTGGAGATGGAAAAAAGAAATAAACTCGGACTGCCGGAACTATTTCTGAAGTTGAGAACCTGCAGACTGTAATTAAGCACAGGTGTCTGTGACACTGTGTTCTCTACCTCTGCTAATGATTACATGAGGAAAATCCAGTATGAAATCAGCTATAAAAAATCATAATGATGACTATGAGTACAATAAATTGTCTGATATGTTAATGTTGGCTTAAGTATATTGTGTACTGGAAAGGAAAATGCACTACTAAAGACCGTGATGTTGGGCTGAGTTCCTCTGACACATAACATCAGTTGCCTGAACCCCATATTTAGTGTAGCATCACTTCAGATGACCTGATTTACCCAAGATCAGTGTGAATGATATGATGCAGGTCTTAGATGTGACTCATGTCCTTCTGGAATGGCATCTGGAAGCCAGATGTAATGCCCTAGGGTATCACTGATGGAGTTGAATGTCCTTACATAGTCAACCTAATGAGGAGCAAAGCTTTAAAAAGAAAATTCTGTGTCGAAGGATGTTTACAAGCACCCAGAGCACTGGATGTTTACTGAATATACAGCTGATGGCATTCTCAGCCACATGCAGTATCTTTTCTAAGAGAAACTGAAAAGCCTGCGAGCTGTTACAGGATATTGCTGTGTGAGGCTTATGAGCACCCATACATTTTATCAAAGAGAGACTCAGCAGTGTTCAGAATGAATTTTTTTTCTGTTATATTTTCAAGGAAAACCACCCAGAATTATAATTATGAGACAACTCCATGTTGAAAGTTATATGATCATATTTATTTTCTGAAAGGAAAAACATTGCCACTCCAGGTTTACGGAGAAAAAAGAGTGGGTTTAGATGGGCTTAAAATAATAGCTGACTTTTTTTCTGTTAGTTTTTTATTAAGTTTTTGATTAAATCGAGATACAACATTAAAATGCTGGGCCTAATTACTTGCAGTTTTGTGTGACAAAACACTCAAGTTTAACTAACAGTGCCATGATATACAGTATTTACAACATATTAAAAAGGGATGTTCTCCTTGTTATCTGCTCTAAAATGAAGGGTGAATTGCCTGCAAAAAGGAAAACCAAACCAAAATCCTATTTTTTTCCAAACCAAGACTTGAAGACAGACCAATTACCAAAATACGCAGAGAATTTGCATAAATCAGATTTTATCAATTTCACCAGTGAGAGGACTTAACGTTTCTTTTTTCCCCTAAGCATCGTTATGACCAACCCAAAATGGAATGTGTGTTCAGTGGCTAAGTTGTCCCTGGGACCTGATTAGTTTGGAATCTTCTCTGCAGGTATAAAGAACTAGCTGTAAATACAGTAATTTACTCCCTATACAATTTTCTCTTTTTGCAGTCTTAACCACTGTCTAATGAAGGTCTCACAGTTCAAATACTGCCTTTTTCTTTTATCTACAGCAATATATATATTTTATTAATTTCATTTTTTGGATAACAGTTTTCTATCTTAAATGAAATTCCAGGTGGGTTCCAATAGAGTAAAAGTGACTAGCCCCACGTTTCCCTTTAGCTAGAGGACGGGCTGCAATTGTTAGTAGAGCTGTCAATCTCTTCCTAATCCATTCGAGTCCTTTGGAGGAAAGCACAGTCCAAAGGGGAAAACCCAGAAACGAACACTTCTGAATCTGATTATAAGGGAGGCTGAATGCTAGTCAAAGGTACACTTCCAACAGAGTCTGATTAACATTCTCATATAAAATAAGGACCAGAGAGTAAACTATTAATTTTATGGCTATTTTTTCCCTCTGCTTGGTTTTTCATAAGTTGGACTTCCTTCCAGGCTAATTAACCACTAAACATTTTACAAGCAATCCCAGTGCGGAAGCAGTAAAAGATGAATTGCACTTATGAAGTACTTGACAAAGGGTATATTGGGCCTTTTAAGCAATGATACTGTGCATCGTAATACAGGAAGAAAGGATCCTTTGTTCTGCGTTTTGATAGGTCATTAGTTAATTCTCAGAACTCTGCACAAGATAATAATGACTCAAGGCTAAAATGAACCCGCCTGGATTGGAGTGGGGAACCCTACCTCAAAACATCTCCAGAGAAAACATTAATGTTTGTGTCTTGGCATTATCAAAATACCCCCTGTGTTATCTTAGATTAATTCTCTGGCTATATTCTTTTCTTTTGACAGCAAAGTCAGAGCTGACAAACCAAGGCAGTTCTCAAGGAAATTCAATTACTGAAATGTCTGACAGCTTGCTTTGCTGCTTCTAACTAAAGTTTTGAAAGTTACATGTTGCATGTATAATATGATTTTCACTACAAAAGAATAGATTTGCATTTTCTAGGGGGACAATCATTTTAAAGCTGTAGGAGTCTAATGATAAAAGATAAAAAATGAAATGCTGAAGTTCCTATTTTGCAAAGAAATGAAGTAAGTTGAGTGGCTGCCACATGAAACTAGGAAAACACTGTGTTTTCTTAAAAGCAGAATTTGCTTGCCTTTCCATGCAAATGAGGGAATGCCAGTCAATAGGAACAGTACCTGCATATATCATTTTCTAATTAGTCCATATAATTCAAGATGCAAAGTTTTATAAACTTTTCAGTAACCAGGAAAATTTTATTTGTTCCTATTTCAGCATCAATAACCTGAGCTCTGGATCCTGTGAAGTGGTATCTCTGTGTTTGTCATTTAATTATTTTTAGAGATGGGAAAATGATGAAAGTCATCTTAGTCACTGTGCTTGCTAAAAGCAAGTCAGACCACATTTGCCCTCTGTTAAACTCACCTTTTTCTCCAGAAATTTGCAAAGAGACAAAAGACACATCTATAAGCAATAAATGCTTTCTCACAGTTAGACTTAGACACCTCCAGCTATCATACAGAAAATGTATAGGCAGAACCAGACTCCAAAATAAGAGCTTGGGCTGTCTTGAGGTCACCAAGTCAAAATTTGTGATCCAACAACTTCAGGAACTACTTAAATTCATGGGGAATGTTCCTAACTGTTGTGAAAGATTTTGTAGCATTTACAGTTTTAAATCTGAAGAAATGCCTTGGTTTGCCCCCAGTTCCTTGAAAATCGTAATTTTGTTGCCGATCTCCTAAGTACTAACCTTCTGGTTAGAGTACGCTCCTGGGAAGCAGTAATTTCAGACTCCTCACTCTCCAAGCTGTAGGTTAAACTACTCATGGGGAAGAAGAGAGGTGCAGTGGGAGGTGGAACCAACCATTGTGCCAAAAGGAAATGTATTTGAAAAAAGGCAAGAGAGATTTATGAGGTCTACCCTATTTTTTTTTCCCCAAGGCTATTTATTCAATTCATATGCAACTGTCCTTGGATTAAAAACAAAGCAGGTTCCTCCTCCCACAACTCAGAACCATAAGGAGCAGCTGTAGTAGTAGCTGTAATAGTAGTCATAGTAGTAGCTCTTGCCCATTCTCCTGCTACATTGAATATTGCCTTATTGTTGCATAATAGCTCAGATTCAACCAGAGGAGAAAACATCTTTCCTTAATAGTATGGCTTAGATAATGCATAGTGCTTTGGCACATAGCTCCTCTTGACTGGAATTGGTAGCTACAATTTACCACTGAAAAAGTATATCAGGCTTGGTGTTTTTGACTGTGCCAGTTTAAAAATGTAGCCTGTGCTTCACTACTGTATCACTCCTGCTTTATACCAGAGAAAATCTATTACAGGAAATGGGCTTATGCCAGCATAAAATTAGAATAACACAATGATGAATCAGCCCCAGGTTTCAGCAAAAATAGGCCTGTGTAAAGAACAAGCTGTAAACTTTCCCAGCATGCAAAACCCCTCCAAAAACCTTTCTTTAGATTGCCTGGCTCACCAATCCAGTTTAAATGCAGATTCATAGTTACTGAATCATTATGGGGTGTAAAAACCTACTGCATGGTAACCCTTTCACTAAAGCTGAATTACTGTAACTACTGTAACAAAACCACTCGCACACCTTTTTTCTGCCAGATTGTTAACATCAGAGGTAACTTTAAAAATGCATTATTCCAAGTGAACAAACCTGATAGAGCTCAGGAGGAACATCTAGCAAAGGATCTCAGAAAAGATGAGGCTTCCAAACCCATTTTCAAAGATGACACAATTCAAGAATTTAAGCCTTTGAGATTAATGCTACTTAATCCCTAAGCATTATGTGCTAATGTGTTATGTGATAGTGAAATTAAAGTGTTTTGGAAAATTTTACCCTGGGACAAAAAATTACTGTCCTAGAGACAGAAATTTAGAGCATAGACACAATAACAGAGCAGGACCCCCTAATTGCAGGATGAATAGATTAGCTTTAAGGATCAGTTTACAATGCATGTGTATTATCTCACTCCACCACCAAGTGATGCATGTGACTATGGGGTTTAATAGATGGACATATCTTCCTCAAGATTTGGACTTGAAGAATTTCATTCCATGTCATTTCACTCCTTTCATTCAGGCAATTAAACAAACAGCAGACCTTTGGGCTTAATTTGAACTAGTGACCTTCGCTATTTCTGCACTGCAGTTTAAGCATTGATACACGAGCTGACTTCCACCAGTTAAAAACAAACATATATCTGTGGTTTCCCAAAGATTATCTCAGTATTTTAATAGGTCCAGAGAGGTGCAGTAAGCCACAACAGACCCTGTGCAGCGCTGGACTTGCAGCTACAATGTAACCTGCAATTGAGGCAGTTTAGAATTAGCTTGAATATACTATAAAAGCATAACTCACACCTACAACTACAGTGTGACCAACCCCTTAGACATGAAAAGCAATATACTCCAGTATCACCTCTGGGAGTTGTTTAGTCTCCCCTTTTTGATATTGAAAAATTATTGCTGGAAGCGCATTATGTTCTAGGACTTGGACAAGAACCAGCAATATCATTTTGGTACCAACTTTTAAAACAGTGTTTCCTTCAGAATGTCTAAATGTGACATCTAAGATCTCAAAGGATTTGGCTGTTTTATACAAATTCAGTATACTATTTTAAGGTTTTGTGCTAATGGTTTTGATGTATTGTTACACACGCTCAGTGTGTTTGACTATAGCAAGGATTAAATAAATTGTGTTTTAGGGATTTAAGGTTGAGAGGAAAGGATTTGTCTATGTAAATTAAGGTCTCGGAGATCCTTGGTTCGTTACACAAGTCTTTGGGGTCTTGTATAACCTTCATTCTTTGAGAAGAATGCTATGTATATTTTCAGATACATAGGATTACATAAAAGAAAACTGAAGAGAGTTATTAAACAGTTACTAAATTACCTTTGGAATTAAATTTAATAAATAAACATTTTTTTTTAGAGTCTAGACCAGCAGTTTGTATAAATAGAAAAAGAAAAGAAAGGATTTACTATGGATTCATTTAACCCTTGGCACAAATACTTGAATTTTCCCAATGTGAACTCGTGTTGTGATAATGGATGTGCTCAGAAGTCCCAGAGCAAAAGTACTAAGAAGTAGATTAACATATAAAACAACACATATCAATATAAAAATATATTTGGTCTTAAATATTCTTGGCTGAAAACAATGCCAACCTGGCCTCTTGACAGGGTCCTCCTCAAGTCTTATTTTCATTACTTTAGTGGGAAGTGGGAATTGGTTGTAGTTTTTTACAAGATTAAATTTCAAAGGTATAAAGTACATTAAAAATTCAATTATGTTTGTCTAGAAAAATATATTTATAAATCACCTTTATTAATAATAAGAAAAACCTGACAGAAATTAATGAAAGATCTCCTTTGGGTATCAATTAATAGTACTGCATCAATGACCGTGTTGCAGGAAAATCTCAGTGTTTTAAAGTGTTGAAACTTGATTTTGTGAAATCTGACTGAACAAAAGCCAGACCAAAGAAGAAGGACAACAGAAATCTCATGCCCAAGAGATAACAACCAACATTCTTAAAAAGGCATGTTAACTTTCTGCATCACAATCTTCAATAACATAAAAATCTGAGTTTTCTAATAGGTGCTTAATTTTGTCTTCAGACTCCTTGAAAAGCCTTTAGTTTTATTTTTTTCTCAAATTTTAAGACACCTACAAATCTTAGAAGTATTAATCAAGCAACAGAAAATAAACCAGTACTTTACGCAATGTCACATCAAGAGAAAGTAATTTCTGTGTTATTTAATTCCACATTAATAGAAACATAGAACAGTTCAGGCAGAAGGTAGTGTAAGACTGTCATGGTACTTTGAGCAGCCATGGTTTACAGGCACCTTCTGTTCTCGCAAGTATGGAAGAGTATCTGACTAACCAAGAAGAGATTACCCATAAAGAATTACCCAGAGAAACCGTCTACTTTCTGATTTTATGCTTAGATGGCTGTATTTGGCTGAACAGAACAGACAGATAACAGTATAACTTTGGCTGAATTTTTCTTCAATAATATTTCAATAATATCTATATACTCAATATGTAGATGTTAATTATATCTCATTTACTGTGTTTGTCAGCATTTGAAGGTTTTTCTGGTACGAGTACGCTAGTATGACCCTTGACTGAAAGAATCAAGAAAAAACACAGATTATGCAGTGAGTCAAAGAATGAGTGAGGTAGGAGGTATGATTGACGACAGAAATAAAAGAGCTGAAATAATATAATACCTCAATCTGAGTTATTATGCAAGTATTGATGTTAAGGAGCTAACTAGGGTCTGTACTTTGGTTTGCTTGTTCCTCACTCCTGTCCATAAATATAAACCTGTTTAGCTGAGGGTTACATGGGACATTACACCTAAACTGGTTCATCACAGTATTGGGTAAAGCCCAGGTTGGTGGCAGATGTTTTTTGTGTGATACAGCCATAACTACTGGACTGCACACTGTCCACCAGTGCCTTGTCACTGTTCATGCCCGTCACAATGCCTATGTCCTCCCACTGTCCTCTGTGGAAAAGTCATAGAACAGAAAGATGTAGTGACAGGCTGAAAACCAGAGAATAAGTTTCCATAAACCCACAGAAACAGTGGTGAAATGATTTAAAAATTATTTAAGAAGGAAGAAAAACAAAAAGCTCCTCAGGTCTTAAATGTGCATGAAATCACCAGCCTGGACACACGAGTGTAGCTTTGCAGTACAGTCACTATATGAGAAGCCTGAAAATCTGGGCTACTTCTTGTGCAAATACTTATCCAGAAGAAAATCATCTCCTTCTGACCTGTGGTGCTACAATGCAACACTCATTTGCTTTCTCAATGCATGAGCTCAAGCAAAGGCTGCAGACCTGCCACACCAGGTTTGTAGGGACTTCAGCACCCTCAAGTCCACATAAAAGCAATCAATCACCTCTCTCACTCTTCATCCTGACCAGCATGAAGGTGGGGTGAAGTAATGTTGCATGTGTCCCCAAAGACGGCTTTCTATCTAAATGAAAGTATATTACCAGGTGTAAGCAATGTGTCCTTATTTGGTATTTCTCATTGGATGAATGTCACTGTTCATAATGAATTTAGACTCCGGAATTGCATTATCAAGCCAAAGTGTATAGGAAATGTATGTTAATCTTTTCTCTCAGTGGAATGGGAAATACTCAGTCATAAATGATCCCCATGCTTAATAAATAGTTATAGTTATTACACATGATAGGAGGCCAGATTGCACCATTCTTCCTCATAATGCACGGTATCTTCATTTTCAAGTGGCTCTACTGAAATTAATGTTGCTATATGGAGAATAAGTCATGGCCCAAAATGAAGAACCTAAAAATATTTCATTTTGGTTTTTGGACGATAATCATAGTATTTCCTATAATAATCCAGTAACAGTCTACCCGTCCATCAACAAGGCTCTACCTGGATGTATATATCAAAATAGGGAGACGCAAGGTAATACAAGCTCTGGATTACATGCAGTGTGCTTGACCTTGCTTTCATAGACAACTGGGTGCAAAAAGATTGCCCAGATACATATATTTGCAAGTATTCAAAGCTGTTGGCAAGATTTAGGCTTAATGGCAGTGATGGGGTATTTCTTTCACTTCTTTAATATTAAAAACTTAAGCCTTTCATTTCTTTTGCTGTTAAACACTATAATTTTTTAAAAGCTGTCTCTCCATTTTTCTCTTTTTGCTACTTTATATGCACTCTCCTTCTTGTCTTGCTGTGTTTAACATTCCTTCAAACATTGTCTTTTGTCCCCAGAACTGTTTGAGTCTGAAAGGACCTTTGTTGGGTCATCTATCCATTTCTTCCCTCCTGTGTCATGTTACTTCTTTTAATTTGTTTGGTCCAAAACTATGTCTAATAGATGAATAGCTATTTCACCTTGAATCTATCTCTGGAGACAGTGACTCCCTAACATCTTTTGGCAGTTTGTTTCATTGTCTATCTGTTTTTATAGTTTCAAAGTTTTTCATAATATTTAACCTACATTTTCCTTGCAATGGCTCAAGCGTATTACTCTGTCTTGGGTGACTAATGAGAATAATTTCCCTTGTCCCTTTACATATCTGTAGAGAGCTAACATGCTTTTCCTAAGTCTTCTTTTCTTTAGATTGAACAACCCACTTATCTTATTAACCTTTTTCTCCCCTCACAGATCTTACTTTCCAAATCTTCTATCATTTTCTTGATCTTTCTTTTCTTCATTTCATGTCCCATTGCTCAAATGATAAAAGGAGAAGACAAAAGCAAAGGAAAACTGTAGGCAAGCTTTTGAAAACAAAGCACAAAAATAAGAATTTGTTTTAATTCACACTCAAAAATTCAAGCACAAAGAATAAAATATCCAACTGAAAATCACCACTGGGGGGCTGTGTGCACACATGCAGACTGTGTGCATAATTGTATGACTGTTCAAATCCTTTGGAAAATAGTGTGGCTGCATGTCAAGATCTAAAGTAAAAGGACTGAAATTTCAAAACAGAAATACAGACTCAAACTATCCCTTGACTATTGAAATATTTTGTCCTTGCCTCAGCTGCCGGTCTCGTTTGATTTTTTTAAGCGATAGTTTTGATGCTTTTGCTTCACAGCACTACAAAACAATGTAACAAGAACTTTCTAAAAGTAGTGAAGAACTAATTTAGTTATGTCTGACTTAGGATATTAGGACAATACAGCTTCACTAGTGGTCAATCTTTAAGAATGGAAGAGCTGCGATACCAAGTCAGAACAAAAGCCCACAGCAGTGTCCCTGGCACTGGCCAGCAGCAGGTGAATATAAGAAGCAGAACATGTTGTACTGACAGGGTCTGAGTGCCAAATGTTTTAACTCAGAAGAATTTAAAATGGGTTTATTGTTCAGTTTGACCTCTGTAATTGGTTTGTTCCCGGTTTCATTGAGCTCATCCCTCTCGCTCTCTTGTGCAAAACTGACTTCCACAGGAACTCTGCTGGCACCATATGAATCAGTTTCAATTAAAAACATTACCACTGATGACGTTTAACTTGCCAATAGAGACAACAAGAACCAATATGCAACGGCATGTTTCACTCTTGAAACAAAGGTAAGTTTTCTGTGACACAAACTGGGAGAGAAAGCAGACACACTGCAGTTCTTTAGTCTGTTTAGGATTACTTGGGAAGATTCATTTTCCTCTTTCCCCCCTCCCCCAGCCTTCTTCAGTCCCCAGAGAGTCTTGTGTCAAAGACAGAAGAAACTGGAGTGTTATCACTACAGGGGACTTGTCTAGGCAGTAATTAAATTGCTCAACCAGAACTCTTATTATCATTTTCCTTCACAACTTCATCCAGAAAATACAAAGAGTGAACTGAAAGATAAAACATCAGAAACATCTCATAATGCTGTTACATTCTTATGCTAGATATTATTCCACTTATACCTAAGGCACGCGTGAGGAAATACAACTATTCGAGAATCACCACTCTTACTACAGGAGTCGTTAAAAACCGCTGAGTCATTGCAATGATGTGGTAGTTTTCTCATCAAATGCACTGCACTGGTGGCACACTCCTATGGTGAATTCTTCAGGGGAGATCAGCGACTATTCTCCATGCTCTGGCAGTTTCGGGCTAAACTGAACTCTGTGCCCAATGGAGACAGTGGTTCAGTTCACAAAATAACTGCTCACTATGGCTTGCTAGGGGCTCATTATCTTTTCCAGAACTCTTAATGACAGATGTATTATAATAGAAATATTGAATAATATCCTTTTTGGAATAAAAAATATGAATCACACACAAAGAAAATTGTTTAATAGAATTTGTTGTTTTAGCTTTAGGAGAAAAACCTGATCTGAGTTATTAATGGATAGATTCCACTTTCAAAGTGTAATTCAACCCTTACAGTTGTAACTGTGCTTTATGCAGTAATATATCTCCCTTCTTGCCACCTCTGATCTAACTGCTAACATGGTCACCGGGGTGGAATATGCTGATGAGATGAAGTGTTTTGAGTGTTTATATTTCAAAATGTAAACAAATTCAAACTTGTTACTTCGGGTTAGGGAACATTAGAGCTGTCATTTCTGTTGTACCAAAGCCAGAAGAGAAGAGCATCTCTAGTTTTCTGTTTCCAATTCTAGCTCCCAAGAAACATCTCTCTCAGATACTCCTTGTTGCTTCCTGATGGAAGCCACAGAGAGATGTCATTTGCCACAGGCATTTTTGTGTGTGCCAGTCAGGGGGTCAGACAGTTGTGCTGACTGGGTGATGGGAGAGTAGAGAGTAGAGATGATTTACTGCTTTCCTACCCCCAGTCCACAGACTAGAGCTATGCTGTTCCTGCACTCACCTCAGCTCTTCCCTCCTCCTTCCTCTCTGTTGGCCAGAGCTAAAAGTTGGCTAGCCCTGCTCTGACAAAACAAAGGTAGAGACCTCACTCCTTTTCCATTCATTTTATTAGTGCCTAATGGAAATGTAATAAGCTTGAAGAAGTCTTTATAATAGTTTGTGACTACTGACTTAAGCAAAAAGTTAGTGAATAAAGACAATGCTCACACACATTTTGAAAAAGTTGATGTGGAAGTGGCCCTTTACTCAGAAGGACAGGATCTTTTTTACACGTTTGCTGGCTTTTCCATGAAAGAGGTTGGAATAACAAAGCAATTGGGAAGGGGAGCAGAGGGCTTTGAAGAGAAGGATTGTGGGGTGGGTGACCCAGAGCACAAGAAGCAACTAAGCTGTAAGATGTGTTGCCTAAGTTTTATGAGAAAATGGATCATGACATATTTGTAGGGAGTGACAGTGATTCGGTTTTGAGGATGGGGAACAGGACTTGCTCTTCCACAACCTTTGAAGCAGTACAGTTGAGTGTGATTTCTGTCTTCTCAAATAGGTGAGGCCGAAGCTGTGAGTACAGCCTGCCATGCTGTGGCAGTCTTCAGCTAAGAGGTAGTTCTTGGGGTTCCTTTTCATTGATCCCAGATTAAGGAAGCATCCAGTTCAGTTACCAAAGCCTAGATCTATACCAAATTCTCAATAATTCCCTGAGACCTGCACATTCACTGTCTCTGACTAAACAGGCACTTGGCACATCATGATCTCTGACCTCTGAGTCAGTATAAAAGATGTAACAGATTGTCTCTTTTTCTATGTATACAGTCCCCATCAAAGCACTTCACAGATACCAGTGTCTATAGTAATTATTGAAGTGACATCTCTAAATGATGTACAGCTTCATTCATTTCACAACAGGTCTGGTCTTTTTTGCCTTCAAACTTTGTCTTAAATTAGATCATTATGTAAGTGTGGGAGAACTCACTAGTGACAAACATGACATATAATAAAATTGTTTAATCTGTTTTCCAAAAACAAGCTCAAGTCTCTCAGATATTATACATACTTGTAAATGGCTTGAATTATTTTTCTTTTGAGGTTATTTATTTGTTTACTATTGCTTATACTTATTTATAATGAGTTCCCTTCCACCTATCTGTCAGCTGAAAGGAACCACAAAATAGGTACTTCCTCTGACTTTGAGACCCTTTTGTAATGCCAGAATGGTGAAAAGAGGTCTTAAGGTAAATGACAATAATGTGCTACCTCTATTTGCTGTTCATCATTCACTATTTCTTATTTGTATTATGTGACTTGTCAAATGTATTATTTCTTCTCAACAAATGAGGAATTAGAAGGTTTGAACTAGGAGAATAACAAAGGTGTCGAGTAAATAAAGCACTTCTGTTTTGTCACTCACCCTAAACTGGAGGTGGAAATTGTCATGTTCGAAGTGCTAAACCAGAAAGGAGCAGCAGGGTAGCCCATACAACAAAGCAGAGATTGAGACATACTTTACTTAAATTCCTGAAAGACAAGTGATGAGGAAAACCGTGCCCAACACTTGGAATAAATGAAAGACACAGCTGAAGTTATCAGGAATGAATGAGTCCCATAATTACCATGGTTAACAATCTGTTCTATTCTCTTTCTCCCTTGGTCATATATTTTAAGTGAAAAGCTGGAAATCTGGAACCAGGGGAAACAGAGAAAGAGCTTTACCCTGTATTACTGAAGCAGTGGGAAGAAAGGAAGATTCATTCTCATTCCTTGCCCCTATTGGAATGAAAATGGATACTTATTACTGCACTGATGACAAGCATACTGAAGAAAGAATATTTTAATATCTCTACCACCTTTATTATAGTGAATATAAGATTTTTTTTCTCTTCTGTTAGAAAAAAAATATTATTAAGTAGAACACAAAACAGTAAACTAGAAGCCTAAACCTCATATTGCCTCTTTCTACTAACATATCTTACAAGTTATAGTGCATTTGTTATTTGTAAAACAAAAAGGCATCAAAAAGATTTCCAACAAAAATAGATTAGCAATGATTCCAAACATTAAAAATTCCTCTTTCTTTTTTTCTTTTCCAAGAAAACCATTTCAGGACTAAATTGTACCCAAAGTGCTTGAAATTTTGTTAATAACAGACGAAGTTATACTGAAGAGATACAATTTTCATCCATTCTGTACTTGTGTATAATAGTTTTATTTATAGAACTTTTATGAGGCAATGACACAGTTTACTTCACATCAGTTGTAATTTCATGGTAGACACTTATATAAGGCCTTCAAATATTATACCACTACAGAGTAATTGGAAGGTACCAATGACTATCTCTACTCTTTACTTTAAAGGACTCATTATTATTAACTACTTCTCTTATTCTTTTTTTGCTGTTATCTTTTGAAGGTGGTCAAAGTACTTTTGGAACCCATGATGCACAGCAGCATTTCTGATAAGCGCAGTTTCCTCAAGAACATCCATACAGAGGGTTCAAGTGACCAACAAGAAATTGCCCATCTCAGCAAAAGACTATCTAATAAAGTGGTCTTGGTTCAGTGGCTTTGAATAGGAAGAAGTGGAACTCTCCAGACTGTCTAAACTAGAATGAAATCTCAAACAATGCTACCTTGTGCTACAAGCAATGTAAGTTCCACGCTCTGTTAGAGCAAATATCTACTGATAGCTTTTTTCAAAATATCTGAGTGTGGCTTTAACTCTTTGATCACACATTTGCAGTATGTTTTCCACTTAAACAATGCTGCAATGTCATCAGTGCACTCTCTATACTCCGGCACTGGGGAAAAATAAAAGGAAGCTGCGAAGAGAAGTCTTCACTTTAGACCCTATTTTACAGTGTGGTAAGAAAACATAGTGATGTTCAAAAGTGTTTGTAGCTATCAAAATAAAATTGGGCTTTCTTTTCTGTTACAGCATGAGGTTTCCATTTTCTTTACTAATGCAATCTTCCCCTCAATTCATGTCCTGAGGTGGAATCCACCTCTCTAGAAGAGGCAAGGGAATCTTTGGCAGCAGCAGGCTGGCCAACTGGGTGAGGCAGGCTTTAAACTGAAGGAAATTGGGGGGTGGGGTCCAGAGTGGTAATGCTCATGCCATCACTTCCAATAGGGTAATAAACCAGGCCAATCAGAACAGCGAGAAGTGTTCCTTAGCTGCCTCCCAAGATGGGAACCAGAAGACCAGCCACCTCAAGGGTATGTATAGATATGGTGGATCCTCTTGCACCTCTCCTGGGAAACCTGCATGCTCTACTACGTCTCTGAAATGCCTGTACACCAATGCATTCAGCATGGGGAATAAACAGGAAGAACTGGAGATCTATGTGCAGTTGCAGGGCCATTATCTCATTGCAATTACAGAGACATGGTGGGATAGCTCACGTGACTGGAATGCTGTCATAGATGGCTACGTACTTTTTAGGAAGGACAGACCAGCAAGGTAAGGAGGTAGAGTTCTCTTTTATGTGAGAGAGCAACTGGAACGCATCAAGCTCCGCCTAGGGGTGAATGAAGAACGAGTCGAGAGCTTATGGGGAAAAACTAAAGGGCAGGCTAATATGGGTGCTACTGTTGTTAGGGTTTACTATAGGCCACCTGATCAGGAAGAGACAGTAGATGAGGCCTTCTACAGAGAGCTGAAAGTAGCCTCACAATCGTAGGCCCTAGTTCTCAGGGGACTTCAATCACCCTGATATCTCCTGGAAAGACAACACAGCTAGGCACCGACAGTCCAGGAGGTTCCTGCAGAGCATTGATGATAACTTTTTGACACAGGTGGTGGAGGAGTCAATGTGGAGAGGTGCACTGCTAGACCTTGTGCTAACAAATAATGGAAGTCTGGTTGGGGATGTGAAGGTTGCGGATAGCCTTGGCTGCAGTGACCATGAGATGGTGGAGTTCAGGATCCTGAGTGGAGGAAGCAGGGCAATAAGTAGGATCACAACCTTGGACTTCAGGATAGATAACTTTGGTCTCTTCAAGGACCTACTCAGGGGTATCCCATGGGTTAGGGCTCTAGAAGGTAGGTGTGTCCAAGAGAGCTGGTCAATATTCAAGCATCACTTACTCCAAGCTCAAAATCTGTGCATCCCTATGAGTAAGAAATCAAGCAAAGGGGGCAGGAGACCTGCATGGATGAGTAAGGAGCTTCTGGCAAAATTCAAATGGAAGAAGGAAGTCTATGGAATGTGGAAAAAGGGACAGGCCACTTGGGAGGTATGTAGGAAGGCAAAGGCCCACTTGGAATTAAATATGGCAAGGGACATCAAGGACAACAAGAAGAGCTTCTTCAAGTACATCAGCAGCAAAAGAAAGACTAGGGAAAATGTGGGCCTGCTGCTGAATGAAGAGACTGCCCTGTGACGGAGGATACAGAGAATGTGGAGTTACTGAAAGCCTTCTTTGCCTCAGTCTTTACTGCTAAGACTGACCCTCAGGAATCCCAGGCCCTAGAGTTACAAGAGAAAGTCTGGAGAAAGAAAGACTTTCCCTTGGTCAAGGAGGATCAAGTTAGAGATCTTTTAGACAATCTGGACACCCATAAATCTATGGGCCCTGATGGGATGCACCCACGAGTGCTGAGAGAGCTGGCAGATGTTATTGCCAAGCCACTCTCCATCATCTTTGAAAGGTCATGGAGAACAGGAAGGGTGCCTGAGGACTGGAGGAAGGCCAATGTCACTCCAGTCTTCAAAAAGGGCAAGAAGGAGGATACAGGCAATTACAGGCCAGTCAGCCTCACCTCCATCCCTGGAAAGGTGATGGAACAGCTCATTCTGGATGTCATCTCCAAGCATGTGGAGGAAAAGAAAGTTATCACAGAATCACAGAATCACAGAATGTTAGGGATTGGAAGGGACCTCGAAAGATCATGTAGTCCAATCCCCCTGCCGGAGCAGGATTACCTAGATCATATCACACAGGAACGCGTCCAGGCGGGTTTTGAATGTCTCCAGAGAAGGAGACTCCACAACCTCTCTGGGCAGCCTGTTCCAGTGTTCGGCTACCCTCACCGTAAAGAAGTTTTTCCTCATATTTAAGTGGAACCTCCTGTGTTCCAGCTTGCACCCATTGCCCCTTGTCCTGTCAAGGGATGTCACTGAGAAGAGCCTGGCTCCATCCTCATGACACTTGCCCTTTACATATTTATAAACATTAATGAGGTCACCCCTCAGTCTCCTCTTCTCCAAGTTAAAGAGACCCAGCTCCCTCAGCCTCTCCTCATAAGGGAGATGTTCCACCCCCTTAATCATCTTCGTGGCTCTGCGCTGGACTCTCTCTAGCAGTTCCCTGTCCTTCTTGAACCGAGGGGCCCAGAACTGGACACAATACTCCAGATGCGGCCTCACCAGGGCAGAGTAGAGGGGGAGGAGAACCTCTCTTGACCTGCTAGCCACACCCCCTCTAATACACCCCAGGATGCCATTGGCCTTCTTGGCCACAAGGGCACACTGCTAGCTCATGGTCATCCTGCTGTCCACTAGGACCCCCAGGTCCCTTTCCCCTACACTGGTCTCCAACAGCTCTGCCCCCAACTTGTACTGGTACATGGGGTTGCTCTTGCCCAGATGCAGGACTCTACACTTGCCCTTGTTATATTTCATTAAATTTCTTCCCACCCAACTCTCCAGCCTGTCTAGGTCTCTCTGAATGGCTGCGCAGCCTTCCGGTGTGTCAGCCACTCCTCCCAGTTTGGTGTCATCAGCGAACTTGCTGACAGTGCACTCTATTCCCTCATCCAAGTCATTAATGAATATATCGAATAGTACTGGTCCCAATACCGACCCTTGAGGGACTCCGCTAGACACAGGCTTCCAACTGGACTCTGTCCCATTGACCACCACTCTCTGGCTTCTTTCCTTCAGCCAGTTCACAATCCACCTCACTATACGATCATCCAGACCACACTTCCTCAGTTTAGCTGCGAGGATGCTGTGGGAGACCGTGTCAAACGCTTTACTGAAATCGAGATAGACCACATCCACAGCTTTACCATCATCTATCCACCGGGTTACGTCCTCATAAAAGGCTATCAAGTTGGTTAAGCATGACTTCCCCTTGGTGAAACCATGTTGACTGCCCCTAATGATCCCCCTATCCTTGATGTGCCTAGAGACAGCACCAAGGACAAGTTGTTCCATTACCTTTCCGGGGATGGAAGTGAGGCTGACCGGTCTATAGTTACCCGGGTCCTCCTTCTTGCCCTTTTTGAAGACTGGAGTGACATTCGCTTTCCTCCAGTCCTCAGGCACCTCTCCTGTTGCCTACAACTTAGCAAAGATGATGGAAAGTGGCCTATCAATGACATCCGCCATCTCCCTCAGCACTCGCGGATGCATCCCATCAGGGCCCATGGATTTATGGACGTCCAGGTTGCTTAATTGGTCCCTGACCCAGCCCTCATCTACCAAGACAGATTCCTCCTCTATCCTGACTTCTTCTGAGGCCTCAGGGGTCCGGGGCTCCTCAGGACAGCCTCCAGCAGTATAGACAGAGGCAAAGAAGGCATTCAGTAACTCCGCCTTCTTTTTATCCTCTGTCTCCAGGGCCCCCACCTCATTCATCAGTGGGCCTACATTGCCTCTAGTGTTGGCTTTACCTGCAATGTATTTGAAGAAGCCCTTTCTGTTGTCCTTGACCTCTCTTGCAAGGTTTAATTCCAAGGAGGCCTTAGCTTTCCTAGTTGCCTCCCTACATCCTCTGACAACAGACTTATATTCCTCCCAAGTGGCCAGCCCCTCCTTCCATCATCTGTACACCCTCTTCTTCCACTTGAGTTTGCCCAGCAGTTCCCTGTTCAACCATGCAGGTCTCCTGGTACCCTTCCTTGACTTCCTACCTGCTGGGATGCTCTGATCCTGACCTCGGAAGAAGCAGTCCTTGAATGCTAACCAACTATCTTGGGCCCCCTTACCTTCTAGTACCCTGTCCCATGGGATTTCCCCTAGCAATTGCTTGAAAAGGCCAAAGTTTGCCCTACTGAAGCCCAGGGTTGTGATTTTGCTAGCTATTCTGTTCCTGCCACATGAGATCCTGAACTCTATCATCTCGTGGTCACTACAACCAAGGCTGCCCTCAACCTTCACCGCTTCAACCAGACCCTCCTTGTTAGCGAGAACAAGATCCAGCAGCGCTCCTCTCCTAGTTGGCTCATCCACCATTTGCATCAGAAAGTTATCATCAATGCACTGGAGGAACCTCCTGGACTGAGGATGGCTGGCTGAGTGGGCCTCCCAGCAAATATCAGGGTAATTGAAATCCCCCATGACAACCAGGCCCTGTAACTGAGAGACTGCTCTCAGCTGCCTGTAGAAGACCTCATCACCCTCCTCATCCTGATCCAGTGGCCTGTAATAGACACCCACAACAGTATCACCCCTGCCAGCCTGCCCCTTAATTCGCACCCACAAACTCTCAACTCGCTCCTGATCCTCCCCTGGACAGAACTCAATACATTCTAACTGCTCACTCACATAAAGAGCAACTCCACCACCTCTCCTTAGTGGCCTGTCTTTCCTGAACAGGACATAGCCATCCATGACCACATTCCAGTCATGCGAGTTGTCCCACCAAGTCTCTGTGATTGCAACGAGATCATAGCCCCCCGACCGAACACGGATTTCTAACTCCTCTTGTTTATTCCCCATGCTGCGTGCATTGGTGTACAGGCACTTCAGGGAGCGAGCTGAGCACACCGATTTCACCCTAGGGGGATGGGAGGCCTCCTGGTCTACCTCAACACTAGAGCGTTGCCCCAGTGGTGCAAGCCCAGCTACTACCCCATCCCCCTTCGAATCTAGTTTAAAGCTCTCCGAATGAGCCCTGCTAATTCCTGTCCCAGAACCCTTTTGCCCCTATGACATGAGCCTTTCCCATGTATTACTGTCAGGTCTGGTGTCTTATAAAACCAGCCATTATCAAAGAACCCAAAGCCCTGCCTGTAGCACCAGTCTCGTAGCCAGGCATTTATAGAGAGAATCCTACTATTCCGTCCCACATCATCACCCAAAAGTGGAAGGAGGGAGGAGAAAACAACTTGTGCCCCAGACTCTTTCACCAACCGTCCTAGAGCCTTGTAGTCTTTCTTCATCCCTGTCAGACTACGGGATGGAGCTTCTTCCCCACCTGTCTGGAAGATCAGCAGGGGGTAGTAGTCTGTGGCCTTCACCAGGTTGGGGAGTTTCCTGGTGATATCCCTGATTCGGGCTCCGGGCAGACTGCAGACCTCCCTGTGATGGGGGTCAGCTCTGCATATTGGGCCCTCAGTTCCCTTTAGGAGCGAGTCTCCAACCACTAAAACTCTTCTCTTCTTCCTTGTGGAGGAGGTAGCTATACACCTGTCAGGTGTATACCAGGTGTATACTCCTGACTCCTGTCAGGAGCAGTCAACATGGATTCACCAAGGGAAATCATGCTTGACCTTCTATGATGACATGACTGGCTGGGTGGATGAGGGGAGAGCAGTGGATGTTGTCTGCCTTGACTTCAGAAAGCCTTTTGATACTGTCTCCCATGACTTCCTCATAGGAAAGCTCAGAAAGTGTGGATTAGATGAGTGCACAGTGAGGTGGATAGAGAACTGGCTGAATGGCAGATCTCGGAGGCTTGTGATCAGCGGTACAGAGTCTAGTTGGAGGCTTGTAGCTAGAGGTGCCCCTCAGGGGATCAGTACTGGGTACAGTCTTGTTCAACTCATTAATCAATGACCTGGACGAAGGGACAGAGAGTACCCTCAGCAAGTTTGCTGATGACACAAAACTGAGAGGGGAGGCTGATACACCAGAGGGCTCTGCTGCCATTCAGTGAGGCCTGGACAGGCTAGAGAGTTGGGCGGAGAGGAACCTCATGAAGTTCAACAAAGGTAAGTGTAGGGTTCTGCACCTAGGGAGGAATAACCCCTTGCACCAGTACAGGTTGGGGGTTGACCTGCTGGAAAGCAGCTCTGCAGAAAAAGTCCTGGGAGTTCTGGTGGGCAAGTTCACCATGAGCCAACAATGTGCCGTTGTGGCCAAGAAGGCCAATGGTATCCTGGGGTGCATTGGGAAGAGTGTGGCCAGCAGGTCGAGGGAGGTTATCCTCCCCCTCTACACTGCCCTAGTGATGCCACACGTGGAGTACTATCTCCCGTTCTGGGCCACTCAGTTCAAGAAAGACAAAGAACTACTGGAGAGAGTCCAGCAGAGAGCTACAAAGATCATTAGAGGACTGGAGCATCTCTCTCATGAGGAGAGACTGAGAGAGCTGGGTCTGTTTAGCCTGGAGAAGAGAAGACTGAGGGGGGATCTTATCAATACTTACAAATACCTCAGGGGTGGGTGTCAAGAAGATGGGGCCAGACTCTTCTCAGTGGTGCCCAATAACAGGACAAGGGGCAGCAGGCACAAACTGAAACATGGGAAGTTGCATCTGAATATGAGAAAAAACTTCTTTACTTTGAGGGTGACAAAGCACTGGAACAGGCTGTCCAGGGAAGTTGTGGAGTCTCCTTCTCTGAAGATACTCAAAACCAACCTGGACATGACCCTGTGCAACGTGCTCTAGGGGAACCTGCTTTAGCAGGGGTTGGACTAGATGATCTCCAGAGGTCCCTTCTAACCCTTACCATTCTGTGATTCTGTGACTCACTTCCAGATGGGAGCTTCACCTCTGCAATAAGCTTGCATTGGTCTCATATTCTCATACGTGCTAGCTGAGGTAGCAACCCTTTAATTTGGAGCCACTGTCTTAGAAGGGTATTCTGAGGTTGATCTCAAATGTAGTTCTGCACCTCTCCCTTATAAATGCCAATATTGAAGGGTCTGCAGAAATTCATCCAAACAGTGCTTTCCACTGGTCTTTTGACATATGAACACTCAGCTACTTTAGCATTTGTAACTCAAACTAGGCAACTCCCCACTTGCACACTTCAAAAAGGGTGAGCTGAGGCCTGTGTATGAACCCCTACCATGTGCCTGCCCTTTGGCACTCCCACTGCAATGAGATAGAGCCTTAGAGCCTGTGTTTGGATAAACTTATGACAGTTGTTCAATACCATTTCAGTACGCTGGTGAAAATATCTAAGAAATCTGGGAGCCCAAGCACCAGTAAAAGCATAAAAAGCTTACGAAGCTTTACAATGAGACCTTAAATACCAAAGAAAGCAGGAACTGGAATCTGACTTGACAAAGACTTTCAGCACGTGTATAACTTTTAGTATGTAAGTACTTCTTATATACTTCATTAGAATAAAGTCAACTGGATGCCCGATGCAGAGATGCACCAAAGTTAAAGACATAGTTTTCATCTCAGAGACTGGAGTGTGCTGAAGCTTCTGTGCAGACAATATGTCTAAATTGTGAAGAAGAAATGGAGAAGAATGGTACACAGACTGGCCGTCACCCAGCAAGAGCTGGGATGTACCATGATATACAGAATCACAGAATCACAGAATCAACCAGGTTGGAAGAGATCTCAGGGATCATCGAGTCCAACCGTTGCCCTGACACCACCATGTCAACTAGACCATGGCACTAAGTGCCATGTCCAGTCTTTTCTTAAACACATCCAGAGATGGTGACTCCACCACCTCCCTGGGCAGCCCATTCCAATGTCTAATAACCCTTTCTGAGAAGAAATTCTTCCTAATGTCCAACCTGAACCTCCCCTGGCGAAGCTTGAGGCTGTGTCCTCTTGTCCTATCGCTAGTTGCCTGGGAGAAGAGGCCAACTCCCACTTCACTACAACCTCCCTTCAGGTAGTTGTAGACTGCAATAAGGTCACCTCGGAGCCTCCTCTTCTCCAGGCTAAACAACACCAGCTCCCTCAGCCGTTCCTCATAGGTCAGACCCTCCAGACCCTTCACCAGCTTGGTCGCCCTCCTCTGGACTCGCTCCAACACCTCAACATCTTTCTTGAAGTGCGGGGCCCAGAACTGAACACAGTATTCAAGGTGCGGCCTCACCAGTGCCGAGTACAGAGGGACGATCACTTCCCTAGACCGGCTGGCTACACTATTCCTAATAGAGGCCAGGATGCCATTGGCCTTCTTGGCCACCTGGGCACACTGCTGGCTCATGTTTAGCTGGCTGTCGATAAGCACCCCCAGGTCTCTTTCCGCCGGGCCGCTTTCTAACCACTCTTCCCCCAGCCTGTAGCACTGCATGGGGTTGTTGTGGCCAAAGTGTAAGACCTGGCTCTTGTTCTTGTTGAACCTCATGCCTTGGTCTCGGCCCATCTATCTAACCTGTCCAAATCCCTCTGTAGGGCCTTCCTACCCTCCAACAGGTGGAGGGTCCTAAGAGTGATTTGGTCCTAAGAGTGATGATGTGTTTCTGAGCCTACCAGTCAAAGAAAAAAGAAGTACTTTACTGAAAATGGGCCAGCCTATTGTATTGGGTTTGCATGGCATGTTTTGTTAGCAGGGGGGCTACGGGGGTGGCTTCTGTGAGAAGCTGCTAAAATCTTCCCCTATGTCCTATAGAGTCAATGCCAACTGTCTCCAAGATTGACCTGTTGCTGGCCAAGGCCAAGCCAATCAGCAACAGTGGTAGTGCCTCTGTGATAACTTATTTAACAAGGGGAAAAGTTGCTGTGCAACAGCAACTGCAGCCTGAGAGAGGAGTGAGAATATGTGGGAGAAACAACTCTGCAGACACCAAGGTCAGTGAAGAAGGAGGGGGAGGAGGTGCTTCAGGCACCAGAACAGAGATTCCCCTGCAGCCTGTGGCGAAGACCATGGTGAGGCATTGTGGAACTGTGGTGGGTTGACCTTGGCTGGATGCCAGGTGCCTACCAAGCCACCCTATCACTCCCTTCCTCATCAGGATGACAGGGGGAGAAAATAAGATGGAAAAAACTTGTGGGTCAAGATAAAGGCAATTTAATAAAGCAAAAGCAAAGGCCACTCATGGAAGCAAATGAAAACAAAAGATTTATTCTCTACTTCCAATCAGCAGGTGTAATGGTTGCTCTGGAAGAGAAACATCATAATAACGAATGCCCCCTCTCCTCCTCCTTTGTCTTAGCTTTTATTGCTGAGCAGATGTCGTATGGTATGGAATATTCCTTTGGTCAGTTTGGTTCAGCTGTCCTGGCTATGTCCCCTCCCAAGATCTTTCCCATTGCCAGCTTGCTGGTGAGGGGGGGAATGTTGGACAGACAGCCTTGATGCTGTGAGAGCACTGCTCAGCAGTAGCCAGAGCACTGGTGTGTTACCAACACCTTTCTAGCTACCAATATAAAGCACAGCACTATGGGGGCTGCTACAGGGAAAATTAACTCCATCTCAGCTAGACCTAATACACTGGTTTAGGAAGGATCATTTGGTGTCAAACGATTCTAATATTGAAAAAAAACATAGTGAGGGGGTAAAAAAAAACCCAACCCAGAATAAATGGCTTTTGTGATAGAGCTACAGTAAAATAACGCTTGAAACTTTATATTTTTTAAAAAATTCACTTTAATGAAACTGGATCAGGAGGATGATGTATGAAAATCATACCTTATGTAAACAGTTATTCTCTATTGTTTATACAGACCACTAGAAATGTCAGAAGTCAGACTGAGAAATGAGTAAACCTCATTTCAGAAGCAAATGCAAACTGACATATAGACCTCTGGCACGAGGTCAAGAGAATTATCATTTGTTGTCTTCAGACTAAAGGAAATCTCTGCTTTCCACTGAATGACAGGTCAGACTTCTGCTCAGTGTCCCTGTGCTGAAATGAACTAATCATGTAGGTATAGGTGAAGAAGCAGCAATAAAATAATAAAGAACATATACTCATCAAATGAAACGAAAGCCCTTAGGCAACAGCCATTTGAAATGTCTGTTTGTAAAAAAATAATTGTACTTGGAACTGAAATGCCACCTCTGAAGAATTAAGATTTCATCTTTTCAAACTTTTATGGGTAGTAGAATCAATGCTTGCATAGGCTCAGGTTTGCTGACAAACACTTTTAAGAGTTAAGTTTATTTTCTGTTCCTGTAAAGACCTACTTTTTGACATAATACTGAACACAAGATATAGCCGTGGATACATGTATACGCATACATGGGTGCAAAAGAATCTGGTTTCAGTGACATCCGCAGCTCAAATGGGGAAGAAACTTGGTACTCTTTGTTGAAACAATTATTCAGAAGGGAATAATTGGTGCTCTTTAAAAGCATTGGCCTGACTGTGCTGGAAAAGATGTAAACACAGGCAGGAGCGCTGTGAGCTTTCCACATTTGCCCAAAAGTGCCTTTGGGCTGACCCGGAAAGTATTACAGTCTCCTTCCTTGGCCTGCCTTCTGAGATTGGCAGTTGGGGCACCAATTAGTCCCTCCTTGGCAGTACTTTCATGTCACTTCCACACTTCTCTAGCAGGCTGAGAGCTGAGTGAAAGAAATGTGTTTAATAAGGATAGAGAGATAAGCTGAATGGAATGAGACTGCCTTCTTTTAAATGTGAGGAGCTCAGCTAGTGTTGACCCACATGGATATCTACAATAATCACCTGTCATGACTGTTACTACCATACAGCTAATTACCAAAGCTCAGATTTCTATTTCTTTCAAGTTCTAGATTACAAACACTAGTTTTCAGTTACCCATACATAGTTCGCTTCCAGCACTGTAAATATCCTTCTATGCCAAACAGTGAAAAACATAGTTGAAAAACAGTGTAAGGAACACTGTTCCTTTTTATCTCACTCCATCTGCTTCTCACCTCTAAACCTAATCTTTTTCCTGAAACAGGACAGGAAGATGATTTTTGCTGAAATTGAATTCAGTGGCTCCCTCATTGCACAATTTAATTACTATTCACATGATTTAATAGAGACAGGACTCATAAAACTGATTTATGATGTTATTATTCTGTTGTGATTATGGAAGGTGTGGGTATATTCTTGAAGTCTGAAAATTTAAGATAAGTTTGGATATCAACTCCTTTACTGAGTGTGACAAATGCAGAGAGTTTTTGTTTCAGCAGTGAAATACTGTTCCATGATAGTATTTCCTACCTTAGTGTTTTACCCAGCCTGTGATATTTTGCCAGAATAATAATTTTACCAGCTTGTTATTTACAGCACAGTATTCATGGAGTCAAAGCCACTACAAGACCTGCACATTTCACTCTTTTACTCTTCAGGAAAACATGATGCACACAAATAAAGATAGAGGGGAACCACACCCACAAGTTGGTGGTCTCAGTCAAGTTGCTAGTGCACAAGTTTTCACATTAAATAACACCACCAGTAACAACACTCTGTTGCAAACCCTAGCTGAGATGCCAAAGATTTAATGAATGTGGGGGAGTTGCCCTGAGACTAGGGTAAGACACAATTTTCAAGGAATTAAAGGGGGAACATTTCCATTACTGTTGTTATCCTGTAAATAAAGACAGGGCTGAAGTCAAAGGGCTTTGCACACATTTTCTGCACTTTCCCTGAGTTCTGAATTGAGCTTATTTATTTTTAAATCATACATATGGCTAAGATTTTCTTGCAGAATATTTTACACAGAGTATTTTGTAAACATAAGAGAAACAAGAGAAGCCAAGCTACCTTGTCCTGGTATAAATTAAGTGTAGTAGTGAACAAAATGTGAAATTAAAAGTTACAAATATGAAGAGAGTAAAAGTTTTCAAGAAAAAATATCATCAAGAGAAGAGTAATTTTGAGGATTGTTATTGTTAGGAGAAGCCTGAAAAGGAGAATAGAAGGTATAAAAAGGTATAAAGGTTAGGTGTGTGTTCATTTAGCCCACAAACAGGGCTAAAAAATAAGCAGTTGTTCTATCACTCAAGACTCCTCCCCAGCTGAGAAAGGGAACTGGGAAAACGAGTGATACTCATAGGTTGAAATTTAAACAGATTTCATAAAATAAGAAAACCTATATCAATACTAATACAAAAGACACAAAATTATACTTAGCTCATAGAGTGGTGGCAAGTCCCTCTGGGGATAGTAACCATTGAGAAGAGAGGAGAAGAAAGATGGAGAGGAGAAGGCGAAAGAGGGACAAGAGAACAGAGCAAAAAGCTCTTTATGCCTAGCAAGCTTTCCCATTTATAGTGAATGTGACATTAATGTTATAGAATACACCTATGGGCCAGCCTGGGTCAGCTGCCCCGGCTGTCACTGCTAATGACCTTGATCACCATACCACAGCCGGCCACAAAGTGAAACAAATGTAACAGAAAATTGATTCTATAAATTTTATCGCTGCAAAACCAGGACAGGTGTAAAAGTTATCAGGTAAAAAAAGAAACACATATAAAAGTTAGCAAAAGATTTAGAATAGTATATCCAGGTTAATCCAGTAGAATGTTTAAGAGCTGTCTAGTTTCACAGTCAAACAATCTTTTACAATTATTGGAATTATTTATATAGTTAGGGAGGCATGCAGGCATTGACTGTCTATAGACAAGATCACCTGAAGTAGTAACTGACAAGAAAAAAAAATCTTGCTTGAAAAAGGCAGACAAACACTTGAGAACATTCTCATCATATTTCCAAAGTACTGTCCTCTTCTTATGAGAGATATGGTGATGCTTGAAGTCTTCCTTGCAACTGCACAGCATGAAAGATTCACCATCCCTTAGAACTGTGAAACTGTAAAACTTCCAAACCAGTTTTACCACCGAGATACAAGATGGGTTCACAACTAATCACTTACGATTACAGAAAGCACAAAAAGTAATATCAGACCTAGGTCTAGCAGTTCTTGCTTGTGCAATGGGCTGCTCAGGTAGGCCAGATTAGCCGGCCTAGTCTGAAGTCATTTCAGTTCAAAGCTGTGATGGATGGGGACATATTATAGACCAGTTTATGGTCCATGTGTGCTTATTAATGATAAAGGTATAGTAAGTAAATTAGTCATGCTGTGAAAATTATCTTGGTAATGGTAATTGCCCCAAATTAAATGGAAGGACTAAGATTATAATTCTGAGAATAACTAATTTTCAGTTTCTTGGTCATACATGCACACTAGTTCAGTAAAGCAAAAATAATTTTGTTTCAGAAAAATGAAAATACATTTGTTTTTCTGACAAGAAAAATGAATGTAGAACAAAATCATTTTGTGTCATCCTTAATATTTCACCTCCTTTTTCTTTTTATAATATTATATAAATTGCCCTCAGAACATTTTATTTTTGAAATGCTGAAGTTCAAATATTCTTGATTCTTTTTAAATTTTATCAAAACTATTACCCAAATCACCACAAACTTTTGTTTAGGAAGAGAAGGACCTCAAGTCCTGGGACGACAAACATCCTATACTTAATCATTCTTATAGTTAATGCTCCTCCACCCAGGAAGACTTTAGAGGGTCTCTCAGAAGGGTTTCATTAAGTTTGATCATATGGCCAATGTCTGTAACTACCAGAGAACATCCTACAATGCCTGGGCTTTTGAATGCCCCCCTGTGCTGTTAGAGAAAGTTGCAACTTACAATTTAAATATATTCTGTAAAACTGTTGTTCTTTCACCTGCATGTCCTCATAAAGAGCTCCTTGCATCTGTGCACCACACACAGAAGGATGCAGAAACATTATGAAGAGTGACACAAAAATATCCTGAGCTCAGATACACTTGCTTTCTGAGCTGTTAAAGATAAAAAGATAACTTGGGGTGAGGCAGAATACAGAGAGAGATCTACTGGATGACAGTGAATAACTTCACCTCTAAGGTGCTGCTTTGCCTAATATCAACCTGCTTATTTTGTAAAAGAAGATACCTTATGACTGATAAACAGAGATATTATTCATTCTTCACTATTCCTTTTAGAATTTCAGAAACCTTGATTATGATCAGGATAGTTATGTTAGGCACAGTTAAAAATACATGGAGAGATATGGAGGATATTCAGAGAGTTTAACTTCAGCTTAATGAGCTTAATTATATGGACAAATTAGGAATCGCAGCCTAGCAAAGCTATGCTCGCTCGTTTTCTCAGGGGATAACAGCACTCAGCAGATCCTACTTATACAGTCAATGGGTTTTACATGCCAATCCTCCAAACTGAAGAGCTTCACACTAAAGTCCGTGAGACTGTACACAGGTCCAGAGATATATATGTACTGGTCAGCATCCAAGACAAGGGTAAAGCTTAGAGGTAAATGTCAGCTAGCTATAGGCTTTATTTCTGTTTACAACTGGCAATACTTGATGGAAGAAGTCCAGCAGTAGAGATACGCTTTGCTCAGAAAATGAGTATATATTTTCCTGGAAAGAGTATTTTTGAGAGAGGAAGTTATGTCTTTACTAGAATCATTTATTGGAAAATATTTTTCTAAATTATGAGAAAATGGGACAATAACTGAATGTAATTAATAATACAGAGGATGGAGAAGCTTAAAGTGCTATATGAAGCCACAATGGCTAGTTACATGCACAGTTTGACTGTACTGAGATTAAAAAAAAATGGAGAAAGTGACACTTTTGCTAAAGTTAGGAGTTTCAAAGACTCCCTAAGCAAGCTGACTTGCGGTAAGCCTAGAACAGTTCAACATCCTGAAGAAATTTTGATATTGCTATTCTTTTCAATATTCCACTCTTAGTGTCTCATCTTTAAAGCACTCACTTTAGGATTGTGAAGGGAACCACTGTCAGGAGGAGGTTGATCTCTGTCAGGGGTATGCATAGTAGAGCAGTGAATAGAGTCAGAATAAGCAGGGAAAACAGTAGTCTACAACAGAGATACATGGGGTCCTGATTGTAAACCAAGGAAAGTCACCTGATTGTAAACCAAGGAAAGCCACCTTTGTTGTATTCATAAGTTAACATATTAGGACTATTTATTTACATTGACTTTAGCACTCATTTTAGCTCTGGTTTGCAACCATGAAGAGTTACTGTTCCAAAGACCACTCAATCTTCTTTTCCTTTGTGTGCAAGTGCAAAATGTCACATGCAAATAAATAGATACATTAGTTTTTGGTCACCCGTGGTGGGCTTTGGCACATGTATATATTTTATCACTAGTGCAAGAAGATGACAATGCTCAAAATTTACACATGGCAGTGCTCTGGGGTTTTGCCCTTCTCTCAAACAGACCACTCACAAAAGATATTTTTGAGTATGCTACAGGTTTTGTCTAAGGGTGTATCTGGGCAGTATTTTGCAGTAACATGCAAGCTTATCCTCATTTTTTTTTCTCCAAGTAAATATAAACTCATATATAAATATTATAATCTGGTCAGACAACATGCAGGCTGTTAGCATGGACCTGAGCCTAAAACAACATAACTAGCTTCCTAACAGGATCTGTTAGTTCACAACCAACACTAGGCCAGCAGGAGCTGTACAATTGCAAGATTACAGCTGGACCCCACCGACCTACACAGACCTCACACAGACAAAACCTGTACCCACCTACTAAACATCATGTTGGCAAAGCCTCAGAGATTCAGGCTGCGATTGAATGATGTAGCCAACTCATCACTAAGGTAGCTGGTACTAGATCAAAACCACTGCAGCCACATGACAGAAAGCACTTCTCCCTCACTCTGTCAGCTATGTGAGTATAAACTCACTTTGTCGTCTCATATTTGTTCAAAACATTTGGATATGTACTGGCAGGCTTTTTGCTGGATCACAAGATTTCTGCCTTCCTATAGCAAGCACAAACCTGATATAAAAGCATAAAAATGGCATACACTGCATTTCATGCCCTTTGACTAATCTTACAAAACAATTGTGAGTTCATTCCTATTCTGATTCGAATTTCTGATGCTGGACGATCCAACAGTGCACCATTCAGTATTGAAGATGGCAGAGCCTTGTCTCATCCTCGGGGTGAGATTTTCAAAGGGGGGTCAGTGTTTTCCTAATTCTGCAATAGGCAAAGTCAGTAGAAATTTTACTACTAAAATCACGGCAGATAAGTTTTACAAATTCTGAGCTCTTGCTTCTTAATATACTGGATTCAAACCCCACTGTTAACTCTAGTGCAGTTCATTATATGCAAAATTAAGTGTTCTATAAAAGGCTGCATTTTGAACTGCAGGCATCAAATATGAATATAGCCAAAAGCCCAACTGACAGAAAAATGCATTTTCTTTTCCAAATAAGCTACTGTTTAGCCCTTAGATTCTACATTTAATGTAATAGAGTAAGCCTACACAGCAGGTAAGATGGTTGACCCCTAGTAATAGCACTCACTACGCTAGTTTAGAGAGCTGAGTTCCCCAGACATTGCATGAAGGGAGCTAGGCCCCTCAAAATTACATCCACAACAACCAGCACAGGTGTGCAGGGAAATCTAAGCTGAAAAGAAGGAAACTCAGATGAAAGGGTGTGTCTTAAATCCAGCTCATCTCTGGGGCTTGCTTCCTTTATTACAAGCACTCGGTGCACAGCCTTGCATCTTCTCCTCGAGGTTAGTACCGAAGCCTAGAAGTGATCCTTTCTTCTAACAAGGTGGTGACAATGGAGCTTTCACCATCCTTCCCTGGTATGCGATAGCTCAGTGGCTAGAGCATGAAGTCAGGGAGTACTAAATTCAGACTCTTTCACTTGCTGAGAAGACTCAGACCTCACCGCTAAAGAAAACCACTGAACAGGCTATTGTGGTTTGAAGGATGCTTTCAAATAATTTTGATTTGGTTTGGAAGAACACGCAAATATTCCCTGGTAGGGTGGGGTGTGATGGGGGTATATGAGCACAGAGCAAGCACCACTCTCTGCATAAAGGCCTCCCAGAGAAGGAAAGTCCTAAGTTATACTTCCTGCTGCATTTAAATTTTCTGGTTTTGTATATTGTCTATTCTGTACCAAACAGCCTCTGAAAAGAACGAGAAATTGCACAGATGTTTTTAAATGTACTCTGACTCATTTTTGTTTCTCTGGTCTCAGTTTAATAAATCTGTCACCACAGTTTGTATGTGCTCATTCTATTTCTGTAGTTTCATTTTCTCTATTCATATTCTTTTTCACATATGTATAGTAATCTCTTGACACATACACTTTGGCAGTTAATCTATAAATATTTGCTCTGGGAAAAAATGATGAAGAACTTTTGTTTCTTTTCAGAAGATGAGGTTGGTTTGTTCTTGTTTTTGTTTTCTTTAAGCATGTATAGGAATCCCTTTCACAGTTTTTCAAAATCCTATTTGCTTTTCAACATAATGTCATGGGCTTGACTGTATCTGGCAACATCAAAGCCTACAAAGCAGGGTACAGAGGAAAAGGATTTGCCTTCTTGGAGTGATTCCCAGAAGACAAATTAAAATTCTCGTTTCCAGTTTCTGCTTTTCTAAATTTCTTACCTGACATCATTAAATAAGTCAGTGGCAGGAAGTAAATGAGATCCTAACTCCTTTATCTGTGGATCTAGCTATTGAATTTGAAAAAAAAATATAAGCAAGACAGAATATATCTTTTGAACTGTATTCCAAATGTACATAGCAATATTCATCTTTGATAAAATAGAGATAAGAAGGCGTATACATCAGCTGCATTAACTGGATAATCTCTTTAGAGGTTTATAGTACCCTTACAGTGGGTCCACATTACCATTTCAGTTACGTTTAGGAGCACGCCATTAAGAGCGTAACCTGAAAAATCTTCATTTTCTGTGCTTTGGTTTGCATCATGGAGCTGCCTCTGAGCACACAAATTCGATTACTGTTAGAGGAAGTCAAGCTATGGGATGTACCCAAGAATATATACTTTGTGTTCTCCAGTTGCTGATGGATATTCAGTCAGTGAGACCAAAAACTAGAGCACGTGTGAAGCAAAACCCCACTGAAACAAAACACAATGTGAAACATAAAGTGTGAATGCCAGGACAAAGCCACTCACTCTTTTAACACCCTTACTGTACGAATCTCTGAATTTCCTTCAGGAGAGCCCTTCTCTCTCCTCTGAAGAAAAATGAATGAGCCAGCTTAGACAGCTAACTCAAATAGAGAAGTCTTGGCTAGGTAAGAGTATCTCACATCATTTTCAGGTCCCACGCAACCTACATCAGGTTTTACAGTACTAGATGGGAAAGTGGTATTTAGATACAAGACCTGACAAATGAAAGCTCTCTCAAAACAGGTGACTCTACGCTATTTCACTCATGAATAAACAATTCAATTATTCATTTCAAAATAGTCAGAGAATATATTAGCTGGCAGAATATACTGCAAGGAGAGCACCTGCTAGCAGAAGTCCCAAAGACTTTTTTTTTAAAGGCAAGCTCATTTTACAATTAGTAGTAGGAATTTAGTTTGTTAGTTAATTAATGTTAATATCATCAAATAATATACTTTGAGCAATAATTTATCTCCATAGAGGCCAGAATACTTCACTTCAACGTGGACGGAAACATGCCTCGTGGGCTTGGTGCTACTCTTTATATGGGAGCACAGGTTAGAGGCTGGCTGATCTTTGTCCATAGCTGTTGTCTAAAGTCAGAGATAGTATGATGAAGCTGATTGAGAAATACAGTGTTGTCCTGGTTTTGCTGGGATAGAATCATAGAATCAACTTTCTGTTCAGAAAAGCTGCACTTCTGAGAAGACCGCAGCACCTGATACGGGGGGAACAAAACTGGTAAAACACTTTGTTTTTAGTTCATGGCCAGCCATGGTATGCAGGTTTCCATGGTGACCAAGGCCATTAGCAGTGTCTGAGTTAGCCAGGAGCTGAAGCTAGGAGGAGCGAAAGCCAGGGGAGCTGACCCAGGCTGGCCAATGGAAGTATTCTATACCATAAACGTCATGTTCACTATAAATTGGAAAGTTTGCTGGGGATGGCCTCTCTCCTCAATGGTCGCCATCCCTGGAGGGTCTCACCCATCATTCTGCTCCCGAGGCCTGCTCTTCTGTTCATTGTGACCGTCACGCTTTCGCTGGAGCTGTGGTGCTCCCAGTGTTTGACATCTGGCATTCAATGCTAGGAGTGCACATCTCATAACTGCTATAAGGGCTGAGTATAACAACTCTGTGTACTTTATGTTAGCATGGTTTTCTTATTTTATTAAATCTGTTTCTATTTCAACCCATGAGTCTCCTTCCTTTTCCCAATTCCCTTTCTCAGCTGTGGAGAGGTCATTGGGTGATAGAAGAGCTGGTTATTGTTTAGCCCTGGATGCAGGCTAAATGAAGACAAGTATGAAAAAGCTAAGATTTAAATAATTTATCCGCCTCCCAACCAATATTCTGTTTCCTAGACCATTACCTGTTAGCTTCTGAGTTATTTATAGAGACAAATTAGTATCAGCTTGTAATATTTTACACCATTTCTCAGTTGCAACAGGGCAGCTAAGTACTCTTTTAACTGGAGAGTATACCATGGTTCTCTTTAAAGACTCAATTGGTTTAACAGCATATAGCTAATGAGCTATCTAAAACTGTACCAGTGAAAAGAGTTCATTTTGATTTGTCTTATTCTATCTGTAAAGGAGTCTTTAAAAGCTCTGATCACTATCTCTATACCATCCACAAACAAAAGGAGACATTGGCATCAGGCAACAAGCAAAGTATTAAGTTGAAATGTTAAAGAAGTAATCTTCATTAATCGATGCATGGATTTCTCAAGGAGATGGCTGCCGCTTGAAGAAGTAAAAATCTTCCGTCATGAAGAAAAAAACCTGAAAGCTATTTAAGTCCAGATAGAATGCAATGGCACCAAAAGATTGAAAAAGCTTCTTTTTAGCCTCATTTCTACAATAGACAAGTGCCCTTCTCACTGCTCTCCTCTTAATACACTCACTAGTAAAGAATGGAAAGAACTGGTTCATCACTATCATGAATTTGCCAATTATAAGAATAAACAACTCTTGTTGGTGAATATAAATGCTTTGTGTTTGATGTTGTTCTCATTCCACTACTCTTCTTGATATGGTAGGCAGCTATCTACTTCTCTCCTATGGATTGGCATTGGGAATTTTACCTTTCAAATAGCAGAGACATGCTGGAAAATTATTTATTTCTCATCAAACAGATGAGGTAATTTAGAATCCGCAGATAAGAGGAGAAATTCCTGCAGTCCTTCTAGAAAGATTCTGGAGTTGTTGAAACATTTAAATAAGAATCACCTAAAATCCAGCCAGCTTGAACAGACTATAAAAATAACACAGACCTATATTAAAGAGGGATGTCCTTCCACCTAGGTGGGAATGTATTGGAAAATATAGGAAGGCTTGATACAACGTTAGAGAGTCATAAGTAGCCTCATCTCACATTCAAATAGTACTTTGAAGTATCTTAACTCATTCTATGCTTTGCTGTTGATCATATCCTTATTTCTTTTGAGAGTTTCTTATTTATCTGTTGTTGAGGATATTGATGGCAGACAATTCAAATCCCCAAGGTCATGGGAGTGCCCTTTTTGCTGACTCTTCCATGTGTTACAAGAAAATGCTGAAAGAGTTAAGCTGAATTTGTGTGGTTCATCAGTGACATCCAATGGCTATTTGAGGTGATCACAGGTGTACGATGTCAATCCAGACTCCCAGTGTAGTGGAGTGATACGAACTGAAGAGGACGTTAACTACGTTCCTTGTCCAGGTTGACCCCTTACTCTGTAAAAAAATAAAATTACGCATTTATTTTGCAATATTATTATATTTAACTGTATATTTCTCTTCTGTGGAGCCCAGTTCTTCCAAGTGTACCTTCTTCATCCCTTCACTACAAGTAGAGAATGGAATTGCCCAGGAGACATCTCTTATGTCTAAACTATATAACCAAGCAAAAAGGGCAATCTCATGGCGGGGGGGAAGGAAAAGGTTCTAGACCCCTTTCTAAGAACCTACCACTCTAAATCACTCTGTCTAAACTTTTTCTGTCACAATTTCTGTTTCAGTCTCATTCTACATATACTTGTCTGTCTTCTCATATCTGCATGTTATTCCCAGGTATTCCTCACACAATTTGAGGCTGTCAGTTATAACCATGGCTGTGTTGTCCTTGATAACTTCTCAAACTCTGCTAGAACTTTAAAACTTTCCTCCAGCTATTCGGATTAGCTCGTGCTTTCCACCTGTACTGTATATATTTATGAGCCATGTGAACAGAGTGCAGGTCTTTTTGCCTCTCCTTGGTGGCCTGTCTGTGTACAGAGATTTATAAGTCTCTTATAGGCTTCAGCTAAGGAACCCTCTTACTTACCCAATAGCCTGCCCAGCCACTACCAAATAGATACATTACATTGTATGCATCAAGTAAAACAGAAAACTTGTCCAGCTCACCTAACCTCTGAACTAAAACCATACTTTGTTACCTTCTCAATTGTTCAAAGTAAAAAAAAAGGAGAAAAAACCCCCCACATATTGGTACTATAAATAATTCACTAGCCAGTTCTCCAAATAATCATCACTAATATTTATATAAATCAATCCAATATTCAGTAGCATAAAAAATGTAGAAATTTGGGTTATGACACACAAACCATACTAATTATTTCAACCTCATCCATGTTTAGTTATCAAAGGCCATGTATCTCAAAATATAAACACTTTATCCAACCAGGTTCTCTTGTAACAAAAGCCAGATGCCAAATTTTGGTGTTTTAATAACCAGCCAACAGCCAATTAAATACATAGTATTATACCATTTTAATTCATAAACAATGATTCAAAACTAGAACATCATAAAGCAATGTATTTCTGATAGATCCATGAAATAATTTGTTTTCTTTCCATGTACAAAATACTCCAAACACTGGTTCTTACAACTTAACCCAAAAGACGACAGGCAAATGCAGAAATACAGGGCAGGAAATGAAAGTTATACTGATCAGCATGAATATTTTTCTTGTGACATGAAAATTGATCTCTTTTAATTTTCTGGTTCTGTCTGCTGTCAAAAAAAAGAGGTGGTTCTCTTGGTTACAACAATGTGTCTTCTCACTTCACACATACAGATTCAGTGTACAAAAAATTATTATAATGCTGAGATCTGATAAATTCTGCATCATCAGTGCAGTGAATATTTCATATATGTAACCAGATAAAGGAAAATTATTAAATTGCTACTCTAAATCAGAAGGTTAGAATATCTACGAAAATGGACAAAACATAGGAAGATAGACAGAAAATAATTCTGAATTTCTGTCAAGTTGTGTGATTATTTTATTTAATATACTAACAGATAGCATTCTACTTTTAGTAGTAATGATTGTCAAAATAATGGTTTAGTTCTTCCACAGACCTACTTTTAAGGGAGACAGTAAAAACATTGACACAGCTTTTAAAATATTGAATAATACTATTTTGAAACATAGGTTTAGAAATTGACTAAGTCATATAAATTCATCTGCAAAGTAGAACAGTCTGAGGAATACACATAGATCATTAAAACTAGGCATACATTTTAAAATATTTGCTGTCAGGCATTTATGTCATATCTCTCAAGTTGTTCTAAATATTTGCTCTGAATTGATTCTAAAACCTAAACACCATCACTAGTACTGAATGAGACAAAAATAAAATTTGTTATGTAAAATAGATGGCACAACTTCAAATCACAATTGGAAACCCTCTCAAAGGCTTCCAAAGGATGAAATAGCATCAGACGAGGAAACCTCAGGGATAGTTTACAAAGATGCCTGTTCTTCAATCACTCTTTTTTTACTCGAGTAAAGTAAAATTTTGTGACTTTAGCTAAATGTAAAATACGTCTCATCCTAACAAAAGCAAGGCAAAATTCCCTCTTGTATCCTTTTTTTTTCCTTTGTTCAAATATTAAGTAAGATTTTTTTGCTATAACAAAAGTAGTTCAAAACATGTACTTAGATGAAGTTCTCTGTAAAAACGCTGCATTAGTGACAAAACCCATTTTTTTTAAGTGGAAAGAAAGCTAAATGTGTAATTACTGTCTTCTGCATTCTCTATCTTACTGGAAAATGAGAAGATATTTTTTTAAAATCTACTCTGAAGTTTCTAAAACTTTTTGAGAAAAATGTGATGTTTCACTAATCAGGAAAAACTATATTCAAAATTCACACACACACAGCCCCGCTGCCCACCCCTCCCCCCCCCGCCCCGAGGGTACAGATTATTTTGCCATTGCAATTTATTCAAGCATATTGAGTTTTAAACTCACAGGAGTTCCATTTGTCCATTAATCTGATCTCCTCCATAACAGAGCCTGTCCATGTCACACATAAATTCCTGCATCTACAGTAAGTATTCATTCATATTAAAGACCAGAATGTGCCTTCCTTACTGAGTTTATTAAAGTTACCCTGTACAAGTGTCCCTCTTCATGAGGAAAAGTGAGATGGTACTCCATGGGCTTGATTTACCATATTTCTCTAGTTTTATGTTACCAAATTCCATCTGTAAGGTCCTCTGTGAAAATAGAGGGCAGAATCCGCTGCCAAGAAAAGGAAAAACAGTTTGTCTCCTATGCCTGACCCTTCTGCTGAGACATGCATTCATCTTCATTTACAGTCCAGCTTAATATACTGTAGTTTGACATCTTAGTGTCTGAGGCCACAGCGCAGTTTACTGTAATGCTAAAGTGGAAGTGAAAGAGGAAAAAATATCACTTTGTCACCAGATGGAAAGATGAGCAGAATGGGGTTTGACAGGATGCTTAATATGTGTGTTAGAGAATACTGTTAAAATGCCAGGTCTATTCCTTAATGTAATTATTTTCTTATAGGTATTCTCTACTTTTCAAAGGCAGACCTCAGGCCAGATTCTACCATCTTTGCTAAAAAACTGATTAGAAGCTAACTCTAAAACTAAATCCACCACCTTTGTGGTATGAGAAAGGAAACAGAATCTGGTCCTTAATTAATTGGTTATCAAAATGATAAAAAAACAAATTCAGAAAGTTGGTAATTGGTCTGTTGTCACCTCCAGCAAGGATAACATCATGTGGACCTGATTCTTTCTTTCTTTCTTTTTTTTTTTTTATTTTTTTACCCCTTATTCATTTTCACTCTTCATTTTATAAGCTCCTTATCTAGCCTCTTTATTTTCTATGTAATAGGGGAGAAGGTGAAGGTTCAACCCAATTTCTTGGTGATTATTATTTTTTGATAAAAGGTATTCTTTGGTACATAGTAGAATAATCCAGACAGAGCCAATTATCTGTCTCACATTGAATAAGAAAATCTGCCATTTTGGTCAAGTTTTACACATTGAATGTTAATCACATTACTTTTTGAAAATGTAGTTAAAGGGGTTTTTTTTATACAATTGAATCACAAGCCCTCCATTTCATTTTCTTTCTAATCTTGGTGTGACAGAAATCACATGTATTGAGAAACTAAATAATTACCAGACAGAATGTTTGGAAAAACAGCAGAGGCACAAATATCAATTCAGCACTTAACCTACTTTACCTTCATTGAAAGTTAAGTATTTGCTAACACTGCTAATGCTGAAGTTTCTCTTTGGATGCCACAGTGGTTGTAGTGTGTCTTGCTAAACAAGGTGCAGTAAGACTCAAAAACCTTGTGTTGGAACTGAACCTTTTTAAGGCAACATAAAGCCCACATGAGATCAAAATATGTTCATGCTTCTTATAAATATTTTTACAAAGATATTTGGAATACTGTGAAGCCAAACTACATTAGAAGTGTGCCTAGCCCCTTACATAGTATAGTTACATGGAAATACACATTTTCATTTAAGATGCTGAATTATATTTACATATTTCACTTTATTATCTAAATAAATGTTGTGTTATATTATTACCACATTACAACAAAAAATAAACAAAATATATTGGAAAGATTTAATCACCCTTACTGTCTATAGATCAGAAAACCAGTGCATATCTATTAGGGATTAATTTTTCATGTATTCTGTTATTCAGACAAGGACAAATTATTCTTGATCTGTTATTCTGCTTAATGGGGAAAATCAAAGTAATGATAACACAGACTTTCAAAAGCATTAAGACATCTGTGTGTCACTGAAATCAAAGAGAGTTAAGCACTTTTTTTTTCTTAAGAATTGCATTTACATCCATTTTGACTTATTACCATAGAGACATTTACACTATGATGCAATTCTTTGTAGAAGCTGCCATTTCATTTTTGTTCACAGTGCTAAAGTTGCTGCATTCACAAAAGAAAAATGTGTGGCTATAATTGACTGAAATGTAGAAAGTATAACAATGTAATTAGTGTACTCATCTGGGAAAGAAACTGATTTTAAGAGTCATTAAGATACACAAGGCTTCTCCATGTAAACAAGTCATCTCAGCTTCACTTTCAGCAAAAAATTAAAGACTCATCAGATAGTGTAGCCATTTAGAGGTAGCGTCGGTTTAAAATGTTCTGTCCAGAACCGAAAAAATGAGAGACACGATGCTCTGATAACTCTGGAAAGTAAAATTAGGATATTTTTCACAAAACTGAACTTTTCCAATGCTAACATTCCTTGGAGAAGAAAAAAGAATTAAAAAAAAAATAAAGAAAAGGAAAACAGCATAAAACCAGTTAAGTTAAAGGTTAGCTGATGGCTGGCATTTCCACAGCCACATGAAGCACAACCAGAAGAGGCCTCTCCATTTGCACAGTAACATAAGCAATACATAACAACTTAGTTGCTGTATAGACATGTATAGTGATTTCTGCACTAATGTCCCCATTCAGGGTAAACTCACTGGAAGTAGCAGATAGAACAGAAACTCTACTCATCCACACATCAGCCAGGAGAGTTCATTTATTGTACCTTGGGAAAAATGTTACACCCTTTAGAGAGCCGTAGCAAATTATTTTCAGAATAACCAGGGAACCCTAGGAAGTATTCTGAGAATACACTATCACATTTTATAACAGATAAAGTCCAAAAGGCACTGTTTAGTCAAAGATATTAACTATTAAACATAATTTAAGAGTTCTTAGAGCCATCTGAAATCATATATGTGGGCCTGGAATTTAAGGAAATGAGAGTAGCAAAGTGAGAGTAAAAATATTGAACTTGTCCTAAAAGATGCTGCATATGAACGATATGACACCATTCCACTGACTCCTTTCCTTCAGTAAAGAAAATAGATGTTTAAAAGCTGGTGCCTCTATATGCAGGTAGACCATTATGCTCTGTAAATAGGTTTAAAATGTCCTAACATTTCTGAGGCTTTCTTATCTCTTGCTCATTTACCTCACTTTAGATTGCTTTCACACTTTCCCTCCTTTCCATTAAATTATTCAAGAACTCCTGCGTATAAAGGTCACAGTCATAAAAACCAGGGAACTGGAGCACTGGCATGTGATTCCCGGGACCAATGAGGCAGCACACAAAGTAGATTGTGAAGGACTCATAAAACGTAAGGCCAGAAGGAACCCTTAGATGATCTAATTTGATCTCCACTATATGACAAGTCATTATATCTCACTTATATAGCCCAGTAATGAGCTCGGAGCCAGAGAGTGAGAATGCTTCAGCTTCTGCTAAAAATGGTAATGTTATCTCTTTGTCAACTATCTGCAGGCAGGGGCCAGTCAGCCAAACTAATTGCTAGGACCTCCCATGAAGGTGATCCTGTACTTAATGGAATTATTTCTGTGTCCTATGAAATAGGATTCAGGGAGACCTACTATTCAGAACAGAGAGAAGACAGCACTCTTTCTTCCAGCTTCTTCCTCATTGTGGCAGAAGTGCAGCCTGGCCCCAGCATCGCCTTGGGGGTCAAACACAGACAGAAGCCTCATCAAGCAAAAACAACTGAAAAAAAGTCTCATCAGCTGCATTGTATGATTTGTTGCTTATAGATCCCAGCTGAGTTAAGTTAATGAAGCTGCTGCCTAGTTAAACCACATATTTTGCTCTTTTTTTTTTCCTTTCCTTTTGCATGTCAAGGACAACAGTTGTGTTTGGCCAGTACTTACGCTGGTGTCCTCATTACTTTCATTGGTAGTTTTATTTCAGTGGTTAATCATTTGCATTGTTGAAAATGAAAGTAAAATATTGTAAAAGGTGGCTCACTTCTTGTTTGAATTTATCTTGCTTCAGTTTCCTGCCACTAGTTCTTGTTATAACTTATTCCACTAGTGAAAATAAGCCAATTAATATCCAGTGGGACTGATAAGATACTTTATTCAGGTCACCTTCCAATCTTACTTCTGACAGTCTAAATAGATGTCGCTTCTGAAGTCCCTGCTCCCCCTACTTACCTGCACCTATGTGCCTAAGGACCACACAAACATTTTGGCCAAAGCTTGTCTTGGTTTGATTTGGTCACTCTTTCAGTAGCAGCATGTATGACCCCTACAGTTGTTGTTTTCAGTATTTCCCATTCTATAGATCTACTTCTCTTACTGTTTTTTTTCTCTATATGCAAAACTTTGGCTATATTATTTTAGTTGTCTGTTAAAACTGCCTGGTCAGTTTATAAGAGACCAGTCCTCATCTTTTAAGCATACTGCCAGTCTTTATGTCCTCCATAAATTCTACCAATTCTACCTGTCTATCCACCTATCTACCTACCATACAATTTGCCAAGAAGCTGTTGAGAAAGGTATTGAATATCTTTGGATTCAATCCCAAAATCTTGTAGAAACTCCCTAAGCAAAACCCCTTTAATAACAGTTTCCCATTTATGGGTTATTTTTTTGATCAGCATGTTAATTAATTTTCGATTTCCTACATGTTTCTCACTGATATCTCACAGCATTAATCTTTTTGTCAGATTTTTAGTTATTAAATACATTAAAATTATATATTCATACGTTAAGGCCTCATTCACACATGCTAAGTGCCTCAGTAATAATTCAGTTATATAGTTACCTTTTTGAGGGAAATTTGTAAAAGGTTTGTTTGACAAGACTTATTCACTATAAAACCACATTGAATGGCATTAATTATATTCCTAAACAATACTTGCAGTAAACAGCTAGTGAACAATCCATCAAATAAAATATGTTTGCACACTGTATTTGGCCTCTGTCAAGAGAAGTCAATAGGAGTGATTCCATCGCTTCTGTGGACTTTGGATAAGGCCTTTATCAAACACTTTAAAATAATGTGCACATTAATTTCAAAAAGCAGTCTGTTCACTGACACTTCATAAACATGTAGAGGACTAGATTTAGTGAAAAAGCTTACTTGCTACAAATGATTCATCTAGCTTTAAAGAAGATATATCTATAAAGAGTACTGAAATACTGGAATTAACGCTATTTCAAGGTCCTTCCTTTGCACTTCAAGTTTATAATCACTGTTCATATTTTGTTGGCTTTTCACAGACAGCACTGCTAAAAAGAAGTGTAATGCTTCAAATGCAAGTAAGCAGATAAACAGCACAAGGCTCATGGGATGGCCTCAGTAGGAATTCTTTAGAAAATGCTAGATGAGAAAATGAATACCCTGTTGCTAAGTTACCTTTGTTTCTTTTAGTGGCATAATTATTTGATGCTTACAGAAAAAGGATTGACATTTACCCCTAGTCCCTGCCATATGGAAGATAGGCTTTTAAGATTCTCTTATGAGAGGTGCACATTTGTAATATATACCTTTATGTTCTCCAAGTGCAAGAATAAACATGCTGGGGGATAATTAAGGCATTTCAGGTTTCAAAAACTTCTGCTGTGTCATTCCAAAATAATTCTAATATTCCTGATAGTTTGGTTTTAGAAGCAAATACAATTCTTAAATACTTCATTATATATTTCCCTACTTTTTAATCAATCACAAAATGTGCAGGATAAAATTATCTGCCATACACTTTAATCACTATGTAGAACTGTTATTCCCTTCTGGAGGGTTAACCAAAGAGATGGTGCAAGTGAATGGGCTCATATTTCAGTTTTTAATCACATTCAGCACCAGAGGTTTTATTTGGGTCATAATTATTTTTGATATATTTACCTTAAAAACAATAAGGAAATAGCGTAAATTATAAGTGAGGGCAAAAGCGAATGCCATCCTAAATTTGCGCATTTGAAGATGTGTGGAAATGCTTTCCTAAATTTTGTGGCAAACCATTTTTACCTGAAGACTTCAAAGTATTTGCAAACTTTGAACATCACAAAGCTTCTGGCAGGGCTAAAATGTTGATCTATTATTCTTCAAACAGAGAGGTTAAATGACACGTGAAACAAGTACAGAGAGATTAAGTGACTCAACCAATGTCACGAACTGAGTCAGTAGCAGAGCTAGGGACAGTACCTGGACCCAGTATTGGATTCTGATTCTTAATAATGTATTTTAGACAAAATCTGAAGACAAGATACAAAACCTTTACCATTCTCCTTCTTCCAGTGTCAGTCACAGCCTGGCGTCACATGCACATGGGTACAGAAATAACCAACAGAGCATTTTGCACACAGCAACAGTGCAGTGGCAGCAAGATTGTGCGAGCACTGGGATGAAGTGTCCTGTGGCTGTCAGCATAAAGCAGTGATGTAGCTCTTCAGTGCTTATACAGGGTAATAATGGAAGCCACAGAGGGATATCAAAAGGAGCATTTCAGCCTTCTTTTCTGTATTACCTTTTGACTCACATCTACAAAATTTTCAATAACAAGGTTTTTTTTCTTTTTTTTTTTCATATAGATTCATAAATCTATGCTTGGAGATAGAGGCATTGAGTCCGTAGTACAAATATGGTATGAACTCACACATGACTCAAGCCAGCAATGTGTGTTTTGTAATTCAGAAAGAATTGTCCAGTAATTTTATATTAAAAACTTTAGGGAAAAATAAAAGTATCCGTAGCAACTCTGAAGTTTCTTCTCTAGTGTCAAAGGGACAATAGTTCTCCCTTCATTCAAACTCTTGACTGCATAGTCCAAAAGTTAACTACCTGCGCAATGACCAAACAATACACTGGGTTAAACACATGAAAGAAGGCAACCTATTTAGTCTATTCAATCAAATAAGCAGGATATCCTTTCTGTTAAAGCTCTCCCTTACACAGCAAAGCTCTTACCTTATTTCTTGCTTATGTTTCTCTCTAAACAGCAACTCTTTCACTGTTCTTTGACAATAGACATAGGTTCAGTGTTTGACAAGCAGTCAGAAATAAGGAGATATCCTTGAAAAATAAACCATGTGCTGGTACATAAAGAACCACCAAGAGATTGAAACAAACTAAAAATATTGCATTTCTTTAATAATTTCCCTTACAAGGTTACTGAATCAAAGAGAAAGTCCTGGTTTTATTTCAGTATCATTTCACCTTGCATTCATCTACTCTCATGCCACATTTTTACATTTTCTACCTATTTAAGGACCCACTGAGGAACATGTTCACACATTCTTACTCATTTATCTTTGTCACTTGTAATTACCACAGTGGCCATTTTCTTGCTTGTGCATATTCCCACTCTACTCCTCTTTCTTTCTTTCCTCCTAGGAGGAGTGTGGCACTCTTTATTCCAGGCACCCTTGGCTGTACCATCTGCAGGAAGATCAAAGACAGGGTCATATCCATCTAATAACAAGAGAGGAAACAATACTGTAGGTGAACACTCTATTAGCCTCCTCCTTCATTTTATTCAGGTCAGTGCTCAGGGACTTTCAGATGTCTTTGAACAAATGGATGTGAAAATGAAAGACAAGTTACAAAGAAATAAGTTTCTTTTCTTACACAAGTTAGGCTGATAGGTTGAACCATGCTAGTGTTACAATAGTCTTTTCCCTGGGCAGCTCAGGAAGTATCTTTTCTGAACAATCCTCACCCTTCAAAATAAAGCGTAAAAATCTGCTTCCATCTTGAGACTTGCAGCTATTAAAAAATGTCCAGAGGCAATAAACTGAAGACTTGTGTAGGATACTGAGGACATTTATTATTGACAGGAAATCAGTCTTCCATGATAGCTGAACTACAAGATCTCTATAGAGAGAGGACTAATTTCTCTGCTGGTGTACACAGGCAAAGTTTTACTTACTCTGGTGGTGCTGCATTAGTTTATAACAGCAGAGAATTTGAACTAAAATTTTTAATTTATTTTGGATGCCTGGAACTGAAAGTTTGGGTCACTGCACTGCAAAAGCACCCTGAGATTCAGGCTGCAGTGGAAGGGGATTTCTGGCAGGGCCATGGAGCTTGTCTTCTGCACCAAAACTCTACAGCATGACAACACAGCAGGAATAACAGGAAAAGCAGCGGCCACCTAGTTTTAGCTTAGGAGACTTTTTCATTTCTGTCTGTCCGATGTCCTTACATGAATTTTTGGTTCATCTGACCACCTTAAAGACTAAAGCAACCATTGTGATCCTCTTGGTATGTCTTTCATCTGGTATGTAACTGAGGCAGCCTGTGTGTGTCTTGTTGAAAAATGGTTATATTAACTAAAAATAAGACACTGCATTTCTTGCTGCAATGAAACTTATGTGCATGACAATATTCTGGGCAAAAGTTCCAAATGATTTTCTCAGGTTTTTTTTTTCAAAACATAATGTTCCTCATATATTTCAGAGAAAGTCAATTAAAGCATTGAGAAATATTTTCAAAACAGAATACAGAAAAAAATCCCACAAAGATGTAGCTATGTAAATTACGTGCATATGAGACATTTTCTAGTGCTGATAATGCTATCTCAGACACTTGGTCTAATGCTGGTAATGTCACCGAAATTGGGAATAAAACTCCTTAATGGCGGGTTTAGCATTAATGAGCAGGCATTACTTTATTTGTCTGAGGGACATGGGGGATTGCTCCACCTAACATGTCCACCAAGGCATAAAAGCATACTCATTATATACATTATAGAAAAATGAATATTCATACAATTCCCAAGAAAAGCTTGCCTATTCCAAGAAACCTTATGCATATGCTAATACATTATGTAATGTCTTTGAGCATGCATACTATATTGGGGAAAGGGTCTTTGGTGGTCTCTGGTGGTCGTAATCCCCCCATAGTTATGCTGTCTGCTGTATAACCCCGCTTCTGCTCAAGTGTGATTGATGCCTTTCTGTTGACACATGCAGGTGGCTCCGAGGAAAAGGTACTGTTCTGGTTCTTACAGGATTTATCATCTCTACTCCTGCCACCAGAGCTGTGAATCAAATCAGTTAAGACACTACAAAGATGTTCACAGTCTTGTTTATCTTTGGCCCTTCTTTGTAATTAGTGAGGAATTTTACAGAGACCTTGGATTCTCTAAGAATAAGCGCAAGCAAGAGTCAGTGATAACTATAACTTTAAGCGTTATAAGTCCTAGAAGCAGACACTGTCTGCAAAACATGCAGTAAGCTTCAGAAAGTACAGTCATTTTAGCTGAAAGGAAAATCACTGAAAGGAAAGTTGATTCTGTCTAAAGGTTACACAGAGTAGGCCTTTTAGGGCCTACTTTGAGGCCTACTTTGAGGCCTACTTTTACTAAACCATCTAGTATCAGTAATATTGAGTGCTGTATTAAAATCCTATAAAGAAGTATGTCTTCAGCATGTGTAAAGTTTCACAAAATGTCATTGCTATTGACTTTTGCATCCCCTAGCTGAGGGCTTGCTCCTTTATTGGATTATTTTTTTGCAGATGGGATTATATGAACTCAACTTTTCATCTGTCGAAAAGTCCCAGGCAATTTAATAGAATATTTATTCCTATGGCAGTATTCTAGAGGATGTTTCGATGTTCTTTTTGGTAACAGCTTACTCTCCACTAAATTCAATACATTTTTAAGTGTGGTCTCAAAAAACATAAATGATTAATTTCTCAGTTCAGTAGGCCATCTAAATAAATGCCTAAGTTCATGAATATGGGTAGTTTATTTGAAGTTATTGAGAGTACTTTACCACATGGATAACTCTAAGTTAATGGTGAGAGCTTCACTAAATTAGGATCATTGTACACATACAATCCATAAGATTTTTCTAAATGTATTCCCTTAATATAGTAAAATATATAGTTCTGTTGCTACATTAACAGTGTTTAAGGAAATTAATTGATGCATTCAATGATCTTGTGTTGAAAAACAGTAATAATTCCCATCTTTCAAGGTTTCTTTGGGTAGTTATTGTGGTTCATTATATGTTTTTTTAAATAATTGTGCTAGTCATTTCATTGAGAATCAGTAGGATGGTAAGATGCATTGTACTAGGCCTGCTTGCCTGAGTAGAACTTAAGTAAGAAAAACAAAAATATTACACAATTTATTTTTTAATCCCTAATATGTAATACTATTAGTTACATACTATACTTTTCAAAAGAGAAAGCAAAAGACAGCATTCAACAAGGCATTGTTCTAATCAAGCATTGTTATACAGCTCCTTGCCACTGTTTAGAGTACCAGATGTCTCATTTTCATACATACAAATGTTGAGGTAGCAATCAGTGCATAGGAATAGCTGTTGGTGCCAATGTTTCTGTTGTTGTTGTAGGATTATTTAAAGCTTGTATTCTTTGAAATAACCCACTGACATCTGGAAAACTACTGCTAAGTAAAAGCCAGCACTTCATCAGACTATCATGTGGCTACATTGGCTCAAAAGACTTACTTGGAACAGACCCATAGACAGGAGCATAGCAATCTAGACTATAGCTGCAGCACAAAATAACTAAAAATAGAATGAGTTAGCTTAATATACAAATAATTTACAAGTTGAGGATAAACAGACCAACAACAAAACAATGTCCCTTGACACATTAAAATGAGAACAAGCTGTCTTTTTCCTCCAAGATGTAAAGGAAGAGAAGCTGGGCATATGAGTCTAAGAACTGATGCTGATGCAAAATATTCCTTTCAGAGCTGAGATATTTTGAACCAGATGACAAAAGTCTATTATTTTCAGGGCAGCTCATTAAAATGTATGAAGGTGTTGCCAGTATTAGAAAGATACCACTTACTATAAAGTCAGTAAATTTCAGAGAAGGTCATACCAGAGATCCTACATCAGGTGAAAAATACCTATACAGTGCTAAAATGGGACTCAAGAATGTGCTAGCAGAAATTCAAGTTTCTTAGGTCACCTGTCATCATAACAGTGACTGCTGGTTCTAAGATGAAGATTTAATTTTAAGAGAGCCCTCTGTGGATTCAGCTATTGTCTTCAGTTGCACAGTGTCAGAGCCCTTGTCTGTTCCAAAATAAGTTTGGATAAGTAGCAGAGAGATTCTTTGCCAAGTGCTGTGGACCATGCAATTCAGTGGACAGTGAAACAACGTGGTCAGATACTAACATTTTGTAGACATGCATGTTCTGACAATCTGGGGCTCAAAAATCTGTATTTGTGGTCCAAGTTGTTGAAGGATTTTGTTGAATTGATTTTGCATTCTGCTGGAAAAGTGCTGTCATTATTAATTGGTCTTTCATTTTGCTATTTTACAGGCAGTTCTCTAAATTGTCACAAATCATAGGCAAATTTTAAATTCTTTGGGACAGGAGCTGTCATTGGCTTTCTATTTGTACAGTTCCTAATACAGTACAGTTTGCCTCTTGGTCCACCTAGAATATCAATTTTAAATAAAATAACCATCACCTGTCTCATTTAACCTTTACCTGAAATAAACATAAATAATACAACATACACAGACTTACAGTAATAAGGTAAAAATCAGTACACATTCTCCATATGAACTCTCCTTACACAGATTTATGACCCAGGAGGCTGATGAAGTTCAATCTTTGTGTAGGATGGTGAAGCACTGAAAGTCTTAAACGAAATGTTTTCTTAGGCCTGAATACACTGTTTTCTTAACAGTTGAAAGGACGACCATATGATCAAATTTTCCACGCAGTTTTGTTGTAAAATGAGCCAGAAACATGTTTGATTGTTCAGCTTTGATAGCATACCCTTTTCTAGAAGAATAATAAAACCAACAGCAATAATAGTAATAATATGGCACATGTAAGCTATTGCAAGTGTCTTAACAATCACATTTACAATTCATGTTGATGTATGAACTACAGTCTCCATTTGAATTACTGTGCCCTGTAGTTTCAACTAAAGACAGGCCTTCCAACCTTTGTTTAAAAATGCAGGAACTAAAGCAAATGAGTAAACTGTTTAAGACCTTGTTAAATTCCCTTAATTGTTGTAGTTTTAATCAGTTGAGAGATTTTTCATGCAAGCCAAAATATATCAAGCTCCAAGTCAGATCATAAAAGGCAGGTCTCATTTTCAGGTGATATTCAATCTTCTGCCCACTTATGGGGTTTCCAGCAACATCTGAAGCAATGTAATCCTGTAAGTTACAACACGGCACTCAGGAATATGAATGCCCAGGATAATTGGCTAGTCCAATTCTGGTTTTAACTTAAAGGAAATCAAGAACTCCTGGACCTCTTTTAACTTGAATTGAAACCGTTAGAAAAAGTCTACTTTCAAAAGCAGCTGGAAAGCAATGTTCCTGATTATGTCTATTAAGAGGATGGGATACTACTTAAAGTATTTTTCATTGTGAGTTTTTTCTTAGAATATAATCTTTATTAACAAAACACCGAAAAAAAGAAAAGAATGAGCAATATTGAGCTTTGGCTGAAATAAAGGCTGCAGTTTCACAAGCCTTTTCCTTTAATTTCTGAAATAAAGCATTCTTATTTTACTGTACTTTTATTTTTCATCATGCTGTACTTGAGCAAACAGTTGACTAAAACAAACCATTGCACCATTTGTACAGCTGATCATAATGGAATCCTGAAAAGTGGATTTCAGGTATTGAATACTGAATATCTGTAACTAATTACTATAAATTAACATATGTAAAAATTACTATAAAATTGATGCTGACAATTCATAATATTATAGAGTTCAGGCAGTCCAGCTCTCAGCCCTGTGGGGATCTGTTCCTTGCCCCCTTTTTTTTTTCGGCATTGTCTCAGAAACAGTCCTATCCCACGTGCTCAGGCACCATCTTCTGGGGTAAAGGACTACCTGACCTTGATGACATCTTCTGAGGCAAGAAGTTAGATGCTGACTGGGGTGAGTGGCGTACCCGCCCTGCAGCCCTCCACCCCCTCCGGAGAGATCCATCCCATGAGGGATATCGGGCGACAGCCTGGCAGTGGGCCAATGCTACGGCGTGGGAACCGGACCTGGCACGCCCTCGGGACTGTGAGTGGTGCGAACTGCGACTGGCGGCTCTGCGTCAGCATGCCTCTGCAAAAATTCTCTATAAAAGAGGTCGTTTTGCCCCACCGTGTGTGTGCCCACTCCCGACTGCTGAGAATCAACAGAGGACCTACGGGATCCAGGGTGGTGACTATCCTTTCCCTCTCAACTGATCTCTTTTCGTCTCTTCCTTTTACTTACTTCTCTCTCTCTCTCTCTCCCTTCCTTGTTCACTAAGTTGCCTCATTGTTGGACTTAATAAAGTCAAGGTTAGGTTTATTGATAACATGCCTCAGTTGTGCTTTGTCTGAACTCAGGGATCACAAATCTATTTTATTTTTGGTCAGGATTTTGGAGGTGCTTTGCCTGCAGGCAGGTAAAGCATACCTTGTGATTTATCTGACTGCATTGGATTAGGTGGGTCCCTCTCAGGACTGACTGCATTTAATTTAGTTGGGGTTGCTGTCAAGGGCCAAGGGCTGGGCAACTGCTGACGAGCTTAATCCTGAACCTGACAAGCCCCTGAAGCAAGCTGAACAATCAAATCCAGCCATAATAATTTCAGTCTTCTTGGTAGGAGTACACCACACTTCAGCTCTCTTAATTCTGTTGTTGTCCTTGTGATCTCAGCAAATCTATAACCTCTGCATTGTTTCCACTATATCATCTTCACCATCACAAAAACATGACTTTATACTTCTCTGTGAAGCTTTACCTTTTCTCACAACGGAATCTGACAGATAAAATTTTGAGCAGGTAGCTTGCCACCAGAAATGCTGACTATTCAGTAAGAAAAGCTCTTCTAATCTGCTGTAAAAATCACAAATAGTGGAGCGTCATCTGACTCCCTGATTTCTCATTTAAAGAATCTTACAGCAAATAACTAAAAGCCATACATAAGTAATTGCCCATTACAAAAAAAAAAAAAAAAAAGCTTTTACATGGATATTCGTCAAGACTGTTAGAAGAGAATCTTTCTTTCTTCTTTGTACTTGCGTATTTACTCCCAAAACAGCTAAGCATTGGAGTTGACTTGTATTCTTCCAGAATCAGCTGGTGCATCTTGGCCTCCAAAAGCCCAGGAAATAGCTTTCCTATTCCTCCCCTTACAGGCAAGTAGCTAAAGCATCTCTCTTGTCCTCAGCTTGTGTCATGACTTTAGGAAAGACAGACACAGTGTCTTTTGTCATGAATAATAGTTCTTAGTTATCAATCCTACCCTTATTAAAGTTAATATGGAGCTGGGCAACTGAGACAACAGAGTGGTGGACAGCAAATTAACTTCAGTAGCATTAGGTTCAAGGATTTTTCTGTGATTTAGGAGAGGAAAAGAAAACAAGTGCATCAGTTTTAAGGAAAAATGAAGATGATTCAAAATTTGGTGCTGGTAATTTTGATAGAAAAATTACTACTTTGGTAGTGATGCAGACATACAAATGCAGTAGGCACCATATCTTTTAACTAATTCTTCATAAAAAAGTCTTTGTTCCACTTGAAAAACTCATTACATTCAGTCAATCAACATCATCAGCAGGGAATCAAATTCCGTTAGCACAACAATATTTTAAAGTTAATTTTTGCAAATCTCTAGTGTTATCCTGACTTTCAATAACACCAAATGACAGAAGAACTTTTCCCTTCATTTTTTGGATTATTTGCATTCAATATCTAAAAAGACCACACTTTAAAAAAAAAAAAGGGAAAGGATGAAGTGCTTCTAACTCTGAGAGATCTCACATAATTAAGCCTCCAGCTGCACACATTTTTAGTATCACAGACAACATGGTAATTGACTTATGTGATTCTGGATCACACTTCAGATTTTAAACTATTTCACTCTACTGAAATGTGTTTAAGTGCACTATCCAGACACTTTCAGTAATTCAGCTTTTAATGACTATCCATCTCTCCAGTGCTACCTTTGGTGTTAAAATAGTCTAAGAAATAATATAATTTTCCCGCATTCTCATTGGGTTATATTTAGATATTTCTTAAATACTTTATTTAAGAACTCTCCCTGACCCCAACCACAGCAAAAATGTAAAAAGATTTTACTTACAATAATTTTATGTCTTGGTAGTTTACTAAATACATTCAGATGATCAGGACCTCAAAACCAGCATTGATTGTTGAGTGTGAAATAATATCAAAGGAATAAATCAAGAGGTTACAGCAGACCTAAAAATATAAGATGCAGCAATGAGTTCCTTCTAATTAATGTTTCCAAGATTACACGGTCTAAGACCTTAAAGATACAATCATGTTCCTATGAATCAAAACTAGTACCTCAGTAAGTTTTGTTGCCCATGTGCCCATGGTCCACTAGGCCAAAAAGGAGCATGTACAATCCAGTGCTAGACAATATTTAATTCACTAGCAGTTAGCAGATGCATAATTGAATGCTTCAGATCAACCATACTCTGCCACAGAAATCTCCAAACTCAATATGTAAATAAACTTAAAAGACTATATAATCAGCACAGTTAAAATAAGCAAATCCATGCTTTCACTTATTATTGTACATTATTTCCAGCTGCAGATAGAATCTGTGAGGTTTTTTTTATTAAAAAAGAAACCAAAAAAGGCCAGGATGTAACCTGGAGTAATGGTGTAAAACACTTCAGTATAAATGCTGTTACTAATGGAAAATTCTTGAACCATTGGTGTAATACACCTTATTTCTTCATTAAGAAGGAAGAAACAGACTCATCACAACCTTATGTACAACTCCAGTTTTAATTTTTCTTTTAATTCTCTATGTTAAACTCACCTTGCAGCCAGGGCATAGTTTTAAAAGCAAAGTTTGCTTTTGCTGAAAGAAACAGTATTCATTAAGATGTTGGCTGGTTTTGTTAATGCTTTCAGACAATGCAGATACTAGGAATAGGGCTTCACTGAAAAATGCAGAGTAGTTATAATTTTAAAGGGATTGCTTCGATACAAGAAACAGGTTTGTACAGGCTCTGGAAAACTATTGTGTAGGAAAAATCAGTGTAGCTCTCTTACCTCCTTCCTGTAGTTGTCATCTTTCACAGAATCACAGAATCACAGAATCAACCAGGTTGGAAGAGACCTCAGGGATCATCGAGTCCAGCCGTTGCCCTGACACCACCCTGTCAACTAGACCATGGCACTAAGTGCCATGTCCAGTCTTTTCTTAAACACATCCAGAGATGGTGACTCCACCACCTCCCTGGGCAGCCCATTCCAATGTCTAATGACCCTTTCTGTAAAGAAATTCTTCCTAATGTCCAACCTGAACCTCCCCTGGCGAAGCTTGAGGCTATGTCCTCTTGTCCTATCGCTAGTTGCCTGGGAGAAGAGGCCGACTCCCACTTCACTACAACCTCCCTTCAGGTAGTTGTAGACTGCAATAAGGTCACCCCTGAACCTCCTCTTCTCCAGGCTAAACAACCCCAGCTCCCTCAGCCGTTCCTCGTAGGTCAGACCCTCCAGACCCTTCACCAGCTTGGTCGCCCTCCTCTGGACTCACTCCAACACCTCAACATCTTTCTTGAAGTGCGGGGCCCAGAACTGAACACAGTACTCAAGGTGCGGCCTCACCAGTGCCGAGTACAGAGGGACGATCACTTCCCTAGACTGGCTGGCTACACTATTCCTAATAGAGGCCAGGATGCCATTGGCCTTCTTGGCCACCTGGGCACACTGCTGGCTCATGTTTAGCCGGCTGTCGATCAGCACCCCCAGGTCTCTTTCCACCGGGCCGCTTTCTAACCACTCTTCCCCCAGCCTGTAGCGCTGCATGGGGTTGTTGTGGCCAAAGTGAAAGACCCGGCACTTGTTCTTGTTGAACCTCATGCCGTTGGTCTCGGCCCATCTATCTAACCTCTCCAGATCCCTCTGTAGGGCCTTCCTACCCTCCAGCAGATCGACACTGCCACCCAGCTTGGTGTCATCTGCAAATTTGCTGAGGGTGCACTCAATCCCTACATCTAGATCATCTATAAAGATATTGAACAGCACCGGCCCCAGAACTGAGCCCTGGGAAACACCGCTAGTGACCGGCCGCCACTTGGACTTTGCCCCATTCACCACCACTCTCTGGGCTCAGCCATCCAGACAGTTTTTAACCCATTTAAGAGTCCACCCATCCAAGCCCCGGGCAGTCAGTTTGTCTAGGAGGATGCTGTGGGAGACAGTGTTGAATGCCTTACTGAAGTCTAGATAGACTACATCCACAGCCCTGCCCTCATCTACTAAGCAGGTCACTTGGTCATAGAAGGAGACCAGGTTGGTCAAGCAGGACCTGCCTTTCATGAATCCATGTTGGCTGGCCCCAATGCCCCGATTGTCCTGCATGTGCCGTGTAATGGCACTCAGGATGATCTGTTCCATCACTCAGGATGATCTGTTTCCCTTTCAGATACCTTCTCCTCTTTAGAGCCACTAAAGCCCAAGATTCACAGAAAGTTATGTTCTATCACCAGCATGTCTATTTTTTTTTAAGAATGTATTACATTTGGTTTAGAGAATCTACTTTTCTTTACATGATATTTTTAATAGAATCAGCCAGGGATCATTTTATTGATTCTTCCCTAAAGATTTTGTTTGGTTGTGGACCAAGATGCTTGACCTTCTTCTGCTTTAGGCTACATTTTAATTAATCACTATGAGTAGAAATGATCCAGACAACATAGACTTCATTTGGCAAGTGTTTTTTTTCATTGTATTTTGGTTTGTTTGTTTTCAGATTTTTTTTTCTAAAGAATATTCAAAGGTGTCTAAATATACAAACTCAACTAACCCTCACTTAATTCCTGCTATGGACAAAGAACACCCACGAACCTTCCCCTCAGGCAGAAAGGTAACCTTTTTTAAAAAAGACAAGCTTTGTAATATGCCCTGCAGGTCAACTAAACACTTCACAGACTGAAGCTAAAGTTGCCCAAGTACAACTGCAGTGTCATTCAGCAATCTGACAGAAATTCAGTGTGAAAAGATGTCACATTTCCACTCCTTAGAATGGAGATCCTATGAAGGAAATAACCAACCCAATACTTCTCAGGTAAGTTTCATTTGAAAAATACAGAAAACTTGTGAAAAAAAATAATCAGGTCTCCATATGCTAACACTGGTAGTGTCAGTATTCCCTTTATTACTGTTATCCTCCCTTCCAACCCAAACCATTCTATGGTTCATCCTCACATCCACAATTCTCTGTTGCAGGTGATGACTCATTACTATAGAAACAATGTGATACAGCCCTGATCACATAGTCCTTTTCATAAGACTTATAGAAAATGAGAGATGACAATTTTTGCAGACATGGTCAAAAGAAAGAATGGAGAGCACATAGAAGAAATATCAGTAAAGTTTGAAGGAGTATGTAGGACCTCTTTCCTGGAGGCTGGACAGCTTAGTGGCAGTTTTTCTTCCCTAAGATCTGTGATTACCTGGCTTTTGGTTCCTGCCATCACTGTAAGTGGAGGAATCGCTCATCAGTTCCAGACTGGTACATGTACTGAGGGTGCAGAACAAACCTGGATGTCTGTGACTTCAGCTTGCATTTGTCATGGGTGGAGGTGGCAAGAACAAATTAGTATCAAAGGTACTGAAAGCAATTCCAGAGAGAGACAAAGAATTTGAACTTGATCCATGACATTTACTTGGCTTACCAAAGTAATGTGCACTACTGATTTTCAAGGCACTGATATGAGAAGATGAGTTTTAAAATCCTAGAGGATAAGTAGGACACACAACACCTTGTACATGCTGAATTTGTATAACTTCTCTAGGCAGTGGGCAGGCTATTACAACTTTATTGTTTCAGGATATAAGCCTATTATACTCTGCAAATGAATACAGTGACATTTTGCTGTATCGGTTGAAAAGATTAACAGTTCACAAAGCAAACCGCCGAGTGCGGCAAATTAAATATATTAAAATGTGCAAGCTTAAAATTCTATACTCCCTGTGCTATAAACTTACATACAATACAGTTTAAAGAGTCTCAGTGGCTCAGTTAATAATGCACTGGCCTGTCAGCTTTCTGGATGCAATTTAAGTCTGTTATGTTGCAGTAAGCCATGACAGGGTGTGTTTTTCTCAGCAATTAATGAATGCTGAAGGTAAGAAGGTGGCCCTGAGGTATATTAGTGTCACAGTAAATGTGCCAGGATTATTTTAGATGTTATTATTAAAAAGAAAAAAAGATATTTTTGGTGAATCTCAAACAGCTTAAAAGTTCATTGTGGAGAAGGACTGGAATACTGAGATATACCCTCAGTCTAAACCAGTGAGAGCTTTAGCAGAACCTCTTCTCATGTGACTTTCATTTTAAAATGTTTTCTCCAGTGGTGCTTATTTGACAGAAGAACTAGGACTAAGCACTGTCTGGAAATTGCAAGAAAATAAGCATTAAAAAGGCCACAAATCCTTGCGAGTCCCAAGGATTTAATGTAAGGAGTCCTCCAGCAGCTAGAAGAAACAGCCTCCACCATAGGAAACACAAATATTTCGAAACAAAGGGCTTGATCCCAGCTAATATTAATTAGCATTAATATGGATAGACTTGCCCTACTTCCTGGGGCAACAGCTATCTGGCCTCCTAAATGTCCACACAAAAGCCATGGCCCTTTTGACTGAAATTCTTTAGTAATACAACATGGTATTGAGGGATCTGATTAAAAAGCTAACACAACAAATTCAAGGAGGCATACAGAAAAATATTCAAGGCTTCATTTTAAAGAGACTCAGGATTTTGTTTCCCCTTAGCCCTTTTAAACCAACCTGTTAATTTTACAGGTTCTGAAAAGTGTTAATATTAACAAGTAGAGAGATGGGCAGATTCTATCAAATTCATTTAAAAGAACTGGTGCTAGAAAATTATGTGCACAGATGTTGCATTCATCAGTTCCTATCTACAAGTTCTCATCCCAGCTGTAGGTCTAGACCACAGCTAAAAAACATGGTTAGCTAAAGCAAGAAGATAACAAAGCCATGAGAAGAAGTAAGTTTACAGAGCTAACTTCACATCCTTATGAAAGTTCAGGTTTAGTTTCATTCCAGAACCAGGTAGAGGATCCAGCTGCAATATTTTTAGCCATGCCTGATTTTACATATTCCCCTAAATATTACTTAATATCTCTTTGAGTATGTGGATAGACCCTTTTCCCCATTCTGACTTTTGCTCTGCTTCAATGACACAGAGACAGTTGACTGGTGGCAACTCAGTAGTCATCTTGCCAGCATGAAGTAGAGCTTAGAAGATCCCCAGCCACTTTCATAAATCCCTCATTGCCACTCCTGATATTGGTGCAAAAAAATGGGTTGAGATTAAGAGTTTGTTGAGCACAACTTAAAATGGGACAAATTCTAAATCAGTGTAAGTCTGGTTGTCCAAACTGTGTCACAAATAATGCTCCTACAGCATTACTGAGTCCAGGTATCCCAGCTGCCTAGAAGACAGGTCTGGCCCGAGCATCTTTATTTCCTTTCCACAGAAATCAGGACAGTTGAAACACGTCACAGGATCTACGTCCAAATTCAGGAATATGGCATAATTCTCAGGGCTTTCAATTTAGGTGTTGTCTCATATGCTCAAATAATATAACCCACTTTTAAGAGTGGAACAAGGGGAAGAAAACATTTTTACCATCTTGGTTTGAATTTAACTTCTATTTTTTGAAGTATTCTATGAATTGTTTGACACTGAAGCTGCTCAGGTTTCACAGTACATTCTGGGCCAATTTCTGCTCTAATTAGGGTAGTTCTTTTGCTGTTCTAGCTCTGCCTCACCCATGTGAATAGCACTGATAGCCACGGTGTAAACCAGAGAGCGAAATGACCAAAAATTTTCCATACTTATGAAATAAGGATTGTTCTAAAGTTGAGAGTATTTTGGATCAATTTTGACTTCTGTTCGAACTGAAAGAGTGGTTTTATGTAGCAAAATGTTTGATGTTTCTGACAGAGAAAAATAGAAAGTATATGTATTTTTCCCTCTTCCACTACCTTCTTATATTTATCTTTTTCCTCTGAAATCCTAAAGTTTGCTGAGCCCTGTGAGACATTTTGTGTCTCTTTCCATGAGGATCTTTTTGACACCATTTTTCCAATGCCCAGCCATACTGCCTGTAGCGTAAAACCTCAGTGAATTCAGGTAATTGAGAATGTCTTCCTAACACTACTTCTAGCTGACTCCCACCAGGCCTCACTGGCCTATGTTAATCAGCCTAGTCCACATCCAAATGCCACATGACAAATTTCATGGAATTTAGTGTACAGTAGGCTTCTGAGAGAAGACGGAAGATCCACTAAAATGGAATCCCTTGGAAATTAATTCGATGCCTTTTTTTTCTATACTGGGCTCAGAAATTTGAGTCAAGCTTCTAAAGGATTTGCTAGGGAGGTAAGTCATGGTACTTTACAGAAACTAAAGTCAAGACTATTCCAAAATGTGTGCATAAGCTTAGCTGCATGAAACATGAGTTTTGCCTATGCTTGTAATGAGTTTTTTTCATGTGACTAACCTTTGTACAAAGGCCTGTAGGAATGTCTTTGAAAGGTTATAGAATTTAATACAGAATTTCACATTTTCTACATTTTCTACATTTTTTCTTTTAAAAGATAATGGAATTATTATTTATTAATATTGAGTACCCACTACAAAATTTTACAGTTTAACATTTCCGCAGAAATGCTATCATTCCTTACTACGTTTTATGTATTTTTGAGAAGTGAGGGCTTAGAATTTGACTAATTATGGCTTTTACTACCAGTCACTTTTATTACCTTATACACCCTTATACTTCAGCATAAGAGGTATGCAGGTTGTTTTTTAAATCAAATGCTTTTGGGGGAACAGTGATGGTGATTCTTGAACCGAAGTCCTATTGTAGCTTCTTAGGACCAATAATTCTCTGGTGAATTTTATATATGCTGTTTTCAAAATTCACAATGAAGAACTATAAATATAAAAAAATGTCTAAGATAAATAGTAAAAAAAATCTTGCTAAAATTAAGTTACACTGATTATCCTTATTCTTTTTCTTTTTAATCTTATTAATATTAGTAGAAACCTGTGTAGCATTACTCTGTGTATCAAGACTCTTAAGTATACAAACACTTTCAAAGGACAGTAAAGATTTAGGCCTTATTCAAAGAGAATTGTGATTTTACTCTGATACTTTAATAAAAGCAGAAGCTCTGCTGGAATAACCCCAGCCACATTGATTTCTGAGGATCCGACCAAGCACTCAGAATTAAAATCAGTATAAGGCAGAAGGAAGGAAAACAGAATGAGGGAGTTGCAAGCAAAAAAGGAGGTCAGACAGTAGAAGAAATAACCAGAAATCAAAATCACAAGTATCTACCTGTGTCAAATTATAAAAACCTACTCTGCTCCTAGGTTGTCAACAGTAAATCTTCCTTTGGTTTCAGATTACCGATTTTGGAATGAAATCCCAAACAGTTCTAGCGATTTTAAATTAACTTTTATGGATTTTTTCCACCTATAAATGGAAGTCAAAACGTCATCAATTCCTACTTCTATACAGTAGCAACGATTGCGGATCTTCTCCAGATATTGTCCAAATTGCTGTAGTCTCCCGTCTTACCTTTACAGTGCCTCTGGCTTGATTAGGAAATAAAATAACTGAGTCTTGCCAGCAGCTGACATAGCTTATCATTTTTAACTCTTTTTTTACCCCAGCATGATTTGTATTTGGGCTGCAGTTGGATGGAATTTACTCACGAACCAAAGTCTTATTGCAAAATTCTGGTTTGTTTTGATTTAAACATCTCTCACAGGCTTTCTGATGTGAAAATGGAGCCTGACAGCAGTGAAAGTTTTGGCTCATGCCAGAAATCTCCAGCTAGCTCCTTGCCATGAATCTGATATCCTGGGATTTCTGACACTAGATATAAAGCCCATTTTCTTAGCCTCATATTCTTTCATCATGGCAAAACATTTCAGCTGTATTCAGACTATATTTTCCAGTTTTATCTATAGGAAATTTTGAAAAAATATTTTTTCTTTTGAGGATTTTTTTCTCCTCCAGAATTTCAACAAAAGGACATTTCCTTTTCCAAGTACATCCACCAGTTTTGTTTATTTTCAATGAAAATAAATGTGGTAGCTGAATCAGCCAAGAGTCCTGAATTTAAATTGTCCTGAATATGGAGGTCACCTTTTGAATGTGCCAGGGAAGAGGGAGCTGCTTCTGGTATGACTAGACAGGTTAGTAAAGAAAAAAGGAAGAAATTCCATACAAATAAGAAGAAAACCATGAAGGGAGAAGAAATAAAAGAGATCACTAATTCTAATGCAACTTGTGAGCCACAGTCAATGTTACCCTAAGCTGTGTCACAAGACTTTACAGAAGACTTTGTGCTATTGAAGGGGCAATGGGTGCAAGCTAGAACACAGGAGGTTCCACATAAATATGAGGAAAAACTTCTTTACAGTGAGGGTAACTGAACACTGGAACAGGCTGCCCAGAGAGGTTGTGGAGTCTCCTTCTCTGGAGACATTCAAAACCCGCCTGGACGTATTCCTGTGTGACATGATCTAGGTAAGCCTGCCCCAGCAGGGGGATTGGACTAGATGATCTTTCGAGATCCCTTCCAATCCCTAACATTCTGTGATTCTGTGATATCTTGTTCTTGAAAATCACTGTATGGTAAAAAACCCAGGCAATTTCTAGATCAAATACAGGATTCATAAAAGCTGGCATTTTCTATCTGCTTTAGAAGATACCTTCAAAAGTGAAGGACATAATCCTTTACCAGGCTCTCTTCCTGAATAATGTTTCAAATCTAAACTGTATAAGCCTTTTAACTGTACATGTAACTCTGATGGAAATGGAAATAAGTAGTTTTATTAGCTTGAGTTTAAAAACAACTTAACTTCAAGAAAAAGGCTATTTATTCATCCACATGACACAGAAAATGCTTTGGATTAAAGTACTTTCATTACAAAAGTGGTGGGAAGGTAAAATACAATTAGGCTCAGCTAGATCATTTTGATGTTCGATTATAACCAACTGAGCTGGGACAAATTTTCGTGCCAGCACTAAGATCCTGGTCATAATAGGGTAACATATCCTCTGTAAAATAAAATGTGAAATTTACATGCAAAGTGGTATGTTCTCCTGATGCACACATATAACTCGCATTAGCTTTAATGGGAAATATATGTGCCTATCAAGAAGAAAATATACCCCATTAAATTCTGAAACATCATGTCAGCTTCTGACGTCTTCTATAACTTAGCTCAGATATACTGGTTTTCATATGTAGATCTCAAAGTACTTTATGAAGAACAAGTCTATGCAACTCAAAGATACCTGGGGGGGAACTGGAACTTAAGTTATGCCTATGGCAATGCCTTGCAGGCATACCCCAAAAAAACCTGCACAGAAGCAAAATTTGTATAGGACCATAGAACTCTACACAGGTGAATATATCACAATTCAGCCCAAAGTATTGTACACACACAATTAGTCTGTTTCTAAGAACCTGTGGTGCATTTGCCTTGGCTAAGAGATGCACACCCATCCAGCTGCTCACTCACTCCCCCTTCTTGGTGGGATGGGGAGGGAAAATAGGATGAGAAAACTCATCGGTTGAGATAAAGACAGGGAGATTGCTAATAAATTACTGTCATGGGAAAACAGACTCGTTTGGGGGAAAATTAGTTTAATTTATTGTCAATTAAAATAGATTTGGGTAGTGAAAAACAAAGACACACATTAAAACAACACCTTTCCTATCTACTTTCTCATGCCCAGCTTCACACCTTTACTCCCAACTCCTTTGCCTCCCTGCCCTGAGTGGTGCAGAGGGGATGGGGGGTGGAGGGGGCTACAGTTTCTCTCTGCAGATCCTTCCTTCTCATACTTTTCCACTGCTCCAGCATGGGCTCTCCATGGGCTGCATTTCCGTAAGGAAACATCCATCTGCTCCAGCAGGGGGTCCTCCACAGGCTGTAGCACGGATATCTGTTCCAGCACTTGGCGTACCTTCTCCTTCTCCTCCTGTCCTCGTCCTCCTGTCCTTGTCCTCCTCTGACCTTGTTCCCTCTTCTGTTTCTCACTATTTTTTAGCTCTTCCTCCACCCAGCTAGTATTTTGTGCCCTCCTTTAAATATGTTTTCACAGAGGCACCACCAGCTTGCCTGATGTTCTCAGCTGTGTCCTGCAGTGTGTCTGTTGAAGCTGCTTACAAGCAGCTGTGTCCAACATGGGGCAGCCCCTGGAATCTTCTCACAGAGGCCACTCCTGCAACCCTCCCACTGCCAACACCTTGTCATTTACACCCAATACAGAAGCAAACTACCTCACCCGACCTAGACCAGGATTTCTGCATTGTGCATAAGGCTGGAGTTACCAACTTCCTAAAAATGTTTGTAAGGATCTGGGCAAATACATCCTCTGTGAGGCTGAAAATCTCATGCATAGTTTATACCCACTGATTTCCAATCCTTTGCTCTGACTGACTCATCAAGTAATCTGTTATTACCATAACCAGTTCTCACCACAAGTTACTTTTTCTCTGCTTGTAAACAGGTCATTTGCAAAATAAACCCCGTAAGCTTGTGTAAATCTTCCAGCTGAACATGCCTCATGTAAAGCACTGTGACACTAGAGTCTGACCCTGGAGTAGTGTAATTCTGATTGAATGAACTGACTTCTGTGAGAGCATGTGAGGTGTAGTAAACTGGCACCCTGGTTCAGACGGCTGACAATGAAGAGGAAGGATATCTGGATGAGATGGAATAAGGAGTTTGGCGGGAAACATGGAAAATGAAACTGGTTGCTATGATTTTTCAGAGCTGATAGAAGATATGAGGTCATTTGTGTCATTAAATATAAAAAGGCAATCTATAAACACATATACATAAGATATCACAAAAAAAACCCTCAAATTATTCAGAAAATTCTGGTCATTTAGCAATCTTTAGGATTTAAGTGTTCCTTGGTGTGGAATCCTACTGGCCTAAGTCCAACCCTACTGTGAAAGCTAGCGGAAGTGATAAGTAAACATTGGCTTAATAAATTTTATTTTATCTTAACATACTCACCTCCAGATTATGTGAAATAGTCCAAACTGAAGAAGAAAGTTCACTAAACTGTAATTTCAAGAAGTCATGTATCATTTTGTATTTTTCTTTCTTTTTATTTTCTACATTTTTCACATTATATAGATTTATTGCATTTTATAATTTATGATACAGTAAAACCCAAATGTCTGAGGCTGGACAAGAACCTATGTGGTAGCCAATATCCCAATAGTAGAGAGTTATTTGCTTTCTTCACTGTCTTAGCCTTCAAGGAATTGATTTTAGGGGCATGACAAAAATAGCTCAGGAAATAGGTCCAGACTCTCCTACTGATGTAACACAGCAGTTCTGTGATTTCAGCAGAGGTATGCCAATTCACACCTGCCAGGAGATCTGACCTTCACCCTTAAAGTGGCAATTACAAGATGTATATCACTTCATGATGAGATTTATATTATCAAGCACATTCTGTGGAGTTTTTCTTCCTAGCTTCAGGGGAATAGATATTTACAGATAAGTCATTGACATGTCTTGAGCTGTGACAGGATCTCCAGAGAATCATCAACCTTTTCTTCCACAGCAGCAAAGGTAAGAGGAGAAGCATTTTCAGCTCTAAAATGTCACTGGTTTATTGGAGATCATCTTCTACACCTCTTCAGCCCTTAGAATAATATATTTGGATAATACTTAAATTTATGCATATACATCACACTTTCATTCCAAGGTGTTTAGGTGACAATGTTAGGATTCATAATTAATTTCCTTTAAAAAAAAGGACAAAAAATGTGCGATGTAAAACTCAGCAAAACACTGTGAACACAGGTTGAGAGGATACTGTGAGGTCAGAGAATGCAGAAGTGAAAGGTTGCTGGAAATACTGAAAGTCCTCAGTCAAATGCCTCCCAGTATTGAAATAATTTTCTTTGCTTATATTTATATCTGTTTTCTGTGTAAAGGTGTTCATAACCTTTTTCTTTTTTGGAAGTTCAACAAGATTAAATCCCCTACTGAAAAAAATACACCCGAAAGTGTCAATGGAAATGTATGTGCATTGATAACTTCCAAAGTTTATCTGAATTATGTCCTTCAGATTTCCAAGTCTGTAATAGCGTATTTGGCTATAAACAGTGATGTTTTTCAGGTGCAGTTATTGTTCAAGAAGCATATGTGCCAGACAAAACTATCAATCTTCTCAAATAGGTTGAAGTACATGCTCTTCTTTCCTTCTAAATGCATAACTTTAAATGTAAATTAAACAGTGTGTTCCCAAATTTTATTCCAATAAAGTAATCTGAAATAAATGACAATTGCATATTATTTTTACCTAAACATAGCTACTTTCCCAAATGACTGACAAAAGAGAACTGTAGAAACAGGTGAAAAGCTGCTAAAAGCCCCAAAGTGGTTGCTGTTTGCATGTAAAATGGAATTTTAGGGAGATTAATGGGTCAATTTAGCAATCCTATTCTACTTGTGATACTGGGCACTGAATGTAAAACAAGACTTTAGTGGGTTAAATGCAGCTTGATTCATAACTCAGAGTTATTGTGAACACAGACCACATGCAGATTGGGGCCTGACCCAACCTGTCATTTGACTTTCAACTTCTCACTTTTATCTGCTACTAGGCTCTACTTTTCATTGATTAAGACTAAACTGATTTTCCAGAATACTGAAGAAAAGAATAACAAAATTGAAAACTTCACAATTTGTCATATTAATGAATGGAGTGTAATTAATGGCAAGAAAGAACTGAAAGAGACACAGTCCAATAACTCAATTCATCACAATATCAGTAACTCCATTTAGTGAAGGAGAATAGAAGTGAAATTACAGGCTTCAGAAATATGCGAATTCATATGACCACCATTAAAAACTAAATATTTGTATGAATAAAAATAATAACAGGTCTGGATAACGGGAGGAATAAGTAGGTAGACAAGCAGGATTAACTTAAAGAGCAAAATTATGGAAAAAATGCCACTAAGAAGTTCCACGCTCAGATATAACTTTAAAGGTATACCAAGCTAAATTAAAAATAAAGATAGGGAGTCACAAGATGTCTCACAAGATTTGCAATTACAAGTAAAATATAGGTAACTTATGCTATCCATTAGGAAATTAGAAAATGTATTTTAAACTTCATGTCTCTTCTGGATTGATGTTCTTGCCTTCATTGATGTGAAGACTCTTGAATTACATACCTAAGCATTTTCTGACAAAAAGAAACTACCTAGGAAAAGGAGAGTGAGGACTAAAAAAAGAGAACATTTTTTTATTTAAAATCTAGCCCTTCCTTTTATTTTGTCTGAAACTATAGTGGTTAAAATAGTCATTCTTGAGAGGTAAGAGATGGAATTAATTTCTCACCTGCATGAAAGACTATATCTGGCACTTCCTGGAAGTATCCCAACAATAACATCGTGGTTGAGATAGGAGTAAAGGTATTTCTAAAACTCTTTCTTTCAAGGCTTTTCTATTTTGCACAACATAAAGTAAAAGATTAATCAAACAAAACCAGAGAAAAGGACTGGAATTCCCCTGTCCTGTGACTCGGCTGTCAGTGGCGGAGGGGAGCAGCTCCAGTGCTGGCACGATCCGCAGCGGAGCGCTCTAGCTCGATGCACTGGTAGGTTGCCCAAACCAGGGAACCTCAGAGGGAGCTGAGAGCGCCGCGAGGAGCCCGCAGCTTGTGCCACAATGGCTGACGAGACCTGGGCGGGGCCAGGAGTAACAGTGGCCAAGCCCACCCCCCCTTGTATAGAAGAAGGCCTTAGGGAAAGCCAGCGACCAGGAGTGCCATGAACAGGTCGTGGCACATCAGCAAGGGTGTGGTGCAGCAGTTTGCACGGCAGTTCATGCAGGAAGGGTGCTGAAGCTCTGCCAGCTCGACCAGAGAGCAATGGTATCCACCCGGCAGAGAGCCATGTCCTCTCTGAGATCTTCACCTACCATAACCAATGCAGCTTCCCAGACAGAGCTTCAGTGGGAACAGGCTGCCACCCGGGTGTCCAGCTGCAGGGAGTGCCCTGCTCTCACACCAGTATCAGACAGCAGCAGTGAGCACACTTATGCAAGGTGCACCCAGGTAGAGGAACTCCTCCACTTAGTGACAAAGCTCTGGGAGGTGGTGAGCAGGTCGAGGAGAATCAGGAAGTGCGGGAGAGAAAGACTACGGGAATCACACCCTTTGTTCCCTGGGACAGGCCCGACAAGCAGACAGGGCATATGACAGGGGAGATTCCCTGTCTTCTCTCTGCCCAGATGAGCATAGGGACTTAAGGGATAAGACGCAATGGCAACCAGTTGCTGCCCAGCACAGCAGGAGAAGCAGGTGCATCTCCTCCATGACTACCCCACCTTCCCAGGTGCCCTTGCATAATAGGTACAAGGGTCTGCAAGGGGACAAGGACAATAATGAGGATGATGGTTTATCTAGCTCGGAGGTGTCACTGAGGTTAAGTCAACCTAAGCCCTGCATCAAAACAGTGTCCATAAAGAAAAAAAGACTGGTCATTGTCATAGGAGACTCCATTCTGAAGGGAACAGAAGGCCCAATATGCAGACTGGACCCACTTCACAGGGAAGTCTGCTGCCTCCCTGGGGCCCAGGTTAAAGACATGGAGAGAAAGCTTCTTCTCCTGGTAAGGCCGTGAATTATTATCCGTTATTAATGTTTCAGGTAGGCAGCGATGAAGTTGCAACAAGAAGTCAGAGGGCAATCGAGGGAGACTTCAGGGCCTTGGGTCAACTGGTTAAGGGAGCACAAGTAGTGTTCTCCTTTATACCTCCAGATGCAGGGACTGATGAAGGAAGAAACAGGAAGAGCCAGGACATCAATACCTGGCTCCAAGACTGGTGTCACCAGCACAGTTTTTGTTTTTTTAATCATGGGTTGATCTACACGACACGAGGCCTGTTGGCAGCAGATGGGGTACACCTGTCTCAAAGGGGGAAAAGGATCTTTGCATAGGAGTTAGCAGGGCTCATCAAAAGAGCTTTAAATTGATATCAAAGGGGGAACGGGATAAAACCAGGCTCGCTAGAGACAAGCCTGGGAGTGGCACGCTGGTGCTTGTGGGATGGTGTGCTAGTGAGGTCCTTCGGTCTGCTGTCTCAGAGGAAGCAGGGGATGGAGACTCATGCAGCAGCAGAGATGCAAGGGTTATTGTTGGGTTTGAAACTGCGGAAGTGTCTGACAATGGTCATGAAGGAATTAGGGCTTTTCTCCCTACAAAGGTGGCGGGATCAATAGCCCAACTGAAGGACATCTACACCAATGCACAGAGCATGGGCAACAAACAGGAGGAGCTGTAAGCCATTGTGTGGCAGGAAAACTATGACATAGTTGCTCTCACGGAAACATGGTGGGATGACTCGTACAACTGCACAGAGGTTCAACAAGGCCAAGTGTCGGGTCCTGCACTTGGGTCACAACAATCCCATGCAACACTACAGGCTTGGGGAAGAGTGGCTGGAAAGCTGCCTGGTGGAAAAGAACCTGGGGGTGTTGATTGATGGCCAGCTGAATATGAGCCAGCAGTGTGCCCGGGTGGCCAGAAAGGCCAACAGTATCCTGGCCTGTATCAGAAATAGTGTGGCCAGCAGGACTAGGGAAGTGATCGTCACTCTGTACTCGACACTGGTGAGGCTGCACCTTGAACACTGTGTTCAGTTTTGGGCCCCTCACTACAGGAAAGACATTGAGGTGCTGGAATGAGTTCAAAGAAGGGCAATGAAGCTGGTGAAGGGTCTAGAACACAAGTCTTATGAGGAGCAGCTGAAGGAACTGGGGTTGTTTAGTCTGGAAAAAGGGAGGCTGAGGGGTCACCTTATAGCTCTCTACAACTACCTGAAAGGAGATTGTAGCAAGGCAGGTGTTGGTCTTTTCTCCCAAGCAACAAATGATGGGACGAGAGGAAATGGCCTCAAGTTGGGGAGGTTTAGACTGGATATCAGGAAAAATTTCTTCATCAAAAAAGTTATCAAGCACTGGAACAAGCTGCCTAGGGAAGTGGTTGACTCGCCAGCCCTGGAGGTATTTAAAATACGTGTAAATATGGTGCTTAGGGACATGGTTTAGTGGTGGACTTGGCAGTGATAGGTTAACGGTTGGACTCAATGATCTTAAAGGTCTTTTTCAACCAAAACAATTCTATAATTCTACCATCTATGAGACTGGACATGGGATTTTAGTTTATGCTCCAGGAAGAGAGTTTCAGTTTTAAAGCAGTTTTTACAGTGAATATTTTCTTAGTTGCTGAGCAAGACTGTCATCCTGATCTTGACTATCATGGATGATTTTAGAAACTGCAAGGCTACAAAATTCTCTCTGTATTATTTATCGTTGTCTTTTAATTGATTTGTTTGGGAATTCACATGTTTCTAGGATTAGATGAAACTTAGCAGGATTTTAATTTGACTGATTTACTTCTCAGAGGCAGAGGTTAGGCAGCACTTTGGTACCTGTATCTTGCTGTAGATTTAAGATATATTTGATGTCCTGTAGCAAATGATAATTATAAAATTATGATTTCATGTGGTACAATATTAAATCCTTACTCTTACTCCAGTAATTGTCAAAAGAAAGGATTCAAGTTGTGCCATTTAGCTTTTTAATTGCAGGCTTTTTTCTTAGTGCGGATTAATTTTATGCCATATTATGATCTTGTAATAATTTTGTTATGAAACGAAATACCAGGGAATGGAAAATATATCATCTTATGTACAATATTCCATGAATTAGAATAATGTACTATAGTACCTTGACCTTTTCTATATTCTGTAATTTGACTGAATGGTCATTGTACTTTTCCCTCATTAACAAACTGAATAACCAATAGCTGAATTGATGACATGGGCATGAAGTCAAGAAACAGAATAATGAAATAGTCACAGCAGCATGGTATAGTAGATGACTATGTCTAAGAAAACACATGAGCCATTAAATCTCAGAATCAGTGAGAGGGACTGGAATGAGAGTGGAAAGTGCACAAGAAAAAAATGTTTTCATGACAATAGAGCAATCTTAGCCGTTCTTATTGAGCTCTTGTAAAATTCTATTGCCATACAAAACATTAGGGCAAGTGGAATATTAAGGCTTAATTTAGACAATAAACACATCACTAGACTAGACAAGGCTTAAAGTTTCTTTAACAAAGAATTTAATATCAAATATTTATAAGCAGATTTAAATACTAGTGAACTGACAGTCAACATAGACACACAATAGTACAATGATAGAAGTATTACAAATTAGCCATACAAGACCATTGTCTAGGTCTTCCCTTTCAAGTAAACTATATCCACAATGACAGCATTTCCACAATACCGTGTTAGTGGTACCATGAAAGAATAATGCACATAATAGAATGGAGGAAATTAAGATGAATCTTTTTAAAATAAAATAATCATAATTATTTTACAGTAGGTTTAGTGTTAAAACTGCACTTTGAATCTACAAGATGTATTGGTTACAAGAGGGTTCAAGAAATGGTATAGTTATGTATTGACTTTGTTTGCCATCCTGCTGGATTCAGTTTGTAATTGAGTACAGTTAGCATTGCTTATCTGTTTATACTCAGCTTTAAAAATATTTTCAGTCATTTTGGACCACTGATTTCTACACATTGCCTTCTCCAACATCTAGTAGGTAGCCATCTTGATCATGGATGTCTTCCTTACCAAAATCCCAAGAGTCATAAAAGAGGGGTAGTATGCAAGCTTGTGATAACTTTGTATCAGCATAATTTCTAGCCAGCGTTGGTGTTCTGAATCACCAGAAGGATGAATGAAATATCTTTAGTATAGGATAAAAAGTGAATGCTCCAAATTTGCAACTAAAGATGAACTCTTGCTTCAGTAATGCTATTTTTAAGCTGCTGCTGCTTTTCACCAGTCCAGCTAGAAGTAGCTCCACGGTTTTGCATGGGGTTACTTTACACTTGTAATATCATGGTCCTTCCTCACACCAGGAAAAGCGATTGTTTGCAATCATTTATACAGCTAGGTAAGAACTAGGTAAGTACTTACAGCTAGGTAAGTAATATTGCACATGTAACATTTTCAGATTGCTGTCGTCAAAACTCTAGGTAGAGTGAATTAGAAAAAGAAATTTTACACTTTCTCCCAGTTTACATAAAATAGCTGCAAATTCAGTTTGTAGGCTTCATCATTCATTTTGATGTGCTTTCTTTTGATCCCAAGAAAGAAATATATTTATAATTTCTAGAAGAAATGCCTCAGAGGTAAGTGATATCCAAATATTGTTCTGTAGAGATAGATAGAAAATGTACAGTGTCAGTGGGTTTTTGGCTGTAGATTGACGATGCATTGCACAAGGATATAGAGACATCATTCCTATAAAACTTGTAACATTATAGTTTAGGGTATATTTAACCTTTAACACAATTTTTATCCCCCCCGCCCCGTGAAATTCAAAGCATTTTATTTTTTATATTTAGTTTGTTTGGGTTTTTTTCCCCTGTGTTTGCCTGTACTGTGGCTGCTGCAATTTTTTGCTTTGGCAAAATTGGAAGGGTGGACTTGATTGCAAAGAACAAGAGTAATATAAAGAACTCCAAGTGTATCAGCTTAAGTTGAATAGATTTCAGTGTAAATGAGTGTGAAATTGGGCTTTATAGGAAGTCTGAAATGGTGAAATACTTATGTTGGAACTGTGATCCCGATCAATCTTCAGAAAAGGCTAAGTCTGTAATTTAAACTCAGAAAACCTCCCAGAAAATGGAGGGACACCTGATTTTTCCCTGTTCTTTGATTTGTCTCTCCCCTCCACTCAGTTTCCATACCATGATTAGTCCCTGATTTATTTCATGTGTATTATATGTAATCACTGGATAGAATTTGCCATCTGACAATAGTTTCTGAGTAATAAAAATGTGCAGTGCTTTTCTGTTATGTGTGATTTATTACTTGATCCTCAGTTCAAAAAACAAAGGGATCTCTGGAGACACTCAGGATTAACACTATAGTTAAACGTCCTTCTGGTAGCAAAGAGAACATTTGATCTTAGGCATCCATCCTTTGAGGACCTAATGCCTACCAGTATAATGATTTTGTCTAAAGGTATTCTTCTGATCCATATCTGACTCCAGAGGCAGCAGTATCTGGTGGCTGGGCAGAGACCCAGACTGCAGATCCGCCAGGCAAAATTTACACACTCTGAGAAGCAGACCTCTTGGCTCTAAGTGATAATTGAGTGAGAACTGCAGCAAATTAAGGAAAGACCTTGAAGAATGAAGTAGTTAAAACCCCCACAACAGCTGAAAAGGTAATAAAAGGAAAGCAATTTATCAATAGGTGTTAACAAAAAGGAAGACAGGGAGCTATTTCTAGCAATAGGTGGCTTTGAAGCTTTGATGTTTCAACAGCTTTCAGTTAACTCAGGGCTGAGGAGGTTAACTATGAAACTGCATTACAGAAATTTGAAGAGTTCTGCTCTAAATAAAAATTAAACTTATGATACATATGTATTTATTTTTTTTTTATCAGAGGGTTTGTAAAGCAAACAAGAACTCGGGGAGTTTGCAAATCTGCCTAAGCGTATATTGAAGTTCTTCCCTTTTAAGTCGCCTGTCCATGATTAAGAACTTGAATAAAAAATTTGAAAACAGCATGAAACTGTTGCCAAAGTAATTGTGCTGGAGTAATTACTGCTAGTTGAGCATAGAAGTCACTAGTTGATGCTTAAGAGAGTGGCCATTTTCATACCTTAGAGAATTCAAAATATTCCCAGCAGAGAGACGTGTGGTCAAGTCCTCTGCAGGAAGGAGTAGTGAGTCTTCTGCAGGCAGAGTTCCTCCAAAATCGGCAGACGGACAAAGATGCTGGCAGAGGAAGCTCTCACAGCCAGCATATGAACTGATGAGCGGAGGCCTATCTCGTCCTTTGCCAGAAGTCTCTAACCATGTAGCATAGAATGAAGTAGGTGCTGGTGCCAGCAAAAAAAAAATGCAAAATCTCTGTGCTAATAAATCAGACTAAGAACTGGAGCACATTGCATCCAGGAGCACAATCATTTCTCTTAAATCTACCATGAAAACTGAAAATTCTTGCTAAGAGTTGAGCACCATGGCTGCTTTCTTGGTTAATGTGAATCAGAGCCCTGTGCAAACTAGATAATTAAGACTGCGCCTAATTTCTGGAAACAGTGCAAGAACTAAAGTGGATCGTGCAGCTAAGACCAAGAGATGATGCACATATAGGATAAAATGGCACATCATCAGCTCAGTGGAATTCTTCATAGAAGCACTGGTGAGAACTGCTGAAATACCATGTTATCCAAGGGTATGATACAAAACCCACAAATTAACATTAATTAATGTCAAGCTGCTACATCAGTTACCAAGACACTTAAACTAGTAATACTTGTACTTGAAGAAGGCACAGAAAATAAAAGGTAAAGAGATTAAATGTGGCAGTTTAAATAATGCACTTATTACTTCTAAGGGACTCTACCTAAATGTATAGATCAAGGATAATTTTTTCAGAAGGCATAGTTTCAAATAATGTCAGGGAAAATAATATCTGTGATTGTGTTAATTGTATCTATATTGGGTTCCCTTAAGAAGGCTGTTCACTCGAATGGCAGGGAATTTAAGAGGCTGAGGAAGAAACTGAGGAAAAAATGGAGGGGATAGGGAAGATCTCAACCTGACACAAAAAAGAAGAACACTAGTGGTTTACAGGTCATGGGAAAAATTTTCAGACTGACTTTTTTGAGCACAGACTAAAAGAGGAGCTGCATATGATTAGAAACCACAGAACTGAGGGGATGTAATCTTTTGTCAATGCAGAATGAAATCATCCTTCCCTTATGTGTAGTTTTGTTTATGTTGCCTGAAAAAAAAAGGGCAATATTTGTCATAGACTATTATTCTCACTTCCTGTGGTAAGAAAACAACATGGCTAGATGGGTGATTGTGCATATCAAATCTGCTTTTGCAGGAGATACTTCATATTGGAATAGCTGTCAATAGACAATGATCTGTTATATTTAAGTAGTAATCACTGAAATATAGGCTTGGATATATTTCCACTTGGCCTATCTACTCCCCGCTTTGTGTTTTGTTGGGAAACAAAATACTATAGCACCTTTTAAAAAGAGGATAATATCAAACAGGATTTTAACACTATTCAATAATAGAAAAATAACAATGAAATAACTGTAATTCCATCAATATTTTCTTCAAAACAAAACTGAAAACAAAAATTCCTTCACTTTTAACAGCTAACTGGGGACTTGCAGATTTATAAAGAGACACATAAGTTAAAATAAATCTAATAACATTTGGGTTCCCAGGAACTGCCATCACCTCATGAAAAAAACATCCTGCATTCCTACAAAAGATACAAATGGTCCTTAAAAATGTTTTCATCACAAGAAATAAATGTGGTCATGTGCAGTTATCATCCCAGATGAACACAAATTATGCAGAAATAAGTGCACAGAACTGAAAGATGGGAAGAGGTAAGAGACACTGAGTTGACCATTTTGACCTGACATGATTTTTGAATTCCCACAAATGTACTCTACTGCTTTGGCATGTAAGGTCAGTGCAATTTGATTGCATTTGGAAAAAAATTAAATCAACTGTGTATTTGATAATATTCTTGTGATTTACAACACCATGCATTGCTAGTCTGGGCTTGATTTCTCTCTTTTAGGTTTCTCCTCTCTACTACTAACCATCATAGAGTACCAATACTAAAATACTCATGCTCTTTAGACTGGAAGTATCTAAATGTTATCCTACAAGAGCTAGCACCCACAAGTCATGTATCTGTCCATTGTTTTCCATTCGTCATTTCTAGCAAGATTATAACTGCTCTGAAGTGCGGATTATTTTTTACTATATAATCAAAACATAGCAAAACAGGACCTTGATCTCAAACTTGGCCCCAAGATACTATTGTAATGTAAACAATTACAGTGCCAAGAGCAGACAATTTTTTTCCCATTCTTTTTTCAGTGTTGGGCATCCATTAGTCACTGTGTTTCAGAAGAAGAAGAGAGGAGCAAAATCTAGTTCTCTGGATGGGAAGAAATACCAAACATAAAGCAATATAATTCCCTTGAGGAGAAATGGAAATGTATTGTATTGATTTACTTTTGGTAATTTTATTTACTATTTAGTCGAAATTGAAGGCCGGGGGGGGAAAACCAAGTCTGTTGAGCACTGTGTCAGTTCCGCAGAGCTTTATGAAGGAGCTGCAGATCTCAGATGACCACATTGTAAATCCCACTGTACAAATCTCCATTTCCTTCAGTCCAAGGATTTGAGGAGCACTTTGCAGAAAGTACTTTAATGACCTGAGGGAAGGACTTCTTGGAATCATTCTATGTTATATGTTTCATTAGATTTATTATGAGTCTGAGTTTTTGAGTTCTTTAAAGATTTTACAATATTCACATGAAGATTTCCTCTGCTCCCCAGTTCAGGATATATAAGATTTACAGCTCATTTCACATTTGAAAGCATGAAGCTATTTCTTTACAGATATTTGGGTTTAGGACAGAAAACAGATGGACAACTGTGTCTGCACCAGTTCTGTCTTCCAGACAATCTTCAAGTATGTTCAGTAGATTATGATTATAATATGAAAGTTACCTGTGTCTCTAACTTTAATTACAGTTACATTTATCTAGTCCTTAGAACTATTCTTAAAGCATTTTGAAGATTTGGGTCCCAGATTTAAAAGGGTTTACACTCATAAACATATCTGGCAGAAAAATGAGGATTAATTTTTTTATTCTTATTATTTAACTACTGTTATGCTTTTTAATTCTGAGTACGCAAAAAAATACCCTTCTCTTTCATAGGAATACTGTAATTCAGAAGTGCAACAAGAGTGACAGTCCTGTCACCATTCACCTGGTTCACCTTTCAGCTGAACCTGAATCCTTCCTAAGCAATGGAGTGGAGAAGGGCAACTTCAGAGCTGGCTGGGATCATCTGTCTCACATTTGTTGGAAGCAGGCTTCAGGATCTGATAAGTAGTGTCAGCAAATACCTTTTAACACATCTCTCAGTTATGACATGCCTCTAATTTAATCGCCTAACAGAGATCAGCAGGACTGGCAGGTTCAGAAGTACTCTGATCTCAGGAATCAGGATAAGAAGCACCCTAGCACACCAGTAACAGAATTAAAATGTGAAGGGAAGTAGGACTCTGAGGACAGCACAAGTTATGTGTGCATGTATCCAACAGTCAAGGGGTTTGAGCAGTCACCTCAGGTGGGGGAGACTGAATGCAGCACCATGTGCTAGAAATTTAATATTTTGAGTGATGGAAGAATGAAGAACTGGCTTAGCTGACACTGTATATAGCAAGGCTGTGGCAAGACAGGTTCAAGCCTGTTCAATTATTAATACAAGGCAGAAAGGTTTTAGCAAGAGAGAGAGTGAGAAACCATTCAGCAGTTTGGTTGTTTCAATACTCAAGCCTCGTTTCTCATCCAGCAGGACAGGAATTGGGGTCTGTGTCTCCTATACCAGGGATTTAACATCACTCCACATTTAATCCAAAAGCTATTTCTCGGTTGTAAGTAGATATAGATACTGAATGACAGAAGTAGGCCCATAATCCTAAGGAATAGCAGGCATTTCGTCAACATCGAGACCACTCCTTTGTATTTCACAGGTGCTGAGCTGGTTATTGAGACACTCATTCTGAATCTAATCCAGCTTCCCATGCACTTTATGCACAACATGTGGCTGCACTTACATCACATGGAGACGCCCATTTCACTGCCTCCAACATTCAACAATGTGTGTTCAGGTGAAACTGGCAGGCTTTGCAGCCTTAGAGCCTTCCTTCTGATTTGTTTGGAAACCAATCACCTTTTTTCTGGCAAAACTGAAATTTCCTCTTAAAAAAACAATGAGTATTTCCCAACCAGTTCTGCTCTAAATGGCAAAAGCATATTTGCTTATACAGAGTGTGTTGTGTGCAGCCCTTGGTGCTCAGTCACACACACAGTAAGTGTAGATACAGCTGTGCATGCATATACATAGTCAAACATACACAAAATAAATAGAGTATTAGTTATATAGAGTAAGGTACATTAACTCATACAGCATATGAAACCTGGGGCTTTATCTATGAGATTTTTGGTCCTAAAGGTACAAAAATAAATGTACTGCAGCATCTTATAATGCAGGGTTCGTTCTGCTTTGGATTTTTGTTTTAATTAATATATTTACCGAACAATAGTTAAAGGACCGCTGCATCCCATGCAAGGAAAAAAAAGATACTGTTGTCTCTGGGGAGTGTTTTTCATCGATTATGCCAGAGAAGAGGGAGAATAGATATCAGCTAGATCATGTTCCTTGTTCTAACAAAGCAGATGCAACTTTGGTATATGCACTGAGTAGAAAATTAATATGAGGTAGTGCTATCATCAATAATTGCTTAAAGCACCTTGGTGTTACGGAGGTTGAAGTTTCAAAAAAAAGGAGAAAGGCCTGTAAATGTAAAAGCATGGTGAAGGGTAGCTTTTAAAGTAATTGAGGATTTTTCATTGGATGGTAGCTTTCTACAGTACATTATTTAAAATCCAAGTATGGAGTACCCTCTAGCTGATATCTGAAGATCAAAGCTGCTATTAGATTTTTTTTAACTGCTGTAAAGGTTCAGCTATTTTAAAAGAAATTAAAGGAACTAATGTAACAAATAACATAAAGTAGTCTTCCATCCAACACAGCAGATCAGTATAACTTGTGAAAGGGTGTTTGTTACAAAAGACCCCAAAGCTTTTAAATGCTTTTTTGGTCTAAAAACTGAATTTCAGGTAGCACAGTTGAAAAATCAAACATTGACTTTAATGAGTGCCATTAAAGATTCACCATTGTTATTGTCAGGATTTATTCTCTCTTCTCTCTGGAAACTAAATTTGAAGCTGAAATGCAAAGGAAACAAGCTACTGCACTCTGGACAAGAATTCTTTGATCACAGAGGCAAACACAAAATGGCTTATTAATGATTGCAGCTCAGTGCTCTGCCTGACCTCAGGGAGAGCAGCTTTTTTAGAATAAGCCACAATTACATTATGCAGTTTAACCCTTGAAGGGAACACAGTTTTTGGGTCTGCAACCTACCGTAATCCTGACAGGAGGCCACGGAAGCCATTCAATGTAACAACAGTCAAATATAAGGCATTGTAGGATTAACACTATGTATTGTGAAAGAGGGTATAAGAGTTTTGGACTGGAGAAAGGTTAGATGACATTACATGTTAGGTAGTAAATTAACAAACAATGAACGTAGTCTGGCACGTTGCTCCTGAATGAGGTAAAACACCAAGCTGCCTGTGAAATGACAGAATACATGTTTTCATAAAGTCCTTCACACTGACATAAGGAAGAATACATTGGTACCTGATGAGGTGCGATTAGTTTTACCTTTCATTCCAGGGCTTAGCATATAGATTATTTATATCAGCAGAAACAATTAACTATATCAGCTCATAGGAAACAAGAACTAGAAGCTCAGATTCTTCATCTGGTTTTGACTAAGGCTAAAGTACATCTTTATATACAAAATCGTATTTATTCGTAAACAGAATTGCTTTATCCTGAATGCCATGTTCATGTTCATTTACCACAGAAAATGACAGTCCCAGAAGATAAGCCTTTGAAAACAACACATGAAAATGATACAACCATAAGGCAGTGGAATGTAGACTAGGACATCACTTGTAGAGCAAAGAATAAGCAAGCCTCCAAGTGCTTTGATATTTTCTTGTCCCTTGTTCTTTCTAACTTTCCTACTTCTGAACTTTGACCTTTCTATATATGATGTCCTGAAACAAAGACAGACCCCCCCTCCCCACATTTCACTGTATGTATAAACAGAAAAAAATTTAGACCAAGAAATCACTTTAGGAGAAAAGAAATAAAAATTATGCTTATCCCCATCTTAACTAACACAAAGATTGAATATCTTTCCCATTCTTCTGCAATTCATTTTCTCTATTCAGATCATATGCGTCAAGCTTCTGCAAAAGAGAACATGTATGAATAACGTTTTTGATGTATTTTATACAGATGCTATTACTCCAAGGTTGATGTGCAATGTTTCTCTAAAACCCTTAATCAGGGCTGTCCAAAAAATGAAGGAAACATGGTAAAAAACTTGGAAACACACCACTGATTAATAAGTGATATAGGAATTTGGAAACTTGTGGAATCTTTGGTGAGGGGAGAGGACAATTTTTTGAATTGTCTTTGTGAAATTAAAAAAGGAAACATCGCTCTGGGATGGCAGTCTGCAGAGCACTAACCTCACAGGCTGGATGGGCACAAAGCGGAATAAGAATCGAGCAATTACCTTAAACGTGAGATATTGATTACAAAATTAGCCAAGGCACTAAGGGAAGAAAAGGGAATGATACTTATTAACTCTTTATATGATACTGCTGGGAATAAATAGCAAATAACAAGACTCAGAATTGCTCATTTATCAGTATACATTTGTCTTGACTACAATTACAAAAAACTGGATTAATGACTGAAATATTAAAATCATTGGTTATATGCTATTACAAAATGTAGTGTAGGAAAAAGAGAAGACTTCTTTGTCCAAAATGGTCCTTTTTTTGGGTTTCTTAATCATTGACAGGTTGGATGCCATTATCTTTGAAACCATATATATCAATGCTCCATCTTGTGCCTCTTCTGGTTAGATCAGTAGTTGTCATCGTTTACTGACTCCCAGATTTAGGTCTCATAGACTCAAAAGATTGGCTTCTGCCTGTAAATATTAGTGCATATATATAAAGTATGAGTAGAAGGGGAGGAAAATGCTGTATGACATGCAGGAATGAGATTTAATAGATAGCATACATCAGAAACCTCATGAGATTAACAGAAATATATTTTTCTTACCAAACTAAATGTAGTAACTAGCTGGTTATCACTTCCACAGAGGAACATGTGATTATGATTTGATTATTTCTGTTGTATGCAAACAGGATTAAATCAGTGAAGTACTATGAACTACTACATGCATACTACACAAAACCCCAAAATAATTATGTTCAAATCAGGAAGGAGAAAATTTTAAGCAGAAAAATGTGAATGTTAGTAAAGATATGGCGCTGACAATTTGTCTAAGACAAATTTTAAGAAGAAAAAATTAATATTCATAAAAAAGTGACACTGATATAATCAAGAAAGGTGGTGTCATTGATTTTAAAAAATAGTTATTAAATAAGGATAAGAAAAGGAGAAGTTAGTTAATAGCTAAGCTAATAACAATGAATACACAGATGATGTGAGGAATCATGGAAAATTCATAAGGAATATGAAAAGGAAAATACTACATATGGAAAAATGTATCATTAGCATATTTAAGACTGAAAATGAAGGCTTTTTTTCAAGCAAAATAATATGGATCAGAGGATCCTAGCAATGATATTGCCCAGCAGCTAGATAAAAATGTTGTTTATTTCAATGGTACTGAAAAAGAAAACAAATATTCAAATATTAAATATTTCTGTTATACATTTGGGAAAGATGCTCAATACATATAATACATATGTATCATATGATGATTATGAAATATTTATTATCCAAAAGTCAAGAAAATAATTTACATTTTAATATGACCAATAACACTGTGGTTCATGAATGAAAAAAGAATGAAAATAGAAGGGTTTTCCATGACCAGACTGTTGATTGTGCCAAAGACTCAAGGGTGCCGGTTGTACACAAATTCTAAACCAAAAAGACTGATGTCTACCAAGGAGTATCCTCAGTAGGAGTAAAACTGTTATTATTCCTCTTGCTTCAGTGTGTTGTGACCATGCTTAGAACACTATGGCCATTTCTTTGGAAGTTTGTACTTCCAAGAGAATGTTGAAAATGGAAAATGTTCAAAGAAGAGTCATAAAATTAGTAAAAACAGTGAAGACACTATCATACAAGCACAGATTCAAGGAGCATAGTATATTTAGTGAATGTGTGACTCAGTCTCAGCCTGTAGGAGTGAGTATTTGTAACACACCTTCATCTTGTATTCACAAAAATGGTTGGTAATATTTCTAAGAAATGACTTGGTAGGACATGATAATGAATTTTAGAAAATAAAAATGAATGTTTTGCACCACTCATTTTAGAAGCCTAGTTTTCCAACATCTTCAGACACAAATCTTCTTTAAGTCAAGGGAAGCTATAGATACCCGGCATTTTTTAAAATCAGGCCAAGGTATATTATGTTAACATAAAATGCCTGAGTTTAGGATGGCATATGTATCAATTTATCTGATTTATAATGGCAATAGTAACAGAAGGACTTGTGGTAAATATTTATTTTGGATGTAGCACTGAGGAAGGGGAGGTCTGGAATGGTAAGCAAGTTAACTATTCCTTGCTGCTGAATGCCTCCTGTTCTTGAGGAAACAGGATGTGGTACAACCTTGGGCAGTAACCAGGGTTATATCAGATGTACTCTATTTCATAATCAGATTATTCTCCTATCAGAAACTACCTGTAGACTTCAATTCCAGGTAATCTCTGCAATGTGAGAAGCACAGAAAACATGCTGACAATTTACTCAGCTTGATTTTGGGGAATGCTCTGATTTAAGATATAATTGTTTTAAAGTCAAAATGTTCATGGCCTAATTTATGTTATGTGAACAACTTGGTGCTGATTTTTCTTTGCCCCTTTTAAGAAAGAAAAACACATCCAGCATTTCCCATTTCAGCTACACTTGAAATAATCATTACTGATACAGACTGAGAAAAGCCTGTTAACATGCTCATTTAATGTAAAGATAGATGAAGCCATGTGAAGTTGGAGTTCTGTTCTAGTAAGGGGAGCTACGGAGCACACGTAGGCATACCTTCATTGATTTGCAGTTCTACTCACAGCTCCTTTTGACTATCCAGGCTCCTGTTCCCTAAAATTTTCTCTCTCTCAAAGACAATTTCAGTTTTAGAGTTTTTTCCCAGGATGTCAAAATTCTTCACCAAGGACATACACTTTCTCCATGCCTATCACCTATTGATTATCTCCAATAAATTGTAGGGAGGTCCAAAAGTTGCAGTGTATTTATAAAAATGCTTCTCACACAATTTATGCAGAAAAATATAGCAGTAAGGCAAATGACACTTGAGTAAAAACAATTTTGAATACTGCATGGTACTATATGGGATTATTCACTCCACGGTTAAGGGAATGAATGGGAAAAGCAACCTACAACAGAGTGACATTAAAAGGGAGCAACAAATTCAGTTTGTATGTTAAGTAAACAGATGAAACAATGTTCAGCATATAGACACAGCAGGACTCTAAACCCTCTAGCGGGAACCCTGGCATTCAGGCAATTAATCCAATAAGAGAGACAAAGACGAGTGACCAAACCCTTGGCAATTAGTGCTGGATTCATATAAATGCACTTACTCTATGTGACTGTGACAAGAGAAAACGGAGTATACATTTTGTAAACAGCCAGCTCAGACAAGAGAGTTTATATATCTTTCTCTCTAGAATGGAAAGGGAATTAGGTTTTTACATCTTGAGTCATCATGTAAAGACAAATACTATTTTTCTCTTGGGAAAAAAAACAAAAAAAACACCAACAAGAAAAGGTAAAAAAGTGGACAGTGTAATTCACTTCTGCTCTCTGAAACACTGAAATGCTCCTACCCATTAGGCTGTATAAGTGTCAAGGACTCCTTCCTGCAGTCCTCACATTTCTTTACATAATGTTTAGGTGCAGAACCAATATTGTGTGATTAATTACACAACATAAATAATGCATTATAGGCTCTGTTGGCTACAAAAAATAGTCAGGCAAACAACTATTTACTTTCTCCGTGATTCCATAATACGCTTTTCATGCTAGTATCTCAGCTCTTGATCGAAAGAATCTGTAGGTAAAAAAAAAATTTCTCTTAAACTTCTCAGCTAGACAAACTCTCTAAAATTTGCATCTATTCACAGATTATTTGTAAACAAGAGGAAGGATGAAATTTACCACTCCTGAACATACTATTTAAGTAGCTCTATCTAACATTAAGCGTCCTTTTTTTCTCCTTAGCATTCTCAGCATTTTTCAAAGTTTTTAATTGGATGAAGAATACAATGTGTGCATACTATTTTTAGATGGTTTTCCCAGCCTTGGTTGCAGGGATGAAGAGATTCTTGTTAATACACCATCAATGCTAAGGACTTGCCTAGTTTGACTTTGTATTAAGAACCTGTTCAACATTCGGGGATGAGTTGTAAATCTTCGATGAGAATTTTGTTCCCTCCTACCAAGTAAATGGTTTCTTGTAAACTGAAGTGCTGCTGCCACGCTTCACTGATGTGCTTGGAATGAGTTTGTGAGAAAGAAGGAATAAAAGTAAAGTGTTTCTACCAAGTATAGATAGGAAACAGGAATGCAGTTTCTTCAGAAAATCTTTACACTTATTACTCATATTGCTAAGATGCTGAGCTAAATGGAGAGAAAAAGAATGCAACTCATTCTCAGAAAAACAGTACAGCATCACAATGCAGCCTGTGCTAAGAAAACAATCAGTATAATATAATGCCATCATAAACCCTTTAAAAATAAGTCATATAACTTCTTGATTCTATTGCTGCTTTCATATTTCAGTCTTCAGTGCAGAAACTTCTATTTCTGCAACATAATTTGCAGAAGGCAGTCACTGTGTTACTCAAGGTAACGATGGTTTATATTACTTCTATCCTCTACAGTAAATTCAGATTGAGTGCTTTACTGTCTGTTTTCAGTGATTGTATTATTCATCCCCATTGAAAACAAAACAGAATTTTGTGTGAAACTTGAGGAAATGATTCAAGGCTGTATTTTAAGGGGTTTCAGATTCCAAGACTTCAAGATTTGCCACTGATGAGTCCATTACAGGCCAAGACATTGGTGCACAGATTTTGTGACTACCCAGCCTCTAGCCATGTGGATTTAATATAGCCAATACTGATAGCGTTTATCTAGGTGCTTGCTGTTCAGTCTTTTCCCATATGAAATCTTGCAGGGGGGCTGCGTGGTCCTGAGAAGTTCCGCTCATCACATAACGGGCGTAGGTTGTGTTTACTTGCAATCAATGCATACCATAGAGAAGGATGTTTGAGAGAGATGTCTTTTTGAGCAGATCCTGCTGGAGTAGTAGCAACCCATGAGAGTTAAGTTACCTAATAGTTTGAAATAGCTTGAAATGTTTGCTACCAAATTCCACATTGAAAACAAAGTCCTACTGATCACTATTTCACTTTACAGAATATGTGCTGTTTTAATAAATACTGACACAGTTAGCAGTACGATTGTTATCTTTTAGAAGTAGTTCTTTTTCTGTTGTTCTTCCTTGAGAGAGGCTGTTATATAAATCATTTAAGTCAAGAAGATATGATTGTGATAAATACCTTCTATCAATACAAAGTTGGCCAATAATAAGCAAATATTGGTCAAGAGTGGAATGTGGAAGTAAGCTCAATTCAGGAAGGGCGTAACAAAGAATCACAATCCTTTGTTTTAAATGCCTGAGCACTCATCATTAATGCCTTGCCAGTCAAACCTAGAATTATTCAGATTACTCCCGGCAGGGACATTTCCAGTAATTTGCACAACAAATTAACTCCATCTTTTATTTATATCAGGATAGCAACTAGCATTTCCATTCAGACTAACTATATGCCTGGGAGTTCTGCAGTCTTTAAAATGCTAGCTTGCCTTTTTGTACAGTCAGCGTATTAAAAACATTCTCTTTTTATCTTTTATAAAGAGGAAAATATTATTGATTTAGTGAACTGATTGTTTAGAGAATTTAACCTTAAGTGAACAAACCTTTGAGGTGGAGTTTGGTTCTCTTAAAAACTTATATTCCTATATTCTTTAGATACTTTTCATGGTTTCTAAGGAAATGGTATTTTTTTTATAAAAATATATGGAAAAAAATGAAAAAACAGTGGAAACTTCAGAAGAAAAATGCAGTTTCAAGCTTAAAAAAAGTCATAGCTTGATGATTACTTTCAGCACAGTAATCTTTTATCTCTCTGATTTACAACATCATAGAGAGATACAGAGTTCTTTTATCAGCAGCACACTTAAGGTAGAACATGCTTCTATGCTGAACATTTTAAAGGACTCTTTTCTAGGTTGATGATTTCTGGCTTCCAAAAAAACAGGCATTTCTCCAGTTGGAAAAGTTTCTTTTTAAGAATGTGAAGGATTAGTGTGCGTAGTTCTTTACAGTTAAGGTTTTAAGAGATGAAAATTCAAATTAGTCAATAAGCACCTAGATGTCAAGGTCCAGATGCATGGTAAAGCATTCACAAACAAGATTAGAAACAGCTGGTTGTAAATCAAATAAGATTTATAATGCAGTTGTGTACAAATGCCCTTTTTTTGTTGTTTTTCCATAGATAGCTTGGGAAACAATATCTTTGAACATACTTGCTTGTATATCTGACTGACTACAGAAAGTCCTGTGCCAAAGACAGAGGTGGCAGGCTTTTTTTTCCCCTGCTGAAATTCCTGCAATAATCAGTTCAGGATGAAACACAACTGCAGCAAAAAATTGCCTTTTTAAAAAATTTTAAAGTGAAACATCATTTTAAAAAATTCTATTTTTTTGACTGGTCATTGGACAATTTGTCTAGTCACTTAATATAAAAAAGCAATACTGAATTTAATAGGTGATATACCATCAGCAAAGTTCTGGAAAACAGTGTTCCAGGACTTGTTCTGTTCTTCTGTTCGATATTTGTTCATTCATTGCACCATTTGTAATACAGATTTCTTATTGCACCTTTTATCTGCTCATACTTCTCAGCCACCATTTCAAATGTACTTCATACGAGCTTTCCCCTCAAAGAAGGAAAGTAGATCTACCTCTCCAGGTTGAAAGGAGTGCTATATCTTAGCTTACATAAAAAACATGTAGCTGTCTGATGAAAATGTTACTATGTCTTAAAAAAAAATACTTAATGCTATTCTAGGAAGTATAACGTCATAACAAAGAACAAGAAAGACAAAAGGGACAGCATACTATTTACTGCACTTCAGAATTGGGTAAGTGGTGCCTGCTTCAGATCTTGTTGCCCTTTTCAAACTTCCCTCTTTGCTTTTCTCAACTCTTCACTGAAAAATAACTCTCCACTTATCCCAGCTGTACCCTGAGAATTCTCAGATCATTTTCCTGGGCCCTCCAGGATTATGTTTCTGAAATGAGATTTCCTCCAGAATCCAAATGCCTGAAAACAGAATCATTAATTTCTGAAAAAATAAAAGTTTTGCCTGTACTCATTCCTTATGGGTTTTGGATTACATACAAGGTAAATGCCTTGTAGCATACATAGCAAGTCTTTTTTTTTGCAGTCAGTGCAAAAAAATAACAATTTCAGTTCATGCTCAGCCTTTCAGAAAAACCTTTCTCTAACACTAGATTTCTGTATGTTTCAAAGAAGCTTGAAAAAGTATTTGGCTGGGGTAGTGGATATGTCCTGTGTGAACCCAAACTGATGTAGACAAATTCCTTTGTATTTTGTACTCCTGAGTCAGTGCAGATATTTTACTTTTTCTTGTGTGGTTGCATGAACTTCAGGTTAAAGTGGTCAGTTGGAAAAGTTACGTGGCTTAAGTACCACAATATTTTTTCTGGTTTCCTGCTTGACAATGTCTACTGTAGCTGTATAGGAGGATTTTAGAATCTACCTCCTCTTAATTTGTTATAGGAAATGATTTCAGATAGTGTAAGATGTGTAAAAAATAGAACAACTCTGACCTCTTTTCTTTGCTTAATATTGTGTATCTGATAAATGGCATAACAAATACTGTCACCAAAGGTATCACATGTGTTTACCTTTTATTTAAGAAAGGATGTTGTATGTGACACACTAAAAGACCCCAGCCAATACACATTTATATGTGCTTGGCTAAACAGGGGTGGAGTTAAACTTTTGTTCCAGAAAGATAAGGAAAAACTGAAGTGAAATTAAGAAGCATTTTCCTTTACCTTAAAGATATATTTGTAGACCTAAAGCAGTCAACTGAAATTTTATGAAGAGTTTCACAAGATATAAAACTGCCCCTCCTCAAGAAGTCTAAAAGGATTTTCTTATAAGATCAAGGAGACTATATAATTGTTGCTGGGTAACAAACAATTCTTTGCAGAAATCAAACATGAAATGTTATGTTAGAACTCAAATTATATTGTGCTTAAGCATTAATATAAATTTCCTTTCCAAGAGATACATATGAGTGCAAATGAGGAAATGAAATAGAAACTGGATTAAATCGGAAAATTGTAAAACTGTAAGTGTTGGTGAAACACTGGAACAGGCTGCCCAGAGAGGCTGTAGATGGCGCATCCCTGGAAACATTCAAGATCAGGATGGACAGGGCTTTGAGCAACTTGATCTGGTTGAAGATGTCCCTGCTTATTGCAGAGAGATTAGATTAGATGACCTTTAAAGGCCTCTTCCAACCCAAACCATTCTATGACTCTACAATTCATTCTAAGTGCAGTAGACATTAAGCCATAGGATGGGCTGGGCTTCACTCAGTCTACCCATCCATAAGTTTCAGTTATATTTGTGAATCACTGCCACCTTGCTCCTTTCCTATGACTCCTGGATCTGCCTAATAAATATGTTAACTTGGGAAGCCTTCTTTCTCTCATTGACCCAAGCACCACCAGACAAATTCATGATCATATTTGTTCCTGCAAACTGACTCTTTGGTATTCTGTCACACTGGATACCAGTTTGAAGTTGCAACATATGCATTTCTATGACCTGCTCCTCTGAGGAGGTGAAAACTTTTCATTACATCCTAATCAATGTGGCTGTAATGTCAGAAAAACTGTCTCCCCTCATCCATAGCACATCTGTCAATCCAAACTATATGTACTAAATAATACAGAGTCAAAAGAGAAGGAAGGCAGATTAGGGAAAACTCCCATGCAGAGGCATGAGTTAAGGAGAGGGTGAGGAAGAAAGGGTTGATCAGTTGCATTTTACTCTGAGCAGCAGGGGAAGAGGGGCAAAGCTTGCTTCACCGAGGAAGAACCTTTGGATGCAAAGTGTCAGGTGTGACTATGAGGCATAGGAATGTAAATATATCGTCGCAGGAGCCATGTGGGACTTGATGCTGCAGTCAACAGGAGCTCACATGCCTTTGGACCTGTCAGGCGTAACTCAGCACCCTGATGAAGTAGACCTCTGGCTTAGTCCTTAATGCTCTGTGATTTCTCAATAGGTCATGTATCAAGAGTACAAGAACAGAAACCTGATAAAATATCCACCTCAGTGATCTTATTGACATTAAACACTTCAGAAAACCCAGAACTGTCTAAAATGGGAAGAACTGAAAAAAAGGGTTTAACTGTGCTTTATTCTGCAATTGCAGTGAGTAGATTGCCAAAACCAGGGTATTTCTGAAAGAAGCTGCTCCTGAAGCAACTTAATGTTTTAGTAGTTTTCAGTTAAATCAGGCAGAGGAAATTAACGATGAACTTCTGTGTTAATGGTCTGGAAAGTGCTGCACTCCCTCTGAAAATGAAGTATAAAGGTGATTTGCTTTCTTATTCAATGGTATTTTGAAAAAAGATGACCACAGAAGAACATTAATGATAATGATGAAGTGGCACAAAGGAGGAATAGAGGAGTTAGAGCTACTTCATTAGGAAATCAGATGGTGCTTATACAATAAAGGAAAAACCTGAAGGAGTGGTGCTAATGGAAGACTCAGAATCAGTCCTTAGAAGTCCAGCGTGAGTTGCCTTGAAGACTGCACAATGTGAAGAGATACTTGCCATGGTCAAAACAAAAGAAATCAAACTAATTCAAAAAAGGACATTTGTGTTAAAAAAGCACAACGAGCTCAGGATTTAATTCCGTAACCCATATAATGCACCTGCATGTTTTGTGGCAAACCATGGCAAGCGCCAGAATTTGGGAGGGAGCATGAAACAGAAAGGACTACACTGAATTGCATCATTCGCAAGAGCCAAAGGAAGGTGTTCAGAAAGGACAAAGTGGCTAGCACTGCTTGCTCAGGGAAAATCTTCAAAAAGCAATCCTCAGCAAAACAGAACTGTCAGACAGGCTGAAAATGGGACAGCTTTTCTTTGTAACACTTCATGCACCTTTTTAATATTCACACAGGACAGTCCTGAGGATACTGTCACTACCAGGTAAGTCAGAGAGAGGCAGATGGCTAAGGTGAAACTGAAGTCTTTCAAAGATGGATTTAGCCCCTCTCATGCAGTATGTCAGTTAAATACAAGTATGTAGACAAATACAGAGTTGGAAAGGATACAATTTACAGCAGTGGCCGGAAAAAATAATCAATTTTTCAGCTAAAAAGATGTTGAGTCACTGAGCTTATCAAAGAAGGACAGGAACCATAAAAAAAAATAAGGAAAACCAGAAGGTGGCTTTACAGGCACAGGACAACTGCATTTGACAACTCCTAGAAAAATTCTTTCCAACCTGCAGAAGCTGAGGAGGAGCTGCAAGTGTCTGTGCCTTGGCAGAGTCCTCAGAGGAACTAGGAGGGATATTCTCTGCTCATTTAAAAGCCCAGAGGTGATATGGAATGAGGCAGAGACATGAAAACTGTACCTGCAGATCTAAATGATTGAACTGAGTACTTATAACACAAATCTCTCACTAGTAGAGTGTTTAATGCCAATAAGTTTGATGTGCTGGATGTTTCACCAGTGCTCTGACAAGTAACAGAACACATCTGCAGGTATTTTTCAAGTCTGCATTGGAAATGCTGTTTCTATAGGGTATTTGAATTGTGAGCAGCATCAAAGTTATAGACCAGAAAAATTAATCCTTTTTCATATATATTGCAGAATACAAAGGTTTACATAGACTATATTTTGGTATTGGGGAAACATAAACCAGAACAAGAGAATGACCAGAAACTTTGAAAAGCTTTAGAGAGAATCAGGTGCAGGTCTAAATCTGAACAAAGAATAAATAAATCCTTGGATATAACTTGTCGATCAGACTACTTACCTCAACACTGTTATACAGAGTAATGAAATTCTCAGAGTAATCTTCATTAGATGAAAGATTGATCAACCATCAAAACTGAAAATATTCTGAGATGGAAGAGCTATTGGCAAGGCACATGAAAGGAAAATTGTGAAAGATAAACTCAATTAATGGTCTTTATAAATGAGATATAATATTAATAAGGAGAAGCATCCAGGAATTTAATGAGATGAAGAGTGTGTCATTTAATGTATTCAGTGACATTTCCATACTGATTAAAAAAAGAAAGGAAAGACCTCAAAATAGAGGAAAAGGTAGGTAAAATTTTTGACATGGATATTAAAGTCTTTTAAAAGTACCATTTTTATTATTCACAGAATAAAAGAAGGAAAAGGTCACTCAGTTCTCCTGCCAGTTCAGGCACAGACACTTTCCAAGATTTTTAACATTTCTTTTCCTGTATAGTTTCAAGTGCTCCAGGCGATGAGTCCCACCACCTCTCTTTGGAACTGCTCTGCAGCTTCATACATCTGACTGTCAGAGAGCACTTCTTAACATTCTGTTTAAATACTTTGTATCTTAATTTCTTTCAAATTCTCATTATTATTACACCATTAACTACTATAAATAATTACTTTCTCTCAATTTGTGCAACCTCAATTAATGTCATTGTTCTTTTCTCTAATTTGTCAACAGCTTTCTGGTAAAATGATATCCAGAAATGAACTGAATGTTCTGGGCATAATGCAATTATATGCCTACACCCACTATATTTCAACAGAAGGGTACCAAAGCTGTCTCTGGATGGGTACTGATAGCTCTCCTAAAATATCACTTCAGTGTTTCATAATCTTGTTCAGAAGTGGTGTATGTTAGTCTGAGGAAGCGCAGTGCTAACAAAACTACAGTGCTTTGGATAGATCTGTTTGATAGAGCACTGGAATGCATTCACATGTCCCAGAGGCTTGGAGGTAAGCAGGCAAGTTAGACTCCCAAGAAACATGGAAGCAATTCCATGCACTGCCTCAGTAGCTAAATTTTAGGTGTTCTAACTTCACTGAAAATAAAACCTCAAGTTAAAAATCTATGCTTTCAAACACACAAAGTTGACACAAAATTAGATTCTAATAAACCAGCATGCTCATTCTGTATTACTATAAATACCATGCACAGTTTACACTGTATACCCATTCAGAGTTCCAAAGAGCCTTCCCTGGATTTGGGCTTACCAATGCTTTCAAAACCAAACAGCTAGTGAGCTTTCTCTATCAAAAGAAGGTTAGAGAAGAACATAACCTTGTTTATCGCTTTTAAATTTTTGCGATTATAATATTCACTGGATATGGATGACTAAGGTAAAAATTCTCTTTTCCAAAGGTCTGAATCTGTATGTTAGATCCCAGGAAACTGCTACACCATAAGGATGTCATTCTTGAAGAGTAACAAAGAAAACTTTCCCATATTTTCCTCCCAAAATTATTTTGTTTTCTTTTAAATGAATCCCAAATGGCTCCCAAAATAAATACCCAGATTCCTGATTCTGTAGACATTTTTGATCGTTCTAGCTCTAATCAAGGAAATAAGACAAATCCCTCAAATTATATACGGATAATTTTGGAACACATTTAACTGAGGATTTAATCTGTATTTTATTTTTCATTGTGAAGAAAGCAGAGTCTTCAGTAAAAGAAAAAAATCAATTACAAGTATCTGTCCAATTTTAGATTAAATCCCATCTCCCAGACTATAGGCAGCAGATTGCCATTGAAGAGTTGCTTGAGTGCATAGTGTAGCAGGAGTCGTAAGATAGAAATCCTGTACTGACAAAGTGAGAAGAATATTTCAGGAAATAGAAAGAAAAAAAATAAAAGAATAGGCAAGGGAAGAGTTCAAAAAGACAGAGGAAAAAGTGTGAAACCCAAAGCAGAATAATCATCTGAAGGGTCACCAAGGTCACAATAATATATTTTAAAATAGCCTGCAGACAGTGCATAAAAGCTGCTACAAACATTCAAAACAAACTAAAAGGCATATTTCACAAAAAGCACTTGAGTTTGAAAGCACAGGCTCTAGAGTTCTCTGTACTACTGTGACCTTCTATTGTCCAACATTCAACTTTTTCTCAGATGTCATACGCATAATAATCTTCTGCCCAAAGCCTGGAGGACAGGAGTAAAAGTAAAATACTCCCACTTCAGTTCACCAGATAACATCATATTCCTACTAATATTTTAACCCCGAGCATCCTCTTCAGTCTTAGAGTGAACCTGAAGTATTTAAATTTCTTAACACGATTACTTGAACTATGCTAACATGGATAACTAAGTAATTTCTCTTTGCTTCACTCTAAAAAAATCTATTTGGCTAACTTTTTGGGTTTTGCAATGTAGGTGTTTTCTTTTGGCATTGCACTTTTCAAAGTGTTTAGGAGACTTTCCTGTAATAACAGAAGTTATCTCAGTACTTGATAGACCTACCTTGCACACAGCTAAAAGAATTGGCTAGCTCACCATAATACAGGAAAGTTAAGAAAGGAGTCAAAAGAAAATAAATATCAAAGTAATTTGAACACTAAAAAAATTTATTGTCATGTTACAGAGAGAAAAATGGACAGCTGAACTTTTATATAAAAATTGGGGAAAAAGCTTTTCTGCTGAAAAAATATATAAATATCTTTGACCTAAACAAGCGGCAAGAAAATTAATTAATTAAAATACTGAAACCATGGGATAAAGTCCCAGGCAACTTCCTTGGAAACAGAGTTAAATTAGTAAATGCACAACACATTATTATTAATAAGAAAAAGTATTTTACATATTAGTTTCATTGAACAGCATGAAAATGTATAAGATCACTAGACAATAAGGAAAAAAATTAATATAATGCTTTATAAAATATGAGGCTATTAAGTATGTAAATTAATATCATAGATGACCAGATAGTTTTAACTTTAATCCTGTATATTTTGCATAATAGAGATCTCTGTGATTAAAGAGGACTCCTTGTTTACTTACAGTTCGTTGTATGCCTAGTTGTTTTGCTGGAGCAGGTCTAGGTTTCTCAGCATTTTTATGGACAAACAGAAAAATTTTGGCTTCTTCAAAAACAGTGTAAGTTCTGACTCTGACTTCATTGCAGCCAGGATTTGGTGACTATTTTTATGTGACGCCAGGAAGAAAGATTCTTGAGTTCATCTGTAATAAAAAAATAAATGCTGTAAGGAATCACTGCTGAGGAAGCTGCTGTGCAGTTTATATGGGGCTACAGGAATGTAGCTGGGAAACTATTAGCAAGATTGGCTCCAGAAATCAACTTTGTAAGTCTAGGTTGTAAAGACACAATGTGTAAGATATTACTTTGCAACTTCCAGGTTTCAAGAGGTGTTTGCCAAGACTGGGACTTAGATCAAAAAGACTATCAATATTTAAAAGTTTCTTTCTGTATAATGGCATTATCAGTTTCTTTCAGGCAGAAAACAGACACTGTCCTGCAAGATTTGCAGCAACTAGACTAACCTGTCCTCCCAAATGGTGTGTTTACTACACTTTAAGTAAGACAGATATGCATATAAGTTTATTTTTTTTAACTTTCTTTTTTTTTGTTGTTTTATTGTGCAGTTTATTTCTAGCTTTAAGATTAAGTGCTGTGTTTATGAAATTGCAAGTTATTATCTTCACCTCTAGCTACTTGTCCTGAAAAGAAAAGTAGCAAATATGTGAACCAATGAGTCCCTGATGGGGCAAATCTGGTCAACAGATGGGATACAGTAACTTGAGTCTATTGTAAGAGAAATGCAGGGGTCCACCCCATAAACAGTAAGTCATAATTGCCTGCCAGGCTAGATACCAGGTTTTAGAAAAGTTCTTGGACCAGACACTAAGGTCCTGTTAGAGGCCACTTAAGGTCAATAACCTGCAAACATGTAAACAGTGAAATCATTCAAATATTTATATCAGCAGCTAGGAATTCAAGCAAACAATTTAAATACAGCTTGGTGGTCTAGCGAGGAGATAATCATGCATTAAATATCTGCTTAACGTCTCGATCTCTGGAGTGTAACTACTCACTCAGAAGTTACACTATTTGTTTTTAAACTTTTATGACATACCTTAAGCTTAGAACACACAACAGTTAGGGTTATGGACTTTTACAGGGCACATGTTACTCAAGGACAAGCAACACATATATTTTGTTGATTCTTTATTATTTGCTGCCTACAGCCACACATACAATTTTTCTCATGGATTTCTCAGGAAGATACCATTCCTTAAAAAGTCTGCTGAAATAATCCATTGACAGGTTCTCAGTTCTGTTTTCTCTTTACAATACTTTGTTTAACCACTTTATTTTTATTTCCCTGACAGCAAAACACTATTTTGGGTCTGAAAAATGCAGTACAACCTGTACAGGCTTCTTTTATTTATGTTGACTTACACTCTGCTATCTATAAATATTTTAAAAGATGAAGTAGGTGGATTACAGCCCATCTACTCTTTTCTTTCAGGCACGCACACATTTAAAATTGCAGGTATGTCTGTTGAGTGAGTCTTGAAAGTCTCTCTGGATCTCTATCACCTATTCAGAAAGACCAGGGAAAAGTCAGAAGTGAGCCTATCTGAGTAACCATGACAACAAGTACTTGTATGTAATGCTTATCTATATAGTATAGTTTCTGATTCCTTCAAGAGTTCATGCAGTCATAGGCTGAATTCTTTGGTAAGCTATCTGAGCTGTGTCAAATGGTTCAGATGAATCCAGCAAGTATCGCCAGGCATTATAAACACTGTTTACACTGAAGAATGAATGAGAAAATTGGCTGAATGGTGGAACAGAGACAGGGCTGTTTCTGGAAGGTGAGAGAAAGAAAAAAAAATGAGGTGTCAGTATTTTTCCAGTGATTAATATTTGACGGATTGATTTGGAGTTGTTGGGAGAGACCTTCTATTTTATTCCCCATCAAATTAGTGCCTAGGAGATCATATATATGGATTTTTGGGGAACTGAGATTTTGTAGATACAGCATACAGTGAGACACATTATGTCAGCTGAGTGTAAAAGGCTAGGTGATCAATAATTAAAGGAAACATGTTGAATTGAGGTTAGTGTTAAGTTATTTGGGGAATGATGAATTCTCAGTTCTGCGACTTTGTATTTTTTTTCAATAAACTGTTTATTGTTTTGTGTAAAACAAGGATGAATTCTAACAAGATTTTTGAAGTAAAACATAAAATTAACAATGATTGCAAACTCCAAGTTTTTTTTTTCTTTAGTATTGTTAAAATTTCTTTTTTTTCCAGAGAAAAAGTTATGCTACTTTTACATAGAGATATTTAGTCTCAATCAAATATTTGTCTTGTATTATAGCCTACCATAGGATCATGCTACTGATGTCCTCATAGCTCCCTGTCTGGGACTTGAGGACTTGAGGAGACTCCAAAACTTTGTCTGCTTCAAATATCAAGTGCTGGGATTTTAAAGCAGTGAGAAAACTGCCCTCACACTCCCATACAAATGACAAAGAATACAATACAGTATGAAAGAAGACTTTACAGTATAAGATTGTTGCTTTGTCTTTCTTCTTTCCCCTTTCTTTTTTTTTCCTCCAAAAAGTTTAGCCCAATTGACTTCTAGCTCCTGCAGAATTCCCCTTTGGTAAGAGCCGTGGGCAGATAGATTTTGCCTTACAGAATTTAAGCAGAATAAATAGGTGAAAAATCAGGCTAATAATTACAAAGCTAATTATAACCTTAACTAAAGAACATATGCTACCACTACCTGATAGCAGAGTAATTCTCATGGCTGTAGGTAAAAAAAGAAAAGACCAAGAAAGGCAGATAAAGAAATTAGATTTTTAATCTGCTTTTGGCAAAATAAGATAACCATTGACAAGAACCATGTTACATCTAAAGGTTAAAGGAAAGGTAGCAAAATATAAACATTTTGCATTCCTTCCTTCATTTCACAGAGACAGAAGGAGCATCTCCAAAATTAAAATTAAGTAATTGCCCTAGAACTATTTTTTTGTACTTTTGATATGAAAAAATACATTCTTTTGTTTTAAGGCATAAAGCAAGTGTAGTTTTGAAATCATTTTTCACTGAAGACCACACAAAAGTCCCATTTAACAGAATTTAGGTTTTCAGGGCAAAAAAAGTCTGCTAGGCCACCAAAATGGGTTCAGAAAGGACAAATATACACTATAACACTTGAAGCACCTCTCCAATTTATTTTCAGAAAATACAGCAATTAAGGGAGAAAAATCTACTCACTTATACATTATGCTAATGGTAACTCAGATAATACGTCATGCACTAGGCCAAGCAATTGCTGAACTTGAGCAAGAGGATGAATAACTTTTTTCTTGGCTCTCTAGAGATTCTTAGTTTGATTCTCAATATGGGCATAAGGAAAGACAAGTACGTGGCAGAAATTGAATTGGCAGAATTGTTTTCCCCCTTTTTCCTCCTTCTGTATCTGAGGATATATAATTAAGGGTTCTGAATGCAAGCCATTGAAGCAAGTATAACCTCATTTCATCCAGTTCTTACACATGAAGCATCAATACAGTCAGATCACAACCTACCGAGTCAAACATGCCCATTCATATAATTATACTATATTGTCCTACTACTCTTCTAGTTATCAGGCTTAGAAAGTTGCTAATGCTGAACATGCCTGTAGGAAGCAGATGAAACTTTTATAAATGTTACAGTAGCTTGTAAAAAATGAATATTGGCAGAAATGCCAAAAGTGGAAGAGAACTTGATGGAAATTGAGTGACTTACTGTTACCATGTAGGCTGTTTTCATCTCAGATACAGTAGAGAGATAAGACATTTTAATAGACTAGAATTCTGTTTTAAACATTAAGCTTAGTGAGCAGATAATGAGAAAATGACCCATTCTACCCATCTATCCTTCTGCAGCCAAAACGAGTGACCTTATTGCAGTCTACAACTACCTGAAGGGAGGTTGTAGTGAAGTGGGAGTCGGCCTCTTCTGCCGGGCAACTAGCGATAGGACAAGAGGACACAGCCTCAAGCTTCGCCAGGGGAGGTTCAGGTTGGACATCAGGAAGAATTTCTTTACAGAAAGGGTTATTAGACATTGGAATGGGCTGCCCAGGGAGGTGGTGGAGTCACCATCTCTGGATGTGTTTAAGAAAAGACTGGACATGGCACTTAGTGCCATAGTCTAGTTGACATGGTGGTGTCAGGGCAACGGTTGGACTCAATGATCCCTGAGGTCTCTTCCAACCTGATTGATTCTGTGATTCTGTGAGTAAAATGGCTCCTAGACAATCTCATGAAGAAAGTTAACCTGATTTTACTTTTTTGCAAAGGCTGCCCTATATTGGTGATCTTTGGCTATTAGGATGTATAGAGCAACAGAGTGCTTTTCTCTTTTGCTACCAAACCAGCAAGGATCCCCTCCTGCTTTATCCCCTTTTCTGTGACTCCCCTCTGTACTCATTTTCCTTGTTCTGCCATTTTTACTCTTGTCTTCGAAATTAATCCTGTATGTGAGCAGTTAGACCGTCTACCTCTGTGATGCCTGAGAATGACCAGCTGAAGAAGGACCAACCAGACCACCCAGAAAGCACACTAGACAAAAGAAGTGTGTCAGGTCCTGGAGGAATAGCTGTGAGAGACAGCTTGCCAGGTCTAAGTATCCACCTGTGACTGATAAGCCATCCTGAATTCTGAGAACATCAACAAAAACATACATTTCTCTCAAAATTTATTATCTTGCCTACACTTCTTTTTCTGGCTATCTATTTTGTCAAAATTAGAAAAGTAACTGCTGTGCTCAGAGGTTGTTTCAGAGCTAAAATTAACCTCTTCTTTCTTGCTCATATGGCTTGCTTAGCAAAGCTAGAACTTTAGCAAGTAACCCCTCTTGGCCAGCCAGCTTTGATTACATTTGTCTTGCATAATCCCTCAATTTCCTTTTTTTTCCCTCCCTTCTTTTCATGCTGTGCATTACATTTCTCAATTTTGGGTTTGGGGTTCTTTTTCCTTATATCTTCCACGGGATTAAGCAGTGAGAGGCCTCAAATCAAAACCTTGAACCGTGTTTAACTGGTTAATATCGCATAGTAAAAAGCTTGTGATAATACTTTTTACCTTTCTGGGTCCATTTAGTTCTTCTGAATTAAGTAAGAATCATCTCGCCAACACTGCCAAGTTCAAGATTTTCACAACATCCTCAGGAAACAATACTGTGGTCTTGGTTTGAGGGAAATTTGGGGACATATTCCAACACCCAGTTATATCAAGGCAAGGTTTGGCATTTGGGCCTGTCATCTGATGAAGACAAAGATAATTAAACACAGATAGCTCTGTAGGTTCCATAGGACTGTGCCTTTGGTTGTAGTGCAAACACTGAAATATCAGAGGTTCTCTATATGTATTTGCTTAAAAAACATGAACTTACTCACTCACCGCTAGTTCTTATCTTCTTTAACCTCTAGCCTTAATGTCTTACTCTGATACTTTTTTACTTTAAGTTAAATCATTCCACATAGGATGAATTATGTATGTTCGGCAGCATAACCTAAGGGTGAACTCAGAGCAGAATCCTCTAAACATCTACCTTTTGGTTACCCTGGTATTTTCCTGACTTCTGTCCAGCTCTTTCCATGCCATTTTGATCAATATCCAGCTGTCATAACATGAGCTTACATACCCGTCAGCTGTATTTTATTTGCCTATGAATTTTTCTGTTTTGTAGACCTAATCCTCTGTATTGGGAGTATTGTGGAAGATGTATTCAAGGAGTTACCTTCAGCAAGCCACGTCTGCTCTACTGGACCTTGTACTTAGGGCTTGAAAAGCCCATATGTTAGCATGAGCGACCACAGTATAATCCCATATATATATATACACACACACACATATATATAAAAACAATGTGAGGGAATGTGCTGAAATACCCTGGATATGCGCTGTTCTTGGATACAGTTCCTAGACATGTGTAGATAGATATGCTCTGGTGGGCATTAAGAAAGAGATAAAATTTCTACCTCTCCAGACAAGATATATAGTTTTGTTTGTTACTCTGGATTACATTAGATATACAAAGACTGTAGGGGGAAAGGTGAGCCTTTCCACGGATGGGATCTTCACAGTGCGTCGTGGCTGTCCACCTGGGTTCCATCCAATGCTGCACAAAAGTTGGGTTCCAGCATCTGCAACTCGCTGTGTATATTTCTCTTCCTATTTCTATCTTATTATTAAAACAATTTTATTAAGCTATTTGCATAGTAAAATGAAACAGGGTTAACACCATTTAGACCCCTCAAAGTCTTATTCTCTGATTTATTACCTTTCATTTTTATGTCTGTTTTTGAAAAACAGCACTCCATATACCTGTTGTGTCACTTGATCCTAAGAGTGGACTAAGACAGCTTTTACTGGTAGCTAAACCAGTGGGAAACTTAGAATGGCCATAGATCCATGCCACATTAACATAATCCCTTTTACTTTGTAAAAGAGTGTCCCTACTAAACTGCAGAGCTTTTGCTTCAGTGCCTCATTCTCATTTATTTACATGAAGAGATATGTCAACCCTCAGCTTATCCACGCTCTCTTTTCCAGGCAGTGGCACAAGGGTTCTCATCTTGGAAACACTGAGCTCTGAATTTAGTTCTTCCTCTACATGGAAATTCAAAGGGCTACATTCAAAATATAGAGAAGGCTGAACAGAAAGTAAGAAAGGTCATCCTGGCAGTACCTTTCTCCTTTTCCTCCTTGGATCACTAAAGCTTAATTCATCAGCGTAAAAAAAATCCATACCACTGGCAAAGGTACTTCCTGAATTAACCCCATCTTCACATACAGGAGCATCTTCACACAGCCTTTCCCTTGACTTTTAGAACATACACACTTTCATAGCCTTTGACTTTTTCTCGATTTACCCCAGGACTGCACATATTGCACAGTGCAAGGGATCTTTGATGATTCATCTGCATTGGTAAAGAGAAGGAATTGGTGAATTGGTGCTCCCTAATTACTGATGCCAGAATGGACACTGAAGTACCAGGACTGTGGGCACAGACTGCTGGAATCTGTGATCTACATGTCCTACTCTCTGTCTTTCCCTTTCTTTGAATCAGAACCTTGTCCCCCTCTAATTCCCCTAGTACAAAGCCCACTTCTCTAAACATTTTTTTGAGAAAAAAAAAAAACCTAACTTGTGCCAAAAATCAAACTCTTAATATTCCATCTTGATATAAATCTGTCAGGTTACAACAACGATTAAATTTTTATAGCAGTCTCAGGTGTGTTAGCATTTTACTTTTGCTGTAGCATTACAGCATATATGCCTATGACCTTTTTTCTTGAACAACATTCATCAAAACATGCTTAAACACAATTTCATAAGGCTTGAAGTTAACTTCAGGCCTAAAATTGTCCATCTGTTTTCAGTCACTGTGAAAACATAGCAAGAACTTGTTCCCCTGCATTTAATTTTGCTTCTTTTGTTGCTTTGCTTTTTAGGCACTTACAGTGCTTGCAAAATATTATCTCCGATTTCCTGTGAAGACAAGTAACTGGATACTGACCTTTCCCATGTTAGGTCTGGGGCTGGGTTAATCTGCTGCATAACCCTTCTTCTAGATTACAGATGTTTTCAGCAAAGGCAATGGATGTTTTGCCCTTCTGAATCAGGTCTTAACTGCTATCTTTGATATGCAATGGGAATCAAAATGTGTATCATTGCTTTAGTAGGCTTCTGCTTCAAAAATTCTTCTCTTAATCACTAACTATAGAATGACTGCTAAAAGATGTCTAGAATGTATCACAGAGATTTAGATAATTTTCAATTTTAGATTCAGATTTAGACTTTCTCAAAAAAAGTCTTTAGAAAAAAATAGCATTTGTTATTAGTATTTCTTTCATAGCATTGAAACATATTTCTTTCTAATGAAAGGGCTTATGTTTTGCTTTCTGGGCAATTTTTCTATATTAAAATGATCTTTTAAATAAAAACACATTTTAAAACATTTAAAATGTTAATATAGGAATCAAATATTCAGTTGCATCAAAGAAGTGTCTCTTGACCCTGTAATGGCATGTAGCAACGCCAATATTTTCCACTTTGTATTTGTGCCAACCAATAAATGCTACCACTGAATTTCCCATGGAAAGTCAGGTTCCAGTGTCTGATAGACACAAAGTACTTAACTGGCTATGACCACTGGTTTCTACATATACGGCGAAGTTGATTTTTCACTAAAACAAACAAACAAATTATTATATGTGCATGTACATACTAAGGTACCTACTGCATTACTGCTAAGTTGAGTTCTGTGGTTGGTTTTGGCCTGTGGACATTATACATTCTAAGTTCCAGTCATATCAAACCTGACTTTCTCATGCTCTTTTGTAGGCAAGCTCATGTTTCTGGTGGTTATTCTGGTATTTATTCAGGTATTTATAGAGCACTTGTCACTGTAATATCTAAATAATCTTTAATATATTTGGCTTTGACACATATTTAAACCCATTTGCTAGAAAGGTGTCACTTCCTTGATCTTATTAGTACAGCGCCAGCAGTTCAATACGAAAAAGTGCTTGGGCATTTTCAGCAGGACTTAGGCAGAAGAGAAGGACGGCAGAAGAGAAGGCCAAAATGAGGATACTAAAAGCTCCCACTTAGTAAACTTTAGAGGTCCCTACATTCCCCCAGTGCTTTCTTTTTTTTCTGCAAGACACTCAGTTTCACAACTCTCAGTTTTGATAGAACTGCCTGGTCTCATTAGGGCTGAGCAGCCCCAGGTGCTGCTCACACCTCAGCCCAAGAGAACTTCTCTACCAGGCATCTCCCAGCACCCCACCCTGGCAGGGGTGGAAAGCACCAACAGACCTCCTTCAAAATAACAGCCTTCCCCTGTTATAGCAACAGCCACAGCCTACTGAATCTGAATAGAGAAAGGTTCAATTTCTTTCTCCGAGTGAGGGTTTTGTAGTCCTGGAGATTGCTTTAATTACTGAAATGTGCTGGACAGGGATGTTTCCCTCCCATTTTTCTGAAAGTGTGCCAAGATAGAAGAGAGGCATTTTTTTCCACATAATAAAAGGAATACAGAACTATTTCTCATAAAGAATTAAAAGCAGTTGATAAAAATCCGTTTTATTGCTAAGGGAAAATGTTGTTAAGCTTGGATAGCATTTTTACCTAAAAGTATTAACTGAGAGGAAAAAGAGGCCATATCGGTCACAGTAAACTTTTTACTTTAAAAGAAGGGACAGCACAACCCATTTATAGCAACATAGCAGAATTTATGGGAAAAAAAATTGAACAGATTGAAATTAAAAGAAAAAGACTCAAATCTTGCATTACATTTGTGAAAGCAAGCTGAGTTTTGTTTGAGTAAGACCTGAAGGTTTTCGCCAGAGAATTTCACCCCAGAAGGAAAGAAACCATGAAAACTTAGCAGTAAAAATAAGAGATAGAAAATGTAGGTATGCCTACAGAAGAAGAGGAAAACCTGAAACAATAATAATAAAGAAAAACTGAAAGACCTTTCTCAGGAATGAAGGAAATAAATCAAAAATAATTAAGACCTTTGCTTGGGGCTAGATAGTATAAATCAAAAAAGCCTTAGGTTGCAAAGAAAATTTAATTTTAAAAAGCCCTTCCTTGTGCCAAAGATTTATCATTTTTAAAGCCCAGTGGGGCCGGAATGCTTTTTTTTTTCTTTACTCTAAAGAGGTGCACTTCTGCTTCTATTACCAAATCTATTTGACTTGTACGTTGCTAAGTCTTCTGAAATGTTTCTGATTATCTCATTTTTCTTTTGTCTTTAAGAAAAGGAAGAAAACAATTATCTGAACATCTGAATATCTTGCATTTGATTGTTTTCTGTGAAAAATAATTAGACACAGAAAAGTAACATTTGAGGTTGCTTGTTCCAAGATATTTTTAGCTGTTCTCCGTCGTGGCTTTTATGCACTCACGTCTCACTTTGCCACAGTCAGTATTAAATGCTTTTATGGAACACAGTCTTGCAATCAGGCAGCATTCCCAGCTGATAAGTACAATTCTGTACTTATTACATACTCCATTTTTTAACGTTAAAACTCAGAGTAAGTGAAGGAGATCAAAACTCTCGGTTATCATCCTGCAATGAAATCTGCTTTGATTGCATGAGGCAGAATTTCAGTTAAGTCAATAGGACTGCCATGACCAGGCATGTGGCTGGGAAATTCAACGTGCAAAAGACATAAGGTCATAAACAAGAGTGTGATTAGTGAAATCTGTAGTATCCTGATATTCGAGCTTCAGGTGGTCATCTCTAGTTAACAAGTCAGAAATAAAATGGCATACCACAAAGCGAAAAAGGGATGAGGATAGGACAGTGTATGAAAGTAGCAGCATGTGGGGGTGGAATTAATGTTATGGTCTTCCTCCTTTAATTTCTGTAAGCCAGGCCATCACTGTAACAAAACCGCACAAGAAGTCAGCAAGAAACAGCTAGGGAATATGAAGGAGAAAAGAGAACTATAGTACAAAGGAGAAGATGGGCACAGGGGCACAGGGGAACGATCAGGTATATATGTCTGAGAGGTGAGATGAGTCTGATTATCTGAGGCACGGTCAGTTAGTGAGAAAGGCAAAAAAGCTGAAGTCACAGAGAGAGAGCTTTATTATTCTTTATGATTAAGTACTTGAATTATAAGACTGTTTAGTGGGAGAAAACAATGAACAATTCAATATGTCTGGGCTCAGAATAACTCCTCTGATCCCTGGACACTAACTCATATCACCCTATTGTCAGATTACTCCACTGGCTCCTCATTAATTTCAGAACCCAGTGCAAAATGAACTTCTTGATTATAAAACTCTCCACGGGCGTGCTCTGGTCTCTCTCTACTTCCTCTGAACATCTAGCACTGGCTTTCTGTTTTCCCCTCCAGACAACACTGTTGGTGTGATTAAAAGCTCTTGTTTCTACTGTGCCACCGCATCACTTACTTACTTTTCTGGTTTGCCAGTGGCTGTATGAACACAGATTATTAACAGAGCTCGTGCTGTCAGAGCAGGAAAACAAACCACTACTTAGAAACTGTAATGTGTAGGATTTTGAGCAAGGAACAATTCATGCCTGAAGATGCATTTTCAGTCCTGCAGCTGGATATGCAAGAGTTTAACAAATGCAAAAGTTTGTGGCCTTGATCTGGCTGCTATTGTGCATGACACCCATTGACACAGTAATTCACCTGTTGTCTCTAACCAGTGAAGACGATCCGATAGAAGGGAGTGGAAAACTACTAATGCCAGAGAATTATCTCAGGGCTTAATTTAGTGCACCAGAAAACAGGAATCTCTAATCTAGGCATTGAAAAACATTTAAAGATGAACCATCTTTTAATTTGTGAAACCCTGTCAGATCCCTGCTACTTTCCATGCATATCTGTTGCTTAATTGTTATAATTCTAATTAGCTATCATGCCTTGTTAAGCAGTAGCATCTCTGGTGTACATATTTAAGCTATTAGTTTGACTTTTGATACTGTTTTTGCACCAATATCTGGATTTGGTTTTAAGAGTATTTTCTTACTTACTTTTGATTTGCAAAAAAAGTCTGCAAAAGATACAAACATAAATAGAGTATGTATCTCGGAAATAAGAGGTTAATTCCCAAATACAAACTGCCTTTAAAGGCAACTAAGCCCATTACACATTCAACCTAAAGCCTGGGTAAGCAGGCCTGGGTGAGAGAAGTTCCAAGTGAATGAAAATGAATTAATGGGCTTAGCTTTTTGTATCTAACATCATGAGGAGAGAGGTGTCAGCACCTGCCCAAGGGGTCTTTCACTGAATATAATCCTTCTATAAAGAAAGCAGAAAAACAGAACTTGGACATACTGTTCTACTTTAAAAATGTTTTATTGCAGCCTCGTTATAGTCTTTATATATTATTATATATATATTACATATTATTATAAATGCTCATATGTCATTCTTTGGGTATCAGTCATGAGAACATCCACACACAGCCACTCAAGGCCTCTGTCTAGCCCACCATTCTTGAAGCCCTACAGAATCTGGGCTTGGAACAACCAATGAAAATATACTTCTAGTCTCTATGACTGCAGAATGACTAAAGATTAAAAATTATAAAATTTGTGACAGTTTATTTTTTCCCACTTCCTCACATTCACAGGAGTGCAGTTATTCTTATGCTATCCCTGACACATAAAGTGAAATTATTTTATTTCTGTTGTGTGTATGTCCAAGATCACAAAAGAGCTGCGATCCAAAATAAAGAGTTGATCCAAAATAACTTCTTTGTTCCACTCTCCGCCATTGAGTCTTCATAAATATGTGGAGAAACACAAGAAGGCACTCAGAGAAACATGAGCCCTGGAGAGACAATATCCCAGCCAGAACTCTCCATGTGACAGAAGGAAATGACTGAACCAGATCTTAATTCTCCACCCACAAAATGAACTATAGCTGCTGGTTTAAGTGCTAAGGTCACATGAGGAAATGTCTGTTTGCATGTCATGGAGAGCTGTCCCTTTCAGAGGTGCTCAAAAACCAGCCAGCCCCAGCTGTTACATTGGTACAAACTCATGTTACAAACGGCTTGGAAGGTAGATGTTAGATGAAGCAAACACCTGCCATGTAACTTGGTCCTAAGGAACTTCTCAACAAAACATGAAACGGAAGGGCTCAGTTATTGTTGCCCCTCCTTCTCATTATGCCACCCCTGCCTGTGGAGTGTCATTAATGCAGCCCTTCAATGCAATGTTCTCTTTGAGTAGGACAACCATTTTCTACCAGACAAGTCATTGGCTGGTAATGACTTCCTATTCAGAGATGAGGCAAAATAGGTAAAGAAATAATCTGGAGAGATCCTATTGAAATCACAGGGATGGAGAGAAGTCAGATTTTTCCTGCAAAACATAGAAGTGTCCTAACAAAATCTGTTGACAGAATGAAGCAGAGAAGCATTATGAACAGAGGATAGACTGTACAGAAAGAGCATAAGCATCACCTTGAAGCTGAAATAAAAATGGGGTGAAAGGTACAGAATGGTAGAATAGAATAGTACAGAAATAATACAGAATGCAAGGCTTCACACTGGGAGAATAAAATAATGCTGATTTCTGCAATGAGCCTGGAGATAGTGGATTGGGATGACTGAATAAAATAAATCGGTGCTTGTTTTGATCTCATTATGTGTATAATTCATCAATGCAGTGCCTGTGAAAAGGCAGTGAAAGCTTAAAATGCAGCCATCAAGCTGTTTTCAGGTAAACCTAGGAAATCTTAAGTCTATTGTGTAGAAAGCTGGTAAGAGTTCAGTGGAACACTGTGCAGAGCCATTACCACAAAAGATGTACTCAGATTGGAATCAATGCAGACACATAAGAATGATCAAGAGAGTGTATGGCCTGTCTTACTAAGGCACACTAGAAGACTGGGCTTGTCCAGCAGCCTAAAATGTAGAATGAAAAGGAGACAACAGATTTGTCTTTGTGCATCCAGAAGAGAACATTAAATACTAACATTAAAGACAAGGGTGGTGCTGAAACAAGGAAAAATGGAGATAAAATTCCTGTGCATACATATATCATAAATCAGAAAAGGTTTTTAACCTGCAGAGCAATTAAGGGTTCAAAGACTAACACATCCAAAGGCGCTACTTGGCAAGTTTTTGGAAAGATTCTTCTGCCCCTAGTGCAGAATCACATCATTACTGGCGCTGGTATTGTACAGCATCACAACCTCCATGCTAAATCCCATGGGACAGTCTCTGGTATCTTTGCTTTTGTTTGTCAATACATCAGCCTTGCTTCTGTTATAAATTTTTCTGAACTCCTATCGGACCAACCTGAAGAAGCCCCCATATACTCCTGTTCGGTCTGTTTGTGTCACAGGACCTTGGCAGAAAGAGAACGGCCAATAACTCACGGTGTTAAACTATAATCTATACAACTACCTCAAGGAAACTATAGGTGAAAAACAAGATGCTACAAAAAGTGAGCAAAGGTAACAGGGTTTGATCCTGTAAGACTACTTAATACAGACAGATTAGGCAAGTTCAAGCCATCACTGAAAACAGATTTTAAAAGGAAGAAAGCAGAAGGTAGTCAGTGCAATTATGAAGAGAGGAAATAAGATTCTTTTTTCAGGTTGAGAGTCAGGGACAAAGTAATGTCACTGTTTAAAGCTGGGCCGGCTATTATTCCTGTGGCAGATGCTCTCTGTTAACCCTCCCCCCCACCCCCAAAGGGAAAGGGAAAGGGAAAAGGGAGAGAGGCTTCCGGGTTGGAAAGTTAAAACAGTTTTAATAAACTATAATAATGAAAAAGTATAATAATAATAATAGAAATAATCAAATATATACAAATATATACAAATATATATACAAACCCAAGATCAAGCTCCCCTGAAGTCAGCCACGTCACCACCGGCACTGCAGGGCAGGCTCTGGGAAGGCCCAGGCTGGGCCTAGTGATGGTCGAGAGCTGGATTCAGGAATGCACGAATCAGGATCGGGGGCAGCAGAAAAACAGACAGAGTCCTCTTTGGACACCGGCCATAGCAGAAAGAGAGTGAGACCCTCGTGATCCCCCCGCTTTATACTGAGAATGACGTGTATGGGATGGAATACCTTCGTTGGTCAATTTTGGGTCACCTGCCCTGTCCGCTCCTCCCTGCAGGTGTGACCCCCCCTTCGGCTCTTCACTCGTAAGCAGTGAGGAATTTAACAGTGACCTTGTTTTCTCTAAGACTAAGTACAACAAGAGCCTTTCTGCATAACATCCCTACCGGTGCCTCAGCGATAACTACAAACTTCGAGCGTTATCAGTCCTGGAAGCAGACGCTCAGCGATAACTACAAACTTCGAGCGTTATCAGTCCTGGAAGCAGACGCTATCTGCAAAACATGCAGTTAGCTTCAGAAAGTGCAGTTACTTAGAGGAGACTTAGCTGAAAGTAAAAATCACTGAAAGGAAAATCGGCCTGGTTTAGGCCAAACCAGGACATTCCACCCCTTATTCCATACCATTCACGTCATACTCAGATCACCACTACCTTTTCATTTTAAAATATATACAGATAACATTAGTTTATGATTCATCTCTATACAAAAAAGTTCATCAAGTTCATTTAGTTCAGGACTGTGGGTTTCCATCTGGCTAGGAGTCTCCCAGGGTAGGAGAGATGGTATGAGCTTTGTCACAGTTCGTGCCCACGGGTTGCAGGTTAAAGATGTCAGTCTCAAGGAGGTTACTGGATGCCACTTGCAGCTAGCTCTGGTCTCATCACCACTACTTCAACCTGAAAGACACTTATGAACACTCTTAGTATTATGCAGCAATTAACATCATGCAGTTCAGAATTAAGTATTCTCACCCAGGATTAGATCCCCTTCAGGGACACATCAGACTCCACCATCCTGCAGCATCACCCACCAAGTACATCCAGGTCCTTGAGCAAAAGCAATCCCATGAATGGGTTTACCTTTGCCCGTAGCAGGAAGAACCCAGACAGTTTTTCCCAATAGATTCCTTTCATGCACCACAGGGACTTTATCCCCTTCTACTGTATATAAAAGGTCTGACTGAGCAGGGCCAGCTCGGTTGATAGATCCCCTGGTGTTAACTAGCCAGGTAGCTTGTGCCAAATGCTTACCCCAGTTTTTAAAGGTTCCACCCCCCATTGCTTTTAGGGTAGTTTTTAACAGCCCATCGTATCGTTCAATTTTCCCAGATGCTGGTGCATAATAGGGGATGTGATATACCCATTCGATGCCATGCTCTTTGGCCCAGTTGTCTATGAGACTGTTTTTGAAATGAGTCCCATTGTCCAATTCAATTCTCTCTTGTGTGCCATGTCGCCACAAGATTTGCTTTTCAAGGCCCAGAATAGTGTTCCGGGCAGTGGTATGGGGCACAGAGTATGTTTCCAACCATCCGGTGGTCGCTTCCACCATGGTAACGCACATAGCGTTTACCCTGGCAGGTTTGAGGGAGTGTGATGTAGTCAATTTGCCAGGCCTCCCCATATTTATATTTCAACCACCGCCCCCCATACCACAAAGGTTTTAACCGTTTGGCTTGCTTAACTGCGGTGCATGTTTCACAATCATGGATAACCTGTGCAATAGAGTCCATAGTTAAGTCCACCCCTCGGTCACGAGCCCATCTATATGTTGCATCTCTCCCTTGATGACCTGAAGTGTCATGAGCCCACCGAGCTAAAAATAGTTCACCTTTATGTTCCCAGTCCAAATCTATTTGGAACACTTTAGCAGCCTGATCCGCTTGTTGGTTGTTTCGATGTTCCTCAGCTGCCTGACTTTTAGATACGTGAACATCTACATGACGTACCTTCACGACTAGTTTCTCTAGCCGAGTAGCAATATGTTGCCACAGTTCAGCAGCCCAAATAGGTTTGCCTTTGCGCTGCCAGTTGCTTTGCTTGCACTGCTTTAACCACCCCCACAAGGCATTTGCCACCATCCATGAGTCAGTATAAAGATACAGCCTTGGCCACTTTTCTCGTTCAGCAATGTCTAAAGCCAGCTGGATGGCTTTTACCTCTGCGAATTGACTTGATTCACCTTGTCCTTCTGTGGCTTCTGTGACTCGTCGTATAGGACTCCATACAGCAGCTTTCCACTTCCGATGCTTTCCTACAAGACGGCAGGATCCATCGGTGAACAGGGCATACTGCTTCTCATCCTCTGGTAGTTCATTATATGGTGGGGCTTCTTCAGCACGTGTCACCTCCTTTTCTGGTGGCATTCCGAAGTCTTTTCCTTCTGGCCAGTCCATGATCACTTCTAAGATTCCTGGGTGATTAGGGTTTCCTATTCGAGCCCTCTGGGTAATTAATGCAATCCATTTACTCCATGTAGCATCAGTTGCATGATGAGTAGTAGGAAACTTACCCTTGAACATCCAGCTTAGTACTGGTAATCAGGGTGCCAGGAGAAGCTGTGCTTCAGTACCAATTACCTCTGAAGCAGCTCTAACTCCTTCATACGCTGCCAGTATCTCTTTTTCAGTTGGAGTGTAATTGGCCTTGGAGCCCTTGTATCCTCGACTCCAAAATCCTAGGGGTCGACCTCGAGTCTCCCCTGGTACTTTCTGCCAGAGGCTCCAGGTAGGACCATTGTCCCCAGCTGAGGTGTAGAGCACATTTTTAACATCTTGTCCCATACGGACTGGTCCAAGGGCTACTGCATGCACAATCTCTTGTTTAATCTGTTCAAAAGCCTGTCGTTGTTCAGGGCCCCACTGAAAATCATTCTTCTTTCTGGTCACTTGATAAAGAGGGCGTACAATCTGGCTGTAATCTGGAATATGCATTCTCCAGAAACCCACAACGCCTAAGAAGGCTTGTGTTTCCTTTTTGTTAGTAGGTGGGGACATAGCTGTTATTTTGTTGATCACCTCTATCGGGATCTGGCGACGCCCATCTTGCCATTTAATCCCTAAAAACTGGATCTCCCGGGCAGGTCCCTTGACCTTGCCTCTTTTTATGACAAAACCAGCTTTCAGAAGAATTTGGATTATTTTCTCCCCTTTGTCAAAGACTTCTGCTGCTGTATCACCCCATACAATGATGTCATCAATATATTGCAAATGTTCTGGAGCTCCACCCTTTTCTAGTGCAGTCTGGATCAGTCCGTGGCAAATAGTAGGACTGTGTTTCCACCCCTGGGGCAGTCGATTCCAGGTGTACTAGATACCTCTCCAGGTAAAAGCAAACTGTGGCCTGCACTTTGGTGTCAAGGGAATAGAGAAAAATGCATTAGCAATGTCTATGGTGGCATACCACTTGGCTGCCTTTGACTCCAGTTCGTATTGAAGTTCTAGCATGTCTGGCACAGCAGCACTCAGCGGTGGCGTAATTTCATTTAGGCCAAGATAGTCCACAGTTAATCTCCATTCTCCATCAGACTTTTGCACTGGCCATATAGGACTATTAAAGGGTGAGCGAGTCTTGCTAATCACTCCTTGATTTTCTAATTGTTTAATCAGTTTATGAATGGGGATCAGGGAGTCTCAATTGGTGCGATATTGTCGTCGGTGCATGTCACGGTTTAAAGCTGGGCCAGCTATTAACCAGGTGGCAGATGCTCTCTGTTAACCCTCTCCCCCCCCACCCAAGGGAAAGGGAAAGGGAAAAGGGAGAGAGACTTATGGGTTGGAAAGTTAAAACAGTTTTAATAAACTATAATAATGAAAAAGAATATAATAACAATAATAATAGAAATAACCAAATATATACAAATATGTACAAAACCAAGATCAAGAGCTTGGAAATCCTCCTCAGGCAGAGTTGCTCCCCCCAGCACAGGCAGAGGGGAAAAGGCAGTACCTCCCCCCAGCACAGGCAGAAGGGAAAAGGCAGTAGCTCCCCCCAGCACAGGCAGAGGGCAAAATGCAATAGCTCTCCCTGCCATCACACCTGCAGGCTTTTAACTGGAAAATTGGCAAAGCTGGTACCAATCAGTGGGAGACAGGAGGGCCCCTCCCTCCTGGGCCCCACCTCCAGGAGGCAGTGGGTTAGTGATAAATAGGAAAGTGAGAATGACATGTGTGGGATGGAATACCTCGTTGGTCAATCTTGGGTCACCTGCCCTGTCTGCTCCCCCCTGCAGCTGCGACCCCCCCTTTGGCTCTTCACTCGTAAGCAGTGAGGAATTTAGCAGTGACCTTGGTTTCTCTAAGACTAATTGGCCTGGTTTGGGCCAAACCAGGACATTCCACCCCTTATTCCATACCATTCACGTCATACTCAAATCACCACTACCTTTTCATTTTCAAATATATATACACATATCACTAGTTTATGATTCATCTCTATACAAAAGGTTCATTAAGTTCATTTGGTTCAGGATTGTGGGTTTCCATCTGGCTAGCAGTCTCTCAGCAGTCTCTCTGGCTAGCAGTCTCTCTTTCGTCATGGTTCGTGCCCACGGGTTGCAGGTTAAAGATGTCAGACTCGAGGAGGTTACTGGACGCCACTTGATGAAGCTAGTTCCGGTCTCATCAACACTGTCTTAACCTGAAAGACACTTATGCAGCAACAACATACAGTTCAGACTTAAGTAGTCTCACCCAGAATCAGATCACCTTCAGGGACACATCGGACTTCACCATCTTGCAACATCACCCACCAAGTACATCCAGGTCCCTGAGCAAAAGCAATCCCACGAATGGGTTTACCTTTGCCCGTTGCAGGAAGAATCCAGACAGTTTTTCCCAATAGATTCCTTTCATGCACCACCGGGACTTTATCTCCTTCTACTGTATGTAGAAGGTCTGACTGAGCAGGGCCAGCTCTATTGATAGAGCCCCTGGTGTTAACTAGCCAGGTAGCTTGTGCCAGATGTTTATCCCAGTTTTTAAAGGTTCCACCCCCCATTGCTTTCAGGGTAGTTTTTAACAGCCCATTATACCGTTCAATTTTCCCAGAGGCTGGTGCATGATAGGGGATGTGATATACCCATTCGATGCCATGCTCTTTGGCCCAGTTGTCTATGAGACTGTTTTTGAAATGAGTCCCATTGTCCGACTCAATTCTCTCTGGCGTGCCGTGTCGCCACAAGATTTGCTTTTCGAGGCCCAGAATAGTGTTCCGGACAGTGGCATGGGGCACAGAGTATGTTTCCAACCATCCGGTGGTCGCCTCCACCATGGTAAGCACATAGCGTTTACCCTGGCGGGTTTGAGGGAGTGTGATATAGTCAATTTGCCAGGCCTCCCCATATTTATATTTCAACCACCGCCCCCCATACCACAAAGGTTTTAACCGTTTGGCTTGCTTAATTGCGGCGCATGTTTCACAATCATGGATAACCTGTGCAATAGAGTCCATGGTTAAATCCACCCCGCGGTCACGAGCCCATCTGTATGTTGCATCTCTTCCTTGATGACCTGAAGTGTCATGAGCCCACCGAGCTAAAAATAGTTCACCTTTGTGTTCCCAGTCCAAATCTATTTGGAACACTTTAGCAGCTTGATCCGCTTGTTGGTTGTTTCGATGTTCCTCAGTTGCCCGACTTTTGGGTACGTGAGCATCTACATGACGTACCTTCACGACTAGTTTCTCTAGCCGAGCAGCAATATCTTGCCACAGTTCAGCAGCCCAAATAGGTTTGCCTTTACGCTGCCAGTTGCTTCACTTCCACTGCTTTAACCACCCCCACAAGGCATTTGCTACCATCCATGAGTCAGTATAGAGATACAGTCTTGGCCACTTTTCTCGTTCAGCAATGTCTAAAGCCAGCTGGATGGCTTTTACCTCTGCGAATTGACTTGATTCACCTTGTCCTTCTGTGGCTTCTGTGACTCGTCGTATGGGACTCCATACAGCAGCTTTCCACTTCCGATGCTTTCCTACAAGACGGCAGGATCCATCGGTGAACAGGGCATACTGCTTCTCATCCTCTGGTAGTTCATTATATGGTGGGGCTTCTTCAGCACGTGTCACCTCCTTTTCTGGTGGCATTCCAAAGTCTTTGCCTTCTGGCCAGTCCATGATCACTTCTAAGATTCCTGGGCGATTAGGGTTTCCTATTCGAGCCCTCTGCGTAATTAATGCAATCCATTTACTCCACGTCGCATCAGTTGCATGATGGGTAGTGGGAACCTTACCCTTGAACATCCAGCCTAGTACTGGTAATCGGGGTGCTAGGAGAATTTGTGCTTCAGTACCAATTACCTCTGAAGCAGCTCTAACTCCTTCATACGCTGCCAGTATCTCTTTTTCAGTTGGAGTGTAATTGGCCTTGGAGCCCTTGTATCCTCGACTCCAAAATCCTAGGGGTCGACCTCGAGTCTCCCCTGGCACTTTCTGCCAGAGGCTCCAGGTAGGACCATTGTCCCCAGCTGAGATGTAGAGCACATTTTTAACATCTTGTCCCATACGGACTGGTCCAAGGGCTACTGCATGCACAGTCTCTTGTTTAATCTGTTCAAAAGCCTGTCGTTGTTCAGGGCCCCACTGAAAATCATTCTTCTTTCTGGTCACTTGATAAAGAGGGCGTACAATCTGGCTGTAATCTGGAATATGCATTCTCCAGAAACCCACAACGCCTAAGAAGGCTTGTGTTTCCTTTTTGTTAGTAGGTGGGGACATGGCTGTTATTTTGTTGATCACCTCTATCGGGATCTGGCGACGCCCATCTTGCCATTTAATCCCTAAAAACTGGATCTCCCGGGCAGGTCCCTTGACCTTGCCTCTTTTTATGGCAAAACCAGCTTTCAGAAGAATTTGGATTATTTTCTCCCCTTTGTCAAAGACTTCTGCTGCTGTATCACCCCACACAATGATGTCATCAATATATTGCAAATGTTCTGGAGCTCCACCCTTTTCTAGTGTAGTCTGGATCAGTCCGTGGCAAATAGTAGGACTGTGTTTCCACCCCTGGGGCAGTCGATTCCAGGTGTACTGGATACCTCTCCAGGTAAAAGCAAACTGTGGCCTGCACTTTGGTGCCAAAGGAATAGAGAAAAATGCATTAGCAATGTCTATAGTGGCGTACCACTTGGCTGCCTTTGACTCCAGTTCGTATTGAAGTTCTAGCATGTCTGGCACAGCAGCACTCAGCGGTGGTGTAACTTCATTTAGGCCACGATAGTCCACAGTTAATCTCCATTCTCCATCAGACTTTCGCACTGGCCATATAGGACTATTAAAGGGTGAGCGAGTCTTGCCAATCACTCCTTGGTTTTCTAATTGTCTAATCAGTTTATGAATGGGGATCAGGGAGTCTCGATTGGTGCGATATTGTCGTCGGTGCACCGTGGTAGTAGCAATTGGCACCTGTTGTTCTTCAACCTTCAGCAACCCCACAACAGAAGGATCTTCTGAGAGGCCAGGCAAGGTAGACAGCTGTTTAATGTCCTCAGTCTCTACAGCTGCTACACCAAAGGCCCATCTGTACCCTTTTGGGTCCTTAAAATACCCTCTCTTGAGGTAGTCTATGCCAAGGATGCACGGAGCATCTGGGCCAGTCACAATGGGGTGCTTTTTCCATTCATTTTTAGTTAGGCTCACTTCGGCCTCCAATACAGATAACACTTGAGATCCTCCTGTTACTCCTGAAATGCTGATAGATTCTGCCCCTTTATGATTCGATGGCATTAGGGTGCACTGTGCACCAGTGTCTACCAGGGCTCGATACCTTTGTGGTTTTAATGTGCCAGGCCATCGAATCCACACAGTCCAATAAACTCTGTTGTCCCTCTCCTCCACCTGGCTGGAGGCAGGGCCCCCCTAATTAAGAAATGGATTTGTGCTGCTCACAGGGACTGGACCTTCATTTCTCCTATTCACACTTGGGAAAAAGGAATTTGAGGCCCATCTACCCTGACTGGGGTCCTGCTCACTGGTAACTGGAGCAGCCATTCTTCTAGAAAAATTCTCTCTGGTATTTCTTTTAGCTTGCAACTCACGTACTCGTGCCTGTAGGGTACTGGTAGGTTGTCCATGCCATCTGCTCATGTCCTCCCCATAACCACGCAGGGCAAACCACAGGATACCTCGTGACGTGTTCCATTTCCTTTGAGCTGGTCCTGTAGGAGAGCGTTTTCTCCTAACAGCTGCAACGCGTGCCTGTGTAGGTAGAGAGTCAAGTTTATTCTCGATCCTGGACAGTTTGTCTGACAGTTGTTTCAATGAGTCCTTGTTTTCCTTAGTCAGTTTTTCCACAGCCGAGACACGGGCCTGCAGTGGGGAAGAAATACTATCTTCATACTGTCGCATACAGTTAGCCATTTCGCCCACAGTAGAATGTGCCATATCATCTTCTCCCCAGACTAATATTGACAATGTATGGGTATATGTCGGTGGAGCATTCTTCACAACCTTCCGGAACATGGATCGGTTGCATTCCACTTCATCAGGATCTACAGGATCTACAATGTCCCGTGGGTGTCTATAAATGATCTCTTGCACAGCCAGTTCTCTAAGGTAGTTAATACCTTTTTCTATAGTGGTCCATTTGCTCAGGTGGCTCATAACATCATCTTTATAGGGATACCTGCTCTTTACAGCTGACAAGAGTCGCCTCCAGAGACTGACAGTGTTTGACTTTCTTGCAAGTGCCTTATCAATACCACCATCTCTGGACAGGGATCCCAACTGTCTGGCTTCTCTGCCATCTAATTGCATGCTGTCTGCCCCATTATCCCAGCATCGGAGCAGCCAGGTAATAATAGGTTCACTGTCATAACGGCTGAAGTCTTTCCTTATATTTCTCAGGTCCTTCAGGGATAAGGAGTGGTAGGTTATCTCTACGTCCGAGTCCTCCTCTTGTGATAGTTCTGCTTTAGAAGGGCCTTTCTTCTGTGATGGGTCTGCTTTAAAAGGACGATCGAGGAAACTCCCATCTGTGTCAGGCCCTAACTCTGCCTGAGAAGGGCCCTCACCTGGGTCATATGATGGCTCTGCCTTAGAAGGCTCCGAGACATCATCCTTCACTTCATGAGCTGATTTCTTTTGGTATTTCTTCCTGGTTACAGGAGCAATTGGTACAGATTCGATAGATGCTGGAGTCTGAGTAGATGCAGTGGCTGTCTTGGGAGTGCTGAGAGTCTGAGTAGCTACAGTGGCCATCTTGGGGGGTGTAGCAGCTGTGGTACAGGCTGCCGAGGTTTCAGTGGGTTTAGTGGCTGTAGCGGCAGTACACACTGTAGGATCTGAGGTGGCTGCATAACACCTACAACTGTCCCTGCACCGATATTTAATCTTATCCCACATCAGAAACACATTCAGGACAACCAAAAATAAAAACATGCCACCTAGACAGCACCATCCTAATTTCGCAAAATCTAGTGGAATCAGCTTGGCAGAAAAGGAGAAGGTACTATTTCCCAAAGTAAAACTGGAAGTGTAATCATTAACAGAATCTGTTAAAGGACGCCTGGAGCACGCAGATGAAGTTGCTGCTACTGATTCGCGATTAAAGCTGCCCATCATTGTGTCATAGAGATAAGAGATCGGAATATTAACTGCCCAGTTTATCACAGCATAAATCAGTATCAAACCCCATACCAAAACAATACATTTCAACCAGCGCCCACTGCTAAACTGCATGTAAACATTCATAAGAAGCAAGCAATAACACAGTGCCCACGGCAGGTAAGGCATCATTGCAATACTCAATTGTGAAAGAAACTCCATAAAAAGATGAGATAACACAGCATTCAAAAATGACATCACCATCTTCACTATCTGTTTTAACTTTCCAACCTCTTGTAAATCTCAAAGGAAGAAATCTGATACTCTCTCAGCTGAGCTCTCCGGGTCTCCTCCCACCAGAGCCAGGATTCAACTTATCAGAGCAACCTGTTGGAGCTTCTCTCAAGCCCCACGTTAGGCACCAATAAATCTGTCACGGTTTAAAGCTGGGCCAGCTATTAACCAGGTGGCAGATGCTCTCTGTTAACCCTCTCCCCCCCCACCCAAGGGAAAGGGAAAGGGAAAAGGGAGAGAGACTTATGGGTTGGAAAGTTAAAACAGTTTTAATAAACTATAATAATGAAAAAGAATATAATAACAATAATAATAGAAATAACCAAATATATACAAATATGTACAAAACCAAGATCAAGAGCTTGGAAATCCTCCTCAGGCAGAGTTGCTCCCCCCAGCACAGGCAGAGGGGAAAAGGCAGTAGCTCCCCCCAGCACAGGCAGAGGGCAAAATGCAATAGCTCTCCCTGCCATCACACCTGCAGGCTTTTAACTGGAAAATTGGCAAAGCTGGTACCAATCAGTGGGAGACAGGAGGGCCCCTCCCTCCTGGGCCCCACCTCCAGGAGGCAGTGGGTTAGTGATAAATAGGAAAGTGAGAATGACATGTGTGGGATGGAATACCTCGTTGGTCAATCTTGGGTCACCTGCCCTGTCTGCTCCCCCCTGCAGCTGCGACCCCCCCTCTTTGGCTCTTCTCTCGTAAGCAGTGAGGAATTTAGCAGTGACCTTGGTTTCTCTAAGACTAATTGGCCTGGTTTGGGCCAAACCAGGACAGTGCACCATGGTAGTAGCAATTGGCACCTGTTGTTCTTCAACTTTCAGCAACCCCACAACAGAAGGATCTTCTGAGAAGCCAGGCAAGGTAGACAGCTGTTTAATGTCCTCAGTCTCTACAGCTGCTATACCAAAGGCCCATCTATACCCTTTTGGGTCCTTAAAATACCCTCTCTTAAGGTAGTCTATGCCAAGGATGCACGGAGCATCTGGGCCAGTCACAATGGGGTGCTTTTTCCATTCATTTTTAGTTAGGCTCACTTCAGCCTCCAATACAGATAACTCTTGAGATCCTCCTGTTATTCCCAAAATACTGATAGATTCTGTCCCTTTATGATTCGATGGCATTAGGGTGCACTGTGCACCAGTGTCTACCAGGGCTCGATACTTTTGTGGTTTTAATGTGCCAGGCCATCGAATTCACACAGTCCAATAAATTCAGTTGTCCCTCTCCTCCTCCTGGCTGGAGGCAGGGCCCCTCTAATTAAAGAATGGATTCGTGCTACTCACGGGGATTGGACCTTCATTTCCCCTATTCATATTTGGGAAATAGGGACCTGAGGCCCATCTACCCTGACTGGAGTCCTGCTCATTGGTAACTGGAGCAGCCATCCTCCTAGGAAAATTCTCTCTGGTATTTCTTTTAGCTTGCAACTCACGTACTCATGCCTGTAGGGTACTGGTAGGTTGTCCATGCCATCTGCTCAAGTCCTCCCCATAATCACGCAGGATAAACCACAGGATACCTCGTGACGTGTTCCATTTCCTTTGAGCTGGTCCAGTGGGAGGACGTTTCTTCCTAAAGGCTGCAATGCGGGCCTGTGTAGGTAGAGAGTCAAGTTTATTCTCGATCCTGGACAGTTTGTCTGACAGTTGTTCAAATGAGTCCTTGTTTTCCTTAGTCACTTTTCCCACAGCCGAGATGCGTGCCTGCAGTGGGGAAGAAATACTATCTTCATACTGTCGCATACAGTTAGCCATTTCGCCCACAGTAGAATGTGCCATATCATCTTCTCCCCAGACTAATATTGACAATGTATGGGTATGTGTAGGTGGAGCACTCTTCACAACCTTCCGGAACATGGATCGGTTGCATTCCACTTCATCAGGATTTACAGGATCTACAATGTCCCGTGGGTGTCTGTAAATGATCTCTTGCACAGCCAGTTCTCTAAGGTAGTTAATACCTTTTTCTATAGTGGTCCATTTGCTTAGGTGGCTCATAACATCATCTTTATAGGGATACCTGCTCTTTACAGCTGACAAGAGTCGCCTCCAGAGACTGATAGTGTTTGACCTTTTTGCAAGCATCTTATCAATACCACCGTCTCTGGACAGGGATCCCAACTGTCTGGCTTCTCTGCCATCCAATTCCATGCTATCCGCCCCATTATCCCAGCATCGGAGCAACCAGGTAATAATTGGCTCACCGTCATAACGACTAAAGTCTTTCCTTATACTTTGCAGTTCTTTCAGGGATAAAGAGTGGTAGGTTATCTCTACTTCCGAGTCCGAGTCCTCCTGTGATAGTTGTGCTTTAGAAGGACCTTTCTTCTGTGATGGGTCTTCTTTAAAAAGACGATCAAGGAAACCCCCCTCTGTGTCAGGCCCTGACTCTGACTGAGAAGGGCCCTTACCTGGGTCATGTGATGGCTCTGCCTTAGAAGGCTCTGAGTCATCATCCTTCACTTCACGAGCTGATTTCTTTCGGTGTTTTCTCCTGGTTACAGGGGCAGCATAATACCTACAGCTGTTGCTGCACCGACATTTAATCGTATACCACACCAGAAACACATTCAGGACACACGAAAATAAAAGCATGCCCTGTTCGAATTTCGCAGGGATCAGCTTGGCAAAAAAGGAGAAGATACTATCAAAATCAGTTAAAAGACGCCCGGGGTGCGCAGCTATCGATTCGCGATTAAAGCTGCCCATCATTGTGTCATAGAGATAAGAGATCAGAATAATAACTGCCCAGTTTATCACGACATAAATCAGTACCAAAACCCATACCAAAATGATACATTTCGACCAGTGCCCACTGCTAAACCACATATAAGTACTAACAAACAGCACATACGGCAAGTAAGGTATTATTACACTTAACTCTGAAACAAGCTTTATAAAGAAAAGAGGTAACACAAAGTTCAAAAATGACATTACCATCTTAGCTATCTGTTTTAATTTCCAACCTCTCGTAAATCTCAAAGGAAGAAATCTGATACTCTCTCGGCTGACCTCTCCTGGTCTCCTCCCACTGGAGCTGGGATTCAACTTATCAGAGCAACCTGTCGGAGCTTCTCTCATGCCCCACGTTGGGCGCCAATAAATCTGTCATGGTTTAAAGCTGGGCCGGCTATTATACCTGTGGCAGATGCTCTCTGTTAACCCTCCCCCCCACCCCCAAAGGGAAAGGGAAAGGGAAAAGGGAGAGAGGCTTCCGGGTTGGAAAGTTAAAACAGTTTTAATAAACTATAATAATGAAAAAGAGTATAATAATAATAATAATAGAAATAATCAAATATATACAAATATATATACAAACCCAAGATCAAGCTACCCTGAAATCAGCCACATCACCACCGGCACTGCAGGGCAGGCTCCGGGAAGGCCCAGGCTGGGCCTAGCGACAGTCAAGAGCTGGATTCAGGAATGCACGAATCGGGATCGGGGGCAGCAGAAAAACAGACAGAGTCCTCTTTGGACACCGGCCATAGCAGAAAGAGAACGAGACCCTCGTGATCCCCCCGCTTTATACTGAGAATGACGTGTATGGGATGGAATACCTTCGTTGGTCAATTTTGGGTCACCTGCCCTGTCCGCTCCTCCCTGCAGGTGCGACCCCCCCTTCGGCTCTTCACTCGTAAGCAGTGAGGAATTTAACAGTGACCTTGTTTTCTCTAAGACTAAGTACAACAAGAGCCTTACTGCACAACATCCCTACCGGTGCCTCAGCGATAACTACAAACTTCGAGCGTTATCAGTCCTGGAAGCAGACGCTATCTGCAAAACATGCAGTTAGCTTCAGAAAGTGCAGTTACTTAGAGGAGACTTAGCTGAAAGTAAAAATCACTGAAAGGAAAATTGGCCTGGTTTAGGCCAAACCAGGACAGTAAAATGATAGAGTATATCAAATGACTGGGGTCCGATGTTAAACGGGAAACTTTTAGCCATTTCTTGATTTCTGAAGCAACCAGAAATGTTTTGTCTCTACATAGAAAAAGTTCAAACCACCCAAAATGCATTTTATTAGCTGAATTTTGTAGATATGCATATATATTTACTCATATTTAAAGAAAGAGAAAAATGTAAATATGGAAGTATGAAATGAAAAAAGCAAATAGAAATATATATGCCAGTGTATATATGCACTGAATGTGCATATATGTTTATGCACATTCAGTGCATTTGCAGTTTTATAAGATTTTTCCTTCTGTTCTCTGTGGGGTTCCCACGGGACAATGGTGGGAACAAGGTACTGAACGAGCTATGTCCAGGCATGTCCAGGGGGTGGTAATGGGGTGGTGATGAACTAGCCAATCATAATACAGAACAAGGGCCTTAGCTATGAGACCAACAAGATATGGGGGAAGTTGAGGACCTTGGCTATGAGAAAAATAAGATATGGGGAAGCTGAATAATAGGAAAGAATGCAGCACCTGCAAGATATAACTTTTTAGCATAAGCCAATCAGAACTAATATAGAGGTGTGTGAACAAAGCATACTAACCAATCATAATAGAAATGACATGTACACAGAGTGTGTACAAAAATAGAATAGTATAAATGTACCCTCAATAGAATAGTATAAATGTACCCTCAGATACGTAAATAAATGAGATCTGCTTAACGATCATATTTGTTCTGCGTGTGTTCTCCTACACAGAAACATTAGTAATATGTAATAAAATGTGTCCATTTTTTATTATTGACAAACAAATTATGCGCATGCTCCCCTAGAGTGAGAAAACCAGAGATAAACAATCTGCAAAGAAAGAGGAAACATAGAAAAAACTAGTCAAACAAGAGACGAATCCTTTAGCAATAAGAGAAACATACTGATACAAGATAAACAGCCACCAGGGACTTAGATGATTTGGAGATAAATTAAATATCTTCCCAAAAGAGATCAAGTGGTGGTACATATTTGCCAATAGCCATTCAGAAGTGATGGGGAACTCTCAACGGCCATCTGTAAATAGCTCTAGCTAGCCTGGCCTTCTTGATTTTATTAGCTACACAATCTCATTTTTGTTTGATTGCTTTGTATCTGTATATGCATTAGGGGACAGAGCATTTGCTATTTTCTCAAATCTACTGTTTAGTCCTCTGGACTATTCTCTTCTCTATTTTCAAAGTCAATACAAACTTTCTTCCCCCTAAGATAAGGCTTTCTTGTCTCTTTTTTTGCTCCACTGTTCATACAGAGATTTCAAAGCAGCATCCCCCTGAAAAAGCATGGAGGGGGAAAAGGAGCAGGATTTCACATGTCTCCTGAGGATATAAATCAGAAGGCAAGTTTGGTACGCGGTGATGAAAAGGACTTCCCCAGTGCAATCCTGGATGATCCTACCTCTTAACTCTTGCACTGCAGAGTTTACACTTATTTCTTACCCCAAAGAGTCTCATATTTGAAGATTTTGTGCTTGGGCATGGAGAGTGGGATTTGACACTTCATGGAAGATGGAATATAAAAGTCACTCTGTCAAATACTAGGGAAGACCCTCTAATACTTTGATGCATCTGAAAAGAAGTTTCACAATACTCCTCCATTTAATTAGGCCTCTAACATTTTGTAAATTCATTCTCCTTGTATGCTCCCTCAGTGATTGTAATCTTAATTCCAAGACACATGTTAAACACCTTGGAGAGTTGTCAATAGCACCCCTGGTCTCACAGCAATAAGCCATAAAATGTACATTTGAATTTACTGGTTAGAGTTAAAAATCCTGCTGAAGAGGGAAGGAGGAAAGAGAAGGAGACCAGATTAATAGTTTGGATAATATTTTTTATTATTTTAGTTCACTAAAGCAGATGTAGTAAGAGTGATCAGTAGGAATATATACAAATAGAAACACGCTGTAAAGTTACAAGACGAAACGACATGGATGACACATTTACATTTTTCAGAAATAAATATTTGGCAAAAATATGCTCAGGAGCATTCTTTAAAATATGTCAGTGCTTTTTTACTAGACAAATAACTATTATTTTGTGTATAGGACAAAAGTATTGACAGTTATAGTGCTTTTTCCCTATATTCATTAAAATAGCTGTAAAAACTACTTAAAAAAAACCCTGATGATGAAGCATCACATGGAGGCAAAGTAGAAGGACTGAGAATACAGCAGTTATAGTTGGTAATATAATTGATAACTTGTTTTGTACATATGTTTACAGTACATTCACTGCTGTAGTAGGTAAGGGCATCTGAGTGCCAGATATTTGATGGTAAAAACAATCTTAGGGAAACTGAGATGAGAGTTGGTAATGTTGATACCGAGTGTAATAGTGTAAGCACCCATTTACAAGCAGTTTAGGTATTCAGTCAAAGATCTGAATGTTGGCTGTTTCAGTATTTTGAGGAACTAGGCTGTCTATTTAGCTCTCTTGGCCAGTCTCTTTGGAAAGTGTTGATCTAAATGGTTTTTTTTTCATGCCTGAATCTGTACCTTACTCCAGCTTTATGGGTTTTGGCTGAAGGGATGTGAGAAAGCCCTGAGACAGGCCAGAAGGAGGATGTGGAGAGAAGTCAGGATGGCAGCTCCCCGCTCTTGGCTGCCCTGCTGCGGGGACCATCCCAACCAGCAAACCTCAGCTGTGCACAGAGAGGTTTCTCACAGTCCCATGCAGGTTAGCAGGGCTGAAGAGAGCTCAGCCTCTCTTAAAAAACAGGCAATTTTTAATTAGAAGCCAGCCCTTAAGCACTCTGGTGTGACAGGGCCATTAATGTTTTCTAAGAGTCTGATCCAATTTCCACTGGTATAAAAGCCAGTTATGAGTAAGCTTAGCTACAAGCCTTAAGTCAGATATAAATAAGCTTAATTATGGGCCCTAAATCAGTAATTAGCATGCTTAATTATTTTATTTGTTCTAAGCCTTGTTTTCTTTAGGGTAGTTTCAAACTTTCTTGGCCTGTGTTCAAAAACATCAAATAGTCAGTGTAACTTTTTTTTTTTTTTCTGTTTCCATTAACAAAAAGGACAGCAATTAACATATTTAGCTTCCAAGACAGCACAATAAATTCCAATGTGTTATGATGGTCTGTTATGATTAATTATCACTTACACATCATTTTAATAACCTTATCTTAAACATCAGCTGTTAAAACTGATGTGAAGATATTCCCATTATGAAGAACTTCATATAGCACTTCAAATTTCAGATTTTATTAAAATACTGAAAATATTGATAATTTCAACTGCTTTTGACTATATAACTACTTTAATCAACCATACCCATCCATGATCAAGCATATCCATCTTTTCAGATTGAAAAGGAAATTTCTGCTGACTGCAGACAGATCTTTTTACTTGAATTCAGTATGTCTGACACTTATTTAAATAACAGAAAATATTCAGTAGGCTAGCTCAATTCTTTCCAGGGACAGAGAGGATTTGTGCATTTTAAAGTCTTAACTGGATCTTCTTTCACATGAAACATCTGCTGTCTACAAATTTCACTTTTCAGTCTAAGTCACAGTGACTTCTATCTTCTCCACAATTGTTTTTCAAGCATTATGTTTCCTTCATTGCTTAAGTTTGCAACCATTGTCCCTAAAAAACTCTCAGTACTTATCATTTTCAAAGATGTTTATGATAATGCTATTTGGAACAGATCATCATTTTAAGCATAATCCATAAATTTAATACATAAATATGTTTCTCTTTCATATTGTCTTTGAGAACTAAGGACTGCAACAAACTCAGAGAAGATGCTGGCAGAAGGACTGGAGAAGAGCATGGATAGCATCATAAATACACAACTTCATTGCACATAATATAAGGATTTCAGTTTTGAATTTGTTAGCAAGACAAAATGTGAATTCTGTGCAATAGAAATAATTTCTTGATAATTCTTTTTCAGTTCACTTATCCACATCTTGTTTAGTGCCTATGGTCCTAAACAAAAGGCCCTGTGTGATGTAAATAGACATTTTTGTGAGGATTAATTCAGCCTCTCATTTTTACTGAGTTTTCTCAGTAATTTTATGCAATACATTAGTTGAGATTATGTTCTCTTGAGTAACTCTCGTTACAGAAAAGCTATGCCTAACTTGTGTTGTTTGCTGGCTACTGGGGGCTTGGCAGATGGGGTGATAGACACTCCAGGACTATCAAAGACATAGAGGTAACTGACTAGGAAACACTTCTTGTTCCACGAAATCTTCAAAGGGTGATTTCTTTTGGTTGTTGCTGAAATAGATTAAATATGAAGCTTTGCACTGGAGCACAGACATGGGCTTTCAGCTACACATTTTCAGATAAATAATAAAGACAATTCTCTGACAATAGTAAAGAAAGCCATCGCTATTAAATAAGTATTCAATGATAAATGTGAAGAGAGGAGATTGTTTTTGTTCGGGTTTGCATACTCATTACAAAGCAAACTGCCCTGGCAGAAGGCCACTACCAGCCTTTGGATCTTGTATTCTCAACAAATGCTGCCTCCTGGTACTTGAGCTACAGAGGCAACACAGATGTTAATCATCCTGAGAACCATGTGCATGTCATTAGGAAGTACTGTAGATTCAAAGCAGTCACACCAGTATTAGCCTGAAGAAATATTTTTAAAAGTGCCTTATTGAAGACCATAGGTTAGAGAAAGATCTTAAAACATAAAGAGATGGGGTAGTTAAGGGATACACAGTTATTTATATCACCCAGAAATCAGTGAACAGCTAGAAAGGGTTCAGTCCTACTGACATAAGAAACACTCTCTGTCAAAACTATTATTGCAGTTAAAATGATACCTCATGAACCGCCTTTCTGTTTTCATAAGGGGTGAGAAGACCTAACTTTTTTCACCAAGGCCTCCCAATCTCAACACATACAGAAGCACTCTAGAAAACCTGTTCTGCATATGTCTATGCTGCAGTCACTCGGCATGCACAAGTGAAACATAGCATCTGTACACTAGCAGCGAAAGGCATCATGAACCTGACAGGCTGACAGACTTCTATCCAGCCTAATCTGGAGTTCACATAGCATATCTTCATTTATATTACTGCTCATGCCCTAATTATACTGTAGTTTCACCTTTGGTTGAAGTACAGATTTCCCCCTTTTCTTCTCTAAGGCTGGTAAAAGAATGTGGGTGAGCCAAATGTTTCTTCTGGGATAAATAGTTTCCCAGACTCTCTCAGTCATCTCTAAAAGGGTTATGTTTACTTTAATCTCTGATGGCATGTAAAGACAATATTTTTCAAATAATCTTTAAAAAAATCTGAAAAAAAATAATGAGTTGGCCCCTTTTTTTGCACATGCAGCCATGAGTTTGCATTTGAAAGCCTGCCCATGATGCCTACTAATTGAACAGGCAAATTACCTATTTTTGCAAGCTAACCTACTACAACTAGAGTTGATAACTGAATCCTATGAGGATGTTTACTCTGCCAATTCTTGACCACACCATCTCATAACTTACACCTATACTGTATGTTATAGAGCAGTAGTTTTCAGAGGTTATACAAGCTTCACTGGATCATAGGTCTCATGATGTTTAGGATCACCAAAAATCCTTCAAAAGAGATATGGCTATTTTACATACTGTTGTTTTTGTTTGGAGAATTTGCTCATCAATGTAAAGTTCCTCAGTTAGCATATTCCTTTTTTACCTAAGCAACTATCTAAAGTTCAGAGCTTTGCAAGTTGTATTTATGGGAAGGGAAAAATAATATTGAATACATCTGTTACACATTCCTGTTTACTTGTAAAGAATCTGAAGCAGTTTCCTAATTGTAAAAGGAAGAGGGATTTTTCTTCTGAAGCTTCAACTCCCTTTCAGCCAGCACTAAACTCAAAAGTTCTCTTTCATCTCAGAGCCACACTACAGACATTCGCTAACCCACTCACTGGTGTCTCTTTGTCACGGTTTAAAGCTGTTTGTCAAAGCCCTCAGAGATGCACACATTCACATATGAAAACCCTTTTGAAAAAACATTTGGAAGTGTGTCGCAAGTGCTTTTTCTTGACCAATAGCAGGTGCTGGCATTCAGGATGGAACAATTTCCATTTCATCTGCTTCTCTGCATAACAGTAAGCCTTGCAATTTCTTACCTCTATCCTTAAAGCAGTCTCTCTTCCATTCTCTTTCAAGCAATCATGCCATAATCCAGAATTTCAATTGAGCAGGAAAGACTTCTTGATGGTTAAAGGCACTAATGTAATTCCTTTCAGTGCTTATTATCACTACTAGGTGTTTTAGTAACTACGATTATTTGACTAGAGAAATGAGTGCAGCCAGTGTTAAGATCTTATGCTGTAACAGAAAAGGCAGTGAATTATCATGCTCGTATATGGGAAATACTATAATAGGTCACGTTTGAGACTGGTCTTCCATCTGCATGATGCATGGAGAATGATCAATGAGAAAATATGCAGGTCCTAATGAAAAGTATGATTGCTATGCTTTCTACACAACTTAACTTTCACCCCTGCTGACTCTGGCAGTCAGAAAGATCAAATCCTTTCAAATTTCTTTCACTGCAGTGTCAGAAAAACACTAATTTATATTTTGAATCTCTGCAAAATTGTTCATTGTGCAAATCCTATTTTGTGAAATAGATATGAGAGTGACAGAATTGATTGAGAATGAAAGGCAAAAGAGGCTATAAGTTATAGGAGAAAAAAATGCACAATAGTGAAAAGAAGAGTATTTCTGTTCTGGTGCTGCTGGAAAAGTGTTTAAAAGTCCAACTTCATGGTTTTGTTTCTCAGCTTTGTGCCTACACACCTATTTCAAACACTTTCAGCTGTAGAGAGGTACTAAAATCTGCTGTCTGCAGTACCTCTACGTGCAGCTTAATAGTGTATGACTGTACTGCAGCATTGCTACTTCATAACTCTTTTTTGGATCATCTCTTGTCAGTCAATTTGCTCCAAATGCTAGTGTAAATTTGCTGATACAAGGGCTGCCTTCCTTAATCAGATGAAACTCCTATTAACAAAATATGGCAGCATGGCTCATTTTATTGCTAGGCTTCTACTACACATGTTCATATTTCCTCGAGTATGGCAACTCATTGACCTTGGCAGTCTGGATTGATTCACCCAGTTCAAGGATCGCTTAGCTTCTGTGGTGAGTGATGGTTGCTTGGCTAACTGCAATCTTTTTCCTTTCCTGTTGATTTAATAGTCTTTCTTATTTTATAGATTATCATAGCATTGAATTATAAGTTTGGATCCTAATTCAATTTCAGCCGCTCTTGAATTCCTTTCTAGAACACTGTTAATCAAGGAGAATCTCCAGTCCCTGATTTATTTCCTAACATACTTATAAATACAAGTATTACAAAAGACACGCATACACATATTAGAGGGAAAGAGAAGTCATATACAACATAAAAATACTAACCTCCTCACTAACTTTCATTCATTCTTTTGTGGATAAGGAACCTTCTGCTTTCTGAGCACTTTTAGAAATTTTGGCTGACTAGAAATTTTTAAAATATATCAGAATCCAAACCCAAAATTTAAAATTAGATGTGAGGTAAATTTCATAAAATCTTTTCATGGATATGGTTATGAGAACAGAATCAGGAAATAAGAGCCAAATATAAATTTACACTATACATTCCAAATTATTTTCACCAAATTATATCATTTGGGATTTTTTTCACATTATGATTTTGTGATGTTACAGGCAAGAAAAATTAACATCGTGGAAACATTCACAAAACTGAGAAATGCTTTACAAATACAAATAGCTATTTTCCTAAGACATAACAATCTAATTCCAGGCATAAACTCTAATAATGGGACAAGCACAGGAAAATCAGTAGGATAATAAAAAAATTTCATCCAGCTACTCAGTTAAGAATTTGTACCAATATTCTGGAAAGAATATTAACCTCTAACCAGTTTTCTAAGTTCTGAATACAGTTTTTGGATACTAAAAAAGATACAGAATATAACTAAAATGCAGCTATTACTCTTTCATACGTAAATCTACATCATAGCTGTACGTTACATCATAGTGTAAGGCAGTCATACCTGAACTGCATGTAAGTGAAGCTATGTGTAAATGAAATAGTTCAGGCGCTCACTGCAGAACAGGTGCAGCAGCACGCAGGTCCTTACAGGCTAATTTATTCTGTTTCTTGGCGTGGATGCTGAGCTGAATGCAGAAGGGTATTTGGCACAGTATACTTTGCAGCACTGTGGCCTCCAAAGAGTAGGGCACCGGACAACATGCAAATCTACTCAAACATCGAGCTTCACTCTATACCTACCAAGTGCTTTCCCAGTCCACACAGTTCACCATGACTTGTCCGTGACAGAGTGAGGTCTCCCACTTGAATGACCAGAATCACTGTGGCTCAGCACACTACAACTGCTTATGAAAATAAGAGTGAAGTTTTTTCTCCCTGGTCTGTCATTTCTGCCCTGACACAGAATGTGTATTTTAACCTCTGGGCTAACTTGAGTGATACTTAGGTTTCAAAGTTTACTTTGGCTGACCTGCTCGGGCAAAGCAATGGCTGTGCTCTGCTAATCAAGCTTTTGGAAAGCTCACCTGTACCATGTTTCAGTGATTCCTAGCACTTGCCTTTTGCTCCAGTGGGCTTCCATGTTTGGCTTTTTTTTTTCTGATAGACTCAGCCTACCAGTTGTCTCAAAACAGCCATTTTACAGATTTCTGTCCTTTATCAGTCGTCCCATCCATCTGCCTTCCTCTAGTAATTTTCAGACTACGGTACTTTAGTAACATTTTCTAGCATATCATCGCTCCCTGGAGCCTCTTAGGCTACTCGATAAAACTGTCTTCCTTATGTCTCACACCAGTGCCTCCAGTTTCGTGCCATGCACCAGTGGCCTCCAGCTCATTGTACTTCATCACTACCCTTCTAGCCTATGCTCATGGATATTGGCCCACATTTTAATCAGGATAAAACTGGAACTAAACAAGAAATGTATCAAGTAAAAATGTAAATTAGTCTCAGCTGGTTGCAGGTGCTATCATTTTATTTTAATGAGCATTTGGTATAAAGAAGGCTTACAAAGCATAAACAAATCTGCATTATAAATTCTTTATTTTTTTATTAAGTTTTTGACAACAGCTTAATTTTGGACTTAAAGAGAACAGACATTCTGTCATCCAAGACTGCTTTCCAAGCCAGTAATACACTATTGTTCTGAACGATAACTCAGTGCCACGCCAGTCTTTTTCACCATCTTCTATCCCGTCCACAATAAAATAGGATCAGCTAAAGTGAGAAACACACAAAGATGCTTTCTCAGTCTCTGGTGCTGAATGAAATTAGTAAGGTATTATTAGACAGAAACATAACTAATAATTATGTGGCACTGACTAGCAATGGAAAGAAAAGAAAGCTGGAAGGTCATCACAAAATTAAAACACTTACAGGAAGAAAAATTAGATTCATAACCCTGGAAAGTCAAGATGCTCTATACATGTTAAACCATGTCTTACTTCTTTTGGGTATTTAAGTTTCTTTCAGTCCTTATGTATGTGGTTAGTGGTTCTCAAACTTTAGGCCTTTTGACATCAGTCCTCTCTGCTTGAGCAAAATGCAAACAGTATATTCCCTTTATTTACTTTCTAGTAGGCCTATAAAACAGTATATTAGTTATTAAGTAGTTGTTATATAGTTTTTATTTGTTTTATAGATAAGGGAGGAAAATGATTGTCCTATGGAGTGTGGGTCAAGCACTTGAGTCCTTATGTCAGTCAAAGGTCTGGTAGTTATCTTATTCTTGTTATTCTTACAGATACAAAATGGAAGTAATTTCTGTAGTGGCTTCATTAGTAATTCCAGAACAAAATCCATGGAAGTGAGAAGAAACATCTTTAATGTTAAAATAATTTACATTTTTGGGGATGTTTTCAATATTTAAAATATTTACCTAAGTGAAAGCAGGAACACTCAAAAGCTAAGAAGTATTATTAATTTGTCAGGTCCTGTGCACAAATATAAAATCAGTTCCAAATTTAACACAATAGTGCTTTAGCTACCTGGCCCATTAGTGTGAATAGGTTAAAAATCAAATCAACACAAGTAATGAGCTGCTGTCTTAATGGATCTGCAGTCTCCCTATCCCATTCCACAATCTACATGTTGCACTCAAACAAACGAGTTAATCAACAGCTCACAGGGAAAGAGTCGTGTGAGGCTCTCCCTGCTGCAGTGCAAGGGACCATGAGCCCTGCCTCAAAAACCTGCAGCACTACAGAGCTCAGCTCAGCTAGAGCCACTCGACTAGGATTTTGCAGCGTTGTCAGTCTCTGTAAAGCTAAGTTAACTGAAAAATAGCCACATAATTTCAATCCAAAGAAGGAGCAAATACTCAAAGATTTCTTTGATGTGACTGCATCAGATTTGAAATGAAAGACATCTGTGGTGCTAACTTGCTTTATGCACAGGGTACTGAAAACAAATTGGTCCTACATGATGAGGGCCCACACAGTTTTCAATGCCTGTTTAGGAGGAGGAGGTCAGGAAGAATAGAGTGATATGTAACAGACACTACTGTTTAAAGCTTGGGTCATTTTTCTGACATTAATTAGGATGAAAAATCTTTTATTTCACACCAGCTTCTAGATCACATCATTCTGGATGTGGCAATTCAAGTCTGCTTTTTAAACACATAAGACTTTTCAGAAAAACTGTAGACAGTCCAGGCTTTAAAGTTAAAAAAAAAAATCAGAGCAAAACTAATGTTCTAAAGGGAGTTAAAATGTCAAACACACACTTGATCTTTTCATCACCCTTTTAGATTCAGAAAAGCATTGAAATGAGTGACATAAAATGTAAAAATTGAGAGTGTGGTGTATAGAAGTTAAGCAAGCTAGAATACTTCATTTTTGTCACCTCAGTCACACCACGTAGGACAGTTAAAAAAGGTTATACCTCATCAGAGCAGAGAATAGTGTTCTCCAACTGAAGGGTCTTCTCTAGGTAAAAAAGGGACTTGGATAACTAAGTCTTTTTATTTTACATTTATTCCAAAATTTTCAGTGAAAACTATATGCAAGATTTTCCCGCCATTGATAAGAAGGAAAAATAAGGGTGCTTAGCATTGACTTTCAGATATTGCCCCGTGATCTAGACTGGGATTCTAACCAAGATCATGTGGTCAACATACACCCTAAACATGTGCAAACTAAGAGGCAGAAAACATAGCTAGAATAATACTTCTTTTAACAATGTCAATGATTTGTGTCAACTTCTCAATTTTCGCCTTGTCTTGTTGTTCTTATTTTCTACCTCTTTGACCTTCTTTGATTCTCTTGCTTTCTAACTTTTTTCTTTAATTTCTTTGTTTGCTCTCTGCAGTGAGTAACGTATTCTTCTCACTCAGCACCTAGTCTCACAGCCTCCTGCCAAATATAACCCCCTCCCCAATCAGCCTATGTGGAGAAAACAGTGTCTCTCTTGCTCTAATGGTGTTTAGTATCATTAGCCAGGCATCATTCATTACTCAAATCCAACCTTATTTTCTGCTTCAGTGATGGCAGTTCTCAATTAATTTAGCAGATTTTAGACAAAATAGATGATACTTTAATGCATCATATTTTTTTTTACCTGCCAGGGTAAACTAGCATCTGTCTGAATAGTAATCATCAAGAAAAATATAATTTTAAAGCAAAACCAAAATCTTATGTAAGAAAGAAAAACACACAAAACTAAGCAAACTGAAATTACTACATTCTCTTTTAAAAATGTTACAGAATTTCATACGGATTGCTTAAATTTTCAAGAAGGAAGGAATGATAAATAGCCTTGAAGTCACACATAACAAAGTGTAACATTAATGTGAGTGTGAGACCATCAGCTTGAATGTTGTGTTTAGATGAAAGATTCAGCAGATTCAACATCCTTTCTCTGATGCTGGCCAATAGAGGCACCTAAGGAAAAGATACAAGCAGGGCATACATTCAGGGATACTTCTCCAGTATGTCCTCCCAGCTTTCAGCAGTCTGCATTTCCTGAGCTGAATGTGGCTCTCTTCTGTTTTTAGAGTCTTAAATGATTTTCCTTCTGTGACTTTGCCTCATTGGTTTTTTGAACACATACATTTTTTAAGCATCTGCAGTATCCTGAGTCAGAGTTGCAATACTTTGCAATTGGCTGTCACTGGAGCTTATCTGTGCAGTGTAGAATACTTCCTTATGTTGGTTTTGATTCAGCTGTCCGATAGCTTCATTTTGTACCCTTCTTTCGCAAATTAAAAGAAACAATTTGTCTTTAACCAGTTATTCAACAATAACACTTTTTCTCGGCCCAGCTCAGCATCTTTAAGACCTTTTGGTGAGTGACCTTGTGAAATGCTTTTTCGAAAGTCAGGTTGACTATATCAAGTAGCTCTGCTCTATTCAAATGCTAGGCACAACTTCCCTTAACAAAAGCTTTTCTAACCCTTCATTAACACATGATACTGTGTATTAAATTCATATATGCAATATACAAGGTGAGAATGGATACTCTGGACTACTTGCCTGTTGGTCAGTGGTGAGCTTGGGCACAGAACAGGGCAAACATTGGGATGGCTATAACTGTATGTTCTTTGCAGTGTTTTCTTTCTCAGACTAACAGCTGAATTGTAAAGACCTTCCACATGTAGTGGATATATATGGACACACAATGCAGGAATTCCTAACCGAGTCTCTGGTGAAATAAAGGCAGCAAGGAATGAAAGCTGAAATATTCCCACCTGGCCACCTTGAACCTCTCTGCTCAGAGGAATACAAAACACATACAATGGCATTTGGGATCATGCATAAAATGTAGCTTCTGTGAAGAAATATATAATACATAATCAGTTCTAACTTAAGAAATAAAAAGGTGTACATGCACATATTTTAATTTTAATTTTAACTTTGGACCACAAAAGTAAGCGCATGCTCAAATATTTCTCTTGAGTGAGCATTATATTTTTAAAAAAAACACTTTATGTGTCATTTAGCAGAAAGGTAAAGAGTACGGATTGTACAGAGGGTGATACAAGAATTAGGAGATGATAAAACAAATTTTTAATATATAAACTTAATTCTGTACTTTGTGTGTGTATATTACAGTGGAGCCTTTACTTAATGCAAATATATTGCATACATACAAACATACAGAAGAAAATATAAAATCATTCAAAACTTCTTCAGTTTTTTATTTGGGAAAATGCTTTCTGTTTTCAATTATATTAGTTACTTTGGGATCAGCGTAATAACATGCATAGGTATTATAAATAAGAAAATGTAAACAGAAAAATATCAAATACCCTTGCTCTGTATGAAAAGAATCAACAACATAGAAATAAAATTTAAAGACACATCAAGATACAACCTAAAATAGTCTAATTACTAAAAACATTAGTTGCTCTGGAGAAAATGTACTAATATAAATATATACAATGTACTAGCCACTGTCAGACAAATTGAACTTCATCTGTTCTATCATCAGCTTCATTAGATAAAATCCAAATGCAGAGGACAGCTTTACGGTAAATCATGCACCAAACATCATTAAGGTAAATCATCTTAGAAAAAAAAACAAACAAAATTTATCTGGTGTAAGGGCTGTCCATCAAGACAGCTCTGTCACCAGTGCCTTCAGAGACCTCATCCAGGCTCTTTTAGCAAAAATCCTCAGGTGATTTCACCTGTTTTTATAAAACATAAATGGAGAATGAGTCTGAGGTGGTGTTTCTAAGGAAACCAAAATAGTAACCATAAAAGTCTTTGTAAATCCAAATCGGCACCTGGAAGGAAAATTAGGGTTTGGAGCATACACTGGGTGAAATGGTGAGTGTATGCACTCCTTCATATCATGCTGATAGTTAAAGGTCCGTTTCTATCTGTTAGCAGGGACTAAGGCTGGGAAAGAGACATTAACATGAAATACTTTGGGACGCAAAATACTTTCTGCGAACACTTCATTCTCTTCTCAGGATCTGCTTATTATCTCTCATACAGTAAACAAGCTTTAAAAGCATCTCTTCAGAGACCTCCCAACCACTTTCTCTGTCACCTGACCCACAAAGTGTGAGCTGCTGCAGACACACCTGGGTTTATAGTCAACCTCAGAAAAAAGAAGCAAGGAACCAAGTTTCAGAAGGAAAATAGGTGAAGCCAAGTATCAATTTCCTATTGATGGAGTAGAAGTTCTCTAGGGACAGAAAGATCATTTGTCCAAGCCTACTGTCTGACAGCTTACAAAGGAGGTTCAAAATTGCAGAAGACCATCCATTTCCACTTCATTAAGATTGCGCTTAAAAGGAAATTACCTATATAGAGCTAGCAACAGTCAACAATATGAAAAGCTGTGCACAGCTCAAGAAAATTGAGCATTGACAGCATCTATGAAAAAACAAATATCCTAACAGCTTTGCCTTCATATATTGTGCTCAGAGTCAGAAGGAAAATAAGCCAGGAAGTGGGAAAAAAAAAAGTGGGTATGAGTAAGCTCCTAATTATGTGGTTTTTTTCCCCAGTCATTATATGCTGTTCAGTTTATGGCTTTAGCTATGTCAGATCTCACTCTCTGATAAGACACAAGAATATTTCTTTAATGATAAGTAAGTAAACCGAATTGGTAATATTTTCATATTTAACCATTAAACTAAGATGATAAACTTTTTGATGAGAATACAGTGTTTATTACAAAACTTGAGAGCCCAAATCTGGAAAACATACCTCTTACCATGTCCTTTATAAATCCTTTCAACCATTATAATTAATATATTGTAAAATTTAGTCTAAATACCTCCTATCAGTTGTGAAACCTATGTTCACCCAATTTAATTACCTGGAGAAATATGAATATTTAGTGCTCAGTTCTTACAGCTCAGTCAACGGAAATTGCAGGTTTGTGTTATCTGTTGTGTACTAAGTATCTTGTGACACAATAGCACATTTATGAGTCCAATGCTTCCTTCCTGTCTTAGGAATCACACAGCCATTTCCCCCTTCTTCCTGCACCTATTGTGCACTCAGTAAAAATTTATACTAATTGGTCTTAAATAACAAATTTGGCATGTACAAGAGTTTGCTTATCCACTTTACAGATATAGTTTATATTTCTTTCCACAGAACAATGAAACACATCTCAGCATCTCATAAGAAATCTTTTGCATGTTTCAGTTTTTCACAACTTATTACTTCTGTCTTGTACCAGGATCTTCCACTTTTTGATGGCAGAAGTTAATATTTTATATTGCATTTACTTATAGAGTGTTATATATATGATTTTAAAATGCAATGATTGCATATGGAGTCATCTGTCTCAGGAGAGGGTGATAAGGTCAGAGCAAGCTGACCTTAGTTTCCATATTACATAGGGAACAAATTATGTTGGAAATCGTTAAACTTCTTGCGGAAGACCTGTGAAATGTAGAGATTTCTTACCTCTGACTCTTTAGGCAATCCTAAGGCAATTGTAGTTTATACTGTTGCAGAGATGTAGCTGAAATGAACTCTGCAACAGAAATGAAAGTAACCACAATACTGTTTGTTCTTCTCACCCAGTATTGTTCACAAAGCCTGTCCAACAGCAGAAGATGCTTGTCTATTAAGAGTAACTGAAACTAAATGACAGCTTAATTGTTCATTTAATGTTGCTCTTAAACACGATAACCAAGCTGCCATAGAGTCCATTTTTCCTCACTGAATTAGGTTCACAATTTTGCAAAGAGAAAACAGTAAAAGATAAATATGTGGCTTAAGTTTTGTCTCAATCTGAAGGTTAAATGTCTCAGCAAAAACCTTTCAACTGACTTGAATGTGCATGAGATCAAGTCCTACCTACTTATATTTAATTAGCATGAAGGAATTACCTTGCCCCACCAAAAACTCTATTAGACCCATGCAAAAATAATTCTGTGGATTTTTCATTACATATATAGGAATTTAAAAAAATGATATTTCCATCCCTTTTTATTACTAGATTAATTCATTTAGATTTAAAATAATAAAGAAGTTCTTTCAGAGGATCTAGATGATCTATTATAACATCCATAATATAAAAATTCAGAAGCACATTAAAGCAATAATTCCAAAAAGAATTCAACATGTATATTTCAACTCCCTTTTCTTTTACCTCTGAATGTCCTCTCGTCCTTCTTTCTCTGTACTTTCTGTTTCATGAGGCATTATCCTTTACCTAAGTATTTTCAGCCTTTCCAGAATCCAAATATAAAATTATCTTAAAGTCACCTTGATAATTTTATGCTGATAAAGCTCATTGTGATAAACCATAAGGTTTGTTTGGTTTTTTTTCGGGAGGATGGAAAACAATAATATTTGAAGAATTTAATCTTTATCCGACACCACCTGCTTTTAACTCTGGCTAAAGCAAAAGGTTGAAGATGATAGTTTCCAAGTGAGAAATAAGTGGGATCACAGAATATCCACACTTTCAAAATTGCTCCAGTTCTGACGGTTTGAAAGATGTTTTAAGACACATTGAAAAGAAGCAAGACAGTCAAAGAAGGAGCACTTTGACAAACAAGTAATTTTGCATTAGTTATTATGTAAGCATTCAGAACAGTGAGAACAGAAAGAGCAGTTTAATGTGCCAAACAAAAGCACTTAATACAGTAGTTAATGTAATGTAATATATATCCCTCCCTCTCTTTCATTTACCTTTTTCAAAACAAGTAAATCCTTTGTCAGAGGAAGAGAAGTAATTCCAAAATTCCATTTAAAAAAAACATAGGATATTATGTATTTTGTGTGCTTTAAATGATAACATGATCTTGCAGACTGTACATTGTATGATCTTTTCATCCACTCATCCAGCATTTTGCATTTCATCTCTTCTGAGAAGGAGATAGGAAAATAGTTATCACTTTTTTTTGAGAAAAGCTAGAGAACCCTAGGTGAATTGCATATTTATACTATATGATTATCAATCCCATAATTTTCCGAAGACTGACTCTTCTGCAGCCCTCCTGTTCTTTTCTCATTCCAGAAATGCAGACACATTGTGTCATGATTACTGTCATATTCAAAGTATTTCAGGAAATCATCTTATTATAGTCCTTGTCTCCAAATATCAGGAAATGGAAACCAAGAGTAAAAACAAGTATCATTCTCTACTACTAGTATTCGGAAACAAAGCAAACAAGAGCTCCTTCAAACATAATTTATTTCTAACAACCACATTTAAAAAAAAAAATAAAACAAATACTCTCTCTTCCTACAGATAATAGTTAGAGTTCCGTCATAAAACATCCCTGTAAAAACTGTTTAATTTTCCACTACAGGGAGGGAGGATTTAATCTCTTATTAAACATTTTATGGAAAAGTCTAAAAGTGCTTTCAATTATTTATCTGAATTGAAATCTAGGCCTTGGAAACTGCTGGCATTACACACACACACATAATATTACCAGCCCACTGAGTGCTATTAGGTCATAAAAAGCTGCTGTAGCAACATCTCTGTTACAGCTGCTGGTGCTCATGCAACTTTTACTACAGTTATAAAGCCATTTATTATATTTTCTTTATGATGCTAATGCATTGCGGTCTGTTATTTTGTTGTTCCCACTGTGATAAAGACTGAAATGTATGATATTGTGCAAAAAAATACAAACCTAATAACATACCCTGCTGCATTAAAACTCTCTTAGATGAGCTTAAGAAGCTCATAAAAATATTAACAGGGGAAACCAAAAGGGAAATATTTGGTGGGACATTTTCTTTCATTTATTTTATTGTTCCCCACAGAAAGTTTTTTAATTGTGCTTTGTCAAAATATACAAAGGATAACATGAATGTGACTTCTTTTCTTAATTATAATGTCATCATTGCGGAAGAATATAATTTGCAGTATGCTATGAGGAAAGATGACTAAATAATATCTAAATAATCATTGAAAAGGAGAAAAGTCATTAAAAATAATCATTCCCTTATACCCAGAGGTACATAGCAGTAGATAATTACAATTTGTTCAGATTGTCTACATTTACTTTCCCCTTTAACATAATTTTGTTTTAAGAAAATGCAGTCTCTTTTGAGGGACAATCAATTCGCTTAATTAACTACTACCTGGTGCTAAGGCTCATTTAGAGACTCACTCACCAACAGTACTATAATTCAAATAAAAATTCATTACTGTTTAACTAAGGTGGAATCTCCAGGTTATGACTTGGATACTCTTCTGGATGTGGGTTATGGCTAGTTTTCTCTTCAACAATAAGTGTGGAAGAGGAAGAATGACTTGAATATTTTGGTAGTTATAAGACTGCATAAGGTAGACAATACCTTTTAAGAGGGCTCTGACAGTACAGATTCCTGTATTTACAAAGTCTAATTCCTTTTTCCTTAAAGCAATCACAAATGTCACTGAAACAACAGTGTTTCCCAGAAATAACACTGTTTCTTCTTAAAGTATACATGGAAAAAAAACAAAAGAAGATTGTGACATGGATTTTAATATCTACTTTTCTGTCAACTTTTCAGAGAATATAAACATCCAAATAATATTTGTAGTTTTGAAATAAAGATTATTCTCACAATGTTAGGAAAATAGGGTGGTCTTTATTTTTTTTCTGTTGCATTTTCACAGAATCACAGAATCACAGAATCACGGAATGTTAGGGATTGGAAGGGACCTCGAAAGATCATGTAGTCCAATCCCCCTGTCGGAGCAGGATTACCTAGACCTTATCACACAGGAACGCGTCCAGGTGGGTTTTGAATGTCTCCAGAGAAGGAGACTCCACAACCTCTCTGGGCAGCCCGTTCCAGTGTTCGGTCACCCTCACCGTAAAGAAGTTTTTCCTCATATTTATGTGGAACCTCCTGTGTTCCAGCTTGCACCCATTGCCCCTTGTCCTGTCAAGGGATGTCACTGAGAAGAGCCTGGCTCCATCCTCATGACACTTGCCCTTTACATATTTATAAACATTAATAAGGTCACCCCTCAGTCTCCTCTTCTCCAAGCTAAAGAGACCCAGCTCCCTCAGCCTCTCCTCATAAGGGAGATGTTCCACCCCCTTAATCATCTTCGTGGCTCTGCGCTGGACTCTCTCTAGCAGTTCCCTGTCCTTCTTGAACTGAGGGGCCCAGAACTGGACACAATATTCCAGATGCGGCCTCACCAGGGCAGAGTAGAGGGGGAGGAGAACCTCTCTTGACCTGCTAACCACACCCCTTCTAATACACCCCAGGATGTCATTGGCCTTCTTGGCCACAAGGGCACACTACTGGCTCATGGTCATCCTGCTGTCCACTAGAACCCCCAGGTCCCTTTCCCCTACGCTGGTCTCCAACAGGTCTGCCCCCAACTTGTACTGGTACATGGGGTTGTTCTTGCCCAGATGCAGGACTCTACACTTGCCCTTGTTATATTTCATCAAATTTCTCCCTGCCCAACTCTCCAGCCTGTCTAGGTCCCTCTGAATGGCTGCGCAGCCTTCCGGTGTGTCAGCCACTCCTCCCAGTTTTGTGTCATCAGCGAACTTGCTGACAGTGCACTCTATTCCCTCATCCAAGTCATTAATGAATATATTGAATAGAACTGGTCCCAGTACCGACCCTTCACAGAATCACAGAATCAACCAGGTTGGAAGAGACCTCAGGGATCATCGAGTCCAACCGTTGCCCTTACACCACCCTGTCAACTAGACCATGGCACTAAGTGCCATGTCCAGTCTTTTCTTAAACACATCCAGAGATGGTGACTCCACCACCTCCCTGGGCAGCCCATTCCAATGTCTAATAACCCTTTCTGAAAAGAAATTCTTCCTAATGTCCAACCTGAACCTCCCCTGGCGAAGCTTGAGGCTGTGCCCTCTTGTCCTATCATTAATTGCCTAGGAGAAGAGGCCAACTCCCACTTCACTACAACCTCCCTTCTTCAGGTAGTTGTAGACTGCAATAAGGTCACCTCGGAGCCTCCTCTTCTCCAGGCTAAACAACCCCAGCTCCCTCAGCCGTTCCTCATAGGTCAGACCCTCCAGACCCTTCACCAGCTTGGTCGCCCTCCTCTGGACTCGCTCCAACACCTCAACATCTTTCTTCAAGTGCGGGGCCCAGAACTGAACACAGTACTCAAGATGCGGCCTCACCAGTGCCGAGTACAGAGGGATGATCACTTCCCTAGACCGGCTGGCTACACTATTCCTAATAGAGGCCAGGATGCCATTGGCCTTCTTGGCCACCTGGGCACACTGCTGGCTCATGTTTAGCCGGCTGTCGATCAGCACCCCCAGGTCTCTTTCCGCCGGGCCGCTTTCTAACGACTCTTCCCCCAGCCTGTAGCGCTGCATGGGGTTGTTGTGGCCGAAGTGTAAGACCCGGCACTTGTTCCTGTTGAACCTCATGCCGTTGGTCTCGGCCCATCTATCTAACCTGTCCAAATCCCTCTGTAGGGCCTTCCTACCCTCCAGCAGATCGACACTCCCACCCAGCTTGGTGTTATCTGCAAATTTACTGAGGGTGCACTCAATCCCTACGTCTAGATCATCTATAAAGATATTGAACAGCACCGGCCCCAGAACCGAGCCCTGGGGAACACCGCTAGTGACCGGCCGCCACTTGGACTTTGCCCCATTCACCACCACTCTCTGGGCTCGGCCATCCAGACAGTTTTTAACCCATCGAAGAGTCCACCCATCCAAGCCCCAGGCAGCCAGTTTGTCTAGGAGGATGCTGTGGGAGACAGTGTTAAATGCCTTACTGAAGTCTAGATAGACTACATCCACAGCCCTGCCCTCATCTACTAAGCGGGTCACTTGGTCATAGAAGGAGACCAGGTTGGTCGAGCAGGACCTGCCTTTCATGAATCCATGTTGGCTGGCCCCGATGCCCTGATTGTTCTGCATGTGCCGTGTAATGGCACTCAGGATGATCTGTTCCATCACCTTGCCTGGCACCGAGGTCAGGCTGACAGGCTTATAGTTCCCTGAATCGTCCTTCCGACCCTATAAATAGAAAATAAATAAATATAAATAGAATATATAAATAAATATAAATATAAATAGAAAATAAATATATTTTCTAATCTTTTTATAAATTTCTAGTTTTAAATGACTCTGTATCCAACCAGTACATTGGTACTAAGTATTTTCAGAAGCTGTGCAGTGCATTCCTCTGTCAAAGATGTGCCAGAGTTTAACAAACTAGAGGTCAGAAGTTACCATAAAGGTGATGGAGACAGAAAAGAGAAGGAGCCATCTCATAACACTTTTTGAGAGAACAAATTCCTGAAAAGCACTGAGTCCCATCCCCACAGAGGTTCACCAGCTGGTTCACTGGCTCCACAGGCTCAGCTCCACCAGCACAAATAACAGCTAGGTGACTTTTCCAGCTTCTCAGGACATTTTAGAGAATATCATGGTAGAACTGACCAAAGACTGATGATTTAATCGTTGCAAAGACTTTTGAAAGTCAGTATTTGTAGCCTCATAGAATGAAGTCCAAACTGTCAGGAAGGTCTCATGTATTGCTGAAAAATACATTTGCTGAGTGAAAAATCTCTCATTTTAAATATTACAGAACTCCCTCTTTCTTACTGCTGTTTACTGTCAGCCTGCCTTTCCCCTTTTTCATTCTCTACTTCTCATGCATGAATGTTTTCTCTGACTGGCCCTATGTGACCAAAGAGCTCTTTGTCTCAGAAATCTTCCTGGACTATTGTCACAATCTGTATGCTTATAAAATCCTTTTGTTCTGAAAAGACGACACTGAAGTAGGATAGGATGGGATATAAGGCAATATTCCAATATTCCAATAAAACCTGGAATATGAAATCCAAACTTACAATGACTAAATCAAAATATTTGAGTAACAGCTTCCCAGATTGCTTCAGAATAAAGAGTGCACTACAGAAATACACTTAGTGTAAAAATAGGTACATTTTATAAGAAATATTTAAACTATAAATTGAAACAATGTTAAGAAACTTGAAGAACAGAAGCTCTTTTTCCTACTCAGTCTTCTTTAGAGAATATAACTTATTCTGGAAATCTATGGGTTTGATTATGTTGCCAAGTTTGCCAAAGATTTTGCCATTAGCTAGGTCCCTAACCAGCCTTGAGTCTTAAATAAAAATATCTTTCCCCAATGAAATATAGAAAGCACAAATACAGATAAAGTTTGAGCACAGTTTTCACTTTCATTTAGAGAGGTAGCTTTGCTTCACAGATTGCTGCAGGCTACATCCTTCCACAGCTGATGGTACTTGGTCTTCTCACATCTCTTCTGGTGTGTCTGTAACACACAAGGGCTTTTATTTTTCACCAGGAAAAAAAAAAAATCAAAGAACCGCTCATCTTACAGCAGCACGGTGAAACACAGATGATGCACCCAAAGTTTTCAAAGGGCAGTGTAACAGAGCGCAGCTACAACTTTGGCATCTGGATCTTCACAATGGACTAAGATAATCCATGCTCTGAGGTGGAAGTGCCAAATGCCTGGATTAATTTTACACCCCTAAAAATTTGCATATGACACTGGAATCAAGTTGTACCACTTCAGCCCATGTGCAAACAAGCATCTCAGACAAAAAAGTTTCATTAATGTACATGCCCAGCTAAGAGCCCTCAGTCCTTTGTTAATTGGTTATTTATTCTCCTCACTCTGCTTGCTTAAATTGGACAACAGTAGCCAAACAATAAAGGTTTTAAAATCTAGCCCTGAAGATATCTGATCTTGCACTCCTGTTCTTGGCTGCGTCAGCTGACACAGAAAAAGTGATGGTGTTCCACACAGCTTTGGGATAAAAACCACACTTATTGACCAACACACCCTTCTTTTGTTTCTATGAATATCTAGCTGAAAGTCATCTTTTTCAACAGATGCATCCAAAGATGCTCTACGTTGTTACAACTTCATTACTTTACAACGAATCTTATCATTAAAAGTGCCAGACATAGACTGTGATGCCTCACACAATAAAATAAGGCAAGAGGAAATCTTTTAGAACTTGTGAAAAAAATTAAGTAGTGGTGCAAGAGCAAACACATTAAAGATTAAATATTAATTGTTGTTGCTTTGAAGGTACACAACATGAAGAAAAGGGCTCTATAGCAGGGAATCTGGTACACACAGATTTCAAATTACTGTTTTTTAAGAAAAATTATAATACCAATTACAATTAAGTTAATAACATAGCTGTGTGTTTTACAACTGTACTCTTAGCTCTTAAAGTCAGAGATTCTTAGTTCTTTATTGTTACATTCCTCAGAAGAATGCAATTTGTGATCCACTATTCGACTCTGTTCTTAGGTTAATGGTACAACAAAACCGTCAAGGGATCTTGGACCTAGAAGCAAGAATCCTGCAGATCTAAGACATCTTTCTTAACATAATGAAGTAGAATAAAATTAAAATGGCAAGATAATTCTTAAAGATGTTGCTTTGAGTATGTAGCCTGGCAGGTTCTATCATGCTACTGAAGTTAGACTAGCTAATCCTCAAGTAACTATAGAAACATCAAAAGACTGTGTGTTGCTGCTGGCAATGTTACTAAAGCAATATTCTGCAAAAGCAGGTAGTCATTCTTGCGAACCAAAACAATAAGAGGAAAGAGCAAAAGAAATTATCACAATCTGAAAAAGAAAATATTTCTGTGCTAAGCAAAATAGCAGAAGGACATTTTCTGTGTTGTAAAGTACTTAGGCTGTTAAACTGTTAATATATTACCTGAAAGGGTGATGTCTAAAAAGTAACAAATTAACAAGACTCAGCCTAGGGTGTAGTCCTTACTATAAAGGAGTATTAGAGAATGTTGTGGCAATCAAAAAGACATAAGTGGGAAGATCCAGTGGCTGAAATAAAAGATAGAAAATAAAGGAGAAAGTGACAGGTCAGTAATAATATATCTGAACAAGAAAAAAATTGAAATTTCCTACTGTAATACCACAGAAGCCAAGTAGCGCTGAAGCTATTGAGATGATCAGCAAAACCAAAGAAAGATGGAGAATCAGCAATATTTGGAAATTACCTTTGGATACTTTTCTGCTCATTTGATAAAGACAACTGAAAATATATCGACTAATTTTTTTAAAGTAAAAGTAGTTTCTACAGTGCTTCAGGAAGTGAACAGGAAAGAAGGAATACTCATTAGAATGAACACAGGAAAGACAATGGAAGCTAAAAGTTTAAAAGCCAGAAATTATTTGTGTGTGATCTGAAAGAACTTTCTGAGACTCATCAGTGAGTTTTTTTTAATATAATGGTGTTTATTTAGTACTAGAAATTATGAAAAGAATGGTAAAGGGTTGTCAGAGAGTGGAGAATTATTTTATAGTGACAAGGAGGTACAGAAGAAAGTGAAAACCTTTCACATATGTTGGGTAGATTATATGAAGCTATATATTAATGTGTCATAAGTGAATTTTAAGAGTGCTTGAAATGATGAAAATTTATGGAATGTTTCTGGTATTTATGTGTAATAGCTAAGATATACCTTTGCTTTGAGTATAATGGTAAAATGCCTGATAAAGGAAGAAAAAAGCATAGAATTTCCCAAACTGATTCTTTGTCATTCTAGTTCTTTGTTGCCTCTATTTTTCAGGTGTATACAGTGTTGAGACATTCAAAGGAAAGCTACCTAATGACTGTTAATGGGACTCTTATATCACACTTTCCATGTAGTCAGCCAGAAATTATGATGCCACAATGAAATTTATATTAATTTTTATTATATTAATTCAATGGTCAAATTTTTATCCATTTTCGAAAGAGAAAGGAATAACCTTCAGGTTCAACCATGCATATATCTTATGATACTCAAAAGAACTGTACAAATGTTACAGCAATAGAAGCACAAAAGGGAGTATTAGAACATTGATTTGGGAACTGAAAGCTTTTAAGAGTTCTTGAGAAGCAAAAGGTTCATAATGAGGGAGGTAAAGACTCTAGAAAGAACGCTTTAGGAGTTACAGAATCTGTTGAAAGCAAAAATGCACTGGTAAAATGCAATTCAGTTAATCGACATATGTTTCAACCCAGGTTCCCACTACCCTACACAATTCTGGTATTTACACTAAGATACACAGACAGCAAGCTAGGAACGGGTGTTGTATAAAGAAGTGGCCTGATAACTATCAAGGATACCGCGGAACAAAAGTATGTAATTGTAGAAAAATATATGAGAGAGATGATCTTGGATTTGGTTCCAAAACTACGTGTGGAATGTAGTCCTACTGAGAACAAGTCATTAGACAGATAGCAAGAAGATATACATGGACATAAATTGATAGGAAAAGAACTACCTGGGGTTTTGGAAAAAATCACAAAGAGATTGTGGCTAATTATAAGTGCGCTGTCAGAGGAGAACTGAGAAGAGAAACTGAGAGTTTTATGGCTGTGCAGAAAAAGGATATTCTCCCAGAATGTATTATAACAAAGATAGATGGTAGCAAAGTTGTCAGTCCAGAGTGCAGGATATGTGGCCAAGCCCCAAGGACAATTAGTCTTATTGTAATTGAATTTACTGAATTAGGTGGAAGTGAGTATAAATCAGTGCATGTCAAAACCAGCTATAGTGTATCTTGGTTGCTCTGAAAGAAGTGTAGAGTATAAAAGAACACAGACAAAACTGTAATGAATGACAATGTCACTGAAAACACACTAAAATGCACAGTAATGTGATTATGAAAGAGAAAGGAAATTGCTGTCCCAGCAACTTCATGAGAATGTAGAAAATATCATCTGAAATAAAAGTTTGACACTATGACTACTTTAGCTGGACCTATAGAGCTTCTGGGGAATTGAAAGTTAACCAACATTCAGTGATTTTTAATGCATTGAGAGATAATTAAGCAATGTTACAAGATGACAGAATAAATTTGCACTGAGTTCTTCAGGAAGGAAAATCAATGGACACCTAGAAAATACTGAAAAAAATGATAACTCTCTCAGGCCACATCAGACATGTAGTTGATGTTAGGACCACAATAAGCAGTATATTCTCTTTCCCCAGATCTCTAATTTACACAGAAATCCTAGTTTGGGAACAATCTTAAAAGTTTAACATAGTTTTCCTAGAAAGTTTTAATTGATATTGATCAGGGGGATGTTCTGTCATGGGAGAGGGATCAGTCTCTATCAACTCCACTGGTTGTAGGTGGAATGAAGTCAAAGTAACAGTTCTTATTAGAAATATCTTTGATGCTATTGTTAATTTGAACAACACTTGATGTCCTCTTTTCCACTGGCAGATTACTGTTTTTTCATGTACAACGTACAAAAGATCTGTCCCAGTTTTCATATAGAAAAATCTTAACTGTTGCACTTTGTTTAGGATTACATAAAATATTTTTTTTACAAACTCGTGTTTAACATCTGACTGCCACTTTTTGTCATGTCTGGAAACCGTCAAACAATACTTAATAACCTACAGATCCTAAACAACTTCATTATGATTTCCACCTGACAGAGGTTACTGTTAGCTGCCTGCCACACACTTCCTAATTCCTGGTCTTGCTGCTGGGAGCTATTGCCTTTTGTGATTGCTAAAGGTAAATAGAAGCAGCTATTAGGACAGTTTTTCCATTTTTCAGATTACTTGGGAGATAAATCCAACTCCATTTTAATATATATGTCCTATAGAAGAAGTGGAAACAAACCCCAGAGCTTTCTCTGTGGATGTGATACTATCTACAACCATATGATATACTTAATATTGGTTAAATTATAGGAATTTCTAGGAGAATGATAGAAGTTTTGAAATTTTAGCCATGAGTAACATGAAGAAGTGAACATATGTTTCCACATTAAAAAAAAAAAAACAACATTAAATTGGCTATAATCTTTAGAGAGTAATACACAAAAATATCACCCTTGATTTTACAAAATCCCAGAATTTAACGAAATCCGACACATAACACAACTACTGACAAAGAAACATGCTACACAGCCTAAACTGTCATTTAATTAAAATAAAAGTCATCTAATCCAAGAATTGGGACTTTCAGAAACACTCCAACAGTGAGATTCACAAGTGGGTTCCTATGACCCTAAACATAGAGAAGATGGAGAGACAAACAGATGCTTAAATCCAATCAGACAGAAATGCCCAGAACAATCCTGAGTTGTGGAAGATGATTGCAGCAATCCTAACAAATGCAGATTTCTTGCCTGACCTAAGCATTCTCGCATTTTTGCAAATGGTTAAGAAATACTACCATCTCTTTTAGAGCATCTGATCAGTGAGAAAGTTAGGACCCAGTCTCTTCTTTTCCCTTCCAAAGGCTTGATTGTGCCTAAGCATGTCATCCCACTGTAGCTGAGGTACAGTCCTGTTGAGTCTTTTTTGTTGAAGCTGTTCCTGTTAGTGCACAGTAGTCACTGGAGACAGGACTTGAATTTATGATAACCAGTTCAATACCTTGACTAACAACTAATTAGTTTGCATTGCAGCATTAGCTCATTTCTCTAGCTAATGAATTGTAATAGTTTTTCAAAGACTAGCAAGAATTTATGCACTTTATACAATATAAAGCAACATCAATAAAAAAACTGAAAGAGTTGTGTGGCAGGATACTCATTTGTCTATTTCTAGGGTGTTGTTGAAGGTGTCATGCCAAAGCTGAAGCCTTTGCTTCAAAGCAGGGGTTTGAGTCTGGCTCTCCTGTGGTCCAGACAAGTCATCTAATTGCGGCCTTTGAAGAGAAGCATATCGGTCCTCACCCAATTCTTCCTTTTCCCTCCCAGCATTTTCCAGCTCTTTTCCTATTTCTTAGTCATTGCCTTCTAAGGAATGAAATCACAAGTACACACACAGTACACTCTGGTCACACCTTCTGGCTCATGCAGTCCAATGTAGATAAAATGAGAAAATGCCTTATTTTTACATCCCTCACAGACTAAGGATACAGCAAAAGCCAGGTAATTAAAGATTTAGGCAGCTCTATACATTTCCTGGCAGAAAATTCAGTGTTGAGGGACTTCAGGCATCACAAAGGAAATGCAGCAGCTGAAAGGGGATTTTTTGAATGCCAGTGACGCTTAATTTGGACTTAGTAGCCTAACTGTCACTTTAAGAATCTAAGTCTCTGTAGTGAACCTTCTCCAAATATCAAGTTGTTCACAATAAAATCAACAGCCCTGTACTAAGTCCCATTTTACTCTCATAAGACTATCTTAAATGCTGTAATATATGGGGCTTTAATGGGTTTTCCTGCTGGTCTAACAAGTTGGAGCTGGTATCACAGCAGTAATATTTTGGTATAGCAGATACCAGAGTGGGCTCCACTGGCTTTTCCTAACACCTGATCTCTCATCTACCAACCTTTAACAACATTATGTTTCATGCTATTATTATCACATTATGTATCATATTCAGCAGTGAGCTTATTATTTAATCAGGAAGTCAGCACTTTTCTAAGCACTAGTGGTACAATTTATTTCTCATGCAAAATTTTCAACTTGTAACTATACCTATGTCATATAGAAGAGCACTGCTCACAAATTGAGATGAGGAGAGACAGAAGTAAGCTATGTGTTGTTAACAATACTCTACACACTTAATACTCAACTGCAGACTTAAAAAAAAAAAAAAAAAAGAGAAAGAACATTTTCAGTGTTCTGCACAGAAGAGCATTGCCAAGGCTTAAATCCCTTATATGAAACTAATTTCAGAAGCAGATGGTTGTATACAACTTTGATGGCTCTTCAGTTTCTTTATTGCAAATAAAATACTTGCTAGGTTTGGTAAAACAAAAGTAGAGCACAGATGTCTTATTTGTGTATATTTTGACTAAGCACACATAATCAGTCTATAAATGATGTGACACAGTTAAAATAAAAAAATATTTACGCTGTGTTTGTCATTCAAAGTCATTACTGAACATACGCACCCAAATGAGTAGGCACCAGGTACCTGTACTCTAGGGGCAATTCATCAAAGCAAAATAAAAGTAAACTACAGTATACTTCTTTCTAATAAGAGGAGCAATCCTTCTGACACATAAAGAAGCCTAAAGCATGTGGTATAATCAAAATTATAATTAACTGTCATAAGCCTCAAGCAAATGTAAAGCACTATCTGTTTTATGAAACTTTGATCAAACTGTGATTAAATTATTTTTAGAGATATGCAGTATGTGTCAGATATCAATTATCCAGAGATATCTTACCTGCAGGGAACTCTGATTGTTCATTTCATACAACAATTTTTGTATGGAGTGGCTCTACAAAGAGCATTTTTGGTAGATTTCTTTTACAAAGATTCATTTTTCCCAAGTGCCAAGCAGTCTGATGATCTCATCTTAACTTGTTTGTTGTTCCTGGAGATATATGAAAGACAAAACCACTATAACAAATGCTGTCTACTGGTTTTCTGATTTGGGCGAGATAATAGCGCCTTTTCGAGACAAAACAAATGAATTTTCAACCTGCAAGTCCTGATTGCCTGCCCTTTATTACTGAAAGCAGTGAGAAACAGACATATCTTGCATGGATAGAAGGACTGAAAAGGAAGCTGTGGGGCAGAAAGGTCAAGAGCTACCAAGATACATTAGCTAATACCCACCTTGCACAATGATGTAACACTGGCCTGTTACCATGTCTGTCATCACTGTTTAGACATGGAACAGTCAAAGTGTACAGAATGAATAAACTTTTCACACACCACCTCAGACTCATTTCACCACCTCTCTCCTTCTTAATCAGTCAATGTTTTCCAGGGCCACACGGCTGCCTTTCTGAGAGCAATAACTTCACTCAGCGTCCTTTCCTTGCTTCTGGTATGTGAGCAGGATAGCTTTGCTCTAGGGATCTATGCAAATTCGTGAGATTTTGTTGAGTGGATCCCTGCTAAAATTTTTTTAAATGAAAAAAACAGATGGTTAACTCATGGGAGAAGTTGCAGAGGACCTTGTTGTATTACCAAGGCTCATCCTGAAGGGACTTATATTTGGTTTAATTTCAAATTTTTTTTTAAGAGAAAACATTAATTTTGAGGAAATTATCATTAACTTTTTAGCTTTAAAAAGTAACATCTTTTTCAAGTATGAATTATGAATGGACTGAATGATGTCAACTCAGAACTTAGGCTTATGCAGAACAAACACACAGAAAAGACTGCTATTTCTATAACCTCCCACCCAGCACAAAAGAAAGTTTGCTACTTCAGATGAAGAGTATTTATTACATAATCGTTTACCATAGGTAAACACTTCTGCCTTGTTTTATCTGGTAATCAGACTGCAGCAAGGAAAAAAGTAATTAGAGAAATGATCTTTACTCATGGGGAGAAGCAGAATCTGAGTCTCTGAAGGAAAGTAACATCATATATGAGACCTTATTGTGTAGTAGTACATCAAAGTGAATTACACATGAACCTATCCCAAAAGGAGAACTGACCCTTCCTCTCTGAAAAAGATCCTGTTGCCTGTTCAGATACAGTAAATATTCAGTTTTTTGAAAGACAGCTCACAAGGGGAAGCTCTATTGCCAGAGTGCCTGCAATTTTTAGACACTTTGTTGTATTCACAGCACAAAAGCAAAATTTCCTGTTTTGCTCAAAAACTAGTTCTCCGGGTCTTTTAGCTTCTAAAGTGAAGTTTACTTTATCTTTGCAACGTACGACAGACACTTTTTTACATGCTTTAGTTTTTACATGGTTAGTTTTTCTGTCAGTTGCACTGCTACATGCCATTCTAAACACAAGAAATAGCTGCTGAAGAAAAATCTATAAAGACCATTTGCAACCACCTATAGTCTTTGTCTTGTATCTCACCCAAACCCCAACTCCCTGTCTACTTATTTTTCCTGGTGGATTCTCTGCACCTAAACTTGTCAGCATTTAAGAGTTTGGTTGATTTAATTTTACTGCCATAGCTCTGCCACTAAAAATGTCCTCCTACTGATACAGTTGTATTTGCAAATAAGTGCTTTTGCTGGTATCCCTTATTTCAATGAGCAATATATGCTAAAGTGTCAAGAGCTGGTATATCTACAACTGTGCTAGGGCTTTGTTGGCCTGACTGCATCATGAAGTAGCTGGGAAATAACCAAAATAGCTGAGGCAGCAAAAACTACTAGGGTAGACACAATATGTCTTCTTTTCTCTTTATCTAGTTATTGGCAACTAATCTTAACCTCCTTCTCCATTACATTTTCTGAGTTTTCATCTTTTATGAGCAGATGCATCCATTGCCAGCTGGAGAAACAATGTAGGAGACTTCATTGCTCATTTTTCATAACATCAGTTGAGTTTTCCACACTTCCAATACTCTTCAGTTTTGGGAGGCTGGAAACTGCAAGACTGGACTCATGTGGGAAAATGAGAAAGGGTAGCTGAGCAGCCTCACAAAGCCATCCATAGCATGAGGCCAGGGATGTTGCCAGTATGAAATCTGGTCATTAAGAGGGTGCCAGAAGCCAGAGCCTACCCACATCATTCTCCACTTAGCTGTGCATCCAGCCTTTGATATTTTTTTTCTGTTCTTATTGGCTTATCAATCAACAGTAGGTCTTAGAGGTTTTGATGCCACATTTCCTTTCAAGGGCAGTTTCTTTGCTTTTGAAGTACAGGAATCATTAATTAAGCATAGCGTCCTCCTAGACACTTTTGTTATTAATTATGAATGTGAACAGCCAAATAATCTACCTTCATAATAATGCCAAGATTAGATTAATATCAACTCTGAACTCTAGGATGCCCTCCAAAGTTCAGAAACAAAGAGCAAGTAAGAAACAAGAATTGTTAATAAAAAGGAGAATCCTCTCTGTGAGTTGGCCTAAAGTGGATGATGACAGCGGCATCTGCCTCAAAATTTGCTCTCGCACCAAGTGAGCTGCACTAGTTCATATGGGAGGAGCACTGAGCCAAAGCTCTGTCTCTCATCTTCCTCTTTCCAGCCATTGCCCATATAAATGCAAGAATACCATCTGAAAAATTATTAACATAGGATGACAATATTCATTAAATTAGTATCTATTTTGTGACTTCCTGGCTTTATTTTTTCTCCCTGGGTTTTCTTTTGCTTACAAACAAAGGAGCTGGTCACAGATCTACAGAACTACACACATGAATATGTAAGCTTCTTCTTTTAATATATTGTAAAATGTGGCTTATCCATATTGGTAGACTTTCCATGGAAAACTCTGGACTTTGATGAAAAATTAAGTAGTTTTCCAAAATTATTTTCAAGTAAAATAAATTAATATTGAGCATTACAGAAACAGATTATATTTCTCAATAGTAGGCTCTGTCTTGTCCTGGTAGGCCTCACTGTCCTGTCTTCGCCTTACTATCTGCACCAGGTCTGCACTGATAGAGAAGGAGAGACAGCAAGACAGAGAGGGAGATAGAAAATCCCAGTGTACATTTGATGTGCTAACTCTGATCTTTGTAACGTTGGCTACATTAATGGCACTAGACGAGCAGTCCTATTAGCTTCAGTTAGAAAGCCTAAAATGGTGGTTTTCAGGGTCAACTGACTCACCTTGGACATATTAATAAACTATTTTAATAAATATGAATTATGTATATAACTCCCAGATAAAATATATATTAAGATGCTACATGTAATAACCTTATCTCAGCTTTATAGTGACATAAGGTAATAACCATATGGTTATGAAAAATACATTTTAAAGTTTGAAACCCCATATTAGATTTAGCTGGGTTTTAATGGCATATTTTTTATTATATAGATAAATTTTTTCTCACTAGGTATCACTGCTGGACCAAATTAAGACTGCGTTGTGGCTTTAATCTCACACTTCTGAATTTAAAATTATTATAATTCTTGTAAGGGTAAGTTAAGTTTAATTTGGAAGCCCTGAATCCTTACTATGGAACTAATTGCAAAATTACTGTAAAGTTTTACTGCTTTGAATTATTGATACATATCCTGCCTTAGCACTCTTTTCTCCTTCCCTAAGGAATTAAAAAGAAATTTAGAATGAATGCTAGTATATGCTATCCCTAGCTAAGTGAAAATGCAGATTATTAAAAATAAGTATTTTTTTTAATTACTGTTTATTTTAGGGACAGATTCACAAGTTCAACTGGCCAGCAGAAAGAAAGCAGGCTGCTCTGATGCATGAGCTGAGCTGCCTACCCAGAGAGAAGTGAAGTCAATCTGAACCTTAGCTTGCCAGAGTCTGTTTCCCCCTTTAAAGCTGAAAGCACAAACAGCCCAAGCCCTGGACTTGCTGGGCTTGCTGGGCTTGTTTTCCACATCCCCCACTGCACTGCTGTAATTGGTGAGTGATGCAGCACAGCAGAGCCATTAGGGACCAGTGCGGTGGGGATGTGGGTAACCTACTCCAGGGAATGCATCACCTATGGGGCCATTCTGCTTTCTACAAGGCAGTCAGGTGATTGTTTGCCTTACTTCTGCTGTCACGATAGCCCTGTTTAGCCCTGCTGAACTGTTGTTCAGAATATCTGTTGCCTGTACAATAACTGGAAACAAAATAATAATTAATAAGCTAATTTGATTACCATATAGGCAGAATTTAGATGAGATTTCAACCCATTTTAACTCTATAGACACATAGAAAGATTCTCTATTGCTTTGCTATTATCCATAGTGACGAAGAAAGGATGGACACAGATGCGAAATTTCCTAAAGGACCCAGTGTGTAATTAAAGTAGGTTAATTAATTGCTTCAGCTCTTTGCCCAGAGAATAAATAATGTAATTTTGTGAAGAATATGTAGTATTGCTCAAAGAAAGCAAAGATGTTCGATACCTGTTTTAAATGCAAAATTGAAATCAGCTCAGGAGTCACGACAATGCTCTCCATAATAGCAAGGAAGGAATTAAATTGATATATCAGTAGTTAGCATATTGCCATGTAGAAATAAATCACTATTTATACTATATTGCACTTTACAGTATTAAAGAGTTTAGAGGAATTTGATCAATGAAATAAGGCAGCAGGAACATTTCTTGTGGCATTGGTGGAGCATGTCTCAGAATTTTTGTTCCATATCTGTGATTTTTCATAACCTGTGTTTGATGATTCTTGATTAGTAGAAAAGGTTTACAAAATGTCCCAGTCCCTCTTAACCATTGCTAAGTCAACCTTCTTTCACTTTCTGCAAGATTCTGATACCAAATAATTTGCAAATTATTCTCATGATCACACTAAGTAATGTCATCATTATTACCAGAGCACATAGTACACATAGTAAAGCTTAAGGCACAAACAAAAAAGGCAAAGCTATGTTTGTGGATGAAAGGAGAAACAGTGTCACCCTGTTTCTGTACAAAAGGCAGCTGTAGTGCAGCAACTAAGAAAAAATGCATGCCATCCAGTTGGTATCAAGCTTTTACAACGATTACAAGAACATCTAGATTGAAATCAAATCTGACACAAACTAGAATACAAATACCAGAGAAAGCACTGGCTGCACTATAAAAACATATAGAAATCTCAACCAAGAATACCAGTTCAGTTCCCCAAAGAGCTTAGAGTCATGAGATTTAACAAGGAGAAGTGGGAGACAGCGAATTGAGGTGCAGAGTGATGGAGTGAGTTGGTCACATTTACATGGAAAAATTCTGCCGAATCATAGAATTGTTTTGGTTGGAAAAGACCTTAAAGATCAAGGCCAACCATAAACCTATCACTGCCAAGTCCACCACTAAACAATATCCCTAAGCACCACATCTAAACATCTTTTAAATACCACCAGGGATGGTTACTCAGACACTTCCCTGGGCAGCCTGTTCCAATGTTTGACAACCCTTTCAGTGAAAAAATTTTTCCTAATATTCAATCTAAACCCCCCCTGGCATGACTTGAGGCCATTTCCTCTCATCCTATCACTTCTTACTTGGGAGAAGAGACCAACACCTGCCTTGTTACAACTTCCTTTCAAGTAGTTGTAGAGAGCAATGAGGTCTCCCCTCAGCCTCCTTTTCTCCACACTAAACAACCCCACTTCCCTCAGCCACTCCTCATAAGTCTTGTGCTCTAGAGCCTTCACCAGCTTCGTTGCCCTTCTTTGGACTCGCTCCAGCACCTCAATGTCTTTCTTGCAGTGAGGGGTCCAAAACTGAATACGGTATTCAAGGTGCAGCCTCACCAGTGATGAGTACAGAGGGACGATCACTTCCCTTGTCCTGCTGGCCACACTATTTCTGACACAAGCCAGGATGCTGTTGGCCTTCTTGGCCACCTGGGCACACTTCTGGCTCATATTCAGCCGGCCATCGATCAAAACCCCCAGGTCCTTTTCTGCCAGGCAGTTTTCCAGCCACTCTTCCCCAAGCCTGTAGCAGTGCATGGGGTTGTTGTGCCCCAAGTACAGGACCCAATACTTAGCCTTGTTGAACCTCATACAATTGGCCTCGGCCCATCCATCCAGTCTGTCCAAATCCCTCTGCAGAGCCTTCCTACTCTCAAGCAGATCAACACTCCCACTCAACTTGGCCCTTCTTGTAGATGGGCATCACATTTGCTAATTTCCAGTCAACTGGGACCTCCCTGGTTAGCCAGGACTGCTCATAAATGATGGAAAGTGGCTTGGTGAGCACTTCTGCCAGCTTCCTCAGTACCCTTGGGTGGATCTCGTCCGGCCCCATAGACTTGTGCATGTCTAAGTAAAGTAGCAGGTCTCTAACCATTTCCCCTTGGATTATGGGGGCTCCATTCTTCTCTCTGTCCCTGTCTTCCAGCTCAGGGGGCCGGGTACCCAGATAACAACTGGTCTTACTACTAAAGACTGAGGCAAAGAAGGCATTAAGCACCTCACTCTTTTCCTCAGCCTTTGTCACTATGTTTCCCCCCACCTCCAATAAGGATGGAGATTCTCCTTGGCCCTCCTCTTGTTGCTAATGTATTTATAGAAACATTTTTTATTGTCTTTTATGGCAGTAGCCAGATTAAGTTTTAGTTGGGCTTTGGCCTTTCTAATTTTCTCCCTGTATAGCTTCACAACACCTTTATAGTCCTCCTGAGTCACCTGTCCCTTCTTCCAAAGGTCATAAACTCTCCTTTTTTTCCCGAGTTCCAGTGAAAGCTCTCTGTTCAACCAGATTGGTCTTCTTCCCCACTGGCTTGTCCTTCAGAACATGGGGATAGCCTGTTCCTGCATCTCTAAGATTTCTTTCTTGAAGAGTGTCTAGTCTTTCTGGACTCCTTTGCCCTTCAGGAATGCCTCCCAAGGGACTCTGTCAACCAGGTTCCTAAACAGGCCAAAGTCTGCCCTCCGGAAGTCCAAGGTGGCAGTTCTGCTGACCCCCTTCCCTACTTCGCCAGGAATTGAAAACTCTCTCATTTCATCATCACTATGCCCAAGACGGCCTCCATCCATCACATCACCCACAAGTCCTTCTCTGTTCACAAACAACAGGTCCAGCAGGATGCCTTCTCTAGTTGGCTCACTCACCATGCATCACTGAACAGAGATCTACAACATTTTATCTCAAATATCAACAGTCCTATCTTCTACTATTCACTTTCTCTTCAGATAGAATGGTATTAAAGACCAAACAGAGAGGACAAAACCACTTTTCAGAAGTCTCTGTAAACTCAAGCTCAGTTGCTAGTCTAGTTCCCATAATTTAGTTGACCATCTTTCTGCATTAGAAATATTTTGTAATCTTATTGTACCTTTCCAGACTGGTCCAGACTCATAATCAATTTGTAGATTATAAATAATTACTAAGGTATATTTGGTAAAATTATAGTATACAAATACTATATTTATGCATGCCCCTAAGAAAATAGATTAAAAATTAGTGTGCTGCAAAGGTCAAGAAACATTTGAAATTGTAATTAGTCCAGGCTTAGATCTCCAAATTCCAGAATTATTCTTGTGAAATTTATGGCACCCAACAAATCAATACTTTCTCAATATTACCATGATAGCATTTATGACTGAGTTCCCAAAATATGACTCTTTGCCTGTGTTTACTGCAGTAAAGATAAAGAATTCCTTCATAAGAAGGACGCAACATCTTTTATAAAAGAATTGTCAAGGTTTGGGTGGTTAGAACTGATAGGAGAGCAACAGCTCTGAGTTCTGTTCATAGGATATTTCAACATAGCTTGTAGTCTAGTGATAGTTGGTACCAGAACTGAGCTATCATTTCGAAGTAGAGCGTAAATTTAAGCATAAACATTTTCTAAATTCCATAAGCATTTACTATATGCACTTTACTTAAAACTTATAAGGTTATAAGCTCTTTTAACAGTTGTAGCCTGTGATTTCGTATAAGTATTTGTGCACAACATCATGTGAACTGCCAACACTATACGCACTTTTAAAGACATGAATGTGAAATATTCTAATAATGCATCTATTTATACACGTCATATTGAGCTGCCAGCAGAGTGTGCAGTTTTAAGAATTGTTTCCTAAGGTATCTTTTTCAATAATAAAAAATTCACAACTATGTCAACAGCCAAAGTTATCTCTTCTCTTGCATTTTGAGATTCTATTCTCACAGATTCCTACCACTTAGTTTAAATTATTCATGAGGAGTTTGTGACTTTATATGTAAGTTAAGTTATGAGTTTTCATTATGAATGGATCAGCTGATGCAGCTAAAATGCTTTGGTGGGTATATAAGAAAAGACCAAAGATTTGAGAGATTAGCCATTTTGAGAATAGCACAAACACCCTATATAATGGAGTCTCATTACTGGAAACATTCATGTGTCTCTTTTTATCCCAGTTACACTCTTCAGTATTTCTTCATTGCGTAAGTATGTTCCACATGTTTTGCTGGGCTTTCTTCCAGAACATACACAAAAGACTACATCATTTGAGGATTTGACTTCACTCCAAAATGTTGTCCTAATGCTGCCTTTTTGCATACTTATCAGTTCTTTTCCTTATTTTTTGGTCAGGAATTTTATTGTGCGTTATTTTGTCTGCTCATGGTATTTTGCAACTGAGCTAATTATGATTTGCTTATAGACAATACAATAATAAAGAGCAAGCAGGATTTTTCCTTAGTGGTGAAAATTGGGGTCTCAGTGCTAAGATGATGAGCAAGTCTATCTGCTATTGGTCTCAAAGGAAATCTATCTGCAGCTTAAGGGTTGAAAGTTGAAACCTTCATGTATATTTCAAGCCCATTAGCTGAGAATATCTTGATACAGAGTCTGCAAACGTTTGTCTTGAGGATCCAGACAACCAGGAATTAGTCACCCAGTTCATTTAGTGATTATTTTTACTTATTTGTTATGAGCTAATAAGGTTAAAAAAAAAGGGCAAGGGGATAAAAATGTCTAATTGAGCTGCACAAAGAACATGACTGAAGGAGAGACAGTGAAGATTTCCTAAAATCTGGTGAAAATATCCAGGGACTTTACACCCAAAAGTGCAAAGAATCAGTTTTTGTGATTGCTTAAATAAAGTAACTTATAACCAGAATAGTGTGGGCATTCCATCCGAGTTTTAACTTCAAGTTCTGAGGACAGTCCATCAACAGCTCCCCCTTTTCTGTGACACTCCTTCTAGTTTCTTCCAGTATATTGCAAATATCCTTTTCTTCAGCAGTCCTGGTCAAACTTCCAGAAATATGGAAATCTCATAAGGACAGCCTTTGCACATTCAAATTGCTCCTCTACATCCTACATGTGGTGAGTCCTCAAGATACTGTATGTAAGGGTAGCAAGATAAATTTCAAGTGCCCAGTTGATCCAACATATCTCACATCAGACTTATTGTCTTCAAATCTGCCAGTGCTGGTAGATGCACACCATTTTAGAAAGAAGAAATCTGGACCTGCTCTCTCTACTTCTAACTTAATGCTGTAATCACTGAAGTTGTATAAGAGAATGGAATCACCTCTATTTTAAAAGAAAGCATTAGCACTACTGAATTTTGTAGAGAGCGTAAGTCTAAATCTAATATGCTTTCAGAAAACCTGCTAGTATTTCAGGTCAAAGGGATGAATGTATTCAGCTCCTTTCTACTACAACACACTTTTGCATCTTCTGAGAAGCAGTGAAGGGAACTTACTACCAAAAAATGAGGTACCTAATGAGTTCAGTTCACAACATGAGAAAACAAGAACGGCTGAACTGATTTTGACCAAGGGTCTGGTTAGTATCTTGGTCTCCTTCTGTGGCCTTAAACTGTTGCTAAGGGAAGAGTAAAAAAAAGCAAGCATACAAGTCTTCCATCCAGCACCACTTCCCAGAGCCCAAAGACGTTTAGCATGAATGATTTTCCGAGCTTGTTGTGATTTGCCTGTTCAGCAACCCTCAATGTACTTCTCTTCCAAGTTCTTTTTCACTCTTCCTTTGAAACTGCCTGCATGCACAATATCTTGCAGCAAGTTCTACAGGTCTCTTACCCACTGAATGAAAAGTACCTACTTTTGTGTATATTTAATCTGGCTTTCAGAGGCTTTTTACTCTCATGTTGGAAGGGAGAATGAATGAACCATTCATGTTCACTTTCTCCTTATAACACAAAATTTGATGTATTTCTAATATGTCCCCTCTAAATGACTTTTTTTTCTAAATGAAGAGTCCTAGCCTACTTAGGTTTTTTTCAAAGGGAAGACATTCTATATTTTTTGTCACTCCTGTCCCGTCTTTGTTTTCCTGACTTTCAAATTGCAAAATAATCTCTCTGAGAAGAGGGGGCCATTATGAACTGCAATATTCACGCTGTGGTCAGCAGGATATTAAGGTTCTTTGACTGATTTTCTATTTCTTTTTCATTAATTAATAGTTTTTTATATGCTTTTTTGACTGTTGTTGAGCAAAGAGCTGATATTGTCATGAGGCAATCTAAAATTACCACAAGATCTCAATCTTATGTTAATAGTCACCTCAGATTTCATTATTTCATATGTGAAATTAAGATATTTTTTCACATGTGAATCATTTGATATTCACCTCAATGAATTTTATATGCCATTTTGTTAGCCAGTCACTCAGCTTCATAATGTTCTTCTGTAATTATTCAGTGTTCTCTCACCATCACTGCTGTGAATAACATTGTATCATCAGCAAATATTCCCATCTCACTGCTCATCTTCCTTTCCTAGGTCATTATGACTGTTTTGAACAGCACAGGTTCCAGCATAGACCCCTTGCAAAACTGCACTGTGATCTCCCTCCTTTCAAGAAAGGTGTATTCCTGTCATTTAATCAAATTTTTTTTTATAAATTTGGCTAGTCAATTTAAATAATAATTAACTTATGGGGGGAATCTTCTGAAATTACTACCTAGGTTCCTTAAAAGTCTTTGGTGAGGGATGTTTCTAGAAGCATAGAAGAAATCCAGTATGCTTTATCAATGAGATCAGTTTTACATATATTTGTTGACACTTTCAAAATCTGCAAGAAGCAAATTTTCCCTTGACTCCCTTCAAGTAGGTTATATTTATTTATATAATAGTTATATATACATGTCTACTAAATTTATTCTTTTTTTTATTAGTTCTACTAATTTTCTTGGAGTTATTCAGGGACCTTTCAGTGTTGAGTATAATGTGTGCATGTCAACTTAGTCTTACTTTAGACATCAAAGACATTTTGCTCACCTGTATCTCTGACTGCAGTTGATTGAAACTAAAATTTGTGGAACAGTCTAATTTGATGTGTCAGATTTCTTTCATTTTATATACTTAAAAACCTCTTTTGAAAACTACTGACTAAAGTAGCATTAAGTAGTTCACATTGTATTTAACTAACTGTAATTATCAGTATTAGTCACAAAACAATAATAGTACCAATTTTGCAAAATTAAGTGTTAAAAATGTGCAGCTGTTACAGAGCAGTTTTGGTCCATAAGATAGAAGTGCTTTGAAACACAAGCACAGAAAGGTTATCATCATGCTAATTTCAAAAAAACTCAGCTCTGAAACAGAAGAATAGCAGTATTTTGTACTTACTCATTGCTCATCTCTAATCCACATCTAGCTCATACATATTCTGGCCAGCAACAACATATGCAGTCTATCCCTTTATCCTGGCAGACATCAAACATAGCATTTAAAGTAAGCATTTAGACTACAAGCAATTATTTTTAGTCAGCTCATTAAAAGCTCCTAAATTCCACAGAACTCCATTGATAAGCATCCCATATGTTTAGTGATGTTGTTGCCATGGCTTCTGACATGATTGCACAGGGATATTAAGACATCCAGAAATAACAGTTTGGGGGGTGATTTTCTGATAGGATATCTAATTAATTGATATTCCTGTTCACGCGAGGAAACTACTTGTACTGCAGACACATGCTGAGTGGGATTCCACACAGGCTTGCCAATTCACCTGACTCATGACCCATGTCTGTTCTGGTCTTGGGGTCAAAGACTAACATTTGTGACAAACTCTGCAATGATCAGTGCCAAAAATATCTCTGATAGCTGAAATTAAGCTACAGCTACAATGCTCATTTTACATCATTGTGACCAAAAATAGACTAAGGATAAGAGCAGAGCGCACTCACTGGACTGCACTGTTTACAACAAGCAAGAGCAAACTCAGACAACTCTGACCTTATACCTGCGTGGTAACATTAATGATGGACAACATGTATGATTTAAGTAAATCATTACATATACAAAATATTAACTGCTCAAGCTCTGGATATTAAAGCTAAGATAAAAGAAAATACTAAAAATAAAGTTTCCACCTTTGATATTTTATACAGGTGGTGTGCCAGTCAAGAGTGTGCAAAGTCATAAAATATCCTCATCACAGAGGAATCAAGATATATTGTAAACCTAAGTAAGCCTGTCTTGTGAGAATTCTAATCATGATTTATGGATGAAATTGGCCTGTATGCATTAGGATGAATGTACAATTTTTCATGCTTTATCCTATGAAGCTCAACTTCAAAATATTTTTAAGTTAATCCATCTCTAACTGGGAAACAAAAAAGTTATTTCCTTTCTTGACACAGATAGGAGGCACACCCAAACAAGACAGAAGAACTTTGAATCCATCTTCCAAAATTGTCTATAATGCATGTTCCATTAAAATAATTACGTCATAAAGGTTTGTACCTTCTATGGGTTGTTTTTACTGTATTTCAAAATACTATTTTCAGGATGACAGAATGTCTATCTTTCACCTTCTCTTTACTTTTGATAAAAATTCCATGACGAAGCTTTGCAAAAAACATATGCAGTATTTGTCATCAGAGATCTGTCTGAGGAATAATGTCAAGATAAACTTGTAAGCACATAGGCAAGCTCTGTAACTCCTATATCATTCACTTAGCATGAAAAAATTTTCTTCCTTGACTACTGGATAATTGCATAGCTGATGACTCCCACTTAGACAAGGCACTTAAATGCATCAGCAATGCTGTTGTTGACATCTGCCAAGGTCATTTTGATGCAGTCTTTTATAATTATTCATCTTCATGAAACACACATAGACTCAAAGTGTGCCTTACTTTCCTTAGAGACAGCAGTAATGGAAATCTAACAGCATTTTGAAATGCTTACATTGTCATGATGGAAGCTGTTCTGGAATTAATACGGGCATCAAGGGAAAGGGACAGGATGCTACACCTGAATTTCAACCATGCTATGACTCTGAACTTTTGTGCGTATAGGTTGAACTATGCGTGATATTTAACTGTCTCCTAAATGTACAAATGATGCATTTTCCAGATAACCACACCCATATTAAAAACGGAGGCTCAGAATGGATATCTAGACACCTTAGGAAGATCAAATGATTGAAGAGGTGAACAAAGACACTAAGAAAAAGACAATTAATCTTAAAGTTCAGTATGTACTACTTGAGCAGAGAGCTCCAAAATGCTTCTGAGACCAATGAGCAAGGATACAACTGACTACTTCTGAATTTACTGAAGCAGATCTGGAACTTGACCAAATAGATGCAGAAGCCTTGCTTAAAATATTTGAAAACCACTGACTACTGATCAAATCAATCTTTCCCACCTGTCAGGTAGCATACTTCTATTAGACCTTGATGATTTACTTGAGGATACACGAAAAAAAAAAAAGGCAAAAATATGACTATTTCTAAAGTAACCACCCTGAGAGTGAAACTACCTCTCAAGTATTCTATGACCACTTATCCTGTCAGAAACGAAAACTGTTTTTAGATATCAACTTAAAGAAGACGGAAAGAGAGGAAAGAAGAGGGAGGGAGGTAGAGAGGGAGGGCAAGCACATCTCTCAGGAAAAGAAGTCATACTCTGCCAAACAGAATTTTGATGATGTGGAGAATTGTGTCCAACCATTTCAATGAAGATTAACAATTGAAGAATTAAACTTTGTTAGGAAACTGTGCATTTTTTTCTATGAGTCATACCAACAAAGTCAGCTTTACAGTTTCTTACCTGTATTAAATATAGTTTTGAGAAATGCTGAAGTGCTAAAATGCAAAAATAGTTAGCACAACATGGGAGGCTGTCGTCACCAAGAACACAGCTATTGTTGCAAAGCTACTGGGCAGCAGCAGTTATCCTATCTAATCAGAGGATATAGTTAGATATACTAATTTTAAAAAGTATCATTATAATGTGCTACTTTGAGTGGTACAAACAGCTGAAATTTCAGAGAATAATATTCGTGGTACATTTTCATCTGGTTTATATTGTAAAGGGTGAACACATGATGGGCATAAAAGTATAAGAAAGTAAAATAGTAGCACCATTCTCCTTTTCGTTTGTGCTGTACCTGTGTCTGTTATACAAACTACTAAACACTCTGTGTATTACAAGACAAAACGATGTCCAGAAGATGCCAGCTTTGGTCCCTTCAGTCAGCAACTGAGCCCAAGGGAACACTCTACAAATGGCAGCATCCATGGCACTGAATCTGAAGCCAAGGATCTGTTAAGATATGCCAGTTCTTTTGCTTACCTATGACTTAAGAACACATATTTCTTCATATGCTGAAAAAAGTGTAAGACAGAGAATAAACTAAACTACATTCCATTGCTCTGTACAGTGGCATGTTTTATAAGAGTAATGGTGTATGACACTGTAGCCTGTGATAGTGAATCTGAAGTATTTTTCTTGTGTCAGTTGAACAATGAAAGAAAAATATTGTTATGATTTTATAACTTGTGCAGTTTGTGTGTGTATAAATTGTTTACAATATGTGGGCACCCACAAACACATACAATCTGAATGTCAACTTCACAATATTTTCCAAGAATTTAAAATACTTATTGCCTCTGAATCCCTCTTTATTTGATTTAGTTCCTGCACATTTCTTTTTATGATTAGCTGTAAGAAAAATAAATCTAGGGTACTTAAGAAAACACTTCGCTGCAGCATAGTAATTGTTTCTGACATCTTCTGTCTGAAGCAGGTGGCTGATCTCAAAGAAAGCAACTGAAGAAAGAGCTTATAGGATAGACCCTCATCTAGCATAAAATGAAGACACTCCACTGACTTCAGAAAATATAGATACAGTGATTCATTAAGAGTATAGTGAAAAGAATGGTTACTTCACTTTATTTCTGGTATCAAGCTCTTGTCTATGTTTATTGAAAATAAATTCTAGTCAAAATATTACCAAATATAATCAAAATATGTACTATCATTACGTGCGCATACTAATGATTATTCCATTGTTTTGAAAATATTAGAATGCAAATCAACACCATTGGCTTAGTTAATTGATTAGACACTGTACGAAAAAGGGGAGCAATGTGTTGTCTGCAGAGCCACAGTCTAAAATGTATTTACACAAATCATCTGGTAAATGCTTAACTAATAATTATTTACACTCAGAGATACTGCAATTGTTTCCTCAATTTGTGGAAAGAAGAAGTAGATAATTACTCGGGTAATGCGTTTGCAATTACTACATTGACCCATTCTATAAAGCACTGTTGCCAGCTGCCCTCCAACTCCAGGAATTTAGTAATGGTGATGGTGTAAAAGCAAAGAAAAAAGTATTTGTTTGAACAGCTATGGTTGAATCTGCAAGACTGACAGTTAGAAGGAAATTTTGAACCTCAGTCTTGGCTCGTGAGCCAAGTCCCACCAACTCAAAGAAGGCCACCTGCAGGTGAAGATCTGGCTTTTGGCTTGTCCAGCAGCTGCGAGAAGGGGCTGCAGTGGGACAGGGGTATGTCAGCTATGGCTGGCAGTTCTTCATGGAGGAAAATGAGTTTCCTATAATTGTCATTTAAACTCTCTTAAAACACTCACCCACTTGCACAAATCCAGATTACCCTCCCAGTTATATGGAACACAGCCTGCACAGTAGTTCTTCAAGCATACAGCATTAATCCCACAGATTATAAATGGATAGGAAATTAAGAACAGATGTTTCATAGCAGTGCAGTGTTAGAGATGATGGAATTAGTGCCAAGAGTACTAATATATCCACATGATATCCAATAGTGCCAAGTCTGAGTCCTCAATTACCATACACATGACATTATGTTTCCAGCTTCAAAACCATCTCATTCAGAGCTCCGGAATTTCTTCACAGCAGTGCATTGCACTTTATGGACATACTCTAGTGTCTCTTGAGATTACTATCTGCTTCCCTCATGCCACCATCTGCACAGTGCATGGTCTGCTACATCAGAAAACATTTCAGCAAGCAAGGTTAGTTCTACCATTACGAACTCAACTAACACCAAAAAGCACATCTTGCAAATAGCAGTTAACATCTCAAAAGGTGTTTTTAGTTCACTGCAATTAAGGGCACATAAAATCTACAAAGTAATAGAACCAACAACCCTAATGTTTAAAGACTAGCAAATATACCCAAAAGAAAATAAGAATAAAAAATACATTAAACAACCTTTCCTTTTATTAAAAGTAAAATAGGATACACTACGCAGTCAGAGACTGCATAGAAAAGGAATTAAAATCTTCAACTAGCTTTAAATCAGACAGTGAGATGTCAAACCATGGCACAACATTGATGTGCTTAAGAGAAATATTATTTTTCACAGGGTGTTAAAAACAGGATTGTCAGCCTAGTAAGATTATCCTTTTTTTTTAAAAAAAAAGGAGAGAAACAGAGAGAGGGAAGGAAATACTGCTTTTCAGAAAACAGAATGTTATGTGTGCTGCTATTAAATATTGTTTATTATTGTACTTATTTCACATTTTGTGACGACTTCACCTGCAAAAAAAGAAAATGCTGTTGAAATTAAATTTTTTGAATTTTCAGCAGAAAGGGAAAGCCTTACAATCTAGAAATCAGTAAATCTTATAGCAGAACATTTTTTGCAGCAAAGCTAACACAAAAACTCAATGGAATACATCTCCCAGACATAGTATAAAATAAATTCAGCAGAGATATGAAACAAAGTAGTTTTTCAGCAGCATTACTGAACATGTATTGGACTTAGTAACAGTGCTCACATGAGAGACTCATATAATGACCTCAAACTTCATCTGTGTAATACCAAAGAATGATACTGAATATCTATATACATCTTTAATGCTCTTTGAAATATCACAGTCTTTCTGACACAAGACTGCTTCTTCTTTAGATAGTTTTTCTTTTTCTCATTAGATGGATCTCCATACCAAACCCAATGTAAATTCATTTTTACCCCTTTTAAAGTGATTAGAATAGTATTTTCCAACGAATAATGGGGAGTAGGTCATTACCTATCTATCTCCTTGGCGTTGGGATGCATAGCAGTATGGGAAGTGTCAGGTTTTAGTGAATTGTGAAGCAAGTTTATCTAAGGTTAACACTGCATTTATATTTCTAAGTATCATCTGGCATAAATGTGTAATGTAAACAGCAAAAAACATATATTTTGCTGACTGTATGTGTTTTTATTAGATCTACTTACTACTACTGGTTATTAGGATCAGGTGAAACCTACATCATCTTAAGTCTTTATGGACTGAGATTGTAGATGTTTCAAAGTGCAAACTATTGTAGTTACAGAAACCTATTATAATTCCTCATCAAAGAAAGGACAAGTAGACTATAAACTAACTGAGCAAATAAAAGAAAAGTATAAAAAGGCCAAAGTACTAATAAGAAAAGGGAGATTTTTATTACCAAGGTAAAGTCTGGAATACATTAAGTGTGGTAATGAGGTTGGAAGAATGGGTAGATGCACACATATAATACCAAATACCATTCACATTCAACTCTGCAAACAAATAACAACACAGTTGTTTCTTGGTATGAAGTAACACAGAAGATATGTTTGAAGACATAAAGGTAAAAGAGAATCTGTGAAAGGAGGTAATATTTCCATCCTTGTAATCAAAGTAAAAACAGAATAAAAATAAAACTTCCTTAAGCTAAACTGATAGGTACAAGATACACTTAGTAAAGACAAATGATGCATGCATAATAATGCTACGTAAGAAAAATACATCAGGTATAAAGCAGAGTGTAGGCATAAATAACACAAAGTAAAGAGTATTTAGAGAAAAATATATTCTTTATCAAACACCTAAAGGTCTAGGGAAAGAAAATAATGACTAGTGTACAGAAAAGCATTAAAAACTGTAGAAAATTAGTAAGGACAGTTGTGGCAAAGCAGCTAATAAAATAAAGATAACAGGATAAACCACGATATACCGAAAAAGTTCTACTTACACGGTTATGGAAAGCAAACAGAGAAAGGGAAGAAATGGGATATTCTGGTGTTGGAGACCGAGAAGGTTAATGTGACTGAAAGAAAGAGGAGTAAAAAAGGACAGAAACCAACATCCAAACAGAGGAAGGAAAATGTTAAAATTCTTCCCCTTTGTGCACTGAACAGGTAATTAGGCAATTACAGCTATACAAAGCAGTGAGAGCTCCAGGCTCAGAGGAATTACATTTTAGAGTTCTGCAGAAGGCAGGCAGAGAAATGGGAAAACTATCAGCCAACTTTAATAACACACTAAGGGCAAAGAGTACGGGAGGGCTGGAGGGCATAATGTCACGCCAGTGTTGAGGAATGGAATGAAGAGGACATGTAAAAACCTTAATATCCACAGGAGAGATCCTGGAGACATGAAGACACCTGAAAGAGCTACACTTATAAAACCACTGATGTGCAAGCTAGCCAGTGGCAGCCAAAATGGTTTCATATACCAAAGTTCATAGCTGGATTCATAAACAAAGGTAAAATAGTAAATATGAAGGCTCCATATTACATAAAAAAATATTTCTGTGCCTCAGAAGAGCTTGAATTACAGACATACTTTAGACTGTGATTTCAGTCTCTCTAGGATCCTTTTGTGTGATTGATTTTCTTGCAATATTACTTTTGAATACAAAATAAGAGAATTTGCACGTGATTTTTCACTCATTTATGTAGTTTTCACATATGTAAATTCGTCGTCGAAGAGGTTTTTATGGTAAAGCCTAGATTAGCAATCATAAAAATTAAATTCAGTTCATGGCTCAAGTATGGATCACAAACAAACCATTTGGGCCCAAGCTTAATAGTGCAGTTGTAAGTATATGTTAAGCTCATGAACATTTCTTTTTGTATATAGAAAGATTTACCACCAAAAAGAACAGAATTCTGAAAAGCATTAAAGCTTGTGAATTCATTCATTCATTTCAATGTCGAGAACATACTTGTATAAGCTTACTAAATAGGAATTAGATCAAATGTTTACTTAAAAGTAAATGTGTGCCTAACTCAGCACTTTATTGAAATAGAGTGAAATTTTCTGTGTTTAAGTTCTGTCACTATAAACAGAAATAATAATTCCATTTTTTCCTTACTATTTTTGTATGCAGCAAAAGTGCAGTGGGTAAGCTCATGGGCCAAGCACTTGGCTTTGGATTGCAAATTTCTAGAAACAGCAGTTGTACATACAAAGGACCAGCATCACGGGCCCCTCATCTGTCAGGGCCTGTAGATTCTACTACAATGTAGTCAGGAGTTTCTAAATGTTACAGATTGTGCATATAACTTTGCACAAACAGAGACGGGATGGAGGACATCAGCTTGAATACCAGGGGAAACTGGATTCAGGGCACTTAAACCAAATGATATTTCCAGAAAGTATAATTTGTTTGGAAGAAGAAAGTTCAGGACTCAGATATAAAACTGCTTGCTAGTTTGATTAAACTGCATAACAGATATTGAAGAAATGTGACAATCGCTGCTTTTGTACGCATTGCACATTTAAGCATGGGCTCTTGTGTGATTTCAAAGCTCTGTAAAACTAATGCCAATACTGTTGAGAAAATACTGAGAAGCAGAACAAATTAATTAATTTTAACAGTTTTAGTTTATGGACTGATAAATTGTTCTTGCAGTTTATTGCACAGAGTACAATGACGAGACTGGAGATGATAGGAACACAAACAGTCAACTAAAAGCATCCACAAAGCTGAACACAGACCAACAAAAAGATTTCAGGTCATTATGGGTAGTACTTTAAAAGACTGAAAGTACCTTTGTAATATTACACACCACTTTTGCTTAGTTTATATACATATATACTATAGGATACTGCTAGGCGTAAACTACAAGTCACTGGTGGACAGATCAATTTATCCAATAAATACACTTTTGCATATATGCAGCTTTTAAAAATTAACCACAGCTGATGGCATTTCTTCAAGAGTTAACTGCTTATAGTCTAGTTAAAAATAACTTGTAGCAGAACTGTCAGTGATGAAGCCATCTGGCTTTATCATAGGAGTTTTTACAAGCCTGTGCAATAATCAGGAATGTAGATACATAATTTGGAAAAAATCATTCTTTCCTTTCGTAGCTTCAACAGTGAAAAGATACCTCCTGAGTTTCAGAAGAAAGAAAACGATGAAGGCTCTTTAAGAATCTCCTTCCTCTTCTTACTAACTCTTCAGAAGATCTTAGCCTTTACACTGCCCTTAACAAACCCAAGGGTGGCACATCATCCCTTTTCCCTATGTGGCATGCTTTGTGCAAGCAGCTGTGGCTGTCTGCTCCTCTTCCACTGGAGCTTAACAGCATTTGTTTGCATACCTTGTTATGCACCGGGTTCGACTCACTTTTTAGGATAAGAAGAGGGTTTTTTTCACCTCCCACTTAGAACAGCCTAATAGAACAGGTAGATTTCCGCCTCCTGTTAGAAACTTATAAATCTATGAGGATGTAAGAGATTCAGGTCACCAGAATTTATGAGATTCCTGGTGCTCGCAATTTTCCCTTTTCCTCAACCTTCATAAGGTAAGGGCACTGGAGATACACCTATACATACGTATAAGTCTCTTTTGCAGTCTCTTTTCAGGTTTAGGCACAGCCACTGTTCAGCTAAGTCCACCCATGAAGGTTATCCACACAACCATGAGAGCTAAAGGCTTTTTTTATGAATGAAAATTCTAATTTTGAAACAGAAATGACATTTGAAAATTGCATACTGCTCTGATATGCACATAAATGTTTAAGCTCTGGACATGTATCAGAGTATACTTGAACTGTAGGAAGTTTCTGACTTTGAGCAAATTTATGAGAAAAGGAAAATATTATAGTTACAGAGACAACAATAAGAGTCAAGTTCTTCCTCCCCTGAGGGAAGCAATACAAATAAAAGACTTGTCACTTGCAAGTAAAGAATCTGTGCACAGATACTAGACAGAATGATATATACCAATAAAAATAAAATAAGTGTAATGGCCAAGATGTGAAACCTTGAGAGAAAATCTTAGTAAAGATACAGAAGGTTTAAACCAGGCATCTAAATGTCTCCTTAATAAAAGGAGACATTTAGAAAAGAGTGGACAAACTACAGTTCACCACAGCAAATCACACAGCTTTCTCTATGCTACCTTTTTGGTGTGGATACGTGTATGCACTCATATGCTGTTAGTACTTGCATGACTTGTCACTTTAGTCCTACATCACTTACTGACTTACACGTCCTACTGCAAATGAGAGACTGGATATCACCGCTTGAAAATATAAATTGCTCTTAATAACACTTGATGCACTTGGGATGTGACTGATCTTCGATCTGCTTTCTTCCCTAAATTATGCCATATTTAGTTGCACAAAAAACCTTTTCACTGATAAACCAAGAAGCAGGCACTTATTAAAACTTTTATACTAATGTCTCTTATGGCAAATTGAAACTAATTTTACTCCTTGGGAAGAACGAGTTTCTTAGGGAAACAAGGCTTGTGTGAAGATATTACCTGCATATATATGTGTGCATGTCTGTCTTTGTGTTACACTGCAGTAACTTTTTAGTCCACTGACTGATTTCAAGCAAGCATGAGAAAGGGAGAGGGCTATATGATCACTGAGTTACATACAACAAAGTCTATATAAATTTGTCAAAAATAAGAGGCTTGTGTGGAAAAAGTCTGTAGTATTCCTTACCAAGTATCTTTTTCACCACTAGCTTTCTTTCACAAGAAAATCTCCAGGCAGGGGTAGGACACAGCTACAAGACACAAACCCACATGAAACCCCGGTCCGTTAGTTCCAGCCCTCCTACACTGCCACTTGTCACTCAAACTCCCATGTTTCTTGACACTGGATGTTAGAAACAGTGTATGAGTGAAAGGAGATTTAAAAAGAAAAATAATCTCATTTTAAAAGTACTTTTATGCTTTCATTTGGAGTTAAATGCCTTACCACATTGGACTAGAGCTTAAAACTTTTCTTCTGAATTGTTTCACAAGACACCATGTTAATTTATAGCACTACATTTTTATATCTGTCTGTCTGTCAGTTTATCTAGCTGTCATTGATATTTGTATGCCTACATGAAATCCTGTGATACTTGGGTTTCCATTACCAAGTCTACCACCATAATAGCCAGCCGTTACCAGCAATCTCAACGGAGAGTCTGGAAAGTCAGAACTATGTCAAAAAGTGAGAACTATGCTACTGACCCCACAACGGGCTTTCAGAGGGCAACATTTTACATTGAGATATCAGGCAAAAGTACAGCGGTCTGTTCTGTAGAGAAAACTTCCACCAATTCCACAGTTTTCATGGAAACAATACAATGTGTATATGGCTTTGTATACTCATAATGCCAAGAGTGTGGATTTTCAGCTTGTTTCCTGTAAATCTTTGCTTTTCTCTAAGCATGCTAGATTAATACTGAAGATGATAGATTCACAGAATCACAGAATCAATCAGGTTGGAAGAGACCTCTGGGATCATCGAGTCCAACCATTGCCCTGACACCACCACGTCAACTAGACCATGGCACTAAGTGCCATGTCCAGTCTTTTCTTAAACACATCCAGAGATGGTGACTCCACCACCTCCCTGGGCAGCCCATTCCAATGTCTAATAAACCTTTCTGAGAAGAAATTCTTCCTAATGTCCAACCTAAACCTCCCCTGGCGAAGCTTGAGGCTATATCCTCTTCTCCCAGGCAACTAGTGATAGGACAAGAGGCCAACTCCCACTTCACTACAACCTCCCTTGAGGTAGTTGTAGACTGCAATAAGGTCACCTCGGAGCCTCCTCTTCTCCAGGCTAAACAACCCCAGCTCCCTCAGCCGTTCCTCATAGGTCAGACCCTCCAGACCCTTCACCAGCTTGGTCGCCCTCCTCTGGACTCGCTCCAACACCTCAACATCTTTCTTCAAGTGCGGGGCCCAGAACTGGACACAGTACTTAAGGTGCGGCCTCACCAGTGCCGAGTACAGAGGGACAATCACTTCCCTAGACCGGCTGGCTACACTATTCCTAATAGAGGCCAGGATGCCATTGGCCTTCTTGGCCACCTGGGCACACTGCTGGCTCATGTTTAGCCGGCTGTCAATCAGCACCGCCAAGTCTCTTTCCGCTGAGCCGCTCTCTAACCACTCTTCCCCCAGCCTGTAGCGCTGCATGGGGTTGTTGTGGCCGAAGTGTAAGACCCGGCACTTGTTCCTGTTGAACCTCATGCCGTTGGTCTCGGCCCATCTATCTAACCTGTCCAGATCCCTCTGTAGGGCCTTCCTACCCTCCAGCAGATCGACACTCCCACACAGCTTGCTGTCATCTGCAAATTTACTGAGGGTGCATTCAATCCCTACGTCTAGATCATCCATAAAGATATTGAACAGCACCAGCCCCAGAATTGAGCCCTAGGGAACACTGCTAGTGACTGGCCGCCACTTGGACTTTGCCCCATTCACCACCACTCTCTGGGCTCGGCCATCCAGACAGTTTTTAACCCATTGAAGAGTCCGCCCATCCAAGCCCCAGGCAGCTAGTTTGTCTAGGAGGATGCTGTGGGAGACAGTGTCAAATGCCTTACTGCAGTCTAGATAGACTACATCCACAGCCCTGCCCTCATCTACTAAGCGGGTCACTTGGTCATAGAAGGAGATCAAGTTGGTCAAGCAGGACCTGCCTTTCATGAATCCATGTTGGCTGGCCCCGATGCCCCGATTGTCCTGCATGTGCCGTGTAATGGCACTCAGGATGATCTGTTCCATCACCTTGCCTGGCACCGAGGTCAGGCTGACAGGCCTATAGTTCCCTGGATCACCCTTCCGGCCCTTCTTGTGGATGGGTGTTACATTTGCTAATTTCCAGTCAGCTGGAACTTCTCCAGTTAACCAGGACTGCTGGTAGATAATCGAGAGTGGTTTGGCAAGTGCATTTGCCAGTTCCTTCATTACTCTGGGGTGAATCCCATCCGGGCCCATAGACTTGTGGTTGTCCAATTGGCACAGCAGGTCACTAACTGTCTCCTCCTGCATTACGGGGGGTTCACACAGCCCCCGTCCCTAACTTCAGGCTCTGGGGGCCGAGTCTCCTGAGGACAACTGGTCTTGACATTAAAGACTGAGGCAAAGAAGGCATTGAGCACCTCTGCCTTTTCCTCATCCCCTGACACTACACTACCCTCCTCATTCAGCAAGTGGTGGAGGCTCTCCTTGACTCTCCTTTTGCTGTTAATGTATTTGTAGAAGCTTTTTTTTGTTATCTTTGACCGTAGCAGACAAATTAAGCTTTAACTGAGCTTTGGCCCTTCTAATCTTCTCCCTACATGACCTGGCAACGTCCCTATAGACCTCCCAAGTTACCCGACCCTTCTTCCAGAGCAAGTAGGCTCTCTTTTTTTTCTTAAGTTCTAGCCTAAGTTCCCTGTTTAACCAGGCTAGTCTTTTTCCCCGACGGCTTGTCTTCCTACACACCGGGACAACCTGTTCCTGAATATTTAGCAATTCCCTTTTGATGCATGTCCAGCCTTCCTGGACTCCTTTGCCCTTCAGGACCGATTGCCAAGGGACTCGGTCCACCAACCTCTTAAACAGGCTAAAGTCTGCCAGCCGGAAATCTAAGGCAGAAGTTCTACTCTTGCCCCTCCTTACTTCCCCCACTATCAAAAACTCTAACATTTCGTGGTCGCTACTCCCAAGACGGCCACTGACCCTCACATCTCCTACTAGTCCTTCTCTGTTCACAAATAACAGGTCAAGCAGGGCCCCTCCTCTAGTGGGCTCATTTACCGCTTGCATGAGGAAGTTGTCCTCCACACATTCGAGGAACCTCCTAGATTGCTTCCTCTCTGCCATGTTGTATTTCCAGCAGACATCCGGCAAGTTGAAGTCACCCACGAGCACAAGGGCCGGCGACCGGGCGGCTTCTGACAGCCGCTTGTAAAACACCTCGTCCGCCTGCTCATCCTGGTTGGGTGGTCTATAACAGACTCCCACCATAATGTCCACCCTGACGACATTCCCCCTGATCCTTTACCCAACCTTATCATCCTCACCATCTTCCTCAATTTCAACACAGGCCAAGCACTCCCTAACATACAGCGTTACCCCACCGCCTCTCCTGCTTCGCCTGTCCCTCTTAAAGAGCTTATAGCTATTCATAGTTGCACTCCAGTCATGAGAGTCATCCCACCACGTTTCTGTGATGGCAGACACATCATAACCTTCCTGCTGTACAGTGGCTTCTAGCTCTTCCTGTTTGTTGCCCATACTGCGTGCATTGGTGTAAATGCACTTCAGTTGTGCATCGGTCTTGCCCCCGACATAGGCCTGTCTCCCCTAGGTTCATTTGTGGTTGCCCTAGTCTTATCCCCCTCCCCCATCAAACCTAGTTTAAAGACCTCTTGATCAGCCCTGCCATCTTCTAGGCCATAACCCTTTTCCCCTTCTGACTCAGCTGTTCCCCATCTGGCATAAGCAGGCCTGGTGCCATGAAAGCCGCCTCGTGGTCAAAGAACCCAAAATCCCACCTACGGCACCAGTCTCTTAGCCATGTATTAATCTGTTGTATTTTCATAGTCCTTTCCCTATTTTCACCTAACACCAAAGGAACTGAAGAGAATATAACCTGTGCACCTACCCACTTCACCAAATGCCCCAGGGCCCTGAAGTCCCTCCTGATTGCCCTGGGACTTCTCTCTTCAATCTCATCCCTACCCACCTGGAATACTAATAGTGGGTAGTAGTCAGAGGGCCTCACCAGTTCAGGAAGCCTCCTGGCAACATTCCTTACCCGAGCCCCAGGGAGGCAGCAGACTTCCCTGTGAGTTGGGTCTGGCCTGCATATGGGGCCCTCCGTTCCCCTTAGCAGGGAGTCACCTATAACAATTACTTTTCTTTTCTCCTTTTTGGAGCTAGTTGCAACCCTCCTAGTTGGTTGCTTCTGTTTACATAGCCCCTTAGAAGGTCCTTCACCTGGATTCGTGTCTTCCTGACGCTCAGGAAGACGCTCAGGCTCCAGCACCTCATACCTGTTCTTCAGGGGGACTCTGGGAGGGGAGGAAGATTGGGATGGGATTCGCCTGCCACCCCGAGCAGGGACCTGCCTCCATTCCCCCCCATCTCCTAGGTCTCCTCCTGCTCCTTGTGGAGGAGGAAGAGGATCCTCCACTACCCGGGGAGCATTAGGCCTGTCCATTTCCCCCAGGGCAGGCAGGGAACATCACTGCCTGCCAACCTCTTCCTGGGATGCTCTTGTACTCCTTAACCTTTCCACCTCCTCCTTGAGTTGTGCCACTGAGGAGATCAGGTCATCGACCTGTTCACACCTCACACAGGCGACATCTCCGTTACCCTCAAGTGTCAGGGCCAGGCTTTGGCACTTCCTGCAGCCTGCCACCTGCACCTCCGCATGCTTCCGTGGCAGGTCCTTTTGGGTTGCCATGTCCTTTCTGGCACCCACAGAGGACTTAGGGCCCCGCCGAGTGGAAACCATTTAGCTATCCCACGCACTAGAGTACAGTGTAGATCTGCCCATTGCAGAACATAACACTAGTACCAGTGCTGTGCCTAAACATATTAGACTTTAATGTGGCATTACACTTTAAAATTTTTATGTGGATATATCAAATTCGTTCTGCTACTCAAAGATTGTTCTATGCGCACATACTGTTATTCTCAAAATCTCGCAATGAGTAAAAAGGAAACATACCTTAAATGTAATGCTAAGAATTGATCATTAAATTTATAGAAATCTTAACTGTCTAATAAAAGAATAATTAGTTCAGATCAAATTACAGAAAAAAATAACCATTACAGAAAAAGTCTTAGTAATCAATTAAATTGTAAATTTAATTGTAAATTAATTAAAATTGTTATACACTGACTCTCTGATGATATGCCCACCCTTCTGGGAGGAGTATGATGTTTGTGGTTTCCTCCTTCTCATTCCAGAATCCACCTGTTTTTTTTTAACATCTACTGACATAATCTACTTCTGTTCTTTCTTCTCTGACTCTACTTCCAAAGTTACTGTATATCATGCATTTTATATTTGTTAGATGCTTGTGAGTTTTTACCAAAAAACAGTTCTCCTCAGCTCCCAGATCCACATTTCTTTAACTATCTCCTGGTGAGTTGTTTATAGATCCCTCACATTAACCTGTGTCCACCTTACTCTCTTACCGTCTCATTCCTGTATACTGCACCCTACAGTGCACACCATGTCCCCACTTTTGGGGCTTCTGCTGCTATCCCATTCCCCTGTTCCTCTACACTCTGTCATTAGGAAGAAGCCATAAATAATTAATTCTCCAGAACATAAGTAGTCATGACTGCTACCAATATAATTATTCCAAAAAATAAACAAAAATAAAACAAACCAGGCATAGACACTGGGACATTAGAAAATTTGCTGTTCCAGTTAAACTAAAAAAAAACCCCAAACTCCAAGCAGGGAAAGGAAAGTTTAGACAAACTAAGTCTAACAAACCTCATCTGTGAAACCTTGTAAAGTCAGTACAAAGACTGAGACCTATTACTAGCAATAACAAAATTGTGCGTACACGGTACAGTACCCTGTTCAGTAAAATCCCAAGAGAAAGCACAAACTTCTTGAAAACTTGACAGAGCCTTTCAAAATATGTTGAGTATGATCCACAGTGATGGACAGAGCTAAAACATTTTATCTTGTTATCCATCATCACTTGATGGAGATTGATCAGAGAAGGCTGCGCAGTTTCTTGGGTTTGGTACCCTCCGCTTACCTAATTCCCTCTCTTTGTGCCCTCTCACCAGCTGTTTGCATAGCACATGCTAATTTAAAAACAAACAACTGAAAGGAACACGCTTCAAACCCTTTTTATCCAGTCTTTTTAATATGCCCTACTTGGAAGCCTATCAATAATATTTTTTTTAGAAACACTTTTTAGTACCAAAAATAGGATCTTAAAAAGTCAAGTTAACTGAAAGGCGCAGCTGTTTACATTGGTGCCCAAGGGTTCCATACCACTTCAGTATTATGTTATTATTGCCTACAATCTACTTCAGACACTTATATACTACTGAGGATTTCCCTGATGGATATAACAGTCAACATCATGGTTTGATAATAAAACCAAGTGCAGTTACATTTCTGATGTACCACTCTGAAATATGTAGCACTGTTATTTCATTTTGTTACAATAGTTCTGAATCATCATGCCTAATATAAAAGGAGATCAAATTAACAGAGATTGTAGTTGACATCATCATTTCACATGGGTTCTGACTGTCGGTAAAGGTGATGATAGAATCTATGATACGTTACTTTGAATTATAATCAGTTCTTTTTCAAGTTTTCCCTCATTACATGTTTTATTTAACCACACAAATATAAATGTCAGCTTTCAGTGAGGAAGCTTATGGAAAGGTCATTAGCTTATTAGACTATTACAGTAAGTAAGTAACGTAAGCCTTCAGGAAATGAATAAACCTCCCATGTATCTAAGCAAGAAAACTTCACCTTGAGCAAATTGCTTTGTACGTGAAACTTTCTCTAAGTAAAACCTCAGGTTGCCAAAGCGGATACAACCACAGAAGAAATATGCTTTCTTAAGTTCGAAAGTACTTCAGATATATTACTTTGCTATTACTTTAAATGTGACTTGAAATATTTTATTTAAAATGCTATCTAGAATTAAATGTTATAAAGTAAAGTCACGGTATCTAAGAGACTGATTGAAAGAAAACTGAAGCTTCCTTAAGGGAGTACATGGCCATTTAATTTAATTATGTTATTCCAACTGGTGATAATATCCAAAGGGAAGCTATTTCTAAATTTACTTTTATTAAAATTTAATTCAAGCACAGATAGCCAAATTTATATTTACTAAAATGTATTTTAGCTTCAGTGCCACTGTCAGACTCATCACCCATCACTTCAGAGATCGAATGGGGAGAAAGTCCTGTTACTCAAAAATACCAGAAAATAGACAAATACGAAATACTGAGACTGTAAAAAAGGAAAGCATTTAACACAGATCAAAGTGAATTGGCAATTATGAAAGTGATACTTTTTTTCTACTTTCCTTAATATTTAGACATTTCTGTGAACTCTTAGAAGAGGAAGAAACTCCCAGGGGGAATCTTCCGATGTGTCTTTTCTTTTCTAACCATTTCCAGTGCCATATTCAGTTAGCAATGGCAATTCCCTATCATTTATCCCCATTTCAGTCCTAGTTGTGCACAACTGGTACCAAGCAGTGATTTTCTAAGAGACATGAATACATACATTTGAAGGGAGAAGAACCCTTCTGAGGGCTGTTGGTACATATTGTAGGGCAAGAAGAGATTTTTATATATAGTATTGCATTGCTTTTCCATTGCTGCTCCTGAGCTTGACCCTGTACTATAATCATCGTTAGTTACAAACCCTAACCACTTGAGAATAGATACTCAGTTTGGCAAGCCATTAAAAATAAAAGTGAACAAGGCTGTTAGGAATTGTTGGCAGCAAAACTATCCAAAGACCTTACACCTTAACTACATCGGGCCTAATTGGGAAATGCCCACTTTGCACAGCTGCAGCAAAGACTTATTTCCTGCTCTTCTAGAAAGTAAATAGCTGTTTTTCTCCTACCTTCAAAGTGACATCTCCCATGCTACAGAGCAATTCAAAGACAAGAGATATTTTTAGCTCTCCTTGTAGCTCTTAATACAGTTATGGCCATTACACAGCACATTAGTTTTTCACAGGGATGTTCTTAGCAATAAAGTAGGCTTGGGGCCTATCACACTCTTCCAGCACATCCCTTTTTTTTCATACTTCAGATAATTGTGATCTTGTACTGACTTTTTAGTGCATTTTCTCTGATTTTTATTCCACTGCTTTTTTTGACTCTTCTCCCAAATATTCTTCCAAACATTTTCTATCACTTAATTATTATACAAATGTTTTGAAGTTGAGGTTCAATATTTTGAAGTTAAGGGTCATTTTTACCACAAGAGTGATATTGGAAAACTGATGCCTATGGCATTCAAAAATCCTTATAAAACAAGTAACCTACTGGCACATTCGACAGTTGGAAACTGGAATAAACCTGTGCTCTGACTTCTTAGAGTTGGAGGCCATTCAACCCATCTAGTTAAATCAGCATTCAGTCTGAGTCTTGTTTGGGTGAGATATCTTTTCAGGAAAGACATGGCATCTTGTTCTGCTGGCACACCAAAATATATAATCCATCAATCTTGTTCCAGGGGTGAACTGTTATCACTATTAAAAATGTTTTTCTAATTTTTCCTTGTATTCTTTCAGCCTTGTTTTTGCTATGTGTTTCTTTGCTTTCTCTTGCAGCTTCTGAATCTCTTTTCTCCCCCTACAAAAAAGTTCTTGCAGCTTCTCTTTTCATATTCATTATGCTCTTTAAGGCATCTTTTGTAGCTCTTGATTTATTATTTAGCTTTTTGTGTATTTTTTTCAATTTTTCAACATTCTTTTAAAAGTGACAACATAACAGGATAGGGTATTCTTCAATCCCATATATAATTGTAAAACTCCTCTGGTTTCTATTCCCTTCTATGTTTTTGAGTCATGACACCACACAGGGAGCTCATATTAAAATGCTTGTATATTATCCTGCCAAAATCCTCTTAGAGTTGCTATTTAGTATTCCATCATTCCACAGATAGGGGCTTCCTTTCTTTTTTTTTTTTCCTATGGATAGAGTTTTGCATTTGGATGCAACCAGCTCAATACTGATCCTGCTCTTGGCAGTACAGCCAAGTAGCTTTTTGCCTTCAAATTTAAAAAAAATTACTTAATATTTTCCTCCAGATTATCCCTGAAGATATTTTGTATCATTAAACCCCACTATAAACTCACCAATGCAACGCTGACTCTTCACTGACTTCACTGTGCCAGGTTATGTCAGCACTGTCTCAATCTCCTTCAAGTTTTTCATTTAATTTATATAAGCTAATTCTTAAACAGTTGTTCAGCAGTGTCAAACGTGCAACAGAAACCTCAATCTACGACTAATTTTATGGACGAAACACACAAATCTGTAAAATACAGAATCAGATGTGTTTGATAGGTCCTGATTTCCATAAAATTATATCCCTTCTTACTGGCTATATAAGCATTCTTTCATTCTTACATTTAAAAATCAAATCCTGTATCACTTTTTGCTTATGTTGCCTGTTAATACTATCAATCAGACTAGACAGCCCAGTTTTCTACTTGCGTTCTTTGAACAGTAGCACAGTATTCTCATTCTTTTGGCACCCTACACTATAGCCAGTATTCAATTTATATTATTAATTATCACCAGTAGGCCACAGATGTACCTGCCATAATATTTTAGGACTCTTGACTGGGAGTTATTGGGACCTGTCGATTTTAAAAGGTTGGTCTGTAGTTCGTTTTATTCTTTCCAGTTACTAATGGACCAGAAAGTACTTTATACGAGTGTATTATCCCCATTCTTCCAAGTAAAGAAAGGAATATTTATTCAGCGCTTCTACATTTTCTACATCACTGCTAACAGTTTTACCATCTCCACCTATTACATTGCTCATATCAAGCCTAAGATTCATTTTGTATCTAATATACTATAAAAACTGATTCATATTATCCTTAGCAATACCAGCTATGGATTTTTCCCTGATATGTTTAGGTTTTTTTCCTTATGAATCTTCCCATTTATAACAGTTGTTACCTTATTTCATCTTACCTTAAAACCCTCTAAAGTTTTCTTTATTTCTGATTGCTCTCATTATTGGTCCCTGAAACAAGCATAGGCATTTAACAAAAGCTGTCCTCCTTTTCACTGTAGTGGTACAGATGTCAGATATATAAACTTGTCTTAAAGACTTTCCTATTTTTATTCCCATTCCCTCTGTGTCCTTTTTTGCCAGTCATAGTCATTCACATTCTTCTGATTTTGGATCAATTTATTATTTAGGCTTATATATAAAATATATGTGTGTATATACATATGTATATCAATTTGCACTTTCCCTTGCTTGTTTGCACTGTAAGAAATCAGGTTATAAAAATTAGTCTCTAGGCAATCACTAAAATTCAGGTGATTTATTTACCTCCAGATTTATCTCATGTTGAGTGCAATACCTTCTGCATATCGAAGTATTTAATTATGCTCACAATAGTGAATCAAGGCAGAACTGTTGCATATGAAGGGTGCAGGTTTAAATGTGCACATAGACTTGTGAGTCTAACACTTTTGCTCCTTAGATGTTTTGATTTAAGCTGTGTTTTTCTTGTTAAAGCTTTACAGGGGTTGTTTCATTAGTGATAGTCTTTATCTTTCTTTTTTTTCCTGTATTGCCAGTACTCACTTAGCTTTATAATTTGCATTCTAGATGCTTAGCTATTATGTGATAAAGGTTTTTAAATGATTGCTACAGCCTTGTTGATAATGGAATTTAGATAACCTGGCATATGGAGAGAATTTTATTTAATGTAAACTCTGTTTCAATTATTTATACATATTCATTCATTTGCTCTCAGTCCGTGTTGTTGAAATATTATTACCACCATTTCAAGTTCATCTCCCCCTAAACAATTATTTCTGACAGAGATGGCTGTGAAACAAAATCATACAGTCCAAATCATAGATTATAGATTTTCAAAATCCAGTTCCTATGCTGTAGTGCAAAACTTGGTTTACAACACACAAAAAATTGAATAAAGCCTTTTTCATAAAAATAATGTTTCAAGAAAGAGTGAGCTAGAGCCTTCCTCTCCTGTGCAAGCAAGGGGTTAAGGAATAGTGCTCCCAAATTGTGACTTGAGTGCAGAAGAGTGTGGGCTACTCCAGCGCCAGTGGTGTCTTTCCCTGGATCAGCCACAATAGCCTGATTCATGGTGCTGTGCAAATGCTGCCATTGAGCATTATTTCATGGTCAAAGGGACTTGGATGCCCTTGGTAGGGATTTCCCTATAAAGGCTTCCTCCCCAGGGAAATGTGACAGCCCTCCAACCACAATGTGACAGCCAGAAAGACTCTTGCAGGTCTCAAGTCTTTGCTACAGCAAAACCATACTGATTGACAGGCACAATTTTTCTTTCCTGATGCAACTTTGATAGCTGAATAGACTAATAATTGTAGATATTTCCACGGGAAAGGTCAATTTTGATAAATGGCTCCTTGAAATATGCTGAACATCTGCCTTGTCATCTTGCATCTTTATTATAAATTATCTTATAGTAAAAAACATAATCTGACTGCAGTCAATGCAAATCTGCCTTTGGAAAATACTTAACTTATTCATCCAGTCTGCCAAGTTTTTATCTGTATTAATTCTGTATTATTTGTTTTCACCACCTGAGAATCTGGCTTGCCATTTTTAATAGCAGAGACATGGGCAACCAATTAGAGCTCTATTTGAAGAAAAATGGGAATGAGTAGCCTTTCAAAGCTTGTGTATGTTCCCCAAAGTACTCATCTAAACATGGGACAAGTACTTCTGTATTTGTTCTCTCAATAGCTCAGCCATAAACCCATTACGTCATCCTGGAAAATCCCACAGAAAACAGATTAACAGAGAAGCTTAGAATCACTGCTAGTATTTTTAAATCTTGCTGTATATGGGGAATCTGTGTGAAAAAAAAAGAAAGGTCAAAAGCCAGGGAGCACCCTACAGTAAGCAATATGGATTGCCAAAGATGAACTTCTGCTTGGCCCAGGCTGTAGAAGGAGAAAGACAGGAATACATAAGCTCTCCTCCTGGAGCTATGTATCCAATCTCTTTCTCAAAGATGTCAACCAGACATGATTTTATTCAGTTGCCTAGCAGTCAGGCTTACTGCTCTGTATAGCTTAGGAATAAAGGAAGAACAACACAATAGTTCTAGTCTGTTGCTCTTTGTATCTTACATCATATATTAATTTCAGCCAGAGCTAGAAATGCTAAGCCATAACTTCATTTACTTGTTTGTTTGCTGTGTCTGTCTCATGTTTTGGCTCAGTGAATGTTCAATCATTTTTACAAGGAATGTGTCCCCAAAAGAAAAATCAAGAGATTTCCCTATACTAAAATATGGTTTTCTGGTGAGTTCGCTGTGTTGAGTTTCTTTAAACACATGATGGAAGCAAAGTCAAGTCTCTTCCATCTTCAACCAGAACCCTATTTGCTCTAATTGGTATAGTACAGGATGGGGAAGAAGGATGCTTCTTGATCAAAAGGCAGGGAGAAGAAAAATCGCTTCCTTTACTTGCACTTTTTCATGGCCCACTGCAGTAAACATGCTCCAAGTGTGCCTGCATGACTGAAACTCAAACACAAAATGGACACAAGAAATGTCTACACTGATTCACAATAGGATTTAGGCTTGAACTCAAAGCTGACAAAATGTATGTGCTTGCAGATGTGCCCAGAAGCGTATATTTACGTGCCCCACAGGACCCTTGAAAGAAATCAAAGCACCAGGAAACTTTAGGTGTCAAGGGTCTTAATATTGAATGTAGATTCCTAGAATGATACATAGGTGCTGTAGAAAAGAAGGTGTTGTTTTACAAAGCTTTTCTTCTGAAACAGAACTTCATGTCAAACTAACAAAATTAAGATGACTTCTGATAGTCCTGATAAGACCAATACTCAGAGATGATATGTTCTTCAATCTATAAATAAATTTTTTCCTCTAGAAACAATGAAGCAACATCATATTTCTTTCATTTGTTTCTAACAAGCTCCCCTGTCCTGTTCTGGACTTGCCAGTCTTAACCAGATACTTTTAAAGCACTTCAGACCAAGGGCATAGTAGATGATGGAACAGTACTTTGGCCTCCTTATAACTATTTCTGGAAGCATGAAGAACCCAAGACTGAAGAAAGCAAATTCAGAAAATAAATACTATGCTACAAATCCTTAAATGAATCTGTCATAAACCACATGTAAGGTTCATTGGCACTATATGAAATGCATAATAGGAAGGATTTTCTTTTCCAAGATCTATCTGGATTCCTGTCTACCTCCTCATACTCTATTAAGTCCTTAAAGGTAGTATTCTCATTGCCTTACAAACCAAAAACAGGACTATCTATTTGAAATCCATAGAAAAGAACCCTTCCTCCCCTTTATTTTGGACTTGATTATAGTATTAATAATATGAGTTCAGGATTAAAGAACATAGATCTCCCAGCTAGATTCCCCATAGATTTCAGCTACAACCTGTTTTTTTATTTTGAAATAAACCATCACCTTCACATTACTTCTTTTAAAAAAGTGTTTGTCTGTGTAATTGATATCATGTACTGCTGTAAAAACTCAAGAATTTAATAAATCCATTTGCTTTCCCCTTTGTTAATTCATTGCTTTTATCTCAACTTCAAAATAAAAAAGAATATTTTTTATTCTCGCTCATTCGGAGAGCTTTAAACAAGATTCGAAGGGGGATGGGGTAGTAGCTGGGCTTGCACCACTGGGGCAATGCTCTAGTGCTGAGGTAGACCAGGAGGCCTCCCATCCCCCTGGGGTGAAATCGGTGTGTTCTGCTTGCTCCCTGAAATGCCTGTACACCAATGCGCGCAGCATGGGGAATAAACAGGAGGAGTTGGAAATCCGTGTTCGGTCGGGGGGCTATGATCTAGTGGCAGTTACAGAGACTTGGTGGGACGCCTCGCATGACTGGAATGTGGTCATGGATGGCTATGTCCTGTTCAGGAAAGACAGGCCGCTAAGGAGAGGTGGTGGAGTTGCTCTTTATGTGAGTGAGCAGCTAGAATGTATTGAGTTCTGTCCAGTGGCGGATCAGGAGCGAGTTGAGAGTTTGTGGGTGTGAATTAAGGGGCAGGCTGGCAGGGGTGATACTGTTGTGGGTGTCTATTACAGGCCACTGGATCAGGATGAGGAGGGTGATGAGGCCTTCTACAGGCAGCTGAGAGCAGTCTCTCAATTACAGGGCCTGGTTGTCATGGGGGATTTCAACTACCCTGATATTTGCTGGGAGGCCTACTCAGCCACCCATCCTCAGTCCAGGAGGTTCCTCCAGTGCGTTGATGATTGATAACTTTCTGATGCAAATGGTGGATGAGCCAACTAGGAGAGGAGCGCTGCTGGATCTTATCCTCACTAACAAGGAGGGTCTGGTTGAAGAGGTGAAGGTTGAGGGCAGCCTTGGTTGTAGTGACCATGAGATGGTAGAGTTCAGGATCTCATGTGGCAGGAACAGAATAGCTAGCAGAATCACAACCCTGAACTTCAGGAGGGTCAACTTTGGCCTTTTCAAGCAATTGCTAGGGGAAATCCCGTGGGACAGGGTACTAGAAGGTAAGGGGGCCCAAGATAGTTGGTTAGCATTCAAGGACTGCTTCTTCCGAGCTCAAGATCAGAGCATCCCAACAAGTAGGAAGTCAAGGAAGGGTACCAGGAGACCTGCATGGTTGAACAGGGAACTGCTGGGCAAACTCAAGTGGAAGAAGAGGATGTACAGATCGTGGAAGGAGGGGCTGGCCACTTGGGAGGAATATAAGTCTGTTGTCAGAGGATGTAGGGAGGCAACTAGGAAAGCTAAGGCCTCCTTGGAATTAAACCTTGCAAGAGAGGTCAAGGACAACAGAAAGGGCTTCTTCAAATACATTGCAGGTAAAACCAACACTAGAGGCAATGTAGGCCCACTGATGAATGAGGTGGGGGTCCTGGAGACAGAGGATAAAAAGAAGGCGGAGTTACTGAATGCCTTCTTTGCCTCTGTCTATACTGTTGGAGGCTGTCCTGAGGAGCCCCGGACCCCTGAGGCCCCAGAAGAAGTCAGGATAGAGGAGGAATCTGTCTTGGTAGATGAGGGCTGGGTCAGGGACCAATTAAGCAATCTGGACATCCATAAATCCATGGGCCCTGATGGGATGCACCCGCGGGTGCTGAGGGAGCTGGTGGAAGTCATTGCTAGGCCACTCTCCATCATCTTTGCTAAGTCATGGGCAACAGGAGAGGTGCCTGAGGACTGGAGGAAAGCGAATGTCACTCCAGTCTTCAAAAAGAGCAAGAAGGAGGACCCGGGTAACTATAGACCAGTCAGCCTCACCTCCATCCCCGGAAAGGTGATGGAACAACTTGTTCTTGGTGCTGTCTCTAGGCACATCAAGGATAGGGGGATCATTAGGGGCACTCAGCATGGCTTCACCAACGGGAAGTCTTGCTCAACCAGCTTGATAGCCTTTTATGAGGATGTTACCCGGTGGATAGATGATGGTAAAGCTGTGGATGTGGTCTATCTCGATTTCAGTAAGGTGTTTGACATGGTCTCCCACAGCATCCTCGCAGCTAAACTGGGGAAGTGTGGTCTGGATGATCGGGTAGTGAGGTGGATTGTGAACTGGCTGAAGGGAAGAAGCCAGAGAGTGGTGGTCAATGGGACAGAGTCCAGTTGGAGGCCTGTGTCTAGCGGAGTCCCGCAAGGGTCGGTTCTGGGACCAGTTCTATTCAATATATTCATTAATGACTTGGATGAGGGAATAGAGTGCACTGTCAGCAAGTTCGCTGATGACACAAAACTGGGAGGAGTGGCTGACACACCGGAAGGCTGCGCAGCCATTCAGAGGGACCTGGACAGGCTGGAGAGTTGGGCGGGGAGGAATTTAATGAAATATAACAAGGACAAGTGTAGAGTCCTGCATCTGGGCAAGAACAACCCCATGTACCAGTACAAGTTGGGGGCAGACCTGTTGGAGAGCAGCGTAGGGGAAAGGGACCTGGGGGTCCTAGTGGACAACAGGATGACCATGAGCCAGCAGTGTGCCCTTGTGGCCAAGAAGGCCAATGGCATCCTGGGGTGTATTAGAAGGGGTGTGGTTAGCAGGTCAAGAGAGGTTCTCCTCCCCCTCTACTCTGCCCTGGTGAGGCTGCATCTGGAGTATTGTGTCCAGTTCTGGGCCCCTCAGTTCAAGAAGGACAGGGAACTGCTAGAGAGAGTCCAGCGCAGAGCCACGAAGATGATTAAGGGGGTGGAACATCTCCTTTATGAGGAGAGGCTGAGGGAGCTGGGTCTCTTTAGCTTGGAGAAGAGGAGACTGAGGGGTGACCTCATTAATGTTTATAAATATGTAAAGGGCAAGTGTCATGAGGATGGAGCCAGGCTCTTCTCAGTGACATCCCTTGACAGGACAAGGGGCAATGGGTGCAAGCTGGAACACAGGAGGTTCCACATAAATATGAGGAAAAACTTCTTTACGGTGAGGGTAACCGAACACTGGAACGGGCTGCCCAGAGAGGTTGTGGAGTCTCCTTCTCTGGAGACATTCAAAACCCGCCTGGACGCGTTCCTGTGTGACATGATCCAGGTAATCCTGCTCCGGCAGGGGGATTGGACTAGATGATCTTTCGAGGTCCCTTCCAATCCCTAACATTCCGTGATTCTGTGATTCTGTGAACTTTTTGGGTAAGCAAATAATGACATTTAGTTGCCTAAGCAAGTGGTTAAAAATATTAAGGTTAGAGTAAGATTGAAGCTTCCTGTTTAACCAGAGGTGATAAAGGGAGTTGGGGCAAGACTTTAAAAAGAACTTAGGAAACATTGTCTTCTGCATGTGGTGGCTGGAAGTTTAAAATAACAAAACAATGGCTGCTTTTCTTTGTCCCCCCTACACATTCAGGGAAATAGAACTTTGTAAGCAGTTTTAGCAAATAAACAAGATTATATAAAAAAAATATACCTGGGTTAGGCCCTCAAGTTCTTACATAAAAAACCCTTTTTGTTCACCATTTGAATCAATGGAACAACAACACACAGTTGAAGTTCACGAAACTTAACTGAGTCCAAAATCAAAATATACCTAAAACTCAGTCTCTCAGACTATTAACATTTCTCATCTTTTTTTTTAGTGCAATTAGTATAAATAATAACCTGCCATGTTAAACTATGAGACCAGAGTCCTCTTCTCTCTTTTCTTGAGACAATAACAATGTTAACCAAAATTTACACAATCTTATTGCTATCATCGTTAAAATAACTCTGACTGGCTGTCATATTAAGCTATCCCCCATGAACATGAAACCATCTATTCTTGAATAAATATTTGGCAATTTCTAGTGGATATGACTCCTACATTATTTAATACAAAGAATTCACAAAAGTTTCGTATCTTTTCTGTCAAAACTGTAATGGAGTGAAATTATCGCACATTTTCAGAGAGAGTACAAAAAGTGCTTCCCTTGTCAAAATTCCTCTGCTAATCATTATCTACTGCATGCTATACTGGTGGATATGTGGGCCTTGGATAAAATTTCAGTGAAGATTACTGTATTTAGATATTAATAAAGAACATAAAACAATTCACATTCACTGAGCCCCTGAACTGTTTGTTGTTCAGTCTTATTGTGAATATTGTAACTAAATTTGTCATTTAAGTGCATGCAGCTGATGAATTTATATCACAGATATTTATAGATATTTTATATTCAGGTTATGAGAGCAACATAGTTAAGAAAAAAAATCCAGTTTATATATGAAAGCCTATATCACCTGGATTTTATTTCTGATTTTTTATTTTACCAACTACATGAACATAAATACTGTATCCATTCAGAATTATAAACAAATGCCAAGTGCACAGATTTTTTTAATTTGAACTATATAACAAGGTTAACACTGTAGATACTGTGAATTAATTCTGCTTTCCATGCTCATAATATTGATTAATAGTATTTCTTTATAAATGCATTGATAATTGCTTTATTGATTTCTGATTAGCTTGTATTTCATTAGTGTAAATACATAAGGATATATATTATAAACTTAGATTAAGCTAACATGGCCTTATTTTATATTATTTTAGAAATTTATATTATATTAGAAACTTATAGTAGAAACTTACCTGTCTTACTTTCAGGGGAAGGGCAGTAATTACTTAAATATTCTTTTTAAATAAAGATGAATTAAAAAAATAAAACAGCTAGTCAAAAACTAACATTCAGCCTGTTTTGGTGTTACTGGTAAGCAAAGTGTCAGAAGTCATTATAATCATGGACTTCTAAAAAGAGCACTTTGAGTAGAAACGTTCACAAGAGTTATGACTTAGCTAGATAAAAGTTTATTTTTTAACATTTAAATTAAGAAATCCATATAAGGACTGGCACCTTGTTTGAATGATCAAGAAAATATTTCATTTTCACAGTTTCAAAACACCTCTGAAGTTTTCAGCAGAATAAAGAAGTTATCTTTGTCTTCTTCATCTTTAACCTTAAAACAAACCCTCAGTTTTTAGAGTCTTTTTTCCTGACCGCTTGGCTTACTGGAGTATCAATTTTATTAAGAGGAAGATCAATTTGCATCTAGAACACTTGCTTCTTCTCTGCATTTTCTTTGGATATGAATAGCTATTTTGTTAATTATCTCAGGGATAGGTACCATTTGTCTCTATTATTGTTGCATTTTTTTTTTTCTCTTGTGCAAAACATCCCTGCTTTTTCCCCTACTTTCTTGTAAGCTTGGGAAACACATCCTGAAAAACTATTCTGTTCACCTTCCCCACAATATACCTTTGCCATGAAACACCCAAGATACTGTCCTTTGGCATGGAGAGACAAGCTGTAAGATGTGATCACTAAGCTCCCTGTCTAAGTAATATTCTCTGTAGCTGGAAACCTTCCCATTTAGCAGTACAGGAGGCGCATAAGCTCTGTGACACCTATTCATGACCTAACTTGATCACAATTTCAAGGGCTAATCTGTCCATTTGTATTTATTATTTAATATTGAATTTCTTTGGCAGTTGAGGCTTGGCCAGAATTCAGAGTAAAAACTGTGAAGAGAGTAAGACGTTCATACCCCAATGATAATACAGGTTAAAGGTTTTGGTTGTTTGCTTTTTTTTTTTTCATTAAGTGAACTAGAACCACCACAGGTCATTTATTACACTGCACCAGACACACATCGGATTTCAAGCTCAGCAGGGCTTCTGCTGTCACATTTAGGAAAAACGAAATAAAAACTCAGTATCCTGAGTATTTCGGAGTCCTGGCTAACCAGGGAGGTCCCAGTTGACTGGAGGTTAGCAAATGTGATTCCCATCTACAAGAAGGGCCAGAAAGAGGATCCAGGGAACTACAGGCCTGTCAGTCTGACCTCGGTGCCAGGGAAGGTTAAGGAGACGATCACCCTGAGTGCCATCACGCGGCACGTACAGGACAACCAGGCGATCAGGCCCAGTCAGCATGGGTTTATGAAAGGCAGGTCCTGCTTGACTAACCTGATCTCCTTCTATGACAAGGTGGCCTGCTTAGTGGATGAGGGAAAGGCTGTGGATGTTGTCTACCTAGACTTCACTAAAGCCTTTGACACCATTTCCTGCAGCATTCTCCTGGAGAAACTGGCTGCTCATGACATGGATGGGCGTACGCTTCGCTGGGTAAAAAACTGGCTGGATGGCTGGGCCCAAAGAGTTATGGTGAATGGAGTTAAATTCAGTTGGCAGTCAGTCAGAAGTGGTGTTCCCCAGGGCTCAGTATTGGGGCCAGTTCTCTTTAATATCTTTATCAATGATCTGGACAAGGGGATCGAGAGCAGCCTCAATAAGTTCGCAGACAACACCAAGTTGGGCAGGAGTGTTGATCTGCTTGAGAGTAGGAAGGCTCTGCAGAGGGATCTGGACAGACTGAATCAATGGGCCGAGGCCAATTGTATGAGGTTCTTTTTAATCATAGGAACAGCAACTGACAGCATACAGCATTAAGTGCTGCTTCCTCTCCTTCTGTCTCAGCTCCTGTATAATAATGTCAGCTTGTGGCAGGGTGGGGTATAGATCAACATTAAATTAGAAGGTTCAGCCAGAATCATTTCTAGAGTCAAGTGTTATATCCATGAAAATAAAGAGTTGGCAGTGGAAGTGCTGACATAATTATAGCAAAGTAAGCAAACACTTCTATACTTAGAAGTACATAAACTGTTGCATTTAAAACTGCTTCCCTCCCTCTGGGAAGCCAAGGTGGCAGGCGTTCATGTTAAATACCAAAATCAGGGCTTGAGAGGCTCAGCTGTCATTACTTTTGTGCAGAATCCTGAGTTTCTCTTGCTTTAGTTTCATATTTACAGCACTGCAGGGTATGTAGTGACACTCAAACCCAAAATAAATATATATGTATTTTTTTAATCCCAGGATGAATGGGAAAACAGCATGTATAGAAAGTAATAAGGTGTAGCTCAAGTCTAGTGTGAAAATGAACAAATCACAGGCAAGCATTTTTTTTCAAGCTTAGTGTCTGATGTGTTTGTGTTTTCTGATGAAAGCTGATAGGTAGAACAGCTTGCTTTTTAAGAGACTGATGGAGTCCCAGGAAGACAGGTGACAGAAGCAAACGAAAACAATAGAACATCAGCTCTACCTGCCAACTTTAAAGAAATGTTGTCATAGGGCATGATTCTTTTCTATTATTATTTTTTTTTAGCTTGTGAGACAGTGATGGAGGAAAGAGGTCCCATGTTCATTTTCCGATTCAAATTCTGTGTTTCTTTAGTTACAATTCCTAATTAAGGAGGAAAATCTAACGCCATGTTTTGTGAGTATGGTGAGACAGATAGAGACATACTATAGAAGAGTATGAGTGTGACTGTGAGTCTAAACTCCTGACACTAAGAAAGCAGAATGGATTTTAATGTAGGCCTAACTAATAATAGGAAATGAACAAGCTGGCTTTTGTTCTGACATCCTTATAAGATGCTTCAGTAATAAATCTTCTTTAGAAAGGCTTCACTTTCATCCCATAGAGACTTTGACACAAGGGAGAAAGATGCTATTCCTGAAAGCGTTATGTGACTTACTTGAAAATAGATAGAGGAGAGAACAAAGCTTTCTCCTTTAAACTCATAGAGGAATGTTAAGTAGCTTATTACAGATGCACAGAACAGAAGGACAAGTGTGCCTGAAAAGGCCTGGCCCCAAAGGTTCAGACCCATGGCTTAAGAACTCTTTCTTCCCTCCCTAAATCACAAGAGACTGGTTTAATATATAATGAGAATATTGTTTTAATTTTAAAAAGTAGTAGGAAGAGTGAATAGTTTCTTGAGATGCCTCTGAGCCATCCTCAGGCTTTCCTTAGAATAAAAGCCAAACATATGGTTATAAAAGGTTGAAGTTCTCAACCTTTCATGCAATAACAACAGTTCTAAAAGTGAGACTTAAAACATATACAACCATCTGACATTACAAGGACTGATAGTTTTGAATGTAAGCACAGAATTTTATTTATGAGTATTCATTTGCACCATACAAATAGGTCCTCAGAACAACAGATCATTTAGACAGGTACCTGGTAAAGCAAATAAGAAAATTACAAAAAGATTTACTAGTCATTCGCCTGTATCAATAACAATCCCTATGTTTGGAGGACTATGTGGTCTGTCATCTCAGAGCTCCTACAAGAATTAAATAGTACTTCAAAGCAGGGAGGGAGAATTTGGAGAGAAAAGGAAAGATGGGGAAAGGAAAACAAATAACTCATTAAAGAGGGTGTTCAAGAAGACATAGATAAGTCCACAAATACAAATGTGAGACAAAGAGTTAGGGCAAGACTTGCTTTAGCCTAAATACCAGGAGATTTATTGCTAGTATGATTACACTTGGCCTCAAATGGTTTAAATATAAAGCACTAGACCTATACTGGGAAGGACACGAGTCCTCAATGTCAGAGACTATTCAGATACAAATGCAATAGCTCTTATTAACAGATCTTGTTCATGTCTTACTGCCATTTAATAGACTCTCATGTGTTCTTCATTCACGAAGATGATTAAGGGAGTGGAACATCTCCCTTATGAGGAGAGGCTGAGGGAGCTGGGTCTCTTTAGCTTGGAGAAGAGGAGACTGAGGGGTGACCTCATCAATGTTTATAAATATGGAAAGGGCAAGTGTCAAGAGGATGGAGCCAGGCTCTTCTCAGTGACATCCCTTGACAGGACAAGGGGCAATGGGTGCAAGCTGGAACACAGGAGGTTCCACTTAAATTTGAGGAAAAACTTCTTTACGGTGAGGGTGACTGAACACTGGAACAGGCTGCCCAGAGAGGTTGTGGAGTCTCCTTCTCTGGAGACATTCAAAACCCGCCTGGACGCGTTCCTGTGTGATATGGTCTAGGTAATCCTGCCCCGGCAGGGGGATTGGACTACATGATCTTTCGAGGTCCCTTCCAATCCCTAACATTCTGTGATTCTGTGATTCTGTGATATTCTCCACATTTATTTAGTCATTCTTTACTTTTAAATCCTTTTACTTCCCTATTCCAGTCATGTCATCGAAAGTACTGTAAGTCCCACAAAAATTATATTTTGAAATTAATTAATTGTGGACTAGATGCGCACAAAGTTTTAGTATTGTTAACAGCTGCAGCATCTGTCTTCAACACTTGGAATGTATTTTCATATTCTTACCAGTGCTACTGAATTCTCAAGCAACAACTTATTATTCTAATTGACCCCCTCCAGGGCCCTCTCCCCCCCACCCCCCCCACCCCCCCCCAGTGAATCTTCTATGATTTGCACTATCAGGTATTTATTTCCAAGACAACACTGCATAAAATGGAAGGAGGTCTATCAGATCAGTGAAATACTTGGTCTAAGAATAAACACATTAAGTTTTAAATTCCTTTTCAGGGAATGAAAGTGTTCAGCCCTGCTCCCTTGCATACGTGCAGTGCCAGGGCCTCCTGTGCAAAATGAAACCAGAATCTGCATACGTATTCCAAGACAAACTAAGTCATTGTAGCTGCTGAATTACAAGAAGCTTGTGTCCAGAGACCCTGTGGTTGGTATGCTAAATGGATTAATTATTCACATTGATTATATTGATCCACATGGCCTCCCCGATCTCTCTCTCCAGAACAAAAAACAAAATATATACTCCTACTGAATTTGATCTAACTTTAGAAGGATATCATTTACATCATTATCTTAATTTTCTTAGTTCTTTTCAAACAGTATTCTAAAACAAAAGGGTTTAACTTTTCTTTAATGTGAAAATGCCTTTCTTTAAAACGTGAATTAATCTGATGAAAGAACTTCAACTTTTCAGATCCAGGATAAGTTGTATACTTGCTGTCTATATCCTGGTCACTGACAACAAGTCTCTTACTCAGCTTCTAGTCTAAAATCCCTCTACCACCTTCACACAAAACCTTTACGAACATGTTAGTTGGCTTTTGAAGCCAGGATGTCTCAAAGGTTCACATGGATCATGCCAAGTTTTGCTTTAAGGCAGTTAAGCCATTTCTTTTACAGTGGAAGTATAGCTGGGATCAAAATATTATATTTATTTTCCTCTTCAGTGTCATTTCACAATTGCCCAGGTTTCTATTTTCTGTTTGTAGTGCTTATTCTCTGAGCTCCAATGACCTGGAGGCCACCCGTGGGTTCATAGACAGCTGATTAATCATTCCATTCAGCCAGCTCAATTTTGATGGTCCTCACCTTGCCGTATATAAAGATCCGCCTCAGTGCGCTGTTACCTCGCCAAAGGATCACAGCCGTGTTGTCATGAGAGTTCAGCAAACATGACTGTGGGAAACGCACTCTTCATCATCAGCAGCACGAAAGTATATTGAAAATCCTGGCAGAGGCGAGGTTTAAATGGACAGCCACACAGTGAAAAGAGCATTTTAAAAACCTCAGGATGCCTATACAATGGCGAGCCCTGGCATGCTTCTTCTCCATCCTTCTTTAGTAAGGAGTTCAAACACGTGCTGGCCCCAGCCTTCGACTCAGAGCTAATTGTTGCACATGGCAGGCCCTCTAACGGGGTTAGTCATATGTTTTGCACAACAGGCAGAAGGTATAGACAGCATCAAAGGGGAAGCCCATTTAAAAAAAAAGTTGGGTAGAGGAACAGCACTTAACAGATCTCCCTGCTGAAACAGACCCTGCACCTGGACAAGTAGCCTTAAGGTTGTACTCTGACAGTCTGATTAGGGAACAACATGCTCAGAGATAAAACTGTAGCAAAATCAAACCAGCAACTGAAACTGCAGCTCAGTAAGCAGCGAGTGCCACTACATCATTTCCATAAGGTATACTGGGGGAGAACACTGTATGTTGGAAAATAAAGAAACTCAAGGCAGCTGATGAGAACAAACTCTAAATAGCCTGCCCTACAGCTTTACTTCTTTCCATTCCTTAGCAAGCTGTGTATTCAGCCATCAATCCAAACCTACTCTCCATAGATAGATAACATTCCTCTCTATGCTACAAAATTTGACCCCTTTTCTGCTGAGGGTTAGTTGCAGAGGATTTGTCCCTGATGCTATGCCAGCCCCTAAAATAATGCTAGTAAGAGGTCCTTGGTTTTGGCAAGTTCCCTCCATCCCTCCAGTCAAGCTGACTGTTTTTTACCTAATGAAAACTGAAATTCCTCCTGAATGCATGCGGGCCAGCAGTCTCACTAGGAGCAACTCAGAAAAAGTCAATGCTTAGAAATGAAATACAGATATAATAGAGCAAACATTTATCCTGTCTAGCAAAGTATGCTATGAATTTTAAAAAGGACAACAAATACTCTGTCTTCTGTCAGAAAGAGGCCTTTTGGCCTCCTGGAAAAAGTATATAGCAAGGAAAGAAAACCAAAGACCAATAACCACAATTAGCCTTTAAAGAAGCAATACTAATCTAATGAATGTATAGAACAAAACAGCTTGCAGCATTCCATTCCCTCAGGCATACCTGGAAAGCAAGAAAACATCCACACAAGACACTTCCCATTTTCCTTGCACACTAAGGACTAGCCACAGGATGACAAGGATGTCTCATAATGACTTGTACATGTGTAGAAAATCCTCTGTACTTTAATGCCATAATTGGAAAAAAAAAAATCTCATTCTCACAGATTTTATAAAGTCATGCTTTTGATAGTGTTGCTGTACCTACACCCATGTGGCCATGTAGGCAATGCCATCTTTCAGCCTGTCAAAAATACAGGCTACAACCACCCCACAAAACTGCAGTTTCTTCTACCAGGAACTCTGAAGCCAGTACACTGATGGCTATGTCAGCCTACATTTGGACTTCGATGACCTCTCTCATTTGAATGCTGTGTAACTACAGTATCTGAGCACACATCACAGATCTGTTTCCACCAGAAGACATCTGGTCTTGCTAGAATTAAATATGTAACATCAAAATGTACACTACATATACCATGCCCACAGTAACCAGCACCATGCAACAATTGTCTTTATTTTCACTCTCAATCTACTACACCTAGTTTCCTTCCTGATGTCCTATTCTGCCTTCAGAAACCATTGATTAAATATCCTCCCTACTGTCTCCCATGGCCTTTGTGAGCTTCCTACTCACCACCTGTGCTGGTCCAGATACTGACCAGTTGATATTGGTGAGAATGATCAGAAGTACAGTGTATTCAGAAAACATAAAATTACAATATCTTTAGCAGGCCATGAGTATTTGTACACAGAAAGACAGGAAAGTTTTCTCTCAGACTGCTGAACAAATTAGTATCCACAGAAATAACTGCAGAAGCTAACCACAACAGGGACAGAGCGCCCCACACAAGCTCTTTGCAAGTATGAAGGTACATGTACAGACCCAGGTAGACTCTGCAATATAGACATACTCTCTTTTCTTTCAGAATAGTTTGTACAAATGATGGAAGCAGTAGTCAGAATGACACAGAGTGGAGAAAAACACAGCTTTTTAACACTTTTATATGCATTGTGGTGGTAACATACTCAATTACATGTCTTTCCATTACCTGACAGAACAGCTCTTTTTATTTTTCTAAAGCTCATAAAACCTCTCATTTCTCCCCAGATACAATGCAATGATAAATAGATATTTTAGCTGCTATTTCTACAAAACAAGTACTTAGAAAGTATTAGGAAAGGCATGTTTTCCAGTAAGTGTCCAATGCCTTCTGGATTTTTTCCTCTCCCTTCCTTCTGCTTTCACTTTGAATTTTCATGCGCAATATGGCTTTAAAGAAGTCAGTGGCGAAGCTGGGGATGGACTGTATCAGCAGAAGTAGAATCATCTAGACATGATTACCCAGCATAACTGGGTAAATAAATCATTTATGCTCAGAAAAACATAAGCAAAGTCATTATTGTTTTGTGCAGGCTTAAGGCCACACAAAGGTACCTTTCTTTTATTTTTTAGTTCTCTCCATTTGCCTTTTCTGTCCTGGATCACTCCTTAGCCTTCTCCCTCAGCAAACACGATTTTAACTGAAGGACTGAAGCTATAATAATGTCATTATACTGGCTTTAAGTTCTCAGATTTTCTTTTTCCTTAGAGGCGTGCCAGTGCACTCAGTATAAAAGGTGGATAGTGGAACATGAACTGAGTAACTCTCAAGTAACAGTCCTTAGGACTTGGACACACAACACATCATCAGTACTGGGGTATTTCTGACAATAGTGTGACTACCACAACGACCATGAGCCTGTCAAAGACAAATCACTTCCTGCCTGCACTCATACTCATTTTGATGTAATTCTTTTTTATATTAATTTTATATTAATCCTGATTTTGATTCGGAACCCAGTTCTGTAATCAGATTCATCTAGCTATATACAGATCAAAGCTCCAGTTATTGAAAATAAACCAAATTTTACATTCATATGAATATTAATTCCAGCAATTATTTTATGGGTGGAGTTCCCTTAATGGCACTGAATCGCATTAGGAGGTGCTTATTAGTTATGCCACTTAGAAGACAGCAGCAAAGCCAGGGAAATCTCAGACTTAAAACTTTGGTAATTGCAACCATATTTTCAATGCTTTTTTTCTTCTCTGGCAGCGAGCAGAGGTCAAGGAAAATCTTCTGTCTGCAGTAAACACCAGCTTCCCACATGAGGAAAGAAATGGTCAATATCATCTCCCTTGTCAGATGATCCCCACTCAACCTGAACATTATCTTTGGAGCATCTTTCCAGTACTAATTCCTACTGCATTATTCCTCTCTCAGCGGAAATAACAGAAAACAAAATGAGGAAAAAGTGCACTGAAATTGGCCAAAGTAGGATCCTTCTTTGACATCAATCACTGTTTACCATGGGAAAATATTGTTGTTGCTTGGATCTAATCTACTATGAATTGAAGTTGTTACTTTGAACTTGATCTGCAAAACGAATGCAGTAGACAGAGCTAGCAGATGCTAGCTACGTAATCTGTGCTCTACTTTCAAGTACACACGTGACTGTAGATCACCATCAAGATAAATCAGAGCAAGACTGGGCTGCCTAAGAGAAAAATGTCTTAGAAGCTGATATTTTACTTGGAATAAGGCAAATTCTCTGACTGTGTGGAACAGCACACTGAAACCTCTTCTGCCTGTCAGGTCTGCTATTTGCAATTTTTGTTTTAACATTCTGGTACCATGTTTTGGCACCTCTTTCCATGCAAAATAAACCCTGCTTCTAGTCTAGTAGGAATGAGGTCTAAGGTGAAAGTGCATTATATATTTTTGGATACAGCATCAAATACCTAGGCACACAGTCTGCAAAATATCCGTGTAGCAACTGTGTGAAAGACCATAATATTGTTGCAATATATAGGGGTCAGTAAGGTGATTGACTTGCTGCTATAGGAGGTCTCAATTAGACAGCTAAAATGCTACAAAATAAACGTGGAATTCATGTCTCAGAATGTCACTAAGAGCAGGAAATTTTTGCTAAGCAGCTTTATTTTTAGTTGCATTTCTTTCTCGGTATATATTCTTTGTTCTCTGCTATTTAACATCATTATCAGCCTCCTGGAAGGCGGGGACCTGGATCTGATGGTATTCTGGAGGCATGAACATTTCATTTCAGCTTTCACTTCATTTCAACAAGACCAAATGTAAAGTCAGACATGGTAACAGGAAAAATCCTCCATGCTACTATAGTCTGTTCTGCCAGAGAGTGACTCTAAAAGATTAAAGGGTTACAGCGACTAACAGGCTGCATGTGAGCTTTTAATACGATGCTCTATCTAATAGAATACCACAACCCTTTAGATGTAAAAGTAGGTGAATACCAAATAAGAGCACACCTACCTAACACAAGTTCGATTGCTGTCATGTCTAGTCTTACATTCTCAGATCAAGAAAAATGTTGAAAAGGAGTTACCAAAGGGCCAGAGAATGACTGGAGGATGAAAAATTTGTACAGACCAAAAGTCTCCAAGCGCTAAGTGCATTTATCTCAAAGAGAAGCAAAGAGGTAAGTTGATCACAACCTGTATGTGGATACACATAGAACAGAGCACCTCAGTCTAGCAGATGTAGGTTAACATACTTCAATGACTAAAAGCTGAAACAATTTTGACCTAGAAAGCAGGTAACATCTGAAAGTAATTAATGATTAGGTTTCTAAGAACTGTGGAAGGGCTTTTATTCAATATGGGATTTTTTTTTTTTCAAAAGGTGTGCTCTAGTTCAAATGCAGCTATCTAGGTTTCAACAGGAATGAATACTGCTACGTCCTACAGCTTTATTATGAAAAAGGTTAGATTAGATAATCACAGTGGTTTTTGGAAGCCTTTAAACATATTAAACCTACCATGAGGAGTCTGAGATTATTTATGACAGGATAGCATAGTCAGCATGGAATGGCATGAACAATGCAGAAACTTTTCTTTAGGAAATAGAAATGACTTGAGTGAACTACAGAAATAGTTTGTGTCAGAAATAACACTTAGAACAGATACAGGGCAGATAACCCCCATCATTTAGGGCACATCTCTACGAAATATTCCTGGAAGGGGATTATTCTTATTAAAATAGTTATCATGGACTCCCATGATGAGGTTCAACATCTTAACGTGCAGCCGGTGTGTTATCATGCTCTGCTCGCTGAAAAATGCTGGTATGCCCAGTAATGGCAATAGGTAACCAAGCATGATACAGGAATCGCCCTCACGCATCTTAGTAAAGGAATCTGCACAGATGGCTCTAACCCACCAGTGTTCTCTGCTTCCTAATATATGTCAGCCTTTCAGCGTAATAAGAGACATTAATCATTTGAAGACATCTATGCAGTTTCTGACATTTAGAATACAAAAACTGAATCCTGTCATAGAGAGTCAGGACTGTGGTATTTGCAATCAGCTCCTCTCAAAGTCAGTCTTTACAGAACTCAAAGAAGGCCAACTGTATGGCCCGCATGCCAGTATTCTGTATCAGTCTCATCTGAATTCCAAGTCAGGGCAACACAAAGTAAGTGATGTCAATCTAAATAGTATCAAAAGCATAAAACCATGCAAAGCCATCAATTAAGAAATATGAGGAACATTAGAGGTGAATTTCTACAGAACCCTGAGTTGAGTCCCCAGAGCTCCTTAACATCTTCTATTCTGACTGGTCAAGAGGAGCCTGATGATAGAGAATTTTTTATCATAAAGCCTTGCTATGAAGCAATGAAACCTCTTCCCTTTCTTCTTCTCAGCTCCTCTTCCTCCTTCCCTCAAAATATTGACAATTTTCATATATGTTTTGAAATGAGTCAAAACAAGCTGTTTCCCTCTGGGAAGCGGAAATTCAGTATTTTATTTCTGGAATGACTTGAAATGTTCTCATTTTTTATTAAATAAATGTAAAAAAAAATGTACACTGTCTTATGGGAGCTGCAGTCTCCATGTCCATTCCTTCCTATTGTCCAGACTCTACCAAAGGCTGTAAGCAAGCAAAGACACAACTAGAGGAAAAAAAAAGAATTGACCAGCACCCCCTGTATCATTTAACAGCAGCTACTTTAGAATACATTTAAGACAGTTTCCTGGTTGATAGTTTCTATAGATGTATAATTCTTGGACTTTTTGCTTTTCCCAGAAAGTAGATTGAAAAACTGACAATTTAGCTTGACTTTTAGGTCTCCAGTTACTTTTATGTGGCTCTTCCAACAGTTTAATGAGAAGAACCTTGTAAACAAGAGCTCGTTCCTATTAGTTACCTTATCTATATCAGGATTAGAAGCATTTTCCATTACTATTAGCAGCTACTGTTTACAGAGAGATTTGCCTGCATTCAGCACAAGTTAAACAAGTTCTAATTTTTATGTCTACTTAGACTGTGGTCAATCTGCTTCAAAGGCACTTTGCTAAACTAGAGACAAAGCTATAAACCCGTTCTTGCATGCCCATGTCCTCTAGATAGATATCTAGCCTTAAGTTAAGCACCACAGGCATGTAATTTAAGCTTATAATAGAGATCTGAACAACTGAATAAGTTTCAATCTTTTTCTTTTCCTTTTTGCATACTCATCTTCCTGAATGAACAGACCATGCTCAAGTATGGAGGAAAGAAAGAAAATACATGAAGTAAAATCTAACACTGAAATGTAGGAGATTCAGGAGATGCTCAGGCTTCACTTAGGCAAAACACAAAACACTGGCCAAAATCTTTGCATCTGCAGTAACACACACATATGGACTCCATAATATCATAATACTTTTTCTTCCTAGCTGTGACCACCTATATCTACTCCCCAACTTCATTCTTGGAAACCCATTCCCACCAGCACATTAACTGTATAAGCTCTAAACCCTTTTGTGAATTGACTTTAAGAAACCTGCTATTATTTTTCCTGCAAGAGTATTTTTAACCTAGGTCACATACTGCATTCTGTTCAGAGTGCAGTCCCAGGAACATTTTTGGCACAGCTGAGGGAAAAAAGTGGGGAAAGGAAAGAAAAGACCAGAGATAAAGGAGATCAGGATCTGTTTAAGCCACCATTGCCACTTGGGAAAAAAAATATAAAATAACATTTTTTAAAAAGGTACCTGGAACCACCGTCTAGTCATGAAACCCTTTTCCCACTTGAAAGTTCTTATAAATCTTTTTTTTTATCCTTTCTCTTCTGAGAGAAGCAGGAAAAGTAGCATTCTACTGCCTTTTCCCAGCTCAAAAATCTCAGAGAATCAGAGAGGAGGGATTTCCAGACCAACACACTAGTTGCATAAGATTTGCAGAGATAATATTTTGCACTAACAATATTTAGGAAGGTTGCATACCATGATTGATTTTATTTAAGGAGAGACCAGATTTGGTGGTAGTGATATCTGTGGAAATTAAGTTGTGCCTCCTGAAGAGAATTACCTTTCTTCTTCAGAGGAAGAGAATTCCCGACACACTATGTTTGCGCCTTCTCACATGCATTTAGCCAGCTATCAGTGGTGGGGCAGATGCAAAATCAGTGTCTAGTCCTCTTCATCTCTTTACATGTGAGTATATGACCACAGCAGGACTGGAACGTTGCCCACAGGAATGCTCTTTGCATCCTTTCTTCTCTGAGCGTTCACAGGGCAGCCAGAAGGAGCCTGGACTTTATTCTCCTTGCCTTAATTACAATCACTACTAAGACATGACACAGGTATTCCCATGGACTATTATGCCATTGAAAAGAAATGAATTATTTGAGCTCTGGTACAAAACTCTACTCTAGATTTGAATAGCATTCCTAAAAAAAACCGTACAGACTAAAACTATTTTGTCAGTAAGTAGTGATGTGGAAGATAATGTTAATTAAAATGCTTTTGCAAGAACTTTAAATGCAAATTAAACTGCAAGATTTTTGCAGAATCACCATTTTTCATTCCATCTAACAATAATCAGGATGATGCAAACACTATGCTTTGAATGTATAAGATTAAATTTAAAAATCTGCTCAGAGTTAAAACTGCAAAGTTTGGATTTTTCCCAAATGACTCAGTAGAGCTTACTACAATATACTTGCTTTCTGGAATTCCTAGAGAAAGCATGCTTGGTTTTGTTATGTAATAAGCAGATAGCAATCATTTATTTCAAAACGGTTATTTACTCTAAAAGGAGGTACTGCATACTTTTGCAATGGATTTTGCATTTCTGATGACAAGAATGTTACCTGCCAAAAAGAAGCTCTTTGAGCCTCTTTCATTTTTTTTTAAATTTAACCTCATGTAACAAAGGGCGATAATAACAAACAAATATGCCACTTGATCCTTTTCCTTAATTCTTCTTACAATCTATTTCCAAAAGAATTGAAAGACTCCATAGATATGTAGTGGAATACAGGTACTTTGAATTCAGTGTTTTCAGCTCAGACTTCACCCAGGTCAAACAGGAAAGAGTGAGCCAATCATGTTGCTATCAGATAGGTGCTAACATGTCTTCAGTAAGGAGTATGGAGCATCCAACTCAGTTCCCAAAGGCCGAACATATGCAGGCTCAGAAACATCACTGCCACATCTGATACTAATTGGCTCTAAGCTGGGCCTCTCTCACAACAGGGAGCTAAGGAAATGATAAGTCAAGGAGACAGAACAAACACGTCATTATTTGAGATAAAGGTATAAGCATGGCATCTTGGTGATACAAGCAATGTCACCGCCCAAGGTATACAGTTCTGTAGATAAAAAGGTCTTCACAGTTGTCAATATAGGACCACTCAGAGACACACGTATTCATTAAAACTAAACAAAAAGATCACTTTTCAAGCAAGACCACAGATTTTTCACAGGGACCAATTAAGGAGAAAATTATGCTTTTACATTATAGGAAAAAGTGATTTGTCATGACTTTTGCATTCTTACTCCAGCAGTTTTGCAATGCAGAAGCTAGACACACTTCTTATTGAAAATACTCACTGGTAGGCTGGTAGTTTGTGTTGATCTTTCTATTCCCTATCTCTTCTCTCTAACAGGAAAAAGAAAATGCTTGCTTCGTAACTTTCTATGACCTTTTTTTAACTAGACTTCTAACTTGTCAGTTATGCATCTTCTTTTGGAATGCTTTCATTAAAAATCACTGCACATATACATTTTCAGAAACAGAAAAAACCAACTTGATTCATGTATTTCTGCAACACCTAGAATAATTTAATGTATTCTTTTCACTTTTTTTTCCTGTTTCACCTTTCCCATAACTCAACATGAAGATATCTCAGCATAGTCAAATTGTGGGACTGTGTAGCCTTTCATTAAATCTATTGAGTCCATACACACTGTAATGCCTGGTTATAAATTTGAAACATCAATATCTTTCAAAATAAAGCAGCTCGCTTCCTTCTATAACCAGAATGCATTTGATTCAAACATTAATTATATTCATTTAAAAGTTCCTGTAAGATAATATGTTGCAGAGCATCATATAACAGTAAAGATATTTCAAAATAAGAAATTATCTCCATCATTAATAATGAATGCGTATGAGCTAAATCCAACCTTCTTTCTCTACAGAGAAACATAAGGTAAACTGCAGCTGCATTAGCTCAACTATGTCCATAGTCCTGGAAATGACATGGAGCAACCAGTTTCAGCCACATAAGCTACTTCTCTTTTTCAAACACCACAAAGTTATGCAGATACTTGGATTTTCCGAGAAAGTAGTAAACCCAAGAGTCTAGGAGACTGACTAACCATTAGCTTGTAGTACCCAATATATATTTGCCCTCATAAATGCATATGCAGAAGTAAGGTTTTTCTCCTCCATTTGTGACTTTGTACACTGCTGTACAGAATGCAGAGTTTTCACTCTGTTAACACTCGTAGCAGTATGTTGGCGAGTTGTATGCTAAATCATTTTGCAGTGTACTGCTGTAACTGGCCACCTGGTCATTTTCCCTCTTGCAGAAAATAATTTTGTTCTTCATTGTTTTGTTCTGAATAAAAATTTACAAAGTCATCATCCAGACCAAAAAATAAATGTTTTGCATTGTACACCTAAGGAAACAAACAAATGAATAACAGCCCTGGACTTCAGGAGGGCCAACTTTGGCCTTTACAAGCAATTGCTAGGGGAAATCCCATGGGACAGGGTACTAGAAGGTAAGGGGGCCCAAGATAGTTGGTTAGCATTCAAGGACTGCTTCTTCTGAGCTCAAGATCAGAGCATCCCAGCAGGCAGGAAGTCAAGGAAGGGTACCAGGAGACCTGCATGGTTAAACAGGGAACTGCTTGGCAAACTCAAGTGGAAGAAGAAGGTGTACAGATCGTGGAAGGAGGGGCTGGCCACTTGGGAGGAATATAAGTCTGTTGTCAGAGGATGTAGGGAGGCAACTAGGAAAGCTAAGGCCTCCTTGGAATTAAACCTTGCAAGAGAGGTCAAGGACAACAGAAAGGGCTTCTTCAAATACATTGCAGGTAAAGCCAACACTAGAGGCAATGTAGGCCCACTGATGAATGAGGTGGGGGTCCTGGAGACAGAGGATAAAAAGAAGGCAGAGTTACTGAATGCCTTCTTTGCCTCTGTCTATACTGCTGGAGGCTGTCCTGAGGAGCCCCGGACCCCTGAGGCCCCAGAAGAAGTCAGGATAGAGGAGGAATCTGTCTTGGTAGACGAGGGCTGGGTCAGGGACCAATTAAGCAATCTGGACGTCCATAAATCCATGGGCCCTGATGGGATACATCCGCGGGTGCTGAGGGAGCTGGCAGAAGTCATTGCTAGGCCACTCTCCATCATCTTTGCTAAGTCGTGGGCAACGGGAGAGGTGCCTGAGGACTGGAGGAAAGCGAATGTCACTCCAGTCTTCAAAAAGGGCAAGAAGGAGGACCCGGGTAACTATAGACCGGTCAGCCTCACCTCCATCCCTGGAAAGGTGATGGAACAACTTGTCCTTGGTGCTGTCTCTAGGCACATCAAGGACAAGGGGATCATTAGGGGCACTCAAAATGTCTTCACCAAGGGAAAGTCATGCTTAACCAACTTGATAGCCTTTTATGAGGACGTAACCCGGTGGATAGATGATGGTAAAGCTGTGGATGTGGTCTATCTTGATTTCAGTAAAGCGTTTGACACGGTCTCCCACAGCATCCTCGCAGCTAAACTGAGGAAGTGTGGTCTGGATGATCGGGTAGTGAGGTGGATTGTGAACTGGCTGAAGGAAAGAAGGCAGAGAGTGGTGGTCAATGGGACAGAGTCCAGTTGGAGGTCTGTGTCTAGCGGAGTCCCTCAAGGGTCGGTACTGGGACCAGTACTATTCAATATATTCATTAATGACTTGGATGAGGGAATAGAGTGCACTGTCAGCAAGTTCGCTGATGACACAAAACTGGGAGGGGTGGCTGACACAACGGAAGGCTGCGCAGCCATTCAGAGAGACCTGGACAGGCTGGAGAGTTGGGCGGGGAGAAATTTAATGAAATATAACAAGGACAAGTGTAGAGTCCTGCATCTGGGCAAGAACAACCCCATGTACCAGTACAAGTTGGGGGCAGACCTGTTGGAGAGCAGCGTAGGGGAAAGGGACCTGGGGGTCCTAGTGGACAACAGGATGACCATGAGCCAGCAGTGTGCCCTTGTGGCCAAGAAGGCCAATGGCATCCTGGGGTGTATTAGAAGGGGTGTGGTTAGCAGGTCAAGAGAGGTTCTCCTCCCCCTCTACTCTGCCCTAGTGAGGCTGCATCTTGAATATTGTGTCCAGTTCTGGGCCCCTCAGTTCAAGAAGGACAGGGAACTGCTAGAGAGAGTCCAGCGCAGAGCCACGAAGATGATTAAGGGAGTGGAACATCTCCCTTATGAGGAGATGCTCAGGGAGCTGGGTCTCTTTAGCTTAGAGAAGAGGAGACTGAGGGGTGACCTCATTAATGTTTATAAATATGTAAAGGGCAAGTGTCATGAGGATGGAGCCAGGCTCTTCTCAGTGACATCCCTTGACAGGACAAGGGGCAATGGGTGCAAGCTGGAACACAGGAGGTTCCACATAAATATGAGGAAAAACTTCTTTACGGTGAGGGTGACCGAACACTGGAACGGGCTGCCCAGAGAGGTTGTGGAGTCTCCTTCTCTGGAGACATTCAAAACCCGCCTGGATGCGTTCCTGTGTGATATGGTCTAGGCAATCCTGCTCCGACAGGGGTATTGGACTAGATGATCTTTCGGGGTCCCTTCCAATCCCTAACATTCTGTGATTCTGTGAAATTCAAGTGACATTTCTAATCAAGCAAAGGTGACTTTTTAGATGATTGCACAAGGATGGAAAAGAAATGTATGGAGGTGAAAGACAGAGGGAAAAGGAGATGGTATTTGAAGAAGTTTCACTAACATATTTAGGAAAATAAGTTTAACTTAGTTTCATATAAAAGCTGAATACCAGTAAAAGCAAATGTGCCATTACATTTTTGCACCTACTTTAATGTGCTGAGTCTTCTAAGATTTTGCAGCTTAGAACTAGGTTAACTACTTTAAGTTCCTTAAATGCTACTGAATATTTCTGTTACATTTTCACATAATTAACATAAACTTGATATATGTTAATAATTAAAAAAAGATTTAAAAAAATAAAATAAAACACAGCAAACAATCTTAGGCAGCATTAAAATTGCTGATTTGCAGTTTGCTCCTAAGGATACACAAACTTATTCTTATATATCCCTGGAGGAGCAAGTTTAGGATGATTCAATAAATCCACCATTTAGAATCTGTAAAAGGAAACCATTAGCAAATAATGTTAATGTCTAAATGGAGTTAGATGTACTGAACTGTTTCATAAGTGATATGCAAAAAAACTTTACTCCCTAGGGAAAACAGACTAATATTATTCAAATAACTAATTTCAATCCTTCACATTCCTGCTAATACCGGTTTAAAAATTTAGCTGTTATTTTGACATCCAATTGAAATACCACATTTTTCAGCCCTGTCTACATGATGACAGAATCATATTCTAAAATCATAATGTTCACATAAAAAAGAAAGATTTGGCACCTTGCATTTCTATATTTGTACTCATTCAAGGACCTTAGAAGATTTGGTTTCCAGCCTTCCTTCTGCTTGATCGAAAATCTAACTTTCATCTTTTTATATGAGCTCAGCCTACCATTTCTGGGGATATATAATGTAATTTGGGCTTGGGACACTGTCTATGCCATTTTCAAACTTATATCCTTTTGTACATCAGTGTGGCCATTTTGATTCAGGTCAAAACATATTTGTAAGCTTCAATATGGTCTTCCTATCTGGGCAAGTCAAAAGATTGAAGTGCTTGATCATTTCCACAGAATATACTCCAATCTCCTGTTTCACATAATCCAGACTCCTAGAGAAAACTAGACAAATGAAACAGACCTTTCAACAGAGAAAACACCACATCACAACAGATAGTTTCCATTATAAAAGTTGAAGCACTATCCTAGAGTTGATGTAAGTAGGTCCCATGATTTCAATAAAAGCTGCACGTACACTTAGACAGATATATTACTAATAAACACTATTTTAAAGTCCTAATATCATTCATATTCTTTTAAACCTCTCCTATACACTCACAGACACATACATACCTGTGTGTAACATATATTAGAAATAATACAAAAACATACGTACGCATATTTATCTAGGTCATAGAGTAAAATATTAACAAATATTTTTCCCTCATAAACCAGTCTTCTTCAATTTTCTTCTCTGTGCCATTATAATATTAATCATTCAGAAATACTGGTATTACCTCTCATAGTCAAAAAAACTATTTGCAAATCTCAAGAGCCTCATATTTGTACTGGAGTTCCATTCTTTTTGATTTATTCATCATTGTTTATGCTCAAATTAATAATTTTTAGGCGTCCATTCCATGAGAAGAAAGCGTGATATGCATTCAACAACACAGTATGACTGAACAATAGATAAAATAGATAAAATGAACACTGAATATTTTGGAAACAACTGAGGAATAAGAATTATCTGCATGTACTACTAGGCAAGCATTAATAAATGTTTAATCAATTTTCAGAACACATGACTGGACAACAAATACTACATCAAACAAAAAAGCCCCTCAATTAATTGATTTTTTTTTTTTTAATAAATGCTGTTCAACTGATTCTTGTATTGATTATCTTAGAAGGGTCTCATAGACAGCTGCTATCAACAGGAATGTCTTCAGTGCCTTTAAACAGTCTTTAAATCAATTTCTGAGACTATATAAGGGCTGGCTAAAATGAGTCATTTACACTGATGCTGCTGGAAACACAGCACACGCCTTAGTGATCCTACTGAAGGTTTGGTGTGTTAGTTTGGTTGGGTTTTCTTCCAGCAAATGGGTGCTCTAAATTGGTGACTGTAACTCTTACAAGCCTGATTGCACTTAACTAGTTTCTAATTTGACTGTCTCAGGTATCTGGGTCGTTTCCAGTAAGTCACCTTTAGAAAGCAATACAACTCAACTAAGATCTGAAACACCTTCTGGAGGTGCCTATCTCTGCCCAAGAACATTGGAGAGTGCCTAGAGCAATAAGATCCTTAAACATCTCCATCAAATTATGAAGTTCAGGTGGGATGTATTTGTGGAACAACGTTTATCTTTACAACAGCATTTCCAAATAAGAGAGTACATAACTCTTTAAAACTCATACATCTTTCCTTGACCAGTATAATGTTCCCAAGGCTTGATAATTCATTAATTAAATAACTGTAATGATAGCTAAGAGACAGAAGCTGGAAAATATACTGCAAAGGAGAAGCCAGAAATTATAGTTTCTCTTTAAGAATCAATATAAAGAAAAGTGAAAGTTTAATTTTATTCTTTCATTCTTTTCCATGAAATCTTCAATGACTCATATGAAGTCTAGATCATAAATTAACAACATCAACTCAGGAGAATTGGTAACAGGGCACACAAGGTCTTAGCTCTATGTGCCACAATGTAGCAAAGCAAACAAAGTATTAGGATGCATACAGAATGAAAAATATTGTACTGCAGAAAATGTGCCAATGCTATTGCATACATGGTGGTGCCATAGGTTTATCTGTTAAACTGTGCTCATTTCACTTCATTCACTTTGTGAATAGAGGACCTGCATATGGCAGTGACAAGAATGATTACAATCTCAGTAAAATTCTAATCTGAAGGAGGAACAGGAAGACCAGGACATGTTAAGTCAGTGAGAAGAAAAAAAACACAGGGAAATAAGGAAAATATATAAAAAATGCTGGACAAAAGGTGGATAGGGATATTTTTTTCTCTGAAGAAAAAGAAACTCATGATGGTAAAAGGTGGTAAACAGTAAGAGAAAACTTTTCTACAAAAAAACCACTATCCCATGAGATTTATTGCCACAAAATACACTTAAAGCCATGAATTTAGAAAGATTTAGGAACAGGCAAAGAAAAATCTTAAGACAGAAACTACTTTAAAATAAGCAAGAGAGATGTAAACCCTTATATTTCAGCCATACAATGACTACTCCCTATTGGGAACTTTTAAAAAAATGTTGCCAGCAAGCAGGTTATCTTACCTTTCTCTGAAACAGCTGTTGCTTGTTGCTCACAGAGATAGAGAGTGGAATACATCTGTTCCTTTATATCTTTTTTTCAAACATGTTCTGAGAACCTAGATGAAGACTGTTTTTGCTTAAAAATACTGAGTGTCAGCTTAAAGCTATAGACAGAACTAGCTCTGCATCCAGACTTCTGTCTAGTTTTCTTCTCCAGACCATCAGCATTAAGTTGCTATGCATACTACCTTTAATCTAGCATGCATGTACAGAAGAAGATGGTGAGTAGTTATCATATCTCCCACTGAAGAGGAACAAGGTGTATTCATATGAAGGCTGCTGTTTCAGTAGCTCTCATCCTTAGCCTTCAAAAATCTTTTGAAGCACAGCTTTCTGGACCTTCTCCTTCGTTGTATTACGAGAGATGTATTATTTACAGTCTTGATTTTCCTTTGTTCCCTCAGGTCCACAAGAGCTTGTGTTGGCTTCACAGCAATTAAGCAGAAGCTCAGGGGTGTGGGGGTGTGGGTGTGTATAATTTCAGGCACCTTCTGACCTTAGCAGGTGAAATGGCAACTCTAAATAAACATTTCAGATACAGAAGACATAAACTACGATGGCATATGTTTGAGAACAGAGCAGTTCATTCATTTCCAGTCTGGAAAAAAAAAAAAAAAGAATAACAGAGTACACTCATAAAAAAAAAATGAGGCCAAGGAACAGGCAAAGCTCCCAAGCTTTGGGAGACCATCAGCACTGGGGCAGTTTTTTGATGAGTTAATGCAGCCTGCAGTAACTCAGACATTAGTAGCACTGTTAGTCCATCTTCTACATAATGATGAATCAGATGATTGAATTTTTAGCAATAGCATTTATATATTATAGGCTTTTGAATGCTGACAACAATTTAGTTAATAGTAATGTTTCTGTTTCAATTCTAGCTAACTCGTTGCCAAAATAGCCATTGCATAGTTCAAAGGTCACAGTCCTGAGAGAAAACATTTTGCATTATGATAAGCAAGAATTATACAAACTCTGCAATTCCTAGTCAGGTTCAAGCAGAATTAAAGTACAACTGCATAACCCAGAAGGAGGAAATGCTACCTCAAATATCCTAGTAGAGAATAAAATTAGTCCTTAAAATTTATCCAAATTAATCAAGAATAATAGGAGAGAGGCTATATCAGATCCTCCTTCCTCCCTCCTTCTTTAATTGCCTTCATTTTATATGCAGATACAAATTAGCCTTAGATCACACTTGTAAAATATTAAAATTCCAGCGGGATTACCATTGGGCTAACTTGTATTCTGAAATGGATTGTACATTGGATGCACCTTTTTAAATATAAAAAGCAAAAAGCAAAATTTGCTTATTTAATTTGACTTTTTTAAAATATGTTTATATTCATTTCCTACTGCTTGGAGCAAATTTGCACAATTTGAACAACTCTCTGGGAATCTGAAGACAAAGGTGGTTTTTTCACAAAAACAAAAGACCTGATTATATCATCCAGATAACCTCCTTCTAGTACCAGATAAAATACTCTTGTTATTTAGTATTTCTTTTGTCATAAGCCAGAACACTGCCAGGGACCCATTGTACAAATAATGTTGTAATATTACCTGCCTGGCAGAATCACACTCTCTGGGATTTAAAACACAGAAAAATACTGAGGACATGATAACAATAGAGACACATATAATTGGATATGTTAGAAATCGTAGTGGACACAGTAAGCATGAGTGATTGCCAGGATAACTATTTTTCTATTTGCTTGTGCTTAGCACTTCTAAATACATTCAGCCTTGAAAATCCCATCTATGGAGCACGCATTGATATACTAAAGCCCCATGAGGGTGAATTAATAGTGCTCTTGTAATTCACACTTCCAGAAATGCTTTTTTCATCAGTGTAAGCCACAGTGTTAATGCCATGTCTTTGTACTTGTGTTTCAATGCAGAAAACACCTTGGTTTGTACTACTTCATTTTGGCTACGATTCAACAAAGCACTTAAATATGAGCTTAACTTTAAAGTACAAGGAGTCTCACTGATTATAATGAGACTACTCATGTGTTTAAGGTTAAGTATGTGCTTAAGTGTTTTGCTGGATTAGGACCTCAGATATTATTACCAGTGATTTATTGGGGAATGTGGGGGCGGGTGTGAAAGAGAGAAAATGCAGGTTTTGAGCTGTAATGCCTGACTTTTTATATATTAATATTGCCTGAGATGAAATATATACCTGAAATACAGGGAAAAGGTGAGAATGTTTTTGTTCTGCATCTCAGAAGTCCCAATAAATGCATGATTGGGAAGACTGATTTTACATACAGTTGTAGAGGCTTGGTTAAGTGAGAAGGGGCACGATCTTGTGCCACTGAGCAGTCTGAGCAACCCAGGCTTTGAGCTACGCAAGAGTTAAGTCCAGAGCTCTGAGTATGTAAATCCATAGACCAATCACAAGTGCGATCGGGACACGTGATTAGCATGTACTCAGGTTACCGCCTATATATTCGCGGCATGCTTTGCGAATAAATGGAGAAACTTCCATACTCACATTGAGAGGTGTCGTTTACTTCAGACCGTCGCCCAGCACCTGCGAGCGCGCCCCCCCGTTTTTTCCCCTTACTTCAACTGGTAGCAGAGGATGGTTCCCTTCGGCGTGCTCTCTCCGAGACTGCGGTAAGCAGCGAAAAGGAGGTGTTGGGAAAAAGACGGCTGGGAGAGGTGCTGTTCGGGTTCAATAAAGGGCAGAGCAGACACTGGAAGAGTTGGCCACTGAGCTCCCAGAGTTCAGGTGCTGCTCAGGTCAAAAAACAGGCAGAGCAGACACTGGTTGGTGCTGTTCGGGTCAAATAAGACAGAGCAGACACTGGAAAAAGGGCAGCCATGGAGACAGAGGCTGAAGCCGCGTTACTCGCAGGTATCCTCTCTAAGAGAGGGAGCGAAACAGCGGAGAAACAGCTAATTAAGCTGATAAAGTTGGGCCAGCGCTGGGGACATTTTAAAGACACAGCGTTTGTATTTTCCATGGAGGAATGGAGAGAAATGGGAGACATTATGTGGGAAAAGACTGTTGAGAGGGACCCCGAGGAAAAAGAAATTAAGGAGGTGCGTGGACTCTGGCAAAACGTGATAGAGACTTTAAAAACTATGAGGGCAGAAAGAGAGGTCGCCCGTGCGGCTGCTGAGATGCGGCCAGCGCCGCCGGAGTCCACCCCCCCAGCTAAAAAGGAAAAAGCTCCTGGAGCTCTGGCTCGTTTCTTCGGGTTACCGGCAGTTAAGGGCATGTCTGCGCCGATACAACCGTCTATAGCCGAAGCCCGCGCAGTGGTAGAGGCGGCGGTCTCCTGGGAGCGAAGGCGCAGTAAGAATTTAGAGGAGGAGGTTGCAAACAAAGAAACACGTGGCACTCAGAGGACCACGCGGCAAAGGGAGCGGAAACAGGAGGTGGAGGGGTGGTCAGCTCCTCCAGACCCTGCGCGGCTGGCCGGCGGAGAGGGGGGCCGGCCCCTCCCCTCCGCGCCGACGGAGTACCCGCCCCTTCCGCCTTCGCCCTGTCAATTGAGATCGATGTCATCTAGCCCACCTGACCATGGGAACCCGGAAACGGACGCGACCGGCCTTTTACAGCAGGTCTTGCAGGAATTACAGGATTTAAAGGTACAGCGACCCGACTTAAGAGCATCCGCTCCTGGATTACAAAACAGAGACAACTCCAGGGATGCTCCGCTTCCATCTGCACCTAGGGCACCGAGGTGGAGTGGGGTGATTCCTGATGCCATATTAGAAGGACACTGGAGTGCTGCCGCAGATTTAGGAGGAGTGGGAGCTTTTCCAGTGCTACAACAGAATGGAGTAGCTACTTGGGAACCACATGATTGGAAAATTCTCCAACAAGCAAAAGCTGCAGTTACCCAGTACGGAATAAAATCAGACGCTATGAGGAATATAGTCTCCTGGATTTTTTCTGCTGATCTTTTATGCCCGCATGACTCCTGGAATTTAATGAACTGTTGCTGACACCTACTCAATTCCTTTTGTGGGGTTCAGAATGGGCACAACGAGCAGCCAATGAAGCTGCGCGAAGGATGAACGATACAAATGATCCTTTACATGGAATTACTATGGACATTCTCACAGGACAAGGAGCTTATTCTACGGTGCAAGCACAGTTACAGTTACCAGCATTAGTCCTACAAAAATCTGCACAGCTTGCATTTGAAGCATTCCAAGCCTTGCCTGGCTCCGCGATCCTGTCATTCGGATCGGTGGTTCAAGGAGCTACGGAGAAATATGAGAACTTTATTAATAGACTATGGGAAGCCGTAATGAATCATCCTGATCTTGATGATGATAACAGGCAGCAGATGTTAAAGATTCTGGCTTTTGATAACGCGAACAAACAAACTAAACAGTTTCTCGCTAGCTTACCTAAAGGTGCAGGAGTGGAGGAAATGGTGAAGCGAATCGAACGTGCTGATGTGCAAAGAGCTAGCAATACAGTTGCTGCTGCCGTACAAAGTGCTGTTAAGGAGGTGGTTCAACCTTTGGCAGCGCTGGTACAACAAAGAGGGACACGACGACCAACACGAGCGGGACAATCCTTTCAAGGAAATTGCTATCGATATGGAGAGAACGGACATGTCAGAAAAGATTGCCGAGCTGCTGTCTGGTGTGATACCTGCCAGAGGAATAATCATACAACTACGGCATGTCAGGGAAACTTCCAAAGGAGCGCGGAGAGGGGCCGTGTGAGGAGACAAGTCAACCCTTCATACGAACCAAAGGCTTTTTACAACAGCACCAACCAGCAACCCGAGGAAGCCTGGGGTTCGACGTGGAAATCACAGTAGATGTCACCTTGCGGAGTCAAGAAGTACAGAAGGTCCCTACTAATGTACAGGGTCCGCTAAGCGGGGATTTCGATCCCATGGGAGGACTTTTGTTAGGACGATCTTCTGCTGGTATAAAAGGACTTATAATACTTCCAGGAATCATAGATGCAGACTATACCGGGATCGTATATATTATGATGTATACACTTAATCCACCTATGTTTGTACCAAAAGGTAGTCGAGTTGGACAAATAATCCCCCTTTCTGCCTATCAACAAGGTGCTAATACGACTACCTACCGTGGAGATCGTGGATTTGGCTCCACAGGACCAGCGGTATGTTTTACCATGAGAATGGATGACAGACCAAATATGTCAATCACGATGTCTCAGAACAACACTCGTATAAAGGTACAGGCCTTGCTGGATACAGGTGCCGACGTCACCATTGTCAGTCGACGCGTCTGGCCAAGGAATTGGACACTAGAAACACCTGATTCACATATTGCTGGCGTTGGCGGGAATTCTATGACAGCTGTTAGTCATCACCCTGTGACCTTACACTTTCCAGAAGGACAGCGTGTAACTTTGAAAGTTTATGTTTTGTCCTTACCTGGGGTTTTGGAAGCACTCATAAGGCGAGATGTTTTAAGTCAGATTGGTGCGGTTCTTACAACCACCCATTTTTGATAATGGCCGCTGGAGAGCAGTCGCCCAATCCACCTTTGACTTGGTTATCAGATGAGCCTGTGTGAGTTGACCAGTGGCCTATGACTGAAGAGTGACTGCAGATTACTAAGGGACTGGTAGAGGAACAGTTAAAAGCAGGACATATCAAACCCCCAGTTAGTCCTTGGAATACACCCATTTTTGTCATCCCTAAGAAAAGTGGAAAGTGGAGATTATTACATGATTTACGGAAAATTAATGAGCAAATGCAAACAACGGGAGCATTGCAACCAGGTATTCTGTCACCTAACATGTTACCAGCAGGATGGCATATATTGATTGTAGACTTGAAGGACTGTTTTTTCACCATATCTTTACATCCTCAGGACACCATGAGGTTTGCCTTTTCTATTCCTGTTATCAACAAAGCGGAACCAGCTCAAAGGTATGAATGGGTAGTTCTACCGCAGGGCATGAAAAATTCACCTACGTTATGTCAGCTCTATGTAGCATGGGCGCTGAAACCATTGCGCCAGCTATGGCCACAGACTATCATCTATCATTATATGGACGATATTTTGTTATGCCAGGCCGATCCTTTTTCAGAAGAAAGTCTCCACAAACTAACAACAAAGTTGGTGGAGAAAGGTCTCGTGATTACACCAGAAAAGATTCAACGAACTGATCCCTGGAAATACTTAGGATGGACAATTTCGGATGCTCAAATCCGGCCTCAAAAGGTGGAGCTACATACAGATTTGAAGAACCTGAAGGATGTACAAACACTTCTCGGAGATATTCAGTGGGTCCGTAACTGTGTCGGTATCTCGAATACCGAGATCGCCCCCCTCACCGAACTGCTGCGACGATCACACCCTGCTGACTCCATACAGCTGTCTGAGACTCAACAAAGCGCGTTGAGGTCAATCATCGTCAAATTACAAATTGCATGGTCATCGCAACGCATTCGTGAACTACCTGTGTCTCTGCTTGTAATTAACAGTGAAAATATGGTTTGTGGTGTCATTTGTCAGTGGCAAAACAAAAAGGGGGAACTCCCTCAGGGCTACAACCAATGCCACTACAAATGCCACGATAAAGATGAAGATTTTTGGGTGTTGGAATGGGTATTCCTTAGTGTACAACCGAAGACAAGCATACAGACTAGACCAGAAGCCATAGGGGAACTAGTGAGAAAGGGTAGATCTAGGATTATAGAATTAACGGGACTGGATCCAGTGGATATTAGTATTCCTGTTAATGCTGTAGACCTAGAATGGTGGTTCCGCAATTCTCGACCTATTCAGGAGGCGTTTTTGGGGTACGAAGGAAGAGTCCATTCACAGCAACCGAAAGGCAAATTATGGCAGATATTACAGAAAAATCAATGGATAGAAAAATCTAAAGTACAGAAAACACCAATAGTGGAAGGGTTAACAGTCTATACAGATGCGGGAAAGAAACAGCACAAAGCGGTGTGCGTGTGGCAGGAAAAAGGGGATTGGGTACACCACATGCTGTATGGTCAGACCGATGATACCTTACAGACTCTGGAACTATCTGCTGTAGGCTGGGCCTTGACAAATTGGCTGGATGGGGCTATAAATATAGTCACAGATTCTATGTACGTAGCAGGTGTCATCCCACGCTTGGAGGAGGCGTTGCTCCGAAACACACAAAATCCCCGCCTTGGGCAGTTATTCTTGCAATTACGGTCTATTATGCGACAACGCAGTGCGCCTTGTTGCATAATACATGTACGGAGTCATCAATGGGATCTTGGTTTGGGGAAGGGCAATCAGCTGGCAGACTCTCTGGTTAGTCCTGCTTGCCATATTCCTCCTTTAGACAAATTTCAACAAGCTAGACAAAGTCATGAGCATTTCCATCAAAATGCAAAAGAAATACAGAGACAATTTGGAATCACAGAAAATGAGGCAAAATCTATTGTTCAAGGGATGGAATAGTAGGATTCTCTCTATTAACGCCTGGCTACGAGACTGGTGCTACAGGCAGGGCTTTGGGTTCTTTGATAATGGCTGGTTTTATAAGACAACAGGCGTGACAGTGATACATGGGAAAGGTTTATGTCGTAGGGGCAAAAGGGTTCTGGGACAGGAATTAGCAGGGCTCATTCGGAGAGCTTTAAACTAGATTCGAAGGGGGATGGGGTGGTAGCTGGGCTTGCACCACTGGGGCAATGCTCTAGTGTTGAGGTAGACCAGGAGGCCCCCCATCCCCCTGGGGTGAAATCAGGGGGTGAATCTGGGATGAAATCCGTGTGCCCAGCTCGCTCCCTGAAATGCCTGTACACCAATGCACGCAGCATGGGGAATAAGCAGGAGGAGTTAGAAATCCGTGTTCGGTCGGGGGCCTATGATCTAGTGGCAATTACAGAGACTTGGTGGGACGCCTCGCATGACTGGAATGTGGTCATGGATGGCTATGTCCTGTTCAGGAAAGACAGGCCGCTAAGGAGAGGTGGTGGAGTTGCTCTTTATGTGAGTGAGCAGCTAGAATGTATTGAGTTCTGTCCAGAGGCAGATCAGGAGCAAGTTGAGAGTTTGTGGGTGCGAATTAAGGGGCAGGCTGGCAGGGGTGATACTGTTGTGGGTGTCTATTACAGGCCACCGGATCAGGATGAGGAGGGTGATGAGGCCTTCTACAGGCAGCTGAGAGCAGTCTCGCAATTACAGGGTCTGGTTGTTGTGGGGGATTTCAACTACCCTGATATTTGCTGGGAGGCCTACTCAGCCAGCCATCCCCAGTCCAGGAGGTTCCTCCAGTGCATTGATGATAACTTTCTGATGCAAATGGTGGATGAGCCAACTAGGAGAGGAGCGCTGCTGGATCTGATCCTCACTAACAAGGAGGGTCTGGTTGAAGAGGTGAAGGTTGAGGGCAGCCTTGGTTGTAGCGACCATGAGATGGTAGAGTTCAGGATCTCATGTGGCAGGAACAGAATAGCTAGCAGAATCACAACCCTGAACTTCAGGAGGGCCAACTTTGGCCTTTTCAAGCAATTGCTAGGGGAAATCCCATGGGACAGGGTACTAGAAGGTAAGCGGGCCCAAGATAGTTGGTTAGCGTTCAAGGACTGCTTCTTCCGAGCTCAAGATCAGAGCATCCCAACAGGTAGGAAGTCAAGGAAGGGTACCAGGAGACCTGCATGGTTGAACAGGGAACTGCTGGGCAAACTCAAGTGGAAGAAGAAGGTGTACAGATCGTGGAAGGAGGGGCTGGCCACTTGGGAGGAATATAAGTCTGTTGTCAGAGGATGTAGAGAGGCAACTAGGAAAGCTAAGGCCTCCTTGGAATTAAACCTTGCAAGAGAGGTCAAGGACAACAGAAAGGGCTTCTTCAAATACATTGCAGGTAAAGCCAACACTAGAGGCAATGTAGGCCCACTGATGAATGAGGTGGGGGTCCTGGAGACAGAGGATAAAAAGAAGGCGGAGTTACTGAATGCCTTCTTTGCCTCTGTCTATACTGTTGGAGGCTGTCCTGAGGAGCCCTGGACCCCTGCGGCCTCAGAAGAAGTCAGGATAGAGGAGGAATCTGTCTTGGTAGATGAGGGCTGGGTCAGGGACCAATTAAGCAACCTGGACGTCCATAAATCCATGGGCCCTGATGGGATGCACCCGCGGGTGCTGAGGGAGCTGGTGGAAGTCATTGCTAGGCCACTCTCCATCATCTTTGCTAAGTCGTGGGCAACAGGAGAGGTGCCTGAGGACTGGAGGAAAGCGAATGTCACTCCAGTCTTCAAAAAGGGCAGGAAGGAGGACCCGGGTAACTATAGACCAGTCAGCCTCACTTCCATCCCTGGAAAGGTGATGGAGCAACTTGTTCTTGGTGCTGTCTCTAGGCACATCAAGGATAGGGGGATCATTAGGGGCACTCAGCATGGCTTCACCAACGGGAAGTCTTGCTCAACCAACTTGATAGCCTTTTATGAGGATGTTACCCGGTGGATAGATGATGGTAAAGCTGTGGATGTGGTCTATCTCGATTTCAGTAAAGCGTTTGACACGGTGTCCCACAGCATCCTCGCAGCTAAACTGGGGAAGTGTGGTCTGGATGATCGGGTAGTGAGGTGGATTGTAAACTGGCTGAAGGAAAGAAGCCAGAGAGTAGTGGTCAGCGGGACAGAGTCCAGTTGGAGGTCTGTGTCTAGCGGAGTTCCGCAAGGGTCGGTACTGGGACCAGTTCTATTCAATATATTCATTAATGACTTGGATGAGGGATTAGAGTGCGCTGTCAGCAAGTTCGCTGATGACACGAAACTGGGAGGAGTGGCTGAGATGCCGGGAGGCTGCGCAGCCATTCAGAGAGACCTGGACAGGCTGGAGAGTTGGGCGGGGAGAAATTTAATGAAATATAACAAGGGCAAGTGTAGAGTCCTGCATCTGGGCAAGAACAACCCCATGTACCAGTACAAGTTGGGGGCAGACCTGTTGGAGAGCAGCGTAGGGGAAAGGGACCTGGGGGTCCTAGTGGACAACAGGATGACCATGAGCCAGCAGTGTGCCCTTGTGGCCAAGAAGGCCAATGGCACCCTGGGGTGTATTAGAAGGGGTGTGGTCAGCAGGTCGAGAGAGGTTCTCCTCCCCCTCTACTCTGCCCTGGTGAGGCCGCATCTGCAATATTGTGTCCAGTTCTGGGCCCCTCAGTTCCAGAAGGAAAGGGAACTGCTAGAGAGAGTCCAGCGCAGAGCCACGAAGATGATTAAGGGAGTGGAACATCTCCCTTATGAGGAGAGGCTGAGGGAGCTGGGTCTCTTTAGCTTAGAGAAGAGGAGACTGAGGGGTGACCTCATTAATGTTTATAAATATGTAAAGGGCAAGTGTCAAGAGGATGGAGTCAGGCTCTTCTCAGTGACATCCCTTGACAGGACAAGGGGCAATGGGTGCAAGCTGGAACACAGGAGGTTCCACTTAAATTTGAGGAAAAACTTCTTTACAGTGAGGGTGACTGAACACTGGAACAGGCTGCCCAGAGAGGTTGTGGAGTCTCCTTCTCTGGAGACATTCAAAACCCGCCTGGACGCGTTCCTGTGTGATATGGTCTAGGCAATCCTGCCCCGGCAGGGGGATTGGACTAGATGATCTTTCGAGGTCCCTTCCAATCCCTAACATTCTGTGATTCTGTGATTCTGTGAAGCATGTCCGAGGAGTGGGGCTCAGGGACCAGGCATTGGTATTGGTGTAAACCCGAAGGGTTTGGCAGCACTTGAGCTATGGCAGATGGATGTAACACATATTCCAGAGTTTGGGAGACAAAAATATGTACATGTCACAGTAGATACTTTCTCGAAGGTAATCTGGGCATCTGCAATGTCCGGAGAAAAGGCGCAACAGGTTTGTAAACATTTGTTGGCGTGTTTTGCCGTTATGGGGGTGCCAGAACAGATCAAAACAGATAATGGGCCAGCATACACCAGCCAAAAGTTTCGTGTATTTTTAACACGCTGGAGAGTGAAACATGTTACTGGTATACCACACTCCCCGACAGGTCAGGGGATCACCGAACGTACCCATAGAACCTTAAAGGAATATTTGAGGAGACAGAAGGAGGTAGATACTGATCCAACATCGCGGTTGCATAAAGTGTTGTTTACTTTGAATTTTCTGTGTTTGACAGGGGACCGAGAAGAACCACCGGTTGTTGTACATCACCAGCAGTTGAAATTTAATAATAACACCATTATACCTTAGTTACAGGTGATTTATCGGGAACCTGCTACAGGGGAGTGGAAAGGACCGGTACCAGTGATCCTTAGTGGCCGGGGATATATGTGCGTGGCCACCGACCAGGGACCACTTTGGGTGCCGAGCCGATCAGTAAAACCACACCTCCCCGAGAAATCGGATGGGTGATGGAACTGGTAAAAATGGTTCTTACGGGAGTTTTTGTGATTGCAGTTATCTTGTTAGTGTTACCATGTTTACTTTCTTGTTTGCAGAAAGCTTTAATGAAACTTGTAAATCAGGCCTGGCTTGCTCACAAACAAGAAGGGGGAATAGTAGAGGCTTGGTTAAGTGAGAAGGGGCACGATCTTGTGCCACTGAGCAGTCTGAGCAACCCAGGCTTTGAGCTACGCAAGAGTTAAGTCCAGAGCTCTGAGTATGTAAATCCATAGACCAATCACAAGTGCGATCGGGACGCGTGATTAGCATGTACTCAGGTTACCGCCTATATATTCGCGGCATGCTTTGCGAATAAATGGAGAAACTTCCATACTCACATTGAGAGGTATCGTTTACTCCGGACCGTCGCCCAGCACCTGCGAGCGCGCCCCCCCGTTTTGTCCCCTTACTTCATACAGTATCTTCCTGTTTCATTAGAAAGCCACAAACACTGCATTTTTTCAAAAGATTTATTATTTCTGTTTGATTTATCAATAAAGCTCTTGCTGTAACTATGGCAGGAACAATGAATAGATCTTTCGTCTGCCATGAATTATGCTGCCTTGTGCACAGCTAGTCTGGTGGGCTTTAATGATGTCTCAGACAAATGAAATGTATTAAAGTTTGTTATGCATAGCCACTTTCAGTGTAACATAACTTCAGATCTGCTTCTGAACCAAATTTTTATGCAAATTATCACTTTAAAAAGATAAAAGAAAGGTGTTTCTAATTTCTCCCTTTATCAGAAGAATGATTGACACAGGTTTGAGGAAGAATTGGTGCTTGCGATCTAGTGTCATTGCTCTACAGTCCATCAGTGGCTGCTGGCCGCCCTTTCTCACACTGCATAGCATCTTGTGGTTCAGGAGACCCTGGTGACCCCAGGCAATGATAGATGGGGTATTACACAGTGAGAATAAGAGGCAGCAGAATCTGGCCCATGAGGTGGGGCCCTCAGCACACCTCAGATGCCCCTTTCTTTGAATGGAAAGAATATGCCACCTTTTTTATCAGACAAAAGGTAACCTTCAAAGGACCTTATTGTTAATTTCAGAGCCATTTTCTTTCTAAAAATTTCATGATGGAGAAATAACATGGCTACATTTATGGCTTTAGACTGAAGGATTTCTCAGTCTCACTTTGCATTTTGCCTGGCCATTTGGAGCAGTTATGCCTGTCACCTCTTCACTAAATCCAGTAATGAAAATGGACCTTTTAATGAGTTACATACAATGCATAATTGCTGTAAAACTCTAACATCCTTTATGTAAATGATTCTTTGGAGATCATTAATTAGTTTTTGAGGAATATTAATTTCTCCAAACCAAAAAAAATATATATTACCACAGGGAAACAGGCTTGAATTAGTTTTAACTATGATAAAATTATACTCTGTGACAATTAATAAAGTGGAGCACAAGAGAGCCTGGTTTAAAATGAAAAGTATACTGTTAATACTGCTTTCCATGGTTACAACTAATTAGTATGCATAAATAGTATTTTTAGAAGAATATAAGTTATCTATGCTTCAGAATATTTCCTGCTTGCACCTTGATGTGAAAATAGCACAGATACCAATAGTTCAGAGGTACTCTTGTGCCAACATGATTATAGGAACATATTTCTAAAACATACAAATTTTAATCAGTGCCCCAAGAGTGCATCTATTTGTATCACAGGGCAGCTACAAAACAGCTTGAGTTCAGGCTATTAAAAAAACCCAGAAAATAAAGCTAAGTGATTCTACCCAAACAAAACTGTGATCGAGATACTTTAGTACAAACAGAGCTGCCCTTGAGTCATCCAGTTTGCAAGATTATAAATAGCCACAGATTGTTTTCTGAACACTTAAAGGATACAATTCAATGGAAAAAAAAACAAACACAAAAACAAACCACCAATTCTGTTACATTGCCACTAAGTGAGGCCTTTATTTCTGGAAAGCTGAGGCAATTTGTTTGCATACAAAATATGGAGCAAAATACTGCCCCCAGATACACTCACATAAATCCAGACTATCTGTTATGAATTCTTGGGGAGTTGCTCCACCTTACAGCCGGTGTAACTGAGATCAGAACTTGAGAATTAATAACATACTGACTCCTCAATTCCCATTGATCCCAAGCATTGAATTCTGCAACTGAAGAACCCCAGCCCTGCCTTTGTACTGTGCTAGAGGGAGGCCAGTGTTCTCCCATCTTTCTTTCACCTGGTTCACATAACTATGCAGCCAGCATGTCTCTGTGGACACGGCACTACAGCAGTAGAGGTATGAAACACTCTCCAGGAAACTGAAATATACTCAGAAAACTAAAACTCTCTTTTCTATGTGCAAAGTGAAGTGGCAGTGGTAGTAGCAGTGGCAGTTGTAGTTGGCAGTATCTGTGAGAGGAGACATCCCCAGCTCCAAGTCTGATGCCGACCTTGACAGTCTCCAGGAGCCAGCATTCAACAATCGTGTTTTCTTCCTCTCACCCACAGTGTGGGCAGATCTTTCCACCTCTGAGGCTATATATAATTTGTCCAGTAGATGTGCTCTGCAGTATGTCCCATGATCAGCAGAGGCAGGACGGTGATGGGCAGCCACAGGGAGTAAGATGTGCTCCCAGCTCTTGCAGTCTAGACAGAGCACAGGCACCTCACAGCTCCTTCTGAGAGTTCTCCGGGCTGGAAGTCCAGCCCTTGGGGTGCAATGCTTTTGTCATCATCCCTGACGCTTTCTTACTTGTCCATGAACGTATACTTATCCATAAACTTATACGTACCCATAAATGTATGGATTTTGTTGGAATAACAATTGTGAATAATAATGACAAATAGTTTATTGAGTTTTTGTCAGAGGGCAGTCTGAGACATCTGATTACTCAACATTACTCTTTATGCTATAGGATTTAAGATCTAAGCAACCTATCTGTGATACCGACAGAATGCTGTGGCCTTGGGCAATCACGACTTTTTCTACTAAGAATATTTATCCTTACTTTAAACTTTTAATATTCATGAAGACTCCCAGAGACAGGATAGATCTTTCTGAATAGTTCACAATAAATAAGTAAATAAATAAATGGGCCTCGTGCATCGTTTGCTACTAGCTCTAATCCTTTCCCTTCTAAACAACTGCTTTTAGTGCTCTAAGCAAGTACAATACACTATAAATGGGAGCAGGCACTGCTTTTCTGTAGACAGGTGTAATATGTTTATACCATATTTCAGATTTCCCAAAGGAATGAAAAAAGCTTTTGTTTCCCGAAATTAATCAATTTTGAGCCAATACTAAAAAATGTCAACACCTTGCAAATATTCAGTGTCACTGCAACAAAAACCCTTAACTTGGATTTATTGTGTTCAAAGTAGAACTGTTTCCAGTTACATGCTCAGTTGAATTTTGTCCAAATAGGATGATATTGAGTGGTTTTACTTTTAATATGTCTGGAAGAATATACTAATGTGTAACTAACATGCAACAAACGGAAAGAGGATGAGAAGCTAGAAGTTGTATATGATCTGCTTTGGAAGGAAACCTCATGGGTAGGTTTCAGTTGTATATTAAAACAATGAAAGCATCTAGGTATAGGCAGTGACATGTGAGCTAAGGGACTAAAATCTCATTACACTCAGTGGAGTATACTGCATCTCTGGGGCCCAGAAAAACATTCAGCTGTCATGAGGGATTCACCTCAGCTGTCTAGACACAGGCAGCTGGTACTCTTCCAGGTGTCTGCAGGCATCCTTTCCACATGCCAGATGCAGCTGTAGAAAGTCACCCTCTATCAGATCTTGCATTTCTCCCCTGATACAGATGTCCTAGCCTGCAGCACTGCAAATGACTCCAGATACCAATCTTTAGGCAACTCAGTCAAGCCTTATTTCAGGGTGTGCTTTGTGAGATTTGATTAAGAAATTATCTACTGTCCTTTTTGAATGTCTCCATACAGCTATTTTCTCCTACAGCCTTCACTGCTGCTCATCATGAACTGGGACATCGACTCCAATACAGATACTTGCTGTTTTCCAGGACAAAAATTCCACTTTCTCCTCACATGTAATAGCACTTATGGGATACCCTCACTGAGCCACCTGATTTTTAAGATCAATAAATCAGCATAACAGAGCTAGGTTCAGGAACCTCAGATCCCAATTTAGAATTATTTTTCAAAGCTAACTTACGAACTTACTAAACTAACTTACGATCTCTTATCTATTATATCTCCACTGTCAGCATCCAATAATGAAAAAAAATTTATGAAATGCATTTCTTAAAAGTCTGTAAAAGTCTTTGTAGAAAAAAAGTCATTGTAAAAGTTACTACAAATGTGAACAATAACAACTGGAATGTGGGATTCCTGTAGGAATAATGTGAGTATAGGATCCTGACATATGTGAGAATCGTTCATTTTTCAAAACATGCTGTCAATATGTCATTAATATTAAGAGAAATAAGGTTAGTAAAGTTCAATATATATTGAAGAGTTTCCTTGACATTTAACACATCATATTAAAAGCTTCTTCAAGAAGAAAGAAATATCAGCTTGTCACCTAGAGATTGAAATTGAACTGCTCTGAGACAAACTGCTGTTTCTTCCCCATGATGAAATTCACAGGATGGGCAAAATGTCAAGACAAAAATAAACTATCTGGGAAAAATCATCAAAAGAAATATAGCCATTGTTACAGTTACTGCCAAAATAATCTAGAAAATCCAGTTGCTCCCCAGTAATAACATGTGGAAGAAATCCCCACACATTTAGATCTGTTCTTGAAACGCAGTGGAAAATATAACTGAAGGTATAGTCTCCTGCTCCATGTAGTTTGTTAAATTCCCTGGGAAGAAAATAGCTCCATTTTTTAAGATAGATCATATTTTCAAATCACAAAACATAAGAACTGAAAAAACATTATGAGTAAAGAAGAAATCCTATACTCTATGAAATACTATGCAGTGAAGGTGATTGCCAAATCATGGGTAATTTTAGTAGGATAATTTTAGATTGAAAGACTGATTAATAATTTCTCTGAGTATATTCATTGGCGAAAACTGTTGTGAAGATATTTAAATATATTGCTGAATGAGCAATATCAAATACAAAAGCCTTAGTCATGAAAAACTAAGTAAAGAGATATTGATAGGAAGGCTAGGATAAGACCTACTATTTTTCAAAACAGATTTTGATGTCTGGAACTACTACAGATATGCTTGCTTTACTACAGCTCAGTTTTTTGCTTTTTGTGGCCATGATCTTAGAGAAAAAAGATGAGTACTCTTAATTCTTCTTTGCAGTCACCAATAAAATATGTGTGCTTGCTCACAGTTTGTAAGTGTAAACTCCGGTTGCCAGTTAAGGACAAGATGTTACACTAAAGCTTGCCACAAATATAAAAAAGTTTCCATGATAAGTATCTCATGTTATCTAATATACTAATTATCTCCTATTATTTACTTAGCATTTTGGAAATATGTATAAACTTAATCTATTCTTAGCCTTTATCTTCAATTATTTACGTATGTAAAATAATTAGTGTCATCACATATTTTAGTGGCATCTTTTTCTTTCTTTTTTTATCTAAAAATTGAGCATGCATTTCTCTTCAATGAAGATGCGTGCTCCAGAATTTGAGTTTCAGTTTAAAATCCAAGCAAATACTTCACAACTTTCCGTCTTCCAAGTGCCATTAAAATCTCCATTTTTCAAATGAAAGCTCAAAAACTTATATTCACTCCTTCACCATGTTGTCAAAGATGTTATTTGATAACCTCTCCCCTAGACCTAGTGACAGAGAAGCCAGTAACTATTTAAAAAGATCACCTTTTTCCAAGAAAAAGCAGTATACAGAAATTTGTTAAGCTAGTATCACAAATGTAGGTGTGACTATGCATTAAAACTCCTTTATTGTCTGATAAAAAATGAACTTTAGCTGCTTGATTGGAAATTAATTTTCTTTGAAGTACACCTCTTTTTTTTTGCCATCACACCTGTTTACTTGAAAGGTAATCTTTGACAGGGCACAGTTCTTTCTAGAATGGCATCTTCAGAATGTAGTCAGATTAATCCATCAGCCACAAAGAGAAGATGTAGAAAAAATACTGTAAGAATAATTTGAAGAAAACTCATTTTCCTTGCAATTGTGCCCTGAAAATTTCAAGTGCTGATCTTAAACAAGCTCAAGGAAAATGGTGTGAACTACTCTGAAAGGCACAGATTCTGTTTTATATCTTATTATTTATTTTTAAAATTCTCCTTGAAAAGGCAGATACAGCAGGTATGAGACTAAATATTAATTCAGGATTCATCATGTCAGCTCTTAATAGTTCATGCATTTCAAAGCAATGGGAAATTTCTTACACACACACACATAAGGCAAATACACACATAAAAATCTAAATTATGTTGAAAGAACACCATAAGACTATTGAGGAAAGATTTCACATGTTGATAAATGTTCATCTTTAATTTTCCTGTGCATCTTTCATTCAGCCCTCTTTGTGCATAAGCTTCATGAAAAATCTAATTATGTGATCACTTTTCTCTTCCATAGGACCTCTGCTTTGCTCAGTGCAAAGAATGTTCACATAATGAGCAACTACTCAATATTTTGTTTTCTCCTCATTTTTCAATGTGTGACCCGAGGCCTTATTTACTGCACACTAGTCAAACCTTCTCTCAAGACCGAATTGTTAATTTCCTCATGAGTTTCTCTGGTGCTTACCACCACAGTACCTAAACAATTAAAAATATTAATTAACTAGTGTTCACAATACTCCTGCAAGATTATAAAGAACCAAAGAGCAAAGAAATTAAGGTCAAGAAGGTCTACTAATTTGCTGTCTGTAGACAATAGTCTCCTTCAGTGCACATTTCTTTCCTCTTGTACAATGACTTGGACCCTTTATTAAAAACATGTACTTACTATACAATTAAAGCCTGTAGCATAGTACATTTGCAGAAGGCAAAAGTATGATTAGAAAAGTAAAGTGAATTCTGAAATGTCCTGACTATTAAATGATTTTCCTTCTTGGTGCTAATGAAATTCCTATAAGGGAGGTTTTCATTAAATTATCTAAAATTTTAATGAAAAAATCCAGTTCTATCACGTGGTATGAAACAGAGAGCAACAAGGGTTTCTATCAGGATGAGAAAGCTTTGTGACACTTGAGCTGAAAGAGTAGCTGACAGCGGTAATAAATCATCAGTTCTAGTGTGGACCAGGAGCAGGAAGGACCAGGACACTGGGTGAGATTCATAGATGCTTGCTAGTACCAACGGAATGGCATGAAGTGGGAATCCTAAGCTCCACTACAGGTTTTGCAGGGCAACACATTATTTGCGAAAGATGACCTTTTTTGTCTGCATCCTTTTTCCCTCACAAGAGTGATTCAAACCTCTCCCTAGCCAATCTCTTCTCCACATCTTTTCTTGTAATAATCCCATTCTGTCTTGCAGGAACTTCATGTTATAAGACATGAAGGATAATATATAGCCATGAAAGTGTTTAGGGAAAGCCATTTAAACCAATCATAACTAACAATACAAAAGACTAGTTTTTCCCACAGATCCAAAGCCAGATAGCCAAAAGTTCTTTCATTTCTTTTTATCTCTTGGCTCAGAACTTTGTAACATTTTTTGGTAGGATTTTTTTTGTACCAATATGTCTTATGAAACATTTCCCATCAAAGACAGAAGGTCTCAGAAAAAGATACATCTGTTAAGATTCAAGTTGTCAGTATGCATTAATATTTGACCTTTCCTCTGTAATTTAACCTATTACTTGGACTCTGAATTAAAGATTATTTTTCTAAAGGAATATAAATTTTCCAAGTTGTGCTCTCTCACAAGGGCATAAGCACCTGCTTGTCTGAAAACCTAGCTAATTTCCTTGTATCATGTCTGGATTACAAAGGCAAGTTGGAACAAAAGTAAAATAAAGCGATATATCTTTCCTCCTTCTACTTATCACTCATCAGTGAGGCACCTGCATCATGAGGAATGGTCTCAGCTGAGCAGTTGCACTGTCACCACCTTCCCCATTTATACATAAGAGCAGACAGCTTCTCACCTCCTATCTCTTGAGGGTTTTAACTGTAGTGAACTGTAAATGAAGTGTTCAGTTTAAAAAAAAAAAAAAGTTAGAGCACAGTTTATAGACCCTTCGAAATTGTTGTGTTTAGTGACTTCTAGTGCTAAGGGTCTAAGGTTATTTTCACACTATATTTTCTTCTAGGATAAAACACATATAAAAATATATGCTGTAATCAGCCACAGTTGTGTTCAAGGATGCATATAAACATTACTTTCATCTCCTGTCTTGCTCTTTAAATATCTATTCTTTTTTAAAAGAAAGTTATTGCATGTGCTTGTCCAAACCTGCCATAGTGTTAAGCACATCATTGATGAATACAAAGATTCCTCTCTCAGAGTGAAAGTGTTAAGGCTCAGATCTGCTATGTTCAAGAATACAGGAAATATGAGATGAATTAGAGAAGGGTCTGTAGTCTAGAAATTAGTCTTCTCATTAGAGAATGAAATTAACTCTTTGTATCTGCCTTCAGTAAAATACACACTACCTGACACTCCATGTCTGTGACCATGGAAGAACCACAGAAAAAGCACTTTATGCCAAGTCAAATACTGGCATGCTCTGAGTAACCAAAAAGAGGATTGCATTTGGCTTCGTGCATTGTATGCAAGGAAAAGACAGAGTTTGTAAGCAAACAAATTTTATTCTGGAATAAGGGAATATGCTTATAGAGAACCTCAAAATAAATTATCTTCCTTTTCTGTTCATTAATTGTCCTGAACAGATCTACATACATAGGTGTACCTAATTTTATTCTGAAACAGAAGTTAGGAACCCTTACCCAGGGAATCTAAACACTGGTATTGGATATGCCATAACTGTGGATTAATGGTAGAGTAAGGATGGGGTTCGACTGATGCAGCTTCCCATCAAAGACTAATATCTGACAGTTTTGATGGGACTGTAGTTTATGTGAAATTAGGTCTCAGGTATTTAATGCCTGCATTCAGAAACTTGAAATACAAGGCTAGACACCTTACAGTTGAGATAAAGAAGAACATTCCAAACCAAGGGAATATTAGTAAACACTAAAAAAAGTACAAAAAGAAATAGAAAAAATGCAAGGTCCACCGGTAGAGTGGAAGAGAGGGGAAAAAAACAAGACTGTGGAATGCAAGGCCAAGTAAACAGGGACCAGATTCCTTAAATTCTTAACAATGAAAACAAAACACATAAAAAAAAAGACATTCAAATAGCAAAAACAGGAATTCAAAGAGCTATGTGACAATGGGCTAAGTTTCAACAGCAGTGATCTGAATGAAGCACTAGAGAGGGCTAGGGGAAGGATGAGATAATGTGGAATGAGAGTTGCCAAAGAGATCACAGACAGCGAGAAAATTGCAGAAGCTTGGGAAAATTTTAGCTGCCTCAGCAAATAAAAAATGATGGAATCTTCAGCACTACTTTGGAAGAAAGAATTTGTAGATTGCCTAGATGTGAAGGATGAATAGTAAAGATAAATGAGTTGGAAATGACACAAGGTATGGCTTCAGCTGTCAGGCAATATGGTGGTACTGTAAATACACTAGAAAATGGGGAAAACGGGTAAACTTTTAAAGACAAGTAAGGAGTAACAAGCTGAAATATATGAGGGGCTGGAATAAAATCACTCAAGATTTAGAAAGGGTTTGTTAGCCACTGACATATTTTAGAGTTAAAGAGTTGCTAGGACTGGTAGGAAAAAAGAAAATTAAAATGTAAAAAATCAACTAAAGTTGTAAGGTGAACGGTACTGAGAAACCTAAAACAATTAAGAACACTCAAGGAGGATGCAGCCCTGGCAGTGGACAACACTTCCAAGAAACTCAGAGTAGGAGGATATGACCAACTTTGTCAAAAGCAGAAAAGAGAAACTTCTTATCTGCTCACTGACACCAAAGCAGTTTTCATAAACTCACTTGAAAGTGTTATAATTCTGTTTCAATCAAACACTAAAAAGGCAAACAATGAAAAGAGCTTGCTCTCAAGTGTGGGATGTTAATGATAAGGGAACCACTGGGAAAAGCACTGGAAGAAGGTGGCTAATAGCTCACTGTTGTTATTCATCCATCAACCAGATGGTGCAGAAAAGCAAAGGGAAAAAGGAATTTGAAATGACATTTCTGTCACTCCATGCTTTGGACATAGTAAAGTAGGCCTAAATCTTTATTTCTCACTTAATTGCAAAGAAATTTACTCTAATATATTGCCTTGAAAACATCATGCAGTTTAACTAATGTCATTATAAATACTATCTTTCTCTTGGTTTGAGTTCATTTGCATATTATTTGCATTCCTCATAAGCCTGATTGTGACAAAATTAATGTGCCTTTATTTTTATGTACAGCACATGTATACGGGAAAAAATCCCACACACCAGGGAAACTCAAAGAGGTCTTCTAAATAAGGAAATGGAGAAGAGCCAATCCAGCTAATCAATAGCCTAAATATTTTTTAAATAAAAACAATTGGCAAGAGCCTCAGACTTACTTGATTGTGTTTTAACTCCGGTTGCACAATGGCCGCTTAACAATGCTTTAAACAAGCAGCTAAGAGTTTCTCAGAACACGGAGTCCTTGAACAGCGTAAAGTTAGGGCAAACAGCTTATATTTTCTACTTTAAACCCTTGGATGTGTAAAATGAAGAGGGAAGAAAGAACCACTCCAGGACTGTGGGGGAGGAGGCTGGCTGTGGTGCTATTCTTGTTGCAGTAACTTACTTGACAAAGTTTCAGCCGACTGAACAGAGATCGCTGTAAGTCACAGCCCTGCTACCTCACAACTGAGTAATGAGGTGGTGAATAGAAAACATTGCTCTCCTTTCTACCATCTATATCTTTTCCCATCACTCCAAGATGATTCAGATCGATACCTTTCACAAACTCACTGGATGCAAACCTATATCCAGTGCAAAGCCAGAACTTCAGCAGAAAAGTAGATGTCTCATTTCACAGTCTAAACAGGGGAATGAAAGTTTCCTTCGTTACCTTTGTGGGAAAAAAAACCACACTGTGAGATTTAAACTGAAATCACATGATTTTATACAAAAATAATAATTAGATAGTGTTTTTCAAACATACTATGCTCAAATTTCTGAGTTTTCGTTTGTATCTTCAGGAAATGCCACAGCAGTTGTCTTAAGGTCAGTTGGACCAATGAGAATAAGTCACTTTTTTTCCAACAAAGTGCTAATTCCCAGTGTTAGAAAATAAAAGAAACAAAACAGTAAACATGAGCAAAAATATGTCCAGTAAGAATATGAACAATCTCTGCTATCTTATAAATATATTTGTCCCACAGACATTCATAATTGATTAACATATTATATTATAAAAGAACTGTAGAACTTTTCCTGTTATGATTGAAATTTGCATGTAAGCATGGATGGAAATTTATTTACAGCACTTTTCCTCTGCTTATTGTAATGGACCCTTAACTTAAGAACAAAATGAATATTCAAGTAAGTGTAAATCAGAGTGATTTTTAAAAGATGTCTTTAGTCTAGTAATTCACAGAACAATTGCAGAAAATAATTCTGGATTTTTTCTGAACCAAAACTTATTCACTTCTACAGATGCATTAAGATGAGAGCTCCAAACTCTGAGAATAAGACAAGCAGTAGGTGACAAGTGCTGTTAGATTTGATCATTTCTACTTACCTCAGCTGAATGGTAACGAATATTTTATCAAAGACTAAGGAGTCATTGTAGTAATTTGTTGTTGATGCATGTTCTACTATTCGAGGTTTTAAATAGTGTCCTAGTTCTGTATTGAAGAAGAACAAAAGATAAGAATAGAATGTTTTCCTTATATCTGCAAACAAAGAGAGTACCGCCAGTGTCAAAAAAAAAGGTTATTTGGCTTCTGATCTGCCTTGTGGACTGATACCAGGATTTTTAGAAGCAAGCTGTCATAGGACTTAATGGTGCCCTAATGTTGATGTGTTCACCTCTCCCAAATAATTTCCAAGAGTCAGTGAGCTGCTACAGACATCGAACATGAAGCTGAGCAGGATCTCTGTCCACTGGGACACACAGCAAATCTGCATGGCCCCAGGAAACCTGCATGGCCTCAGAGCTGTTAACGGTCACTTGCATAAGCAGGGCCAGTCCTGACCTTAAGCAGAGCAGGTGCTCCCAGTCCACGATGGGCACATCTTCAGTAGCTGTACATGAGTGTTGCCCAAAGCGCCAGCTGGTGTGCATATGTCGCCTGGCACAAACCAGGAGCTCCTTCCATATCCAGAACCGGTATCCCAAAAAATTGGGTCAGGAACACCTCACTTTGTATTACAATCACTGACTAGCTGCAGAAAGCACGTGAGCAATTGTCATTTGCTCTATGCATGTTTGCAGTGTTATAGGCACTGTGTGGACTATTCATAATCTTGAAAAGTATCACCTTACATGAATTCAAGTATAGGGACTAGTTTATAGTAGAGTATCGAAATATCACTCTGTTGTTGAGCTGGGTTTCAGAATGTCAATCTATAACACGTAAAGAGCACCAGTGGTGAGATCCTGCAACTAGCACAGAGTCAAGCCAATACATTTGAAAGAGCAGTGATGTGCCATGCTGACTTGCCAGTTCAGGCCATCAGCCTTTCGTGGTTTAACCCCAGCCAGCAACTAAGTCCCACCCAACCACTCGCTCACTCCCTCTCAGTGGGATGGGGGAGAGAACTGGAAGAGTAAAAGTGAGAAAACTCATGGGTTGAGATAAAGACAGTTTAATAGGTAAAGCAAAAGCCACGCGCGCAAACAAAGCAAAACAAGGAATTAATTCGCTGCTTCCCATTGGCAGGCAGGTGTTCAGCCGTCTCCAGGAAAGTGGGCTCCATCACGTGCAACAGTTACTTGGGAAGACAAATAGTATCACTCCAAATGTCCCCCCCTTCCTTCTTCTTCCCCAGCTTTATATGCTGAGCATGACGTTGTATGGTATGGAATATCCCTTTGGTCTTTGGGGTCAGCTGTCCCAGCTGTGTCCCCTCCCAAGGTCTTGTGCACCCCCAGCCTACCCGCTGGTGGGGTGGTGTGAGAAGCAGAAAAGGCCTTGATTCTGTGTAAGCACTGCGCAGCAATAATGAAAACATTCCTGTATTATCAACACTTTTCAGCACAAATCCAAAACATAGCCCCATACCACCTACTATGAAGAAAATTAACTCTATCCTAGCCAAAACCAGCACAGGCCTATATACCCTGAGGAGGACCACATTTTCAAAAGAACATACCTCCCATTCTTGAAAATTCTCCATAGTTCTAGAGTATCCTAAATATTGTATTCATGTTCTCTTCTGTACAGCCTAATCACATCTTTGCAAATGCATCTATAATTCTCAGTACCTCTGTTTCTCCATCTGTCAAACATGGATAAAAATGCTCTTAAATTACAGAGTTGCTGTGAGGCTTAATTTATTAATGCATGTACTCTCAGATTCAGAATTGAAAGGAATCATACACATGAATTATTATTATTATCACTGTTCCATTTAAAAAATATTTTGTAACAATAAAAGAATCAGCAAAGACGGCATTTTGAAAACATCGTTTGTTAAAACCATTTGAATATTACTGTGCTGAAGTTATCAAACAAATCCATTTTATCATACAGCAACAGAACATGTAACATCATTACAAACTATTCTTAGTTCAAAAGAACTAGAGTTTTCTGCAGTCATGAGTCTTTTTCTTAACTGTATGAAAAACTTCAGACAGTGAAAGCAGGCAAGGTAACCATGATTCTCTTGAGAATTCTTGATAATAATACCACTATCTATTATACAGTGCACATGTATGACAGTTTGGGGTCTATCAGAATTTCTGAAACAATTCTTTTTGCATGAACACTTACAAGTTGGCTGAACATTGCACCAGAAATTATAAACTATGGTTCTGCAAGCAGTTAAGTCAAAATAGTCAAATTTAAGAGCCTGAAGCAAATCACCAAAGCTATATTTAGGACCCTAAATCAGGGGCCTTATTTCACAGATACTTAGCATTGCTAGTTGCCCTACATGCCATAAGCAATCTCATCATGGCAGAAGTGCCACCACCAAATGCCTTACATATTTGTATGCTGCTGTTCTCCTCCTCTAGAGCCCTGAATCTTGTGCAGTCACACGTGTGCAGAACAGCACTGTCTTCTACCAAATCAGTTTCCACAGCTGACTAGGGCTTGCTATTTATATCTTAGTAGCAGGATATTAGCTTTATAGGATTCTACACACAATTACTGCAACAGACAGACTGTTATATGCATTACATTAAATTCTGTATATGCATTTTTTTCCGGAAGAAATATATCCAAAAAGGAACGTGCCACAAGATTAGCCTATAAAGGCATAAAAGTGAATATTCATAGTAAATCCACTAACAGAGAAGTTTTAGTACTAACACACAGTAATTCACAGGAAAACTTTAAGAAGAGCTTCACTTGTACCAGACTAGCGCTGCATTCAGTTTATATTGTAAATCTTAACAGCACTATTAACAGGTTTGATTGACTGATTAGGAAAATTGAGTGGCAGAGTTTAAGTAGATTCAGGAAGTGTACTATAGATCTGTATAATTTTTCATAATATTTTGTTTTCTCTTTTCTCAGCAGTTAATAGAAATTCTTTGAAGCAGGAGTAACCACAGCTGTTGCCCTTAAATATCTGGCAGTTTCGCTTACAGTAAGATTAAGTTATCTCAGAATCTGCAGTATTGTCTTTTACTTTGCACATTTGAAATAAGAAATGCTGTAAATACTGCAAATAATATAGTTAGTTTACTGAAAATTCTTAGGGCATAGACATATGTTGTGAATGTAGCTGGAGCAGTTTGAGAAATTACCACCCCTAGCTGTTTACTACTACCCCACAGCTGGAAATTACACTCCACACACAGCTGGAGCACCTTAATTGTCCATATGGGCAGTCGTGGTTAGTTCCTGTATAAAGTAGACAGCTTTACTCCAGTCACCTTCAGAGGAACAGAAGAAATCCTGGCAATGGGATAGAATAATGTGAAGATGGTAAAATCCCTAATAATAGAGCAGACAAGGTAAAAACTATCAATGTTTTGTTGGAAACAAACAGGAGCCTGGCCCTCCCTCCTTTGCTTGGGAGCTTTATTTCAGCCAAGACCCTCATCCTTTGTCCTTGTCTGAGCTCTGCTGTTGGTATGTCCATGTTTATATGTCCATGTTTATATCCATAAACTGTGATAAGAGTCCCAAAGCCCTAAAAATCCTAGCCAAGGAGAAATCTGGCCTGCAGAACTGTGTAAAATGAGCAGTAGAAAGGAAATATGGAAAGCCACTATGCCCACAGCCTGCAAGGAGCAGCACCTCTTCAGAGTCGGGTTCTGGGTGGCTCTCACAGTCATACTGTCCCCTGTGCATTTCTTCCACTTGGAGTGGTATTTCCCCTCCAGCTCCGGCCACCTCATGGAAACTTGTCAACTGTTTTTCAAATGCTTAGGGCTCAGGAAATTTCACAGCCCTCAGCCACACACTCTGGCTGAGAAAAATATAAAGCAGAGGGAGAATTAGCCCTGTGGAGAGAGAGACTCACCAGAATTTTTATACTGGAAAGAGGGCTGCTTGTACCATCTCACATGAATCACTGAGAAGCTGGGGAAGGTGGACAAGTTCTAAAAAAACTCTGGTGGAATAAAACCTTTTCTGCCATTTACCTTCCACCGTCAGGAATCCTTCTTGGTTCAAATGTCCTAAGACATTGCTGTTCCAAAATTTAGAAATATGTGCAATACAGGCACTGCCATCCAATGCCTGAAGGTTACAGCATTCATATAGGCTATAAAAGACATACATTGAAATATTATCATAGAATCATAGAATGGTTTGGGTTGAAAGGGACCTTTACAGGTCATCTAGTCCAACCCTCCTTCAATAAGCAGGGACATCACTGACATGGATGAAAACAAGCATCCACATTTCCCTTTTTCTGAGACAAGAAGATGTCCTGTAAACGAGATCTCTCAACCTCCCTTTCTGAAGCTGTTGCACTGCATTTAAAATACAGAAATAAATATATGAACCTGCAGAGTGAGAAGGATTCGAGAGTCTTCTGGGTACTACCTTCTCCTGGGAAATCTGCATTTCAGTCAGTGTTCCCATGAACATTTACACAAAGAGAAAAAGCTCCTAGAGGAGACATTAAAAGAAACTCCACTGAGAATGCCCTGTTTGGGATTAAGCACCAGAAAGGCACTTACTTACACACTGTTCATTGCTGTCAAGGGTCTACAGTATATTGGCTTCAGAGAGGAAGCCAACTGAAGAAGAAGAAGAAGAAGAAGAAGAAGAAGAAGAAGAAGAAGAAGAAGAAGAAGAAGAAGAAGAAGGAGGAAGAAGAAGAAGAAGAAGAAGAAGAAGAAGAAGAAGAAGAAGAAGAAGAACAACAACAACAACAACAACAACAACAACAACCACCACCACCACTACCACCACCACCACCACTACCCCACCAAAGGTGGTGTTTTGACCAGAATCATTTCATTAACCTGACAAACAACATAGTCCCAATCAGCTGCAAGAACATGAAGAAAGGCGCAGAGATTTGCAGTACACAGGTGGGAACGAGTAGAAGGAAAGTAATTTTTAGCACAGAGAAAGTAGACAGGAGGGAGAAAGACATAGAGAGAAGTGTTTATGGGTCTTCACTATAATGAGACTGAGATGCCTCTGGGCAGCTCTGAGCTCAGGTATCTGAAGCCTATCAGAGGGAACTTAGACACCTGAGTGAGATTAATTTCATTTGTAACTGCATAAGTGTTAGATACTCAGATAAGTGTTAGACACTCAGTGTAGCAGTAAGTTACAGTACATCTATGTTCCCTATACAGTCTATGGAGAGATGAAGAGCATTTCATTTCATCTACTTTAGACATCTGTTCAGGATAGAATGAATCATGCTCTGGAAGAGCATGGCTTTCCACATTGGCTATAAAAGGAGACAAAATAAAAATATTTAAACCAGACATTTGATATTTGTATTACTGAAGTTAGATGGCTTCCACTCCTAGGAATTCACACAACTGCCACAGTACATGGCAGCTGAGAAAACATTTCCTACTTGCCAGGCTTGTCTTCAGGATGATCCCTCTTCTTCCAGGTGCCTTTTTCCTTTCTGTGTGGATCTTGCTTGTTATCAACTTCTAATGAAGATGATGGTAAAAAAAACAGTGTTTTGCATTATTGGTACACTACTGGAGATACTGACTATACCTCCTTTCTGAGTGGTAACAGCTACTGTAAATTCCAACATTATTGTGCACATATAGTTACAGCTGGTTTTCCCCATGTAAATCACATTGCATGTCATTACCCATATTGGACTTCAACTAATCTTTTACTGTTCAGTCATTTAATACAGTGGGATCCCTCTGCAGCTCTCTGGTACTGCCTTTCTTTTTTATTGCCTTATATATTTCAGTCTTGCCAGTAAATTTTGTCATCTCACTTCCTTCTCCTTTTCTTCATTGTTTATGGATGTATGAAATAGCAAAGGTGTCAGTAAAGGCTCGTGTGGGTCTCCACTGATAACTTTTCACCACTGTAGAACAGCTCATTTAGTCCTACCCTCTTGTTTCTCTGTCTTTCAGGCAGGAATCCACAAATGAACTCTTCCCTCTTGCCATAGGGGCAGCTTCAATTCCATATGAGCTTTCACGACACGGCCTTTGTTAAATATATTTTGAAAATCCAAGCATAGCATATATATACATGGGTATAGCAAGTTGAATCACCCTTAGCTATAGTACCTCTGTGAATCTACTCCATGTTTTATAAACTCCATATGATCAGGGTGCCTAAGAGTGTTGTGGAGAGTGTATTATTTATGGTTAATTCATCTATAATACGGATTTATTCATTCACTAATACAACTTGACACTCAGTACTTTCTTTTTTTAATAAAAATGTCCCATAACATTTCTTGTATTTTAATAAAATAGAGATTGTGCAAGTAATCTTGTCTCTCCCAAAGTCAAAATGGGCCTTATAAAAATTGGCATTTAGATGTAGATTATATGTTATGCTGGAGATAACAGATGAGGTTATCAGTTGTTTTACAATTACAAAGTAAATGTATCAATAAAAACTAAACAACACATATTAAACTGATTCTTGCCAATAACACCTGACCATGACAGGTCCCTGTCTGCCCACCTGTTTATATTAATCTTTTAGGCAGCAGGAAATTAACAGCCTGTGTTCCACTTGTAAAATAATTTTATTGATAGACTGTGCTCTAAAAGGTTTAAATTTCTCTTTTGCTTCTATTTTTTTAAAGAGCTCCTCCAAAGGATTCATATTTTAGTAAAAATTCTCTCATCTTAGAGTATGACCTTAAGCAAACCATACAGCAATGTATGCCTGTTGTGCCATCTTCAGGATATTTTTGGAATAAAGTTGTATTGGATTTTGCAGTCTTTGTAAACTAAAGGAGGAGATGCATATTTTTTATGTATATTTTTTTTTTGCATGACTCAAGTCAAGACTAATAAGTTCAATTAGGGAAGTTTACAAAAGAAAAAAAAAAACTGGTTTTACCACAACATAAATGAGCTTCTTTTTCTTCATCTTGAGAAAAATGGCCTCGGGCCACTGCTTTGTTAGTTGAACTTTCATTCTGTTCCCTAACGTGATGAGGAGATTTGACTGTTGTATTTCGCTGTTCCAGTAGAGGTTATTTGTTGGAAATCCACAGTACTGTTTTCTTACTTGAAGTAGATGAAGTACTGCATGGGACTTATGGTGCAACTCTTGCTTTTGTTTTTTATTCTTCTCTGATTTTGCAGCATTCATATAAGTTATGATTTTGCAGCACTGACCATGGTGGAAAATGATGGTGCACCACACTCTTTTTGTGAATGGCTTCAATTTTATCATGACCATCTGATTCTTCAGCGGATTATTATTTGGGACTGCGCTGAAGCTTGCTATCTGCTGGTTTTGACTTGTGTTCACTCTTTACTGCCAGAATCACCAAGTCTTGGCTGAAGCAAACCTGATTTCTGCAAAAAGTATTTCTAAAGGTGCCTTGACTACAGCAGGGAGTTTTTCCTTCTCACGTAGGAGTAAGGAGAAGGAACAGCCTGTACCTTAAGATTCAGCACAGCTCTCATGACCTGCAAGCCCTGACAACATAGGACTGCTTGTCTGTCTTGTGCAAACTGGTGTGAATTGACAGCCTCTGTATGAATGGGAGCTATGAAAACAGCAGGATCTAGTGAGCAGTAGCTGTAGATTAGCGTGAGTGGAATCTCCATGGAAAGGAAATGCACAGAATCCCAGTTATTTTTACACTAACAAATTGATATGTTTAATATTCTACCACAAGCCATCTGCATTTAAATGCGCTGACATTGTACTTGCCTGTCTCTCCCACATGCCAACATGAATCAAACATGTCCTTTCTTGCAAGCGGAAACTTATTCCTCATGAGGAGGCTGCAGTCTCTGTAACTTGCAGCCTCACACCAGTTACAGAGAAAAAAATGTTAATTTCCTAATAAATACTGAGAAAGTGAGAAGCTTAGAAAGAACCACCAGGTTGTTAGTAGAGATATGCCATGACAAAACCATGGCATGACACAGATTTCACCTTCTGCAGCTCAAGGAGATAAATAGAAAAGAAATCCAGTCCATGTTGGAAAGGTCCGTTATTTCTCATCCAACAGATTAATGATCACACCTGGAACTTCTGTGTAACCTCTCTTAATACACAGCAAAGTACAAGCTCTTCTTCTGAGATGATCCTATACCAGTTCTATGATCAAACTAAACCACACCACCCTTTTCTACCTATGAGGTAAACCATGTCTTCACACTTTCTCTGAAGAAAACCCATCATGCCTTCTGAGAAGAAAAGCTTTTATTAGACATGGAACCAGTTCAACTGAAAATGGAGGTGCTCAGAAGCATGAATAGTCAGGCACCACAGACCAATTTTGTTCATTAGATGAATTATGGCCATACTGCCAAACCACAGCTTTGTTTCAAAACATGGAAGGTAAAGTAGTCAAGCTACATTGACCTTCCTAGCTGTTTCAGTCAAACAAAAAAGAGCAGGGAAAGACAAACAGAAGAAATGGTATTGTTCATTCCCGAACAGAGGGCATCAGAGGTCTTTCAGCCTTCCTTGCTATTTCTCCCTCTGCTACTAAATTTGCTTTCAGCAGATTATTGTCTTCACAGTGCAGAGAAGAGCACTCCAGATCAGTTACATAAAAATAAGCCAGACTGTCCATCTTATGCCCCTATTCACTCTTTCCCTTCCTTTCAAATATTTCCATAACTTACAGCATCCATTGTGGATTTGCTTGACAAGTGGCCTGTATGCAAGCACATGAGTGATTGTTTGTCTGAACTCACATGTTACTCTATAGGCTGCTGATGTCATTGCATGGGATGCACTGGGAACAGCGTATCATCATCCAGCTGAGTCAAGTTTTATCATCTTTTTCATACCAAACAGGTGATAGTGCTTTAAAGTTCATGAGAAGAAAAAACTTACCACATCCCAAACATGCAGGTCTTCTGAATTGGATTTTACTAATACATCTGGCGTATTTCAAGCAGTCCAGAAATAGATATATAAAGGTAGGGTTTCAAAGTCTTGAGAGATTCTGGGAAACTAATTTGATGAAATGGAGAACATTTCAAATCATCTTCTTATCTCATCCAGAAAATATAGGGGATTATTTCCCCAATCTGCTTAACCAGGTTTCCTGGTTTTCAAAATGCAATGTAATGGACTTGATTCTCCGGTCACACCAACACAAACCAGGAATAAATCCACTCTAAATACCTAAACAATAGAAGTATAAAACTAAAGTAAAAACAGTATCAGAACTCAATTGTTGTAAGAGGATCCTAAACCTCAGTTTTTCTGTAAAGAGAGAATACAGTAAATCTTAAAAAGATATTATTGTAAACAAGTAAATGGGGGATTTTCAATAGGGACATTTATCTTCTATATTTTATGTGTGAATAACACGAGTTCTCTTATTATCACCAACGAATTCTACATATCTCAAAAGCAGACTACCTTTTGTTGAAAGCAATCGACATTTCATTGCTCCTTACAGTCATCTTCCTTGCAGAAAATATAGTATCTGCTTTAACTGTTTAAAAACTAGCTTCAATTCTCACTATTCACTAAAAGTATAAAATTATCTGATCATACACTGTCCATCATATTTATTATAAATCCCAGATGGTAAAAAAAAAAGTTTTGTAAAAGCAGTTGTCTACCTGCTACGTATTCAAAGTTTAGATTTCTGACTGTAGGATTTGATTATCTGCATTTATAACAGACATCTTCATCTGCATGATGGATGCAATCAGGAACAGCTAAAACACTTCATCAACTCTTACCTGAAAACAAGGAGTCCTCACTTTATTACCCACATTCGTAATGTTCATGAACTCCATAGATGAGAGCATAAAAATAGATGACTGTATAACATATGCACAATGGTTCAGGCTGAGAGCAAAGATGGGAAAGCATTGCTCATGCCAGAAATGTGCATGAATGTGTGTAAGAGCATGTGTACATAGACTGAGATTCTATTAATCAAAATATCCACACATTAGTCACTGTCATCATTCACCAACCGCTGTTTTTTGATTTATTATACTGTTTTGTTTTTCTTAACTCTGAGAACATTGACAGCTTACACACATTGATGCCAGCAGAACTCCCACAGAACTTTGTTTCGTCTACATTACATTCAGGTCTACTTGCCTCTCCGACAGACACTAAAAAACATATGAAAAATCTAACTCTATTAAACTAACTACAGTTTCTTAAATGAACACAATTTTGCGACTCTCACTTCCCTCTCCGTTGTCATACTTTCTCCTTGCATATAAACACACACACTGTTCATAAGTATATTAATTTCTGAACAGTAGGAGAAAATAAAATCTCTGAGGAATTTACACCCTAGAAAACAAGAAAATAAAGTAGGAAGCTGTATAGTAGATGACTGCTATAACACTGCTCAGTCATCTCTTTCAAATTTAAAGGTTTGCATATCAGAAAGTAGGCTAGGAAAATGTTCTTTTCAAATGAGTGACCCTGAAGCTAGAAACTTGAATATTAAATAGTGAATGCAAAAGAATGGTACTTTGGGATAAGAGGCTAAATTCTTATTTACTTTTTTGAAGATCAGAACTATCTTACTGAAATGTATCATTAAGTTGCAGTCTCATATTTGGAATTGTTAGAGAATGTCAGGAAACACTAATCTAATTTTGATATTTATTTTTTTTTACATCAGGCTTTTATACTTTTCAAATGAACAGCATCAAATGAATAGTTATAGTTCTTTCAAACAGAAATTTATTTTTATTTTTATTTAAATACAATGACAATCTGGTACAGAAATATTATTTCCAGATGCATTGAAAATTCAAGTCAATATTAATGGTAATCTTGATAGCATCGATAGTAGAAGTATATCTTACACATGAAATAATGATTAATTATAAAAGGCTTTGCAAACATAAGTATAGGGCAAAACTGAAAAGTGCATATTAATACCAAGTAGATAATTTACTTATTGCTCAGAGATGAAAAATTGTTTTTCTTCTATTTGGCAGTGTATTTGAGGTAAAAAAATTGCTCCCACTATTTTCCAAATATGTATTTGTCCAAGTTTGGGATCTTCTGATGCTGTCCACTTCAGACATATAAAGATATCATTAAAGTCATATCCCCTCTTTCGAGAATGAAGATGCAGAGTGTTTATTGAGAAGGTGGAATATTGGAAAGGCAAAAATGTCATGGCGTAGTTCTCTGCCAAGGAAATGATAAATTGGAACCAATATTCTGTCAGATGAAAGCAATCCCAGAAAAAAATGAAAGAAAGTCCTTATCTGGGCTTGGCATTCAGGGCTGAAAATAAAAACCTTCACAAAACAAAAACAAAGAATGAAAACTCTGAGAGAAAGAGAAAAGCAGATTTTCTGATGCCTTTAACCCAGTAAAGTAACAAAATCCTGTGCAAAGAGATTGTGAATTGATACTTGCCTGAGCTGCAGCGTTTCATCTGCCTTTTGTACTCACTTGGCGACTGCAAGGCAATAGAGCCTTCACACTCTGAGATTTGTTCTCATCTGTGACACACTCTCTTTTATCAGTGAACTTACTTTGGAAATCAGTTTTCTCAGTTTGAAATAATAAGTTTTGCAGTAGCTCTTAGAAGAGTGTGATCAGATATAATTTCTTTTAAGAACTGTCTGAAAACCTTTCATTAGGCATTATTATAGTTTTGCAATTTTTTAAATTTTAAGGGTATGTAGCTACTTTTCCCTAGCTCATTTTTTTTTTACAGAAGAGGCTAACAATTTTATGGAAGTTACCATTCTGAGTTCCTTGAATTCTTAAACACAAGGAGTCTAAGCAATGCTAGCCTTGGAGACTAGCCCTCAAAACACACAGTACCCCAAATCATATTTAGAACCTCAGTACATGACTGCTACTTAAGAACACTTAAAGCAGAACAAATGGAAGCTCAGCTGAGCAACTTAATAACTGAAAATGTGCCATCTCTCCTCACGCAGCGTAGAGAACCCAACTTAACCAGGTTAGATTTATGTCACTATATTCTCAATTGTAAGGTCCTGGTATAGGAAGTAATTTCTGACAACTGATGATTTGAATGAATCCAGTTCTCACACAGCATGTTACATATTCCATGTTCTGCCAATTATTCATTTGCTTCAGTGTGTCTTTTCAGCAATGTTAAAAAAAAAATCTGAAAAGCTGTCTTTAAAAAAATCTCATCACATTCAGCAAATGATTTCTTTGAAAGGATTTCTCTGAACATCCTGTCAAAATAATTGCAGCTCATTTCGATCGAGCATTACAAAAATAGAATCTCACAAGGACACATTTCCCTATTGAATATAACATTTATGTTTATAGGTCTACTCTGACCTAGTTGATTGCTTACTCTCATGTGTTGTCCTCTGTGCTGCGCTTCTCACAGGTGAGGTCAAGGATATGGTCAGATCCTGATCAGCTTTCCTGTATATGAGGGATTAATGAGTTCTTACCATAATTGCTTTGCACAAAGAAAGTCACCCCGGTTTTACTGGAAGCTCAGTTCTTGTTCCTTTCTCATGCTTCCATAGATGATACATGCCTGAAAGAGTCAGAGACAGATGGATGTCAGGGTGGTCAGGATTTTTTGCCATTGTCCCCCGTGAGAAAAAGGAGTTCTCACATTGTGGAACAAGGCAGTGCAAAGAGAGAAGGATAGCCACCTAATTTGCAGTGATGTTGTTATTCTACAATGACACATCCACGTTGTATTTTGTCACTGCTAGATTTTCAGCTGTTCATGGTCCGAGGCATTCATCACGCATGTGTAAAGAGCTCACTGCTGTAGGACCCCACATCCACATTGCAAATGGACTGTGCCAGGTGGCACCTCAGTGTGCCGCTTCAACCTTGGTCCTGGCACTCGGGAAACCCTTTCCAGTGTACCAGAGTAGCCCTTTGGGGACTCATTTCAGCAAATTCTACCAAGATGTTTACCTTTCCTATAGGTTTTTCACCCATCACTGTGTTCAGCTTTAAACATGGAATTCATAACTCTCAGGTGAAATCAATCTATCAGTTGCCATAGCTGCATAGTTAGCAATGTAATTAGTTAGGCAATTTGTGTATAAAAGACCTTTTCTAGTGTTTTCTAGCCTCCCGAATAATAGAAAAGGGGAACCTGATAAATGGCAACAGAGGAAGATGAAACTTTTATTTGCAGAAGGTTCAAAAAATAGAAGCTACTCATAAAAGCCAGAATCCACACCTAAATCCTGCACATCATTAAAGACACACTTAAGCTCTAGCTTTATGGTTGACCTAGACATAAGTGTGCACTCATTTTGGAAAGCTCAGTTTCACAGACATACAAATGGAAGGACATTGTCTGCACCTGCATGCCTGGACAGTCAGCAATGCAGAATAATTTGGTTTTCTTCGTGTCCTCTTGCATATTAAGGGTCCTGTTGGTTTTGCAGTTATCCAGAGACAACATAAAATACTAAAAGAACTGCACCACCCATTCTTACACTTGAAGAAAGACATTTTGTTAAACCCTTAGTGGCCAAATTACAAACTCTTCTATCTAGCCCAGATAAAGGTTCTTTCCTTCAAGAGTTCACAATTTTTTAAAATTAGATTACTAAGGCGTAAGGTTTATATGTAGGTTTCCCAGCTGAGCTGAAATAACATTTTATCAACTGTAGAGAGTAATTTCCATGCTCTTGATATTTAATGTATGTATAAACCTTTTTTTCATTATGTTCTATAATTTAATAAGTAATGGTATGGTTGCGCTACACTTAATTATATATTAAATGCTTTATAAATGCAGTCAAAAATGTTTTAAAAATGGCAGGGCAGCCAAATGACTGCAATAATCTCATCTGCTGATTGATTTGGATCCCAAGCTGCTTTTATTGCAAGAGAATGAAGCACCATTACATCTGGGAATATATTTGCTCTAGCAATGTTTTGGTATATCTAATGAAAGACAGTGAATTGGGATATCTTTCTTAACTTCAGAAATGTCACTTCTCCTAACAAAAACACCATAAGAACTCCCAATTAATTTTTCCAAATATAGTCAGTGTATTACAAGGTAGTTCTATCTGTGTATAAGCAATGATGATAGTAACCAGTGGGGAAGGTCATTAGGAAGCCTTCCTGGGAATACTGACCAGCTAGATATCCAGCATTTTGGGGTTTGGAGCCAGGATAACAAGGCTGATAGGATAGTAGATCATGGAGTATGGATTATTTACTCAGCATGGGATTGCTAGCTTCAGCAAATAGAAGGAAAGGGAAAAGAGTTTGAGTTCCAGTTAAAATATAGTTTGAAAAGTAGGCCAAAAAGATGAATCTAACAAAAAAGCAGAACATGCTGCTGAGTGTATGGCAAAAGCTTTTAAGAGAGTATAGTTACAAGATCTAAAGTCTTTTGAAAAGTAAAAGGTACCAAACATTGTTCCATATATTTATTTCACCACTTGAACAGCTCAAAGGCATTTAATGTGCATTCTTCCACAAAGGTAACAAACTTCACAAACTTCTCATTCAAGAGGCAAGACACTTTCTCATTTCAGTTGGAAATGCAAGGTTTTGAACACAATAGCAGCAAACAATTAAGAGTTCAGGCTTCTAAATTAGGAAATATGGAGATAAAGGAGAAAGAAAACATTGGTTTTCATGAGACTAGGAAAGAAAAGCCTTTGTTTCTAGGTGTCTGTCTTTATGAGCATAAAGGATGCCTAGTCAATCCATTTCTAATATGCATATGATAATTTTGGTAGTACTTTGTGACCTTCTCTTCTTGAATACCTAATACAATGCTAAATGAGTTTAATGGAATTCAGAAAATAACTTAAGAACGTCAGAAATCTGAGACAGATCTTAAATTATTAAAATACTAAATTATCGACTTCTTGTTCCAATTCTACAATCTCAAAGATATTTTCAACCTTTTCTTTATAATGTGGCTAATTAAACCCAGCTGATACTGACCTTTTTTTAAACAGTACATCTGTCATTTCATAAAATGCTTTGGATTTTTTCTTGATTCTGAGCTGATATTTATAAAAGTCTTTCAGACAGGAAGAAATTGACTGACTGTGAAGTAAACAGAGAAACTGTCTGTACATAGAGGGAAATGGACCATATTTCTGTAAAGCTTCTGTAGTCTACTGATGAAAAGTGCTGTGTAAAAGGTAGGTATCGTAATTATTACAGAGAGCTGTCAAATGCACAAAGTAAACCAATCAAAAAAGTAGAGATTTTTTTTGTTAACTTTTTTCAGTTATAGTAATCTTAGTTGTTACTTATAATTACACTCTGTAACAATTTTTCAGACAGCACTGTTATTTCCAAATTGATTGTGTCCCTTTAAATAAATCCCATCATGTGTCTAAATCAACTAGATGGCAGAGAGATGAAGCAGGTACTTAAACCCCCAGGTGCACTGCAGATTCTATGTTTGTGAACTTTTCAGTCATGATCTCAGTTTGTGATTTTCTTGATAGAGATATAAAAGATATTCACTAACTCATTGCAGTATTTTTTATGATATGTACATATTTCCCTAGATTCCTCTAATTTTGCATTTCTAAAGGTCAAAAATGTTCTCTGATACAAGAGAATGCTCACTTTATTCACTAAATGGATCAGGGAAAGAAGAACATATATATATATATATACACAGAAATATTAAGCAGAGAGAATGAGGCAAAGATCAAAATCAAAGTGGGGCTTGGATTCCTGAGACTTTTTATAGAAATGAATATGCCTGCCCAAACTAAATAAATGGAGATATTATGCCAGAATATCTTTCAGCAATAATTTAAATACCAGACAGTATGTGTCACAATGTGGGGAAAAAGGTCAGACAATATGCTAGAGGGTGCCTGAAACAAAAAGAGAAAGCAAACTAAAATGGTAATACAAAAGAGATCAAAGTTATCACACTGCAGTCAGAAATAAGACAGGCAGACCCAAGCTACACATTTTAAAGCACAGAACTGTCTACGAACTCCACTGGGGGTGCAAAGTCATGCTATCTTTACAGTCTTATATCATATAACACTGCTTTCATCTGTCATCAGAAAGTAAATTAAAAATGTTTTTCCATTCTACCATACTTTCCCATCCTTTTGCATAAAACTGTGACATCCCATGGAATCGGGAAGCACGTCCTCCTAGTTTAAATCCTTTCTGCTGCTTGGCTACTGCTCCTATATTGAAATATTCTTCCCTGTTTGGCCTCTGATTTCCTAACACAGCATTCAAGCTGGAAATTATGTGGATGACTGGGTAACTCCACCTCTTAGGAGCCATACCGATTGTACCTTCTCATTATATATGATTACAATTCTTGATAAACTAATCTAACAAAAAGGATGACAGAAGATGACCAGGAAACCACTATTCAATTACAGCCTTATCTGAAAGCTTGGAAGCACCTGTTTAAAAACAGTGATATTCTTATTTTACTTCTTCACTTCTGAATACGACTATCTGTTACCTAATAATCTCTCCTGTACACCAGGAAACAAAGAAGCAGGAACAATCTGATGAAGCCACAGACTGGAATTTGGATCTTGCCTCTGTCTGGAAATTGTCAAGACCTGCTCTCTAGAGAAGATACACCAGCAGCTCTGGAAGTTGTCTGGGAAGCATACTACAGACATGCCTTTCATTAGAGCAACAGCTGCTATAATACCAAGGAGATAACCTTTTCCTGTTGGCACAACATGCCTCCATATGCCTCACTAAATATATTAGGCTGTCCCCCACGGCTCTTTGCTTTGTAATGAGGTGACTGCTCTAGAAACCTCTGCACTGAATTGCAGAGGAAGCTTCACCACTTTCAGGAGATGTTAATTACTATGGAAAATCAGTGGAAAATATGTCATCAAGAGAACAATTTATGCAACCTCATTCCAAGTAGGCACATTGAGATCTAGTGAAAATGAGCTCAAAGCTTTAGAGTAGACCTCCACCCACTGTAAGCATCCTTAAAAGTGGAAGAAGTGACTCCAGGAGAAAAGCTAAGGCAAGCAAGCACTCAAGTTGACTCTGCAGTGCAGACAGACCCACACCTAACAATTCCTAAATTATTAGGAAATTAATTATGTCATTTATGTATTTCGCCAATCTCCACTTACTTTTGATGTGAAGGTTTAGTTACCTTTCATTTAATTGTTCCCCACTAAGAAATATCAGGGATCTTTTACACAAATTATCGAATAACAGGTAGGCTGAAGCATGAATTTACTGTGTACCAGCTACTCTTCATTCATGCTATGTATGTGGATGCTTTTAATCCACTGAAACAGTGCACTGCTACACAGTACAAGAAAGTAGCTCCTCATTAATCTGCCTGTATATACTAAATGTTTACAATTACACCACACTACTTCAACGCAGAGAGAAGCTCATGTCCTCATGTGAATGCTGAAGTCCCACCTGGCAAAATACAAAAACTATAAGAAAAACAATGTGCAAAACATTGCTTTTACAATTGGATTTAATCAAATGGATGCAGCAGAAAGGGTTTTCAGAGCATGGCATGACTATTAGGACAACATTTGACTGGAATGGAAAAACCATCATCAGGCATTTGGAAAAGGAATAAGACAACAAGAGGCAAGCACAAGTGAGTATTAAAATTTCAGCTCAAACTTCCAGATAATGTTGACAAAGATCTGCCACTTCTGAACAGAAATTCTGGTGCTGGAAAAAAAACTATATCTCAATATAAGCTAAAGAAGTAATGATGGGTGCTTCTTTTTAATATGGAATAGCACTTGGATGCAATTATGAGCAGTCCACACTTACATAGTAAAAGTGAGCACAGATCCATTTGCAAATAAAACAAAAAAGATAATAAGTGAAAATTGTGGAGGGTAAGACAGAATGCCTAGAAGACGGGTGTCCAGGCAGCATGACTCATGACACAAACTTGAGCTCTGTCACATCTCAAGCCAGGAAATCACTCTAATTTGTGACATTGATTGCAATCACTGAAGTGGCTACTGTACATAACAGCTGCTCTTCTGTGCGGTACATTTTGTGCTGTACTTGGCTGATGCAAGCCGATTTATAGACTGCTAGGTACTAATTCCCAAAAGGGAGGCAGTCTTACTGCCTTTCTCCTCTGAAGCAAGCTTTTACTTTTCTTCCTTTGTTTCGACTCCATTTGTAAGACCTATCTGAACACTTCACTGTTCTCTTGGACCCCAGTGTACCCCAATATTACTTAGCTGGCAATCATGAAATGCAATAAGGGGCTGATCCAAAGAGCAGTGAATCAGTGGAAGAAAGCCTACTGAACCGAGGTTTGGGGGAATCAAGTAAAGAAGGTCTATTTTAGGTTTCTGAGTCTCCAAAATATCCGTCGGTGTTAACAGGAATAGCAAAAGAAAGGACATGATTTTTGCTTTACTTTCTCTACTCGTTTGCCTGTTATATTCAGTGTTTGACAGGCATATAGCTATATATAAAACATAATAGATGAATGTATCTAATATACCAAAATCAGGCTCTTAACATTAATAGTAACAAAGTAGAAATTATAATGGAATGACAATCAGCCTTTCTAACAGGGAGAAAATGAGAAATGGCAAGATGCTTCCAGAAAGCTATACACAGCCTTGCAGATTTTTTTTTAAAATAAAGCCTTGTATCTCTCAGGTTGGAAAAGATGTTTCCTAAACACATGAGTTTTAAGGTCAGAACAGACTATTATCACCATCTAGTCATCTCAGCCTCCTTTATTGCACAAGCCATAGAATTTCACCGAGTAACTCCTACATCATGACAGAACTTCTCATTTAACTAAGGCACATGCTACATTTAACCAGAAAAAAAAAAAAAGAAACACCCAAAACAAACCAAAAAAATGCTATTCCTGGTTCATTGCTCTTGGAATAACTTCTTTCAGTTCCACTGTTCATAATACCAACAGATATATATACACACACACACATACACCTCAGAGAATCCACCTACCAGCAGCCAAGTTGCTCATGGTGACCTACTTTTTAAGTTCGTTTAATGTAGCCCCTGACAGCCTGGCACAGCAGCCTCAGTCCATTCTGACTGACACCTGGGCTCTGCAGAATTGTAGTGCCTATACCACAAATGCTTTTTATGTGTGAAGAGCGAAAGAACTCTTGAGATAATGAAATGAAGCTACCAAACCTGAGCAGAACGGATGAACAACAGTTCTGGGCAGTAATTGACTGTCCAGCTTTGCTAAGGACCAGATTTGGCATTCTTAAGACATTCCTGACTCATTCCAATTTCTTCATGATTCAGATAGAACCAAAGCGTGGTCACTTTTGTGTCTGTTTTTCTCAGCTCTCACCACCTCATACCCAGCCACCGAGTCCGAAGCAGCCTGCTTCATCACAGCTGCTATTGCCACAGCTTGGCTGGGTGAAATCAGCCTCTTTGCCGCAGGTTATGTTCTGCACCATGGCATTTTGCTAGCTGCAACACCTAGCGGGGTGTCTTCAAAGGCTCTTTCAGAGTTTGAACCCCAGATATCAGGATCTGAAAGTATGCATCTCAGAAGAGTCCCCAAGCTTCAAGATCGTAGCTCTCCAGCTGCTGGCAGGGGGTGGGAAGTCACAAGATACGAATCCCTCCCAAGTCCTGGGCCGTACTCTAGTTTCAGTGGTTCGAGGAGAAAAGAGGATGGAAAGACAGCCTCTGAACAGCCCGCGCTTGCTGTGGTGCACCCTCTTTCCCTCCGCTTGTACCACGTTCTTGCTTTTTCACTTTGTCCCTTCGCTCCCGTCTTGTCAGCAACTATGACTGGCAGCTAAAATAATATTGCTTTAACACATATTAGAGAACCTGTCAAATGTAGCTCCTTCACGGAGACTTTCCTTCCCGTGGCCATCTCTTTCCTGAAGAGTATTTTGGTCTCACAGATGGACGTGAGAGCTGGAGCACTGGGCTATGCTGCCTTCTGGCAGCAAGATGAAAGGTGGCCTTGCAGAGCTTTGCCGTGGCTAATGCTTGTGACTTTACTAGGTAAGTCCTGCTTGTGAGCTCAATCTTGCCTACAGAACCTGCAGGTTTTTGTGACAGGGTGCTAAAACTGAAACTAGAGCCACAGTGCTTAAATTACCCCCAAGGACTTTAGCATTGTAAAGCCTGAAGGGGAAAAAAAAAAAAAAGAGACTTCCAGACTTCAAACAGAAATAATGAAAAAAAGGGGAAAAAAAAGTCTATAAGGTGAAATTACATATACTACAAAGAAAGGAGACTCTTTGTCTTCCATTTGCCACAGCTGAAAAAAAGCACAATTCATTACAAGACAGGAAAAAGAAGTGTATTTACAAAGTCCTCAAGAATGGGGTTACTCCAGCTGTTCAGTTCAATGTGAGGTTTATTTTGAAATACTCTTTTAGCAGCATTAGAAAGAACAAGAGTTGCTACCTGAATACATGTATTATAATTACCAAAAAGAAAGCACATCTCTTAAGGTGAAGTGTAACAGCCACTTCATAAGGTACGCTTCCTTCAGTGCGAACACACTGATGCCGTGTGTCTGCAAAGTGACTGATTCAGTAACTACAAATGTAATACTTTTTTTTTTAAATACTGAAATATCTTTGTCCTTTCTTTTTTTATCTCTAACCTCCCTTTTCACCCTTTCCTAAGTAAAAAGCAATCTACTAGTTAAAAAAAACACACTTATTTTAGATATAGTGTTATCCTCACACAATTTTCCACTGCAGAAAGCTTATCCAGATTCATTTGACATATGCAACAAAATCTGCACTTGTAAATACAATTAATGCTATATAGTATCCTATTAAAGCACAGTAACTTATTAAAGCTTATCAGATACTAAATATGGTCAACTGGTGTTAATATATCCCTCAGGGAAAAAAACATGCTATTGACCAGGAATAACAATAATCTCAAACCAGAGGATTGGTTATGGAACATTAATGTATTTGAGGTTTTGTGATGGTAACTTTGAAAAAGACTGGCAATAGAGACATTTAACTAGCATTTTGATATATTCAGAATTATTAGACTAACACCTAACTTTTAACATACTCAGGCTCATTAGTTGGACAAGATAGCTCAAGAAGCACAGCAGTCTGTTCACGTAAGGAGGACCTGCCAGAGCATCAGGTTTTATGATGCACCACAGAAGACTTCTTACATGCTATTTTTTTTATAATACAATAATATCTAAAAATACACATGTATATATATATATACACAAAAGTGTAAAATTTACAAGTGTCATTTAACCTTTACTGTGAATGGGATTGCTCAAGACAATTGTCTACTCAACTAACAGGTGTTTATTCTAACCATATTAGTGTTCCTCATTAAAAACAGAGTTGGGATTTACAGCATTTTTTGTGTACCTAACGTGGCAATTGGGCAGGATTTTTCAGAAATACCTCATGATTCTAGGAGCTTCTATTTTTCAGATATTCACGGGAGGCAGAGGATGGCTTGTTTTAATTTAAAAAAAAAAAAAGGCATTTCTTAAAGTATGGTTGGACAGGCACTTCAGACTCCAGTGTTATTAATCACTTGGGGAAAAACTCAGCTAATCGGTTGTATGCTATAGATGGAGCGGGTGCCCTGCTGTTTGTGTGTTTCATGCCTATTGAGGGGAGCAGGAGTAACTGTACATTGGGGATATTTAAAGCATGTACATGAGCTACAAGCAAGCAAACAAGGTACAACAGGGAAAGGTAATGCAGGGCAGACATTAAAATCCAATTAAATGAAATCAGCATATTTCATTGTTGATGAGCACTGGTTGTGTTTCCTCTCCTGTAAACTGGGTATTGGGGTGTCAGACTCTGAAGCATAACTCATAGGATTTCACCTGCTTTTTCAGAGAAATAAGCAAACAGCTGATTTCACAGTGTCTGTACCTATGCAGAGTTGTCAGGGAAACACTCATATTTCTGAGGGGAAGAGAGACAGTTCCTTCCATAGATGTTCTGCACTTACCAGACCTATGAACTAAGCATCTCTGAGTGTTGTTGGGGTTTTTATCCTCATCTTTTGCTGAGCTCCTGTCTATTTGCTTCTGAGTACAAGGCACCAGCATCTCATCCAGCAGAAGCCTGATCAGCAGGATTATGCAGGTCAGGGAACTCTGCAATTTGAGGAGACCCGCAGGTTTCTTGTGGAGATCAGCACCCTGTGCCCTTCAGAGCACCGCAATGATGAGAGAGGAACACCATCTTGTCAAATCTCTTGTCCGCGAGGAACTCTTGTGTCTACCAGCGACATACTGTTTGGGAAACAGTGCAGATGGTGTTCAAGAAATCACGGACTTTGAACCACAGAGAGGAGCTCAGCTCTCAGCTCTCTTAGCACCGAATTCTTTTCCTGTCCTATGCCATACAGTGAAAAATAAAAAATATTTGTGCTGGAAGCCAACGCTGCAGACCAAGGAAAAAAGTTGGTTTCTTATCAGCAGACCCCTGACAATACATGGTCTAAGAAGGCTCTTAGGTAGTGGGTTAGATCAAAATTTGACAAAAGACAGAAGTATTGTGAGGTTAATGAGCAGTTTAGATGAAGGGAAGTAAAGCAGAGAGCAATTGTACATAATGACAGAGAACCAAATCCTGCTTACTTTACTCAAGTTCAATATGAAGATGAAGGTAACTCTGTATGAACAAAACCAGAATTTGATCTAAGATAGTAGTCCTACTCTCCTCTCACTGATGGAAGCAAGTTGAGATCTGACATAAATAATTCAAGTGACTGATGTTACAAAGCGTTTAAGAGAAGGGTGTATCTGTGTGCAAAATCATGGCCTGAAATTCAGTTTTACAAAAGGAAGCTAAATATTAATAGACAAGTAACAAGATATGACAATATAAAACACATGTAAAAGGGTTGTTAAAAGGTAAAACCCCTACAGGCAATGTAGAGTTCAAGTAGCTACCCAAACCATGAAGTGGAGGACATTAAGCAGAAGGAAAAATCAGGGAAAACAAACTGGGATAAAACACCGAGAGAGTAATGCAATGCATGCAAAATGTGAAAGAGGAAACTGGGAAGGAAGTAATGTATGATTGTATTCTGAAAAGCAGAGACATGCTTAGGTATGTACAGCAAAGGTGGAGGAGTAGCTAGACAACAGTAATCTTAAACAATATATGTTTGTAAGTAGGATGATGGACATACATAGGTAGACATAAAGAGACTACAACTAATCAGAATAAATCTTCGAGGGACATGGAAAAAACAGGGGGAAGTGAATGGAATAGCACAATAGAGTGGAAGGGTACAAGGGGGAAATTGAGAATGCAAAATAATTAATATATACCCAACTGCTCTGTGGCTCTTCCCACAACTTTTAAAGAAAACTAGACTGGTGAGCAAGCAAGCACAAAAAGTAACTGAGAATGAAAAACAGACTAAAGAAGGATTATAGAATTAACTTAAGTTTGCAAAGAAGCCTCAAGGAAAAAATCAGAAGACAAGAATGAAAGTTAAATTTCGCAAGAGGTTAAAACAAACAATAAAAGATTTTTAGAAATTGAAGAAGGAACCACTAAACGCAATTGTAACAAACTAGAAGTGTTTATCCAATCCAGCTTCTCTTTGTCATTAACAGATGTTGAAATCAATGAGATCAATGGGTTCAGCTGAAGCATTTGAGTCATTCTTATTCTCTAATAATAGAAAAAAGCTGTTTTAAGTTGTGGGCTAGATGACTGGTGTAATGCCTGAAAGCAACAGCACATGAAGAAATAAAATGCTTGCTTTACAATGTGTTTATTTTGTGTATTTGTCAGCACTTGAGAATTATCCACGTCACTGGTTTGCTGAAAGTTTGCCCCCTTTCTTCATCGCTGCAAAACAAAAGTGTGTGTCAATAAAAGCAGTAGCAAAGCTGGAAGTGAAAAGGTAGCAGGAAAGGTATAAAATACAGAAAAGTGTAAATAATTTATGTTAAGGAAAGTTAGGCATGCTGCAAACACAGGTTAGCCTCAAAGCTAAGCTCTACAGAAGAACCGAATGACATGGTGTGATTTAATGTGCTGTAGGAACATCATATCCCAGTAAGTCAACAGTCACAACCCTGAAATATGAGCTCTCCTGAGCAATCAAAAGCACAATAGTAAACCACCAAAATGCTGCTGAAATCAGAAAATGACTGAATTATCTCAGAAGGAACTACACTTGCACTCCATTTCTAACAGACTGTGCCTACTTATGTTAATTTTTATAATATTTGCACACACCACTGAGTCTTTTAAGAAAGAAGAAAGACCTCTATCCTGCTTGAAGGATTTTGAGTCCTCTTCCTTCTCTCAGCCACCTAATAATGCCTCGGTTTTTTCTTAATGATGGCAGGAAATGTTCAGGTCTTGAGTTTTCAAGAATAAAAACCACCTCAGCTTTTTGATCCTGTGGCTGTTTACTCTAAAAGCTATCAATTTAATAGGTTCTGAGTTTTGTTCATATATATAGATAGGACATAGTAGGATATTTCAAACAGTGATTTGGAAGTGAAACCTTTATGTAGAAAGGTTGAGAGGTATAAAGCTTGAGAAAAGACAACATCCTTAAAATTTTGACCAGATCTACGATGCAGAGGGGGAAAACTTATAAAGTCATAGCATATAGCTTAATAGAATTTAAAATATTCTATAACCCACAAAGCAGGGAATCAAATATAAAATGGAGAAAATAAGATCATGTTTGGAATAATGGGCATCTTTCTGGTCCCCTTATTATGGAAGTGTTGAAACCTCATTGGCTGACATCTGATACGAGGTGTTTTTGGATGTCATCCTGTTTCTTCCATTATTAATTTTGTGCTCAAGGGCAAATGCCAGCAGTGCTCATTTTAGTTTTTACCTCCTGCTGCAACTTCAACTGTCAGAGAGACAGCAGGAGTCAAAAATGAAAGGAGCCACCTTATAGAAATGCTGTGCCACTATGTCATTTTTAAACTGACAGCTTTTTACAGTCCAATTTCTCAGGGAAAGAAAAAAAGGACTTTCATTTTCACCTCCCACTGCTGCTTTGACAGAGAAAGACATTCACCCAGGTTTGAATGCTGGTGGGAGGCAAAAATGTAAAACTGTGTCAGAGTGTTTGTAAGTGGGCTTTGACTATCCCGTATAAGGATAAGCTGATTTGGGACAAGTTGAACCCTAACCTTTGCTTATCAGGTGGCAAAAGAGAAAAATGTGTCCACCTGCCCTTAGCGCAATAGACAGAAAGTATTCTGAAGGATATACGTGAATATAGAAGAGCCAGATACACCTAAGGATTTCAGTTCATCTGAAAACACAAAAACGGCTGTTTTAATAGCCTTTGGCCTTCAAGAAATTGGCAACTGAGAAGATTCTTCAATGAGAACAACCATTGAGGAAGGTAGAAATGACTAAAAGGAGGAATTCAGGAAAAAGATAGAATGCTCCTTGTATTAGTAGTATATAGTAAGGAAAATCCCTCCCAATCAAAGGACTCAGAAAAAGAAGCTAAGAAAAAAATGAGTGCTGAAGAACCACACAGTAATTTTTCTACAGTTATTAACATAATTGGTATGAAAGCAAAATATTTATGATGGTGAAAGCAAAGTAATAAGGAACAGTGATATTAAAGTACATTTATGAGAGGTTCCTCTAGCATCCTAATCTATCTAGCTTCCATGACATGTATAGTATTTAGAAAACTCAGAATCTAATATAATAATATAATGTGGTAACAGAATATAAAAGTAGAAATAACCCCTACTTACTGCTTGATTCAGTTTTCATTTTCAAAATATCTGTTACATACTCTTCTGAGCTCAGAGTTAAAATTAATTGCAAGTGACAATGCTATTCAGGCCAAAGAAATTAATCTCTTATCATTTAAAACTGTCTATTGTTAATCTTGTATTCCTTGTTTTGGGTCTCTGCTTCTAGCAATGTCCATGACCTTCTCAGGCTTACAAGGATGCACTTGACTAGAACATGCGAAATGTTTGGCTCTCAAGGACAAGCACGCTGAGTATCTGCAAAGGCATTGTTTGGTGACACTATCTAGAATAGCAACAAAGCTGTGGTATCTGGAAAATGTGCATACTTTCCAAGACAAATAGCATATACATATATGGGCTATACACTTACATATACATATATGCATATATATATATATATGTATTAATATATAAAATACTGTGTATTAAACACAGGAGCTGTACCTGGGATTTTCTAATGAAAGTCTGGATATCTGAGACTTGTAATGAAAATACATTGTCAACTGATATCATAGTAATGATATCTCAATTTCTAATTAATGCCATGGACCTGGCTCCAAATGTTTTTTCAAGTACATGGGATAGCAAATAGCATTCTGAATTCTGCATTTTTACACATTTTATTTTCTGTTATTTCATTTAGAATGATTTTGAAATATTATTTCATTTACCTAAGCTGATTGATAAAATCTTTCTTCATTATGTACTTCTTACCTTCTGACAATTTCACATGAAGAAAATTACTTTCAAGTCCCCCCCTGCATTTTCCAAGATACGCGGCTGCTGCCAAGAAAGCACAGTCCTTTTTTCCCTATTTATCTATCTGTTTAATTTTCACACAACATATCCTGATCCACAATTTTCCTTTAAAACAAGTGGACTTTCACACATGGATATTCTCCCATACAGTTGATTCTATAGTGAAAGGTATTGACACAATTCTCAGTAAAATTGCCTTGAGTGTTTCTAGGCTTTATTTTCTTTACAAAAGAAAGCTTCAACACATGAATTGGGCAAAAAATGGTACAAATAATGGCGGCATAAGTGCCCTTGTAATATGAAACATTTGCAGTTGTATTTATGAAGGGTTAGTTGATGGAAACATCAAGATAATAATAAGTGATACACAAAAAGAATGGGAAAGGTAGAACACTGTTAAATACATAAAATAAGCAGTATTGTAGTGGCTGAACTGGAGCTTCTGGACTGATTGCATAATCACTTCCAATTCAATAATTTTTATTTATTATTTATTATGAGTTGCAACGTAAGTTTCAAACTTTCTCTCAGAGCAGTTTACAGCAATTTTAGGGCAGAATTTGAATCCATCTTCACTGGATGAAGCCAGTAAGAGGTAAACCAAGAAGCACAGAGAATTTATATGCCATCATATTTGAAATACCCATACAGTCTGCTGAGAGCATCATTTTAGGTAGGTGGAGCTTATTCTGTAGTTGTGAGTAAAGAGGGTATAATTGTCTCCTTTTCCCCCTTTCCTAGCTAGCAAATGCTCCAGAGAAACAGAGAGGCAGGTAGCCTGAGCAGAGGCAGAGGTAACGTGGGAACAGTCTTTGACAAAATGGGGAGGGAAGAAGTACTCAGGATAAATGGAGCAATTGTCTCAGAGATGTGAATCTCAGAAACAGACTAAAAGAGCCCAGGTATGTTCAGAGGTAATTGCGTGGAATAATAGAGATCGGTTTCTCCTAAGTAATAACCTTAGGCAAGAGAATGTTTTTATCATTGATAGCAAAAGCAAAGCAGGCTGCAGAGGAATTACATAAAGAAAGGGGTTGGGTTTGGGTTTTTCTTTTCCTCTCATGTGCTTAGTCCAAACTTTTTTCAGTTTCTATCTGAATTCAAGGTAGCTCACTGTGCCTCACTTCCTTCCTCACATACAGTACAACCGGACTTTTCCACTGCCTTTCAGTTGTACATTTGTTCCCACGGCAGTTTTGAACATCAGGTTCAGAAAGGGGCATATCTGTGAAAGTATCTGCATACCCAATGATTTGGAGGATGGCCCAGTGGAATTTTACCTGTTTTCCAGGAATATCCCATCAAAGACTAAAAGAATCAGGTGATTCTGAAAAATTTCTGCTACATACCCTTTTCGTTTCACAGTTTTAAAAACAGTGGTTCTTAACCAGGTTGATAAAGCCAGAGGCCAATTCAAACTGAGTATATGCTGGCTGTATACTGGGAGTAAATGGAAGGGGCGGTGGTGGGGAAAGAGAGGGGTGAAAAAAAACAAGAAGAAAAAAACCTGAAACAATATTGGTTTAGACTTTGCATAGACACCTCCTGATAAGAATTTTAATACAACATATATGAAGTCCAAATTCCTCTCTTATTTGCACTGATAGCTAGAGGAAATGTTTCAACTGACAAGAAGTCAGTTCATGTTCTGATATACAGCTTTTTATTACTACAGTGTTATATAGGTTCAGCATGAATCCCCAAGAGCAAATCCCTAGTATATCCTAACACATTGTTCTTTTCACTCCTGACGGCTGAAACCCTAATTGAAATCTTACTTTTATTTATTTATTTTCTAAATCTTTCTTTCTCTCACTCAAACCTCAAGTGATTTCATTATGATTTCTATCTTTTAATGACTACTTGACCAGCTCTGGGTCTCACCTTGTCCACGCTAATGCAAATAGTCTGATGAGTTTTATAGGGCCAACTATACAAGCAGCAAAGACTCACTTCAGTATATTTGAGGGATTGGACTTTTGAAAGGTTGGTAAATTATTCAGGTCCAAATATTAAAGATACTGTTTTTTAACTGACAGATTGGTTGAATGATATAACTGCAAGGAGCTATGTTTATCTCTAGTATAAATCCCATGATGAAACGGCTGAGCAATGAAAGATATCAGGATATGGCTGGGTTATTGTTAGAGGTGAATCAACAGCTACAGAGTTCACTTGACAAAGGAACTGCAGTGAGCCAGCAAGAGAAATGTTCGGTTGTACGGCAGGAAAGCAGATGCCAGGGTGGCCAGCGAGGTGGAATAATGAGAGTTCTTTCTATCAACCCCCTCCTCCCAAAAAAAACAAATAAACCAACAATATAAACAACAAAACAGTAATTACACTCCCTGTTTCTACCAAAAGGGGAAATCAGCTTTTTCCAGCCAATGCACCAAGGCATCCTTGGAGTGCTAACCTTTTAGAAATGTGTTCGGAAGAACCACGCCTGAAACAAAACCTGCATTACCATTTCTGCAAGTGGAAGAAAGCTCCAAATGTAAATGATCCCCTCTGCATCATCAAAGGGAGAACATTTGGGAATTTTTGCTATGGATTATGGAGTCACACAGAAAATCATCTGTTTCCTCAAGGCTAAATAGAAGAGGGGCTGAACCCAAGTTGAACCTCATAATTGATTGTTAAGCAAAAGGAAAAAAATGTCCTTTTATTATATCATTACACTTCTGGTTTGCTCAGAAGGAGTTACAAAGTTTTTAAAAGCAGTGTTGGGTTTTTTTTTTCAGATGGAAAGAGACAGAAAAAATAAGATCTCATGAGAAGGCCTCTTGTCCTCATACTGCAGTCTTCTATAATGGAGGGGTTCAAAGGTTTGGATAAAGACTGATGTTTTTACCCTTTTGTAATCAGAAATGAAAAATGATGAAATTATTTTCATTTCATCACCACCCTGCTGCTATTATAATTAATACATATTATTATACTGATATTCTAAGGCATAGACCTACTAGTTATTAAGCGAATCTAAGTATCTCACAGGAACAGATTACACTGTTATATGAGTTACTGAGTTATTGGGATCTGTTTGAAACAGCAGTACTGGTGTATATTGAAACAATAATAATGAAGGTCTTAAATTAATACAGAAACTTTTTATTCCAGACAACCACAGCTACAATTTTATTCAGTTGTATGTACACATACATATAAACAGAAACAGACACACATTTAAAGGTATTTGGATACAGAAGCTTTTAAACAGAGCACAGAATTCTTAACACAGAAAGAGTCAACAACATGGCTACTGTGAGACTGAGAAACTGCATCAGAGTTAAATCATAATATTTTTAACTTTAAAAAAAAATTATTTAAAAGTATGTCTCAATTTACCAACCTCTGTTTTGAAAATCCTGCCCAACAGATAGAGAAGGGAGCCCAGACACAGAGTAGTTAATTTCACTTCTCTGGTAATACAGTTAGTTTCTGATTCTGCCAGGATAATACACAATGAAGCAGTAAAATCAGGCTGCAATTCTGTAGCGTTTAAAGGAAAACTTCTACTACTGTTTACGGAAAAATCACACTATTGTCACATTGATGAGGAGCTTGTTCATCTTTATATGAAAGCCTAGAATGTCCCAAAAATACTGAATGTCTTCTAAAATCATCTTGATCTTAGAGTAAGCACCTTTATTATATCAGAGAGAACCTTGGGAGCACCTATCTGTATTTAAAGGAATTTTAATTACACAGAGCAGCCAACATTTATACACTCTGATTTAAGCAATTCGCTTGTTATTCATCAGTATTTTAAAACCTCAATAATAGCGTGAAATGTAACATTTTTTTATACCAGAGTATTTAACTTGTGCACTTACTTTCAGTCAGATCTGTAAAGATACAAAGTAAATTGAGGCAAAGTTCAGTTGCTATCTCTCACTCCCTAGAAAACACAGAAAAAGAAAGGTAACATTGTCAGTGTTTTCTGACTTTAACTCAGTTGGGAGGCATCAGTGGTAAGTTTCAACTGCTGAGATGCATTTGATGAAAATCTTAAAAGCAATTGAGTAGTCTAAACTGTTGACTTTTATGAATTTGTATTGCGAATTACTCTTTGAAGGCTCTTTACCTGGGAGGCTTTGAACTGCCATTGTTGTGCTAAGCTTCCTGTATTTGGAGATAACAAAAATTAACTTTTCAAAGATTCAGTGGTCTGGAAACTGGTAAGTTATTTAAAAGGTTTAGTTCCAAGAGTACAACAACACCCAGAACCCTTAATTATTGAAGACAATCTTTAATGCTTATCATCCAAATAAGAACAGGTCTATTCATTATTTTTTTTAAACAGATAATCTGAGCTCTTTCATTTGTGGATTAGTTGGATGTTTGTTTTCACAGTATTTTACGGATCATTTGATATTGTCTTTGAAAGGTGGTGGGACACTGCTGTATTTACTTCATTTTTTTTTTCTCCCTGCAGATTTTTTCACACAGTCATTAGGAGCACAAAAGTAGCTTCACAGTGAGTTTATACCTTTCATTTTATAAGGTATTCCTTAATGGCAAGATATATATTATTTCTAAACATAAAGGGCCTGATCCTGCATGATAATGATTGCTTTTAGCTCCCTTCGAAGTTAATAGGCAGCAAGTTTGTTGGGCGTACTGCAGAAGATACCCAGCAGGATGCAAATCTGGTCTGAGAGTGATTTAAAAAGACACTACGTGTTTCAAGTCCCATTCAAATGATATTTCTGCACAACAAATTTATTTCAACATGCCTGAAAGACAAATCAGGCATTCATCTTCTTTCCTGTGGCATACGAAACCATAGATTTAATAAACACTGTTTACTGCAGCAAGATGGCCACTGCAGTGCTAGCCTGTATACAATGCAGTATAACATACACCAAGAAGGACAGAAGTCCACAAAGCAGAGGGAAATTAGTGGAAATCCTTTCCTCTCTAATTGACAGGACACAATGCCAGATGGCCTTGCCCTTTAAACAACTCATCAAACACTCATGCATAGTGTGGGAGGTAAGGAATGGACAGTATGCGGCATTACTACTGATTTCCAGAGCTGTTGATTCAGGGAAATAACATCATCAGAGTTTCCCCGTCCTTTCCCCATCCCCTGTCACCCCCTCAGCCTGTAAACCTACTACCTCATGCTTTGCCCCTCAGAAGGGAGGCATGCTTGGACTGGCTGATAAAAAACATAGGAAATGCATGGGTATTCTAACTGCTGTCTCACATTGTAATTATGTCTTAACCGACAGGGAAAGAAGTATGAATGATATTTAGCACACAAAGACTTAAGAATTTAGCTAGGTTTTATCACATCTTTAAAATAAAAAGTAAAAATCCAGGTATTGATTCTGACAAGCTGGCTCAGCACCATGATCGTCGGATGTCCACACACCTTAATTCCTAGACTCCCAGGGTCTCACTTACCAGGGGTATTTCTGTATTCAGCATAGCGTTACACTAAGCAAAGCAGACTCGCAGGAGAAAAAGCTGGAATAGACTAAACTACAGACAGTCTAAAATCCATTCAAAATCCACACACCAACCAGACAGAAATATATTCAGGCAATGCCACAAGAGTAAAAGAAATAAGGAGAGGGTTTTTTTCTTTTCTTCCACACAGCTGCAAAATACTGACTGGCAGGGATCAATATCAATTCACTGGATGAAACGTCAGATTCACCAAACCCAGGAAGATGAAAATGACAATGATAAGAGCAAAAATATGCTTCAGAAAACTACTGGAAGACTATTGTTCTTTTCCGTTGAAGACAATTGCCCTTTGTTCATCAAATGTCAATCTAACTTGCTACAGCTTTCATAATAAGGATTCATGAGTAGGTGTAAATGAAAGAAGAGTCGTTGTTATTTAAATTGAAATCCTCTTGCAATTCCTTGGTATGTAAATTACAGATTATGTTATACACTGATAGAGATGGTATAAATAGATCTGGCAGAGTCTAAGGGGACCTTTTGAATTGTTCTAAGTAACATGCACCACTTCTGAATTTGGCCTTGAATACAGACACAGAGGCAAACACAGAAAGGAAAATTTAACTGCTGGTGGAGAAACTTTGAATGTGTCTATAGGCAGTGCAGAAATGAACAGGCACAGCAAGGAAGATGATACATCCTCCCTTACATTCAGGGTCAAACAAGAATATCAGTAAAGAAAGACATTACACTTTAAGTGGAAAAGAAAGTTTCACCAAACTGATAAAGATCCACAGGACTGTTAGCAGTAAAATGTCTCCAAATGACAGCAAGACCTAAAACCTTGTGAAATCCAGCCCTGCTTAGTACCACTGGAGATATAAAGCACAAGAATCCATGAAGGTGACACAACACAGGAAACCTTTAAGTGTATAATGGCGATAAGGATTTTTTTATCAAAAAAATTTCCACAGAAGGATAAGCTTGTTAGTATTTGGGGACACAACGTATGGCCTAGCCTTTTAAGACATCCTTGTTTCTCAACTGAGAAACCAAGCACTTTAAACGTGAAGCTGCAAACTTCAGCAGATCTGCTAATAACAGTACATTGAACTTGTGCGAAAGTTTAATACTCTGGCCTTTCTTCGCCTACTGTAGATGATATACGCTGTGCTGGAGGATAACATTTTTTATATTGTCACAATCATCAAAACTACAACTGACAAGAAGAAACTAGAGGGTGGGCTAAATAAAAAGGGTATGCATCATCCTGGCTTTGAAAGGAATATTACTTATGCATGTAATAGAATACCCATATTGAAAGTTAAATGCTAGAAAATAACAGAAAAGTAATATACAGTGTCCTGGCTGTGAGCAAGGATGACAGAATGATAAAGCACTTAGGGACCAACCCATAAGGTTATTTAGGTGTCAAGCTGCCTATATTCATTCATTTCAATGGAAAGTAAGATACTAGATAGGATTTAAACGACTAGAAGCCAGTGTGGATACAGGACTTTTTTATTTTCTTTTTTTTTTTTCTTTTTCTTTTGATCATGCCTTTTTTAATGGAGCCTAAATGTGCAGATGATGTTTTCCACTAATCATGCTTAGCAGTAGAAGCATTATGTTTCAAAATGTAGGCTCAGTACTAAAGATGCAAATGTATACATAGCATAAGCAGCTTATAATGGTCAAAAGAGGGAAGGATAGGGACAGAAAAAAGACAGAACTATAGCAGCCAATAAACCTGTGTAATAATTTTCAAAGCAAAACTATCTTTATAAGCTGTTTTAGATAAAAAGGTCTTGTTTGCACAGCAAATTCTGTAGGCATTTGTGTGACGTACAAAATCAATATAAACAAATTGATTTGTATCCTGTTCCAAAATATAGAAGGAAGGAAGAGCACAACTGCATAGCTAAAGATGTCTTTCCTATCCTATCTGTGATACACAAAAAGTGTAGGTAAGGTAAGGTAGGTTTATCCTTTTGACAGAGAGCAACATCTGTTTTAGAAACACTTCTGTTATCTTATTAAATTTCTTGGTATAAAAATCTTCTCGTGACTTAAAAAATCAGAAATGCCAATGCTATTGCTGGCATTTGAAAAGCCCTTTTGTAAAGTACATGCATGCTGCAACCCTGAAACAGTTAAAAAAAAGGAAGCCTTAGAATGTTCTATTAAACATATCCTGACACAAACAGAGATGCTGGTGACAGAAAGAAAAGTTAAGCAACCCACCTCAGTCTTGACCTCAAGTCAATGACAATACTGACACTCCAAATCTGTTCTGGCAAAGTGCATTCTGTAGCTGCATGAAGAAGCTATGGGACACAGTGATTTATAATTCTTGCTCTGAACAAATGAAAGCCCAACATTTTTACACTTGAGTAAAATTGGGCCTGGACAATAGGGAACCAAAAACTCATTTGGATACATGTGGTGTTTTAAAACGCATCACCAGGATCTTCAAATCGATCCAGTACCTAATGGCAGGCAGCCCTGAGATCTCAGCACAGAGACATATGATGACCGGCTATTGTGCATGTTTAAAATCTCAGTGGTTGCATTATTGTACAGGTTCTTGTTTTGTTAAAGGAGGGCTGAGTGGGACCTGCAAGCAGGGAATGACAGTAATCCAGACAAGGTGTCACAGAAGCATGAATTAACGTTTCAGTATCTCTATGCCACAATGGTCTCAAACTTGTTATATTTCTAGGTTGATAATAGGAGTTTTGTTCCCCCTGAATGCACATGATCCCCAAAGAAAAGCCTTCAATTAAAGTTTACCTCTACATTTTGCACAGATGAAGACCAAGCAGTATTTATGTGTGGTACAGTGAAGAAATAAACCTTCAGACACAGTGCTAACAGCATTATTAAGCACAGTGGTCTTACCTTTTTTCTTGTTTAAAGCAATTTTGGGGCAGTCAGAACTACACTTCATAAGAAATGGGGATCAGATGCTCCTATTGAGTCTGCAGCAAAATAATGTAAGTCTTCTTTCCAATAGCTGTGCAAGCTTTTGACTTTTATTCTTCTCATCTTCCCCTGGATCTTATTATCCCCTTTTGTCTATGATGCTTAATCAGGGACACAGCAGTTTAAACTGCTATATGACCTAAGAGATGACTTCTTTATCACCTCTGCACTTTTATAACATAAGTAAGTGACAGATAAATTATATAAGAAAGCCTAGACTGTGACCTGAGTTAATAATTTTTGTGGGCTAAGTCCTGGCATTGTAAGTCTTGCACAGTGCTTGTTCAGGCAAAACCCACACAAGAGTAAGAGCTTTACCAGAGTCAAGCCCAAATAAAAGTAGAGTAAGGACCTCAAGATTGGGCCCTTCTTGACCTTCTACTTAGAATTTCTCGCAAGCATATTGGGCCGCATTTTCAAAAGCATTCAGAAGAATGAAAGTCCTTTCTATGTTATTTTATAAAATAACACTACATCTCTGTACCTACATTATTGGGGTATTTTCCAACAATTTCCTGAATAAATCCAATATGCCACATAATAGCACTTCAAGTTTACCAATAAAATAAGCAAAAACTTCAGCTTCACAAATTACTTTGGTTAGAAGAGACAGGGTTAATACTGAAAGACTTCTAATGCATCTTATCATTTTATAAAGGCTATGCTTTGCCAATAAGCTTGGTTGTGCTTACAGTTTCAAAAAACCCCCATATATTCAGAGCTACAGTCAGCAGTCAACAGGCTTCACTGACAAAGCTAAAAATGAACACATAGTTTTTATTTCTCTTCATAAGAATATCCCAGGAAAAAGGGCTGAGGGTGCTCTCTCCCAGGACAGCCTCAGCCCCAGTGTCCAGGCATGAAATCCATCAAATTGAGTCATTGGGAGCAGCTCTCTGGATCACCATTCAGACTAAGGGGAGTCGGTGTATTGGGGTGCGGGACACGCTATGGGATGCAGGGAAGAACATTTTGGAAAGCAGCTTTGCAGGAAAAGACTTAGTTTTAATGGGCAACAAGCTGAACATCAGCCAACAATGCGCCCTTGCAGCAAAGGCAGCTAACAGTACATGGTGGGCTCCAGCATTAGGAGAAGTGCTGCCAGCAGGTCAAGGGAGGTGATCCTTCCCTTTTACTCAGCCCTGGGGAGGCCACCTCTGGAGTAATGTGTCCAGTTCTGGGCTCCTCAGCACAAAAGACACATGGACATACTGGAGAGTGTCCAGCGAAGGGCCACAAATATCATTAAGGGACTGGAGCATCTCTCCTAAGAGGAAAGGCTGAGAGAACTGTGACTCTTCAGCCTGGAGAAGAGAAGGATCAGGGGGGATCTCATCAACGTATATAAATACCTGAAGAGAGGATGTAAAGAGGACAGAGGCAGGCCCTTTTCAGTGGTGCTCAGAGACAGGACGAGAGGCAATGGGCATAAACTGAAACACAGAATGTTCCCTCTGAACAGCAGAAAACACTTTTTCACACAGCGTGACTGTGCACTGGCACAGTTTGAGCACAGAGATGTTGTGGAGTTTCCATCATTGGGGATACTAAAAGCCATCTGGACATGGTCCTCGGCTACAGGCTCTAGGTGGCCCTGCTTGAGCAAGGGAGTTGGACCAGATGACTTCCAGAGGTCCCTCCCAACCTCAACCATTCTGTGACTTTCTGAACTGCAGTGGGGCTTCAGCCTCCAGAGTTTCTGTGTCCAGGTCCTCGCAAATGGAGAGACTGGGATCCAGGAGCAGCTACTGGGCCAATTGAGCACCTGAACCTTGCTACTGGAGGGATCCACACTGCTTATACACATATATATATGTGTTGGGGTTTATTTTCCCCCCTAACAGACCTCTATCCTGCTCAGTTAGAGAGGGGAGCAGGATGAAGCCGTTGGTGCTGTCTGTGTTCATGTGAGTGCTCTGCATATCTGCCTGTGGCCTGAGTCGCCAGTCATGTATACACACAGGTATGTGGTGTATCCAGCTGCTCTGTGTGCTTGTGCATTGTGGGAAGACGTTTTCAGACTCACTACTTGTTGGACTTGGGGGGACTGCAGTAGCTTCACCTACCCTGGGCTGTCAGATCCAGCATGATATATTTTCCTCTAACAGAACCAGTTAAGATAAACTCAGAACTGTTAATTTTGTAGCTTCCCTTTATCTTTTGTATCTTTGACTTAAGTCAGCTTTTTTTTCCATTCTACTTTATCTCTTCTGCAAAGTCATAAAGCTGGCAAGATGTAACAACAGCTCTGCTCAGCTCAATAAATATGGATCCCAATGTATAAAAAACCAAGTGCTAGTTATTATTTGTTATTACCAGTTACATGCTTCATCAAGAACTTCTGTTATCAATGCACAAAAGCCCTGAGAATCCTGGCAGTAGCCTCTGACCAGTTTCATTCCCCAGTATGCATAATGTAAATACTGTTGCTGCTATGTTCTAGGAGTGCTAGTCATTCTTAGGGGCATACGTTATGTTTGTACACATTGTACAGGGCACTAATTCTATCGTCACCAGAAAGCAGCTGTTTTCTTATCAGCAACTTGGAAAGTCAGCTTCATTGAAATCAACAATGCACAGGATAATTTTGCCTACTAGTATTTGTCAACACTTTTCCTCCACTGAAAAGCTCTTTTGTCTGTCTCCTGAATGTCCAGAATTCAGCAATCACCCCCAACCCAAAACAGAAGGCTTTTCTTAAACATCGTAATAATTTAAAAATAAATTTATCTTTCTTTTTTACCTACTGTCTTTAAAAGCCTTTTGGTATATTTGAGTCATATTTTCAAACTTCCCTCTCCTATTAGAAAGATCAAAATTTCTATTTTTGTTTAGCTGAAAGCTGAGATTCTTTCTGGATGACATGATTCACAAAGTGAGCTTTTAAGAGAAACAACAAATACTGCAAGGCTCACAATGCAATAATGATGGATGGTGACACAGCGTAGGCTTTAAATTAGGTAAATATATATATATAGTTGCAGAACCAGGGCCGCAGTCACTACAGTTCGGTTCATCCATGTACAGAAGGAATGTAAAGGAAACTGAAAACAGACAGTAAACTTACTAGCAGGCACAATAACCTTCTAATTGAAAACAAAGGACTACAGGGAAAAAAATACATTTAAGTTAAGGAAGGACTAGTGGGAGATGTGAGGGTCGGTGGCCGTCTTGGGAATAGCGACCACGAAATGTTAGAGTTTTCGATAGTGGGGGAAGTAAGGAGGGGCAAGAGTAGAACTTCTGCCTTAGATTTCCGGCAGACAGACTTTAGCCTGTTTAAGAGGCTGGTGGACCGAGTCCCTTGGGAGTCGGTCCTGAAGGGCAAAGGAGTCCAGGAAGGCTGGACATGCTTCAAAAGGGAATTGCTAAATATTCAGGAACAGGCTGTCCAGGTGTGTAGGAAGACAAGCCGTCGGGGAAAAAGACTAGCCTGGTTAAACAGGGAACTTAGGCTAGAACTTAAGAAAAAAAAGAGAGCCTACTTGCTCTGGAAGAAGGGTCGGGTAACTTGGGAGGTCTATAGGGATGTTGCCAGGTCATGTAGGGAGAAGATTAGAAGGGCCAAAGCTCAATTAGAGCTTGATTTGGCTGCTACAATCAAAGATAACAAAAAAAGCTTTTACAAATACATCAACAGCAAAAGGAGGGTCAAGGAGACCCTCCACCACTTGCTGAATGAGGAGGGTAGTGTAGTGTCAGGGGATGAGGAAAAGGCAGAGGTGCTCAATGCCTTCTTTGCCTCGGTCTTTAATGTCAAGACCGGTTGTCCTCAGGAGACTCGGCCCCCAGAGCCTGAAGTTAGGGACGGGGGGCTGTGTGAACCTCCCATGATCCAGGAGGAGACGGTTAGTGACCTGCTGTGCCAGTTGGACAACCACAAGTCTATGGGCCCGGATGGGATTCACCCCAGAGTAATGAAGGAACTGGCAAATGCACTTGCCAAACCACTCTCTATTATCTACCATCAGTTCTGGTTAACTGGAGAAGTTCCAGCTGACTGGAAATTAGCAAATGTAACGCCCATCTACAAGAAGGGTCAGAAGGACGATCCAGGGAACTATAGGCCTGTCAGCCTGACCTCGGTGCCAGGCAAGGTGATGGAACAGATCATCCTGAGTGCCATTACACGGCACATGCAGAACAATCAGGGCATCGGGGCCAGCCAACATGGATTCATGAAAGGCAGGTCCTGCTCGACCAACCTGGTCTCCTTCTATGACCAAGTGACCTGCTTAGTAGATGAGGGCAGGGCTGTGGATGTAGTCTATCTAGACTTCAGTAAGGCATTCGACACTGTCTCCCACAGCATCCTCCTAGACAAACTAGCTGCCTGGGGCTTGGATGGGTGGACTCTTCGATGGGTTAAAAACTGTCTGGATGGCCGAGCCCAGAGAGTGGTGGTGAATGGGGCAAAGTCCAACTGGCGGCCGGTCACTAGCAGTGTTCCCCAGGGCTCAGTTCTGGGGCTGGTGCTGTTCAATATCTTTATAGCTGATTTAGATGTAGGGATTGAGTGCACCCTCAGCAAATTTGCAGATGACACCAAGCTGGGTGGGAGTGTCGATCTGCTGGAGGGTAGGAAGGCCCTACAGAGGGATCTGGACAGGTTAGATAGATGGGCCGAGAGCAACGGCGTGAGGTTCAACAAGAACAAGTGCCGGGTCTTTCACTTTGGCCACAACAACCCCATGCAGCGCTACAGGCTGGGGGAAGAGTGGTTAGAAAGCGGCCCGGCGGAAAGAGACCTGGGGGTGCTGATCGACAGCCGGCTAAACATGAGCCAGTAGTGTGCCCAGGTGGCCAAGAAGGCCAATGGCATCCTGGCCTCTATTAGGAATAGTGTAGCCAGCCGGTCTAGGGAAGTGATCGTCCCTCTGTACTCGGCACTGGTGAGGCCGCACCTTGAGTACTGTGTCCAGTTCTGGGCCCCGCACTTCAAGAAAGATGTTGAGGTGTTGAAGTGAGTCCAGAGGAGGGCGACCAAGCTGGTGAAGGGTCTGGAGGGTCTGACCTACGAGGAACGGCTGAGGGAGCTGGGGTTGTTTAGCCTGGAGAAGAGGAGGCTCAGAGGTGACCTTATTGCAGTCTACAACTACCTGAAGGGAGGTTGTAGTGGAGTGGGAGTTGGCCTCTTCTCCCAGGCATCTAGCGATAGGACAAGAGGACATAGCCTCAAGCTGTGCCAGGGGAGGTTCAGGTTGGACATTAGGAAGAATTTCTTCTCAGAAAGGGTTATTAGACATTGGAATGGGCTGCCCAGGGAGGTGGTGGAGTCACCATCTCTGGATGTGTTTAAGAAAAGACTGGACATAGCACTTAGTGCCATGGTCTAGTTGACATGGTGGTGTCAGGGCAACGGTTGGACTCGATGGTCCCAGAGGTCTCTTCCAACCTGGTTGATTCTGTGATTCTGTGATTCTGTGATTCTGTGAAGTTAAATCAGGAGCAGATTTAGGAAATACATGTTCTTCCTGTAAAAAAAAATTTTGAATTTATGTTCGTCCTGAAACAAAAGGTTTGCATTTCTGTTGGCCAATATAAACCTAATAAAATGCTACTCTCCAAATATCCACTTAAAAACTTTGTAAATTCAATCTAGAAAAGACTAATCCATGTATGTATCTAAAAGCTATATGAAGAAACGCCTTGCTAAAAAAAGAAACTTGGATAAACCATATCGGGAAATCCTTTCCTGATCTTCAGTGCAATGTACCAATATTTATATCCAGGTCAATTGCTCAGAGATAAAGGGTTAATAATCAGTTCCTGTGTAATCAAATGACGTCTAATTACTCATTTTGTGGACAAAGTAGGGATTATTTCAGAACAAATACATTTTAAGGATTCAGACTTAACTCAAGTAAATAATGCAGGTTTCTACTTGGCTTTCCAAAGGAAGTTACTGGTTACGTGACTGAATTTTTATGTGAAAGTAAGCAAAAATGCTACAGGAAACAGTTGCATGATATTCTGGTTTTGGCCATCTGTATGAGTTATTTTACTGGGCAACACATAGAAGCCATTAGCTAATCTACACAGATGTTAATACCAGAATAATTTCAGACTATATAACATTCTGGATGGAAATGCCGTTGTAGTAACTGCTGTGCTGTAAGCTGACATTTTGAAACAACAGGTTCTTCCTTATATCACTGGTCTTGAATGAAGCTGGAGAAGACAGTGCGGGATATGAACAAGACCTCGTAAGTCAAAAACATATTTCACAGATGTTGCAATTAGTGGCAGCTTTAAAGCTTGTTGGCTGGTGGGAATCTCAGCAGAAAAACTTCTAGAAGGCTTGTGTGCAACTGCGCATGTATCTGTGTTTGCATACAAGTAACTCAATGGAGACCTCACTCAGGGCTACTGGGCAGGCTCAGGAGTGTCCTAAAACTGTGCATTCACACTTTATCATATATAAAGAGATAAACATGGAAATTTGCCACGTATTTTAACAAGCTGTTACATGTTAGGAACTTCACTGGTCATCTCCATACTTTCAGTCTGTAGCAACTCAGACAACAAAAAAATGATGTTCAGAGTTGTAACAAAAAGTGTTGTAACAAAAAGAGTTGTCGAAGTTTTGCAGAGTTTTTAAGGGTGACTGGCCATTTTTTTCTGTTTTCCAGTACTTAATAAGTAAATATTCTTGTTTTATTAGTTTTACCCTGATAACGAATAACCTATATTGTTCTTAAACATCTGTTGCATTATGTTGCCACTGCATGTCCCTGTTGAAACAGAACGACGAAGAAAGGTTTTAGCAAGATTTACAATGTTCTGGTGGGGTTGGGCCCCAGTATCCCCAAGGTGAGAGCCACCTCTGTTTGCAAAAGACTTCTGACATTTTTGGGATTTGTTCGCTTTTAATACGGAGAGCAAAAAGAAATAGAAAATATAGGACAAATTCTCCTGAATTGCAGCATACATTTTAATAACAGCCAATAGCTATTTCTTAGCTGGTCACCTAAAAAACCAAAACATAAGCATTGGAAACTCTGAGATATGTAACAGATCTAGTCCAAAAATAATTAAATGTCCCTAATAATTATTGTCCACTTGACAATTACAGCAGGGGTACAATGTATAAAAGGAATGGAGGGATAATTGAGACAATTTGACAGAAAGTGCTCAGGATGAGAGTGCTGGGTCAGACAGACTAAACCATCACTGTTATAAAGCACCACGCAGCAAAACCTTCTAAATATAAACATTGCGCATTGCCCTAGAGTAAAACAGTATGGACAGCTTGAAAGACAACAAATTAACCAGACAACTGGGCAGACAGGTAGCCTCGCATGAGGTCATGCAAACATTGAATCTGCCTGACATGAGCTATTTCATTAATTCACAAGGCAAATGAGAAAAAGAGTATCTCGGCTCCATATAATATAGTATCTGTATTTTAACACTTCACATTTTATGTCTACAACAGGAAGACGTAATATTGAAGTGATCAAATCATACAGGCAGACTATCCATTGCATGCACAGTGAATCTTAAAAGGGAAATTGCAACTGATCCTGCTGGTCGTCTCCACCTCCGCAGTGTCTTCTTCCAGCCCTGAAGTGCAGACCTCATGCTGCTGCAGGTCTCCAGGAGAGAGCTGCCAGCTCTCACCAACTCCACTGGGCTGGTGTACTTACTATGCCTAGGCCACATCTCTGAGCCTCCTCTGGGCACTTTCCAAAGTATCAGTGTTGTGAGAAAAGAGAGAAAAAACAAGGAACTCACAGATGGAGCTATCCACATTCTTCTTCTCTGTGAACCAGTCTTGACATCAGTGCTTTGAGCTCTGATACAAGCAGAGTACACACACTTCAGAAACACAATTCTAATAAAATATTTATAATTCCTAGCTGCAATCAGGCTTCTCTCACTGACTGAAATTAACTCTTCCCACCTGAGGTGACTGTGCTCGTTTTGGCACCGCACTCCATCCCTAACACTTCAGGCACAAGTTCCAGAGGTGATGGGGTCTGTTGGTTCTCCTGAGCTACCTCTAAATACCTCATGTGACTCTTGCGAGCTTTGCAATCTGCCACAACCTCAAGTATTTTCTTCTTAAGGTGTAGATACAGTATGAATTCTTATGAGCATAAAATAATAAAAAAGAAGGACTATGAATTAATCAACATTTCTTTATTGCAAGCCAGTGTAAAACATTTATCTAGTGCAGTAATTTCTGATCAGTACAGCTCTGCTGTAAATTTGCTACAAATTACATACTACATTGCCACCTAGTGAATAAATTCTGAAATTCAACTAAAATAAAATTGAATGTACAGCAGTATTTTTATGATACAGGTATCACAGAATCACAGAATCACAGAATGTTAGGGATATCCTTAAAAATTTACATCTCTGGCTCCCTTGCGATAGTTACGTAGTACGTAAGCAGATGTTCACTGACCATCTTAATCCTTGTGCATGTATATGTTACCCTGCCTAATCAAAATGCACATCTGCATAATTATGAGCGTATTTGCAATATATCCACTTTGATGGACGTAAGTTTTACACTGTAAAAGATATGTATGCTGGAACAATGTCAAGGAAGAAACATTATGTGGTGCTGTCTGTCATGACTGTCATCAAACCACCTCTGTCTAGGTGACATTAAATCTGATTTATTCAGAATGATGAGGCAGTCCAAATTCTGCTTAAATGAAAACATAGCAGTCATCAGACTGTGCTGGTTCACTTGGACTCTGCCACCAACAAGCTGGCCTACCAGAAGATTTGCCATGGTTTTTAAGATAGAGTGCAGGGATAAAAGATCTTTGGTGGAACTACTGGACTGACAAATTGTGAGTGATATCTTGACAACCACCGTATGAGCTTTTATGTCATGCTCAAGGCAGTTTAAGGACTGACATGGGACACAGCAATGCCAGACAATAGTAGACAAGATGAAAATGTGCTGATCAGAGATTATGAAGGCATAAAGCAGAGCTGTACTTTTGAACATACTCAGTCACCCTGACTGTCAACAGAGTTGTTTCAGATGACATCCTCCTCACCACCACTCTCCACCAACCAGGCAATGCCATAACCTGAGAAGTTTAAGGACCAGTTTGTCATTATCTTTTCCTGCAGGAAACATTTGGTTCCTAAGAAAAAGATGACAAAATGAATTATATGACAGGGATTGCCTGTTTGGAAAATTCTGGACCAGTACATCAAGAGACTGTTGGTGTATTTTGTGAGTGTGTCTATATAGAAGGATACATCCATACAAAAATACAATTCCTAATAAACATGAAACAAGTGTAAATTATTCATAGTATATATGTCAGCCCAGATTTTTTTTCTAATATTGTTGAGTTTGTAATTAGGATTTCTCATTTCTGGAGTAGTAACAAGCAAAGTATGCTTCACTGTCAGCTGGAAATGGAAGAAGTTCCTTGCAATGATGTCCTTCATTTTAAGTGGATACACACAGGCATAAGGGTGCAATTAAATGGTAAACTATAATTTATAATTTTTGGCTTCAAACTCTGCTTGCTTGCATGCATATATATATTTACAATCTTTATTGCCCTCTAGAACAGTAGTGGACAACAGAGCCAAATGCAGCTGATCCAGCTATGTACCTAATTACTAAGTCATTTGCTGATCAAGTGTCATTCTCAGTGGTATACTTCCTCAGTTGAGTTCATTCTTGTTAGTATAAAATAATCAGAATGCACTCAAATGCATACAGTGCATGGAACCAGATGCTACTTATGTTTCACAAGTTAAACAATGAAAAATGCTGCTTGGAAGTCCACACACATAGCTTACAATGTCGCATGGAGAGGAAGTTCCATGTCCCACCTAGTTTTCAAGGTAATTATGTCTTTTAGATATATTTTTCAGCTTCTGGGTATTATGTTTATTGCATGGATTGATTCATAATCTGTTTTTCTCCTCAACTGAAACCTGTTTTATGAGTGAGACATTGAAATAACATGCCTTTTCATCTGCTAGTTCTTATAGACTGCAGACAGAATCATAATTTCATACTGTCTGTAGACTAGCAGGAGTCTGTATTTGCTACTTCAAAGCCAAATATGTGCAAAGTTAATGAATGTAAATTCTTTAAACACAAGCAGAGGCATTGCTTATAACTAATGCTTGTATAGTTCTAGGAGTAAATACTAGTCAAAGATGACACTTTTGTTGGAATACCTTTTAATGAACAAAAAATAAACTGCAGGAAAAAAACCTGTCAACTTTCAAAATTACAGACTTACTAATTTCACATTATCTGATCTATTTAATATCTGATTAATATTCTAGGTTTTATTTCAAAGTGCTGAACAGACACAGTCTCTACGTATTTTTAAATACTTAAGTAGAAATAGGAGACCATACGACAGACCATACGACAGACCATACGACAACATCGCAGTACACACATCACTAGGGGGAAATTATAGAAAAAATGGAATGATAAAAATAGTAACAGCTTAACTTGGAATATATACATTACAAGAAAGAAAATTGAAACTGTTGAGGTGATAAATATCATAAATTGAATTGATACCAGCCATTGTTCAAAGGAGGTGAATCCTTTGCCAGAGTAAGCACCTGAAAGAACAGCCCATTGCTATCGTACATTGATGAAGCCATTTTTAACAAAGCATTGGATGGTATTTTTGGTATTAGAAAACAATGCAGTCCCTGATTCTGTACACCTTTTTTTTTTTCCAAAGTAAAAACAATTCATACATCAGATAGGAAATTATACGCTATTAGAATGCATGTTTGATGGAGCAAACTCTGATAAGAATAATGAATAAAACATAATACACAATTTTAGAAATCACTTTAGAGAAAAGTGATGGCACTGTTTCAACCATAGCTCAGATGACAGCAACCATTTTTGTTCCCAGAATGGTTTTACTAATTAAAGTAGCTCCCAGGTGGTACATTGCTTAGCCATGATCATATTTTCAATTGAAGGATTACTGAAATTAACAAATGTTAGAAATGATTTCTAAACAAATAATAAGATGTATTTTCTCTCAAAGTCTGTAAGTAGTTTCATCTTAAATACTATTTGCTGGGATAGGCCTTTTGGACAAAATTTCATTAAATAATGTATCTCTTATGGATTAAGTCAAAACTTCAAATTCACTGTTCAAGGGAAATTCTTACAATTTGAGAAAGAAATTAACAAAATAAATGATATGGAAAAATCAGCCATATTTTGTTCAATTTGTTATAACATAGGGCAAGAGCAACTCCTGAGGATTCCCTGCTCCTCCTCCCTGTTGCCATATTCTCAGTAACATGTGGTTTGATGAAAATACATTAAATGGGTACGTTTTCAAAAACATTTTAGTTGTCATGTAGGTTTTTTTCTGAAGAAACTATGTTTCATCAGTTAATTATGCCCTTTTATCATTATTATTATTATTTCAACAGCAATGCATGCAACTCTTTAACGGTGTACAAAAGTTTGTTAGACACATTTTTAGCACTGAGATCATATTGTTTAATATCGACATAGGAAAGAAAGATATGCACAATAGAAAAGAAAAAATATTTCAAAGCAATATTTCAAGCAGCAATACACCATCTATTTGTCTTAAAATGGATTTCGCTAAAACAAGCTAATGGAGTAATTCCTGTAGAATAAGAGACACCCCTATATTTGTATTGCTCTTGATTCTGAACTTGAATCTCTAGCTGAAATACAGTCAGCTAGAGTCAGGTACCGTATGGTTATCCATACTATAGCTCAACAGAAATCCCCCAAGCTACACAGCTGTCCTTCATATATATGAATGCAAAGAACACATGGTAGAATATATACTCATGCCGGCTCATGTTGAGTTTCTTGTCAACCATCACCCCCAAGTCCTTCTCCTCAGGGCTGCTCTCAATCCATTCTTCGCCCAGCCTGTATTTGTGCTTGGGATTGCCCCGACCCATGTGCAGGACCTTGCACTTGGCCTTGTTGAACTTCATGCGGTTCGCACAGGCCCAGCTCTCAAGCCTGTCAAGGTCCCTCTGGATGGCATCCCTTCCCTCCAGCGTGTCGACCACACCACACAGCTTGGTGTCGTCGGCAAACTTACTAAGGGCGCACTCAATCCCACTGTCCATGTCGCCGACAAAGATGTTAAACAGGCCTGGTACCAATACCGACCCCTGAGGAACGCCACTCGTCACTGGTGTCCACTTGGACATCGAGCCATTGACCGTAACTCTTTGAGTGCAACCATCCAGCCAATTCTTTATCCACCGAATGGTCCATCTGTCAAGTCCATGTCTCTCCAATTTAGAGGCAATGATGTCATGTGGGACAGTGTCGAATGCTTTGCACAAGTCCAGGTAGATGACATCAGTTGTTCTTCCCCTATCCACCAGTGCTGTAACCCCATTGTAGAAGGCCACCAAATTTGTCAGGCATGATTTGCCCTTAGTGAAGCCATGTTGGCTGTCACCAACCACCTCCTTGATTTCCATGTGCTTCAGTATAGTTTCCAGGAATATCTGCTCCATGATCTTGCCAGGCACAGAGGTGAGACTGACTGGCCTGTAGTTCCCCGGGTCTTCCTTTTTTTCCTTCTTGAAGATGGGGGTTATTTTTCCCCTTTTCCAGTCAGTAGGAACTTCAACAGACTGCCACAGCTTCTCAAAAAAGATGGATAGCGGCTTAGCAACTTCATCCGCCCGTTCCCTCAGGACCTGTGGATGCACCTCATCAGGTCCCATGGACTTGTGTACCTTCAGGTTCCTTAGATGGTCTCAAACCTGATCTCCTACAGTGGACGGTTCTTCATCCTTCCAGTCCCTGCCTCTGCCTTCTGCGACTTGGGTGGTGAGGCTAGAGCACTTGGCGGTGAAGACTGAGGCAAAAAAAAGTTGTTGAGTACCTCAGCTTTCTCCATATCTTGTGTAACCAGGTCTCCCGTTTCCTTCCGGAGAGGGCCCACATTTTCCCTAGTCTTCCTTTTATCACTGACATACCTATAGAAGCTTTTCTTGTCATCCTTGACATCCCTGGCCAGATTTAATTCTATCAGGGCTTTAGCTTTCCTAACCTGGTCCCTGGCTGCTTGGGCAATTTCCCTGTATTCCTCCCAGGCTACTTGCTCTTCCTTCTACCCTCTGTAGGCTTCCTTCTTGTGCCTGAGTTTATCCAGGAGCTCCTTGTTCATCCATGCAGGCCTCCTGGCATTTTTGCCTCCCTTCCTCTTTGTCGGGATGCATCACTCCTGAGCTTGGAGGAGGTGGTCCTTGAATATTAACCAGCTTTCTTTGGCCCCTCTTCCCTCCAGGCCTTTATCCCAAGGGACTCTCCCAAGCACATCCCTGAAGAGTTCAAAGTCTGCTCTCCTGAAATCCAGGGTGGTGAGCTGGCTGCATGCCCTCCTTGCTGCCCTATGGATCTTGAACTCCACCATTTCACTGTCGCTGCAGCCAAGGGTGCCTTTGAGCTTCACGTCCCACACCAGCCCCTCCTTGTTGGTGAGAACAAGGTCCAGCATGGCACCTCTCCTCGTCGGCTCCTCTATAACTTGGAGAAGGAAGTTGTCATCCATGCATTCCAGGAACCTCCTGGATTGCTTGTGCCCAGCTGTGTTGTCCTTCCAACAGATATTGGGGTGGTTCAAGTCCCCCATGAGGACCAGGGCCTGTGAACGTGAGGCTACATCTATCTGTCTGTAGAGGGCCTCATCCGCTCGGTCTTCCTGGTCAGGTGGCCTGTAGCAGACACCCACTATAATGTCTCCCGTCCCTGCTCACCCTTTAATCCTGACTCATAAGCTCTCTGTTGGCTCCTCCTCCATCCCCAGGCAGAGCTCCATGCACTCAAACTGGTCATTGACATAGAGCGTAACACCCTCTCCTCGTCTCCCCTTCCTGTCCTTCCTAAAAAGCCTGTATCTCTCCATTCCAATGCTCCAGTCATCAGAGTCATCCCACCATGTCTCTTTGATGCCAATAAGGTCGTAGCCTTGCAGGTACGCACACATCTCTAGCTCCTCTTGTTTGTTCCCCATGCTCTGTGCGTATGCATAGAGGCATTTCAGTTGAGCCCCTGACAAAGACGCCTTACTGCCTGAAATTCCTTTCCGCTGCTCTTCCTGCGCTTCATCATGGAGTAGGAACTAGTTCTTTACCACTTTTCAGCCCTTTTCTTAAAATCTGTCTTCAAAGCTTTTCAACCATCTCTACACTGAACACCATGGGGCTGTGACACCTCAGCAATCTTTACAAGGATGAACGTGAGTACAAGACACAGAAGCCAGTATAAAACAAGACTAACTATACATGGAGAAACACAGAATGGCATTCGGATGTCCTAACAATGACTACAAACAAAACAACTTGGTCAGAGCACTATGCACAGACATCACAACATTTGCTTTTCAAAGTTGGGGCTTACACACTGTAAATTACCTCCCAAAGCAATTTGTTGCTTTGGGGTGTTATAACCATGAGAACATCACAATGCTGCTTGTGTCGATATGTCCTCTAGTCTTAGATAATCATAACTCAGTGAGGATCCTGTTTAAAAGTCTTGGTAGGCGTACCCAAACCACATGAAATAGATGCAGACACTGTAAGTAGCCATATTTCTAAAATAATATTTGTGTAATACAAGTTTCTGGTTACCTTCCTTTCAACATTGAAAACTTTAAGTATGCTCATTTAACAATGTCAAGATAACTTTCAGACTTGGTGGAAGCAAACAGTAACTTGCTGTATTTGTCCAACAACTTTATTATTGCCATGGATCACATTTATGAAGACATCACAGTTACAAGGAATTGTAATAAAAAAAGCAGTTCCAACAATGTAAAGTGGTCCATTACATGTTCCAAATGACAACTTTATTACTGCAGTGGACCAGTATAGCAATTACAAATAGGAAATATATTACACATAACTTGTTTTGAGACAGAATGCTACAATAGGCCAAAATAGTACTGTAAGAACATATTATTCTGTGACACATAATGATTATTTTGAGGTTACGAAGTAAGAAAGTAAGCTACCGTAACCTAGCAATCTGATAAAAAAAAGTAGTAAAAAAAGCAAATTTAGCAATGGAAACGTGACTATGATTGTATAGTTATTGATAGCTGCTTGGTTATTATAACTAGCATCCGTATTTTTTCTCATTATCTATATTAATGTTCGTTAATGTATTGTCAAGGATCAAGGAGTGCTAAGCTAGGACACACTGGTGCTGTATGCTGTCCAAACTTAAAATGAAATGACAACCCATATCTAAAAGACCTTAAAGTACAAGTAAAGGAGAACACATAACACATGGAAAAAGATTGTTGGGGAAGACATGAAAACATGAGAAAAGTATGGGAAGAAAAGGCCTTGATAATGTTACACATTTTGACAGACCTCACACTGATGCTGAGTTTTATGGAGGATTCAGGTGGGGATAACTATGTAGTTTTGAAAACTTTTATAGGTAACTCTTCTCAAGCATGAGAGAGAGCATAAGGGTCTTTCCTGGAAGATTTAAGAGGTAGATGATGGCCACATTTACCATGAATAAATCTTTTCATCTTTTCCAGTGGTGTTCAGTGAATGAGAGAACGTATGTATCGTAAGAAGCCATGAAAGGGATCAAAAGAGAAAAAAAAGAATTTTAAAAACTGAGAGTACAGTGCTTCCACAAATCTCCTCAAAACAGAAAACCACAACACAGGGCCATTTAAAAATGTATTTTACTGACAAGCATGATGGATTCAAAACCCTAGGTGTCAAAAAAATTCACACTTAAGTAAGTTTCCAAACAAAACGCTAACAAACAGTTGATTGTTTTTACTAAGAAAATTATTCTGAGATTTGTTTTTTGTGTGTTTGTGTATGTTGATATTAGAAAGTGTAAGTAAAATCAAAATTAAAATAAACAAATTCCAGATATAACTACAATACTTAATTAGATTTCAAAGCACACTTAAGGAAAATTTGAGACAGCAAAAAGGAGCTAGGCATGCATTTTTGAACAGATGGTGCTAGATAAGGTCATATAGATATAATTGAGGTCAGAATTTGGCCACTGTAGGAACAGACACTCTCAGTGAAAGAGGTGAATTTCCTCCTGTGGTTTTCATTAATTACTCAGTGCCATTCAGCCACAGTGTTGTCTGTTGTAGATCCTCTCAGTAATCCCTTGTCCATAGAAGTCTTTCTCTAGAATATTCTTTCAATATTATGCATTTGAAGAAAAACTCTGTTTGTGGAAATATTGATTTGCTTTTTAGCTGCAGGCAAAAGTCTATCGGTATCACCATTTATCTTAGCTACGGTCTCTAAGATAACAGTAAGTATTGGGAGACAGATTAAGATGCTTTTTCACTGCTGAGGTAGGAGGAATTAATATAAAACAACAGCTAAGTTTTATGAAAATACAAACAAGTTTTAAATTCAAAGACCAATTTTAAAATATTTTACATCAGAGACAGACAGCAAGTCAAGAGCCCTGATGGATGTAGCAGAACTGACTTGCAGAGCTGTCTTGGACAGATACTGCTCAAATTCTCCTCAGCTTTCAGCATGTAAAACCAGAGTTTTATCGACCTTGCTGTTGATTTCACACACTGTATGTTCGCTTCGTGAGTTTTTTCTCATTTAGCATAAAAATATATGATATTAAATAACATTGTATACAGTAAAGCATGGATTAATTATTGCATTTATTTCTAGCAGGAAGTCATTCACATTTGAATGCCATTTAGAAAGCATACCACGGAAATCAAACCGAGTTTCTACATCTGCCTCAAAGCATAATGTTTTGCTGTTTCAAGTCGTACAAAATATCCTCTCCACAGCTGTGCAGGCTCAGCCTGCAGATGCAACGATCACAGTCAGTACATTTATTTGAATGACACTCATATCGAAGTGTTTTTCTTTCATAATGGTCCATTTTATCTGGCTAAAAGAAAACAATATTTGAAAAATATCGTTAATGTATCAGTTTTAGGAATATGTTTGATTATATTTTCCTTTTCACTTATGACTAAATTACTTTTCTGAAAATATTTTCCTCTGTTTTCCTTCAGCTAACATTAATTCAGATATGTATTTTGGCCCTTTTCACTTCCTAACAGCTTTACACAGAAATACGTGACAGAAATAGGAACAGTAATATCAGAAACAAGTCAGCTAACAGTATTTACCTGAGTAAAGGTTTCTCTAGACTACTTGTAGTTTTGCTTTTGGGAACTGGCTGAAACAAGGCCATGCTATTACTAAAATCAAACCCAATACTGTATTTTATTATTTTGTGACTTCTGTAATAAAGGATAATACGTTTCTTTTGTGACAACCATTTAATTCCAAAGTCTGTGGATCGTTTTATTATAATAAAAATAATATTGCTTCAGGCTTTTTAAACCAGCTTGGGTACACTTACAATTTATGCATGTCTACAAGCTCGAGCTTGTCACCCATGAGGTCCAAGTATCTCCTCATACTACAAATATAAGACCAGAAACATTGTTGGTAAAGTGTAATTGAGTTTGGCCCAGCATATATTGGAAAGAAATAATAAGAATGAGCTGAAAAGGTGAAAAAAAAAAAAGAGTATATTTTACATCCACTTCCTCTGGTAGAAGTAGAAGCCACTTTTTCTCACATTGTTCAGAAATAATAGCTGGTTGATGATCAGCGACTGCTTGAACGTAGTCAGCCCTGAACTCAAATCGGTGCATTACGCTGACAGCAGGCAAGCCTATGGACCTGCAAACAGTCAGACTACTATGGCAATGTGTGAAATGGCTTTAAACTATGGCTAATGGTTTATAATGAAAAGCTTGAATGGCAGGGGCAGAATTAAGAAATTACTTGTTACATGTTTTATGATTTCTATAAAGCAAGGCTTTCTTACAAATGCTTCCAGAAGCTATTCACTATACTAGATCCCAAAATGCCCCTTCGCAGAAACATCTCTGTGCCATTAAGACACTTTTGACAAAAACACACGTGTTAACAAGGCGGCACATAAAGATGCTGCATGTGAATCTCATGAGCATACAGAGAGACTGCTTTTGAGCACACTTTACCTGATGTTCCCCTACCCCACAGCCCTGCCACCGCAGGGCCAGCCCAGCTCAGGGTCCCTCCTAGCACCCCACCGCGCAGCCCCATCCCCACCGCCGCAGCTCATCCCTGACACTCCAGCACCCGTAATTTAATCGACTTGTGACTTCCACACTGGGAGGCTGGTTTTAACACACATCCAGACATACAATAAATATAAATTTTATTTTAATCTGCACTGGGCCTTGGCCTTTGCTGGGAGGCATTTAGGCTTTTCCTCGCCACAAAAACGTCCCTCAGTAGGCCCACAGCAGGCCCCGGGCTCTGCACACGGGGCAGCTGCCAGGCCGCTGCCGCCCGCCACCGCCGCCCCCCCACTCTATAGGCTCAAGGACAGCTCTCGGCTCGGCTGCGCTCCCCTCCCTGCAGCTCTATAACCGCCAGCGGCCGTATCGCTCCGCCGCGGCCGTGCCGTGTGCGCATGCGCCATCGCAGGCGCCTGGTTCGTGGCAGCGCGGTAGGGGCCGGGCCGGGCCGGGCCGGGCCGGGTGGCGATGGTGGCTGTGGCGGCCGTGGCGGCGGGACGCGGCGGGGGCCGGCGGCGGGGGCTGGTCGCGCCTTTCTTGGTCGTCGTGCTGCAGCTGGCGGGCGCCGCCTCAGCCGCTGCCCTGCCTGTAGTCATCAACACCTGGGCGTTTAGGAGGGCCGCAGAGACAGGTGCCCCGGCGGGGGACCGGTCCGGGTGGGGTAGGGCCGTGCCGTGCCGTGCCGTGCCGTGCCGTGCCGTGCCGTGCCGATCGCTTCCTCGTCCTCCTGCTGTGCCCTTCTGCCGAGGGGCTGGCGGGAGGCTCTGGCTGCTGGTGTTGGCATAAAACCAAAATAAGTTCCTTAGGCATGGCCGTGTGGCAAGAAGAAGCGGGCTGTGGCCCTGCTTCCCATAAACGGCCCTGGCTGTAGCGGGCCCGGGCTCCCTCCTGCCCGCTCTGCCCCCGCCATGGGTCAGAGCGAGCCACGGTACCGGCACGGAGACTCCGAGCGGTGCCTCTCTGCGGGTGTGCGAGGGGCCGGCGTCGGATCTCGGGGGAGCTTGGCCCCGGGCCGGGCGTCGGGGTGCCGGGTTACCTTCGTATGGGAAGGGGCCCAGCCCCTGAGCTGGGGTTTGCGTTGGTGGTGCTCTGTCGCTGAGCCCTGGTGTCGCCTGAGACGGCAAGCAAATGGTTTAACTTTCAAGGTTGGGAAAAATGCGTTTAAACAAAATAAAGGGGCTGGTTATGAGCCGTGGAAAAGCTAGGTTGAAAGAATGTGGAAAGAATGTTTTTAACATATATAAACATATATATGTTTTTAACATATATTTTAACATATATAAAGCCTTGTATAAGTCAGAAGTGAGATACAGTCATGAGAACTGCAAGGCCCTTGCTTTGCAGCTTTTGAAAGCTTGTGTTCAGGCTGCTCACAGCAATAAAGGTAATAGGAATTGGAGCAATACTCCTCACACTGAAGTTTATAATAAAGACAAGCATATGTGGAGTTGGATGCTAGGTATGAAGTCTTACTTTTTCCTTGGTGCAGGCAGTTTCAGGCAGTTGCATACAGCATTGGTGAAGATGAGGCTTCTTTAGATGGTTGAAACAGTGTAATAGTTTACTTCTGCCAAAAAGACCTGGGCTACATGCTTCTGCTGGCTCTGGCAGGTGATGGAGCACAGAGCCAACACAAGGAGAAGGAAGCAGGATTGCAGCTGTCAATGGCAGCAAGCTCAGGCTTCTTGGAAAATCTTGCCTGAGGTCCAACCTTGTGAAATGTCGTGTGTGCAGAGCCTTCAGGCACAGTTTATTCGTCATGTCATTTGGCACATCTGTAATGTCTTACAAAACTCCACTGTCAGCTAGATCCTAAAGAATAGAAGACTATAAGAGTTGAACAGGAGAATGTGGAGACTGTAGTTTCTTGTATATCATTTCCACTTTCTTTTTGGTCTTATGTAGTTACTGATGTAAGTTTAGATCACTGGGTGGTTTAGATCTTTTTATTCTGCAGCTGGACACTTAGTATTCTCATATGAAGCTTTTGAGGGTGGCTTGTTATAACTTTTTTTTTTTTTGAGATAAAAGTTTTGCTTCCCCCTTTCCCTCCCCCCAAAAGGCTTTAAATAAACAGTGATAAAGTAATGGCTGGTTTTGGGCAGAGGAGGTTATTTAATATGTAGAAGTTGTGATGGTTGTTAGTAAATAACAGCTTCCTAGTCAGAAAAAAAGCTTGATTTCTCATTCAGAAACACTAATTAGATATGCAAGAAAAACAGTATTTGGAAAAGTAATGCTTTACATTCTGTTGGATATATTTTGACTTAATTTCACCTATAAGTTATAGTTTACTTTTGGTATCCACTTATATAGTGCATCTTCATCATGCCCATCTTTAAACATTCTTTAAAGTAGCAGTGGAGACTGTTTTCACTGGTGACATTTAATTGTCTGTGTTGATTACAGCTTGGAGAGTATTACAGTCGGGAGGTTCTGAGCTGGATGCGGTTGAGAGAGGCTGTGGTCAGTGTGAGATTGACCAATGTGATGGGAGTGTGGGATATGGAGGAAGCCCAGATGAAAGTGGAGAAACAACACTGGATGCAATGATCATGGATGGGTAAGAAAACTACATGGAGAAAAAAAAGGTTGATCCCTGTAATTTTTAGCCAATTTAATGTAACAGTTGCTACAGAGATCTTGTTGGTTTAGGGCTGACTGTGGGACAACTTATATGTTAGCTTGTGGAACTAGGAAAAATACTTATCTAATTGGTGGAAGAGTAGCTAAGCATGTTTGATATTGAATCTTTACATGTAGCACAGTAATCCAGCTCTAGATACAGCATTTGCAAAGCACATGGCTTGTAGTATTGTAAGTTTTCCCTTTACATTCATTCCGTAAATATTTCACTTCTGGAGCAATTGTCTTCTATACTTTATTTACCATTTAAAGCTGTCCTGATTAAAAAGTAATTGCAAGTGTGTGGTTCATGTTATGAGTTTATGTAACAAAATAGTTACTCTGGTGAAAATATTACTGTGGATGGATTTATTGTTACTTGAGGAACATCCCCATGCCTGTGAAAGGAATACATGTATGAAGTTTTTCCCTACTAGTGTGGTGCCATTTGTTTATGGCAGAGAACAATTAAAGCAATATGTTGAAGGAGCAAGCTTTCTAATTCAGATGAGAACAGATTTTTGTCTAATAAAAAATGTACAATTATTCTTGTATTTTTAATAAGTTTTAAATATTTCTTGTTTCCAGCAACACTATGGAAGTTGGGGCAGTTGCGGATCTCAGACATGTGAAAAATGCAATTGGTGTAGCGCGAAAGGTCATTGAATACACTAAGCATACATTATTAGTGGGAGAGTCAGGTAATTATTCCTTTAACTGTTTCCAAGTCAAACCCTCTTCTTAAAACACTTCCTGATAAAATTATCATATATTAATCTTTGTAATACAGGTGGAAGGATTCCCTGACAGTCAAATGAATCTAGTCAAATAGTTCAGAAGTGTTTATTCTCTTATTACGTGTGTGTGAAATAGGTTTTAGTCCATTATTTGGACATGAAAAGAAAAATACAATTTTATGGTCCTTCCACCAATTTTAACTGCAAATATTAACTTGTAATCCCAAGGCTCTGCTAATATCACTGATATCAAAGGTTTCAAAGATTATTTGATAGGAGACACTACAGAAGCTGTTAGATGTAAACATTTCATTTAAAACCATGGAGTTACTTTTTTCTGAGGAATGACAGAATTAATAGACACTACAGTTACATTTTACTATTTTAGTATATATTGAGCACATTTACTGTATTTCATAGTTTAAACATATTAGTGACAAATGTAAAAAATTACATTGGGGCTGTACTCCTAGGCACAACAAGAGAGCGACAGCAAACTGGAGGAGTAGTTGAGCTTTTAAAATATAAGCTGCTGCTGTTAGAATAATACTGGTTTCAAAAGAGATGTGCATTCCAGGGAGGTATATGAGTAGTGAGTGGAAGGTTACTTGGCTCACAGTTAAGGACTTTTAAAATGTATATGCCTGCTCAGAAAGAAGTGTGGAGATAAGTGTGGAAATTGACATCTGAGCATTAAGGGTGAGTCAAGTGCTTTGAAATTGATAAGAAAAGATAAAAGATTCTTGAAGTATACAGAGTGTGTACAGAATGATAGAGAAATAAGTGCAATAGCAGTTTTTTGATGGACTAAAATAGGGCAATAGAGGGAGGTGAGGACAGTGTGTGACAGAAGGTCTGAAAAGAGAGAGATTTGCAGATTCTATTTAATTTGAGCAGTTGGCTGTGATTAGGTTACAAGTGCCTTTGGTAAGAGATTTGACAGGTGATGCTAAAAAAGAAATTGGCCAGATGTTAAACAGAGGAGCAAGAAATGCTCATAATACTCCTTTCCCTATCACTGGTAGCTATCAAAACATTTTTAACTTTTGGTTGGTAGAATGAGCAGAAGAGATAAGGGAGATGAAGAAATGGAAGAATTAAAGTGCTGATTTAAAATGTATTTTCCAGCCTAAGAAGATAGCTCTTTGCGTAATGGAGTCCTGTGGACAAGGCTGTTACGCTGAGTCCTTGCTGTCATTGAGAAATTCCTCAGAAGAAACTGTCTAGCAGTAGGGGCAAAAGAAAGACAGGAAAGCTGAAGATATATCTGAGTAAAAATTGGAGATGGTGATAAATGTTAGTGAATGAATCAAAGCAGTGGAAAAATTGAGAAAGAGTAACACTTCTTGTGAAGGAATGTATTTTCTGTGGAAATAGTAACTTGGATAAAGGAAACTAGTTATCTTTGCCAGGTGAAGATTGATAAAGAGAAAATAGAGCTAAAGCTTCAGAATACATTTGGCCCTTCAAATCAGCATGTGAAGGAAATGACAGTTTATTTTCTAAATAAAAAAATATTTACATTTTCACCAGAAAAGCTAGCTAGAATAGTAAAATCTGTTCATAAAAATGTATATATATAGTCTCTGCAGACTTTTTTTATTCAAGATGCAAAATTGCTGAGGTTATTCCTTATTTTTTTCCAAATAACTGAACTGCACTTTTATTTGAATATATTTAGTGATATGATCCAGAAAAGTCTGCCTGTCTCCTAAATTTTCATTTCTATGAGTGGTTGACACTAGAGAGGAGGAGGCAAGCTGTGGCACGCATTAATTTTGTTTAGTTGATCATTTTTAAATGTGTGAGCTGTACATTGTTCCTGGCAGTAAAGTTTTAATGAAAGTAACACGATATTTTTGTTTTCAGCATTAAAAACACTGACGGAATCTGTTAGAGTGCCGTGACACCTGAATAGTCTTCACAGTTCTGTTTACTTTGACTCAAGAAATTGAAGTTTAGGTATTTTAAAATCTTTGGTACATAGAGAACTTAAGGAAGAGGATGTATTACAGAATCACAGAATGGCTGAGGTTGGCAGGGACTTGAGGTCTTCTGGTTCAACACCTGTGCTCAAGTAGGGCCACCTAGAGCTGCTTGTCCAGGACCATGTCCCAGTGGCTTTTGAATATCTCTAAGGAAGAAGACTCCACAACCTCTGGGCAACTTGGTCACCCTCAGAGTATAGAAGTGTTCCCTGCTGTTCAGAGGGAACCTCTTGTGTTTCAGTTTGTGCCCATTGCCTCTTTTCCTGTCACTAGGCACCACCAAAAAGGGCCTGGCTCGATTGTCTTTACACCCTCCCTTCAGATATTTTTACACACTGATGATATACCCACTGAGCTTCCTTTTCTCCAGGCTGAACAGTCCCAGCTCTCTCAGCCTTTCGTCATAGGAGAAATGTTTAAGTCCCTTAATGGTCTTTGTGGCCCTTTGCTAGACTGTCTGCAGTATGTCCATGTGTCTCTTGTATAGGGGAGCCCAGAACTGGACACAGTACTCCAGGTATGGCCTCCCCAGTGCTGAGGAGAGGGGAAGGATCAGCTCCCTCCACCTGCTAGCAGCACTTCTCCTAATGCTGGAGCCCAACCTGCACCATTATCTGCCTTTGCTGCAAGGGCATATTGCTGGCTGACATTCAGCTTGCTGCCCCTCAGAACCAGGTCTTCTCCTGCCAAACTGCTTTACCACTGGGTGGCCCCAGCATGTACTGGTGCATGGGTTTGTTTCTCCCCAGGTGCAGAACTTCACACTTCTCTTTGTTGAACTGCATGAGGTTCCTAGCAGCCTGTTTCTCTAGCTTGTCAAGGTCACTCTGAATGCCAGCATAACGCCCTGGTGCTTCAGCCACTCCTCCCAGTTTTATGTCATCTGCAGAATTTGCTGAGGGTACACTCTGCCCAATCATCCAGGTCATTAATGAAGATGTTGGACAGTATTGGACCCTGTATTGACCCCAGGGGTACACCACTAGTTACTGGTTCCAACTAGACTTCATACCACTGATCACCACCCTCTGAGCTAAGCCCTTCAGGCAGTTTCCAGTCCACATCACTGCTCATCCAGCCAATCATTCATCAGCTTCTCTATGAGGATCTTATGGGAGACAATGTCAAAAGTCTTATGTAAGTCAAAGTAGACAATATCCATTGCTCTTCCCTCATCTACCAAGCCAGTTGTTTTGCCATAGATGGTTATCAGGCAGGTCAAGCATGACTTCCTTTTGTGAAGCCATGCTGACTACTCCCAATCACCTTCTTGTCATTCATGTGCTTGGAAATGGTTTCCAGCATTAGTTGTTCCATCATCTTCTCAGTGATCGAGGTGAGGCTGACTGGCCTGTAGTTCCCTAGGTCCTACTTCTTGCCCTTTTTGAAGACAGGAGTGGCAGTTGTTTTTCGCTGGTGTTCAGGCATTTCTCCCAGTCACCATTATAGTTTGAAGATAAATGAGAGTGATCTTGCAATGACATCAGTGAGGTCTCTCAGCACTCGTGGTTACATCCCATCACAGCCCATGGATTTGTGTATGTCCAAGTTGCTGAAGTGTTCCCTAACCCGATCCTCTTCAACCAAGGGTAAGTCTTTCTTGCTCTAGACTTTCCCCCTGATCTCCAGGGCCTTGGATTTCTGAAAGCTGGTTTTACTAGTAAAGAATGAGGTGAATAGGGTATTCAATACATCAGCCTTTTCCATGCCCTGTGTCACCAGGGCTCCTGCCCCAGCCCACAGCGTGCTCATGTTTTCCTTAGTCTTCCTTTTGCTATTTAGGTATTTATAGAAGCCCTTCTTGTTGCCTTTGACATCCCTTGCCAGAGTCAACTTCAGGTGGGCTTTGGCTTTCCTAACCTCATATCTGCATGCTCAGACAGTGTCTCTATATTCCTCTCAGTTCACCTGTCCCTGCTTCCACCTTTTGTATACTCCTATTTTATCTTTGAGTTTGCCAGGAGCTCCTTGTTCATTCATGCAAGCCTCCTGGCATTTTTGCCTGGCTTCCTGCTCATTGGGATAGACTGCTGTTGAGCAAGTGCTGTTGGAGGTGATCCTTGAATATTAGCCAACTTTCTCAGACCCCTCTTCCCTCCAGGGCTCATGGGACTTTTTCAAGCAGATCCCTGCAGAGGCCAAATTCTGTTCTCTTGAAGCCCAGGCTTGTCATCTTGCTTTTTGCCCTGCTCCCCCCTGTCAGGATCCTGAATCCCACCATATCATGGTCCGTGCAGTGAAGGCTGCCTTCAACCTTCACATCACCAACAAGCCCGCCCTTGTTTGTAGGTATGAGGTCCAGCAGAGCAGCTCTCCGTGTTGGCACTTCTGTCACTTGTGTCAGGAAGTTATCGATGCTCTCCAGAAACCTAGATTGCTTATGCTCTGCTGTGTTGTCCCTTCAGCATGTGTTGTTTAAAATAGCCATGCCTCTGATTATTGATAAAATTAAAAGAATTGCTAGTCTTTTAACTTCCAAGAATGTCTGTACCTGTGCTTTTATCTCTTTTGGAAATTATTTCCTTTTCAGTATTTTCAGTGTGGGGAAAAAAAAAAAAACACACAAGCAGAACTAGTAAATTAAAAATGTCTGATAGTGTGAGTCAGCAGGTTCTAGATCTGGAAATGAGAAGTTGAGTCAGAGGCTGTGAACAATGAAATAATTATCTAGTAAACAAAATAATTAAAATTGGATAACCTTTAAAGTCTGAAGTCAGATTGTTGCACCATTTTCATCCAGTAAATGAAAATTTAATAAATTGCATTATTATGCCCCCCAAAAAAGACATGCAAAAGGAGGCTTTGAGAATAATTCACATTGGGGAAGTGAAGAAATCATTGTATCATATTGCATGAGGAAGCTGATCCTGTGAGTTACATGTGAACAATTTTTAGCTAATCGCAAGCTGTGATGAAAGCTTGAGCCATACGCAGTGAAGAGGATGACCGTGTGGTGGTGATAAAAAAATCTATCTTGAACAAAAAGCTCATGGAAGTCAAACCTGATGCCTTCTTTTACTCTTGCTGTTGTAGATGTAAGCCAGAATATAACCAAAGCTGGTGTGTTTTTACAGCTAAGGTTTATAATGACAGTGGTGTACATAAAAATGAGTTGGTGTAGCTTTTGTTGAGCAGATACAGATCACCGTGCTGATCAGTTCTTGCAGTGTTAAAAGAGCTGCTTTCTCCATTCATTGCCTGATTTCTTTAGGAAAGGTCATAGAAAACTAGCAATAAAAGCCATGTATACCAATGTAGAACTGAGTCTGGTGAGGGACACTGAGTACAGAATGATTACAAGTGAGGGAAAAAAGAATAATTTTGAATAAAGAATCATCTGCCAAGAACTTTGCAGGTTTGTCTCCAATAGATAGAAAAGTTTCATAATCACAGTGTTCCTGTGACCTTTTCCCTTTTTGTCCTAGCAATACTTAGAACAAGAATCCAAGTAAAAAGTTCAGAGAGTGAAAATGACCAGCTCTGCTTCCTGGAATAGAAACAAGGCTTCAAAAGTCATGAAAGAATGACTGACAGACATGTACAAGTACAATTTTACCATAAAAAAACCAACAAACCCACAATAAAAAAAAAAAAAAACAAAATCCCCTGCCTGTTTGTTCTAGAAATGGGAAAATAAATATCTGTTTAATTGAAGCTGTCAGTTTTCTTTTGCTCTGAGTGTAAAGAGATTTTAAGTGTGTCAGTTTTAAGAAAGAAAAGCTGTCCAGAAATAATTGAAGGCTTTTCTTAATTCTTAGACTGGAGAAACTTGTTCAGCTATGTATTATAGTGACATATTATTATCAAGGATTGGTAATATAAATTGTTCAAGCATCTGAATCTAGCAACAGTATCTGTTACTAGGTAATATCAAAGATATCTACAACTAAAACATGAAAGAACAGTTGATCTTTTTTCTTTTCCCTTTCCCTAACTATAAAAGCCATTCTTAGTAGTGCAGCATTCTTTCATTGCTTGTGTTGGTATTTCTTTTGCTCCCTTGACACATACTGTATTAATTTTCAAAACAAGGAAGCAGTCACTTTTAAAGCTGCATGGAAGAAGTGTAATATAATGTAAGCTGGTGAATTGATTTCTGGAAGTATCAGAGTTTTAGTGGCAAATGTTGTGCCCCTATGTTACTTATGTTTTGTAAAAGAGTAGCTTTTTAAGGAAAACATACTACTATTTGTATCATTCATTTAAAAATTTGTATAACCCCAAGCCACTCTTGCTCCAGGTTATTTGTGTCCAGTTGATGAACAGAGTTGAATTTGTTTCTCTTTCGATGGTAAAACTTGTATGTGTTAACATAGTTATAGTGAATTGAGGAAATTTGATATTGCCAGTGAAGGAAGAGTTTGTTACTGCAGTCGTACGTCACTATAATGGCTGCTACTGCTCCCTGAAGATATATTTCTCATCTCCATAGAGAATGTAGAATTTCTGGATAACATGACATGAATACATTACCATAAAATGTAGAAGAATGTGAATAAGTTAATGTTTTTTGTTTTGTTGTTGCTTTTCAAGCATCCCTGTTTGCTGTAAGAATGGGGTTTCCATATGAAGATTTAACTACCCAAAAATCTCTTTCCGTGTATTCAGAGTGGCTTAATCAAAGCTGTCAGCCAAACTACTGGAAGGTATAGTGCAGTGGTGGTGGTGAAGGGGGGCTTTAGAAAGTCAGTAATGCAGCATTGCCTCTTCCTTTCAGCTTATATTGAAGTGCTTTACATGTGAAGAAAAAGTTTTGCTTATTAAACAGAAAAAACTTGGAATTACCAAGCATTTGGTAGACTTGGGAAGAGTATACGTTTATCTCTTTTTTTTTTCTTAGGTTCTGCTAGTTTTGACCTTGCTGCAGTAGCATTTTGATGTGGGAATTATTTTTTTTAGCTCTAAATTTGGTCAGGACTTCTCAAATTAAACAAAGCAGTGAGTGGATTTTTTTGATGCACGTATAAATTTCTGAAAGAAAATCATATGGTAGCAGTTGGTCCTCAAAAGATGCTTTATGCAGACCTGTGAATGCATGAGATTAGTGCAGCTGTCAGTTAAACTTGCCTGTTGTGGTGAGGTTGGTTTATTTGGGTTTTTTTTTGTTTTGGGGTTGGTGTTGCAGATTTTTACACGTTTGTACACTGTCTTCATTGTTTCTTGGATATGAAATGCTGCATTGCTGAACCATTTTAATTCTGTACATGTTTTGTTTTTCAGTTGGGAAAATATCTTGACTATGATACTGACTTGACAATATCTTGACTTGACATTAGAACCATTAGAACAAGCTCAGTTCATCTAGTTGTTTTTTTAGCTTGAAAATTTTCTTCATTTTGCCAAAGAATGAGCATTTTTTTTTACCAGTTAACTGAGCAAAGAAGAATCTTTAGTTTGAACAACGTAACTTTCTAGTAGGAAAAACTTTTTACCATATAAGACCAGAAGTCAATCTTTATTCTTTAAGCAAAACAACTTGCAGGATTTCAATACAGGTGTATAATTTAAGTATTGGGCATCTGATACCTGTGTAGTAGATTATAGCTATTGACTGTAGTATTTTTAAATTTATCTGTAATGAGGTATAATACATTATTCATGCAAATCACAAATTAATTACAGAATGTGGTACCAGACTCTTCAAAATCCTGTGGACCATACAAACGGCCTGAAAAAGTAACTTGTAAAGAAGAACAGACCATCTCACAAAGAAGTGTTCATAATCATGATACTATTGGTAACAACTTTTGGTAACTCTGATATTGATCTTTTTTTTTCTCATTGCCCTACAGATTAAATCATACTGAGTTTAAAGAAAGTATTTCATATAGGTATTATTTCCTCTTTATAGTGGTTTCAAGATTCTGTTACTTATGAGTTAGGATGTAGTGCCTGAAAGCAGGTTTTGGCTTTGTTGTGGTTTTTTTTTTGTTTGTTTGTTTGTTTGTTTGTTTTTTCTTTCCCAGTGCACTGACTGCACAGCCACTTGCTTAATTTTTTGCCCTTAGCTATTTGTTCATCTGCTTTTCCCTCAGATACCTTGGCAAAATTGCTTGGGCAGCTATGGATTCTTAGAAAACTGATCAAGTTTAAAAATAATTATTTTTATCTTGATTATGGTTACTTCGGTCAAGTATCCCCTGTAGCTGTCAGACCAACTTAAAGGGCTTTGCGGTGGTGGAAGAAATGAGTAAACATTCCCATTGCCAACGAAAAGCAATGTTTGTTGAACAGTCCTTAAACTTATAAAATAAAGCTTGCTTTCATTTTTGACTAAATAAATTTTTACAGAAACTACTATGCTTAAAACAGGTTAGCAGTAGTAGTCCCAAAAACTTCTAAGAGTTTACTGATTGAGAGCTGTTAATTGCTAAGACTAGAAACTGATTAATATGTAGATCAAAGGACTGGAGCAGTTACAGATTCATGTCTTTTAAAGCTTTATACTTTGTAGTCTTGAGACTTGCACTTTTTGGTTTAGACTCAATTTTTCTCAGTTTAGCAATTCAGAACTTCAAGCCTGACAGTATTTGCAATACCAAAAATTAAGAACTTGTTTCAAGAGTGAATCTTTCTTATTTGCTTCCAGTCCACCCTACTAATAACCAATTAATGTTCTACAGAAGTCAGGCAACCTACCAAATTCTTAAGTTGATAGGTAACTTGCTTTACTGGGATATAGAGTCTTCAGTATGTGCTAGAAAACTCAGAAACTGTGGAGTGTCAGGATGAGTGGGGAGTCTGCTCAATACAATTCAGGAACTGGTATATCATGAGGTAGTCCTAAGTCCTTTTTGTAGTAAAAGGTGGCACTAGTATTTGTACTTCAAGTTCTCCCACCCCATTGTTTTATATATGAAAAGTCTCCTTGACATTTTGAGAAGAGTCTTCATTCAGAAAGCATTTAGGAAGTTGGTAGGAACTGATGCCCTTCCAGTCTTTTTGCCGAGGCTAACGGTGGCCATAGAGTCAGTGCCTCTATGTTTTTAGCTTCTGCTGGTCAGGAAACTTTTCTATGAGAAGGAGGTACTGCTTAGTGAGGTCGGAGAACCAGAATTCAGCTCTCTGAATTCTACTTCTTAGCTCTCACTTTGTGCTGGACTTTGATGCCAGCAGCAACTCCTGCCCTCTCTTAGAGAGGCAAAGTGTTGCTCTATGGAGAAGCAGCTGATCCCAAGTCCTGTTCCAAGTGGCAATGTAAGCTTCTCTAATATGAGGCAGTGGCTTTCTTACCAGCACAAAATTAGCAAGGAGTAGGCTCATCCACACATTTGATTGCCTGTCATGTAATTCTTGTTACTTTGGTAGGCAATATTTCACCTTCTGCCAAATTTAAGCTCATCCTTCTGAATTTTTTTTAATCTTCCTCAAGCACCATTTATAATTTCCAAACTTCGTTGTTCTGCTGGTACTGGTGCAGGATGTGGTGACACTAGGTGCTTGTTCTCTACTGGTTAGCGTAGGTGTATATCAGGAGACAGTGGCTGCTTGTGCAGCAGTTATGTACAGCTCTGAACAGTGTGGCACTCACTATTTTACATTCCTTTTTGAGCTCTTGTGATACATCCAAAAAGTTTCCAAATGTGTTCTAGAAATAACTTGTTTTCTTTAAGAGTACGACTTTTCTGTATTTCAGGATATCAGTAATTTGAATAGTGTGGGTATTGTGATTCTGTTTGACAACCATAGTGCCAATTTAATAAATTTGTTGGGAGTGTTTCTGAATGTTTCGTTCCTGTTGAAAATTTTAGGTATGGTTGTAATCGGTGGGAGCGGAACCGTTGCTTCTGGGACATCTAGTAACGGTGCGGTCCACAAAATTCCAGGGTTAGTATCTCTGGTTTTACCAAAAAGCTTTTTTCCCACCTCATTTCCTTTGTTAAGCTTATCTAAAGGTTATAAGTTTTAGACTGCTATGATCACAAAATGGCCTTGCTTGTTTCTGGGCACTGCCATAAATCCTAATACTGAGAAACTGATTCATTTGTAAGGTGATTTGTGTTTGTTTGAGGGAATGCTTGTTTTTCAGCTTGCTTAATTCACCATCCAGAGACACAAATAACTGGCACAGTTGTGAGGCAACTTGTAAGGCAAGGCACCAGAGACAAATAAGCATTTCGGAGACGTGCACAGTCTCCAAAGAAGTGTACATAATACAGGCCTGGGGCTCTGCTTCTTTGTCTTTGAGATCTTTTTCTACCCAGTAAGGAATCTTGTCTGTCAACCAAGTCAGACAATTTCTGGATTTAGCAAGAAGTTATTGAACATACTGATGTCCCCAGCTCCTTACTGTTGCCCACTGGCTAAACCTTACTGCCCTAACTATAGTCAGTATAAGAACAAAGAGTTGTGCATTGAAGGTGAATAAAGCCTCAAGTCAGTCAGGTTATCACTGATCACTTTTATTGTTAGCTTTAAGACAAGACTTCTGACTGCAGTGGAGTGACCTCTTTACCTGTTCTGTTCCCCTGTGGGTTTAACGCTCACCCAGCTGGAGGCAGTAAGGTTGACAAAGTTAAAAGTGTGCCCAAGTTGTAAGAACTTGCCAATATCGGGCCAAGAGCTATAACATTAATGCAATCCCACTGGAATTAATAAATTACAGTTTTCTATAGTTTCCTTTTTTTTTATTTTTTGCCATTGTTCACTACAGCCGTGTAGGAGATTCTCCGATAGCTGGAGCAGGATCCTATGCGGATAGTACAGTCGGAGGAGCTGCAGCTACTGGGGATGGCGACATCATGATGCGCTTCTTACCCAGGTTTGTCCTTAGGGCAGACTTTGCTAGCTTTCTCTAGCAGAATGTGAACTCGGCAAATGAAGTAATTGATTAAAAAGACAGTCTGACTTACCAGCTGCTGAAGTGGGAGTAAAGGAGGGAATGGAAGGGGAAAGAACAGTAGCAGAATCGAGTCATCTTTGTGATCTGTCTTGAAAGAAGTGACTTCTTAAATATCTTGATGACAGATCCCTTAATACTGCCAAGCTGTGAGCCAACAGGCAGCAGGTTATGAGTATATTCCCAACCTGCACGCTTTTTAACAGAGCTGATGAGCTTTCTCCTCCAAAGTGTTCTGTTGTATGGGAAATAAGTGTCAAAAATTGTAGAAAGGATGAGGGGTGAGTCTCGGATCACTCAGGGGGGTGGGAGGTGTGACTTTAACAATCCTATGTAATTGCGTCTAATTTGAAAATGGAAGAGGTGGTTTAGTGCTGTCATCGTGGTTGCATAACCTGCGTAAAACATGGCTGTTTTCATCACTGAGTCTTGACAGTTGTTCTTGTGGGTTGGTCTCAGCAGGAGTGAGTTATGGAGGTCTGTGCTGAACATAAGGGGCACTGATGCTTGAAGGAATATACAGCAGTGGCCTTCGTATTACTCGAGCGCTTTTTCTGAAACTCTGGCAGTTATGAATGCCTACTAGCTCTTGCGTATTTACAAATGTCCTCAATGAGTTTCAAGCCATTCCATCCAAGCCAGTCTTGAAATAAAAGGCAATTGACAACTTCATGAATTATCCTGAGGCATCAGATACTAACAGTGGTAGTGAGTTGAGCTCCACTTTGAGGTTAATCAATAAAAGCTTACATTACAGTTTAGCAGCCTGAAGGATTTGGCTGTAATGCTTAAAACATTTTGTATTGGCATCAACAGGTTTTAGAAAACAACTCATATTAGATGGTTAATCACAGGTCCCTTGTAGATACAGATCTTTCTGAATTTCATGTTATTTAGATATTCCCACATGAAAACAAAGAATAGAATTGACTTGCCAAAAGTGAAGTGTCAAATAAAGGGCAAAATTGCTAATCTTTTCTGTCCGCCGCCTTTGAGATAGTAACATCTGAGTTTTTGATTAGTGAAGAGACCCCTGTGAAATATAGCTTTATATTCAGATAGTTATCTTTAGATAACTTGAACCTATTTGATTGTTAGAGTAAATCAAAGATAATAGGTAGTCTCAAAATGCAAGGGAAGTTCTCTTCTGTGCGACTTTGATAACATCTGTAGTTAATGCTATCTGTAGATGAGTCTTGCTGTAACAAGAGTTGGTCTTGGTATATTAATCTTTCATCAAAACAATCTAGTGTTGTTTGCTTGTAAGTTTTATTATGTGTTATCTTTTAATCATCAGGTTCTGAAAGAAAATGACAACAAAAGTAATTTTTTGCTTCTGAGGACATTTTGGAAATGCAACTGATTCATCTCAAGCAATGCCCATATAGTCATTTGTCTAATGATACTGTTGATACAAAGGAAGTTCATTTTGGTTACTCTTTCATTTAGAGTAACAATTTCTTTAAATTGGCTTGCAAAAAATTTGAAAGTGGCTCAAAGTCTTGATCAAAACATTGTACCTTCATATTCATGAAATGAAGAAAATGTCAGTTTTGAGGTTTTCAGAAACCTAAGTTTTTTCTGAAAGATTTTTTTAATGCATACTGAAATCAATAATTTATCAGTAATGTCAGTTTTCTTCAAAAAATTATCTTGACATTGGCCTTTTTGAAAACCAGTAATAACTTGTACTGTCAAACTTAATCATGCAATGAAAAATAAAAGCCACTATCTCTGTAAGTGCTTCTTTGCAGTTCTTTAACTTATCTGTTGCTTAGCCTCTTCTACTGCAGATGATCAGAGAGTTATCCCAGGCTTGGTCCTGCCTTAGAATGATAGTTGGCATAGATGACAGCTTGCAGTCTGTTTTAGTCCTGTTTCTAATCACTTTTCATGTAGAACTTGAGTAATATTTGCCAATATGAAGTTTGGCTAAAGATTATTTATCATGTGTTTCCATTATTCAAAGAAATCAAGATCTCTCAATGGTATTTTAGAATATATAACCTGAGTATGGCTAACTGGGTGTGGGCTTGTTTTTTTTCAGTTATCAAGCTGTGGAGTATATGAGGATGGGAACAGACCCAACAGTAGCCTGTCAGAAGGTTATTTCCAGAATCCAGAAGTATGCTCCAAAGTTCTTTGGTGCTGTTATATGTGCCAATACAACTGGAAGTTATGGTATGTATTTTGCTTAACAGACAAAGCTTGTTGACCCTAGCTAGGTCACAGAAGTACAAAACCAAAGGTAGATTTTAAAGCAGAAGTCTTTAATTATTCTTTGAACACTGCAGCAATACTGGCCATTCATAATATCAAATACTGGTTAGCAGGGCAACTGTGTACTAGTGTGGACTTGAGATGTTTTAATTTTTTCTCTGCATTATGATGTCTTACTTTCACAAAATTTATGCAAGTCTTAGTAAAAATCAAAAATATTTACAACCTTCATGTGTTTTCCTGGACTGTGTATGATTAATTTGAAGGTTTTAAAAACGAATGCTTATGCCTCCCCTAGATATGGCATAAGGCAGGGAGAATGTGAATGTTAAGCATAGCTTCAAAGTAATCTAAGATCAGTCATTGTGCCAGGCATCTCATTAGTGAACTCTTAGATCAGTAGGAAACAAAATTTGATAATCGTGGCTTATTTAGTTACACTGCTTATTGCTGTTCTTTGATCTCATATTTCCCATAGTTCTGTGTTTAAGAGATTAGTGTTAGAGGAACTCATGAAGTTAATCAGGATTGAAAGACAGAGATTTTCCTAACCTACGTTAACTGTTTCGAATTATATTATAAGGGCATTATTTGTACTACAGCAGTCAGTAGCGCTGTATTTTTACTTAAATATTAAATACTTTCAAGATGTCTTGGGTTAAACAGATTGTAAAAGAATAATTACACCATTGTAGTAGAATTAGTAACTGGGTCTTTAGATGATAAAGTACAATGACAAAGACACTAATCCTAAATGTAGCAAATTATACTATTTTTTTTTCTTTCTTTCCTAGGTGCTGCATGTAATAGAATTCCAGGATTCACTCAGTTTCACTTCATGGTTTCTAGCCCTCTGCTAAGTCAGCCAACTGAGCAAGTAGTAGATTGCTTTTAACTTCTTTTGTCCTATTAACATACAGACTTAGAGGAGGAAACTGCTAAGGTTCCCCAGATACTACTTTTTAAAATAGTTGTTTATTTTCACTGTTGCATAATCATGTGAACAAGTACAAAGGTATGTTGATGGTGCAGCTACTACTTCACTGTTTTTAATATCTTCTACTTCATTATGGCATTGTGTAGTGCAGCTAAGCTTAATCTGTAGTTTCTTAATGTGATTATCTTGGTAACTTATTTCTAAATGATTGTAGACTGGTACTGTAATCTAGAGTGAGGTTTAAAAAACTGACTGTCACCATTTAAGGCTGGGTGGGCGGTTAAACGGATTGTAGATGCTCTCTGTTAACCTCCTCCTTCCCCAGGGGGAAGGAAAAGAGGAAAGGGAGAGAGACGGGTTGGAAAGTTAAAATAGTTTTAATAAACAATAACAAGGAAAGGAAAGAGTATAATAAATAATGAACTATGTACAAAACCGCTACTGAGCTCCCCCTGCGCTGATGACGACCACGTCACCGCTGATGCTGCAGGGCCAGGTGCCAGGCAGTCCCGAAGCACACGCAGCAGCAGGCGGGAACCCGGTTCAGGAACGACGGCAGGAGCGCAGGCAGAGTCCTCCCAGGATGTTGGCCATAGAGGAAGAGAGCACGACCCTCGTGGTCCCTCAGCTTTATACTGAGGATGATGTGGGTGGGATGGAATACCTCGTGGGTCAGTTCGGGTCACCTGTCCTGTCCGCCCCTCCCCACAGGTGTGGCACTCTACAGCCCCTTCCTCTGTGGGACAAGAGACCCAGCAGGGACTCTAGTTCCCATGGCAAGAGACCTTGTAGTCCACTTCAGGAAGTAAAGTCACTTAGAGGAAACTTAACTGAAAAGTCCTAGTCCAAACCAGGACACAAACTCTGTGCAGTTTAAGGGAAGTGAACCTAGTTGCAAAATTATAGTTAGTGCTGACACTTTCACAGTTAGCATAGGCAATTCATCCATTTAAAAATCTACATCTAAGTGGCTGAAATTAATGTGCTTCACTACTGAGGTCTCTGAAGTCATGAATGTAGTAGGCATTACCTTACATCCCAACTCAATTTTTAGACTTTCGCAAACCTGACAATCAAACTGTGGTTCTAAATACTGCAAAAAGTTATCTGTTGTATATTTACTTCCCAGTAATGCCAAGTTTCACCTGCTTTTTGGGGAAAGTAGAGCTTTGGTCACTGGAAGAAAAACTTTCAAAGAGAGCTCATAAAGTGGACACAGGTGATCATAAACATGCAAAGAGACCAAGTGTCTAATGGCTCTTCTAGTCTGTTTTCATAAGAACTAAGTAGCCAAAAGTGATGAATAGTAAACATTGAACAGAGCCTTCACTTTGTCATTTAAAAACAGATTTGGCAGAAATTTGGAATAAAGGGAAAGGAGCGGCTCTGTCTCTACAGGAGATTTATTTTGAGAATATTTAATGGTCTTTCTAAGATTTAGTCCAAGTTTTCTTTTCTTTTGAAAAGAAAATTGCATGTAAGTGCTGACAAGCAAGGAAGGGGTTTTGAATACTAGTGGAGATTTCAAAGCTTTAATTAAGAGAGAAGGAGCATCTCCTTGTGGACCTTTCTAACTTGTTTCACAACAGCTGAGTATACGTTTGAATAGAGGGGACATCCATGCATCCCTGGTAGTACAAGCCTTCATGGAGTATTGCATTAACTTTAACTGGATGAGAAGACAGGTGGAAATCTTCCTGTCACCTTTTTTTTGTAGTGGAAGTTAAGTTATGAATCTTAATCACAGTGATTTCCTTGTCACTAATATGCTGCGTGCTTGCTGTTTCCTGTAGCACATGTACCCCTGCAAAGGAGTGGTTGCATACATAGAGCATGACACTTACCTACAGCGGATGAAGCTGGGTTTGTTACTTTCTGTGTCTAGAGATACCAGGATTCATTTGTAATAGAACTTCAGCATCTTGAGGATTGTTCCATAGCTATTTGAAGATCTCTTTGATTGTTTTCTTAATTTGGTGGCTTGCTGATCATTTGATTGAATCTTTGCTAAACTTGAGCTAGGAAAAGTTAAAAGGGGGGAGCAAGTAGAATGAGCATGTCTTGTCATAAACATTTTAATTATTCTTTGTTTACTTGAATAAAATCATTGGGTAATAAAAGCACACCTTAATGTATCATTTATAAGTAAGGTTGTTTAGATGCTTGAGTACTGTGTGTTACAATGATTGTTGCCTTATGTTCTGAGTTGGTATCTTTGAAAGTTGGAAAAAAACATTCAAACTAGAATAGCCATATTGATGGCCTCCTGTTGAACTTCATCAACAAAGTAATTTATTTGGTGATTCACTTCTGTCACTGGAACTTTAGAGCATATCGTAGCACAGAGTTCACTGTAGGCAACAACAAGCTTTAGTCAAAGAAGCTCTTAACTGAATATACCTGCAGTGGTTTGAGGTAAGCTTTCTACCTGTCCTTCCTACAGCCCTTCTGCCATGGCTACTGTATCTTCAGATAACTCAGGCAGTCAAGTGCAAATAGATTAATAAAATCCCAATGATTGTTACTTTGGAGATAGCATTGTGGATTGTGAACGTAGAAGTTTCAGTACTGGCAGCTGAGTGGTAATGTCTCAAACTGCTGCAGCTGAATCCACCAGGATTCTTTTTTGAGAGAGGTTGGGAACATCCATGGTTTGCATTCTAGTGTGCTTAAGCCACTCTGTGGTAGCTAGTGTACGCCTCTAGAGGCTATGAATGCCCATGCTGAAAGATCATGAGCACTCTAAAACAGTGTACCTGAAATCACTAAGTTACAATTCTGACTTCATAGAATCATAGAATGGTTTGGGTTGGAAAGGACCTTAAAGATCATCTAGTGCCAACCCCTCTGCCACAGGCAGGGATACCTTCCCACTAGACCAGGTTGCTCAAAGCCTCATCCAATCTGGCCTTAAACACTGCCAGGGAGGGGGCAGTGCAGGGACTTACTGCATAGTCAGCTCATCTGCACATGAACTTGTCTCCATGAGACACATGTACTAATACATGTGGTTTAATAATGTAGGTTGCTTTGTTGTGCTGAATTAGTTATCATAAATGAAAAGGTTAGTTTGTGTAAACTATTTTAATATATTGTTAATTTGACAGTATATTAAATTATAATATTTATACATATGCCGTTCTGATGTTATGGACAGAATTCTGAATTTAAAAAATAATTTGCTTAGTATTTTGTATTAAAAATATTTCTTTAAAGGTTGTTAGTAGTAGTGCTGTTCTCTTATGCTTAGCAGACATACGAGGTTTTTTTAAGAAGGCTTTTTACAAGTACAAACCCTTGCCCAAAAGTAAGCAAAAACTATGACAGTTTCTGCTGTGGCTGTAAAAAAAAAAAATCTTACTGTTTCTGACTTCAAGGAATTTTGTGTTTTTAAGTTTTTACTCTTGAACTTTTACTTCAAAACGCAGAAAAAACCTACACAGAATATGAGTATTTGCAAGTTAGTGGTAGGGTTGAACGCATCCTGTCTGTAAATTGTGGTTTTTTTTTTAAGTCCAACTGTTTTCAGTTCAGTAGCTTCTAGCTAGCCTGCTTTTTTCTATTTCTAAAACTTCTTACCAAATTATCGCTTCATCCAATGTAGACAGAATCTTAGCTTAATGGTATGACTAATAAAGCCAAAATATGCCATATTTTTGCATGCACTGAATTGTTCTTTAATAAAGCAATCTGTGTGAACCCTGACTATGCTTTGTATGCACTTATTGAAGAAAACTTCCCTGTCATTTCACTGTTTGTAGGTTACCAGTGAAATATGTCTTTTCATCTGTAACTGCCTCAATGGGGAAATTCAGATTATCAGAGAATTCAAGGCTGGTCTTTCAGATGGAATCTGCAAGTAATACTATATAAACCGGAGTGAATCTATTTTCACAGGGTAAAAACAACAGCAGTGCTGATTGCTTTTTAAGTTAGAAATTCTTTTAGCATTTGTTGTTTGGGTTCAGTTATTGAATGACTGTTGTAACTCATTAACAACTCTGTTCATTCTTGTTTTGAAACAGAGAATACCTGTAGCATATCAGTTCTATTTTCTGTAGTCTGTGTGTGTGAGGAAACATCAGTGATACAGTTAAATTTACTTCAGCTCTAATATACAAGTAGTATGTTGTACATTAAGCACTGAACTACACATGTTCTCACTGGGGGGTCTGTTCGTTGCTCTACATAAGTTCAATTAAATTTACAGCAAAAGAACATCACTGAAATGTCCATGGAGCAGATGTGGCAGAATCTTGGGATGTTATGACTAGCTTTGTTATTATTGTTTGAACTGCTGTGTGATGCAGCAAACATTTTTAGATGTTTGTGCATTTAACAATATTTGCTGTGTTTTCATTCTCTTTTTTTCCCCCCTGACAGCTGGAATCAATGTAGGTAAATACACCTGCTGGTACAATGATCTCTTGGTCCAATTGGCTGATATGCTTACAGTGGCAGGTGGTAGTCTGTGAAATAAAAGCAATAGCAACTTCAAAGTGTGCTGGTTGTTCAGGGAATTCCTGTTCTTGGTGATTTTTTTTTTTCTAGTAGGATAGGGAAAAATCTTTGAAATAAAAGATTTTGATTATACTTCTCCCAGGTAGAGTTTTACAGAAACAATTGTGAAGTAAAAGTCAGGGGGTTTTATTGGTTAGAAATGGTGATTTCAGAGCTCTGCCTGGAAAAAACTTTCATGTGTTAGATGAATGGGAAGTGTCTTGTTTTCACCCTTCGCATACTTTCCAGGCGGACTCCAAAGTACATTTCAGCTCTAATTCTGTTTGTTGCAAAAGTATTATTTTGATTGCTGGTGCTGTGTAAAATGTAAAAAGCAGTGAGCTCTGCCACTTGAATGTAGTTGTGAAGTTGGGTTGCATTTTATATTTCTACTTTCTTAGCATTTGTCATTTATAGATTCTAAGGAATAAGAAATCCAGTTTAGCAAGAAATCCAGTGGCCTTGGTGTATTTGAATATTCTTATGTACAGATGGGAAGAACCTGAAGTTGTTACTTTTCCAAGACAGGAATACAGAGATTGTTATAGAACATAACCCTCCCAACAGGAGAAAGGCTTTTTGTGAAAGAGTCTCCACTTTAGTCTGATCTTCCGACTGCATGTGCAGACTGTATTTAGTCTTTGTAAAATGTCAGGGTAACTGAACAGGAAGAATGCCCTCTGATACTCTGACTTTGACACTTTAATTTTTTGTTTTCGTTGTTACAAGATCAAAATGTTTAAGATGCTTCTCTGTTGAAGGTTTAGTAACTTGAATTCACAAATATATATGGTCTCAGTTACAGATGAGCTTTTTGTCAAACTGACAGATTTTTGTACATTTTTTCTTACTGATTAATTTCGTGTAAAAGAAATGAAATTACATATTTCCATACAGAAATTTACATTTTACAGGAGTATTTCATATTATATTAAGCAACCATAATATTAAATTGGCTTGTAATTGCAAAACTGAAATGGGAAATGTAAACTAAGTTTCTTTCACATAGAATTTTAGGATCTGGATGTTTTATTCTTTGAAAGTCTGAAGAATGTTTGCCTTTATGTTATTTTCCACAGGCTATGTTACCACATTCATTTTACTCATAGCTTTCATTTAAATTGCTGTATAGGTTCTCTGTTGTTGCACAGGACCTTGATAAATTAGATCCTCTTCACCTCTGTGGGATGAACAAGGTTTTTAGGCAAGTTGTTTTCACTTGTCACCCAAATTCTTATACACCCCTTCCCACCCCTCACTTCTGCCCCATGCAAAAGTAATTTCATCTGAGGCTTAAAGTAGATTTTAGGATGACTTTTGCTAAGGGCTAGTATCACATACTGTTGAAACCATTTCACAAAAATTTCACAAAATCACCTCCAAACTAAATAGATACATTGCGTATACTTGCTACAAACTATAGCAATTTTTAAAGTACTCTCTGGCCTGTCTAAAGCCTTCTTCCATGTATACGCATGCTCCTTTTCCTGCCTCCCACCTCTGAAATCAGAAGAATACTGGTGGGTTTTTTTCCTGTTCTTCTGCCATTAATGATACTTTATACTTTCTTCAAATGTGTAGTTTGTTGTTTTATAAATGTTTTCTCCATATTAATTTGCTTTCTTGTTGCTATCAGCAGACCTGTGTCATTATAACAGCTTTCTTGACACATTCTGACTATACCCATCCAGGTTCCACTGTTGGTTAATTTTCTTTCTGAAGTTTACTTCATGTGTGATGTAGACTGTCTTGGATTATTATTTTGCCAAGTAGTAGTTGGCGGGGAGGATCCAAGTGCTGGATGTTAAGACTTCTTAATGGTGCCATAATTCTTCAAGCAGTTAATCATTTTTCTTGATGTTTGAAAAGCCTACTGTCTACTTTTTTTTGTGAGGGAGAGGGGGGAATTAAGGTGGAGGTTTTTTGTGTTTGTAAATACAAAAATAATAGATAATACTGTATTGTCCTGAATTAAGTAATAGCGAGTTAGTGATTTAAATGCTGGCTACAGAAGTTGCATTTTTGAGGGTTGAGAGAGGAGATACTCAAACCAAGAAGCAGTATCACAGTAGATTCCAGTATCGCAGTACTGCAGAATTAAGATTATACTTAGCTAGGTCATGAATGCTTATGGTTCATAAGTAGATGCTTGATATGGTATATGTTGTTATTTAATAAATACAATGTGACAGGCTATTTGAAAAAAAAATGGTTGTGCCGCTAGCTTAATGCTACTCCTGGATATTCATTGTTATGAGAAAAATTCCAAGGCAAATTATCATAGATCAACTGTGAGGATGAAGATTGAGTTGGTAGGCTAATACGTGGAAAACTGTAAAGGAACTGAAACTTCCAATAAATTAATATTTTTATCTGCAGCACTTTTCCTGAGCATTGAGGAGCAACACAGTATGGACAGTTTCCTACTTTTGTTCCGTAATCAATTCTTTATCTATGTAAATTTTTTTCTGAAGGATTTATAGTACTAGATGAAGTAAGGCATTATAGATTAAAAGGGTGATTGTAAAAAGTAGTATAAACAGGTCTAATTCATATGCAGTCAAGTGTGTTTTGCTAATTTGGTTGTTACTGAAGACTAATTTGTCTGTTATAAAGTAGAAAATAAATTACATTGGAGTAGCTGCAGTGTTAACGAACTGTAACTATTCAAATTCAATCTTTATCCATTCGTATGAATCTGTCAGCATGAAAAGTCGTGTGATCTCACTTCTCAGCAAGAGTTATGACAGTTTTTGTTACTGCTTAGTGAAAGTGCTAGCCCCACAAAATGGGTCTTTAGGGGGTAACATTACTTTGCTGCATGGGCTTAAGGATGGATGTTAACAGCCTTTAACTGATTTCTGCAGTGCTACTTCTCCTCCCTGCCCACTGTATCTCTTTGCTGGAGGTTACTGTGCCTGTCCCAGGACTGGCAGACCAGAGTGTATGCATTCACCCAAACCAGCTTCATGCCAAACCCAGCAGTTTAATCTCTCTGACCTCCATCTGTACTTTGCACTCAGAATAGCAGATGCCTGCACCCCATTCGACTGGCTCTGCTGTGGGGTTCATAACTTCTGATCAAAAAGCAGTACCGAACAGCTCCAGGGCAATTTGACTGCAGCTGTTTGCTGGGGGGGTATGCATCAAATCCCTCAGGTATGTATATAATGCCATCCTCATTCCTGTGAATTGAACTCCTAGGCTCATAGTTATAGCAGTGGTAATAAAATCCACAAAAAGCAACTATACCGAACAAAGAACAATTAGCTAATAGTGAAGTGCTGAAGACAAGGTTATGTTTTAAGCTTTGTCCCTCTCTGGAGTATGGTTTCAGCTGGATAAAGATTTTGCTGCCCTGAAAGGGGTGGTACTACTCACATCCCCCAGTATGCATTCTCTCTTCAGTTACGCAATTGGTTCTGGTGATTATGCAGCTTGCTGGTCTGGCTGAAAACGAATCTTTTTTTCCTTTTTTCAGAGCATGAGTAAGCAAGCTGTTCTGTTTTACCATACAGCCGACCAGCTGCTAATACCAACACAAGGTAGACTGCAGGAATATGCAATAGGGCACTGAGTAGTACAGAAATCCAGCTGGTGACAGCACATACTTAGATTAGTAAAAGCAGACACTTCAAAATTTTCCTGCAGACTGAAGTAAGGTGCCTGTTTCTCTGCAGGTTTCATGATTCAACCCTCAAGCTAGTTGCCCATCCTACTATTTCTCCCCAGTAAAATTTAGCAAGACACATAAGAAATCAGGATTTGAATCCAGGACTCCACTACAGGCAGCATTCTCATCAACAGGCTATTGTCACGTTCCCCGTATTCTGTCTTCTATCGTGGAAATATTTATTTACCGTAGGGTTCCCATCTTCAGGATGGGAAAGCACAGGGTCTCCATACAGCCTTTTTCTGATGGCTTTCTCTTGGTTGAAATGTGAATTTGAAAAGTTGAAAGTTGCCGTGAGGTGTGCTTTGTGTTAACACCACTGTCTTTTGGACAGACTGCTATATTGGACTCTTGGGGGTTTCTGTCACAGAGATGTCTGGTTACTGAATCACAAAGAGGTTTAGGCAAGAGACAAGTGCCAGTGGAGCTAAGATAACATCTCCAATCACATTCAAGAATAGAGTTATAACGCTGTAACTTAATTTGAAAAATCGTCTCTTTCAGAGTTGTCCTGGTTTGGCCCAAACCAGGCCAATTAGTCTTAGAGAAACCAAGGTCACTGCTAAATTCCTCACTGCTTATGAGTGAAGAGCTGAAGGGGGGTCGCACCTGCAGGGAGGAGCAGACAGGGCAGGTGACCCAAGATTGACCAATGAGGTATTCCATCCATACATGTCATTCTCACTTTCCTATTTATCACTAACCCACTGCCTCCTGGAGGTGGGGCCCAGGAGGGAGGGGCCCTCCTGTCTTCCACTGATTGGTACCAGCTTTGCCAATTCTCCGGTTAAAAGCCTGCAGGTGTGATGGCAGGGGGAGCTACTGCATTTTTGCCTTTGCCCATGCTGGGGGAGCAATTCTGCCTGAGGAGGATTTTCAAGCTCTCGATCTTGGTTTTGTATATATTTGTATATATTTGATTATTTCTATTATTATTATTATTATACTTTTTTTTCATTATTATAGTTTATTAAAACTGTTTTAACTTTCTAACCCCTAAGTCTCTCTCCCTTTTCCCTTTCCCTTTGGGGTGGGGTGGGGGGGGAGTGTTAACAGAGCGTCTGCCACAGGTTTAATAGCTGGCCCAGCTTTAAACTGTGACAGATTTATTGGCGCCCAACGTGGGGCTTGAGAGAAGCTCCAACAGGTTGCTCTGATAAGTTGAATCCTGGCTCTGGTGGGAGAAGACCCGGAGAGCTCAGCTGAGAGAGTAACAGATTTCTTCCTTTGAGATTTACGAGGGGTTGGAAATTAAAACAGATAGTGAAAATGGTGATGTCATTTTTGAATGCTGTGTTATCTCATCTTTTTATAGAGTTTCTTTCACAGTTGAGTATTGCAATGATGCCTTACCTGCCGTGGGCACTGTGTTACTGCTTGCTTCTTATGAATGTTTACATGCAGTTTAGCAGTGGGCGCTGGTCGAAATGTATTGTTTTGGTATGGGGTTTGATACTGATTTATGCTGTGATAAACTGGGCAGTTAATATTCCGATCTCTTATCTCTATGACACAATGATGGGCAGCTTTAATCGCGAATCAGTAGCAGCGACTTCATCTGCACGCTCCAGGTGTCCTTTAGCTGATTCTGTTAATGATTACACCCCAACCGAAAAAGAGATACTGGCAGCATATGAAGGAGTTAGAGCTGCTTCAGAGGTAATCGGTACTGAAGCACAACTTCTCCTGGCACCTCGATTACCAGTACTAGGCTGGATGTTCAAGGGTAAGGTTCCCACTACCCATCATGCAACTGATGCTACATGGAGTAAATGGATTGCATTAATTACCCAGAGGGCTCGAATAGGAAACCCTAATTGCCCAGGAATCTTAGAAGTGATCATAGACTGGCCAGAAGGCAAAGACTTCGGAATGCCACCAGAAAAGGAGGTGACACGTGCTGAAGAAGCCCCACCATATAATGAACTACCAGAGGATGAGAAGCAGTATGCCCTGTTCACCGATGGATCCTGCCGTCTTGTAGGAAAGCATCGGAAGTGGAAAGCTGCTGTATGGAGTCCCATACGACGAGTCACAGAAGCCACAGAAGGACAAGGTGAATCAAGTCAATTCGCAGAGGTAAAAGCCATCCAGCTGGCTTTAGACATTGCTGAACGAGAAAAGTGGCCAAGGCTGTATCTTTATACTGACTCATGGATGGTAGCAAATGCCTTGTGGGGGTGGTTAAAGCAGTGGAAGCGAAGCAACTGGCGGCACAAAGGTAAACCTATTTGGGCTGCTGAATTGTGGCAAGATATTGCTGCTCAGCTAGAGAAACTAGTCGTGAAGGTACGTCATGTAGATGCTCACGTACCTAAAAGTCGGGCAACTGAGGAACATCGAAACAACCAACAAGCGGATCAAGCTGCTAAAGTGTTCCAAATAGATTTGGACTGGGAACATAAAGGTGAACTATTTTTAGCTCGGTGGGCTCATGACACTTCAGGTCATCAAGGGAGAGATGCAACATACAGATGGGCTCGTGACCGAGGGGTGGACTTAACCATGGACTCTATTGCACAGGTTATCCATGATTGTGAAACATGCGCCGCAATTAAGCAAGCCAAACGGTTAAAACCTTTGTGGTATGGGGGACGGTGGTTGAAATATAAATATGGGGAGGCCTGGCAAATTGACTATATCACACTCCCTCAAACCCGCCAGGGTAAACGCTATGTGCTTACCATGGTGGAGGCGACCACCGGATGGTTGGAAACATACTCTGTGCCCCATGCCACTGCCCGGAACACTATTCTGGGCCTTGAAATCCATGTTCCGGAAGGTCGTAAAGAATGCTCCACCGACATATACCCATACATTGTCAATATTAGTATGGGGAGAAGATGATATGGCACGTTCTACTGTGGGCGAAATGGCTAACTGTATGCGACAGTATGAAGATAGTATTTCTTCCCCACTGCAGGCACGCATCTCGGCTGTGGAAAAACTGACTAAGGAAAACAAGGACTCATTTAAACAACTGTCAGACAAACTGTCCATGATCGAGAATAAACTTGACTCTCTACCTACACAGGCGCGCGTTGCAGCCGTTAGGAGAAAACGCTCTCCTACAGGACCAGCTCAAAGGAAATGGAACACGTCACGAGGTATCCTGTGGTTTGCCCTGCGTGGTTATGGGGAGGACATGAGCAGATGGCATGGACAACCTACCAGTACCCTACAGGCACGAGTACGTGAGTTGCAAGCTAAAAGAAATACCAGAGAGAATTTTTCTAGAAGGATGGCTGCTCCAGTTACCAGTGAGCAGGACCCCAGTCAGGGTAGATGGGCCTCAAATCCCTTTTTCCCAAGTGTGAATAGGAGAAATGAAGGTCCAGTCCCTGTGAGCAGCATGAATCCATTTCTTAATTAGGGGAGCCCTGCCTCCAGCCAGGTGGAGGAGATGGACAACCGAGTTTATTGGACTGTGTGGATTTGATGGCCTGACATATCAAAACCACAAAGGTATCGAGCCCTGATAGACACTGGTGCACAGTGCACCCTATTGCCATCGGATCATAAAGGGGCAGAACCTATCAGTATTTCAGGAGTAACAGGAGGATCTCAAGTGTTATCTGTATTGGAGGCCGAAGTGAGCCTAACTAAAAATGAATGGAAAAAGCACCCCATTGTGACTGGCCCAGATGCTCCGTGCATCCTTGGCATAGACTACCTCAAGAGAGGGTATTTTAAGGACCCAAAAGGGTATAGATGGGCCTTTGGTATAGCAGCTGTAGAGACTGAGGACATTAAACAGCTGTCTACCTTGCCTGGCCTCTCAGAAGATCCTTCTATTGTGGGGTTGCTGAAGGTTGAAGAAGAACAGGTGCCAATTGCTACTACCACGGTGCACCGACGACAATATCGCACCAATTGAGACTCCCTGATCCCCATTCATAAACTGATTAGACAATTAGAAAATCAAGGAGTGATTGGCAAGACTCGCTCACCCTTTAATAGTCCTATATGGCCAGTGCAAGAGTCTGATGGAGAATGGAGATTAACTGTGGACTATCGTGGCCTAAATGAAGTTACGCCACCGCTGAGTGCTGCTGTGCCAGACATGCTAGAACTTCAATACGAACTGGAGTCAAAGGCAGCCAAGTGGTACGCCACCATAGACATTGCTAATGCATTTTTCTCTATTCCTTTGGCACCAAAGTGCAGGCCACAGTTTGCTTTTACCTGGAGAGGTATCCAGTACACCTGGAATCGACTGCCCCAGGGGTGGAAACACAGTCCTACTATTTGCCATGGACTGATCCAGACTGCACTAGAAAAGGGTGGAGCTCCAGAACATTTGCAATATATTGATGACATCATTGTGTGGGGTGATACAGCAGCAGAAGTTTTTGACAAAGGGGAGAAAATAATCCAAATTCTTCTGAAAGCTGGTTTTGCCATAAAAAGAGGCAAGGTCAAGAGACCTGCCCGGGAGATCCAGTTTTTAGGGATTAAATGGCAAGATGGGCGTCGCCAGATCCCGATAGAGGTGATCAGCAAAATAACAGCTATGTCCCCACCAACTAACAAAAAGGAAACACAAGCCTTCTTAGGCGTTGTGGGTTTCTGGAGAATGCATATTCCAGATTACAGCCAGATTGTACACCCTCTTTATCAAGTGGCGTCCAGTAACCTCCTCGAGTCTGACATCTTTAACCTGCAACCCGTGGGCCCGAACCATGACAAAAGAGAGACTGCTAGCCAGAGAGACTGCTGAGAGACTGCTAGCCAGATGGAAACCCACAATCCTGAACCAAATGAACTTAATGAACTTTTTGTATAGAGATGAATCATAAACTAGTGATATGTGTATATATATTTGAAAATGAAAAGGTAGTGGTGATCTGAGTATGACGTGAATGGTATGGAGTAAGGGGTGGAATGTCCTGGTTTGGCCCAAACCAGGCCAATTAGTCTTAGAGAAACCAAGGTCACTGCTAAATTCCTCACTGCTTATGAGTGAAGAGCCGAAGGGAGCTCGCACCTGCAGGGAGGAGCAGACAGGGCAGGTGACCCAAGATTGACCAACAAGGTATTCCATCCCATACATGTCATTCTCACTTTCCTATTTATCACTAACCCACTGCTTCCTGGAGGTGGGGCCCAGGAGGGAGGGGCCCTCCTGTCTTCCACTGATTGGTACCAGCTTTGCCAATTCTCCAGTTAAAAGCCTGCAGGTGTGATGGCAGGGGGAGCTACTGCATTTTCGCCTTTGCCCATGCTTGGGGAGCAACTCTGCCTGAGGAGGATTTCCAAGCTCTCGGTCTTGGTTTTGTATATATTTGTATATATTTGATTATTTCTATTATTATTATTATACTTTTTTTTCATTATTATAGTTTATTAAAACTGTTTTAACTTTCTAACCCATAAGTCTCTCTCCCTTTTCCCTTTCCCTTTGGGTGGGGGACGGGGGGGAGGGTTAACAGAGAGCGTCTGCCACAGGTTTAATAGCCGGCCCAGCTTTAAACTGTGACAAGAGTTGAGAATAGAAGTTTGATCTTGCATAAAGTTGTACTTGTGTAACAATAATGTAGTGCCTCACTATGACAAATGTAACTGCTAATGCCAGATAAATATTCTAACTGTCGTTTATAATTGCTATTTGTGTACCTTTGGTCAGTCTTAAGCTATTCACAGCATGCCTGTTAGTGTCCTACTTAACCATTATGTTCTACTTTGTAGCTCTGATTTTTCCAGACTTAGAATTTGGGAAGAATTTCAAATGCATACTAGAAGTTAAGGCAATCTGGTCATATAATAGACCATCTCATTTAAGTGCCTCTAAAGCATTTCTCACAGTGAATAACAAAATCACTGAATAATACAGAACTGCTGAAGCCTTTAGTTGTCTCAGTGTGCAAAGATTAGAGTGCTCCATCCTTAGAAAGAGAAAAGTTGCCCTTTCTTGGGAAAATCCAAAAGGGACTTACATACAGGAGCTGAATGTTTTAAGCTTTATGGGGACCTCAGTACTTTGTCTCAGGTGCTGCTTTCTAACTTTCTAGGTATCCCCCATCTCCTGTATGTGTTTCTGTTAGTGGTGATGAATAAAACCAGTAACTCCTAATGCTAGGAAGCTAATAGGCCCTCAAGCTCTGGTCATTCTCTTACTCTTCTAACCCCAGGGCCTGATCCAACAAGGATGTTGACACACTGCTGCTCAGCAGATAGCTAGAGTGAGTTTGTGCATCTGTGGCTTGTTGCACTTGCTTGTTCTGATGACTGTGCTATTATATGTGAAACATGAAAATCCATGTTCAAATAGTAACCTGCTTGATTATCCTAGAGCACTGAGGCCGAAGCATCTTTTCCTCCTTATTCTCCTATAATAAGTAGCCATTTATACAAGGTGAAACAGTTTCAGTAGGAAACGTGAGATGGCGAGGAAGATACCACATGAAGATCTGCTTCTCTAGAAAGGAAGAAGATTCCATGAGGATACACATCCTGACATATGTCTGTTCCTCTACCAGTATTGGTTAGGTAGTACAGGGTACCAAGCATCTGGTAAGCATTTCTTGAATACCAGCAGAGCTCAGAAAACGGGCGAAGTTCCTGAGCAGTTCACTAACAAGACATTAAGGGCTACTTTCTGGTGAGTAAAGAATAAATGTAGATTTCTGACATCAAGAATCTTCTATCAGTGAGGTTCCTTAAGTTCCCATCTATTAAATTTCCATAGTAGTAAATGTCTGTTCCCAGGGATGTTATAAAGGCACATGACTTAATGACTAACAGCATGCCTATCATGCTGAAGCACCACAGTTACAAGCTAGGCGTTCTCTTGGACCTATGAAATGCAATTGAGTAGATTTTATTCTCAAACCAAATACATGAGATTGCCACACCCTTTCCCTTCATGCAATCACAGTTTCAGGCCTGCCATCCCCTATGTGTGGAGGACAATACAAATCCCTTCCTTTTACACTATTGACAAATTTAAATGTTTTTAATGAAGTTCCGGCAATGTTAGCGGTCTACCCATAGGAGAACAATTTAACAGATACAATTGTAATCTGAGTAATCAATTAGCAAACAGTAAATCTTTCTTATATCCAAGAATGTTTACTTTAGCCTTACCTAAAGGGGTTACCAGGACCTGTGTTCAGATGTGATGCTTCAGAGTAAGCTACCTGGTAAAGCAGTGTTACAGCCTGAAAAGTGGATGTGCTGCGCACTGTTCTAGGTGAGAGATTGTAATTGCCATGTATGTTAATCGTATGGCCAAGCACACAAGATGTACATGCTTCGTGGTATTTTATAATTAAGAGCTACATTCATTCATTCTTATTGCGGGGAATAAGTGGGAATTGTTTTGTTTTCTTCTGCAATCTGAGTAATTATTTTCCTGAATCTTGACTACCTTAAACTCAAACATTATTTGGGGAGTTTTCCAAGAAAAAAAGTATAGTTTTACCTCTTATCAGTTCAAAAAGAAACTAATATTCAAAAAAAAAACAAAAACAAAAACAAAAATTGCTTGAATTGTTCAAGTGTCAGAGAAGAGAGTTAGGTGCAGCTGGCAGGCCCATGAAGAAATTCTAGAATAAATTATTATAATATACTTATCATCATGGCAAAAATCACGTGTGAATGGACATAAAGGACGTTTGCAGGTCATTTCTGTTGACCTTACTGGCTGCTTTCAATGCAAAAGTTTTTTACTATTTACAACATCTAGGAAACAATCTTTTCAGTGGATATGAACAGTATTCTCTAACTTAGCTGCTTTCAATAAAGCAAGATAAAAATTTTAAATGCACTTGATTTTAAATACAGTGGGAGTTGGGTGTACCTTTCATTTTCAAAGTTGATGCAGTTGAGCTCTTTTAGCACTGAACAGCTAGAATGAATGGTTCTTGACTGGTCCCATCACGAGCAGACTTGTAGCCTGCTGCCAGTTGGTGGCTGAGCCTGCAGTACTGCCATAGGAGTAGAAGCTGAGCGCTGCAGATTTTGTTTGCTGCCCAGTGTCATTCTTGTTCCTAGGAAACAATCCCAACCTCAGTTACAAGTTTCTCATCAGTAATTTCTTCAATCAAGAAGCCTAAGCAATCTGTAAATATAGACTGAATATAATCACCTAAGCTATCATTAAAAGATTCATCTCAATCAGCAGAGCCTGCTAGCTGATTGTCACCTGAAACCTTGCAATTAACACAATGACTAGTATTTTTTACAAAATAGCTGAGTGTGGCTTGATTAATAGTGCTATCTCAAGAATGGCCTTTTCCAGTATTTATTACCTTCATAGCTGTCAGTCCTGCATACTGTGTTATTTTGAAGAGACTTTACAACAGATACAGCTAAATGGATATATGTAAGATAGGCTTTATCTGGCTTCTGGAGATTTAAGTAACAAAGTTCAAGAGCTTGAATTTTTTCATGAGCTTCATATATTGATATAACAATAAATTAAAAATAAAGTTAATTCATCTTGTGCAATGAATCAGAGGCTTCAAACTGAATTTGAAATTAATGTATACTAGGTAACACCCAAACCTAGATAGTGTAGAGCAGTGAAGGAAAAAAAAAAAAAGTCGTTTCAATCACAGTTGATTATTGTTATCGGGCTGAGTTCAGTACTGCAGTACCTAATTTATTACATTCAAACTAGCATCACATAGTGAGCTGGGATTTGCTAAATAAAGTTTTAGGTTAGTAACCAAACCACTTTTTTTTTTTTTTTTGCCTCCTTCTGTGCACTAGTTTCAGGGTTTTATTTCCCTCTGCCTGAATTTCACCTTCTGTTTTGCCCCATAACTACTTTCCTCTTGTCTATTTTAACCCATAACTACATAATTCCTGTTCTAGTTTATCAAAGCAAGTTATAATTAGCAAAACAGAAATAGCTGAAAGTTCTGTAGTTACTGTAGTATCTGTGTACCTGAATAGTTTTATGGCAAGAGTATAGAATTTCTTTTATGCTTATGGTTCATTCAGCATTGCTGTGTACAAATGATCCAAGTCAGGCTATAGAGTGATACTTAGAACAGTTACACCTTGCTTTGATCACCTGATCTTTGTCAGTATTGGTCTCTGTGGGAATCCAAGAACCTTTAGTAGCCAGCATCAGGACTACATGTTTAATACTTTTCCACTGAAAAAGGAAAACCTTTTTCCAATGTGATTATGTACTTTTTTTGACTTCTAATTCCTTTTCAGTTGTTGTATACCTCTGACAAAGACAGAAAAGTTTCGAAGGTAACTTTCTGAAAACTTTTGTCCTTATTTTGAACTTCCTGTATTTTGTTGCTGCTACTCTGAACATCTGATACTGGATTAACCTACTTATAGTAATCCTGAGTAATTTATGGAAAAAAAATCAGTCACTTTTTTTTAATTAGAGAATTCAATTTTATTAAAAAACAATGTTGAGAAGTTGTGCTACTATAATAGTAAATATCTCTGTTCTGGTCCACTTGGAGTGAGTTCATGTTTTTAAGAAAAGCATTTGCTGAAAGGCTGCTTTTATATAAAGGCAGTTATTTTGTATTTGTAAAGCCTTGTCCTATTAGACTAGTTTAGACTGATTAAAAATAAGCACATTCTATTTTTCTAGTGAAGATTAAGTGTAACAGGAGACATAGCACATGTTCCTAGGTGAAGATGTGTGGTATTACAATACTAGGTAGTGACTGAACTTTGGAAAGTGTCGGGTTCCGGATTTAAGGTCCGCCTCCAAAGCAAATCTAGAAATAAAATGCAGACAGCGCCCCCCCCCCCCCCCCATCCGCCCCCCCCCCCCGAGAGAGAGGGAGAGAGAGAGACCCGCCTAATTAGTCAAAAAGGAGCAAATCTAGAAATAAAGTGCAGACAATCCCTCTTCCAAGAGAGAGATACGCCTAATTAGTAATTCCAGTGCAGCCCACGTGTGGCGTGCCTGGTTCAATGCAGACAGCCCGCGCGCAGGGCCCGCAAAAATTATAAATAATTCCAGTGCAGCCCACGTGCGGCGTGCCTGGTTCAATGCGAACACCCGGTATGCTTAACCTGCCTGTAGGTAAAGCACCCCCAAAAAATCCTGACCCGAAATATTAAAGATTCGTGATCCTTGAGTTCAGACAAAGCACAACCGAGGCACGGTATCAACAAACTTGGCTCTGACTTTATTAGGTCCAACACTGAGGCAACTCAATATTCAAGGAAAAGAGAGAGAGAGAGAGGTAAAAGGAAGAAAGAAACAGAGAAAACAGTTGAAAGAGAAAGAAAAAGAAAATATTCACCACCCTGAGATCCAGCGATGTCCTCCTTGGAAGATGGCGGTGAGGGTCCCACGTGTTGAAGTGATACAGCCTCTTTTATAGAGTTTTTCGGCAGAGTCATGTGTCTGGGAGCCGTCAGTCAACAGTTCGCACCAATCACAGGTCCAAAGGCGGGACATGTCCGGTTCCTGCGCCGTAGGATTGGCCCCTTGTCAGGCTGTCACCGGAGACACGCATCCGGAGGCGGGTGGAGGGCGGGCGCCTAGCTTATTGCGCCATCTTACGTTGCCAGGCTCAGGCATTCCAGGCAGCCGCCATAAGATGTCGCCCGAGCACGTGGTTTACGATTTCTGAGACAATGCTAAAAAGGAAGGGCCAGATTCCCACACCACCCCGTGGCTCAGAAATCATCAACATATAGTCAGTAGTTCGATTCCAGGGGGTGTAGAAAAGTTCGATTCCAGGGGGTGTAGAAAAGTTCGATTCCAGGGGGTGTAGAAAAGTTAGGACAGAAAAAGATAACAGGTTAAAAGAAGGAAAAGGGAAGAGACAAGGAAATGTAGAAAGGTAAGGATAGAAAAAGATAATAGGTTTTGAAGAAAGACAAGGGAAGAGTAAAGCATACAAGGAAATAAAGATAAGTCCAATGACTTGTGATTGGTATCATTCTAATAAACAGAATGAGTCACCTCTTCTTCTTTACAGAAGTCTAACAACAACAATATCATCAATAATGATAAATAGCTTTTGATAAAGTTATAGTGCAACTATAACATGTAAACAAAATGAGAAAAAGTTATACAGTGTAAACACATTTCCATTATCATCAATTTTCAGGAAACAATTACAGTCATTTAACTTTGGCACAAACTCCTTCTTCTGTTAGCAGGTAATCGAGAACCAGCCAATCTTGATTGGCTCTCGAGCACCGCTGATTGGTTCATTGGTGTTTCAGGTTGCGGGTCCATAATACTCAATAATTCGTTGGGGATCATATAATTTGATTCCCAGTTCTTAGCTGCCAATTTTTAGAAGTATGAAGCATATCATCCCAATATACCATACCCCAGCCCAATTTTTTGGTAGTATTTTGAATGCATGGTGCCCACAAAACCAATAATGACCTTTCAGGATTCGCATCCCATTTGCAAAGGACTTGGCCATGATCTGGCAGGGCGGTAGTCCTTTGACTCAGATGGTTCCCAGGCTAAAGGGGTTCCCTGTCACACCACAGTTAATGCAATTAATTTAATTCCATCCCCATTTGCATTACCATGCTCCTGCTCATTGTTTCCAAACACAATTTGTACCTAATATTTCCCCAAAGTGAGTGTAATCAGTGGGGGACCAGAAAAATCTTCTCCCACCAGGGACTGATTGTAGCACCCTCCCTTTTGGTTGTAACTAATACAATAGTGACCAGGAGCAGGGTGTTGCATAGGCCAAGATGAGGGTGATTCTTTTCACAATCCACTCATGAGCAAGAGAAATGGAGATCCACAATCAACTTTCAGACCAAATGGTCCGCCACACACCCAGCAATTAATAAGCTTAAAAGCTTGAGTAACCAATTTTCCCAACAACAAGAACTCATTTTCCCCATGTTAAACCTGAGAACACGGAAGCAAGGTTCTCGCCGGGTAGGCTTTGAACAGTATAGACAAGACAACATACAACTGCCCAAAACAATTTGTCAATGGTGATAAAGGCATATTGCAAAGATTATTAAGGCTATACAATTTAAAACTATACATTCAATCAAAACTTCCATTAAATGTTGCTTTCTTCTTCTGCTTCTCTGAACTTCTATCTTCCGACCTGCAAAGGAACAGAAAAAGAAACTTCTCAGTCCTCTTAGTGAAAGGACCGGGTGAGGTTTTGGTTAACCATTGTCTGGTGGAATAAGCTGGGGTCTTGGGAGTGAGCAAAACCATTCTTTTAAGGCTTGGGTTATGCTTTCCCCAGCGACAGGCCAGCCCCGAGCCTGAGCCTTACAGTAAAGATCCTTGGCTCCCATATGTCCTCGTCTGATATGCAGCCACTCCAATAATCTCTCCCAATTTTCTATTACTGGTTCATTTTGTAAGGGAGCTGGACGAGACAATTCACCTGCTCCACCATTCCATCGACCAGCCAGACCATCACTGCCCTGATGAGAGGCCACCCAGGCTATGGCAAAATTCCCTCGTTTGGCAATTCTTAAAATGTCCTGCCATTTTTCCTTTTGCCATACCGGTATCTGGTTGACTTCCCACCCATTTTTCTCCCAGAAAGGAAGCCACTCGGTGCACTCCTTGGAGACAGTGAGACAGTCAGTGTAGATGTAGACAGGAGAAGAAGATTGAGCCTCATGTTGGAAAACACTCCAAACAGCAATTAATTCACCCACTTGTGCACTACCTTCACCTTCTGTTATGATTTTCTCATCAGTCTGGGCTTGTAAGGCAGCGGCCCGATACTTCCACACTTTTCCCTCACGTTTGGCTGAGGCATCAGTAAACCAGGCATTCAGTAATTGTTTGGAAAAAGGAGGCGCTACTTGTATGACAGGAGGTGGGAGGTTATTCTCATGATCTGGAGAGAATTCCTCCTGTATGGCTAATTTTTTAGGTGTGCCTTCTGATACGTTAAAGATGCTACAATAATGTTCAATTTGTGCATGCCATTTCTGTACAGAAGCTCGTTGTGCCACCCCGTCAGGGGGAGGGGTCCCTGCTATTTCCTTAAAGGGGCCTCTGAGAATGATTTGTTGCTGACGAATGGTGTGCTCAGCCACTAGTAGTGCTAAGCTTACCACAAATAATTCTATAATCCACAACACTCTCCTTCGAGATGTACTATCTCTCTTTAAATTTATCAGGTTTGGGCGAGAGGGCCTCGCTAGAGGACACTTTGCCTCCATACGCCTCACATTTTTAGGTCCTGATTTCACTGGACCATATTTCCACCCATAGTTAATCAATTCTTGAGCTACTTCCCCCCACGTCCACACTTTTTGTCCTGGGATATAGCGATCCGGGGTTACAGCTCTGGTTAAAGCAGCTGTCACCCGTGCACTCTGAGGGGTATTTCTGATAGTACCTTGCAATTGAATTCCTAAGGGTTTCAATGAATCAGGCAAACCTCTAACCAGGGGAGTCATCCTCTCAGGATCTACCGGTATCATCATTGGGGATTCCTGCCTAAGCTTCAATTCCCGATCATACATCATTTGCAAACAAGCCGCCTTGTGCACATTCTCCACAAGCTGATCCACCGAGCCTGTAAGCGCAAGAGGATCTCCCCTCTCCAAGGGATTCAAACCTCCAGCCCAATAAGCTGCTCGCTGAGTGAGAGACCAAGGGGCTCTATTATCACCAGTAGTCAAAAACACTCCAGGTCCCCAATATCCCTCAGCTTCTCTTTCACTCAACAGAATCTGATCACCACCAGTTAACGACACTCTCCACACATACTCGTTCTCAGACTCCTTTGAACTGCGTGAAAAATCCCTTTTCAACTTAGCCAATTCAGTCGCTGTGTACGGCACCTCCTTAGTAACCATTTTAGGATTATGGTCCTCACTATCCTCATAAGCATATTCGACCTTAACCAGCGGTCGAAGGGGTTGCGTAGGACCCTGCGGTAAATCACATCGTGTCTTCGCTTCCTCTGGTTCCCTCTTGCGGTACAAACCATCCCCTTTGTGATCATCACCAGGGGACGGGGCTGCATCAGCTGCCTGTGCACGACTCCGTCGCCCTCTGCAGTCACAAGTACGTAAGTTCTCCACAAAAGCCTCCTGCAAACACCTTACATTCTCCCGCTCATTCTCTACTTCATCCTGCAAAGTTTTAACCCTTTCCTCCAATTCACAGTTTCTTTCCTCTAAAGTTGCCAACCGATCTTGCAACAACCGCACCAAAAGCTCTTTTGCCTGCGGCGTCTGTGCCGAGTCCTCCAACTTCTGCTCTTGCGTTACATCAGATGCACTCAGAATTGCACCCATTCTCTCTAAGTTATTGATACCTTCCGAAAACTCAAGTATCCTGCCGACTACGCCAATTTATAAATGTCGGGTTCCGGATTTAAGGTCCGCCTCCAAAGCAAATCTAGAAATAAAATGCAGACAGCGCCCCCCCCCCCCCCCGTCCGCCCCCCCCGAGAGAGAGGGAGAGAGAGAGACCCGCCTAATTAGTCAAAAAGGAGCAAATCTAGAAATAAAGTGCAGACAATCCCTCTTCCAAGAGAGAGATCCGCCTAATTAGTAATTCCAGTGCAGCCCACGTGCGGCGTGCCTGGTTCAATGCGAACACCCGGTATGCTTAACCTGCCTGTAGGTAAAGCACCCCCAAAAAATCCTGACCCGAAATATTAAAGATTCGTGATCCTTGAGTTCAGACAAAGCACAACCGAGGCACGGTATCAACAAACTTGGCTCTGACTTTATTAGGTCCAACACTGAGGCAACTCAATATTCAAGGAAAAGAGAGAGAGAGAGGTAAAAGGAAGAAAGAAACAGAGAAAACAGTTGAAAGAGAAAGAAAAAGAAAATATTCACCACCCTGAGATCCAGCGGCGTCCCGCGGGAAATACCCCCTTCCTACTTGGAAGATGGCGGTGAGGGTCCCACGTGTTGAAGTGATCCAGCCTCTTTTACAGAGTTTTTCGGCAGAGTCATGTGACTGGGAGCCGTCAGTCAACAGTTCGCACCAATCACAGGTCCAAAGGCGGGACATGTCCGGTTCCTGCGCCGTAGGATTGGCCCCTTGCCAGGCTGTCACCGGAGACACGCATCCGGAGGCGGGTGGAGGGCGGGCGCCTAGCTTATTGCGCCATCTTACGTTGCCAGGCTCAGGCATTCCAGGCAGCCGCCATAAGATGTCGCCCGAGCACGTGGTTTACGATTTCTGAGACAATGCTAAAAAGGAAGGGCCAGATTCCCACAGAAAGGAGCTGTGAAGTGGCAAATACAGCGCAAATAATGAGCTATCAGAGAAAGCAAAGGATAAAATATATATTCTATGTACACGGTAAGGTAAAGAAAAACAATAATGGTAAGTGTGTTACTTCTCTGACTTCTTCTTTGTACAAATGGATATAAGCTTGCTTGTGCGTTCTAGTATTGAATGCATTTTTTACTTTTATACTGTTCATCTGCAAAGCCCAGTATTTGCTTAAATATTGGGCTTAAATTTATTTCTCAGTTAAAGCAAATTACACTGTTACCTTCAAGACCACTTTGTGTGGAAATACCATCCTTAAGAAGTACAACCCATCATCTTTGCCTTCAGAGTGGAACTTTCGCTAAATGTCTTTTTCACTTCCATAGACTCTGCAGTACTGCTACAGTAATAAGTTTAAATTTTATATTGTAAACTTGCTCTTCAAATATAGTCTAGATATAAAATAGAAATCTAAATTTCAGTTTCCATTTATATTTTGAACTTGAGTGTTTTTCTAAAGACATTTCAAAACTTTCATTTATATGTTTAAGATCATCCTGAAGTTCTAGAACATTACTAAATGTGCTTGAATTTTAATTTGTTTCTTTTTGATTAAAATATCGTTTTTTTTCTGGGATAGATTTATTTATACCCTGAGAAATGTAGTCTGAATTATTTTTATGAGAGATTATACATTGGTTTTTCTTTAGTTGTTCTTAATGGACATTGCCTTAGGTTTGAAATAATATTAGTCTACGCCAATATTCTGCTTTTTAACAGTCAACTAGCTGGAGTGAAAGTGCCTTGCAAATGCTACCTAACTGGGTTGGGGGGTATCAAAGCTGGTTATCCCTGTGTGGTGCTGCATTGTGTTTTCTGGATAAAGCTTAAAATACATTTCCCAGTTTTCCCTATTCCAAGTGTTTTTTTCCTTTTCCATACTACAGTGTCCTGGCCACCCTCTAACAAATTACGAGGGTTTTTTTGCATGTCAAATCATTACTGTCACTGTCATTATGATCAAGTAGAAGTTATGTTTGAAGGAAATAGCCACAAAGAATTTCTAGATTAAGTGCATCTGGAGGAACATGAGTGGACATTAATACACTGAAACTGATTACAGGAGCATAATAAATCCACAAGGTTTCTGCAAAAGAGTAAACTAGATGATTACTGTAATCCTTTCTAGATTTAAAGTTGTGTGAATAGATCCCTCTGAGCAATATGATTCTGGCAAAAGTGCAATATATAGAAATACATTTTTCATTTATAGGAAATGATAAACTTCTACCCCATCTGTCTTCCTTGATCCTATGATCAAAATGTGAGGGCAACTCCTATTCAAGTTGCTGCCTAGTGCAGGATTTATATGCAGATTTCTTCAAAAATCTGCATTTGCTCTGCATAAACTACAAACTAGTGGAATACAGATGAGTTCTTACCTAAAGATATGATGCTGAAGCTGATGTGGTAAGGCCCACTTCCAGTACTGTGTTTTTGGAGCTGGCTAGAATCAGCCTGGAGCACAGACCTGTCAGCAAAATTTATGCATAGGCCAGTTTTTAATCTAGTGAAATGTGCAGTTGGATTTACTCATAATCTGAGATTAAAGCCTCTTTAATCTGAGCACAGAGCATTTGGATTGCAGTTAATTTGTTTAGCTGATCTAAAATACAGATGGAGATAATACAGGTTGGTGTGAAAGACCATATAGACATATGATATCTGAAGGAAGGACTTAGGTTTCAGCTCCATCTGTAGCTGAACCAGTCAAATAGGCCTTCTCCTGCCAAAACAGAGGCACTCTTGCTTCACTTTTCCCTTCAGTGTTCCTAACTACACAGTTTCATCCCATCTTTAAGATGGGCTCTGCTGTTCGTCAGTGCTTCCTGAGAGGTCTGTCTTTACTCTGCCAACTGTCTGTTAAGGTCTTACCTGCAACGTTAGGATTAAAAGAAGCCTAGTGTTAGGATCTTTTCACAGCATGATCATACCACATGACTAATAGCTAGAAGACAGTCATGTTGTTTGAAGTTGATTATATAATAAAAACCATAAAGCATACAAACTCTGCAGGGACCTGCACTTTGAATAGGAATAACTAAAGCACCGATTATGTTTAGACAACACTGTGTACACTCTGAATTCTACTCACTCCTAAGTGTGCTTGTTGCATTTTTAATAAGCTTTTATCTGGAAAATAGTTTTATCATTGGGCTCTCTCCTTAGATTGGATTTATTTTGTTGTAAAGTATAGCATATTTCAACACTTTTCTAAATGGATTTTGAATGTATGTTTTGAATATTCAAGTAAAAATTGGACATAATTAACAAGCTTTCGGGCATTAGAGGAATAAAAAGACAGACTTGCAGCATATTAAGTTGCACTAGATGCTGAACTCTGGCTGTCATCTGCAAATGTCAATACAAGTGTAGCTGAAAGCAAGTTAAAGTGTACAGTGCAGAAAGATGTTGAAAAGAGTTTTAAGTCTTCTAGAGATTTTGTTCTGAGAGAAAGAGGGCCTGCAGTTGCTGTGAAGGCTATGAAAGACTTTGCAATACTGTTTGATTCCATGTGAAAGATATTTAGCTGTTAATGATGAACATTCATACACATATTAAGGATGGCATCTTCCACTTCTTTGAAAGTCCTCTTCCCCCATCAAGCTAAAACACTCTTATTTATGTTTTCCATTCTAGAAAAACAGTGAGAATGAGCACCATTTTACACAGGAAGGTGGATGCAGAAATAGTTCAGTTGTCTATGTATAATTGTAAAGGTCTGTAGTCATAGCTGTGACATAATCGTGTCTCAAAATTTGAGTGCATATTTTCGGTGTAAATTTATTTCTCCCTCAGTGACTTACTAATATAAGACCATTGCTTCAGCCCTCAATCTATTTGCTGAACTCGTACTGGCATCAAATGGTAGTTGTGCATGTATAGATTAAGAGAAACGCATGTCTGTCTTTAACAAATAGCTGGTTATAGACGTACTTTAAATAAGGGTATAACGGCATGAAACGGCATAAAATCTGTTGATTCTAGCTGGAATGTCACAAATTGGAAAATAAATGTTACTTTCAAAGTGAAAGGTATACTCTGCCTAAACTTACTTGAACTGCAATAGTAACTGAAGTGCTACCATAAAGCAGAAACTGAGTATGGCATTAGCATTTTCTAGGTTTAAAATTTTTACCTCACAACTTGTGTGACCTTGATTTAATACTCTAAAAACTGTTTTACATAGCATCTCAGCTCAGAAAGCTTTATGAGGGTCACTTTGTGGTATATAAAACCAGAAAGTTTTTTCTGCGTAAGGTTAAAGACAGGTTTCTGTTATGAGTCACGTTACCACTTTGTAATGTTAATGCCTAAAAAAGCTCTCTAAAAATTGTAAGAGTACTTAGAAGTCAGCTTCACTGGAAGACTCCTTTTTACTACAGAACCACCCTCACCACCTCATTCAGAATGCATCTAGTCAAAAGAGCTTATGGCAGCCTGTCATTCCCAACAGCCTCCTACAGAAACTGGCAATACATCCCATTTCTCTTAGCGGTGTATGGGTACAGGTTAATGTAACATCTCTACATCAGAACCCTAAGGCCTTTAAAAAGGGCTGTATTTTTTTTTAAAAGCTATTTACATCGGCTTTCGTGAGGAGTATAAATGATAGAAAATGTTTGGGATAGACAGTTCCCTCTTTTAACTCAGGCTTTGTTATTCTCTTTAGCCTTTGCAGTTGATTGTATGCAATGCAAGCCATTAAAATGTATAAGCCAGATACCAATCTGAAATGTGTTCCATCACTTGCACTGTAATAGACAAATCGATGTGAAAAAATAAACACATTTGTAAACTATTAGGACAAAAGCTGAAAATTAGAACTTTTATCTTGACCAAACACAAGAGATGCTTTCAAAAACTGCCTACTGTTTTCACAGAATCACAGAATCAACCAGGTTGGAAGAGACCTCTGGGATCATCAAGTCCAACCATTGCCCTGACACCACCATGTCAACTAGACCATGGCACGAAGTGCCATGTCCAGTCTTTTCTTAAACACATCCAGAGATGGTGACTCCACCACCTCCCTGGGCAGCCCATTCCAATGTCTAATAACCCTTTCTGAGAAGAAATTCTTCCTAATGTCCAACCTGAACCTCCCCTAGCGAAGCTTGAGGCTATGTCCTCTTGTCCTGTCGCTAGTTGCCCAGGAGAAGAGGCCGACTCCCACTTCACTACAACCTCCCTCAGTTGCAGATTCTTTTTGAAAGGTTGGGCGGGGGGGGGAAATCTATTCCAAGATAAGTTTTCTTGCCACATTTTTTTTATCAAAACCTTTTATAACCAGCTATCAGCCACAGCTTGTTAGACAAGTTACATAGTGTTGTCCTCTCCAAGAGGAAGAGGGGCGGGGGGGAAAGAAAAGTAAAAACAAATTAAAAAGCAGTGTTTTATGCAGAGGCAGCTGGTGAATTAGAATTCACTGTCTCTTGCTTAAGCTCTTACTTCACTGAACTGCAAACATGCCAGATTCCTCCACATGCTAGTTCACTGTGGTGAGCTCAGGGTATCCTTGCCCGTTGTTATTTCCATTTCTGCCTTTTCTCACCTTGTGATATTATACAGCCAGGATATATCAAGCAAATTTAGGCTGATATATCACCCCTTCAAAACAGATGCCCAAGGGAACACACTCTACAAACTTTTGAAGTTTATAGCTTAAATGGGTGGTATTTATAGGGAAGACATGAGATTAGAATTAAATAATTCATAATGTTGGTATTTAATGTATAGCATAATAGCCTTAGCAATGTAAAAAAGTAGTTAAGTTCCCCTTGATATTAGTGTACCTCACTTTCATGAAGTTTAGGGAAGAAGTAGTAGTTCCAAAATTGTTTAATTTGAGTGTTAGGCAGTCATCTGATTTTGAAATTTAAAGTTTTATTTATGAAATAAGCATTTCTTCATAAACATTTATTCTATAATCAGAACTTTCATGTTGCACCCCTTTAATAGCCCTGCCTTGCCCTGTGGCTCCTGCGTTATTTCCTGTTTTAACTTCTTAAACTTATTTTTATACATTCCAGAATTCCTCTGAAACATTTTACATTTTATCTGCTAGATGACATCTCTTGCCTGAATTTATACAACCATTCTGAAACATCTTTAGAGAGACTTAGATGCTTACAATTCTTAACCTGTTTTATTGCAACTTCATACACAATCAGAGATTTCATAAAATCTCTAATTTGCTATCTCACTGGTAAATAGTGAAGTACAGCTGTTCAAGCTACTTATCTACAGCCAGCTTTGATTACTTCAACTGGCTAGCCTACGAAAGGCTATGTTTGAGGTGACAAATACAAGTTACTGCATGCTAACATTTGTAGTTAGGCTGTAAGTAGCAGAAATGACGTAATACAGAAAGTCACTTTTCAAAAATAAAACACAACTTTTATTCAAGATGAAACTTCTACTATTGTAGTAATAAGATTTTTAATGTAGGTTATTTCTCATGCTTTTAAATTACTCACACTTTGGGAGAAATGACTTATTAAATAGATGAACAAATGATCAAGACAGAATATTTTGTTTTAAACACATTTCCTTACTTAGTCCTTAGTTTAAGCAGGACATACTACTCATTTCAATAAAGAACTCAGATTTTGCATCTTCAGAGAGTAATTGCAATTTATACATCACTGCTCCACTGTCCAGGTTCTTTCCATATTGTTTATGCACTTTTTTTAAAAAGTTACAACACATTCTAGAAATGTAAGAACAGAAAAAGGAAAGTGAGTGCAGTAGTTAATAAATGCAGTTAATCCTTTAAAACATGTATGTGTGATATGTAAACAGATACTCACTTCTTGTCTGGCTGTTAAAAAAAAAAAAAAGCCATAACAGCCCAACTCTTATCTTTGAAGTGTCAAAGTTTGAAAAAGTCATTTAACTTCCAGCTTCAGTGAGATCTTAAACATTTGTTGAAGGCAAGTGATCAAACATGGTTGTATTTCTTTTTGATTTTTCCTGATTAGCTGAACTACTGAAGATTTATCCCTGTGCAAGGCATCCAAAAGCACGTACAATTTAAAAATAAGCAGACACTTTATCACAGTAATCAATTGTACAAATACAAGTGAGGAACGGGTTAGATAGCAATTTTAAAGATTTAGATGTATAAGTACAAGCTAGCTGTGATGTATCATTGTAACAAGCATCATATGAAAAGATGGCAATGGAAAGTCAGTCTTCATCCCATGAAGTAGCTTGTTTAGTTCTCAGGTGGAGTTCTGTACTCCACTTTAAACAACAGGCTTCATAAAAGATATATATTATTTTGAAAGAGTCCATTGAGCAACATAAGGATTATAGTTTCTACAATCTCATTAGAAAAGATTTCCTTCACGTAAGGAAAGTTTTAAAAGATTTGAAAGGTATCAAAGGCTACTGAAAAGAAGAAGAAAAAAACCTTTGAATTTGTGTTGGTTAGGACAAAATTTAATCAGTTTCACTTGCACCATGGCATGGAAGATTTAAATTGCACTCAAGTTCCAGAACTTTCTCAGGAAAATTAAGTAGTCCTTCCCCCTCAAAAAAAACAAAACAACCAACCCCCCAAAAATAATAAAAAAAAAACCCAAAACACACACAGAAAAAGGCAAAAAAGCAGTTAGCTCTCAGAAATGACACAATTAATTCTGAAGTATTTACATTTAGAGGTTTTAAAGCTGTTTCATCTCACACATTTTTGCTGGGAATCAACACTACTCCCCCTTACTTTCTTTAAAAAGTGATTGTCATTCAATAAGCTATTCAATATTCAAAGCTATGGCCATCCCTTCATTAGTTTCATCTTTCTTGTTATCTACAGTACATGCTCCAAAGATTTGAAGAATTCTGTTTCTGCTTTATTTCACATTTGATAGCTTAGCATATTGTATTTACTTTTCCCCTTGCTTCATCAACTAGTGGTAAGACAAGCACATACAAACTGAGTTTTAACCACCTAAGAAATATGATTTTATTATGCATTAGATGTGGATTGGGGAAAAAAAGTTCAGTAGCAACTAGAATAAAATGTTAAGACCTGGATTTAAAATACATAATTAGGAAAACTGCAGAGTCATGTTATTAATTTTAGAGGACAGTTTTTGTCTTTGTTTTCCAAATCACACATTCAACTATGGTAACATTTGAAGCGTACAGTCTATTGCTGTTTCATTTTAAGCTCTGAGGAAATAAAGCATGAAATGGTATTAAAGTATATTGACTTTTCATTCACTTTTATTAAATACATGTTTATATTTATGAAAAAGTCTCACAACTTACTACTTTAGATTGTTATCCATTGTGTAAATCACGTATGCAGTGCTGACAAACTTCAGTGACATTTACATGAAAAAAAGATAACAGTTCAATTTTTTTATTAGAAGTATAACAGTATGTTGCAATATATTGCAAGGTAGATGTTTATTTCAAAATAGTATGCAGCATATAAGCAGTGTTTAATTTTTATAGGACTACGTAAAATTAATCTTTCCAAACCTGCAGTTTGGAAAGTTCTATGCACATAAGACATCCTGAGGAGCAGATAATGAGAACATCAACATCAAGGAATAACCTGCATACCTGGCCCATTTTTTGCCCATTGGAAAAAGCCACACTGTTTTTCCTTCCCAAGAGGACACACAAAAAAGTTTTTTCCATTATTGGGACCAATCTTCAACACAGTCTTCATAACACTTCGCTTGCCATGGTTACAAAATGGAAAATTCAAGTCAGCCCACTGCCAAAATAAACAGGTTTTAGGCACAGTTTTAGCATATGTGATACCTATGAATTCCTTATTTTAAAATAAAAACAGATCTACAAGGGAGGCCCTAGCAGAAGCTCTTCCTAGTAGTTAAGATAGTTTGACCTCTTTTGTGATCACTGATTTTAGATTTTTCTTTAACATTAATTGCAACTGCATGCACTTTAACTGGTGTAACTTTAATTGATGTTAACATATAGTTTTCTTCAAATTAAGGCATTATAGTCGTTACTGTCTTGAATTCATCTATTAACTACCTGGTGGTAGGTGACTGAGTCAAACTCTTCTCAATCACATCCATTCATAGCAAGGAGCAATGGCCACCAGTTGCAGCTAGGAAGGTCAGGTTGGGTGTTAGTGCAGCAGTGGGAACAGTTGCTGAGGCAGATTACAGAATCTTCACCGTTGGAGGTTTTCAAGATTTTGGCTAGACAGAAACATGGCTGATGTCTAGATCTAGGGCTTGCCATAGTCCTTATTCAAGCAAGAGGCTGAGCTAAATGACTTGTACATGTCCCTTCAAACCAATATGTCTTACATCACATGGAAGCAGATTAAGAGCATTTGCACAAGCAGTAAGAGAAGTAACTAAAACTACGAGTTTATAACTACTATTATGCTCTTAGTTTCAATTCAGTGTGCAAAAGTTTTTAAAATTACCTCAAAGTTAAATGGATCATATCGGTCCACAATTACAGATTACGGGGGCAGGGAGGCTGGAGAAATAAGTGCTTATTAGAAAACAGGCCCTGAAGTCTTATACATACTTGAAAGTAGTCACACCGAGTTTCTCTGGGTAAAGGACAGGTATAAAACTGCCTGCCCTTGTTTTCTCCGTCCTTTCTCACAACTCTGAGGCTGCAGAGACGCCTGTGTTTAGTGCAGCAAGGATGGCCCATGCTTAATGTTTGAATATCATGTGTTGTATTTGCTTGAGGTTTGCTGTAATGACAGGTTACAAAATGACTCCTGCATAATGTTAAAGGGATTACCAGCACCACAGACAAAGAACTCTCTCCTACCATTACAACAGCTGGCTCAGTGTACTTTACAGACAATGACAGCCAGAGAACTTACTTCTCTTATGCACCCTATTGTGCCTTTAAACCTGAATGATTGCTAGTAGTGAATAGACAAGACTGTGTGCTTTTGTTGCAGGTATTATACCAGTTTTCCCCAGCATTAGCCCATGTTTTAAATTATTTCAAAGTACTCTTAAATTAACCTGCTAAACAAAATAAATATTACCACGGCTATTATACTGCTCACCCCAAATTCCAACATATGCTAAAAAAGTATTCTGCTCTCAGTGGGAAAAAGACCAATACCAAGTAATTACTCCAGATTGAAGGTATTTGTGTGCTTCTCAGAAAATTCTCCCACCCTCTTTACTAAAAAGCTACAATAATGCTCCAAATCATATTTAGACAGTAAGTAATCCAGGTGAGAGGGTGGACCAGTGTTCTCTGAATGGGTTAAAGTTTCTTTCTTTCTTCCTCATGATTGAGATAGTCAGAGATTATCTAAATGCAATACACAAGGCTTTATTTAAAAACAGTAACATGAAAAAGATTAATGCTCTGAAATGTATCTTTCTAATATAGAACAGAAAAGCAGTGATGAAACCATAGTGCAAAAAGAAAAGATTAATTAATAATTCTTGTTAAATTATCAGCTTAGGAATTTTATGTTCTCTTATGTCTGGAAGATTGCAGTCCTGCAGACATCAGCAGTTTTCTTCCAACACCTCATTAAGACAAAATAAAAAAACACAACAAATTTTTTCTTGGTTTTTGTTACAAAGTGTTGGTTTTGGTTGGGTTTTTTTAAATGTTTAAGTTGATGACTCACTGTAACTACCTGTTATCATGATTGATACCGTCTCATTTCATCTTTGCACTCCTCTCTATTCTCAGTTATTCTGCCTATGTCCCCAGTTCTCTGTAGTCCTCTACTGAGACAGCAAGGAGAAAGTGTATTCATACAGCCTAACCTGGCTAGCCAGTGAGATCCTGTTTCAAAATTGGTGCTTCAACAATGCAAGAAATAATTTCTATATTTCAGAACAGACACATGACAAAGAATTTTGTAGCATATCATTAATATCTTTCACATTCACCCTGAATAATTTACCACTATAAGTGACATCTACCTTGCACTCCCATTACTGTTGTGTATGTCTGCCCAAATTTTCCTTGACAAGCCTAATAGGTTCTTACATGTCTCTTAACTGGGCAATGGATGTGTCTCAATAGGGCTATGTAAATAAAAATTTGGGATGGGTAGACTGTTGAAGTAGTTATGTATAGGATGGGGAGGAAGGTTAAGAGAAAATAGTGATGGGAGGTTCATCAAGGTACCTGTACAGAGCTTCATATCATGGAAGAATGTTGAAAACTGCTGGTTGACAAATAACTTTAATTAGAATATATTCATTCAGCTACTCTCCTTTTGTGATCTTTCACAGTGACTTCAAGATCTCTCTAAGCAGATAGCAACTAGAGTGCTAAGATCAGACAACTCCTTAGGTAGAACCATGCTCGTTGACCTATTAGAGCTACACTGTCCTATTCCATGGCAATATTTGTACTATAAACAACTGTTGAGTTAACAGCAATACTGGCCAGATGCCAAAATCGGGACTTCTCCAGTGACAGCCTAGGTCATTCAGTGCTTTTGAAATCTGAGTGTAATTTTAGTTGCCCAAGAGTAAGTTACCTCTGGCAGAAAACCAAAGGCAACAGTGTCTGAACCCAACAGCACAGTATTCCATTAATCTTCAAGGATAAAGTTGGTTTATAGGATTATAAAGAGACTTGTTTACATTTCAGAAGGCATACCTGATTGCTGTATTATATTGGTGAACAGAGGGTAGATGATAAGTTTTCTGTTTCTTCTGTATGTGTTCGAAAGAGAGAGGTTGCTGAGAGGAGGACAAAGCCACAGCAGTTACATGTGTGGAGCAATCCTTGTCTGTGCTTCCCCCTGACTGGCAGACTTTGTTTTGGATTCGATTACAATTGCTTTTTGGAGCAACACATTGACAGCATCCACCAGATATTTGGGTATCATTTCTCAAAACAGCTTTGTTACCAAGATCTGTTAAGACAAGAGTTGTAGTTCCAAATGCAGCTTTCCTATTGATCTTTATTTCTGTGCTTGGTTTTCTGAAATCATTACAAGGGTACTTCATTAAGTTTATGTTAAAGGCTGCAGAATCTTCAACATCCTCTGTCTTCGGAACTAAGGAAAAATAAGTTATTGGTTATAATTCGTCTGTGTAGAGTGATACATCATATTTCTGATCTGTATTCATAAGTCATCACACAGGAAGTGAAAGAGTAAATTTACCATACCATTTTGAGAGATCTCAAAACCTGTCACAGATTAGGTATAGTACCAAATTTATTACAATAAAAAAGCTCATGAACTTTTGGAGTCACGTACAACATGTGTTTCAAGATAACATTACTATGGCTTGAGTAAGACCAGGTGTGAATAGTACTCTGTAATCGAAAGCTATTGGAGAATTAACCATACAAAATTGAATTTTGCCCAAATACAGGGATTAAAATATTTAAATTTTTCAAAATAACCTTTTATAGCCCCAGCACTGGGAGATCACAGGGTATGGTACCTCTAGTAGCAATACATTATCCATTTTTATAGTATTGTTTTACTATTGACACAAAAAGGAATATTCATTTGTTGGGTTTTCTAGTGCTTTCAGGGTTCCTGTCCTTTCCAAACATTGTGCACATCCAAACTTATCAATCCCTTACTGTAAGAGGCTTCAGAAGCAAGCAGTTCAGACAGTTACTTTGCATTTATTTCCTGACATGAAAACCAGTATGTTTCTTCACAGAATTGGAGGCCTGCCTACTGGACAATAATCATTCCAGAAGAGTGGGTGTAATTTATTAATGCCAGTTTAATAAATAAGGAGTCTGTAGGTAATCCTTCCTGAGAAAAGGGTGAAAAGAAAAACTTTATGAGGTCCCTATGTAGCTGTGAAGCCATAGTGTTCAAGAGAGTCCTTTCTTTTCTACCACCTCCAGCAAATGTTTCCCTCTTACATCTTCCCCCCATACAAGGAAGAGGGAATTAAGCAGAAGAATGGGTAGATAAGGCATACACAAGGGCACACTCTCTCCAAAGGCATTCAAAATACGAATCCCTACAGCTTACTCTTAACAATACTTGTTTCCAGGCTCCTTCCATTTTGCCACTGCTGCACAGTGAAACATACTGGTTCCAGTGCACTCAGATTTGTTTAAGAAAGAATAGGAGCTTGGCCTTGTACTAAGCAAAGGAGCAAGGAAATTGAGATATAATGGTAAATAGTTATCTCTCTCTACAGACTGAATTATTTCAGCTGTATGGCCAGCAGCTAACTTTACATACCAAGTATTCTCTCAAAAATTCAAATGTTTCTGCTGACAGTAGTTAATTTTAGAAACAACATAAAAGACAAAAAATTAACAAAGTGAGAAGGCAAGGAATCTTAAAGTCTGAAAAGAGAGATGTAATCAAAACCACGTTTAAGAAAAGTCTCAAATACCACTCCTTGATGCAAAAATAAGTCTTTTTTTTAAAAAAATAATTTTTGTAACAGTATTCCACCAAGTCTAACACATCTTCAGATTCCAGACCTGTTTTCAGTAATGGCATGTAGCTAAACAAGTGAAACAGAAGTACAGGAGAAGGAACAGGACTTTGTTACAAAGCTTAAAATAAAGCATTTGTGCACATGCAATTATATACTTTAAGGTCCAGCTGACAGTATTAATTCCAGGATAAATGTTAGTTGGTAAATCTGAGTCTGTGGACAGATCAAAACTTTCAGGTTTCTGGCACTGATTTTGCACGATTAGCCTCTGATTATACTTTTATTGATTCCTTGCCTGAAGAAATGGACTTTAGCTAGTATAAGATAAGAGTTTCACATACATCATTCCATTCATAAAGGGAATAACTAGAATGAAGCAATACTTTAAAAAAGCATTGGAACTTATTTTATAAGAACAGAGATTGGTACCATAAAGTCACTTCTTCACAGGCTGGGAATTTGGAGGCACTTTGGAAAGTATGACTCAAAGTACCATCAAAAGCTATGGGAATGTGATCTTTAATTCTGATTTCAGCATATGCACTTTGAGTCATATAGTTAAATTCAGTGAACTTTTAACAATAGGTCCTGGAGCCTACATGAAAACATTCATTCTTCCCAGATACAAACCCCCTGTATATTGTTTACAAATATATTTTCTTTCAGTTTTGCAGCACTGGAGCTAGAAAAATAAGTTGCAGTATGCAGATTTCAGCCATTTCACTGAATAATTCCCTACACAATGTGAAATAAGTAGAGTATTAGTTTTTGAGGTAGAAAAGTTTCAATATGAAATTGTCATAGAATTAGCTTTATCCCTAAAAAAGCCATGCACATGCATACCTCTAGACTTTGTTTCTTGGAACATAGGTAGCAATTCAAAATGTTTCTTAGCAACAGTCTGGAGCCAAATAACTTCCTGTAAATCCCTCCACAGAGGAATCTACTCAGTTTTTCTACAGAAAGTGAAGAATACAAAGCTACTCTTCACATAGAAAACAGGTCTCAGTGGGAAGTGTTACCATTACCTCACTCATCCCTTCTTAATATCTACATTCCTATACAGAAACCTGGAGAGAAGCTAGCATGCTACTCATTCCATCTTCCTGTCCCTTTCTAGGTCTCATTCACACCTGCTTCTGCCCACCAGATCTAGATTGCAGCATTAAAAGCTCCACTAAGAGACATCAACAAATTTAGGTAAGAAGTCCAGAATCATCCTTACTCTGAACTTAGAGGAAAAAACCCAGCCCCTGAGAAACCCGACATCCTTTTGGAAAGGGTACCAAAATATATGGCTTTTCTTCACATGAAAGAATGATAATTACTTTTCTGCCTCCTGGTGATTTCTATATCAGACATATGCTGCAAGCTTCTAATGATTTTCAGAATTGAAAGAATGGCATTTTATCTCACGCCTTGCCGCAATAAAAACAAAGGGGCACAGCAGAGGCTTGCCTATAGAATCCCACCTGCACCCAAAGCTGGAAGATAAGACACTTAGAGTTTAAGACAAGACAGTTTCCATGATTGTCTATATAAGATTTCCCCAAAATCTGACTTTAAGTTAGCTAAAGTTATATAAAATATGATTCACAATGAGACACTGCTACAGTTCTATAGTTCTAAAAACTGCATCAAAACTACAGTCCTCCCCCCTTTCCCAGTAGAGGTTCCAGACAACCTTTCAATACCTTCAGGCCTTGAAGTCAAACAGGCATCACAGATTTCAGCAGAAGGCTTGTTTATTAGGGTACAGCGCACACATGTCCACTCCTCTTCAGATTTCTGAGCTATGTGTTCATTAGAATATGACCTCCTGCCATATGCCCAGCCAATTAGGCTATTTCTAGTTGGCAGTTTGCTGGGAAACAAAAAAATAATGTTAGTCTTTTGTGACGTTTCTTCTACAAATTGCCTTACACCTCTATGTGCAAGGAGGCACAGGGCTAGAGAACAAGTAGTACACAGTGTTATGCCTGCCTATCATAGCTTAGACAGCAAGTCATGGTTAGAGCTTGATTTTTTTCTTTTTCTCCCCTTACCTCAAGGGCAAATCTTTCCCAATGCTGCAGAAGTAATACAAATAAAAATATTTAAATGAAAACAGACAGAAAGGTAATTATTAACTGAGGTACTCTTCAGCACAATGCCCCAGCCTCTCTCAAATTCCCTACCATTTTCAAGTACTGCAGCAAGAAACTTGGTGAGAAAGGGAGACTGTTTCAGTACTTTTCACCCATCCCTGTACAGAATGCTTACTAACAAATGCATTACTGGATGAAGAACCGTTCAGAAGAACTAGAGAAAAATCACACAATCTAGCAAACAAATTTTTTTGCTCTCATTTAAACGGCACCCATTAGACCACTTTGTTACCATAACACCCAACAGAACTGAAAACCTTAAAAGTCAAAGTCTGTCTTGTATGTCACCATTTGCTGGAAAACCTTTTAACATTTAGGAGCCTGTTCAGAATTATTTATTTTTTTTTCTTTTTTTTTTGGTGCTTTTTTTCCCCTCATCAGAAAGAATTCAGGAACATCCTAGCTGTGACTGTGAGCCAAAGCTGTACTCCAGACACTTCTATAGATTTAATTTTATTTATTTTCCTGTAAATTATAATACCTTCTATGTGATACACTGATTTAGAATCACAGTTACTATTTTACAGTCCCTACATAGTACCAAGGACTAATTTTGTCATAGTGTCCAAACATGTTAAATGTAACTTGAACTCACATGTTCAGTAAGATATGTATGTAAATTTTTAAGTACTATGGTTGATAAGTCATCAAGCATTTTTCTCCATAGTTTTTGGGGAATTACGCACTTTTTGGACATTTTTTTTAATCTTAAGAATTTAAGCACTTCAATTAATAATGCAAACGCTGTACTTGGGAACTGTTGTGAAACTCCTTAGACCTAACACTTATTCCATAATTATCACTTTCCTTAACAGGCTAGATTTCTAAGATAATGGTAGGGATACACACTACCTACCACATCTCTTCCACAACAGGAAAACTAAGGAGGATAATGAGAACTGTTGGCATACCAAAGGTCCTGTGCAGTCAAGATGTAGAACATTACAGTGGCATTCACCAAAATACTGTGGCTAGATAACAAAACAGCCGAACTGGAAGTGTTAAAAGTGGGTATTTTCACATTATTAGATCAGTTGTTCTACTCAGCTATCAAAGATGCATTACTAGGCTGAATATATTCAGCATGTCAAGTTTCAGAGTTTAAGTCCATGTGCCCCCCAGTCTGTCCATGATGTTGTTCCCCACCCTGCCCCATTCTGAAACATGAAATATGGGGGAAAAGTGTATTTTAAAGATTCAAGGTACATTTGAATTTGAAGAGGTAAGCTTATAATGGGTATTTTCTTCATTTTTTCACTTGAGCAAATTCACAAGCGACTTGACTTGACCCAAGAACCACTGGGTTAAATTCTACAGTCTATGATCTGTAGCAAGTCAGTCTGATCACAGAGGCTCCTTTCAGTCTTCAAACATGAAAAGCTTGGAATGGCAGATAAACCACTTGAGCTAAACATACTTTTATTTGGTAACAGTTACCGCATAATAGAAAACAGAGCAGTAGAACACAAAGACCTGATGATTAGCATGAGGACAGCACAAGAAACAACCTTTTTATTTTATAGCTACCATTACCATGTTTTTCACTGAAATATACCACTGTTTAATTATTTGTTTAAAAAAAAAAAAAACAGCAGCAAATAAAAAACCCAACAAAAAACCAAACCACTACTTGTTCTAGAACAGAGAGAAAAAGAGATTTTTTTTCCTTCCATCATTTTCTAATTACCTGACTCAACAAAACACTGCTGTCTTCCTACCCTTCTGCAAAACATTTCTCATTATTACTTTCTGAAAACACAGTAGATTGGGGTTATCAGCATGTGAAATATTTATCTGCTATGCTGGAATTTCTATATTTGATCTGTACTCAAAGGTGATTTTTAAGCTTTAACTAAAATCTCTTCAGCCATCTGAATCTTGAAAGAAGGTTGGAGATGGGAGAGGGATTTGTGTGTTCTGTAAATCTTATCTAAAAAAAAATATATATATACACATACACACTAATGAAGGCAAAGTTTGCAAAGCGAAGCAGTATCTTTTGTTAGATTGATAGAGCTTAGTATAAAAAGGCAAGATTTGAAACCTCAGATGAAAATTTTCAAGAACAACTTAGGTATGTAAGTGATATCAAATGCATTTTGTGCTTTTCTAAAATAAAAGGAGGAAAGCTGCCGCTAGCACAATATATGTGGAACTGAAAGTGTGTCTGTGGCACCCCTGTAGTAAAAGCTTTCCAAATCTGATGAGGAAGAAAAAAAAGCCCTAAGCCCTACAATATTTGCTGTACTCTGAATTTACTGAAATTTTAGTTTTCCTCAGTGTAACTCTAGAACCAGAACAAAATTGCATAGATGCACAGCTATCTGGATATTCCAGGACTGAAGGGGATATCCCATGAAAAGAAACAGAGACATAAATTTCTACCTTCCTTATGCCATTCAACTCAGTTGTGTGTCAACATCCAAGCCTATTATATTGATAACACCAAGAATAAGGGGCAATTTTTCCAGAAACTGAATAATCTGAGTACTCTGAATTGTTTTATAAATTCCTACATTTGAGTAACAGCTATTTCATAACAGATGGGGCCTTTGAAAGAAATAGTATCAAAGCTTTTAACCATTTTTAAATACCAATGGCCAAAACATTTTTCTTTTGCAAAGTCAAGTGAATTTAGACATGAAATGCACAAGGATCCACTCTATTTGAGAAGTGATGTCCTCTTACTGTAACAGCACTTTGAGGTGCTTAAGCACTTTTATGCTTAAAAGTGTTATAAAGTTACCATCATACCTAACATTGACAAGCTGGGGATCCACCTTTTGACATCGAAGGCAGAAGTAAGTCATCCTGTCATTCTCTCCTAAACGACACACAGTGATCTTCCCATTGCACTGACCACAGGTTGGGCGCTTGTATACTTTGTAGTGTTTGTAGAGCGGAGACCCAGTTTTGCGGCACTAAAACAGAACATGTTTAAAACCGAAGTTAGAGACCCAGTATGAATTTTATGCCAGTCCTTCTACAGTTCAACTGAAGCTAAAATAAAAAACCCTACGTAAACCAACAGCTCAATGACTACAAAGAGATATTTCAGGCACATCCATAAGAGCTATCATCTGTTTTTCATATTCTTTTATGAAAAGAATTTACTTTAAACCAGGTAGAACCGTGTCTGGAATTCTCCACATAATGGAATAAAAGACACAAGACAAAAAACTAGGATGTTGAAAGTAAATATATGCAAGAGACCCCCTGAGTTCAGCTGGACCAGCTAGCTCTGATTCAGCACCAGTCATCTTTGACCTGGCACCTGCAGGAGTGTTCTTAAAGAGCTGATGAGCTCCAATCAATGCAGCATACAAAACAAAAATAAAACAAACATAAAACACAAAACAACTACACCTTCCCTCACTCCAAAAAGATCCAAAAATACACCACGGAGCCAGCTCAGACCTGCTGCTATAATCTGGGTTAATCAACCTTCCCAAAACCTAAAGAACTGCACAATGCAGAAATATTCCAGAGATTCTGTAGGAGTTGGGTAGCACCCCGTAAAGTTGCTCAGCTTCATCTTAGCACTGGCCATGCCAGACAAGTTGGCTCATGAAAAGCCCCTTGGCACTATGGCGACCTTCCCAGATCCTGGCAGAAAGTCATATTAAATTAAGTACAGTACAAGCCCAAAGGGCACAGTGACCTAAAGAGCCTCCGGAGGGCTGACAAGCAGGCACGTTTCATGAGTCAATTCACATGAAGTCAGCACAGACATACCCCAGCTAAAACTGGCAGAAAAACAAAAAAACAAAACACAAACAAGAAAAGCCCAATAGAGATGCAGCCAACTCTGCAAAGCCACACAAGTTTCTGCACTACAATCGCAGTTCCTTGGGCACAGTTCAAATAATACCACAGCTGGCCCAGCAACACCAGCCCAGCTCTGGCAGAGCTCTAGCTCCATAATGCATGAAGACCCTTGGAGGTTTCCCAGCCTTTGAGCATAGCGTATTTGCTTCTTTTGTGCTCTTATTCATCAGCCTCGCTGAATGAGAATGCTTTTGCCAGTACAATCTAGTAATTCAACCAGAAGGAATTACTAATATATATTTGCATGAATATTCACAAGCTGTTTGCTTTCTTCTCAAGATTCTTCTTCAAGGTTTACAGTTAGTTTCTTATTAGTAGCTTCCTCCCATCCAGCTATTTAAAAACCAAACAAGAGCAACAGCTTTTTACACAAACAAGATTCTTCATCTTTGCATCTGTAAGGTGTTACTGCAAATGATACAGTATGATTACTACATCCTATTAACAGTCTATAAAAAATGATCAAGCCCTATGCCTCTTATTAACCTATTTTTGTTATGTTTTTATCTTAAAGAGACTTGAGGGGTGCCTAGCTCTCCTTTAAAAGCATTTGAGTGGTGAATACTTGCAACATATAGATTATAAAAGTTTTGGAAATGGCTACACTGAGCTACAGAAAGATTAACTTGTTTATTGTTAGTCTAAAAGCCCGAGACACATTTCAGTCTCCTAGTATTATAATTGTTGCAGAACTGGATGCTCTCTCTTTACAGGTAGACTTCACTATGAAGTTTCGAGAATGAAAAGATTTCCCTAGCCAACAGACTAAACTACTTTTCAGTTGTTTGGGAGAAAGGAGGCATTTAAGTAGACCATTAAACAAATTACATTTTTAGCCTTCATGATTGAAAGGCAGTATTACGAAAGTTAGGTGCCCTCCTCCTAGCCTAACAAAAAAGGAATTTTTAGCAGCACTAGCTCCTTGCCTTTCCTGTATACCAAGAGAAACAGACAAGAATTTCACTGCTGCTGTTCATTTCTCTGAATGCAGCTTAAAGAAGAAAAACATAGAAGAATTAGGTCAAATTCTCTCTATTTTGGAAAGTTAAAGAGCAACCAGGAATTATAGCGTTTACAGAGGAAGAAATGAAATCCTACTGAACTTGTGGCAGTAGGGAGAAGCTGGAATTTATTTCACTTTAGCAACCAAAAAGGTTGTTTCAGTTAGGAAAAAAAGTTGTTAGAATCTACTTAGTCACATAAGTATACTTCCTATTTCAAGTTTCATAAAGGAAGCCACATGAATTACCTTCATACTTCCCTGGGGCAATCTCTAGCTCCCAGTTTGAAGAGTGACCTTTATGTTACCTTACATGTAAGTGTGTGCTTAACCTACATAAATTCTGACACGTTCATAGTGACATTACAGCGCATGCACAGCAAAACTGACCTGGCCCTCATGAAGCATCTGTCAAACTCTTCTGTTGCAACTGGGCCAAGCTGTGCACATTCTTACAGTCTAGACTCCCCCACCTTTCCATCATTTGACAATTCACAATTAATAAAGAGCACACAAACTAACATTCCTCTTCATGGAAAGACTTGTCCTGTTGTGTCTTTTTACTGTTCACACTAGATGATCACATACAGCTAACATGCTGGAGTCAAGTTTTGGAGGTTTCTCAGAAACATGTGCCAATACCTTATAAAAAAGCAGGGTGAAATCGCGTGTCATTTTCACCAAGTGACGTATATGTTCATCTGTCAGTTGGCAAACCTGTAAGTAAGACAAGAATTATTTTTAGAATATTACGATGCTAAGGGACAACAAAAAGACCTATAAATGCAGGGGCAATTTGAACACCTTCAGTGGAATTTCATTGCTTCCTGTTATGATAATGCTCTGACTTCACGTTATATATATAATCTCAGTAAAACAGTACATTTTCAGATTCTGTACTACACAAACTCACTGTGTGAATACCAATGTCACTTGCCTCATTTGTGCAAAATATTAGGTAAACATTTCAGTTGTCTATATTGACTTAAGAGTGAAGAAAAGGGGAAGTCGAGGGCGCGGCTCTTGGGTGCTGGGCGACGGTCCCAGAGTAATGACACAATCCCAATATGAGTATGGAAGTTCTCCGTTTAATGATTACACGTACAGGATATATATAGACTCTAAGCAGAGAGCACGCTGATCACGCACCAAAGCCCGCGTTTCCATTGGTAAAGCCTTGCTGTCCACGCGTACTAGTAGCGTATACGACTGGTCTATAATTTTAGATACATGGAGCGATGAGCACCCCCTCCCCTTTTCCTGTTTCTCTTATCTGTTTGTTACAACTGCCAAGTTCTTGTTTTGTTGCATTTTTGCAGCGTTCAAGGAGAGTCCAAGGTGACTCGCTCCGGGCCTAACTCTTGCTCAGAGCCTGGATTGCTCAGACTGCTCAGAAGCATGAAATCATGCCCCCTCTCACTTAACCAAGCCTCCACAATTCCCCCTTCTTGTTTTTGAGCAAGCCAGGCCTGATTAACAATTTTCGTTACAGATTGCTGCAAGCAGGAAAATAAGCAAGGCACTATTAGCAAAATAACCATGATTATAAGCGCTCCCATAATAAGCATTTTTATCAAATCCATCAACCACCCTCCAATTCCAAAACTACCAAGCCAATTATCCAGAAACCCATGACGTTCTTGTAATTTGCTCGTCGAGCTCATCAAGTCTTGAATCTGTCTGTGAATGGACTGGGAAGAGTCATTCAAATCCATGCAACACATCCCATCAAAATCCTGACATCCATGTCCATGCATAAGCAAAAGAAAGTCTATGGCAGTTCTATTTTGCAAAGTTGCATGCCTAACACTATCAACATCATTTGCCAAGGCTCCTAGGACCTTGGAAGTCTCATTGACCCTTTTTCCACTCCAACAAGTTAGCCTTCTTAACTGCGCTATGGCATGCGCCGAAGCAACCCCCGGTGCAAGGAAAGACGCGAAGATTGCTTCCGTTTTTGACCATAACTCTACCTCCTCCTGGCAGTCCTCACGAAACGAGGACGTGCTCCGCCTTTGTCTAAGGCGGTGTAATTGAGTGTGATTTAATATCAATTTTTGAGAGGGCATTAGTAGGCTTAATTTACCCAATGTACATGGACCTCCTATCTTTTTGCTGGGCAGACCAGGCCAGGCCTGGTCTCCACAAATTAGGAATAGACCTTTTGGTAGCTTTCTAGGAAATTTAATGTCTAGAATCTGCCACTGAGTGCCTGGGTTCGGTCCTTCCCCCTCTTTTCCATAGGTCCGGTGACACCAGACAGAGTCATTTCTCCATACTTCACCACTAGGGGTTACATTTTGTTTCCCAGTGCCGTTGTTCCAGTCCGTATAGTTACGACCTTCAGAATAATTAAAAAAGACACAAGCCTCTGCCCCTAGAGTCCCCAATATATCCAATTCTTGGGGCTCTAGTGGACTGACTGGTAATAAGTCATCCCATACGTCCCAACTGTTGATGCATTTTACTGCTGTTTTACACTTTGTTTGTAAAGCCTCACTTCGTCCTGTTAGCACCTCTTTACTCGCTGATCTGTTTAGGGGCATCCCCACTAAACAGGTGTGGAAGGGTTGTTCAGGCTGAGCTAAAGAGGCACAAAATTGCGTTTGATTCAGTGTTTTCATTAGTGTAACCCAGATATTGTTACTGCCTTCCCAAGGTGTTTTGGGATGATACACAGTATCATGTGCCACTAACAGAGGTAACAGGATTAAGAGGGACCAGACCAGTCTGAATTTCTTTTGGCCCATTTTGCCCTTCGCTTCTCACACTCCTTTTTCGTCTTCTCCCACTTCCTTCTTTCAACTTCCCACTCCACTGGTATGCAATTACCATTACTACATTCAATATCCACCAGTAAGACTACTTCCCCCAAAATACACGTATTATTAAACCACCCTGCTTGACAGAATTGATATTCTTCCTCAGTCAACGGTTCTGTACCTGCTTTTAGCACTTCGTTTCCCAACTCTGTCTGTTCTTTTAGACACCTCCTACACCATCGACATGCATATGACACTCTCTTCCAAAACCTCTTATCACATGTAAAACACCTACGCAAAACCCATGGGTCACATTCAATACCCCATATGTTACTCATACACACTGGACACTTGATTTCCCTCCTGTTTGTAAATAAACTGTAGCTTTTTATCTTTTGGCAGATGTGTTAACAATTGTTCAGTAAAGTCCTATAAGGCCATACACCACTCAAAGTATTGAGCTGTAATAGGAACGGTTAGTAATGCAGGATCTGTGGCCACAAGCTCTCGACATCGCATCCGACCTTTGATGATAATCTGTGCCAATAGCTCTGTAACGAATTTGATCATTCTGAATTCCATTGACCAATTATTGCATACGGAATTTGCCTATCAAACAAAGTGATAATTTGTATTTCCTGATTCAAATCAATACGATGAACGAATTTGGAATGTAGCCTGCTTTCTATTTCTGTAATCAGTTGCTGTACCTCTGTGTTTCACTGTCGTTTGGGCTGCGAGCTGACTGCTTAAGCCTGGCCTTTCTCCAGTTTCCCTGTATTCTGCAGCTGGTTGTTATCAGCTGACCTTGAGCCTTGTACTTGGATCTGTACAGTTTCACAAAATGCCTCAGCTTCTCACAGCAAAGACACATCAAAACAGAGTTATCTCTCCCATTCAGCTTCGATTTCTCAAGGCAGTTTTTCTTAAAGTGACCTTCTTGTTCGCATGTATAACAACAATGAACTACTTTAACTGTCACCGCAAAAGTTTTTGCTAAATGCTCCATCTGAAATGTGGTATTTCCTACTTTCCCACAAGCATCCATCAGCTCGGTTAAAGTGGGGTCACGATTCGCCATCCCTGTAATAATTTTCCTGCAGTCCTCATCTGTGTTGTCCCTCGCTAACTGTAGTAACAATGCTTCTTTTACAATTTTCCAATCTAATGGTTGCCAAATATTTCTTCCCTCAGGACCCGCACCCACAATCACCTGATACGCTTGTGGAATTATAACTTCTTCTAATAACGCATCTCGAATGCTCCCTTTCCATTTCACTCCTTCCCCGCCTTCCCCTGTATTCACGGGCGGACGCTGATCCTCTCCCTCACCTCCCACATTACCAGATGGACGCAGACCTCCACCCCCGCCCTGATCTAAAGGTGGAGTAGGGAATTACAAAGGAGGTTGAGCTGGCCCTAATACTTGTCCCGAACACAGAGGTGGGTTTGGTGGAGACAGAGCCACGTGTCTCGAGGTGTTGGCTGAACGGTGCTGCTGCAGTTCCGTCTTTAATTCTTCCAGTCCTCTACCAAGCTCTGTCATGTCAAGTTCGTGTCCATTTCGTGATGGTAACAGTCCTTTAAGTCCTTGTGACTCTGGCACTGCTGGCTCCGTAACTGGAGACTTTAACAGTGGTCGTTTAGTGCCGGAATGTAAACTTTGTTCAACAGACCCAGGAAACGGCGAATCCGGTAAAGGTGGATACGAAGCAGGTTTACCCTCCTTCTTGTCCTCCTGTTCAGTCTCAACTGAGGAATAATTCCCCTGTCCTGTAAGAATGTCCATAGTTATACCATGCAACGGGTCATTCGGATCAGCCCTTCTCCGTGCAGCTTCATTGACTGCTCGTTGTGCCCATTCCGACCCCCACAAAAGGAATTGGGTAGGTGTTAGCAAGTTTCATTAAATTCCGGGAGTCGTGTGGGCACAAAAGATCAGCAGAAAAAATCCAGGAAACTATATTCCTTGTAGCGTCTGATTTCACTCCATATTGTGTAACTGCCGCCTTTGCTTGTTAAAGGATTTTCCAATCAATCGGTTCCCAGGTAGCTGCTCCATTCTGCTGTACCACAGGGAATGCTCCTATTCCACCCAAATCAGCTACTGCGCTCCACTGTCCCTCCAGGATGGCATCACGAATCACTCCGCTCCACCTTGGTGCATGTGGTGCAGGTGGGGGTGGGACATTGTTGGTATTGTCCCTGTTTTGTAATCCTGGAGCAAACGCTCCCGATTGTTGCGGCTGTCTTTAAATCTTTCAGTCCCTCCGTTAGTTGTTGCAATGCTTTAGCAATGTCCGTTTCCGGCTTCCCATAGTCATGTGGCAGTGGCGTTGCAGACCGTGATGAGTCAGAGGATGAGGGGGGTGGAGGAATTAGCGGGGGGGCGGAAGGAGGGGGCCTGTCTTTCTCTCCTCCCAGACCCAGCAACTGGGCAGGGTCAGGAGGAGCCGGCCACTCCTCCCTCTCCTCCTCCTCTTGCACTTCCTTCTTTCTGTCAGTTGAGCTGCTGGCTCTCTGAGCACTAACTTCCTCTTTCTCCTGAACTTCTGCTTTCAGAGTGCTGCTGCGTAGCTGCTCAGTGCTAAATCCCGGTTCTATTGCAGCCCGAGCTGCAGTGACAGATGGCTGAATCGGGGCCAACATACCTTTAACCGCTGGTAGCCCAAAAAATCGCGCTACAGCCCCAGGAACTTTCACCTTCTTTATAGGGGAAGTAGGGACTGCCAGCATCTGAGCTGCTGTACAGGCGACCTCCCTCTCTGCCTTCATGCTTTTAAGAGTCTCTATCACATTCTGCCACAATCTGCTCACTTCCTTCACCTCCTTTTCTTCAGGATCTTTATCAATAGTCTTTTTCCACATCATCTCCCCCATTTCTCTCCATTCCTCCACAGAGAATACAAGCGCCGTGTCCTTAAAACATCCCCAGCGCTGTCCCAGTTTTATCAATTTAATTAGTTGTTTTATCGTTGTCTCAATCCCTCTCTTAGAGAGAATACTAATGAGCAACGCGGAGGCAGCTTCTATCTCCATAGCTGCCCCCCGTTTTGGTGTCTGTCGGCCGGCACAGCACCAACCAGTGTCTGCTCTACCTTTTCTTTCAAGCAGCACCAATTTCTGGGAGTGGAGTGATCAGCTCTTCCAGGTCTGCTCTGCCTTAGAGACCCAAGCAGCACCCTCCCAGCCGTCCTTTCCCAGCACCCTCCAAAAAATTCTGCCTACCGCAGTTATGGAATTGAGCTCGCGGCGAGAAGGATGTCCTTTTGCTCCGTGGTAACCATCCTCTGCTACCAGTTGAAGAAAAGGGGAAGTCGAGGGCGCGGCTCTTGGGTGCTGGGCGACGGTCCCAGAGTAATGACACAATCCCAATATGAGTATGGAAGTTCTCCGTTTAATGATTACACGTACAGGATATATATAGACTCTAAGCAGAGAGCACGCTGATCACGCACCAAAGCCCGCGTTTCCATTGGTAAAGCCTTGCTGTCCACGTGTACTAGTAGCATATACGATTGGTCTATAATTTTAGATACACGGAGCGATGAGCACCCCCTCCCCTTTTCCTGTTTCTCTTATCTGTTTGTTACAACTGCCAAGTTCTTGTTTTGTTGCATTTTTGCAGCGTTCAAGGAGAGTCCAAGGTGACTCGCTCCGGGCCTAACTCTTGCTCAGAGCCTGGATTGCTCAGATTGCTCAGAAGCATGAAATCATGCCCCCTCTCACTTAACCAAGCCTCCACATAAGAGTTCCTGATCACAGGAATCATGTGGAGTTAACAACTCTTCGTTCCCTCTTAATTTCCTTGTGGATTATGATATGGCCTATCTATCATCAGAGGCTCTTTCCTGTGAGAGATCTTCAGGATGAATACTTGAGCCAAAGGCATCACAACTAGAAAGACTTATCAACCAAATACATTTCTGTTAACAATTCAATATTTTAAGACACATTTTTCATTCCTCTGCCAGCTCACATTGCACATACAATTAAAATCCAGACTGATCCTATGAAGAACTTTCAGAAAAATTACGTTTAAAAAAAACCCTTCTGCTACTATCTTCACCAGATTTCCTTTACATTCTGTGTAATCTCAATCTGTTTTGCAAACATCAGACTTCTTTTCAACCAAAGTTTGGCGACTCACGCTTGAGGACCTTAACCAAAAAAAGTACAGTAAACAATGGTAGAAAAGCAAATGATGCCAGCTAGCGGGACAGAAAGTAGAACAAGCAGCTGCAAAAATAATCAACTCTACCACATAAACTATTCTGGGTAGTAACTGAACAAAGAAAACCTGAGCACTCTTCACTTTCCATTATTTATAGGCTGACAATTTAATGATAGCACAACAGGATGCCAGACAAAGTCAGGATTTGAAAGTTCAGTGAATTCCCTACTAAGGAGAGGTTTCAAGTTGTCAGAAGGCTTAGCCCCACAAAGTAAGTCCACTCTGTGAGGCAGGAGTAGCAGCAAGAGGTTCCAAGGAATGCCATGACAAATATCTCCAGTTATAATGATAAAACATTAATTTAGTGTCTTAGAATAACTAAAGAAATGACAGATGATAAAACAAAGGTAAGAGGATGACAAGATGTTATATAACAAGTATTTACATTCTTAATACTTTGGTGTCATTAAAAACCATCTTGAGACATTTCACCCACCTTAACAGCTGGATGGAGACCACTGTCAAACAGTGCTTCATTTTTTATGATATTCCCCACTCCAGGTAATACTGCTTGATCCAGTAACACATCACACAACATGCGGGTTTTCTGCTGCTTAATCTCACTTTCTGCTCTTAAGAAGCTAAACTTTGGAGAACAGACATCCAGGCTTTCCATCATTCTCACTTTCCGCTCACTCTCAGCTGCATTTCTGGAAGAGAAAAATACATTAAGATTTAGGGCTTGTTCTAATTATATGCTAATATAGCAGTATGGTTTTAAAAACAATACATGAAAGTATAACAGAACATTATATGCAGATAACAGAAACCATGAAAATACCAGTGACAGGAAGAGGCACAGAAATTACATTAACCACCCCCACCTAAACCAGGTCAATGACATATGCATGGAACATCTATCTGGTCCAACATACAATAAATCATCCTAATTTTGTTCATATTAGTTCAAAAAATAATTGCCAGGTCCTTGCTTTAAAACTACTTCCAACGTGGAAAGACCATGTGTTTGTACCATCAGCCATAACTAACTATGTTTACGTGGTCCAGTAGTTACAACATGACAATAAAACCTGTATTTTCTTAAACCTTGATTTTATTAGGTTAAGCATAATCGTAAATTGAAGAAAAAATAGTTTCTAAATAATACAGTACAAGAAGTCTCAGGCTCAGGTAAGTTTTTATGTTCTGTAATATTAAATATACGTTACTTAAATTTACTTGCTCCTTTTCACCCAAGAGCGTCAAATGCTTTAAAATCAAGCTTGCTATGTTATTTTTATTAGCAGTGAGAAGTACGATGCTGATGGACAAAAATATCTACTTAATAGTCAATTAGAACAATTATACCAATTTGTTTCTAAAAAGAAAACAAAAATAAAAACACAACCTTGGGAACATAAAAATTTGAAACCAGTAATTGTCACAGATCCTTAGTCTTGCTAAGGAAGTAAGACTTATGTGGAAATTAAAGGAGCAATGGGGTTCAGTATTCAGATCTAAGGATGGAATTAAATTCAACTTTCATTCCCAGTCTCGACACTAATGAGGCTATGGCACAGAATTACTTTAACTATATGTAAATTCTGATACAAAAGTAACAAAATTAAATTACCATACCAATAAATATATGTTTAGAAAGTTTTGTTTTGTTTCTTTGTGCCTATGATGGCTTTCATCCAAGCACTTAAAAAGTTGTGTGTGATTTTTCACTGTGTTCTTAAAAGAATGTTATAAAAAGAAATAAACCAAGCTATGTTTAATTTGGTTAGCTTCTGCTTTACCTATACTCTACTGTCACCTCAAAAAACCAAACAGTATTCTCTGTAAGCTGTATCTCCAAAACTGGTAGCACTCCATTTGTGTCTTTGCTTCCATCAGGATTAATACACATGGAACCGTTCATACCAAAGTGAATCCTGGGAAAGAGAGAGAGTTCTTATGGGTATTTTATCTTAACAATGTTTCCAAGCATCACACTAGTCTATTTTTTGAAGTTATGAACTATTCTTACCTAACCAAGTCAGTATGTACATTAATTCTAGCCATTAATAGTAACACAGCAATAAACTACTTGCTTACATAGTGCTCAAATCCCAGAGAAGAACCCTCCCCGAATCAGAAACACTCCAAAACATAGCAGTTTTCCAGTGGTCTTCATAATTCATTGTACAGAAGTCAAATCTGATCATTAAGTAACACACTTTTCTGGTGTATTGCATTTAGAATTTTTCACTTGACATGCTGGTCTTCCAACATAGGTTCTTAAGTCCTCAGGGAGGCCGAAAGAAATGAAGCTACTTTACCAGATAATTTTCTGTTAAATCAGGCAGAAGTCACCTGGTATGAAAGGAAAGATTTCAGTCCTCACATTGCCAACACTTATCATATCAAAGCTACTTCCAGTAACACCATAAAGAAAGTAATCAACATCTGCCATATGTTGTTTTCTGCTTTTCTTTGCCTACAACCAAGGCAAAACCTGCAGGTCAATTAAAAATTAATAAAAGAAATAAACTGAAAAATGCACAGATGGCAAAGGAGTGGAACAGACTCTTTCAAGCATTCCTTTTACAGATCACTAATGCTTTGAGAGTCTTACATTTTATAATATATTCTACTGGGAGCTAGTATACTTGAGCAAAGGACAAGTTTGACTATGGTCTCATACATTTTATTTATTACAAATTCACCTGGTACCTTCAAGTCCTAAAAAAAACCCATAAAACAGAGGGAGTACCTACTTCTATGTATTGTATATCAGAAAAGGTGGATTATTTTGTAGCTACAAAAAGATTTAACAGATCGAACTACACAAATGACCAAGGAAATGAAACATCAGGTGTATATTTCCTTTTAACCCCTCTTTGTTACATTTCAGGAAGAATAGGCATTTTAAACATTTACATATAGGTTAAGAAAACAATTCATTAAGCATAGTCTTAAAGTCAACTCTTTATGTAACTTCCTCATAGCATTTATTCATTTTGTTCAGTTTTTAAAAACCTGTGTCTTTCCAAAACACTCTTTTTTTCAGGTCAGTTCAGTTGATATAGTTATTTCAGCCACTTTTATTTTCAATAGCCATTTCCAATTCTCAAGTGCCATGAATACTACTGCGCAGGCTTAACTAGTCAAATTTCTTTTTAAACCGAGTCAAATTTCTTTTTAAACCAAACTCTTGCATCTTGCTACCAAATGAAACGCACTAAATGCTTCCAGAAAGTTTTTTTAAAAGAAATAGCATCCACATTAGCTGATGGTTTCATTTACCAAGCTCCAGTACACTGTTTAAAAGAAGCATTAATAATCACAATTAGCTACCTTAGTGACTCGTAAGTTTATGACTAGAAAAAATAACTGAGTCATCACTACACACTTACATTCAAAAGCCTTAAGAAATTTACAATATTTCTCTCCAACATGTTTCATTACCTTTGATGTCCTGAAATAGGGCAAAACAGAAATCTTCTCATTTTAATTACAAATAGAAAGGCCATGCTAATTAAACCTAGGATCTGTTATTCAATGATAGACACTAGTAAGGAGTTGATGTGTTGTTGTTTTAAAGTAAAAAGGTGAGTTCTTAGAACTATTTAGTGCTACACAATATTGTAAGGATCTGATTTATTTAAAACATTTTTCCCCATGAAAATAAAAGATTAGTAGCAGCACAGTCAAGCTATTATATGGACATGTAAAAAAACAGTGATGATTCATATTATCCAGTTCTAAGGGCCAAGATGTAATTTCCAGTCAAGACAGTGGATGTCTTTCCTTTAAGGGATTTGGAGTCAACAATTATCTCTTTCCTAAGAATATTTTTGTCTGTTTTCAGTTAGGCAAAAACATATGTGCGTTATCAATTTTCATAAACTTTTCTAAATAATTTATCACTGCAAATTTACATTAATAGCACACTACAGAAACTAAACCCAGGACAACCTCTCTCACATAACTTTATAATTTCCATGGCAAAACATGCAGTCCACACAAGTCTCTCCTGCACAACTCATGAGTATCAGAGGGGTTTTTTTCCACTTCCATTGATTATTTAAGTGACTTTCAAGGCAAAATTGAAAAAAAAAAATCCTCAGATTTTCCAAAAAACCTTGACTTTCTTCAGTGAGTTTAATGTCCTTGTTTAAATGGACATCAAAAAGTAGTACTAATTTATTCAGAAAGTGTCATTGCTCATTTGTACTCAAAAAAAAAAAAAAAAGCTTCTACTGCCCACCATGGACTGCAAATATACTGAACTTCATTTGCTAATTGCTATCCACAACATGGCAACACTTCAGAAGTATCCTCCTCATTTGCAAGTCAGGCAAGCAGTAGCCAAACTGCACAAAACAATTTCATGGCCAGGTTATCTTCTCCCACCAGGCAGTCATTCCCCACTTGAGAAAATCCAGGCACATAAAATGAGTTAATAACCCTTCATGGCCCTTTCACAAGACATGTCTGACTAACATTATTTCAGCATGACTACCAGCTTTTTACAGGTAATCACAGCAGATTTGTTATGTTAAGAAACTATGTACAGATACAGAATCTGTATATCAGTAACCCTCCTCATGACAAGGAAGTCCTATATTTGAGAGTTAGCTTTAGTAAAGAAATAATACATCCTTTGAAGGTGTACTCCTTATTTCCTCTCCCAATAACAATCCTGGCAGCCAATCTTAGACTGCTGTAAGATGCTTAAGAATCATTTAAGACCTTTCAGGGTCAAAGGATTATATTTTCCATACTAGAACTTGGCCACATTTTCTTTCTCTTTGAAGAGAACGTTTGCAAAATGTTTACTTACATTCCTTAGTAATAGCGTTTTCTTCTGATAAGGTAATTCAGTCTGATGAAACAATGTTTTCTTATTGTATAATTTACTCCTTTGCTTATCCAATAAATTTGTAATACATTCAATAGTAATTTAAAAAAGGCTAACATCTGTATCAGTTACCTCCCCTGCCTTTTTTTTTTAATCTTCCTTTATAACTGACTTTTCTTCTTAATTGCTTTTTCTGCTCTGTTTCTATTTAATAAAGCACAATATAAAGCAAGAGAAACTGATTAGGTCCATAATCCTATCCTTCACAAATATGGGTTATTTTAAACATATATGCAGTCCTTGTCCTACTAGCTACTTGTAGGATTGTCATGTAAAGAGTGGTACATGCTTGTAAGACTAGTTGCATTTCTCTAACACTAGGAGAAATAAGCATAGAGCACTATATCTGATAACCAGCAGGCCCCTGCTACCAAAGATCAGTCTACACATCATCCCAGGTAATTACAGGTAATTATCACTGCCTTTATTTATCCAGCATGCAACCACTGTAAACTTGTACTTGCAGCCAAGCATTTTCAATTCCATCTCCCTCCTGTAACAGCAGTGCCACTGGCAAAATATTATGTCACAGAATCATAAGGTATTTGTTGATATTATCAGTTTTAAATGAACAAACATCACATTGTTCAAGATCAGTCACTAGGTGAGAAAGACTACACTGTAGAAGTGATGCTGTTTTCCCTTTTAAAGATTTAGAAGGATTAGAAGGCTGAAAGAAAAGCATTAAATGCCAACCTTATCTATTAAATATAAGGGCCTTATTTATGTATTCTGTACTAATTACCATAAAGAATGAGGGGATTTTTTAATAATCCATGACACTGCATTTGATTAGACTGATATTTTAGTTGACTTTGCAGTACAGAAACGTATTGAACTAGAAAAAGTAAACTAGATATCAAAGACAACCTTGGTGGCTAGTACAAGATCTCCAAGGCTTTAAAGCGTATGACAAAAGCCTAAACATGCCAACAAACCCCTAATAAGATCTGCAAAGCATGAACAACCAACGATTTGGCAGTTTTACCATTTGTCTAGGAGTCATGGTTTCACGAGAAAGCTAAGAGGCACATTTATGATGAACCATTCACCTGCCAAATTTCAAACCATAGTTCCAAGCCAAGGAGTTGTTAATATTCTTTAAGAAAGCAAGGCAGCATAAATGTATACACACAGAATATTTTAAGTTTGGCAATTTTTTCACTCGTTTATTATCAGAGCAATTGAATCAGAAAAATTAAGTACAGAATCTCAGTCTGAATTTCTTCAGGAAAGTTAAAAGAAACTGCAAGTACAGTTTGTAGTGGAAGATATTAAGTAGCTGTAACTGCACGTACTTCTCTGAGTTTTGTCCCTAGAAAATGCAATTTCCTGTTTGAAACAAAGCATTTCAAGGAATAACTGTCCTTTTCAAATACCATTACATGGAATCTTAGACTAAGAATAAAGCAGTAAATTATGTGACAATGTAAGTGAGTATATCCAGTATTTCCAGCACTGCAGGGAGGCTGCTGAGAAGTTTCTCCATAACACTAACTTTCAAATCTCTGAAACTGACATTAGCAAGAACAAGACAACCCCTCAATAGCCATACAGTCTGAACACATAGGAAGCCTTTTTCTCGCCTCTTACCTCAAAGCTTTCTGATCGAAATACATAAAAAGTTCCTTTCCCAATGTCTCCACACCCCTGTAAACATGTCCAATAAGGAAATCATGACCAGAGGTTCCCTCCTCCCTTGCAGCAGTCTGAAAATGAGTACACACACACACAAAGATTAAAACAGAATTTATACTACTTTGATTCTAGCATCAGTACACATTCAGCAAGTAACTGTATGAACTAATTTTCCAACTTGGACAATATTAAACCTGTTCTCCTTAAGCAGCTCTATCAAAACCAATGAGGCTATTAACCCAGGAAGCAGAGAGTCACTATTGCCAATGCTGTCGTAACTTAGCTCATTCGTTCCCAAATGGAAACAATACATCTCTTTTATCAGGGTATTTTATGCCTTTTCCTTCAAGTCATGAATTCACAATAAGAGTGTCAGGCTGATGTAAACTAAATAGGTGTAGTTTGAATATTAAATACTTGGCAGAGTGTCAATTCTGCCACTTCCAGACCTACATCCTTATCCAAATGCCTCTTGCTGGAGTTTCTATCCAAGCTAATAATATGCTCTGGGTGTTTCACGTGGGGCATTGTGTATTACAGAAAAGCCTCCTCTGAGCCCACAGAGGTATTTCTCTCTTCCTACTAGTTGAAAGTCTAATCTCAGAAAATGTTGAACAGCAGGTGGGACACTACTACAGGTCCAGAAAAAGAGAACTGTGAGATTGAAGCAATAATCTTTCCTTGCTTAGCACATGAAACTCCACTGAAATTATAAGAAGAGACCTCTACAGGTTATCTGGTCCAGACACCTGCTCAAAGCAGGACTGACTTACATCATGCAGCCCAGGGCCTTGTCCAGTCAGCTCCAGGGATGGAGACTCTCGTCTCTCTGGACCCTTGTTCCAGGGCTTCACTACTGTCATGATGGAAAAATTTTCCTCATACCGAACCAGAATTTCTCCTATTGTCGCCTGCACCTGCTGCCTCTCCTCCTACTGTGCACCTCTGACGAGTCTAGCTCTGTCTCCTCCAAACACGCCTTTCAGGTAGCTGAAGAGAGCAATAAAACCCATTTCTATGAGCCTCTCCTTGTGCATCATGTGCTTCAGCCTGCTAATCACACCAGGCGACTGTCTCTAGTATGTTGTTATCTTTTTCCTAATAGGGACTTGAAAACCAGACACGGTAATCCAGATACAGCCTCACAAGTGCTGAACAGAGATAAGAGTCACTCTCCTCAGCCTGCTGGCTATACCACTGTTAGCACAGCCCAATATGGGGCTGGCCCACTTCCTTGGAAGTGCAGGCTACTGACTTGGACTCAGCTGCTATAGGGCCCTAGGTCCTTTTTTTGTCTGTGGAGCTGTTTTCCATCTGACCAGCAGTCAGGCCTGTACTACTGCATGACATTATTCTATTCCAAGTGCAGGTCTCTGCAAGTCCTGCAAACACTGAATTTAAGTTTTTGCCAGCCCATTTTTCTCAGCCTGTCAAGATCCCCTTTACCAGCATCTCAAGGTCCCCAGAAGGTCCATTCAGCCCCTGCTGAAACCTGCAAGCAGTATATTCACTGTCATGGGAGCCCTAACTGCAAGGCACAGATATGTGTACCAGTGCTTCAATCACAACACTCAATTGCAATGCAAATATGTATGAAAGTGAGTCTGGCAAATCAGCAAGGCTTCAGCTAGTTAGTGCAATTTCAGAGCTACTCCCACTGTATTATTACCTTGAAATGATATACATTTAGAGGGTTTTATGGTTATTATTCTGTCAAGTAGAAAAATATTTTTGCATAACATCAACACCATTTACTTTGCCTATTATCAAAATATGAAGAAAGCAAAATTTTGCTCTCACATAAACAGTTCATCCCTTCCAATAAAAGTGTTAAAGTAAGTCAGTGTGCAACAAGGTTTATTTTAGTTTTAAGCCACTGAAGTGTGTTTAAACTAAACCAGAGGAAGAAGTGACCAAGATGGAAAACCAACTTTTTTTTTTTTTCAAAATATTTTAAGTTAAATTCATACCACTTTAGTATCAGGCGAGCCCTTACAGTCATCATAGTATGGATTCTCTTAAACAGTGTAGTCTTCAGCAGCGGCCAAGGCTTTTGCCATAGTTAGCAGCCACTGTGAGATTTAAAAAGCCCAAGACCCTTGTGATGGTCATTTGCCAATGACTAGAGTCTGCCCTGAGATGACTTATACTGTACAAAGTTATGAACATCAATCTATTTCAGAGAATGAAATTTCTTTTTGATACCATAGCAGCATAACTCCTTACTTCAAAAAGCTTAGTCCTGAAAGATACAAACCTATAAAGACTGACGTGTTGACGGCCCTAGACAGACTATCTTGAACTACGCTCTTTCTTAAATAGTTCTTTCATTGAAGTACTATCTTACTAAGCCTTAATCACAAACTCTCCTACATTGCCTTACACTTTCCCCACTGAAGGTGGGGAAAAATTGCCCAACTTTCTGTCTGAAGGAATCCAATTTACTTACTTGAGACACAAGCAATGCACAATTTCTCACAGCTGAGCAAAACCAGGCATGAAAAGAAAGCCCTAGCCACCTCTGTAATCAAAACCAGAGGACTGGACCTTCACAGCTCATCGGCTAAGCCTGCTCACCAACATCCCAACTTCTCCTTCTACCAGAAGGTCTCACAAGCCCCAGCAGGGTTTTATATTGGTGATTTTATGCTGCCAACAGAAAGGATAAAAACTAGTCGAGAAATTACATACTGTGCACACTGACAGCAGATGCTACATTCTTTATTTATTTAAACAGTTGGTCTAATTAAAACCATTAAAAAAAAATATAGAATTAAAAGCTCTTTTTCTGCAGGCTAACATGTACCTCTCTCATCATGTTTCACTCAGACTTGTGCAGACTCATGAGATTATGAAAAAATTAAAATTAGGAACTGCTACTATAATTTTCCTTGTACTGTAGGTTTCCTGAGGCTAAACGATACTCTAAAATTTACCCTAAGTGAACAAGAGCAATTCTAAAAGCTTTCCCTCATTATTTCCAAATCCCACTATGTTTCTACAGCTTCAGCACCCCTTTACACATCCGACCTGCTAAAGTTTATTTATTATGTTGATAACAAGAATATTTTATAATTTAAAGGAAGAATTAAGACAGTATCCACGGACACTCCCCCCGCCCCCGACGACGGCAGCTGAGGCGCAGGAGCTCTGCCGCAGCCGGGGGCGGGGCGGGGAGGCCGCGGCGGCCGCACCAGCCATCCCGCTCCGCGCCCCGGTCCGCCAGCCACGCGTCCTCGCACCCCAGCGGCTCTGGTCGGCTCCCAGATTCACCTCCTCTCCCACAAACCTGGGGCGGCCTTTACCACGGCGCACACCCCGGACCTCAAGCTCTGCGCCCCGCGGCCCGGCCGCTGAGGAGAGGCAGCTGCCCCGGCCCGGCCCCTCACCGCGCCGCCGGCTCCGGCTGGCGGAGCGCTGCCCCGCACGCTCCGCACCGCCTGTCCCCGCCGCACCCGCGCCCGCAGCCTGTCTCCGTAGAGCGCACAGCCCGGGCCCTCCACCATGGCCGCCCAGCACCGCCCAGCGCTCCGGGCCCGCCCGCCTCTTCCGTTCAAATCTGCCGCTCGCTCGGGGGCGGTGCTGCCGCGCCGCGGGCCGCCCCGCCTTCGCCCGGCCGCCCCTCCTCCTCCGTCCGGCGGCCCCGGTGAGCGGAGGGCCAAGCCCGCGGGGCTGTTATAGCTGCCGGGGGACGCCCGCGGTCCCTGGCGGAGTTCGGCCGAGCGTGACAGAAAGAAACGCCACGGACGCTCCTGATCTGCCCTTAAGGGCTCTGCGGGCGGGCGAGGTCCAGCCGCGGGGCTGGGTGAGGAGTGTCCGGCGCCGGGGGCCTCTCACGGAGGCGGGGAGGGGCGGCCGCCGCCGGCCGGGGAAGGCCAGAGAGGCGGGCCCGGCCTAACCCGCCTCTTGTTTCATTTCCAGTCCCGGCCAGCTGGTGGTAAGCTTTGGCTACCTTCTGCATGGGCGGGAACGTTAATCAAAGAGCTTTGTTTTGTGAGACCCTTCAGGGAAAACACGGTATATCCTATTTATTTTGTTCTTAAGTGTGAACTTCTAATGTCCTCAAATACTTAATTAGCTGTTGCAGTCTTCCTGGTATTGTCTAAAATACCCTTGCAAGTACATCATCCTGTAGGGCTTACTTCATACACAATTGGAAGTTAATTTCAGCCTTTAAAAAGTCAATATTTAATAGGTTCTTGCAGTCAGTCAAAATTTACACAAAGAAAATGTTCCTTTCCCTGCTGCATCTGAAGTAAGAATGGGAATAATAAACTCCACGAGTTTTAAGAAAATTGAGGGAACTTGCATTTGAAGGCAGAACATTGGACATCTCGAGAGGCATACTCACACTGGTTGAATCTCTTAATTAATATTATTTCTTACGTAAACAGTCCATATCCAGTCTTTTATCTGCGTTCAATCAGAAAGTGTGTTATTCCTAAAAATATTTTTTTTTTGTCTGAAAGGAAGTGACTAAATCAGGTTAAAGTAATTATGTTTGCTGAAATAAGAATGTGAATTCAGGTGTGCTACTAAAGTTAGGATATTCTACCCTTTGTTGCAAATGTATTCTTTTTTCTTTTTCACAGTGATGTTTTTGCTGTGATCATTCTAAATTAAAACAATAAGGCAATCGTTAGCCAGAGAATTAAGCTCGCTAGTCAGAGAGCAGAAGTCACCAGTGTTCTAAAATGGTACGTGAAACTCAAACTGATTTTTCTGCTGCCCTTGAGTCCTGCCTTACTGTTCTTCCAAGGAAGTTAGAAATTGATACATAACTCGGGTTTCTGTATTCGTATGTAAGCACCTTAAAAGTACAGACATTAACATTTCCTGTTATTTGGCTATCAAATATAATGTTATTCATTGTAAGGGATTTTATAACTGGATATTTTTCAGTAGATGTTTGTGCAGTGTGTTACAGCAGGTTGGGTTTTCAGTTCCACGTCTAATTCTGCGGGTGCATCAGAAGCTGCAATGCTAACTATTTATTAAGGTTCTCTACTCCTTTTTCCACTCATATAAACAACGAATTTTAACTAGAGATTCTGCAGTAATTCACCTTTTGCATGTGCTTTTATTCCACTAAAAGTTGAATTCCAGGTACATAAAAACTATCGTTGGTGAGCTTTACATTAAAGTGTTTGTTGATAAACATTTGGGAGTTTCTTTAAGGAAAGCATTTAAGAATGCATTTGCAACACAGGGAAGAGAGGTAATAGCACTGTAAGAGATACCAGTCTGACAGTTTTATAGTTTGAAACAAATACCCAATGCCAAACTCTAAATCAGGATATTTTTTAGGTAAAAGTACTTAAGTGACAGCATCTGAATGAAGAACAGTTGTTGGGCAAAATTATTGCTGATACAGTTTTTTAATGGAATAGTAGTGCAGCCAAGACAGAAATATATAACTGTTTGTGTATTACAGCATTCCAAGTAGAATAATCTTAGCTGCTTTTGTAACAGTACTTCCTTGAGTTAGGAAATCTCAGTTGCTGGCATTCAGTTTCAACACTGCAGTTCCCAGGCTACAAGGGAACATATTTTGTAAGATGCAAGTTTTAAACTGAGGCTGATGGATTGCTTACAAAATAAAAGCTTTCATAAAATTTATTTCAGGGTTCTTTATTAGAATATAATATTTCTTGGCAGGTAATTCCATCAATAGTTGTTCACACCTTATTTTGACTTTGAAAAATCCAATGTCCACAAGAAATAATCTCTCCCACAGGTAATTAACTGTGCAAATTTCAAAAACAAACAAGCAAATAAATCTCACTCGAGTATGAGTTTAATGTTTGACTATTTTTTACTTCCTGTCTGCTGTTACATCAACAAAACATAGCATTCTACTGTACTATGATAATTGATATAGCAAATAATGGCAAGTCATCTGCAGTGAAAGGTAAAATCTATTTTTAAAACTGAAATTGAGTAAATCTACATATGCTCATAAATTTGTCCCCTGTTATTGTAACTGAGTGCACAACTGCCTCTGTTATTTTTCCCAGTGGTGTTCTCAGGCACCATTTCTTGATTTGTTTGTGCATTTGCAATATTTACATTCAGATAATAGCATACAATCGCTCAGAACTGGAAACTCATATTTTTGCTGACATAGCTGCTATATTATTGCAGTTGTGATCTCATTAGGAAAAAAACCCAAACAGTAAATTTCTTTCAAAAATTTCTTGTTTCCCAGAATTATGAAAATTATACAATCCTTTTTTTCAATTCCATTTTCCAGAATTTATACAGAAGCCCCGATCCCCTGCGTTGTTGTACCAGTTCATGTTACAGGATATTTAGGATAAAATTGATGTGGTTAATTTGCAAGAGTAGAGCTACCAACATCCAATTGCTCAAACTCTTTGTTTTATGTGCATTTTATTCCTTGGATTAATGTGTTAGTCTTAGAACTTTGGTGCACAGTTTAAATACATAAGTTAAATTTGCAATTAACAAAGCTTTGAAAAAAGATTTTGGCAAGGAATATTATCATATAGCAAATATAGACTAATTTAAATGGAATATAATTTTAGACCAAATAGTAAAGTTACATCTCTCTGAAGGCAACACGAGAGAACAGAAATATGCAGAATACAAGCGCACGCTGTTCTTCTAATCCAACAGTCTGAAGAACAACGTCAGCATTGAGATTCTCGCTAAGGCATAGTTTTTTTCTTCTGGCTGGCTGAAGTATACAGTGAACTACAAAGACATTCCCTCTACAGTGACAAAATCTTGGATAAGAATTAATAAGCAGTGGATGACTGATGTTTCATGGTTGCTTAGAGAGTTAATGTGAACAGTTAAGCACACTCAAAATTGCTCATCATGTAATCCTAATGAAATCCTTCCTAAACCTTGTAAAAGCATTCACAAATCCTTCTAAATTAAGTCTGTTAATGCAATTAATCCAAATAGTTGCACTGTTTAGGGAATGTGTTCTAGTTATGAATTCCGGGTCTGCCAGTGAATTTTGAGGGTCATGCATAGTTGATATGGATGCATAGTTAAATTATTTTTTGTCAGTTACCTCAAAATAAATAATGCCTTGAGTGCTGGGATCCTTTTATGTGTGGGAAGTTCTTACTTTCCATTACAGAAAACATACTATCGCAACTTTGTTTTTTACAGCTGCAGTTACTGTAAAGATGTAGACCAAGGAGGTTCTTTGGAAATTGCAGTAAAGTATCAACATAAAATTATGAACTAAGCTGTGAATAACAGTTTTAGTGTGGGAGTTTCTTGCATTTATTTAATTGTTGCAACCACAACAAAATGCTACAACTTAGGTACTGTTCTCACTGAACAATGGAGTATGTGTGAAAATACTTCTAATTAATGGATTAAAGGATCAGAAGTAAAAGGGATAGTTGAAACTTAGTAGTACTATCCTAATTTATACCAATTGAAAACCAGTCACAGATAAGTCCTAGGGTTCCAATTCATATACTAAACAAGAAAGTCAATTTCTTATTTATAAGTTTAATACATTGTACTTTAAGTTGCCAAAGCAGGACAGGAGTTAGAGTAAGACACATAGAGGATGCAAAAAAAAACAAACCACTTAATTATGTGTACAATTATTTAAAAAAAAATTCCTAGTATTTCAGTATTGTCACAATATTACTAGTATTTCCCTGAGTAATGATTAGTAGTGTGACAGATTCACCTGTCAGTGACTGTTCGGCTGTAAGCAAGTAACCACTCTTTTAGTAAAAATAGCTTCTTATCTCTGTATCAATTATTGATTTCCTTAGAGGTGAAAAAAAAATAATATTTGAAAATCGTGGCTAGTTTGACATGTTAGTTTTCAGCAGAGTAATTTTGCCATTTTCAATCAGGAATTAGATGTAGATTGCTTTCGAACACTGAAAATCATACTTCTTTCCTAAGAGACCTTTGTACTGTATTAATCTCTTGGCCTTTGCTGAGGAAAAAAAAAAAAGAAAAAGCAGAACTAATCTATCTTAAATCTGAATTTTTCTTCTGTTCAGACCAAAGAGTTAAATCCACAAGACGGGAGTAGACTTAAAGGGAGGGAGGTAAGCTATTCACACTCCCTAAAATTCAGTAATAATTGAGGTCCATTGACTATACTATATTTGTAAGGTAATGGAAACTCTGAACTCCCTGTCTAATCAATGGCAAAAAGTAGGCACCTCACCAGACAGTGATTTAGAGTAGAGGCCTCATTAGGTCTTTCTCTCTATTAGCCACATAGGGAACAATGCCAGTCCCTGCTATTGGACACCCCGCTGCGTAACTTCTAGCAGTCACCTATTTTCCTTATGCAGTGTAAGGGGACAGTTATGTCAAAGAACATGATTCACTTGTACGCTGAGCCAGGTACTGTCTGGAAGTGCCATGGAGTTGCCTAGACCCCCTTCTGCACTCTGCATTCATAGCAGTGAACCACCTCCTTTGGTTAGATATCCAAGCAAAGCAATTTTTTTCAAAAAAGAGAATGTGGCAGCTTCTTTAAGCTGCTATAGCAATCCGTTGATACCTGGGTAATCAGTGGTGCATCCTTCCCCCAGGAAGTGGAGAGCAATTGATCCTAGAGTTTCTAACTCCTGAGAAAGTACGCAGAAGACTAGAATAGACAGTGTTCTGAACTGAGGCTAACTCCATCTCTCTTATCAGAGTGGTTTTACTTTGCATAATGTACTTTTTTTTTTAACTAGAGCAATGACTGGAACCAAGGTCATTTAGATTAGCCTGGAATTATCAAATCTAATTTTCAACATCTGACTGTTGACCATAGCCACCTCAGACTCCATATTTTGTAATATAACTATCTCTGGAAGGATATTCTGATCTTAGGGTCTGATTGTGCTGTTAATTGTAACAGGAGCTTTTGAGAGTAGGAATTTAGTTTTGGCTTGTTGGGAGTGAATCTGTGTCTTAATGGTGTAGTAATTAAGTTATGTTATTAAGTATTCAGTATCCATCTACACCCATTATTTTTTTTTATTGAAGGGATATGTTTTACTACTAAAGAGATTCTTCTTCCTTTCTCCATCAGAGTAGCTAATAACCCAGTGATAATGGCAGTTCCTTTGGCAGAAGGAAATCAGCAGTCCATATGCTGCTCCAAATCAGATTGAGTGCTGTGAACCTAGATATATTATTCCTTGTGTGACTATTTTAAACCAGCAGGAGAGAGAGTTGCGGAGATCACTACAGTATTCTCCTCACCGTGTTTCTGTTCAAGAGTTGACCTGGTAAACATTACAAGAAACTCCATCTCTTGGAGCAGACTCCGAAAGCAAGATAAGTAGAGATAGTTAGTCAATTCCATCTGCATATGAGGTTTAAAGAAACTGGTATCACGAAGTCTTGATGCTTGTGCACATCCTAGGGGCAGAATATTGGCTACAGCAGAAACCTAGCTTCCTGGGAACGAGGTATCTTCAAGGTTAAGTAGCATTGAAGTTGAATGTGGAAAGCCCTGTTTTTTGACTACTTATGTCTCGGTATCAGGCCTCTGAGATCAAACTGTTACAGACTTAGTATTTTTTTGTGTGTTAGAAAGCAAAACTGGAGAAAAAGAAAGATTTGAAAATAAATGTATTCCCTCAGAAATGTTCAGTGTAGTACACAAATTATGACATTTCAAAGTTCTATAACCATATTAAGCAATATCAAGTTTCTTTTCTGAATGTTTCTTTCCAAAATATTACGCCCAAAGGAGAAAACATCTTTTGCATTTCTTAAATTATAGAGTAATATTGGAGAAGAATTGACTAAGACCCTGCCTAAATTCAGAAAGAAAATGTTTGGAAAATAATTGAAAAAAAAAGTTATTTTATAAATTTGTACTGAAAATTATAGACTCCCTATAAAGGCTCTTATTCCCTTCCCAGTTAAATCCTCTGCTTGCTTTTAGATACTCGGCTCCATCAGCATAGATGCCTCTACACATTCACAATAGCATAATCTAATTTACAGTCGTAGTTTAACTTCATTTGGAGAAACAAGTTTCACAGCAATGTGCAACTGCCTCAGGGTGGGAACAGCAGATCTTACTGAAGCTGGATATTCATGGGATAAGTACGACCTACCTAGCAACTGATGAACAGCGCTCATAACTTTACTGCGTCTTGAGACATAGTTCAGTGCCAGTAGTTTTCCTTGTTTTGTTGATGGATATTGGCTCCTCCCAAATTAAGTAAAGGTTACTACATTTGTTTGGAGGAGAAAAGAAAATATTTAAAACTTGCAGTAGTTTATTCAAAGGGTAAAGCCTTGAAGATATTTAAGCAAAAGTGTCCAGCAGTGGCTCTAGTCTATCTATACGCTAAAACAGATGAAAGGAAAAAGGAGAAAATTGGTACCTGGAGAGAGGCAGAAACATTCTTTGTAGCCTTCTTGCCAATATTGCATTTATACATACAGTGCTCTGAGGAGTATCCTCTTACCCTGGATGTTTTCATTTAAGATTAATACCTCAAGGAAAAATAAGAGGATTTAGGAGAAGATGATCTTGGGATGAAGAACTTGCCATCTTTCCTTCAGGTTTAGGTGTTGTACTTTAATGCTGTCCTGAAAAACATTAGGATAATATTTGTTGAAGCATAGATGGTATTATAAGATCCATGAAGCTCTAATAACAGGCTGAAATAAGTGAGGTTTACTCTGCAAAATACAATGAAAGTCATAGCAAAAACTGTCCTAGCAGATGCAACCAGTTTTTACTTTTCTGTTACACAAATAGTACGATTCCTAGTACCTTGCCGCAGCCTTTATCAGCTGTATGTGTATATGCAGCACTCCATTTTAAGTAGCCTGAAGATTCAAGGCTTAGAAGGAATAGCAGGGGTCTCTAATTATCTCCACAAACTAGTGATCTGCCCAGAAAATGAGGAATGAATAAGCATTAAGCAGTCAGAGGCCAGTATTCAATCACAGAGAGAAGCAGAAAGAATGAAAGATAAAGAAATGCAATTTTCACTGACTTGTCTGGGCCTTGAAAATTACTAAAAATACTCCTTCTTTAGTAAAATACATCTCTAGATATAGAGATTTTTGTTTTATTATTATCAGTAGTGTTGGACTAAGTATTTTAGGATACATTTTTTCTCATGTCTGTGCCGTATTTCTGATATTTTTATTTTAAATGTATTTGTGTAGGCATCGGTAGCATTTCTTGAAGGGCTCTTAGGAGAATGTTTTCCAAGCGTTGTTTATCATTTTTCAGTCCAAGTTCCAGGGAAATAAAGACTATTCGTTCCTTCTCTTGAAAAAAATTATGACATTGGGATTTAAATCATTGCTATTCACGAACTGGCCTTGACAAAAAGAGGCTGAGGATTATCTCTTTAGCAACTTTTGAATCAAAGCTGCATTATTGATATGAAGCTAAAAAGGCTTTGTAGTTCTTTAAGTAATTAAAAGCAACTGTTATTATGGAAATTTTTTGGAACAGCTGTTGTATCGGAAGAAAGGTTACACTCTTCTCAATCAGTAATCCCTTTAAATTTCTGACATGATTCATAGCTCCTCAAACAATGCTGGTAAATTAAACAAAACTGGATGCCTTCCATACATATATTTATTGCTTGCACCACTATCAGCAAGTCATGTAAGAATACAATAACAGAACTCAAACTGGCTAGTGAAAGAAATGTGATTGTCAGTTTTTAATGAACTTTATTTCTATTTTCGTTTTCTAAAATACTCATTTTGTCCAAAAGTGGTGTCCGGCATCCTGATGAAGCCATACAAGCACTGGCCCAAAGAGCTTAAAATCTCTGCTTTATTCTTGAACCTCAGTCAAGGGTAACAGATTGGAAGGAAAGGATAGACCTTGCTGAGTTTGGTAAAAGCTAGAGACAGTTTTGAAGTAGGATAAAAAGCTCTGGCTCTTTATGAATCTCTGCCTTTCCTTGTGGAGAGTGGAAAAAGATTTTTCCTCCTGGCTGGAAGGAAGCAGTGTATTGTTACTGCACCTGAGGTTTTCATTTCACAGAATCACAGAATCACAGAATGTTAGGGATTGGAAGGGACCTCGAAAGATCATCTAGTCCAATCCCCCATTTCATTCCTGGCTTTCAAGCCAGGGAGAGCTTTAGAAAGGCGAGAAGGACCAGCCAAGATTTTTTTTTCCCTCAAGGGGTAAGAAGCACTAAGGAGCAGAAGGAAGAAAAAAAGAAAATAAACGTGGGCCTCAAAGACTGGACTTGGTGAATTACTTGCTGGGTGTCAGAGTGTATAGATGTAGTGTATTTTGTAGATGTGAGGGAACTCAGAAACAAAGGCGCCTGGGCTTGAATAGAAGCATGAAGATGCTTCTTTTTCACAGTCCAGCTACTGGGGTGGAATAACCCCAGGCAACAAATGCTGCCCGGGGCCTGACGGGCGGAGCGGGACGGGTGTGCAGGTGGGCTGTCGGTCAGACGGAAAATGAGCCAGCAGTGCGCCCGTGTGTCAGCGACGGCGAACCGCATCCCGTGCTGCTTCATACGGTATAGAGCTGTCAGGTCAAGGGAAGCGATTATTTCTGTTCAGTTGGCACACGTGAAGCCACATCCAGACCCCTGTGTGTAGTTTTGGATTCCTCAGCACAGGGAGACATTGACAAACTAGAGAGAGTCCAGCTGAGCTCCACCAATATGTTTAGGGGGCTGGAGAACATGATGGACAGCAAAAAGCTAAGAGCGCAGTGTTTGCTTAGCAGAAGAGAAGGGCAAGGCGCTCTACACTTCTGTGATTGCTCTCTTCATCTCCTTAAGGAAAGAAGAAGTTGTTGAGGATGCAGAGGCTCTTCTCAGAGGCACACAGCAAAAGGACAACAGGCAATGCAACACATTCAGGAAAGGAAATTTTTACTATATAAGAAAAACAAAAATTCATGAAGAGGGATTAAGCACAGGAGTAGGTTGTTCAAGGTGCATGTGAAATCTCCACCCTTGGAGGATACTCCTGGGGAAAACCCTGGGGAGCCTGCTCTCATTTGAATATTGCCTTGCTTTGAGTGGGACGTTGGAGTAGGTGAACAGCAAAGGTCTCTTCCAATCTGCGTGTTTCTGCGAGTCTAAGACCCACACTTCGTCAGCCACATTTCTCTCGCTGTGCTTTTGAATTCTGTGTGAAATTCTTCATGTTACTTAAACAAATTTCAAATTGTATTTTGCACATGCTGCAGCCCTTATTTATTTTTTTCTCTTTTGATAATGAAATACTGTATCTAAGAGCTTTTGGCAGAGGACTGCTGATTAAACTGCTATAGCAGTAAGAAGTGGGCTTCTGTGCAATAAAGTTTCTCATGATTTATGAAGTGGGGAGAATGTTGATTTGGCAGCAAGGTTATTTGGCAGGGTATAACCTGATAGAAGCTGATGAGGAAGTCGTTTTCTAGGAGTACTGGAAAGTTCGAAAAGGACAAAACCTTGCTTTTGCATGCACTTTTTTAATTTAAGCGTTGGCAACACTGCAGTACTAGGAATGATTTATTCCTTTTGCCTTTGGATATTTTGAACTCTCTTTATGGTATTTCAACCTTCGCTTTCAGTTCCTTATGCAGACTTCATAAATGGTGAGAATTTTGTAAGAGTGTTGGCCCATCACAGGCTAAGGAGGGTTGTTGAGAAAGTAGTTGTGAACTGTGACTGTTCTACTACCCATCTTAAGTCAGATCTAAGGAAAAGAGAAGCTGTGTAAAACAGTAGAATAAAAGTGTCAGCACTGTAAAAGGTTTTAGACACTGTAGTAACTAGGGAAAGATTAACATTGGTTACTACTAAGTAGAATCTAGTGAAGAAAAAACAACCTGAAAGAACTGTATAAAATAAACCGAAGGTGGACTCTAACTGAACTTCAGGAGCACACTGGATGAGGATTTATAGGATTTATATCTACAAACAACATGAATAATATCAGAATAATGAAAGTACTCAGTAAGAAGCTGCCCAAAGACATAATCAACTACAGTAGTCTTGGGTTTGAGCAGATTGCTGTCTTGAAAAGCAGGGCCCCTGGACTCTTTGTCATAGTGGGAAGCTTCCATTATGACTCACAAGAGAGTATATAAAATATTTACACAAATAGACTAAGAACTGTTGAGACTCACAGTGACCCCTAAATGTCTTGTTTTATATTTGTTTTTTCAAACCGGAAAAAACCTTGCTTTGATGATCTGTAGGCTGATTTACCAGAAAGGAAAACTACACCAACAAACTATGATAGAAGAAGGGATGCAAACCTCTCAAAAAGAGTCAGTGATACCATGTAGGTGAGAACAACATTACCTAGATCATACTCTGGGGGAAAAATTATTTTGAGAATCCTCCATCTGTGCAAGTCTCTGTCCAAAGTAACTTGAATACAGTTCAGATACTGTTAAATATATTTTGCCCTCAAAGGTGCAGAGGAAACTGACTTCTCATAAGTCACTTTCAGCCTAATATGCTCTGATTTGGGAGCATTTTAAGAAAAATAAGTTGCTTTTTTCTAGGAGTTGAAGTTTTTGAGTCTTTTTTTTTTTTTTTGAACTGAGAGTTTATATGTCTCTTAGTTAATTCAGTAGGGCTTCTTTCAAAAAGTAGGGATTTGCTTCTATGAATAGTCTGTCATCTAGAGCATTTGCAGTGATCTGGTTGCTGAAGGTGTCAGGAGCCAAAAGTTTTAGAGCTCTTCTCTAGCACCTTGTCAACACTCTTCATTTTCTGACTTGCGGCAAGAAGCAAATAAAGTCAGTGAAGTTTTTCAGTAATTGGCGTAATATGTTCCCTGTGGTTAACATAGCCAAGCAGGTGGGCAGCCTCCTTTTACATCAGCTGTATCATCCAATCTCCAAACAAAGGGTATGATGAATTATGTTGTGAGGAGAGGTGTCTGCCAAGGCGCCATGGGATTAGTGTTAGAACTGGTCTTATTTAACATCTTCATTAATGATCTGGAAGAGGGAGTAAGCAGACCATTAATTAAATTGGCAGATATTACACAGCAATAATTCTAAGATCCTAGCTAGACTAGAAGCAAAGGCAGACTAAACCCAAAGACGAATATTAAGAAAATAAAAGTAATTTGGGAAAACAGTTTCTCTTTGCCCGCAGCCACATGTGAGCCATTTTACAGATTGTGATTGCATGTACATTTGTATCATCTGTACATTTAAACACTGTTTATTTTACAATTAAACACTGGGCAGCTTGAAAGAAGTAACAGCTACATAAGATACAGCGTGTCCTGGTTGGGCCCAAACCAGGCCAATTAGTCTTAGAGAAACCAAGGTCACTGCTAAATTCCTCACTGCTTATGAGTGAAGAGCCGAAGGGGGCTCGCACCTGCAGGGAGGAGCAGACAGGGCAGGTGACCCAAGATTGACCAACGAGGTATTCCATCCCATACATGTCATTCTCACTTTCCTATTTATCACTAACCCACTGCCTCCTGGAGGTGGGGCCCAGGAGGGAGGGGCCCTCCTGTCTCCCACTGATTGGTACCAGCTTTGCCAATTTTCCAGTTAAAAGCCTGCAGGTGTGATGGCAGGGAGCTATTGCATTTTGCCCTCTGCCCGTGCTGGGTGGAGCTACTGCATTTTCCCCTCTTCCTGTGCTGGGAGGAGCAACTTTGCCTGAGGAGGATTTCTAAGCTCTCAGTCTTGGTTTTGTATATATTTGTATATATTTGATTATTTCTATTATTATTGTTATTATACTCTTTTTCATTATCATAGTTTATTAAAACTGTTTTAATTTTCCAACCCATAAGTCTCTCTCCCTTTTCCCTTTCCCTTGGGTGGGGGGGGAGAGGGTTAACAGAGAGCATCTGCCACCTGGTTAATAGCCAGCCCAGCTTTAAACCATGACACAGCGTTTCCTTGTTCTTAGCAGGGATAAGGAGGTAAGGTAGTAGAAACAGTACTTTTTGGTTTCTTACTTGATAAAAAGAGTGCACTACAACATATCTTTAGACAAAGTTTAAGTGATCCTGTCTATTCTGGACGTTTATCTGTCAATATCAGTATATCTTTTGTCAGCACAGTATTTTTTGTCTATTCCTAAAGCATCAAAGTGAACAGGGCTAAGAGCAGCACTTAATAGACCCCTCTGCAGACACTCCAACTTTATACTTGTAGCTTTACTTTCTTAGATCTTTCAGGTGGTTTAATTTACTTTATATTTTTACTAGTGGCTTTTAATCAGAATTGCATGCGATATAATAATATCACCAAACTTATTTGATTATAAGATTTTCTAGAAATAATTTTTTTAATTAATTCTCCTTTAATTCCTTACTGAATTAATTTTATATCAGCAGTTTTGTGGGCTTTATAGGGTTCCATATCAAACTATCCATGGTGCAATCACCTCTTTAATCTAGTTTCCCTTTTAAAATTTATTTTTAAAAGAAAAGTGAAACTCATAATTAGTTACATGCCAATTTTATACAAGGTCTTGTAAATTACACAAAAGAATAGCTACGATCAGCAGCTCTAAAAATCAGGCACATACAATCAAACAACACAGAATACAAATCTGCTTGATTTTTCAGGAGTTGTGAAGGTATTTCATGTGTAATGGTCTGTATAGGCTGTGTACAAATAGAGTGTGTTCCCTACCCGTGTCAATGAGACAGAGCTGTCTAGGCCACAGTAATGTGGGCTGCATGCATTTCCCTTGGAAAAGCCAGATGTTTCTGTAAATCATGGATAAATCTGCACAGCATGAGTTAAGTTGGAAATAAGCAGCCTATCTGTAGGACACAATATTGCAGTTCTCATGGTGCTTGGAAGTCTACTTTAGTTCTGCTTGCAAGCACAGGAAGCTGGCTCCTGATACAGCAGCGCTCTCGGGAGGAAGCTGGCAATATAGCAGAATCTGAATAAGTCAAAAACTAGAAAAGTGTTACTGCAAGTGCATCTGTCAAACCAGGGGATGCAAGAGAAAATGAGGTGGTGACAGGCTGGGCAGAAAGAGAAATAGCATAATATAAAGTGAGTTAATGATGCCAGCAATTTTTAGCAGTTGAGAAGGTAAGGGCTGCAAAGGCAAGGTGGCACGCTATGATTTATGTGCAAGAAGTAGGCAAGGTGATATTTTATGAAGTGTATGTTTTAAGCTGCTAGGCTAAGTTCAGATGTTCAATTTCACTGTTGCTCAGGATATAATTATAAAAACTGTGTTGCTGGGATTACCTGGTTATTCAGTGATTTGCTCTCTCTTGTGTTCCAGTCCAAATGAGATGACTTGCTATTAAGAAATATTTATTGTGAATCAAAGGTTTTGTCTTTCTTATGCCACTTATATGCTAAAAAAGGTCTCTTAATTTGAATTTAATTATTCCTCCTGACTTACCTTATTAAAAGTAAAAAAGTTTAATTGAATTAAAAATACTTCTTCTAAAAATATATTTTTTGAAAGAAGTCATTTGTCCTCACCCAACATGCCTATTATTTTCATCCCACTCGTAAGAAACTTTAACATGTGCTGGATAGCAAAAATAAGTTGTGCCGTTCCAGGTACCTGTGTTAGTATTCATACTAACAGGATAAATACTAAAGGAAATGAAAAGCAGCAGAAAACTTAAATTGAGCTGTGGTATTTTCTTTATGAAAAATCAGTGAAAATTGAAGAGGTATAAACTTTGACAAAAAGCTACAGTATAACTTCAAAAATCTCCTAATAATGTGAAAAATCAAAGGGTTTCTCATATTTCCTTGGCAAGAATTTCTTTCCAGTGTCTGTTTGCTACAGTTTGTTTCAAGGTACGTTGTGCAACAATGAGTGTACTTCATTGGTGTTATATGTGCAATGTATTTTGTGAGCTGAAGTATTGCTGGGATGAAGTGTATGTTATAGTTATAAAATATTATTATATTTGAAGACTTCTAAAAATAAATTAAAGAAGATGAAACAAATAGAACTGGGTATTGTGTTAAAGCAATGTTCATTTGACCATCCATATTTCCAGTCTTTTCTAGTATTTCAAACTATTATTTTCTTGCTAATTGCAGTCCTAGGTATAACCTGGTAAAGCTCGCACTTTAGGTGGTGACTTCTTACTGTAGAAGGAGTTTGATATCTCTTCTTGAAAGGTGCCTAAACAATATTTAATGATGAAACTTGAAGCCAATGAAAGAAGTTAGGCAGAGGGAATAGTATTCAGTGCATTGTATATTAAGAGGCATTTAAAAATAATAAATAACAGCTGTCAAAGGAAGCTTCTTGAAGTAAGTTTGCAGTAAATAATAAAAAATAATCTTGGAGCACAGCAGTGGAAATTTTCAATAAGTAAGCAAGTGGTCACGTCAGCTTGTAGCACAGTAGTCACTGGTCACTGTGAGGATAGTAGCTTTTAAAATGGCAAAGAAAATGGTCTGTGCATTCATCAATGTATGACTGATGTGCTGACAGAACCCTAATTATGTCATGAACACAAGAATGCTGTAATACAACTTCACCATAAGGGACTCAAGGCCATAAATATATTTTACCAGCTGCTGTGTGGAAGGAAAACCTATTGCAAGAATTTGTTTTTTATGGGACTACCAAAGAGGTGATGATCATTGAATCAAGTCATGAATTCTCAAGATCTTGGTAACCAGAGAGGGCTAAGTATCTATCTGATGTAGGAAACATCTGTTAAAGAATTTCTCCTGAGCCTCATCAGTAGTTGGCAAGTCTCATTGCTTTAGCAATGTTTTCATTATTGCTGTGTCTATAAATGGCATAATATGTTTGTACTACTGGTCTTTTCTGTATTCTCAGTGCAAACTAATAACGGGTATTTTAATTCCAACTGCTTGTTGGAAGTTGGAACAATATATAAAATAATTTAGTGCTTTTCATCTGCATAGTCCTATATTGGAAATTTCAATTTGTGTGCTAATATAAATCACTGAGTATGAAAATAGCCTATATCTAATCTATGAGCTACACGTCTAGCTCTGTTTTAAAATTAAGACCTAGTTACTTTGGACTGACTGAGTCAGTCGGCAACAGCGGCAGCAGCGACAGTGGCAGCAGCGACTGAGGTGAGTGCGGGGCGAGGGTAAGATCAGGCAGTTTTCATACTCTGGGCCCCCCGAGCAGCAGCCCCGAGCTGCTTCCCCCTGGACCCAGAAGTTCCCAGCAACGAATCAGGAGAGGAGGGGGCGTAGCACCACCCTCTGTGATCGGGTGATAAAGAGCCTCTGGGAGGACAGGGACTAGTCCCTGCCCAGAGGGGAGAGGGGGAGTCAGCAGTGACTGTGTGTGTCTCAGGGCAGGGGAGGCCGCAGCCATTTGCAGCTCTTTGGGCAGGGCGCTGACTCCCTCCCAGTGCACAAGGCGAGGAAGGCGCCAAGGAGCTGTGAAGCAGGGGTGTCACCAGCAGGTATTTCCCAGCTCAGTGAAAGAACAATGGTCTCCACCCGGCGGAAGAAGACCAAAATGGATGTGGGAACCCAGACAGAGCTCCCACGGAAGGAGGCAATGGTGCAGGTCGCAGGCTGCAGGGAATGCTACAGCAACTCTGTGGTGACAGGGGGCTGTGTGCGCTGTGAGCAGTTGGATGATCTGCTCGGCCGAGCGGCACAGCTGCAAAGCCAGGTTGAAAGGCTTCAAGCTGAAGTAGAAAGGCTTAGGAGCATTCAGGAGGCTGAAATGGAGATAGACTGGTGGAGCCAGGCTCTGCCTTCCCTGCAACAAAAATGGGAGCACCTGCCAGAGAGCTCCCAGGATCGAGGGACCCCTGTACTCTGCCCCTCTCAGGTGGAAAACAATAACCTAGAGGAAAGGAGTGAGTGGAGGCAAGTCTATGGCCGTGGCAAAAGGCGAGTGCCCTCCTTGCCTACCTTGCCTCCACAGGTGCCTCTGAGCAATAGATATGAAGCCCTAGTGGAATACAGCCGGTCCATTGGGGATGTGGTGGAGAGGCAACCTATATCAGAGGTCCCACCACAGTCAGAAAAACCTGGCAGGCGTATAGCTACCTCCTCCACAAGGAAGAAGAGAAGAGTTTTAGTGGTTGGAGACTCCTTCCTAAAGGGATCTGAGGGCCCAATATGCAGAGCTGACCCCCATCACAGGGAGGTCTGCAGCCTGCCTGGAGCCCGAATCAGGGATATCACCAGGAAACTCCCCAACCTGGTGAAGGCCACAGACTACTACCCCCTGCTGATCTTCCAGACAGGTGGGGAAGAAGCTGCATCCTGTAGTCAGAGGGGGATGAAGAAAGACTACAAGGCTCTAGGACGGTTGGTGAAAGAGTCTGGGGCACAAGTTGTTTTCTCCAATCTCTTTCCATTTTTGGGTGATGACGTGGGATGGAATAGTAGGATTCTCTCTATAAATGCCTGGCTACGAGACTGGTGCTACAGGCAGGGCTTTGGGTTCTTCGATAATGGCTGGTTTTATAAGACACCAGACCTGACAGTAATATATGGGAAAGGCTTATGTCGTAAGGGCAAGAGGGTTCTGGGACAGGAATTAGCAGGGCTCATTCGGAGAGCTTTAAACTAGATTTGAAGGGGGATGGGGTTGTAGCTGGGCTTGCACCACTGGGGCAACGCTCTAGTGTTGAGGTAGACCAGGAGGCCTCCCATCCCCCTGGAGTGAAATCGGTGTGCTCAGCTCGCTCCCTGAAATGCCTGTACACCAATGCACGCAGCATGGGGAATAAACAAGAGGAGCTGGAAATCCGTGTTCGGTCGGGGGGCTATGATCTAGTGGCAATTACAGAGACTTGGTGGGACGCCTCGCATGACTGGAATGTGGTCATGGATGGCTATGTCCTGTTCAGGAAAGACAGGCCGCTAAGGAGAGGTGGTGGAGTTGCTCTTTATGTGAGTGAGCAGCTAGAATGTATTGAGTTCTGTCCAGGGGAGGATCAGGAGCGAGTTGAGAGTTTGTGGGTGCGAATTAAGGGGCAGGCTGGCAGGGGTGATACTGTTGTGGGTGTCTACTACAGGCCACCGGATCAGGATGAGGAGGGTGATGAGGCCTTCTACAGGCAGCTGAGAGCAGTCTCTCAATTACAGGGCCTGGTTGTCATGGGGGATTTCAATTACCCTGATATTTGCTGGGAGGCCTACTCAGCCAGCCATCCTCAGTCCAGGAGGTTCCTCCAGTGCGTTGATGGTAACTTTCTGATGCAAATGGTGGATGAGCCAACTAGGAGAGGAGCGCTGCTGGATCTTATCCTCACTAACAAGGAGGGTCTGGTTGAAGCGGTGAAGGTTGAGGGCAGCCTTGGCTGTAGTGACCATGAGATGGTAGAGTTCAGGATCTCATGTGGCAGGAACAGAATAGCTAGCAGAATCACAACCCTGGACTTCAGGAGGGCCAACTTTGGCCTTTTCAAGCAATTGCTAGGGGAAATCCCATGGGACAGGGTACTAGAAGGTAAGGGGGCCCAAGGTAGTTGGTTAGCATTCAAGGACTGCTTCTTCCAAGCTCAAGATCAGAGCATCCCAGCAGGTAGGAAGTCAAGGAAGGGTAGCAGGAGACCTGCATGGTTAAACAGGGAACTGCTGGGCAAACTCAAGTGGAAGAAGAAGGTGTACAGATCGTGGAAGGAGGGGCTGGCCACTTGGGAGGAATATAAGTCTGTTGTCAGAGGATGTAGGGAGGCAACTAGGAAAGCTAAGGCCTCCTTGGAATTAAACCTTGCAAGAGAGGTCAAGGACAACAGAAAGGGCTTCTTCAAATACATTGCAGGTAAAACCAACACTAGAGGCAATGTAGGCCCACTGATGAATGATGTGGGGGCCCTGGAGACAGAGGACAAAAAGAAGGCAGAGTTACTGAATGCCTTCTTTGCCTCTGTCTATACTGCTGGAGGCTGTCCTGAGGAGCCCCGGACCCCTGAGGCCTCAGAAGAAGTCAGGATAGAGGAGGAATCTGTCTTGGTAGATGAGGGCTGGGTCAGGGACCAATTAAGCAACCTGGACATCCATAAATCCATGGGCCCTGATGGGACGCACCCGTGGGTGCTGAGGGAACTGGCAGAGGTCATTGCTAGGCCACTCTCCATCATCTTTGCTAAGTCGTGGGCAACGGGAGAGGTGCCTGAGGACTGGAGGAAAGCGAATGTCACTCCAGTCTTCAAAAAGGGCAAGAAGGAGGACCCAGGTAATTATAGACCGGTCAGCCTCACCTCCATCCCTGGAAAGGTGACGGAACAACTTGTCCTTGGTGCTGTCTCTAGCCACATCAAGGATAGGGGGATCATTAGGGGCAGTCAACATGGCTTCACCAAGGGGAAGTCATGCTTAACCAACTTGATAGCCTTTTATGAGGACATAACCTGGTGGATAGATGATGGTAAAGCTGTGGATGTGGTCTATCTTGATTTAAGTAAAGCGTTTGACACGGTGTCCCACAGCATCCTCGCAGCTAAACTGAGGAAGTGTGGTCTGGATGATCGGATAGTGAGGTGGATTGTGAACTGGCTGAAGGAAAGAAGGCAGAGAGTGGTGGTCAATGGGACAGAGTCCAGTTGGAGGTCTGTGTCTAGCGGAGTCCCTCAAGGGTCGGTACTGGGACCAGTTCTATTCAATATATTCATTAATGACTTGGATGAGGGAATAGAGTGCACTGTCAGCAAGTTCGCTGATGACGCAAAACTGGGAGGAGTGGCTGACACACCGGAAGGCTGCGCAGCCATTCAGAGGGACCTGGACAGGCTGGAGAGTTGGGCGGGGAGAAATTTAATGAAATATAACAAGGGCAAGTGTAGAGTCCTGCATCTGGGCAAGAACAACCCCATGTATGAGTACAAGTTGGGGGCAGAGCTGTTGGAGAGCAGCGCAGGGGAAAGGGACCTGGGGGTCCTAGTGGACAGCAGGATTACCATGAGCCAGCAGTGTGCCCTTGTGGCCAAGAAGGCCAATGGCATCCTGGGGTGTATTAGAGGGGGTGTGGTTAGCAGGTCACAAGAGGTTCTCCTCCCCCTCTACTCTGCCCTGGTGAGGCCGCATCTGGAATATTGTGTCCAGTTCTGGGCCCCTCAGTTCAAGAAGGACAGGGAACTGCTAGAGAGAGTCCAGCGCAGAGCCACGAAGATGATTAAGGGAGTGGAACATCTCCCTTATGAGGAGAGGCTGAGGGAGCTGGGTCTCTTTAGCTTAGAGAAGAGGAGACTGAGGGGTGACCTCATTAATGTTTATAAATATGTAAAGGGCAAGTGTCATGAGGATGGAGCCAGGCTCTTCTCAGTGACATCCCTTGACAGGACAAGGGGCAATGGGTGCAAGCTGGAACACAGGAGGTTCCACATAAATATGAGGAAAAACTACTTTACGGTGAGAGTGACTGAACACTGGAACAGGCTGCCCAGAGAGGTTGTGGAGTCTCCTTCTCTGGAGACATTCAAAACCCGCCTGGACGTGTTCCTGTGTGATATGGTCTAGGTAATCCTGCTCTGGCAGGGGGATTGGACTAGATGATCTTTTGAGGTCCCTTCCAATCCCTAACGTTCTGTGATTCTGTGTGAAATGAAGAGTAGCTGTGTCCTTTACTGTGTTAGTTTAAAAGTAGATGTACCATTACATGTACTCGCTTTTCTTTATTCTGTACACAGAGAAGACAAATTGCCTAATGAGCATGTATTAAGAACCTGATAATCACACCTACACTAATCTTAGAAGAGAAAGCTACAGAGGTAAAATAGGCAAGCCTGTCATAGGAATTAGTATGCCAAGGCAAATAAATAGTCTACTTATCTAATATTTTAAAGTAACTGACAATGGCCCACAACAAATACTCCAGCAGAGCTGAAACAGATTGTGCAGTGGGGGCACCTGTTTAACAAAAAAAAAAAAAATCAAAAGAAAGATTTTTCAGTTAGGCTGAGGCTGAAATTAACTTTTCACATTGCCTGGTATCTCTTTAAAAGTATTAGTGCTAGGAAACTCAGGCTTAGGAACTTTAATACATGGATAGTTTATTATTTTTTGTGATGAATTTGAGGTCACTTTACCTTTAGGTTATTTTGAAGTAATCTACACCAATGTCATGGACAAAGGAGATGCTTTACAGTAAAGCCTGTAAAGCATACCCTCTTGACTGGTGGTGCTTGGGCTGTGCCAATCTGCTGAATGAGCGCTGGGCACACGTAGGTACACAATCTTCATTATAAGGTACTACACATTTTCATCAAACAAAAGGAAAAGATTCATGTGCAGATGCTGGTGGACAAAATATTTAGCCACTATGCTTCTGTTCCATCCAATTTAAACAATGTTTGAAGAAAATACTTTTTCGGTATTTAGAACAGTTGTGCACCACAGCATTAATTTTGCCTGTCAAAGACACCACTTCCTCTTATCTATTTTCTATTGACAAATCTTTACCAGACTAATATGCACAGCAGAACTGAATGAAAAAAACCCAAATGTACACATTTTCCTTAAAAAAAGGAATAAGATTGAAGGGAGGGGGAGATACTGTCTAAGACACGTGTGATAAAAGTTAGTCATCAAAATTTGAGTTGTGGTGCATGATCTGTTTTGTGTAACAGTTGCGATAACAGTGAAGTTTGAATAAAGGGATATATAGTATTGTATTGCTTTTGTTTCCTTGCTTTTATTGGTTTGTCATAACATCTGATATATCTAGCAATACTCTTAATTGATTTACATCTATGAAAATGTATTTTAATACTCTGTCTAGTGTAACAATATTTTCATTAAATGTATGCTTTTTCTGCTGCATTCACATCATTGTTATCTTGTGGTAGAGAGTTCAACACATTAATTATATGCTTTATAATAATATTCTCTTTTAACTTCAAGCCTGTTGTCTTTCAATTTTCTTGAATGGCTCCTTGCTCTTATATTATGACAGAGGATGAGTAGATGTTCACATTTACCTCTTCAGATTCAATTTAGATTCATTGCTTTTCAGAAATTATGAGCAGTAGCAAAGAATTTCATCTAGAACTGAAAGATTTTGGAGAAAAGAATTTAAAGTATACGCATTTTTGTCTTCCCTACAGTTTATCGTGCTTTAGGAGCATGACTAGACCTCCAGTTGACCTGGCTATACGTAACTCCCTGATACTTCCTCTTCTTTTTCTCTCTGCTCTCTGCTGGTCACCCTCCTCCATTCCTCAGTAATTATTTTTTATGCATTAGACTTTAGCAAACAAATACATACTTTTGACTACATATGGAGTATCATCATCTTTATTTGTATGTTGTGTTGTCTTTAATAGTCTGTTTCTTTAGAATTACTTTAATCTGACTTTTGCTTCTTTCAAAAACAACCCCATATTGAACATATCCAGCATCTTAATACAAGAAAGTTCAGTACAGTTACACAGCTTGTTTTACTTTGTTAATAACCGTACTAAAATCAGTGTTCCTAGAGTAGTGAATAGTGTCTTCATATCTAACATGTAAGGTTTGGTTGCTCATGCACTAAATTGCAATGCAAGGTCACTGATGCATGCAATGGACATGGCAAACACAAGTAGCTCTCTGTGTGTAGTTGTGCCTGAGTTCGTATAGGTAGGAAAATTACTTAGTAAGCACTCAGGCTTTTTCTGTGGTGCCAGATGTACAAGTGGAAAAGGATTAGTGTTAACAGGGAAACCCTAACTGTACCATTAAAGACATACCAATTGCTGTGAAATATCTGAAGAACTTGTTCCAAATCTGAGTTAAAATAACTCTGGTAGAGGAAGGGAGTGACGAAGCTGTAGAAATGATCTATATAAAAACGACAAAAACTTAAAAAAAAAAAAAAAGAAAAAAGAGACAAACAGACAGTGGCAGGTTTCATCTTTGGATCCAGACTACTTCTGTAGTCATCTGACTTGTGAATTTCTCCCATTTATTACTATCAAAGAGAGAATTAAACAGTGTAGCTTCAAGGCAATACCTAAGCCCTTTACATCTAACTCCAAGCACCTGGCTCTCTTCAGAAAGAAAAGCTATTCATCTGTCAGTCTCCAGCTTGAAACTGGCAGTTCCCAGGCACTGTTTGCCAGGTACGATTATGACAGTTGGCACAAGACATTAGGCTCACTGTTAAACCGTCACAGAGTTCTGGGGAAGAGCTAAGTTCCCTAGTTTTATGAGTTAGTACTTTGGATTTCTTTAAATGCTGAGGTTAATATTGCAGAAAGATTGATAACAAAGGATATAATACTGAGGTGGTTGTAATGGTTGCAATCTTCTAGACTGCATCAAAGTCCATGGCCGAAGATCTTCCTTAAGACAATTATGATTTGTTCAGCCTGAATTCAAGTGATGCCTTACGTTCATCAGTGGATTCCTAGGTCATGTAGAAATGCATTGAGATAGACAATGCTAGAAAAACAGGAAAGTTTTTCTAGCTAGACAAGCTGGAAAAACAACAAAGAGTGAGGGTTTTACTGAATGCTATTTTACTATGCGTTAGAGCAGACAAGAAGTATGTACATGGGCAGTTACCACATCTCCATATCTCAGGTGAGGTGTAGTAATTGACAGCTGAGAAGTGGCTGTCTCCAGCTGAACTCTAACAGAATATTCGCAGATTATTGGGTTTTCCGAAACGATTCTGAGAAAGGAGTGTTGTTTATAGTGTTTAACAGTACCTAACCTGTTAAAAAAATTGCTTCAATTTGTTGTCCTCAGAGTACTTAATGCAGTATAGCTAGACTCATAAAATTAACTCAGAAAAGGAAAAAAGGGGTCAAATATATTGTTTGCAGTAAATAGATCCCAAGCGTACCTCCTTTGACTTTATTAGGCGTACACTAGGGAAGAACTTGGCTTACTCTTTCTCTGGTTGATACTAACCTCCAGTTGCTGATGCCATTATTAAGTTAATTGTTTGGATCATCAGTCTGTGTCAACGAAGCTTTCGGAGTGCTTGATGAGATTTCAAGCATCAAGCTGTGAGGCATTAAAAAATGATGAATTTACATCCAGGTAAAACGATGCCCTTCAGCTATAATAATGAATCACTACTTTGTTTACAAATGGGTATTCATCATGAGACATGGCATGCACAGACATTTTTGAAGGGGAAAGGCATTAGCACAGTAAATGATCTTTGCAACTAAAGCTGAATACACAGCAAAGTGGAAAAGGAGAGCATGTCAAATTATCTTTTCAGAAAGGTATTATGAATGAAAATTCACACTGCTGTTGCCTAACCCATATTTAAATATTAACAAAAGATACAATTCAGTATTAAGATGTCCTTTTTCAGTAGAGACAAATCAACACAACATACTTCAAAAAGTTTCACTATTGAATAGAATTTCTCAGTATACACTTTTAGATCCTGGAGTAAATACTTAATCTTTTACTCAAAATGAAAGGCTACTTCCTCTAACAGGCAGCAGGTGCCAGTGGTCTACCTCCCACCATTCTGGCAGCTAAGGAAGATTCAGCTTTGTTGGCTGTCCCTCCCCACGCTGCTTCTGCCATTGGCTGGGAAGATTGATACCATTTTGTTAGGCCTGTCAGCCCAAATAACTGTGTGATCGCATCACAAGTAGATTTTGTGTAATTAGTTAGTCTCAGAAGACAGTGAAGATACTACTGCACAGGCTCAAGCAGCCAGAAAACGTGCACAGAATTGCCAGAGGTCTGATGCTGTAATTGCCAGCAAGTTAGTAATACTGGGCAGATTCTAGTTGTCAGAAGTATGCCCACCTGTCTTGTAATCATACCTGGATCATGCCTTACAACTCTATATTTGGAATCTAATTTATTAGTGTTACAACTCCAGAGTCATCAGTACTGTCTAGAGAAGTATCTTCCATGCCTGAGTTCATATGACACATTTCTAGTTGTCCAGAAACCCCACCGCACTGGTATTTTACAGTGGGTTATACAGATGAGCAGTTATTGAACCAACATTCAGTACTGGGGATGTGTCAACACAAAAAGTTCCACAAAGAGCAAAGTGTATAAACCAGAGACACAGTAATACCTCAGCAATAAGCTGTTGCTGTGAAGATCTGGATAAGGTGTTTGTTAATTGTAAAAGCACCAAGCATCTCACAATCGGTTCTTTGGGAGAGGAATATGCTGTACCAAATCCAAGCGTGGCAAAAGTCTGTAATCAAATGACCCAGGCTAATTACCGTCATTCTTATGATTAAATCCTAAGACTCCTGAAGCAGCCTTCTTAGGATGCCCTGTGTCTGAAAGTCCTTAGAGTAGTCTTGGAGGATCTCTTCATCAATTAGGTTGCAATTGTCTCAACAGCACTGATTGACAAGAAAACAGTGCCCTGGTCAAAGTGACACATTTTGGTGGAAGTTTTGGTGTAGAGGCAGTGTGTATTTCTGCTAGATCACAGAATCACAGAATCAACCAGGTTGGAAGAGACCTCTGGGATCATCGAGTCCAACAGTTGCCCTGACACCACAATGTCAACTAGACCATGGCACTAAGTGCCATGTCCAGTCTTTTTTTAAACACATCCAGAGACGGTGACTCCACCACCTCCCTGGGCAGCCCATTCCAATGTCTAATGACCCTTTCTGAGAAGAAATGCTTCCTGATGTCCAACCTGAACCTCCCCTAGCGAAGCTTGAGGCTGTGTCCTCTTGTCCTATCGCTAGTTGCCTGGGAGAAGAGGCCAACTCCCACTTCACTACAACCTCCCTTCTTCAGGTAGTTGTAGACTGCAATAAGGTCACCTCTGAGCCTCCTCTTCTCCAGGCTAAACAACCCCAGCTTCCTCAGCCGTTCCTCATAGGTCATACCCTCCAGACCCTTCACCAGCTTGGTCGCCCTCCTCTGGACTCGCTCCAACACCTCAACATCTTTCTTGAAGTGCGGGGCCCAGAACTGGACACAGTATTCAAGGTGCGGCCTCACCAGTGCCGAGTACAGAGGGACGATCACTTCCCTAGACTGGCTGGCTACACTATTCCTAATAGAGGCCAGGATGCCATTGGCCTTCTTGGCCACCTGGGCACACTGCTGGCTCATGTTTAGCCGCCTGTAGATAAGCAGTGATTCTGAATTTAAGAAAAATTTGTTCTTTCCTTGAGGTATGAGGAAGGAATTTGTGAAGTCAGTGTGCTACCAGCATTAATTGTTCTCCTGTCTCTGTGCAAAATGCTTGTCAGCCTAGCCACTGAGGAGAAGGGGAGGAAACCTCAAAATAAACAGTAAGACTTTCATACTGTTAACATGTTAGTTACCTGTAACATTGATCACATAAATCCCAAGGCTTGTTAAATTTAAAATAGAACTGACACAAACTTCAAGATAGAAGGTAATTTTCCACCTTAAATTTGAAATGTGCTGGCAAAAGTTTTGTTTCTGAAAGAAAAGGATGGGTAAGGGATGGCTTTGTCTTATTTAGGAAGTGCAGTGAAATTTGGAATCATTCTATGCAGCTTCAAGGCAGTAAGTAATATCTACAGTGACTATAGGTTAACAGTGCTCGCTGCCATCATGTTTTATTGATTCTTTTTCATGAAGAAAGGCATTTTTTCCCCTTAGTGGCGGAGTAGTCTGCCAACATTCTGTGAAAAATTACAAATAGCTCTAGGAATTGTTTACATAAGGCAGGAGTATCCTTGCAAAGATAGGCTGGAAACGTAACAGTTCCCATTTCTACAATGCATCACTAAAGAATCACCTTTGTGTTCAGAATTTTAATTTACAAACACAAATGATTGCAGTTCATTTGACTGAAGCAATTACTGTTTCTCTGCCTGACATTCTCTTGGAGATTATTGCTTCTGCAGCAGGAGCAACCACACATGAAACAAGTTCTGAACAACTGCTGTTTACTACCCAGGATATTAAAGTAACCCTAAGCGACATCAATATAATTTGGTATTGTGATCTGGGGGAGATGGTGAACCATCTGTGATGGTTCAGGAGTTGTTCCTGCTGTGGGAGCAGAAGCTTTCAACAGAGAGGCATGGAAGGCAGCCGAGAATGGTGAATTGTACTGTCATCTGACTGTAGCAATAATAATGACCCTCCTCAGATGTTTCTTATTAGTCTGGTTTAACTTACTTTCAAGCACAAATGCTTGTGTGTCAGAAACTAGGCATGCTTCATCTGAAATTCTAGCCCTGCATCTTCAATGGGTCTTTACTACCAACTCATTTAGTATAGCAATCTTACATTTTTTAGCCTGTAATTATTCTCTATAATTTTACTGAAAAAAATATTTCAGTCTAGTGCTGAGAACACTGATTTTTTTTTTTAATAATTTTGTCGATTTCTTATATGCATCATTCACATTCACAAAGACTTGTAAAATATAAAACAAATGTGTCTATAACACAGTACAACAAAGTAATGCACCCGGAGTTACATAGAGGCAGCTCTTGCTTTGTTTTTCCAATGCAGTAATGCAATAAATATTTCTGGGCACTGACACGTTTTGAGTCAGGATGAAGATTATTTGTTAAAGGCTAAAGCAGTAGCACCCAACAATATGTGGCATTTGCTGACTTTCTCATTTATCTGGTACAGAATAATTTGTTTTCCTTAAAATACAGATGTTTTCATCTGCTATTTGTTTCATATACAGAAGTTAAAAGAATAAACTCTGTGTGACACTGAAGCTTCACGATCCCCCATTGCTGAAAGAAGAAATTTCTCATCCTGGTGTATAAATAAGTGTATAGGGTGTATAAAATAAGAACAGTAACCCTACAAAATTATCTGTAGAATAATTAATACTTATCATGAACCTTGTGTAGTTCGGTTCCTCCCTTTACCTTGGATTTGTAACTATGTATTTGGTTCCCATCATTGTTAACCTGTTATTTAATCTGCAAATGCAGTTCAAAACCTTTCATCTGTTCAGTGTGCTGCTTGTGTTTCAATTTTCCTTTTCCTGGAGTTGTTTGCTTTTCAGAGAATGTTTGAAGTCTAGCTGCTAAACAAACACTAGAAAGAATGCGGTTTCCTTCCCTGTTACTTATATGGGAACTTTAAAATTCATTTTTATCACAGATATGTGTAAGCATTTTCTTTTGTAGGGAATCAGAGAGGAGAACATGCTTCGTAGGCCCTTAGGGTGGCAGAAAGAGTTCTGTGTAAGGAAAAGAGAAACTCTAGCCAGAATCTTAGGCTTTGTGTACTAACAGAACACTCTTATGGGTGTGATTTTCTAGAAGTGGCTGACCTCTCTTATGTACCAATTTTCTACCTGTCATTGTAGAATCTTATAGTTGTTTACAATCTACAAGCGAGACAAAGAAGTATTTTTAAAAGTTTTTAGTTACACAGTAGTTTTTTAAGAAAATGACACCTGCCAAATACAGCATAGCATATGAAATAATATTGTATAATATCTACAAGCTTTGACATTCTTTACAATTCGGTGTGCTCAGTTTTTTTGTTCGATAAGCTAGAGTAGTTATATCAACTGACTGACTGTCAGTCTTGAAGGGCTGAATAAGCTGGCTGCTCAGACAGGATGCTCTAGTAAGTTCTGCTGTCTGTGTTTTGAGGTGCAGGTGCGTAGCGTTCTCTCACATCACCTTTTTCCCTGTCTGAGTTATTCCAATAAATCTGTAGAGCATGAAGGATTTAACAGACATCTAGAATAAATTAAGATAATTTCAGTAAGGTTGATGAAGCTCTTTGTTTATAGAGGTGAAAGTCTGTTGCAAAATCTTTTGAAATACTTTGGAGAGCAGAATTTTTTGTCATACTAATGGTTTTAAAATACCTAGGAATTAGAATCACTACTTTTCATGTTTACATAAGTTTACAGTAAAGATGTCTGCACTTGCATATCTCATTAAAATATTTTATGGGTCTGCAAGTAGGTGTTTATTGTAATAGACAAAATCTGAAGCTTTAACTGATCCAGCAGCATCAGTAAAGCAGAATCAGTGGTAGGAATCAATATTGTTGAAGGTCAAATCTGTTCACTGGTTGCCTAACACTGAAGAGGCTCCTTTTGATGTTGTTTGTCTGAGAAAGTGTCTTCATCTTTTGGAAACAAGAGCCCAATACTCCTGGGCACCTAATTTAAGAGTATCCAAGGATAGGGAGACAGGGTCATCTCATCCGGTTCCTTTTTTGTTTTTTCTAGAAGGACTGCAATATATTGTGGCCCGTGGAAAGCAATTCTTTGGAGACTGGTTATAAGGTCCTATTCTTTGTAAACTCTGAGGAAGGATGTTTTGGCCTGGGAAACAGTAAAGCATACTTCTGGCTTTTAGCAGGAATAAAATGTGTCTCCCCTGACTCTGTCCCCAAATTCTACTGCTCTTCCCCTCTTAGATAAACTAAAGAAGGATTTGTCCCTGCTTGTTCCTTGCAGGTGGCCTGCTCTGTACCCCTGTGGTGTTAAGCTCTGTAGAGTCCAGGTTAGGGTTGTAGATTCTCTTTAAGGCACAGGCTTATACAACCTGTCAGGTGATGAAGAGAGCCTGCATGTGAGGCATTATGGCATGCCTTACCTCTGCAGGACGTGGGTCAGCTTGGGATGGGGACAGGAAGCACTGTCCTGTTTGATGTAGATATTCCAGCAGGCCAGCCCTATGAAGACAGATATAAGGCACTCTACCTCATGAAGGCTGTTAGCTTCCAGGATGCAGAAGGGCCCTAGGAGGACAGTATAGATGGCTGCTAATGCAGAGGTACTGCCTTGGCCCAAGATTTCCACCACTGTTGCCACGAGTTACTGGTGGGGTAAAGTAGAGGTCCTTACGTAGTACTGTATAATAAGGTTGTAGAATAGCTGTGGTAGAGAAGGGTTGGAACTGGAACAAAATCTAGAAGGTCTGCTGTGTGAATCAGAAAGGACACTTTATGGAGAGGTGCTTATAGGGATGCCTATACTAGAATGACTCTCAGGAATCGTGTGGACATAATCTTTATCACCAACTAAAATGAAAAATACCAGGGATAAAATTACAGTACTTTTTCTATATCGTATTACTCCTGAAAAATACTGTAAGAAAAGTGACCTGTTAAATGGTATTCTTGGAAAAAGTGGGATTTCTTTTTTGGTAAATTGCAAAAGTGGAAGGCAAGAGAGTAATAAAAAATGACAGCTTTCTTGCAATTTTTCTTTTTTGTCACAATAAGATTTCCAATTGGCAAAAAGTTTAGCAACATTTTGACCCATGCTACAAAATTTCTGGGTTTAGCTGAGTCCAAACATGCTGTTCTCCAAATGGTCTTTACATTTTGCCTTGAGTTTGTAGTAAGCTTTTGTATTATTGTGGGCTGGGTGATCTGTCAAAAAAAAACCCCTTTATCAAAATACCACTAAAAGAAAAACTGAAGAACTGTAGCCAGTGTATTTTACAGCCCTACACTGATATGCATAGATGCTTGTCGTCAACACAGATAAATTTCTAGAGTGTCAGTACTAAAATTCTTTTACTTCTGAAAAAAATACAAGGTTGTCTTTTGATTTTTTATCATATTTATTATCTAGTAAGCTTATAGTCTGTCCTTTGTTTTTGCTACTGTATACTGTAAATTGAGTTTCCCTGAGTGCAGCCTTTATGTATTACTGTAAGAAAATAATCATACTTTGTAGCGAATAGCGCTAATAACAACAACATTATTCCTGGAGGGAAAAAGGGATGTTTTCTTAACTTGAAGACCTAAGAGATTATGTTCCTTGACCAATTGTCACTGATTTGCCTGGCTAAGCAATCTGAAAAACTGCAACTCTGTCCTATAGTAATGACATTTTATAATCATGCAGTCCAGAGTGTTTGATCCCAGACGAGAGAAAACTCATATTTTTCTACAAACCCTTACTGATAGTTGTCTTGAATATACACATATATGTGTATGTGTTACAATGTTTCTGCATTAACAGTGTAACCTTTTAAATGACTGCACTTACAGTGCGTGTTTTGGAGGTAATTACAGTACTCATTGAGATACTTGTGTGTACCATGAATCTTCACTCTGACTTGACTTAGTTTTTTTTCCAGCTTTTGAATGTTCTCACTTAAATTTAGTAGTTTGCATAAAGAATAAAACACAAAATGCTGAACTGAGATATTTCTGATTATCCTGAGGTATTGCTTTCCTTTTTTTTAAAATTCCAGTCGTGTATACAGAATATTTTGGTAAAGGCTGTCTTATTTGGTGCATATGTACTCCTCAGAGTAGCAAAGCCCAAAAGACTTGAAACAGAAATTCACACTGGGAGTGACAAGTGAAATAAGAACGTTCCTGGGTCTAGAAAAGGTTTAGAAAGGATCATGGTAGAGAAATGCCACTTTTGAAGCATAACTTTTAATCACTGTTGATCAAGGTGCACTGCTACTCTGGGTCTTGAAACGATCAGAAGTAGCTGATGTCAAATCACACTTTCATGAGAGTTCCTGGCATGAAGCAGGCATTTCTTATTACATCTGTTCTGAATAGCCGATGAATTATGTCGTACAAACTTGTTGCAGATGAAAAAGAGTGATAATTTGAGTTACTTTTGTATAACAAATAATAACAAGTTAACAAAGTCACATGAAAATATTATCACTGTTATGCTTAGATTCAGTGAACCTAATTGTAATACTTTGTATAATTTTGTTTTACATGCTGAATTTAATTTTCATTGATGTACATTTTGTAAATTGATGCAACTTTTACAGTCAGTAAAAAATTAAAATATATATAAATGCAAAAAAAAGTAGGCTCATATTCATAAAAGATATTATAAAAATAATCTGTTACATACCGAATGCTGTAACACTTACTTATTCAAAACTGAACAATGATTGGAATCTATCCAAATGCCGACAAATGCTAAATGCTGCCAGTACACTGCCCGTATAAAACCAGTCTCTCTTGCTAGTATTCAGTGTCCCTAAGGGAGTAGTGACCCATACATTGACATCCATAATAGCTACTTTCCCAGGAACAGAGGGAAAAACAATGTTTGTACAACCAACTTCGGTAAGTTGAATTGCTTTTGCATCATATTTTATTGTGATTTGGTGGCAATCAATGGACCCAGAGAGAGGACTGTCTTGCTAATTGAGGTTTCAGAGGCAGAGGCAGAAGAATCAGAGCAAGTGTTAACTCTCTACTCATCTCTTATGCTACCTTATTTTCTAGTTTGTTTTTATATTGTCCTTTCTGTTCAGCAGTGAGTTTCTCATTGTTTACTTGTTTTTGCTGTAACTTACAACTCTTTATCAACTTATTTGGAATATTGTTACACAGCTCAGTTTGAATTTGGTCCTTTTCAGCACTAAAATATGAGCCCTTACCACAACTGTCTAAGAGACAAGATTGTATATGGGAGACAAAGAAAAGGAGTCCAGGAAGTCTTAAATTAGGATTTTCCCCATCTCAAATGAGGCCTACAAGACAAAATTACCCCCACAGTTCTTAGCAGAGAAGGATGTTTCTGATAGCAATCATCTGATTCAGACAAATTCTTAAATAAGGATAAGCAACATAACTCATTAAATAAGTAGTCTTCCCCTTTGACACAAGTTCCACATTCTCTCCAGAGTTTATGATCATGGGAAAGGAAGTACAAATGTTCCTAGACTTTTATGGGCCAGACAGGCAGAATCTGAGCTATTCCAGAGGAGCCTTATCTTCCTCTTCCATGTCACAGTTCTGTCCTCTAGTTCATGAAGACGAAGAGCTATTCACAGCATGTCTAGAAAGATTCAAGAGTTGAAGAAAATCCCATGCACTATGAGAACTCTGGATGGGCAGAGCCTCCTTCGTTATAAGCTAATAGCAGGAAAGGATTTTTTGTCCTTAATCAATACGTACAACTGCATTCATTGATAGAGATTAATTGACAGATTTTGCTTTAGCAGAGCAAGAAGATTTCACTGGTGCCTTGTCTTTTTTTTCTTCTTGTTATTTTTTTTTAAAACCAGAGCACTCATCTGTATCTTAGCAGGTGGAAAGAAAGCAGCAGAAAGCAATGTGAAAGGTAGAGAGGACACTGTTGGAAAGAGGATATTAAGTCAGACTTACAGAGACAGGCACAAAGGTTCTTTAGTGGCATCTATAGCTGAAGGCATACATCACCTTTAATGGGGGAAGCTAATTCAGGAGAAAAGGTGTGCAGCAGGTGGTGATGATGAAGGATGAAGATGATGATGATGACAATTTTACACCATGCTCTTCCTCTAGTACTATATACTTCTCATGAGGATTTGCTCAAACTCCCTACTAGTTGATCTTGTTTCTGATACTATTAGCAATAATTGGAGTATGCTAAATAGATGCAAAGGTTGCACTCTGATTGGTTGATATGTTATTGAATAATGTTTACTGGATATTTAAATAACTATTGTCAACTTTGTTGTGCCCCTTGTGTGTTTTGATTTTCTCTAGAACTAACTAAAATTTACAAAACAAGAGGTAAGGAACAGGGAGAGAAAGAGTGGTGATTCCCTTGCCAATGTTAGTTGCTTCCCATAAGAACCTACCACAAAGCACGTTTGATGACAATTGGACTGAATCTTCCAGTTGGGCATCCTCTGAAAGGAAAGAAATTCTGTGATCTGATCCAAGGCACAGTAAGTAGGGCTGATGGAGAGGTTCACATGAAGTGTACTACAGGGCTAAACTAAAACCTGAATGCAGATACGCCCTATGAATAATAGCTTGGTGGTGTTACAGAGGCAGACAGAATTCCAAAGTGGGAGTCAGGGACGAGGCAGAGATCTCAGAGAATCACGAGCTGGACAACTGAAGTTGCAGGCTCTGATTTCCTCAGTCCTGATATGAGGGCTGTGACTGTGTTCTGTGTTTCTCTCCATAGACATAAAGCAGTCACAGCTGAAGCTTGGAAGTAAGTTACTTCTGTCAGTGTGTGCTAGGTGTGATCTGAAGATGCCTGCTAGATCTGGACTCTGGATGCATCATGCTTGTTTTCTGAATGATACCAGGCTTACATGGAAATTAGGAGCTAATCTCTGCCAAGCATATCTGTTCTGGGTTTGAAAAAGAGCCTACCATAGAAATGCTACGTGCATAGCTCAAGCAGGGTGGTACTCAGTGAGTCAGACACTTCCGGTGTTTGGCAGCAGCAGATTTTTATTGTGATTTTTAATTTAGACATTTTGATTATTTCTGTGTGCTTATATCTCTTTCTCAGGAAGAACAGAATTAATAACTAACACATATATTTGGTGGGCTTGTATTAGAACCGTTCCTGGTGATTATAATAATGATTAAGGAGCTGTCCTTTTAAGCACTGTACAAAATATGAGGACATATTATATTCTGACATATAATATCAGGAAGGCAGAAGAAAAAGAGAAGAGGTGAAACACCTTATCTTGTTTCAGTAGTGGAACAAGGAAAAGAACGTTTGTCTCGTTAGTCTAATGGCACTTGACTCCATGTTGCTGTGCTTCCTAATAGAATCATTTGTTCCCTGGTTTGTTCACTGGTGATGTGTGAAGGTGATGGTACCATGATGCATCATTTAATTGTATAACTTCTGTATATATTGTTTGCTACCTTTTTTTTCAAGGTAACTTACTTGTTTTCAAATATACTTCATTCTTCTAACAACTTCTGGCCCTTCTTGTGCTTACATCTTTGGCCACTACAAAGTTTGCTGTCTGACCTGATTCTGTAAAGTACTGAGTTCCATTAACTCTGCTAACTCAAGCCTTAGCTCCTTCTAGGATCAAACCTCATCTAACTGCAACATAAATGATCCAAATTAAAGACTGTAATACAATGGTTGAATTACATTTCACTGGCAAGTCAATCAAGTTGCAATTGTAGAAGAATTCAGTAGTGTAGAATTCCTAATCTTTCTTGATGAATTATTATAAATGTTGATGTCTAGTCTGCACTAATGTAACTTCATAATCTGCTTTCTGAGGTCACCTTACCCATCTCTTGTGATATCATTATTTGCTCTGTTTATTAATAAAGAAGTTGCATTCTCATATACTTAACTTAAAAGTTGGTAAGCATGGACTATAGATAGCGGAAGGAGCTGCCAATTCATTATTGTAAGAAGTGGAGAGTAGAGAATTACCAAAAGAAAATGTTTACACAGATAGCCAAAAGGAACATTAGGACACATCGGCTATATTAACAGTTAATTGTTAAGCATGACCCAACTCCCTTCAGTCTAATTACACCAATCCTCGAATTCCATGAGAAAGCAACAGCTGGAAGAAGGGCTTCAAATGCAGCTGTCTTGCTCTTTTTAACAGAGGATTAAAAAGATTCAAGAGATCATTATGATAAACAGAAACCTTTTCCTCGTGTAAACTGTGAGGACAGTCTGTTTGCTCTCTGCTTTCTCAAGAGTGTTCAGAGATAATGAGAACATGTAAATCTTTTCTCCAAAAACCGTATGTGAGGCAAAAACTGGCTTGTTACTAGACATAACAGCTTTGTTCCTGAATGCCATATCATTCATAGCTCAGCAAATTCAATGTTGCTCTAGTGACTCTAAGTGAAAGTAGAACCTATTATTTTGTTGTCTCAGAATAATATTTTCTTTAGACCTAAAGTGTTTTGTTTGAAATTACTTTTTTTATTTCTCTTTCAAATACTTTGTACAAATTTTGTAAATCTCTTTAAAAATGAAAAATACTGGGGTTTTTGTTAAATTCTTATTTCAGAAATACATTTCAACTGACTTATTACATGAGGTTTAGGGCTAATGTATTTGAAAACACTTTTTGTGGACTGATCTGAATCACATGTATATATATCAGTTTGATTGCTGACTTCTTTTTTATGATATATGCATTTCGCATGACTAATTTCTGTTCCTTGACATTTCTGTTTTCTCTTGTCTATACAAAATTATATGAATATGACAAAAAATACATTAATAATTTAAAATATTTTTAGCAAAACAAAGAATTCTTTTGCCAGGAAAAAAATATTCCATTAATCTTCTATCCGTCAGCATTCCTTTGTTTTGAGACTTCTCTTTTTAGAGTATAAATACTATGTGTATTGTACAGATATCCGGTACTGAAATGGAACTGCTAGTGCAGTTTACAAAGAACTGGATTTTACTCAGCAAGAGCATTAATTAAATCAAGGTACTAGTGAAAAAGTAACCTGGCCTTTAAAGCATCCTCAAACCTAAACATCAACAGACATGAGTTGAATATAGGAAAATCTGTCACAAGATTGCAAGCATGTCACCTTTGTATGACAAGTAGAATTTTCAATCCAAGCTGTCTTAGTTTGTCACCTTCTTCACGTGACAGTATTTGGCAAGGAACTACAGCATCAACTGACGTGCGGAACTGGTGCAACAAACGGGAGAGCTCTGAAGATGGAGCTGAAGTGCTGCTCCTTTACGTACCTGACAGTAATCCTGTATAAGAATATGCTGCATAAATCGTCTTTTTTTTTTTGCCTGATCCTGCATTAGAATATGTTACCTTTCATTTAACACTGCAAGTTTTTTTTGAATCACAGTCAGTACAGAAATAAGGTATCCTGTGTCCTTTGGGAAGATTGACAGTCTGGCCTCTACATCCTGGAAACCCATCACAGTTTCCTGGAACTTGTAGAGTTAAATATGCGCCATGTCCAACATGACTTTACACCTTTGCTTGCCTGATGAGTTTTCTTACCTGGCCTGATCTTGTCTTTTCATACGTACTGCTTTATTATGGTAGTGTACAGCTGTCTTTTGGGACCCTTTCTACACTAGGATACAATGATGATATAAAAAAAACAGATAAGTTGGTTTTTATTATATCTTAATAATGCTGAGCTTTGAATAGAATTCTGCTTTGATTGTGATATCTTAGGTACTGCTCACTTACCAACCAAACTATTTTAACTTGACCTTCACGTAATAATTGCAAAAACCACATGCTGGTTCTCTTTAAATAACACCTCTATTTCCTCCTTGCTCTAAACTTTGTAGTAAAGTCTCATTCACAATTTAATAGATCGTAATACCTTGCAGATGCAATTATCTGTGACAGAATACTAGGTAAAACAAAAGACAGTTGATAGCGTAATTTATTATGATAATATTCAGTTTTATTCTCAGTGGATATTTTGCAATAATTTTGTCTTTATTCTATGGTTGTTCAACCACAGTCAAATCTGATCCAGCTAAAAAGATGCTTTCAACATGTTTTCTTTCTTAGGAAATGCTGAAGTTGAAACCTTTAAGACTACTTACTAAACCTTTTCCTTTTTTAAAAAATTAAGAAATAATTTGGAACTATTTTAATACCAAGTAATATGTCTCATCGATGTAAACTACTTTCAATCTAGCAGTTATCTACTTTGAACTGAAGGACATGACCCATTATTAGAAACATATCAGCAGGGTGTGCAATTTCATAACTACTCACTGCCAACTAATAGAAAAAGTCTTTCTAAAACAGGAATTTTGTTTTGTTTAGAGAATGATAATTCCATTTGCTTGAGATTTCAAAATTTTATATCCTTGTAGTCCTAAATGAAACTGTCTAAATTATTAGTAAAAAACCCCAGACCCCTCCTCTGGGGCAAAAAAAAAATCAGTCATTTTAGAGTTCCTAGAGTCATACTTAGGAAATATAGGACCCAAAAGCTGCAATGCTCTCACCTTTAGTTCAAATTGTGTGCTCCTGCAAATTCTTCAGGAAGACTTCACTTTTGTCCTCCCACGTAGTCCACAAATGGGCTTCTCTGAATCTGTGGATTTAGGAAACCTAGGAATTTTTGTGCTGAGGGCTAATGGAGGGCAATTTGTATAAATTTGATTAGAAACCAGAGGTTTCTGAACAAGTGTGATTCTGTCAGAAGCTTGTCCAGTGCTTCCACCAGGTGTTTTTAATTTGATGATTTAGAAAAATCTAAAGCAAACATTTGTAGGATTTTCTTCTGTCGAGTTCAAAGAAAGGACTCTAAACTTGTATGCAGAAGGCTGCATTTAGAGCTGATTCCACTGTACTCATTCGATCCCATTTTAAGATCTAATATTTGTTGTCTAAATTGTGTTTCTCTGATCCACCCTGTGCGAGGGGGTAATGAGAAGCTATGCAGTCCATAAGCACACCAGGAAATGAATTATGACTCAGAATCACAATTTCTCTTGTGCTTTTCCCTTCCTGTTGTGTGGGACTATGGGACTACCCCACTGGTTTGTACAGAGCAGATTACTTGCTGTTGTTTAAATGGCCAAGTACTTTGGCTAGCAGGTATCAAAACCTCACCCTCAAGCCTGTATATGGGGAGAGAGAGGAAGAAGAATAATGAATATTCAACTTGATGAAAGATCATATTGCTAATAAGCTTATTCATGTAAAGTAATGCTCTGCTTGTGGAGGCAGTAAGATTATCTATAAGGTATAGTTCCTTACTAATAGTAATAGAACCTGCCTCTGACCTAATAATTCCGCACTGTCATTCCAGTGATCCAATATTCCAATCAAGGTATTCTTTATTTTGCAGACTGAAGCTCAAACATGAAAAACATTTCTCTTGAAATTATTTCTTCATGCCTAGGAGGTAAATGTATTGGATATAGTATCTCACTATCTAACATGTCATGTCAATTTTGATTCTGAACAATACATTACTTACTTTGTAATTAAAATAAATATGAGAACTAACACTTTCATACACCTCCTTAAGCATTCTCCTTATCTCCATAAACATATCTCCTTATCTTCAGATTCTGCTTATCTCCATAAGTACAGTCAATAAAAAGTCATAGCAATGTATGCATTTCTCCAATAGTACAAGGAAAAAACATTCCAGAACTGAAGTAGTAAAAGAGTACATTCTATAGAAGACAACCTTCATTTTTTGACAGTTACTTGCTGCTAACCCAAGCTGGGCAACAGGTTTATAAAATTCCCAGATTACTCTCTGTATTCAAAGGCCATATTTCAAAATGAAATGAAATTAGATAGTCCTTTTGTTTGCTTTGTTACATGTTAGAAAGCATTAAGCCAATGTGAATACCTTCAGAAACATACCTGCCTTGGTGCACGTCTCATTGTACTGGACATGAAAATTACCCTTGATCCAGAAAAATAAACGTCTTAGAAGAAAACAGCTGTTTTTTAGCTGCTGGACTTTATTAAGAGCTTACCCTAAAGGTGACCTCTAAAGATTTATCAAAATATGCATTGGAACAGGTAGAAAACTTTCCATTCTACTGATAAATGTGCTGCAACTACAGCTGAGGTTTGCGTGAGTTACCTGATTTTATAGGCACAGATGGGCCTTTCTAAACACAACACTATATAAAATAGAAGGTCAATAGTAAGATTTGCTTTTCTAGATAAATATAATTATTCTTACAGGAAATAATGTGCATGCTCTAGAAGTCTAGGCATAGATTTACACAGGTTTGTTTATTCAGATCCTGGCCTACATGTATTACTTTGCAACAGAAAGCATGCTGATTGATTTCCGTGGGAGGAAAATGCCATTTTTTTCCTTTTACAGAACAAATATGTAAGCAAACTCTTCTTTATATGACTAGTATTACTCCAAATCAACATCAGAGTTAGTGAGGTCAAGATCGCTTTTTATGCAGTGTGGATGCATTCAAGTATGCAGTCTGCATATCCCCTTCCAGATAAATTTTTGAGAATGCCAAGGAGGTACTAATTCAGAGTTGATTACCCATTGCGTGTGTAAGGGCTGATAAACTGAGCAGCATTATAATACAACATTTCAGGGTTTTTAATCACTCAATAACAAAGAAACACGTTGACACAAAGTGATATATCAGCCTCTTCCTTCTTTCAGTGATTAAGCACAATTGGCCTTGTAGCTTCTGACTTCTTTGTAATAAAATGCAAAACCAGTCTGAACTAGAAGAAAAACTCAGGGTCTGATTAACTGCTGATTTTTAGTAAAGCTTGATTAGTTCTAGTCAGGGGAACCTTTTATTGACTTTGCAAGGGTTGAGAAAAGAACTTTGTCACATTCATCAGTTAACATGAAGAAAGAGAGATTATTATCTCTTTGGACTCAGTTTGGTTTTGGCTTTCGCTCTGGTTTCCCAAACCTTTGTTTGAAGCTCAGATGGAAGAAGAGAACTGAATCAACTGAACAAAGGGAGGCCAATATTAAATAGAGAGAAGTGTGTAATTGCCAATGTTCCAGGGAGCTTGATTGTTGTAGGTGATGACAGCATAACTGGACATCTGAGCAGCTACTCCCACAGAAGGGATACTAGTTTTGATTTTTCTTCGCATTCGTCTGGGTGGGAGAAGATCTCAGAAGAGACAACAGATTCTGTTCCAGAGAGCCCATAGGCACACAAGGCTCCCTGCATGGAGGCTTGCATCTCACTGTTTCTCTTTGACAGTATGCGAATTCCCGATGAAAACATTTTGATATAAAAACTCCCTTGCTCCTGGAAGCTTTCTTCTAAGAAGCATTTTTATATTGTGAAAAATAGATTTTAGAATATAAAAAGCATTTAAACTTAATAGTCAACTTTAACTTGCCTAATAATGTTTTATTGGACTCATGAGAGCATGTTACTGTGCATAGTAGTTTGTACACTCTCAGCATCCATGGAGTTTTCTTCAAAGCATCATCTTTGTGACTGAGAAATTAAATGAATAATGTAACAGCCCTCTCCCTAGCTTTCATGTCTGAGACTCACTTGTATACATATATAGTGACTGAATATGTAGTCTGAGGCAGAATTGTCAATCAGAGGATACCTCTGGATTATTTCTAAGAGTGATTCGAATCAGTGATAGAAAGAAAAACATACATTAAACTGAAATGGATGAGAAGGGTGAAAAAATGACTGGAGAGAAGGAGATGGTAGTAATAGAAAAATATTTATCTTTCCATTTTAAGAAGTATGACAAAACAATAAAATGTTTTGCTATTGCATACATTTTCTTAGCAATGAAGTATGGTATTCTGAAACATCAGAAGAAAAATATTTTTTGTAGGATTTTTACTTTCTAATCATGATGGACTAGTTTTAGCCAGAAATAGCTTTGCACATTCACTTATTTAACGTAGAAATTTTGTAGTAAGTTCTCGTACTTTTGGCATTCCAGGCATGAAAGCATATGTCCTCAAACTGTTTGGCAACTGATGGCAGAGAGATTGTTAATAATGCACAGGCACCTTCATTTAGACAATAGTGTAATAAATCTTCAGGTTCTCTTTCCCATTTCCTAGCAAACAGAGGCTTTGAGTAATGTCCCAAATAAGGTTACTTCTGTTGCTTATATTCACATATCTGTATTTCAATTTTGAATGTACCTTTCTTTAAAAAATAAGGAAGCTGGTTTTTAAAACCAAGATAGTAACTTCATATGTAGATCTAACTGTAATGAAATGTATGGAAATGTAAACTCTTATTTATCATATTGTATTTAAAAGCAACTTATGGTATTTTCCTGTTGATTTATTCCATTTAGTTCAAAATCATGAAGCTCGACAAATATTGAATATTATTTACACACTATTGGAACTAGTTTGGTTTCTTTACTTGATAAATGCTTGCATATTCTCACCATTGATACTATGCATATTCATTTTAATATCTTCTGATAGAAATAGTGGTGATAGCTCCATGAAATTGCTTTCTACCTAAGAGATTGTTTATGCAAATCTTCTCTGAAAGTGAACACAGAAAAGTAAATTATTGTCACTGACCAAAATTCCTCCAGAACACAAGATACTGACAGGAAAACAACTAGTCAGAAGGTCACAGAAGAAATATTTTCCAAATAAAATAGCTTCACCCATCTCACCGTGTGGGAAACTTGATAGAACATTGAACACCTAGATGTACCCTTTGTTTAAAAGACAGATTCATACATAAGTTTCTAGTATACTGCCTGGTAATTTTATTTTGTGAGATATAAAATAAATAGGCTAAGTATAGAGTGTAAAATTATTCAGACTAACAAAGGAATAATGGGAGAAGTGTTAACTAGCAGAAGAATATCCTGCCTTTTTCAGATTAGATATATGTAGGAAAATATGATTTAGAAGTATTACCTCATACTTGACTGGTAAGATCTTACCAGTTTTTAACTTATTTTTTCTATTATATAAAATAAAATGAATTATACTGCTAAACAGGATGTTTTTCTGTGCATGAGATCTAGGAGAGGGTGTCCTGCAGAATTCAAAACTGGTATAAAAGAAGTGTCTTTTAGTAGGTGAGATGATAAACAACTTAAGAAAATGAACATTCATACATTCGGAAGTCATATATACTTTTATTTACTCTAACACGGAGATAAAATGATTTAGTATTATAAGCTGCATACTAACATGTTCAATACAGAAAATGTCAGAGTACAACACTGATTCCGTGCTGGCTCTATAAATCATGAACCCTTTATGTTTCAGTCTGTGAACACAAAGAAGTTGTGAACTGCATCCAGTACATTTGCAAATGCGTTTTACTGGAGGAAGGTGAATATTGAAAGAATTTTTCAGTCTGATTCAAAGGAATTTATTTGTCCAATTCCCATCATCTTACAATATAACATTAAACAGCAATAACTAGAAGCTGTAATATTTGCTAACAGTAGACATTAGATATGAATGATATGAGGTACTGCAAACATGGTTACCTATTTTCCTGTCTTAAATAGTAATAAAAGGGAATAGAGAAAAAGCTGTTTCCTTGTAAACTTCTTCACATCCTTGCATGTGTCCCTTTGCAGGAGGCCACTTGTTTGAAAAGTCTACCAAAACCAAGTTTTCATGATGTAGTTAAATCCAAACATGAACTTTTCAAGAAATCTCTACATTTTATGGTGACATAATATTTTTGCACACTGAAAAGATTTAGATAAAAGAGCTTAATAGCATGTTTTCCCATTGAAGAAAGAAGTTAGTAAATCTAAAATAAAGACAGGAGAGATCAAAAGAATCATCAAGACTAAACTACCCCTTTGAGAATTAGGTTTGTATTTGCTTTATTTGTCTCTTACCTTACCCACCCCCAGCAGAAAAAAAAACAACCCCAAACTAGTAACTATTTACAGGCACATAGCAAATAGCTCGCTTCAAACTTATTTCTTCTTGCTTGCATTCTTTGACCTTCCTTACCAAACCTCAGTTTCTGCACTGACTGGAACCCCTAAAATCCAGTTAAAAATACAGAGAACAGCTACAAGCACTAGAGGGAGACATGAGCACGTGAACTTAACCAGTGTATTAACGTTATGTTTGTCTTGTGAGAAATTGCTGCATAGACTAGATGAAACATTAGTTCTGAAGGAAGTCTTTGGTTACAAACACTCTAAGGGTTTAATATATGATCAGTAATGATTTTGAGAGCTCTAAAGTGTGTTTTAAGATCCCCTCCAAATTTACATCAAGTTGCTTGCTACTGGGTTATGTTTTCACTAACCTATCAGCAGTTAGAAATATTCTTTCAAATACACTACAATACACTCTTTGTAAACTCTAACACTTACAAAAGTGCAAGGTAAAGAGAGCATATTATTGCAAGGTCCTTTACAAGCTCTCCCGTTTAAATCTGCCTGTATACCTCTTTCTGTACACAAACTTTTTTCTGGTCTGAGAAGAGATACAGACTGATGCTAGACAAATATGTGACATTCAGTTTGAGATGTTGTCATGGAAGAAAATTTTTTTAACTTTCTTTTGCAGAGTATATTTAGAAGTGAAAGATACAAGTTTTCATTTAGGTTTGTGAACCATCTGGTTTTTATTTATATTTTTATAAGCTTTTTGGTAAAGAAAAGTATAATAAATGCATTATACTTATTATTGTGGTAAGTATAACTATTTTTAGTTATTTAGGAGAGCACTTTACATCTGACTGTCTAACCTACTAATGTTTTAGACACATGGAACATGCACTGTTTGTAAGAACCTAATCTTTATCTGGTAAAGGAATCAATTAAGATCCAGACATTTTGTGACCAGTAATGGGATATTGAAAGATACATACAATTTGTTTGTGCAAGCCTTCGGTATAAAATCAGGATGTTTGCCCAAAGGTATGCTCAAATCAGATATTCTTCTCAACCGTAGTCAACGGTTTGGGAGTAATATACTGCTTTCTCTGCTTTTTCTAATTCAGTTGGCAACAGTCATTTGTGCATATAGAATATGGTTCATGCACAGCCTTTTAAAAACATAATGTATTTATCTGACATCTTTAATACTTTTTACTGTAGTTATTTGATTTTTTTCAGGGTGACAAAATTAAATTTTGCTGCTATATTACCCGTGTTAAATTTTTATATAAAACAGTGTTGGTAGGCAGCATTGCCTGATGAAACAATGTGGCTTGTGAACTATGAGAGATTTTAAAGAGAAATTTAACTCTTACTGCTAGCTCTGTGTCCGGCTTTGAATAATTTCTTAATGCGCTCTCAGAAAAGATTGTCATAATATTTCTGGCTTCATTTCCAAGAAAGCAATTTCTGTGTTCTGTCTGGATAATTCTGGTTTACCAATTCTTGAGATAACACCCCTCAAGCTCAAAAATTATTACTGGAAAGTAAACAGTTTATTCCTGTACCACATACCAGCTGTCACTCAGAAAAACAAAGAAAAGAAAGCAATGAAAACAAAACAAGAACACTGGAGGGGCCTAATAGCAAGATGTGATTTTCCTGTCTATAATGTGTGCTTTTGCCTGTATGTGTGTGACATTTTGATTACCGAGATGTGTTCTATTATTCTAGTTATAGGTGAGACATTGCATATAAGTTTGTCTATCATTATAGTATGAGAAAGTCTTTTTCAACAAATTGGAAAAGGAAATTAATAGATTCCCACTCCTACTCTCTCTCGCCTTGGTATGCAGTGCTTGCCATAGGTCAGAAAACAAATAGTCCAAGACTCTCACTAAAATATTGACAGTACATCTTATCTCTATTTCTGTAGTGGCAAAGTGAGGCTAATAATATGTACGTCTTTTAACTATGAGTAGTCAGCAATGAATGTCTTTACAGCATTTTGCAATTGTCAAAGCCCTGACTTAGAAAAGTTTTAATCAAATTAAGAAATAGAATATAAATATATATACTGTAAAGCATTTTCTAGATCATTGAGTTGTCATTTTAATAAGGTAGTCTTTCTGTATTCAAAATATATAAGTAGACAAATACATATATTGATGTTCTTATTTATATATAAATTAGTTGCTGGCAAGATCATAATGTAAAGTTGATGGTTTTTTGCAGTCTCTTTCTCAGTAGTGTAATATTTTTGGTTGATATTTCCCCACAAAAGGTATTTCTAATTATTCAATTAGAAAGCAAGAATAAGAACCATGAAGAAAGTCTCAGAATGAGGTAGCACGATTCAAAAGGCATTAAAAGCCCCCAGCAGAATAAAAGACTACAAGCCTGTTGTATTTTATTAGAGCCAGAGTCTACATGCATGAGGAAAAACATCATATGGATAATGGTTAGGCTTTTGCATAATTATGTTCATTCCTGATGTTGCCTGTAAAACCTTAACTTATAAGAGTATGAGATCTACTTACTGTTCTTAGTACAAAGGAGCTTTTCCAAAAGATCCGCTCTTTGCACCCAGAATATAGATACTTTTGTAAGAAGAAGTAGAAATATAAGTAAAAAGAATTAAGATATATAAAATATTAACTAGATGATTCATTTGGTTTCCAGCATCCTCGGTGAGCTGGGACATACGATCATTCATACATTCATCCTGTATCCTGATGACCATTTAATTATTTATAAATTGTGATATCATCAGTAGGAGACACTAAGAACCTTTTCCCTTCAGTAAATGGGCAGCCAGGCTTCTCACCTAGGGTGGCAGTTCAAGTTACTGCTTGGCATTGTACAGAATGCAGGACTGAACCTATTGTTCTCCATCCAGGCAAGTTCTCTAGATATGTAGTTTGGGGAGTCCCTCGTACTTCCTACTTTGTAAAAGAAGACCTTTATAAACAGATGATCACCATTAGGAAACCCAACTCGGGATTTTTTTGATGAAAACCACAACTGAAGGGAAATAGTTATTTCCAGTTAGGCTAGGTTACTAAGCCTTACTCTTTGCTACCTTTCATTCCCAGCTACTTAGTGGCTTCTTACGATGTTTTCATATGTTCTTAATTCATATTTTGCATTACGTGAGGTGCTCAAATGTCTAGTTTAGGGTTCAGAATTTAATCTCCATTAGATTAGATTAATCTTTTTACTCTGTGTCTTCCATACCATAAATTTGATTACCTATGTTTTCTTTTTCAAATTATTCAGCTATCATAGAAAGCATCTCAGGTAATACTAGAATAGATCTTAGTAATAATAGAAACCTATTTAACAGATACATAGTAATCGTAGTGGTAAAAATGTACTGTGCTTAGCGGAAATAACTTGTATATCTTTGAAAGAAAATATTCTCCATCTTTGAAAGTGTGTATTTGCTGTTAATCTAATGCTGTACATATGAAGGTGTTACAAGAGCAGAGTTGGATTGCTGGGGTTTTTCATTCATTCTTTTCTGAAGAGACATGAAAAATGGAAAAAACGTATTTCTGTAACAAATACATTCATTATACTTCTGGTTAAAATAAATGAAAACAGTTTAACTGTACTCTCTGAATTAGAAGCAACTTCTATAGTGTCAGAAGTTCTCCCAGTGACAGTTTTGCACTAAAATAAGTGTAGTATACTAGAATCCTAGTATTTTCACTAGGAGGTGCATTCACACAGATATACATTATAAAGACCCTATGATAAATATCTGCAGTCGATTTCTGCAATTATGATTACGGTACACACTAACACAGTGTGTATCTCACTAATCTGCCCTATCAGGTCTGGGAAATTCTAAAAGCATTGAAAACATTTTGCCCGGATGCCTCTGAGCACTCACTGGATGTTCAGGTGACTTAAGTTTTCTCTATGGTTAGCTAACTGGACCTAATATATTGCTTTCTTATAACTTAATGTTTGGAAAGATGCTTCATAGTAATTGTCTATTACAAGCTTTCTTTCTTCCTGAAATATAAGCTGTTTCTCATTTGATATTGTTTAACTGATGCTAGGAACCTTATGCAAAGATAGACTGCTGATTTTGATGTAATTCACCCTAGTTGGTTAACATGGTTGCCTTATAAACTTGGCTAATGTCAGGAAACTTGATGCTTAACTTGCCTTACAGTGTAGCTCTATGTAGCGTCAACTTAAAGTCACAAAGACTGACCCAATTAGGTAAACTCTTGGAGGGATTACATGCGTATTCTGGACACTTATTAGCCAGAAGAAAATCACTTTGAGATCCGTAAAGCTGAAGACAAGCTAAATACAGGCTCTTGTATATCTCCGACATGTTGGACAGATTAGTCTTACTAAAACACTTTATAGTTTTATATTTGGAACAGCTATTTTGGAACAGCTATTTTAAATCTGACTACTAGTCAGCTTGGAGTTGCCTAAGCTGTTATTTGGACCCTTTAGTTTTTTTGAAAACTGGTAAAAAAAATCAGGTATCACATGCAGGGAATTGCATTAATTAATGTAGGTATAACAAAAAAGTGTTTCAAAAACATAAAAGGAGTATAGTAGTTGTGAACTTATTCAAATCAGAACCTTCACTAAAGTTTATGCTTTTTGATACAGTGCTTTCATAATTATATGGCAAGGTAATAAATGTAGAGTAAGTTTTTAGAAGACAAGATAAATGAAGACTATGATAAAGGAGATTTTCCTTCATAGCATTCCAATTTCCATGAACAAAATTTTCAGGTCTTTAAAATTAACTTTTAAATATTTTCTAGCTAAGAATTACCCTAAATTGAAATGGGATTTTTGTATGAAAAAACAGTCAAAAGACGAACATTCTGTTTTTTTTATTTGTGATTTGTGAGGTGACATTGCAGACTCTTGACTCATAATTGCCATCTCTGAGAATGTTAAAACAAAGTTGAGACTTCCAAAATTATGAAATAATTTTAAAAACATCTTTTGATATGATATTTATTGATGATGATTTTCAACTTTTGAAAATCATAGTTTAGCAACGTAATAGTAATTATGAGGGTTAAGAAGAATGTTTAGTTTTTAAAAGAGGAATTTTCTCATTTTGCTTATTACTGGTTATAGAGAGATTTGTAATAAAATGATCAAACTTCTTTAAAGCTCTGTAGTGACAAAGAAAGAGACAAATGTCCTGTCTCAAAATACTTAGAGTTAAAATTAAACTGAAAAAAAATCAGCATGAGGAAAAATACTTAAGAATGAAAGTTGTTGTTTTCAGGGGCTACTTAAACATATCAACAAGTTACACAATTCAGTGCTTCCCATTTTATTCTGAACCAAAAGGACCAGGGATAGAGTACAAAACCCTGTTAAGGCTTCATTTCAATAATAGAAATTATCTCAGGAATTATCTCAGGAAAATAAGAAAGAAATTGCTTCAAAATAGATAAAAACTTTTGTCCCTACAGCTTTTTCAGGAGTCCTTTTGAAAATCTGTAACATATTGTGTTTAAATATACTGAAAAAAGGAGCTTGTGTTTACCTCTTGCATCCAGTGCCAAATCTAACGGGTCACACATTTGTTTGAGAGTACAAGGTGAGTTGAATGTTGAACAGAAAACTGATAAACAAGCCAAATTCAGTTGCTGAGTCACAGTGCACTCCTGTGACTGTACCAGAGTTACATAGCAGACAAAAATTGTGTTTAGAAATGTGAAGGATGTAAGGATTAGATCATATCACATATATATTTTTAGTGGTGTCCTAAAGGGACACTATTGAAAAATGTAACTGATAAGGACAATTTAATTTGAAGCTACCAAGGTCAGTTGCTTCATTTTCTCTGAATATTTGGTCGTCTTTGATTTTGGTGATGGGTAATTTATGACACTGTTTCTGTACTCAAAACAGAAGTTAGACAAAAATAGTATTTGCTGTTATCTGATGTCATTGGCCTTCTGCGATGCCAGTTTAGCTTATCTAGCCAGAAGAGTCTCATCTGTTTAAAACATATAAAAGCGTCATTATTTCAGAGGGAGAGACAAGAGAGCATTATTTTATCTAGAAATTCTACTGGGAGCTCATACTGACAGGGACAAGCCGTTAGCAATAGTCTGGCTATGAATATGCTTGGCCTTCTCATTGAAGCAGAAAGTAGGCCTGGAAGAGGAGAATATTTACCCATCCACATGGCAATAGGCCTTTTGTTTCTCAACAGACAGAGAACTCTTGCCCACAAAAGAGTGTGAAACTCAGATGTGAGGCAGGATGTTCAAAGTAATTGGGAATAGGATCTGGTGGCTGTGAAAAGTAATTTTCCTCCACTGGCAGCAGTTAGTGTTTCTTTTACATTTCGATATATTGTGGTTGTATATGTCCTAGAAATGTCCATACAAACTATATGCTACAAACTTTATCACCTATCATATGTTAAATTGAAATATTTATTAGTTGATCATACTGCCACCTCTTTCCTCTTTTAAGATTTTGCATTCCTTCAAAATGTGGAAAAATATCAGCTGAACAGTATAATTCCCAACATTCATGTTTTGGTTTTGACCCCTCAGGAACTACAACTTCTGGAATTCATAGAATAGTTTAGTCCCTTGTACTTCAAGTCTACCTCCAAAGTTTGTGTCATCTGGTACTCCTCCACTGGATCTTTACCTCTAACGCTGACACTAAAACCATGTAAAAATAAGGATAACCACCACATTTAAACATGTTTATCTAACAGCTCAGCTGAAAAGTGTTGTCATAAGAAATTTACTGGATTCTGTGTAGCAGTTGGGGAAAAGGAGGGATTGTTTGCAATCATTTGCTTTTTTTGGAGGGGATTATTCTTTTAATAATGCAAGAAGTATGTTCTATTTTCAGTAACATTTTTGTGAATCAAGAGCTACTCCATTGTTTTAGTCAACCGGATTTAATCCAGTGAGAAGGCAACGTTAAGTGTATTTTTAATTCCTTCTGAACCATACAGTGTATTTTGTGTGGTTTCATGTCTGTCAGACATTTTGTAAAATAAGTATGGAAGGAATAAACTAGAAAACAAATGTATCCCTTTAGAATTCTGCTTTGTTGCATATTGTCTTGAAAGCTAGATTATGCTGTGTACTATGGAAAAAGTTTGTTTCCATAACTTTGCAAGAAGAGGTAACTGTTAACATTTTTGAGGAATGGAAACCACACAGATCACCAAAATGTAAATTATTAAATTAAGGGAATCTTCAAATGCCATGAAGGTTCTAGTTGATATTATGATTGCAGTTTCTGTACCCCCAAACATTTTAAATGGTGGTAGGATAGGACATGTTTGTTTGTTTGTTTTTCATTTGCATTAAATGAAAATATTTTTTCAGTGAAGTGGGTCTGTGCCTTAGTAAATTTGGCATCAGGCTATTATTTTTCAGTATAGATTTGTTGCATGTTACATTTTTTAACATCCTTAAAATTCACAATACTTATATTTTCTTCTATATAATTCTATGCAAAGATGCTGAGAATCTTGGGCAGTCTTTCTTGAGTGACATCATTTTTTCAATGTTGATCTTACATACAGCATCTGCCATTCATTATACGCCTGACCAACTGTGATAATAGAGTCTTACTGACTGATGGATCATGAGCTTTGGATTGTCAAATAGGAACAAACACTCCAATTCCTAAATACCCTTAAGCATTTATATTTTAAAATTTGCTGGATCACAACATTAACACCAAGAAAACTTTATATGGTGATTTCTGTTAACTTTTGGTTAGACTGATCTAAAAATTATAGAAGTAGAAAATTAAGCTGCTAGCAGAAATAAAATATGTCTTCAAGAATAAGAATTTGAGGCATTTCAAGGAAAACTGATCCATAATACAGCACTAAATAAAGAACCTAGAGATAATCAGATTTGCGTTGTCCTTCTGTATTTCATAATTTTTTTTTCAATTAATCAAAAGGTCAGATTGGTAGACTGGTATCTGAAAAATGTTGCAAAACTTGTTTTGTGGTTCTATTCCCCAAATCCCTGTTATTTGGTGTTAGAGGACTGTTCAGATTTTCTGCAATTAAATGAAAGCAGATACTTATTTTGAATTCTTATGACCTTAGCCAATAAACACATTTCATCGCTATGGTTGCAAAAAACAAATACTGACTATTGCAGTGTATGTCATAGGCACATAAGAATTAGTTGACATGGAATGGATTTGCTCTCTGATACTAGGTTAAAACCTCAATTCTTGAGGGAGAAACAGTACAAGTAGGGTGAATTGATTAGATGAAATCTCAGACATAAAGTTTTATTCTTAATGTAGGTTTGTATTTGATCAGCTTTGACCTATTCTTTTAAGAAAAAATTCTGCTCCGAGACCCTACTTTGAGTATACACCAGTGCTTGTACAATGGCAGATGAACTGTTTCATGACATGTTTTCCAACTGGCATAATCATTATATTCTCTGTGTACCTGCTTCCTAGAGGGAAAAAAAGCATGTATGGTAGAATAAAATGTCCTGATGTGGAGTGCATGTGAGGGACAATATCATGAGATAATTGCAGGGGAGGGAGGAAGGCAGGAGTTAAATCTGCTGGTTTGAAAAACATTGCAGTAGAAATATTAATGTTGAAAAGCCAAGAATTTGAAGATTAACATTTAGGGTTCTTGTGCAACTTCAGTGGAGCTGCACATACATTATGATACAGATTTTAATTACAGAGACGTGCTAGTTTTCCTTTAAAATATTCCAAATATCGTTCAGTACACAAATACTCAGTATTTGTTTAAACTCCATCATTAAAAGTGGTCCAGAGCTTTATTTGCTAAATTCATTCAAACCCCATTTGAGGAAAGCATCATATGTTTCTCTGTGGACTTTCAGGTGACTGATTCCCTTATAATAGCTGAGTGTTTCACCAGCTCTCAGGCATTTATTTTAAATGTAGACTACATGACATGAGATGATATAGCTGTTCCCATTTTATGGGAATTAAGTTGCAGAATCACCTTACAGAATCAAAATAGAAAGAACCTACTAACATTTAATACCTTCATCAAAGACATGGACAGTGGGATCAAGTGTACCCCTGGCAAGTTTGATGACACCAAGCCAAGTGGTGCAGTTGACGTGCCTGAGGGACGGGATGCCATCCAGAGGGACCTGGACAAGCTTGAGATGTGGGCCCATGTGAACCTCATGAGGTTCAACAAGGCCAAGTGCAAGGTCCTGCACCTGGGTCGGCGCAACCCTGAGTATCAATAGAGGCTGGGGGTTAAAGGGATTGAGAGCAGTCCTGTGGAGAAGGACTTGGGGGTACTGAAAGATGTAGTAAGTACATGACAAGGTAGACTACTTTACCATAAAAATTGTCCTTTTTCTTTCTTCTGAGTTAGTCCAGGAGTTATCAATGACTTCTAAGTATTTTTGTTGTCATTACATCACTTCACAAATCAATACGGTTATTAGATTATGTTAAAATGCCTTTAACTCTGTTACAGGAAAATGTATCATGCCGGATCCATCAGCCCAAGAGAGGCAAGGCTGCTGCAGCTCCATGTCCACAGCTCCAGCCAGAAGTGAGGGTGTGTTCCCAGCAGGCATACACATACAGAGCACCTATATACATCCCATATATGCATGGCCGGCTGCACAAGTCATAGATAATCAGAGCAGTCACATGAACGCAGACAGCAGCAACAGCCTCATCTTGCTCCCCCCTCTGGCTGAGGAGGATGGAAGTCCACTATTGAGAATACATACACACATACACACACATATATTTGTACATACACGTATGTACATTGTGGATCCCTCCAACAGCTGGGCTCAGACACCCAGTCTGCCTATTAAGCTGCCCCTGGATCCCAGTCTCCCCAGCTGCGGGCACCTGGACATATGAGCCCCTAAGGCTGCAGCCCCACTCCAGTTGCGGGTACAGACTGTTGCACACACGCAGACAGCCGAGATTTCCCAGTTCCCAATGCAGACAGAACAGAGCCCCACCCCCAGCCAGGAAAGACTTAGAAAGGAATTTAGTAAGGCAGGAGGGACTGCACTGATCTCTTCACACACAACCAGCCCTTTTTATCCTCTTACCCGTTTCTTTTCCCACACTTGTTCCTCCCCAAATCACCTAAACCCCTCCCTTTTCCCCATCTTCTATTCCTTTCCTAAACATCCTGCAAAAGTCCTGTGCAATCCCAAAATGCTCTTCCCCTGCATCCCATAGTGTGTCCCACATCCCTAGGTAGTAAATCCCCTTAGATGAAAAGGTGATCTGGACAGCTGCTGTCATTGACTTTTCTTGATGGGTTTCATGCCTGCACAATGGGGCTGTGGCTCTGCTAGGACAGTCCTGGAAAGGGCCCAGAGAAGTTGTTTGATCCTTCGGAGTCCTTAATCTGGGTTCCTGGCTGCCATTGTGCCCCTTTGCTCCCCTGGGCTTGTGGAGATGGAACGTTAATGGGCTGATGGCTCCTGTGATGGGCCATTGTCTCCCTGGGTGTGCAGATGAGCTTTTATCACATAACCCAACAAAGTCCAACATAGATGTTATCAGTCTTGATCATGACCACACTCTTCCTTTACCTTTCATCCTTTCTGAATTGTTTCTGCAGACAGAAAAATTTTGGCTGGTGACAGACAGCTGTGGCAAAATGTAAATCATGTTTCAGATATTTTCTAGCAGGATTAGGTGAATCTCAAGTATATCAGTGTAGATGTGTGCTGTGGGCAATCTAGAGATGTCTAGAGGCTCTGCTAGCTTGAACACAAATGAAGCATTCCAGTCTTGGGCACCTTCATTGGTACAGTCCTCATACGTGTCTGAACAAAGCAGTATAGAAGCACCTACAGTGACTGATATTTTTACTGTCTCTATTTTGGGATACCATACTTCAGGAGAACTGATATTTCAGGATGTGTATGCCAACATTTTCCAGAGGCTGTGCTCTTTTTGTTACTTTTAGTGCCATTGAGTTATGCTTGAGACAAGAAGTTTAAATTCAGTTATTTTGAAAAGTAATACCTTTTTTTTCAGCAAGTCTAAGCAGACATTGAGAAGACACATTAGATTTATTGTTTGGCTGCTGGAGTCATCTCCTGTGAACATCTGATTCTTCTTCCACCCACTGAAAAGTACTGTTTCTAGGGATGTTTGTTAACCCTTGCCTATACATAATAAGATTCGATGTGTAGGTAAGATGAAATTTAGACTCTAGTGAAAGAAGGAGTATCCTTTATCACATTTGAGAATTGATTATTTTCTATACAAATATAGTTTGAATAAGGCTGCACTGGTAGAAAACTGAAACAAGAGATTGAATAAGCTGCATAATGAGCATGAAATAGTCAAAATAATGTAAGGTTAATGAAGGCATGCTTTGAGAAACAGAGGGCATAATGCATGCAGCATGCGTGATGAGCTCTGAGATAAGTAAACTTTCTTATAAAATTATGCTTCTACATTCAACACAGGGCGAGAGATACTGTGTTCAGAAGGTGTAATTCTCATATTGAACACCAAGATAACTGCATAACTGTCTAATTCTAGAAATAGGGCATGAAGATATTTCTACCAATTTATGGCACAGATGAATGTGTGAAATATAGTCTTCCCTATTAGGTTATGTCTTTGCATATGAAAGACAAAATCACTGCTCAGCCTGCACCTCAGCTGCTACCTGTTCATTTATTTTCACATCTACTCCACTAAAAACTGTACCAGAAGATATACAGAATAATCTACAGAGCTTAGTCAATTTACTAATGCTTCTTTTTTCACTTTAGTAATGTTCAAAGAGGAAAGATGTAGGTCGTGGTATCCGATTGAGTGCTCTATAGCACTTTCCAGGAATATGGAGGTGATATGGGGAGGCTTACCATTAGAATAGTATAGTTTGTCATAGCAGGACATAATATAGATAGTGGGCAGATGACAGTAGGTGACTGAATTGCAGCTAATCTTCAGTAATAATTTCCCCTATATTCATATAGTGTTCAAGTATCCAGATAAAATTTTAAACACAGTTATTTTCCTTCCCATCTTCTGCTCTGTTTTTTTCCATTTGAAATCCACTTGGTCCTTGTTTTGAACAGATGCTTTGTAGTCAAGTATATGAACAGTCTACACAAGCCTTCAATCTTACTAATTCATTTTCTGCTATGGTGTCATTGCTTTTACCTACACTACAAAACCCTACAGTCTCTAAGAGGGAATCGTCTTAAGAACAGAGTAGGAGCATACTGTTTGCCCTGCTGAGCAAGCTGTTAGAAACAAACTGGTTTGTTTCTAACCAGTCCATAATACCGAGGACAGGAAAAAAGTTGATCCAGTATGCTCTGTTGTCCTGGATGTCTCCATCTTCCTCACCTGAATCTACAAATATTCTTGTAGTACTCTTACACAATTTAAACTGCCATTACCTGTAACCTGTTGGCCGAATAGTGCAATCCAAAAGGACACCAGTGAGAGCTATGACATAGAAAATAAGCTAGTGAGAATAAATTCCATTTACAAAACATATTTCTGATAAAATTATAAAAAAAAGGTTGTGCCTGAAAAAAAATTTTTAGAAATCTCTCTACCTACAAAAAAAAAAAATGTTAAAAAATGTAAGGTAACGTGCAATGTTTGTTAGCTGAAGAAATGTAATTGTTGAAGAAAATATCTTCAGCGTTCTGCCCATAGGGAAAGCACCTATTACACATTTAGGTGGCAGAACTCCCATAGCAAATTAGGAGTCTAAAATTAGGAAAGAATAGTCCACTTGACTGTTTCTAATTGAAGATTATTAACTTCTGGGAATGCTTTTGTTTTGAAATTATGACCTCTGCTGCTGAGAACTTCATTTATGAAGGGACAACTAGATCCCCTGTTAAGGACATTGGAAAGTGAATAACCGGGCAAACATTCATAACGTACAGTCAACTATGGAGCATTCCTTAGAAAATCAGGCCTCAAGTTTCTAATTAAAGCAATCTGTGGAAGCCCTTAGCTTAGAGCTCATCGAATTCTATGGAAGAAATCCAGACTGGTTCAACCACTATTAAGCAGTGACTGTAAATCACAGATTATTAAATGACTGCTCTAGATACTGCTTTTAGTGTTGGTGACACCCAAGCAGACATCAAATCTGAAAGCAGTCAAGTGTTTTATCCATGTTCTCTCACTTTAATATTTTAGGAATGTAAAAATTTCCCTACTGCTATGTTGAAAGCCATTGGCATAGGAGTTTGATTTTTCTTTGAAGTGTAGCAAAGGACTTCATTGGTAACCATGAGGAATATCAGAAATATAACTGAAATATACAAACATGAAATTAATTTATCAGTTGGAGAGGCACAGTACATGTGAACAGGCATAAACTTTTCTTGAATCCCTTAGCCTAAAGAGATTGCCTTTAAGCATGAAAGTGGTGTTAATATCAATTCCTCTTCTGTTTTAGTTTTTCTTTAGCAAACTAAAAGAATTCCAATTAGTTCTAAACCTTACCAATTAGTTGCAGTTAACACTGACCTTTTTTCATGTGGGAAATTGCAATGTACATGTAAATATATCACTGGACATCAGAGGTTTAACAAGCTCCTGTCATCTCTGTTAATCCTGTTTTGTTTCACCATGGGAGAAAGTCAGGACCAACCCAGAGAGAAGACAACCCACATAGTTTTGCAGAGAGAGCAGACTTCTTGTACTGACTCTTAAAAAAAAGACATAGGTAAATCCAGGTCTGAATCAGAGGTTACTGCAGAGCAGAGATGCACCTTTTTTTCTTTTTGAGCCATTGTGTACCCTTTTGAACTTCAGATATTGCATATGTGTTTTAGATGAGTTCTGCTTCAGATTTGAAAAGTTTGAAACTACCTTCAGTAAAAGGAGTGGTAATACCTGCAAAAGATGCAGAAGTGTGGTGAAGAAGGCAGGTAGTCACTTTCTCTAAATTTTTGCTTAGAAATGACAAACCCAAGCCTATGACTATCTCATTATGTTACTGAGCATTCATTATGTTATTGAGTTTTGTGTACAGTTCTGGTTCCCTCACCCCCTTGCTCTACCACCATTGTACCTGCTAAGAAGGTAGTGGTATTAAAAAAAATAGGAGAAAAACGGTAAGGAAGATCAAAAGAATCGAACGCATCCACGAAGTTATGGAAAAACTGAGGAAGGTAAGGCTTTTCCACCTGGAAAGGAAACAACTGTGGGGTGATACAACAGAGATTAGAAGTTGTTGGAGGCTAGAAGTGCAATTGAGAGAACAATGTTTGCTCTGTTCCTACTTTCTACTCTGGGTATCTGGGTTTGGTTACTACCTATGAGAAGATAATGAGCTAATTGGGCCTCCAGGGCAGTCTTATGTTCTTGTGACATCTCAGACTGAGACAGTAGCAATTTATGATCATAAACTGCATGGATAAAGCAAAGAAGCAGCCTAATACAAATGTCTGTACCTAAAATGCAAACTACTCTCTTGTAATTTTTTTCTAGAAAGAGCTAGATACAATACAAAAGTAAGGCAAATTCTGACAAGAAACACACTGAATTATTGCTGAGAGAACTAGAAATGTTTGCTGTGTGTGCAGAACTTTAGTAGGATTAATCTGTCAGGTATTTTATAAGTGAAAGATTATAGGGTCTGCAGACAGGTTTCCCCAAATTGGTAATTTATCAAAAATATAGCCCCAGTTTTGTGAATTCCCCTGTGGTACTAGCTAGCCCATCTTTCAAGGCATGAAAGCAGTAAGAGGGAAGCAAAGTCATACTGCTGCCCCACCTGGATTTGCTGTTTGGCTTTTAAGGATGAATAACATAGTAAAATTGCATTCTTCTTGAGTGTCAAGGGACCTTAGGAATTCTCTGTCTGTCTGAAGCACAGGAACCCATGGATTGTCTAAGCTGCTTCAACTAAATGCAGTTTAAAATGCATATTTAGCTGTATTTTGTCATAAACCTGTATGGATAAAAGGTAATATTTATATGAAAGAGACTGATAAAACAGCTTGAACCAGATACTGACTATTTACTCAGTTTTTGCCCAGGTGAAGTTCTCATTCATCTCACTAAGAATGTGAATTGAGCAATTCTTGCATCCTTGTCTTTGCATATGCAGACATATGATTTGAGGTTTGAGAGAGATGGAAAGACAATGTTGCTATTTCCAGTCTATAAACGCCTGATAATAAGCCCATTTGGAAACAACTTAGTTTTGCTTTATTTATACAATCGTAAAGGTTAACAGCCATAGTATTTTATTGCTTTAATGCTTATGGTTCTTTACCACTTTAAAAAATCACTCTAAAGTTTCTCTTCCCAAAATAATCAAGTTTTGTGATTAAAATTTTGTGGTACTATTGATGAGGAGTCTCTGCTGATAAAGCAATATACTCCTTATCTATTGATTTAAAAGATCAAATGAAGTACTCAGGTTACATTTCTGTTTTGGTTAAGTAAGGTCAAATAACCTTCACCTCTGTACCCTCACCTTTCAATTTTTGAATGATTGTGATAAATTAGTTGTTGATAGAGATCAGTCTTACTGAAACTATAACTTGAAATCTTTCAGAATAAATGTAGATAATTTTGTCAGCACTGCTTACTATGAGTGCCAGTGAAAAAGAGAAATAATTATTGTGTAAATACTGTGTAAAGATCATCCCAAAATTTAATTGCCTATAGTCAGATTAAAGCCCAGTATTCCTCCACTCAATAGAATACCAAGCTTTACAATTTTAACTGAATTCCTTGGCATTGTTGAAAATAAGATGGGAAATAATAATAATAATAATTATTATTATTATTGTATACCTATTCAGAGCTCTGTCCAGCAAATACTGTTGTACACAAGCAATGCATGTACATGAGGAGATGCAGCATAGCAGTTCTTGGATCCTACCTGTCCTGGAACAAGGTATAAACCAAGTTCCTCAGACTGTGACAGTTTAAAGCAGGGGTGAGAGTCTAAACAACAGGTAATAGAGGCAACTGCTGGGGAAGTGACCAGTGGTACAAAATGTGCCCTTATTTTACTTTAACCCATAAAGTGTTTGAAATAAACGTTGTAATGATGTATTCTATTAAAAAAAAAAAAAAGAGAAGAGGAGCTTAATCCTGCATTTAAACCAGATTTGACCAGTAGGCAATAAACAAGCCATGGACACCTGCATTGAGCACTGACAATAAAAGAGCATAATTAGGAACCATTCTTTAAGAGTTAGCCATTGATAGAAGTCCCATTGGAAAAAATAGCAGGTAAATTAAAGACTATCATACATAATACACAAAGGGGAAAAATTCAATACTCACAGAATCGTCTCGGTTGGAAAGGACCTTTAAGATCACAGAATCACAGAATGTTAGGGATTGGAAGGGACCTCGAAAGATCATCTAGTCCAATCCCCCTGCCGGGGCAGGATTGCCTAGACCATATCACACAGGAACGCGTCCAGGCGGGTTTTGAATGTCTCCAGAGAAGGAGACTCCACAACCTCTCTGGGCAGCCTGTTCCAGTGTTCGGCCACCCTCACCGTAAAGAAGTTTTTCCTCAAATTTAAGTGGAACCTCCTGTGTTCCAGCTTGCACCCATTGCCCCTTGTCCTGTCAAGGGATGTCACTGAGAAGAGCCTGGCTCCATCATCTTGACACTTGCCCTTTCCATATTTATAAACATTAATGAGGTCACCCCTCAGTCTCCTCTTCTCCAAGCTAAAGAGACCCAGCTCCCTCAGCCTCTCCTCATAAAGGAGATGTTCCACTCCCTTAATCATCTTCGTGGCTCTGTGCTGGACTCTCTCTAGCAGTTCCCTGTCCTTCCTGAACTGAGGGGCCCAGAACTGGACACAATATTCCAGATGCGGCCTCACCAGGGCAGAGTAGAGGGGGAGGAGAACCTCTCTTGACCTGCTAACCACACCCCTTCTAATACACCCCAGGATGCCATTGGCCTTCTTGGCCACAAGGGCACACTGCTGGCTCATGGTCATCCTGTTGTCCACTAGGACCCCCAGGTCCCTTTCCCCTACGCTGGTCTCCAACAGGTCTGCCCCCAACTTGTACTGGTACATGGGGTTGTTCTTGCCCAGATGCAGGACTCTACACTTGCCCTTGTTATATTTCATTAAATTTCTCCCCGCCCAACTCTCCAGCCTGTCCAGGTCTCTCTGAATGGCTGCGCAGCCTTCCGTTGTGTCAGCCACTCCTCCCAGTTTCGTGTCATCAGTGAACTTGCTGACAGCGCACTCTAATCCCTCATCCAAGTCATTAATGAATATATTGAATAGAACTGGTCCCAGAACCGACCCTTGTGGGACTCCGCTAGACACAGACCTCCAACTGGACTCTGTCCCGCTGACCACCACTCTCTGGCTTCTTTCCTTCAGCCAGTTCACAATCTACCTCACTACCCGATCATCCAGACCACACTTCCCCAGTTTAGCTGCGAGATCATCAAGTCCAACCATTAACCTAACACTACCAAGTCAACCACTAAACAATATCCCTAAACAATATCCCTACGCACTACATCTACTCAAATTTCCTAACATGTGAGTGTTTAAGTTTCTTGTTATTTTGACATGCTTTTAATGTAATTGGGCATGTAAGATGTACTAAATTAATTAGTCTTCCTAATTATTATCTGGCAACAAAGTACAGAGTATGAGGTGAGTTTTTCTCAGCATCTTGACTGAAAAATTCATACCACTGCTTATCTGGCAGAGTGTCACGGTTTAAAGCTGGGCCGGCTATTAAACCCGTGGCAGACACTCTCTGTTAACCCTCCCCCCCCCACCCGAAGGGAAAGGGAAAAGGGAGAGAGACTTATGGGTTGGAAAGTTAAAACAGTTTTAATAAACTATAATAATGAAAAAGAGTATAATAACAATAATAATAAAAATAATCAAATATATACAAAACCAAGATCGAGAGCTTGGAAATCCTCCTCAGGCAGAGTTGCTCCCCCCCAGCACAGGCAGAGGAGAAAATGCAGTAGCTCCCCCTGCCATCACACCTGCAGGCTTTTAACTGGAGAATTGGCAAAGCTGGTACCAATCAGTGGGAGACAGGAGGGCCCCTCCCTCCTGGGCCCCACCTCCAGGAGGCAGTGGGTTAGTGATAAATAGGAAAGTGAGAATGACATGTATGGGATGGAATACCTTGTTGGTCAATCTTGGGTTACCTGCCCTGTCTGCTCCTCCCTGCAGGTGCGACCCCCCTTCGGCTCTTCACTCATAAGCAGTGAGGAATTTAGCAGTGACCTTGGTTTCTCTAAGACTAATTGGCCTGGTTTGGGCCAAACCAGGACATTCCACCCCTTATTCCATACCATTCACGTCATACTCAGATCACCACTACCTTTTCATTTTCAAATATATATACATATATCACTAGTTTATGATTCTTCTCTATACAAAAAGTTCATTAAGTTCATTTGGTTCAGGATTGTGGGTTTCTATCTGGCTAGCAGTCTCTCAGCAGTCTCTCTGGCTAGCAGTCTCTCTTTTGTCATGGTTCGTGCCCACGGGTTGCAGGTTAAAGATGTCAGTCTCGAGGAGGTTACTGGACGCCACTTGATGAAGCTAGCTCCGGTCTCATCACCACTGTCTTAACCTGAAAGACACTTATGCAGCAACAACATACAGTTCAGAATTAAGTAGTCTCACCCAGAATCAGATCACCTTCAGGGACACATTGGACTTCACCATCTTGCAACATCACCCACCAAGTACATCCAGGTCCCTGAGCAAAAGCAATCCCATGAATGGGTTTACCTTTGCCCGTTGCAGGAACAATCCAGACAGTTTTTCCCAATAGATTCCTTTCATGCACCACCGGGACTTTATCTCCTTCTACTGTATGTAGAAGGTCTGACTGAGCAGGGCCAGCTCGATTGATAGATCCTCTGGTGTTAACTAACCAGGTAGCTTGCGCCAGATGTTTATCCCAGTTTTTAAAGGTTCCACCCCCCATTGCTTTCAGGGTAGTTTTTAACAGCCCATTATACCATTCAATTTTCCCAGAGGCTGGTGCATGATAGGGGATGTGATATACCCATTCGATGCCATGCTCTTTGGCCCAGTTGTCTATGAGACTGTTTTTGAAATGAGTCCCATTGTCCGACTCAATTCTCTCTGGCATGCCGTGTCGCCACAAGATTTGCTTTTCAAGGCCCAGAATAGTGTTCCGGGCAGTGGCATGGGGCACAGAGTATGTTTCCAACCATCCGGTGGTCGCCTCCACCATGGTAAGCACATAGTGTTTACCCTGGCGGGTTTGAGGGAGTGTGATATAGTCAATTTGCCAGGCCTCCCCATATTTATATTTCAACCACCGCCCCCCATACCACAAAGGTTTTAACTGTTTGGCTTGCTTAATTGCGGCGCATGTTTCACAATCATGGATAACCTGTGCAATAGAGTCCATGGTTAAGTCCACCCCTCGGTCACGAGCCCATCTGTATGTTGCATCTCTCCCTTGATGACCTGAAGTGTCATGAGCCCACCGAGCTAAAAATAGTTCACCTTTATGTTCCCAGTCCAAATCTATCTGGAACACTTTAGCAGCTTGATCTGCTTGTTGGTTGTTTCGATGTTCCTCAGTTGCCCGACTTTTAGGTACGTGAGCATCTACGTGACGTACCTTCACAACTAGTTTCTCTAGCTGAGCAGCAATATCTTGCCACAATTCAGCAGCCCAAATAGGTTTACCTTTGCGCTGCCAGTTGCTTTGCTTCCACTGCTTTAAGCACCCCCACAAGGCATTTGCTACCATCCATGAGTCAGTATAAAGATACAGCCTTGGCCACTTTTCTCGTTTAACAATGTCTAAAGCCAGCTGGATGGCTTTTACCTCTGCAAATTGACTTGATTCACCTTGTCCTTCTGTGGCTTCTGTGACTCGTCGTATGGGACTCCATACAGCAGCTTTCCACTTCCGATGCTTTCCTACAAGACGGCAGGATCCATCGGTGAACAGGGCATACTGCTTCTCATCCTCTGGTAGTTCATTATATGGTGGGGCTTCTTCAGCACGTGTCACCTCAATTAAGAAATGGATTCGTGCTGCTCACAGGGACTGGACCTTCATTTCTCCTATTCACACTTGGGAAAAAGTGATTTGAGGCCCATCTACCCTGACTGGGGTCCTGCTCACTGGTAACTGGAGCAGCCATCCTCCTAGAAAAATTCTCTCTGGTATTTCTTTTAGCTTGCAACTCACGTACTCGTGCCTGTAGGGTACTGGTAGGTTGTCCATGCCATCTGCTCATGTCCTCCCCATAACCACGCAGGGCAAACCACAGGATACCTCGTGATGTGTTCCGTTTCCTTTGAGCCGGTCCTGTAGGAGAGCGTTTTCTCTTAACAGCTGCAATGCGCGCCTGTGTAGGTAGAGAGTCAAGTTTATTCTCGATCTTGGACAGTTTGTCTGACAGTTGTTTAAATGAGTCCTTGTTCTCCTTAGTCAGTTTTTCCACAGCCGAGATGCGTGCCTGCAGTGGGGAAGAAATACTATCTTCATACTGTCACATATAGTTAGCCATTTCGCCCACAGTAGAATGTGCCATATCATCTTCTCCCCATACCAATATTGACAATGTATGGGTATATGTCGGTGGAGCATTCTTCACAACCTTCCGGAACATGGATCGGTTGCATTCCACTTCATCAGGATCTACAGGATCTACAATGTCCTGTCGGTGTCTATAAATGATCTCTTGCACAGCCAGTTCTCTAAGGTAGTTAATACCTTTTTCTATAGTGGTCCATTTGCTTAGGTGACTCATAACATCATCTTTATAGGGATACGTGCTCTTTACAGCTGACAAGAGTCGCCTCCAGAGACTGATAGTGTTTGACTTTCTTGCGAGCGCCTTATCAATACCACCATCTCTGGACAGGGATCCCAACTGTCTGGCTTCTCTGCCATCCAATTGCATGCTATCTGCCCCATTATCCCAGCATCGGAGCAACCAGGTAATAATAGGTTCACCGTCATAACGGCTGAAGTCTTTCCTTATATTTCTCAGGTCCTTCAGGGATAAGGAGTGGTAGGTTATCTCTACGTCCGAGTCCTCTTCTTGTGATAGTTCTGCTTTAGAAGGACCTTTCTTCTGTGATGGGTCTGCTTTAAAAGGACGATTGAGGAAACCCCCATCTGTGTCAGGCCCTAACTCTGCCTGAGAAGGGCCCTCACCTGGGTCATATTATGGCTCTGCCTTAGAAGGCTCTGAGTCATCATCCTTCACTTTACTAGCTGATTTCTTTTGGTATTTCTTCCTGGTTACAGGAGCAATTGGTACAGATTCGATAGATGCTGGGGTCTGAGTAGCTGCAGTGGTTGTCTTGGGGGGTGTAGCAGCTGTGGTAGAGGCTGCCGAGGCTTCAGTGGGTTTAGTGGCTGTAGCGGCAGTACACACTGTAGGATCTGAGGTGGCTGCATAACACCTACAACTGTCCCTGCACCGATATTTAATCTTATCCCACATCAGAAACACATTCAGGACAACCAAAAATAAAAACATGCCACCTAGACAGCACCATCCTAATTTCGCAAAATCTAGTGGAATCAGCTTGGCAGAAAAGGAGAAGGTACTATTTCCCAAAGTAAAACTGGAAGTGTAATCATTAACAGAATCTGCTAAAGGACGCCTGGAGCACGCAGATGAAGTTGCTGCTACTGATTCACGATTAAAGCTGCCCATCATTGTGTCATAGAGATAAGAGATCAGAATATTAACTGCCCAGTTTATCACAGCATAAATCAGTATCAAACCCCATACCAAAACAATACATTTCGACCAGCGCCCACTGCTAAACTGCATGTAAACATTCATAAGAAGCACGCAATAACACAGTGCCCACGGCAGGTAAGGCATCATTGCAATACTCAATTGTGAAAGCAACTCCATAAAAAGATGAGATAACACAGCATTCAAAAATGACATCACCATCTTCACTATCTGTTTTAACTTTCCAACCCCTTGTAAATCTCAAAGGAAGAAATCTGATACTCTCTCAGCTGAGCTCTCTGGGTCTCCTCCCACCAGAGCCAGGATTCAACTTATCAGAGCAACCTGTTGGAGCTTCTCTCAAGCCCCACGTTGGGCACCAATAAATCTGTCACAGTTTAAAGCTGGGCCAGCTATTAACCAGGTGGCAGATGCTCTCTGTTAACCCTCTCCCCACCCTAAGGGAAAGGGAAAAGGGAGAGAGACTTATGGGTTGGAAAGTTAAAACAGTTTTAATAAACTATAATAATGAAAAAGAGTATAATAACAATAATAATAGAAATAATCAAATATATACAAATATATACAAATATATACAAAACCAAGACTGAGAGCTTGGAAATCCTCCTCAGGCAGAGTTGCTCCCCCCAGCACAAGCAGAGGGGAAAATGCAGTAGCTCCACCCAGCACAGGCAAAGGGGAAAATGCAATAGCTCTCCCTGCCATCACACCTGCAGGCTTTTAACTGGAGAATTGGCAAAGCTGGTACCAATCAGTGGGAGACAGGAGGGCCCCTCCCTCCTGGGCCCCACCTCCAGGAGGCAGTGGGTTAGTGATAAATAGGAAAGTGAGAATGACGTGTATGGGATGGAATACCTCGTTGGTCAATCTTGGGTCACCTGCCCTGTCTGCTCCTCCCTGCAGGTGCGAGCCCCCTTCGGCTCTTCACTCGTAAGCAGTGAGGAATTTAGCAGTGACCTTGGTTTCTCTAAGACTAATTGGCCCTGTTTGGGCCAAACCAGGACAACCATATAAAATCAACACTCCACTTGTGACTGCTGAGACCTTTCTGAGTGTGTGTTACTTACTGCAGTATCCGGGCAACTGACAGTTTGAAGAAACTGAACCGTGGAGTATTTCATTATGCTGTATAATTTATTTTGGCAAAGATGATTAATTTTTATTTTTACAGTCAGTGTAGGGCAATATTAAAATGCCATTATTTAAAAAAAATATTTAATTAACCTGAAGAACAAATAAAATAGCTCTTAACTCAACATCTCATCAAAATTGGCTTGTCCAGAAGTTGCAGGAGTCGCTATTTGGTCTCCAGGACATAGGTTTGGCAGTCAAGGTCTAACTTCTCTTCCGGCTCTTGTTTAAACCTTGTTGTGATCCTGGGAAATCTTTTGTAATTTTTTTCTCCATCTATAAAGTGAGGATAAACATAATCCTTTCTGTAAAATGTCACATGGTCTACAGGTGGGAAGTGGTGTACAAAAGTTAGGTAACTATTATTAACATTGTGTATAACCTACCATTTGTTATTTTATACTCTGCCTCACACTCTTCTACATCCAAGCAAACAGTGACATCCCCCCTGCCTAACAGTCATATTTGCAGGACAGTATTACAGAATCACAGAATCACAGAATCAATCAGGTTGGAAGAGACCTCAGGGATCATCGAGTCCAACCGTTGCCCTGACACCACCCTGTCAACTAGACCATGGCACTAAGTGCCATGTCCAGTCTTTTCTTAAACACATCCAGAGATGGTGACCCCACCACCTCCCTGGGCAGCCCCTTCCAATGTCTAATGACCTTTTCTGAGAAGAAATGCTTCCTGATGTCCAACCTGAACCTCCCCTGGTGAAGCTTGAGGCTGTGTCCTCTTGTCCTATTGCTAGTTGCCTGGGAGAAGAGGCCGACTCCCACTTCACTACAACCTCCCTTCAGGTAGTTGTAGACTGCAATAAGGTCACCTCGGAGCCTCCTCTTCTCCAGGCTAAACAACCTCAGCTCCCTCAGGCGTTCCTCATAGGTCATACCCTCCAGAGCCTTCACCAGCTTGGTCGCCCAGTAGAAACCTTACAACCTTTCTGCTTGTTTTCTAAGATGGGAGTAAAAGTTCACTGCTAAAGCAAGAGTACAGGCTGGAGGGCAGAGTGTGCTGAAAGCAAAGGAAATGCGTTCTGTGATCAGAAGCTTCCCAGAGAGCCCGGAAGACCCTGGCAGAGCGTAGGTCATGAAGCCCCAGTAAGATTTCACAACACAGAGTGGAAGTTGCACAAATCACTGCTGTCTGCTCACAGTAAATTACACTTTTCTTTATTACAGGTTTGCCTGTGAGTGAATAATTCCAACTCATTTTTTCACTAATGTATGAGCTTCTGTAGCATGCAATTAAGCTCCCTGCCTTTGTTTTTGGCCTCACAAGCAACTGCGGGTGCAGGCTCTCTTCTTCCTTATGATAGTCAGTAGGTAGAACACAGGGACCTAAATAGCCATGGTATTTTGGGGACTTATATGCTACAAATCATTTCACTTTTTGATTTTTGGACCTTTCTGCATTTTTTCTGGAATTAAGTGATACAAGTATCACTAAGTTACCAAAACATAACCATTTAGCTGTGAAATATTTGTTTATTTATTGACACTATTGCTTGATTGCTGAAAATCAGGCAAGTAGTTGGGCAGAACTTGTATATTACAAATTCTAAGAGTACATAGCTCAATAGAGCTATGTTTTCTTAAGTTACTTATGTAAAAATACCTCTGCATTCAAGATCTGTGCATTTTCTGCTACAATTTCTTAAAACATTTTCTTCAAGCAATCACAGAAGCAGAATTTAAAGCATTGCTCTACTGTGTCTCAGGACACCACTGATTGGAAGAGTCTGGAACTAGGGGACTGGGTTACAGCCAGATTCACTGACCCACCAGATATAATCCAAGAGCAAAAATGCTGTTAATAAAAAAAAAAAGTAATAAAGCTTCCAACCTCCCTACTCATCTGAAAAATTATGGCATGATTGCTTTTAAAGGTATGATTCAGTTGCCCTAGGGGATTTAGTGCCCCTAGATGTCCTAGAGTATCCTGCTTGGACTTCAGCTGCCAGTCCAGATAGCCATGGGTATCCTGTAAACCCATAAGCATATTCTAACAGTGCAGCAGCGATGTCTTGGATATCCGAGGACATTTCAGGTGGCACAAGATACATCTATGTGGGCAACAGAATCAAGTCCCATGTATTTTTCTTTACCAAAAGCATTTCTCATTTTAAAAGAAGGAAGGAAGTGCTGTACTAGTTTCTAACATATTTGGCTTTATGCCAGTCACATTCAGAAGGTACAGCTGAAACCAAAGCCCAGAGAGGCACCTTTTGACCTACAGTGTGGTTTACATCAGGTTTACCTCACTGCGTGCTAGTTTCTCCTAAGTAGTTCTATCTTTAACTTTTGCTTAAAATGAAGCTGTAGTTTTCATTCAAAATTGTAATGAATAATAAAAATCTATCAGCATGAACTTAATAATTTAAACAGAAAAGCAGTAATATATTTATGCTAATAGAGTATCATACAATATCTAATATAGAGAGGTGTACACTGAATCAGCAGCAAGTTCTCTGATATTTCATAGAGGTATTCAGCTGAGTGTCAGCAAGTTGCTGTCATGTCTAGAAACTGCAGAACAGTTTCATCCCTGTTGTGTCTTTGTCCTGTGCTAGAGGAATATGTATGCCTGTGTGTGTACACATTACATTTGGGAGCAATGAGTATGTGAATTTTTTTGCTGTGTGCTTTAAAACAGAGCCAGATACAACTAAATATTTTGCATGTTAATTTTGAATAGCTTTTTTTTTCCAGTTGCTAATGTGCCAGTCTTATTTATAGTAGTTTAATATTTTAGATACTGATTAGACCTTTGAAGTCAGAACAGCTAATACTTAAAAGTTAGCATAGTTTTAAATGCTTTGGTGGGTTCAGTCCCAACTTCAGTCATTCATGTGCAATATTCATATCCACTGAAACAAATACAATGATATGAAAATATTAAGGCATAATTTGAACAGCTAATGCTTAAAAGTTAGCATAGTTTTAAATGCTTTGGTGGGTTCAGTCCCAGCTTTGGTCATTCATGTGCAGAATTCATATCCACTGAAACAAATAAAATGATATGAAAATATTAAGGCATAATTTGACACTGAAGGAGTGGTATGCTTAACTTTGCTATTTGGAGCTTTAAAAATATTTGTAGCTTTAAAAACCTTTGAAAAACCATGAAGTAAGTTTTGAAATAAACTTCCTATTAGTACATACCAAAACAACAAAGAAAAGTCCATTTCTCTTAGCATTACATGTATCTTGGACTCTTCCACTTGTAACCAACCTATTCTTAATGAAGCATAAGATTCTATTAAGACAAAAAAGGTTGATGTTAATTTCTATTGCAAATTGTCTAATTTTGAGATCTGAGGAAGTAGATATGTGGCACTTCTTTTTGCTTAGTCATACCTTAAGCTAGATCACCAAAACTGGTTTTATTCCTGATTGGGATCTCATGGGGAAAGTAAGAATTGAGTTGACTGCCAATATTGCTACAACATTTGGGAATGTCTTGTCATTATAGCAGATTTGAGTTGACTTACAGAAATTCTTTTGCTCTGTTTAAGAAAAGCAGAGCTCTAGAACTAAATCTCAGCTGAATGCCCCAGATAGGGTTTATAAAACAGTATAAAATAATGTTTCTTATTCAGAACTTTCTTTCCTTGTGCTTACTGAGGTCTTGAAGGCTCACTTTGTCCAAAATGCCAGCTCCTGCTCATGATAACACTGCTGCTATTGTGTCCTCCTCTTGTGCTTCATCAGTAGAATATTTCAGGAGCTTGCCTAAGTAAAAAGGGAACAGTTGACAGTGCTTTTCCCATTTTATGATAATCTAAGATTTATTTCCAGTCAAGCTCTCTATATAATGTATATAATGTCTGTTACATATGTCAAAAAATAGATCTTTCTTTGTGATTTAATTAGAACTTTACTCTCCAGAATGTAATGTTGTATCCATTCACAATGAACCACCAGATGAGTTTCAGATTAGCATTTAAAACATCCACAATGTGCAAGCCAGAGCATATGATTCATAGGGATTAGTGATGATATGGTATTAAGGTAGGTATAGAGGTCTAGAAACCGGCTTTTCTCCAAATAGGGTAAGATTTGTGTGAAAAGTGAACTTATTTATGCAGGAAAATGTAAATAAAGTAGAAAATGTTTTAAAATTAGAAATAGGTCCATATTTCAGATGCAGATTTGCATATGGATGTCCTTAAAAATCAGGAGAGTTTGTGTATAGGTGTATGGGCATGATTTTTCTGAGAATCTTAGATCGCCAGTACTGAATACCAAGTATCTTTATTTGGAGATTAGAAATTTCCAGACAAGTCATTCAGTGCAGTGTTCGATAATACCCTAAATTTGCCCATCAAATTTCTCTCAATGAAATTTTTAGTGTTGCTTCTGGATACAAAGAAAAACTGTCGTTAGTGAGGGTTCTGTACTCAGTAATTCATGGTAGTTTAGTAAGGATGAAACACTAAAAAATGCTGCAAAAATGTCAGCTGTCTGGCACAATGTAGAATTAACCTTGTTCTCACCTTAAAATGACATGTTAAAGAAAATATCATTGGTGGCTTACTGGATAGGGAATTTTTTTGATTCTCTTGCTGAAGAAGGAAGCTTTTCTGTTCTTTCACATGTGTGGCAGTCATTTGGCAGAATACAAAACACATGATGATCATAAGTAGCTTTGTAAAATCTACTTGTCCCCTTTTAAAACTGATGTTTTGATATGTTTAGAAACAGAGGTACAGTTTAAAAAATTCCCTGTAGCATATTTGAACAAACTTTACATGTTTGTTATTCCAGTCTAAACCATGAAATACTGGACCTCCACGAAGTTTTTCAAAGCAGCTGGAAATACAAAACTTTGTATTAGAAGATTTTATTTATTTTTAATAATCAGTTATTTGGTTCTGAGTCACAGTGTTGATGGTATGAGGAGTGCTTCTTGAGTACAGTCCTCGCGCATATTGACTTTCATTAAAGATTAATTAACGTAGGGATGTGACGACTGGCAATATCATCACTGCAGGAAACGACCGTGGGCAGACAGGAGTAGTGAGTGTTGGAGAATAGCAAGTGTTCCACTGTACAGAAATGACAAGCAAATCTCTTCCTGTTACATGAACACTGTGCCTTAATACTTCGAATTTTTGTGACATATGCCGTAAGTTTCATTTTTTGCGAACACTCTCCAGTTATTTATACTTATTCAGTAAAAACATTCCAACATTTTGATTACAATTTTCTTTGTAGAAAAATAGCCTAATTAAATCTGTCATTTGTTTCAGAGTTAGAGCAAGTGTGGGTGATAGATTTGGCTACCCACTTTCATGTGTTTTGAAGTGACAGCAAGTTGGATCGACTGGCTGATGTATCAAAACCAAATGGTAAAAAAAAAAAAAAGCACTTATCCTGTTCACTGCAAGAGTGCCGGCATTTTATTTCAAGCAGCTTAATCCAGTCAGGAAAATCCCTATGAATTCGCTCTCCCTAAACTGATTTTTTTTGTTCACATTTATTAATATATGTATCTATTCCTTGTATTTTAGGCAGTTCTGTTTCTTGATTGTATTGGCAATGCAACTTATGATTATTTAATTCCTTGCAAAGGCACTCCAATAACAGTTTTCTGTCTCTCTCTTTTACAGTTTATCATGCATCAGGCACAAAAATATCTAGTTGCTCTTTAGAATACAAACCATTGTACTCTGTGTGGGTCAATAAACCAGATTTTTTTTGCAGGTTGGAGCAGCGTGAGAAGCTAGCCAGGATCTAGTCCAGGCTCCAATTTCTTGTTCCAGGTTAGAACAGTTTAGGGTTTGCTCTAACAAGCATCTACTGAAGGTAGTTCTCAGAACTATCTTTTGCCATGAGTCCTGGCACAGCTTTTCCATGTTCATCTGTCCAAAATCTGCAAAAGTGGAAGTGTAAGCAGGCAAAACCAGACAAGTCAAATATTTCCAGAATGTGATTAAAGAAATCTAACATGCTAAAAACCCCTTTACAATGTCGCAGCTGGTTATTTTGTACTGAGGTAATGAGTCTGAATGACTAAAACATATCTGATATGCAAAAGTGCCTGGATACTAGCGCAGGATTGTTTATGCAGTATTAACTACTTTGTTTTTTATTCATGGTTTCCAACAGTTAATCACATCTTTGTGCTTTTCTATCTTTTTAGAAGCTGTGTTGTGCAACAAAATATGGTATTGTGCAACAAAATTAATACTGAATAAACAAGTAAAGAGTTTAATGCAGTGTCTTAGAAATGATGGTACAAGTTAATACGTGCATTTCTGAGTTTAGTTCACTTTTCAGCATACCATATTTTCTGTAGGACAAACATATATACATATGATTTTATGTGATGACAGATTATCAAAACAACCTCTTTTCTCTTGCCCCTATATTTGTCAACATTTTTTGTAAATGCCAAGTTTTGGAATCTATTATTCCAGCAGACTTTTAAAAAATCAATAATAAAATACCTATTTGTTAAGAGGAAGAAAAAAGTGATTTATAATCAACAAAAGAAGTCAGAAGTCTGAATATTCAAAGGCAGGAAGAGCACAATAGAAATGGCTGAAGTAGAATATTATGAATGGAAAAAATGAATTTATAGCAAAAAATGCATTTTCAAAGTATTATTTTCTGCTAATGTTATGTAAATATTCCAAATCCAAAACAGATGTAACCAATGCCAAATCAATTTCTGTACATCCTTTCCTTTCAGCAACTTGGAAAGTGATGTGATTTCTGCTTAATGAAAATAAAAATTGGTCCAAGAGTAGAAAGCTCATTTCATATGGCTTCAACTCCTGTGGTATAATTTCTGAGCTGTTTACTGTCTCTGACTGATGACACAAGTGTTATCTGAAAGAACATTTGTGTTCTTTAGTAAATAAATTGGGATGCTTTCAAAATTACACAGTCTTGACAATTGACATATCCATGCTGATCTGCTATGGGCATTATTCTTTTGATTGTTTTATTTAATTGAATTCTCAACAGAGTAAGATAGGGGAAGTGCAGAGTTTAATACTAGAAATATTTATTAAAATCTACCCTGAATAATCAAATCAATGATGTAGGCTGATTAAGAAACAAATGAACTTTTTATACGTATCTCTCATGCTCCACTTCCATAGCCAGTCAACATTTTTCTGTTAAACTCTTCTTATAGACAAAAGCTGCATATTTAAAGCTTTTGTGTGTGAAACTATGTCATTTCGTGTATATAAATATATATATGTAAAATAACCTGATAATTACAAATATTCCATTGCAAAAATTAACGGTTCAAGTAAGCACAATGAAAGGAGATAATTAATTAACATTCCAGACAAACTTCTAAATCAGTATAACTTTGCTCAGGTTTGCATTTCCTTTTTTTTATTTATTTTGATCAATTTTGTTGATATACTGGGATTAAAAATGCTGTTTGAATTGTAAAAACCTTGTTTGTATACAGAACAAATAGGTAAGTCTAAGAAATGTAGAATTAACTAAACAGAATACCTACATGCATGTAAATCATCTGCGAATTCTGAATGTACAGTTTCCCACAAAGAAACCATTTAGAGTGCTTTTGGAGTAAAAATATCAGAACCAAATGTAAATGTGGAGATTGAACTGGAAAAATCTGTATGTAGAAGGGATATAAGAGAGTATTTATAGTGCATGGATTCTTTTAAGTTGAGCACATGAATGTTTTTCATCCCATGAAATCAGGTATGTGAGCTACATTATGTGAAATAGCATGCAATTATCTCTAGATACATAACTCTAAATTAACAAATACTGATAATTCCAAAATTATTCTAGATTTTCAAGTTTACTTAATCTTGGCAAAATAAACACCAGTATACTTCACATTTGCAACATATATGTTATATACTAAACATCAGATAATTCTAATTTGCAAGTTTTACTTAACTGTATTATCTTTGTTGCATTAAACCATGTTCTGTGTCACACAAAGAAGATGAAGTTCATCTCCTCTAACATTTAGATGTCCACTACTTAGCCTGTCATGTGAAGCTCTTTTCATAGTCTATGACTGTTAGTCAATATAGTCAACAGAATCTGGACTCCACTTCATTTTACATTGAGTTGGCAACTATATTTGGTTAGGTGAATCACACCTCCAAAGTACTTGTTTCTCTCCATGGAACACAGACCAAGTTGTGGTTGACTAGTACAGATATTGTCTGTGCTGTACATGCCTACACTTCAGGGAGACAAACTTTGTGCAGTGAATCTGAGTTGTGTGAGTGAATCAGAAGTTATGTGCAAACCTTTGACTCAGCAGAGATTCTACAAAACATTTATGGTTTATGTCCGGTACATGTCCTGTCCAAGCAATCTGGGCATTTTCAGTAGCTCATACCAAGCCCACAGGACTTACTGCATGTACACACACTATTGCCACTGCATATGTCAGGTTGAAGAAATCCAAGATGCAAAAGGCCCATGATATGGGCCAGTCGGCTTGTCTGCAGATGCATAGAAAACTTCTCTGGCATTTCGCGATATGCTGCAAATGCTATACCACCTGAACTGTTGGATATCCTGGGGAAATGTCCACACTGCCATGTTTTTCTCAGGCAAGATTACCAAAAAGAGAATTATTCCAGGGAAACACAGAATTATATTAGCTCTCATACATTTTCTGAAAAGCATACCGAATGTATAGATTTCAATTGCTCTCCAATTTCTAGCAATGATTTCTCATAATGCAATATAAATATAATCACATGCATATAACAAGAAGTAGAAGGGAAGGATTGGTCTCATGGAAAGGTAGTCATAAGTCCTCAAAGCTAATTTTTCACATTGGTTTTATGAACCACTGGAGCTGAAAAGCCTTGGAGACCTTTTTGGAATTTCTTGGCAGAAATAATACAGTTGGCTGGGCCTAATAAAACACAAGGCATCTCAACTAGGTATGAAATTGTTGTTATCATTAGAAAATCACTGGCCATCTGGTTGGGCATAATGTGCAATAAGCTATAGACTATGGATGTAAAATTTAGCATTAGAAATACTTTCTTGAAAATAGAAGAGCCAAATATATGCTACATAGTCAGTACTCACAACCACAACAGAGAGATGGAAACTTTTAAGGTCTGAAATCTACAGTGTGAAAACTAATTGAGGACAAACAAAATAATCTGTTCAGCTGAAGAGTAAATGAGGATACAAGCAGGGTGAAACCTCATTTAACCTCAGAAAACTAAGGGGTAATACAGTAGCACTTATTAGAAATTATTGTGTGCATCATCTTAGAAGCTATGCAAAGATTATGTGAGACAGAAAGAGCATACTTTTCTGAAAAAAAAAAAAAAGAAAAAGGGTACAAGAAAGAAATTTCCTGTTTTCTTTTTTACGAACTTTACTCTTTGCAATAAGGCAAATCCATAGAGCCATATAAAACACCCAGGTAGTGCAGACAAAGCAGTTCTGATTAAAATCCAGATTACCCAATTACCCCATCCATGTCTTTAGTGATCACTTGCAAATGATATTTGATGAATAAGTGCTTGCAGTTAATCCTTTGAGTTAAAAATGTAAAGTATTTGTATCATAATCTAAATGACTCTAAAACTACACATATTCCTTTTCCTCTAGCTGCCTTCAGTGGATTTACATAGCTATGTAATGGAAATTAACAAGAAATTGCTGTTTATTTTCAGGGACCATACAGACCTCAGCAGAAAAGGTATTGGAAATTGACACATTTTCACGTTTGTGTTCTGATTTAAATAGGTGAATGAAGGAAGAATAGTTGTTAGTAAATGGAAAGTTAGAAATAATCTGACTGAAAAGAACTGCAGCCCTGGAAAAAGCTATAAAACAGATGGGTTTGCTTCAGATCATTTATACGTGTGGATGCACTGAGCAGGTCGTTGACAATCTGAACACATGCATCCAAGTGTTCTGCATTGTTCTAGCGGGGAGCCTCTCGAACTGTGCCTTGTGTGCCAGGCAAGAACACTTGGCACTGCATGCAGGAGTCCTTTTCCCCCTGATTGCTGTGTCAGGTACCTGATTGGATCACCCTACATCTTTAGAATTCACATGCCCTAATTTTTGAGGAAAGCCAGAATGTATGTATGTCTCAGGGGAGTGCAGAGGGAAAAGCATACACAGGTCTTCTTCCAGAAGTTGAGAAGCACTTTCGTGTTTGAGAGTTCTCTTTTCTCTTGTGGAAAGCAAACTATCCAAAACAAGTAGAGGATATGATTCTAATCCTCATAAAGATTAAAGGTGTTAGCTATTATTGTCATTACCTCATAGTCCTCAGAGCCAGCCCTTGGGGATAAAAAACATCTGGGTCTCATATACAAAATCTTAAGTAAATAAATCTATTTGAGCAATTTGTTAAATGAAACTGGGGCAGTGACAACAAAAATAAAGGGGATATGCTACCTCTCTGCTCTATAATACCTAGCATTTCTAAAAGTTATTTGTCTTTTTTTCCCTGGGAAATCAACTAATAAAAGATTTAAAAAGCAGGGAAATAAAAGAGAACTAGAAACTAGAACTGCGCAGAAGATTCTTAATGTGGAAAATGGCAACTTGTAAAAAAAATAACAATTTTTTAGTTAGTTTCAACAGTGGTTTGTGTGTTATTGAAAAGATCAGAATATGGGATTCCTCGTCAAAAAAGAAAGAGCGATCCCGTGGCAAGATGGGTACAATAGTTCAGATGAGCTCTACTAAACTAATTCAAAACAAAATTTAAGTTTCAGGTTTTCCAAATTCCAGTTGACTGACTGACCATCAAGTTAAAACATTGTTAAAGAATTTTGAATTACATTTTGGACTCCACCATATTGTAATCCTTTGCAGTCAGTAATGAACATATTCTTCAGTAGCTCTTAAGTAAAACATTTTTGAAAGCAATGGGTGAAATGCACTTCAGTTACCATCTGACTGTAGTAATTAGAATGTCAATTTGGTAAGCTTTCAGAGTTTCTATTTCCTGAAAGTAATGTGTGAATGCTATATGGCACCTGTTTCCTCTGTCATCCAGAATATAATATTTACTAGTACATACAACTGGAAAGAGAACACAAGGAAAATAAATGCTGTAAATTGAGTGTTTACAGCACTTAAAATCAGTGTCTCTGAGTGGAGCTTAGAGAGTAGTTCAAATCAATAGTTAACATTCTTTCTTACTATGAAAGCCGAAGGAATACTGGAAATAAATGTACTGGGTTTTTTAAAATTCATCTTAATAAACACCAATTTAAAATTTGCCATTAAGAGTAATATTTTCTACTGTCACACCATTATCTACATGGAGCCTGAAAATTGTCTTTTTGCCAACACCCCTAATGTAGCACATGGCTAACTTTTAAATAAAGGTCCTCTTGCAAGCGTTTGGTGTGAAACGCATATTATTGGAATTATTCAATTGAGAAAATACTTTGTGTTATATGTTCCCCTAATACCTTTTTAGGAAAAGTAGAAGAGTGAAGTTAAAAAAGTCCTGGATTTTGTAATTCATAAAAGTTTCCTTGTGAGCCTGTGTTCCCCATTTCTCTATGCTGAGTGCCTAGCAATGCAGTGAGTTTATCTTCACAGCACCAAGTGAAGGGGTAGCATGTTGTTTGTATATGCTTTTCAGGTGGAAATCAAAAGCCTGGTAATATTTGCTCTCTCAAAACATGAAGCCTAGGCTGGCACATGTTCCAAATGCATCTCTAATTAAGAGAAGCATGTAATCTCTCTACCACTTCTCCTCCTTTCCCCTTTCTTTTTCCCCACTTTCTTCAGGTCCCATTCTTACTCTGTAGAACAGACCCAGGGAACCTTCACGCTCACCAAAAATCCTGCATCAGAGTGTCATAGTGATACTGAGTTACAGAATCCCCTCTGCATGTCTATAAGTCTTTTTAACACATGGTAGCAAACAGAATTCAAAGAGGATGGTCTTGTGGCAAAAGGGATTCAGGAAAGCTAAGCTCCGTGTATTTGTTTTCTCCTGTAGCAAGTAAATCACAGTGCACTTCAGTTCTTCCCTTGGAAGACACATATAATGTATCTTTTCTCTTAGCTTTGTTTTCATCTATTCTTTCACTGTAAATTCTAGAAACAAACCTGTCTTCTTGTGTGTGCTTTCACAGTGCCTAGAATCAAAGCTTGCATGTGCTGTAGTTTCTAGCAGAGGTGACTTATAGCTTCTCAGGAGTGTCTCCTGAAGGTGAGCAGGCTCAGTCAGTGAGGGGCTGCTATTTCTCTCATGAGGAAGAAAAAAAGATGGAGCTAAGGCAGAGGGCAGAGAAGTGGAGTACACTGAATTAGGCTTCCTGTTGCCCCCGAAAATGTTACCAAGGTTTACTATTATTGGGAGTTAGCCTTCTCAACAATAGCCACAGCACCCAGTGCATTTGGTCCCTTAATATCAACCACAAGCCAGGAGTTTGACACTGACAACAGGCTGCTCATGTAAAGCAGGAAATTTTTTCTATTTATTAGACATGGAAGTAACGGCTAACAATGATAATACTAGAAGAAAAACAATCTATGTATGACAGTTCTTCGACCTTGAAGTAAATTTTGAATTTCTTATACCTATATACCACCTTTTTTTCCAAGAGTTCTTGATCATAGTGCTATCATTGTGGGAATTAAAATAAAATTGTTCAGTAGGAGTGTAGAACAGTCCATACAGAAGACTGGATAAATGTATGTGAGTGTGCTTGTGCTGAACAAAAATGGAAGATATAATGCTGTACATACAGTCACAAGTTTCACTTGGCATAAAAGACACTTCAAAGGCTTGTTGAAGCAGTCAGAATGACTTTACTCCGTTGTTTTTTAGTCAAGCTGAGCATAATTTAGAGGACCAAACATTACTATGCTTTACTAGAAGTAACACCATTTAAATGCAGGAAGCAATTTCAGCAGAGTGAAAAATCTCACTGCCATCCTAGGGGGAAAAAGGAGCAGAGATCTGGGGAGCAATGTCCCAGCACTATGCTGCTCAAATAACAGCACAGAATATTTTGTAGTATGTACATATATAGGAATATTTGCAGGTGTATATACAGATACATATACACTTCCTTTCCTCAAGCAGCAGGAGAAGAGTAATTTCTTCCTGCTGCTTTTTTTTTCCCCACTTGCTGTGTTGACACCAATACAGAGAGAATAACAAAACGAGAATTAACAAAAGGACTTTTTGGATGAGAAATGTTTTAGGGCTGCCAAGTCCATAATCATTTGTGCCTTGAAGGCTAGATGCAAAAGATTGTCAAGGAAACAAATAATAATGAGTTACAATAGAAAATGTTGCCTTTAGAAAATTAGGGAGATAGGAGCAAAAAATCTACCAGACTAATCTGTAATTGCTGTGGCTTTCACAATAGAACAAAACACTGCATGGATATCCTAGGTTTTGATGTGGAAAGTTTATTTGTAAATGCTTTAATGACTTTTCAAGGAACATGGAAAAAGATAGGTGGCAAAGACAGTTTTGACATCATGCAGAAAGGAGTACAGTCATTTTCTGAAATGTGTTCCAGCTAACTGCCTGTGTTGTTTCTACACACATTAAAGATTTTTTAACGCAATAATGTCATGTGAAGAACCTTTTTTTTTTCCCAATCTAAACTGAAATGTGATGTGATCATATGGAAATTCAGTGAAGGCCATGTGAATTAATTCAATGGGAAAGGAACATATCTTTTATGTACTTATTGATGGATATTTTCCAGAAGTCCATTAGTTTCCCAGAGGTCACTGTTTAATGACATCAAACTTTATGATGTGATTATATCATACATCAGGGCTGAAGTGTTCAACAAAGCAAACAATTTAACATTGGTATAAAGGGAACTTGGAAATATTTCCCTCTTTCCTTTACCTGAAAATTAAAGGATTTTTTTGTTTGTTTGTTTAAATGCTCATTGTAAGTGCTGTTGGTGGGCTATTAATCTAAAATAACTTTTTCATTGCATGGGGTCAGAATGGAACCCGTGTCTTCCAACTGGTGGCTAATATACTGTCAGCAGCATGTGAGGAAATTCAGCTGCTATAAAAGATAAGAATAAAACCTTCATTTCCCCAAAGAGTTGGCATTTTAAAAATGAAAATACTATCAGTTTTCTGCTTCTTTTCATTTTGCTTCTTAGCGTAGATTGTATACTATCCCCCTAAAAGATTACCATTGGAAGGAAAGGATTAAAATGGAACCTGGCCTAGAAGTATGTCTTCTGACTGAAACATACTACTCTTTTTTCAATCCATCTTTTAAAAATAACTAAATAGCGCCTTTTTGGTACATACCAGATTTAGTTTGCAAATACAAAGAACACAGGTTCAACACAGGGAATAAAAATGGCTGGGAAGGCTACATACAAATTAGGAGGAAAATTATTACTGAGGTACAGAGAAACACCTGCAATAGATTTCTAGTCCTTAATTCAGTGATGTTGTCACCTTTTCTAGCGTCTAATAAATCTGTTTTTAGAAGGAATCAATATACATAATCACAAATGAGATCCATATAACTGGACAGGGTTTTTATACAGGCCCTCCGATCCAAAGGGGAACCCCAGTAATTTTCAGAAAGCGACTTTTTCATATCAGCCCTGGAGGCTAAGTGTGCTGAATCAGCCACAGGAGCCTACCTTTTATTGTCATACCAAAGACTTAGGAAAGATAATGTAGCAATTGCTGGATACTAGATATATCCATGTATTTAGCCAACCCTTTTAGAGCTGCTGAACCAGCAGGCCTCTGTTGCCAATAAAGTGGTGATACAATGTCAGTAACTTCAGGGCTGTAATTTGTCAACTGTCTAACTGTATGAATTGATAGTCTGAAAGCCTCAAGATTTGGAAAGCTCACAGACCAGCATCCCATCTGTATGATTTTGGTCACATGGGATTTCAGTTAAATAAATGGTCAATGGGAAAAGCTCTGGCCTTTTAGTCTTCCACTGTGGGACAGCAGCTCCTGATTTAGTGCCAAAGAGAAAGGACATGGAAAGGAGATTCTGGGGTACCAGAAAACTTTGTGTCAGTTTATTCAGTTTCTTCCCGTCACTGCAGTGGAGGTGAGATTAGGCTTGGTACAGCACTGTGAGGCACATAATGGTTGGTTACTGTCTGATTATTGCCTCTTCTTTTCACTCCTCCCCTATCACATTGTGGCATATTTAGGAAAAGGATATAACAAAGAAACCACCAGAAGGTGAGACTAGAAGGGGAGCACAATCCCTCTAAGAACTGTTATATGGAATAGTGATTGTCCAGGTAGCCACCCCTTGGTCACAGAAACAAAAATGTACTGGCATCCAGTTGGAGCACCATGCTAAGCTAGGTCTCATCTGTATTTGGGTTTGTTCGTGATGACATAGCTTTGCTCCCTTCTTTTATCCTGGGTAACCATGGCTTTTCAGTTTTTCTTTCACTTGAAAGCTGGAGCTGAGAGCCTTATGAAGTCGATGTGCTTGTGTAAATATACTGACTTTTCTCTGCTCACACTCTAGTGGCCAAAAAGCTGCTTTACTTTTCTTTTTTAAAATAATTAATCTAGCTTGAAAATGGATTAGTGTTGACAACTCTTCTTACCAATACGGATAGAAACTCAGAATGAACAGCTGTTTGGACAATCTTGGATGAAAGCCTTTCCCTAGGCAAATGCAATAGATGCACAGGCACATGCAAGGGCACATTGCTGCCATTACTGATGCCCATCTGTTAGACTGGCATGGTGCCCACTCAGAAGCTAAGTCTAAAGCAAGGTCTTCATGATGAGGGCTCTGTCTCCTCTATGACAGTACTGCCACCTGGGTGTCAAATGACTTTTCACAATAGCTCCCGTTTTCAGGTAAAAAGCAAAATAATAACATTTTAAAATGGAAGAAAAAATGAATGTAATCCAATGGAAAACTTGTTTTACTTTCAAACAAATTTGGTGTAATGGCTATATATATATACACATACACACATTTATATGTAAAATGACATTGTTGTTTCCTGTTGTGACAGGTGACTAGTTACTCATTTTCATGAAGACTAAGAATTTGTCATTAACCAGGCAAGTCATCTATAGATTTCACATAAGTATAGGGGAAGGGATAGTTCAGAATATTTAGCAGTTACACCTGGGACAAGATTACTTACAGAAAAGAGATCATGTTTAAGTACCTAAAGAGACTGATTCTTTCCACCCCAGGAAATTCTTTGAAAAACGCAGGTAACCAAACAAGAGGTAATGGATTTCAAACACTTCTGAAATGTCCATCCCTTACCTAATGTTTCTGATGGAGTCAATGTCACCAAAAGCCTAGCAGTAATCTTTTATTGGCAGCGAATGGAATTCAGAGTAATTCCTACTGCAACGCATAATCCTCCTCCAAGCCATTAAAATGACCTTAACTGTTGTATGCAGAATTACAGCTGCAGTGTTTCATGTCCTGCCAAGACTCAGCTTATATTTTACACAAATATTCTACTTAATTATATTTTCTTCAATAGAACTATTTATTCTTTTATTTTATTGTAGTCTGGTAAATAAGGTACTAAGTTTTATGCCTTGTCCAATAGTATTATATAAAAATATGAGTCAGTTTAAATTTTTTTACTGTATGACTTAAGTATGAAAGTGATTGTGTGTTTGGAACACTGGGCTATTGCCAGTCTTCCCTGGAAACCTCACTGATGAGATTAATAAGAAATAACTTCAGAATATTCTAACTTTTCCTATTTCATGGAATCAGAGTATTTTGCCTTTAAATGCATACAGGTTTATTACTATTAAAGGAACTAATGGGATCAGAGTATTTTGCCTTTAAATACATACAGGCTTATTACTATTAAAGGAACTATGTTTAGTCATCAAGAAGAATACAATACAACAATAATAGAGGTAAAAATGCATTTTAAGTTTTGAAATAGAAATATTACAAAAAAGTTCACCAGGGGGCAATGTTACACAAAATCGTCCAAGGTCATTTTAGTGTGTAAGCAAATACTGAGTTTCAGAAAGATATGTTAGCTTTAGCCTTCAGTTCTGTAAGGCTCTGCATTAATAGCAGTTCTCTCTGAAGGGGGAACTTCATGAGTATCAGAAATATTTACCATCTCCTTGACTTCTGATTAGAATTCATCATTGAGGCAGACCTGGCTACTGATAAGTAGACACTGTTTTCTGAACTGTGTGAATGGGCGACATCTATCATGCCCTACAGGCTGCTCAGGTTACACAATATAGTTTTAACACTCCCAACCGACCTCATAACTGGACTAATGGAGCAATTGCTATGAAGTGGGAGCCCTTAATGTGGGGATAGTTTTACTGCATGAAGAGCTTTCCAGAGCCCAAAGAAAATTCTGTCATCAGTTTAGTTCTCTGCATTACAATAGAGCTGCCTCACAAAATAAAGGCAGTGTTGGAATACACTGTATTGCCTTTTTGCCAAAAGCTAGTTGCAACAATATCTCTGAATCTTCAGGGGAAAAAAAAAATAAAAAAAATGTTCAGTTAGTGTTTCAATAGGGCAAGATGGTTCAAGTAGGTTCAAGTAGGAAGGACATGCCCCATAATTGGTAAAAAAGCTTACTATCCGTCCCTGCTCTGTAACATACGGTTGTCATTTATTGGATCTGTGCAGTGATGTTTATGGTGATACAAAGAATAATCCTTAGTTTTTTTCATTGAATTCATGGAAGATAATATCCATTAGATGTGGCCATTATCTAAAGCCATGCTCACATACTTCTGAAAATAATAGTGCAGAAAAATGCTCTAATTTAACATGGTCCTGGGAAATATAGATGGAATTATATATGGAATTAAACTGGCTTCTGAATTAACTGATTCTATTTCAACACCAAATCATATGGAAAGATAGATATTATGGACATGGGCTAATTTTCATATTGATGTGAATCTTAACCATTTACTGTATTGCTGTAGCTGACTTCAAGTAATATAAGCAATGTAATCTATGCACAAAGCAGATGGAGACAGTTTGGGTCCAGGTGTAGCCCAATGACCCAATACCTGTTTTTATATACCTGTTTATCAAGCATATAAAAAAAACTCAGATTGTTTTCATTTGCCTCTAATGGGACTGAATTTCTGTGAATTTGGAGTACAAGTAATTTTTGTGTTCTGAACAGCGATTTGCTAACTGCAAGGGTAAAAGCTCATCTCTAGCCTGTGGTAAGCCTGCTTACAGGCTGAGTCAAATAATCCAACATTAAATAATGGATTAGTTAAATAAATAAAAAGAATATTTAACTTAGAAAACAAAACATTTATTGTCTACTCTTACGGGCTTCCAGCTTCTGGAATTATACAGCACCATTGGAATCACTTTCCCAGCCACATATGTTGCTCAAACTGGGGTGACAGAAATGAGGCTGAATAGGACAGTACCATAGTTACTTTTGGCAAAATAAAAAGGAAACTCTGGAAGAAGTCCAAATTCAAAGAATACTAGCCCTGCAAATAGATGTGGGAAACCCAACTTTCTACAGTCTCCAGACATGCCTAGATAGACAGTTTATGAAATATTGCTTTGTTTGATGCATGCGACTTTAGATGTCCTGAAATAGTGTGACAGGAAATCTTTATTTACCAATCTGTTGGCCGCTATTTCATATGAATGCTTTAAATGGTTGTTTCCCAGTGAGGTACACTGGACATAAGTATTATGAAAGTTAATAATTATAGTTTCAAAATACCCTAAGAAAGTACCCTGTTTTTGAGAAATGACTCATGAAAAACACACTAATAGTTCTGCTACACTTCTTTGCAGCCACAATGACCACTTTCACTTGTTTAAAATGTTGTTTCATCACATCTCTCTACCAGGAGTGGCAGAAGCAACCTAGGTTTACACAAAAGAAATGGAGGATCTTCAGATTTGTAACTTGATGTCAGGAGCAGAGTAACTCCTGAATTATCTTTGATACCCCTAGCACTCGTAATTTTAAATAACCGTGTGATGCCACTACATTTTCACCATCTACTACTAACTTTTTGTGCGAGTTTCATAGTAGAACAGTTTATTTCATTTTTTTCATGCTTCTACAACAAGGTAAAATAAGAAATAAATCTCAGTCAAATAAATTGCTGAAAAGCTCTTTTTGCTTTTCCCAGGATGAATGTTGAAGTAATTGTAGCTTAAAGAGGTTATATAAAAATTTTAAATACCAAAATGTAGAAAGTTAGAATCCAGAAATATCAGAATGTTCTACAGCAGCTACTCTCTTATTTTATCTTAAATCCAACTTTTTTACAATATAGGGAAGTAAAATGGAAAGGAATACGTAAAGATCAAATATATAACAATGATAAGTTTAGCTAAAAGAAGGAAGCTATAAATATAAGGGAAAATATAATAGGAAATAAGATAAAACATAGAGGAAAAGACAGAGTGCCTTTTCTTTTATTCATTTTTGGAGCCTGCAGGTGGTGTATGTACCTTAAGAATATTTCCAAATTCCAAAACAATGGTTATTTTCCTCTTTTCTACTAATATTTTATAGAACTATATTGTATGGTTGGTAAGATTGTATTTTTTAATCTGGTAGAAATCCAGTTTTCCTTCTAGATGAGTGATGAGTTCAATTCAGATTGTTCAAAGAGCCCTGTGACAATGCAGGTGCTTGGACTGTATAATCTACAATTAAAATAAATTGTATCAATTTATTTGTAGGTTATTTGTGGGGAAAAAGTGGATGGGATACTAGAATATAACAATGGATACTTTCAGAATATGAGAAAAAAAATCACCCGCACCACCTCTTTGTTTTAGATATTTAGAAAGAATACGTATGCTTGAGCTAACATATGTAGCTATAGCAACTTACTGTTTTTTCAGTACAAAAAATACAGCAGCTAAATTATCTTTACTCGTCAGATATGTTATCAAGAAAATATCAAGAAAACAATATGTTTAAAGATAATATGTTTATGGTTTGAAAGTTCTTATACATGTTGATGGTTTTCTTGCATGTTATCTACAGCCAGCTAGGTCTCTTGCATCAAAGCAGATGAGGATCTGAGCTAAACTTGGTTAGATCCTTTCAGCACTATGTTTGCAGCTTTCTGGTGAAATTGTCACTTGTAGTCACAACAGATTCAATTACAGGACTGATTTTTATGAGGTTTCCTAAAGACATGTAAGCATTTACTCTCCCCAAAATCATATTTGTGTGGGCTGTGGGCAGGGTAGGGAGATGCCCTAGGAGAGGTCAGGCAGGGACAGTAAGGGCTGGTAGTTCCCTCAAGGTCCAGAGCTGTTTCAAATAATGACTTTGTACCTTTGCTTGATGGGCATCCCAATCTACGTGGTAATAATTCATGCTTACCACTTGCTTCTTGGTGAAGGAACTGCTACTTGATCTACCAATATGAATTGTAATATTAATCGTACATTTTTGTAATAATTTTTAGTAAGTGACTTCATGAGTACTAAACTTCAAATTTTCACCTTTGGGCTGATACAAAGTGAAGCTAAGTAGAAACTGTATCACTGTCTTTAAACTGAAAATGGATATTACTGTATTAGCACTAAGTGCCCAAATTTTGGGCTGCTTCATGTTGAGACTGTTGAATAAAGCACTACATTTCCTTTTTTACAAACAGTAGCAGAGACAATGATTGAAATAAAGAGTTATTCCTAAAAGTCTTATTACTTTTATCACACCTATTTATGAAATGGCTGCCTTCTCACAAAACATCATATTTTTTTTTTCACTCTAAAGTCTTCTGTGTAAGAGACAGTAAAAAAGTTTGTAAGAAAGTTTCTACTGAGATGCTTTCTTAGAATCTGTATTTTCCCTATTAAAATAAAATCAGACTGAATTCTTAAGTACCAGTATCAGCAAAGCTGTCAAGGTGTATGTATATGGCAAAATGCAGTGCTATGAAGAGATAAGGAGCATCTCTGTGGTGCAGTTTGAGAGGAATAATCATCTCCTACTGCCCACTGAATCTGCCAAATATATATGTGAGGTATTTGCTAGATTACAACAAGCCTTTTCCCCATGAACTACGTTTTCAAATTGCACAGTATACATGCAGCATTTGTCCAGAGCTTTGTAGTACTAAATACAAGGATTACTATGACTTATTTATATTGAAAAGCCAAAGAATCACTGCTGTTTTTATAACGAATCAATTAGTGTCATAAACATCACTTTACATCTGAGATTAGATTGCTACAATACCCTTGATGCTGTTATGTTATGATTAGCATCCATTTGTGGAGTAGAAATAATTTGCTTCAAAGACCATAGAAGGTCTTTTCTGAGTTTGATTGAAGTACACCACCTTTTACAATTATTCCCCATATGGTACTAAAATCCATTTAAAATATACTTTATTGTCATGGAAGCTTTAGTTCTCCTTGTCTACCATAAGTGGAAAATAAGCTTAACATCTTAAGAGTTTATGTTTTTTAAAGGGAAAAATAGTGTATTTAGTTTAACAGAAGCATAAATTTCCTCTGAAAAGTGACTCACTGGAGCAGTTATATGAGTATGAATTATATTTCCACATTCCCTAATGCAAGAAAAACCTGACATAAAAAATCGAGTCAGGATAATTACTGAAAGTTTTGCTATTTTTTTTCAGGGAAGGCAGGATTTCAAGCCTGAATTAAGAAGGTCAGATGCATCACTACTTTTTAACTTCGTGAGAATTGTTTTTTTCTGAAAAAAATGCCTTTAGAGGGAGTACTTTGGTGATCTAGAAGACAGGGAAAACTCTGGTAACTAGAAAGGCATACATATCTATCCTTAGTACGCTGAAACTATTTGGAATTGTTGTTGCTTGTTCTTATTTAGGACGTTTTCTCAAGAGAGCTGTGTTTTACTTGAGAAATTCTTGAGGCATAGTTTGAAGTAAACACATCAGTACCTACAAATCTGCACAGAAAGCTTTTTTCCTACTGGAACTCAAAAATTCTGAAGCACTTGGTGTAAAAAGGGGTTCCAATTCTTCTTCTTTTTTGAAAGCTGAATGTGAAATACATTTGGTTCCAAATTTATCCTTTGAAGTTATTTTTTAAAAGCAAAATCCAGTGGCAGTTTTTCCATTTTTTTTTTTTTTTTTGGAATATTCACAGCCCATTGCTTTTTTGCTAGATAATAATACTGCTAAGTAAACTTAAAATACAAGCATTATCTTTCATTCTGCCTGCTAAATGCTAGCAATGAAATAACAGCTATAATAGTTCCATGGAGTGTAAAACCATAACTTAGCACACTAGCGTGATGTTACAAAAAATAGATGATTTTGTGATAATCAGGAGACATCTGTAAATAAGAAAAGGTGCATGATCTCTCAAAAAAAACCCAAGTAATGCATCCTTTATAACTAGAGTAGATTGTTTTTCAAAGAAGCTGTCATGGCAGTAGATTGTAAATTGCTCTGCAGATTAAAAAGTCTAGCTAAATATATGTAAGCAGCTAAATAAGAATTTAAATATAAAAAGCCAGGTTTGCAAGTATTGTATTATACATTGCATGCAAGAACCTTTCAACTCATCAGTTTATTTTACTAAATTATATGTATACTCTAGATTTTTTTATCAATAGTCTACACTTACGTAAGCTCAGACATACATTTTGTGTATCAAAGGTTCCTGCATCTACTTAGCACTGGCAAATAAGTGTCATTTGCATGCAGATTTCTGGGCTAAGTTAAAATTTGTCTGCAATGCCAATATGTAGAAAACGATATATTTAATTTTCGTTGTGGGTCAAAGAACTGTTGATAGTTACTGAGACTGAGAGGACAATATTTCATAAACCTTAAATTAAGAATTATTATTATACTATACCTTTCTTGTCTTTTTTTTTTAATTGTGGCAAGTAAAAGCTTGATCTAAAACCCATGGAAATCATTAATTCATTCCTTCATTTTGAATGCTTACTTTCCTCAATATCATTAATGAGAGATTTATGTAAAAAACTTTTTGAAACAGTAAATAAATTAAATTAACACTCTAGTACTATGAATAGAGTTCTAGTCAAAAAAGGCAGTGGAAGTAATTCTAAAAATATAAATGCACTTTATTTATTTATTTCCAAATAGACTATTCTATGTTGGAAAAGGCAATTTTGTTTTTTTCTTTGTTTTCTGAGAAGTACTTTCTTTTCTGTTTTGGCATAGCAACTGTATTCTCTTAATAAGCTTTTAAGCAAAAGGGTTAGATTAAAAATGAAACATAATTTGCCAGATTCCAGTTACCTAATAGAGGTTATTGTCTTAGTCATCAGAATTTTACTGGCATTAGTATTCTTGAGTAGTGGTATCTGCCAGATAGCAGCTCACTACAGAGGAGCAGTCATACCTAAGTCGGGCACTTGTTGGAAGATACATGACTGTGGCTCAGGAGGGTTTTTTCTGCTGGAAATACAATACAGCAGAGAGAAAACAGTCTAGGAGGTTCCTGGAGTGTGTGGAAGATATAACTTCCTGACATAGCTGGTGAGTGAACTAGCTAGGGAAGGCGCCCCGTTGGACCTCTTGTTTGCAAACACAGAAGGACTTGTGGGTGATGTGATGATTGGAGGCCATCTTGGGCATAGCGATCATGAAATGAGAGAGTTTTCAATTCTTGGCGAAGTAGGGAAGGGGGTCAGCAGAACTGCCACCTTGGACTTCCAGACAGCAGACTTTGGCCTGTTTAGGAGCCTCATTGACAGAATCCCTTGAGAGGCAGTCCTGAAGGACAAAGGAGTCCAGGAAGCCTGGATGCTCTTCAAGAAAGAAATCTTAAAGGGGTAGGAGCAGGCTGTCCCCATGTGCCAAAAGATGATCCGGTGGGGGAGAAGACCAGCCTGGCTGAAGAGAGCTTTGGCTGGAACTCAGGAAAAAAAGGAGAGTTTACGACATTTGGAAGAAGGGGCAGTCCACTCAGGAGGACTACAAAGATGTCGTGAAGCTATGCAGGGAGAAAATTAGAAGGCCCAAAGCCCAACTAGAACTTAATCTGGCCACTGACATAAAAGGCAATAAAAAATGTTTCTGTAAATACATCAATAACAAGAGGAGGACTAAGGAGAATCTCCATCCTTTATGGGGGAAACACAGTAACAAGGGATGAGGAAAAGGCTGAGGTGCTTAATGCCTTCTTTGCCTCAATCTTTAGACAGTTGTTCTCCAGATACCCAGCCCCCTGAGCTGGAAGACAGGAATGGGGAATGGAACGAAGCCCCCGTAATCCACGGGGAAATGGTTAGTGATTTGCTGCGCCACTTCGACACACAAGTTTATGGGGCCAGATGGGACCCACTCAAGGGTACTGAGGAAGCTGGCAGAAGTGCTCACCAAGCCACTTTCCATCATTTATGAGCAGTCCTGGCTAACCTGGGGGGTCCCAGCTGACTGGAGGTTAGCAAATGTGATGCCCACCTTCAAGAAGGGCTGGAAGGAAGATCCAGGGAAATACAGGCCTGTCAGTCTGACCTCAGTGCCAGGGAAGGTTATGGAGACGATCACCCTGAGTGCCATCATGTGGCACATACAGGACAACAGGGCACTCAGGCCCAGTCAGCATGGTTTTATGAAAGGCAGGTCCTGCTTGACTAACCTGATCTCCTTCTATGGCAAGGTGGCCTGCTTACTGGATGAGAGAAAGGCTGTGGATATTGTCTACCTAGACTTCAGTAAGGCCTATGACACCATTTCCTTCAGCATTCTCCTGGAGAAACTGACTGCTCATGGCTTGGACGGGCATATGCTTCGCTGGGTAAAAAAGTGGGGGGATAGCACGGCCCAAAGAGTTGTGGTGAATGGAGTTAAATCCAGTTGGTGGCTGGTCAGAAGAGGTGTTACCCAGGGCTCAGTATTTGGGCCAGTTCTCTTTGATAGCTTTATCAGTGATCTGGATGAGGGGATCGAATGTGCCCTTAGTAAGTTCTCAGACAACACCAAGCTGGGTGGGAGTGTTGATCTGCTTGAGAGTAGGAAGGCTCTGCAGAGGGATCTGGACAGGATAGATCGATGGGCTGAAGCCAACTGTATGAGGCTCAACAAGGCTAATTGTTGGGTCCTGCACTTGGGGAACAACAACTTCATGCACTGCCACAGGCTTGGGGAAGAGTGACTGGAAAGCTGCCTAGCAGAAAAGGACCTGGGGGTGTTGATCGATGGTCAGCTGAATATGAGCCAGCAGTGTGCCCAGGTGGCCAAGGCGGCTAACAGCATCCTGGCTTGTATCAGAAATAGTGTGGCCAGCAGGACTAGGGAAGTGAATGTCCCTCTGTACTCGGCAGTGGTAAGGCCACACCTTTAATACTGTGTCCTGTTTTGGGCCCCTCACTACAAGACATTGAGGTGCTGGAGCAAGTCTGAAGAAGATCAACGAAGCTGGTGAAGGGTCTAGAGCACAAGTCTTATGAGGAGCAGCTGAGGGAACTGGGGTTGTTTAGTCTAGAGAAAAGGAGGCTGAGGGGAGACCTTATCACTGTCTACAGCTACCTGAAAGGAGGTTGTAGCAAGGCAGGTGTTAGTCTCTTCTCCCAGGTAACAAGTGATAGGATGAGAAGAAATGGCCTCAAGTTGTGCCAGGGGAGGTTTAGATTGGATAGCAGGAAAAATTTCTTTATTGAAAAGGTTATCAAGCACTGGAATAGGCTGCCCAGGGAAGTGGTTGAGTCACCATCCCTGGAGGTATTTAAAAGATGTGTAGGTGGGGTGCTTAGGGATACTGTTTAGTGCTGGACTTGGTAGTGTTAGGTTAATGGTTGGACTTGATGATCTTAAAGGTCCTTTCCAACCAAAATGATTCTATGATTCTAAAGCAATTCTGATAGATGGAAGAGAATCATTTTCCCTTTCAAAAATAATGAGCTTTTCTACCTTGTCACTTTACTGTTCTAAAAGTATCTTTCCTTACTGTTTTAACTGTAAGGAAAGAAAACTGATTTTCTCCAACAGTTAAATTAGTTGGGTTTTTTCCTCTCTAGATGAGCATTAACCTGATCCCAAGATGTTAATTAAAAAAACCCACCTTATTTGCTATTATATAATAGTATAATAGTATACAATTTTTTCTTAATCTCACTTCACTAGAAATAATATAATATCTTAAACTTCTCAAAATTAAGTCACCAAACTCCCCTGGGTTCATTTGCTAAACTCTGTTTCTTATTTTAGCTGAGGTTTCTCTCAGTTCAAGACAGGAAACATAGAGAAAGATGATCAGATTTTTCCAAATGGAAATGAATAAAAAATGTGTTAATGTTTTAAACTTGAAGCTCCAAGCATGTATTAAATAACATATTATTAAAAGAAAACTACTTTTTTGTTTGATAGAGACTACTGCAATATCCATTTTACCAGTTATCAAAATAATAATATAATTAATTTTTAGAATCTGAATTTATAAGAGCAGACTGTTTCTTTGTCTGAATAAAGATTATGGAAGCTTCTATACTTCTCTAGGAAAGTTGGGTTTTGTACGTTGTAGCTGTTTTGAGTCTTTTGGCAGTATACGGATATCGTTAGATGATAAAGTAATAGAAGTATTTAATAACACTACCAAAGTTTTCTTACTGCATTGAGATATCGAGACAAAACATGTTTTCTTTTCTAAATGATGGTAGAATTCCCATTTTAATTTCAAGACATTAGTGTTATGTAGCATACATAAGGGGAAAGATTGCATATAATAAAAATAGTTCTTATTTTTCCTCGCTCTCTTGACTTTTTCTGGTTTTTCTTAGTTGAGTGCCTGTTTCTTCAAATTTCTTTTCCTGTTCAGAAAATAAATAGAAGTATTTAATTTTGATCAGAAAAACACAGTTCTACAAATTTTAGTTTGTTAAGTTGAAGTGAAATTTATTATTTCCACCCAGATTTTTTGTTTACCTGAACTACTGAATGAGCTGTGGGAATGGTCGTTCTGTCTGTACCTGTTGCTAACAGTTTACTCTGGGTATTGCGCTTTGTGATGAATTGCTTGCTCCAGTCATACCAGATAATTTGACATAGTCTGTTTTTCAAAAATAAAGCAGTTACAAGGGGGCACAGAATATTACGGCTGTTCAAAACGATGCAATTGAGTCATCATAATTTGCTGAATTGGTCAAAAAGAAGCTTTTCATTTTTAAATAATTCATTTTGACAATTCCAAAATTCACCTCTGAAATTTCTCTAATGCTTCCCATCCCCCTGGGGTGAAATCGGTGTGCTCAGCTCGCTCCCTGAAATGACTGTACACCAATGCGCGCAGCATGGGGAATGAACAGAAGGAGTTGGAAATCCGTGTTCGGTCGGGGGACTATGATTTAGTGGCAATCACAGAGACTTGGTGGGACGCCTCGCATGACTGGAATGTGGTCATGGATGGCTATGTCCTGTTCAGGAAAGACAGGCCGCTAAGGAGAGGTGGTGGAGTTGCTCTTTATGTGAGTGAGCAGCTAGAATGTATTGAGTTCTATCCAGGGGCGGATCGGGAGCGAGTTGAGAGTTTGTGGGTGCAAATTAAGGGGCAGACTGGCAGGGGTGATACTGTTGTGGGTGTCTATTACAGGCCACCGGATCAGGATGAGGAGGGTGATGAGGCCTTCTACAGGCAGCTGAGAGCAGTCTCGCAATTACAGGGCCTGGTTGTCATGGGGGATTTCAGCTACCCTGATATTTGCTGGGAGGCCTACTCAGCCAGCCATCCTCAGTCCAGGAGGTTCCTCCAGTGCATTGATGATAACTTTCTGATGCAAATGGTGGATGAGCCAACTAGGAGAGGAGCGCTGCTGGATCTTATCCTTACTAACAAGGAGGGTCTGGTTGAAGAGGTGAAGGTTGAGGGCAGCCTTGGTTGTAGCAACCATGAGATGGTAGAGTTCAGGATCTCATGTGGCAGGAACAGAATAGCTAGCAGAATCACAACCCTGGACTTCAGGAGGGCCAACTTTGGCCTTTTCAAGCAATTGCGAGGGGAAATCCCATGGGACAGGGTACTAGAAGGTAAGCGGGCCCAAGATAGTTGGTTAGCATTCAAGGACTGCTTCTTCCGAGGTCAGGATCAGAGCATCCCAACAGGTAGGAAGTCAAGGAAGGGTACCAGGAGACCTGCATGGTTAAACAGGGAACTGCTGGGCAAACTCAAGTGGAAGAAGAGGGTGTACAGATCATGGAAGGAGGGGCTGGCCACTTGGGAGGAATATAAGTCTGTTGTCAGAGGATGTAGGGAGGCAACTAGGAAAGCTAAAGCCTCCTTGGAATTAAACCTTGCAAGAGAGGTCAAGGACAACAGAAAGGGCTTCTTCAAATACATTGCAGGTAAAGCCAACACTAGAGGCAATGTAGGCCCACTGATGAATGAGGTGGGGGCCCTGGAGACAGAGGACAAAAAGAAGGCGGAGTTACTGAATGCCTTCTTTGCCTCTGTCTATACTGTTGGAGGCTGTCCTGAGGAGCCCCGGACCCCTGCGGCCCCAGAAGAAGTCAGGATAGAGGAGGAATCTGTCTTGGTAGATGAGGGCTGGGTCAGGGACCAATTAAGCAATCTGGACGTCCATAAATCCATGGGCCCTGATGGGATGCACCCGCGGGTGCTGAGGGAGCTGGCAGAAGTCATTGCTAGGCCACTCTCCATCATCTTTGCTAAGTCGTGGGCAACGGGAGAGGTGCCTGAGGACTGGAGGAAAGCAAATGTCACTCCAGTCTTCAAAAAGAGCAAGAAGGAGGACCCGGGTAACTATAGACCGGTCAGCCTCACCTCCATCCCCGGAAAGGTGATGGAACAACTTGTTCTTGGTGCTGTCTCTAGGCACATCAAGGATAGGGGGATCATTAGGGGCAGTCAACATGGCTTCACCAAGGGGAAGTCATGCTTAACCAACTTGATAGCCTTTTATGAGGACGTAACCTGGTGGATAGATGATGGTAAAGCTGTGGATGTGGTCTATCTCGATTTCAGTAAAGCGTTTGACATGGTCTCCCACAGCATCCTCGCAGCTAAACTGAGGAAGTGTGGTCTGGATGATCAGGTAGTGAGGTGGATTGTGAACTGGCTGAAGGAAAGAAGCCAGAGAGTGGTGGTCAATGGGACTGAGTCCAGTTGGAGGTCTGTGTCTAGCGGGGTCCCTCAAGGGTCGGTACTGGGACCAGTACTATTCGATATATTCATTAATGACTTGGATGAGGGAATAGAGTGCACTGTCAGCAAGTTCGCTGATGACGCAAAACTGGGAGGAGTGGCTGACACAGCGGAAGGCTGCGCAGCCATTCAGAGAGACCTAGACAGGCTGGAGAGTTGGGCGGGGAGAAATTCAATGAAATATAACAAGGGCAAGTGTAGAGTCCTGCATCTGGGCAAGAACAACCCCATGTACCAGTACAAGTTGGGGACAGACCTGTTGGAGACCAGCGCAGGGGAAAGGGACCTGGGGGTCCTAGTGGACAGCAGGATGACCATGAGCCAGCAGTGTACCCTTGTGGCCAAGAAGGCCAATGGCATCCTGGGGTGTATTAGAAGGGGTGTGGTTAGCAGGTCAAGAGAGGTTCTCCTCCCCCTCTACTCTGCCCTGGTGAGGCCGCATCTGGAATATTGTGTCCAGTTCTGGGCCCCTCAGTTCAAGAAGGACAGGGAACTGCTAGAGAGAGTCCAGCGCAGAGCCACGAAGATGATTAAGGGAGTGGAGCATCTCCCTTATGAGGAGAGGCTGAGGGAGCTGGGTCTCTTTAGCTTAGAGAAGAGGAGACTGAGGGGTGACCTCATTAATGTTTATAAATATGTAAAGGGCAAGTGTCATGAGGATGGAGCCAGGCTCTTCTCAGTGACATCCCTTGACAGGACAAGGGGCAATGGGTGCAAGCTGGGACACAGGAGGTTCCACATAAATATGAGGAAAAACTTCTTTACGGTGAGGGTGACCGAACACTGGAACAGGCTGCCCAGAGAGGTTGTGGAGTCTCCTTCTCTGGAGACATTCAAAACGCGCCTGGACGCGTTCCTGTGTGATATGATCTAGGCAATCCTGCTCCGGCAGGGGGATTGGACTAGATGATCTTTCGAGGTCCCTTCCAATCCCTAACATTCTGTGATTCTGTGATTCCACTAGCAAAACTTTATTATTATTTATTTTACCCTAGAAAGGAATTATTTCAAAATAATAGCATTTGGACATTCAGATCTGACCAGCTCTGTTATTTACTGTTTATTGGAGCAAAACCTTAGTAAACATAGACACACAAAACTGGCATCACACTTTAAAAAAAGCATCGCATATTTTGACAACTATGTCCTTGATGTCCTAAAGCTTTTGACTGAAAGTCATCTCATATATTTTAATCTCTATATTAATTTCTAATATGTTACCTGTATGACATGTTCACTACTATCAACATTCTGATCCAGAAAAACAAGTAAATGTTAAATGTAGGCTCACAAGAGCTATTGAACTTAATAGGAGTCTAATTGAGCACTAACTGAAAAAGAACATGTAAAAAAGATGAAGAAATATATATTTTGACATATTTCTAGCAGAAATAAGTGTGAATAAATTAAATGATGATATTTTAGAATAAAAGGGTAGATAATATTCTCCAGTGCCTTACACAGCTATTTACATTTTTACAGAGAACGTATAACATCATCAGAATAGCAATGCTTTGCGTTTGGTTCAGACAGGAAAATTATAGAATATGTGAGGTGGGAGAGAATCTGATCCACTGTTATTGGACCAGGTAAATATAGATCTAAAACACTGTGTACTTGTAATCCCCTTAAAAAATAACGCACAATATCTTCACTATATTCAGAAATTGAAATACATCTTTTGAGTTACAAATAGAATTTATACAAACTGCTATATTCAGCAATGTTCGTAACTTGAAAAAAATACCATATTTATTGAAGTTTATTTTCCAAAATTTTTCATGGATGCCCTGCAAAGGACAGAAATGTTGTTGGTGCTGAATTGTATTACTAAGTCTTTAAAGAGTTGTGAAAGCTAGAGCAACAGTTAACTGTTTGTCTCTGACCTTGGCACAAGGCAGGAATTAAAGTGCATATTTATCACAACCTGTAAAAAGTACGCAATGAAGTTTGAAAGCTGGTAGAAAAAAAGGTTTCTGCCAAAAAAGCAATGATAGATATAGCAGTACATGGCAGAGATCCCAAGGATGAGGCACCAGATGCAAGTTATTTAATTTGTGGGGAAAAATGTTCAATGTGACCACTGCACAGTCAGTGCAAATTAATACTTGAAGTTGTTTACATAGGAGACTATGAAGTGATAGCATTAAGTGTGTATACTTTGTTGAAAAACATTTATTCCACTCTGTGGTGGTATGAAATGAATAAATTTGATACAAATCACTCTGTGCTCCTGGGAATACCATATAGATCTTCAAGACAGCAGGAGAGCACAGAGCTGGTTTTTCTGTAACTTGCATAATGCTTGTCTCAACTGTAGGGAAACATGTTTTCAGTTAGCCAAGAACCAAGTGTTACTAGAATTGTGAGATAAACTAAAACAGAAGACTTCTGCCGAGCAGCCCATTCCCTGTAATCCTAGTCTTAGAAGGAGACAAGAAATAAACAAAGTCTAAGAAGTAGAAAACCAGTTTATTAAGTATGAAATCAATATTTCATGAAAAATGAATAAAAAAGCAGTCAACATTTTGACTACATTGGCTTCTGTGACTTAGGTACTTCTGTCTTACTTTGGTTATTCACTCTCTTCTGTTGCTATGTTATATTTTAGGCCTTTGGAAACCACATGAAACGAAGCAAATTTTTTCACTGGCTGTCTTCTAAATAAACTAGGTAAAAAATTATTAGTCTGCTGCCAAGAAAGAACTTGGTTCCCCACAGAAATCTAGTGTAAGACTAACTAGGAGACTCTATAATGGAAGCCTACACAGTATTTAAATTCCAGTATTAAAACATTTTAGTATGGAGGGGAGGAGAAGAAAAATTCATTAGCATGCAGAGAACCTTTTAATGTTTTTTTATTGGTATTTTTTCGCTCATCTATAGAATACAAAATTTTGAAATTAAACTAAACAATGTTTTCAAAAACAGAAACTGCATCTCAAAGGTCTTCTGGTAGTTGGGATGCACAAATGTATTTTAGAAATGCCACTAGGCATCTACTGCCCAATGTACAATGGGACAAACTGAGACTGTAAGGCTAGTTGTGAGGCTTTATAACTCCCTATTCCTTCACTGTACAGTTTTGAGTGTACATGTGAGCCATTTCTTGGGAGTTAGAAAAAAGCGTTTTAGCTTTCAGTAATGCAAGAATTCAATGAAGCTTGGCTTCAGAATTCATGGGCTGGAGGGAACAATGTACTGAAAGCTAATGCTCATCACAGATTCCTCTTCCCATTAGTTCCTATTACCTTTAGTGTCCTGTGACTCCTGTTCCTGCATTCAGGTCCTCCAGTATCTGGCCTCTTTACTACTTCCTTGTGATGCTTCCAATTCTGTACAGTTACCCCCATGAAATTCCAGTAGCTCTACCTGCTTCCTACCTCCTGCTCAGTTAGAAAACAACAAATGCACTCAACAGTACAGAGCTGCAAGTATACTGATTAGCAGGAGCTACGTAGCCAAGCACAATACCACCAGCTAGACTCTATCAGTTTTCTTTTTTTTTTCCCAGCAGATCAATGATGGGGTCTGTATTCTTGACCAGTCATTGCCCTTCACAAAATATGTATCAAAACAAAACCACTTCCTCTCTGAAAAAATTGGTGGACGTTGACCAGTTAGTTAAAAAGTTGTTAGACAATGCAACTGTATAACCTTAGTTTTCTTTAGAAACAAGGCAAGAATAGAAATGCCATCATCTAGTACTGTTGGTTGGGAACCTTTAATTTTGTAGCACAAGAGTTCCAGCACTGGAGAGAGAGCAGAAAATCATGCTAAGGTGCTGACAGGTTTCTAGCTGTATGCCTACATTTAGGAAATTGTATTCTCTAGCCTGTGAGTTTCATAAATACTGGTAGTCATCTGAGGAACAGATGAGATTCAGGACCACTTGCTACATAGGCCCACTTTGTAGTTATCGGATGGTTCATTTGGCTCTCGATCATCTTTCTTTCCATGTAATTTCCTTCCATTTTCTTCTTTAATATTCCAGGTTGTTTTTTTCTTCAGTCATTGTATTCAATCTTTCTATCCCAGCTTTTCCTCGAATCTCTTTTAACAGTCAATACTGTCTGTCCTCACCGCCTCTTAGTCACATGTATGTACTTGAACTCATTGTTCATGTTCCTACTTTCCTACTTCCTTGTTATGGTCAATTTGCCTAGCTAGCCTCAAATTCCTACCCTGCTCACTGATTCCTTGTCAAATACGTTTCCCTTTACTGTTTCCTTCACATCTTTAAGCTACCATTTTTCATACAACTCAGATTCTTTCTTCTAGTCTGTAAACAGCTTAAAAGATTTTTTAGTGGAACGAAGTTTTGGTTACCTTAAAAAATGTACAAAGCTTTTGTTCCTGCCTGTAGAATATATCAGAGTAAACTGAAAAACTTTACAAGTTAATGTAATGTAACCTCTTAAAGTTTTCAGTAAAGAAAGAAACGTAACACATGTCATGCTTATAGCTCACACATCGTGGACTGGGGCAAAGCCTTCAACAGAGAACCTGGACATCCTTCCCCACAACCTAGTTAACATAATCTTCCTGACCTAACAGTATACCTCACTTCCTGTTAAATAGTAGTGGTCCCATGCCACTGGAGAAATTTACAATATGGCAAAATTATTACAGTAAAATTCACTTATTTATTGCCAACAGTGAAAGATGTTTTAGAGGTCAAAGAATGCCATTAACATTGAACTTGCGCAGCTGATGCTTTCAGTGCTCCCCAACTCAAGTCAATTTTCCAGAAATTAACTAAATTTCACATAGCAAATATTTATAAAGTGATACAGTGCAAAGTCTCAAGTGCTACATTATTAGTATTTCACAGCATAGTGAAATGGATTTTATGTGCTGGAAAAATGTACTTGGTGTCATATAAAACTTAAAATAAAACAATTTTACAATTTGTATATGAGCAACTGCCAAGAATAGTTTTTTATACATTACCATCAAAAGAAAATATTTTTATATTCAGCGTAAGATTCATAAGTACGCTAACCTTAATCATTTAACATTATCATAGACTGCTAGACAGCCTAGACAGGTACAATACTGTGCTGATCATAGTCAGGCCATTTATTCAAGTACTAATGGTGTTTAATAACACTCTTTCAATAAAATCATTTAATAGAAATCAAACACGCAAGCTATTCTCTGACCCACGACTTCTTTCACATAGGTCCTCTACATGTAACAGTGATGCTCCATTAACAATGAATTTTAGTATTTATATGTGATTATCAGGCAACCATAAGATTCCCAGTATTTATGAGAAACAGTCTCTTCCTATAGGGATTGTACACACACAAGGAAGTGAATGACTAAATTTATTTCTCCATGCATTCTCAGATCAACTTGACTAAAATGTAATTCAGAATTAGCATCAAAGAGGTTCTGTAATTTCTCTTCCTCTCATACTGAAGTGTACAAAAACAACAAAAAAAGATGCATTCTACCAGTAAAGAAAAATAACGAAAGAAAAATTATTCTGAAATCCAATTATTGGGGGTACTGAGGTGGTAAGATGTTTTGGTGCTAGTTTCTTGTTGCCTAGGCAAGTGCTCTGACCATTACCTTGTTAACAAATATTTCCTTCTGTGATCAATTTACACCATAAAGAATGCATGGCTACATTTTCATTTGAACCAGATCAGGCATCCCCAGAAACTCCACCTTCTCGCTGTGTCCCAGACAGGCTCAAGTGGGATAAAAGTGTCTAGATGCTCAGTCAGTATGGTATTGTAGTCTACATTTTTGGAGATAGATTTTAGATGCCAAAATCCTTTTTCAGATACAGCCCCTGAACTATTGTTATGTGTGATTGAAATCAACCACAGCTGGCAATCAAACAGTTAAATAAATTGTGGTCCTAATCTAAAGTAACCAGACTTAATGACTAGGAAGCTTTCCTGCAGATTTCTCTGGATAGAGGCTTCTGAAGTGTTCTGTCGCTTGTGCCAAATGCTTTCAGTTGTTCATTACTGAATGAAAGCTGCCAGTAAATGTTTCTTTAGCTCTTCAGTAGGTCTTTAAAGTTCAAATTATTTTGTGTTGTAGTTCATTGCATTTCACTGCATTCATAACGTGGCAAGTTAAGATTCATGAACAATATCTGCCTAGTTTCTTTAAGTGACCAATACAGTCGTCGTATTTACTAGATGTGTTTGTTTGAAGAACACTATATTCATGTACACAATAGTCATGACAATATTGAAAAGCATCTTTTACAGAATCAGGAAGAAAAATTATATTCTTCTGTTACAATATCCACACATTTCTTGCTTCTTCACAAATTATGTGCAACAAAACCACAAAAGTGCTCCTAATTATTGATATCTGCTAAAAATCTAGCCAATTATGCTTATAATAGTAGCGTTTTCTACAGGAAAACATGGAAATGAATAACACGTGGATCTGTTAAATTATAGAAAAACCAATTTACCTCAAACTAGTCTCATTTCTTTCTAACCAAATTCTTGTTGTGTAGGTAGTTTGCCTAAATGCCACCTAAACATAGACTATATCACAGATGCTAGGTTTTCACTGTCTTGCATAGTTCTGAAACATATGCTTCCATTCCCCACTCTTTAAATTTTTTAATGCCCTTCACAATGCTATGGATTAATTTATGCCTCATTGCCCAAAGAATTTAGGCTGTATGAATTAAAGTTGTTCAGTAAGTTTTTGATTACTTTTATTGCTTCGTTTATTCTGGATGTAGGTGTAAGCAATTATTTTCAAAAAGATTCAATGATTTTAGATGCTTGCATTTCTTTGGTACCAACTTGAGAGACTTTCACTGGGCATGAATCCAGCCTGTTGGACATGATTCAACTGATGTCCAGAAACCAAAACAACTGCAGTCAGCCTCAAATGCTGGAAAAATCCTGGGTTATTCAGTAATCTTCAGCATCTATTACAAAATTAGTGTAGCTGTCGTAGACATGAGCATGTAATCAGAAACCATGAGATTGAAAGGTGAATAACAAAATACTACCAAAATGAAAACGACTATAAAGTGTTTACTTTTTGCCCCTCTCTAGTCACTGGAGTTTAGAAAGGATATTTAATAAGCCACATATATTGTACAAGTTTGTCTTAGGTTTCCTTTCTGTGATTTTCTATGTGATTAGAGTATGCCTGTGTAGGAAATACCACCCTAATTATAATAATTTTAAAGGGCAAAATAGTTATAATTTTTAAATATCCAGGTATAGCATGGCTGGTCAACAGAAAAGCAATAGCAGCAGTGATACCGCTAAAAGAATAAAAAATATTTAATGATACAGGAGTCTCTTCTTAGGCTTTTAAAGGTGGTAACTAGCAAGAAGAGTTTTGTTGTTTTTTTCTTTTTTTTAATTGACACAACGTACAATAGAGATTATAATCCATTCTTAATATAGCAACCTGAAAGTGAAAATAAGTGAAGCTATGCTCCTGCAATATATTTTGACATTCACTGGAGTTGCCAATAGCATCAAAACACTTTTTTACCTATTTTTATCCCTTTGGAAAACATAGGGCATTAAACTGGGTATCACAGTAAACTGTGATCTTTCTGAACTAACTTCAGGAATCTTTCCATCTGACTACTTTGCAGCTTGTAGCATAGTCTCAAGGGTTTAAGTTAGCTTAAGAGTGGCAAACTGAGATTTCAGTTGTTACATGGCTTTAGTTTTTTCCTATGCTTTAAGAGCTTTTCATCCTTTTTCAAAAGAAGGTATCAGCATCCTGAATGCATTAATAGGCCTTAATGTCCCTGGCAAGACACATCCCAAATCCCGACCCACTGTCGAAGGAGCCCCAATTCAGCTCAGCCCCAAGCCTGGAATCCCTGCTTACTGTAGGGGCACTGCATGGGCTGGGGGCTCCCCAGGGGAGCGGCAGGGCAGGGCAGGGCCTGGCAGCCAGGGCCCATCCCACTGCCCCAGCCATAAGCAGGGCAGCTGGGGGGCAACTGCAAGCAGCCCCAGTCCTGGGCACCTCCCTGGGGCTGTGGGCCCAGCTTGGCAGGGCCCATGGCCAGGCAGGGCAGGGCTGTGAGGAGCAGGGGGCTTGCCCTGCTGCAGTGTCGCTGGGGCAGGGACTGATGGCCCTGGAGGGGGCCAGGCAGGGACAGTAGGGCTTAGCGGTGCCCTCAGGGCCGTGGCAGCAAGTTGGGAAAGAGAGAGGTGATCACATGCATCCAAATTTTCTGATAATGCTCAGCATCCCTCGTCTAAGCTGCAATGAAAGGCATTATCTAAAGCTCCATGATGGCTCCTCATCTTTTCACTTTTTCATGCTCTTTCTTTTATGATGTGTGTCTCATTACAGTCTAGTGAGAGATACTGGATTTTTACTCCCAGTGAGAGTGGGACTTACTACTCCCATTTCTTTAGTGGTATTATAAACAATTTTTCTTTGATTATATTTGGGATTCCTCATGGATGCCTTCCTAGAACTTACTCCAACTGGTTTTCAGTGAGCCTAAAGCATGAATTTACTCTTTTAGTCACTGGTCTTAATAAGGGGAGGGTGGGGTTTTTATTTATTGTCCTTGTAATGCCTAGCAAACTGACAGTTGCCACATTGCTGCTAGTCATACATTTATCTCCTTTCTTTGCTAACTATTTGAGAAGTTTTGCCTGAAAGAGACTCCAAAGTTTTACTAGCAAAGCTTAGGTTCTCTTTTGATTTGTCAAAGCTTATGGCTATTGAAAGAGTTGATATGGAAACATGACTACGAGTGGTAACAAAAATACAGAGTTATAGATTAGAATAAATTGTATTTTGTGTTTTGTATTTCAACTAAACTCATTGAGGTAATCTCCATATGTTCACAGATTAATGTTTGTTGAACAAACAGTTATGAATCATTGGCTCTGGCACCAAGTTTAATAGAGCTGGACTAGCACCAACAACCATGACCTACACTGCTTTTCAAAATAAACTTTAGTCTTCCAGTAGATCTTTGCTAGTTTTTCTCTTAAGTTTCCACCAATGTTGGAATGAATTAGTCAATATGTGATAGTCTGAATCCCCTGCAGGCTTCAAAACCAGGTCAAAAGTAAGCTGGCTCAGGCACAGCTGTATGTTGAGCTGCAATAGCTACACTGCTAGTCACACTCCAGCTAATCAGCTGCGAGGTAGCACAGGTATCTCACATAGAAGTCAGCTATGCAAGCAGACTCTGTAAAATGAGTTGGCTTGCATCAGTGTCCTGGTTTGGCCTAAAACAGAACAATTTTCCTTTCAGTGATTTTTACTTTCAGCTAAGTTTTTTCTAAGTAACTGCATGTTTTGCAGACAATGTCTGCTTCTAGGGCTGATATCGCTCGAAGTTTGTAGCTATCACTGAGGCACCAGTAGGGATGTTATGCAGAAAGGCTCTTGCTTTACTTATTCTTAGAGAAACCAAGGTCATTGCTAAATTCCTCACTAATTATGAGTGAAGAGCCACAGGAGGGTCGCACCTCCAGGGAGGAGCGTGACAGGACGGGTGACCCAAAATTGACCAATGAATGTATTCCATCCCATACACGTCATTCTCAGTATAAAGCAAGGGGATCACGAGGGTCTTGCCCCTTCTTCTCCCTTCTTGCCCTTTTCTGCTATGGCCAGTGTCCAAAGAGGACTCTGTTTTCCTGCTGTTCCCGATCCTGATCCATGCATCCCTAAATCCAGTTCCCATCCGTCGCTGGGCACAGCCTGGGCCTTCCCGGAGCCTGCCCTCAGTGCTGGTGGTGACGTGACCGACATCGGGGGAGCTCGATCTTGGTTTTGTATATATTTGCATATATTTAATTATTTCCATTATTATTATATTCTTTTCATTATTATAGTTCATTAAAACTGTTTTAGCTTTCCAAGCCGTAAGTCTCTCTCCCTTTTCCCTTTTCCCTTTCCCTTTCTCTTCTGGGGTGGGGGGAGGGTTAACAGAGAGCGTCTACCACAGGTTTAATAGCCGGCCCAGCTGTAACCATACAGCAAAAGCAAATTCAGTTAAGTTTCCGTTTTCAGAGTTGTAAAAGAATTCTGTTGTCCCTCTGTTCAACTTCTGGTGCAATATAAACATTGTGCAATCGGTTACTCCAGAGCAATGTGCTTAACATTCCTGTGCTGAATTTAGGTAATATGATCCAGGGGGACTGGGGGAGACAGGGACACACACACACACACACTCCCTCGCCCCTCCCCATGCTTCCTTTTCACTGGTAGCTTAAGAATTCTGATTGAGGCTGGCTTTAAGCTTTTCTGCTGCATTTCCTCCCACCATAAATACTACTTGTCTGTTCAGATGGACTAGATCTAATTTAGTGTCATTTTTCATAAAACATTCACACTTTGTTATTCAAGTATCTGATTCTTGCAGAACTCTGAACAGATATTGTCTACTATCTTTAGGACTTTTCAGCCTATCTCAGTACTAAAGAGAAAATGTGAACTCATCTACTGGAGTTGCTATGATACCCTAAGCTTTCAGCCCTTAGTTTTATTATATCCTCTGTAATTTCTCAAGTACCAGAAGTCAGAATACTGACTTCTGTATTGTTGGACAGATGATTTGAGTCTGCTGATATGTTTAAAACTATATCTTATGTCCAAAAGTGTATCATCCAGTTTCAGTAACTTTATGTCAAAAATCTGTTCTTTATAAACCATTGAAGGACTATTCCTCAGGAAATATTCTTTTTAAATAATGTCAGCTCCAGAAAAATCTATTTTAGAAGTTTCTAAAACAATTCTTGCTTGTATTCTCCAACAGCATTGGTATACCACACAAACCCTGTATAATAGGTTTCACAGACAAAGCAAACTGAAATTTTCATGATTTGTGTCAGATTCATGGTTATGAGTTCCCAGTTGGAGCTACAATATTGATAAAAAACATATAAGTTTTAACCAGCTCCTGGAAATGCTTCTGCTGCCTGCTGTTTAGAAAGTTTACTACCACATGGTCTTGGCCAGCATGCAACATGGGATGCCCAATAATATGTCATTTAGTTCTCTAGTCTGTGAATATCAAAGGACTTAAGCATTCAACTGGCACAGCAGTCTAGAAACTGTTAAAAAGACTTTTGGTAGGTGCTGTTGTGGAGCTGACATTTGCAGGCCCTGGACCGCACGAGGGACCTTAACTACCCAAATATCTGCTGGAGGGACAACACAGCAGGGCGTAAGCAATCCAGGAGGTTTCTGGAGATCACCAATGACAACTTCCTGACACAAGTGGCAGAAGTGTCAATGAGGAGAGCTGCTCTGCTGGATCTCATACTTACAAACAAGGAAGAGATTGTTGGGGTTGTGAAGGTTGAAGGCAGCTTTTGCTGCACCGACCATCATATGGTGGGGTTCAGGATCCTGAGAGGATGGAGCGGGGCAAAAAGCGAGATCACAAGGTGGAGCTCAGGAGAACAGAATTTGGGATCTGCTTGAAAAGGTCCTATTGGACATGGCTCTGGAGGGAAGAGAGGGCCAGGAAAGCTGGTTGATATTCAAGGATCACCTCCTCCAAGACGAACAACAGTCTATCCCAACAAGCAGGAAGTCAGGCAGAAATGCCAGGAGGCTTGCATGAATCAACAAAGAGTTTGTGGTAAACTCAAATATAGAATAGGAGTATACAGAAGGTGGAAGCAGGGACAGGTAAACTGAGAGGAATATAGAGACACTGTCTGAGCATGCAGATATGAGGTTAGGAAAACCAAAGCCTACCTGAAGTTGAATCTGGCAAGGGATGTCAAAGGCAGTGAGAAGGGCTTCTATAAGTAGCTAAAAAGCAAAAGGAAGACTAAGGAAAACATGGGCATGCTGTGGACTGGGGCAGTGACTCTGGTGACACAGGGCATGGAAAAGGCTGATGTACTGAATACCCTATTCACCTCATTCTTTACTAGTAACAGCAGCCTTCAGAAATCCAAGGCCTTGGAGATCAGTGGGAAAGTCTGGAGCAAGGAAGACTTACCCTTGGTGGAAGAGGTTCAGGTTAGGGAATACCTCAGAAACCTGGACATACACAAATCTGGGCCATGATGGAATGTAACCACGAGTGCTGAGAACGCTTAATTGTGGTGACTGGGAGAGGTGCCCAAAGACTGGAGGAAATAACTATCACCCTTGTCTTCAAAAAGGGCAAGAAGTAGGACCCAGAGAACTACAGGCTGGTCAGCCTCACCTTGATCACTGAGAAGATGATGGAACAACTAATCCTGGAAAACACTTCTGAGCACATGAAGGACAAGAAGGTGATTAGGAGTAGTCAGCGTGGCTTCACAAAAGGGAAGTCATTCTTGATCTGCCTGATAACCATCTATGATGAAACAACTGGTTTGGTAAATGAGCGGAAAGCAGTGGATATTGTCTGCCTTGACTTCTGTAAGGCTTTAGACACTGTCTCCCATAAGAACCTTATAGAGAAGTTGATGAAGTATGGAATGGATGAGCAGACAGTGAGGTGGACCGAAAACTGGCTGAAAGACCAAGCTCAGAGGGTGGTGATCAGTGGTATGAAGTCTTATGGGAGCTAGTAACTAGTGGTGTACCCCTGGGGTCAACACAGGGTCCAATACTGTCCAACATCTTCATTAATGATCTGGATGATGGGGCAGAGTGTACCCTCAGCAAATTTTGCAGATGACACAAAACTGGGAGGAGTGGCTGAAGCACCAAGGGGTTATGCTGGCATCCAGAGTCACCTTGACAGGCTGGAGAAACAGGCTGCTAGGAACCTCATGCAGTTCAACAGAGAGAAGTGTGAAGTCCTGCACCTGGGGAGGAACATTCCAATGCACTGGTATAGGCTGACCGTCTGGCTGCATTAGAAGGAGATTTGGCAGCAGGTTGAGTAAGGTGATCCTTCACCTCTGCTCAGCCTTGAGAGGCCACACCTGGAGTACTGTGTCCATTTCTGGGCTCTCCAGTACAAGGGAGACATGGACACACTTGAGAGAATTCAGTGAAAGGCCACTAAGATAAGGGCCTGTCACGGTTTAAAGCTGGGCTGGCTATTAACCAGGTGGCAGATGCTCTCTGTTAACCCTCTCCCCCCCCTCAAGGGAAAGGGAAAAGGGAGAGAGACTTATGGGTTGGAAAGTTAAAACAGTTTTAATAAACTATAATAATGAAAAAGAGTATAATAACAATAATAGAAATAATCAAATATATACAAATATATACAAAACCAAGATCAAGAGCTTGGAAATCCTCCTTGGACAGAGTTGCTCTCCCAGCATGGGCAGAGGGGAAAATGCAGTAGCTCTCCCCAGCACGGAGAGAGGGGAAAATGCAGTAGCTCCCCCTGCCATCACACCTGCAGGCTTTTAACTGGAGAATTGGCAAAGCTGGTACCAATCAGTGGGAGACAGGAGGGCCCCTCCCTCCTGGGCCCCACCTCCAGGAGGCAATGGGTTAGTGATAAATAGGAAAGTGAGAAGGACATGTATGGGATTGAATACCTCGTTGGTCAATCTTGGGTCACCTGCCCTGTCTGCTCCTCCCTGCAGGTACGACCCCCTTTTGGCTCCTCACTCATAAGCAGTGAGGAATTTAGCAGTGACCTTGGTTTCTCTAAGACTAATTGGCCTGCTTTGGGCCAAACCAGGACAGGGCCTCTCTTCTATGAGGAAAGGCTGAGAGAGCTAGGACTGTTCAGGCTGGAGAAGAGAAGGTTTAGGGGGGATCTCATCAATGTATATAAATACCTGAAGGTAGGGTGTAAATAAGATGGAGCCAGTCTCTTTTCAGTGATTCCCAGAGACAGGACAAGAGACGACAGGCACAAATTGGAACACAAGAGGTTTCATCTGAATATCAGAAAACACATTTTACTGTGAGGGTGACTGAGCACTGGTACAGGTTGCCCAGAGAGGTTATGGAGTCCTCTTCCTTGGAGATATTCAGAAGCCATCTGGAAATGGTACTGGGCAACCAGCTCTAGGTGGGCCTGCTTGAGGAGGAGGTTTGGTCCAGTTGATCTCCAGATGTCCTTTCCAATCTCAACCATTCTGTGATTCTGTGAATCTCCAACCCAGATGTATGGCATTTCCAGCAGACTGTAAGGTGAGCTGTCTGTGGTTCACTGAATTACGTTAATTTTTATAAACCATATTCAGGTTTGGTGAACTGCCATTTTCCAGTCAAACTGTGTTTCCTTAGAAAAACTCCAGCCAGATTTGCTGATGAGGTAAGATTTGAGGAAGCCTTGACATCACTGATGCCATGAAAATTGTTTCTTTGGCTATTCTAAATATACAGCATGGACTGCTGGTGCCTTGGAGGTTTGCAAGCCAGGGATACAGATATAAGATACAGAGACACAAATAAGCAAGATGTAGGAAACCTGACAAATATCTGCTAGGAAATTCTAACACAGCTAAGTTTTATCAGAAACAATTCTGGTATCCACTGATCTTGAGAAAAAAAATCCAGTATTTCACAGACTCCCTTAATTTCATATAATGAAAACACGGCATATTCCCAGCACTATGTGTTTCCTTCTGAGTGCCTTTCATGAACTGGAAACCTTTCCTCAGTACTTTTTCTCTTCAGAAATTAACCTCCCAAATTTGGACCTGTTTTACTCTTAAAGTAATCACATCTTGTTCCACATCTCTCCTATAAATTTATAGAAAAGCTCTTCTCAAATTTTTGAATATACCAAAACAGCTAGAAGTTTTCTTCTGTGTTGGAAAATGAGAGCACAGTAACATTCTCTGGATAACGTGTAACCAAGTGAAGCAACAGCTGGATGAAGTGGAAAGCTATGGTTTCCCGTTAAACGGAAAGAATTTAAGTCAGAATTTGTAAAATATAGTGCAGTATTGGACAAGCTCATAGGAATGAGAGAAAGCCAAATACAAGCCAAAATACGTATATTTTCACATATTTCTGGAAGACAATATCCTGATTTTACAACTTTCCTATAGGAAATTATTTCCTCCAATCCAAGATCCCATATGCGTATCGTTCAGTGCTAGAGGAAGCCTGCCAAAGGTCACTTCAGATGAAAAAAATAGGGAATACAATTCTTGCTACAACTTCAGATTGCAGAAACAGAGAGACTTAGTAGCAGCCAGGAACAAAGAGACATAACATTGGAAAAAAATAATATTCTGTAATTCTCCTAAATTTTGGTCCAGTCATACTATGCTGCAAAAAAAGATTACAACAGTGATGAGAACCTTCCAAACATAGATAATTGTCACTGCATGTTCTGTCCTACAAAATATACTATACAATATATTGTAAGTGACATTTTGAGGCAGATTCAAAAGGTATTAAAGAGTTTAGCGAAGTTAAAAGAGGAAAAGAATTCATAAGTTTCAAAAAAATAAGACATCCAAAGTAAAAAAACAATTTTCCTGTAAATTCTTACAATTTTTGCAATTCCTGTACATGGGATTTTTCTTCTGGCTGCACATAGTCTGAATATCTAGTCTGAGATATTAACATAAATGTGTATCTAAGTCTATGATATGCCAGGAGAATTATCCAATTGCATATGAATATGTAAATCAGAAGGAAGCATCATATAATAACAAATGTTATACTGGAATAGAGCTAATTTTAAGAAGTAACATTTGATTGATGGCTCAGTCACTTCACAGTTCTGCTGATTTAGAACTAATAAAACAATTATTTTCTCCCATCTTCTCTTTAGTTTTTGAGTCTACTTTACAGATGTGGAGAAAAAGACAGGTGTGAATAGAACTTGCTGTTAATGTAAAGGGCATGCATAAACAAGCACAAAAATAGAATTATCATGAATATGATCTTTCATCTTTCAGTTTAAAAAAATCATAGCTATGCTTTCTTAACTCCAGTAGCAGTGAGTATTATCCATTCCTGATGCAGGACTCATTCTAATGAAAGCAACTGAATTAATCTAAAATAAGAAGCCCCCTCCCCAAAACAGAGTATGTAGTAGAAAAAGCTATGTGGTGTATATGTAATAGACAGCTGGTAGAGCCAGGGTAGGAAAGATACATGGGAGTCAAGGTAGGAAAGATACATGAAAAGATGTACACATGTATTTATTTATTGATTAATAATTTATGTGTTTTAATGGTTTAAGATACAGAAATCAGGTAGACACCTAGAAACATCAAACTTTAGCTTGTTTGAAAAGCAGATCTATTTGGGTTAATAGAAATTTACTATGAAACAATAAATGCTATATTTATGGTGAAAGAGTGGCTTCTGATAATCAGCTGCAGTCATAAATCTTTTAACTATATCTCTAATGATTTTCCATATCTTCTTGAAAGTGATGTAAGATATAAAACCTCTTTTTTTTTTTAATCAGTATACTAATTTGTCAGAATAACTTATTTTTTTGTTAATAAACATTTTATTTCCTTTGAAATCTTGTCAGCTTTTAGAAGGATAAATCCCAACCAGTTTATTTTCTCTGGAGAGTTCTTTATGAAAATACTGAGATTTGAGTCTGTGTCAAGGATAAGTGTTCTTATTTTTATGTAGAGATGATAAATTTAATATAGCATGATAGTTTCTGGGCAGCTGAGAAAAATCATAATTATTTGAAATCAGCATTGTGAGTTATCTGAAGCAGCACTGTATTTACTTTACTCATTGGCACAAGCTCTGTTATTTTCTTCTTTGGCCATTCTATTTGACTTGTCAAAACCAGTTATATCTATTTTCTTTATGACCACCCTACATTGTAACCTCTCACCGAGCACAGTAAATGAAATTAATTTCCTACAGTGGCCAGGCTATATATCTTATTTATCATTTGTTGAAGTGAAGCTGTACTCCTGGTTTAGACAATTTTGTGTCTCCATGTGAGACAAAGGAGTGGCTCACAACATAAGTGTCATATAAACACTGACCTAGCAAAGTATTTGTGCTGTGACAAACTTCAACCATGTTAGTAATTTTAAGAATTCCACTGAGAAAATTTGTGTATTTGAATATAAGGGCCACCTGGACCATGGCCATAAATCTAACTGGCTTCATAAACTAGTAAAATATTATGCTGTTGTACATACACTTACATCTTTTCATAATAAATAGGATAAAGAAATTCAAATTTTATTTCTCGTAACTTCCACACATACTCTGTAACTGAAGGTAAGTGATTCATACTCTAGTATAAGCAGTTTGCAACCCTCCTTTTCGTTCTGGAAGACTGCAACTCAATTTCGTAAAAGCAGTAAAAGTAGTTCTATGGTATCGTTATGGACTGTGATAGCTTTCCAAAGCAAAAATCGAGAAATTTCCCCTATATGTTGGGGTAAAAAGCAAATGTAGTAACAAACACAGAGCAAACAAATAACAAAGTGAAACGGAGGAAGATAGCCAAAAATGAAAAACACATTTAATTTCAGTACAACATTTATCCAATATCTGTTTGACATTTGTTAGTAGTTTCTCCCTTTTAATAAATATTATTAAAATAAATAAATATCCTGGGAAACCTGCATGCTCGATTACCTCTCTGAAATCCCTATACACCAATGCACGCAGCATGGGGAATAAACATGATGAATTAGAAATCTATGTGTGGTCACAGGTCCATGGTCTCATTGCAGTTACAGAGACATGGTGGGCTAGCTTGTGTGACTGGAATGCTGTCATGGATGGCTACGTACTTTTTAGGAAGGACAGGCCAGCAAGGCAAGGAGGTAGAGTTGCCCTTTATGTGAGAGAGCAACTGGAATGCATCGAGATCTGCCTGGGGGTGGATGAAGAACGAGTCAAGAGCTTATGGGGAAGAATTAAGGGGCAGGCTAATATGGGTGGCACTGTTGTGGGTGTTTACTACAGGCCACCTGATCAGGAAGAGGAAGTCGATGAGGCCTTCTACAGAAAGTTGAAAGTAGCCTCACAATCACAGGTTCTCTTGGGGTTCTCTCAGGCTCTCATCCCTGATATCTGCTGAAAAGACAACACAGCTAGGCACACACAGTCCAGGAGGTTCCTGCAGAGCATTGGTGATAACTTTTTGACAGAGGTGGTGCAGGACCCAATGCGGAGAGGTGTGCTGCTAGACCTTGTACTAACAAACAAAAAAGAACGGGTTGGGGATGTGAAGGTTGGGGGTAGCCTTGGCTGCAATGACCATGAGATGCTGGAGTTCAGGATCCTGCGTGGAGGAAACAGGGCAATAAGTAGGATCACAACCCTGGACTTCAGGAGAGCTAACTTTGGCCTCTTCAAAGGGATATCCTGCTTGGGGATATCTCATGGGTTAGGGCTCTAGAAGATAGGGGGGTCCAAGAGACCTGGTCAATATTCAAGCATCACTTCCTCCAAGCTTAAGATCAGTGCATCCCTGTGAGTAAGAAATCAAGCAAAGGGAGCAGGAGACCTGCATGGATAAGCAAGCAGCTTCTGGCAAAATTCAAATGGAAGAAGGAAGTCTATGGAACGGGGAAAAAGGGACAGGCTACTTGGGAGGAATATAAGAACGTTGTCAGAGTATGCAGGGATGCCACGAGGAAGGCTAAGGTCCACTTGGAATTAAATCTGGCAAGGGACATCAAGGACAACAAGAAGGGCTTCTTCAAGTACATCAGCAGCAAAAGAAAGACTAGGGAAAATGTAGGCCCGCTGCTGAATGAGGAGGGTGCCCTGGTGACGGAGGATACAGAGAAGGCGGAGTTACTGAATGCCTTCTTCGCTTCAGTCTTTACTGCTAAGGACAGCCCTCAGGAATCCTGGACCCTGGAGGTAAGAAAGAAAGTCTGGAGGAAGGAAGATTTTCCGCTGGTTGAGGAGGATCGGGTTAGAGATCATTTAGGCAAACTGGACACCCACAAATCCATGGGCCCTGATGGGATGCACGCACGAGAGCTGAGGGAGCTGGCAGATGTTATTGTGAAGCCACTCTCTATCATCTTTGAAAGGTCATGGAGAACAGGAGAGGTGCCTGAGGACTAGAGGAAGGCCAATGTCACTCCAGTCTTCAAAAAGGGCAAGAAGGAGGACCCAGGCAACTACAGGCCAGACAGCCTCACCTCCATCCCTGGAAAGGTGATGGAACAGCTCATTCTGGATGTCATATCTAAGCATGTGGAGGAAAAGAAAGTTATCAGGAGTAGTCAACATGGATTCACCAAGGGAAATCATGCTTGACCAATCTGATAGCCATCTATGATGGCATGACTGGCTGGGTTGATGAGGGGAGAGCAGTGGATGTTGTCTGCCTTGACTTCAGAAAGCCTTTAGACACTGTCTCCCATGATTTCCTCATAGGTAAGCTCAGGAAGTGTGGATTAGATGAGTGGACAGTGAGGGGGGTTGAGAACTCACTGAATGGCAGAGCTCAGAGGGTTGTGGTCAGTGGCGCACAGTCTGGTTGGAGGCCTGTAGCTAGAGGTGCCCTTCAGGGGTCAGTACTGGGTCCAGTCTTGTTCAACTCATTCATCAATGACCTGAATGAAGGGACAGAGTGTACATTCAACAAGTTTGCTGATGATACGAAACTGGGAGGTGTGGCTGATACACCAGAAGGCTGTGCTGCCATTCAGCGAGACCTGGACAGGCTGGAGAGTTGGGAAGAGAGGAACTTAATGAATTTCAACAAAGGCAAATGGAGGGTCCTGCACCTAGGGAGGAATAACCCCATGCATCTATACAGGTTAGGGGTTGACCTGCTGGAAAGCAGCTCTGTAGAGAAGGACCTAGGAGTTCTGGTGGGCAAGTTCACCATGAGCCAACAATGTGCCATTGTGGCCAAGAAGGGCAATGGTATCCTGGGGTGCATTAGGAAAAGTGTGGCCAACAGGTCATGGGAGGTTATCCTCCCCCTTTACAATGCCTTAGTGAGGCCACATCTGGAGTACTGTGTCCAGTTCTGGGTTCTCCAGTTCAAGAAAGACAAGGAACTACTGGAGAGATTCCAGCGGAGGGCTGCGAAGGTGATTAGAGGATTGGAGCATCTCTCTTATGAGGAAAGGCTGAGAGAGCTGGGTCTGTTTAGCCTGGAGAAGAGGAGACTGAAGGGGGATCTTATCAATTCTTACAAATACCTTAAGGGTGGGTGTCAAGAAGATGGGGCCAGACTTCTCAGTGGTGCCCAGCGACAGGACAAGGGGCAATGGGCACAAACTGAAACACGGGAAGTTCCATCTGAATATGAGGAACTTCTTTACTTTGAGGGTGATGGAGCACTGGAACAGGCTGCCCAGGGAAGTTGTGGAGTCTCCTTCTGTGGAGATATTGAAAACCCGCCTGGACGTGACCCTGTGCAATGTGCTCTAGGGGAACCTGCTTTAGCAGGGGGTTAGAGTAGTTGATCTCCAGAGGTCACTTCCAACCCCAGCATTCTGTGATTCTGTGATTAATATTCTAAATATTCTCAAAAAGAAGCTACTGAGGTAGCTTGATACAAATCTAAAAAAAAAAAAAAAAAAAGGCATAGAAAGTGAGCTAAGAGTCAGTTTTATGATGCTTCATATTATTTTTTTTCTATTTGCATTCATGGGGTCAAAAATCAAAAATGTTCCTGCCACAATAAAGATTTTCATATAAATTGTCAAAGTCCTCTTCACACTTATTATTATAAACTTGACAAAAAGTCAAGAAAATTAACTAAAAATTTTTAAAAATGCTTTTAATCCTATAAAGCTAAAAGAGCTTCACTTTTTAAGATATTTTCTGAAGTGGCGCTTTATTTTTTTTACCAGTTCAAACATCAGTTAGGTACTGTAATTTATGGAAAAGATTGTGACCTGAACTGATATTAAATAAAAAAGACTTTCTAAATGTCCCAAAGAAACTAGCACCATCCTTACATTCTGGTGTAAATTCAACATTGACTTTTATCTACTCTTCTTAATTCAGTGTTGTAATATTGAACACACTGTAGTAATCAAATTAAATACTATGTTTGAACTTGTTTTCTATAAATGATAAGCCTTATTTATCTGATCTTTTTGGGAGTTTAAGTCTTATTAGGAACCCTTTCAGTCTATTTGGCAATCTTTATGTTAGCTTAAATAGGCAGTGTAAAACAGTAGTTCCTTAGGTAGGCGCGTAAGTGGACTAAAGTGGTTTTGAGGTCTGGTGTCTTGAGTTGTAACACTTTTTTTTCTTAGTGAGACAGCCATAGTGTCACTTGACATGGAACAAAAAAAGAATAAACTGCTGTCAGTCTCTTTGTCCTAGCAAATTACTGCTTTTTGTATTATGTCTACCTCTTTGACCTCAAAAAACTGTATTTGTTGCCTTCAAGGGGTACACTGTAACCACTACCAATGAGTACTTGGGTGTTTTCAGACAACATTGCATTTTAGGGGAACAGTGTCTAAAACATAAATGGGTTTGTTCCTCTATAATGTGATAATTACTACTTTGTGAGACACGTAGTTCTGTTGGGGTTCTTTAATGAACTAGAATAGAGTAGAGTAGAATATAGTGTAGAATAGAAAAGAGAATAGAACAGAACAGAATAGAATAGAATAGAATAGAATAGAATAGAATACAATAGAATACAATAGAGCTATTATTTCAGTTGCAGATTACCTACAATGATCATCTAGTCCAACTTCCTGACCAGTTCAGGGCTGACTAAAAGTTAAAACATTGTATTAAGCACATTGCTCAAATGCCTCTGGTAGATTTCTGGCTCCTTTACTTTGACCTTTTGAAACACCAACTCCATCTGTGTTTTTAGACACTTCAAATCATGTAATAATTTGGAATTCTCAAACTTTTAAGTGAGGCTCTTGCTTTTCATCTTATCATTGTAATATAAAGCTAGATGCATGTCTGAGTAAATACACTTAATTAGTGATGATTTACTCACTAAAGCTAAATAGGAAAAGTTCCCATGTATTTCAGTGACAGCAATAGTAAGCTTAGCTTTTTATTGTCCCTGGGTTTTGCACAAGTTGTATTCAACTGGAGTTTAAATCATGACAGATGTTTTGAAATAGACTGTAGTAGCTGAGAGCAGTATAAGTAGAACTTTTAATTTTGTATTCCTAAGGTGCTTCTCATTAGGTTGCTTACATTAGAATGCGACTTCTTCCCGTCTTCAGAAATTAGTTTCTTAATACAGGAATACTTAGTGCAGTGGGTGTAAGAAATTACCGTCCTGACCATTTATGTCATGTACTCATGTAGTATGCTGCTACAGTATGGGAAATTGCATGGAAAAACTTACATTAATGTACTTTTCCCTAACGATAGCTTGATGGATCCAGATTTTATTAAAATCTCTGAAGTGGTTTTGTGACCTATGAGATTTTATATTTCATCTCTAGAATTTGCTTTCATATGTAGGTTTCATAAACACTCCTGTCATTTATATGTTGTATAATCTAATTTTTATTACTTACATAGTATTTTAATTGCCCTACATAATTCCTGATCACAAAGAGTTTTTCAGAAAAAGTGCTGAAATGGATAAAAGAACATTGTTAATAAAGTTTGTATGAGTAAGATCAGAGGAAAGTAAAATTGATCTTTTGTGAAAGTTATATAAATAATTTATTAATGTTGGCAAAAATGTGCTTTAATTGTCACACTATTAAAATATGGGCCAACATTTTTCTAAATATGATTCATCTTTGAACTCCTCAGACTGTATGAGTCTGGGTGTTTTATAGTGGATTTGGTGTTGGTTTGGAAGAGGGCGTATAATCTACAAGTTTTTCTATTTGTGTTGGGAACAGTGTTAATAGCTGGTATTGCTTTTCTCACATTCAACTTCAGGTGAAATAGGAAATCTATTTTAAAATTTTATATAAATAATTATACTGTAAGCTACATATAAATTTTTCTATCTTGGAAAGATAAGCTGACTGCAAATGGCAGTCGATTTTAGAATTTCCATATCCCAAGTTACGCTACTAAATAGTACACACTTTTCTGATCATGAAAAGTCTGTATGACATAGCTAAGTCTAGTAAATTATTTAAGCGTAATGAAAATAAAATATACAATAGAATTATGTTTAATAATGTGCTTTGAAATTCATTCTGGATGAGATGGAGGAAGAAGAAGAAGAAAATGGAGATCGGATCTTTGTCTAATAGAGATTAGTGTGGCTCAGATTACTTCAACGGTTTTTCACTGATTTATACCAGCTGAAGTGCTAGCCTGCTCACTGAGTTTTCAAAATCACAGCTGGCTTATTCAAACTATTTATTTTTCCTCATTCATCCAATTTTAGCTCTATTGTGTTTATATTATTCTGAAATTCAGTGGAGTTTTTTCAAATTTCAGTTTTCAATTTAGATTTCACATCAAATAAATGTAAAATCCATCACGGCAAGGAAACCCTATAATAAATACCATAACACTGATTTAATACGGTGAAATTTACAACATGTGATAAGTGTTCATTTAAATCTTATGCATTGTTTCAGGAACAATGTGCCAAAAGAACATATATGGGCAATCTCTTTAGAGGTCACATAATTTTTGTTATTTAGAATGCATATGTGACATTCTGTGATGTTCCAGTGGCTATAGAAGATAAGAAATCAGTTACAATATTACAGAATGGAAATTATTATTTTTACTTAAAATTATATAAAACAAAAATCAGTTTCTGAACTCTGTGTGTGTATATATATATTTATATTTACAATATATGTTATTCATTTAATTTTTATAAACCAATGGGAGATCTGCCATTACTTTGAGTGATGCCAAAATTTCACCCCAGTGTCAAAGACTTATCAGAATGCCTGAAAATATATCTCTGTGCCAGAATCTTGGAGGATTTAATGTGTTTAAAAGATTCATGGAGTTTGTTCAAGAATGATTAAGTGACTATGCGAAATAAATACTATTTTTTTATGTATGACGAGGTATTCTTGTTCATACCCTCAGGATAATGAAAGCCAAGTTAAGAATACATAAAGCAATTAAGCACACAGTGTAAAGGGATTTGAGGGTCATTGGCATCTGTTTGAACGTTATTCAGTAGCCCTGAAATATCAGTTCCCAGGCCAAATTGTTTCATTAACCTTCTCATTCCCTAACACACAGTTTAGTTATCATGTTGCTACCTTTTTTACTCCTTTCCTCTGGCTAAAACTGTGATGTCAGCCCCATCACATTATTAAGCAACAAGGTTTTTTGTCATGTCCTAGATTGTTTTCATTGATGTTGGTAGTATCTTTTAAGTTGCCCTCTTATTCAGATCTCTTACAGAGTATCCTCTTTCTATTCAGTTTCTACTGCTAGGTATTGATTTTAAAAAACTATAGGATTAATTGAACTGGTATAATTAATACACAGTGACAGAGTAGAAGAGGGGAAAAAGTGGTAAAGCAAAAGAAAAGGAGGTAGAGAAAGAAAGGACAAAAGAGTACTCAGATGGCAGCAAGTAATTAGATTACTGCAAGGATACATTTGCAGAGATGTAGGAAAAAAGAACAAAAAAAAAAGACTATGAAAGAAGGACATAGAAGCTAGAGAATGTGAAGAGAAGATTAGCTGAAAACACCCAGTGAAGACAAGCTCAAGTATGAACAAATTATGTAGAATTGGTCCAGTTTTTAAGATTAAAAAAAAAAATGAGAGAAAAAAGAAACTGAACATTTTGGACAGAATAGTATTTTGGAAGTTGAATACAAGAAAGAAAAGAAAAAAAAAAAAGAAGAAGAAGATATCAAAACTTGAGGATTTATGATTCCACAGACATCAACTTCTGGGCCAGTGTACTTAAAATTGATATGGAATGGAGTAAGCAAAAAGCTTGCTGTTGTGAATTAATTCATTTGCTGAAATAAAAGTGAAATAAAAAATTAAGTCTACTTCAAACAGTTTTGCTAAGCTTTGAAATTATGGAGTGAAGAGCAGTAAAAAGGCAAAAGAAATTCAATATAGTTAAATGTAAATCAGTATACATTAAAAAAATTATACCCACTGTCACAAGAAAAATCTTGAAGATATGAGAGAGAATTGTATGGAAACATCAGATCAGAGCTCAGCAGAAATCACAAAAACATAATCAGAAGTTAGAAAATAAGTAGAGGGTAGAACATTCACTATATATTCCAATACAAGATCAAGGAATATTGATGAAATTATCAGGGAGCAGGGCACTTATTCATGTATCAATACATTTGGAATGTCAAAAGTTTCTGGAGGTTCAAAAAGCAGAGAGATGCTTTAGTAAATGATTACATGTTAACTGAATAGGAAATCTGACATAGTAGGTTCAATCCAGTTCCAGTTCTATGGTGAGATCTTTTACTGGGGAAGTTTAGTTAAATTGCTGCAAGAATTGAACTGTCAAGGAGTCTGCTTGGACCATGTGCCAAAGACCAATCAGTAGTTCTTTATTATACCTACCTTATTTCCTTTTTCTTCTCTACCATATCAAAATGGCCACTCAGGACAGAAGGAAGTCAAATTCTTCTCTGACACGTCTTATGCTTAAACTTTGTAGTGTAAATGTGAGACAAAAATACAGTAGCAAACAGCAAAGTTAAGATTAGGTATGTATTATCACAATACTGTAAAAGTTTTATATCACTCAGTAAGAAGGTTGCTGAACAATTTATTCCATTTAATGACTTCTTGGCAAAGTTAGAGGCCAAGTTAAAATTTTTTTCAACTCTTTATCTCATACCACTTTTCAGTTGTTAAAGAAGTTATGTGGATAGTCCTGGGTTTTTTCATTTTTATATACTTTGTCAGACTCCCAAGAGTTCACTGTCGCAAACTGTATATGGTAGAACAATTCACAAGGAAGATAGTCCTGCATCTAATTAGTGACTTTCACTCAAAATTGATTCATAATTGTAAGAAATATTGTGTCAGTCTCTAAATATTTCTGGAATAATACTCTTCAACCTTCAGTCTGTTACTTCAGCTGCTTAAGCAATTTGAGTTAACTAAAGAGCTAATCTTTGTCTTGAAGTGTAAGTGTGGCTTATTGCCATGAATCATCTCTAAAACTGTTTGGGAATGTGTCCATATTTTTCCCCTAAGAAAATGTCATTTTGGCAAAAATAAAACCTTTTTGGAAGAACATTTTCATTGGAAAAGTGTTTCTTAGATCCAGACTACAATTTCTAGCCAAATCTGTAGAAAAATAGACCCAGCTTACACTTCCTGATTGTCCATAAGACTCCAGTGAGGTTGGTAAAACACTGAGTTCTTGCATTATAGTAAATGCTACAAACACTGGGCTTGCCACTATTGGAGAGTGTCTTATCTCTTTTGTCATGCTTTGCCACATTGTATAAATAATTAACTGTTTATTGGCCCAAAGTAGTGCCATAATGTGAGGCAATGGCTAAGAGGTTCGTTGGTCAGCTAATTTATGTGAAATTTAGTTTCAGATCCCCTCATGCCATTTTCCTGTATTATTCTGTTTCTGGAATACACTGAGGATGATTGTTAGGCATGATTAGAAACAAAATTAAATATATCATTCATGTATTTAAATGGTTCAGCAGATTTCCAAACACTTTGTGAACAGAGCAGAATATTCCTACTAACAGCAAATTAGGAACTGGATGAACTTTGAAATACACCTACTTTCTATTCTTTTTTCCTAGTAGATGTGACTGGTCACCTGAATCTCAAGGTGTTTTTTTCTGCTTTCTGACTTACTGACAGAAGCTCTTTAAGCAGAAAAAAATAGCATCTGTATGTCCCCTGAATTGTCATTGTGCATTCATTCTGCATTTCATGAACATTTGGGCATGCCAGGCACATTGAAAATATTTATCAGTAATCATCCAAGAACTTAGGAATGTAATAAAACACCTGCAGATTGAACTTTTTATTCATAAATACACGAATGAAGATTGTTTGTATTATTCAAACAGTTCCATCCTTTTCCAGAAAGAAGGCTCTACTTTCTTAACCAATCATAGATCAAGAAAAATGGCTATTGTAACTACATAGACAGCAAAAAAGCTACTAAATGTCAACAAAGAATTTTGGACTCCAGTGTCCAGGTATTTTCCCCAGCCAAAAAAAGTTTTCTTTATTCTGTTAGAACTTTTCTGGGTAACACTGATCCAAGTACCAGTGTCAGCTACATTCTCAGTAGATGTGATCCACCATGTGGGTCTCCAGAAAGAAACATTAACAGCACTGCAAGTAATATATGGTCTTGAGTATATAAACACAAAATCATCACTTTTCTTTATGCAGCTATACATTAACAGAATCAGAAAATTATGACTTAACTAAAGCTTGTGGGAAAACAAGTTTTCTCTGTTACTTACGTTAATGAGAAAAAAATGTCAACTTTCTGGAAGAAATATCTGAATCAAACATTTCTCATATAATTTCTGTCTAGTATTTGATAGAAAATGTAGTTGCCTTTTTTTTTTCCCCTAAATGTTGGGCTCTAATAAGACTATTTACCTTCTGATTTACTGTGGTTTTCTCTTGTAAAGTAATTTACTCTAAGATGAATTGTCTGAGAGCAGTGCTTGGTACATAAAGAAAAATAGGAAAAGAGGAAATTAAACTACATCTTTTATCAGTCAGTACAATAGCTTGTATACACAAAAATACTTTGTAATTTTGCCAGAATATATTTATTTTTAACAAAATTAAGATTTTGTTTTTCTACAGCTCTGTTTCCATGGAGAAAAGATATGTTAGGAAATAATTTTGGTATTGTCAAAATCTGTTTGCCAACAAAAAAACAATGTTTAGAAAAATATTAAATTTAACCTATTTCTAAAAATAATACTAGAATAAACTGAAGTTTTAATACTATACAAAACCAAAGTTTTTCCAATAGTTATTGCAATCCTTTGTCTTTGAAAAGTGTATTTTCAAAACATGAAAAATGGGATCCTTGAATCAATACTGTGCTTCATATCACAAGATTCAACAGGTTAATGAATTTCAACTAACTGGTTGAACAGGAGTATTCTTTGTTTCTCCTTAGAGCTGTCTATAAGGTACATCAGTAGGGTACCATCTACTCTTCTGTAACATTTCAATCTTTTTGGTCATTTCTTTAATGAATTGTTGTCTGTGTTTCTGTAATTATCTTTAAAAATGTTTCCTAATGATCACTTAGCCCAATATGTGCACCTACATTCTATCATAATTTTCAGTTAACTTAATTATCTTATTACAGACTTTCTATGTTAAACAGCAATGTTCATCTTGACCTTGATCCTGCTTCCTTATTCTTTTATTTTGCCTAATACCCTCATAGTATGCAAAAAATCATAATGGAGAAATTGTAATACAGCCTTTAATACTTCTCTCTTGCTTGAATATTTCTATGAAAAATAAAATGATCATTTATACTGAAAATATTTATACCAGTTAAAAAGAAATGCACAGCTGCTGTGGCAAGGAAAACTATTTTCATATAACCTGGAACCTACTCCTACAGACCTTCTCTGTCAGTCAGAATATTAATTTCAGTGTTTCCATTTAGCTTCGCTGCTTATGTTAGGAGACTTTCCAGTGAAGTGGACTCTATGTAAACGCAGCGCAGAGGTTCAGCAATAAACTATAAAATCACTGTTGGTTTCAGTATGTGTAAACTGGGTCAAAAATTGAACAGACCACTGATAGGCCTTTTAGTGACTAGGCAGTTGGGCCTTATTTTGTAAACTTTATTCAATCTGTGAAGTCAATCAGTGCCAAGCACATGATCAGTATAAATAATAATCCCTTCCGTGTGAATGTTGCTTCTACTGGCATTCTTATCGAGGTCTCTGTCGAATTTTGTCCTTCGACTCTCTCTAGTTCCAACTACCAAATCGTAATTTAGAAATAATTATAGATAATATTTGGCAGTGTGAAAGAATGGATTGCTAATATTTTCCAATGGGAAGTAGAAAAAGCAATGTATAAATATGTGAACACTTCCATATAAAATATATCAAAAAAATAAACTCCTTGTCATGGCAACCTTTTTCCATTGACAGAGAGAAAACATGAGGATGAGAAACATATGGAGTAAAAGATACAAGACTTAAAGTAGGCACAAGAGAAATGTAAGAATAACATGACCAGTGTATTCCACAGCTAATCAGGCAAATTCCCAGATTAATCTTTCTTTCCCTCTTTGTCCCTTAATGATATCTCATTTGTTTTTGAGAGAAAATAGCTTTGTAAAACTGTTTCCCATCCAACTAGAAACAAAGCCAAGGGTGAATACAAAGCTTTAGACATGAGGTACACATGAAGGAAGATTCTGTTTTAGAAATTCCAGCCAACATCCTTCTTGCCAACCTTTTCCCTTCAGTCTTCCTCTATGACTTTCATCTTGTCTGGAAAGAAAAGCAACATTTTGTGTTTTTTCTTTCTGTTCATACTGAGTCATACTGTTACCAAGCATCTGTTGCAGAAGTGGGGCACAGTTCTAATACTGAGAGATGTTTTTAACTTCTTGTTAGAATTTCTGATGGTTTTGTGTGTAGTAAAGTTGTGAGATCTGTGGTTTTGTGCCTTTCCAGTTTCACTGAGTTTCATTTCAGTGAAGTTGCACATAACCTTCGGAAGGTTTATGTCACAGAATCACAGAATCACAGAATGTTAGGGATTGGAAGGGACCTCGAAAGATCATCTAGTCCAATCCCCCTGCCGGAGCAGGATTGCCTAGACCATATCACACAGGAACGCGTCCAGGCGGGTTTTGAATGTCTCCAGAGAAGGAGACTCCACAACCTCTCTGGGCAGCCTGTTCCAGTGTTCAGTCACCCTCACCGTAAAGAAGTTTTTCCTCATATTTATGTGGAACCTCCTGTGTTCCAGCTTGCACCCATTGCCCCTTGTCCTGTCAAGGGGATGTCATTCCAGTGCACTTGCTAGTAAGTAAGACCACACACTCTCACTCTTGATACAAACATAAGTAGTAAATTGGGCAATTATTTGGTAATTTAAAGCATGTTCAAAATTAAAAATATTTGGATTAAAATGAGAAAAAATGCTTTCCACTAGAGGAGCTGAGAATATTAATTACTCTCTGCTTTTTTGGAAAGAAATGAAGAAACATTGGCTTTATATGCATTTAAAAGACCTTCACCTCTACCTAACTACATAATGTGCAATACAAGAAAGGCAGTTAATGAAGTTTTTAAAGCTATTGTTGAAGCACTAGGCCGGGATTAAGCACATAGATTAAGGAGATGTCTACTGTGGATTTGCTGTGACACCTTGGTCAAGTGACACAGAGCCTGCAATTAAATGTAACTTACAGAATCATAGAATCATAGAATCGTTTTGGTTGGAAAGGACCTTTAAGGTTATCGAGTCCAACCATTAACCTAACACTACCAAGTCCACCACTAAACAATATCCCTAAGCACCACATCTACATATCTTTTAAATACCACGAGGGATGATGACACCACCACTTACCTGGGCAGCCTGTTCTGCTGCTTGATAACCCTTTCTGTGAAGAAATTTTTCCTGCTATCCAATCTTAACCTCCCCTGCCACGACTTGAGGCTGTTTCCTCTCATCCTATCACTTGTTACCTGAGAGAAGAGACTAACACCTGCCTTGCTACAACCTCCTTTCAGGTAGTTGTAGACAGTGATAAGGTCTCCCCTCAGCCTCCTTTTCTCCAGACGAAACAACCCCAGTTCCCTCAGCTGCTCCTCATAAGACTTGTGCTCTAGACCCTTCACCAGCTTCGTCGCCCTTCTTTGGACTCACTCCAGCACCTCAATGTCTTTCTTGTAGTGAGGGGCCCAAAACAGGACACAGTATTAAAGGTGTGGCCTTACCACTGCCGAGTACAGAGGGACATTCACTTCCCTTGTCCTGCTGGCCACACTATTTCTGATACAAGCCAGGATGCTGTTAGCCGCCTTGGCCACCTGGGCACACTGCTGGCTCATATTCAGCTGACCATCGATCAACACCCCCAGGTCCTTTTCTGCTAGGCAGCTTTCCAGCCACTCTTCCCCAAGCCTGTGGCAGTGCATGAAGTTGTTGTTCCCCAAGTACAGGACCCAACACTTAGCCTTGTTGAACCTCATACAGTTGGCCTTGGCCCATCGATCCATCCTGTCCAGATCCTTTTGCAGAGTCTTCCTACCCTCAAGCAGATCAACACTCCCACCCAACTTGGTGTCATCTGCGAACTTACTGAGGGTGCACTCAATCCCCTCATCCAGATCACTGATAAAGATATTGAACAGAACTGGCCCCAGTACTGAGCCCTGGGTAACACCACTTGTGACCAGCCACCCACTGGATTTATCTCCATTCACCACAACTCTTTGGGCCCAGACATCCAGCCAGTTTTTTATCCAGCAAAGCATATGCCCATCCAAGCCATGAGCAGTCAATTTCTCCAGGAGAATGCTGTGGGAAAAGTTTACTTGTTTACTTCTATTAACCTACATTGGTATTGGATGAGGCTGCAAATACTTTTACTTCAGATCCCAGTTTATAAAAAAGACAAATGATGATATTGTCCTACAACAGGAGCTATTTCTAGCCCAAATTCATTAATAACAGTATTTTGATATGGCTATACCTGGCCAGACCAAACCGAATTCCACCTGGCCCAGTTATCTGTGTCTGACAATAACTAGTAATAAATGTCTAGAATCAATACGAGAACGATCTGATATATAGTGGTACCTTCCAGGAATATTTCTGTACCCTGCAACACTCTGCATCTCAGAGATTTAATGAGGCAGAGCCGGTCTACTTGTGTTTAGTAGTCCAATGAGTTTGTCTGATTGCTTTCTGAAATTGTATGAATTTTCAATAACATCCTGCAGCAAGGAGTTTCACAGTTATATAATCAGATTTGTTGTCTCTTTTTGTTTGTTTTGCTTATTGCTTTTAGTTAATGCATCATAATTCTACTGGGATAGAAAGTAAATATCAATCACTATTCATTCTCTTAGAATCATAGAATGGTTTGGGTTGGAAGGGACCTTTAAAGGTCATCTAGTCCAATCCCCCTGCCATGGGCAGGGACATCTTTCATTAGATCAGGTTGCTCAAAGCCCCATCCAACATGGCCATGAACGCTTCCAATGATGGAGCATCCACAACTTCTCTGGGAAACCTGTTCCAGTGTCTCACCACCCTCATCATAAAAAATTTCTTCCTTGTATCCCGTCTAAATCTACCCTCTTTCAGTTTAAAACAGTTGCCTCTTGTCCTGTCGCTACAGGACTTGGTAAAAAGTCTCTCTCATGCTACTCATCATTTTATAGAACTTTATTTTCTCTAGACTAATAATGTAAGGATGATTTTATTCACATTCTATTAATAATTTATCAAGATTTTATGGGGTTTTTTTTTAAAAAAAAACATTATTTTAAGTTCTGCTTACTGTCTGTTTTGAAGACCAGGACTGCAGAACATCTTTCCCAGATGGATATAATGCCAACTTGTGCAGTATTAATCAGTATCTGTGCTTATATAAACTCCAATTCAAAATTTGTATCTCAAGAAATTGCTATTGTGGTTAGTGATGTGTAAAAGGACTGTTGTCAGTCATTGTGGGGAACAAAGAAAAAGGACATAAGGAAAGTAGAGAGGAGGATTAAGTAAAATATCCTTACGTTACAGAAGGTCCAGTGGACACTGAAAATTTAATATATCCAAAACTAGACCCAGGTTTTCTTAAGGATCTTCATTCTGTAGATTTTGAAAGTGAACCTCTCCCTTAGTATGCAGAGTTGCGTAGGGCTTGTCCACAGAGTCCACCTGTGATATTCACTGGCTTGAGATATAGATGGAAGTTGAAGACATGTGGGACCCAGTTAGTGTATCTGTGGAGTCATTCAAGAAGTCTGAGTCCCTCTTTATTACACCAGTGCCACTTACAGCTGCGAAAAGAGGTGTAGTCTGTTTTCCATGGTGTATCTCAGTGCTGTGCTTCTTTGATAAAATACTGTGAACTCTACAAAATCGTAAGTCCCCAACCCACTCCCCAGTCTGGTCCACAGTTTTTGAATATTGGTCCACATGGTCCACATTAGTCCACAATGTTTTTGAAATACTAAATGTTACATTTTTTCACTTTCAAACTAAAACTTTGGGAAGAATTTAAGATATAGCTAAATCTCTATCACTACTGATGTTTGTCTGTAATTATTTTTTAATTTATGTTCCTACATTATTTTTCAAGGCAATGCCTTCTTATCACTGCAGTTAATGGAATAACAAATATAAGGCTGTACAAAAATGAGTATAAAGCAGTTGCTGATTAGATGAGCACTTTATTTAGTGCAGTAACTAGTCCTTTTTCTATATACTTGCAAATTCAGGGTTTTTTCCCTCGGATATTCATGTCCCTTCCTTAAAAATACAGTTTTTGTATTTTATAATTCATTTCAGAGCCAGCTAGACAGTCTAGTTGTTCAGAGCCCAGCTAGTATGGAACTAATATGGAAAGTATTATTCAGATAATCAGAGAAACATAATACAATAGTGACATGAATTAATTGGATATTTACCATAGCTAAGGTGAGATAGTCAAGTGAGTTGCTAGGCAAAAATCTTTTTTTGCATCATAAGTATCAAATGTAACCAAGGCCCTTCATAATGTTCATTTACTGTACAAAAAGAACATCTATTATTTTACAGAAAATTATAAACACCTTTGTCATCAACGCTTCAAATATTTAAGAGCATCAGAAAGGCCTTCATACAGAAAAATTCAAATGCAGGTGGCACCATTATTTGAAATGTACAGTAAAGCAGATCACAGAATAAATTATTTAATTAAATATTTGGCTTTTAATTTTCTGGAATCATTCAACTGTGGTGCCTGTGAATTTCAGCACACAAGCAGGCTGAATTACTTGTGACCAGAATAGGTAAGACGTACAGAGAGAAACTTTTACGCAACAAACAACAGGACACTTGTCCCAGAGCAGAAGCAGAAAATACTGTGACCATGAGGCTGATCCGAAATTGTAGATTTTGTTCTGGTGGTAAAAAAGCAACTTCTAGTGGAAGAGGGGCTATTCAAACAGTATAGCTTACTTATCCATAGCTCAGATGACCTCTGCTCAATACCCTAACCATTCTGAATTCCATTCTAATTCTTCCTAGGCTATATTTAAGGATATACATTTGACTTGCCTAATTAATGGTGCAGTGTTTGCATGGGATTTTAAAAGCCAAATGTTGCGGTGCCTATAGCTTGGAAGTCCAATGTCTTTGTGTATGTAATCTGTAGATTCTGCATTTTATAAAAGGGGATTAATACTGATATCTACTTCAAAGGTATGTTGGAAGAGTGAATACAATAAAGATGAAGAAATGGCCAGACATTTACCATCATGGGATCCTTACATAAACCTGACCTGTACAGGTTGTTTTAAAATATTTGCTATAGTCAAATTAGCACCAGACGTAGTCTATAAATAAGCAAGTGTAAAGAACAGTTTAAGATAAACAAATTGGTAGCTGTAATGAGCAGACACAACTCCATTGCATTGGCTTTCAGTTACTTTGCTGAAGATTGCAAAAATGCATACATGTGCATATAAACATATACCTTTTTCACATTTCCTGATTTACTCTGTGAGGGATGCCTGGAGGGGGTTGCATTTTAGATTGATGGTGCCAGTGACATGTTAATCTGAGGAAAACTGCAGTGCTATTATTGTTAAGATAATAAAAAGTTGTAAACTGTTGACCTCCTCCAGACTCTACTTGATTTTTTCTTACTGTCAAAAAGCTCAAGAGAAATGGCAGAAACAAAGAATGCATAATCCTGTGCTCAAGTATTGCAAAGTGTAATGGTAGGGTTGGAACATGAATAAGACAGAAATAGAAGTTACATAAACAACACAGCTGACCTCTTTTTATCAGAGTTTACTAGAACAAATACTGTGACTGAGAAAAGAACAGATAAAGTCAAAATATGACCAAAATAAAACTGCCATGAAACAATGTTTCAGTTAGAAGATACCTGGAGATAGATGTAAAGCTGGATTTTCACTCAGCTGGATTCCTCAAAAGTACTTTAGTGATAATGTACGCCACTTTAGGCACTTAACTACCCATTTAGGCAGCACTGATATCACTAACTGCCACCCTTCTCCAAAGGCAGGTACATTCTCTCTGCATTTCAGTTCCTGCCCATGAGTTTGTGTTCACAACATCAGTTCTGATTCCAGCCCGCTGTTATCTTAGCTGAAGCTCAGTCCCAAAGGAGGACTGCCAGCCTGAGCACCTTCTTCCTCAGTAGTCTCAGTTTCATAGGCACGTTCTGACCACAAGTGTGAAAACAGATTAGAATAAAATTGCTTTAGGTATTGGTCAACTATTTATACTTTTAGCTGTGTTGTATGTCCAGAACACCTAGTAAGTCTTACAGTAAAGACACTTTTTGTAGGATAAATGACCTCAGCTGAAATTCCTGTGTCAAATTAGGTAAAGTACCAATTTGAAGTTATGTCCTGAGCATTTTAAACTAAAGTATTTTAACCTTTAGGTTACTGGGTCATTTGTTACACAAAGGCTGTTTAACTCACCCTCCTTCCTTCAGGAGGGGAAAAACTGCACCAAAACAAACACCTTCTCAGAGCAGCTCGCAGAGAGTGCCATTTATAGTTACCTCTTCTGGACTTTACCACTGATCACTGGAGAGAGAGAGATAGATAGATAGATAGATAGATAGAAAATATCTGGAGAGAACTGTGATGTCAAAGGTTTTTCTGTTTAGGAAAGAGTTATGGCTATAATGACTCCCAAACTCTGCAAGGGAAGATCCTGTAACATTGGCTGAAGTACTGAAAAAGTCTGGCTTTGCATTTACTACCCAGACAGAAAGCAAAAATTTCATTAAAAATGTCATGCTGAGTAAATAACTTAAGTGCTTCATATTTCTGCCATTAACGTTTATGTCCTTCCTGGTATTGTCCCATTCTAACAACATGCAGAATACCTCCTAGCACAGACTGAAGTTTAGTATGTCTGCATTTCCCAGCTGATAACTGAATTCCATACTGGTGTACTGGTAAGAGTCAGATATGGATGTGACAGGAAATTATTTTGATGTCCTTGAAAAGATCTTATTTTAGAAACAATTGATGCTTTGGAGCATAGGAACAGGCTAGACTATAGGAAAGGACTCTTGTCGTATGTGAAATCACTAAATATTTAGATTTTTAGACATGCTAAGTAGAGCTGTGTTTAAGGCAGCACTACCTAGTTTAAAATAATTTGCTGAATTCTGATGCCTGGCTCCTAGAAGTGTTTCCCGAAGTGGAGTGGAAAAGCCATCCTTTGATGGAAAAATGCGAAACATGTACATACATTGTGTAAAGGAGGACAGTGTGAAGAGCAAATAGGGCATGTAGAGTCTCCTGTGTTGCTACATTTACGATTTAAAGAAACATTTACATTGATTTTTTTTTTAAGAAAGGCATTGTTGGCTGTTGCATTAACATCAAGACATGGTTTCAGCCTTACTTATAATTTGTTATTGTGTAGGATACAAACATTGTTCCAACATATTTCATATATTACATTGTTACAGAGAAAATGAACATAATGTTTTAATAGTGTCACACATTGCAATGATTCATTAATATTTGCTAGAGGTAAATAAAAAAAAAATAATTTTCAGCCCAGTTTTTATTACTGATCCACAAATAGTGAGGAGATATGTTGGCTAACCTGAGCATCTCTGTTCCAGATTCAGGTACGTTTGCAAAAGGAATTATTTTCCATTTTTAGTTTAGCTATATTTTCTCTAAATTGATTATTTTCCATAGAAAATACTCACTGATTATCACAATGACTGAAAAACACACCTACACGTGGGTGTTCTCTAATGATCTCTGAGTTGTAGGCTTGCCTTCTGAATCAGTGAAAAACAGTATTCAAAGTAAAGCAAAATATCCAGGAAGAAACAGGTGGACATCAAACTCTCTGCAAACAATTTTACAGCAAATACTTTACATTAGTTGAGATTATCAGCTATTTACTGTGCATTTTATCCACAAAACCTCTCAATTAGTATTTGCAGAAGCAAATTGGCTACTGCAAAATGCTGCCAAAGACTACTTATTGCAGAAGTTTGTTTGAAATTAAAGGCAGGAAATTAAATAAAAAACCTTTGAAACATGCCAACTGCTAACACAAGTTTTATTTGTGAAATTTAGACTGCAAACCCTCATGAATGAGGACTTGTAAAGTGAAGAAAATGGAAAAAAAAATATTTGAAACCCGATTTTAAAATATATAAATTCCAAATATAATTGTGATTTGTCAATTTTCTCCACTAGAAATAGCACCAGTTGTTCCATGAGAAATGTTCCAACAATAAATTCTTCATTTATATTTTTCTTGGGCTTTTCTATAAAACAAAATAACAAATGTCTTGTTAGAAAACAAAATACATTCATATAATCCAAAAATATGGTATAATTTAAAGGAAAATCTGTTCTGAAGAGGCAATAGTTGTTTCTTTTTCTAATTCAAATTCTCTACCCAAAAATTAAACATATTTTAAATACAAACAATGTTATTGTGTGTGAAAATAATTCCCCATTGTTTAAAAAAAAACTTTAAGTACAACTAATTGCACAGGCTTTGTGCCATTGCTAGATCTTGACTTCATTGTTATAAAGTAGACTTTGAGCAAAGTGACAGAAATCCCATCCTTAGGATGTTCAAGCTTGGTCAGATACAGAATTATAAGAACACTGATAGAGCTGAACTAGAAGTCCTAGGAAGTTTTTTCTGTCTGTAATTTTTGGAACATCCTGCTAAGAGGTGAGATTTTTTTCTGGCTCTAAGAAAAGTAAGTGAGATGTCTGGAAGCTAGTCTTTTTGTAAATAAAATACCGTTACAAAATATCTGGTCCATTAACACTGTAATTCATAGTTTGGTTATGAATTTTGTGTGGTTAATTGGGAGTACCCTTATCTAAAATAATTACACAAGCAAACCAGACTTTATTTCTGTCTTTTTTTTCCCCATTTCATTCTGATCCTTTAACGCATTTCAGTATCCAGTAAATCCAGCAGTTAACTTAGAGATAATCCCTCTGCATCGGATCTTTTGTATCAAGTATCCAAAAATCACCTCTACATATATTTTTCTTCTATAGAGTGGCTTCACTGTCTTTTAGAAGCCCAGTATTCAAAAGCTCTACTTCTGTACACTCCCTTGAAAATTGAAGAACCTGTGACATTGTACACCCAAGGAAACCCCCATACTTATGGAAAGCACCTTAGCAGTTTTGCTAGTCACAATTAGCAATTAAAGGTAGGTGAAAGCAAAAACAAGACCTAAAAAACAGATAGGCAAATAGAAGAATATACTTGCTGAAGAGTCAGCTTTCACTTGCCCTAACTTTATCAGTTGTCTGTAAGTAGATGAATAGTAGTACTATATCTCCTATTACATTCTATTATGTACACACATGCACTGTGTATTTTAAATATAGAGTATATAGATTACTTTAGTACTGTAGACAGGTGTATACCCTTAATTAATAGGCATGTATTTTTGAGTTTGAGTATAATCATATCTACAGGTAGATACTCATTAGATTGTGCTAAGTAACGCTAAGCCTAAATTTATCACATTTTATGCAGAACAGCAAAATACAGCAAGTAATATGAAAAGTAATAAACAACAGAAAAAGATTTCTTATACCACAAATAAAATGAGCAAAATAAGTTGTAGTCCCTCATTACTGTCATTTCTACTAATACCAGTATGGCACATGAACTACAGTACAGAAAGACACTCCAGTCTATTTCCTGAGATAACAGCAATGTAAACAACCAGACATTTATACAGCCTTGGGAAAAAAAGTAAATGCTGGCTTCCCACTGAATGCTTGGCAAGAACTGCCAGTAGCAGTGTCACTAGGGCTTTCAAAATGTACAGCTATCAAAACATCTCAAAAACATCCTGAAAATACTGTAACCTTAAGAATTTTCAGTGGTAGATTACAAATCTAGAATTAGATTCTCACTCTCAATATGAAACCAATAGAAGTTAAACTATGAATTGAATCGGGCTATTGGATGATAAAAAACACTTTGGCATCAGTTTTGAAAGGTGTGTCTTTTTGCACATCTATGATTTCATATTGTATCAAAACCTGAAAAAGGCTAGAACTGTGTACTTGCTTCTGTTTTAACAGATACCTTAATCTCAGTCATTATAATATGCTAGAATTATTCTAACTTTTGCTTAACCAAGATCCGTCTTCCCAGAAGGATTTTCTTAGGTAGCAGGCATCTTGTTTCTATAAAAAGCTGATTCTTCAGATTATCTTGCCAAATCCAGTCTTTCAAGACTTTATGGACCACTTTTGAAACTCTTAGAAAAAGTTGATTGTCATCTTTATTTTGTGTAAAAAATATTGAATTTGGGAATTACAGATATGTGGATTAAAACAATTGTGTCTTTGATTTCCAGAAATGATAAGTATTACTAGTATTTCATGAAAATAAAAGAAAAACTGTTTTAGAAACAATTACAATATTGACACCATTAGAAATTAACTTGCACTATTCTAAAATTCTCACAAGATATAAAATTTAACCTGAAAGTTCTTAAACACTTTAAAATCACTGAAGTCTTTAGTCTAAAAGTAAGTTATATGTGAAGTATTATTTTACTGTTTATTTTCACAGATGAATTAAGTATAGAATTAAGCTTATATGCTGCTTGTCATATAAAAGAATGCTAGTCTGTCTGATTGAATGCACCACTGTCATCTTGGAATGCCTAACATATGGGAAATTATTCCTCGTATCTAAATTTTCTGATAGATGTGTCATAGAAGATTCACAATTTAGGGAAACTGGGATGTTGTCTTATATTAGTAACTTTGACTTAGTGACACAAGAGAGTTATGAGCAATGTAAAATCTACTGTAGTACCACTTAGCTTTTTCCCATGGTCTTAACATATTTTGTTGACACATGTTATTTACATAAATAACAAAATAGAGCTAGCAGAATGTTCAAGATTTATCAGTACAGATAATTGTTAAATTGAAGCATGTACCTCTATAAAAGATCTGGGGCTTTTTTTGGTTAAAGAATATTGCTTTCAGGATTTTGTCCTTTAGGGAAATTCTTTGTCAAAAATTATGAGTACACAATTTCTACTGCATATGGAAACACTTTGTTTACATATAATTTGTCAATCTATATAAATTGGGATTTTATTCCAGTTTAAGTTCTCTTTAGACATCAGATCACATACTGTGCTAAGACAGCTAAAAAGGAGCGTGAATTTGCTCTTATTTTAACAGATACCTTGAACTGGGTCATTATACTATGCTAGTCATAACAGAATAATTCTAACTTTTGCTTAAAGAAAATCCATCTTCCCAGGAGGATTTTCCTAGGTGGCAGGCATCTTGCTGTTTATCTAGGGAAGCTAATTCTTCAGATCATTCTGCCAAATTCAGTCTTTTCCTGGATCATAAGGAGACAGGCTGTCAAATTTTATAAATAAACTTCTGGATTATTTCTAGCTTCTGAATAAAAGCCAAATGGCAATACACTCAGTCATTAAAATGTTTTGAGGGAAAAAATTAGGAGATACAGGAAGTCATTAAAGTCTCTGATAATTTTCAATACCAGCAAAAATATCCCACCTGTTTAGCCTGATATTTTCAAGAGTAAGAGATTAAAAAACTTGTCAGTCTTCAATAATAATGATACTTGGTCAAGTCACTTTTCTGTGTGTATGAAATCTGTTTTGCAAATTTGTTTACTAAGCCTGACTTTCGACATATTTTTTTTATATGTGTATACATGTCATGTCAAGTATGAAGTGGATAACCCTTTGTAAATAACATGAGAGAGAGATTAAATCAATTTTTTAAACAGACTGAGATTTCCAAACAGGCCTGTGGCCAATTATGTGGGATATTCATCATGTAACTAATGTGAAGCTCACAGATTTCTCACACTAATAATCTCAATTTCAAAAATACCCATTTAATTTTAAGGAAAGAAATAATTTTGCTAAATTTTGTCCAGATTCAGTGTCTGATAAAATGTCCATTAATATTAATAAAAACTCTCAGTTGAATTAAGGGATTGTGCATCAGGTTGCTAAGTTAAAGCCTGCATCTATACTATTAAAAATCAAGTCTGAGACGCAATTTTACCCTATGAAACATTCTATTATTTGAGTTGTTCCTCACCATCTACATGCCCTAAAATAACAGAAGCAGCTTGATTTCCTTCAAGAAAATTCTGCTTGTTGGAGAGTAGAAGATGACGGATATACTGAAAAGGAATCACTGAAATACTGTGCATTCTTCCTCACTTAACACAACATTTGGGTTTGAGGAAGTTACACAGCATTTTGGACTCCCCCCACTGCAGAATGTTTTTCAGCTAAAATGATGTTGCTGACATGGCTGATGTTAAACCAGCCCAGATAGTGTTTCTAAGAAAGAGTGATTCTTTCTTAGAATAGGAAGAGGTCATATTTCCATCTCTAAAATTTAAGGGAACAATTTTCAGGAACTTCCTTATCTGGAAGTAATAATTTAGATTCTGCATTTTTTTTTAATCTGTGATTTCATCTAGTGAAATTTGGAGTGCTTTGGTATAATTGAGAGTAGAGTTTGACCTACATAGCTGGGGTTTTTCTTCTCTGTTGTTGAAATTTTGGGTAGTCTCTCATAAACAAGAAAAATCTAGGGAGTATTCATGTAGATAGGAACACTGAAATTTTCATAAATCATGAAACTTCAGTCTGTATTTTAAATTTTTGTTAGTCTAGATATCCTTTCCCACTCAGATAAATTGTTCTCTTCCTACAAAGTTAAATTTAAAAATTATGGTAAGTATAATATACAATCATCTAAAAAGCATAGGCTATATATAATGAGATCTAGAGGTCCAAGATATTATATGTCATCAAATTACTGAAGATGTTAAACATCTGTGTTGGTTATGCAAAGTTCATCAAAAAGCAGTCTCTAAATATAAAATGGAAACAGGTAAGATTCAGGAGAATATGCTTACTTCATAACAACATTTTTAGTAGAAAATACTTTATCCCTAGAATTGTAAAATAGTTGTGCAGCTGATCCAAGTTCACATTAGATGATCTCAGGACATTCTTTAAATCAGCTTATCATAGATACAGAATCAAATATCAGGTACCAGTGTGAATACATTCTTTTGAATTATAGTCTAAGAGAAAATGACCCTGTCACAGTTTACCATCAGAACAGCTCTTACAGTTTTTACTTAGTGCCAAACAAACCATAGTCTGGGTCGATATTTTTCCATGATATCCACTCAAAATGACAAAAATATAGATAAGGAATTCTTTTGAGGAACAATTTGAGTTCAACAGCATCAAGCTCAAACATGCTTTGATCTTACATTAATAAACTAATTTGGTTGTTGTAAGGGTTTCAGTGTCATTGCCTTAAAGTATCTGTATTTGGAAAGGGTGAACAGTGGTTAGCTTTTTTACCTTTTCATTTTATTTATTTGATGTTGAAATCAAATGTTTACCTTTCTGAAACAGTAATTATGAAATATTTTCTGAATACTCTTAAGCCAAAAGGTAGTTGTTAAGTGCTAAAAAAGTGGAACCTTCCCTAAAGTTTGCATAACATAAAAATACTTCAATAGCTAGTACTCATCAACAAAGGAAAAATTATGTACAGGAAAATTTTAAAGCCTATCTCCTCAATAAAAAGATAAGATATTTAGGCACATTGTCAAAAAGGGAATTATGTGCCTGGATAGGATTTACCTAAGTAATTCTGAAAATTTAGATATTATTCTGTAGAAATAAATCATAAGGCTGAAATTATAGAAAGTTTTAAATTAAAAGATTAATATTCCATGACATTTATGTTAAATTAACTGAGCTGCTTTGAAGGGTCTTAGTAAAATATTATGACATTTTTGGGCACTAACAGCCTGAGAAGTATATCAGAGTTTAAACAAAATTAGTCTATTTCCTTTGGAAGTAAACTTAGACCTTGTTTTTTCCCTTCATTCCTCCATCTCTTTTTACAGTTTATTAGTACACTGCATTCCTGATGTGTATTGAGCTGAAACAAATTTTAGTGCTAGAGCTTACAGATCTTTCTACAACTCCAGAATGTTTCCTTTTCTCATGATGAAGAAATATATACTTACACATCTATCAAAGGCCACTCTGTTTTCCATCACTACACTGGTTTAGCTGACTGTTCCCTTTTTATGCGCGGAGCACACATTGCTCCTAGTGCCTGTTTTTCTTTTATCATAAATCCCAGTCCCCATAGACTAGGAAGATATTTGTTCACATTACTTATGTTTTAAAGTAGGAACATGAAGTTCAGATTCTGAAATATGTTTGAGAAGAAAAGTCAGAGCTGTTGTTATTAGAAGGAATTCAAACTTCTTGAAACACTGACATGAAACATTGCACTCATTGTTATGGGAGAAGGTCAGTAGTTCAGATAGAATCTGTATTACAGACAGTTCCAAAATTGAACCTACAGGAGTACTGATAATATATTTCTAAAGCACCTTTCTCTGTGCTCATTTATATGTTATTTATAAAAGTGTGGTGGCCTTGCAGCAAAGAGACAATGAAGGCAGTGATTTATAGAACAGCCTTATCAAAACATGTATTAAAAAGTGAAAGGAAAATGTAGTCCTAGATTTCATAGTCACTACTATTCATTTTGCCTGGTTTTAAGGAACTGTGCATAACAGGAGAGGTTGCTAATGGAGGTGTATTTACTTTTCATGGATGGGGTCTCACCAATAGAGGCTGGGCACTTACTCTTACTGAAAAACACTGAAGTATTACAGAAAAACTATGTTAGTGGGGTCCTTGTATGTAATATCAGTGAAATGCTTGAATTACAAACTTGATTTGATCATATTCTTAAATAATAGAAGCATAGAATCATAGAATCATTTTGGTTGAAAAGGACCTTTAAGATCATCGAGTCCAACCGTTAACCTAACACTGCCAAGTCCACCACTAGACCATGTCCCTAAGCATCACATCTACTTGTCTTTTAAATACCTCCAAGGATGGTGACTCAACCACTTCCCTGGGCAGCCTGTTCTGCTGCTTGATAACTCTTTCTGTGAAGAAATTTTTCCCAATATCCAATCTAAACCTCCCCTGACACAACTTGAGGCTGTTTTCTCTCATCCTATCACTTGTTACCTGGGAGAAGAGACTAACACTTGCCTTTCAGGTAGTTGTAGAGAGCGATAAGGTCTCCCCTCAGCCTCCTTTTCTCCAGGCTAAACAACCCCAGTTCTCTCAGCCGCTCCTCATAAGACTTGTGCTCTAGACCCTTCACCAACTTCATTGCCCTTCTTTGGGCTCACTCCAGCACCTCAATGTCTTGGCCTTTCTTCTTAGGGATACCAAACAACTGTAAAAGTCATAAGATCATCCTAATTCTTCGACCAACACAGCATATTTGAATTCCTCATTCTAAAATGTTATATGAACTCTTAAATATCTACACTAGGTTAAATGTTTTGTTTTCTATTTGCTAGGGAATTATTTTGAATGTTCAAAATTATCTAATTTCATTAATTTATATTGCAGTGTGCTCAAGCAGGCAATTGCTCTGTTTTGCTGATTTAGGGTGTTCATCAAATGTGACTATTTCATCATGCCTAATAAAAACATCTCTGTCATGAACAGTGGTGAGACAAAGGATGAGGTTTTCTAAGCAGTTGAACCAAACAACTCTTGTTTGCTTATCTAACATTATGACGTCATAACATCCATCACAGACTGCTCTCCTGTTGATGTGGAATGCAGTGATGTGTTGCATTGTCAGTTTTCTGAGTACCAGCATATCACCTCCTCTTGGGAAAAATGGTTGCATTGATTAGGTTTTTTGTCAAACAGTAAAAAGATATTATATTTGATATCATGTTGCAAAATAGTAATTATTTTTATGAGTGCTATAATTTATGTAACATCAACAAACATAATTATGCAGGCATGTACTTGAGACATATTAGTTGGAAACCATGACTAAGCTAATTTTAGCAGCAACTGAAAAGAAGTCTTATTAATTACTACCAAGGACCAAGCTGTTGGCTACCATAAGTATGAGATTAATGTCTCTATGTTCCAAGATTACATTAAAGGGAAAGATTATCCCTTGCATTCTTTAAAATTCCACTACAAAAACTTAACCCTATTAGCTGCTGCACAAGCATTGGTCAGCTGTAGGCTCATGGTTTTTTTCCTGTATACTGAATTTTGAATTCTTTTACTGATAAAATGCATTCATTATAATTTATCAAATTTTAATTTATCAATATTTTTATTAATTTTTTTTTTTTTGGTCAAGTTGATAAAACAGAATGAACTGTAACCAAGAGGTATTTAGAACAGGTAACTGTGACTAACCAGTCACTAGTAAGCGATTGTTTTTTGTCTTGAAATTGCTGAAATGGATCTCACTACTAAACACTGATTGTTTGGACTTACATGTGGGTTGGAATATTCAATGGTACACAGTGCATCAGCAACACAGTCGTGGAGCTAGGACTAGATCCACAAAAGTTTAAGCATTGCATCTCTTATTGTCACAATACTCAGCTGCTATGCAGTCTGAGTTACATATCCAACCTTCCTTAACGATGCAGAATTAAGTGAAAAAATGTAGGTAGGTAGTTGAAAGAAGTTGGGAAGATACTCTATTGCATCTTAATTTAGCTATTGTGACTATCAATAATAGGAAAGAGAGAGAGCAGCACAGGCTTTATCCTATGCTAGCAGCCAGTGTACACTCTTCAAAAGCCTTAATTTGCTGTTTCCTTGCATGTCCTAAAGCTTGAATGCTTGTGTTTTGAGTTCTGTTACCTATATGAAACTGGCTGAGGTGTGCCAGTGTATATCAGAATCACGACTTCCCATGCTCATCTAGATACCATAACAGGACTCATTACAGCACATGCACTGAATAGGGGACTATGTAAGGTAGAATAGGAACACCAAAGCCCACTCCATTACTGAGCTGAGGTCCAGCTTTGAGCCTGAGAAGATTCTGTCACAGATGTAGACTTATACCTGAAGGAGGATATCCATTTCAATGCCATACTTCACCTGAAAAACAGGGCTAATTAAGTCAGGTGCCGAGCTATTCCCAGCACAATACTGTTGCTTCTGATATGCAGGTTAATAACTCTGCAAGGCACTGCACACTGCACATTCAGACATGCAAAGCCTAGAAGACATCTTCCTCTTATCCTGTCAATAGATTAGGTGCCTGTTTAGACGAGAATCCAGAATCCTGCAGTTAGGTGTGCCTGAGCTTTTCTTATTAAAAATGGCAGTTGTGCCTAATGCTCGAAAACTCAGTGAGATTACACATCAGAGACCTAGTACTGTAGTCAAAACATGCTCACAAGCTCCCTTTTCGGTTGCCTATTAGCCAAATCAGATTTTACCTGGAGATTAAATACAACTGCAAGTTTACTGAGGTCTTTTCTCACCTTTTAAGCAACTGCTTGCTCAATTAAATTTTGAACATTTCTAAGTGTGCCAAGACCCAAATTTCTCACTGTGTAGCTATCTCCACTCACAGAAGCTTAGACATTCAGTGATTTTAGGTGCCCTCGGTGTCAGACCCTGAGACTGAAATTTTGGAGTAAAGTTCAACCAAAAAAGTATAAATACACAGCTAGGTCATCTGCGGTCTTTCCATAACTTTTCTATGAATCTAGACCATAAATGACATTTTATCCTTCAGTAATTAATAAAACTCCTCATAATGAGATGGAAGCTACTGACCTCACTCCAGTCATTCCTTTTACTGTTTTCCTTATTTTTCTTTCACCAATTAGTCTTAGATTCAGGAAGGAGACAGAGGACTGAAAATCATAAGCTTTCATGCATTTGGGCTGTTTGATTAGCAATTGTAGATGTCAAAGCAATTTTCTTTGTTATACATAGTTGAAACATTCCTATAGCTTTTGCCAAGACCTGATCAGTACTTACCAACTGAAATATTAAATACTGAGTGACAGTGAAAGAGGCACAATTACCATTATTTTGGCTAGAAGTTTACTAACAATACAGTTTTAACAATGCATTTCATTTCCCTATGAAGTGAATTGACAGATGGTTATTCACAGCTCCAAAATTTTAATATCTTAAAACTGCACAGATTCAAAGAAGTAAAGGAATGGGCTATCATTTATTGTGCACAAAATGCCTACACTAAAAGCATAGGATATATACTTCAGCATAGCAGAGAGAGTTCATCATCTAAGTAAAAGAGCTATTTTTTATTTACTGACAATTAAAAATATAGTACTTCTGTTTAATTGCTTATTGAGAGTGACCACAACTTGCTACAATCCTTATGGTGATTTACCAAATTGCTGATTTTGAGTGTAGTGTAACAATACTCTACTACATTTACTTGAACACATTCTATTTTTAAAAATGAACTTTTCAGGTTAGATTTTGCTTTCTATTTTACTATAAATTTTCTTATACTCTAAAACAACAAGTACCAGAAACTTTCAGCTGAGGTCTGACATTTATTACAAATATCTGGAATACTAATTGACCCTTACTCAAAGCTAATATATGACCAGTTTAACAGGCCTTTAGAAGGTTACATTTGAGTTGCACCTTTGCTTTCTGCTAACGTAGGACTCTGCCAGCAGAGGTCATACTGAGTCAGTGGGATTTTGGATTCCCACTTTGCAGATGATCTCTTCAGGTAAAGCTTCCAATAAAAACCGAAATAGTGCTTCCAACAAAAATATCCCACGGCTGTGATAATATTCCTAGCATGGACTGAGCACTTTCTTCCCTAGTCTGCAGATTGCCAGTCATTAGTCTGCACCCTAACAGTAGTGTATCATAATTATGGCAAAGTCAATTTGTTAAGCTTTTCTTTACTATGTTTTTAATTTCAAGCTCTTCTCTATATCTGTCTACCCACACAGCACAAAATACCTCACTGGTAGGTGCCAGTTTTACAGGTTGCAGAACTGAAGACCATGGCAATAACGACTTTCCTAGGGCCACACAACAGCACAAGACACAACTAGGACTAGAACTTTGCCTCTTAAAACATAAATGAGCATGTAAATCACTAGCCCATGCAACTTTTCACCAGACCGCACAGACTGGCTAGTTTTCCTCAAGCACCAGAAGAAAGAAAGAATCTGGGACTGAATAGGCATTAGTAGATTTACTCCTTTCACAGCAATAGCAGAGAATGCAGCAGGGAAAGGGATGGATTGATGTAATGCATGGAACTGTATCAAAACTGAAACGTGTGGAAGAGGCTTCACGGCAGAGCAAAGGCAGGGATAGTGGTGTTGCAGGTTTCTATTCACAACTCCAGAGCGGCACTCAGGAGCCAAGACCAAGGCAAAGCTGCCCATTAGATCATTAATTCCAGGAGGCGGCTAGCAGGAGCTCTGTGAGAAACTGTGAGAGAAGAGAAAAATGAGAATGTGAGCTGATAAAAGAAAAGGAAAGAGAGGCATCTGTGACCAGTCCTGACAGGTGAACAGGGGAGAATCACATGGGTTTTTTTTGGACAGCAACAGTAAGAATAAAATAAAGGCTGGAGTGTAGGAGCAGAAATGCCTCCTACTTGTTTTTAAGATTACATTTGTAGATACTCTACATATTTGTCCAGTCACATCTAAATTTTGCTACTTATATTAGGTGCTGCATCATCTCTGAAGACTCATAAAGTTATTTCGAACATATGCAACAGTAAGCTTTGTTGTGATTAACTTAGTTCACCACGCTGACATGTGAATGCAAGATGAGTTTACTGTGTCTTCAACCTGAAAGAATTCACATGCCAGCAGAGCAGCCTAGTCACTCAGCAATAGGCAAGGCAGGATCAAGATGTTTCAGATTATTATGTTTCTCGTTCTGTTTGATAGAACTCATTGTGTATCCAGGAAAGGAGGAAAACCGCTTCTCCTGTCCAATTTCTGAATTTTTTTTTTAATTTTTGTTGAGTGTAAAGATACTTGTCTTTGGTTTCATGCCTTCCCTGCTTGCTAGTAGTTAATATAATATTTGCTCTCTATGCTTGGTCACCATATGTGGGTTACAGCCTGTGTCAAATACTTGTCCTTGGATTTTGACTAGTACAAGAAATATGGAAAGCAGAAAATATCATTTATGACTGGGATTTATTCTGATATTAACTAGTTGGAGCCCTTACCAATATCAAGGGATTCTTCTGATCAAGAAATCCCCTTTTTCTTTCATCTGTTGACCCTAGGAATTTCTGAGCCTTGTTTGTCTAAGAACTTGAATAAAGTTTATTTAAGGAAGCTTCATTTAGGAACTATTCACTTCAACAGGTTTGGAGCAACCTATATAATATTTATATAAACTATATACTGTATACTGTAAACTATATACTACATTCTATATACTATATATTATATATATCATATATCATATATACCTTATGCAATTTATAATTCATTTTATATATATATGTAGTGTCAATGATTTATATAATAAATCAATGAAACAATGGTTTTCTGTGTTAGTAATGTATAAATGCACGTGAATCATCTTGAATACAAAAGGATTCCATCGAGTGCTATGGTTGACAGAGTCTAACTTTATAGAGCTAAGCTTCTACAGCACATAAATCTTTTCATACTCTTTATGAAATAAACTGTTAAGTTTAGAACGTTACGTAATACCAAGTGATGCTGTGTCATATTCTGGTATTTTATACTATATGACATATCATCTTATGATATGATGATTAGAGGACTGGAGCATCTCTCTTATGAAGAAAGGCTGAGAGAGCTGTGTCTGTTTAGCCTGGAAAGAGAAGACTGAGGGGGGATCTTATCAACACTTACAAATACCTTAGGGGCGGGTGTCAAGAGGATGGGGCCAGACTCTTCTCAGTGGTGCCCAGTAACAGGACAAGTGGCAACAGGCACAAAATGAAACACAGGAAGTTCCATCTGAGTATGAGGAAAAAATTCTTTACTTTGAGGGTGGTAGAGCACTGGAACAGGCTGCCCAGGGAGGTGGTGGAGTCTCCTTCTCTGGAGATATTCAAAAGCCGCCTGGACGCGACCCTGTTCTCTAGGTGAACCTGTTTTGGCAGGGGGTTGGACTAGTTGACCTCCAGAGGTCCCTTCCAATCCCAACCATTCTGTGATTCTGTGATCTTATCACATGAAAAGAAAATATACAGACTTATATTTAAAAAAAGTAAATCTGTACCTGGATAACACAGTTAATTCAAGAAATAATAGTCCAGTACAAATTGTTTCATGTTTGGTGTACAGCCAAAATATGCTGACGTATGTACATTATTTTTGGCAAAGCTTGAATTCAGCTTGGAGCATGCTACTCATTACTTAGTTTTCTGTCACCTGGGTTCAGTGTAACTACTGAATATGCTGAATATAACAGATAACATAATGAACTGTAAACTGTATTGCTTGCTTGTAGCCCTACTAGAGAAAAAAAGCATCTGAGAGCACTTGGAATGTGTGGGGTTTAAACTTGTTAGTCATTTTTGTGCAGTGCTGGCCTTTGTGGTATTCTGTGACATTTTAGGATTCAATTAGCAGGAGTCTGCTTTGGTTTCATTTTTAGTATAATATAGAAGCATAACACCATCTAAATAAAACTTTAGTATAAAAATAACCTCTTTCATAGTCAAATGATACAAACATTGGTGAAGAGTAAACAAAAGGAAAGGGTACTGAATGTAGAGAACAACTTCAGGAAACCCACTTGAACAGTATGGAAGCATTTCCATTCTGTGTGTTAGGTCACTACTGAAAAGTCTGTTCTTTTACTCAGGATAGTAAAATTATTGTAAGTACAGAAAGTACATTTGATTTCTACAGATTGCATAGTACATCAGAGCCCTGTTCAGACTGGGACTGCAAAATATTTCTGAAATGAATATAATAGATTTTTACTGGGGGTGGGTTCTAACTATATAGAAACTAGCTCTCTTTAAGGACTCTTTGGGATTTCCTCCCTGAAAAACAGATGTGTATTTGTATCCTGAAACATCACTTGAGTAACAAATGCTTGAGTGGATTTCTAAATCCTGCTAAACACATTTGCTGTGTTTCATTTCTTCTGAAATTCAGTGTGGCCTTTACTAGAAGAAATAATGAGGGATTTGAGAGTAATCTGTAAATTGTTTTTAAAGAGGTACCAGAATACCCTTGTATCTGTTTGACCTACCACAGTTTTTAGTATCATTAGTTGGTAACAATTCTAAAGCAATCAGGTATAAATAAGAGGGCAAAAGGACAGGCTTCTCTGGCACTTCTTGTAGATTACATTGCTGTAAAGACATTCTGTTAAAGATTACTGATAATATGCAAGAGACATAAAAATTCCTGCTTTGCTTAGCAAGAGAATTAGAGATGTTTGCTTATAGGCGAACTCAATTAACTTAGAATATATCTTCAGTAGGGACTAAACCCAGCTGTGTTTCTATTGTGCTAAAAGTGCCTAGTGGTCAGCTGTTGTTACTTAAAAGGACAGGCCATTTCCCAACAGTTACCACACTGTGGGGTTTAAGATAATGCCTTTTACTCTCTTATTATTTCAGATATCACTGTGTACTGACTTGGTAAACGTAGACTTCTAGTGTTCAACTGAGCTGTCCAAATATTTAACTGATCAAAAATTCAGTTCTGTTTTCTTATTTTAATGAGGACTTTTAGTGGTATTTATGTGGTTCTAATAGATGAGTACCTAGGAAAATTCTCTAAGAGTTTTGTGTCTGGTAAACCTGCCATATGTAAAGTGGGAAGAAAAATTACAAACTATAGAGCAGAGTCATCAGCATCAATAAATGAACAACAAAACATGTATTAATGTCGGGTCACTGATAACTCCTTGTCTAACTTGTGAGATGCAGCCTTTAGAAGTCATTTCATCTAGCCAAAATTTATGCATGCCAAGAGTATTCCACATCTATTTTATAAAGATTATAAAAATATTATTCTAGTGAAAGGCTACTCACATGTATGTGCTTCATGTAATATTGGTAGTATTTTTGAAATATCATAATAATGAAGTTTAAATGTTAACATAAGAAGTGTGAGAAACTTCTTTGGTTATTTCTAGATGTACTATATAACATTTATAAGAAATATTTTTCTTTTGAAATAGAACTTTTCTAGCAGTCTCTCTGAAACAAATAATATAAGGGAAAACTCATAAACCAAATAGAAAGCATTATTCAAAAGTACAAATTAACATTAGTACAATGTGACAATTATTAAATTAGAAGGTAAAATGTTACTTTGCAGAACCACAACCACAGCGACTCATGTCTGTTGTAGCTCCTGATTAGGAATGTTGGTCTTGTGGTTACAGCAGGGAAATATGACTTGGCAGATACACATTCAGTCTCTGGTTCTACTAGTTTTCCTGTGTAATATTTAGAATGGAACTTAAGACTAGATTAAAAAAAAAACAAACAAGCAAGATGCTACAGTGCTGAGCAGCTCTGTGCCAAACTCACTTCATTGCTCCCCAATTCCTATACAGTGCGTAGGAAATGATCAGCAACGCTTGGAGCAGAGAGCCACTTCCTGCTGGCCCAACATAACCCTGAAAACAGGAGTGTGGTTTAATTCAAATCCTTATCCTATATTTAGGTGTTCTTCTCAGTGTTGCAGAGAGGTGCCTCCTCCCATTCAAACTTCACAGCCCAAATCCTACTCTTCAGATAGCTGCCTGTGTCCTTTCTTTCAAATCCTGTCTAGAAGAGGTGATAGTGATGCCGTCTCACTTTTGCTTTTATACAGTACCTTACTGGTTAAAGCACTCTACTAAGATAAGAAAGACCCAGATTCAATACACTATTTTGACTGAGAAAACTGAAACTAAGTTCTTTCAGCCTTTTAATCTCTGTCCTAATGACCAACATATAGGTCATGAAAAGATAAGTACAGTTTCCATCCCACCTATTTAAACTATTCTGTTATGGAAAAAGAAAAAAAAAAAAGTCAGCTAAGTCAGAGAGAATGTCACAAAAGCAAGCAGGCCTTGTAGCCTAGTGGTAAAGGTCTTCAGCTACAGGTAGCAAGATAATAAGAGCCATTCTGCTAAAACTTGATCCCTAGTTCTGTTTTCTGTGGAAGAGCTTTCTTTCCCCATTTCCATTAAACTGCCCATTTTTGACAAGAAATTCTACTATGGATAACGGGAGTGTAGAGGCTACAGCAGTACACAGTACAAGATAACAGTGGTTATCACAGACTTAAGTTTTGCAGTCACACGTACCCATATAGAATACAGGTAGAAACTACAGATAGAGACTGGATTTATATTGTATCTTGAAAAGAATGGAGAATTCATGATTCTTGCTGGATCCTAACTGTCTCTTTAGGCTCTAGTGACAATGTTTCATCAAATTGGTAGGGATTTCTTAAGTTCATTCTAGAAAATGTATGGTGTGCTCATCAATGAGAAGCTTAAGGGTAGAGTGAAAGAAAATTGTGCAAACAGCAGTCTTAAGATAAAAAGGTAAGAACTTCATCAGTTGTTGACTCTTAAAAGAAAATCTTTCTAACTTGGAAATATTTGGTATTTTCTATTATATGTTTCTTAAAGGTTTGCAAAAGATTTTTTTAGTCACAGTATTTTGGTTCATGCTGCCTTTAGCATGAAGCAGTATTTATGCTGCTGGGTTTTTCCTCTCCTTTCACTACTAATATGTTCAACAAATGCTCACTTACCTTGTGCTGGTAACTAATAATCTCCAGTAAAGCATAGTTTTGCTCTTGGCAACAGTGGACTAATCTTACAGGTAAACAGTGTGATCAATAATACTACATTAGCAGCATGGGAATAGTCTTAAATGTATGTCCCAAAAAACTGTGGCAACTGTTTATTGAATCTGAATTCTTCCATCAGAAACCTGATTCGAAAAGGCAGTTTTGAGTAATGAAGGACACTCCACAGGAATGAACTATATGTCTGGTTCATTAAACCAAAAAAAATATATTACTATGTTAATTGACACATGTGGCTGTTTTTTCCTGAGAGTCATTTTTCTGACATTCTGCATTAAGCTGTCTGCCACCCTTCTTTCATTTAGGTGTCAGTCAAATAATTGAATGTCCTTAGATACCATAGGAGTAAGTGGGAATGGGGCTTGTGTTCTTTGCACTTCACAGAATGATTCATCAGCTCCTTTTAAAACTGAGCTTATAGTTTTCATTATTTATTACATGCAACTTAAGTGCGAACTGAAATGCAATAAAGCAGAATGTATACAATAAATTAATTTTTTTTGAAACTTCCATATGTTCTTACTGTTTTAGAGAAGGGGTGGCTGCAACACTCAATTTCTTGAATGTCTCCATTTTATTTCTCTATACTTTTTCACATGATAACATCATATATAAACTCCAGCTGTACTAAACTTATCTATGCTTATGGTTAGACTCTTCCCTCTTTGCTCCTAAGCCAGCATTTTCTTCTTTCAGGCAGTTAATTTGTAGATTTCTAGCTCCACTCAGCATTAGTTAGCACACGTATCTTTTTTTTTTTTTTTTAAAAAAAAACACTTTTGTCATGAGAGCTATGCTATATGTGACAGTGACAAGCTTCTTGTGTGATCTGGTTGTTGTTTAAGACATGATCTGTTAATGAGGATATGCAGGTCTATAAATGACAGATACAAAGGATTTGCAACTTTATGAAACTAGTGAAGGCACGGGAAAGCTTAATAATCTTATCTAGTACTGTGCAGCAGTTACCCCATTGCAAGTTTACTTGCTGCCCAGATAATTCAGGCTGTTCCTATCATGTTCAGGATGTTTCAGGCACAGAGCTTATAATGGGGAGGGAAAAAAAGGTCGTTTTAATTCCCACTTCCTTCTATCTTGCTATCAAGGTAAGAATCCCCCAAAGACATAGATATGTTTCCTACTACTACAAACAAACACTGCAAAGTTTAGAGATTCAAGAGATATTTCTCTTGTCCAGCTGAATACTGCTTCCATCCAGTCTATGGCTTATAAGATTACACAAAGAACCACAAAGAACATATTTCTCCTTTAATATCTACTACTTGGTAAAGCATACTTTTAAATTTTTTTATCAGTATTAAAAATATTATGAAAACCAAAAAAAAAAATTTCATCTAAAGTCCCTCACAAATAATACTACGTACTTTGTTGACTTTTCATGGCATTTATCATCTTCACATGTGGTTGCTATGTATTACATTTGAAAACTGAACACCAAAAAGTTCTTGTAAAGCTTGAAGGTTAATGGCATTAGTCTGCCCCTTGACTATCGGAAGCTGTCTATCTAATTTAAACTGACAGATGTGCTTTTACAGCTGGAGCAGTACAGAGATCTTTAAGTTTTGCTCTTCTGGGAGAAACTAGTGGGTAAAATAGCAAGCAATGTCATTGAGTAATTTTTCTAGAAGAGATTGATCAAAGTTTGGAATGTGTCCTGTCCTGAGAAGCCCCAAGAATTCACAGGAGTCTCTCTAAAACAAACTTTGTTGACTGAAAACTCAATTATACTAAAAGGAATATATTATTATTGTGGAAACTCATGATTATTCTAGTATATGATTTCATCCAAACAATAGTTATTAGTTTGATGGCTTTAGTGTATTTGACAAACCCACTGAATAATTTCCTCTCTATGAAAAGCTTTTTCAAGATTCTTTTTTTTTTTTTAATTTAGAATGATAATTATATAGGCAAAACTTTCTCTTACATAATTTGCATATTAATGGAATAATGAGTATTATATAAGATTTGGTGGGCAGAATTTGAAATCCCAAAAAATGTCAAATTAGGCATTATTCCATAGGAATTTATTTCCATAAGAGAACAAAGCCAGTGATTTCTCCAAGGCTTTCTAATTTGTATTTCATCTAAGAATACTGAGGTAAATTCTATCTGATAATGGCTTATATGAAGAAAGGGACTCTTTAAAAACTGCTTTTAAGAAGTAATTTCCTACATTTATGAAAGAAATTGTACAACATGTTCTGTATTACAACAGAAATGTTCTTGGTGACCCAGAAAATCTTTTTCAGTCCTATAATATCCTAAATATGCACAAAACCTGCTCTGGCTTCAGAATTATTCACATCATAAAGACTGAAATATTTCACATTTTAGCTTCTCAAAAATCATTTCCAATATAGAATTTTTGTATAACTAGGACTATTCTAATTACAACATACTTGAAACTTAATGGAACCAAGAGTCATTTCCTCATTCTTTGTAGAAAGTGAAGTGGTACAAGAAGTGCTACTGTTGATCTCTAAGGGCTAGCACTGAATTCCCCTGAGATAATACATAGATAGCATCTAAAAGTTTGTTTGGAGTAGGACTGCACTGAGGTCACTGTTCAAGACAACAAACTGTCTGCTGCATTCTCTGACCCCGAAAGGTTAGAGTTTAGGAATTTCCTGGAGAGATTCTGTTTGGTCTAACATTTTTATGAAAGTATCAAGGGGATAGTTAAGAGCAATAGTAAGGTTATTTTCACCAGAGCTGTAAAACTCTTTTATCTAGCCAAAAATACTTTCAGGGAGATGCCTGTTAAGTCTGTGTGAATGCAGAGGAGAAATCAGAAAAAGGAAACTTGTTTTTTTTGCAGGAGTCTACGAACACACCAAATGTTTTTTAAAATAGTTTTATATTTGTTTTAGGTAGCGTAGTACTCTTTTATGTTTACATTTTGTACCATATGAAAAAAGTTCATTAACACATTCATTTTTTTCCTATTTTCATGTACAAAACTCTTTAAAAAAATGAAAGAAAACAGGCACATTTTTTCATTGATGTAATGAATTTGCTAATGACATGTCCTGGCAAAACAGCTGGACACAGCTGACTGGACTCCTATACAACTATATTCATGATAACCAAGAGGAAGTCAGAGGGAAGTTAGCTTTGTCATTATTGCATTTGTTCGGTTTTCTTCCACTTGATTTGTGGAATATTTGGATTCTAAACATGTACTGCACGTCAAGCCATTATGATACAAAAACATCTTAATGAAGGAAGGAAATGAGTGTAACTTCACAGTGAAGTCCGTAAGACTGGTAGTTTTACACCAGAAAAATTGATTGATCTTTCAAGAGCATCAAAAAAGATACATTTTAGCCAAACCCAGCATGTATTCTTCATCAGTGTCTAATTTAGGGTGTATGTAATAGCTCATTAGTACATCTCTAGGCACAATGTCCATGCAAATACTGACAAGCCAAGGCAGGCAAGTCCTCTGAAATAGGACAGTGCTGGAGTCAAATATCAACACGATGTATAAAAATCGATAGTGTGACTACTAGTGGCATTGTATAGCCGACATCCTTGAGGTCAGCCCAGCCAGGAGTTTCATATGGATACACCACAGGTGGTCTGGTGGTAAACAGGGATGCAGCATGGACTTTCAAAGAACAAGTTATATGTAGATCCTTTAATGGGGACAGCTGTCAGGAGCATCCTAAAATCATAATCTAGGAATAGGTGCTAAACATGTTGTATTTTATACATGTATTGGCTGTGACTGTTTGTTAGTCACTAGTCACCTAGCCTATCCCATTTCTCCCTTCTTGATATCCAGTTCACTGAGGCAGCAACAGCTTGAATGAATATCCACATTTAGTACTCACATCTTGATTCACTTTCAACATTGACTTGTTTTCTTCTTTGAGCACTTAGTCCTTATCTCTAAGGGTCTTTTCAACTTTCAACCATATGTAATTGTGTTGTTCACAGTAGTGCTTCCTTGTTACCCTCATTCCATCAACCAATTTTCCTTCTTCCATCTCTTTTTCACACACTCCACTTTTCACTTAGGGCCTTACTGAAAGCTGTTCCTATATTTTGAATAGCTTCCTCATCCTTACAGTTTCATATGAATTCTCAAATTTTCTTTTTCTCCTCTGAGTCCTGTAAATACAAACACTTAACAGTAATAAGGTTATCCTCCATATAGGTTTGACCCTTAATATTAATAGGATTACCCTTCATGTAAGTTTATTATTATTTTATTGCTTTTGACTGGGGGTTTCATAGGTGGTCACTTTCAATAAATGGTTTCTTTGGTAAAGGAGAACTGCTTTAATGATCAATATTTTTAGCTATCTTTAATAAGATCTTCAAGATAGACACTATGTCTGCTTTCTGTGTTGTCAAGCAAATCATTATAACCTCCATTTCAAAGCAGTGCAAAGGACAGACCAGATTTCAGGCAAAATATCAGAAAGAACATTCTGCCAGTTGGATCGAATTTTGGTTATCAGCAAAAAGCTGATAAAAGCAAAACAAATACTCCATCATTATTCCTCTCATTCCCTAGCAGTGAAGGATGACTAGATCAAACATATCTGAATAATACAATCCAAAGGAGTCACTTCAGTTTGAATCAATACTGAAGGTCCAAGTGATACGTTACACAAAGGGAATCACTAAGCTTAAGCACTAGGTTCTTTTATGTGTCTGTCTGTTCCTAATACAGTCATATCTTATTATCTTATTATAAAGTGTATCAGATTTTGTTACTATTTCTAGGTTTTTTTCTTATGTTAGCAGTATAATACAGCTTTCAACTGACCAGTTGTGAGATGCTTATGTAACTGCTAATAATATGCTAGTTACTGCCAAAGGCTAATAACAAAATTAGGCACTTTGTGCACAATTCAGATCTTGATACAATATAACTTGGGGTTTGGATGTGTTGGATTCTGTATTTTCACTCAACTGCTAGATTACTTAGTTTTATAAACCTTTCCCCTGCAGAACTTCACTTATTCCAGCAAGGAGTTCCTTTGATTAAGAAAGGAATCAAGAATATGTAAAAATAAGATCTGACTCTGGATTTCAAAAGTCAAAGAATATTCAGTTCATTCAGAGTGGTGTTATAGCAATTCATAAGATCTAAAAAAGCTACCAGTACTTTGGCATAATTTTCTATAGCAAACTGACTCTTTCACTATTTTGTACCTACTAGCAAGAAGAATGTATATGTTAGCCACTTGTACTGCTATGTTCTTTAGAGAATTGTTAGGTAAAGACCTTTGTCTAGTTTGCAGAAAGGAAAAAATACAATAGCTCCTTTAAGTGTTCACTCATAGGGTTTGGGAGGAGGAAGATGGTTACTAAGAGGAAGATGATGGTATCCCTTAAACTAGGAACTGTCTGGGTAAGGATTAGGATAGCCTGATAACTAAGGAGGAATCATGAATACTGTTCTTCTAGTCTCAGTTTCTTTTGTGAGTTAATGAGGTGTTACCATCTGCCAGCAACTGCTCAATGAAATAATTTTCTGTGCTTGTCAAATGGAGATAATTGCCACTTGTGTACCAAACCAAATTTGGTAGGAAGGGAATCATGACCTGTTACAGAGTTCTCAGATGAATTAATGAACCTGTAATTTATGAATGTAAATTTAAAAATTTCACATTCCTTGTACTCTTGTCATATTGCTTTTATTTTTGGAATCAAGATTCCATTTTACCATTAACTCAGTAGTAACACAGTCAATTTTGGTTTTGGGCTGCTGCATGTAAGATGTCATGGCTCTTGAAAAAGATTTATAAAGATACCTTTCCTAACAGGAGTCATAACACCTAACTTGGAAATTCCAGGTTTTCCTAATGACCTTGCACTTGAATAGCTACTTTTATCTGAGGGCCCCAGTGGCTCTTAAACTGAATAGCAGCAAAGTGGTTTAGAACAGGATGTAAAGAATCCTTCATCAACTGAAACTGTGTGGTAGAAAGAGCAGGTAAGTGGTATTATTTCATAACTACACCAATTTCAACAATTCAGGGAGGGGTTCTGAAGGGAGTATATGCACCAGAAAAGGAGGTTTTTTTTCCTAAAACGTGCCTGTAGGAGTATGAATTTAAGTTGTAGTTGTCAATACATGTTTTGTTACTGAGGTTTGTTGGCTGATTCTTGCTTAGGTAATTTTTTGTTCTAAACAGAATTTAAAAATCTGTTAAATTCAAAATTATCAGCCTCAAAGCCATAAATAAAAATGAAAAAATTTTGTTTTGCAAAAAATGTACTATAAGATGATAAATCTGAAATAGGTATGAAAACCTTTCCCACACTGTATATCCAATCAGAATGAGCTATAGGTTTTTCAATTAAAAGTATATGATGTACATGCTATCTGAAATAAAAAGCAGTTCCTTTTTAAACTGAAATTTAACCTCAAGCAGTGCACACATATGTGAAAAATCTTCAGTCTTCTGATGCTGCTTAACAGCTGTTTAATGAGCAATAAAGCTTAGTCCCTAAATGCACTATGCTCTGTAGTTTGTCCTTGAGCTCTCAAATAATGCATTGGCCTCCAGCTGTTGGCAGTGTACCACACTAATATTAGTAAGAAGTATCATTAGTGCTACTAAATGTGAAAAGAAGAGTATTTAAGTTACTGTGGTCTGGAACATAAATAAACAGCGTTACTTCATATCCTCTGTTCAACACTCCCTCTCTTACTCTTTATGGCAGCATTTATATCTTCCTGCTGGGGTGTATTATGGCATACACTACAGTCCAAATTAGATACGTGTTCAGGGAGTGTCATGGTTCTCATCCAAATCACAAGCCTGTGAAAATGAAAACCAGGTCATGAAGAAAAAAAAAAAGAGTTCAATCTTCCTGGGTTTTCCTTCAAACTCTGACTGCAATAACTTAAAGGCATCCCAGTTCCTAAATTCTCTTTTCTTTTTTTTCACTTAGGTACTTTGAGAAATGGCAATTCTACAACATGTCCATGTAAATTTTTATTGAAGAAAAAATAAAATGTATTACATTATAATAATTTTATTTGCACCAAAATAAAATTTAACTGTTTAGACAATATAAAGTAACACATGCTTCTTTCTATTCACTATGCTATTAATTATTCTACTCATTATCTCTTTTTTTTTTTTTTATTTTACAGCATGGGCTTAATGTAGCAAGAGAAGAGAAAGGCTTTATTTTTGAACACTCCCTGGTTCCAAGAAACACAGTCCTGCACTCTGTATCTTTGTCTCCTTTGAGCTGTGGTTGTTAAGTGAAAGTTATGATACGCTGCCTGATTTCACTGTTCCCACCAATATGGCATGACTCTGAAAACTTTGGAATGAAAGAAGACATGAATAAAAAGTCTTGCATTCCAGAGCAGGGGGTATAATCAAGAAGGGGAGGGAGCAGTGGGGAGAGGAAAACTAGGGCTTTGTCTTGCACAGCATAACAGCATGTTTATAATAGAGGGAACACATACCCTTTTAAAACTGACTTGATTGGAAGAAAATTACCTTTAGCTGGCTACTGAAATCCCTAAGCACATGCTGGTTTGTTTAATAGGAACTGATTTTGAAAGCATTTATGGAATGTATAGAGGGATCCTGTCTGAAAACATATACAAGGAAGGCATACCAGCTGCAGTTATTCCCTTCATCCTCATTGACATTAGCAATTTAAGATTTAGCCAAGCACAAAACACCCATGACCTTCTGAGCCATGCAGTCCCAAAAGAAAGCAGAGTTGAGCTCCACAGTTACTCAAGCCATCATGAAGAAACATCACTGTACCACAGAAAACCTAAAATAAATCTGCAACAGTATTGAGAACTGTGAGACAGTCAAAGAAGAAAAGTCATAAATCTGTGTTTTCTCTCGTATGTTGCAATACTCCATTCTGAGGCTCTTCATCACTGTAAAAATCAGAGAACAAGACTGAAGAGGACTGTAACTCAGCATGTTTGGCTCCTATTGTTTCCTCCGACATTGATTTTTCTAGCTTTATAAATCATCCAATAGAAAATGTTGAATCATGCTTTTACCTGGTTTCTGCCTGAAAAAATAATCCATGGTTTACATACTCATCTGTGTACTATATGACTCTAAATAATTCCTGATGTGAATACTGAATAGTTCCTCTTATGTGCCCTATCAGAAACTTGGTGAAGAAAAATGTAGTGCCATTACCATTGCAGTTTCTGAGAAGAGAAAAAATGGGAACTTGCCTAGATGGTTCTTGTGAGTCCTCAGAGTGGTTTTTTGCCTCCTTCCATAGGGAAAATAGAAGAAGGAATGATGATTAATGTTGCCAGAATTCTTGGCAGAATTAAAAAATATATTTAGTCACTGAGTTCATAATTCTAAATAATATTGTTATAAATGTGCTTAGTTAGTGGTGTGCATAATATTCTAAAACTTTTGAATGCATTATGAAAGTTCAAAAAGTGCCCAAGGCATACTAAAATAAGCACAGGGAATTCAGGGGTAATTTTTCACTCTTATTTTAACAAGAGCTAGTATACTTAATAAAAAAGTGGTGTTAATACATAATGAAAAATTCTTTCTCATCAGTATTACCAAAAGTATTTTTCATTGATCAAAACCTACAGTTATAAATGAATTCTTTCAATCTTCTGATTAGATTCATCTTTTGTGCAACAATGTTTTACATTACATTTGTATTTATTATTTCCCTGAGACATGACTGAGAAATAAGGACTTCTACCCTCTTATTATTAACTTGAATATTTAAGTATTTTACAGCTTCATAGCACAAGAAAATTCTATTTCAGATGGAGAATGGGAAAGAAAAATATCTGTCATTGATATGAATACCATGCCCCCTTCTATCATCTCTTCTGGCAGACAGTCATGTTCCATGTTGGTAATTTCCAATACAAAGGTTTCTTCATGCTCCTAGTCATTCTTTTGGGCTGTGGCTGATTATGTGCTGGTTTATTTTATTGTTTTTAATTTCAATGTCAGAAAGTCACTCTACCTCAACTGAGCAACAGGTTAGTCAGGTCTCATTTTACATCCTTATTCCACCAAGAAAATTATACATACTCTCCAACATGTTGCAAATAAGAAAAGCCATTTATTTTGGTTGGCATATTGGAATAACACTAATTTCTCTTTGCAAATCTTTTTCACTGAATGAAAAGCAATCTTCCTATAGGCGTTGCTTCAGAAACACTTGCAGATGATCCCTCAGTCATGTGGTTAGATAGATCTAAAGCTAAGTTTTTGTCATGTGCAGGCAAAGCTCACCTCCAAGGAGGGTAGTTGTCTAATTGAGAGTACACAAAATAATACACTGCTATGAATATTATATTTTAATAGTTTGGTTTTGATAGCTGGCATTCACTGACTAGAAGTTTTCACTGAATCTTCCATGATTATCTTTCTGCTCATCTTTCTTCTTTCCCTGAAAGGTTACGTACTTCAGATCACATATAATGTGAACACCGTATAGTACGGGAGGAAACCAATCTTAAAAGGAATCTCTGAAGGGAAAAAATGAAAGAGTAAAAATCTGCAACTTTTAGGGAATATGGAGAATATACAGAAATTGCCTTTATTTTTTGTGGTATCTAAGCTGAAGAATTTAATGTCTCTATCCAACTTACTGAAAGCTGTTAGAGGAAGGTAGCAAGCATGGAATCAAAGGACCTTAAAAGCTCACAAGGCTCAACCCCTGTCTATAAGCAGGATTAGCTAAACCTATGTAATTCCTGACAGATGCTTGTCTAGCCTTAAATATCCCCAGTGACATACATCATATATCTCCATATTCCAACTTATTTCAGTGCTTAATTATAACCTACCATTGGAATCTTCTAATGACAAATGCAAATCTCTAGCCTCTTGCCTGTTTTCTGTACATATGGAGAACATATTATTCCCTTCCTTTTTTACATATCTGAATACTGTTTCCATGCCTGCCATTGCTTTTCTCCTCTTCAGCCTAAACAGTCACAGCTTTTTGCAGTCTGTCCTTGCAAGTCTAGAATCCTTGCAAGATAGACTCCTGCTGCAGCAAGAGCTGTATACAGAAAGCTGTGTTGTACAGTACTCCACATAAAAATAAAATACAGGAGTCATCACATTTTCAAACACCTATTACAACAATAAGATGAAAGTAGGGAAGCATTTATGTTTTTCTTTAGAATAAGTTACTACCAAATATCCTTATAAAATAGTAATTCTATTATGTTGGGAGGGGCAGGAAAAGTGGTCAGATGTACCCATTTTTGCATTAAAACCACATCCATTTCATGGCTTGGATAGAACACGGAAAAAATGTATCATGAGGTTCTGAAGAAAGCTGAAGGAGTCTGTGCCCCTAGGAAAGCTGTTTTTGACCTATGGCAGAGGCTGAATAATTTTATTGCCCTTTGAATTATAGATTGGATAGAAGAACCTAAAGAACGGATGCATTTGCTGGTCACTTCAAAGAATCATGAAAAACATTTGTATGCATCCAGAAGCATTTGTGATGAGAAAGATAACTTTTTCCACTACTTAAGAATTAAGAAGCAAGACTTACAGCAGAGTTATGTTGTCAAATGTTTTTCATCACTTGACGTGTTAGCAACAGGATTTGGGCAGGTGCTGTGAGAAAAATAGAGTATGTGTTTATGCACATTCATCACCCCTCTGGAGGCACTCTTTCCTCACAGTCATTTGAGTTGCATTCAGTACATAAGATGCTTCACAGGGATAAAAATACCATAAATTTTTGCTTTTGCAGAAGACAGTAATGTTTAACAAGGGAAACTCTGAATAGCTTTGGAAAGAGCTATGATACCTGGGCTAATGCTGAGAAAACAGGAGGTGATGAATATCAATCCTGTACAACTGAGATATCTCGTTTCCTAGGTGTGCCAGTACAGGAGGTAAATCACTGTAAGGTCTATGCTATCGCTAATATACCTGCTCCAACAAGCAAGGAATCGATGTAAAAAATTATTTGAACAGTAAACTGCCGTAGAGAAATTGATTTCTTAGGTGCCCAAAGCAGTAGTTGAAGCCACAGTTCTGAGATTTTATGACAAGGTATTTGAGGCATTTTCCACTGATCTCAAGGAATATTGGTACAGTTACAGTCATATAATGAAATAAAAAATGAGAATTCACTCTTCGTGTAACTGAAATTTAGATAAAAATCACGTTTCCCAAAAGGAACTGGCAAATACTTACATAAGATTAGGGTTCTTCTGTTTGCTTGTTGAGGTTTTTTTTAACTGCAACAGGATCAATTGCAAACTGAACAGTCAGGAAGTACCTGGTGATTTTATACTCAATCTCATCTAATTAAGGAAAATGCAGTGATATCCAAACCTAGACACATATCAATTTACTTACTAAAAAACTTCTGCAAATCAAATATGATTTTTAGCTCCATTGCAAAAATTGAAACCACAGAGAAAGTAAGGAAGGCTGTTGGTACAAGTGACTGTCAGCATATTTTCCCTTTTGGACCCTAAAATTATATCTATAGTGCTAACAGGTATATAATAATACAAAGTCACTACTTTAAGAAAGAAAGACTTAAAAAAAAAAAGAGGTGGCACTGAGGTCCTTTCTCAAAGGAAGGAGGGACAATTTGTATTATGTGATTTACCGAAAGACCTCAAGAATATGTTGACATATATATTAAAAATGATACAATAAGTTTATTTAGGGACTGAAAAAGTACACATTTAGTGATCTTGAATAGAGTGACACTGAAGAGAGCACTGATGCTTGCCATACAAGCTAAAGATAAAAGTCCAATCAAGCAAAAGAGTCTAATTAATTAAAAAGCAGTGATGGGTGTTTTTGTTGATGCCAACATAAATATGCTTATATACCTTTTGTAGACTGGTCTTAATTGCCTGATATGACTCTAAAGGAAGGAATAACAGCAAAGGAGGTGACATGGTATTTTTCACATAGTAATGTATGAGAATACAGGATGATAGAGCAAGGACAATTCTGAGTGCTTTCTACTTAAATATAATTTGGACATATCTCCATAGAAATATGATTAAACATGTCTTCATTATCACCTCCTGTCTCACTAATACATAAAGGCAAACAAGAAATGTTTCTTATTAGAAACTAAGCTGCAATTACTCTCCACAGATAAGAAAGCAGATAAGAAAAAGTATCAATGTTTATATCTTGGATATGTAAAAGGTTAAGAGAAAAATACCAACATGATATATTCACTACTAACAGGCACATAACTGTACAAGGTCACTACCCTAAGAAAGATACCTCAAAATATTTAGACGTTACTGATAGGTTTAGGTCAGCTGGTTTTTGTCTTGTCTCTTCATTAAGTTCCCAATTTTCTTGTTGATTGCACAAAATCTTGTGTACAAATTGCTCAGGGACTCACATGTGAAATATCCCCAGAGCGTATGATAAAACCAAGGCTGAAGCTCTTCCCATGGAAGAAGGAAGGTGGTGCACTCTACATAATTTTTTTTTCTTCTAATGAAGACTAGAAAATAATCATCAGAGAAAACAGTGCTTTAAAAGGACAGTAGTTTCAAGTAAAAAAGAACAGGTAGAAAAATCAAAGTAAATAAAACAGAAATATGTATTCCATAAAAATTCTGCTGATGTGTCACATAAAAATATATAGCTGATTTGCAGAAGACCACTGTAAACCAAGACATATCTGGTATTGACCAAGCTTTTTATTGTTCTAAGTCTCGTGTTAACTTTGCTGTGCAAAAGAAAAGATGTGCAGAAACTCTTGAACTACTCAAAACTGAGAAGCTTATAACATGAGGAGGGGACATAGCAACTAGGGTATGCACAATGACTCTGCTCATTTCAGGACTCACTCTCGTATCTCTGATTTGCACCATGTAGATTCATACAGAGTTATCTTGAGGGTTTCCTATAGCAAGCTCAAAGTCTTTTTTTTGGTGATGTTTCACAATAACAATTAAATTATTGTGAAACTTTAACTCTGCCTAGAAGTCTTGCGGTAAAGTTCCTCAGTTGTTTTAAAAAGTTGTATGACTAGAGCATATTCTTGCCTTGCTGGCTGAGAACTTTACTCTTACTTTCCAAATTAACAGAGTTAAGGTCATCAGACAATGTAGTTTCCTACCCCCATTATAACACTAAATAGATCATAATAACTAAACTTCTGAAAAACTATGAGGCACCTAGAATTGTTGTTGCGTAGTATGAATCTTGATCAGCTTGCTCAGGCCGCGCACATCTGTAAATGGGTGGCTCCAGTTCCTGGATGTTTCATGTGTCCATCTATCTTTTCCTGACTCAACCACACTTTGTCACATATGGCTTTATAATTAAAAAAACATTGCCATCCATGAGTTGCATATGAAAGGTAAAGGTAGAGAGTACCTCATTTATAGGTATCATTCTGATTTATTTTGGAGAGTTGGCTGATGCCTGTAATTATATATTTAAATAAATAAATCTACACTTGCTATAAGCCTGTCAAGAATGCAGGAGATTCACAGCCTTTTTATATGAGCACTTACCACATCTACATACCTGTAGATACAAGTGTCTCTAAAGGAAACTCATTAAAAATAATGTGTCAGTGACCACTGGCAAATAGAATTTTCTCCATTCTCTTACTTTCTTTGACTGGGAAAAAGCTCTGAAGTACCTTTCAAACTGAATTCAACAATCCTTTCTGAAAGCTGTACAAGCTTACAGGATTAATTTTAAAAGAATTTTTGCTACTAGAAGATTTTTCAGCAAATACTTAGCCAGACAAGACTGTAAGGATTGTTTTTTAGTTGGTTTTTTTTTAAGCAGGAAACACTCTTTGATCTTCTATGCCATCAAAAGAAAGAAGGCAAACATGGCAAATATTGCTTATAAGGCTTATCAAACATATCAAAATGTGAACAGATTTCAACTTATAACTGGTTTTAAGGAGAGAAAATACTTGCATTGAAAAGGCTTTTTAATAGAGAAAGATATAAAAACCGTGACTGAAAGTTATCCAAATACATCTTGTGCTTTTTATTTTGAATGTATCACGATAACAGTGGTTAATAACTGAAGCAAACAAACAATAAAGGTAAATGTGCATTCTTTATGTTCTGATGTTTTCAAACTAAATCTCTATGCCTTCTGAAAGTTAAGCTTCCTTTAAATAAGAGCTACTGGGCTTTCTTGCAAGCCTGACAGAATACAGTTCTGTAGCCCTCTCTTAAGTGATCTAACTAGATGACCAAGTGATTTCTTCTGTCTTTAAAATGTACTAATCACTTAGAAAAAGCTTCCTTTTTTGCTAATATGCAAGTCTGTGTTTGAACATGAAGGATAATGCAGCAAAGAAGCACTGTAAAGTAGTTATTTTTTATTTAACCTTGAAAAGCTGACAGTCATGCACATGACAGCATATAACTTTGAGCTGGAAATATTAGAGTATCATTGTTGGACAACCATATTCGGCAACAGCCAGGCTCCAGTCCAGCAAAGTTCCTAGGTATGAATGCAATTCTAAGCTCAATAACATACCTAGTAAAGCAAATAAAACTAGAAAACTGATAAAGTTATGTATATGCTTAAATGCCTTTTGGAGCAAAACCCAGTGCAATAATGCTTTTGGCTTACTGGGGGATACAGTTGCCATCATCATGAAATGAAATGCATTTAAGAGAGATTCTAACACAGCATGAGAAGCACTTTTACCACATTATGCAAATTGGATTTTTTTTAACTAAGTGCAATGCTTTGAAACTGCTATTAAAAATGAAATTGGCAATTAAGAAATAGTTCACCTCAGCAAAGAGAAGAGCATACCATGCTCAGTTTCTGGGGAGGCGGAAGTTGTAAATAACGTAATAAGTATTTTGTGTCTGCCTTGCAAAGCCAGTTGTACAACTTGAGAAATAAGGGACACAGAGAAACCACATAAACACACATATGAGGTATTTAATCTCAGTGCAGTCTGGATTCTGTATGGCCTCAGTAAACAAAGAGGGCTCATATTTTTGAGTCCCATACCAGTTTGTGAGGTGACTCTAGTAAAAATGGCTACCCTCGTACACATGTAAATAATCTACCTAATTTTATTTCTACAGTTGTCGAGTGTACCCATATTAGATCTGTAACATCCTTCATATGCTTGAAATAAAATAAACTAGTCAGCATCACTATTATGACAAAATTAATAAAAAAAGTTATAAAACAAGTCAAAGCAATAAAGAGTAGTATCTTAATCCTCTTTTCCCTCACTATTTTTGCACAGATACTTCAGTTAGGAAATTCCCCAGCATCCTCAAACAATGTGAAAAGTACTTATACTCCTCTAGATTAATAAAATGAAAAGAGTATCTCTGGTAATCAGTATTAGTCAACCTTCTATTTCAACACAGAGTTGAAATGAGTATTATTCCATTCCAGTAGGACTCTAAGAACCAGGTGTCCTTAATCTGATCTCCTGTTCCAGTCAATCATGATTTATCCTGAGCAGCAGGGAGAGGAAGATTCAGGTGTTAACACTTACTCTTAATTCCTGTGTGCTGATGAAGTACTGCTGCCCAGCTGTGGTGCGATCAGCATGCTTCTTGAGTCATTGGTTTTCTGAGTTTTCTAGTTGACCTTCATATCCATTGATTTGTAGCTTAACTAATACAACAATCTCTTCTGCAGAAGCTTGGATAGATATGTTATAGATTCTTTTTGTTTCTTATGGTTTATATCTATGTATGGATTGAGTAATATCCATAGGGCTAGATTACTTACTTCTCTGTATAAAAGCTGTTGTTGTTTTACCTCTAACACAGTAGTCATATAGATGCATTTATATTTCCTGAAAAACAGCCTACTTCAGCAGGGTCTTCTGTCAGTATGGTTAGCTAAAATTTACTTCCTTTTTACATTCCTGTAAAGTTCTGGCTACATAACATAGAAGCTGTGGGGAGTAGATAGGAGTGAGGTAATGAAGTGCTTGTGAATTTTAATAGCTGTTTCACTTTAAATGTGCTTCAGTATTGGTACACTTATTTCTTTGTAGTAGTTGCAGAGGAATTGAGTTTACAGAAATTTTTTATTTTAATGGTTTAACTTAATTTCGGTACTCTAGAAAAAGAGTGAGATGAAAGTTAACATGAACAGAGTCAACGCTCTCTGTAGGAGAAACTGTCATGCCAGAAATGGCTTATATCTGTATCATTTGTCAATTAACATGCTGCCAGGAAATATAGATTCAACTTTAGAAAAAAAAGAAGCTTAGACAATAATTTTTTTTCCAAAAGGAACTTGATCTAGTCAATGGATGAATATCAAATTTTACTTAATCTGTTTTAGACTGTTGTAAACCAGCTCAGTTTTGATCACGAAGGCAATATTATTTAATGTGATAAACTAATGTTGATAGTGTTTCTTCGCATGACAAAATTTCTGCTGTAATAAGTGGGAAAGGAGTTTAGAAAAGCTTAAAAGGAATTAGTTCATAGGTTGTTGAGGACACACTTTCTCACACATGTATGTGCATTTAGGACCTGATTTTATTATATTCATGGGCAAAGTTGTTATTTCAGTAGGAGTAAGTCTTGTGATGTATGGTACTTTAATGACTATTTGTTTTCTCATCTAAATGCTTTGTTTACTTATTAGAATCTTCAGGTGGCTTTTAAGTGGGGGAGTAGGGGAACTGCATGAAATAGAAAAATGGAGGAAAAAGTAATGTTAAGATCATGAACAAGAAATATGCTTATGTGAAAAAGAAATATAATTAAGCATTTTTGAAGGAGTAGTGTTTCTGTAATGTGAAACTAGATCAACGGGAGTGAACATATCATTAATTATATAATGACAATTTGCAAGCAAAATCAGTATAGCTCTGTTGATGTTAAGACAAATGCACCATTTTACCGTTTGGCCTATGTTTTCTCTCCCTAAACCACTGAACTCAAACAAGCTTATTACCTTGCTCTGTATAATAATGTTTTAGCTAGACAACTGTTACTGAAACCACTTCACCTCAGTGAATGAATCTTCCTATTTTCTGATGTCCAACACTACGTAATTTACTAGTGGAGACTGTTCTTACAGAAATATGATTTTACAAATGGAAAACAGCTTTAATAGGTGCCATGTAGAGACTTTCAAAGCAATTTTTCCTCTTCCTTCTAAAAGCTTTTTAATTGGTGAGTATATTTCTGGAACTAGGAGGTAGAAAGAATGAGATTGAGGGTAATTTCTGGAATTCTGAAAAGTCATGTTAATCCTTTGGCATTTGGTGATTGGGTCAAAATACAGGCAATCATAGTACTTTGATACAGTTCCCTTTAAAAGAATTTTGAATAGGTGTAGCAGATGTTTTCTAATACAATTTGAGTGCCCCAATTAGTTTTAGTTTGTAGCGGTTTTTAAAAGTGACAGAAGTTGGATGGGCAAATGAAAGAAACTATACCTCAGTTGGCAATCAGTAATTGGAGGAAAACTAATGGAGTAACTGAAGAGAGAGAATTAAATGAAATCAGATCTTCCTGTGAAAAGTGTCCTTTTTTTTCTTCTCTGAGTGAAAATAAGGTCATTAGAAAGGTGTTTTTCTTCTTTGAGATTGTAGTGTTGATAACTATTTTTACATTGTTATCATGTTTTCTACTCTTATTAAAAATTTGAGACCTGAATGTCTAAGTAACTACTGTATTGTTTCCTGCTCAGTGGTTTTGGTCAAATTAATACAAAGCATACTATGAAAAGGTGACTTTACAAACTGTAATTTTACACATTTAATCTGTAATTTGACTTTTTTCTCCTTCATCGTGAGCAACTGAAGTTTAGACATAGGGAAAGGATACACAGAAAGTAGTAGTTTGATTTCCCTCCCCATCCCCATCTGCAGATCTGGCAGGTTAGCATCTAATTAACAAAGACTGCTATGCTTGTTAAACAGATTTTTTGCTTTTTTGATATGTAAATATATATTGAATTTTCTTCTTTGCAACCAGATTTCTGATAAGTAACTATTCTTGATTCCCAGAAAGTTCAGTGGAAGAGATCACAAAAAAGCAAAATGTAATCTTGTATTTTGTCAGACTTAGTGCTATTATTATTAGATCCTATACAGCCTAACAGTTTATGTGCAGACAAAATTTTGACAAAAAACACTAACCAGAAAAAAGCTGACATAGAAAGGAGACTGTAACATCTAAGAAGAGCTTTTCTAAAGCATTCTATAATGGGATCTTCTGTCTAGATTCTTAATTTAACATGTATTTATAAAATAAATAATAAAAATTCAGAGCAGATGGAAACGTCTAATATCATCCATTCTTTCTAATTTACACAAGATAATACACTGCACTTTTCAGGCATGATACTAAAACAGTTGGTCCAAATGTATTTGCATTTGCAGTAAGGAGGCGGAGGGGCTTAGTGTTAAAGACAATAAAGAGAAATCTTGTTTCTTAATCTTAAAATGTTATTACCTCATTAAACACCTCTGATATGCTAAAAAAGAGCCAAATGTTTCTTTAGTAAGAGTTACTATTAACTCTTGTACTAAAACCTATGCAAATTTTATATAGAGAGCAATACAGTTAGTGAATGTGTGGGAAACCTGAGAGCTAGAAAGGGAAAGGAGCAATCATTAACTGATCATTTGAGTACTTTTTGGTGAAAGAGACATACCTGCTTCAGTTCATTTTGGAATACACTAATCCTGGGTAAAAGAATGCCTCTGAAAATAATATTCTTGCCTGTTTAATTGTTCCCTTGTGTGTTCTTGAAGATGCTCACTTTATTTATTTAAAAATACTTCAAGGGATATTAATCTAGGATCAAAAGACCTAAGATTCAAGTTCCAGTTATCTGATACCCTGTTGGTATTCGTGCGTACCTTCCATACCAGATCATCACGTACTAGTACATCATGTAAAGCATACCTGTGTTTAAGTCACTTATTAAAATATCGAATTCTGAGCAATTTTTAGTTAATACTAAGGTAATAACACTGTTAAATTATATGGAGTTTAGAGCTATCAAAATTCTTACTTGCAAGAAAAGTATAAGATTTGCCAGTCTGTAGGGTTTTGTGGTTCATATTCAACTTTGTAACAATAAGTAAATGTGTGACACAATGCACTTGAAGCATAATTCTTTTTTACCATCTAAAAATAAATTACCTAGCACTCAGAAGGCCATGCTGTCTATGCTGTTCTCAGTCAAAAACATCATATGTACTATAAACCCTTAGGAAATCCAAATGAACAAAGAGACTATCTATCACTGTGCTAAACTCTTATGATCATTGTAGCAGGACATCAATATGCAAAAAATCATTCAATTTGTTTAAACCCAATTCTCTTCCCAGTTTTTATGTGACCTGTAGGTGACTGTGAGGCCTAGTCAGCGAGGAAAAGGCAGCCCCTTCATCAGGGAGGGAGACTAATGACTGAAGCCTCTTAGATAAGTACACATCTCCCTTCAGTATTTAGTAAAGAGGAAAAACACAGAAAAAGAACTTTAGACAACTTGGATAACAGGTATAAAATATAATGTGGCTACTAAATAGACAACTGGAATAAATGGGTTAGGAAATGCATTTAAAAACTGGTATCTCTTAAGGGAGCTTGGATTTGCTTAAAATGTTTAAACTTTTTATGTGTGGATTAAACTAATTTAGGGGTAAACTTACATTTTTTTAGCATTGCTATGGGCTATTTTAGTGACTAGGCTAATGCTATGTGTCATACTGCAGAATAAATAGACTGCAACAACAGAAAATGTAGTATTCTCATTAGAATGTGACGGGAGTCTTCTAGAATATTGTATGAAACACTGGTCTGAGTAGGATTTATCACTCTATAAAGGAAGCAGCAACAAAAAATAATTATGATGAGTTTCAAAAATCTGGCATATAGTCAAAAGTGGTGGGAATTTAGATCATTCGTGACTTTAATACTTTTCTTGATTAATCTTTTTCTTTTCTAATTGCTTTGAAAGATTCTGTTAAATTGTTTTTTACAATACTTGTGATTTTATGCTGGTATTAAATTTTTAAAAGAAATTATTTTAAAGGCCTAAGAGTTTAAGCCTTCATTCATTATTAGTTAAACCTTATTTGTGTTATTTATGAAAAAATCTCCTGATTATAGTTATTTTAGGCAGTATGGCTACTAGAAGGTTGGGGTAAATTAATACAGTCCTTAGCACTCAGACAGGATCAACTACACCTGTGGCATTCTTAACTGAAATTTATCTAGCAATGTTCTTGAAAACAATCTGTTGTGGTGCTGAATTGTTCTTAGAAAATTTCTAGCCTGAATCTTCCCTTCTGCCATGCAGAACCATTACTTCTTGTCTTATTCTTGAGAGCAAATAAAATAGACCATTCTTATTCATCTTTGCAGCAGTTTTTGAAGGCTACCTTGTCTTCATCCTGTTATCTCTCCTGTTTGTTAAACAGTTCAAATTTATTCAATTTTTCCTTCTAGCTTAGTGAAACCAAAAAAAATGAAAGAGCTCAGTTTTGGTGGGAAGTACTTAAGGTATTTCTTGCTTAGAAGTATCATATTTATATTGGGATAATCTATTTCAGAGACAATTTTTAAAGTAACATTTCCTTGACATACCTCCCACCATCCAAAAATGGTCTTAATGTAATGTGCATACAATGAAAAGACATACTCAGAAACCAGATATCACTTAACACTAAGAAATCTAATAGCATGAGAACTCATTTTGTTTTGAGTGTCACAAAGTTAAATTAGTGTTCAAAAAAGTTAAGAACTTTATAAAGCTCAAAATATTGCTTAAGCCTGTATGTTACCTGACTTAGTATACTCCTCCGATGTAGTGATCATATGTTTTTTCAAATTAGTATCTTATACTGTTTCAGAAGTATTCATCTTTTGAATTAAAAAAACTTGATCCCTATCAAAAAGTTATTAATTTCCATACCTACAGACAAGGCTACATTTACATATATGGCTCAGATCTTAAAGGTAGTTGCCATAAGATCTTAAAGATGAAAAGGTTTTATGTGAAATAAGAGGGGAAGTTTTTTTTACCTAAAAGCCTGAGGCTAAATGCTGTACTGTTTTCAAAGAGCTTTATAAATTTCATCAAAAACTTGGATGAGCACTTTTAGTTAGACATATAGAATGAATATAAAGTCATAAGTTGATCAGCTATGTGGATTTCCTTTAAGGCAAGATAAGTAACAAAAATATAGAACATTTTAATAGTTGAACTAGGTAGCAGAATAGGAACCAAACAGTACAAGGCACTCAAGACACAAATGCTACATTAAAGATATCTGTAAAAATCACATAATGATTTTCTGTGATAATTTAGAAAGACTTACATAAATGAAATTTACCACTCTATTGCTAGAATTCAATTACCTCTGTCTGTTGGATAAGCTCTTTTTTTTCCCTTTAGAAATGGCCAGAGTTTTTAAAATAAACAGCTCTCAGCATCTGACGTAGAGGGGAAAAAACCCATTTATTCTCAAGTTAAGGACAGGAAAACTCACTCTTTAATACATGTTTCCTAAACATCTTGTTAATGCTATTATGATATTAAGATAGTCTTTTCAAAATATCGTTGCTAAACTTTGAGTAAATGTGTCAATAAGTGTCTAACTTTGTATTACCTACCCAGGGAGGAAGTATGGTTACTGTTGCCTAAACCTTGAAAAAAGGATATGGTGTCAGTCTCCCATCTCCCAAATGAGTTCCCCATTCACTAGATTTTTTTTTTTTTTTTTTAAATTCTGCTCCCTGGTTTTGGCCCAATAAACCTTTAGCTGCTGTTTCAGGAGCTCTATCAGCTCTAGAAAAACAGTTCAAATTATAGGCTGAATTTGGTACCTTATTACTCTCCTGAGGGAAGGACAAATCTTGTGACTTTTGCATCTGGAGTAAATGACCATGACACGTGTGGGGTAAATGGTCAACATATGTTGATGTTCTTAATAAGGCTGGAGCATACTTTAATATTTGTTTATTGTTAATTTTCTAACAGGCTAAAACCCATACTAAGCATTAAAATAGCAGAAGGAAAGGAAGATTTTTACCCTAGCTTTTCCCTTCAAAGTTGAGTGAAGTACAACTGAACATTGGCGGTTGTCCTGTGACTTCTTTCTGTTTATCCTTCTGAATAGAGAGTACTGGATATTGACATATCTATTAATTATTGGTGATTTAGGAATGGTTCCTAAAGACACTGAATTAAGGGAGAAATAAATGACATATAATGCAATTTAAGGGGTGAAAGGGAATGTTTGCAGCAGGAACCATCCCATTTCTCACGCTGTCATCTATTGAAATATGACAGGGTTTATATATGCATGTTATTAGCTGGAGAAAAGTGAAATAATTAGAGCAACTACTCCTTTCTTCTGGTGAAAGCATGGGCTTCTTGTTGCCCCTTAAGGTGTAAGTTACCTTATTTTAGGCTACTGAATACATAAAACTAGGAAGAGTCTTCAGAACTCGGTGCAATATGAATTGGACATACCTAGACAAGCTGCTATTCTAATTCGCATTTTTCTTCTGTTTCCGCATCAGATTTTAAGTATTTATTTTTTACTATATAGGGTGAAAACAGTGAAATACTGAATTCAGCTAAAACAAAAGTCACTCTACCAAATTAGGGATGGAGAGCTGATGTGTTTTCCTTTTCATCTAGTGTGTAATATTTCTAATTTAAAAAAATAAATGTGAATTGAATGTTTATGGTGACTGATACCAGCTAAGTTTGTAAAACAACAAAACAGCATCACTATCTACAATTCTAAAACTAAATCATCATGCCATTGCTCAGGCATTATTTAAAAGGCTTAAGCAGACTTCCCGTGGAGGCTCATTTCCATACAAATCAATCGCAAGTGTAACCCCACCCTATTTGTAATGCCTGGTGGGACACTTAGGGCTTCTGTTGTTTATGAAGTATTGCAGTGTAAGTAATTTGCCTGCATAAGAGATCTATAGCATGAAGGTCAAAGGTCTTGATCGCCTGTGACCCAGAAACAAGAAATGTTTAGCCTTTCTGTGTACATAAAGTTTGGCCACTTCAAAACCTTTTGAATGTGCCTGTGCTGTGCCTCTGCAGCTTTATGTGACTCTTCTCTCAACAGTAATTGTTTTAAAAATTCTTTTAAAATTAGTACCTTGCAGGGACTGCTTGGCCTCCCAGAGTGTGAATAAAAAATACATTCACTGTCACAATCAAGCTCTCAGGAGTGAATGATATGCTTGCCTAATAATGTGTTGCTTTAGGTTACTACTAAGCAGTGGCCTAAACTGTGATTTCAAGGATAGTATTTATCTTCATGGTTTTAATGACATGTGCAACTTTGGGTATGGTCATTAGCCTTGCTGGTTTTTCTGTGTTCCATAAAATCTCAGTTTGCAATAATGCAGTACATATAAATGACACATTACCTGAAAAAAAGAACTTAGTTTGGTTAACTTCAGGTATCGCTCAGATGCAAGAAAGGATTTTGCCAAACGATCTGGAATTTATCACTGCAGCTGCTGGATCAGGCAGCAAGAGAAATTAATCCAAAAATATGCTAAAAATTTGAACACAAACAGGGATTTTAGTGCAGTCTCCTTCCCAGTCTTGAGTGCGATCTGAGCAACATTTTAACTCCTTTTTATTTAAATTATGCTAACCACTGTGTGATGGTCTCTCAGTGTTCTTGGCAATGAGATTTTTATGGTGAGTTGAATCACAGAGCCTCTAGGCAAGGGAGAATTAGTTCTCATAACATTCCTTTTTTTTTGGTAGAGTACTGCTATGCTACAAAGACCCCTGTTATAAATATATAGCCTAAATCTGTATTAGACAAAATAGTTCTGAGGATGGTCAATCAAATCTCCTTAGGTATCCAGTTTGCAGGCTTGTTTCTTTTCAGTACTGATGAATGGAGGTTAGCAGGAAAATAGGTTCTTAAGAGCAAAAACCAGATTATGTTGTGAAACTAGCAAATGGTGGGTTAATGGGGAAAGCGAGGCTCTTCATACATCAGTTGTTCACAATACAAACTTATGTCAATTCTGAGCAGAAAAGCTCTCGACATTACCCCAGCAAAGAGCTTCTCTTATGTAGCTATGTTGGTCTCTTTCATTGTCTACAGCTGAAACAGCACAACATACAGTAGGCAAGTCATGGTGAAGTGCTATTAGGATAAGAGTTTACACCTGGGACCTTGTAGCAATTCTAGAATAAGTCATCCAGACTTGGTGTTTAATGGATATTCTGCAGAAATGGATTGCCCATACTGCTCCAGTTACATGCATATTTTGCTGATTTAGCATATAAGGCAATTAAATTATTTTATTTGATTTAAGTTTTTATGTGAGCCCAATTTCTGAGTTACTTCCTTCTCAAACTTTTCACACACTTCCCTTTCTTTTTTTTTTTGCAACCTTTTCTTAGGGAAAGAGGGACTAAAGAAAAGGATGTTTTGACTATTAAAACTTTTATATTTTCTTCTCAAGGGCTGGGGCAGGGGTAGAAAGAAAAAGCATCACTATTGAATGTGACTGTAAATAATTAGCAGTAGTCTAGGTAAAGCAAGTCTGTTAATTCATGACTCTACCTTGTTGTAAATTATTTATTAATGCTTGAGTTCTTACTTCTGCTCCAGTTATCTCAAGTAAACTTCAGAAAAATATTTTCATTTATTCCATTAAGCTAAATATCTTTTCTTATTATGTAAAGCTCTATGACTGAACAGATGCTCACGTGGTTAAACAACAGTTCCAAACAGTGGGGTTGAATGTATGTTTTTATGAGGTTTTGAAAGGTCTCTGTCCCTTTGAAGCTTTTGTTATATCCAAACTGGCTAAAGATAGGATGACAACTGGCAAATCTAGATGGAAAGAAAAACAAGGATGCAGTTCTGTATGCAGTTTGTAAATTATTCACATCGTTATTTCATTTGTTTCGGTGATATCATTAAGTTACTATTGATACAGAAAACTGCTGTAAATTGGAACATAATGTGCTTTTCTAACTACATTTTATTTGCATGGCATTGTCACAGTTTAAAGCTGGGCCAGCTATTAACCTGGTGGCAGATGCTATCTGTTAACCCTCCCCCCCGCCCCCACCCTAAGGGAAAGGGAAAAGAGAGAGAGACTTATGGGTTGGAAAGTTAAAACAGTTTTAATAAAATATAGTAATGAAAAAGAGTATAATAAGAATAATAGAAATAATCAAATATATACAAAACCAAGATCAAGAGCTTGGAAATCCTCCTCAGGCAGAGTTGCTCCCCGCAGCACAGGCAGAGGGCAAAATGCAGGAGCTCCCCCTGCCATCACACCTGCAGGCTTTTAACTGGAGAATTGGCAAAGCTGGTACGAATCAGTGGAAGACAGGAGGGCCCCTCCCTCCTGGGCCCCACCTCCAGGAGGCAGTGGGTTAGTGATAAATAGGAAAGTGAGAATGACATGTATGGGATGGAATACCTTGTTGGTCAATTCTGGGCCACCTGCCCCATCTGCTCCTCCCTGCAGGTGCGAGCCCCCTTCGGCTCTTCACTCATAAGCAGTGAGGAACTTAACAGTGACCTTGGTTTCTCTAAGACTAATTGGCCTGGTTTGGGCCAAACCAGGACATTCCACCCCTTACTCCATACCATTCATGTCATACTCGGCTCACCACTACCTTTTCATTTTCAAATATATACAGATAACATTAGTTTATGATTCATCTCTATACAGAAAAGTTCATCAAGTTCATTTAGTTCAGGACTGTGGGTTTCCATCTGGCTAGGAGTCTCCCAGGGTAGGAGAGATGGTATGAGCTTTGTCACAGTTCGTGCCCACGGGTTGCAGGTTAAAGATGTCAGACTCGAGGAGGTTACTGGACGCCACTTGATGAAGCTAGCTCCGGTCTCATCACCACTGTCGTAACCTGAAAGTCACTTGTGCAGCAACAACATACAGTTCAGAATTAAGTAGTCTCACCCAGAATCAGATCACCTTCAGGGACACATCAGACTTCACCATCTTGCAACATCACCCACCAAGTACATCCAGGTCCCTGAGCAAAAGCAATCCCATGAATGGGTTTACCTTTGCCCGTTGCAGGAAGAACCCAGACAGTTTTTCCCAATAGATTCCTTTCATGCACCACAGGGACTTTATCTCCTTCTACTGCATGTAGAAGGTCTGACTGAGCAGGGCCAGCTCGATTGATAGATCCCCTGGTGTTAACTAACCAGGTAGCTTGTGCCAGATGCTTATCCCAGTTTTTAAAGGTTCCACCCCCCATTGCTTTCAGGGTAGTTTTTAACAGCCCATTATACCGTTCAATTTTCCCAGAGGCTGGTGCATGATAGGGGATGTGATATACCCATTCGATGCCATGCTCTTTGGCCCAGTTATCTATGAGACTGTTTTTGAAATGAGTCCCATTGTCCGACTCAATTCTCTCTGGCATGCCGTGTCGCCACAAGATTTGCTTTTCAAGGCCCAGAATAGTGTTCCGGGCAGTGGCATGGGGCACAGAGTATGTTTCCAACCATCCGGTGGTCGCCTCCACCATGGTAAGCACATAGTGTTTACCCTGGCGGGTTTGAGGGAGTGTGATACAGTCAATTTGCCAGGCCTCCCCATATTTATATTTCAACCACCGCCCCCCATACCACAAAGGTTTTAACCGTTTGGCTTGCTTAATTGCGGCGCATGTTTCACAATCATGGATAACCTGTGCAATAGAGTCCATGGTTAAGTCCACCCCTCGGTCACGAGCCCATCTGTATGTTGCATCTCTCCCTTGATGACCTGAAGTGTCATGAGCCCACCGAGCTAAAAATAGTTCACCTTTATGTTCCTAGTCCAAATCTATTTGGAACACTTTAGCAGCTTGATCTGCTTGTTGGTTGTTTCGATGTTCCTCAGTTGCCCGACTTTTAGGTACGTGAGCATCTACATGACGTACCTTCACGACTAGTTTCTCTAGCCGAGCAGCAATATCTTGCCACAATTCAGCAGCCCAAATAGGTTTACCTTTGCGCTGCCAGTTGCTTTGCTTCCACTGCTTTAAGCACCCCCACAAGGCATTTGCTACCATCCATGAGTCAGTATAAAGATACAGCCTTGGCCACTTTTCTCGTTTAGCAATGTCTAAAGCCAGCTGGATGGCTTTTACCTCTGCGAATTGACTTGATTCACCTTGTCCTTCTGTGGCTTCTGTGACTCGTCGTATGGGACTCCATACAGCAGCTTTCCACTTCCGATGCTTTCCTACAAGACGGCAGGATCCATCGGTGAACAGGGCATACTGCTTCTCATCCTCTGGTAGTTCATTATATGGTGGGGCTTCTTCAGCACGTGTCACCTCCTTTTCTGGTGGCATTCCGAAGTCTTTGCCTTCTGGCCAGTCCATGATCACTTCTAAGATTCCTGGGCAATTAGGGTTTCCTATTCGAGCCCTCTGTGTAATTAATGCAATCCATTTACTCCATGTAGCATCAGTTGCATGATGGGTAGTGGGAACCTTACCCTTGAACATCCAGCCTAGTACTGGTAATCGAGGTGCCAGGAGAAGTTGTGCTTCAGTACCAATTACCTCTGAAGCAGCTCTAACTCCTTCATACGCTGCCAGTATCTCTTTTTCAGTTGGAGTGTAATTGGCCTCGGAACCCTTGTATCCTCGACTCCAAAATCCTAGGGGTCGACCTCGAGTCTCCCCTGGCACTTTCTGCCAGAGGCTCCAGGTAGGACCATTGTCCCCAGCTGAGGTGTAGAGCACATTTTTAACATCTTGTCCCGTACGGACTGGTCCAAGGGCTACTGCATGCACAATCTCTTGTTTAATCTGTTCAAAAGCCTGTCGTTGTTCAGGGCCCCACTGAAAATCATTCTTCTTTCTGGTCACTTGATAAAGAGGGCGTACAATCTGGCTGTAATCTGGAATATGCATTCTCCAGAAACCCACAACGCCTAAGAAGGCTTGTGTTTCCTTTTTGTTAGTTGGTGCAGACATAGCTGTTATTTTATTGATCACCTCTATTGGGATCTGGCGACGCCCATCTTGCCATTTAATCCCTAAAAACTGGATCTCCCGGGCAGGTCCCTTGACCTTGCCTCTTTTTATGGCAAAACCAGCTTTCAGAAGAATTTGGATTATTTTCTCCCCTTTGTCAAAGACTTCTGCTGCTGTATCATCCCACACAATGATGTCATCAATGTATTGCAAATGTTCTGCTTTAGAAGGACTTTTCTTCTGTGATGGATCTGCTTTAAAAGGATGATCGAGGAAATCCCCATCTGTGTCAGGCCCTAGCTCTGCCTGAGAAGGGCCCTCACCTGGGTCATATGATGGCTCTGCCTTAGAAGGCTCTGAGTCATCATCCTTCTCTTCACAAGCTGATTTCTTTTGGTATTTCTTCCTGGTTACAGGAGCAATTGGTACAGATTCGATAGATGCTGGGGTCTGAGTAGCTGCAGTGGCCATCTTGGGGGGTGTAGCAGCTGTGGTGCAGACTGCCGAGGTTTCAGTGGGTTTAGTGGCTATAGCGGCAGCACACGCTGTAGGATCTGAGGTGGCTGCATAACACCTACAACTGTCTCTGCACCGATATTTGATCTTATCCCACATCAGAAACACATTCAGGACAACCGAAAATAAAAACATGCCACCTAGACAGCACCATCCTAATTTCACAAAATCTAGTGGAATCAGCTTGGCAGAAAAGGAGAAGGTACTATTTCCTAAAGTAAAACTGGAAGTGTAATCATTAACAGAATCAGCTAAAGGATGCCTGGAGCATGCAGATGAAGTCACTGCTGCTGATTTGCGATTAAAGCTGCCCATCATTGTGTCATAGAGATAAGAGATCGGAATAGGAACTGCCCAGTTTATCACAGCATAAATCAGTATCAAACCCCATACCAAAACAATACATTTCAACCAGCGCCCACTGCTAAATTGCATGTAAACATTCATAAGAAACAAGCAATAAACACAGTGCCCACGGCAGGTAAGGCATCATTGCAATACTTAACTGTGAAAGAAACTCTATAAAAAGACGAGATAACACAGCATTCAAAAATGACATCACCATTTTCACTATCTGTTTTAATTTCCAACCCCTTGTAAATCTCAAAGGAAGAAATCTGATACTCTCTCAGCTGAGCTCTCCAGGTCTCCTCCCACCAGAGCCAGGATTCAACTTATCAGAGCAACCTGTTGGAGCTTCTCTCGAGCCCCACATTGGGCACCAATAAATCTGTCTGTCCTGGTTTGGCCTAAACCAGGCCGATTTTCCTTTCAGTGATTTTTACTTTCAGCTAAGTCTCCTCTAACTAACTGCATGTTTTTGCAGACAGTGTCTGCTTCCAGGACTGATAACGCTCGAAGTTTGTAGTTATCACTGAGGCACCGGTAGGGATGTTGTGCAGAAAGGCTCTTGCTGTACTTATTCTTGAGAGAAACCAAGGTCACTGCTGAATTCCTCATTGCTTACGAGTGAAGAGCCGAAGGGGGGTCGCAGCTGCAGTGGGAAGCAGACAGGGCAGGTGACCCAAAATTGACCAACGAGGGTATTCCATCCCATACACGTCATTCTCGGTATAAAGTGGGGGGATCACGAGGGTCTCGCTCTCTTTCTGCTATGGCCGGTGTCCAAGGAGGACTCCGTCTGTTTTCCTGCTGCCCCCGATCCCGATCCGTGCGTTCCTGAATCCAGCTCTCGACCATCGCTAGGCCCAGGCTGGGCCTTCCCGGAGCCTGCCCTGCAGTGCCGGTGGTGACGTGGCTGACTTCAGGGGAGCTCAATCTTGGTTTTGTATATATATTTGTATATATTTGATTATTTCTATTATTATTATTATACTTTTTTTTTTCATTATTATAGTTTATTAAAACTGTTTTAATTTTCCAACCCAGAAGTCTCTCTCCCTTTTCCCTTTCCCTTTCCCTCTGGGGGGAGGGGGGGGGATAACAGAGGGCATCTGCCGCAGGTTTAATCGCCAGCCCAGCTTTAAACCGTGACACTGTCACAGTTTAAAGCTGGGCCAGCTATTAACCTGGTGGCAGATGCTCTCTCTTAACCCTTCCCCCCCCCCCCCCTCCCCCCCCCCCCCCCCACCAAGGGAAAGGGAAAAGGGAGAGAGACTTATGGGTTGGAAAGTTAAAACAGTTTTAATAAACTATAGTAATGAAAAAGAGTATAATAAGAATAATAGAAATAATCAAATATATACAAAACCAAGATCAAGAGCTTGGAAATCCTCCTCAGGCAGAGTTGCTCCCCCAGCACAGGCAGAGGAGAAAATGCAGTAGCTCCCCCTGCCATCACACCTGCAGGCTTTTAACTGGAGAATTGGCAAAGCTGGTACGAATCAGTGGAAGACAGGAGGGCCCCACCTCCAGGAGGCAGTGGGTTAGTGATAAATAGGAAAGTGAGAATGACATGTATGGGATGGAATACCTTGTTGGTTGTTTCTGGGCCACCTGCCCCATCTGCTCCTCCCTGCAGGTGCGACTCCCCTTCGGCTCTTCACTCATAAGCAGTGAGGAATTTAGCAGTGACCTTGGTTTCTCTAAGACTAATTGGCCTGGTTTGGGCCAAACCAGGACAGGCATGATACACTTTAGCAGTAGATACTAGCGTAGTCTTACATGGAAAATGTAAGATGAAAAGTAAGTTACTTAAGATAACCAGGTTAATTGTAATTCTGAGACAGACGTGGCATGCCTGCACTTACTGATTGTCACAGCTTAACTTTAATTGTTATAGCTGACAATGTTTTATCTCTTTTATACATGGCTCTTAGTCCTTCATAGATTAGATCCAACTATTAATTTTCCTTGAAGGGATGGAGACTTACAGGTCAGTGCTGACTTTAAATTACCATTTGGTTTTAAAGAAAGTCAAGTAGTCTGTCGACCGTGTGGGCTGCTTTTCGCTTTGGAAGATACCCATAATTGTAATGCTATTTGTCATTTTAAGACTAGGAATATGACGCAAGTTCCCAGGCCCACATAGCAAATAAACACTCGTGTCTCTTGGGAGTAGTACTACTAGCCTACTGCTAACTTTGGCTTATTATACCAAGATCACTGAACATTTAGTCCTTTTGATGTACTGTGTATGTGATATATGAGAATGAGTGAGTGGGTGTTGCTTGGAAACGTCCTCTGTTCATCTATAATATAAACAGGCCATACTTACTGGTCCCTAGGTAACCAGTTTCTGGCTCGGTGTTTAATCTGCAGTCTCCTGGAAAGATTGTATGTTGGGCCTGATTCTGTTTGTATTAGAAAATTATCTAGAGTTTGTAGAAATTCTAATGATTTACTATACAGGATTCTAGCATATGTAACCTAAATTGAATGCCCTGATAACTCCTTTACCCTATATATCATAGATGCTTAAGCAATCATTCTAATCTTTGGGTTAGGCAGTGTGCAACAGACCCCTACAACATCTTTTCTTTGTCTTTTAGAGGCTACATCTAGTAAACTGAAGTTCGTTAGCTCATGAGCTAAGTGTTGTACTTTGTTGCTTTTTCTAACTGCCTGCTCCTTAAAGCTGTTACCACCACTTGTTTTAATATTTACTAATAATTCATATACAGTAACTCATCTCATGATAGTGATTTGAAAATGTTTCTTCCAGTTTTCAATTCTCTCTGTTATCCCAGACTCTTAGAATTAGAAAACAGAAAACCAGAAGGGGGTGAGGAGGAGTCTGTGCTTCATCAGTTCTGTTTTTCTCTTTATGCTCTTATTTGTATTGAATTTACTACCGCTTGCACTGACAGTGTGACTTCTTTCCTATCGTGCTCCAGCAGAGAAAAATATCTAGGTAGATAATATTTCATTACTTTTAGCAGAAGTGAATACCTCCTTTTTCTCTGCAGCCCACCCCCTAACCTCCCCTTGAGCACTGTGTTGCACCAGCAACCATGTCTCTGTGACACATGCATTCCTCTGGAACAGCACTGCTTACAAAGTGCAGACAGAATGCAATGCAATATACAGTAATCTCAACCAAGGGAATCGGTTGTGAAATGAATTTTTGGAAGACCACATTACTCATTTCATTCTGTAGCAGGTGTTAGTTACTATTAAATGGTTATATTAGAATAAATGAGTGGAAAAGACTTCATGAATTTCAGTCATGACCACAGATATTATTGCCATCATAAGACACTTTACATACTGTTCAATTTTGCATAATGTATAGTTTAACATATGTTTAAATATATTATTATCTTATGCCATAGGATTCCAAAAAGGTAATAAAAGCTCTTGACTGGTCTTTTTTATCATATCCCACTTCTAGAAAGTTCACAATTTTAGTATTTATTTCAAAACTGTTCTTGTTATGTAGGGCCCCAGAAGCACTTCAAATATTAACCAAGAAGTAAAGAGTTGCAGAAATGAGACTTACTACCTGCTTGTTGTAACTACTCACTTGGGCAAATTAGCTTGCTAGTTCAACAGTGCATACTGATCTGTTTATATAATTTAAACTGAGTTTGCATATATGTTCCATGCTGGGCAGCTGAAAAAGAGAAGCAGAAAAGTGGCAAGCACAGGAAGCCACAACTGGCAGCTTGGAAATTAATGTAGCTAGAACTCTTATCTGAAACGCACAGAACTTGTAGATGAACGTAATTAAAAGTATACTGAAATTTCTGAGTCCATATTACTTACAAGTTTGAGTGCTGTGGGCTTAAACAGTAGCAACTGTTTTCTCTTGCTGTGTATTTTGATGCCAAATAGTACTAGTAAATGTGACACATTCATACCTATACCTTCTGAATGAAGGATAATATGCCTTTCAGATTCTTGCCACAAATTTTGTATTTTGTCAGCTATGAGAGCAAGGTCATCTGATAAAAAATGCACATAGTAATAACAAGTAAATATTTTGGTTTTCTGGGAGCAGGACAGGGGGAAGGAATAAAAAAAACCAATCTAGTTTCCCAGATTTAAATCTGATCAGTATGTAAGAATTCGCTACCTTGAATTTTGTAACCTAGAACATGTCCTCAAAAAGAGTATCTAGATCTAACTAGTAGACTTATAGTGATGGTTTGTTTTAGTGAGTGTCATGCTCACTAATTACAAGTAGGTGTCTTATTTGCGTTAGTACTTGCTCTAGTTTGTTGGTCGTCTTATATTTCTGTAGATTAAGCATTCTCATTTCTTAACTTCCATTGGATTTTTATTTGTTTTAAGCTTTCCAAAGCCAAAGCCTGAAGTAAAGGCAACACTGGGCTAGCAACAAGACTGCATCTTACTTGGTCAGTTAAGATTTTCTGCTCTTTAACTAACCTTAAATTCAAAGTGAAAAACACTTAAAATGATCCATTATGGTATAATAGAGAACTCCAAACTGAAAACTATAAATCTTTCGAGAGCTGGCAGCAGCAAATGACATCTTAACCACAAGCCTAACTGAATATTTTATCTTACATACACACATCTTTGCCTATGAACGTAATTTTCCAGAAATGACTGTCAGTCTGTCACCGTCAGTTGCTCGTCAGGCGAAACTGCCTCTGATATGCTGACTAGTACATCACCTTCAGCACTTACAGAAGGTGAATGTGGTACTTGTCCAGGTTTTGCAGGGATAAAATTTATAGAATCAAGTTTCTGTTACATTTTGTTTCAGTTTGTGGCCAGCTGTGGTATGGTGATCAAGGCCATTAGCAGTGACAGCCAGGGCAGCTGACCCAGGCTGGCCCACAGGTGTATTCTGTAACATTAATGTTAAGTTCTCTATAAATGGGAAAGCTGCGGGGGTGGGGGGTAGGAGGCTTTTTGCTCTCCTCTCCCTCTTTCTCTTCTCAATGGTTACTATCCCTCAAGGGACTTGCCACCACTCTATGAGCTAAGTATAAGTTTGTGTCTTGTAGTAGTATTGATATTGGTTTTCTTTTTTTTATTAAATCTGTTTAAATTTCAACCCATGAATCTCCCTCCTTTTCCTAATTCCCTTTCTTAGCTGGGGAGGGGTCTTGGGTGATAGAACAACTGGTTATTGCTTAGCCCTGGGTGTGGGCTAAATGCAGACATACTGCAAGTGTATTTTCCTTGCCTTGGTTCTTACAGGGGTTTAATATAAGTTACTGTCCATTACATAGGAAAATGCCTTTAGTCCAGTGGGGTAACAGGAAAAAAGAGACAGAGACAGCAGCATTTGATCTACTTCTGTCAGCAATAGTACTGATAGCCTGCTTCAGATGCTATAGTGCAGTTTTGAGTCTTTTATTATCCACAGAGTGGAGGTGTAAAGTATTTGTGTGTCTTTTTTCTTAAGAAGCTTGTGCTCATAAGTTGTTTCTGAATGGTCTGTCTGAGTCAGATAAGACTTTAGGAAGAATGAGTCATTGCAGCATTAGAATGTTATCCTGAAAACATTAAAACTACCTCTCAGCAAGGACAGGTTTTGTGATATTAGTAAATTAGGCACTTTTCTTAAAACATCACTTAATCTTTACTTTCAAATTCTAAGGCCAAGTATAGCGTCTGTAACTTTACAGTGAGCCATAGGCTTAGTGTAAAAAGATATATGACTTGCAATATGAAAGAATACTTTTTGTTTGTTTTAGGTTTTGTTTAGATTTCTATTCAGGAGCAAATTTTTGTAACCATATAAGGAATATTCCTTGACTTAATGATCAGAAATAAAGAAAGAAATCAATGTTAAGAATTATTAGGAATGTGATAGAGGAATTAAATAGAAAATACCCCTGTTATTATTTAAATCTGCAATAAACATACAGGAACTGTATGCAGTCTTTTTTCTTCATTTCAGTTATAGATGAAAGAAAGGTTTAGAAAAGGATGACAAAGATAATCAAGTTTACAAAACTATCTTCTGCATGAAGAAAAAGCATACTGACTACAAACCTTTAGGGGAAAAAAAAATTAAGAAAACTAAGATGTATGCAGAAGGAGATTTATAAAATCAGAAGAATAGAGGAGAAGGTGGATAGGGATTTATTTCAGTTCCACCATAAGAATGAGAGGTATAAAATAAAACAAGTGGTATTCAGAGCAAACTAAGGAAGATGGTTCTTCACGCAACGTATGATTATGCTGCCATGTGGTGTTATGGATAGTGAAAATTTACATGATCTCAAAGGGTGACGGTTCAGATTCCTGGAAGAAAAACAACTTAAGAACTGTTATATAAAAAAGATTTCTGCTCAAGAAGTTTTTGAGTTGCATTCTGCTGAGGTCTAGAAAAAATTCTGGGGAAGCATAGCTATGTGCTTGCCTTCATCTTCCCCAGGCACCTGCTGTTGGTTACTGTAAGGGACAAGACAACAGGCTAGACAGACTCTCTTTCCCCAGTATTTTCACTCAACATACAAGATGCATCTATTTCAGAAATATCTGAGGGTACCTAACACGAAAACAGAAAGTAGCAAAACATTTTATACATTATGTCATAATTTCCCTCTTGGAAAAATATGTCTTACTTCTCTGAAAAAGAAACATTACTTTGAGGATACAGCTGTCTGAAAAAGGCGTTATGGGTTTTGTGTTTATTGCTTCTTGATCACTTCTGGTTCAAACAGGTTATTATTGCAAAAAAGTTCTCTTTCTCTTTGGGAGCGACGAAGGCTATTGTGTATTCTGGTGGCTGTTAGGTTGGCGTGGTAGGCAGTGATTGTTTAGTGGTATGAGTGATACAAGAATCCTTAAATAGTTTTCAACCTATATAGGCTGTATCATCTATGAAGGTAATTAAATGTTGATTTGATCAGCTAGTTGTCAAATTACTAATATATTGCACCAAACAGACTTTTGCATCTTTTAAAAAATATGTGCTCAGATTCTTTCAGGACTTTCTGGTTTCCTTGATTGATATTTTACACAGTTTTCATGGTTATCCTGTTCGAACAACAATATATTTCATATTCACTTTTTAAAAATAGAAAATAAAAATAAAATTCTAGTAGTGTCTGTTACATATGAGCAAAATAACTCATCTAATTTGATACACCTGAATTATTACTGTTATTGTTCTTGTCTCCTCTCTTGCTTACTTAGTTCTCATTCCTTAGTAATTTAAGTTAAAATACTGTGGCAATAAGAGAGATAAAATAGTTGCTTTATTTAATTTTTTTTAAAATGGGGGAAATAAAGGTCTTTTCATCTGTTAGCTGCTGGGGTTCAGGGTTGTTTTTTTTTTTGCTTTTGTCTTAACTGAGATCACTATTTATTTTTTTTTACTAGTTTATTAGTTCTCTTACTTTAATCTGCCTGATAATTTTGTTTGTTTGCTTCTTCCTTGCACTTTCCCTATTTTTCACAGCCAGAAAGTTTTTGTCCCAAATACAAATTCATTTCAGAAAATTCAATTTTGGAATCAACACAAAACAGTTCTCAGCTAGGATTACATTTTCTTGACAACACTAAATTATACACCTCCCATTTTTTTTTTTCTCTGTCTGGTCAAAGCAATGTCATTAAAATGACTTAATGTGCAATTTTAGAAATAAATGTACAATCTTACAAACTCCTGGGCTTTCAGTTTCTGGGCTAAGGTGGTACACTGTCCATTACCCCTGAAAATAAGACTCTCATCTTTCTCAATTTGTACTTACTACGTGCTTTGTCATGTAACAGTACTTACCTACTGATAGAAATGAGTGGTGTTTTTGCATGAGCCTGGAAGATAGAACTCGATTATATAAGAACAGACATTTCAGATAAAGATGATGTTTTACGTGATACAAAGGAAAAGAAACTTGGTAATATGTGGGTTTGGTTTTTGGCTCATGCTCAGTAGTGGCTTGCTGCAGGTTCCTCATAGTCATCTGTAGCCGTATTGTTTGAGCTTTTACAGAGGCTGGTATGAATTCCCTGCTTCTGATGAAGTTTTACGGCTTTGCAAACCCTGCTAAATCACCTTTACAAATTTGTGATCATATTGGGTTCAAAGAGGAATTATTATATTTCTTCTAAAAGAAAAAAAATAAATCTGGAGAGAAAAATCCAGGGTTTATAGCCAATTTCCTGTATTATATGGTATTTGTTATTACTATTCCTCCTCTTCAATGTTGCAAGATAAAATATTAAGCTACATATTTTATTTGGGGGAGGAGGAATATTTTGTCATTTTCGGTGTTTTTTTGTTTGGTTTTGTTTGGGTTTTTTTTCAGAACTAAGTATAAATTTTTCCAGAGGCATATAGTTGTATGAGTTTGTTTCCCTGCTCCATCAGTTGTGACTAGAAAAAAGTCCTGTTTTAACAGAGGGAAAACTACCAGTTAAGCTTTGTCCTCCCTTTCTAAATGCACACACCTGTAAGTTACCACAGTTTAAAAAGGAGTATTTTTATGGGAGCTGATTGTTAAAATAGTATAACCTGCCTAGATTCTTGGCTTGCTTTCTTCTATAAAAATAATAACTTTTAAATGGAAAAGAAAGCATTTTTGTAATGACGAAGCTTACAGTAAGTTGCTTCTATCTTGTCCTTAAATTGTATTTTAATTCCCACAGAATTAAGAAATAAATATGTCGCTGAGTATGCAAGGAGCGCTTCCCTTGCTTTTCGATACAGGACTGGACTTGATGGAGAATCAGAAATTGTCTTTGCAACACAAAATGCTGGAGCTATGTTGCTATCAGTTTTGCAAAGACCAAGGCATTTGAAAAACATAATATCTATAGATTTCTTCATCATGTACTATTCTGCCTAAAAAGCAAAACGCTAGGGATGAAACTTCCAGTGAGGATAGTGGAAAACTATGTTATTGATTTTTAGTAAATTTAGGATTTTACTAGTATTGAAATATCAGCGCTTTTTTTTTCCTAAGCAAATAACGAACACAAGGCTCTAAATTATATCCAAAATGAAACTTTTTATAACACCATCACTTGAGTCAGATTCACAGATAAAAACTCGGTAGACACTTCTGCTAATTTAGTACAACATAGATTCTTACTCATTTTAACACTTCAGTCTTTGAATTGAAAACAAAATCTTGCTGAAGGGAAATGGGGAAAAAACACAGAAATGGAGAAAGCAAATCCTTGGAGCAGAACAAAGCAATGCTTTCGAGTTAAATATCAGGTGTCAAAGGGGGAAAATACCTATTTAAATCCCATATTTGTAGAATTATAACTACAGTTCTTCTGTAGGTAACCTATCTTCAGCAACATTTTGGTAACTGTCAGTTACCAAAACACATGGCTACATGTTTTATTCATTTTATTTTAACTATTCTGGTACTATGCACATGACAGAGCAGCAGGATGTCTTTCATGCACAAAACACTGGCCAAATATTAGTATAAAACTGCACTCCTGTCAATCTTTTATTTAAACTAAAGCAAAAAACTTTAGAGGCCCCAGCAGATCTAATAAAGGTTTGTGTTGCTCTATACCAATCCAGGAGGATTACAAGTAGGAGACAATAACAAGCTGAAAACTTCTGATATACAAGTATAGGTAATTATTTTTGTAAAGTGTAACTGTACTGTAAGAGTATTAGCGACATGCTTTCTACTTTCCATAGGTGTCTCGTGACCTTCTGCCCAATCTTTGGAAACAATAACTGTGACACTGATGTATTCACTGCTATTGTGCCTGTTGTATTAGGAAAAGAAAAAAAGAAACTTCAGAATAAGATATTCAGTTTAAGACACATTTGGACAAACTGGGGGGTAAATCTGCCTGGGAAAATGGGATTTAAGTGTCTAGAAAACAAGATTAGCCTTTTCCATTTGATCCTTGGTGAAATCATGTTGAACTGAGATGTTTCAGAACTGACAGCTCCTAGGGAATTCACTTTTTCTTCATGTTACTGAATTGGAGAGCAGAGGCCACAGGCCCTGCTGCCCTTTTATTGTCTTATAGCTCTGCTGAATTAATTCTCATGCAAGAATTTGTGTTGAGTAGCTAAGGCTTCACTAATAGTATTTGACATTATAATAGCTTTCAAGCCAAAATTATGGAGAAAGAGTAATGGATTCAAATCTGAGTGGTTAATAGGATATGTTACTTCATGCAATTTTTTTCATCTTTGAAGTAAGAATACATGATGAATGTCATAATGTAATTATAGTCTTTGCAACTTCCTAGAATTCCTACTTCGAGTGGATGGCAGAAAAAGGTAAATAACTATCTCTTACTTGTTTTAATAAAAATCAAGCATAAGCCTCTGTAATTAATGCAAAAAGAAGGTTATGTGCTACTTTTTACTTAATTACGTAATGATGAAGGCCACAAACATGGTATCATTTAAAAAAAAGACCACTACAGCTGTGAAATTTAGTGTGGCAGACCAGCTAAATTCAGGAGAAAAAAATTTCAGTGGAATTATGATCTGTTCATAATTTTGTAAGAGACAATCGGCATCCTAAATAGAGATTAAAAGAACAGTGCCTCTGAAGAACAGATCTCTTGTGTGGAATCTGTATCTCAGTTGGTGCTCTCTTTCTACTCTGCAGTTAATTCCGTCGAGCATGTTGCATTTATTGCACAAGACAGGGTGGATAAGTGCAGAATTTCCTCATCCACAGGTAGATGTTTCCTGTCTGCAAGGAGAATGTGTATAGAGGTATTGGGCAGAATTTTCTAAGCTGAGACTCAAATGTTAGAGAGAAACCAAGTATTGCATTCAGAGAAACTAAACTTAGTAGGTCTCATAAAACCTGATACTTCTGAAAATAACTGATATTTAGCTATAAATGAAAGAATACCTGGAATACAGTTGTCTTGTTTCCATTTATTTCATTCTTGTGAGACACACAAAGGAAAAGCAGTGCCGTTTAAATTATAACCATAAATTTGGTTCCAACAGAAGGAAGGGGTCAACTTGTGGGGAGTTTTCACATCTGTTTTGCTGAAAAACCATCCTAAAACACACAGAGAGTGTAAGGACTACCATAACGCTACGTGAGTAAGGAAACTCTGCATGCTTCTCCACTAGTTTGTGAAATTCTGAGAGTCTTATTGAAAACACCATTCCACAATAGTCTTCAAAAAGCTGATCTGGACATATAAATGGATATATGTGTACATACATATATCATATATAACTGGACCAGGATCAGTGATGATCAGAGCTATGTTTTTGAATCAAAGGAGTTCCTTTGTGATGAGATAGACATACAGGAATGCACTTTGTCTCAAGTATCTATATTTCCAGCTTAGAAGACTTTATAATTGTGAGTAAAATGCTTCCTGTTTCTCATCTCCTCAAGCAGTACTGTGGGGATTTCAATGAGCAGACTATAGGTTAGCAACTCCTAGTTGGGTGGTTGTGGTTTGGTTTGGTTTTGTTTTTTTTTTTTCTCAGATGCTTTTTTTTTTTTCCTTTTTCCCCCTTTGCGGGGGGGGGGGGGGGGGAAATCCTTATTATCATCCTGAGTCCAGCAAGGCACTTTACCATGTTAGATGCAAATCCTCATGAAGTTATGATTATCAATAATACATATTGTAAAGGCTTATAGTTGCAGTGCAAGAAAAAGTAAAGAAAAACGGCATGCTCTCTCTTAGGGCAAAAAATGAACCTATAAATATGGTTTCTTCTTCCTTGATAAAACTGTAACCTTTATTAGGCAGTATCTGCTCACTTTGCAAACCAGCATATTTTGAATGCATTATTCATGAAAATCTAAAGGAGTCATGGGAGAGTCAGCTGAACCTATATATAACACATCACATCACCAAAATTGTTAGCAAGTTTCTCTCACAAAGTAGTCTTTTAGAAGAGAGGTTCTTGAACTAGAAAGAGATAAATTGTTTTCTAGTTTTCAGAGTTTACAAGATTGGCAGCAAAAAAGCAGTGGGAGGTGTTGTCTGGGTTTTCTGGGGGTAGGGGTATAAAATGAGAAGCTTTTGATATGTAGTCTTTGGCGGGGAAAAAACCCCCAACCACCACCAAACACACACCCCACACGCCGCCCCCCCCCCCCAAAAAAAAAACAAACAAACAAACAAAACAACAACAACAACAACAAAAAAAAAAAAACAAACAAAAAAAACCCAAAAAAACCAAAAAAAAACACAAAACGCCCATCATGAGGTTTTGAAGACTCTTCAAGGTATATTTGCACTCATAAAGTCTACAATGTGAAATTCCTTGCAAGGAACCACTAAGTCTGTATCCACCTTCCCTGAGAAAATAATCTCAGAATTTGAAAACTAGATTTTTTTTTAAGATCAATTTATTACTCTAGTAGTAATAAAGTAATTAGTTAGTCTTTCTTTAAAAATGCTTCATACTGATCAAATGAAAAGCAGGGTTTCTTTCTTTTCTGACCTGGAATCTATTCTTTATCTGTTTCTTGCTCCACCTCAACTTTTTAAACTTTTCCAACCCTGCTTTTGTCTAAAATGCAATTGTCTTCATTTAATCAGCAGCCTACTTTCTCACTTTGTGGAGCACCTAGCACTCTTCATGGCATATTTCATACCAGCAAGACTGTATCCTGGAATTCAGTCAATTTCAGATCATCTAGCAATGTGCTATTTCTATTCTGCTTGATTTTGACAGTCCAAATGTCTTTGGTGGGAAACTTGTCTCAAGTAGAAATCAATGTACTTTAATAGAAATCACTCAGTGTGAAAGATGAGAGCATTAAGGCTCTAAAATGGACATCTGAGCATCGAATTCCTAGCTCGGATCTATACAGTGCTGTGGCTAATCATCTATGGCAGCACTGCTTGCTGCTGGCAGCTTTGTTAGGCAAAATTATGTCAAAGTATTCACTTTAGATATTAAATTGCTATATTAACACAGGCTAGACTTTGGGTTTCTTGCCCCCCGCCACACCCCCCAGCTTGTCATACAGAAAGAATGCATAAAATCCTGGCTCTATATAATAATCTCAATAGCTCTAGGACTTGATTCTGCTTTCTCCTTCATGTGCAATTGTACAGAACTCCCCTAGCAGTGAAGCAAAGAAAGAACTGCACTTACTTAATGGCCAGACCTCAGGAAAAAAATCCTGTCTCTGTTCTGTTTCTTCTCTTCCCATGTAGCTGAGATCATGGGCTTTGAGATGTTACCTTTAACTGCATACTAGTAAGGTAACATCAGAAAATGAGAACTTTGGAGAAAAAGATTACTGCAGATACAGAAAAATATATATTGAGTATCCCTTCTGTACATGACTTGAACCCCTGTATGGATATTGTCCCTGACTAGAAGAGCTCTAACTATGGATAATTCAGAAAAAGGCAGTAATAATTTTAATTTCTGATTATTGAGTGTATTCTGGCTGCTAGCAGAGTGTGAATGTTATACTGCTAGGAAAGAGATCAGACAGTTAGACTGGCTCTTTAACTCTTTATACCAACTCAAGGAATCACAGTGTATTACAGATATTGGAGATGGAAAAGGACTTTGCACTATACACTATATTTGACAGTCAACATAATTTTGCTGTCTTCATGTAATTTTTTCTAGATAAATTAGTTTTCAACTGTGTCCTGTGGAGAGGAAAACCTCTCTATAATGAAAAGTAATGAGTTTTCATTTTAAAAAATAATAAACCTTTCCTTTACTGCTGTAAATAATATTTTATTCTCAGTCTCTATAGTGACTGATTATGAAAAGTGCTCAGAATTAGTTTCTGAGTTTCTCAGAATTAGCAAAAATAGCTCTGTTATCACAAGCTGTTTCAAATACAGTTTGTAAGTATTATAAATGTTTAAAAAAAAATTGCAAAACTTTAATTGAGAGAACAACTACCAGTGGATCTTATGCAAATTCACTAGCCATCTTCTAACGTGACGTTAGCTTCACTTTACAACTTTTTAGACTGACTTCAGCCAATTGCAATGTGACTTTTTTTTCATTCTCTAATTTGATAATTCTCCAGTAAAACCTACTGACATGTCTAAAAAGCTAAAATAAAAGCATGAAGTCAGTCAGTCAACAATCAAACACTCCTCTTATTTTATCAAGTATGCCACTATTACCTTTGCTCCATTTTGATAGTCAAATTGCCAAGTTGGGGACTAATTTCATTGATTTAATCACTTGCCTCACTTAAATTCCTGGCCCTCTTTCCTCCCATATTTCTTGGACATCTCCTTATGGCACTGGAGCTCTCCAGGGACAGATTTTTCAATGTAGGTTCTCAGCATGAGACTTCTCTTCTGTAACTTTAGGGATCTCAGAGTTAGCATATAGTCTCCTCCTATTACCAACAGAGAGAAAACATTTTAGTGCATGTCCTAAAGTGAGTGCCAGAGAAATGGAGAATGAGCTGTCCTTTGGAAGGGGCCAATGAAGGGCTCTTCATTGACTGTAATGGGCAACCGGACATTTGGCTTTAGGCTAGAACCTTAATCCTGGGATGATAAAAGGGAGGTGAGATCCTCTTCCTTTTGTTTTACTCTTTCTGGATGTGTTTAGTTTTGCTGAATGTCTGCCCACACATGACTACTGTTGAAAACAATTGTAATTCTCTTTTTGGATTTCACATTCTTTGGCCCCGTGTGAGTCAGTGAATGCTGGCATGATGTAAGAGGAATATCAAGGCAACGGCGCCCTTGAGGCATCCTGGCCTTTTCATGAGTTTGGGTATTTCTGTGTATTGTGGAGGCTGGAACAAATACAGTTCAACTGATGAACTGAAAAAAAGGTCAAGCAAGCAGAAACTTTTTTTTTTATCATTTTTTCATGGTAAAAATGAGTAGAAATAGCCTGTAAATTTCTGGTTTTAAGACAACTATCTTTTTAATGACAGAAAGCGGTTAAATGTGCTTTGAAATGTCAAACTGACAGCTCTGTTTTGTTAAAATCAAATGGTTTGGCTTTGCATCTTAGGAGGGAAAAAAAAAAAAAGGAGTTGCTTATAAGGTCAAGTGTTCAAGCCAACCTGAAAGAATGAGTAGTGTTATAATTACTCCCACTGCTGTGCAAACATGAAGCTGACTGATGAAATGAGCCTTCTTAATTATGAACTTTGATATTGTATATTGAGTGTAAGCTTTTGAAAACTCACCGAGTTTTGTCCCAGCTCTTTTTGACCTTGACTGAGAGTAGATTGAACTCAAAAAGTTGTTTTATTCCTACTGGCACTCAGCGTTATTATTTAACAAGGCATCTGCTACACAGTTTAGTTAAACAATAGGTCACACAGTAAATATGCAGAAAAATCTCTGAAACTACTGTACTGTAACGTCTAGACTTTGAAGTTCTGTTTGGAAAAAAAAAGGGAATACGCTTTTCCTCTGTAGTTTCAAAACACAAATGATTTTTCAAGACCTTCTATGAATATTAACAGCTGTGCTATTAATATACTACATGAATAAATCTCTTTCCCATTTGAGTGAAAAAGAGTCTTACCCTTTTTGGACAGATTGTCGACATACTTGGATAAGAGTAAGAAAAGGAAAATTCACTTATAAAAATCAGATGTGATTTGAAAGAAGCCTATTAATTGTACTTATAACCTTTTACATTTTAATAATTGCTCCTAACTCCCTCTGGCTGCTTTGATGATTTTGCTGCAAAACTGTGGCCTATAAACATTAGCCTATTAGGTGAATATAACACTCATTTCAGAACTGTGTAGAAACAAATATCCCTTTGGACTATTTTAATTTTTATGTAATTTTACCAGCTAAAATACTAGAACTCCAAAGATCCACCAGTAAACACCTATTTTCATTATAAGAGATTAGAGACTTAGTAAAAGTAACCCAAGAGTAAAAAGCACATGGTGCAGTCGTCTGCTCTTTGCAATCCCTCATAAGCACAAAAATGCTTTAAAAACTATAGTATAGCTTGTATCATCTCTCTTGTAGCTGTCTTTGTGGCTGGCAGCAGCAGTGCCGTGTAGTTTGGGCTCACTGAGCTTCACTGGCTTCTCTGACAGTCCGACCTCCTCTGTACCTCTGCAGCTGGGGCAGCTCAGAGCCCAGCACCAGCAGTTCCCTCATCCCTCAGTCCTTCGCGGTACAGGGGCTGTGCCTGACTGGTCCCATCTCAAGGGAACAGAAAAATAAGATGAGAGTATGACCAGGACTCTTTTCCATCCTGTTTAGGTAAGATGGCTGTGAGTGGCCCTACAGCTAAAGGGACTAGAACACAATTATGACTAACCTGCTGGGGTTACTAGGGAGGAAAAACAAAATCTGGCTCCAAAAAAAAGGTGATGACAAAGCTGGCTTTTGGTCCACTCAAAATTTTAAAGCAGAAGAGGTAAGCAAAGGTGACTTCTGTGCATCTCTGAAAATTATTTTAATGTAATAATCCACATTTTGGAACCTAGCTTTTTCAACAAAATATCTGCAAATTTTAGCTTTTTTATTTCATATGCTTGTGTCTCTACCTCCTCCTTCTCTATCTGGATCAGCTGGTTACCCTGGGAAGATGCCATCGCTGCAGGGAGTCTTACTAAGAAGTTGGAGTTGTTTTTAGTTTTGAATACACTCAGGCTTATATTCATTATCAATAGAGAAGATTAGGTTGAGTTCCACAGCTGGAACCTGCTACTGAAAATGGTCTGTTGCTCTACCCTCTACACTTAAGAGTTTTATACTGGGACAGATTAGTTGAAGTGTCCCTGTGGAGTATAGCTGTAGGTTTGTGATGGGATAGGAATTTCAAAAATAGATTAGGCCCAGCATGCTACCCGCTTTTTAGACCAGTAGTAGCTGCTTAAATTAAAGTTACAAAGAAATAAGCAACCAGAAGGATGACAGATGTGCTGTACTGAAGGCTGCTTTGCCCAGCGATGATCTGGTTCCATGTTGCATGCATCAGCTGCCTAGTCTAGCCTGAAGTGTTGAAAGTCAAAAGACTGGCCAAAGGAGAGAGATTAACAGGTGGTGCTGAAAGGAAGAAACAGTCAAGAACTGGCCTAAGAATGTCTCTTATTACATAAATTCATTATGATAAGAGGGGAAATTAGCACGGCTTTCACTATATCACAGGGAACTAGGATCTGTGTCACCGAGTGTTGAGTGCTTAGGAAAATGAAATTTCCTGGCCAGACAGAAAGGAAAGGAAGGAATTGCTTGTGGCCTCTGATGCAATCTGTATATACATGCACCTTTGTTCTTTAATTCTTTGTCATTGTTTTTTGTTGGTTGGTTTGTTGTTTCTTTTTTTAAGCAGCTTTTGGAAAATGAAAAGGTTAGGGATTGAATTTTGAATTCTTACAGATGGTGGCTCCTCATCCTTCTGGTTTTGTGCCCAGGATGTATCCTTAGATCTGATAGCAACAATAACACTCTTGATTCAGCACAAAACATCCAACTTTTTGAAGGGAACATGTTATGTTTTTTACTAAGCAATTGTTTAGCAGAGAACAAAACCTTAGTAACCAAGTTAAGCATGGTGCCAATCCAAACTACTAGTAATGGTAACTTCCTGACCGAAAATTGGTATGTAGGTTTCTTGTTTTGCTTTGTCTTATCATTTGTTTTTACAAAAAAAAAAAAAATAAAAATGTGCTACTTTACTGTTTTTCTGTGATATATATCCAAAAGGCAGATACAAGGGTTTTGGTTTAGGTTTTTTTCTTTTGAAGATGGAATGATTAAATCTAGTTTCAATGGTGATGGCAATAGCACTCTTTATTAATTTCATTGTAGATTATGAAGAATGTTTTACCGATTGGATTTCCTGTGTAATTCCTTCTAGCCCTATCTGTTGGACTGACTTCTGGTGCAATAATGATGTGTAAAAATAAGTATTTTTGTTATGACTAAGTATAGTGGTCTGAACATGAGACTAAAAGCCAAGAACAAATTTACTTTGTGGTTTGGACCTGATTCAATGAGAAATTGATCCAGTTGCCCTCAAAATATAAGAAACATCCTATTGGCTCCGGCAAACAGTCCGTCTAGACTGTCTATCTAGTTTTCTGTCTCAAACAGTTGCAATTGAACATGTTATTTAGGGAGAGTACACAAGACTGTCTGTTTCTGCAGTTCATTTCCTTCACACTTTTCCAGCATCTGCATTCATTGAATTAGGTATGCAACACTGTACTCCTCTACTCCTACTTTTTTTTCCTTTTTTTTTTTTAATATCAATTTATGGTCTTGATCTCCATTAATTTGTCTGATCCATTTTTAAACCTCAGAGTTGTCTGCATCCAACTTCTCATAGCAACAAACACCAGGTACTGAACTTCTGGAATATCAAAAAACCCCAAAACCAACAAACCCAAACCAAAAACCAACCTAAACCACAAACCTCTTTCATCATTTTTAAACTAATCTCCAACTATTTTCAGCTATGTGAAAAATGAAGATGAGCCTAAGCAAGAATCTCTGATCTGAATGTCCCCACATTTTGGCATTTTTTGGTTTCTGAATCAGTAAGATGGGCTGAAGCAAACCCTGCAGTCAGAACCAGCACCTCAGGAGGGAAGTTTTGACCTTCAGCCAAACCTTGCAGTAGGTCACTAACAACGCTTTTACTGACCACAAGGAATCAAGGGCAGCATAGGTGGAATACACCTTTACTTTGTTACATTTACAGACGAGATATAGCTAGCAAGGACAGCACAGACAGGTAGGCTTAAAACTGAAAATAATTTTGATAAAGTCAAGAAATTACTGGGGAAAAAGGAGATAGTGGACACCATTCTGTTGGGAAATGTGAGCTCTCCACTTATGCTGGAAAAGTCAGATCTACAACTGCAGGAAAGGGAACATCTGTCTGGATAGAAAATCCTGAAAAAATATCCAAGGGTTACAGCTGATCACAAGCTGAGCATTAATCTACCTAATAGGCAAATACCACATAGGAATGTACATGCAGAAGAACTGGTTGGGGTTATTTGTTCTACTCCCGTTTGTTCTGCTCAACACAGGTCAGTTTGAAAGTACCCTTTTTAAGTGTTGGGCATTGTCTTTCAAAGAACCCCTGGATCAACTAAAGATTATTCAAATGACAGTTATACGAATAAGCAGAACTTCAGAAAACAAAAATCTATACAGAAATGGTGGAAAATTTGATCTTATTTAGCTTAAAACCAGGATGACTAAGTAAGGAAAGGTAAGTGTTCAAGTATTTAAAAGGCTATTATAAAAAGGGCAGGAGAAGAATTTAATTTGGTGAGGCAAACCTATTAAATAATAATGAAAAATGAGGATCATAATCATTAATAATACATTATGCTATTCTGGGCTTGGAAATTAATTTGTCTCAATACTGTTTGATAATTTTTTTGAAGTTTGAATACTTCAGCAATTTGCATTTGAAGGGTTTAGCATATTCTTAATTCCCAGAGCCACCAAAATATTGAGCAGAAAGTTTGAAGCACTAAAGAAAAAGGGGGGGGAGGAATGCAGCAGAATATATGAGTGGAGAAGAGGTATGCAGGAACAAAGTTACTGGAAACTGCATCTCTTTATAGAAATAATAATTTCTGCCATTGTTTGAGCAATTGTATAGAAATGTCACTTGAATTGATTTAGGACTGTTTTGTTCTGTTACATTCTAAAATTTTATAAGTATAATTGGGGGGAAAAAAGATTCTGAATACATTCTTTATGTCATAGATTGTCACTTGGAAGCCTACTTGCAGGAAGGTATGTAACATGATAAAAGTTTGTATGTGTAGTGGTCATATGCTGTTAAGTCCTAATATGTTTTGTTTAATTTAAATTTGTTTACATAGCAACATGGATTCAGTTATACACAGTTTAGATTGTGCACAGCTTTCAGTTAAGAGGCAGCATAAATTTACAGTTGTTTTATTGTTTACAGTCAGAGGTTAGAACAATGAACATCATAACTACATGGAGAGATTAATTGGTTTACAAGATGTTAAATCAATATTCTCTGCATACCTGTTCTTGTTTGAGACCTTACATCACAAGAGGGAAGAAAATGGTAAAGAGAATGATCCTAATGTAAGACAGCTGAACAAAATGTGTGCTAGGGCTTTCTCCATACTAAATTTAGGACAGCTTTAGAGATATGTAATTTGCTTTGGGTAATTCAAACACTTTTCTTGAGATGCTGCCTTGTGCTGTCCATTTTTGCATCATACTAACCCCTTATTATATTAAGGGTTGCAAGGGCTTTATGCTATTGCAGTCATCCAGTCTGTAGCATAGAAAAATTCTAATGTTAGATGCCAATAGTCTTGATTTTTAACAATTTAGAGAATCCCTGAGAACAAAGAAATCCCAATAATCCTGTAATCCCTGGATATCAACCAGTGTCAAAGGGCTGAAGACTAAGGATTCTTGTCTTGTTAATTAATTTTCAAGAGGGACCAACTTTTATACCAAATGAAAGAGAAATTTCTAGATAATAAAAAAGTGTGGGTTGCAAGGTCAAGTGTTGCAGAAAATTATTTTGCAGAGGTGATATTTTTCTCATTGAAGTTACTCATCCTGGCAATATTTTTAGAGAAAATGAATGGATAAAGCTACATTTCATGATCCCTAGCTGGAGGTTTGGTGTAGAAAAGTTTCCCATGTTGTTTTACAGTGAGGATGCCTGATCAAAGTCAAGGAAAAGATTTCAGTTGCTTTTGATGATCTTCAAGCCACCATGCTTAAATCCTTTTCTAGGATCATATAAGAAAATATTAAATGAGGGCCTGTACAAAAAAAGATACGTTTTTAAATCTGCTTGTGAGAAATGAAGGCGGCTATTATGCACGCAAGCAGTAAAACTGCAGTACTCCTAAATGTTTCCATTAAATCATATATGTTTCACATATAGAAGAGAGTTTGAGAAGTGGACTACAGCCTGAAATCCACTGCACCATCCTTTTTCAGTAGTAGCTAAGTGTTCTCTTTCATAGAACTGGTTACTCAAAGTGGATGAACAATATGATAAGAAATATGTAATAAAACTTGGGATTGAAGGATTCTGTTGGCAGAAAATGCATTAGTGAGCAGCAGTTCTAGTAGTTTGGCATTGATCCTGAAATGCCTTTTCTTTCTTTCTATCTTTTTTTTTTTCCCTATACGTATCAGGCTCATTTACAGTGTTTACATAGGATTTTGATATTTAAGACACTGATCAATACCCAAGTTCTTTTTCCCATGCTTTTAAGCATTAGAGGAAATATTGGGAGGTCCTATCTGTAGAGGAACTAAGGACTGAAGCTTATGACAGTACCTGTAGTAACTACAATTTCTGCTTAATTTGAAGATGGGAGGAGGAATATTAATCATTAGGTGGTAGAGAAAGGAAAAAAGATTTTTAAATCTGTATACCTTTAAATTAGCCATCTTCTATGGGATGGAAAGAAATACAGCCTGAATTGAGGAAAATCTTAGTCACCAGACCCAATGGAACATTATATCTTCTGTGTACAAAGAAATAAATATATCATAGATTTCAACCACTTTATTTTAAAAACCTTATGATTAGACTGTGACTTGAGGCACTATGGCTGTGATTACTAGCTTTCAATTATGACACTTTAAACTTGCTATACAGAGCAGTTGGTGGAAATGCCCTCTTGCATAAAAGACTTTGATCCCATGATGGATGTTCTATGAATCGGGGCGGGGGGAAGGGACAGAATGAGAGTGCTGGGCAACTGGGGAAATAAATAATGAAGCCAGCTGATATTATGATGGCACAATGGGAGCGTATGTTCCATCCTGTTTTATGATTTAGTTATGGAGAGGCGCTCCTTGCGTGGCACTCAGTTATTGAAATAATATTATCTGTGCATGATTTGTCAGGCGGGATTTATTAACGTGCTGTAAAAGAACTTGCTTTCTACACCAGTCTGTGATGTCTCTGAGAGTTTTTAACATGTTTAAACTCAAACCAGTAATGCTGTATTTCTATTTAGATGGGGGTTTGTATCCTGGACTATGCTTTCTTTAGGCTTTAATCCTGTGCTTTGATCCACAGCGCTGTAAGGGTCCACTGAAGAACAATAGGCTTCTAAATTCATGTACACTATTTTATATCTTCATAACTGTTCTGCTTAACTTCTACCACTGTCTTTGCTTCATTGCTTTACTGTTCTGTGAAGATGTTAAAAAATTGTTAGTGCTTTAATAACTTTCTAGTAACTATAAAAACTTTTAAAATGTAGCTCCATTTTAACTTTAGATTTCATTCTGATTGCAAATGAAGTGATTTCTTCCTAGGAGCAAAATAACTTATTTGTGTAGCAGCAAGCTGAAATGCCATCTTGAAAATGCTAAGAAATAAATAAAAAAGAACAGGAGGTACTTAAAGGCCTGCTAGAGACACCTTTATCCATAACGTCCAAAATGTCATTCCCTGAATAGTTACATAATGGGATTCCCAAAGAATAAGAGCAGTGTAACATGAGCAGACTGCCAGCATCCAGCCAAGGCAGTCAGGGATCTGCCCCCACAGTTTGTTCCCATACAATCTTGTTACCAAAAGAGGTATGAAAGTGATGCAGAACAACTTGAAAAGCTTTCTAAATATTTAAACAACGGTCAATAGTGCTGTTCAGATCAAGCAAAAATAACAGTACAGGGAATATGACTTTTTCTTGTTGCGCAGCTGAGATTTAAGCAGGCTGTAGTGAGTTACTTTGTTAGCAATGTGCAATCTGCTTTGGTTTTACTGTTTGACTTTTTTTTTTTTTTGCTTTTAATTACAGTGTAACTGGAACACGTATCTGTGCTCTGTTTTATTTAGGGCTCTGAATGGGGTGTAACTTCTGGCCAAAGACGGCCCTGAGATGTCAGTGATAGGAAGGCTACAAATAAATATGATACTCTTTGGGTTACTCTGTTTCTAACATGGCAAAATCTTTTTCTCTCTGGCCAAAAAAACCCGCTATACTCTCTCAAGTGAAGCTGCCAACACTGCTCAACAAGTAACTGATTAGGATTAACAGAAATTTTCTTGCATGACTTCTCTGTGTGCATTTTACCTAACTTCATCCGGCAGTTTCAGAGCCGAATGAAAAAAGCCAGGCACTTTGCTTTCCCCTCGGGGCTGCGACCTACAGCGGGCTTCATCTTCGCGGAGCCAAGGCTGGGGCGGGACAAGTCCCGCTCTGCGGGACCGCCTGTGCCCCGCCGGGCTGTGCCGGCGAGGCCCGGGCCTGCTCGCCTCCCCTTCCCGGCACAGCCGCGGCGCGGTACGGGACGATCTGCTCCCCGGGGCGCCAGCGCTGGGCCAGCGGCAGGCGGCGCCGCGGCAGGAGGAGGAGGAGGAGGAGGAGGAGGAAGGCCGTCGCCAGCCGCGCAGAGGCGCAGGCAGAGGGCGCTTTCGCCATGGGCGCTTTCGCCATGCGCGGCCCCCGCCGCCGCCGCGCAGCCCCAGGCGCCGCGCACCCGCCGGCCGCCCTTGCCGCTGACGGGCGTCCAGAGAGACCTCCGCGGCGGACGGAGCGGCGCGCGCGGAGCCCCTCGGCCCGGCCCGGCCCGCGGGGGGGCGAAGGGAACTCCCCGGGTGCGAGCGGCCGCTCGGTCCCGCTCTGCCGCTCGCTCGCGCTCTCTCTCTCCGCTTCCCTCCTCTCCTCTCTGCGCTTTCCACCTCCCCTGCTCCTGAGTGAGCGCAGCCTCGGATGTCCGGTTTCCTGATGGTTTTTTTACCTGGCAAACTCCGGATAACTTTGGTGAGAATTTGCAAAGCGGCTCGGAAAGCTGGGAACTCCCCTGCAGGCGTCTAGGAGCTGCTGCTACCGCATCTTCTCCATCCCACGGATTTTACTGCCTTGGATATTGCGAGGGGAGGGAGGGGGGAGAGCAAGAGAAGGAGCCTCATAATTTCGCCTGCATTCTTCCAACTGCCCCGCTCCGCGCCCGCCCTGCCGACTCTGCACAATGTACTTGCTGGAGGTGCTCTCCCTGGGTTGCTGCCTTGCTGCCGGCGCCGTGCTCCTGGGACCCCGGCAGCCGGCCGCCGCCTACGAGTCCGGCCAGGGGTACTACGAGGAGGAGCCCGACGCGGGGGAGGCAAAGGTAAGCCCATGCCCTCGCTGCAGATGCCAGCTCGCTTCTCCGGGCATGTGGCTCCGAGCGCGTTTGAACGGACCGCTTGGAAATCCCACGAGGAGAGTATTTGGGAGAAGCCTTTTTAAGCGGGGGGGGTTCTTTAAAAGTGAGGGGAGGATTTCTTTAAGGAGGAAAAAAAAATTGCCTGGGGTTTCAGGGTTGCTAGAAGGAGGGTTGCACAGGGAATAACTATATTTACAAAGAAACGCCAAACACCTGATCGGCAGAGGCAGCCCAAGGGCTCTGCTCCTGCCGTGGTGCTGGGGCTGCCCGGCGGGGAGCGGTCCCGGCCGCGGCCCCGCCGTTTGCAGCGGAGCTGGGACAGGGGGCAGCGACCCGCGGGCTTCAGCCGCTCCCGGCCCTGGAGCGGGCAGCTGGGGGCTCCCCGCGGTACGGTGGCGGGGTACCCAAGGCTGCTTCGGTGCGGGCGATGCTGCGGGGTCCTGCAGCGGGCTGGGACGGGCAGAGGCAGGGAGGGCGGGCTGGGGACGCTCAGAGGAGCAGCTGGGCACAGGAAGGAAGCGGCGAGGGAGGCGTGGGGGGACGATGACAACAAAACCCGAGACTTTCTATTTGTTGAAAAGTCTCTTGGAATTTTTGACACTTTGGAGGAGTTGCTGCTGCGTGACAGAGTTGATGGGAGGTGTAAGGTGACACTCGAGTCTGAAAATCTTCATTCTGCCCAGGCGCACGGTGAACGTTGGGCTTAAATTCTCAGATTCCAGTCACAAATACTTACAATTCTGTGTTAATTTTTGCTTGCATAGGAAGTTTCGTAACGTAGAATTCAAGTACCTTTGGTACTAGTGGTTTTTCAGTTCCCGGTATGCTGATGCATAAAAATGATGCATAGTATGTGGCTGTATAAGTATGTGGTATTATTAGGAAAACCTTTGATGTCTAGGCTTATAACAATTCTTACCCTCGACTCATTGTTTTGAAGATTTCTGACATACTTACTGAATGCAATTGTGACCCACTCATTCCAGTATGGAGCGGGGAGGGAAGTGTGTGAATTAAAAGTTAAGCTGTTATTCTGATTATTTTTTTTTTTTTTTGCCTATGCTGCTTGTTTTACTGAATAGAAGTTTTGGAGATTTTACTGTAACTACATGAGAAGTCAAGTTTTAATAGTGTACATTAGCTGTGCTTATTTCAGGTATTCAAACGGTTGTGAACCATATGTTGTTCACAGAATTCATGCTTTTCAAATAATATCCTGCATGGAAAAGTTTACCAAGTATACTGTAGTCTCTCTTAAGCTGAATGCTTACATAGCATATCAGCATTCAGAACATTGCAATCAGTGATCATACTGCTTAAATGTTTATCAAGTATTTTTCAAACTTAAATATTTAAAAATAGCAACACAAAATCAATTCAGCTGGTCACTCTTATCACTTTGACTATTTATTAAAAAAAACGCAGAACTTAATGAAGGGTAAAAATACCTCAACTTTTTCCAGCCCATGACTGTCAGTTATTTACTGGGTGAAACTGGCATTTGAGTTGTAAAGCCTCAGAATAGCTTATGCTGAAAAGGTAGAAAGGATCCCAGCTGGAGCATGGTGCATATTTTGTACACTTAAACTGCTGAGGTAGAACAGCTGATGGTGAAGATATTGTCCTAAGTGATGCTGTATGTTCCCATGCCGGTGTTGTGGACAGTCACTCTGTTTCTTGTGGAAACCTCAAAGTCTTCAGGAGCTGCGACTGTACTGCATTGTGTGGAAGTGCAAGTGCTTCCCGGAAAAAGGGGAACTGTCAGCAAACCAAAGGAAGAAATGTCAAGAGACCGGGAAGTGAGCGGGATAGCATGTGTTAAGTGATTACGTTAACAGAAAAATGTTTTTGTGTCTGACTACTGGTGGGTAGGAGAGAGAGAGAGAATGACTCTGGATCCAAGGAGAGTTAGTCATGCTGGAAGTGTTTAGCTGTGAGTTTGTTGCTTTTGCTGGAACTGTTTGAGTGAGTGAGTACTGTTCATATTTGTTCCTGTGATGAGAGAATGATGAGACCAATGTCTGAAGTAATTATGAAAGGATTAAGTAAGTAAACTGTAAGTAATTGTTTCAAGGAAATTATGATTATATTGTCAGTAAAAAGTCATCTGCTTGAACTTTCTCAACTTCAATGAAAAATGCGTGATCTCTTGAGTTTGTGTTCATAGATGTTATGCTTCCTCTGTTTTTACTTCCCATCCATGTGCCATACTGCTGCATATTAAACTGATGCCTAAGTGTAGGTCCTACAGCCTTTTGGGTCAACTCTTTACACAATATATTTATTTCTTTTTACTCCCGTTTTAAGAACTTCAGCTTCAGAAACATTTTAAAAAGTGTGGATGAAGTTGAGGGTCCTCCAACATAGGAAGAAAAGCTGGGCAGAAAATAAGACTATTGTGTTTTTGTGCAGGTGAGGAAGTATTAGGCTTTGATCTTGTCCTAGAGATTTGCAGCAACTTGGAAGCGTTACAGATATAAATAGTAGTAGTTCTTCATACACAGTTCTTGCAAGGGCATGTTCTGCATCAAGTGGGCACTGATAAGCTCATGCAACATTGCCTCCCCCCGCTTTTTTTTTCAGCCTAAGGGTAAAGTTCATTATTTAACAAGCTTACAGGGCCCAGATTAATACTTTTCAGCTGAACTGTCTGCTCAGTGGGATGGGAATGAATCCTGCCTGTAAATCACCTCTTTCGGATTTCCTGCAGCAGAGGGGGGTTCCCCTCAATGAGGAGATCCCCTCGCAGCCGAACCCCGCCTCTCCCCAGCGGGGCAGGAGGGCCCCCAGCTCCCTCTCGCCATCCGAGTGGCCTGCTGGGGAAGACAACCTGGTATTTCAGTTCTGTTTCTGCTTAAGGTGGGATCAAGGGAATCAGCCCTCCTGCCCCCAGAGTTCTTGCAGTTTGGCAGGGACCCACCACCTCTCTGTCCTGCCACCCAGCAGGGATGCTCAGAGCAGCTGCAGCAAGGAGAGGGTGAGCAGTTGCGTGACACCAGTGACTTGAAACTTTAGCTCCTTGTACTGTCTATGAATATCTTAATAACTCTTATAATGCATTTAGTCTCTGGCTCTTGTTATTTATGTAGTTTTGAACTGGGAACATGCAATGAGTATATGCTGTCTATCCAAGAGGTCAAAGTATTTTAATAAATAAATAAAATAATACTTTATTGTTTCTTTGCTGAAAGCTCTAATATGAACCGGAGGGGCTACACAGGCATTCTGGGCATGAATTAAACTTCTTACTTTATTAAAATAAAGGTGTGATGGTAGCATGTACCTATGCTACATTGATGGTAATAAGGTAACAATAGCAGGAGTAGGTTATTGTGGTAAGAGTAATGGTAACAGTGGTATGGTAATGATAACTGGAAAGAAGGAGCACAGCTGGGAGGGTTTGCCGTAGCTGCACCTTCATGTTGTTGCGTAGTCAAACCTTTAGGATTATGTGACTATACAAAAGCAATATTGGCCAATTGTCCCACATAGTTTTAAGAGGTTTAAAACTATATTTACACAAGGATTCTTAGTTCTGTATTAGAATGGGAATAACAAATAACAATGTATTTGCCTGTTCTAAAGCGCATCCCTGAAAGTGGCATTGGGGCCTCTTTACGCAGACAGCAATAAAGAACAGTCTTTGTGCTGTGATTCTGATTTGATTTTTGCAATGAAAATAGGTGCACTCACTTGAACTCCATTTATCTTGGATGCTATCTCAGCTGAGAGACACCTTTTTATTGTTATTATTTTAAAATTATTTTAAATCTCATCTAATCGTAAAATGCTGCTAATTGATGGCTAATGGAGTTCAAATACTGTTAGTGTGAGAGGAAAAGCAATGTGTCAGTTTCTGGGGTTTCCTCTTGTGACTGTATCTTGATGGTGTAATCTCAAACCCATCAGTTTTATGTCCACCTCTAAGTTTATGAAGCGTGCCTTACTCTGTGTTGTGATGCTACATGCACTGGTGAGAGATGAGGCTAGGTTTTCCACTCTGAAAACAAGCATAAACCTCACTCCCAGTACTCAAGCATTGCTAAGCTGAGCAGGTAGGGAGAGTGTTATTTTTTCTGCTGTTGCTGTTTTGTCTGCTGCAACTTTCCTTTTTGTGTGTGTGTGTGGCCACTTTCTCTTTTCAGACACACACCCACAACACAGAAAGATGCAATCTTTTTTTTTTTAGAAGCAGGATTTGTATCAGATACAATGGGATGAACATAAGTAATATAATAGGACCCATTATGAAGACTAAGCAACACTTCTGCAAACATAATTATTAAACCTTTGCCTAGCCTTTTGTGTGAGTAGAGTACAATACTAAGCTCTAAGAGCTCATGGCACTTTCTAGTTCTCAGTGTAGGTATGTGCATTCCTGGGTGTCTTGTGTAAGCACACATGTGTGTCTGTGAGGGACTTCACAGGATCTCTGCTGACAAATAACCACACTTCTGAAGGTTCTAAAAAAGCTTTGGGGATCACTTTAACTAACTGCAGTGTTTGGAGGCTTACAGAAACATCCCATCAAAAATATTATTTTTACGCTCACTTAGGTTCAGTGTGTGTTTAAATTCTTGCATGTTCAAGGGTGTACGTCCACTTATTTTAGTAAAAACAAACCAGGACTTGTTCTTCAGGCTGTTGTAGCTGAGGGTGATGGTAATAATTCCCTCCCATTGATACCCTGCATCCAGGATAGGAAGTCTGTCTAGAACGTCGTGTTCAGCTGTTGCTTTTTTGAATGTGGTCAGTGACTCATTAAAACAAAATGCTAGGAACAAAGGGAATCCAACTGAAGCCAGACTGGTATCCTATCAAGTTTAATACCCTTGTTTAATGTAAAAAATGTGCTACAGCTGTTTGTAGAATGAATTATAAGAAATTCCAAGCAAGGTGGTTGTTTGAAAGATGTAAGCTCTTTCGAAGTCTAAGTTGCTTCTTAAGAGTTTTGTTTGGCAAGGTATTGGATTTTGTTTAGTGAGTAGGATAGGTATGATTGTTTTCATTATCTTTTATAAACATTAAATAGCTTTTTATTTTTTTTCTAATTCCACCTTGCTTCTAACCTGAGTGATATGTAATACTAAGTTCCCCTCCATGTATATGTGTATCTGCCTCAAAGGCAATAATGGCTGCATAAATTGCAACAGAATTTTAATTTAAAACATTGATAGCTTAGGGGGACCATGGGGGATTGTTTGTTGAATTCCTATTGTATATGAATTGACAACTTGTTTTTCTTGTTTGTGTTTGTCTGTCACCAGAAGTTTTTCTGATGACTTAATATTTTTATGTCACTTTTTTTTCCCCTTTTTGTTGCATTTCAGACTTTAGTTAGGAAATAGCTATAACTGTAAGTCATTCATTCTTCTACTCTTCCATTGTAATCATGTAAATCAATCCTTCTAGCTCTGTAGTGATTTGTTTTTTCTTTTACTTGTCTAAGATGGCTATAACTCCTTACAAATATTTAGAAACTGCAATTGCCAGTGGAGTCAATGAATGTTTTGGTAAGATGTTCCTATTTAGCAAAGTAACCAAGAGGAATGGTGTTCTTTGGGGGAGGAGGAGAAAACACAGGAAACACACCTTCTGATAACTGAAGGGAAAAAAATAGTAGTAGGTGATATATTTTGGCTTTGAGTATGGGTAAATTCTGTTGTAGGGTGAATATGTTATCTTCCTAGACGTAGTTACTAAGGTAATACATCTTCTGCAGGAATTTTTTGGGATCCTGATTATGGTTAACATCAATGAAAAACGATTGCTTGGGGAAGTTAATGACGTTAATTATCTGATACTGCTGTCACCCTGAACCCTGTAGTACTCCATACTGTTCACATGACAGCTTCACCTATCTGGTGACAATTTTCAAATAGGCTGACCTTGAGGAAGCAGTTTAAAAACTGTTCAAGGTGTTTTGCATCCTGTCCCTTATTCAATAGAGCAGGAATTTTTATCCTGGACAAGGGAAAATACTGGCAAATAATTGGACAGTTCTTGGAAGACATCAGAAGGCTGCTGGGGAGCAGGGGACACAGGTGTTTCTCTCCGGTGTCACAGGTGTAGCATCCCCTGTGTTGCTCTTACCCACTTGTAGCAATGTTGTAAAATCTGTAATTTCAGGAATCAGATATAATCCAGAGCAAAATCCTTTACACCGTTAAATGGTTTAATTCTTTGACTTTCTTTATCCAAGAATTGTGCTCTGTTGAGAGAGAGAGAGAGAAGAGAGGAATTTGGTGGAAGCAATTGCTTCTGAGAACAGATTCAGCATTTGGCTATTTCCTCATTTTTTTCCCCAAAGGAGATCCATAGCAACCCCGAACCTCCCCACATGCATATGTGAAAATTCCTGGGACTTAGTAAAGATTGTCAGAAACAATAGATAATCCTACCATCCCACTGTATTCAGCGTTGGTGTGGCCTCACCTTGAGTACTGCGTGCAGATCTGGGCCCCACAATTTAAGAAGGGTGTGAAGGTCCTTGAATGTGTCCAGAGGAGGGCAACAAAGCTGCTGAAAAGGCTGGAAGGCATGTCCTGTGAGGAGCGGCTGAGGACTTTGGGTTTGTCTAGTTTGGAGTAAAGGAGGCTGAGGGGGGGACCTCATTGCTCTCTGCAGCTTCCTGAGTAGGGGAAGTGGAGAGGGAGGTGCTGATCTCTTCTCCCTGGATTTTGGTGACAGAACGCGTGGGAATGGTTCAAAGCTGCACCAGGGGAGGTTTAGACTGGACCTTAGGAAGCATTTGTTTACAGAGAGGATGGTCAAACACTGGAACAGGCTTCCTAGAGAGGTGGTCGATGCCCCATGCCTGTCAGTGTTTGAGGCATTTGGACAATGGCCTTAATAATTTGCTTTGACTTTTGGTCAGCCCTGAAGTGGTCAGGCAGTTGGGTTAGGTGATCGTTGTGTAGGACACTTCCAACTGAAATATTCTATTCTATTAGAGATCGTTCAAAAGAAGGAAAACTACTCTAGCTGTCCTTCAACTTTCTTTGACTGCAGAATTCAGCAGACAAAATGTATTTGTGGTGGACCACTCCAGCTGTCTACTTGCTACATCAGTCACAATATTTATAACCAAGATAAAAACTGCCCAAGTGAAGCTTTGCACATTATCTCCTTTCTACTTGCTCATGTTTCTGTAGACAATTAAATGTTTGGGGATTTTGTTTGTTTGTTTTGTGGGTGTTTTTGTTTCAAATTGGCCGAGAGAGATACAGCTGGCAAGTAACCTCTGCAACTGCTCAAGGAACAGTCTCATTAGAGAGACAAAGAGCAGCAATTTTAGAGGTTGAGGTATTTACTACTTCCAGGTCAAACGTTAATTTTACCAGAGCTGTATTATAATTATGATTCAAGTAAGAGCCATTTACCCCTTTCCAAATAGGTGGCTAATGCTCATTACCCTGAAAATATGGGATCTGTATACACAATCATGTGAAGAAGAGCTGGTAGTTGTTGTTTGAGGCGTGCTGTCTGCAGGTGGTGGCATCCGCGTTCCTGCTTTGCTGACTGGATTCCCAATCTTACGGGATTCTTGCTGAGGAAGCAGTGTGAGGGCAGCGTGCACAAGTTCGCTTCTCTGGGCCGCCTGCGACCCAGAGAGCGCCCAAATGGACGCTGCTGTGGACCTGTTCTCCTGTTCATGGAGCTCATAAGCACCAAGACCGGGATCTATGTACTTGGATTCATGCTTACCGGCACTTGAAAGTGCCTCAACAAAGTTGAGCTCCAGGAACTGTCCATGTAGGTGGTCTCACCTTGTATGCATAGTAAAGAAATTTAACATGGAGAAAGAAAAAAATTCTGAAGAGTTAAAAACATAAGGAAATCCTGAGAAGTGAAGAAAACTGTAAGGAAAAACTTGCTTGAACAGTTCTGGTTTTGTTTGTTCCTTAAGAAAAAAAGGGAGAGCATTTCTTGCTACAAGTGTTGGAAGTAATTTTGAGAGGTTTTAAAAAAAATTATCTATTTTCTTTGAAAATGTTGCCTTTGGAGCTCTGAGAATTCACCACAGTCTTGGCCTGTCATTCTTGACTAACAACGGCTAAGTATTGCAAACTATGCGATAGCTTTGTGGCTCTTGTGAACTGGAGACCAAGAGGATACCGTGAAAGTAGGTTTCACTGGAAGTCAAAGAAAGTGTTTGTATTTTTGTGCCCCTAAAAGGGTCGTTCATTGTTTGGTGTACTGCTGAGGATAAAATCTCTGCTTGTTTGCATGCTCACTGTTACTTAGAGAACACCACTCCTGCTCGTTCTTCTTAGAAATAATGCAGAAAAGGAAAATTAGGTAACTTCATCATTCCAGTTATATATATTTGTAACTGGCCGCAGATACACTTGACAGAAACATACTTTGCCTGTAAATGTAACAGTATCAAGACTCTTGATGGAGACTGTGTGTATCAGTTTTATAGAATTGCTACTTATGGTTAGATTAGCAGTGTAATTAACTGTCTAAGGCAACTAAGAAATAAACTTGCGAGGTAGCGCCTTATTGACATTTGTCCCTTGCCTAGGGACAGATGTTCCCAAATTAAAATGAAGCCTCTGACTTCCTCTTCACCCCACCCGCTCCCCAGCAAATCTTGCATAACAGGCAGAGTGCTGATGGGGTACAAACATGACCATTTGCTTCATTTCATTTTATTCATGTATGTCAAGGTGCTCATGTTAAGATTTCAATATCTCTTTGCCATAATTTTATTTTCTTTATATCATTAATATTGAAATATTCTGTGACTTGGAGGAAACGAGACAATGTGGTTAATAATCAGCAGGGTTGCACTGTTGAATCACAGTAGTTTCAGTAAACACGGAGAAGTGTTTTCTCCAGGAAGACAGTGATGGAAAATTATTGTGTCTTTCCAGTTGGGTGTGTTTCTGGCTGGCTAGAGAAGAGCAAAATGTTGGTTCATTTAAAAATACCAAGAACCCTGTTGTGCAGGCCATAGGGCACAGCTTTCAGGAGAACATTAACAGCTGCTAAATAGCCCACTGACATGACTGAGTACGGCAGGTATTGGCATGTCTCATCTGGACAGCCAGGCAGCAGAAGCCAAGACGTTAGGCTCAAAATCAAATTCTCCGAGGGTCTCCTTGCTCTTTTGCTGGTGTGTTAGTGGTCTTGAGTTTGTGCCTTCTGCCTTGTGTTCCCAGGTGCACCCTGAGACATGAGAATATACTTTTTTTGAACACACAGTTTGGAAAGGTCTGGGCTCCTCTTGTGGCTCAGCAGAGCCCAGCATGTGGGTAGCTCCTGGCTGCCTAAGTGAATTTCTTTCACCTGCCAGGAATGCCATGTTAATAATACTGGGCACATGAGATTGTACGGACCCCTCTTAGAAGGAGATTCACTGTGTCTGTGCTGAGGGAGGTGGGTTTGATGAACAGTCTGGATTCAGACTGAGATCAGGCCACGTTAGAGTGGTAAATTGGTTGATAAAGGGTTGACTCTGCAGTTACGGTTCCCTCCAAGCTCATAGTGCTCAAGTCAGAGTAAACTCAGCCTGTACAACTAAAAGGTGTGGAAAGTGATGCATGAAAAAATGCGTTTATTTTTCTTACTCAAGAAGACCTGCCTATTTCTCTCTGATGATCAACTGTGAAAATGATGAGGATCTTTAAGATTGATGAGAGCCCTGCTTCTTTTTCTCTCCAGGCTGCTGGGCCAGCAGGTGATCAAATCACTACAAATGAAAGGAGTAAAGAGCTTGTAGAAGAGTTCTGAGTACTTTCCTTTCTGAAATATCTGTGGACAGGTTGATAAGGCAGTAAAGTCACATTGAACAATGACCTTGGAGCAGGAAGTAGGGGAAGGAGCAGTGAAGGATTTTCAGAGGGCAGGACCATGCTTCAAAGGAAGGATGAATTAGACTGTTCTATTGCATGAGGTAGAACTAAAGAATTAGGCAAACTCTAAACTGAACAGTCATTACTAATCTGGATTAATAGCATAAAAAGGCTCTTTGTAGTAATGAAACTCTTTGAATATCTTAGCTAACGGTTTCAGAAAATTAATGAAATTTTCAAATCCTTCTCTCTTATGACAGACGGATGATATATATTTTTCCCTTGAGCCTGTAAGTTGCTGCTTTACTCCATGATTAGTTGGCTTATGGTATTTATTTTGGATATTGAAGTCACATAAGAGTAGAAGAATGGCTGTACCTGGTCAGTTAAAATGCCTGGTTAACCCTATATGCCATTTTCAACCATATCCAACACGGGCAATCTTGTTGGACAGCCCCTGCTTCACAGCTGCTAAACATGCACAGTGTGCCCCACTGATGTGGCAGAGGATGACTTGGGGAGTGATGTTGGAAACCTCATGCACAGCACATGATGAGGAGCAATCTGTCACACCTTCCCCCTCACACTCCCTTCTCCACAGTTCCTTCCAGGTGAAGGCTGCCCTTCCTGCAAGAAGACAGTGCCCATTGAGTCCTAGCCCCCAAAAGTTTCTTTTTTATCCTATGTCCTGTGAGCTGCCCTGCTTGATTGCCCTGTGGGGTGCTTGTTGTGCAACATCCAGCTGATTTGTCCCCAAATCATCCCATTGAAACAGCTTGGGAAATTCATACTCTGCTTGCTTTGTTTCTTTACCTTTGCATCCCACAGACCATGTTCAGGAGAAGCCCTGAAACTCTGGTGTGTGGACATGTACCTGCTGCTTATTCCTTGACCACCTAGAGACTTCAGTTGGAAAACCCAACAGCAGGTATTGATCTTCACAGGGTCCCCAGACTCATCATGTTTTTCACTGTGAAAAGGCAACCATAGCAACATGCATCTGGTACAGCCACTCTTCTGGCTCTTCCAGTACCTCTTAGGGTTTTTTGGCTGGACTTCTTCCCTTTTTATTTATGCCCTAGCCCTCTAAGGCCCTGCCAAATTACAGGACCTACTTGACAAACCTCCTTCTGAGCAAAGAAAGAAATGGAAAGTGTTGCTACATGCTTACAGACTGTTGGGAGCAGGGCAGCTTGTGGACTTCCTTGCCTTAAATGATGAGGGGGATGTGTGGCAATTATTTTGTTTTCTTTTATTTAATAGCTTTCAGTTGACTTTTCTCCTACGTGTTATCCAGGTGCTTGTTGAGCTCACAGAAGCTTTTGACATCAACACCTTTCTGTATCAAGAAGCTTGGCTTTGAGTCATTGTTCTGTTTGATATGTATAATATAAGTTTAGAAAAACAAACCCCAAAACTGAAAGAACAATTCCTTTTGCTTGCCTTGAGTCTGACACCTGTTAATTATTTATGAAACTTCCCCAGTCCTTGTCCTGGACAAGGCAGGGAACAAATCTGTCCGTGCTGCTTGTGGTTTTATTGAGTCTCCCTCTCCATTGTTCTTTTTCAGGCTAAAGATCCTTCACTTATGTTAACTGTTCTTTGTAATGAAGCTATTCCTTACCTTTGATCATCTGACTTCATACCTTTCTTAATTCTCTTTAAGACTGCAGAACAAGGAGAGGGGAGAGCCAGGAGAGCACACAGGATTCCAGATGTAGGACACCGCACATGTGTGTAGGGACACAATGATGTTTTGTTCTCTTTCCTAATAGTTCCACTTATATTTGTATTAAAAGTGTGTCTTGATTGGAGAGTATTTTGTAACATGTCAGACATGAGTATGATTAAAATGCCTTTTTTAAGAACTACCTGTATTTATACTGAAGAACTGAATGGGGGAAGGCATTTCATAGTTATTACTACTTCCTCAAAATTCATTAAAAGCTGTTCTTAGGGGCCTGTTCCAAGCTGGCGTATGATTATTTAACTTACGTGTTCATTATGTTTTGAATGTGTTTTTCTGCCTGCCACGTGTGCACAGTGAGAGATTTAATGGGACTAGCTATCTTCTGAGTTATGAACCATGAGCTGTATATTTAATGTCCTTAATGATTTTTTTAAGTGTGCTCTCACAGTAATCTGTGAAATACGCCAGCAATCTTGCAAAGGTTGTTTATACCTGTCAGCAATAAGATGTTACTGTCAGGCAAGATCTGTGAGGGCTTGGTTATATGCACTAACTAGGTGCACATGACTAAGCAAATTTATCAGGAACCTACCCACGCTTGCAAAAGTTTAGATACATGTCAAGCATAAGAATATAAGAAATATTCCACTGGGGCAGACTAATGGTCTGCCTAGACAAGTGTTTGGCCTCTGTCAGTCTCAGCAGCACATGCTGTTCTGTTTGAGGATAACATTTGGGCTTAGTCGCTTTCTGCAATTCACTCCCCTCGTACCCTCCTAACATCCACAGTTGTTGGACTGAGGATATTAGAAGACACGCCCCTGCCTCTTCCCTTCAGTATCTGTTTGTGGAGATCTTGTCCCTGAATTTGTCTAGTTTCATACTGAAGAAGCCATGAGCCTTTAGTAGATCCTGAGCTACTTCATACAAGGACAGTGCCAGTTTGGGTGTAGTGAAGCTTCTTTGATTTTGGTGACCTGCAGTATCTATGAAGACTTATTCTACAGTTAATATTCTCTACTTCTCTCTTCTTTGAATCTTGTGTGTTACACAGGCACAAAAGTTATTTTCAGCACTTAGAAAACAAAATTTGCTGTTTATTTTGGGATGTGGGATATACATCCTGAAATTTTCAGAGACCAAACTAAGGAAGAAACATAAATGTGTCATTTAATTCTTTCAATCAAATGCAAATGTGTTGTTTTTATATTTTGGGCAGTCATGGGGACGGGGTCCAATGTCAGATTTCCCCCACACTCTTTGTTAAGAGGCTTGTTTTATATTCATCTTTAGACCTTTATTACATGCATGGTGTCTCTTCAGTTGCTGTCTGCCTGTGGTTTTGCGAGCTTTGGGCAGTATTTTCCCTATAGGTCAGAATCAAAATCTGTAGATCTTTTGAGCTGCTTATGGTGCCTGGAACACTTATTACGGATTTGTTTGTAGGAAATTCCATCTTCCAAATGCCACTTGGTAAACACAAGTGCAGTGCCAAGTATAGGGGTAAACCAGGAGATCCAGGAGAACCAAGGGGAAGTCATGCTCAACCAACTTGATAGCCTTTTATGAGGACGTAACCCGGTGGATAGATGATGGTAAAGCTGTGGATGTGGTCTATCTCGATTTCAGTAAAGCGTTTGACACGGTGTCCCACAGCATCCTTGCAGCTAAACTGAGGAAGTGTGGTCTGGATGATCGGATAGTGAGGTGGATTGTGAACTGGCTGAAGGAAAGAAGCCAGAGAGTGGTGGTCAATGGGACTGAGTCCAGTTGGAGGTCTGTGTCTAGCGGAGTCCCTCAAGGGTCGGTACTGGGACCAGTACTATTCAATATATTCATTAATGACTTGGATGAGGGAATAGAGTGCACTGTCAGCAAGTTCGCTGATGACACAAAACTGGGAGGAGTGGCTGACACACCAGAAGGCTGTGCTGCCATTCAGAGAGACCTAGACAGGCTGGAGAGTTGGGCGGGGAGTAATTTAATGAAATATAATAAGGGCAAGTGTAGAGTCCTGCATCTGGGCAAGAACAACCCCATGTACCAGTACAAGTTGGGGGCAGACCTGTTGGAGACCAGCGTAGGGGAAAGGGACCTGGGGGTCCTAGTGGACAGCAGGATGACCATGAGCCAGCAGTGTGCCCTTGTGGCCAAGAAGGCCAATGGCATCCTGGGGTGTATTAGAAGGGGTGTGGTTAGCAGGTCACGAGAGGTTCTCCTCCCCCTCTACTCTGCCCTGGTGAGGCCGCATCTGGAGTATTGTGTCCAGTTCGGGGCCCCTCAGTTCCAGAAGGACAGGGAACTGCTAGAGAGAGTCCAGCGCAGAGCCACGAAGATGATTAAGGGAGTGGAACATCTCCCTTATGAGGAGAGGCTGAGGGAGCTGGGTCTCTTTAGCTTAGAGAAGAGGAGACTGAGGGGTGACCTCATTAATGTTTATAAATATGTAAAGGGCAAGTGTCATGAGGATGGAGCCAGGCTCTTCTCAGTGATATCCCTTGACAGGACAAGGGGCAATGGGTGCAAGCTGCAACACAGGAGGTTCCACATAAATATGAGGAAAAACTTCTTTACGGTGAGGGTGACCGAACACTGGAACAGGCTGCCCAGAGAGGTTGTGGAGTCTCCTTCTCTGGAGACATTCAAAACGCGCCTGGACGCGTTCCTGTGTGATATGATCTAGGGAATCCTGCTCCGGCAGGGGGATTGGACTAGATGATCTTTCGAGGTCCCTTCCAATCCCTAACATTCTGTGATTCTGTGATTCTGTGATCCTGTCTTGCTCTTGGTGCCCTGCTCTGTAGAAAAGTATGGGAAGAGTTGCAGGAATATTTAGAGGCAGGTGATGGAGTTGGGTCCTAAACAGCTGGGTCACAAATTTCCCTTAATTCCCTTTTCTCCTCTTCCAGGAGGAGGGGGAACATAAGGGAATTAAGGGAGACTCTTCAGATAAGGATTATATAATGCGAGCTTTAGCAGACATCCAGCATTACCCCCTTAGGAACTTCTGTCTTCTCCTGAAGAAAATTAAGTCATCTAGGGTTTGGATTTTTTTTTTCTCCTTGCATTCATTGTTCCTTCTTCTTTGTGGTATTGGGATGTCTTTCCTCTGCCTCACTTAGAGAAGTACCATGTGCTGCTCTATCCGAGGAATTTGTGCATCTCGCTAGGAGTCCCACTGAGGCATATATGTTTTAATCATTATTTTCTTAGAGATATTACCTTACATGTGAAATATTGAATAAAATTGAAGTTCTTCTGGATAATTATCAGGGGTTTTTTCTCCTAAATATTTGTTCTGTGTTTGTGCTAACCTATTGAATTCTGCTATTATTCTGCATATTCATAGAATGGTTTGGGTTGAAAGGGACCTTAAAGATCATCTAGTTCCAACACCCCCTGCCGCAGACAGGAACACCTTCCACTAGATCAGGTTGCTCAAGGCCCCATCCAACCTGGCCTTGAACACTGCCAGGGAGGGGGCATCCACAACTTCCTGGGCAACCTGTTCCAGTGTCTCACAGTAAAGAATTTGTTCCTAATATCTAATACAAGTCTACCCTCTTTCAGTTTAAAACCATTCCCCCTCGTCCTGTCACTACATGCCCTTGTAAAAAGTCCCTCTCCTGCTTTCCTGTAGGCCCCCTTCAGGTACTAGAAGGCTGCTATGAGATCTCCCCAGAGCCTTCTCTTCTCCAGGCTGAAGACCCCCAACTCTCTCAGCCTGTCTTCATAGGAGAGGTGCTCCAGCCCTCTCATCATCTTCGTGGCTCTCCTCTGGACTTGTTCCAGCAGCTCCATGTCCTCCTTAAGTTGGGGGCCCCAGAGCTGGACACAGTACCTCCATGTGGAGTTTCACAAGAGCGGAGTAGAGGGAGAAAATGACCTTCCTCGACCTGCTGGCCACGCTTCTTTTGATGCAGCCCAGGATGTGGTTGGCTTTCTGGGCTGCAAGCGCACATTGCTGGCTCAGGTTGAGCTTCTCATCAACCATCACCCCCAAGTCCTTCTCCTCAGGGCTGCTCTTAATCAATTCTCTGCCCAGCCTGTATTTGTGCTTGGGATTGCTCTGACCCACGTGCAGGACCTTGCCCTTGGCCTTGTTGAACTTCAGGCGGTTCACACGGGCCCAGCTCTCAAGCCTGTCAAGGTCCCTCTGGATGGCATCCCTTCCCTCCAGCATGTCAACCATGCCACACAGCTTGGTGTCATCAGCAAACTTGCTGAGGGCGCACTCAATCCCACTGTCCATGTCGCCGACAAAGAAGTTAAACAGGCCTGGTCCCAATACCGACCGCCGAGGAATGCCACTTGTCACTGGTCTCTGCTTGGACATCAAGCTGTTGACTGCAACTCTTTGAGCGTGACCGTCCAGCCAGTTCTTTATCCACCGAGTGGTCCATCTGTCCAATTCATGTCTCTCAAATTTAGAGACAAGGATGTTGTGCGGGACAGTGTGAAATGCTTTGCACAAGTCCAGGTAGATGACATCAGTCACTCTTCCCTTATCCATCAATGCTGTAACCCCATTGTAGAAGGCCAACAAATTTGTCAGGCACGATTTGCCCTTAGTGAAGCCATGTTGGCTGTCACCAATCACCTCCTTGTTCTCCATGTGCCTTAGCGTAGTTTCCAGGAAGATCTGCTCCATGATCTTACTGGGCACTGAGGTGAGGCTGGCTGGCCTGTAGTTCCCTGGGTCTTCCTTTTTCCCTTTTTGAAAATGTGGGTTATGTTTCCCCTTTTCCAGTCAATGAAGATTTCACCAGACTTCCATGACTTCTCAAAATGATGGATGGTGGCTTAGCAACTTCATCTGCCAGTTCCCTCAGGACCCACAGATGCACCTCATCAGGTCCTATGGACTTGTGCACCTTCACGTTCCTTAGATGGTCTCAAACCTGATCTGCAGTGGGCAGTTCTTCATTCTCCCAGTCCCTGCCTTTGCCTTCTGCGACTTGGGTGGTGTGGCTTGAGCACTTGCCAGTGCTCTCTTCTTTATTACAACTGTGAAAACTGTATTTAGCTTTGATTTTATTCTCTTTCCTTCCATAAATAACATGCACATGAATTCCTTAAAATCCCTGTTACATGCATTGTCATACAGCCCCTAACTTACCGACTGTTTACCACATGCTCTTGTAAAGACTTAAATTTTTATAATCTCTGTGTATTTTTTAACTTTTCAACTGCCTAATGAGGAAGCTATTAAAAAGATAACTTATTCTGAGCTAGAGCAGGGTATGTTCATTAGCTAACTGGTTTCATTAGAATGGGAATTGCCCTTTCACTTTATGAGTTAGTGCAGTGTTGAGGGATTTAAAGTAAATGCAAAGTCTTACTAAGATGTGGAATTAATTGCTTGTCTTATAAAACTTGCACTGATAGCTGAGCAGCAATCTTGAAAGAAAAAATGGAATTAATAAACATTTCATTTTGGTAATCATTAAAGTGGCTGAATTTCAGGCAGAACTGCTCTTATCCCCTGCTTACCAATTATTTTCTGATGTCCTCTCATAAAATCAGAACTATTTGGCAACTAGCGTCCTGATACTCTGAGAAGGAAATGCTTTAGCTGTACTGCAATATTGGCTTGAAAGTCTTCTAGGAAACTGAAAGAAAACAAAGAAACAAGAAAACCCCACAACCTCTCTGGCTCTACTCGGTGATGATCACAGCAGTGCAAGAAATTTCTACCGCCCTCTTTGGGGGCATTTTCTTTATTTCCTTCCAAACTCTGGCAGAGCTGTGCCTGGGAAAGACAAATGGTTTTGGGTTTTTTAATGTTTGGGGTTTTTTTTGTTACTGAAATTGCAGTGGTTTTACTTAAGCGTTGTCTACAATAAATTAATTTTCTAGATTATGCTGCTGTAAGCAACACCGATCTAAAGGTGTAATTGGTCATACCTTTCTGGGTCCAGCATAGTAGTTCAAGAAGGTAGTGCATATGAGTAACAAGTTACTGCATTGCATCTGGGCTATGGTAAATAAGGCTGTACTTGCAGTATAAATTTGATAGAAGGGATGCTCCAGCCAGAAGCCTGTCCCTGTTCCCTTAGTTCTTACTCCTCCCTCTACTGGTGTTGGAAAAGCTGGTATGGGGGAGGTAAGATGAGGGCACTCCTTTTGATAGCGGCACAGATTTATGCTGGATTATGATGACTGTGCAATAGTTTACTTATAAGTACTTTTAAATGTTAAGTAAAACATTTCAGGTAGATCACTTCTAATGACTGATCGTGCTTTACAGTGCAGTGAAATGAATTAGGAGTAGTCATGTGCCCATTGCAGTGATTCTTTTGTGGGTATGTTACCTCCTCACAAATACATCCTCATGAACTCTGACTGCCAATGTGAATAGTTTATTCCAATAAAAATGTGGCCTCTTCATTTAACTTTTGCAAGTCATTAGGCTGTTTATGTAGGTCTTACTAAGCAAACCATTTTTGCTTTTTTGAACAAAATGGACCTTTTTATTTGACAGCAAAAAACCTGTTGGACTTGTTATATTTTTTAATATGTGCAAGAAATTACAATATATGGAAGTAAAAGATGAGGGAAAATCTTTAAAGTGAAGTAAATCTTGTTTTAGTATAACATAATCTGATCTCGATTACATTTTGGTTTTGTTCTTTTTTCCTTATATACGTATAAAATTAAAATAAATATTAAAGTGAAGGACTGGTCATGCTGGACCAAATTGCTAATTTAACTAGTCAGCTATGCTTCCTGCAGAAGGTGTCCCAGGATCAACTATTAAGCTCCAACGCGGCTTTCTTTCTGATTAGATAGTACCATGGTTGTGTTCTGTGTAGCGAGAGTGTGATCTGGTTAATGACATATTTGTAAACATGTTGATTACTGAAACAATATCCATGCAGCTCATGAGCAGCTAAACTTATGCTGACAGTTTGTATGCTCATCCTCTTCTGTGATTCTGTGATCTGTTATTATTTGTGATAATGTTGAATGGAGGTAGTTCTCCAAAATGATTTCTATAGAAGTACTGTAATTACAGTGACTGTGATCCCTATTAAACTAATGGAAGGACATATAAACAAATATTGTTTACCTTCTACTTTGTACTTGGTCTTTCAGTGACATGAGTTCAGTGTCTGGAAACCTTTCTCTTGCTACAATATGAAGATTTATAATCAATATTTTGCTGTCATTCCACATAAATAATATGCTAGCCTAAAGCCAAGATAAATCTAGTAGCATTTACAGACATTGCAACTGTGAATGTATGTAGTATATGAATATATACATTACAGTTTGCTACTTCAATAAAAATCAAGTGTTCAGAAATTAAACAATGCTAGAATTAAAAACTGCCTTTTTTTGTGATGTTCTTCTAATGTTCTTTGGAGTTGCTGATGTTAAGGGACATTGAAAAGATCAACAAAAATGCCCGCAGTTGTATCGTCTGAGTCCAGAGAACAGTCTTCAGTGGGCATGGGCCTGTGTGACCAGTTTCCCAAAGTGTGGAAGTGCTGCCTTTTCCCTTACCTTCTCCTCCCTGTCACCCCACGTCTCAGCCAGCTCCATCCTCCTTATTTAACCTGTTCCTCTGCCTGACCGAATGGGGTATTGGAAGGTGGTAAGCAGCACCAGCCTAAGTGCTTCCACCTCCCTTACCGTGGCATGTGCTAGCCACGCTGAACCGAATTTGAGAGCTGCGAATTCGTAAGATAACTGTTCCAGCTGAAGAGATGGAAGCCCATGTCTTAAGACCTTTGTGTGGTTTTTTTTCCCATTCAAGGTTGCATTGTGTAAATACTAAAATAACTGAGGGGGGCAGCAGGCTGGACCTTTAGGCTTCTGCCTTTCACCTGTGTTCTTGAGCAGCTCCTGTTTTAAATATATCTCCAGTTCCTTGCTGCTTTCTCTACCACTTGCGTCTCCTCTTCATCAAGAGGTGAAATGATTTGGTATCTCCCTTCTTTTCTCTATACCTGTCATCCTAACCTTTAATTGCCCTTTCTCAAGCAAATAAATGGCAATGAAACTGCACCAGGCTGTCACAGCTCTTTGATTCTGTTGGTTCTATGTCTCTGCATAGCAAATTCAATGCCAACCCAGGTCCCTCTTCAGTGTCCTCTCTATCACTCATCTCCCTTGCTAGCTTCAGATCACAGTTTTCTTTTCCTGCTTCTCTCACTCTTTTCTCTGAGATCCAAGTTTCAGCTGCAGACTCTAGCTCTGTTACTTCTCCCAGTGTACTTCCTTTTTTTTCTCATTTTCTTCTCAGGGCAGACTGAGCCTTTTTTCTGCTTTCTGTTCCTTTACACTCAAGTTTCTCCTTTTTTAGCTGTCTGCTCTGGAATCACTGAGCGTACGCAAGAGAAAAACTTTACTGCTGTTGCTTCATGACCTGCTGCAGACCAGAGCTATACCTGCACAGCAAGTCTTGTTCCTCAGCTTCAGGGAACGTGTACTTGGTTGGTCGTTAAACCTTTTTGCATTTTAGCAGAGCAATCTGCCAAAATCTTTACTGGAAATTCATAAGCTGTAATGCTTATTTGTTGGGCAAATTTTGCTGAAGATGATAAAATATGCCCCTGAGGCACCCTCCGTTTTTTCTTTCTCTTCCCATCAATCCAGATCATACTTCCCTGTCAGTTTAAGATGCTACAAGTCTTCATTGAGGAGGCTGCGCTATTTTAATGTGGACAAGAAACAGGCATTAGGACAGTTCCCCAGTGGAAAAATCAAGCTTCAGGTTGAATTCTGTCAAAACCTTTGAAAAAACAGCTAGAAGCAAGGTCTTACAAGCGGAAAAATTGGAGATGTTCCAGCTGAAGTTAACTACTTAAAGCTGTGTAGTTTGGTGCCGCTAGCCCATACAACCTTACCTTCACCCACTTGCTTATTTGTTCCCTGCACTGTCCCTTCCCAAGTGCCAGTAGGAGTATGTGGGGATCTGCATGGGGAACTGAGTCGGGAGCGTGATCTGAATGACAGTTTGCATAGGGGTAAGGCGTGAGGGTTAAGGAGTACCCGGCTGGATCACTTGTTCAGTCTAGTTTACCTCTTGGCTGCATGTATGCTTGTGTCTGCACAGGAGATGAGGACTTGGGGAAGGGCAGGAATAAGCAGCTGGGAGTAGAAAGAGTAGAGGTGAGTCTTTTTTTGGTGATAGTCTAGGACATTTGTTGATCAATAACTTCAGATCACAGTGGTACTGTTAACTCAGCTGCGAGGGACCATTTTCTTTTCACTTTGCAATGTCCTATGGGAAAATAGCCTTAGAGCAGAAAACACCTTGAAGGAGGCAGTGATTCTTTGGAGAACATCTCTGATTATTGGTTGACTTTATCTCACTTTATCTGCTTAAAGGTTAAGCAACTGAGTGATGCTGTCTGAACTCCTGTTGTAACTAAAAGACAGACAGGCACCTACAAGCAACATATAATACGACCTCATCAGCCACGGTTTCAAGGTTTCTTCAGAAATTTTAAGTTTCAAAAGTTACCACTTTTAAGTGGGCATACTGATGGGGAGGGCATTAAATGAACAAAGTGTGTGTGTGCTCATTCATCTTGTGTAACTACAGCAACTCTCTTCAGTTGCTTTCAGTGTTTTCCATGTCCTCTTTGCTGAAACTACTGAGGGATTTTTCTTAAGTATATGAAGCTTTTGTCCTCAGACCAAGCTTGAAAGGTTACTGAAGTACTGAAGCTCTGCTTAATGCTTAAATCCCATCGGCTGGTGTAGAGTTATAAATAGCAAGTGGCTGAAGGAGAAGGTGAAAGGGATAAAGAAAAGTAGCAGCAGGGAAGAGATGGGAACTGCTGTCCAATTATTCCTACAGCTCCAGCAACATGTAGCCAGAAACTAAGGTTCATAGGAACACCATATAACATACTCTATGCTGAGAGAGTCTAAAGTACATTTTTTTTTTTTAAATAAACTGTGTATTAGATCAATGCATCTGATACCTAACACCAGCTGTTGTCTTGATTCCCATTCAGTGCTAAGACAGTGGAATTAAAGGACAGATAATTGTAGTATGGAATTTCCTGAGGTCATATAGTTTTATTTTAATGTATTGTTCTTTATCCAGGTGCTGTTGCTTAGTTTAGGTCTAACTATAGAATATAATGATGCTGTTTCCACTCTTTTATGTATAGACACAGAAACACACACATGCACACACACAAAGTGTGGCTATATCTGTATATACACATAGATCCTTTTAAATATGTATTATTATTTTCAAGATATTTAAACTGTCAAGATACTTAAAACTGTCAGCTACCAATTCTGCTATAGTTGAAGTAAAATTACTCAAATTTTTTCCATTAAATAATATCTTTTAATTTTACGGTTTGATTTCCGATAGGTCAGTTACAATTTAGAAAATACAGAATTGTGAGAAAAACAAATACAAAATGGAAGTAGTCTTAAAAATAGGTATTTGTTTCCAAATTTTTTTTTTTGTTAACTACCTATTTTTACACAATGCCTAAAACTTTCTTACCAACTCTGATAAATGTGGAGGAGAGACTCTAGTTGCAGACTGATAAGCTGTTTTTCAGGAGCTGGTTATTACACTCATTACAGTCTTGATGAGAATATCATACCTAGGTGTATGTTAAGTCTCTAGGACATTCACGTTCTATGTTTGTTAATATTTTATAGACATCAAGGTTTTAAGTCTGTATGCTTGTATGTAAGTATACTACTGAAATCTAGTATAGTAGAGTGCAGCAAATGTGCGTTATCAGGAGGAGAACTGCTTTTATTTAGAAGCAACATATTTGCAAGCCAAAATCTTGTCTTCTTTTAGAGAATCTTTTCTAATTATTAGCTGCCTGATTCACCATACGGTCAAATCAGTGTCCACTGTATCTGGTGGGGATGAATAGTAGGCTGATTTGAGCTAACTTTGGCTCCTCTCACTTAAAATATTGTATTGCATCTTATATCACTTCATAGTATAAAAGTTGATAAAGATGTTCATGAGAGAGAAGTAATCTACTTAATAACCTTCCTTTTATTAATCTGATACCTTTAAGTAATTTTCCAGGTCTTTATTCCCTGATCTGCACAGACTGAAGTGCGTACATGATATAACTTGTTTCTTCCATAACTTAACGTGACTGTTCACAAATGTACCTTTAGATACACTTGGAGATCTTTGTGGCAGTGCCAAGGAATCAATTGCCTACGCTCTGCTAACTTGGATACCAAAGTTGGGGTCTCTTTCACTCCTGCTTCTACCCACTTGATTCATCTTCATCCTGCTTTAAGAAATGTTTTATTCTGAGTGAAGAAGTGAGACCTGGGTCACCTCTCTCACACTTACTTATTTCATCTGAGTCAGAAGCGTTTCACAGTTACCTTGTTATTTTCTCATATTTGCCCCAAACTGTGAAGTGTAACATAATGCATCTCTCTGCTTTAAATAGAAAAAATATTATTTTAGTAGACCACGATTACAAGAAAAACCCAGGTGATTTGTACTTGAAGTGCAGTTCCCTGACCCAATGCTCCAAGTGATAGTTTCATAGAAAATATGACAAATGAGGAACACTGAATGCAACTCCGTGTATTCCCCATTCATGTTTTTATGGCAAAAGGCTGTTTAACTTCATCAGAAAGGAAAGTGGAAATGAATCTATTAAAACCCTTATTTCAAATCCAGTGGAGTGCCTTGGTTTGTCAGCATGATAATCCTGACCCTGTCAGGACTCATATTTACAATTGGCAATGAGCATTGGCAGAAAAAAAGCATCAGAGAAAATGTCATCTTGAAAGCCTGAAAACTTCAACTTAAAGAGTAGATCAACTGTCATACCATGCTAGTTTGAATGGCCTTAGTAATAAATTGGAAGTGTTATATATGGCCTATAAAATTACAACCTATAAATATAGGGAGAGCAATAAACAAACGTATATTACTGTTGCAGAAGTACTTCCTGTGCCACTGTTATCTGCTACATTACATACAAAAACTTTTTTCACCCTGCTGTAGTAAAATGCTGGCAGTCCCAAATGTGAAAAATCATGAGTCCAGCAAAGCAAGATAATGAGACTTTAAACTCATGGTACTTGAAGCAAAACTGATATTTGCCTTCTAGTATTTAAGATTGAATATATATTGGTATTTTTTTTTCTTCTCAACCTTGAGAGTGACTAATCTTTGGAATAAACTGTCAAGGGAAATGGTGACTTTAGCATCTATTCTGATTTTTCAAGTCTAGATGCTCTCAGGTAGGAGTCTTCATGTTTTTAACGTGTTTAATTCAGTGCTGAAATACATAGATGAAAATGACCATTGCATGCAGGAGTAGATGATCTTCCTTTGGTGTACTTGACCCTCCAAGCAGCATACGTTTGTACAGGCGCATATCGCGTGGCATGCCAAAATCATCTTCTGTCTGACTGCAAGTACAAAAAAGCGTTAGAAATACCATGCTGAAGTCCATCTGGGCTAGTATTTAATCGGATTGTGTTGTGAATAGTGAAGGACTGTGTTTGAATTGGAGAGATGCTTTTTTCCAGTTTTATCCTTTGGCTTCCATCAGGCAGCAGATTAGGGCTGAGCCAGGGTAACTCTAGCCCACCAAGGTTTTTGTCCAGTTATATACTCACCCACTCCGAGTTTGCCGAATTCTTTTGTTATGACTGTTTATAGCTCTTGCCTCCACAGTCTTCCACAGCAATGAGTTTGAGTTGCACTGTGTAATTGAGTCTTGATGGGGAGGTGGAACTCTCCTTCTCTCCCACCCTTGCCTTTTCTTTATTTTAAACCTGTTATTTGATTGTTTCATTAGATTTCAGCCAGTTCTTGTTCTCTAAGAAATAGTGTATAATCATTTGGGTATTGCCATTCATAATTTTACATTTATTTTACAGCTCTCATACATAAACAGTTTGGTGTTGTGGATTGTTCTTCTTGTCTTTGTCTGCTTGTCAGATCTTTTTTTCAGTTTGAGGTGGGGTGATCCGATTAGTGCATGATGTGAGAGAACATGGGGAGCTAATAAGATGTAATCATACAAGACCAAAATGTAGTTATTTCCTGTCAAATCAGCTGATAATAGCAGTCTATTTTATTCAAGTGACATACCCAAACATGACTTCATCCCGAGACATGCTTGTCGGTGAGTAACATATGGGTGTCTCTCTTCTTTGTAATGGCTGTATAACTTGTCACGTGATCAGAGATTGTGTGCTGCCTCTTACATGTCCTTCATGTCCTTACTTGTCCTCTTACAAGTACACATGCTGCTTTTATGTGAGCAGAGATTCATCTACCATACATCAGTAAACTAAAGCAGGTATGATCATGGCACGCCTGTTTCTAGTTAAGTGAAGAGAGAAGAGCTGTGATCCTTCCAGAAACATTATGACGGGGGCAAGCTGCGCTAACAGTTCGTGCAGCCCCAGCTTGCCCTTATTTATATTTAGATGTATCTGAAAAAGAGGACGGGAGGGAGGAAGCTGTAGCTACATGCAGAAGGAATTATTCTAGTGAGCCAAATCCAGTCAGTAATTTTGGGCATCTCAGTCCAAGTGACCTTTCTGGCTTTGGAAGAAGTATTACATTTTTTAGAGTTTTTTGTCATTGCTGTGTTTTGTATAGAAGCATATGTGGAAGTTTGGATTGTGATTGCCTCCAGGAGTGTTAAGTAAACCAGTAAAAGCTCTGTTTGAAGATGAAAATAAGATTTGGCAATATTGCTAACAGAAAAAAAAATAAGCTTTCAAGCAGTGTATTTGGGCAACAAAGATAACTTATTTTATAATTAACTATAAACCCACCACTTTTCCTAAACTAAGCATGCTATACAACCTGGAATACACTTTGTATATAAAAAAATATGTGACTGTTCTGATTTTTTAAGGAGTTTAAAAATCATGAACTAAAGTTGAATCTATAAATCTAAGAGTTGTTTTGGCTTATGTTCTTTTCTTTTACTCAGTTATATATCTCAAATAAATGTATTAAGTCAGTAGTTACTCTGGGCTTGCACTGATGTGAAAACAGAACACCGTCCATATTTTTGTCCTAGTCTGCAGACTTACGTGCAGATCCACACATAGAAAGAAACAAAATATGTAGCCAACATCCCCCGTACAAATCTCAAGCCCTTACTCTTGGTTATACTTTCGGGTGAAAAATCAAGGGTCTGATCTTTCAGTGGCAACAAAGGGGGAAAAAGAACAACAAACTGCTATGGGCCAGATCCTGCGAGCCGACATGACCGCACTCAGGATATCCATACCTGACCTCTAGGCACTGAGACCCTGGTAGAAGCCTAGTGCAAAGCAATACAGCATGCTGAGTCAGGCATCTGGTAAGACTCGCTGGGTTGTTTTGAACTTCTGGCAGAAACTGTGCTGGAATAATGGATCCCCATTTTCTAGGCAAGCACTCAGGACACTAGACCATAGATAAAAAGTGGTCACTGACCCCCTCCACTAAGTATATTTTTTTAGGTGAAAGCGCCTGTTGCACCTTGCACAAAATTCAAGCTTGTCGGGTTGTGTGAAATGCCTTTAGGGTGTACCAGCGTAATCAGCATCCCAGGGAGATTCCCCTTGGGGACCCTCCTTCAGGAGTCCCAAATAACTGTACATGTGCAATAGGTGCTAGGACACGCTACTTTTTCAAACTGATAAGCAAGCATAGTTAAGTATGGTGAAATGTCGTAGCTGAGGGTACTGAGCACGATTAGACAGAACACGCAACTCCAGCTTATTTTGTCATCTGGGTAAAACGTAGCCAGATCAAGTGCTGTTTTGTGTGGCATGTGATAAAAGTATGTTACATACCTCTTTGGTGTACATCAGATGTTTCCTATTATAGGCCAGAAAAAAACTATTAGAATGGTTTTTTATTTTTTGTCTTCTGAGAAGCACAAAGAAAGTGTAGGTGGGTGCAGGGTGACGGTCAGCCTTAAGCCCCTGTAACACAAGTGTTGTGAAGCAGCCTGCCGACTAAATTAGAGCTGCTTTGAAATTTCAGGCCACAATAGCTGTGCATGGAAGTTCTGCTGTGGGCATTTGTCCTCCTTCTTTCATTCCCTCACTAAGAGGCTCAACTTGGAAAACCTGCAGCACTTCGTATAAAGCACCACTGCTCAATAAAATGCTCCGTTCAGCCATTGAGTTCCCTTCCCAGCCTGTGAATGGAGCTGAAGTGTCATGTACAGAGGGCAGACCAGGCCAGACTAATTCCCTGTTTGGGAAGCAGTGGGTACCAGCCAGCAACTTGAAGTACGTAAGGAGCTGGTCTTGGAGGAGAAGTCATGGGCATGGTAGCGAGGATTGCTGTAATTCTCTTCTTTTTAGGGGGGAAAAAAACCCACAAACCCCAAAACTGATTCTGCATTGTTCAGTGTGTGTTTGTATGTGCATATATGTAAAGCCATATTAATTGCTACAGAAAGTGAAGACCCACAGTAACTATTTTTTATTTTGCTTCTGTAATTTGTAACAACCAGCTGTTTGGTTAAGGATCACAGTGGGACGGGAGGGTTAGAAAGCAGTTACAGTCTTGAATTTGTCCGAAGACATCTGTGCTTGAACCCCTGTTTGAGATAACTAATGGGGTATTTCCAGGCATGTAGCTGGGGCAGGATGGATCTCTGGGAAAGCCTGCATGAAGTCTCTTGGAAGGATTTTATCCGTGCTTAGTTCTGTGTTGCAACAGCCACTTCAGTGTTGGTTTACTAGGTAGCTAATTTGCTGTTAGCTCATGCGTCGTCACAAGCTACCTTCATGTTTTTTGTTTGAATTGGAAATAAATGCCATAATTAAATGTATAGTGCAATGTAGGTACAGTGAAGACGATGCCAGGCTTTCTTAATTCAGGTGTCTCCCTACTGGTTTGAAGGCCTACTTTGAATATTCAGGCTTTGAATAACAGCTGCGGTATATACTTGGAAGTCTAGTTCCAAAAAAAATGCATAAATATGCAGCATGTGGAAGTGTATTTCTGATCTCTATGTATGTAGTGTTGGATGCATAAACTGCAAACTGGTGATTTCAACCCTTTTCTGCTAGCAGTTGTAATTTTGAGATATGTATCCCCACTTCAGGTTTACTAGCTACACTTTTATAGTTGAATTTTCTTGAGCTGATGACCCTATACATGAAGATCCTGAGCTCTCTGTTGGTAGTTGAGATTCAAGGTCTGATTCAGACTTTCTGAAGCTAGCGAGAGACCCAACAATGGTTTTAGTAGGCTTTGAATTAGTCCTAGTGTGTGTATAAATAGTTATTTTAGTGGGACTAAAGTGTATACTTCAAGATCATGTAAAAATTAGAAAATACTGCCAAGAAATTCTTTTACCATAACTTTTAAGAGTCAATTAAAGATTGAAGTACGTTAATATTATTAGGCAATTATATAGGGATATGTGCAAATATAGTAAGCTATTTGATTTATTTTTTAATATCTGTTAATTTTAAAAGGCAGTATAGAATAACTGCAAGTGATGTCGGCTTTTCTTCCACAGTCTAAAGAAATGCAGGAATCTTTGGGAAATGAGGGATTTGTAAGATTCTGAGTAAAGGAATAGTTGTTACCATCGGAGGACTTCCATGTGCTTGTTAACTGAGTTGCATTTTGAACACAATCTAGCATCTATAGGCATTTAGCTGAGGGTTGTACTAGAAACTTAGTCACCCAAAGCCGTCTTAAGAGGGAACAGCTTCAGAGGATTATTTAACCCATGCAAATTCTAAATTAGCCCCTGGAAGTTCTCTTCTCTGGGAGGAACTGTGAAACCTGAGATTACTTAGTGCCTTAAGTGGAATGCATGTATGTGTTTTGTTTTGTTTTTTAACTTGTTACAAAATCTTCGCTTTTGTGTTAATAAAGGTCAAGTTTATTTCCTACATTGTTTCTGTTGAAGTCAGGTTCAAAAATATTGTCCTTTTTGGTTCATGACTTGGATTTGTTTTTTGTTTGGGTTTGTGGGGGTTTGGAGTTTTTTTGTTTGTTTCTTTAGGAATCCACTATTCGTGGGTCTGCTGTGCTTGGATCTCACTATGATGAATCTGCATAGGCTTCTCTTAATCCAGATAGGCTGAAATACTGTATCTTGCCTTGGTGTACCTCTCATCTCTTTCAGACACCCCAAGCATCCAGTAGCTTAAACATCTGCTTTCACAAACTCCAACTCTACTGTTTCTTCACTTCAACTATCTGAGATAGTGGAGTCAATGAGCAGCTTGGGGTTTTATGAAGGTTTCGAAGACCTTTGGATTCCAAAAAAGATAAGGAGTTGTAGACACTATTACAGAGCCTCTCCATGCTCTTGTCTACTTCAGTTCTTCACCACTACCATTTAGAGAGCTTTGGAGGATAACCAAGATTTCTCTGCTTCCAAATGGCTGCTGAGATGGAGGTTCCTTCTTCCTCAGCTGGAGTTGTAGTAGTCCAAAATACTATTTTACTGTGAAACCATGTTCCTTTCCTTTACTCTTCTCTCTTGTTCCAGATTTCATTCCCTCCTGAAACCTCTTAGCATGTGCCTTTGTTTTCCTCACTACTTTATGAATGCAGGCAGTCAAGCTGTTTTCCACCTCTTGCTGAAAATGAGTTAATTTGATTTGCAATCTTTGTGGTTTGTTCTGTTGTGTCTGCAAACAGTAGTCCAAACAGAAAAATCTAGATGACATCCTGAGAACTGAGTATACTGGAATGCAACAGAGTGGTATGGACTTATCATACTACATCTAATGCAATCTTTTGTTTAGCCTTAGTGTTTCATGAAGCCACTTTTAGTTAATGTATTTTGTGAGATTTTTGTCCATATATTTGTTTTTGTGGTTTTGATCACTATTTGCTTTGGATATAGATTTTTTGTAGATAGCTGACTGATCCAACTGCATTTTTTGTTCTTGAAAAATTTTGATATCTCTACACTACTTTTAAAAAAATGTCTTTAAAAGCTTAAGTCTTTTGAGAGCTGATCGCTGCTATAATCTCAGTAATACCATATCATGAGTTATGTAAGAATTTTCCAGCTATTCCAGAATCAAAACAGTAATATCAGGAAGGAGTTTAAAAATTAGTATGTATGCCAGGCAAATGTCCACAAAGAGACGATATGGATCGCACATTTTAGTTGACTCAAATTTGTTTTCTTACTAACAAAGCTTTCTTTTCTGCTTAGTCAAAACTTACTGAGTTAGGTTTTTCTGAGTGCAATGAATAGGAAGGAAAATACCTTGTTGCTCAGCTATTGGAGTATGCACGTTGAAAGGAAAATAGTTTGAATGTGTGAACACTGTGTCCTGGCAAATCTTAAAGCTTTTTACTGTTGAAGGTTTCTGTTTGTGTGTTTTTCTTCTCACCACATCATATCTGGCATGGTTGAAAAACAGTGCAAGTTAGTGACTTTTTAAAATATGTGATACATGTGTAATTCTGTTGTATGTATTAGTGCTCACTTAGCAATAATTCTTGCATTATTGCAGCTGTGTTAACATTGTTAGGTATTTAGGCCTTTCAATGTGATTCATCTTTTGTTGCTCTACATCTTGTAGTAGCAAGAGCAGAACCCTGCCTCAAAGGGCTTTTAAGTCCAAACAGAAAAAGAGAGACAGAAAAGCAATGTTGCTCTTATGTCCATTTAGCAGTTCTGTGTGGATCCCTATCCACTTCACCGTAACCTTGTTTACCCAATTTGTGGTCTATCATCAAGAACAAAATACAGCCAATGATATACAGGTTTAAAATTTGTTTACTTACTTTATTTACTTTGGCTTTAGAGTTCCCACTGATGTCTTCCTGATTATTAGCAATTTAAAACTAGCAGTCTGGCTGTTTCCAAATTACTAATCGTTCATTTTTAAGAATTCTCATCCATCTTACTCATGGTGGTCAATTTGTTTTTGCTTACTTTTTTTCTTACTGTGATGAGATATAGGAAAGATAAATTGTAGCCATGCACATATGATAAGCGTAAATACCAATTATCATGTCTGCATTATGGGCTTATTTAAACAAAGAAGGTCTATAGCAGAGGCTCCTTTAGGTGCTCCTGTAAACTCCCTTGAGGAGATAGTCATCTGTGGACTTGGCCATATGAATTATTGCAAACGGCAGCAAAGCTGAATGAGTTTAGTTAATACCCCTCAGGTTATTTCTTCTTGTTAAATCTTCCTCTTCAGATCACTTTCTGTATAGTCAACAGGCTGAAGAATTTTGGAGGATGGTAGGTCATGAAGGTAGTACTCGTGCTTACTGTGTCTCAAATCTAGTTCTATAGATTGAGGCACCCCTTATATATGTTTGGTTCATCATCCACCAAAACTGGTGGATGTTTCATTATTGATTTCAGTGGGGGTTGGACCAAGATTCAGTATTTGCACAGCAATCTCTTTTTCTTTGAAAGCTGGTCTCTCTTTAATTAGAGGCTTTACATGTCCAAGTATGGTTTGTGACTTCTGCATACCAGCTTTTTTGGGTTTTCTTTTTAAGAGAAGGAGGTACAATTTCTGGTTTTCTGCCCTAAACTACCTACTTTATGTGAAAGCAAGATATTATTTTATATTACTTTATATTACAATTTACTTTGTATTTCACCAAAGTAATGAAATCCACATTTTTCATTACTTCAATATAAGGGTACCTCATTATCATAAAATTGTTTGCCATTTTTTTAATAAAATATTTTAAAAATCATGCCATAATTTCTTTTTAGCTGTTTAGTAAGCTATCATAATTCTAAATGCAAAGCTTTAACTTAAGAATGATCCCCACTCTTATATGTATGAGACTTAGAAATGTTGGTCTTGAGGTGCCTGTATTATGAATGTATTGTTTCAAGACTACATTTTCTTCTGCTTCTAAAGAACTTAAAATTCATGTAGTGGGTCAATAAATCAAGCAACTATACAAGGGTTTCTTACACAAAGAGCTGGCTTCTGCTGAATGTCTGCATGATGCAAGCTAGAACGGAGTGTCATTTTGTGGCTAAGCCATAGATCCATTTTTATGTAGACCCAGTGCAGGGATGGGTGGCTTATATCTGAATTCAAGAATGGAAAAAGTAGCTAGTAGCAATGTAAGTGTGTTCTGCTGGCTGAAAGATTACATTTCACTGCTGTGGCTCCCCTTGTATTTTAACTTCTTAAAGCCTAAGTGCATTTTTGCACATTTTCGTATTAACTTTTATATATGCTTATATATGTGGCATTACATGGTTGCAGTGGATTTTGTAGTCTGAGTCATCATAAATTTTGCAGAACTAAAAAAAATACAGCACCTTCATTTTAAATTGTATTTGTATTTCTTGTGAGAGTGATACTTGCACCTTAAACAAACATTTGGAATTGATTCTTTAGTCACAAGAAGATCTGTTTCCCTTTCATTCTTTCCTCCCCCTTGCCCTCTTAAAGTACCAGGTGGCAATATGGTAGACAGAGTCGTTATTTTGGAACAAGTATCCAAACAACTTCTGTTAGGCCATTTTTAAACTGCAGCACAAAATAATAGTTTAGAAGTACTTAATACCTTTTCAGAAAGAGATTTTGTTGGCTGGTTATATCCACCACATTTAATGAAAAATCAGTCTATTGAATTACTACTTGTTCATTTTTAAGGCAGCTGTACTTTCCTTCTAATATATATAATTAATTACACACAAGGCCACTTTTTCATGGAATCAAACTCCCATACAAAGCTGTCTATATGAATTTTGAAGTAGTATTTGGTCTGCTGAATCTAGTTGAAGCCTCAGAATACAAGAAATTTTAAATCAACATGTCCTTATTTTGTAACATACACTTTGGGATATTTGTAACAATTTTTAATAAGATATGCTGATCTTTTTCCATTAGAGAAATTTGTATTGATTGCTTTCTGTGACTTCATCTGTGGTGGTGCAGTTTTACCAAAAGACTGGCAGAAAAGCAAGACACTGGCTAGATTAAAAGCAAACAAAAAAGCCATGAAGGTCTTTGTATGGGACAGTAAAGGGAAGACTGTTATGAGCTAAATAGGGAACTTTGCTTGTATACTTCTCTGTATAGATCTCTAGAAAAGGAGATTATTCAACACATCCTATGTGTTTTTCCTAACATCCAATGTAAATATTCTGTGCTGTAAATGTAAGTTTGTTACACTTTGTCATGGATAATATGGATATGGAAGATGGCTTTTCTTCCTCCCTTGTATTTAGCTCTGTACTCCCCTCAAGCTCCTCTTCTTTAGGCTAAACAATAGTCCCTTCAGTTTATTCCTTGTAGATGGTAACTTGTGTTCAGCTTATGACTCATAGATGGCTTTTCTGGAGAGCTGCCACAAAGTTTGAACTTCTTCAATTTGTGTTTGTCCAGTTGAGTATTCCTGCTTGAAGGACAGAACTTAAAAGATCCTGAAGAGTGGAAGTGTCCTAGCAAAATCTCATCATCTTTCTTTTTCTTTGAGTATTTCTCTTATCGGCCAAGTTCCTTTTGAATTTTGATCCTGTCCTCCAAGGTTTTTACAGCCTATCACAAGGTAGCGAACTGCATATTTTGTAAGCATCTCCCTCTTCTGCCACCCAAATCCAGGATGAATATGTTAAACAGCACAGCACCAAGAGCACAGCTGTGTTCACTTTGGTGGTGAACTGTTGATAAACAATGTAGGGTACAGTTTTCCAACAGTTTTGCTTCCCTCTTTGTAATAACTTCCTCTAGACCATATTTCCTGCATCTTAGAATATCAAGGAAAAAGTCTTACTAAAGTCAAAATAAATTACAGAGTGGAGAAGATGAGGCTTGTAATTCACACTGAGGTCACAAGCTTTCCAAGAAAACAAGGGTCAGGCATCTGAGCTGGCAGAAAAAATGGCACAGATTTTTCTCAAGAATAATTCTAAGAGGAAGTACAGCTCCATGACAACTGTTTCTATTTCTTGTAGTCTTTAACCAGTGCAACACATTGAAGAAAGGGCCAAGTTTGCTTATCAGTATATTTTAGTGAGTCCCTTTGGCCACAGGACCTCACAAAATCATGCATGGGGTAGGATTGGGGTGGGGGGAGTGGGGGCAGAAAGCCGTTATACGCAGATTTGATGCGCAGCTGTAGCAGGTTTTGGCTGCAAAATTTTATTATGTTGCAGAAATAGTGACCTTAAAAGTACGTATGATCCGTCTAGCATCAGGGGCTATCTGGATCTGACTAGTGTCTGCATTTGCATGCAGGGGACAGTACAAGGTTGGGAGAAGGGTGCTGGGAGCAGTGAGGCTGGGCTGCGGGCTTGTAGGGAGAAAGTGTGGCTCTTCCACATATGAAAATGCTAGAATGCTGCTTATTACCGTCCAGAGGGTTTATCCTAACTCATCTGATCCCTGTCGCTGCTTCCTTGTCAGAATGAGCTGTTTTGCTGTCATAACAGGAAAATATAACGATACTAATTTGACATGATGAGATGTTTACAGTCTCTTGGGTGGTGGGGGTGAAGATTCTTCTTCTTTTCCCACTCCCCAAGAACTTGCAAACAGCTTGTTTATCATTTGTTCTAGTGTTTGTGCAATTGGAGTTGAGCCTGGGATAGGAACTCCGGTTTTCTCTTCCACTCTCCTGAAACCACCAATCCTCTATATTGGTTATCCTTCTCAAAGATAGCAGCTAATAGCTCTGTTATTCTTCCTGTCAAAATTAAAAATATTTTAGGCAAAACTAGACAAAGTAATTTGATTTTTGAAGCATCCAGCTTAACATGTAGGAGAATGCTTTCCCAATTTTAGTTGAAGCTCTTTGCTGCTGTGTTAATCATGTCAGCTGCCTGCATTGCAATTGACCTCTATTAAAAAAGAAAAGAAAGACTAACAAATATAAATCTGTTTTAGCATAATCTGTCAATAAGCTGCTTCTCTCCATTAGGTAAAAGATCAACTTTCTTTTGAAGGTTAATGGACTATTCAATCAAACTCTTTTTTCCTTCTTTACATTCTGGACTACGTCCTCTCATGTAGTTTGAGTTGAATTTAGAAATGTTTGCTCTCTAGTGGTTTTCTCTATCCTCTGTACCAAAAATTGTAACAAGCACATAACAGAAACTTTCTGGACAATCTGTTCTGCTTCATTCTTTCCTCAGTAGACTGGAAAGTTAAAACACGGTTTGTTTCCCTGTACTAATGTCCCATACATTGGGTGGTTGGATCATGAAAGGCCATGTCCTACTCATCGTTTTGTGGTTAACATCCGTACCACCACCTTTATTCTTTTCGTTCTTGTCACTACCCAGTTGCAGTAGATTGTTTATAAACAGTACGTGCTGTAGTAGTTATAATGATGCATAAATTGGCATCTATTGTAATTGCAGCTTTGACCAAAATCAGCAGTACTTGCTGATACTCTGTTGTTCTGGTGCTGTTTATCCTGTTCGGTGCAGAACTCAATAACTAGGGTTAAAAAAACAAACACACACAAAAACCACAACAAAAAAAAAAACCCTTGTAAAAGCTAAACTAGATAGATTTGTGCCTGGTAAATCATTTGAACTGATTAGAAGATAGAGGGCTGGATTTAGAGCTGCGCCACTTTACATAAGCTAACAATCTGATCTAGAAAAAACAGCTTTGTATTTATAGGGACATAAGGTAGATTTATCAGTTTTATGTGTTGCTGGTGACTGATGTAGTACATAGACATAATAAGTGCCAGCTGTTCCTCCCCCATAAATCAGAAACAATATTTCCTTTTATTTCAGTGTGAACTAACTGACTTGCTTGAATTCCTTTTTGAATTCAAAGCACTTTTTATTTACAGTCACAAATTAGAAATATATCTGTACAAACAAATTATAAACATTGTGATATAAGACTATAATGCAACCTGAAAGCAGCATCACAAATACCTGTGTATTAACAGGGTTTGCTATCCTTCATGAGCTATGTCAAAAGCATTTTTCCATTTCTACCCATATTTCAGAAATATGTATTTCTGTCTTTCTCCATTAAAGTTGATGTGTTTGTGGCTGCCCACATCACTTGGTATTCTAGCCATATGTGGAAACATCATGTTTTTGTATTGTTAACTGGACTCAAACAGATTTGACTGTTTTGTTCCTTTTGATCTGCACTTTCAAAGTTCCTGCTTTGTCAGCAACTATTAAATAAGGGATTTACATATTGAGCATGAAAAAATCCAGAGGTTTGATGTACTAACATATAAATCTAGTGAACTACATGCTACAAGTAGTTCTCTTAAAATCATGGTTTATCTGTCCTCTTTAGGCCTTAAGGAGATTGCATTTCCTTACTATTTCTTTTCAGTTTTCTGTAACTAATAGGTGTGTTGATAAATGCCATGTGTGATGCAACAGGATCTAAAAAAAAAAAGTTACGTGTTTGAATAGTGTAAATGGTTGTGAACTATGTAAAATGGAAGAAAGTAAAGTTGAAATAAAACACTTCTTCAATATGCGTAGTCATGTAATGCAACAAGCACATTCCTGCAGCTTGTTAATGAATTCAATAAATGAGAGTTATCAACGGCTGGTATCTGCCTTCATAGTTATCCAAATGAACAACTGGTGCATGGTGACCTTTGATAATTTATTTTAATTCTATTTTAGTAGCTCTTTAGGGTTCTGAGACAGGTTTAGTTAATAAAAAAAATTATTCTCACTGGCATTCTCATAGATAATGCATGTCTTGTACTGTTTCTTGACCTTCAAGTTACATAATTTTTGTCTTTTTAAAATGAAACCACACAGCTGCTTGTAAAAGAAGACAGGCCTACTCTGTTCATGTGTATGACAAGTGACATCAGTTCCCTTAAAACAGCTTGCTCCATTCCACTGGTGTTTAATTTCTAGGCCCCAGTCCTGCTAACTTATATGTGCTTTATATAATGCAAGTTTTACTGAATTTTCAACTGCAAACTAGCATAGGTTACAGATAGTACAAGATAGACAATACTTACTTTTTGTTTGCATCTGAATTATGTTTTCTATTTTACAATATATGAAAAAAATATTACTTTTGTGTTGTTGTTATTTGTGGCTTTTACATCTTCTGAAGTTTAAACAGAAATTAATTAAAGCATTTTTATTTTTGAAAACATACAAACCTACTATTTGCCTTTTAATATGATATTCCATCATTTCAGATGTATTTTATTCTATTGGTTTAATCCATTTACTTTTAAAAAATATTATTAGAGGTCATAAGACAGAGGTGCTATCACTTCGAAAGGTAAGCTGAATCTTTATTATTTCAGGACGTGTGTGCTTTTCAGAAATATGTTTCCTGAATTTGACCCTCAGTAACCCTTGAGAGACCTAGGCACAAGTTACAAACTAATTACATGAATTGCTTTACTGGAACTTGTTAGGCATTTTCTGTTTATACATTAATGTAATATAAATATAGCTTAGGCAACAAAAGCCCTTGGGGCAAATTTATGTCCTGAGTAACCCTGTTCTAGTGACCTCAGCAGAATTACTCAAAGTCAAGACAGAATTTAAATTGGAAGACCAGATCTTCAGCTGCTGTAAATAGCCTGCACTCCACTAAAATCAGCGTAGCTGTGGTGACAACAGCTGTAAAGACAGAATTGCTTCTTCAAGTATATTTTGACTGGGTTTTTTGATCTGTGGGTACTTCTAGCAGTGGGGTTGGGCTGCCTTTTCTTTCCAGAGTTTAAAACTGAGCAGAACTTATTTGTAGAAATAATTCTGATTTCAGTCTAGCGCTGTTATAATGTTATACAACCTGTTTTTGTCTCAATTTTGGAAAAAAGGCTTCATGGAGTGATGGGGAGCATAGCGTCTTTTGGTCCTGCATCTTTGTTTTTTTCTATGCCTTTTTCTGTGCTACTATCTAGCTTCTAAAAAACTTTCTCTAACCAAGCAATATATAGGATATTACACTCAACAGTTATATGATCTTGCTTAAAAGTCTGTAAATATAGGAATACTCACCAGATAATATTTGTTTGTATTTCATAACAGCTTTACTTCAAAAATAAATTTAAAATAATGGCTAATCTGTACTCCAGGCCTACAGATGTGTATAGTGCTTTACTTTAACCTTGGGGATTCTCTCCTTGGTTTAATTGGAAAAAAAAGTGCTCAGTATTAAGTCTGGATGAAAGCGGCTTCACAATTGGAAATTGGGATTGAGAGCATTTTCTTTACGAGGACCCATGAGTGATCTCCAATTTTTACAATATTATAGCAATAACCCACCAATGGGAGTTGATATGTTTTTCAATTCAGTAGTCAACATTAACACTGTTTTTTTTCAGCACATTGAGCTGTGTGTCTGTTCCTTCTCTCCAAGATTCTCCGAGCTAGCTATAGGGGTCAATAGCATCTTGGCTTTTTAGTGACCTCCACTCACTAAGCAAATATTAAGTTACCATTAGTCAGTTTACTTGCTGGAAGAGAAACAGCATACATTTGTTATAAACAGTAGACTGCAATGAGACTGCCTTATCATTCTCTAAAGCTTTTCTGCAGGCTTGGCCAAGGAAGTGGAATTGTAGTTCAAGATGTGAGGCTGGTCATCCTCACTGTTGCTCAGTGTTTCCATGTCTTGCTGGGCAATATCCCCAGCAGAACTGAGGCCCTACCGATTTTTCTGGTTTAGGACACGCTTTGGGCTCTGTTGCTTTGTATTCCTTATATCTAAGCCCTGAACCACGGTGGCATAACTGTTGCAATCCATTCTGTGTCTCTTTTTCAGAGTTAAAGCAGCTGCCCTTTCTGCTTTTCTGTGGCAGTGCAGCACAGTCACCTTTCCTCAGAACCTCTTCATTGTAACGTGATTCTAGACTAGCTTTTCAGTGTGCAGTTCAGCTTCAAAGGGATAACACCGGTCACTTCCAGGTACTAGAATAGAATATTTCAGTTGGAAGGGACCTACAATGATCATCTAGTCCAACTGCCTGACCACTTCAGGGCTGACCAAAAGTTAAGCAAATCATTAAGGACGTTGTCCAAATGCCTCTTAAACACTGACAGGCTTGGGGCATCGACCGCCTCTCTAGGAAGCCTGTTCCAGTGTTTGACCACCCTCTCTGTAAAGAAATGCTTCCTAAGGTCCAGTCTAAACCTCACCTGGCGCAGCTTTGAACCATTCCCACGCGTTCTGTCACTGGATCCCAGGGAGAAGAGATCAGCACCTCCTTCTCCACTTCCCCGCCTCAGGAAGCTGCAGAGAGCAATGAGGTCCCCCCTCAGCCTTCTTTACTCCAAACTAGACAAACCCAGAGTCCTCAGCCGCTCCTCACAGGACATGCCTTCCAGCCCTTTCAGCAGCTTTGTTGCCCTCTTCTGGACACATTCAAGGACCTTCACACCCTTCTTAAATTGTGAGGCCCAGACCTGCATGCAGTACTCAAGGTGAGGTTGCACCAATGCTGAATACAGCAGGATAATCACCTTTTGACCAGCTGGCCATGCTGTGTTTGATGCACCCCAGACCGTGGTTTGTCCTCTGGTCTGTCAGGGCATGGTGCTGAATCATACTGAGCCTGCTGTTGGCCAGCACCTCCAGATCCCTTTCTGCAGGGCTTCTCCAGCCACTCCTCTCCCAATTTATACTTGTATGGCATTACTCTGTCCTAGGTGCAGATTCCGGCATTTCAACTTGTTAAATTTCATCCTGTTAATCATTGCCCAATGCTCCAATCTATCTAGATCCCTCTGCAAGGCCTTCTGTCCCTTGAGTCAACAGCACCTGCTAGGTAGGGAGCCTGGGTACTGATCCAGAGTGTATCCCATGCAAAACAATGAAGTTAGGCAATCTCAGTACTGCAATCTGTAGACATCCCTAGGGTAAGTTTTAAATTAGGTTGTTGGGTTACCCGTGCAGGATAGCTGCTGTTCACTCAATCCTAGATACTATTTTCAGTTTACAGTTTCAGTCTTTAAAATCACTGTGTTAGGAGAGACTTTGGCCTTGTTTGCCTAATAGCCTTTTCTTCCATTGCCTGCATGTGTGATACTGATTGAAGATGCTAATGCATAGGCTTCTACAGATTTTTCATCATTTTAATTTACCACAATACAGCTTTCCCAAAAGTGGCAATGCTAATTTGAAAGTGTGATAGCTGACAGACAAACTGTTACTTTGTCAGATCGTCTGTACACGGTTTTTAATTAATGTTTTCTTACTTGAATGGAGAGGGATAGAAACAGATTTTAGAGAGAAACAAAAAAGTTGTTGGGAGAAAAGAATCCAAGATTTGGATGATAGACAGAAAAGTACTTTCAGCAGATGGCCAAATCTGAAGAAGAACTTCAAAGCAAAACATAAATCTTCTGGTTTGTAGACTGTCAGGAACAATTACCTGCTCAGAGGTGCACACAAGCTAGGAATCAATCAGGAGGCGGCAGAGCTCTGCAGAGCTCGCTAAGGCATCACTGGAACAACTGTGATGGATGGATATAGGAAGATAGGCAGGGGACAAAGGGATGGGGGTTTCCCTTTACATGAAGAAGCAGTTTGAGTGGACAGGTTTCTTGTGGATTAGGATCAGAGGAGGGGCTGGTAGGGGTGACATTATGGTGAGCGTATGTTACAAACCATTTGGTTAGCGTGAGGAAGAGGACAAAGTCATATCTAAGCAACTCAGAAACCCTTGTTCTTAGGGAGACTTTAACCTCCCTGACACCTGCTAGAAGGACAACACGTATAAGCAACCTGGGAGATTTCTGGAGACTGTCAAGGGACTTTATAACATAGATGCAATATACCTGGGTGATGCTGTTCTCACAAATAAAGAACTGGCCAAGGAGGCAATAGTCAATGGCAGCCTTGGCTTGTAGCAACCACGAATTACTGGAGCTCAACATCCTGAAGGGAGTGAGGAAGGCAAGTGGCAGAGTATACATCCTGGACTTCAGTAGAGCAAACTGTGGTTTATTCAGGGAACTTACTGGTAAATGGGATCCTTTTGAAGGCAGCATAGTTATGACAAGGGTAAATCATGCTTGACTAATCTGATCACCATCTATGATGAAATTACTAGATCTGTGGATGAGGGCAGAGAAGTGAATGTCATTTACCTTGACGTTAGCAAGGGTTTTGATTCTGTCTCCTGCAGTATTCTTGTATTCACGTTAGGATGTTATCGTCTGGGTGTGTAGAAAGCCAAATGGTAAAGACTGGGTTCCAGAGTGCAGTTAATGGCTCATACTCTGTTTGGAGGCCAGTTACAAGTACCTTTTCTCAAGGACCTCTCCTGGGATCTGCCCTGTTTTATATCTTTGCCAGTAACAGAAGAAGGAGACGGTACATTCTGGTGCAGACAGAGTGCACCCTAATAAGGTTTCTGGATGACACCACAGTGGAGGTGTGGAGGCAGTGTAGCTGATAGATTTCAGGGCAGAGTTGCCATTCAGAGGGTCCTAAGTGCACTGGAGAAACTGACTGACTGGAATCTGATGAAATTCAATAAAGTCAAATGTGAAGTCTTTAACCTGGGATGGAAGAGCTTCTTGCAGTGATAGAGGCTGGTTGTGGAGCAGCTCTGCAGAAAAGGGGGTCCTGGTAGATGATAAGCTGAACATGAGCTAGTATTGTGCCCTACCAGCAATGCAGGCTGACAGCATCCTGGGCTCCAGTGAGAGGAGCACAGCCAGTAAATTGAGCAAAGTAATTATCTTCCTCTATTTTATGCTTGTTAAACCACATGTGGAATACTGTGTTCAGTTTTTGGGGGAAGAAAAGAAAAAAAAGCAAGAAAGATGTCAATAAGCTTGATGGAGTCTAGCAGTGGGCCACTGACATGGGCTGGAGCATGTGCCCTATGAGAAGAGTCTGAGAAGACTGGACCTAATAGTGGTCTTCCAAAACTTGAGGTTATTAGGAAGATGGAGCCAGGCTCTTCACTGAGGTGCACAGGGTTAGAAAAAGAGACAATGGTCATAAGTTGAAACAGGAGATGCTTCAAAAGGATATAAGGGGAAAAAAAAGGTTTTCTATGAGGATAATTAAGCATTGGAACAAGCTGCCCAGAGAGGTTGTAGATTTTTTTTTTTTTTTTGGTCTTTGGAGGTTTGATCAGGAGGTTGGGCTAGATGGCTATCGGAGGACCTTTCCAACCTGAATAATTCTGTCATTCTAGGAAGAATAGAGAGTAACCAGTGCTAGCCAGCATTAAGCAAACAAAACAAGAACAAAAGGAAAAAAAAACAACCCCCAAACCTGCTTCTTTTCAGACCTTTTTGCGAAACTTAAGTAATTGTTTAGTGGAATATCCTGTATGTTTATAGCATACAAATACACCATGCTTTTAGAACTTAAATGTTTTGTTAAAGTTATCGGTTTACGCAAACTATAATTTAGTAATGGAGGAGGGGAGGCACATAGAGAGAAACACATGCATTCCCATTTTTAGAAACCATCAAATTAATTCGCCATATTACACTGGGGAATGTACAGATGTCAAAAATGTCAAAAAAAATGTGAAAACCTTGAACGTTGTTGTAAAATTGAGTTATTGTTCTTCAGTTTTCAGGTTTTGTATTTAGGCTTGATAAGGAGACTACTAATCTACCGCCATTAATGCTTTCAGTATTGTTATAGGAATTCTGGTTTCCCTGATGATATCCAAGGGGATGAGATCAGAAGGTGAAACACTACTCTTGAGTCAATATTGAAGGAAAGAAGATGAAAACCCAAAGAAATAGATGTTAAAATTGAGGATGCAGGGGAAGAATGGGCAGGAATAGACAGGGAGATTTCTTGAAATGAGTCCCATAACACACACTCAAAAACAATGTGAGAGACAGAGTGGGAGGCTTGTCCAGATTTTGTCATTTCTTTAAAAATGAAATGTAAATCAGTGTTATTTTTTCATTTGTTGAGAAATCATAATTTGTCTGTGTAAATTGTGTCTGTGGTAAAGTTCACCTGTCTTTCAAGATAAAGTATGTCCTTCGTGGAATGAAATTTTCCAAGATACTAGCTCTCTCAGTCTGTTCTTAACATCTGTCCTTCAAATGCAGACAACTTACTATAATTAATAACTTGCATTATATTCTGTATGTTCATTTTTTATAAACATATGCATATCAAGAGAAAGAATGTATTCTTATAATAAACTTTACCAAGTCTTGTTCTTTTAAAGAATAAATGATAATAAAAAAAAATCCCCTTTTACAAACTATAGTTTTCAGTATTGAGTACAACTACTTGTGCTGGGGATTCTGCTCTCTAGACTTTCATTTGGAGTATTGAATTCTGGACGCTTAGAGCATTACTGCTGTGTTGAAATAACTAGAAATTGGGAGTCGGGTATAAAATAAAAGATGAAAAAATTTGATTAATTTTCTGTTTTTCTGTGTGGTTCTGTTCCTTTAAGGTTTGATTTTTAAAAGTGTTGCCTACTATCAGAAGATGTTAAGTATATTTTTAAAGACATGATTTTTTTGTGACTGCATGAGTCCCAGAATCTGGACTTCTAGTATAAGCTACAAACATTGGCAATGTCGTAAAAGTTTGGCTTCTAAATTCATGTCTTTGTAGCACTTTTTTCTCAGAGGAGCTAAATACTTTCTTGTATTTGCAAAGTATGTCCTTTTGTAAGGCAGTATGGTAAATGAATAAAAATAAGCAATAGCCACTCAAATTTCAGTTTTTAGGCTACATTTACCTGTATTAGCCACGTTTGGGAGACATTTTTAATGAAAATTATATTTCCCAGTTCTTTAACTTTTCCCATGTGTTGTCTGTCATTTACACATCAAAAATGTTTCCATATGACCCACTAATATATCTGAAATCATGAAAATGTGACTCACTAATATATCTGTGATAAATATGAAATTTTGGAAGAGCACATAAATAGATATATATTAGTTTGTGCCATTTATACTATTGCTGGATTTGACTATACCGCATTGGCTGTTTAATATTCCTTTGTAAAAAAATCATAAGCGAACTATTTAGCATAATGTGCTATATTTTCTGTCTGGGTGTACACTTTCTGACATCTGTTTCTATCTAGGATAGCTCATGCTTTCTGAAGACTAGATTAAGTATAAATCCTGAAGCAATCACTTTAAATATAACGGCAAATCAACATCTTTGTAATATGCTATACCTCCTGATACAGAATTTAATAACAAGGGTAACTTTTACCTTTTATTAGCAGATGTAAAAAGCCTTTTATCAGGATTATTTGTATAGTCAGTTACAGGGTCCTTTTTGTTTGTTTTACCCAGAAATTCTGTTGCTTCAAGTTTGGACATATTAATAAATAAGTATAATTCTGCCTGCCAGTGATGTTTGCCTGACACGGCTGTCTCAAAGAATCGAGATGGGGCTTTAGTGAGTGTGGTCTTTTGTATTGCCAGTGGGCAGAGCTGTAGGAACTGGAGACATAGTATTGCTCCCTTTCCCGTGTATTCCCTGCAGTTACTATTTGAATACTAATTTCGTAAATGGAGAGTATCATGCAATGTTACTGTTCATAAAAGGAATGTCAGTGTTCTCTCCAAAACTACCTCCAAGTGTGTTTAGCCCCAAGAAAGGTGCTGAGTTTGGCAGCACTGGAGGCTGTCTGTGGGCAGAATCAGTAGGCGCAAATAGCATCGTTATACAGACAGTCGGTGCTGAGAGACAGGTTTTAATGCACATGTCATTTGGTCTTAAAGAGGAGCTTTAGGCATCTCATGTAAAGAATGCTCAGACAGAACATTGGAATTAAGCTCAGGAAGCCAACCATATATGGTTGCAGAGAACAGGGATCTGTCCTTAAATGACAAGTATTTGTTAAAAATCTGAAAAAGGCTGAAGATGGAAAAGATATATCTGGGCACTTCAGAGGGAAAGTATTTTCCGTTCTGTCTGCAGGCTTCAAACTGCTGTGGCTTAGTGCAGGCTTTACTGAAAGAAGGTCAAAATAATCCACACAAGAACTTCAATTCACAGAAAAGAGATGGTTTTAAGTTCAGTTTAAAAACATGCACTTACATGGCAGGGCTAGTTACCTTCCAAAAATTGGATTGTCCAGTTCTGATTCATACCCTCCGTGTGTGTGCTCCCTGTTGCTTACAGACAGAATAGCAAGATAAGACATCTTTCATTTAAATTACAGCAGTCTAGCCTTTGAACTGAATCAATCTGCCAGTTCTTGTCATCCAACCTCCCTTATTTGATGTGACCGAATACCATAATACTGAAGGAGAATTAGAAATTCTCATGCCACGCAAGCAAGCATCTACTGATCTGTGCATCATCTGGCAAGTAGCTGTGCACTGTACTGCTCCTGTATATACCCAGGGGGACAAGAGTACGATGGTCAGGCTGGTGCTTGAACCCCAAAAAGTTAACTACTGTTTCTGCACGTGCTCCAGACCTGACAGCTCCTGTTGACTGTAGCCTTGTAACAGTGTCCCAAACTCAGCACTGAGTTTATGTCCCTTATTTATCAGTAGGAGTTAAGTGCTCTTTTGCGTTTAAAGTAAATAGCTGATAAAATCTCCTGACTAGCACGTGCTTTTCAAGCATGAAAAATACCGGTGTGTATGTCAATTGGCAGTGACTGTTTCACACTATATTGGAACATAATGTAGCCTTTAAAGTGGACTCCATTAAATAGTATTCTGATCACTCGCTTAGCAATATCAGAGAAACTACAAAATGAGCAGGGATTATACATCTTCTGTTGCTTGCAACTGACTGGTGACTTTTTAACTAACTGAATATACTTCACCCAGTGTGTCACTTCAGTTAATGTTCCGATTCTCATGTAACCAATTCTTCATCTTTCATCTACTGCTCAAAAAATCTTGTTCAAATGACAATAAAATTGTACTGAAATGCATGTACACCAGAGGATGAAAAATAACTATAGTTATATGTTTAACCATAAAAACAAAACATAGATAAGAGAATATGATATTTTTTCTACTATTTTAAAATGCTATAATTCACAATTGTACAGAAAAGAAGCTTTGCTAATAAAAACGTTAGAGTATTGGTCTCTCATAAGACAAAAATCAGTCTGTTAACTCACTGCTTCTCAGTCTGTGGTGCACAGTTAATGTGTTGCTCACAAAACAGAAACAAATAGTTAAAACTGAGGCCAACAGAAACATTTGATGTTGCCCAAAGACCAGCATAAGCTGAAGACCACTGGTCTGAGTAGAAGCAGTCTATAGAAGAAGTTATCAGGCATAATTTTTTAAAGCATTTAAGAATTAGAAAAAAATTGTTTTAAAATCTAGATGTTTAACAAAACAATGAAAATGTTCAGTGCTCACCAGTGCATCTTTCTAATTGATAGAACAAATAGTTTCTTATTGACAATGCATTATGGAGCCCATGTATTTCTCTAACACAGATTTAATTTTTGTTTTTCTGTATTTATATCAAAGTGTTCTGCTAGAGCAGTGGAGAAGATATCACTGAGAACATTACTTTACTATAGACAGTATGGGCCTGAGATAGGATGAGAAGCATGAGGGAGCTCAGAGGGTGTGAGACAGTCAAGTAACATTTTCCAATGGGAAGACCAGTAAGTGCTCGGTTTTCTACCTGGACAGCACTGGTTGGATTATTTTTGGTATTTTGCTTGAAGTGCTTGCAGTAGCAGAGGCTAAGTCCATGATGTGTAAAGTCTTTCAGCATTAACACTTTTCTGTTTAATCCAGAAGAAAGTTTAGAATGTAGCTGGTCAGGAAGCTTGACTTAGCCACGTTTTCACAAAGGCCTGGGGAGGGAGTATTGAGCAAAAGCCCATTTCCTAAAAATGTATCTGTTAAGTACCTTGAGAAACACAACAGAAAATTAATATGGATCAATAAATTATTGGACTAAACTGTAGCACCCTGAAGCTGCTTAGCTTGCCTGTTATACGACCTGCATGGGAAGTTACCGTGTTGTAAATTATATGTTGTCTTCTAATTTCATTTATCTCTCTTCGCGTTCCAGGGAGTCCATGTGCCAGGCATTACTTTGGGAGGCAGTAGGAGTTAATCAAGATTTTGAAAATGGTTGTGCTGTATGTATCTCATGTACATGGTATTTCTTAAGGAAGCAAAGACTATATCTAGGTGGTCTTTGTGGAGTGTAGTAGAGAGCAAACTCTAGCCCCGAGGCTGCTTGGGTGTGAGTCAACCCTCGTCGATGCTGCCCAGAGCAGGCTGACCACACGCACTTGACATAGCAGTTTATATGGGTCCCCTCGGCTCCCATATAACATCTCTGAGGCATAGTTACTTTTTTTGTTGTTTTGGAAGGTCCTTCAGTTCAGGGGGATTTTTTAATTGGGTTTTTTTTTGAGTATATTTTGTTTTTTAAATAGTCAAAGGGTGTGTTTCAGCCCCCTGGAAAAGTGTTTGCAGAGTGTAATACTGCAGGTGTCCATTGCGTGCTCTGGGAGGTGGCAGAAGGGCTTCATTGGTGCCAGACCAGCTGGGATAGGCTGGAGAGGAACTTGTGGTGTTTTGTGTTTGTGCTGCTAGAAGCAGCCCTTTGAGTGAACTGTCTTGTCAGCTGTGTCTGCGTTTCCTCACGCATTCAGTTTGGATGAGGAAGAGACCAACAGGCCTGAACTAACAACATAGAAACACCCTTGCCTTTGAGTCATACAGCTGGTCTGATAAAAAATGATAGCATGCACTTTGTCTAGATTGTAGTGTTTGCATAATGATGAAAAAATGTTTTGTGAACATATGTTGTGGGGTAAACTAAGGAAGGACTGCAGGCGACCTGATGTAAACATCTGAAAAAAAAAATGGAATTGAGAATTAATCATACAAACATGCTGTGACAGGCAAAAATGTTCAGAGAAGTCAACAAAAGCTATTGTGGGCATTGGTCAGATCATCTAAAAATCACCAGACTGCTTTAATAAGGAGCTGAAATGTAACCAAGAATTTAAGAAAAAGACTTTGGGGTAGGAAAAATAATGTCTTTGTGTTTTAGCAAAATGATTAATACGGTAGTTAGGTCAATAGGTTTTGAAAGCAAATTAGCATGTTTGAAACGAAAAATATAGCAGCACTGGGACAAACATTGGCTGCCAGGTAACTAATTTTCAAAGTGCAATAATGTTGACTGTGGAAGAGCAAAGGAAAGTCAAGTATAACAAAAGGAAACTGAGTTTTAAGGCTTTGGGAGGGTGAAAGACTTAAAAAGCTCAACATGATATTTAGGGCTAGTAAAATTACAGATACTGTGACCGTAGGGACTGAAATATGTTACACACAGTGATGTATAGATGCAATACTTAAGCTAGGAGGTGAAATCCTGTAATCCTCACTAAACAAAAATCCCATTGAAGTCAGTAGAAGATTTGGGTGAACACGGAATGTATAACTGGGCAATTAGAGACAAACTTGCAGCCTGACCTTGACTGGGCCTTTGTGCTTGTGATTAGCTGTACCCATAGCATCTGGGCACATTTGTTTAAAGGCACAGTCAATTTTAATGACATCTCAAAAAAAATACAATTTTGCCATAGTTAAAGTTCTAATTGATCCAAATGACAAATGCAAATAATTGCAGAGACATATTAAGGCTACACTTTAAAAATCTGAGTCTTTTGGAACAGCAAAATTCTGCATTCTTTGTTCCTTTCTTTCTCAGGGAAAAAAGGAATTTAACAGATACTGTTCTAGTTTTGTCCCTAATAATACAGGGTGACAGTTATGTGACTTTTAAGAAATGTAAGACGGTAAGGGAGATTATTGTGTGGGATGTCAGAAATAACCTCCAAGTAAATTAATAAAAATATATAACAGCATCTGCCATACATGTTTATAAAGCTACATTAATAATTGCTCTCCGGATTGTTTCCAAACTATTTCAATATGAAACAAAATGTTCTTAAAGTTCATTCATTTACGGTTTTTCCCTCTTTTGCGATCCTAGTTCAAATAAAATTGAAAATAAACAAAACACTTTCTTTTGAAACAAAATTTAATTCAACATACCAGAAATGTCGTTCTTACTGCCAGTTACTCTACTGGGACATGTGTTCCCTGTGTCTGAATCTACTTTGTTTGAAAAGAGCTGCTGTCTCAAAGTGTTGAGGAAATGGCAGTTCTCAGTAAAAGAAATGCTAGAAACGTGCGCAGGAACAGACAGAAATTGTTTCATGGTCTGGTCCTGTAAATGGTAACGTCAGTGACTACAGTGGGCTCTTGGTATTAACAAGTGTATGCCAAAAATTCCAATTTTCAGGACTGTGATCCTGCAAAGATGTGCGTGTGCTTCATGGTACACACAATGAGGTGCTGGGGAAAAAAGTCAAATGAATCTTTCTACTACGTTAATTTTGAGTGCATGTAACTCCATCGTGGTTTTATATGCAAAGCATTGTAAATAATCTCTGCAGACTGACTTTGGGAAGTGATTTCAAATGCTTGAAAAAGTGCTTCCTTAAGGGTTGCTATAAATATAAACAACTCTGGAACCTTTTATTTTGAGGAAACTGACTAATATGATAGAATCTATCTATTCAGAAAGTCTAGGGCCCTTTACTTTGATTTAATTGTTTCTTCCTTTTGTATCTGAATCTGTCATCTCAAGATGTGTACCGTTGCTTCCAAAGAATAAAATCTCAGGGTGCTCTGAGCCTGAGACTGGGTTGCACTATCCTGGTACTAACCAACTTTTACTCCCTTATCTCTTTCTTCCCTCACTCCCACTTTCACCTCACAAACCTGATACCTGGGTTTGTTTACTGGAAGTTCTTCTGTTCAAGACCAGGTCACACTGTGACCAGATGAATACAAAATGCAGTGGTACAAACCTATTTTTTTCATAAAGTAATTGTTTACTTCTAAGAGCAGATAAGAAGCTTAACATGAGAAAGTATTTCAATGTAACAGTAAGATTTATGCATGTGCTTAGCTTAATTTTAAACATCTTCCTTACATCGTTCCAGACTCCAAATAACTAGACCCTCTGTTCCCCTTTCTTCTGCTCTCTGTATGTCTCCTTTTAATATATATAATCCCTATAAATCCATTTTCTTTTTCATTAGTTTCTGGGCGTGGATAAGAATGCAGGCAACTCAGCAAGGTGGTATAGAGGAAGTTTCAACTAATGGCACTATCATGGATTTCAAGATGCAATATTATAACTTCCATCAGAGATTATACGTATTCTTGCAATCCAGTGGAAGTTGCTAGCTCAGGGCATACTTTGTAAGTCTGTTCTTGCAAAAACTTCGTTCTGCAGTCAAGCCTTCTCCAAAAAGTCTTCTGATAACATACTGTGTTCGGCATTGGATTACTCTGTGTCCTGTCAGTATAAATTAGGATCTAGTTTAATACTGCTGATGTTCCCTGACCCTTTTTAAGTAACATTACAGTACAATACACTATTCAGAATAATTTAAGCCAAAAATAATAGGCAACATATCTTTTTCCTGATTTGGTTGCATGAAAGGGAATTGTGGCCAAATCTCAATCTAGTTCTTGGATTTGTCATTCTTAGGGATTCTTTTGCCTTTCCCCATCTCTCATGCCTTTCCGACAAATCTCTTAATACCTGTCAGGTTTTACATGGTACGATAAGCTTTCTCCTTCAGTGATATACAAGCATTACTTCTCTTTTTGTGATCAAAAACCCCTATTGTTTTTTATTTTTTTCCTCCCCATAGTTCAGAAGGGATGTGATAGCTCCACAGAACTCCTGACCTTTTATACTGTAGTTAGCAATGAAGTTAGCCCATCAGGGAAAGCAAAGGTGTGCCTTGCGTCGTCTTACCTGTTCTGTAGAGAGGAATACCTCAGCTGCTGATTGCAACCCCTGCAAGTGTGCAGCTGGTACAAGCTATTCAAACATAGGAAGAATAAAATGGCATTCTTCCATGCCACGGTATTCCACAGTTCTCAAATGTTGACGTGTTAAAGTACTGTATTTTCTTGGGTTTAAATAATTTGCTCTTAATGGAATATTATGGCTTTGTGTGTGGGTGATGGGTTTTGTTATTGTCTTTTGTTTTTAAAATGCTTTCAATGTAATGTTGTACTTAAAGGCTTGAAAATAAATCATCTTCTCTTTATACTGTTCTAATCCATTTGGAATTTTGGGATTAGGATTGGGTAGTGGTTTTCTCTGTCATCTGGCTATTTTTTCCTTCAGCATCAAAGGGCAAGGAAAATGTATTATAGGCTCAATGTCTAAACAAGTGGTTTTGTTTCTGTGTAACTTCTCTGTAACAGATGTCAAACGGTGATCCAAAGAATGTTCCACACAGAGTTTAGGATGGAACAAATTTCAAACCCAGATTACCAGAGTAGGCACAAGTGGGCGGTGGGTAGCAGGTCCTTTGCATTCTGTTCCTACCTCAGGCTAGCAAAATTCAGATGTTCTCTTTCTTTTGCCTACAGTAGCAAAGAACCTTTTCATAAAATATTTGGGTAATACTTTGACAACAAAAATAAAATCTTCTTCTGGTATTTTGTTTATTAAGGAAATCTCACAATTTAATACCTTAGTTACCGAAGGCTTAGCTGTGTGATGTGTTAGACTGGTATGTTACTTTGAGTTACCAAATAGACTTTTTTTAATGACTTGTGTAAAATGAACTGAAGAAATGTGATGTTAAATAAGTCAGATAATAATGTAATTTTAATGGCATACACTTAGAAACTCTAAAATTTAATAAAATGCACAGGTTTCTAAGAACCTTTATGTTTCCTTTTTCATATATATAAAACTTGTTTGTAATAATTTAAAACACAGATTTTGCAACTGGAACTGCTGTGTTATAACTTGCTCATTATTCTTTAGCTTTTTGTTGAGTTTTAAGTAGTGTGTTGTGTTTATAGCTGGAATAGTTGTTGAAAGAGGCAATGTGACAAGATAGGTGGTCTTCTAATTAATATTTCTGTACAGATCTGTAAACTGTGCAAGGCTTGTTTAACAATACAGAAATCATGTCCTGTTAGATTAAGACATTTGTTTAGGAATAAAGTTAAACTTTTTCTTTGAAATTCAATTGATGTTGTTTCATGTTCTGTGAAATTATTTATTTTAAGAACTGTTTTAAAAGTATAATTAATTCAAGAAATTTCTGTGACCTGTTGTAAATATTTAGACCATGGATTAATTATATTTGCTCAGGGCTTCAAATAGTAATTTTAAAAACTAGGTGAAAAGGAAAGTTACTTAGCAGTGAGAGAAATTATACAACAGTGATAAAGGATGATGTGTTCATATGATTCTTCTGTCCTATAAATGGCCACGTTTTTAAAAATTCAAGAATAAGCAAGAGCATTGAGTTGAAAACGAAATACTCTCATCACAGTGAGACCGTACCATGTGCCGTAGCCTATACGTTCAGCATAACTCTGAAATGTTCTTAAGAATGTGCAATTTCTTATTCCAGCTCTTAGTGAAACCTTTTTGTATGTACTGTTGACCCATAGAATAGAAAATATTACATTAAAACTGTACTTTCTGCCTTTTTGAAGCCCATCACTTGATACAAGGCCAGAACTCTTACTTCTTACTGACTAATTAGGGTCTAGGATGTCTTCGCGTAGCACACCTACTGCGCTTAAGCAGTATCTCAGAATTGGCTGGCATTCAAATTAAAATAAAGGAGTTGTGCCTTACCTTTCTGCTTAGTAAATCTCTACTTAATGCTGAGAAGCTTTTTTAATTCTCACTGCCTGTGTTACATCTGCTGAAGTGATGACAGATAATTGCAGTGTTACCATGTTAATAGTTTTCTTCAAAAACTATCTCCACATTTGTTTGCTTTTACTGACAAAGCTAATGGCGGTTGCTAATAAAAGTAATAATAATACCAACGAAAGCTCAGTAAAGACTGAAAGTAAACAATCTTCTTACAGAGGCCTGGTAGTTTATTCTTGTGTACTGATTTTAATTAGACACATCTGACTGATGGAAGGAAAACAAAAGGTTGCAGGGTATTTTAAAAAAACAGCAATATTCAAACCATTAAAAAAAATTGTCTGACTGGGGTTTTATCTTTTTTTGAGAGAGTAAGATTGTAACCAGAATTTTTAGTTGGAGTTCACTTTCTAAGTGTTTAAGTTTTCTTTTCAGAATTGTGTGGTTCGCTTTCCTCAATGTTAGTTAAAAGTTGCTTAAAAGTATTCAAAATGAACATGTTGTTTTTATAATGTGTCGAATTCTACAGAACGGCCATGTGACGTCAACCCAGATACCTTGTAGTCGGGGCGCACGCAAGTGGCACCAGAACCTTGCAGGCTTCAGTGGTGGTGTTGCAGAGGGCACTGGTGTTCTCATGCTGCTGGCTATCTTCTTTCCAGCAGGTCGCCATGTCTGTTAGCCACCTTCATAACCCAGCAGTCGTCACAACGTTGTCCTTTAGTTTTACTTACAAATGGTTACCTCTTTCTTCTGGTCATGCACCCAGTCACAGTGATCCTTGCATTTGTCACCACTCATCAGAATATCTGAGAGTGACCAAGAATATAATACACGAATCTCATCCGGTACAGATTGCGCTGCCTGGCGTCTCCAAGGTTTAATCAGATGTAAGCCTTTCATCAGCAATAATCCAAATCCTTATTGATTCCCAATCTATTTGTAATGCTAGCTGGAAGCTTCAGTATGAGTCTTTGATTTAATTCAAGAATCCAGATGCAGCTGCACTTAAACAGCAAATGGTTGTCCCACAAATTTCCATGATGGCTGTGCAGCCTTTGACCTTTAATTTGTAGACTCATCTAGTGCAAGGTCCTGAATAGTAATTCGAGTCTATTGATAAAGGGCTTGACTTTCGTAATTTATTTGCAATTATGACTTGCTGTGTTCTTAGAAATAGTCTGCAGGGTTTTATGACAGCAAGTTGAAGACTACTGCTGTGGAACAAGGCAAATTTCAAAGATCAGGCTCAAGTGCATGAGAACAAAATCTTTTCTGTTACTATAATCTAGTAGTGAAATTGCTTCAAAAAAGGTCATAGATACTCAGGGTCTGGCTAAGGTGCTACTAACCTCATTCTCAGAACTGCTTTCCGTTATAGTCAGGAATGGTGTTTATTGACACCTTTTCCCATTTCTATGCAGACATATATGTATGTCTAGATTGTATGGATTTATTTTATGGCACTGTGGCATTACTATCTCTGATTGTATCAGATACCATGTCACCTACAGCAATGTCTTAATTGCCCAGGCTCATAGAAACCTGGGAGAACTGGCCACTGAAGACAAGCTCCTAAAGAAACCAGGCAGCAGAGCAGGGACTTGCTCTAGAAAGGGAAGAATTATTTTCTCTCTCTGTTTCCCAGGGAAATCAAACTCACATTAAAAAAGGGTATTTTCATAAGTAATTCCCATTGAATGTATGGAAGTACTGGCATTTTATTAGGGAATGTTGAGAACCCTTCAGGAATGCATGTACTTGAGTAATAAGCACCAGCCAAGCAGTGTTTCAGAACCTCAGCAGCAGCTAAATGTTTGACTGAAGGACCAAGCATAAGTGCCTTTGTGCAAATCTATACTCTTAGAAAATGCTGAAAAACATATCTAAGAATATCTAAATAAAGTATGACCTGAAAAATGGTGATTTGCATAAGAATTGGGTTCCCCTTAAAATGGAAATTTTACACTACCTGCCTCAGTTTAACTACTTGTACTCATAAATGGGAGAGCAATATTAAATAATATACGCCTAGGATCATTTTCCAGCAGTTTATACATTTTCCTCACCAATAAAGTTCCAGACAAAAGACGAAAACATGATACATAATATAGAAGTGAAACTTCTGTAGACTTAAGCTTATCCTCATAGCCAATGTCTTTTTCTTCCTTTTTAACAAATTCTCTTTCAAATCTCTCCTCAAACCCTAGGTTTTTTCACTTGTCTATCCACTTTGTACATTCTTCCCCCCTCCACCACCATTTATTTGTTTTCTTTGCCTGGTGTTATTCTTGGTGTTTAAAATGCCAGAATGAATAGGGATCACTTAAAGCATAATATAGTTCAGACCATTTTATTTATTTTATACTTTCATTCTTACTTGTTATGTTTGTCTGATGTGCTTTGTAAGCTCTTTGGAACAGAGACTAATTCTAATCTCTCTGCCTTTCTCATGATGTTTTGATTTAGTTCAAATTAACTGCAGTGATCTTACTACTTATTTAAAGTAATGTGAAATAAGAATTCTGCTCACTGTTACTGTTCCACTTCTGTAAGGCACTGGTTTGTTGCTGTATTGAATGGTAACATAAAAGTTTGCAAATGCAGACAGTCATTCAATTTTACTAGTGACAAATTGATGCATATGAGATAAAAATCAGGGCTATTCTAGCATGATTGTAGAAGTGGTTAAAAAAGTTGCATTGAATTATTAACTGTGGCTAAGATATTTAATTAGGATATTTTCTTTTATTACCAGCATCAGCTTCCAAAAAAGCTAGTGCTGAAATACATTAAAACTGCAATAAAATATTATGCAAGTGAAGTGTTTATACATACTTTTCTTTTGCAATATTTCTATTTGCTTGCACACTGTTTGTTTCAACATTAGAATTTAGCTACTTGATTTTTAATACATTTCAGTCAGTCAATAAGTACAGTATTCAAACATATTAAAATGGAGAGGTTTATAGACAGCATTTTCCTATTAAGAATTGTCAGCAAAATCCTTGAAAATGAAGTGAGCTGACAACTATAATCGGAGCAGATGCATAAAGTACCGTTACAGCGCATTGCACCATCAATTATGTGTCAAGCATGCTGCCAAATATTAAGTGTTCTGACCTTTGTTATTAATAATAGAGGCAGACACTCGGGACATGTGAAAGACAAATAATGTAATGCATGGAAAATCTATTATAGATTTGATTTTGTTAATGGATACAGAGGCTATTTGGTATCCTGCCCCTCCCCTTGCAAGCTGTAATTTTATGAAAAACTGGACATACCATGTAGTGGAAACACGCATTGTGAAAAACATACTTTGACAGAATAAAATGTTCCTAAGTTAAATAAATAATAGTGAGAGAGAGCTTGTCATCAAACTTTACTACTTTATTTATATGTGTAGTTGTCATTCCCCTGTTCCTCAGGAAATAATGTGGAAGATGTGAAATGAAGCAAGCTTGTCTTTGCTGTATTCTCCATTCACTCTTGTATTTTTAAGTTGTTATTTTGCTCAATATCATCTATCATCTTGTAGAGATTGTCTAGTCAAAGGATTAGTCATTGTCTTTCTCCAAAGTATAGCTTCTTAGCATTTTTAGGTGATCATAAAGGACAGCATTAATAGTATGTAAAAATGACAAAAACAGTAGAATGGTCAACCAAAGGACAATGATAAATCCTTATGACGTGAGTGATGGTGTTTAAAAAAAAAAAAAAAAAAAAGTACTAGACCCAACCTCTCAACTGACTTAAAGGAGCAAAGAAAATAGAAAACATGGGACAGAGAAAACTCCTTTCTCTGCAGGCACTGATGGCACTGATTTCCTGCTTCCTTCACGATGTAGAACATCGATCCCAGAATGCGTTTCCAGTAAAGCATTAAGCAGTTGATCCAGGATTCCATTTGGAGCACACTGGAACTGATTCGTATGAAAATCAATAGACTGTTTACATTTGTCAAAAAGCTTACTTTGGTCCTAAAAGTTGCAGAATTTCTCTTATCGAAACACTTGTTAATGTTATATTACTTTGAGATAACAGAACAATTATTTAGTGGTTTTGGGGGTTTTTTTGGTAAGATTACGTTTGGGAATAACTAGCTTGGTGACAGTGATGGCATCTACAAACAGTATTTCTTTCCGAAATCTGGACTTGCATAAGATTAATGAAAAATTGCATCTCCTCTGATTTGTAGTACATTTTCATTGTTGTTGCTTTCTTTGTGTCTTGTCATAAATTCTGAACAGGTGTTGGACTCTTTGATTTCCATTGCAAAAGCATTTTGAGGTTTTAATTTTTTTTTCAGTATCCTACACTAAAAGCCAATGCACAATTAAGAGAGAGCAAAGAATTTGGAATAAAAGGTAGGGACCGAGACAGTTTATTTTTGTGAAATTAACCAAAATTTGGACAAAATCAAAAATGTTGCCAGACAACTGTTACATTTATAGAAGCAGTTGCATTCCTCTCTTAAAAATTTAGAAACTCTTTCTAACAGTCCTTAATGATCTGATGCTTTTACTGTATGCAGGACACACTTTTCTAATCAAACAGAAGTTAAGATTTAGTTTGATGCTCAACAATAAAGTTTGACTGTTGTACAAAATTAAATCACTCCACAAGCTCCTTAGATGTATGTTCCTTTAAACACTTTGACACAGATGAGAGTAATTTGCTGCAGTTCAAACATACATGCCTTTCCTAGACTTACAGGGAATATACCAGGAAGAGATCATTGATCTGTGTGTCAAGGTAATATTGGAAACATATTGAAAACTTAATATGTATTTTCTATTCTTTTTTTTACTTCTAACTCTGGGCATTGCATGTCCTTTATTTGGTATACATGTATGGATTTCCTTCTCCCTTTCTTGCTAAATTGGGAGAGGGGACAGAACAAAAACTCTCTAGTGATCAAGGTGTTTTTCCACAGTGTATTTGTAAGTTTGAATTGAAGCCATCTTTACAAGCAAATGGCTTTATTAAAGGAAGCAGAAAATAACTCTGATGCAATAATGATGATTCATTTTTTAAAAAAGTAATTTTATATATCTGCTCCAGAAATTGTTTTCCTTTTGTTCATACTAAGTGAGCACTTCATGTTGTAGCAGTATTCTCTGTCCTTCACACGGCACTCTGGCCCATGGAATACCCAGGAAGAAATGCATTTGAGAACAATACTTTATTATATTTGATTCAATACTTTATTAAAGCCACTAATTTCTTCATGTTTTGACTTGTATTCATACATATTTTATACGTGTATGTGAAATTTTCTGTCTGGCTGGAAAGACATGACTTGATTTCCTGATCAAAGAGGATTTCATCAACACACAATTATTTCTAACAAATAAACCCTCTTGTCTGCTCCATAACGTGGCTTCTTATCAGCTAAGTAATGTTGAGTTTCAGTACTTATTTTTCTGATGATCTAGGCCTGTACCTTGGATATCTAAAACAGCAATAGCCAACATTTTGTCTACAGTGGGCTGCACAGGGTTTTAAGGGATTCATCAAAGGTTGGTGAACCTTCGGTTGGATTCTCTTTCCGTGTCACCCCCATGATCTGCTGGTACCTCCTAGGATCAGCTACTACATGACTAAACACAGCTTCCATTCCTGTGCCTTTTACGTAGTGGACTAGCATCCAGCCTTGTGACAGGCGATACACGCCGCCTCCGTGCTGTGACCTACCATGCAACGCATATTCCCATCACATGTCAGGCACGCATCTGCAATGCTGGCATTTACGGCACTGGTGCAGTGACCTGCTTCCTGTTCCTCAAGGGGTGTGTGCTGCAGTGCCCTCAGGAAACAGCCTGGCAGGAATGAGGCTACTCAAACACTGCTCTTTTCACCCCTCAGGAGAGATGAAAGCAAGCAGACAGTGACCGAATTAGTTGTTTGTTCAGCTTGGATTTTTGTCTGTGTCCCACTGACTGAGAACCTGTGTATTGTCCTGCAAGGAGAGCAGGGGAGCGAGATGCTCTGTATTACCAATGAATTTGAAGGCAAGGCCCCAAGATACTGCTTGTGGGGTGGCTTGGGTCAGAGATGACACTTCCTGTGGAGGCAAGGAAAGAGATGAAGTCCTGAATGAGCGCGATTCTGAGACTGATAGCTTGATTGTTGAAATCTTGCAGGAGAAAGTAGTCTGTCATGACACCGTGGTTAGCAAAGCTTTTGTGAAAACATTTTTTATAACTTTGTAACACTTTGATGTATAAAATGACTTTGAAATCTGTATTAGCTTTGGCTTCTGTATTTAACTGTATTTAGGGAAATGAGTTCTGTGAATCTGCCTTACCCTGAGGCATTTCTCCTGTTTTTGACACCTAATAAGGAAGTGTATGCAACAGCACGTGCCATTTTGTACCTTTTTAGTGGTTTGTGAGACAAGGAGCAGTTTTGGTTCAAGTGAGCTAGTTCAGAACTGGTTGTTTTACTCATGTAATGTTCAAAATCACTGAACTGAAACAATTTATTTTTTGTTAGCAGGGGAGTTTCATAGGGAATCTTAAATTTCAATTTCTATATTTAAATTTTTCTGGTTTTAGACACACGTTTTACACTATTACAGCCTGGTGTTTCTTGGACTAGAGCAACAGTTTTGTAGTAACCTGTACAGAGTCTGCAGCCAGTTGCTAGATGCTTTTTACAAAGTGCACCTCTATATTTCGTGTCTCATACTGCCATCTAAGGGCCACGTAGGCTGAGAAGGTGGCTACAGGTTCTTCAATACTTTTCGTTCTCCTTACTGCCCTTCCTTCCCTTTGGGAAGTCAGCAATTCATGGATAAGAGAGAGGGAACAGGGAATAACAGGAGTCCTTTGAGGCAATATGTTGTTTCGTCTAAGAGGACAGAAGAATCTTCCAGCGAAGTGAGAAATTAGAATGTAAATCTGAGTCTTTTAGGAAAATGCGATTGCAATGAGTTTGTGTAAAAGCCAGGAAATAAGAAAGCACAACTACAGGATTTAAAGCTACTCTTGAAACAAGTTAAGGAGTGTAGTGCTTAGAGTCCTGAAGAGTTTCAGTTGAAACTCTTAGCAGTGAAGGAGTGTGCAGTTCAGATTCTTAAACGTACCGAAGTCCTTGACTCCTGCTGATTTAAGGATTAGTGCTTTATAGTAGAATTTGCTCATTAAGGTTTTCCCTAAAAATGTACAAAATCACATGAATAGTTTTCTTCTTTTTTCTAATTTCACCATTTTTGCATTTCTGGATGTTTCGATTTTCCTGGACTGAGGGAAAATGGGCAAAAATTTGGTTACTTTAAGAGTATGTGATATTAAATAACATGAACATCATTTAAATATTGAGGTTTAAATGTTCAAAATCTTATCATGAAAACTTTTCTGTCCAGGTTAAAAATGCATTTTTTTTTTTAAATCTGCAAACTGTACTTGTATAGGCTTAATTCTATAGCTCCTTTCTCACACAGGTGTTTTGAACTACAAGTATGATAAAGAATTAGTGGCACAAGCAAAACGTTGCAGTATTTGTCAATATAGTACTGTTGGCATTGACTGGCAAAAGCAGTTTGTGTAATGAGGACCCCTTTGAGCACAACTTTATTTTAGAATGTATGAGTTGTATTTCAGGCTAGTTTCCAGCAAACCTTGTGTAATAGAGAAAGTAATTAATCTTGCATGTTACTTTGACAGGCTCATGCAAGCAAAGACCTGGAAGAGCAATTGCGGTCTGTGTCCAGTGTGGATGAACTCATGACAGTACTTTACCCAGAATACTGGAAAATGTTCAAATGTCAATTGAGGAAAGGAGGTTGGCAACACAACAGGGAACACTCCAGCTTTGACACAAGATCAGATGATTCACTGAAATTTGCTGCAGCACACTATAATGCAGAGATCCTGAAAAGTAAGTACAGGACACAAAACGCATTCTAACCCACAATAAATTGAAATTTGAAGGCTTCTCAGTTGAGTCAAAAATATTTTAAAAGCTAATCATCATCAGTAAACCACCCTCAGCAGTTTGATTTGATGTAATGGCTATAAAACAAAATATTTGACAGTCAACCTTCCCTAATGAAACAAATTGCTCCACAGAGGTATTTTTTGGTACATCCGTTGTAAGAAAGGTACAGGCTGCTTTCTTAGCTTAGTAGATATAAGAAGTTAAATGTTTGTCCTAAGGCATAAGGAATCCTGCTTTGTAGAAGCTGTAATGATTTTGCAGAAAGCAAAGAGGGCACTAATCGTTGGATTCATTGAACTGTTTCTGCTCTTTTTCTACATTTACGTCACAGCTGGTAATGCTTTCGTCTCTTACACGTTATTGCTTTAGAGGCCAAATAATCCACTTATAGCTTTTTCCTGTTACAAGAGGGCAGTTGTCATGATGTTATGCTGAAACCAGAAAAAAAGCACCTTTGAAACAAATATGTCAATACCCCTTAGTGTTTCAGATGGCCTGGATAAAAATATAATTAGCTTACAGTTTAAGCAAGTGCTTACAGGCAGAGGAACCCAGGATTTATAGCAAGAGGTGTATTTTTGACATGATATTGGAAATCACATGCCTTAATGGAGACTTTAAGGAGGTGAAATTTCCATTTTCACTGAGTAGCCTACCAAAAACTGGCTGCAAGAGATAACAAAGGGCCTGCACAGCTGTAAGTCTCATGGCTGTTTAGTGTAAGCATTTGGCAAAAGGCTGTATAAGACTATGTAAAATGTTTGCCCAAATTTACATGGGTAATCTCGGCACAAGATTTTAGATGTGATTCTTTCAGATGAAATCATATGGTGTACATAATTGCTAAATAATAACCTTTTGCTTTAAATTGTACTCTTGTAGTTAACAAAGTAAATGTATTCAAATTAATTTCACATATAGTGTGGAGGCATCGAATTTAATGTTTTTAATATATAGTATCTAAGTGAAGTACTGTGTGGGACAGGTTAAAATTACTTTGTGGAGACGTGCAGTACTTCTTTAGACTTCACTCAAGGTGAGGCTCACCCCATGCATAGGAGAAAGGACATGTACAGCTTTAGCTGTGGATGTCATAAGATCTGGCAAACCTTTTTAGGTTCCCTCTTAGCTCCACCTTGACTTTTCGGCTTCACGGCGATATGTCACGTCCCCAAGAAGAAGAAAAATTAGCTAGAAGGTAACATAGAGAGATGTGTATTTCACTGAATAAAGGGTGTGACTCCAGCAATGCATATTCTGCTTCTAAACTTCTAAAAAAAATCCTACTAATTTACTGCAGGAGAGTATTGTTTTTAAACGGTTACTTTATAACACATGAAATTCCCTGTAACTTGGCAGGTATTGATACTGAATGGAGAAAAACTCAGTGCATGCCACGTGAAGTGTGTGTGGATGTGGGAAAAGAGTTTGGAGCAACTACAAACACCTTCTTTAAACCCCCATGTGTATCCATCTACAGATGTGGAGGTTGCTGCAATAGTGAAGGACTCCAGTGTATGAATATCAGCACAAATTACATCAGCAAGACAGTAAGTTCTCACTCCTATTACAGTCCAAGTGCTTCTTGCAAATCTGTTCATAATCATGCACATTTTAAATCTTTTTATTGCTGCTATGAGGAAGGAAAAAATCAATTCCAGAATACATAGGAAAAACAGCTGAAGAGACTACTGCCTGGAAGAAAATGTTATACACTCTCTTCCCCTAAACACATTATTTTTTTTCTTTTTTTTTGTTTTTCTAGTTTGGGAAGAAAAAGGAAAGAAAAATTATGGTGTCCTCGTCTCAGTTTTGAGATTATCCATGAAACTTAATTCTAGCCATTTTTTGGGGGGGTTTTGGGGGGTTTTTTTGCATCTACCGTTTGCCTGTTGTATGAGGCAAGCACTCTCTGTAAAAATAACCTGTAATTTTATTATTGAAGACTGTTTTAGGACAAGTAGAGACATGATGCATGTTGCAAATAAAGCCTTTTAGGAACTGAACTTTACTGTATTAAGAGATACTAGTATAACGTACCCATTTTTTTTTTTTTAATGCATCTTCTTCGGTTGTACGTGCAGTTTTTATTCTTCAAGTTCAGGGCTAGTGATCAAGTAGGTGTGTGCAGAGATTATGCATTCAGCCTATGAGCTGCCTTTAAAGGAAAAGTGTACATGCATTGTTCTACTTCAAGTAGCTATAACGATTATCACATTATCTTACAACATTTCCCTCAAAAAATCATGTAATAATAGTCATGCTTCAAACTGTTGGCTAGGGTATTTTGCTTTTGTTACAGTATTTGGTAGGTTTTTTGTTGGTTGTGGGCTTTTTTGCTTTTACCTCTTCTTTCTGATGCTTTGAAGAAAACTAATTTTAGTGTAAAACTTGCTTCCTTTTTCAACTAGATTCTTCTAGCTGAAGTTGCAGTACATATATATAAGGAAGATACACAACTGCGTAGCCAACTATAAAATTGTAGCCCATGGAAATGTTCCTTTATCATGCAACTTCTTAGTGCTCTGAGCCTTTTTGAGAGGGCATTCGGAAAAGGGGACCTAAAGAAAACAGAAAAACAACAACTCTTTTTTTTTTAAATACATTTTCTGTCCATATTTCTCACCAAAACTGGCTGTCTGAAATGGTATATTCTGCCAAGAATTTTCAATCCTGGATTTAAGCTGGTGGTAGCCACACAGCACACGAATAATGTAACTCAAATAGCTTAAACAAGGAAAACTACAACACTGATTTTGTTCAAACCCATAGTTATTCCCACAAACAGCAGTCCTAATTCCAGTTACTTGAAAGATGCAATTATAATTTTCATATTATCAACCAAGAAATACGACCTTTTGGGTTTTGTAAAGTTTAGCTTACTGGAGTAAAATATGATCTAGTTACAGAGAGTTGTTCCATTTAGCACAGATTTCCTGGTCTTTATGCACCATGTCAGTTTGGGGTAAATAATCCCTTTCTATTTGTCTTTCTGTTCATATCTATTGAGTGAAGAATTTTTTTTGCCTAGGAGAAAATGTTTAATATTGAGTTTCTTTTTTAAGTTCTTGATGTCATTGGTGATGATATGATGTAGGACTAGTTAAAGATTTGAGAGATTCTGAAAAGGAAAATGTTGAAGGACTGATCAGAAAGAAGAACGAGGCAATAACATTGTTTTCTTGCCTATTCTGTACGAGCAAGCAATTTAATCTCTGAGTTTTCTATCTTGCTTCTGCTTTCCAGTTTTATCTGGTCCTTGACAGAATGCAGTTTAAAAAAAACCCTTATAAAGGAAGAGAGCTATAGCTATATCTCTTCATCTGTCATCATCTCAAATCTTTTTCTAAAGTTATGTGACCACAGTTTACCCTATATCAGATGAGAATTAGGAAGAAAAAAGTATTGGATTCAAGACCCTTCTGTGGAATTCAGGTACCCTACATACCTATTTTCACTACTGTTTTCCTTTTACTTCCTGAAAGAAATGAGAACAAATGGTTAGTAACCAGGCATCTTTTGTTTTTTCATAAGTCGCCATTTTTGTAGCTTTTTTTTTTGGTGCATAAAATCTGTAAGATAAGCTTCATACTGTTCAGCCTGCAGAAAAAGTGCTTAATGGGAAATTAACTTTTCAGCTGGTGGTCTTACTGTGAGGGCAAGCTCTAGCACTGGTTCCAGACATTAAAATCTAAAGAAAGTTGATATCAGATTTCATCAAAATTAATTAAAAAGAGCTAAGCATAGAAATTATTTTTATGGGGAGCAAATAATTGATTGCCAGGAGAATGGTCTAAGTCAAATGTTCCCGGATTGGCTTGTGGAACACTGTGGTGGTCCAGAGAGAGGTCAATAGTTCTCTAGTTCGGGCTGTGTTCCTCCTTTCTGGCTACTTAACTTTGTTAAGAGAAAACCAGAAAAGTATTCTGCTTTGCTGTTAATACCATTTTTCCCACAAAAACTGTTTCTATAGTTGCTAAGGGATGTTTATACAATCATAATTGGGATATGAGACAATTTCTTAATTAAGATGTGGTACAAGGTATATGAGGACCCCCTAGGCTAATTCATAAAATACAGTAGATCTTTTTATTCTCCTTGGTCCATGACACTGCAATAGCCCAACTTTGTAAGTGGTGGCTTGTCTAATAAAGGTCTACGGGGAAGGTGATTCGTTCGTTTTTGGTTTTGTGGTGTGGTTGTATTGTTTTTTTCTCTAATTCGTTATTAATCAAACAGCTGTTGTTTCCGTGATGCAAGTAATTCAACAGCAGTTCCAAAGACTGGAACTACCTGGTGCAGCAACAGCCTGTCCCTCAGATGTACTTTTTTATGCCCCGCCTATAGGTACTCGCTTATAGGTTGAAGGGAAGCAGTGAGGAGATGTAAGAGCCGTCTCATTCCATTCTTCCTCTTGGCTGGCAGGATGGACAGTTTTTTGGCTTCTTTCAGATAATTTGATGTAAAGGTCCTAAATCTTGTTCCATGGTTACAGTAATAGTCCCTCGAGGGAAAACATCTTTCCAAGCAGTTTGAAATTAGATTTAGAGGAGCTTTTCTCACAGGAAACAAGTTAACAGCTTGAAATTGTTTGCCATATTTGAGATGTACATGGTGTTCCTTTACACAGTTTGAGGATGCATATGTCACATGAACTTTTGGTTGTTTTGAACTTTACCATGTATGCCTTTTCCCATACATTTTTCTATGTTAGACTGATGATTGTAATGATATAGTAGGTACTATTAATAGTGGGAGATGTATCAGTGTAATTTCCAAATGTTTTTGTTAAAATTTCTGCAAAAAGAAAAGTGATCCAAATATAAAAAGATAGAATAAGGAACCCAAGCATATTAAACAGATATGAAATGTATTATATCAGATAAGTAATGTGGTGTTGTATCACACATAAGCCTTGAAATACTGTATTTTAAAAAAAGGTAGGTAGTGAAATAAAAACAGATGATGTACCGTTTTTCAAATAGCTTATTTTCATTCTTTCCACTATAGAGATGTTTAGAATTTTCAAATCAAGCAGTCTTATATCCTTAACTTGAAAATCTCTCTAAACACATTGTGCTCCTTTACATTGGTTATATTTGACTGGCCTTACTGACACTTTAGGAAGTGCAAAGGTCACAAGTGATGGAAAATGAGAGTCAATCAATTTAAGGGAAACTTGCCAAAATAAACCACAGTCCATTAGAAGAACATAGCGTAGTTATTGTAAATCTGGGGGAAAAAAATCATACATAAATCCGATATTTGAAAAGTATCTCGAATGATAAGCTTCCCTCATCCTGATATGAAAATAACAATTTTGATTATTTTATATTTCAGCAGTCAGTGATCGTAATTTTATGTGTGCTGATGCAATGGATATTGGCACATATGATGATAGTGCTGAATAAATTAATTTAGCCATTGAAGCAAAGAAATATTTTGTATAGAAATCAACAGTTTTTCTGGAAAGTATGGCATGAAGTCCTTCTAGTCTAAAGAAGGTGCTATCAATGCAGGGAATCAAAAATACATGCCTTTCTAAGGATCAGTGGGGAGGAATATATGGGAGATTTTTTACAGGAATTCTGGTAGCACTTTTGGTCAAGCATTCAGACATTCCTGTCTGATGTTAGATTTTTTTTTTTTTTTTTAAGTTTAAAATCATGCTGAGTTCTATGTTGTGGACCAGACTGGTCCCATTCTTGTTTCTGTTCTCCACTCCAGCTCTATATATGGCTAAAGAAAGAGCGCTGCCAGTGTGGGAACTGAAAAGAGCCTACTACAGGGTGGTCTGCAGGACCACACAGCTCTGACCTGGAAGCTCTTGCAAAGATGGCTGAAGAAGTGACAAGGTTGGGAAGAAGGGGGACTGGTGCACTTGGCATCGCAGTAATTGCAGGTTGCAGAGTGTCAAAGGCCAAGTCTGGTTGGGTAGAGCAATTCAGACACATCGTTGCCCAGTGTCCTCTTGCTGTGCTTCCTCACCTGAGAAGTACGGTCTAGAGCATATGCACTGATCTTCAAGGATTTAAAAAACTGACGTGTAAAAGAATGAAAATCCAGGGAAAAAAATTGTTTGTAGTTGCACACATGATTGTAAAAGTGATCTAATTTCTCATTTACCTTTGTAGTGGTCTGAAAAGTTCTTTAATTATATACATGTCTGTACTGGGAGGCAGAAAATAAAAGCATAAGAAGCTGATGTTCAGGTCTGTAGTATATACTGCCTTTTGATTTTGGCTGGTGCAGTGGAATGAAGGTTAAGTGTTAAGCCTAGAATACACCTTATTACAGATTGTGTAATCCAAATGTATGAAGAAAAATGACCCTTCATTTTTGAAGATGAATGTTTCAAGTTTGGCTAGGTTGAAAGACAGATATAAAGTCATCTTGATAATGGTCAGTGGAAACTACAGAAAATACATATCCTTAAAAAATAACAAAAAAAAATGTCCTGCAACAAAACCTTTTTTTTAAAAATCCATGTAGTACCAATGACTGTCATGGGCTTAGCACACAGTTTCTGTTTAAGCCATTCAAGGCTCTTGAATTTTTTCATGACACAGAAAAATGGGGAAAAAACATTTATAGTTACACATAATCTTCTCCAATGGTAAACAACTCTAGTTTAAGTAGCCTAATATTAAGACTGTTCAACATACTCCATTATAAACTCTGTTGTCATTCTCAGCCTAACTTTGCTATTCTTTAACAATAGGGGTTGAAATTTTCTCTGCCAGATGCGTGACTGAGCTTGATGTGTTGTTCTTACTTTTTAGTTTTTTGCTTTAAAACTTCAGCAAAAGTGGTAGTTCGGCTTTTTCTTAGACCAGAGGGAGAAAAAAGTGTATGTGACTTTATTGTTAAAAACAGAAATTGGGATTTTATTTTTTTTTATCTGAAAAAAAATTTCTTGTTCCCTTATTTTAGGTAAAGGATATGATACTTGTTTGTTTGTATTAGGAATGTATGTTTTGTTAGCTTTGAGACAGACAATCTGCACACTTTTAAGTGTTAAAAAAACCCGACCTAGGAGGCAAATGGAATTGTTGGGAGACTAGTATTTATTTGTAACTAGAACACTTTACAACTTGGAGCTGAACAGAAATCTGATGCAGTTTCAAGGCTTTTGACACTGTCTCCCATAACATCCTCATAGGAAAGCTCAAGAAGTGTGGCTTAGATGAGTGCACAGTGAGGTGGATCGAGAACTGGCTGAACGACAGAGCCCAGAGGGTTGTGATCAGCGGTGCTCAGTCTAGTTGGAGGCCTGTGGCTAGTGGTGTTCCCCAGGGGTCAGTACTGGGCCCGGTCCTGTTTAACTTATTTATCAATGACCTGGATGAAGGAACAGAGTGTACACGCAGCAAATTTGCTGATGACACAAAACTGTGAGGGGTGGCCGATACACCAGAAGACTGTGCTGCCATTCAGCAAGACCTGGACAGGCTGGAAAGCTGGGCCGAGAGGAACCTCATGAAGTTCAACAAAGGCAAGTGTAGAGTCCTGCACCTTGGGAGGAATAACCCCATGCACCGGTACAGGTTGGGGGCTGATCTACTGGAGAGTAGCTCTGCAGAGAAGGACCTGGGAGTTCTGGTGGACAAGCTCACCATGAGCCAGCAATGTGCCCTTGTGGCCAGGAAGGCCAATGGTATCCCAGGATGCATTAGGAAGAGTGTGGCCAACAGGTCAAGGGAGGTTATCCTGCCCCCCTACACGGCCCTGGTGAAGCCACGTCTGGAGTACTGTGTCCAGTTCTGGGCCTCCCAGTTCAAGAAAGATAAGGAACTCATGGAGAGAGTACAGCGAAGGACTACAAACATGATCAAAGGACTGGAGCACCTTTCTTATGAGGAGAGGCTGAGAGAGCTGGGTCTGTTCAGCTTGGAGAAGACTGAGAGGGGATCTTATCAACACTTTCAAATACCTTAGGGGTGGGTGTTGAGAGAAGGGGCCAGACTCTTCTCAGTGGTGCCCAGTGACAGGACAAGGGGCAATGGGCACAAGCTGAAATATGGGAAGTTCCATCTGAATATGAGGAGGAACTTCTTTGCTTTGAGGGTGACAGAGCACTGGAACAGGCTGCCCAGGGAGGTTGTGGAGTCTCCTTCTCTGGAGATATTCAAAACCCGCCTGGACGCAACCCGGTGCAACGTGCTCTAGGTGAACCTGCTTTGGCAGGGGGTTGGACTAGATGATCTCCAGAGGTCCCTTCCAACACTTAACCATTCTGTGATTCTGTTATTCAGATCTAGGCACCTAAATCCTATCTTCTAGGGAGAGCTTGTCATTGATATGCCTACCTTTATCTTGTTGGGAAGAAAGGAACCTAGTTGATCTAAAAGTAGCTGGGACAAGATGTGCATGTGCCAGAATGCTAAAAATTATGCTAAGGAGCCCAAAACCAGGGAGGGGTAATCAGGCTTCGTGGGTTGGCTGAGAGGGAAACTTTGATTGGGCTGAAATGAAGGGAGGTCAGCATGGAGAATCGTCATATTGGGTGAAGACATAAGGAGACAAGGGCTGAACACAGTACTTTGAATAGAAATATTAGAAATGGTGAGAAAGACTGGAAGACTCGCCATCTGGCTTTCTATGACAAAGAAGCCTTAGACTGGCTGAACGGCATGTGTTATGTTCTTGTGAAATGCATTAACCATGTATGGTTTTCAACTGTTCTTCAGTTACATAGAGCTCCCATTAGTATGTGTTATACACTGATACTAAAAGTATGTTACTGACTTATGTTTACTATACTAGCTTCTGTGGAAGAAGTTAGGACAGAGCTTTGACTGTGATTTTGTGTGGTTTAAATTTTTTTTTGTTATATATAATACTCTTTAGTTATACTATCACATGTTGCTTCAGTTATTTTTTTCCACCTGTTTTCTGGCAATGGAGTGTTGGTAGCACAAACGTACAGGACAGCATGGGCAAGTTGAGTCTAATTTTTTTCTTTTAAGTTTTGAGTATTTGCCTCTGGCTCTAGCAATACTCATTTAATGTACTTTAAGTTGCTGTTTAATGTACTATAATTACTAACATTTTTCTGAAAACTGTGAGCAATAAAAACTCTCCACTTTTTGAAAAAAACTGCCCTAATCCCTACTACTGTCAGATCTCGTGATCTTCTGGGGACTGAAGTTCATTCTTTGTACTCTTTAGTTCTGAACATCTGTCTTTAGGCATTTGTCCCTGAAGAACAGACCTGAAGGAAATGTCTTTTCCCTATTGCCAGTAGTGCGAATTATTTCGATTTTCACTATGATTTCAAGTTGTGAGGGAAGAGAAGATTTGGGCCTCTAAGAATACCTTAAAACCAATCCTTTACTGAATGAGGAATCAGACACAAATATACAGCATCTAATCTCCAAGAAGAGGTACCTATTTGGGCAATGTTGCCAGAAAAGAAGGGAATCAAGAACCAGCCTCATACACAGATGTTATGGTGCATTTCTCATAGAAATATCCTTTCTAGATGTTGACGTTTGGCTGTTACATGTTGCCAAACGTGCCCTGTAGTGACAACAGATGTTGAGCTTATTGTTCTATTCGAGAAGGAAGATGAGCAAGAAATAGAGATGTTAACAAAACGAGAAAGCATAACACAAGATCAGATCTTACCTAATTTGAAATTATTTATTAAGAGGATAATTCAAACACAGCTTATGTATATTGAGACTTGATTCACTTACACTTAAATAGCTTCATTGGATTTAGAGATGCTGCTATCACAGCTGAGAACAGAATATAGACTTCCTTTAGAATGGAACTTGTTTTAAAATGCCAGAGATTTTTTTAATTGAATTTTTATTCTAAGTATTAAATGTGTTTTCTGTAACAGACTACTATTCAAGAATTTATTTCATGTGAAATCTCTTCTTGATATATTTTCATTATCAGAAGAGAAGAATAAGTATCACCTTTTTCAGTATGCATCAGAATATAATATCCTAATAGCATGTGCAGACAAAAGTGTAGGAAGAACAAATCAATAATTCCAACACCAGTATTTCACTTCCATCATTTCCATTAATGAAAATAGTTCTGGTTTATATTCTTTTTCAAAATGCTAGTTCATGTATCATCTTAAGCACTTTCCAAAAGTGAGGGATAGAAATCTAATACCAAATATAATATAATATAAACTCTAACATAAGTAGTTGGCTTAGGTTTTTTTGACTTTATGTGTAAACAGTAGCTGTTATTGGGTGATGTAAAATACATTGCTATTGAGATAATTTAGTTGAACAAATTGAAGGTAATTCAGTGTGGTCAAGGAAGCTAGTCTACCTTTACATTGTTTAACTAGGCTATTTTTTGTATTGCACCACAGAAGCATTGATGGGAATAGTTAGCAGTATTCATCTCTAAACTGATACCTTTCATAGTTTAAATGGAAGGTTAAATGTCGATTAAGATAACTCATGTTCACCATCATTTCCATTCACAATTGGTACATCTCAGGTGTTTTAGTGAAATTTCTCTCAGTGCACTCCTGAAGCCAAACACGACAGTTGGGCTGACAGGGACCTCTTCTAGATGGTTTGGAATTGTAGCAATAGTCCTACACTGCCATCTCCAGCAGTTTGGAGTCTGCTACGCTTTGCAGCATGGCAAATTGATCTGCTCCAAGAGCAGAGGAAGAACAGAACATGCCCCTTTTTCTAGTCATCTGCAGTTTGGTCCATGCAAAGAATCATGCTTCTTTTCAGCCACTAAGTTTTATCAGTTCTCCCTATAGTGGGTTTTTACTTCAGGTTCGGACAAGCAAGTTCATACTGTCATAAGAGAGCAAAGAAAACAAGATTCTCTTTTCATGTGTAATGTTATAATTAAGTCCATACTCTTTGTTCTGCCCCTCAATTCATGTATGTCTTTTAAGAATCGTTTTTCTTACAAGATATTTAATATAGTAAATGCTTTTGCATCTGTAGATTCTTAGCTGTCCAGATTTTCAGAGGTCTCAACAGTTGTGCAACTTGTTTAAAAAAAGATACAAGTCTTGCCTATGTAGGCGCGTTTTGTCATCTGATTAGTGATCAGTATTTAAAAAACAGATACCTAAACAACTCAACATGTATTTTCTCAAATATGTACTGCATGCAGAAATTAAAGCTATTTTTCATAAACATGGTCCTTTCTGTTTCTTTATCTATGCCACCATCTTCCTCCTCTCCAATTTCCTAGTTAGTTTATGCATTATAACAAAACCTAGGATGGCCTTCAAATAGGTAGATATTTTTAAAAGAAATTAATAACTACATAAAGCTATTTTCACATAACATATTAGTATGAAAATGATAACTCTGTGTTATGATTATTGTGCTTTTTGGATGAGGCATCTTGGTAAGAATGCCTTTTGTGATTAATTTAAAGGAACTTTTATAATAGATAAGCGTAAAGGAGTCAAAATCGGTTTGGAAGCCAAGAAGGATTATAAGTATAATAAAAAGTTGAATAGAAAGTCTCTTCCTAGGAGCCTGTGTTGAACTTAGTGAAAACCCTGGAGGTATGTCTGGTGATAATTAGGCATTCATTTTATTGGTACCAACTTTAAACTAGATGTGGACTTGTGCCCTTGTCTTATTAATGACTCAAGACCAAAATTTTAAGAAGTGTTACTTATTTTGCAGCTGGAGCAAGAATCCAAGTGTTAATATGCTTTCGCTAGAAGTCTCTCTAACAAGAGAAACTATTTTCATGGTAGCTCCCTAGATGGATAGGATTTTTTAATCAGTATTTGAAAGATGCAGGAAACTATTCTCTGTTTTAGTTTTCCTTCTACAGAAGTAAACGTATACCAGTTTGCATTTTTGGTTTCTAGTGGGGAAAGAAAAACACATTGAGAAGCAATATAAGGGATGTGGTACTTTTTGCAGCAAAAATAATAGCATTGTAATCTTCTGTAACAGAATAAAATGCAAATATAATACTTTTGCCATTTCAGGTCTTGTATGATGACACTTCCAATTGTTAAGTTTTTTTAAAGATGCAGTCACTAAATGATGTCAAAATTTGTTTTATAAAATAGAAATAGAAATAGAAAATACCTATCAGACTTGATGATGCTTTATACAATTTAGGTTTACGTTAATTTAGGTATATCAATAGTACGAGCTTTATTGTTGGCTGCACAAGTGTCCTTTTACCTTGTGGGTATTTGGTGAATGCATCCCATACTGCTGCACCTGCATGGTTGTTAGCACTCAGGCTCACCTGAATACTTCAATGCAAGGTACTGTTTTCAGGACACCCTTTAGATGTACTTCATATTTTGAATCATTTAAAATTACTGGTATTTTGATTACATGTGCATGCTGCCTATATGCCATACTATAAAGTTATTGATTATAAAAAAGCTTTGCAAACAGATCTCAGCTAAAAATTAAAGTCCTGTTATACCGTCTCATCAACTGAAACTGGAATAATAACTAATGACCATGTTTTTAAAGGTAATGAAGTCCCCAAAAGATGCAGAAGTATTCCTAAATATATTTGGAAAAGTGACTAAACACCTAAAAGGCAACAGTGCACTATTATCCTATTAAAAATACTACCCCAAAAAATAGTTTATAAGACTTTGACTTAAAGTATTTATCCTAGCTAACTTTTCAGGAGACTGTTGAGATTTGAGTCTTAAAGTGAAACCTTCTTAATTTCATAAAGTAGGTGTCCTGAATCAAATACTGAGATGAGTCTCACTGTCTGTTAGCACATGTTCGGTTTTTCCACAAGGTATCACTGAAGTTGTCCTCTTCCACCAGTTGAGCTACATTTCCCACTAAAATTAGGATTTTATTCATTCACATACATGATTATTTTATTAATAGTGGATATTTCTTAATATCTTGGGAAAAACTAATAGTTCAATATGCATTCTGTTAGGGTAACAAAATAATTTGCATTGATACAGATACTGGAAAGTCAAAAATACAGGATGCTGCAGTTCAAAACTTGTTTGTCTAAAAATGTTTTGATCTAAGTCCAATATACTGCTGTTTTACACAAGCTCTTGTAATTGTGCAACTGATGGATTAGGTTATAGCTTACCCCCTTTTAAAATTATTCTTGTTTTCCAACTTTTTAAAGCACTTTCCAAATGTTTCATTTTAGGTTTTTTAAAAGGCTGCCAATTTGAACTCATTTCCTCTAGAAAAATTAGTTCTTTGTACATTTTCCTCTTTTAACAATGTTAGTTTAAATGTTACAGTAAGCAAACAGGCACGTAACAGGGTTGAACACTAAAGTGATGTCATAGCATAGCTATTGTATTCATTTTGCACATAATGATTATTTAGCAGTATAATTGAATGTCACTGAATGATGGTAGAGAACAAAAACCCAAACTTAAATTGCTTATACCTTTTTTGTATGTCCTGATATGATTTTTAGTTATACTGTTACTGATCTATAAAAAAAAGTGCTTTGTTTTGCTTTGCTTTCCCTTTTGTAGTTGTTTGAGATCACAGTGCCTCTTTCTCATGGCCCCAAACCTGTAACCGTCAGTTTTGCCAATCACACGTCCTGCCGATGCATGTCAAAGTTGGATGTTTATAGACAAGTTCATTCTATCATAAGACGTTCCTTGCCAGCAACACAAACTCAGTAAGTATTAGATTTGTCTTTCCTTTCACGTTATGAGCAAGCCTGTATAATTAGATTTAAAATATTGCTGGAAGCTTTCACAATTAAGGTAAGTGAACTTGTTAGGTGAACTACGCGTTAGTAGTAGCAGAATGCATTTTGCAAAGAAGCTAATATTGTTTTTCATGAAGAGAATGTTACTTTAGTAACATTACCTTTTTACCCAGTGGATAAACGGAGGCTAGATGATTTAAAAATGAAGAATAATATTGTTTGTGGGGTTTGTTTCATGGAAAGAGCTACAATACAATTGAGACTTAAAGGAGACATCAATAAAAACTTCTTCTAAAAAAAGTAATCAAGCAAAGCTAAAAATACTTAATTTTGCAAATAAGGAGCAGACAACATTTCTCTCTCAAACTGTATTTTCCTATTTAAAACGCTCCTTAAAAAAGGCCTTTTTTATGGATTCTTTAACTACAAACCTTTTTGGACATCTCCATATGATAAGGGAAAATAAAAGGTTAATTGATAGTCCACAGATTTAGCATATTGATTTGTTTGGTGATTTTGAATGAAAAAAGTCACAGAAGAAGTCTGGCACTGAAGCAAGTGTTATTAAAACACTTGAAGAGGACTGAGTGATGATTTCATGATGTATAAATATTTAGGAAGCCAAAAATACCTAACAGACAACAGTTGCTTTATGGAAGAACCAATGACTAGAAGCTGAACTGGAATCAATTGTAGACATTTTTAATAAGGAAAGTGAATAGTGCAAAATACCCAGAGATGTAAGCTGGGTAATTTTCTCTGTGTTTTCATTCAGTTAAAGTCTCGATGTTTTCTGACACGTTCCAGCTAAGTACAGATTATATTCTATTTGAATTCAAATTACTGAATTTGTTCATCAAAACATGGATCATAAACAGTGGATTAGAAAAATATTAGAAAATAAGTATATTAATAGTTTAATTAATTGCATAATTAACAGATTATAAAAAAATCAAAACCCAAAAATAAATAATAAAGTCAAATTATGCTGACGGTTGGCAGCTTCTCAGTGCTTCCAGATTAAGAGCAGTTGTAATTACCAGTGCAAGAGTTTATTCTGTCCAGGAAACAGCTACCTGTAGTTAGAGGGAAGTAAGCGTGCAGATAGTAGACTTTGACCAGCACTCCCAGGTAGCTTGCTGTCCTGTGCGTAAGGAATTGTGCTTCAACAAAGGTTAGACAGAGTAGTAGTACTAGATCAGAATATATACAGACTTTCTCTACTGTTAAGTACTGTATTTAAGTTTAAAATCTATGGCTTTTTACAATAAAATAGAAAAAAAAAAAACCAAACCAAACCCAAAAACCCAAGATGAGTGCTTCTAGATTCTAGAAAGGAAATGAAAGATATTTGCATGTTCCTGGTGGGTGCCTGGATGCTTTTCAGAATCCCACTGGGTTTTTATAATTTGTACTAAAGTTCTCAATTTCTTTTCAACTTCTTATTTTTCCTTAACACTTTTGTTTATAGATTTGAATGCTAGTGAAACTGTTGTAAAGCCAAAACTTGGAAATGTACTTTCTTGTCACAGAAAGTGACTTTTTTACTTTCCTAAAATGTTACAATAAGTCATTTTAAAATTTCAGCCATATCCCCCAGTAATTTTCTGAGCTAGCAACCAGAGTAGAATTTGTAAATAAGCAGTTCCACTTCCTTTTGCTGTGTGTCTCCAACCCTGACGCTGAAACACATATTGTTCTCTTCAAGTTCTGGTAACTTGGGTTTTGTATCAACATTGTCTTCTCATGGGTTCATGTGTGCTTGGTGTTTTCTTTATACTGTTACCCTGCCTCCCTTCTGTAGTTAAACACTCCTGGCTAGAGACAGGCTGCTCCAGGTGTGAGTTGTTTTTTCTTTTTAAATAGAATACAGTAATACGTCTGTAACTTATCCATACCATTTCTCAAGCAGAATCAGGAGGCAGGAAAAGGACATATGTGCCAAGTGAGAGAGCAAAAGTGAGATAATTAGCAGAATGAAATCAGGAAACACCAGCTTGATAAAACATGAGGTGATGCAGGGTGAAACTACAGCAGTCTTTACAAGCAAAGAGTCGTTTAATGTGGTGAAGGGGAGTGGTATACTTGAATGATGATCACGGAAGAATGTCCCCGCACCTGCATTTTTGAATGCATGAGTAATGGTGCTCAGGGGAATGAAAAGTGCTTAAAATGTGTAATGTATGTGCTGTCTTAACAGATGAGGATTTTAGAGATACTACAGAAACAATGAATAAATAATAGCCTGGATGCATGAAGTTAGGCATGACTCATTAGAAGTTGTAATGTCACCTGTGATGATAAAGAAATTGCAAGCAAGAAAGATCAAATAATACACAAATATTGTATCTGTGGTGTACCTACTCGTTAAGTAAGTTCAGTCATCCTTTAAAAAGAGGCCAGCTGCTGTTAGGATTTTTTGCTTTCTTTGCTTACCGCTGCCTTGGCTGCAAAACTCTAGGAGGTAAAGAGCATTAAACTGTTAAATTGTTTATTGTCTTTCATTTCTAAAGTGAAGAGGCATCACTGCTGAAGTCCAAATCTTTGGATTCAAGAAAGCTGTCCAGGATTTGAGTGGCTGATGAGAGAGTCAGTTAATGTCACATAACTTTCACATAAAGTGGAAAGGAATCTAATGATAATTGAGTTTTGGTTTAGAAATTAGTTTGGTCTACAGCATTCATTCAGAAACTGTTATCAGCTGTCTTTTGATGTCTGTATGTGTGAAAACATTTTTGTACTGCAAAAAACAATGTAGAAAAATTGTGTCTGTTACTACCTATCAGGCATTTGGCACACAAATATTTTTTTATACTGGTCTGTTTTCTATATGAGGCTTACATTCAAGGGTTAGACCTGTTTCCAGACTACATTAGGAAAGTACAAATATCAGTTTCTAGAAGTTAGAGCTAAAATTTGAAATGCGAGAAGGTACCTTCAACCAGTGGTTGAAGATTCCTGTAGTGGGGAGAACCCTAATTAGTAATAAATTTGGTAGGAGTTAAGATCATGAATGAACTGAAGCTCTTTGAAAGGTTTTTGTAATGGAGGTAAACAAAAGCAATTAGCACCTAAAATAATTTTTTTTTTTTTGTGTTTTTATGGTAGTAAATCAACAGTATATTTCATTCCACAGGTGTCATGTAGCAAACAAGACCTGTCCAAAAAATCATATCTGGAACAATCAAATTTGCAGATGTTTGGCACAGCATGATTTTGGTTTCTCTTCTCACCTTGGAGATTCTGGTAAGCAGTTTTGGTTAAACAATTAAATGTAGTTCCATGTTTTGATTTACCTAAAGGAGAAATTAAAAACATGAAAAGTAAATAATTTAATCTTTTTCTTTATTAATACTGTTATTGGTTGTGCCTGTCTTCTGACATATTTTTGTTCTTAAAACACCTTAAAATGTACGAATTCAATACCATTTCTTCCATTAAAAATACGGGATGGGTAGAGACAAAATTCTGATAATTGTGCAACTTCTCTGCTGTATTTCTAGACACATCTGAAGGATTCCATATTTGTGGACCAAACAAAGAGCTGGATGAAGAAACCTGTCAATGTGTCTGCAAAGGAGGCGTGCGGCCCTCAAGCTGTGGATCTCACAAAGAATTAGACAGATCGTCATGTCAGTGCATGTGCAAAAACAAACTTCTCCCTGCTTCCTGTGGGCCCAATAAGGAATTTGATGAAGATAAGTGCCAGTGTGTATGTAAAAAGACGTGTCCTAAACATCAGCCACTAAATCCTGCAAAATGCATCTGTGAATGTATAGAATCTCCCAATAAATGCTTCTTAAAAGGAAAAAGGTTCCATCACCAAACATGCAGGTAAAAACTCAGACTTTAGCCCTTTCATTGTGTTTAAGGTATAAAATTTTAGGTTGTGTCATTAGCAGTCCTGTTGAATTACTTCGTAGTCTTAAGTAAACAGTGAGCCTCTCTTCAATTCAGTTTTATCTTCTATGACTTTTGTCATCTCTAAGAGGAAACTACTAAGCAGAATAAGTATTTTAAAGCATGTTTAGTTTCTCGTACTCTTACTACTACTTCGTGATTTATTTTTTTTCTTTTGATGAAAATGAGCTGTAAGTTCAAGCTCACCATTTTTTTTATGCTACTTAAAATCCCACTGTATTTTTCCCAAGAACTGAATATTGCAATTCAAATAAGTCAAATATTCCAAATTAGATTTCAGGGGTTAGTTCTGGAGATACTGTCATTCATTTTCGCTTCCTAAATTTTTACATATCCTTCATTTCACTCAACTGATACTGAAGATTTATGAGTGCATAAAAAGTATTATAGCTCTGGGTGATTTCGGTGAAAAGTAGACATATATAACTGTAAAACAGACCACCCACATTCATCATTTAAAATGGGATTTGGTCAGGAAGAAAACTCTGTAATTTCTATATATATCACAGGAGCTTTTCCTTACATGACTGCTACACCCATAGCAGTAACAGTCTATATATAAAAATGTGAATGGCTTTAGGTTCTGAGAAACAAGCAGTATTATTTCTGCTTTGTATATTTTGTGAGCAAAGTTTTCCTGTAAAGTTAATTTCTTAAAATAGAAACAATGTAATTTGGAGCAGAAAGATCACTTATTAATATATGGAAATTATTTCTATTATATTAATGACAAATAACAATTCCAGAAATGTTCAGGCACTGGAAGTGGAAAATAGAAAATTGGGATATTTAAATGTCTGTGGTAATTCATTGCTTATCAAAAGTAAACGTATGTATTTTTTTAATATAACACGTAATTAGTTGGCATAAATATATTGCCAGATATATATACGTTGGTTCATCTTGAATAAAGAAATAATGTCTACTATTAGGAATGAGACCTGCACTGAAGTCTCTAAAATAGGGGAAAAGATTAATAATAACTGGCATTACTTGTTTTCCTACATTTGACCTTTTTGAGTGGAATAGAGGAGTTGTTAGTAACATAAGAAATAATTTCTTCTCTATTGTTCAGGTTTTATTTCAATTTTATGTTTGCAAAGGAAAAAAAAAAACAACCTGATTACATGAGCTTTAGCACGTTACAAAGCCTTAGCACTCTAGTGTGCACTTCCAGCAGTGCTACACATATAAACCATGTATATTTTAAAAGAACATTCACAACTGAAAAAAGCATTAAAAAAGCTAAGGAATGTCATAATAAAGATATGATGACATCTCCCTTTGATTTAAGTATTTGAAGGAGGGAATTGAGCCCAGCTTTGTGGTGTTGTGGTTGAATATGATAAAGAGTTTGAATCTCTTTCTCACTTCCAAGGACAATGTTATAGGATGCTTTTAGCTGTTTCTCTTTTGTAAGCAGTTTGTCTTTGTGTGGAGAAAGAAAGATTTGTACATAGTGTTACTCTATAGCTCTGCAACAAATATCCCTGTAAATGTTAGCACTGTCAAGGAAAGTAGAAGATGCAATCTCTCCTTCTTAAGAAAGGAGGAGCATAGGTTTCTCACATTTTGGCTCTGTCCACCACAAGCTTTCTCTAAAAGTAATAAAAACCCTGCAACACACTGTTTGTCTTTGAAAGAAAGCTCCCTTGCTGTTATGAGACCATGTAAATGCACACCCTATAACTGTGTGCAAGATGCCTGAGACCTAGACATGAGCAGACCCCTGTAGCCGTGTCCTAGACAGCTCCCTGTGCAGAGAAGTAGTCCTTGTAGATTCTGGTTTTGAAGCACCAATAGTTTTATGCACTGTACCTAAAATTCCTCTGCCTCTAATGTTATACCCTGCTCCAGAGGAAAGGAATACAAAGTCATTTGCAAAGCAGAGGATTGGAGGAAAAAAGAAAAAAAAAAAAAAGGAAAAAACCCACTGTAAAGCATACTAGCTTTTAAGGTGATCATGCTGCTACCACTACTAAAAGGAGCATTTCTACTTCAGTTTCATCTGTAAAGTTGTTAGACTGTCTGAAATTACAAACCTGGGCATTCAGTAGCAAAAACTCACAATTACTGACCATAAAGAGAAAGTTGTCACTGACTCACCCAGGACTATACGTATCGTCTGAACATCTGTCTTAGCTCCAGCATGCTCAGATTGGCCTCATCGAAACAGACATTTTTCACATGAAAGCACTCAGTAAACAACATTCAGCCCAAATCTTTTGAAAGACCTGGTCTATTGTTCAGCAGAGTTTCCTAAGGAAACCACATTAATATAGCTACGATGACTTTGCTACTATTCGCCCTGTGCTATCACCTCAAAAATTTATTTTGGTCAGTTTTGGCAGGGCCAGATAACTAGGCACCTCAGCTGCAAAGCATTTTAGAGGAGGAGAGGGGCTTTCTTGCTCTGTTGAAATGTCCCAAATAAGGATAAAACTGCAGTAACCTGACCTTGACTGCTGCTAGATGCAAACTCACATGGGAGAGATGCTTTATAGCGCTGTTGACTGTAAGTTTAAGTTCACAGTTCACTAGGAGGCACAAATCCTAAACAAAGTGAACTCCTCATATTTAGTGATTACATGACTGCTTTTCATTTTGTGCAACATGTCATAGGTGGGTGGAAAAGTTTGACTTTTTTTTCCCCCCTTATCTGTCTCCTCTTTCTTTCTATAGTCATTCAGTACACAAAATAGTCTGACTTTCATGGCAGAGACAGGCAAAAAGGCAAGTGAGTTCAGTGTTTCATCCATTGCATCTCTATGGAGTACGTTTTTCCCCAGAACAAACCTACTGCTGGTTGCCCATTTGCTCAAAGTATTAGGTCCTTTGGCAAACATGCAAGACAGTAAAGGTCACTTGCTTGCTTTCTCAAGTGACACTGTGATTTTTGTTGCCTTTTACCACTGTTTCCAAATTTTATTGGGCAAAAGATCAGTAGGGCTTTGAGAGAGTCCCATGAGCTGTTACACTGATCTCAAATATATTAGGTGGCACAAAATTATGTTACTCGCTTAATTACAGAGACCACACTGGTGAAGTAATCTACGATTAATGACATCGAAAACGCTGAACAAGACATGACTAGTTAATAACTGTCATGTTTGCAGTCTTCCTCATTCCTTATTGTTTTCCTCATAGCCAGGTTCATGGTTGGACTAGCTGGCTTGAATTAATGTAACTGTAATCCAGACCTCATATCATAAACAAATTATTGCAAAGTAGTAACTTGGTATCCAAAACACAACATATTAACTTATTTTCAAGAATAATAAAAGTAGCCACAAGCCTGAAACAAGAATTGCCTAGGGAAGAGGATAGTGACATTGCCTTTGTATAGTGTACTGTAGTGTCTTGGAACTGAAGTTAAGTATGAATTATAGTAATAGATCATAATATCAGTGTTTCACAAGCAGGCACACATTATTTAAAAACAAGTTTTAAGTAGAACTGTGTTGAAATTCGGAACATATACTTTTGTCTTTTGACTCATTGCCAGTGTCTGAAAAAAACCTCAGACTTGTACTTTGTCTCCATTATACACCAGAAAGTATTTAGCATTGTTATTGTAAGGTTATTTTAGGTCAACATCTTGTTTTAATAGAAAAATAAAATAGGAAAAGGAAGAGTTCAGGGACAACCACAGATACTATCTCTGTATAAGTTCTATTTTTCATTCAAGGAATCTGTGAAGAAAAATTCTGCTGCTGCTTAGGTAGATGTGACTTGTGGTTTAATGCTCTATTTCTGTTAAACTTATTTTAATCAAATAGGGACTATTTCTATTCTTTTTCCTTTAAGATTTATCATAAACATGCAGGCTCTGATCTTACTTCAGAATGCACATAGATGCAATATGAAGTGTAGATATATCCCCACTGGCTTCAGAGGGTGGCTATAGGACTTTGCAACGTGAAAGGAAGTGTGTTCTCATTTTCAGAGTCACAGTGTAACATATGTAGACAAATCTCTCTCAAGCTTATTGCATTAGTGAATAAGGTGAGAAACAGTCCTGGGTAAGAAGATGGTAGATTCGATTATCACGTGATTCTGGATTGCTACCTCAAACTGGCAGCATGCAGTAGGTCATAACAAGCCAATCTGAGTACAGAAAAATACTACTGTATTTTCAAAATTAAATTTAAAGAAATACTACTCAAGATTAGAGTGCAACTACAACCAGGCAATACGTTAAAAATATTCATGGGTATCTGTTGCAATAGAATCATTTCTCTTCAATAACATTCATTATTTTCATTGTCTTTTGTGAAGAATAATCTGGTTGAAAGAAAGTGATTGCAAGAGCATAAACAGAAGTTAAAAGATATGTATTTGTAGGAATTAAATGTCCCATTGAGAAAAGGCAATCTAAATGCACACAGATTCTACTCCAGGTTAATATAAATGATCATGTTTTATTAATGCTTGCTTTTTTCTTTTCTTTAGTTGTTACAGACCGCCGTGTACAGTCCGAACGAAACGCTGTGATGCTGGATTTTATTTTAGTGAAGAAGTGTGCCGCTGTGTACCCACATATTGGAAAAGACCACTTATGAATTAGTGAAGAGAGCACTACTTGCTATTTTGGTGTACATTTTTCCATTAGAACAAAAGAACAACAGAAACTTTGCTAATATTTGGAATTAAAAGTTCACCAGAGACCCTGTGGGGCTTTCAGAGACAGATGCATCGGGCTTTTCTCAAGATGGGGAAAGCAAATGTAGAAAATAAATAACTGGGGTTCATGTTTTGTAAAGAACTCAGTAAGGACTTATTTTCTGCCAATGACCAAACAGCCTAGGTTCTCCTTCTTGTGATTTTTTTTTTTTTTTTTAAGAGATAATGACTATATAATTTATTGCCACTAAAACCATTGTGCAGCATTTCTGTCTATAGCAGTAACAGTTGTTAAAGTTCACTGTGATCAATATTTTTATATCATGCAAAGTATGTTTAAAATAAAATGGAAATTGTATTATATAATGGTGAGAATGTTTAATCATCTGCTTATAGAAAGGAACGACAAGTCAGCTTTGTTACCAGAGTTCTTAAAAGAGGGGAAAGCGGTTAAGAGAAAACACTTTTATGAAAGGAAGGCTTCAGATGACATCTTGTATCTGTTATACGTGTTATTTGAAATACGAAGAGTTATACTTGCTGTTTCAAGAGCCAGTGATATTTCTCTCTCTAGAATGAAACTAACGAAGCAAGTGTAGTTAATAACTAATGAAAACATTGGAGATCATGTACAGTGCCCAAGGATAAGGACTACATTTAAAGAACAGCAGCAACTATTCACATTCTAGTATATTCACCTTTTATTTTATTTCTTGTTAGCTTTCCTAAAGAATAATATAAAGTAATGTCTATTGAAGGTTATCAGTAGGAAAGTGGAAATGTCAACTCTGTTTTTTATTTAGTATTACAGGCTATAATGTAAAGTTTACAGCTACATAATTTGGAATGCTTTGATGCACTTTTACTCTTTCGTATAGTCAATCAGATATCTTGGTCAAAAATGTATTCATGTGCAAAAATACTTTGAAGGAAAACAATACATTTTACATTCCAATGGGGACGCGAAAGGACTTCCAGCAGTCCGGTATGGATTGACATCATCTCTTCATAAAAAAATGGTCAGGACTTCTCTTTATTAAAGAGAATACATAATCAAACATCTACAGCTCTGAAAAGAGGTAAGATTTTTAGCTTGCATGGGAAGAGCAATGTGCATACAACAATCTATTCAAAATTAAAATGTTTCAGAAGTTGGAAGGAAGTTGTTAAATTATGTAAAGTTTATTGGGTGCAGAAGTGAAACAAGCAAAGCTGCAGAGCAAGATTTTTGTAACAGGATTGGGCAGATCTGCAAAAATAAATGTCATTATTGTGAAGTGCTGGTTCTAAGCAGCTGTTCTTAGAAGAGATATTAATTAAATCCTATTATTTCAGATTATTTCCTAGAAAGGTGGTGGAGAGTTGCTTTTCTAGATTCTTGAATATTTAGATATCAGAGTTCCTAAAAATGAGTGAAAGCTACTTTTAATTTCTCAGCCTCCCTCATGAGTTGAGGCAATCTAACAAGTACGCAGGATGAGAGGCAGTTTGAGAGTTCACATTTTCCACTGTATGTCTAGTGTCCTCACTGTTCTTCCTTAGAGGCCAGCTATTTATTATCCAAATAAGATAATAGGATGAAGTTTAGGCATACAAATACTGAGGACTGTCTTTATTACTATATTGCCTCAGCAATCAAATGCAGGTAGAACTCCAGATGACTATTTAACATTGAAATACAACTTTATGCCAGTATAACAACACAATTCCCATCGGTTGGATTAGCAGTCATGCAAATCAACAGTGTCTAAACTGGCAATGTCCATCTAATAGCAAGAGGTTAATAGCCAAAACTTCATTCAGTATTACTAGAGATCCAGGCATCCACTTCTATTTGTCAGCTGCTTGAAGGAAGCATAAAATCCCTTAAGAAATCAGTTAAAGAGCAAATTTTAATGAAGACTTGAGAAAACAAACTGTATGCAAAGGTCTCAAAATAAACTTTTTAATTTCTATCCAAGCCCAATACAGAAGAGCGGCAGTGGAAGAAGGACAAACCAAAGCTGAAACCAGGAATAGAGGCTAAGTAAGCCAGTATCTAACAGATAAAATATGTGATTGTGGTTAAAAAGGAGGAGGGCACAAATGAAGAGAGCGCAAAACTGCATTCCAACAAGTAATTCTATGTAGATTATAAAAAGTGCATGTTACAATACTATGCAAATAAAAAAAAACTACTAAACTGAGCAATGCTCACTTTTTACATGTCTAAACTATTTGAAAGGAGTTCATGACAACAGAGCTAATAAAACCATTCTGGCTAAGCAGATATTTGGATTTCTACTGAGCATGTTACACTCCAAAAATCATCAAACTCCCTGCCTTCCCTGATGGGTTTTAAAATGAGAGCACTGAACAGGAAGCTCCAACTTTATTACAAACATCAGCATTCAGTAAGAATGATTTTCTTGAATGCATCTTTTCAATTTCTTAACTTTCCAAACATTGAGACTTTTGGACATAAATTATGTAAATCACTAAGTAAAACTAAGATTTAAAGAAAGCAAAGAGCTGACTTCTAAAAGTTACCACAAATCAGGTTTGTGTCTGAGCAAAGTGAATGGTAAACTGTTCTCAAGAGTAGGCAGATGAGTAGAATAATATATGCAAGGAGTTGAAAGCATTTTCTGGTAATCAGGCTCTCCAATTCTGCTTTACATGACATAGCGGGTTTTTGAGGATGTATTATACACAAGAACACAATAAATATCACATTATCATTAGTATAGGCTACAGATTTCCTATCCTATGTGATAAAATGTGATTCTGTTTATCTCAGTACTGTCACAAAATCATCTATATTTAAGCAAGCGTTTATCTGTGGAGAAATAAATATAAAGCAGTGGCATAATCTGCATAGCAGGTCTTCCTTGCATCTGTTATATAAAGTAGCTGATAGATTTACACCATTTTCAGTTTTGAAGTGTTATTTGATTATAAACTTGCAGTTTTCATCTTCAGTTCAAATCTTAATTTAGTATTCTTAAAATGTATTAAAAAGAGACTATACAGCTTGAAAGAAGATCTAAAAATATAGGTGATAATTCTATATACAAGTTATTCTGCACTAACTCTGAATAAAAAGGTTATATTGTTATTTGTCTAAAACCCCTGTACCTCCTACAAAAAATACAAGTGGGGAGGAGAGAGAGAGGCACATGTGTAACTGTAGTAAATCACATTTAATAGTAAACAGACTTATGCTTGCATTTCATCAGGAATTTACAACAGTTTCTGTACTCTTTCGATATCGTAATATATGGAGACCATAAATTATGCAGAGTAACCCCTCCCTACCTGTATTAACAGAAGGACATACTATTTACAGTATGAGTGTTATTAGTCTCCTGACATGTTTGTTTAATTCATGTTGAACAAGTTGACAGTAAAACAATTCTCTTAGTTCTATTTGAAAGACCAGCATGAAATTTGCATATGTACCGCATCATCTTGAAAGGCTTAGTGTTAGGATTGCTTTCAGTATTCTCATTTTCAGTCTTCAGATCTCAGTGCCCTTGAATTTTAACATCTCTCTCTCTTTCTCTCTGATTTTCTGGAAGCATAACTAGCTATCACATCTATGCCAAAAGCTAGGAATGGAATAATTTGTGCAGCCAGTAGGCTCATGAACAGATTAGCCTGAGGAATAGACTATATTATTTTAAATATTATTTAATTTATATTTAATTTAAGAATATAATATTTAAAGACTTTAATTTGTTAAATATTATTTAATTTTACATTATTTGGAGGTACAAAAGGTTGCTCTCAAGCAGAAAAGTTTAAAGGTGATCAACTCATAATTTTCAGAACTTTGTAATTTAGTCAATATGATATAGTAATAATTATAGGATTTTTATTGAAAAAATGAAAGTAATAGTTGATAATTTATTTAATAGCTTCCTTTTGTTTTTTCTCTTTTCCTTTCCCCTTTCAGATAAAAATTCCGGGAAAGAACACAGGACAGCCTTCTGGTTGAGTGATGGATATAAGATCAAATGGACCAGGTGTTTAACTTTTTTTAATGTAATAAATATAAAGGACTAATAGGGACTAATAATAAAGTTAGGCCAGTTCAATGCAGGTTTAGGACTGCAGATTACACTAGAGTTCTTAAAAGCTCTGGATAGAGCAAAACATTTTTATAGAATAACATATCTGGACTCCTTTTATCTAGATTTTAATGTCCAAATATTGTAATGGAATCTGAACAGTAGCAAGCAGTAAGGTCACCATTTGTACAATAGCACAGTTTCTAAAATTTTGGTAATTTGTCATTATAAAAATGTGTATTTTATCTATAGTCTGAAGCTATGAATCAGGGGACCTTACTTCTGCTTGAGAATGTATTGAATTACAAAACATAGCACATTCCAGAAAAAAAAAAAATCTTAAACCACAATGCTTTGCTCTTTTGTATAGGCATTGCTCCTTGTTGGCAAACCACTGCGGAAATCTCTGAAAATTGTATATTACCATTTATTCCCTTTTCTTCTCAGCCGAACACTGTCATTTAATAACATCTTGTGGATTCAAATACCTTTCCTGGGTAAGGGTACTGTATCCATTCCTGACAGACACTGACCTTTCAGCTGAGTTCAGCAAACTCTTTATCCATTTTCTAGATTTATAATCGGCCGTATGTGGTCGTTGAACTCTTCCCCTTTGCCCCATTTCTCATCTTAAATTACTTCTCTTAGATTTCTGGACCATATCTGTCTCAGTCTCCCTGTAAGAATATCTGTATTTCCCTTTCAGCCTCTCTCACATTCTACTGTTAACTCTAACCCTTCCATTTCCCTTTTATATCCAGTCTCTCACTAAAAATGGCTGTGCTTTCCTCTCTATTACCATTAAGATCTCTTTCCTCTCTAAACAAACATGCAAACATGGGGATTAATCTGTTTTTAGTTGTCTAATGATACTCTCAACTATACATATAGGAAATAACAAGTGTTAAAAAGAAATCTGAAACTTCACATTCCAAGTGTGCAAATCCCATCTGCCCAAGCAAATAATAATAGTAAAAATTATTTCAGTCGAGACCCTCCCAAAGCAAACTTGAAAATAAAAAGAACAGATGCAGAAATCACTCTAGCAAATTACACTTGAAACATAAAAGACAATTTCTGATATCACCCTCCCTGTAAAAAACACAAGCTTTAATTCTGCTGGGTGCTGGATACTATCTCTGCAGTCTAACATTGCACTCATGCAGTCCTCAGTGATGTCCAGCACAGCATTTTGGAACTAAATTCAGCCTTGTAATTGAGTTTATGTTCATGTCTCATTCATACTGTGTGGAAAAACTGCCATTTTTAAAGATAGATAGTATTTGCAAGCTCAGGTTGCCTTCATAAGATGAATGTGCTTTTCACCAGCCTGCACCCTGTCCAGTAATTTGGATGCAGAGAGCTACTGAGTCACAGAACACTTTAAGCTCAACTTAGTTCATAGGTTAATATCAAGGTAGATACTATATTGGTTTCAGTTGCTCCAATCAGTTTTTAATAAACCATTTAAGAGATACTTATTTTAAAAGACAGTAATTAACCTGTTACTGAAGCACTAAAATACACTGGATTTGTATTTTTTTTTTCAGAAAAAAAGAAATCTAAACATATGAGCAGTTGTGCTGCCTGGAAGCTTCTCTGGAATTAAGTAAAATTAAGGTAAGCTTAAAAAAGCAAACACTGAAATATTTTTCTGAGGCTAAATCAAGTCAGTTACATCCATTAGAGGAAGTTGTAGTACTAACATTTACTTTCATTTCCAAACTATGAAAAAAATACAAACATATGCTTCATGTAGAAATTAAGCATTTATCAAAGGTAATTTCCAAAAATGAGAGAGTTTTCAAATACATATTAAGGACATATCAGTGTCATCTGTGGGAGAACTCTAAAACTGACAGCACTGTCATATATTTATTTGCAAGAACAGACAATGCAGCAATGAGATGTTTTAATATTGCTGCAAGGATATATATAAAAAAATCAGTATTTTATTCTTTTGTACAATTAATAGTAATAGGTTACTCTTTAGAGAAAGCATTAAATGTTCATCTGTTCATTCAGTACGTTACTGCATTAGATTTATACTGTATTAAGTTTACAAACATTCAAATTTTACAAATCTTTACAACCACAAGTCTTTAGCTATTGAAGATCTACCAGTTCAGGTTTCCCTTTATTAGTTACTTGTCATTGTTCTTTAAAACATACAGGAAGTATATCTTATATTCTTTAACTGTAGTTTATTTTTAAAACTACTTCTGAAATAGCTATTTTTATTTTAGCAGCTCTAACAACTGTATGACAAAAAGCCCATAAATAACTAGCAGGTCAATAAAACCTCCCTTTTCACAACCCGCAGTCCCAACGAGTGAAGAGTCCTGCAGAACACCTGTACGCGGGTGCCTAAACCAACATACTCTGAGTGGTTTCAACTTGGGCATGCAACTGCAGCCACCAGCGCTGCCAAGATCCTGCTTGCTTCTGTGACTTGCGCATAGGGCAGCTTCTTGGACCTGCTTTTAGCTTAGACTGAAACTCATCTGTGTTAGGGGGCTTCTCAGACTCCCAGGAAGAAAAACTAATACTCAGGAAATTAAAAAAAAACAACAAACAAAACACTAAATAAATAAATAATTCTCTTGGCCTCTGAGAAGAACACCAAGAAGAGGTTACCTAAAGGCAAGCCGAAACCATTGCGTCTGCAGGAGACAGCTTGTTGCTGACATCACTCATTCTTTCTTCTGATTTAAATGGTATTATTCATTTTAATGGCATCACTGTAAGACTGTGATCAGTCTTCAGAGTAGCAAGGCCTGGTAAATGTCATCAAGCACTCCTGTTCTTTACATCATTCATTGCTCAAGGAGGGAAGAACTGCATATACTCATGAATATAGTATCATTCTACCTGAAAATTCTTTACATTTACCAAATAGGTAACTATAGCTGTTAGAACACCGTAGCTTGAGAAGACATCATCCATAACTTTTATTACTGTTTTTACATCAAATGAAGTGACAGATAGCTACTAGAATTCTTGTTAGCTTGTCAAGAGAGTGAGCAACACTGCAAAGCTCAGAGCATGCCTCATGGAAAAGGACTGAAAAAATAAGACAGAGAAAATTAAACATCCCACCATTAATGAAATGTTAATTAAGATTAAGTGCATTCGAAACAACCTCCACTGACAACAAAACTGTTTTATATGAGGTTCAGGAAGTTTTAAAACACATAGTTTAGACCAAATTGTGGTCTCAACTATATTTTTCCTGCTGTGGGGGTTTGCAACATAATGAAATGCCATACCGAAAACTAATTAAGTCTTATGAATACTACGAATACAGCACTTAAAATTTCCTTATTTATCGCTGAAGAACCTGTAAAGAGGAAAACCAAAGGACACATACAGGAAAAATATATAAGTGATTAGATCCACAATCGACTTTATAATCACTGTGAGCGGTACCTGAATCTTAAACTTAGACCCTAAAAATCCTCATTCATTTGCCCCCAATTCATAGGGCACAAGTTTCCAAAGTTTCCCTAACCTGAAGATGCACTTCTGTAAATGCCTATAGTGCAGCATAACTATACTCCTAAACTCCCATCAGGATACATAAACTGATGGCGTCTCTATTTACACTGTGAAATAAAATCCGGTAGATATTCAGAAAGTACTAACTACATCTTTATGCCCAAAACACATGGAAAAGGTTCTCTCACTCACTTCTGTTTGAGTTGTTATACTTTGTATGAAATAAGTAAATAAAATCCGGATCAGAAATGAAGAATATAATACTGTAAACTATTGTTGATTTTAAAATGGAAGACCTGGATTCCAGTGCTATTTAGTTGACTACCGTGTTCTTGTAACACACCAGCAGATGTTAGAGAAGGGACTAAACTGTCCTGGATGTTATCACTTGCTATTAGTTTGTAGTCTTGGAGACTTGACAATTATGGGAACAAATCGTTTTCATCTAGTGCATGTGACTAATTCCCATTTCTCATTTTTGCCGTGCTTCTCTTATCTAGGATGTGACACATTTTGTTTTCTTTAACTAAGTCTTACTGTTGCTATTGTTCTACAATCTACAAAATACTCCACATCTTTTTGTATTTTTCCTGTGGTTTCATTAATTTGTAGGGTAAATTGACACAGTTAGAACTTGTTTATACTTAAATTTCTGTCTGCCTTGTTGAGCCTTGCCTGGTGTACACTTGATGCTTTTAGAACATTTCTTAATTTACGATGCTAACTGTTGATATGATTACTTAATACTTTATATAATTCATTGAAAGTAATAAATTTCCATTTCTTAAGCTATCATCATCTTCATGTTTAGTCAGGTATAACCACTGAAAGAATTCAGAAAAGAAAAACATTTTGAACAAAAAATCTGCTTTACTTAAACACTTCAATGGTTTAAAATCTATTAAAGAGGTGAATAAAACAGTAGTAATTCCCCTTAGGTCAGTAATAAAAGTCTGATTATTTCCTTCAAACCATCCAGGAAAAATCGGAGATCTGAAAGGCAAAATACTGTGTTATTTATACACATAAAGAGTCTGTCAAGCATTCGTCTCTAAGCTTATCAGTAATTTCGTAGTATAAACTCAGGGCGAAAGTCAGGGTGAGTTCCAATTTGACATCGGTACAGTAACATGTATTCATCTTTGGCTGATTGTGATAACGTCCCCATGAGTCCTGCTTGTGATCGCACCCCGTGCAGGAAAACTGCTGCAATCCAGTGTAAAACCCAGTGGTACAGCTGCCATTTTGTGGACATTTTGGCCAATTTGCATAGTGAGCACTGTATCTACCACTAATGTTACAAAAGCAGCTTTCTTGAAATAACTTTCACAAGGATTTATACATTCTTATACAAACCAAGAGCACATTTTATTGTAGTGCTTGATGTGAAAGAATGAAGTATACTTGTACTCATGGTGCTTATCAGCAACACCATATCATTGACACCAGTCATTCTGGTGGGGTGCTTTGAGGTGATGAAAGTTTAACTTGTTTCTCCAGATGCAAGAAAAAAGTTGAAAATCCATTTTCCTCTTTTTACTTCTAATCACATGCTTTGAATACTAAAGAAAATACAGAATTCTCTGGGACAGGGGGAGAGTTGGAGTCACAGCAGCTTGCAATCCACTTAGTGGGCTTCAAAAATATTTAACCTGACTGTGTAAGATATAAGAGATCTACATATGACCCATGAATCTAGTTTAAGACTTATTTGCGTTGTTTCTGATGAAGCTATCTGCTAAATGAGAAAGCTGTTTAATTTGATATTATCTTGCAGTAAAAAGCCATCGTTGCAGCAATCAGATAACACATTCTGCTTGCCCATCTTCAAAAAGCCACATGTGCATTGATATTTAGCACTCACTTGTCCAAATTTATCTTAGCTGAAATGAAGAAAAATGTAATTGTCTTTCAAAACCAATATTCTGGAATTGATGAGAGCTGATCCATCCTACCTCTAAAGCCCTGGAAGTATGTTTTTCCCCTTTGAGAATGTTACATTTTTCTTACTTATTACTGGAACTGCATACATTTTATTTTGCCTTTACACCAAAGAAATCAATCATCAACCTAAACTGTCATCTGCTGAGTAGAAAACATTTTCATAAGCCAAGAAAGTTATTCAGCTGGATCATTACAGCTACTGAGACACACTGTGTATGAGAACATCAAATATGACATTAATGCACTTTAAAAAAATAACACTGCAAGAGCTAATTTTTTCTTTAGTTACAATTCTGATAAATCCTGGTTTACTTTCAGATTATGCCAACTATTATACATTCCTAACAGAGATCTAATCTCCCTCTCATGCCAAAATAAAACATAGGAAAAACAATGTTAAACATACTCTCTAGAGATGCTTAACTGCAAATAAGACAGAGAACACTGCAAGGTTTTCATATTACCCAATAAAATCATGGTTCCAGTGCTGTTCATATATTTTATGAATTTTTCAGCAAATAAAAAGAAATTTAAAAAATTCATGACAGAGGCATTGAAAAATAAAGACAATAGAAGGGGCTTTTTGCTCTTGCATAAGCCTTTTCAGACCAGCATAAGGCTGATCTGTTTTCTAAACAGTCCATAAACAGTAGACTAATTCCTATGACAAGACACAAACAAAACATATTATCCTCTATTTCACTGCAAACTGATGGGAATTAAAAATGCTTGAAGTGCTGCAAGATCAGGTATTAAGATCTGGTATCTAGCACTAGTGAGACAAGTTGTCTCACTATATATTATATATAGCTCATATATTATATATAACTTCTATATACTGTGTTCCCCTACAACGTTAACAATACAGACCAACTTTTCTGATCCATTTCCGTTCTTTTCCACAGCTACTCTTTCTGTGAGGAGCATCAGTATCTTCACAAGAGCAGAGCAACAGTCTCCTTCCTGTCTCAGTTAGGTTCGTGCATCCTTCCAAATGGACTCTCAAAACCCCACATCTATATACACCCTACAAAGAAGCAAAGTTCTTCCTTTATTACAAAACCTTACAGATAGTTTACCTTCAATGCCTAACTCAAATGACTGACTAGTTTCCAACACAACCTAACTGGCTGCAAGAAGGTACCCACATCCAACAAAATCCACATCACAGTCCAGTTCTTGAGAAAGGGGGGAATGGTTGTCTTCGAAAGACAGCAGGAAAGACAGTGAGAAAAATAATGCTTAACAGTCCCAGATCAGTAATAAAACCATCTTTTCCCTTTCCCACAAGAGTGCCAGAATTGTAGCTCAGGAAGGCTTTTTTTTTTTCCTTCCCACTGCTTTCAGTTGAAATCAATGATTTCAGTGAATCTGCACACAGAAGTAGGTCTTAGATTCTGACATGCTTTAAATGGGAAACAGTTCATAGGTAGAATTTAGGTACCAGCATCCAAGTCAAACAAAAAGATGCTTAATTTCTCTCTTGGTCTGTGGCTAAAAAATGATATAATTTTGAGTGGTCTCCAGAAAGTATGCTATATTTTTTGTTCTTACTTACCGTTTAAACAAAATAAAAGGAAAATTAGTATTGCCTTTAAAGTATGCAATATAACAGGTTTTCTAAGTATCTTGAACAATACCTGATAAATTCCTACAGCTACGTATTTAGATAACCAAGGAAGAGACCAGATATGTATTCAGATAACCAAGGAAGCTTGTATAATACATCTCAATAGAGAGAGAGATGATATATGTATATATATGTATAAATGTGTGAATATATATATAAATGGAGTGTAAATATATATGTGCATATACACATATGTATATGTATGTGCGTATAGATAGGGTAAAAAAAGATCAGAGATTTGAGTTTCAAAATGAAGGAAAATTTGGGGAAAAACTGTTGTTTTGGACTGCTTCCTATTTTGTTAGATAAAATACAATTATGGATTAAAAAAAAAACCAAACAGATTATGAGGAATAGAAATATAATAATGTCCTTACAATAAAGATGGCAAGACTTTACCCTGAGCAAAGAAATGAGCCCTGTACTAGGTCTTTGAGATTATCAGTCCCGCTCTGATACTGCAGCAATTCCCAAACCTTTTCAAGTGTGTCCCACATTTTCCCATCATGCACCATCTCCTCCCAGCACATATTATGAAAGATCTAGAGAAGACGTATTTATTTACCTACTATTATATGAACAGTGAGAGAACTATATGTTTAGCTTTTGGTAGGAAAGTATATTTTATGTAGTATTACTGGAAGTTTATTTTACGTAAACTGTCAAATTTCTCTCACCTTTTAGCTTCAGCACTTAATTCCATACACAATCACTGCAGAGTGATTAATGTCCCACTATTGTCTCTTTAGTCATTGGCTGATTCCTTGTTCAAGATAATCTTCCCACTTCCAAAACTGAGACTGTTTTTTGCCCCTGGATCACGGCACCCAGCCTCTTGTTTGCTTCTTCTGTCTTCCACAGTAGTAAGCTGTCATGAAGGCCTGAATGTGGCATCACAGTTTCTCTCCTAATAAAGCAGCACAGCCTCAAAATTGAGCTCAGTGATTCAGAACTTCAGATATTTACTTTGCAGGACTGATATTTAGTATCTCCTCTAATTAGACTTACCTTCTCTTTGAAAAGCTACGATAATAAAAATATCAGTCTTCATACTACTCTACATACAGCTTCTCCCACTTTGAATTAATTATTGAGTAACAGAGATCAAACTCTCTGGTCTCTTAATAGTGATTTTCTAAATTCATGCAGGTGAATGAAAAAAAGTGCTCTGCTGAATGTAGTTTTACCTTTGCAATTTCATTTTAGGTCCTAGTTGCACGTTAGTTACGACTGAAGACTGAAAGTCATGCTATTGGGCATAAAATTCTCATTAAAATAGCTGAAGTATCATGATTATATAGGGCATAGATACTTTGACAAATTAATAAGTAGTTTCAATTCTTTTCAGCAAATGCCAGTCTGTACAAATATTTCTGAGCTCATTTACTTCCCAAGTACAAACTTGTATAGTAGTTGCTTATACAGGATATATAATTCCAGCCGTCTTTCCACACAATGTGGTAAAACTGTACAACTGGTGGATGAAAGCAGGAAACATGATTACTTTGGATCGAAGCCCTCAACTTTTTTTCTGTGGTAGGAATGTAGGAAAATTATGTGACGTTACATTCTGTTCATCAGTAAAAATTTGCATAGCAGTCAAGTAACCGCTTATTCCCAAGGGAACGACTGTGCCAACAGCATTTTTTTAACCTTTGAGCAAAAGAAGGCTACATCTTAATTTTTCAAATGCAACACACTAATCCATGAGTCACATACCCACTCTTCACATCGCCAAGAGCCATGACTTGCCAAGTTCCCAAACAAGCTGAGAGAAGCCAAAGCCCTGGAAGTGGTGCAGAAGCTGGAGGGGACAACTGCTCTTCCAGTGCCCCAGGACCAGACCTGTACCAAGGGTGACCTCAGCCTTGTGCAGCCTCTGCCACGACCTTCTGCTAGTGTCATTCACATGCTGCATTAATGGCAGGGAACTTCCCTTAAAATCCAAGACTCCCAAGGGTCACATATGGACCATTCAAACCATAATTGATTCAAATATAATTGGGAATTAATAAGCAGAGATTACAGACTTTGTTACTCCTTCTAACAGGAATTACGCTGCTTGGCATGGAAAATACAGTATGCATGCAATACCTGTAGAATGACCACGTAGCTTCTAATCCATATAGAATACATAATGTAATGATAATCCTTCTATTTTAACACTAAAAACCAGTCTCTTAAATATTGTGTTTGTCATACAAAAGCTTTTTTTTTTTTTAAGTATAAATTAAATGCATAGTTGACACTTACTTCTGCATCACTTAAAATGCTTTCCACAAGTATTTTTAATAGTAAGTCTAGAATGCTAGTTATGCATCATTCAGCATTACATAACGTATTTTCCAACAATTACTGTATTTAAATATTTAATCCCATTTTACCCTATATTTGGAATAGGAAATAACTGCGCAATCTCATTTTCTGCTTCATAGTATTGGCAAACATTGACTTCTTAAAAACATCTGCCAGTAAGATCTGATAGGACAATAGCAGTCCAACCCAGATATGTGCCAAGTTGGCTCCAGAGGAACCTTCTAATTCATCAAAGCATTAAAAAAAAAAAAAATCAATAGGAAATCCAAATCAGACATCCAAAAAATGGATATTACATGATATTACAGAATTTATTCATTTTCACTGTTCCACTCTAGAGTACTCAATCCACTAACTCTACAGACGATCTTTGGTATTAGCAGGAAAAGTCAGCTTGTCCTTTTATGTTTTATGAATAATGACATTTTCCCCTGTCCTACATTGGGAACAGGACAACAGAAAGAGAGGTCAATCTATTAGACTCAAGTACAAAACTTTTTTCCGTGTAGTCTGAAAATAAAAACTCATGAACCACACACAAGTCTATGCTTCTTAGGAGACCTGCATGTCTTTAGCAAAGGCAAATCGCACCTGACTAACCAAATTTTCTTCTGCCATCAGATGACTGGCTTTTGGGACAATGGGAGAGCAGTGGGTGTCATTTACCTTTATTTTAACAAGACTTTTGACACAGTGTCCCATAGCATCCTTGTTGCTGAAACAGGTGAAAAAACTCAGCTTGCCAGCTCAACTGCCAAGTTGAAGACTAGTTGTTAATAGTTTGAAGTCTGGGTGGATGACGATTACCAGTGGCATTCCTCAGTGGTCAACAGTTCTTAGGCAAATATTATTGAATACTTTAACCAACAGCTTAGATGATGGAATAGAACAGGACATTATTGATAAAGTTCAGGAATGACACCAAACTGAGGCAGTGGCCAATGTTGTGTAGGGTAGAGCTGTCGTTCAAAGGGATCTTGACAAGCTGAAGGACAAGGTTTGACTGAAGCCTCATAAAGTACAAATACAAAACCCCACACCTTGAACGGAATAAGCCCATGCAACACTACAGACTGAGGGCAGTCTGAAAAAGCAGTTTTGTACAAAAAGGATTCTATGATTCATTGAACACAGACACCTTCCCAAATATTTCACAGTTTAGCACAGAAGAGCAATTATACCCGGCTGTGGCCAAAAGTGCTTAAGAAAGAAGAATATATTAAATCTCAGATGTTTAGCAATTCTGTTAAACTATCCAGAAGAACTGATTTTATTAATCCTGTTTTACTGACTAAGAGACAATATTTTATTAGACCAGTTAAATAAATATGTATGTATACACTAATACTATTGAATAGTTAGTAGAATAGTAGAAGGTGATTTCTGAGACTAAACATAGGTATTTCTTGCCATTTTAGACACCAAGCATATCTGACACTTCAGTTCAGGTCTGTCAGGTATAAATGCAAGGCCTGGAAGAGACCAGGATTCCCTTGGACATCTAAAATGCCACTGGACAGCTCTCTCTCTCCCCCACACACCTCTTTTTAACCACCTGGATTGAATGGTGAACTTTTACTTTCTCAATTAACCATTTTTATGGTTTCTTTTCTTTTTTTTTATCTGTTTGAGATATATAATTATTCAATTACATTACTGAGCTAATTCAGATTTTACTAAAATTTTACTACATTCTTATCCTAAACTGGGTTCAGTAAGTAGTTTTAATATTGTTTCTTCTCCATAGTACTTGCTAAGCTTCCAAATTGCTGAGTAGTCTAAGCAACCACATTAATATTTTTATGCATATATAAAGACACCCCTTGTGAGAAATCCTTATTCTAAGCATATTCTCATATACAACTTTTCATAGTAACAACCTTCCCTGCAATTGACTCTGATCCCATGACTAACAATATTTTGAGTCAATTCCATCATTGTTTGTATCTCTTGTTACACCTGAGAAGGCATTTGATCTCATACAATATGCAGCAGTTGCTATTGTTCTAAAAATTGCCTCTATTTGCTTTTCTGTGTGAATGGTTTCTGAAAATTATGATGGTTGAATTTGTGGTTAAGTCGGTCGTTCTGAGAAAGCTCATAAAATCCCGAGAGACTTGCAAAGAACAATCAATCCCTACATCAGGAAGCAAAAAGGAAGTGCCAGCCCAGTAGAAATTTATTTATTACACGTTTGAAGTCTGCTGAAATAACAAAACACTGGACTTAACAGTCAAACAGGGCATATACAAAGGCAATGGAATTAAATCCCATTTTCAATGAGGGAATGGTATTGAAGTAACTATTAAAATGGATTTTTTTTTTTTTTAAAGTCACTCCTATAAAAGTTAAAAGAAAAAGCAAATGTGATCATAGAAATTACATTAGGCACTGGTGAGAAACTTTCCTTGAACTATATCCTTGCAGGAAATTGGCTAAACGTAGCCCCTTGGCGCCAAGAAGGTCATGAGCTCTGCGTCAGTGCTAATTCATTTTTGTGACCACATTGTGTTGGGAAATCCCGATTCCCAGTGCTGAAGTGTAAAACAAGACTTTGAACTCTATGGGATTATGTATATGATATGCCAAACACGAATGGAACTTCATTTCCTTAAACCTGTAAGGAGTGTACGAACACAGAAGATGTTCCATATATCAGTATTTTCTTTTGCAAATGTTCCAGACGATTTTCTCTTCTGAAATGAAAGTTACATTTGGAACGAAAATACCTAATATAGTGCAATTTTCTCTTTTTTTGTTTCTGAATATAAAACCCAAACTAAAACATTCTTAAAGCAAAAATAACCTATAACCACCTTTCAAGAATCTGTCAATAGCAAACAGGCATTCACAAAAAAACCTAATTCATATTTATAAGAAGACTACAAAAATAATCTAATCCAAGTGTGAGCACAATAGAGACCAAAAGCACTCAACTGACAGGCTTTGCCTCCAAGTCAAAACTTCCATTTAAGCCATAACTTCTGCTAAATAGAAGACAATCTTGAATGTAAGTCCTCAGATGTTGAAAAATATATAGATAAAGAAATCCCAGCAATTAAACACCACTGTTAAAAATCTTCAAATTGTTTTCTCCAGATAGAACAGTAGAAGAGTAAATGTGACAAAGAAAGAATGTGGTAAAATATTCTTGAAGGTAGAGGTTCGTCATGCTTACAGCACGTGTCCCTGAATAGGCAAACTGCAGCACTCTCTACTAGCATTGACTTTTGAGTGTGCCAAGCATCAGGTTTTGTAGCACACATTACAGCTGTGTTTAATAAAAGCTGGTTAATTTTGGAGTGTTTCACTTCAGAGAGAAAATATAATACTCTTTTCACCCAATACACAACTACCATGTATGTATAGACACAGATTAGAATTCACAACATTGTAAACCTGCTTCACAGATTTTCAAAATCTTTGCAGACCCTCCTTGAAGAGCCCCCACTAGCTCTTCCACAGCTTCATCTGCTCCATGCATCAGTGTTACTTGTTTGTCTAGCCAGAGCTGTGCTGAACTACTTCTAATCTAAGCTCAACTTCCTCTATAAAAGGGACTAGGAAGGGCATGCCACAAGAAGCCACTAAACAAGTCATGAGAGTCAGTTTTTGTGCATAGTCACTGAAGGTGGAGAGCTTTGGAGAGTCACACCTGAAACGGCATACCAGGCATACTCCTTCTGCATCCACTGCCATCCACAAAGCAGCCTTCTGAAGTGATTCTTGCAGAATTTGGAAAAAAGTTGGCTTAAGCAGTAGAGCACAGAAAGGTTTAGAGGAAGTGCAAAATCTTTTCCTAGTACTGAAATGCAGTAGAATACACAGGAGTTCTTCAGGTTAGGACATATGTAAATCATCAGCAATGGGGAGGGTTAATCCCCAGAAAAACATACTTAGTGTCCAAGTTACTTGAGGGGAACAAATTACATTTCTCTGCCGTGGCAAGAAATATAATTTTGGGTGATGTTAGGGAAGAAGTTGACTGCTGATCACATACAGGAAGTGATGATCTCTTTTCTCTCCCTTGTGTGATACTTCCATATTGACAGATATTGGCAGATAATATCTGGATCGCCACAATTTCAGGACTCACTGAACAGTAACTCCTGTAACCCCAGGGCTTTCCCTGTATGAAATCACTGGAGTTAGTGCAAATTTTTCACAGAATCACAGAATGTTAGGGATTGGAAGGAACCTCGAAAGATCATCTAGTCCAATCCCCCTGCCGGAGCAGGATTACCTAGACCATATCACACAGGAACGCGTCCAGGCGGGTTTTGAATGTCTCCAGAGAAGGAGACTCCACAACCTCTCTGGGCAGCCTGTTCCAGTGTTCAGTCACCCTCACCGTAAAGAAGTTTTTCCTCATATTTATGTGGAACCTCCTGTGTTCCAACTTGCACCCATTGCCCCTTGTCCTGTCAAGGGATGTCACTGAGAAGAGCCTGGCTCCATCTTCATGACACTTGCCCTTTACATATTTATAAACATTAATGAGGTCACCCCTCAGTCTCCTCTTCTCTAAGCTAAAGAGACCCAGCTCCCTCAGCCTCTCCTCATAAGGGAGATGTTCCACCCCCTTAATCATCTTCGTGGCTCTGCGCTGGACTCTCTCTAGCAGTTCCCTGTCCTTCTTGAACTGAGGGGCCCAGAACTGGACACAATATTCCAGATGCAGCCTCACTAGGGCAGAGTAGAGGGGGAGGAGAACCTCTCTTGACCTGCTAACCGCACCCCTTCTAATACACCCTAATAAGTTTTTGTTTGAATGCAACCAAACCAAACCCCTCTACTGAAAATTCACAGCAATTACGTGTTTAACACAAACCTCTTTCTACCCAAGTACAGCACCAGCAGAGATACAAGTTCTCTCCTCTCGCCTAATTGCTGGTCTGTACTCCTCCCACATTTTTTTTTGGTCTCTTCTTGGTTTCATGCCCTGCCACCACATACATTTTAAGGGAAAATTTTACCACAGCCTATTGACACTGGCTTTATATTTTATTTGCTCTCCATACAAAAATCCACATTATGGAGGTCTGAATTCCAAAAAAGCAATTAGATTTACAACAGATTTTAAGATAATGTCTTTCAGAGAGAATATTCTCATATAGCCTGTGTGGCAGTGAAAACAACGATTCAGACAACGTCTGCAAAGAAGAATCTGACAAAGTCTACCAGCACATTTCACATTATTATGGTGTCAGTACAGATCCCTTTTAAAAACAGAAATAGGCTAAATTATCATCCAGAAGTTGCTTTTACTTATCAAGATGACACAAAACGTTTACAGTAACAATGTTATACCCATAAGGTTTACAAGCCTTTCATCAATACTGAATGCACTTTAAAGATGGAAAATGCACTTTAAAGTTAGGAAAGCATCCAGGTTAAGAGAGTTACGTGCTCTGGTCATTTCAAAATCCATCTATTTTCTATTTAATACTGCAGGGCAAGTAATTTTTTAATTATCTGGTAGCATAGCCAACAGATTTTCTAGTGAAAGCATCGAGGCAAACAGACGAACCAAGGGATTGTTTGGTTACTGATTGGCCTGCTTCAGCCTACCTGAGAATGGCAAAAAGGTACTTTCAGAGAAGGTTGTGTGCATTTTTTAAGAAGACTTACGATATGAATCGTCCCAAGCAAGGAGGAGGAGAAAAAAGAAAAAAAAAAAGGAGGCATCTCAGCCCTTAGTTAAAATGTTATGTTTTGTTGGCCAGTCCTCTATCCTCTCCTTTCTCTGAATACAGTCAATCAACAGTAGCTGATATCTCTTGGGAAAAAGTTCTAATAAAATTTGTCTCCAGTTGCTTGTGAAAAAGAAATAGTATTTCAGAGCTGTTAGCTTTTTTCCACAGTACCATGTGAAACGGGAGTTAAATTCTGCCTTTGGAAAGCAGATTTTCTCCAAGCTCCCTGGAGAACAAGAATTTCTCACTGTAGTCAGTGCAGTAACTTCCGTTAATAACCAAGTTTTATAATGCATACGTAACACAGCCTTTAATCCGTCTCCAGGCCTCATTGATTAGTTCTTGCTTTAAAAGCAGTAGTGGTGCAGCTCCTATATTTTGAGGGCCAGAGATCTGCTTTCAGTCCCACAAATGAGAACACTGTGAAGGCAGGTCAGTTCAGCGGGCAAGTGATAAGCCATTTACTACTATTTTGCCTCCAATTAATAGTCCAAGAATCAGGAGGCACTGGGTTACAGTAGTAAAGGCAAGGCCAGCTCTTTATATATCTTTACACAGAACATGTCTTTTGATGAGAAACCCAGTAGTTTATGTAGCACCTTATATAAGGGAAGTTCCCTGGAGGGGAACTCCCTCTGGGCATCAGGTTTCATCCCCAGAATCAAAGTAACCCAGGAAAAAGAAGTTTGTGAGTCCACAGAATAATTCTTTCTCCCCCAGCACAAAACAAGCCATAAAACACTCCACCTCTCAACAGCAAGTTTAGAGTGTTTAATACAAAACACAAACCACAGTGACTGCAGTCAGCACAGAAGGCGTATGCCTTATGCTTGAACAGCATCAGTTAGGGAGATTAGAAAATATCTAATCACATCACCAGAATTAGAAGTTATTTTATCAAAGATTACATTAGTTTAGGAAGATATATCTTTGATGAACTTAAGTTGTACCTTATTCTGGTTTTTGACTTTTTTTTTTTTCTTTTCTTTTACTCCTCATCCCATTTTCTTAATACTTGCTACCAGACCTGAAATATCAAAACTCTGGAAAGCACCTATCCAATTCCCACCCATAATCCATTTGGAGTATGTTACATTCTGAGCTTTGTTACCATCATTAAGGGGGTGATTTCCATTGCCACACATTCAGAAACATCTCCATTTAGCCCACACCCAGGGCTAAACAATAACCAGTTGTTCTATCACCCAAGACCCCTCCCCAGACAAGAAAGGGAATTGGGAAAAGGAGAGAGGCTCGTGGGTTGAAATTGAAACAGATTTAATAAAATAAGAGAACCAATATCAATACTAATACAAAACCACAAAGTTATACTTAGCCCATGTAGTTGTGGCGAGACCCTCCAGGGATCCAACCATTGAGAAGAGATAAGAAGGAGAAAGAGAAGTGCAGAGAGAGCAGCACATCCCCAGCAAACTTTCCAATTTATAGTGAACATATGGTATAGAATACACCTGTGGGCCAGCCTGGGAGAGCTCCCCCGGCTTTCACTCCTCATAGCTTAAGCACCTGGCTAACCCAAAACTGCTAACAGCCTTGATCACCATGGAAACCTGCATACTATGGCTGGCCATGAACTAAAACAAAATGTAACAGAAAATTGATTCTATGATTTTATCCCAGCAAAACCAGGAGAATAACCATTAGCCATCTGGCTTTTGCAGATTTTTTGCATCACTATTTATAAGTAATCAAAACATTGCTCTTATTTGGAGCCAATACAGGTTACCTCATGCAAACAGATCTTGTTCTCTTCTTATTTGTATATCTATCTGTATATCTATCTTATTTGTATATCTAAAGAATCTTTTTGTTTGTTTGTTTTCATTTCCTTGCAAAGGTTGCTTCAGCTTGACTTCTGGCCGTCCTAACCTCTTCCTGCTTTCTCTGACCTACAAGACATGGGTCTCATTCATGGTCTTTTTAGGGCAGGAGGGAAGAGATTCTTTCTCAGGTCACTATTCATCCAGATAAGCCTGGAGACCTTCACTGCAAGGGTGATGTTTTTTTTTTTTTCTTTTGCATTTTGACTTAGAAGCCTTTTCTGCATTGAAGTCCTTGAATGTTCAAGGTAATTAAATCAGTACTTTGGAAACAAAATTCTCTTAAAACACTATTTTGCTTTTTTCATACTTATATTTTCTACTGTTTTTTTATTGGTTTTTTATTGTTTTTTTTAGCATCTGGAAATATTTTTGAAGAACACATACTTAGTAATTCCTATAATTTCTTGCTATACATCAAATATATATGTATTGGCTTTTGTCACTCATAGACCCATTAAATATTTTATAAATGTGAGCATTATTAGTCATATACACATTCACACACTGAAGAAATAACAAATGTACACACATTTTGTAAGGGGCATTTAAGCATGCATCAGTACTGCAATGCAGCTCTCCACAAATTCAGATTATGTTTTGATCCTCCAGACTTACAGTGAAGTGTTTATTCTCCTTTAAGTAGTATACACAATTTGAAACTTAAGCAGAATGTCCCTCTTCAAGTTAATTACTATACTCAAGGGCTGCCACACACACATATAGCAGGGCAGACAAAACACACATTAGGTGGTGTCCCACATCCCAAGGATGTTATCTGATGTGTCAACATTACAATTTTTCTTTTTATTAGTCCCTGGAGTTGCACTAATTTTGACAGCTGCTAAACTCATTTTCCTGCATTTTAACTGCTCTAAGACAATCATCACAAAGGGACAAATCCCGCTTGGCTTCATAAGGGAAAAAGTCTTTGCACAAGCCTTTTAAAACATGATGAAAGCAAAATGATTGTTAAGACTATGGTTTGTTTGGGTTTTTCTTTCCATTCAAAGCAAGGCAAACTACCCAAGCACTGATCTTTGTTCCTCTTTTTTTCCCCCCTCAATATTTAGAAGATAGCTACCTAAGTGCTGACCTTTAAAATTACATATTCTGACAGCTGCTAAACTGTAAGGATAAGCTAATAAGCATTCGTTTAAATTAAACATCTTCTGAAGACAACTACAGAATCAAATCGCTAATGTAAATTTTTAAACAAATCTCTTCTAGGGCAATCTCTTACCCTTAAAATTTAATTTATATTTAAAGTGAAATTTATTTTAAAAGGGAAATAGGAGCTATGTTTTATGCTACTGCTTCTCCAAAATGTGCGTTGTCTTGACTTTTCCATACACTTCATATATAGTATGTGATGGATGTTGGAAAAGCCCCAAGAATATAAAAATCTCAGCAGCAGACCTTTTGTTTTTGAAAGTGAATAAAATGAGAAGAGCAGGGAAGAAGAACTACCTCAAAGAATGCTGTCATTGCAAGAAAAGGAGCAGTACATTTAGCCAAGATAACTTGTAACATGCATTTCAAAGGAGGAACTCAGAAGACATTCATCCTTCCGGAGGAACCATCATCCTTTCAGATAAAGCAGCAAGTAGGCAATGTGGTCTAAAATGTGGTTAATGAAATTAAACCTCCGGGCTACTACCATAAGCAAAGCTATACAATGTTTGACATTAATTTCTTTCAGGTAAAGTATTCTTTTGAATTATTATCCAGAAGCAAGTCTAGAACTGAGTTTCACAGGCCAGAATCTAAAGATGTTGCATATGCCATCAGAGATCTTACTTCCACTTGCCATTTTCACCCCATGGAGCTATTCAAAATACCAATATTCATATGTGAACTCATCCAACAGGCAGGTTTTATAGAAATTACCATCCTACTTATGACCAGTCTCTACACGAAATGCACCTTATAAAGCTTGCAGATATTCCACTGAGTGTTCCACTTCCAGCATATCCAGGAATGCAGTTGTTATCCTTGTAGAACGGGCCAAAAAGGATGCAATTCCATGTACCATATTTATTTGCAGTAAGTGAAAATTCACATGCTTCCTAAACTATAACCAATACATTAAATTCCCTTCCTTGACTTGTAGCAATCTGCTTTTTGAGGAGCAAAGAAAGAATCTCAAAAATTTAGTCAGAGGGGAGAAAATAAACAAGAAATATCTCCCAAATCTTTGCTTGTACATATTCTATTGAGTAAAAAGGTGAGAACTTGATATGCCCTGTTTGTTAAAGACAGTAAGTGAAATTATTATTTAAAACTTCCCTCCCCTCACTCCTGCTTGTCTTGGAAGTAAAATCAAACAAGGCTTCCATGTATTTCAGTCTCCATCAGAAAGGGAAAAATCATGTATGTCCATATGGAGTTTAGGGGTAAAAAGCTCTACTTCATGAACAATCGAGTATTTTCTCATGTATTGTAGAAAGTTTTTTGTTGGGGAGAGGTTCTTTTGCAGTTTTTTGTTTGTGGGATTCTTTATTTCCCAGTAGAAGGGAGGAATGAGTTACAAAAAATGTGGTCAAAAGGTTATATGTGGCAATTCTGATTACACACAGACCATTAAGAAATGCTGTTCAATTCTGATAAAAGCTGATTTTGTATTTTTATTTGATCAAAGATACTTTTCAAAACATACATAAATTATCATTTCACCTACAAATTAAATTATGTTTTCGTTACATACTGAAACACTGTGATGGCATCGATAGTGTCACTAAACAGCAGGGTAGAGAAATTCTCTGCAGGTGACATAGCCTCATGCCAACAGCATAATAGGGTTAGCAGGAGCAGATACTCACTACATCTGTTGCTCTGTCCAGGCATATTTCTCACCCCATAGCTGACTTCCATTGAAACGAAGCTCAAGGCAAATATTTGATTTTATTTCACTGTCAGTGAGACTCATAAGAAAATGGACTAGGACTGCCCTCTTCACCTCTATGACTTCGTGAAGAAGTAATTCTGTGTGCTCCCTTGCAAAATACTGTTATTCTTAGTTCACCCCTTTTATCTAATGTTACACCATAGCCTTACTGAACCCCTCAACAACGCCATTAACAGTCACGTCCTGAGATACTGTCATCTTGTGGCAAAATTGAAGCCGCTAAAGACGTTGTGGCTATTTTAAAAGGCTTTTCTTTAACAGCTCCCTTAAAGGTATTTCCTTCTATTGTCTTTTGAAAGTTATGTCAGCCCTCCATTGTTCTTCAGGGGCTAGGCTGACAGGATAATTTTTAAATGTGCCCAAATTTGAGTGTTAGCTTCCATTTTCAAAGACATTTATGTTCCAAAGTGTTCAAATACATAACTTTAAAAACTGGGATTTCAGGTCTTGCATGACTTTGAAACTGTTTTTATGGAGTATTAGATGGCTACAAAGCATAAGCCCGTGTTGAAGAATAAATGACCTATTTTCCAAGGGTCAGAAACCTAGTGCAGCATTTCAGTAGGTTCAGGTCATTTTTCCCAGCTCCACAAGACAGCTCCATGCACATGTATTTTTCACAACAAGTAATTCATCACTTCCTTGAGTATTTATATTGAGCTATTGAGCCATCTTTGCAAATTTGGATTATTTCCCCATACTTTCTAATTAAGAAAATATATTTCAGCTCCAGTGCATGTACTGGAGGATCATGTTGGCATTACAATTTTTATAAAGAACATCACGATATTACAGAATCACAGTATTCAAAAGAATCAGAGTCACTTAAACAAATCACTAACTGGATGTAGGTTTTTTGGGGTCCTGAGGACTGCAAGCTTGCTTTTAATGAATCAAGGATGCTTTCTCTTTAATCAATAAGTGAGATTTAGCAAGGAATGAAGTACGCCATCAATTGTTCATATAATAAAAATTTCTCAAGTAACACATCCACATTTTTCTGTGACTTGGACTGAAACTATCTGAATTATTATAAACCAAAGAAATGCATGAAACTTACGCAATGCACACCAGTCAGCAGAATTTAAAAAGTCAACCAAAGCTCCTATATTATTTCATTTTCAGGTCTTACAGAGTTTTTCTTCTTTGCCTCTCCCATGCTCTTTCTGCTCAGAGGAACATGTACCTTCTAGTTTATAAAGACTGTTTTGTACCACTGGGAATGATCATGAATTTAGCTATTTTCAGCTGGGAACCTAAGAGTAGATGCATGTTGCTTCTTTAAATAATCAGTTCTTCTATTGTTTAGTCCTAGAAATTAGTAGTTTAATATCTAATTATAGAATTACTCTGCATACAACACCCACAATGCTATTCTTCATGAAACTGCTTGTATATCTGAAGTGTTGTATACTACCATATTCTAGACATGAAAATTGATCCACAACATTAGGATACATTTTTTGCTCTGTCACAATTTACCTTATTCTTTTCTAAGCAGACTACATATTTTCTTATATACAGTGCCACGGCCATCTAAGGGAATTTTTTTAAAAACACCAGAAGTTCTTGATTTCTCGCTCTTATTTGCATGCCATCTAGTATCAACCTCAAATGCTTAGAACTCGCCATATTTGGGTATCTGCAATGTAATCATGCCAGGGATGCCTTTCAAAGCATCTATAAATGTCTTCAGTTTTGTTGCTACTGCCAGACACTGATTTTATTGTTAGCTTGAAGTCTGTCATTCTCCCTGACATCACTTTGCACTTCAGTACAACTTTTTAATTTCTTGTTTTATTTTTACAATCCAACATTCATAAAAGACTCAATGAATTGCTGACATCATAATCTTCACAGCACCCAAGAATATCTAGCAATATTCTTCTTCATTTCCATGTGATAAATTTCCTTTTTTTAATATCTTGAGGCTTTTTTCTACACACAAGGAGCAAAATATCTCCAATTCTATCCCACTCTATTTAAACTGCAATCTGCACTTATAAAGCATCGTATGTAAGATGATAGACTATATATATTGCGTAGACTGAAAACACAAGCAGGAAAAAGGAAAAACAAGAGTAGTGGAAAGATTCTATAAGTGCCTTCAAGATAGTCTCTAGTACATTCCCATATGTTAAGGTGTGGATCACCCAGACTCACATAATTCTCAGGCAGGAAAGTTTAAAAATACAAAGAAGTGTTTAAATAAACAGTGATAGAGATTCCATAACCCTCTAAGCAATCTATTAATCTGCCCTTACCTTTTCCTGTCTTGCCTTATTTTTCCTTATTGCAATTTGAAGCCAATTGATTTCTGTATTATCAAATCTGAATACAAGAAAAAAATTTCTTTTCAATTCCTTTTTCCCATATTTATTTGAACATCATTCAACGCAGTCTTCTCTTTTTTTATTTTAAACACCCTGAAGTCCTTCTGTTTTTCTTCATGGAATCGTGTCTTCTAAAAGTATGTTTACATCTTTCTAACTTAGTTTAAAGGAAAAAGACGATCTGACATGTTTTATATGTAAGCCTTCCCTTCATATTTCCCAGTATGACAATATGAAGTTTTGCATTCCACCCTCTTTATTCCATTAGCCTCATGATTTTTCTCATTTAGGTGTACAACTTTTCCTTCTATCATGTATTTCTGAAATATTTTGTTCCATTTTTAAAAACCATTCTAATCTCTCATCCTGTATGCTTTATGGCTTCCTTCTAGGTTGTTATCTGCAAATATGCTACATATTCTTTTTATTCCATTATTCAAGCTGTTAATTAATATCAAGTAGTACCAGATTTGAGAATCATTATTGAAGAATACCATTCAATACATCCCCATTGCAGCAGTGAACTATTTCATCTCATAATGCTAGGAAATCCAGGTGCTGATTTTTTTATTATTTTATTTGCTTCTCGCTGCATTTTTTTGATGAAATAATAATGATTCTAAGTAATTACAAATGGTAAATCTAAGACAACCTACACTCATTCTGAAAACAAGTACTAAAATTGCGTATGTCTGCCATTAATCATTAATTCATTCCTTCTTTGTATTTTAAGATTTAATTTCTGTTGTGTACCCTGTAAGAAGAAGAGGCTATGAAAATGTGAAGAATCACCACAGAAACACAGTCTGGAACAGCACACTGAAAGAATGAGTACGATCCTTATAGGTCCCTTCCAGCTCAAGATATTCTGTGATTCTACAATAATGATTTTGTATCTTGTAAAAACAATTTGTTTTTCTTTCTCAGATCCACAGTCTAAGGACAATAAAGACCTAGATTTTTAAATGAGATTATGGATTTGTCACATTTTGTCTCACATTTAAAGGTATCTCAAAATAGCTATCCAAGAACAGAGATGTTCCAAAATCTATTCACACATACAGAAGTAATTTTAAAATTTTAAAACAGAACATTAAAGGACCAGAATTGTCTAAAGCACTCTGCTCACCAAAAAAAAAAAAAAAGAAAAGAAAAGAAAGAAGTTGTATACATTTATTTTACAGTTTTGACCTAATATGACCACCAGTTTCTTTAAAATAAAATTCTTATGGATTTAGATTATCCTATTGTCTCCACCTCAGGGTCTAGTTTCCTCCACAGAAAATCAAGAGATGGAACAGCCTACAAGTAATGCAGGTGTACTTTGGTTTTCACTTTATTGTTTCCTTAATGAATATAAAGAATAACTTTCAGTTCAGTGAAAACAAGGAAAAAAAAATCATAGTACATAAGAGCTATGTATTTCCTACAGTGCAATGCAGTCATTCAAAATATTTGTTTTGGAAAAGGAGTTCTTTTCCTCACAATCCAGGTTTCTTCTATTTGATCCTGCAGAGGAAGGTACAGGCCTTTTGTTTATGATCACATCTGTGAGTAGAAAGGACTGTACTATCATAGATTTATCATTGAGAGTAACAATTTCCTTGCAGGAATGTACGAGACAACATACCAGGAGAAATCAGCTTTGGTATCAAGCAACAGAGTAGTGAACTGATAAATAAGAGGAAAAAAAAAAAAGGTATAGTCAAATGAAGACCTGTTTTTAAGAATCAAAACATATCGTTAGACATGTATGATTATATATCAAAACAATTTAAGAAAAAGACATAAACTACTCTGGTTTTCTTATAGATGTTGGGGTGAAAGTGATCAAGAAATGTGTGCTGCTGTCATCTTCCTATTCACTGAGGACCTTCAAACAATACTAAATCCCACCAAAACTGAGAAGTAAAGTATAAAAAGTAAATCTAAAACACTCCCATTTAAGTCTTCTTTGGGATCCAAAACTGACGTATAGGTACCAACAAATCTAAAACATTTGTATCTGCCCAGAAGAGAATTCATTTAGAAACAGTTCCCACTGAAGGGCACATGCTTTCTTCTGAACTAAGCTCTAAAGCCAGCTCACAAGTGAAACGCAGGCCTAAATAAACTCTAACTGTTCCCCCTTTTCATAAAAGTCCAAAAAAAAAAAACCAACCCATCAGTCGGAAATAGCGCACACAATTTTGTTGAAAGCAGACCACTGCTAAGTAAACCTTCGGAGCCACTTTGTAAACAGCCAGAAACATCCAGTCAGCAGCTTTCTGTAAACAGCCAAGTCATGCACCAGCTGAAGACGGCAGTCTTCTGCAGAAGCCTTTGGTTGATATTTAACAGGGTTACATTTTAAACCAGAAAACAGTCACAGCCATTATCATTGCAGTTTGATTGCACAAACCAGAAAACTCTTCAAAAAATGAGCCACAGCCTGTTCTGATTTGGTGACACCATTTGATAGCTTGACAGGACAGAATAAATCGGAGAGAAAAATCAACAGATATCCTCCTAAAATATGACAGGCCAATTTATGCAAGGTCCATCCTTAATCCTCATGAATAAGCAGAAAAATTTTAATTCACCTTGAGTTTAAAGTTTCAACTCAGTGCCACAGACATAAATAGAAACATTTATGCCTTCCTTGTTTGCTTCTTTCTATTTTATACTTACCCCCATTAACATACTTTGAGATGGAATTAAATTGACCACGTGAGTGATTTCCTTGACCTTCAGAGCTTGAAAGATTTTTTATTTACTCAGAGCAATATTACATGTTTTATCCAAATAAATTCTCCCCTTGCTTTTGGTGAGCCTTCTTATTTTTCTTTATAAAGTGGATGTATCACCATCACTCCCACAGGAATATAATTCAGTTTAACAACTTAGTCTTTTAATCCTGTCTCTCTGATTGAGCCTTAAAAATAAACTAAATTAGTGTAAAACACTCCAAGTGCCACAAAAATAAAGATTTGGCAAATTTACCACAATTCAGATCTGAGTTACTCTTTCAAATTTCTCTGTGAAACTTTTACAACTCCCAAGCTCTTTTAGGTTGAAAGGCAACGTAAAAATTAAAATTGTTAACAGAATGAGTACTTTTGAATGTTTTCTGTACATTGGGTGCTTTCTGTAGAAATAAATTCCTTAGAGCCTGTTCTTGGTTTCACTGATACAAAACAAAAGTGACATTGTAGGACTTCCACACTAAGGGCTTTTTGATATTCATTTTTAGTTTTTACTAAGTTTACTATAGTTTTTACTATTGATCTTACTAGATGTAAGATCAATAAATATCACATAGCCTGACTATCCATTGTTATTTTGCAGTTATGTTGACTATTTTTGATACTGTACATAGCCTAGCCCAATGCTGAGTTTAAATAGTCCATGAAATTTTCCTCTTTTTTAAAGAATTAAAGATGGCTCTAGTTTTCCAAAACCTGAAAACTGCAAAAAAAAAAATAAGGTATTTAAATAGAAAAGCTAAAACTTCACACAATCCTACATTACTAATGCAAGTTTCTCAGTAACTTCAGTAAATTGTGTACCTAAAAGAGGGAAGCTAAAACATTCAAATACATGTGAGCTAGAAGATAAGGGTAGCTAGTGTATTTAGGGCAACTTGATATCTGTGATTAGCATGCAAAAAATGTTAGGAATTTTATGTTATGTCATAGATTCTGAACACAGTTTCCCAAACCTAAATCCAACAGATCTCTATAAAACCAGATTTGTTCTCAGAGTTAAACCTATAATTCATTTTTTTATCTTACCATTATCTTATATTAATTGTAAATTGAAAAGATGTAATGTCACTAGGCAGTTTGACAGAAAAACCCCAACAGATTAGGTCATTAAAGATTATTCTCAGATGGAAATAATATTGTTTGCATATCTGGATTTTAACTAACCAAGTTAATAACTGATTTGTTTGATAAATAATGAGGTCCTGAGGTTTTTATTTGCTTTAAAAGCCAGCATTAGAAGAATAAAACTAATGTATTTGTCTACTTACCTGAGCATTTTCAAAACATTTTATGTCTTAGAGTCACAAAAGTCATCTTTGTTTTTACCTTATTAATGCTGAGGGGAGGGGGCAGGCAGGAGAGGTGGAAAGCAGGCTGCACCTAGTTTCTCTGGTTTTGCTTGCTTGCACCCTTGGCAGGTTTTTCTCCATGTATGCCAAGGAACTAATCAAAAGCATGTTTAGTAGTTTTTACTGAAGTTTGGCAGTTGCTGAACATCATCTTTGGCAGGAAGAATTCCATAATTTTGGTCCTATAAAACTTAGGTCTTCCCAAACCTCACTGTATTAACTAACAGCTAATTTTTTTTCAGCAGACTATTAGTATCATGAGAGATATCAAAGGGAGATGCACTGGAGGGGATGAAGTCTGAGGCACCCTACAGATTTAGCCTTTGAACTGAAGTGATATCTGCTTATCACAATCTGTTTTCAGCCTTTGTTTTGAAGAAAAAACATAAGAGGAAAACCCTATACTGGCCTATACTCTCGTCCTGTCTTTGGATATCAAAGAAACATAAGTATGGATGTGTTTTACTTCTTAAGCAAACAGAAAGAAATTTCACCCTGTATCAACTGAGAGAAAAGTACACAGAGGATATGAAACTAAAGCTAAAAAGGTTTTGGCGAAAATCACATTTTGCAAAGAACAGTTATGGAACAAGGAAGGATGCAATATGAACTTTTCCAAATTGCTTACAGAGATTTTTTGAACATTGCTTCATTAAGCTGCTAGCAGTGTACCAGTAGAAAGTACTATCTACAAGATCCTTTTCCATCTTTAATTATATTTATTGTGTAATCATAAAATTATGAGATATGATGTTCTTTTGTCTGCATGAACTGATAGCATCTTTCTCATCTCAAAATAGGTGTTCATTGTTTTAATTTCCTATGGGGAAATGGCATTTTCTTACCCTGGCGTGCTATATTACATGATGTAACAATCCAGCTCATTCAAATTATTGCAAGTTATCTAATTCTCCTCATTTACTGAAATTAGCCTGAAGATGTGACAAAAAAAATGAAACTTTTATAGTTACTCTATACTACTCAGAACTGTAAAGCAATTCTTTCAGAAGCCATAGAGTGAGAAGACAAGAGGTCTCTGTTCCTGCTATTGAAATGAGAGGAAATTTGAAATTTTGGAATTTTTTTTTTAACCTGGAATCTTATATAAATTCTATTTATATAGAATTTTCCCCTCAAAAACAGAGGGGAAAAAAAAGAATGCACAAGGAATTTATACAGACTTGTAACTAGCAGTGCTCAAGAAGCTCACCTAACAGACTACAGCTCTCAGTGCCACTGCAGTTGTCCCTTTGCCTGAGTCCCTATAATGAAGCATTTTCACCATGATCATGGTGAGCCACAGAATACATAGTCTAGAGGGGGAGCCTGGCAAACAGATATAACGAAAGCGTGAGATACATGACCTCAACTCTCATGAAGCATCACAACAGCTTAAGGAAGCAGATTTTAGACTGATTCAGAAGACAGACACTAGGTTTTTGTAATACACTGAAAGTAAACAGTTTGTTTCAGAGATGCTGATGTAAAGATTTTACGGTTTCAAGCAGAAGCAGCTTTGCAGGTAGGAGAGAGCATGCCAGAAGAAATGTTTGCTTTCTATTTATTTATTAATACAGAATTTTATTTATCCCCCCTCTCACAAAAACAGTGGAACTCAGGACACTTAGATTCTTATGGTTAGGGGTCTCCTGGTTAGATGCTTAGGTGTCTACTGAGTTGAGGCTTTTCCCACAGATGGATCAGCTTAAAAGCCCACAGGATTTCTCTGGCTAACCTCATACCACTGCATTTTGTTCAGGAAGCATTACCCGTATATGAGATTCAAATTCACTTTCACGAACCTGTATGAACTTAATAGCTTTGAGACTTTTATTACTCTTTCAAAATCAGTTGAAATAGGCCAACTGATTCAGAATTTGTCAGAAAAAGAGAGAACTTGACTGGAAATATTTTTTTTTTTAATATGGAGTTTGAAGTAACAGAGAAGATGATGGTGCGTAATTATTTTCTGATAAGAATAGAAAAAAAAGAATAAAATATAATTCATGTCTCCATTTTGGTTCAATTTTGAGTACAGACACCTATTTTGAGTTAACTGTGTATAATTTTGCACTTGAAACGTTTAAAAAAACTTAAGTTAAAATTTTTCAGAAATTAAAGAAATTATAAGGTGAAAGTATTGTTATAAAGGCGATTCAAAATGTACCCTAATAAATAAGGGTAGTAGATAAAACACTGGATAAAACCAGTTTTCAGATGGAGAACTGAAAAGGAAAAGTAGGAGCAAAGTTTTTCCTGATATGGAGGTTGGCAGTTTTTGTGTTAAAACCAACTTAGAGAATTCAAAAATAATCAGTGCTGACAGCATGCTAAGTACTTTAAAAAGCATTCTATTAATTCTTCAGTATTTTTAGATTTAACTAAGCTGAGTTAATTTCTGCAATATTTACCTACGGAAAACAAAGTCCGTCTGATGTAATAGTAAACATCTGATGAAATCTTTCCCTCTCAATGGATGTCAGGATGTAACTATAGTTTAATACAGGACACTTGACAAGAGAACTCTATTTAAATAACCTAAACAAAATCTGATACAGTAAAGTAATATATGACTTGTGTAGAACTAATAAAAATATGTAGTTCTTTTGATTTGCTTCTAGGGTATGAGTTCAAACTGTCTAAAAATCTAAATGTTGAACTGGAGTGCACTCACATCTCCCCACACCATTCCCAATTCACATCATGACTAGAGATTTTTTCCAGCTGTTACTGATATGTTAATAGGACCACTGTGAATGCATACTATTTTTTAAGCCATACATATAAAAAGGATTACAGGTAACTTTTCCAAGATAATCTCATTCAGCCCTGCAATGACTATTTTTCTTCAAAAATTGTACTCAATTTTCACTTTCTTACTAACAATGCATAGAGAAGTTGCCACATTAGGTATGCCAATTGTACCCTACTAATGTTTGCTTAAATACACACACTTGGATTACAGAAGAGTGAGAAAGTGCTATGGAAGAGTTATTAAACATTACATCATCTGAAAACATACACAGCATGTTTGAAGTCTCATTCTCTCATCCTGCCACTTCCAAATATTTTCTTTATCTGCTTTCCCCTGCTCATGCAATGACTCCCAAGAGGGGGAAGTAAAACACGATGCTGCCAAAATGCTGGAGATGTTGCATCCAGATTACAATCTAAGCTGCTCATCAGTTTGTTGAGCTACGTCTTGTGCAGTTTACAGGGGCTAGAGAAACACCTTACAGGTTAAAAATTACAACTCATTTCTGTAAATCTCAAACCATAACAGTCTAATCAAGGAATTAGTATTAGCCTAGATCCGCTTATTACAGGGGAAAAAAAAGAGAGAAAAATCAAAGAATATTATTATAGGAAGAGCTTCCAAAATACTAGTTAATTGAGTCCATGCATTTCCTAGTGTCTACAACTTATTTTTGGTGTTATCTCACCCTTCTTTTGGGAGAAGACAAAGGCTTACAATAGAAGCTGATGACCGCTTTCTTCTCTTCTCTAGGAGGAGTGTGATGACGTTTTCTTCCTCCCCTCTAAGGTCTGTATAGCACTATTTTGATGTGCTTTCTAACATGCTCTACACACTGCTCATATCACTGATTTACAATTCCACACTGCAACCAAATTTGCTATATATGGCATGTTTTAATGTATTGGATACTTCTCCTCTGTTCTCCTTGCAATCCCTAACACTGGTTTTGACCACTCCTAAGGCTGCATTTCTGTGGTGACCAGTGACCAACCACATGGAGTGGTTTATAGCACCAGGGCTTCTAGTATAACTTCAAAGGCTTCCATTGTCATCCTCTGTCCCCTCTACTCTACATTTTATTCCAGGGTCACACATAGTTCATTCTACATGGAATAACTTTATGATGCTATTACCTATTATTAAAATATATACATAACACTAAGCACCACACCACAAAATTGCACAAAGCTAAGCAAAAGCTAAGCGAGTCCAAAGAAGGGCAACGAAGCTGGTGAAGGGTCTAGAGCACAAGTCTTACGAGGAGCAGCTGAGGGAACTGGGGTTGTTTAGTCTGGAGAAAAGGAGGCTGAGGGGAGACCTTATCCCTCTCTACAGATACCTGAAAGGAGGTTGCAGAGAAACAGGTGGTCTCTTCTCCCAGGTAACAAGCGATAGGACAAGAGGAAACGGGCTCAAGTTGCGCCAGGGAAGGTTTAGATTGGATATCAGGAAAAATTTTTCTGCACTGAAAGAGTTGTCAAGCATTGGAACAGGCTGCCCAGGGAAGTGATTGAGTCACCATCCCTGGAGGTGTTTAAAAGACAAGTAGATGTGGTGCTTAGGGACAGGGTTTAGTGATGGACTTGGTAGTGCTAGGTTAACGATTGGACTTGATGATCTTAAAGGACCTTTCCAACCTAAACTATTCTATGATTCTAAAAGATAGAACAAATTATTCACTGTCATCTTGTCATTAGGTAATTGCCGTAACAGCTAAACAAGCTAAAACAATCTTCCAGGAAGACCAAGACGAGGTCCAGACAGAGCCCGATAAACCCGAGGCTCGTGCCGTTAGCTTAACACAAAGACTCATGGCACCTTTCTAGAAGTGGCAACACCTTACATATGGGGCTACAAGGCTACATGACTCTAACATGCATGGTAGTGAGAAGTTAAATCTGATATGTTCTCCTGCACTTCTGATATGCCTATTCCAGACTGTGCAGTGTGATTCACTGTCACTGATGTTGATAAAGTGGCAGTACAGATGCAGGCACAGATTATAATGTTCATGGTTAGAAGCTTTTTGGCATGATATCCACAATTTTCCCAAAAATAGACAACAGAAGGAAAACCCATGTCCAAAACCTGGGTCCTAAGTACAATGAGAATCAAAATGTGTTGGACTTTATTTCACTAGATCAAAAATCAAAACATGAAAAATAAAGCATGCAGTGTTGTTCCTACCAAATAAAAAATCAGTGACAGCATCTTAAAATACACAGGAAATATTTAAAAAATTTCAAAATTATTAAGAAATCTATAAAAAGCTATCTGCAATAAGTTGTATCTTGACAGTAGGAAAGCACAAGTAAAGCATATTCAGCAATGGCTGTTGGGATTACAGCACCACCTAGTGTGTTCTGGAACTGCTCCTAAGAGAAGATTCTTATTTTTGACTTATGTTTGCCTTTGGAATTGAAATCAAGTCACTATCTTTTTGTTTATCCTAATTCTTGTAAATTGTATTATGAAATTGCAGTCTGATATTCATTAAATTCATGGATTTTGACTCCACAAGAACATCACCAAAGGAAGTGTTACATATTATTACACTAAATCCTGCTCCAGTGCCAAGACAGGTCTTATTCCATGCCTAATGAAAGGATCTACAAGATCTTCTTTTCCTCTAACCCTCTTTTTAAGGAAATGAACATAATTTTCTTCAGACATGGAAAGAGGAGCCTGTCTGCAGGAACTAAGACAGCTCAGCGGTAAAACTGGCTACCCTCATAAGCACCCAAGCATGGGCTCTCCCAGTTTTCAGATTTCTCAAGAAGTGAAAGGACACTCTCTTCTTTCTATTTGTCCTGAGCATTCTGAGAGACTATGGAATAAACCTCATACTGAGCAATTAGGTTTTTTTCCCTGCAGAACAGGATAATCCTAGCTAAACCTGGGCACAATTTGATAATGATACTTGATAACGGTAAATTACCTTTCGTATCTTTTTTTCTGATTGCAATGCATATACAAGGGAGGACAGTGGAAGGTCTGTATAGGGAAGGTAGGTTATTTATTTACATACTTATCAAGAAGGAAAAACAGTACTAGAATTAAAAAGGAAGAACAGACACAGTGATTGAACAAGCCTCCGAATTTTCACATATTTGTGGGGTCACAATTGAGTTGTACCACCCGACTACTTCCAGATTTGAAACGTGTATATTTGTGTTTTTTTTGTTTGCTTTCCATAAGAAAGAATGACCACAAGGACTGGAAAACTTCAACCTTTTCAAGCATTCCATGGTGTATTTGTATATGTACTATTTAAATAAATTTTAAAATTTAGAAGTTGAAAAGACCCATTGAAATCTAGTATGTAAATGCTAACTTGAAGTTGTCTAAGCTAATGCACACCATTGAAAAAGGGGAGTATGCATATGATTGCACAAGACTTTCTTTTCATTGCACTCCTATCTCATACAGTAAAGCTTATTGATGAACATAAGTGCTGCTCAAAAATGACTCTCCTTACAGTCTTCATGTAGAGCTTTGCTCTGTTACTGTACATTGTTCAAACCCAATACTGAAGACAAAGGTGGTCAGGTTTCTAGATTAGAGGTTTTGCCTTGAAGAAGGGCAAAACCAGTTTCAAACAGTAGGAACGACCTGTCTTTGTACAATCACCTTCTGATTAGAGCACCTTTCCGGGAAATAACATATCCTCCTAACTGATAAGCTGAGTGGGCTATAACAGGACTAGTCTCCTTCCCTCTGTGGTAAATGGGTCTCTGTGCTGAAAAGATCCAAATATTTAATGCACAAGAGACACCCTGATTGTGTGACCTGACAAGAAAGACATTTCCCATGGGAAGCTCTGAGGTCTTGTTTTTGTTCAGTGTCCCCCTCCTGCACTTATTTTCAATGCCTCTAAGCAAATTGCTCCAAGGATGGCTTACGAAAGAATCAGAGATGTGGTCTCCTCTGTCCAATGGAATTTACTTCACCACAAAGCTACAAAGCTGAAGTTCTTCAACTTTCTGAAGAATAAACATATGTCATTTACTAAATCTTAAATAAATAAAGACCAAAGACAGCTCAAATGTGTAAGGGGAAAACTGCAAACCTGACTGTAATTGTATTCAGCACAATCGGCTTTACTGCATTACTTATTTTTCATCACTGATCATAAATTTCTGAAGCAACAATATTCCTTCTTAGCTGTTAGATACTTTAATGTAAAATTTTTTATACATTTCCAAAGTTTATATTAGCAAGCTAAAACAGGCCTGAACTTCATAACCTAGCAGGAACACAGAATTAGAATTATGATAATAATACTTGTAATTCAGATTTTAAGAAAGGATTCTAAGAAGTTCCTGAAGAGTTGTCCTTGATTTTTTTATTGGACAAGAAGGCTGACAGGTCAAAAAAATGTAATACAGTATAAACCCAAAATCTGATTAAGTTCTACACTTAGCAGCAAAATAGAACCCTGTATTATTTATGCAGAGTAGTATATACTCACATCTGGCTTCAATTACACACTGTATATATGGGTAGCTGAATGGTGATCTCTCCCAACTCTGGAGACAGTAACACGACAGGTTGGCTGTACCTGAGCTAGTTACCTCTTTACCCCTTCATAGACAATGGAGAGCACTGAAAGGGTGTGTTTTATCTTACCAATTTTAGAATGAGATTAGTCATGTCATAGAAATGCCTGTTTCTTTCTTCTGCTTATAAATGAACCCAGATGACTAATTCTGATGATGATATCCACATTATGGATGTCAATATTTGGCCAGATAAATCCCAAACCAACTTTCTTCCTTATTCCATTCTTACAGCAGGAATAGCAATCGTTCTGGCCTGAAAATATACATGACTTAATATCTGTAACCTGAGAGCAAAATAACCATAACTTTTACCTTACATATTATTAGTGTGTCTTAGAAATATCAGGTTGAATCTGGAGTGGCAGTTGTCAACAAAAGTATTATTTCTATAGGCATTTTAAGTATGAATCTCTGGGAACTGTATACACCATATTTCGCTGACAATATTAATGGCATGTCACTTTGTGCTACCATGGTTCACAGGACAAAATAAACAGCAGTATCTGGCTCTCAGTGAGAGAGAAGTAAATTGCCTAGGTTTTTTTTTTAAAAATATATATAAGAGTTAGCAGATCATTTGACTTCAACAGTCCATCAGTATTGAGTCTTTGAGTCTCCAAACATATTTTTAACCTAATATGTTCAAGCATGAGGGAACATTCTCCCAAGGAAAAATACCAAAACAAAACAAAACAAAACAAAAAAAATCAACAACAAAAAGCCAACACATTTGGGAAATGGGATGAAGATCATCCTTAAGTTTTAAAGCTGACAAATACAGGGGTTCAGAACAGCAATGTTGTTTCAAATATGGAAAAGTTGAGGAAAAATAGCTCAGGAGATATAAATTATATTAAATATTTAAAGACATAATTTTTCTTTTACCTACATTACTATCCAAATTCTAATTCAATTAAGGATTTGGAGAAAAAGTATTGTCTGAAATGAGTACTAAGTAGGTTAAGAAGGCCAGATTCTCAGAAGATGGTAGGCAATAATTTATAAATCTTCGGGCAATATATTTCATTGAATATGTGAAGTAGGAGTTGTTCAGGTATAGGAGGAATGAAGTGATAAGAAAAAATACAGTTATACCCACTTGGAAATCCTTATTTAAATTAACATGTCTGTAGACTATGTGATGATATAAAGGGGTGGAACAAGACCATATCCTAATCATATACTAGCACTTTTTTTTTATATGGGTTACATAAATATCTGGCTTGTGGCAAGGCACCAAATGAAGAAAAGCAATAAATCAAAGGAAACTGAAATAAAGACTAAAAACAGCTGTACAATCAAAATTAAATCTAGCAGCAATTTTTATCATGCATAAATGAGATGCATACACACAATAAGCCCTGGAGAACATATTCATCAAAAAAAGACAGAAGACAAAAACAAAAACAGACGTGAAGTGCAAGATAACATTTAGGGTTATTTGTGATATTGTGATGATAAAATATTCTCTCAAGTTAAAAGAAAATTATACCCTCCAAGGAAACAGGCTTTCCTATTTATATGTCATCATATGGCATGAAATCAATTTTTTTTTCCATGGAGCCATGAGTACAAAGACCACTTGGCAGCTCAGAAACTTGGCAATATTCAGCAGTGGTGTATTACAGTGGCATATTTTAAGAACAGCTAAGGCCTCAATTTTTCTTCAGTTGTATTCATTAAAGATAAATTAACCATGAAAATAAGAAAACCTTTCTCTGAGCCTTATTCCATCAGAAGATGCGTCTAGTTTTTTAATTTCAACTAAAATTTTCAAGGGGAACAAATAAAGTTTAAAGAGAGACTGTCTTTCCTTATACACTATTAAAAATATTTGAATAAAAAATGAACTTCTCTGCTTAAACCATTTGTCAGTTCCTCACTGATATGAGAGTTGGGGACAGTAACCTTCTGGAACAGAAAGAGGATAGGCTGCACTGCACTGAAATACAATTACCACATTGCAGCAGCTTTCACTGTGAATATGCAAAAACTGCTTTATTTGTCCAGCTTTATTCAGTGATTTTTCTAATCATTGCTATGATTATTAACATGTTTTTCTCAGTTCCAATAGGAAATTCAGTATATGAAATTCATAGAGTTGTTTAACAGACAAGATTAATAACATATTTCCCTCATGACACTCCTTTCTGGAAGGAAGTTGCATCAAGACAAACTCATATAGTCTATAAATTTACCATCCTCCAATTTACCAGCATCCAGCACCTCAGAAACTAGTAAAGTTTTTTGAAGATGACATGAAAAAAATAAAAGCTCCAAACACTAGCGTAGGTAAAAACATGAAGCCCTTCCCCCTACTTTTCTCTTATAACAGAAAATGCTGGAAAAGTTGCCTGATGTCAATGCCTATTATAAATGCCCTAGGTCTTTCTTTCTTTTCTTTTCATGTATGAGATAAAGCAAAGTCAGCGAAGTAAAACTACGAGTAAAAAGTAAAATTCTAAATAAAATCATATCATACATTTATTTACTCATAATAAATTGACCATTCCTCCAAGAGGCCTTAAAAGGACAATACACTACTTGTTCATCTAAAGCCTTTTCCATTTTAGCACCAGGGTCTTGCTGATGCCTTTGAACTTTCAGATTTTTCCAGTGTAACACCATTACATTTTCTCTAGGTAACACTTGTTCTGTCTTGATTCGATCTCTTAGTGGTCTCCATCAAATTCTGAGCACTTTAAGTTCCCTGGTACAGAGTATTTAAAATGCCCACTCCATTTCACCTTCCATCCCTTGCATACCCTTCTGTTGAATCATTAAATGAAGCCTTGACTCATATGACTCGTATATTAATCTGAATCAGATCTACAAGAACAGACCTTATGTATAAGCAAGGAGAATCAGACAGTAGGATAGGAATGAAAAGTCCGCGGGTAGTATTTAAATTCCTTACAGATGTCTCTTTTTCTAGCATATCCATATGTATGTCTTATGATTTTCCCTCTTAAAAAGTTAAAAAGCAAGCCAGTTGCCTTAGAGACAGGTTAGGTACAGTATCAACTAAAATATAACATGCTACAGGGAATTTACAGGAAAAACGCACTTAATAAAAGAGTTCAGGATTACTTGAGCCAATAGCCCACCCAGTATAAACATATGCTGGCAACTGAAGATGTTGTTGTTTCTCTGCTTTTACTATATAATCTATTTTTCTTCCCTGAAGTCATTTTTTTTTAAATTATTTGGCTGCATTGCCTAAAGATGGATCATCTGTAAAGACTTGCTAAGTACCTGCTAAAACATGTTTTTACATGCACATCGTGGTCATTATTGTGTAAAGAAGTTAAGTATTAATTTGGAAATAAAGCCTGCAAATATATCAGTGGGAAGTGTATTTGATGTTCGGGGCACGTGAACATTGCTGTGAAAAGTTTCTCTAGGGCTTATGGGAGTTTCATAGAAAACAAGAAAATTTAAAAATTCAAAAACGAAAAAGTACTATTGCAATCAAGTACTATGTGAATAACACTTAAATCCAGCCTACTAAAAATGAAATCAACCAAGAAGCAGCAACAAACGATTAAAACAAAATAGCAATACAAACATGAATCAAAACTGGCTGATTCCTATGAAATGCAAACTTCATGAATATAAGGAACACAGCTTTCTTTTCAAGACCTTGAGTTAATTCCTTCAAGGATGCTATTTACTGACTGATTTATTCAGTTATTTCTTATTTTACCTAAGTATCACACATATTTTGCCATGTCCAAATTCCCTGTGATGGCCCATTAAACTTCAGCAGAAGCCACTTACTATATTCTTGGGCTGTAAAAGTATTCACAAAGACTTAGATATAGAAACATCACATAATTTTAACATATAGAAATAGATTTATTTTTAAAAATGCATAACAATAATGGAAAATTGATTAGTCAACAAAGTCTTTAGGCACTTAAAGTGAGATTGTGCAGTGCAGAGATCAGATGAAGTCATTGCTGGTCTTTGTCTCTATCCCAACCACATAGGGATAGGTTTCCTTTGGTTAATTTTTTTAGTCAGATGATGTAGCCTGTGAATTTTTCAGGGGTGTGTTAGTGGAACCCACTTGGAGAGAGCTGTCACCACTAAAAATTAGGCTAGGGATTAACATCTGGTTGGCATAGCACCAGAATCCAACACAGGGACAGTTATAAAGGAGTAACTCGCCTACTACTTTGCTACAGCCCATATAGACTACCGTCATCCTTCTCACATGAGTAAAGGTAAAAACAACAGGGTATTTATCCTATTTTTTTTCCACATTTGGAAGCCGAAGTTAGGCAAGAGTGTTACAACCATACATAGGTGATCCACCACCTCTCACTCTTCTACGCAGGCATGTGTCAAGCCCTTTCAGGAAACCTGCAATTCAAACATACCATTTTCGGTAAGCAGAACTTGGTGTCGTGTATGTAGATGGAAACTAAAAGCTTGTATTTTACCCTTTGAGGCACGGCACTATAATACTGAATATCAAATCCAGGACAGTTATAGCTCTCTCTTTGCAAGAAAGGAGACTCCAGTTTATTTTGCACCTGTCATTTGGCTTTCTTCATAACTTCTCCAGAAAACATCTCTTCTTTTCCCCTGTTGTGAACTTGTGGTTTATTCCCTAAAGACTGTGTCTGCAAGTCCTCTGTGCCTAAAGATACTTTCATAAACAAACATAAACTCTGCTGTCATCATCTTTAAGCTGACAAATAAGAGACCTGCCTCTCTGCTCCAACTTCATCTTCTGTCTAAAATAAAATAAGTTCAGTCTTTTTCTAGTGGTTGATTGCCCACGAAGAGCTGTTAGAGAAGTGACCCAAGGCTTAAATCTCTCTTTCAGCCACTTATTAATCAGGAGTTAAAAATCACCATAAGACTAAAAAAAATGAAAATCTGTGTCTCAAATAAGGAGAAAATAATGACACTGAAAAGGTTTAAACTACTGTAAGCCTGTTTGACCAGCTTGCAGGCAGTCTCAACTGAGGGAGCAGCTACAGATTTTGACATTCGCTCAAAAGATTCTTCCTTGCCAACCTTATCTGGGTTGCAACTAAGCCAGATGGCCTTAGTCCAGGGTTTGTAATCAGCCAAATGTAAAGGAAGGCAACAGTTCTAGCTGAAGAGGAAATAAAACAAAACAAAACAAACTTTAGGAATACTAATGACAACCCGTGGTAATGGTAACCCATATCCACCCATAGATCTGCTGTAGTAATTGAAAAGATTAAAAAAAACCCAATAAAACAAATTCTGTTTCTTGTTGTGCACATTTCTGAGGTTGTGGCTTTTGCAAGTAGAAAAGTAACTGCCTATAAGCCATCTTCTGTGATGTCTCAAAGAAGAATGAATGGAACTATATTATAATATTTCCTTCTGTACGAAAACTCTCAAAATCACAGCAACAGCTGTTCCTGGCTGGTAGGGTTGACGTTAATGAAAAACATCTTTCTAAAAAGGATATGTCTAAATGAGGGCAGGGATAAGTGTATTTTAATCTCAAATATTTGGCTTAATCCAAGATATAACATTTCATTGCAATTTTTGTTTTGATGAATTTAAAATTTTCCCCCTTCCTTTATTTTTTAACTTAAGTTGACTTCTAAAGTGGAAATGGTCACTTTAAAATGAAAAAGACTACTGTTTTATCCCAAGAATAAATTAAACAAATATCTGCATTTTGTATTTTTCTCCCCATCTTTAAAACAGTCACCAAATTTTCTTCAAATTCTCCCCACAAAATGTTGAAGAACAACCCTCTTCAGATAGTACTACATGCTACAGAATCTAGTTGCTCTATCCAGTGCCATAAGGAGACAGGAAACTGAACACTACAAACAAAAACCCATTGCAGATTTAAATACATTTAATTCTGTTCTAAAGATTTAATTCTTTTTTCCGTTACATAAAGTCTAGTTATTAAGTAATATCTGATATCTATCAGTAATGACTGGACGTATTTAAGTAGTTTTGCTTTTTAATTTTCCCCTCAAGAAACCATATATAAACTTGATAGAAAGTAGGTCCAGATATTTTTGATCATTTGTCATCAGCCACATAAGGGATGGAAGTGATTAATATATGATAATGTCCATTTTACAAAGAGGAACTAGAACATTCAGCAATCAAGGAAGTTTCTAGCTGTTTCCTTCTACCCTGATGGAAAACTACCCCTGGCATAAAATGCCCCCTCCCTGGAAGTGTTCAAGGCCAGACTGGATGGGGCTCTGAGCAACCTGGTCTAGTGGAAGGTGTCCCTGCCCATGGCAGGGGGGTTGGAACTAGATGATCTTTAAGGTCCCTTCCAACCCAAACCATTCCATGATTCTGTGATTCTACCACAGGTTTCATTTCAGATGATACCCACATACTTATCTGTCAAGTAGACTGAGACACACTGTCATTTAAAAAAAATTATCTTAGGAAAAAAAAAAAAAAAGAAAAAGAAAAAGCAGAAATAAATCTGTGATTCATACTCATACTGCTGAAAATGTAGGAAGAATACTTCTGAAAGTCTTACAGATCGCTTTTCATTAGTTCTAATCCCACAAAATCAATGGATCAAATGTTTTCCACAAACTTCAATGTCTTGCTGAATACTACTATTCTGCAAGCTTAGACTTGCATTCATATGTGTATCTGACATTTCAGCTACAACAAAAAACCAATGTGAACAGTGCAGCAGGCTGTTAATCTCAGACAAATTTCCCTAAATCAATACATGCTCTTTAAATACTTTCTGCAACTCAGAAGGAAGTAAAATGCTGGAAAAAAACCCCTTGTCTTTGCATAGGTTTTTGTCTTTACAGCCCAAAAACATGGAAAGATTCACCCTGGCACTGACCACCAGAAAGACAATTTCAATATCTTCTGTTTCAACAGATTTATTAAGAAACAAATCCCATTACCAGATATATTCTACGTCTATTTTAAACCATAGACCAAATCCTATATCCTTAACTGAGCTAAAATATTACTTGTCGAAGTCAAATAAACTTTGATCAAGTAAGGAAGTCAATACTTAAAATATTTTACAATTTATATATAGGCAAAAAAGTTGTGTGTTCAATAAATCTTTATTTCCCATGCCAATTTTTCTCACTTTTAGGCTTAGACTGTACCCCTACTTCTGACCTGTGCCTAACCACCCAGCTTCTCCCTGCCTGCCTTGCCTTTTTACTTCCTTGGACATCATTTACTTTCTCTCTCCTCTTCAGATGAGTTTCAGCAACAGATTCCCCAACAAACCAAAGGGAGTCTCTCCATTTCACATGGAGATGCCAACAACATTGACATTCCAGGACAGATTTGGGTAGAATGTCTTCATTGCTGTAATAAGCATCCATAACGGAAAGCATCACTTTGCACCAAGTAACCCTTTAGTTTCTTGATTTGTGTACTTTTCCAAAATGTAAATATCTGGTCATGGGTGTGCCGTGAAAAGGTTAACAGAAGTTCACCTCTTTCTACTTCTGTTACACACAGAATTTTACGAGGGACTCTCCCAAACGTTATTACCACCGATACACATCTATTTAAGTAGAAGGCACATTACACCTTGGAAGATCAATATCTTTAGGGAAAATTTCCACTCAAGCATTAAGTATTTAGCATTTCCCCATAACTACACTCAGACAGTCAATCCATTACAACAGTGCAAAAGTATAAAAGTCTCAGTTTACGAACTTGGGCTTGGAATTGATCAAGAAACAACACACCCTTTCCCTTTCTTTCTTTCTTTATTTTTTAAGCACTAAACACCCCACCCTCTAATTCCCAGAAAAAGATTTTGACAATAGACTTTCAAACACTGTAGAAGTTTTACAGATATACAGAGCCAACTGTGTGCATTTATAATTACCTATAATTTCTCAATTTATTTATGGATAAAGTTCATTAACACCCTAGTGGGGATTGAGCTGCTCAATTCAAGCATCACAATAGCCAGAGAGAGCTGCCAAGTTCCAGTACAATATACCAGAGCCAAGATTATTTTAAAATTATTTTCTACTATGGTGCAAGCTAGTTAGACAGATAGTATACTAACTATATCCAATTTCAATGTTAAAACTGATACAGCATTTTCTGAATCTGAAGATTTTAAATTATTTGAGGAATATTTGAACATGTCGGTATATAAAAAAGTATTTTTTCCCATTATCATTCAGTTGCCTCTGTAATTAATAGCAGGTTTTGTTTATGAAATAATTTCTGAATCTTAAATAATCATGTGTGTTGACAAAATTTTCTGAAACAACACACCAAATTTCAGTATTATATTATTATCAAGGAGAAAAACCTAGTAGAATAGAATAGGTAGTGCTCAGTTTACTTTTCTTACTCAGCCATGAGGATGTGCATAAGAATAGCAAGGGGAAATTTTTAAACAACAAAATTACGGTCAACGGCTCAATGTCCCAGTGGACACAAGTGACGAGTGGCGTTCCTCAGGGATCAGTATTGGGACCGGTCCTGTTTAACATCTTTGTCGGCGACATAGACAGTGGGATTGAGTGTGCCCTCAGCAAGTTTGCTGACGACACCAAGCTGTGTGGTGTGGTCGACACACTGGAGGGAAGGGATGCCATCCAGAGGGACCTTGACAGGCTTGAGAGCTGGGCCTGTGCAAACCGCATGAAGTTCAACAAGGCCAAGTGCAAGTTCCTGCATGTGGGTCGGGGCAATCCCAAGCACAAATACAGGCTGGGTGGAGAATGGATTGAGAGCAGCCCTGAGGAGAAGGACTTGGGGGTGACGGTTGACGAGAAGCTCAACATGAGCCAGCAGTGCGTGCTTGCAGCCCAGAAGGCCAAGTGCATTCTAGGCTGCATCAAAAGCAGTGTGGCCAGCAGGTCGAGGGAGGTGATTCTGCCCCTTTACTCCGCTCTCGTGAGACCCCACCTGGAGTACTGCGTTCAGCTCTGGGGCCCCCAACATAAGAAGGACATGGAGCTGTTGGAGCGAGTCCAGAGGAGGGCCACGAAGATAATCAGAGGGCTGGAGCACCTCTCCTCTGAAAACAGACTGAGAGAGTTGGGGCTGTTCAGCCTGGAGAAGAGAAGGCTCCGGGGAGACCTCGTAGCAGCCTTCCAGTATCTGAAGGGGGCCTACAGGAAAGTGGGAGAGGGGCTTTTTACAAGGACAAGTAGTGACAGGATGAGGGGGAATGGTTTTAAACTGAGAGAGGGTAGATTTAGATTAGATATTAGGAAGAAATTCTTTACTGTGAGGGTGGTGAGACACTGGAACAGGTTGCCCAGAGAAGCTGTGGATGCCCCCTCCCTGGCAGTGTTTAAGGCCAGGTTTGATGGGGCTTTGATCAACCTGGTCTAGAGGAAAGGTGTCCCTGCCTGTGGCAGAGGGCTTGGAACTAGATGATCTTTAAGGTCCCTTCCAACCCAAACCATTCTATGATTCTATGAATATTCTAAGGCAGAAACTTTCTTGCTTTTGTCACTCAGAATTACTTTTATTGCCTCTGATTAGATGTTTCATAAGCAATAAGAGGATATTATAGTACTTTTTGTCAAGACTCAAGAAAGAACAAGAAACTCTGACTGAAAATGTATATCAAAACAAACTTGTATTTCTGGATTTTGGAGTTTTTCTTTCGCATTGTTGATATTGAGATGTGTGTGTATGTGTGTTTAAGATATAGTGAGGAAGAAAACCAACCCTTCAGCCTTAGTCTGAGAGCCTCTCAAACCCTGAGAAACATCCAAGCAAAGACTCTTTTATCAGTACATCTGGAAGTGAGCAGGAAGTACCAGCCCACTGGACCTCCACCTATTACTTGTTTGACAGCTGTGAGCTAATGTATGAGCAAGCAGACAATGGGCAAACATGATGGGGTCATCCTTAATGCAGATAAATGATATCTGATAAAACACAGGATTTTACAAGGCTGCTAATGAAGGCACTCAGGAAGTAATGGAAGGAAGACACGCATTATATAGGGTTTTTTCCCCACTTTCAAATGTCTTGCAACAGGACGTAAAATTTTAGACCAAACAATTTGCAGATGAACTCCCTTCAAGCCTTGAAGACAAGAGAATATGACATCCCATTTCCTTCTACTCTCGCAAGTAAAACCCAGAGCTCAGTTCCTGAGGGTAGAGGTCTACAGGAATACAAAGGAAATTAAATGAGATCTCAGCCAATTTAGTTATTAAGCCTTAGTTTTCCTAATAATTATTCTTAGTACAGTCAGTTAACCAGTGCAGTATTCTTTGGGACTGTCTCATTCAGATGCACAGCCTTAAAAAAAACAAAGAAACAAAAAACCCCACAAAACTCTTACTATTTCACTCTTTCAGGTGCCACAAAGCGACCAGATAAGCTTATCCATCTTCAGTGACAATGACTGACTTTGAGAAGCTGCTCCACTATTGCCCAGTGGGAAAAAGAAGATAAAATCTTCAGGAAAAATATTTATCCTTCAATAAATTGCTTATAAAAACACAGAAAGCAAAGGGCACTTGGTTATCTGCACACATAATAATCAAAAAATATTTTCTAAGGCTGACATGGAAGATGGACTGCTATGTACTTCAAGAAGAGGTCATAAGCCAGTGAAGTGTAATCAATGGTTTCCAATGATATAAAAATATTCTGCAGAAACAGTGATTAATAAAATATTTGGGTTTTTTTTTTTTCAATGATGAGAAGGGCATATGAAATATAAACCAAAATAACAAAACAAGACAAGACTAAGAATTTTTATATCTAACAAGTCACATAGACCTGAGCAGTGTAGAGTTTATCTATGTTTGAGATGGGACAAAAGAAATATTGTAGAATATATAGAATATATGTACATAAATATATACCTATATTAAATTACATATATTAGTGTATACTATACACTATACATACATTTATTTTGTGTGTGTAATTACATATCTATATATTTTCAATGAATTTTGATTATTTTAACAGAACATCTCTCTTGCTTTTCACATTTGTAAAACCAAAGAAACTGGAGAAACCAAACGTTATCATCAACTACTTCAGTCCTTTGAAGCTGTTAGGGTGAAAGATCCTAATGAAATAAAAAACACCTAGCTGAGTCTGAACTGAAGTTAAAAATTAGTTACTATAGTTAACTTCTGTTTATTAGCTACTATATATCGTATGAAAACCTACAAGATAAGGAAATACTAACAGAAAAAGTAGAAATCTGTCAGTTATAACATTATATAAATATACATTTGCACATAAGTATACGATACTATTTGTGTTATACATATAATGAATTGCATATAGTGAAAATATATAATGTAATAACAATTTCACAAAGGGTGCACAAACAAGGTAGAGAGAAAGCATGGATAAGGGCACACTAAATAATAGAAAGCCCTACTTTTTTACGGTTTCTAATAAAATTAAGTTAGGAAGACTTTAAAACATATCCAAATGCACCAATCTGAACTCACTTATTTGTTCAACAAAAATGAAGTTGTAAGTGAAGTCTAAATCAACACTATATCAATTTTACATATTGGTATTTCTGCCATATGTAATTTTCAGCTGATTTTTTTTCCCAAATTCATCTCCTTCCTTGTAATCTGCCATTTCAGACTTGGTTTATTGATATGCTTTGCTTTTATTTTCATTTATATGCAATTGACTACTGCTCTTTGTTGACCTAGAAAAGCAACTAATTGCAGGCCATTTTGGAGCTGTAACTGATTAAATGCTATTTTTCTCTGGAGAAATATTGAAGTCTGAGTTTTATTGTAATCTGACATTTACTTGCAAACAGGCATGCACTCTAAAAGAGTATTTGATTTTTCTATACATTTGCATTTGATTATATTCAAGTTTTAGCTTTCATCTATTAGTCTGGCTGATCAGGCATTAGAAGACACAGCTGGTTTTGATTAAATAATTATTTTAAAAATAAACCTGATTTATACTGAATCTCTATAGAAACCTATTGCTTTCATATTTTTATGTAATAAATTCAACCTTGATAAATGCCAACTCACAGCTGGTTGTAAAACAAGATTGTCCAGTCAGAAAATATTTATGTTTTATTAAAAAGACAGGGGATGAGGGTGTGGAGGGGTGTTTTTCTTTTAAACAAACAGGTAACGTTTCTGTGAAAGTGACTAGTTTTTTTAACAAATATTGTTCTGAACAAAATCTCAATTTCTATAAAAATAATCCTGAGTAAAAAAAGTCATGAAGTTAAAAAAATTTTTATATGATTATTATGTGAAAACATATTCAAGGCTACATTTGCCATTCAAACATAATTTATGTTTCCACTGTTGAGCCAATCCTATATTTTCGCTGCTTCTTAGCCAAAGGAAGTGACCAAACAAGAAAGTCTCTCCTACAGAAATCTACAAGATCGACTCACAGTAACTGTCTCTGCCAACTAAGAAGTACCTGTGTTCTTCTCAAATAAAATGAGGTTTCTATATTAAAAATATAAGCCACAAAATTATTCAAACTAGTGCTATAAACTTTCTAGAATGGGCTTATGAACATTGCATGTTCTCCCTCCCAGCTGTGCCATCCATTACTTTGCCACCAATGGCATGACAGTTACTAAAACTCAGTGCACTTTTAAGAAGTAATTCTTTAGTAATTTCCATGTTACTCATAACTTCAGCAACAATGCTACACATGAGCTGGAGAAAGTAACAACACAGAAAAAAATAACCAAAATAAATAAAGAATAGGGAAAAAAGCATTCCACGAAGAAAAAGACTGCAGCCCGCAAAGGACAATGTGAAGGAGCACTAATAGTAGCACATCGAGACAAAACTTTTCCAGAAAATAACTCTCAGGCCAGGTCTTTTCACGAATTCAGTTATGTATCTTCTATCAGTTTCATAATATTGTTCTTAAGCACTGGTAAGGATCTCAGTATTGACGCCAAATAAAATGAAAGCTAGATATCTAAATAGAAACCTAAGGTATCAAGTAAGTATAGTTTGATTGCTGTTACAGATGACAAGTACTTGTCAGGTACATATGAAGAACTTGCATACAAATTTTGAGTTTAAAATTGTCTTCACAATTTTGCCATAAAGGGTGCATCTGACAAATGTTTTCACTTCACTGCTTTTGAAAAGAAAAATTATTTCTGCATTCTGAGAATGCAGTGTATTAACAATTATCTCCATGCACATTTTCAGGGCTACTCAGACTTCCCCTAAGTTTAGCTAAGTTAATTTAGCTAATTAGTTCAGCTAATTTACCTTCTTTCTTTGAAAGGCCACCAGACCAAGTGAGTAAATTGTATTATTACCGTTGATTCATTCTACTATCACCACAGAATTATTTTTTTTCAGGTTTTGAAACTGTTCTACCTCTTCTCCTGAAAATTTATCAGTTCTGGGGCTCCTGCATTCAGCTCAGCCCCATCTTTGTGCATGAGCAATTCTCTACTCTGCTCTGGTCCACTCACAATTTAGGTTGGTCTCTCCAAATTCAGGCACTTGATTCAGCTGGACAACAGAAGACAATATCAATCAATACAATACAATACCATATCTCAGATCTTACTAATGTCTGTATAAAGGATCGCTGGAGCAACAAATAATTAAAGTATTCATGCATGCAGGCATTAACCTCTATTGGAGCAAGTCTCTACTTTATGGCTGAGGCACTGCCCAACCACATGGTGCCCAGGAAACAGGACAGAGATCCTCAGAGTGACACTCCATGCTAATCTGGAGAGTGATGAGATCTTAATAAACTTCATAGCTATTTCTGAGCATTTTGCCATTCTGCGCACTTTACAAATGAGAGGAAGCTCCAGTTAATTTCATCCAGCTTTCTCTTCTGTGACCATAGAAACCTAGGAGGACTTCAAGACCCTGTATCCCATAAATAAGGGTTTAATGTCATGTGCAGTCAGCAAGTATGCTGGAAGTCTACTCGAGTCGAGGTCATAAAAGCAATAGTATAGCTATAATGTATGCTTCAGAGCAGATAGCCAAGACTTCCGGATTTCTGCATGCAGATAGGACTAATTAGAACAGGACTTGGAGAAAAACAGAAAAAGCCTTTTTCATTTCATCATGGCTCAAATGAATAAATTTAAGAAAACTCTTTATGCACATGAATTCTGATACTCCTCTTCAAGCTATCTAGGCCTTTGCAACACATACAAAGACAACAGTGTTAGCACTGACCGCTATAGGATTTTAGACTGCATAAAGAGTACTATCAACTTAGCTGGATGTTTGCACAAGGGAAAAGAAAAGTGCACACAAAATGCTGATTAGGGCTCATAATTATAGGGGAAAAATTTATGATGACTAGGATATCCTGCCTCCACCCTATCACGTAACTCTGCCTGCCTACCTAAACAAATAAAGTGTTGTATGATTTACAGTCATTAAAGTTAATTAACCTTCTTTTCATGTTTCCTTTCAAATTCAAATAAGTGTTTTAAAGCATTTCAAAATGTTCATTTTTGGTTTGCTTTTTTAGAAATACTAAGCGAAACAAGTCTTTGTAAAGTAAGCTTTGACATTAGGAAAACGTATCAAGGATTTAAAATGCTATAGTGGCCAGAGTATTGTTGAATATTCAAATAGTGCTTTAAGGGTATGGACCATTGCTTTATGCAAACTGTGCTGCAATATCCACAAGCGACATCTAATCCAATAAATACAATGAAAAGCATGTGTGTGGGTGTGCATAAGAAAGAGATAGGGAGTTAGTTATAAAAAAATGCAGTTCTTAAACAAAATATATTTTAATTGATGTGAATTTGGCAATACTTAACATGCTTATGTCAGTTTAAAAATTATTAATTGGCCTGATTGGATGTAAAAGAAAGGACAGTATTTTCAGCATCTACTCAAGTGCAAGATATTGACACATTCCACTACTAGGTAGATGAATATCATGTGATACTCATTAGGAATATCCCGATGTCCTGACAAAAAGATCGTCTTTCACCCAGCACTTCTTAGCCTGAGCAACAACTTATTTTGATGAACATTTCAAAGAGAAGTTATGATAGTTCTTAGATACAGCGGATAAAGTTTAATATCTTTACAAGTTCCAGTTCAATTTCAGGCTGTCAAAAAACATCCAGCTGTAACTGCTGTAATGATTTCATATTGCATTATTCTTGAATTCCAGTAAGAAACTCTAGCTAGCTTACAAATGATTGTTTGAGGAACAGAGAAAGCTCCTGTGAACTCAAACACTGTTAATCCAGTAACATACTGGCTTCATTTTTATACTTTGAGGCAGTTTATGTTGCTGTTTAGAGGCTCCTAGATGTAGATCCAGTTTCTGAAGTTTTCAAATTAAAACCTTGTATTTATCACGTAATGGAAACTGTACTTTGAACATTCCAGTCTTTTTTCTCATTTGAAAAAACAAACTGTCCTAGAAATCCATTCACCTTCATCAGTGCAAAATGAGAGAAGATTAATCTTTCTATCTCTCAAGAAACAGTTGCCTTTATTATATTTCAGAACAGGACAGCAGTGACTTTTTGGGTACAATGTAAGAATCAATCTTCTTACACTTTCCATGCAGTATCTCTAACATTGTTATATATTTTTGTAAAATATCCAAAGAGGAGTATAGCATCATGTAAAATATTTTTTACTATTACACTAATAAGGTTTTGGTTTACTATCTAACTGAGAAAGAGATAACTAGCTGAATATTAAAGTATAGCTACTACTTCATAACCTGCAAAGATGACTGATTACAATCGTCTTGTGCACATACCAAAACTAATTACTGGACTGACCATTTAAGGAAACAACCACTGTACCATGTTCAAGTAGAAATAAGACTTAGCTGTTCCTGTGTTTTGATCTTTATTGGTATCCAAGTTGTCATTTAATCAGAGCACTGCCAAAGCCTTTAATACTGCCAGTATAACCTAATAAAAGGCATAGTGTGAATAAAACATTAAAACAGATTAAAATAAAATCAACCAGTGAAATTAAAGCTTCTTTCCCATAGAGGAATGTAGTTGTTTAAGGTCTGGTGATGTGATTATCTTGATTGTCTTTCTGGCCTCATTTCAACAATTTATTATCTGTTTCAGATGAAATAAATCTGAAGGGGAATAGACATCCGCTTTAACTTAGTTTGTTTTGGCATAGCGTTCAATAAAAGACTTTCATTTACATACCATATGTTTTGATAAACCAGGTTGCAATTACTGTACAAAATATGCCATCGTTCTCACTCATTAAATCCAGGCAATAATTTTTGCTTTGCATGAATCCACAGATTCTTTTCCTCCCCTGAGAATTTGCTTCCTAATCATTCATTCATTAATGAAAATACAATTACTATCGAAATCACAGTTTCTGAAAACCTCTAATTTAGCATATATTAGGCATTTTATTTTACAAAAAATGGGAAGAGGATTTTAACTCGGACTGGTTTTAGGGGTTAAAAATAAAACTAGTTACAAAATACTTGCATTTTATGGGACTATAATATAGTCAGCTAATCATTCCAAAAAAATACCTATTTCAAACAACAATACAAAACCATTTAATTTAGATATAACCTTGGAGATCTAGTCAAGTAAATGTTTTAACATCAAAGTGCTGAACATGACGATGACACTTAGATTATATTTGGAAATATCCACAAAAGCAAGTGTCTGAGTGGCATGGTTTTCTGAAACTTTACTAATAAAACAACTGCAAAATGAAGTTATGGAAAGTCTTACTATAAAGTACACAAGAAATACTTCTCATCTACCTGTCTGTTGATGGAAAACGAGAATCCAGGAAAAAGAATGCTTTGTTTCTGTTATTCTATCCAAACAATGAATTTTGACCACTTTCCATCTTTGGAAAACAGATTCTTAGCTAAGAATGCCAAGACCCTTAAAAGTTCTCATCCTTAAGAAAAGTGGCCTGATAGATAGTATGTTTCCTGTATTCATGATTTCGTAACAATCCTTATTGTGTATATACAGGAACATTATTCTATCTGGAGCCCTACCAGTCTTAACAAGCATTGCTGTCATGGCTAGCTAAATAACATAATGCCAGTACAGAGCAGATCACTTTTCTGTTTCCAACACTACTGATATCAACTAATGTTTATTTGAAAAAGTGAATTTTCTTCTAGACTCTCTACATTAATTAGTGTTTTTCAAATATTTCACTTGTGTTGAGCAACGAACAGCAACAACAAATCTTTGTAGATTTTACAGAGAGGCATCATTTTTAGCCTGTGTTCTGGTTGCTAGCAGCAAGAATGACCAGGTGAAAACACTGTGAACTAAGACTGAAATAACTGAAATTAGTGGAAACAAGCAGGAACAAGAAGCCCTCTTTAGCCAATATAACATTCTTCAAATAAATAAAAGCAACTGCCTTTGAGATGTCTTATAAAATTTGAATGATCCTAGGGTGATCACATAAATTGTAATATCATTTTACAGAAGGGTGTAAAGAAAAGATTAGTCAACAAGACTTCGGTTTCACAAAGATGGTTCCTAGAGATAAGAACAGCAAAGCACTGGCACAAATTTTCTGGGAATGCTGGAGTTCTGTGCCCAGCTGGATCTTAAATATTCATTAGGGAAGACAAATATAAAAATTATACAGATTTGGGGTAAGAGAATAAACTAGACAAACTGTTGACATGCTTTGAAGGCGTACTATGTCTTTCTATGATTTCTGTTATAGAATAAATTTCCTAAAAGAAAAAATAAAGAGCGCTTCTGACTCAGTTGCAAGAAGCAGACAATCATAAGGTGTACTGGTCACCAAAGCAATAAATCAACTTTACTTCTGCAGAGGTTACTTGGGTTCACCCCTGGATGTCCATTTCTCAGACTCTTTTTCTAGTTTTGTGTATCATGTGTCCATTTGCACCATTTCTAACACATAAATGCCAAAGAGCAATCCAATTTCCTGAGAGCAGCTCTAAGTTTCTGGCAATATTTAGATATATTTTCTGTTACCTTCTAGAGAATATTGTCATTTAAAAAAAAGTATCAAAGTATCTGCTCTCTATATAGACTCCTGTTGCTAATAGATGACCTCCCCTCAGTGATCAGCCAAGGTTTGAGACATTACTCTTATTCTACATCCATTTACTTCAATGAATTCAATCAAACAAAGTTTCACTTACTAAAATTGCACAATTCAAACCACATGTTTTATTTTACTTCTATTAATTGCTGACTGCAAATTTAAACAGCATTAAAACCAATACAACAACCCCCCCTATTATTCCAATATTTTGACATAACATTCCTCCAGAAAAGAATCTATGTTTAACACTGTGCATCTGCAATTGCAAGAGAAAAAATGTTACATGGATGTGAAATTACTTCAAGATCTAATTTTACAAATCAAGAAAATTCAAAGTAAAATTTACACTGAAAAGAAATCTAAATATATTAAGGAAAAAAATACACAGTGAGGCACTGAAATAACTTCTGGATCATAATCACACAGCTATCCTATACTGCACTTGCATTACAGTGTTCTTTTAGTACAGTTTCTATTTTCTATAGGTATTTTCTTCTTTTTGTTTTACTTTGTTCAAATGAAAGATCCTAATTGTCCCCACATTTAACAGAATGTATCATAAACCGATTTAACAAAGTCAAAAATAAATTGAAAACAGCCTTTGAGTTGTATACAAATCTATATCCAATAGTAGTACTAATACATTAATCTTTATAAAACCATATTTTGTAGAAAGAACAATTCCTTCATATTCCAGAATAAGAACAAGAGGTATATACAAGCTAATTGACTTGCCAGTGGTAGAACACAGAAAACCTCAAAACAGAACTAGGAATGGAGTTGCTTATATCTAGTTTACTTTCTTGTACAATTTACATGAATCAACTGATTTTCATAATGATTATCCTCTTTTATAAGACGTACAATCAGTTAAACATCTTTATTATCAGTAAGTCATTAGATTAATCTAACTGAAAAGATTATATATATTATAAATACTATCCAAGTATTTCCACAGGTTTATATGGGATCAGCAATTCAGAGTAAAAAAATCATTACATGTCATCTACAAGAGTAGGCTTCTGTATTGACTCCTATTTGCCATATCATTCAATATCATGTTTCATAAGGAAATATTAACATAAAAATATATTAAGTATTGAGATTAAGAAGTGTTACATCTCTGAATTTTCCTTAAACTACCATAATAAACTAAGTGTGGGTTTGGATGCATCGACTGGAGACTCAAGGTTTCATTCAAGGTTCATTAAATTCAGTGGTAAACTGTCCTTGGATCACTAATATAGATAGCAGGACTAGTTCAAAGATCCACTTCCAAAATTCAAAATGAAGGCTTTAATTTTCTGTCACTATCCTCAGCCTTTATGACACCACAGATGGCTTTAAAGTATCACTTACAAGATGAAACATGCAACGTCTGTTGAAACCACTTCGGGGACATGAAAGAAAACAATTTCTTCAAGTTTTTTGTTTTTAATATAGAACAGGTTACTTAAAAAAAACAGGGATATTCATAGGACCAAACTATACATTTTTCCCCATGTTCATTACATGTTTTTTCCATTAAATCTGTGTTTGGTATTGTAATTTGTCTTTAAACAGTGCTTACAGAGATAACATTAAAAGTTGCCGTGTAACAAATGAGATTTCCTCTTATTGTGAAGAAGAAAACACTCCCTCTTAGTCACAGTTAGTGGAGAAGAGGGGGCAACACAGTTACAAGACTGTTTCTCTATTTAGTTATGGTTGCCAAATTGGACCACATTCATATTCATCAAGTATTTCAAGCAAGTTCCTTTCTTAAATTGTTTCAAGTGTTTCATTTTTTGAGTGTTGTTTAATTACAAAAGAGACAGATTAACTCTGAAAGTTAATTGCAGCCTTGAGTTGAAAGCTCTGCTTTAACAGAATACCAAGTTTTTAAAAATTAACACAGCTTTTTTTACTATGAAAATTAAAATATACAATAATCTGACAATACAAAATTATATTCATTTAGAAATAAACTTTTAGCACTATGTATAGTCCTAAAAGTACATCTAGAAAAGATACCATTTTAATAACTTACACTATATTTAGATATTGCACACAGAAGCCCCCACCATAGTCTATGTTACAAACATCAGCACTGGAGTGTTTCGCTGGTTGAAGGCAATTTACAACATAATATCCGTTTAACTCACAAACAGCAACTTCAACTTCTTCTCTATTCTTTTCACCATACAAGTCCAAATTTTCATAAGGATAAAAGAAGAACCTAAAGCTCATAGGACAGCTCATAGGACAAATGACACTTAGCTATAGCCATCCACTTAAAAATACAGAATTTGACAGAATTATACTAACAAGATTTTGAGAAAAACAAAGTTCGGTGTTGCCTTTATGAACTTGCTGAAACTCCTATTATCAAGTTCAATTCTAATTCAAGTAAGAAATTTTGACATCTCGATTTTGAGTATTCTCATAACCATACACAATCACCAGGGATTGTATAGGGAAAATACATAGTGTCCAATACAAATGTGTTCATGTATCACTTCTCATTATTTCCTCACTTATCTAAGCATTAAAATATCTGCACCTGATTTCAAGGGTAAATGACCTGTGCCTCCTTCCTCTTAAGACTCACACATACTCAATACTGTTTTCTCTCAGCTTGTCTGCCTGACTGCCACAACTCACCTCAGAGCAATTGCTCTCAGCCTGCTCTTAAATTGAAATTTGGAAACTCATCTTGGATTATGAATAAAGATTTTTGTGCTAAAAAGTTGGGAGAAAAAAAAATGGTAACTTTTATCACTTGGACTCAAAAACAGCAGCTTGTCTAAGCTCCTATAGCTCTCATGGCTATGAAGTTTTACAATTTCATTGTACTCCTTTCTAAAACAGTCTAACAACATTTTCTTGGCATGTTTCTGAAAGAAAGCAATTTTTTTTTTTTTTAAATTAAACCAACTGTCTTTACATTCCTGTGAACAATTCACTTTTGGGCTTTCATTTGGAAATTGTTTATGCTGCCTATTTTGGCCAGTAAGGGGCTGAAAAGCAGTACATAAATATATAATGGGCTACCAAAAGATGCAAAAATCCCGTGTCTGATGGCCTGGCAGAGAAAGAAAAAAGGATCACATGCCACTTCTATTTGACTCTTAGATAGGCTTCTAAGAGTCTTCTCCTTCAAAGCTTCTCTGTCCCTGACTCCTGCCAGGACTCCAGTTTGAAGGGTCAGCTTTGACTTCTGGAGTACCATTAAGGCAAACCAAGCCCTCGGTAAAGGCAAGGAGGGCTATAAATGTTATGGAGGGCAGGCCACTCTGGGAAGTGGCCACCTTTGGTCATATTGTACCACGAGGACACCAGATATCAAACAAGAAAATGTCACTGTGAGTCATTTTTGCATCTCCTCTTCACTGTCCTATAATTTCTGCTGGAGCAACAATGGCAGCGCAGAGTAGTCCAGGTATGAAATAGAATAAAGGAGGAATATGTTGTTACGCCCATATAACTCCTATCTAGCTATAAGCCTAACCTAAAGCCTCTTCAATTTGATTAAAATAATTTTATTTAATCTTCTGTAAGCCCCATGACTAGAATTATGGAACCAATGCCAATTCTTTCGAGTCATCTTTTTAGAGTGAATAAAATACACACACAGAAGAAACAAATAGTTCAGAGTGGAAGAGCCTCACAGCATTAATAAAATTATTATTAGTAGGCTCATTTATAAATGCCAACTTATTTGCAGAACTTTAAGTAACACGCTACACTGGTACGTCATTTTGCACTGGTGGACCACTTTTGAGTTTTCCCAATATGCTTTCTCATTGTGATTGCTCCTAGAGCCTATAGAATACTATCACTCTTCTGTGAATAGTTAAACTTGAATGTGTTCCAAACTAATGTTTTTTCCTCTTATAGAAAAGCCAGAATGCTGCTAATACCTCCAACAGTCAGAGTCAAGCCAGGCTTCTACAATCTGTTCAAATAATTTCATAGCAAATTATTATAGCTAATTAAAATGGAATCCTTTCTAAACGACAGTGTCTACCACATTAGAGCCAAACAAATTATTACATGATATGCACTGAACAACATGAAACCACAAAACTTTTTGGAATATGCTTGGATACCAGAATGTCATATTAGGTTATCACTTTGACAGCTAGTTTGCGTTCAGCTTCTCATTTGGATGTTGTTTTTTGTCATTATATGACAAAATCAAAATGATCCTTCGAGCTTTCCCAACAATATCATGAATAGTCTGACACCTTTATCACAGTATAGTTTTAATCAAATCAGACAACTGTGTGTGGATTTGCTTTGGTTTATGATAGATAACTAGTATTTGAAGGACCTAGTATTTATCAAGAACATGAGGTGACTGAACAGGGAAGACTGAAAATACCTGAAGCAAAGTTTCTCACTCTCTCATACTTCGTGTCACCATCTGTACCTGAACAATGAATTTGATCTAAGATGTTCAGTTGTTAAAGACAATGCACTGAATACAAAGCTCCAAAGTCTAACTCTGGAAAATTTTCATCAGTTTTGTAAGAGATGTAAACAAACTGCATTTCTACAAGTGCAACAGTACAAGTTTCAGTGATATTTTTGTGATATGCCTGCTTTAGTTCACTGCAGAACAGGATTACATCTAATCTAAATTTGTCATTTCTAAATCAGCTAAAGGAAGTATTTTTCTTGCAGAATGCTGGTAAAACTGTGTGAATGAGACTCAATGACACTAAAGTAAAACTTGACAGAGTAAAAAAAGTGTATATTTTCATGGGTATGTACATCCAGTTCATTAGACATAACAGTTTTCCACCTTTTGTAGTGTTTTGCCCTGCTTATTTCACTTACTCTAGAGATTTCAACTATGTGTTGAAGTAATTGCCCTAAATATACACACCACAGCACTTTTCAGCATATGGTAAAGAAACTGATTGTCTGTAAATGAGTTTGTCTGGCTGTCAGAAAGTCACAATAGCAGATACCAGAAATTGCGTGGAGTTCATCTAATCTAAACGTTTCTTTACTAATCTTTCCTTAACGCCCCTTCAGTCCACTAATACTGCCAACTTCTTTAGTTCTTTCTTTACTTGCTCGTGCTCTTGTGTTCATTCTTTTTTTCATGCACAGGAGTGAGTCCAGAATGACCAGAAATAAAGACTTCAGGATCAAAAGGTCAACCTAACAGTTCTAATGTAATTCCCATTAGAGAAGCTGTAACTTCTAACCCACATATTGATGGCGCAAACAGGCTCTAAACGCAACACACACCTGCTTGTATGACAAAACCCCACAAAATCAGCTTTCATAGCTATTTCCTCCAAACAGGTCTGAAAAATGCATTCCACCTCAAGTACCATATTGTAAAGATGGTTTTCAGCAGATTAATTTTAATATTTTTAGAGAAAATTTTTCTAATGAAATCAAGAGATCATATTAAGCTATTGCATATACTCCACTCAATATGTAAACTACACTGAACAGAGCAGTGTGTACGTTTTTACGTGCCTGAGTTTTTCAGTCATCTATTATTTCTAACAACAAGAAAGAACTCCTTCAATCTTTCATCGATTGGAAAGCCTGTTGTTTTCTTTGGAATCAGATTCAAAAGACGTGACTTGGCACGTAACCCATGACAAGCACTGGCTAATCTGTCAACGTGACAACACAAATGAAATTGAAACCCTACTGTCCTCACCGTTGCCCTATGAAACCTGCAGGTTAGAACCAGATGATGTTCTATTACACTTTCTGTGTATTCAGTTAAATATAATGAGAGGCTGCATCTGACTTAAAAAAGATGAAAGGGGTGGGCGGAAATCAAAGCACATTTCTACACTTTGGGAAGTAACAATTTTTCACAAAGTTGTATGGGTACACCATAATAAAGTTTTATATGGTCAAGCTTTTGCTTACTTAGAGCAAACCTGATTCTACTGGAGTCTAGTAGAAAAAATACAAAGGGGATGTATGGCATTAAATCACATATGACTGCCAGGGAACCTTGCTCTGAAATTTGTGGAAGTGATTTGTATTATGTCACTTCATGGCATAGATTTTTGCACACTTCTAACATGGTGTAGGAAGATCTAGGAAAAAAGATTGTAATTGGGAAAAATCCAGCTATTTTTTTAATCTGGAAATCAAGTCAATATACAGTTAAGAAAACAACCCACATGGAAAGAAAGGAATGATACAATCAACAAAAAATAAATCAGTGTACAAACAGAAACATAAGAATAAACAGATGAGTAAATTTTCAGATTTTAATTAATTTTATGTACTCCCTCAAGTATTACTTGAAGCAATGTAGGAGCGACACTTTTTGCCAGCTTATTTTTTCGTCATCTGAAAACTAAAAGGCAACTTTTTTTCCTAGATTACATAAATCTACCAACTGTGCCTAGGGTTCCAATTGCTAAACTTTAAAAATCCCTCTGTGTTCCAAAATGTGTGCCCTAAACTGAAAAAATATTAACAAGATGATGGAGACATTTTTTATAACATATAAAAATCCATTTTACTATGATCCTGATCATCATATTTTAATATCCATTTCTATACCAACATTGAATACATTCAGATATTTTTGCCTGTGTACAAATAACTGAACAATGCAGAAAGAACTGGTAACTTCTTTTAAACAAATACCATTAGGTTGGGTCTTCTATCACATTATAGGTTCTGTACCTACAATGCATATATATACATGTGCACTTATGTAACATATGAAAGAATGCACTTGTTTATTAGTACCTCAAACCTGCAAATTTGCTAAATCTAAAGACTATCCTAAAAGCTATTGTGAGATTTTCTAACGCCTTGCGCTAAACCATAGCAAAGTGCATCTTTCCTTCTTTTAGTATATAAAAATCTACCATGTCAACTTTTTTTGAGTATACCTAATTTCTATTTACAAATGGTCTGGACTTCCCTCTCCTCTTCCTTTCACTTTGTTAAATATATTTTCTTTACAATAATTTTCTCAGGTTGCATTTCTTTCTAGTGCTGATGGTTAAACAAGCTATTTCAGTGGCAACGTATCTGGTTAAGTTATCACACTTGACAAGTTCTCATCCATTCACTTCTATCCTGCCAATTCTCAGCTTTACCAGAATAACTATTTGTGCAACTGCCGTCTAACACATAACCATTAAGTGACCTGGTTAAAAAGACCTACAATAAAACAATTAGTGGTAGAAGACAGACAAGAGCAAGCAGAGATGGGGAGAAAAACTGAGACTGGAGACAATCTATGCAAACTCATCCTCTGGTGGGAAAACCAATTAAATCTCAGAATTACTAAGGATTATAAACATAATTCTAAATCAGATAATATCTATTAAACACTGAAATTGCCAACATTATTTATATTATCACAATAACCAGAGCAATGCACATGAAAATTGTCTTCTGAGGGAGGGTATAAGCATTTGCACTCAAATATTTTTCTTTCATTTTCATTGTATTGAATAAGAAAAATCTTAAATATACTTGAAGACAATAATTCATAACATTTCACTTAAAGTGACCAAAACAATGCCATAGAGAAAGAGTAACCAAATCGGTCTCAGACAACAGCTGACTTTGCTCAGATTATCATAAAAATTATCAACATTAGAAACAGACAAAACAGAAGCAAGAGAACAGAAGTAGCATATTGGTATACTTATTAAACTAGTGGAATTCAAGTACTTTGTATTCTTATGCTTAACATTTTCTTATTTTTGCCAAACTACAGAACCATCTTTCTATCATATAAGAGTTATAGCTGTAGGTCACACCAGAGAAGAAAATAAAAAAGTATATGTTTTTTTAGTAGATACCCTGTAGCTCTTTGGTCTTTAGGAGAATGCTACACATTTTAAAGTGAAAAAAGAACTACCTGGAAACTTCCTCCTCCCAGTCACTGAAAAGGAAAGCCATTTTATATGATTCAGGTGTCTGATCCCAGCTGAACAGATTATGTCTGCAGACTAATCTGCACAATGAATAACCTGAAGTGTACCAGCTAAATGCACCACCTGATGATCTGAAAAGCCTGAGTGAAGCTTTGTGTGATGCATATTTGTCACAGGTAGAATTATTCCATTGATGAAATATTTTTTTTATAAACAGTAGAAGTTTGATAGACAATAAGTATATCACCTCTGCCTCTGGTTTTGGTACACTGTCATTATAACAGATATATTTCATCCTTCATTGTTACAAGTTTATTTTTTCTAAGAACCCCTGTAAGTTACAGAAATGTAGCCCAAGCCCCACTAATTCGTTTTAGGTTTCTGGAATGTTGGTTTTTGTTTGTTTGTTTTTAATGCCTCTCATTCTCATAAATCTATTTGTCACTTAATTTGCCCAGCAGTCTTTATTGAATGTATTTTGTAATCTTATTTTCCCATTCAGGAGTTGACAAAACTTTTCCAGTAGTAGTAGTAGCAGCTACATTTGCAACAACTAACAACATTAGTAGTAGTTAACACTCCTAACTCTGTGCCTTGCCACATTTCACTTCAATACATTTAGTGATACATATACCACAGTTTAGAAGGTCCTGCTCTAACCTGAATTCTTTGGAGGTTCCCCCAAAGTTACTACTTTTGTTTACCTCTGCAATGGCCCATTTTTCTTATTAAATTACATTTTCATTTAAGCCCTGCAGCAGAGAGATCAGGAACCAAGAATTAATTTGGATTAGTATTTCAAACACCTCTCATTTAAGATTACATTGTTTTAAAGTTTGAAAGTGTTTGACTGACTTAATATAATGTGAAAGCACAGGCACTATGACTAGTTTCCGTGCCTGTGTTTGTTTTACACAAAATCCAAACCAACTGACTAGCAGAATTAATCTTTACTTACATGTATGTATATTCATTAATGAAAAAATAAAGTATACCAAATGTATATTTCAGTTGGCAAATAACAATTTTCACCTAAACATAGTGAAGTTTCTGGGGAGGTCCCCAGTTTGTTCAAAAGCTTTCATTGGTTTTGCTGCTGACACTACTTCTGTCTATCCACATAAAGAAATTTCCCATATCAACGGATTTCAGATTTGGCACAAGAAAAGAGAGTTTGCATTGGTCTCTTTCTGCCTCTCTACAAAGTTCATAAATCTATAAATTTTAAGCTACAATGCAACATCAAAATTCTAGCAACCTTACAAAAACAGAATGGACAAGCTTTTAATTGACATAAAATACTATGATGGGTTGACCCCAGCCGGCAGCTAAAAGCCCACCCCCAGCCACTTGCTTACTCCCTTCCCAGTGAGATGGGGGAAATGGGGGCAAAAGCGAGAAAAACTCATGGGTCAAGACAAAGACAGTTAAAGAAGTGAAAAACCACCAAATAAACAAAAAAAAACAAGCGATGCGAAGGCAGTCACTCACCACCTCCCACGAGCAGACCGATGGCCAGCCAATCCCCAAGCAAAGGCTACCTTGGAAAAACTCTCTGCTGCCAGTTTTATTGCTAAGCGTGACGTTATATGGCATGGAATACCTCTTTGGTCAGTTTGGGTCAGCTGTCCCCTCCCAACATCTTGCCCACCCTCAGCCTACTCCCTAAGGGAACAGAGTGAGAAACAGAGAAGGCCTTGACAAGGCAAGAAGGCAAGTGATAGGCAATAGCAAAAATATTGGTGTTATCAACATTGTTTTGGTCGCAAATCTGAAACATAGCACCATATGGGCTGCTATAAAGAAAATTAATTCCCTCCCATCAGACCCATACTAAGAATGAACAAAAGGTATGTTTAACCACAACAAGAAATAACTAAGTATGAATTTAGAAAACAGACTGACAGTACGTTTGTCTTAATATTGTTCAAAATTAAGTTACAAGCCTCTCTAAAAAGTATTTCACTATTGATACACCTACAAAAATAAGGTTCTGTATACAGCCATTTAAGAAATACAGCCCTTCTGAAGTTAACACATCCAGTAGGCTCACCTCAGGCCTTTTCTACAGGCTAGCCTGCGAGCTATCATTTGGGTTTTTTAACAGGAAAATCAGTTAAAATAGCAGTTACAGCTGGGATGAAAATGAATCAAATCCTAACATAAAGCTACTCCAGTGGAATGTTTAATCTAAATCAGTCATAGAATTAGTTCATTTTGTTTCAAAGGACATTTGTATACTTCAAAGGAAGTGCTTATAATGTACAATCATTTTTATTTTAACATTTAATGCCTATAAAAAGTAAATGACTGGCAGCAGGAAAAGAGGACACAATACAAACCTCCTGTCCCACCAGTGACCTCTACCATGAATTACAGCTACTACCTTCTGCAGATGTCAGAGAGTTTATTGTTCATGCTCCTTCATCCCAAAGCAGTGCCCAAATGCAGAACGAAGGAGGAAAACATGAGTGGCAGTACTATAGGCACTGAAGTCTGTAAACCCCTGAGCCAGCTGAAACCAGTTACAATCCCATTCTGTTAAGATCTAAGCTATTTGCTTCAACTTAGAGTGGGGCTAAGAACCTTGCCTTTGTCAAAGCAAGCGATGCAGAGCTGCATCACAACCAATAAAATTTAAAACAAAGTTTTCTTGAAGGAAAAGAAATCTGTCCATATAACTCACATTTTCTCAGAGTGAATTAAAAAAAAAAAAATCTTGAAAGTGAACGGATTTTGGCTACTAATGTCCTTGACATTACAAGCAACCATTTCTGATCAGCACTGGGTCAGGTTTCTTCCTGTTTCCTAAATATAACGGAGAACATGTGCAAGCACACCTGGCTTCTGACAGAAAAACTGAGCAGGTTCCACGTCAAACTGGGAAGGTAGACACCATCCGGAAGGACGCATTAACCTAGTCAAAGCTAACAAAAAGGACTGATATACATGAGACCACTGAACGTATCAGTGCTGCCATCACAACTGGAAAATGGTTATGCAGAAATCTCAAATCCATGAGATGCAGCTAGAGAAACACTGCAACAATACGCATTTTTCTGTTTTTCTTAGAGTTGAAAACTTTGAGAAAGCAAGTAACTGTATAACAGCCTTGAAAATTCTGAGTAATGAATACAGAACTGTATAATATGTAGATGCTGATGTTCTTCCTTTAAGTAGACCTGCTGTTTTCCTCCATGAGAAGGTTTTGAATTAGATACATTTGATACATCTAAAGATGTCAAACAAAACTGTAAATTTGAAAGGTGGTACAACACAACACAAGCCTCAAAAAGCTGAGAACTCCTTCAGCGGCTGATTGGTTGACCTGAGAATAAGAATAATCTTGAAATTAAAATTGTAGGCAATCCAACCAATCTGTTTTAACACTTTATCCTTGCTAGCAAAGTTAACTACTGAGGCACACACTGGAACAAACTTATAAATATTTCTCTTCAGGCTTCTAACAATGCAGAGTTGCAACAATTAAAATACTGAGCTGGAGGTGCAAACAGGCCTCCTTTCCCAGGTCAACACAAAGGCTTTAAATGTCCTTAAGCTTTTCCTGTCCTTAAGCTACTGCAGGTTGCTCCAGGGCCTCTTACATAATTCACAGATTCCAAAAATATTAAGTTATATACGTCTTTCTGCTAAACGGCTTCAGCTTGCCTCCTATCACAGGGTGCACCCACAGGAAATGGGAGCCAGACTCCCCTGAGGTCAGCAGCAGGACCTCAGTGAGCTGAAACAAAACCAGAATTCCACCATTTCATCCTTTTTTTGTTCCAGAAGTCAGGCATGAGAATGTCATTCATTGCTTTCATGTAGTTTTTTCACACAATTATAAAGAAGCAAATGAAGAGGTTTTTACATTATTCAAGCATTTCATATACATTTTTCAAGTAGCTGTTTAGGAGGTTAGACTGTACCATTCTTGTTTAGGACTAGAAGCCTCAGCTTCCTTAAAACATACAAATGGACACTTTTTCACAGGAATGTGTTGCAGTAGATAATAAATAAGAGAATATTTGTAGTGTAAGAATATAGTCAAAGTACAGTAACAATTTATCCATCTTATGTAAAACTACTGACCAAAACAGTAGTTTAACTACTGTTAATCATATTTGGCAAAAGCTAAATCCATAATTTAAAAAAAAAATCATTTTTTTCTATGAGCAGTAATTGAGATTACAGAATTACATCCAAACAGGAATCAGTAATATTAGGGACAGAGATGGGTATACTATATAACTAATGCATTTTATTTTCAAAGTGGACTGTTCATGACACTTGGAGAGGAAAACCTAAATCTCAACAGTTCTTATGGCACACTTCTATGGAGCCCTCTAAATAAACAAACCAACTAACTAAAAGATACTGTGGCAGCAGAATGCGTGTTTTGTTCGTCTTCAGCCAGAGGTGTCTGAACCTCCTCTCCCTCTCACTTCTCTTCTTGCTAGAAACGAGGAAATGAACATCTCAGCCTCCTGTCCCTTTACATTGGCTTTATTCCATGATTCTTTCATCTAGATTTACTTATCACTTAACCTCTTATCAGAAACAGCTCAGTCATTCCTATGCAAGGACTGATTATTTTGCATTTCTCTGCATAGGTATCTTCAGTGTTGATCATGTTAGTCCTGTCCAGTTTGTACCGTATTTTTTGCTTTTTAGAGAAAAATTTCACCCAATAGTTAAAAAAAAAAATAAATAAGGAAAAAAGCATGCATGCATACATATTCTGAACAAATATCTTTGGGAAAGGATTTTAGAATACCATTACTGTAACATAAATGATGTAGTAGGCTTTTATTTCATTCTTCCAATAGGTCCAGTAGTGTTGTTTCTTGTCTTACCCATCTTCTACAATGGCTTGCAAACTACTTTACCTTCCCACTTTCAGAAGGCAGACACTTGCACCTAATGCCATGCCATTCAAACTCTTAATTATACAAATGAAAACTTCCTGTGATTATCAGGGTCAATATGGAGCATCAAGTCATGCAAATGAATGGTCTTAGTAGTGCTATCTCTTTGAAATATATCAGGTACGTGAATGATTCCTCAATAGGCAGGCACTTTCACAAAGAGGTTATTATCAGACAGGAATAACAGTTATGAAGCACAATAGCTGATAATTTTCACGTAATAATAGTTCTTCTGCCCCCAGCATGTCTTGGCTGGCATCTATGGGAAAAGGAAAATATTCTTTAACACCAGGATATCCCAGTGCACCAGAGTAATACAAAACACAGTTTCTCCGAACATATCTGGTGCCAAAAAGTGAAAAGGCTTTCAAAGGGTTGCTGTGAAAAACCACAGTAGGATTATTTTTAAAATGGGGAAATAAACTGTTCTGGCTTTCTATAGAAATGATGTTGTAATTTTGTTTAGTTTTTCACTTTTTTTCTATGGCACTGTGGTCAAGTAACCCCACAGCACCTTTCCTGTTCTCCTGAATAAAATTTTTTTAAAAAGGGTTTTGTGCAAAAAAAGAGAAGGGAAAAAAAAAGACATCTTTACTCCAAAAAAGGTGAGAGCCAGTCTATGCTAGCTGACATCCAGCTACTCTAATTTTGAATTATGTGTCACTCCCAGCACTGATTTATTAAGGCTAGATTTGTTGCACGCAACTATCCAAGACTGTGCTATGTTTTCCACTTATTTCAAATATAGCCCCAAACATTTACAAGAACACAAGGTCTGTACCAATGTTTATTCATCCACTTTTTACAACATGCCATAATAAAAGTGTTCTATTGCACTTTCCAGAGTCATAATGTCTTCTGTTAGACTTGCAAAAGCAGACAAATTCAGATTGCAGCCTAAAAAAACAGAACTACTACTTCTTGTTGATTTACGTGACTTTTCTATCCAGGTTCTTGAGACAAAAGGGCACAGGCTCAGACCAAAGGATCATCTGGACATGCACTCTCTCTTTCAGAATGAACAAAATGACTAGGAAAAGTAAATAAATAAGGCAAGCATATGGTGATATTTTGCCTGTCCACTCTTCCCAATTTCCAGCTAACTTACAACTTAGTGACTTCCTGAACCAGAGGTGTCATCTTTGCCTTTGACAGGTTTTTCTTGAGTGATCTTAATCAGCCTACCCTTCAGCCTGTATAGGCTTTTATAATTTAAAAAAGCTTGCGGATAGTTCAGAAAGTGGGGCATAAACAATCATAATTTCCTACAGTTAATTCTTTGAGTTTTTTTCCTAAATCTTGATACTGACACAATATAAGAATTACTATTTTTCAATCACACATTACACTTGTTCTTACAAGTAAGATGCCTTGTTATTACAATAATATAATTTAATAAAAAACACTTATAGTATAGCAGTTGCAGATATGTTATCATCTTAAAAAAAAATACTGAAATTAAGATATTGGTTTTATTTAGTACCATCAACTCTTACTCATCTTTGGCAAGAGCTCTTATATTTTTTATTTTATCCCCCTGCAAAAACTTTCAATGAAAACCCCTCTACTTTGAGATAAAGAAATAATCCAAATAAATTCAGCAGTAAAATGCATGCATGTGCACATGCACACATACACTAGATTTTTGATACAGGACACAACACATTATAAACATTTTACTCTTTTTTTCTGTATTGCCTATTTTCTAAAATTGTTGACTGGCATATACAACTTGTAAGTATATTCAGTGCATGGAAAACATCACTAATAAGTGCAGAGCTTATTATTTTAAAGTGTGACACATTGCACAAGTGAAAGAGACTGTGTGAGCTGAAATCTGTAGGCTTGCGTATAGGGCTTTTATCAGTCAGATGGCAAAGCACTTCTGTCGATGAAAAAGCCATCCCTCTTGAATGCCTCTGAATGCCTCCCCTTTCTAGCCCCTCTCTCTCCCCAGCAGAGGAGAGCTACAAGAAGACACCATTCCACCACTTCCAGCAATGGAAGAGCTTTTGAAGACAGAACCATTGGCGTCATCAAACCAGGCCTCACAGCTAGTGTCTGGAAAAAAACCACATTCTTATTCTGTAAACTGGACAACATTTATTTCTAAGAACAAAGCACACCCATTGTGACTAAGAGAAAGAAAGGAGTTGCTTTCACAGTCAAAACTTTTGAAAGGAAAACACAGCTGCACCTGCAAGCTTTCTTTACTTCGGCACAAGCACTGCTCTATCCTTTCTTAAGGACCACCTAGAAGCCAAAGGTGCAAAAATAAGCTGACACCTTGTGCATGAGGAAGTGCACTGCTGTCATTACTCTGAGTACAATTTATTTTGCCTGGTTTTGGCGGGGGGTTTAGTTGCTAGTTGTTTGGGTTTTTTTTAAAGGACTGATGCAGAGAATTCTAGGTGCCGTTGCTATCCCAACTTGTTTTGGTTCCAGTCAGGCAAAAACTTGCAGGCCATTTACAAAACACATACACAACAGAAAAGCATCTGGATTAAAGTGAGTTGTTTAGAAGTTATTATAATGAAGGTACTATTGCACGAGAGTAAGAGGCTGAGTACAATACAGGCATGCCCCCCTGTGCTTCTGCTATAGTCATGCCCCCTCTTAGCATGTGGCTAAATCCTGTACTTTGCCTAAAAGTTTCTTGACAAACCAATTCAAATTGGTTTAGATTACTGTAGTCTCTGCAGCCACAAAAGTGTAATGATTTAAGGGTCTCAAAACTCTCCCTAGAGAAGGGAAGAACTTTCAGAAGTCAAGCTAGCACTAAGAAAAAAAACCACACCAGAAGTTGCCAGCATCTGTGTAGAAGTATCTGGGGCTCCATGTACAAGAAACAGGTCAATTCAGAAAATACTTGATATATTCATAAACGATTCCTGTGCAATCTAAGCTATAATGAAATTCCATTCTTTCCTGGCAGAATCCTTAAGGAAAGAAATAATGCAGCTACCACCTGCCCTCCTGAAATGCAGCAGGATCATGCAAGTCTGAGCTCTCCTGCATTAGCAAAGATTAACCAAGTCCAATAAATGTCACGTGTTCTAGATCAACATATATAAACACAGCTGACAGGATGCATTTGAAGTCTGGATAGCATTAAGTTTATACCTGCACTCGAGGCTGGTTAATACTTTTTGCTGCAGCTGCTTCGTGGGATGCTGCATTTCAAAGGCAGCCAGGATTTTAAGAAAAGCTTAGGTTCACTTGTCCTCCTCATGGGTGGTCCTCTTCCTCCTCAGGCTGACACACAGAGCTAACATTCAGTAGATTGTGTGATTTCGTTCTCCCTCCTCTCCCCCTCCCTGGACTTTTTTTCTTTTTTTCCTTCTCCTCCTCCTTTCCCCTCCATTCCCTCCTGCCCCAAAATCAGCTGTATCCGGCTATAAACATTAATTCTTACAAACAGTGTACATTGGGTTGTAAGCTCTGTGTGTTCTTACTGGCTGCTATTCCAAATGCTAGCCAAATAGCTTAACTTAAGAATTACAACATCTGCATTTGTATACTGAAAGACTTTCTAAAAAGATAAAGCAGGAGGCCAAATTCTGATCTCACTTATGTCACTGAATAATTTCACTGACGCTAAAAAGAGTTGGTACAGACTTTCCTCCAGGATCTCTGAGAGCAGGATTTGACCATTTGCCTTAGTTTTGTGCTGATATTTGCTTCAAACAGATCATGAGAGAAGGACGATAACTGATGCTGGAATTCCGAATATTTGCTCTCTGTGAATGCTCAGAGTGTGAATTCCATCTATAGTATGCCTTAATTTCTATGAAAAACTGCATTTTATTGTTTCTCCATTCTCAAATCTACATCTTTAATAGATGGGAAATTGCACGGATATCTCCCTACACTGGCCTTTTCAATTTACAAGAATGGTATTTACAATTCAAAAGAATAGTAGGAAATGTCTAATAGACTTAGGACTTGGTCTCTAGGAAACGAGAAATACCATGCTAATCACTGAAGGCTGCACCTTAACTATATTAAGTGTGTTCAAGCAAGCATGAGAAAGTTTGTACTTTTCTGTGGGCAGTAGTACTCTGGACAAAATACAGATATTAAAATAAAAATAGATCTGAAATCATTAACCTTATCAGTTGTAAACATACGAGCAAATCTTATTCTTCCGTTGTGGACTTAAAAAGAAAGATCAGTAAGCTTAATTTGCACAAAAACTCTGAAAATTGTCTTGGACATCTTCAAGATGTTTATGATCTTTTTAAAAAAAGTTTTCCACGTCAAATATGTAGTTTACAGTACCAAGTACCAAGTAAAGTACCAAAAAATGTTAAAATTCTGCGCTGCAAATCATAGTAAAATGAACCTTATGCATTACAAGTATTCAGACAAATTGTACTCCACTGTTGTATTTTTATTTTTATTAAAAAAGCAGTAACCTTGATTTGCAGCACGAAGATTCTGAAAATAATTTTACAAATACTAAAACTAAAATCTTTTTTAAAAATTTTTTCATGTCAAATATACAGTTTTACAAGTAAAACAGCAAAGAATGTTAAACTTCAGCCCCACAAATTCAAGTAAAAACTAAAAGCCAGCTCAGATGCTGTCATTTTGATGCACTTTTACCAATACGAATGTGTGCTTGACCAACTTAATCCCAGAAATGTACCTCTGCAGTCTTATTTTCTTCCGCTTGTCATTAATGGCACATACATAACAGCATTAGACTTCCACAGATGTAATGGATTAGTATAAACAGAAAATATAATCCTCAGTCTGAATGAGAAATAAAAACATTCTTCATTTACTTGCTTTGGCAAATAAGAATAAAAAAAAAATTATTACTAAGACAAAAAATTCACTGTTGAACACGTGTGTAAAGACCCACCTAACAACACAGGCATGACATCTTTACAGAGTCAGGCTAACTTGATCAGCAACTTTCCAGCTAAAATTATGCACAGAATTGGAAAATAATGCAAAATTATACAGACAACACGTTATAACAGTAAAACATTTAACACTAAAGATAACAAAAGGGACAACTACCATCATCATTATCTCTTTTGAAAGTTTTCCAGTAAAAAATTCCAAAGCATGGACAATTCATTTGATACTCATATCGCATACACTGAAAACACAGGTATCATCAGTATATTTGATGGTTCTACAACAAAACGACATCTTCTACCCTGCACAGACTCATGACTGTATGAAGTAAAATATGTGGAAGAAGAGTACTTTAGAGTAATTTCACAAGAATCTGCTGATGTTGATATGTTCACATACCCTCTTTAAGTCTCTAAAAGTGAAACAGACTACATTGTTTCTGTCATCAGTCTCTGGCTGACACTAGAGGAAGTTTCAAGCTTCTTCAGAGCCATCCTTTAAAGTGCACTAGGTATGCAGGGGGGAAAAGTTGATGGAATTGGCACTTTCAAGCAATGGCCCATGTGTAAGAATGGCAGTTCTGCCCCTTAGTAGCCATCTCACCTTGCTCTAATTGCAAGTCACTATAAGAAGCCCTTCAGGATTTCTAACAACTTGACCTATTCATTTCCAACACATGCGCAAAAGATTTAAAAAATTTTTGTGGGTTAAATTTTTGTTTGGTTTTGGCATAGACATATCAGCCTCCTTCCTTCATGATGAGTCACTATGACTCACCAGCATAATTAATCATAGCAACCTGTTGGAGCAGCAAAGAGGGAAAGGACTTCTAATAAGAACATATAGGACTGACATGGGCTACAAAATAGCCAAATAAGTGGAAGAACAGCTCTCTTGCATACAGTTCACATCACAAGTTCTCCCCCATCTCTTCAGGGGTGACAAAGTGGAAGATGTCATATGGAAAGAGGTTAAGTAAGACTGTGAGGTAGCCATTGTCACTAACAAAATTGCTAAACCCACTTGAAATTAAAATTCACAGTATGTACACCAACACAAGCAGGAAATGGCAATCTCTTGGTGTAACTACACAATTTTCACTTCAGCCACAAGAACCTGATGAATTACAAAGGAGTCTCTATCCATTATAATAAAATCTTAAAGATTTAGAGTATTGCAGTCCAAACTAAAGACAGCTCAGCCAGTCAGGGACATAAGGTATTGTGCATGTTACTACTATTACTGTAATTTTAGGTCAAACAGCAAGTTTCAGTTTTCATTTCAAGAAAATCAGCCCAAATACAAACAAGCTTGAACCACACAATTTTGTAATGGGAAAACTCCTGAATTTGAGATCAAGCAGTATCAGCTGAGCCATAGGCCCTATTTAATAGTTCACAGCATCATGTTAAATAGCATCTTTGGTGTAGACAGATAACATATTTATGACTTGGTAATATCTTGCAGCCTGAAGATCTTCTTTTAAAAGACATTTATGAAGAATGGCCACTTAAAATAAGCCAATGACATGTAGATGCAGAAAAGGAGTGCCACCAAGACCATGGAGCCTCCTTGAAAAAAACAGAACATGGCCGAGCTGAGCAAGACCCTTGCTGGGGCCCTAAGCACTTCACTCGGGCTGCTGACACAGGGTGGACTGCCAAGCACAGCCAAGGGAAAGCTGTAACAGGGCCAGTCCCAGCCCTCTTCAGCCACTTTGGGCCAGGGCCTGCCCAAGTGACCACCACCACCGAACCATGTGAGACTGTGGTCCCCGACCCAGCTGGCCAACATCCTATCCCCATGGCTCTGCCCCACCACCATGGGGCTGTGTCTGACACTGGTTCCCCTCATGGGCCCTGATCCTGACCCCCACCCACGGGCTGACATCCAGTGGCCTGTCCCTAGGGAGGTGCCCAGGGCTGCCGCTGGTTGCCCTGCTCCTGGCTGGGGCGGAGGGGTGCCCCTGAATGGCAAGGCCCTGCCCTGCAGCAGGACACCCTGAACTACCTGACCTAACATCAAAGGTGGCCCTACTTTGAGAGGAGGCTTGGGCCTCCTGAGGTCTCCTCGAATTATTCAGGGATTCCATGACTTAAAGGCGACATATTTTATTATTGCACCAACACCAAGTACCTAAGGTACAGGAATCACAGGATCATTTTGGTTGGAAGGAACCTCTTGAGATCATCTAGTCCAGCCCCTAAGAAACTTTATTTTCTGGTCATTTTAACAATGCAGGGATTATTTACAGATGTTTTACCATTTGTAGAAAGCTTTAAAAATCAAAGTATCTCAACAGCAACACACTCTTTTCCACATTTCTCATAAGTACATGGACTATTTTTAAAGCAAAGTGTCACGGTTTAAAGCTGGGCTGGCGATTAAACCTGCAGCAGACGCTCTCTGTTAACCCTCCCCCCCACACGAAGGGAAAGGGAAAGGGAAAAGGGAGAGAGACTTATGGGTTGGAAAGTTAAAACAGTTTTAATAAACCTATAATAATGAAAAAGAGTATAATAATAATATTGGAATAAACAAATATATACAAATATATATACAAAACCAAGATCGAGCTCCCCCGATGTCGGCAACGTCACCACCAGCACTGCAGGGCAGGCTCCGGGAAGGCCCAGGCTGAGCCTAGCGACGGTCGAGAGCTGGATTCAGGGATGCACGGATCGGGATCGGGGGCAGCAGGAAAACAGTCGGAGTCCTCCTTGGACACCGGCCATAGCAGAAAGCGCAAGAGCGAGCAAGAGGGGCGAGACCCTCGTGATCCCCCCGCTTTATACCGAGAATGACGTGTATGGGATGGAATACCCTCGTTGGTCAATTTTGGGTCACCTGCCCTGTCTGCTCCCCCCTGCAGCTGCGACCCCCCCTTCAGCTTTTCACTTGTAAGCAGTGAGGAATCCAGCGGTGACCTTGGTTTCTCTAAGAAAAAAGTACAGCAAGAGCCTTACTGCACAACATCCCTACCGGTGCCTCAGCGATAACTACAAACTTCGAGCGTTATCAGTCCTGGAAGCAGACACTGTCTGCAAAAACATGCAGTTAGTTTCAGAAAGTGCAGTTATTTAGAGGAGACTTAGCTGAAAGTAAAAATCACTGAAAGGAAAATCGGCCTGGTTTAGGCCAAACCAGGACATTCCACCCCTTATTCCATACCATTCACGTCATACTCAGATCACCACTAACTTTTCATTTTAAAATATATACAGATAACATTAGTTTATGATTCATTTCTATACAGAAAAAAAAAAAGTTCATCAAGTTCATTTAGTTCAGGATTGTGGGTTTCCATCTGGCTAGGAGTCTCTCAGGGCAGGAGACATGGTATGAGTTTTGTCACGGTTCATGCCCACGGGTTGCAGGTTAAAGATGTCAGTCTCGAGGAGGTTACTGGACACCACTTGCAGCTAGCTCTATTCCCATCACCACTGCTTCAACCTGAAAGACACTTATGAACACTGTTAGTATTATGCAGCAATTAACATCATGCAGTTCAGAATTAAGTATTCTCACCCAAGATCAGATCACCTTCAGGGACACATCGGACTCCACCATCCTGCAGCATCACCCACCAAGTACATCCAGGTCCTTGAGCAAAAGCAATCCCATGAATGGGTTTACCTTTGCCCGTAGCAGGAAGAACCCAGACAGTTTTTCCCAACAGATTCCTTTCATGCACCACAGGGACTTTATCCCCTTCTACTGTATGTAAAAGATCTGACTGAGCAGGGCCAGCTCGGTTGATAGATCCTCTGGTGTTAACTAGCCAGGTAGCTTGTGCCAAATGCTTATCCCAGTTTTTAAAGGTTCCACCCCCCATTGCTTTTAGGGTAGTTTTTAACAGCCCATTGTATCGTTCAATTTTCCCAGATGCTGGTGCATGATAGGGGATATGATATACCCACTCGATGCCATGCTCTTTGGCCCAGTTATCTATGAGACTGCTTTTGAAATGAGTCCCATTGTCCGACTCAATTCTCTCTGGCGTGCCATGTCGCCACAAGATTTGCTTTTCAAGGCCCAGAATAGTGTTCCGGGCAGTGGCATGGGGCACAGAGTATGTTTCCAGCCATCCGGTGGTCGCCTCCACCATGGTAAGCACATAACGTTTACCCTGGTGGGTTTGAGGGAGTGTGATATAGTCAATTTGCCAGGCCTCCCCATATTTATATTTCAACCACCGCCCCCCATACCACAAAGGTTTTAACCGTTTGGCTTGCTTAATTGCGGCGCATGTTTCACAATCATGGATAACCTGTGCAATAGAGTCCATGGTTAAGTCCACCCCTCGGTCACGAGCCCATCTGTATGTTGCATCTCTTCCTTGATGACCTGAAGTGTCATGAGCCCACCGAGCTAAAAATAGTTCACCTTTATGTTCCCAGTCCAAATCTATTTGGAACACTTTAGCAGCTTGATCTGCTTGTTGGTTGTTTCGATGTTCCTCAGTTGCCCGACTTTTAGGTACGTGAGCATCTACATGACGTACCTTCACGACTAGTTTCTCTAGCCGAGCAGCAATATCTTGCCACAGTTCAGCAGCCCAAATAGGTTTACCTTTACGCTGCCAGTTGCTTCGCTTCCACTGCTTTAACCACCCCCACAAGGCATTTGCCACTATCCATGAGTCAGTATAAAGATACAGCCTTGGCCACTTTTCTCGTTCAGCAATGTCTAGAGCCAGCTGGATGGCTTTTACTTCTGCAAATTGACTTGATTCACCTTGTCCTTCTGTGGCTTCTGTGATTCGTCGTATAGGACTCCATACAGCAGCTTTCCACTTCCGATGCTTTCCTACAAGACGTCAGGATCCATCGGTGAACAGGGCATACTGCTTCTCATCCTCTGGTAGTTCATTATATGGTGGGGCTTCTTCAGCACGTGTCACCTCCTTTTCTGGCGGCATTCCGAAGTCTTTGCCTTCTGGCCAGTCCATGATCACTTCTAAGATTCCTGGGCGATTAGGGTTTCCTATTCGAGCCCTCTGTGTAATTAATGCAATCCATTTACTCCATGTAGCATCAGTTGCATGATGGGTAGTGGGAACCTTACCCTTGAACATCCAGCCTAGTACTGGTAATCGAGGTGCCAGGAGAAGTTGTGCTTCAGTACCAATTACCTCTGAAGCAGCTCTAACTCCTTCATATGCTGCCAGTATCTCTTTTTCAGTTGGGGTGTAATTGGCCTCGGAACCCTTGTATCCTCGACTCCAAAATCCTAGGGGTCGACCTCGAGTCTCCCCTGGTACTTTCTGCCAGAGGCTCCAGGTAGGACCATTGTCCCCAGCTGCGGTGTAGAGCACATTTTTAACATCTTGTCCCGTACGGACTGGTCCAAGGGCTACTGCATGCACAATCTCTTGTTTAATCTGTTCAAAGGCCTGTCGTTGTTCAGGACCCCACTGAAAATCATTCTTCTTTCTGGTCACTTGATAAAGAGGGCGTACAATCTGGCTGTAATCTGGAATATGCATTCTCCAGAAACCCACAACGCCTAAGAAGGCTTGTGTTTCCTTTTTGTTAGTTGGTGGGGACATAGCTGTTATTTTGTTGACCACCTCTATCGGGATCTGGCGACGCCCATCTTGCCATTTAATCCCTAAAAACTGGATCTCCCGGGCAGGTCCCTTGACCTTGCCTCTTTTTATGGCAAAACCAGCTTTCAGAAGAATTTGGATTATTTTCTCCCCTTTGTCAAAAACTTCTGCTGCTGTATCTCCCCACACAATGATGTCATCAATGTATTGCAAATGTTCTGGAGCTCCACCCTTTTCTAGTGCCGTCTGGATCAGTCCATGGCAAATAGTAGGACTGTGTTTCCACCCCTGGGGCAGTCGATTCCAGGTGTACTGGATACCTCTCCAGGTAAAAGCAAACTGTGGCCGGCACTTTGGTGCCAAAGGAATAGAGAAAAATGCATTAGCAATGTCTATGGTGGCATACCACTTGGCTGCCTTTGACTCCAGTTCGTATTGAAGTTCTAGCATGTCTGGCACAGCAGCACTCAGTGGTGGCGTAACTTCATTTAGGCCACGATAGTCCACAGTTAATCTCCATTCTCCATCAGACTTTCGCACTGGCCATATAGGACTATTAAAGGGTGAGCGAGTCTTACTAATCACTCCTTGATTTTCTAATTGTCTAATCAGTTTATGAATGGGGATCAGGGAGTCTCGATTGGTGCAATATTGTCGTCGGTGCACTGTGGTAGTAGCAATTGGCACCTGTTGTTCTTCAACCTTCAGCAACCCCACAACAGAAGGATCCTCTGAGAGGCCAGGCAAGGTAGACAGCTGTTTAATGTCCTCAGTCTCTACAGCTGCTACACCAAAGGCCCATCTATACCCTTTTGGGTCCTTAAAATACCCTCTCTTGAGGTAGTCTATGCCAAGGATGCACGGAGCATCTGGGCCAGTCACAATGGGGTGCTTTTTCCATTCATTTTTAGTTAGGCTCACTTCGGCTTCCAATACAGATAACACTTGAGATCCTCCTGTTACTCCTGAAATACTGATAGGTTCTGCCCCTTTATGATCCGATGGCATTAGGGTGCACTGTGCACCAGTGTCTACCAAGGCTCGATACCTTTGTGGTTTTGATGTGCCAGGCCATCGAATCCACACAGTCCAATAAACTCTGTTGTCCCTTTCCTCCACCTGGCTGGAGGCAGGGCCCCCCTAATCAAGAAATGGATTTGTGCTGCTCACAGGGACTGGACCTTCATTTCTCCTATTCACACTTTGGAAAAAGGAATTTGAGGCCCATCTACCCTGACTGGGGTCCTGCTCACTGGTAACTGGAGCAGCCATCCTCCTAGAAAAATTCTCTCTGGTATTTCTTTTAGCTTGCAACTCACGTACTCGTGCCTGTAGGGTACTGGTAGGTTGTCCATGCCATCTGTTCATGTCTTCCCCATAACCACGCAGGGCAAACCACAGGATACCTCGTGATGTGTTCCGTTTCCTTTGAGCTGGTCCTGTAGGAGGGCGTTTTCTCTTAACAGCTGCAACGCGTGCCTGTGTAGGTAGAGAGTCAAGTTTATTCTCTATCCTGGACAGTTTGTCTGACAGTTGTTTAAATGAGTCCTTGTTTTCCTTTGTCAGTTTTTCCACAGCCGAGACACGGGCCTGCAGTGGGGAAGAAATACTATCTTCATACTGTCGCATACAGTTAGCCATTTCATCCACACTAGGTCGTGCCATAGCATCTTCTCCCCAGACTAATATTGACAATGTATGGGTATATGTCGGTGGAGCATTCTTCACAACCTTCCGGAACATGGATCGGTTGCATTCCACTTCATCAGGATCTACAGGATCTACAATTTCCCGTGGGTGTCTATAAATGATCTCTTGCACAGCTAGTTGTCTAAGGTAATTAATACCTTTTTCTATAGTGGTCCATTTGCTCAGGTGGCTCATAACATCATCTTTATAGGGATACCTGCTCTTTACAGCTGACAAGAGTCGCCTCCAGAGACTGATAGTGTTTGACTTTCTTGCAAGCGCCTTATCAATACCACCATCTCTGGACAGGGATCCCAACTGTCTGGCTTCTCTGCCATCTAATTGCATGCTATCTGCCCCATTATCCCAGCATCGGAGCAGCCAGGTAATAATTGGCTCACCATCATAACGGCTGAAATCTTTCCTTATATTTCTCAGGTCCTTCAGGGATAAGGAGTGGTAGGTTATCTCTACATCCGAGTCCTCCTCCTGTGATAGTTCTGCTTTAGGACGACCTTTCTTCTGTGATGGGTCTGCTTTAAAATGACGATCAAGGGAACCCCCATCTGTGTCGGGCCCTGACTCTGCCTGAGAAGGGCCCTCACCTGGGTCATGTGATGGCTCTGCCTTAGAAGGCTCTGAGTCATCATCCTCCTCTTCACGAGCTGATTTCTTTCTGTATTTCTTCCTGGTTACAGGAGCAATTGGTACAGATTCGTTAGATGCTGGGGTCTGAGTAGATGCAGTGGCTGTCGTGGGAGTGCTGAGACTCGTTAGAGTCTGAGTAGCTGCAGTGGCCATCTTGGGGGGTGTAGCAGCTGTGGTACAGGCTGCCGAGGTTTCAGTGGATTTAGTGGCTGTAGCGGCAGCACACGCTGTAGGATCTGAGGTGGCTGCACAACATCTACAACTGTCCCTGCACCGATATTTAATCTTATCCCACATCAGAAACACATTCAGGACAACCGAAAATAAAAACATGCCACCTAGACAGCACCATCCTAATTTCACAAAATCTAGAGGAATCAGCTTGGCAGAAAAGGAGAAGGTACTATTTCCTGCAGTAAAATTGGAAGTGTAATCATTAACATAATCAGCTAAAGGACGCCCGGAGCCCGCAGATAAAATCGCTGCTACCGCGGTCAGAATAGTAACAGCCCAGTTTATCACGACATAAATCAGTATGAAACGCCATAACAAAACAATGCACATTGACCAGTGCCCAGCAGTGATAAACTGCACATAAACAGTAACAAACAGTGCACACGGCAAGTAAGGTATCATTACACTTAACTCTGTAAAAGGCTTTATAAACAGATGAGATAACACAGCATTCAAAAATGACATCAGCATCTTCGCTATCTGTTTTAATTTCCAACCCCTCGTAAATCTCAAAGGAAGAAATCTGATACTCTCTCAGCTGAGCTCTCCGGGTCTCCTCCCGCTGGAGCTGGGATTCGACTTATCAGAGCAACCTGTTGGAGCTTCTCTCGAGCCCCACGTTGGGCGCCAATAAATCTGTCACGGTTTAAAGCTGGGCTGGCGATTAAACCTGCAGCAGACGCTCTCTGTTAACCCTCCCCCCCACCCGAAGGGAAAGGGAAAGGGAAAAGGGAGAGAGACTTATGGGTTGGAAAGTTAAAACAGTTTTAATAAACCTATAATAATGAAAAAGAGTATAATAATAATATTGGAATAAACAAATATATACAAATATATATACAAAACCAAGATCGAGCTCCCCCGATGTCGGCAACGTCACCACCAGCACTGCAGGGCAGGCTCCGGGAAGGCCCAGGCTGAGCCTAGCGACGGTCGAGAGCTGGATTCAGGGATGCACGGATCGGGATCGGGGGCAGCAGGAAAACAGTCGGAGTCCTCCTTGGACACCGGCCATAGCAGAAAGCGCAAGAGCGAGCAAGAGGGGCGAGACCCTCGTGATCCCCCCGCTTTATACCGAGAATGACGTGTATGGGATGGAATACCCTCGTTGGTCAATTTTGGGTCACCTGCCCTGTCTGCTCCCCCCTGCAGCTGCGACCCCCCCTTCAGCTTTTCACTTGTAAGCAGTGAGGAATCCAGCGGTGACCTTGGTTTCTCTAAGAAAAAAGTACAGCAAGAGCCTTACTGCACAACATCCCTACCGGTGCCTCAGCGATAACTACAAACTTCGAGCGTTATCAGTCCTGGAAGCAGACACTGTCTGCAAAAACATGCAGTTAGTTTCAGAAAGTGCAGTTATTTAGAGGAGACTTAGCTGAAAGTAAAAATCACTGAAAGGAAAATCGGCCTGGTTTAGGCCAAACCAGGACACAAAGTCAGTTCATTTCTGGTCTTAATAGGTGTATTTAAGAAAAGTCTCTTCATAGCTACAGTATATAACTAAATACTCCTAATTCCTAATTAGACTGTAAACTACATACTCTTCAAGGGCTTATTCTATCAGTAAATGAGATTCAAGTTTACACTCACAAAATTAGTCCTGATTAATACATGTTACAATAATTATGCAAACATATTTACATGTTACAATAATTATAAAAACAATGATTTCTTAAATAAATCCATAAATCCCAAGCTGGTCATCTTTTTTATTTCTAGCTGCCTCAAAAAAAAAAAGAAACAGAATCAGGCACCAAATCGTCCCATCAAAAACTAATGCTTTACAGCATTACTAGATCTTGTAAAATTCTGCTAGCTATGAAATACGACATGCATTCTGGAAAGAAATCCAGCTCACACTAGACCACAACTGAAATAGCCTTTTAAAATATGGCATTTACCATTTTGACTTTTGGTAGAAAATTATAGTTAACCCATGATCTTGGGATTATTTCATTACAAAGAGAAAGGTCTGAGCAATTACTTGTAACAAAAACCTGATAGTTCTGTGTTTTTCATCTTGTTTATCCTCTGCAATAAGAGTTTGAAGCTAATAAAACTTAAGCAAACTGCATTATATTTCTTTATAAGATAGCAGTAACAAGCAACACTACTATTTTGTTCTTATATATCATTTTTCACCAAAGGATCTCAAAGTACTTTAAAAAAAGGAAGGAAATGTCAGTAACCCATTCTACAGGTAGATAAATTTCACGGATTTCAGTTTTTCTCTGCCTATTTCACATCCTCCTATGCAAGAAGAAACAATGGATACTATATTTAGCAGCAGCTTCCAAACTGTGGTCTGTGAGAATTTAGTAATTCACAGGCCCATATTCAAGAGTGCTTTTAGAGTGTCCTTTAAAAAGTACATATTGATCCAGAAGTTCTGAAATTTGACAGCTGTTAACTGGGCCCCAAAATTTTGCAAGACACTGATCATTTATACATGTTCTTATATACTGTAAAGTGCCAATATACAGAAAATGAGATCCCTGATTCCAATACTCTACTATTTTAGGCCTACCAATTAATAATTGTTACCCAATTTGTACTGTAGTTTAGCCGAAATTTTTCTGTCTGGGGAAATATATCCTATCTCCAAAAGTGTTTTCCTTTTACAAATTAAAGACAAAAATCAAAGTCATAAAAACTCATGGAAAGAAGTATTCCAATGCAATTGAATACTTTGGTTTCATTCTAACTGAAATTTTGATTAAAAAGTGGCTTTGAATTGAAAATCAGAGCTTTTAAATTGAAATCTTCAAGGAAGAACTCTATAATTTTTAAATTTTTTTTTCACTAAATGAGAAATTTATTATCATTTATTTTGGGGGAAAAATAAATCTGACAAATCTGCATTTTTGCATTCGGTGGGGAGGAGATAAATTGTATTAGTAAACATCTTTAGAACTCCCTAGTACAGTAATGCTGAGTATCTCAGTTTTTTGATGATGGACTCAGTATTCGTGATCCCAAAGAATGGGCTGGGGTTTCAAATTCACAAAACCCAGGCCCAGAGTCCAGTATGCCTTATTAGCTGTCTCAGGCTATATGAAGGTCTGTAGCTTTAGCAATTTCAGCAACAGATGTAAATAACTACATATACAAACGCAAACTTCATTCAAGTTCCCAAACTATCTTAAATGTAGGACTAGAAGATTAACCTTAGAAATCTTAGAAAAGAAAAGAAGAAAAAAGAAAGTATCTTGAATTTGTGGTCTTTTTTCCTCACCTTCTTCCATCCATTTGTCATGCTAAATAGCAACAGCAGCAAATTTTATCAGCTTCAGATCCTGGCCACTTCTGTTTTCTTTAATCATCAGAACAAGTGACTGATAGTTATGGCATGTTTGTGTAACAAGTTTCATATCTAAAAGCTCAGTGCTGTGTCAAGGGAAATCTTTGTCCACCCAACCATCTCCTAAACACTTCCTGGCAATAGTTGAGCAGGTTCCCACTGAAAGATTGAGGTCACCTCAGGAAACAAAGTGGAATTAAATGTTTCCACATTAAGATTTGTGAGAGTTTAGATAGTCATACAGATGGTTTTCATGACTATTTCAAAAGCCTGTAACACACATCTTCCATAGAAAAGTTATAGAATAAATATCTCTCCTGCACTCCACAGTCATCCCCTCTGTGTACAACTTAACACGCTGAAGCACTGAAATTTTTCACCTGTATGAATCCACCAAAATCCCCAGAGATGGAAATCTGTTCCCAGTGTGATACAGGGCTTTGTTCTTTCAACCTACATAGCCAAGAGGAAAACCATGGCCCACAGATGTAGGTTTGGACAGCTGAATGTTGGCTGTTGTGCTGCAAATGCCTCTGGATATCAGCTCACTTCTTACACCACAAACCAAAGAAGAAAAAGTTCTTAGATTCATGAACAGCTTACAGTTCCCCCTGTCTCTACCTGTGAAGTTGCCATCATTCAGTTGTAAATTTTCCTGCGGGAAGACTGGGGATGTTCCTAGCCACCGTACCTGCACCCCTGCACAGCCAGCTGTGCCTAGGTCTGCCCTACCGGGGGAGGTAAGAGAGAGCAGGAACACAGTCAAGAGTTGGAAGTAGAAGAGCTTAGTACTGCTTCTGCAAGCCCTCAGACCAGCAATGTAACTCTAAAGGTTCCTGGCAGCAGTTTTAGGCTGTGTCAGGTCTGAAATAATGAAACCTGTTGTCCCTCACCATTAGGGCAATTTAGTTTTTAGTTATAAAGCTTTGTTGTTGATACAAACATTGGATAGCAAACATTGAAACTCTAGCTTATGAAATTTTCTGCTCAGTTGCAAACTTTTGATTATTTCAGAAATAAATATAACAATAGATACATTGGATTTATTATGAAATAAAGCCCACGATGAAGCTCTAGAGTTACAAAAGAGATGAGGGAATTCAGTCACACAATTTGTAACCAAAAAAAATCGCTGCAAGGTTAAATCCCTAGCTACAATTGAAAAAAAAATATCACAGGAAACATGTAACAGGAAACAAGTAATCACGCAAGTACTAGCCAGTATTCTGTTCATCTACGTCAATTTGAAACATTAATAATTTTATTCAGAGGCTATCTACACAGGAGGAACCAAGGCCAGAAGAAAGACAATTTTGCTTCATGCAAATCTTTGATATAATCTTTTCAGGTTGAAAAGGTCTTCAGGGATCCCCTCAGCATTGAAACACAACCTGCCTTAGAATTCGAAAGAGAAAAGGAAGAACAGAAAAAAATTCCTCTTCTACCACTCTGAGAAAAGCTTTGGGCAATGAAGAAGATGCTATACAATTCCTAACATTATGGTTACTTCTTGAAGAAGAGGCTATACAATTCCTAACATTATGGTTACTTCTGTAACCATAGTTTGCATTTAAATCTAAACTTTGGCTGTTATATCAAAGAAAGAATTATTTCTTCTATAATAAGCACATAGAAGGTGACTGTACATATTTTTATCCCAGGATGTAATGCATAGACATAAAAATTAAAACAGAGTTTAACTGTTTCATCCACTACGATCTTCATTATTCTACGTGGAAGTGAACCTCAAAACATCTAATACTGGAACAGACATAGTCAATGTGAATAACAAAAAAATAAGTCCTAACCACTTACTTCCCGTAAATCCTACCAAATACCAAACCCAATGCCAACAAATATCTTAGCCATAGAAGCCTTTAAAAGTACTTTTTAGTGATTAAGAAAAGGAGGTATTTTACTAATACACTCGCATTCTCCAATACTGATGCTGCTGCTTTGCACTGCTGAAGTGTTTTTTAGGGCTCAGCTTATAAATCGTAACCAGATAAGGATCTTGCAGGAAGTAAATCTGGAGTAAATCTAAGTCCTACTGACCTAACTTACTTGATGACAAAAACAAATAAACAAGAATGTCTGTTATTTCTTTTTTTAAGTTGTAAGTTTTCTATATACCTAACACTTGAATTGAAATCCAGATGATTTTACATGTAGTTTCTCGATCACCTGAATGAAGTTAAATTAAAAGATAAAAAAAAAAAAAAGAGAACTTCAAAAATATTTAATTGCCCAAAGATCTGAGACAAATCCCAATAGCAATGACGCCCAAACTGCATTTCACATGCACTTGAATGGGAGAAAAGTGCTCATTTCTGATTCCTATCATAAAACATCTTTTTAAAAAAACACCTTCATGTGGAAGAACTTGAAGTTATTTTAAAGTCAAATCCTTTTTCAAATTTTAACGAAAAGAGTGGATCACAATTCAAATTCTGTAACACAACTGAGACCCTTGAAAAATATTTTCTAAGTATAAAAGCATTAGCTTTATCTCAACATTCAATATGCATATAGAACTGATCCATTAATAGTGTTATATGTATAGCATGTGATAACATAAGTTCTTTAACTGAAAAATTTACATGCTTTTCCATGTACCTACATGTTGCACGTGTGCTAAATATACTGCAGTACCTATTTTTAAAAAAATGCATCTTGTAAGGAAAGCAACAGTGAAGGAGCATTAGTAAAAGCCGTGCATCCCCACAGTTAGGATGGGGACACACTTTGTAAACTAGTTGGGAAGGCTCAGCAACCAAAGCACAGAGGAGCTGTGTGAGACCCAAGGGACACTCGCAGGGGACTCAGCACCCACTTGCTGGGAAGGCAGCAGGAAGGATGAGGAGCAAACACCACCCCAAGGCCTGAATCCCTCCTCCAACACTGCCTGGCAAGAAAACAGGCAGAGAGCTCATGGGGCAGTGGGGAAGCAGGGGAGACTTTTCTGTCACCCTCTGCCAGTCCTTGTGGCAGCAGGGGATGTGGCAGGTCAGGGGGCCTTGTACTCTGCCAAGGGGAGATGAAGGGCAAGACCTAGCATCTGGGGTGGCAATTGCTTGGAAACACACTGCTCAGCTGTGACTGGCAGCAAAAGTGGCTTTCTGTGTGGCTGCACCCAGCGACCACCAGCGACAGCCTTTCTACGGTAGCCCCAAGGAAAGCAATCCCAGCGGCTGCTGCCCTGGCACTGTAAGGAAGACAGATGCTTATAAGTGGAGGAAGGAGAGAGGCAATACTGTTGTGAAAGAGAAAGGAGGCCGTGAGTGCAAGCAAGAAGTATTTTAGCAGAGGATGTAACACTACAGAAAGAAAGAGTGTGCAAGTCATCTCAGGTGTCATACAGGAGACACTGAATTTCAGAAGTAAACTATTTTTCTCCAGGATTATGTATTGCAAACTGATCAGTAGGCTAGAGCTTAAGAAAAACAAGGTGGCACAGACAGTAATCTTTCATTAGAACCTCTGGCAAAAAATAAAAAAAAAAAAAAAAAAAATCAACTTTTGCATGTTTCCTACTAATCAGAAGGTGATTCTTATATACATACACCTATGGGAGGGCTGAATTTTAACCAGTAAAATATGCACTTATGTGAAAACTTTGTAGCTGCAGATTTTGCCATAGTTTTCTGGATTTTTCTGGTTTTATTGACTTGTTAAATTCTTAATTAATTACACAAATAAACATAAATGAAAAAGTGAGTAAGAACATAGATGTCAAACCATAAAAGCAATATTAGCTGAGACCAAGGGTCCATATAGACAAGGACCTTGATCACCAACAGTGAAAAAAGCAAGAACTGGGCAAGTAAATATGAGCTTGTGCAAGTAACAACCCCCTCAATTATTTTAACCTCAAAGGTTATCCCAAGACTGATGTATTTTTTGTTTAGAAACCATGCAGGGATCTCTCTTTCAACTACTTAGCCCCCCTTGAACTCAAGCAAATATTTTTCATGTCGTTCATGAACATAGTCCTTGTTCTGCAAATAGTTCTGGAAGTAGCTTCCAGCTGAAACATCTCTAAAGCATCATTGACTCTGAACTTACACACAGAGAATTCATCACTGCATAACCAAAAGAAAAGTGACAGAATTATTTCTGAAAGTTAGAATATTAGGGGAAAATAACATTATAACAAGCTTGTAAGAAGGCTGTGGTCTGGATGATTGGGTAGTGAGGTGGATTGTGAACTGGCTGAAGGAAAGAAGCCAGAGAGTAGTGGTCAGTGGGACAGAGTCCAGTTGGAGGTCTGTGTCTAGCGGAGTCCCGCAAGGGTCGGTTCTGGGACCAGTTCTATTCAATATATTCATTAATGACTTGGATGAAGGATTAGAGTGCACTGTCAGCAAGTTCGCTGATGACACAAAACTGGGAGGAGTGGCTGATGTGCCGGAAGGCTGCGCAGCCATTCAGAGAGACCTGGACAGGCTGGAGAGTTGGGCGGGGAAAAATTTAATGAAATATAACAAGGGCAAGTGTAGAGTCCTGCATCTGGGCAAGAACAACCCCATGTACCAGTATAAGTTGGGGGCAGACCTGTTGGAGACCAGCGTAGGGGAAAGGGACCTGGGGGTCCTAGTGGACAGCAGGATGGCCATGAGCCAGCAGTGTGCCCTTGTGGCCAAGAAGGCCAATGGCATCCTAGGCTGTATTAGAAGGGGTGTGGTCAGCAGGTCGAGAGAGGTTCTCCTCCCCCTCTACTCTGCCCTGGTGAGGCCGCATCTGGAGTATTGTGTCCAGTTCTGGGCCCCTCAGTTCAAGAAAGACAGGGAACTGCTAGAGAGAGTCCAGAGCAGAGCCACAAAGATGATTAAGGGGGTGGAACATCTCCCTTATGAGGAGAGGCTGAGGGAGCTGGGTCTCTTTAGCTTGGAGAAGAGGAGACTGAGGGGTGACCTCATTAATGTTTATAAATATGTAAAGGGCAAGTGTCAAGAGGATGGAGCCAGGCTCTTCTCAGTGACATTCCTTGACAGGACAAAGGGCAATGGGTGCAAGCTGGAACACAGGAGGTTCCACTTAAATTTGAGGAAAAACTTCTTTACGGTGAGGGTGACTGAACACTGGAACAGGCTGCCCAGAGAGGTTGTGGAGTCTCCTTCTCTGGAGACATTCAAAACCCGCCTGGACGCGTTCCTGTGTGATATGGTCTAGGCAATCCTGCCCTGGCAGGGGGATTGGACTAGATGATCTTTCGAGGTCCCTTCCAATCCCTAACATTCTGTGATTCTGTGATTCTGTGAAGGCTAAAAGAATAACAGTTGAACACACAGAGGGAAAAGCAGCTAAAATTTGGTCTTACAGAGGAGAGGACTAATTATGAATGTCTTACAGTTAAAAAACAGTTACCGTTTTCTCTTAACCTGAAGATTTTACATTATTTCAAATATGCTTGTTGTCACTACAGACTCTTCTGTTATTTTCATACAGAGCAAATTGCAAATAATATCCTAAGTCTATTCCTTACAGAATTGGCAGCCAGAAACTTGTCATTGAAAAATTGTGTAAAATTGGGTGCCCTATGAAAACATTGCCAGTAGAAAGCTTAGGATATTATTTTCCAAATAATAAATCATGGTTTCTATATTTTTTACCTGTTTTTCCTGCTACTGCTATCAAGAGTATAAAAATACATTCAAAATATTTCAGAGGTGAAAAAACACATGGAAGATTCAGGTCCAGAGTGACAGAGCTGATGCTGAGGCACAATTCTGCTGTCCCATTTTGGAAGTAATGCTAAGACCTTAAAATCCATGGGGAGAGAAGGGTAGGGGAGGACGTCATATTACCTAGGCAATTGGGTTAAAGATTACAGAAGAACGAGAGAACATGTGTTTTTAGCTTTTCTACGAAAAGCTGAAGCAGTCTCGGTTGCAAGAATTTGCAACACTAATTCACATCTTTCTCATGTCTGGAAGAGCCTAAGGGCTGCTTAAATTGAACAGGAGAATTAAATTAAAACATTACCCTTTGTATACAAACATTTCAGCAGCTTTTAGCTTGTTTGTAACCACAACTATTTCATTAAATAATCTTTATGGGACAACCAAGTATCTGGTGCATTACATCAGGAACAAGTTGCATTTTCTCTTATTTATCTCAAAGCAGCTTCACTTTGATACCACAGTTTAATCAATACTGCACGTATCACAATTTATTGCTTAGTGTGAGATTGATTTTTTCCATATACAGGTATATCTAATACCTTGAGGCAGGTTTTGTCAATTTACTGGCAAAACTAAATGTTATTTAAAAAAAAAAGCTTTCTGGCATTGCTAACTTGTTTGTAGCAGGACAAATATCCATCAGTGGTTATTTTCATGTTTATAGCCTGAAGTCCTGTTTGTAAAAAGAAAATAAAGAACAACCCTTACCAAAAATGCAAAAAGCCTTTATTTCAGTCCTTCTGTAACTTTGTATATTTTAAGATATAATACATGTCCATTATTTGATAAGCAAAGGCAATTTTAATTTAGTAGCCTCAAAGCTTTTCATAATCTCCGACAAGCCAGGAGCAGGCTTTTGTAAGGCATCCATAGAACTTATACGTTCCACCTGCAAAAACTGCATTTCCAAGTGCCAGGCAAACACTACCCGGTTTGCTAATACAACACAGCTTATATTTTCATTTACATAGGCAGTGAAGCAGGCCTTATCTAACCCTTTTTGTGATTTTCTGTTCACTTTTGCCAGAAAGTGATGCTATTATTTTTATTCTGTTAACTTCACGTCCCCACTGTTCACCTTTTTTCTACCATTGCTGGTAGTTATCCCCTCCCTGCAAGCAGGGAACGTCCATGTTTTTCCTACAAAACTCGAATCATATGTTTCCTGAAAACCCCAGTTCTTTAGCAGTTTAAAAAGCCATTTGGACATAGGACTACCTTCCTATAGCAATCACAAGCCTATGTGCCGGTTTTGTTTAGTTAGTTAGGTTTTCGGGAACACTCATAAAGGACACCATGGAACAGGCTCCAGGGGGAAAAAAATGCATATAAATATAAAAATTTGAGGCAGACATGGGGAAAAAAGATAGGACATCTTGAAGTCAGCCTTAGCTTCCCTGCTGAAGCAGTGGATACAGCTGTTTGGGCAGGGATCAACATAACTCATGTGCTAGGTCCTGGCCACTGGAAATTTGTGTGTGTGTATGCTGGTCTGCTTCAGCTGTCATGAAGCTCTTTGAAAATAAACTAATGAACCGTTAAAACTTCCAGTGAGGTAAATAATTATCATCCTTCTTTCACAGATGAGTAAATAAAGGTAGTAAATAAACATCTGGTCTGAAGCCACAGAGAGAATTCAGTAGTTCCAGAAACAGAATACCAGTTTCCGTGTTTATATATTCCTTTTTAAGAGCTTCTATGCCACTCTAATTTTTGGTTAGAAATCTGAATTGTTTTACAGTCAATGCATTTTAAGACTTTTACTTTCCAAAATATTTCCTTGAAATTGGCATCTTTCTGAGAAGTGTTGTGTTTGCTACTTAATTTCTCTACTAGAAAAATGTTTAGGAATTTCAGAACGACAAAACACCTCAATCCATTCATAGGTATTCATTTGAAAGTCTATGTACAGTTCATTTATACAAAACAATTTTTTTTAAGACTGAACTGACAGTTCAAAGCAATGAAACCTTGAATTTTTTATTTATTTTTTTTTTAAATAAACTTGGTTCTGCAATGGACAAAATTTCCAAGAATCCTGATGTGATCCATAGGCATACCAAGGAAAGATACCGATGTCCCTCTTTGGGGGTTGTTGTACCACATTTGCAAAACTGCATGAGTCCACTGAGTTGAGTTTAGGTGTTTGATCAGAGAGCTCGGCATATAGAAATAGCTGTTGGGGGCAGGGCAAAGAAATTGTAAAGAAACAGACATATCAGAACGATTAAAGCAAAAGTTAAAAAAAAAAAAAACAAAAGCATAGTGATATACAGAAATGAAATGTTCACAGAAGTCAACCATATAGCCACCGTCTTCAAGCATTATCTCATTTTAGTGATCTACTGCACACCTAATAAATATAACGGTATGTTTATATATTTAGGCAATATTGCTCTGTCAATTTGCATACATTGCCTTTCATATTTCACTACATCTGTGCATGGTCTGAGGTTGTATTTTTATTAAATTGCTCACTCGATAACATATTCCAAGATCTTGAAAAAATTTTCAGTAGACTACCACTGAAATATCTGGTAACTTGGTAACATTAATGCACTCATATAAAAAAAGAAAAAAAAAGGTTTCATATGTTTTCTACTATAAAAATAAAAAGTCAGAACACACAACACATTTAGGAGCAACTCTTCCAGATGACAGTTTAAAGAGTTTGCCAGACATAGTTAAGGAGCACTGATAAATTAACATAAAAATGACTGTATATGACACAGTGTATTTTCTGTTTAGTGGATTAACAGACAATTTTAGCCTATTAGTGTTCTCAGTGCTATATACACATCAAATCACCAGTAAAAATACAACTTCTGTAATTTTAACTTCAACTCCCAGATAAACAAGACTCCTTTAACATGACAGCTACAAGCATTCACGAGAAAAATAAGTCTTCTAAACAGTCATGTAACAGAAGCCATATGCAGACACACATACCACCAGCAGATAAAAATCTTACTACATTGAACTCAATTTCCCCAAGACACGATTTTGTTCCATTTTCCAACAGAGAACCACTATTCATAGAAGCATGTTTCTCATGTGATAAAATCAGGCCCATGACTTAGTCTGATCGCAAGTGTAGTCACAAAGAGGAGCATTTGGGAAGCTCCAGTGGGGCTGTAGACACTAGCTACGAAAAAGACAATTACAGAAGAACTTGGAGGGAGAGGGAGTTGTGTTTGAAAACATCACTCCCCCGTCACAAATGTTTAAAGTGCATCAAAATGAAAATGTAAAAATCCATCACAGTTTGTGGTTTATCACACTACAATGCACGTTCTTCTTTTGGTCACTCTGTTCCCGTTTTAGTGCTAGTTTTCACAATATTGTTATACTGAATTTAACATTTTAAAGACCTAAGCCTTTGGAGTATTAAACATATTCTGCTAAACACTTCGAAAGACAGATCCAAAGAGTGGAAAAACTTAACACCAGAGAAAGCAGTCAGCTCTTTGCACAATTCAACTCCTGTAAGTCTTCAAAGAAAGGCCAGTCTCTGAAGATAATGGATAGGGCAAGCAATTTTTAGCATGCCATTAATCCAAAAAAAGATCAAAACAAAAGTACAAGCAGATTGGGTTGTCTCTGTGAAAACAATGCTTTGCATGCCATAGTATTTCTTCAATATAGTTTTGATTTGGCTAGAACATTACTTTGAGTTTTCTTTAGCAGACCTTCATTGAAAAGTGGGAATTTCTAAAGCATAGACTTCAGTTGTGAATCATTACTATTGTTTCCTTTAAATTTTCTCACCAGCTCATCTTGCATCACTTCCCTTGTTCTCATGAATGAACAACAGTAATGGAAACATACCCACTGGTGAGGAAGACTGAAAAAAATATTGTGATAGATTGTCAAATGCCCTGTCAACAAAAAGTCAACATTTAATCCTAGTTGCTAACTTTTAGGATTGTAAGTAGGAATTAAGAAATTTGTTTCCTTGTTTAATACAAACGTATTTAATCTTTGCAGCCATGTGACTTCTTAACAGAAAATGAAATGCACTCATCTTGTGCAACAGTGTTTTATGATCCATTACAGTAAAAAGGAAAGGGATATGATTTTAATCTTAAAATAATATGCCATTTGTGTAAAGTCAATGCATCATCAAGGCTTCATTTCCCTATAGTATCTCTGTATTTCAGCACAAAGGGTAAAAAAACACGTCCTACATACCACGAAAATTTACCTGTCCAAGATTAATGGCACCAGTCTGTACGTACATTAAGAGGTCACTCGACCCCATCTGTTGCGCGATAGCCAGGCACACTGGGATAAGCGAAGGAGACTGAAAAGCCTAGTTTCCCCTCTATAATTCATTACATGCAATCTTTGTGTTGTGGACCCTTCATGTGTTATGCCTGTGGAACTCCCTTTGATACCAGTGGAATTTCTGAGCACGACACAAGTGCAGTACTGTCATATCAGGCTCTGTCGAGTGCTGTTTTCCTGCAGCAAGTTCCCCCAGTTACTGGGTCCCTCTTAATATTGGGTCTGGAGGTTAAAGAGATAAACAAACAAAACCCCACCAAGCAAACAGAAAAAAAAAACACAACATGAAAATAAGGGTAATGGTCTAGTTTTACTAAACACGTGCAAGCTTTAACAGGTTGCAGCCTAGACACAGTGTTACTCAGCTACCAAGAAGGACAGCAGATGCCAAGATATTTCAAGTTGCTCTTTCATGAAGGAGCACTGTGACACAAACTCTGACTAGATAGATATCTACTGCAATTTCTATTTCACTCTACCCACTGATAGTCCTCAAACACAACTGACCACAAACATTGCTAACTTTTCTCTCCTTTTGCGATTATAAATACACGATTTTTAGGAAACAGCCTTGTGACACAATTATCTCTCTTCTTGTCTGCTGCACTTCCATGTCTCAAAAAGCTGCTTGCTCTAGATGTTAAAATCTGGCTTGTACAGTTAAGACAAAACCCCCTGGTGCTATATGTAACATTGCCATCTAGTGACATACTGCAAGGGTGTTTTCTGCTGATAAACTGTTCTTAATCACTTTTTTCCCTAATGAAATCTAGCTCGGTGTATTAGTTTAGTGTTAATAAAAGATTATTCGAACCATTAATGTAGTTTAATAAGAAAGGAAATTTTATTATTTGATTGATTTTAGAATATGTCTCACTGTGTTTGCATTTCCATGATTAGCTCTTCAGAAGTCTGGTTTGTACCTTTTAATATTGCTAATGAAAAAGGCCTTTATATCAGTAGGAAGTGGAAGTTAGTATTTTCTCCTTTGGAAAGAGATCATGCAGGACTATTTGCATGGTTGCAGACCTTGTTGTTAGTGCTCTGAACAGTCATACGCATTTTTACTTGTTTTACATTTAAAATTGAACCTTCCCCTGATGCATGTCTTACATGTCATCACCTTAACCAATACCAGGTACTTTCAGGTACGATATAAACATAAGACTTGAGAGCCTAAGTGGAAAAGACAGACTTAAGCCAAAAATTAATGGGCTTGTGCTGAGGATCAGCAACATAACTGCTGGGTTACAGCCTTCTCTCAGGCAGAAGTTAGTCCCAGCAGGTCAGGTGAGACCCAGTGCAACAGGCTCACCTCACTAAGACACTGCAAATCCCCTGCAACAGGACTGAGCAGCAGAAGCTGCCCCAGCACTGTCTTGCTGAAGCAATAAAAGCTTTAGGGAGTCACAGTCAAACTCCAAGCTGACAGTAGCCCTGGCATGCTCCCTCCCTTCAGCTTTACATGCCCTGTGGTGTGCACCCCAGCCTTCCCAGCCCTGGGGAGATTTCACTGCACTGCCTCTCGCCACTCTCATGACAGTTTTATAGCTAATAGTCCCCCAAATAGAGGACATTTCCAAAGGGCCTGTCATAGTTTACACAAATTAATTGGTTGACAGGGTTACTGTTACCAGTCTCTTAGTGTATTATTTGTTCCAAGCAATCTTTGAAATACCGCTACTTGCCAGAAGTTACTTTGTGCACATACTGGCAGGGTAGGATACCCTGAGTTGTTTTTAGGCTTTGGACCCAGCCACTGAAGGTGACCTTTTGGTTGAACTTCCTGCAGGTCACAGATGAACGAATGAGGCCCAAATGAAAGAAATGGAAACCTAATCAAGTTAGCCTTGCAAGAAAGCAATACTGAGCATCTCAAACTGCTAAGTGCAGTGTTAAGCAGATACTAGTTGATTCTCTGTGCATGACTAAAGGAGTAGTTATACTTTACTCATTCAGAGAAAAACTGTGTTTTATCAGTAAGCTCTTTACTTCCCCACCACTTACTTGGTGCTACAGAGGCACCAGCTTTTGACCCAGGGTGTAAGAGGCGGAGGAAGTGTGTAAGATTTTCTTCCAAGTCTGTTACCTTTACACAAAATCATCCTCTGTCATATCTTATCTGGGCACTTCCAATGTGCAGCACATTCAAAGTGGTTTATGAAGACTATTGATCCCTATTTGTAGCAGTCTTTGTCTTCCATTTTGTTTTTGATCAAAAAGACTTTTCTAGTGCTTGTGCACAAGGGAAAAACCCACAACATTCTGGAACAGGTATAAAAGAAGCCCAACAGAGGTAGTCCTCCCTCTTTCTTTCACATATTTACAGAATATAATATTTACTGATGCCAGCTATTTTGGTCCTTTTTATTTGTAGTGGCTAAAGTTGGGTAGGGAGAGGATAAAAATAGTGGTTTGTTTCTAATACTGTGGAAACTGCCAAGGCTGTTGATGCTATTTCATGCTCAATCCTTTCTGTTGTTTTTAACCAAGGCTGCTTTGAGACTCGGGTTGCTGCAGCTCTAGCAACTGACTTGTATCTTGTCTCCTTGGGAAGCAGCTGTTCCCACTTAGCAGGGGCAGATGCTCAGAACACAGACGTTTACCTTGAAGAACAGGGTCAATGCGGTTATCTGTATAGAAATACCACCCTACTTCAAAGGACAGCTATTTGTGCTCCACTGGCCAAATATGTAGGAAAAATATTTTTATTTTGTTTCCTACAGGAAACATTTAACAGGCAGTTAATAAATGCACTGAAAATTGCCTTAAATATATTCACAACAGCAGAGCATCAGAAAGAAGATGATGTTGTCCAGTCTTGTCATTCTCTATGGCGAGCCCTACCCATATAAATGAAAGCTGAAAAATTTGACTTGTATTCGCAATGAATTAGGTTTCAAAGTGCTTGCGAGACAACCAACCACTGCTCCTATATATTTTAAAACTCTGTACCATAGTTTTGTCATCTGCAACTTCTTCTTTGGTCCATGAAAGATCTGTAGAGGAGCCAAGAAAAATATCCCAGAGTCCTGACTCCGTCAGGGACTTTAACTATAAGGAGTCTCTCATTTGCAACAGATGACCGGTCAAATCCCAGGGATAAACTAAACAGTACTATCTTAAAAGTCACCAGACATTTAGTGTCTGGAGAAGACAAATGTAAGGATGTCACTTATGTACACATGTACATCATTTTGACTCATTTTTTACCATGCTATATATAGCATTCATAAATACGTCAAATATTCAAAAAGATGTCACAGCAAGATTAAGCCCACCACTGCTTAACACAAAACACCCTGGGAAATAATTCATTAACTTAAAATTTCTCAAATCTCATTGGTAAGAAGCTGCACAATAGCATTACATACCTAAATTTTAAATCAAAGCTTCTTATATCCTACTGTGAAAATGGGCACTTTTCAAGCTCAGTTGTTTTGTAAAGTGAATGACTGACATCTGCTGGTAATTATACAAACTGTATATTGTGGAATCAAACTCTCTCGTTTAGTTTTTAGACTAAGGAAGATGCTTTAGAATATATAAATTATTCAAATAAAAAAGATTTAAATTATTACAATAGGGATGGAATGGGGTTTCAAAATCAAACTGCTTCAATACTGCTTTTACTTGCTAGATGCAAGATAGCGTCTTAGAATTTTCTACCAAATTTTCCTGCAGGAGTGATCAAATCCGGTCTTCAGAAAAATAGGTTTTCTCCAACATGATTTTTGTGCACACTTTTTCTAATAAATTAGCAGAAGAAAATCTAGTGTTATTGTACTTCACATTACCTTTTCTTTTTTAGATTGATTATTTTTTAGAAAGCTACTTCTACACTATTCTGAATATTTCAGTCATGCTGCCAAAAAATACAATTGCTAACTGAAACAACAGGACCACAGGAATGCCCATTAAAATACTGACTTACAAAAGTCCCATCTGTGACAAAGGCTACAAAATATGTCTTTATTTAAGAAGACTTCTTAGGAGTCAACAAAGACGTGGGAGAAAACAAAAGATATTGCACTAGCAAAAGCAGCAAAAGGGAACTGCCCCAAAATTGATAAACTTTCAGTTTTTTACCCTTTCATGAGCTGCACAGTCCTTTTTCAAAAATTTGGGGACTTAGCAGTATAAATAAGTAGGACTCAATTTTACAATATCTAAGCACCTGTGATTTTATGAAGCAACTGTGTAACACGATGTCTTGGTAAAACGTAATTCAGAAACTAATTTTGTGCATGAAGGGGTCAGCATATCAGAATGAAAATAATCCTGCTGGATCACAATCAGAAAGTAGGAGAGAAAGAAAGAATATACACAGGAAAATGGGAAATCGTAAAACATTTTATGAATGCTTTAATATGGAGGTACAAATAAAATGCTGTTTGACAAAGTTTGAGGGGTTTTTTTTTCCCCTCTAAAACTTCCTGAGTTAACAACTGACCTTTACTGAAAGCGTATATGGATATCAAATAGCAGAGCTCCTTCAGCCACAGAAACCGATCCTTCATTCCAAACAAAAATAAAATTTTATTTGACAAGATTTTCTCTTGCCCTGTAGAGGGAAAAAAAAAAAGTAAAAGCTATTGTCTCCACCCATTTTTATTTTCTCATTTTTCCTCTGTACCAACAAAACCAATAAAATAGAATTAAAATCTGGTAGAACATCTGTTGTATCCCTGTATCATAATGTGTAGTTCTGGCGGTGTGCAATGTAAAAGCTACAGTTTGCTGCAATACTGCCAAAAAAAGAGCATAAAAGAGTTACCTTGAATTTAACAACAAAAGCATATCAGTTTTCTGAATGCAATCTGCAATTCTCTTTGACAGAAGGAAAAGAACCAAACCAAACCAAAGATACAGGGGAAAAAAAAAAAAAAAAAAAAAAAGACAAACAATTTAAAATCAGGGCCGGCAAAAAACTTTACTTGTTGGCTCCAGGAAAACAAGTCTCTTACACCTCCTGTAGCTCCTCAGGAGCAGAAGCATTAGATTGGTGTTGCACCCAGTAGAATTGGGCTGACAAGTCTCAGTGTTTGACACTGGTTCCCCAGACATATAAGCAGCACTGAAAACAAATTGCTAAAATTCCCCGGTATTGACCAGTTCTTGAAAGATTACACTGAACTATAGATACACATATATACCATACATAGTTACCGGGTCTCCCTGAAAGGATAATAGTTTGTTATGTAAAATACAAATGGAAGTTCCATATTATTTGTTTTCTTTAATATTAAAAAAATCAGAAATTTTATAGTACTTGAACAATTCCTCCTCCTGATGGGATAGGGAGAGCATTTAAAAAAAAACAAAACCCCACAACCAAAAAAACCACAGGACTAATGAACTCATAACATTATTATTATGCCAAGTATCCAGGAAAAAAACAGATACCTTATCTGAAGACACCCACTGACTTTGATGAATATTGATAGGTTCCTACATGGAATTATCTGCCTTTGAGGAGTGGCCTGCTGTCCATTTTCAGGAAATCAGCAGCTGCTTTTCAAACAACCACTGTTGGATAGGGGAAAATAATAGTGCTGACTATTCACCAAGTCAAAGACAACACCTATATGCTCTTATGTCACAAAAAGTTTTATTAAATTTTTATATCAATATTCTTTTGGAAGATTTAAATATTTGCAAGGACAAATCCCATCCATTTTAAGAAAATGAAAAGTGTTAAATCTACAAACGCTCTTACTGTAGAAACTTCAGATATAGTATAGCTTAACACTATTCTGGAAGACCGTGGTAGGGAATTGCTTTGGCAGTGTTTCTACTTATTTGTTATGCTTTTTTAAACAGTAAAAAAGATAAGGTGCTTCGTTTATATACCAAGTAAGTGCATTAAAAATCAGCTTGTTGAGATGCAAAAAAACATTAAAACCCACAAACATATATCCTATAACTGGGTCAAAGATGTTATTTTGAACTCTAAAACTAAGTGGCAGCACAGTCTTGAAGCAGCACAAAATTCTGTTTTTAGACTTTCCAACCAAGCTTGAGACACGCTCCACTTTCTTGCAAAATTAACTTCACTCTGTCATAGAGCTGTTCTCCAAATACAGAATAAGAACAATTATAAACTTTATCACACAGTCAAGGGTCTAAGTTACTTTCTAGATATGACAATTTTTTTTTCTTTTTTTTCCCCCTTCTCCTTTTGACAGAAAGGTGGCAACTCTAGATGCCAGAGCATCAAAAAACCATTGATTACTTTGTGCTTTTTCTGAAACACAGCACGACTTGACTTGAAGCTGTTCAGAATTTTTATTTCATCCATCTTCTTGGATTTCTAGCAATTATGAGCAACACATTTCTTAGACCCAAACCCAAGGATGAAAATCCACAACTACAAGAAGTATAAAATATTTATTCATGTGAATTTCTACCTGTACTGAACCAATGTCTTCACTGCCATATGCTAAATTGCATGTAACAAACTCTCCAACCACTTTCAGCTTGAGAGCAGAAAGTTCCTTTTAAGTATAATTATTGGCAAAAAGCACTTGAACATCATTAGAAAGCAGTATTTGTAACACTTCTTACTCAGTCCAGGACTACTACAGCATCATTTCGTCAGTTGAAATCCAGTTTCAGATCTGTACTTAAGATTATGCAGATACAATTGCTCATGTTCTTATATTGCATGGATTTATGCAATGGGATATATTGTCTCCATTTAGCCCGCATCCAGGGCTAAACAATAACCAGTTGTTCTGTCACCCAAAATCCCTCCCCAGGTGAGAAAGGGAATTAGGAGAAGGAGGGAGACTCACAGGCTGAAATTTAAACAGATTTAATAAAATAAGAAAACCAAAATCAACACAAAAGACACAAAGTTTTACTCAGCCCATAGAGTGATGGCAAGTCCTTCCAGGGATCACAACCGTCGAGAAGAGGAGAAAGAGGGAGAAGAGAGCAGAACAAAGAACCCCAGATCCCCAGCAAGCTTTCCCATTCATAGTGAACGTGACGTTAATGATATAGAATAGACCTGTGGGCCACCCTAGGTCAGCTGCCCTGGCTTTAACTGCTAATGGCCTTGATCAACACACCACAGCTGGCCACAAACTGAAACAAAATGTAACAGAAAATTGATTCTATAATTTTATCCCCACAAAACCAGGACAGATACCTACAGGGAACAAGACTAAATTAAATACAATACAGGAAACTTGCATTAACTGTGAAGAATAAGTATCACATAATCCTACTGATTGTTAAATCAACATCTTACCATTAAGAATCACAAAGGCTGTAAAAATAGCCAAAGTCATCGTTAAGTCCTTCATTTAATCAGTTGTTCAAGACATTAGTACCTAGATTTCTAATGAAGATTAATTGAATGGGGTGGTGGAAAATTAGAAGTAAATATTCAATTACAAATACTTCATAAAACAACTTATTTTTGTTATCCAATATTACATTCTGCTTTTACATGTGCACACAATTTTAAAAAATCTAGATAGCAATAAAACCAAGAATATTAAAAGTGTCCTGGTGATCTTCCCTGCATCTATTCTTCTCCCCTAGTTCCCCCAAAACAAAGAAATAAGAATACTTTGGTTAGAGATTTAACTTTTCCCAGGGTCTAGAGCTATTGCTACCAGCTCTATGCTCCTAAGACTGTAGTTAGCAAGTAATACTCTATCCCTAAAGCACATTACAAGGTCATACCCACCACATACATCTGGGGAGTTAATGGATCTACTGCCTAAGTTCTGGCAACTAAGTCACCAAAATTTTGGGACCATACTTCAGTTCTGGGAACTGCTCTCTCACCCTTTGTTATGGCCTGTAATTTTAACTTTTGAAACAGAGTTATCTGGAACATAAATTTACCAGTTAGTGGATCAACTCATACACTCAGGTCAACTGGGATTGTTTCACTTACATTAACATGGTTGCATAAATGCCAGCCTGCAACCACAAAACCTTTCCCACCTCAGCCCCAAGGCACATAACCTAGCTGCTGCCCCATCATCATGATGAGAAGGACGCTGCTTCAGCCCACCTCCCATTGCTGTGGTCCCCATCCCAGATGGAAAGGGGCCACTCATGATGACATCAATGGCTTACACAGTGCAACACAGGTAGGAAATTCTGTCTTCATCAAAACCCACAAGAGAAATGCAAAACTTGGGTACACTCTCTAAAGGGCCACCACAAACCATACCATCACCTTTCCCAGTGGTAAGATCTATCAGATATAAATCATCCCAGACAGACATTGGCATAAACTGTTATTTCCAGCAAGAGTTCTGTATCTGCTTAGAAAATCTGTATTAATCTTAGAAAATTTTTCTTGATGGATGAGGGGGAAGATTGAGACTAAATATTCAAACACAAATACTTTACGAAAACAGATTCTACTCCCACCCCCAGTAGATATAACACTTATTTTTCTTCCCATGTACAATAAAGTAATATGCATTTCAAGACCTAGAACTCAGGTACTCTTAAACACACACTCCTATAAGCCATATTTTGTAAAAACCCACTGATTTCCTGTTCTGCACTTCAGGATGTGGAGTGAGTGCACAGCCTACACTGTCAAAAAACACTTATAGAGTACCCCAGCTCTGACTTTTCTAGAGCCAGATACATAGGGATAATATTTAATATGATTTAATGACTACCTTTGCTTGTATCTCCAAAAAATCACAACTTTCTATGCTGAGCACAATCTCTAAATTTCAGTAAGTATACTTCCTATTCGATCACCCATGCTATTAACGAGAGTAGTGAACAACATGAGAGCCAGGAAAAAGTAAAAAAAAAAAAACAACAACAACAAAAAACTAAAAACCAAAACCACCTCTAAAACATGAAGCCCAACAGAGTGTTCCAGTCTGATATTGAAAAACTTACAGCTACAAACTGTATAATTTTCTAAATAGTTTTACACCTATCTTCAAATATTTTTCCCTTTATAGATCTTTTCCCCATAGCTCATTAATAGCACAGAAGGCAGTGTCAAAAGTCTTATTTCAATCAAGGTATCTTGATACAGTCTTCACTGTTTCTAAGGATGCTCCTTTGACTAATTTTTCAAAGCCATTTTGCTCTTAAATGCCTTTGAAAAGGTGAGTCCTAATCAGATACTCCATTTAGGGGTGAGACTTGACAATACAGAGAGCTGATAATAAGGCAAAGTTCATTGCTCATGTGGAAGTGGATCACCACTCGTGACATGAGATAGTCCTTACAGTGAGCTCAGATAATATATCTGATGAGATATATAATTTTAAATAATTTTATTACCACTTGAAATTGTACAAATCACTTTACTTTTTCATCTTAACATTTGTAAATGTAAAATACCCCAGTCCTTAAAAAGGAGAATGCTAGTGTTGGCTGTTGCCACATATGCAGTCAGAATGCAGGTGCCAATGCCCCTCTCTGTTTCTTACTATGCTGATTCCTAAAGCAAAAAATAAATGAAGTAGTAGTCTTTAATGAGAGACAGGGGCTGGAAGAGCAGGGAAGAAAAAGAAACTCTGACCCTCTCCTTTCAGAGTTGGGAGAGAGAAGAAGAAATAAAACAGGAAGAAAATGAACTTTTAGAAATAAAAGTGGAACAGGAAAAAAAAAAGAAAAGTACTTAAGCAGCCACAATCACTGTTACTTCCCAATCACAGTTAAACTAGTTTTATCTTAATCTTCAATTACTACCTTGCACAACAAGAGCTCTTTTGTCTGCCAGCCTTGTCAGCCACTCACAGCTACATCTAATACAAGTCATTCTTAAAGGCAAATAGTTTTTACACTTAAACCAAACTCTCATTTCTGAGCTGATCTTCCATAGCCACATCCAAACCCCTTCTTTTTCTCACGATAGCTCCTATCACTGCACTCTGAAACCTCTCCTGTGTACCAAATCCAACTCACTCACCTCAGCGTGAGCACCCAGGACCACAGCAGTCACTTGGGAAAAAAAAAAAAGGAAAACTTGATAAAGCAAGAAGAAACACCAAGCAAAGAGGCAGACCGAATTAATAGTACTGTTCTTGTTGTCCCTGTTGCACCGCAGAAGCAAAACCCCACGTGTGAAGTGCAAAGCCTGGTCCTGGGAAGGGAGGTCCTGGAAAGCCCGCAGCAGGTTTGTCACACATGCTCCCAGGCCACTCTAGCTACCGCCAGGTAATATTTTTGAGACAGTTGCTTGCAAAAGCACTTCCAGGATGGCTTAAGAATGCCCACCTCTTTCTGGAAATAAGTATGTATTTTTCTTGTAAAGCACCTGGGAGTCTGGATTACAACTGCAAAATACATGCCAATTGCTGTTAACAAAAGTTACGGGTATACTATAAATATCTTCAAATTACAAAAACACTTGCTCACTATCATGGTCTTCCAGTGCTGGAAACATGTATAATCTCTCTAATCCATTTCTGCTAGCTTTATGATTTTAAAGGAGTGCCTTCTGCTATTTCTGCAGAATTTATGGCCTGGAGCACCACTAACGATCACAAGGGGATACAGCTGGAAAGCAGAGGGTAGCTTGTAAGTCTGGATAATGTAGCTATATTGATTCAGAGGCAGGGAGGTTTGTTTGTTTTGTTCCCTCAATACCTTCTGCATAAAGGATATAGAATTTCATTATTAGACCATTAATGTTTGGAAAAAGAAATCACAAATGCAACTCTGTTGGAGTCTGGAGTAAACAGAAAAAATAAAGAGAGGGGAAAAAAAATTCTGACTATCTTTCCATGTAAAACAAAAGTGAATTAAGAATTGCTAATTAAGAACAATTATTAGTGGATAAACTAAATAATAACTTGCATAATAAGTTAGCATAATAATAATAACTAAATAATCCTTGCATAAAAAGAATTAGTGACACAATATTAAGGGAAAAAGAAACTTTAACAATGGAATGCCTACTTTATCTTTACCTGTGCTTCATCTCTTCAAGAAAGTGAGGATTCACAGAAGTGGTCACAGGGAAGTGGTGGAGGGTGCCAAAAAGGATCCAGCAGCAGTCTGGCTTGTTCAAGCTACGGTGTGGATTTTTTTTGCTTAATAAAAATATGCCTGATGTGACTACCATAATACAAGCATTTACATGTGTGCTTAGAATGGGACTCTTCATGCTAAAAAGTATACGCCTGTTTGCTTGTTTGGTTGCATTAACAGTTTTAAATGTTTTAAAAAGAGTTTTAAACAGGTTTTAATGGAGAAAATTTCTATTTTCTTCCCAAATAAATAAACCAAATAAACCAGAAGAACATCCCTTAAACACCAAAGATTTACAAATGGTTATTTTCTATGTATTTTCTGACACAAATTTGGAGTAAGATTGCTCCTCCAACACCTGAATTTTCAATCTAAATAGCTTTCATTTTACAGAACTGTTCCTGCAAAAACCTCTCTTGAAGTAATTTTCAGAAGCATAACATTTTCAACATTTGTAATCCAAAAATAATGCAGGAACTCTACTTGAATCTGGCTGTTAAGCAATATAATAGCTAGCTTTAATTTTGTTGTTCAGAAAAAACTTATTAAAAGATAAACAACCAATAGTTAGAAGTAATTTATTTTCTCAATGTCCTTCTATTTTCAATATCTATAACACCAATACATAAATAAGACTGTATGCGCAGGGGAGCAGAGCTTTAAATACAGATTTTAAAAGGTTATTTTCCTTTCCTGCATAGGGCTTTCCGTGTCGCACTGCGTGCTCTCAACAGTAAATGGAAACCCAGGCCACTAAGTTTGTGTTTTTCCATCCTTAGACAAGAGCTCCTGTCTCCAGAACCTCAATAAATTGCTATCTGAAATGCATCAGAAGTGTTTTCAGTTCAAATTTCCTACAAAAGGGCTTCAAGCCTTTTCCCATTAAGTAAATTGGTTTCTAGGGAATACATCTTTTGTACACATCACTACATAAAAAAATCATTACTTAACTTAGTAACACACCTATAAGAACAATCAGCTGCCCGCAATAACAATACTTCTTGTTATACAATGTGTCAGGAGAGACAAGAGGAAATAAATGCCATTTGTTTCCATAAAACAATTATAAAATGTTCTTTTTATAAATGGTTTGAGAATAGTCACAACAAAAATACAGTAATCATTTTATTTTTTGAAAGGCTTTAAAGAGACCACCTGAGGAATTTGCCTCCTTGCTCCCTGAACCAAGGAGAGGACAGAGAGCATCCTGTCCCGCTGGGTGGCTGGGAAGTAAAGAGCAAGCTATTACAGTATCATTTAAGTGCTCATCTGTGCTGGCCTTTCCTTCAGGATAAAACCGAGTTCTTCCCTCTAAGAACTTGAACATAAACTCAGCGATGATTTCTTCTTCATCCCTCTAAAGGGCTTACCTCAAACATTATAGTTTCTCTTCACTGGGAAAGGCTAGAACAGCTTCAAGCATCATGTTTGAAGCTACAAGTTTAGTGTCTTAAAATTCTGCTACTATCTGCTGGGAGGAATGTACCATTTTGGAGGAAAGAAGGTAGATTTCTCTCTGATGTTTTTTGAAAGCACATCCTTGTCTTTGTAGTTAAAGCATCTTTTTCACAGACAGCCTTTATATTCATTGGAAGAGTACTGCCAAAGGAATACAGGGAAGCAGCTAAATGGCAAGCCACAAGAAATGTTTCAGTAAACATTTCAGGAATATAATTTATGAATAAACCAACCGCTTCCTTAGCAATTAACAACTCCACAACTTGGCCCAATTATCTCTAGAAAAATAATTTTGTTTTCCTTCTGTATGACAGTATTAAGTTCTCTATAACAGTTAAGTTTTTAGAACAATATATACATTTGATATCAAAGCACAGAAAAAATAGGACGTATTTCAGTGTGCTGATTATGCTAATCTGTGGAATACAACACAAGTTCAGAGAACTCAAATTCATGTAAATATGCTGGATAAACCCAAAAAATTGTCCTAATATATTACTGTGAAAATGATTTTTTAGTTTTCACACTTAAAAAAAAACAAGATTTTGTTTGTAAAAAGACAAAGCTCTTTTTTGGAAATTTTTTCAACCCCTCTTTGATTGATCCACCAACACTGAGAATGTACTAATCACTTAGGGACAATTCACAAATATTAAAGATCCCTTTTTAAAAGCAAGTTGATTTCCACAAAATCCGTCAGCTCTTAGGTGAACTCACAACACAGGGGGAGACTCTGCTCCAACCTTTTGCATCTTTTCTTTCAAAAGGTTTGTCACACTGCAATTCTCATCATTTTTCATATTATTTTTTCTGATTTGAAGTATTAAAAAACTCATAGTTTTAATTTCAGACTATGTTTGCTCTTTCTGAAAGTCCCCAGCAAGTTCATAACATTTAACATCTGGCAATAAATTAACTTCTGCCATACTTTGTTTGATATATATGTGTACATTAAGAACTACGTCATGAGGTGACAGGGTAAGTGCTCCTCCTTCTGGATACATGATGAGCAAGAAGCACTAGTCGATCAGTATAAACCATCAGTATTGCCAAGAGGCAATCCTGGTACCATTTCTTCTTTCTGTCCTCCCTACTATGACAAGCATTTGAAGGTGTAGCTGAGTAAAGGAGGACACAAAGAGCAGGGTGTGCAGCCACAGAGAGGCCACTTCTTCAGCAGAGGTGCTGACTGGAACTGCTACACGCTGCTTGCTACCTTTTTCCTGGTTGATGCAAATCAGGAAGACTTGCAGGTAGACTCATATTCATATTTAAGCTAGTAAATCTGTCTAAATTTCTCTACATTCCCATGGGAAATCCTCTATTTCTTAAATGTGTTTCAGACTGTTTTGGATAACATCTGTCCCATTCCTTGCTATGGAAAGGTCCCTCTAATATTAGTTGTCCCAGCCCCCTCTGGAACAAGTGTGTTCATTCTTCCTGCTGAGCAGAACCCAATAAAATCAAGTGGTTGCTTTGTAGAGTCTTTTCTTTACCTAAAGCTTTTACTTTTATTACTGACAATCCTAATACACTGAAGAGATTTCTTTTTATTCTTCCAGTTAGCTGCATTATAAGCAGTCATTACAATGTTTTATAATACAGAATTGCATGTGGGCTACATCAATGGCACTCAAAACAAGATCTGCAGGCTGACTGACAGATAATGAACTATCAGTTTTCAAAGTAGCTGCTGGCAGTCCACGAAAGGACCAAGCTTACCTTACTGTAACACACTAAATAAGCATGCATTAGGCAAAATGCTGTAAAACAAAATAGCTATTTCCTTCAGGTACTCACAGAAACTGACTCCAGAAGGTGTACTTGAGTTCTACACAGATTAAATAACTATCACGGTACCTCAAAAAAACACAGTAAGACTATCTTCTGGTTTAAAAATGTTTATTTAAAAGAAAAGGAGATCTATACCCAGATGGCCAGGAGGAAGGAAAAAAAAAATCCTCAGTTTTTCCCCCAAAACCATTACTCTACAATTTACCTCTCCCTTAAATAAAACATTGAAGCTGAAACTTAAAAAAAAAAAACCCCTGAACTTTCATTTCCTTTTCCTATGCTGTTAGACCTGAAGAAATTAAGTACCTTTCACCAAAGGGTTGTATGGGATGTGAGAAGAAACCGCAATAAAATTTATTCACAATATACAAGTATAAAAATATCTTGCTTAGGATTCCGTATTACAATTTAATAACTTTTTCTTGTTTCATAGGTATCTGGGAAAGGTACAGACACATGTCCTGATCCTGTTACAAGAGGTAGAATACCAGCATTTGGTACAACATTCCAGGAGAGAGTCAAAGTGACGTTCCTGTTTCCCCTGCAAAAGCAACAAAGACTATCAGCACAAATACTCAAGTTAACCAATTTAATTAATAATTACTAATATTAAATAAATTAGGATACAAATTGTTTTCCTGATCCAGAAACAATGAGCTTTTTAATTTTATGTAGTTACTTCATGAAGTATTACCTATTTTCCCTATTTTCCAGATAATACTTTTTTTTTCTTTACTATTGCCTAACTCCTTTGGAGTTGAGTGCATCACAGAACCAATTCTATACAGGCAAGAATATTGGAAGCAGAAGCCTATTGCTCATATTAGCAGTGCATCTTCTAGTCTACATAAGAAACAGGATATCTTGTATCCCAAGGTCATCTTCTTATAATCAAACTACAAAGATGGAACAGACTGACAGAGTATCAGATAGATTATAGGTACCTTACCACAGCAATAAAACCACATATAAAATGCAAAGTATGCAAGTAAATCAAGATACCATGAACAACAGTAATAAAAAGTTTTACTTACTTGAGACCATTTCCATCATCAAAGAAAAAGTACTTTGACTGCATGTCTTTTAAGAACAGCCTTGGGTTATCTCCTCTCAACATGATCTTGTCCCAAAGGACCACCTGGTTTAGAGCCTAAAAATACAATTATAATTATGTCAGCAAGGTACCTTAAAGGATCATATTCAGTCAATGGAATTTCATAGCATTATTCATCTAAAAACCCTGAAGTACATGCTTGCAATCCATAACTAATTTAAAAAATAATGCTTTACAGCAGGGAAACTAGTACTACTACACACCAAAGTGTAGCACAGAATAAATGGAAACAACAAAGAACAGCTCCATAAAACATGAGAAAGACATTCAAAAAAGTCATAAGCTTTCAAAGACTTACAAAGTCTGATGGGTTTTCCTCTTGAATTGCAAAGGTAAATTGCTTTTAAAGCCATATTTAGACTTCGTTTCAAATAAAGGACTTAAATTACCTATCATGACACTGCCTAGGTATTTAACATTTTTTCCAACTTTAATGGAAAATATCTCTACTTGAATTGCAAGCATAACCCCAAGAATTGTACAAACAATTCAAAAGACGGATCCCAAGTTCTTAAATATTTAAAACTTTATACTGTTCTTTTAAGTAGTTAGGTGCTAAACAGTCTTGTTTAGTACCCTATAGAGCAATTTAGAAAAAATATTTCTCAATATTTGTTAGAACTAGTGATTTATGTGAATAAAAGTCTAAAAGATGAAACAAGACAATGAAGTCCCAGACCCTAATAAAGAACCCTAAAAGCTATTTTAGTACAAACACAATATCCACCAGCATGTATAAAATAACTAAGGTACCTTAAAAAAAAAAAAATAGAAAGAAAAGTAGGGAGACAGTTTTGTGCAGCAAGTTAAGAAAAAATCCCAAGCCTTCACTATATCCTTGCAATATGACCACAGTAGCTTAAACTAGAATTCAGTGGTACCATGGCAGCGTGGTGCTTCATTAAAGTAATTTTTTCACAGACTGTTCCACACAGTTCCTATCTGATCAGTGAAAAAAGCTTTCAGCTATCCAAAGTGAAACATCAGCAGTAACCGATTTAAAGGATGCAGCAAGGCCAATTATTTTGAGAAGTATAAGAAGATAACATAAATGTATTATGGGGCTAGAGTAACTGCTACAGGCAAACACTTCTGTGATCTACAAACAAAAGACCCACCACACCTGGCCAGAACAAAGGCCACTATATCTTCTTTCTAACAGCAGCCAACTGCAGAACGTTAGGGAAAAGTAAATCGTACAGAGGCAAATAAGTGATAGAACTAATTTACAGCCCACTACTGTAGGTGAACAATAAGGCACATGTTAGTTTTCTCACACTCCGCTAGGCACATATCAAGTTAGGTTTCATGAGGGTGAAATCCCCACCCTGCAGTTAAACTGTCAAGAAAATAACAATCACGAAGGCCAGTAAAAACAGTACAAGCTAGTAAGAAATGCTGGTGCCTTAACTCTTCCCAGCAGAACTTCAGAATGTTAAAAATAGCTGCAGTACAAAATGGGTAATTGCTTCAACTTTCTTTTTGATACTTACATTGTTTTTCGTTGAATATTCTGCAGACAAATATAGAAACAATTGTTTAACATTCCAGTCAAATATACTCTGCAGATGTATGCGAGTTAAGAAAAACACCATATTGTACTTACATAACCTTCTTTTATTTTTACTAGATTTAAATAGACTAGGATAATTACAGTGAGTTCTTACCTTTCAACATACCTCATCTTATTTATAAATGAGAGCACTTCCAGGAGTTCTAACATATATTTTAATCATATTAAAGTGACAGGTTTTTTGTTTGGGTTTTTTTTGTTTACTATTTATGAAATCTAACAGCTATTTACTCTAATGATTTAAGAGTTCTATATTTGACACTGCAACCCAGTAACCATAATCTGCTGCTAGACAATCTATTATAAAACCTTAAACATAAAAGACAAGACAGAATTCTTCAGTAAATATCTTCAAAGCGATTATTTATACTATCAAAGAACCCTGGTATCCAACTGTGAATCGAGATACAGTGGCATTAAACTCTATATAAATACAACACTGGCGGAATGTAGAGACTTCAAAGAGCCTGTAACACCCACATTACAGAAGTCAGTAGATAAGAAGTATTTCATATTGGAAGGGACACCAGGAATTAGCAAATTTAATTACCTACTTACTACAAACAAAGTCAGCTTATTAGACTGGAACAAAACACTGCTCAGATTTTTGATCAACAATAAAGAACTGGTGACTGCCATTTGAGACTGTCAGTATAATAAAGCTGATGTTCTAAATACTTGTCTGTTTATTTAGCAATAAAATGCACTCTGTGTGACTGCTAAGGAAAAGACCCTTTAACTCACAATAAAGATTAGCTATAACCATTTATTTCCCAGTCCTCTTTTTTATTCTATTTGCCACTATCTCAAAGAATAAATTAAACAGATTCCCCAACCAGCCTCAAAATCTATCTTGTTCCACTCATCCCAAGACTGAATCATATTTTTAAGCTGCTAATTCAAAAGGCAAGTAAGAAAAGAATTAAATACTTAGCTGCTGTTGGTGCAAGAATAGCTAGAGCTATTTTACTTGAACATTTTTCGTCATCTGACTCAAAACAAGCAAGATTCTGAAGATCTCCTTTGTAGGATTTCTTAACACTTGCTTGAATTAGCCACGAATTAAGTAAGCTAAAAAGAGTTTGTGAAAACTGTCTCTTCCCCTTGCCTTTCCCTAGTTTCTTTTTCTATCTGTCATTTTATTTAATTCTTCCCAGGACTAACAACTTGTTTCCGTTACTTAAGAGAGCCCATGTACCAGTATCTCTTTACAAATTTTGTCAAAAAAAAACCTACCAGAAAGTTGTATTTTACAACTCTACACACTGCAAGGTTTATTTATGCCAGGCATGAAAAATGTCTGAAAGATGCAAGAAAGTCACAGGTTTTATAAAAAAATGTTAAAACTACTGCTACTATTACAAGTCATTAAAACATGGAATCTTTATGTCTACATACTGCAGACTAATCCTTGTATAAGAACATTTCTTTTTGAGGTCCTGTCCTGCCTTGCTCTGCCTCCTCCTGTATACACTGCATACAATTCAATTCATCTGCTTTAGAATTTTAGTCTCTGGTTTTAATATGTATAAGCATTTCAAAGATAAAACTCAGACATAGGAGTTCACCTCTCCTGCTTCCAGCTGACAAAAAAAAAAAAATCCATCTTATTCCTGTGCAACACACACCTGCAAAAATCTGATTAACCTGTTTATCCAGCATTCACATGCATTCAAGATTTGTATTTTGTTTAGTTTGCTTACACAACGGAGTATTCTCCAAAACAGGGAAACCGAAACACAGAGGGGATCAATGTCTGGCCTAGTACAGTGACAAAAAACAGCAGACGGAAAAATCCCAGGAATCTCAGCCCATCTACAAAGCAAGGGTTAGTGTAATCACCTCAGGTAAAGCATGCTGCCTCATTTGGTACTGACTTCTGCAGAAAAACACAGACTTTTTTTTTTTTTAATATCAAGACCCTAAATCCTAAGAATGATTGCCTTCTACTGTCAAAAAACCTACCCAAAACAAAACCAAACAAAACCACCCCATACAACCCTCTTTCCCCAATAAAAAACAGACTAACAGGGAAGCAAAGAAATACAAAAGAAAAGTTGCAGAAAGGTAACAGCAATGAGAAAGAGGCCAAAAAGTAATGTGATAAATTTTGTAATACCTCATATGTTTCCCAATGAATTTCATACTATTCAATGTTAAAGTTTTTATAGTTTAACATCTAAGCAAGCAAAGGATTACAATGTCTTTTTATTTTTAAAGGAAGACGGGTATTTGTATGCAACTATTATGTGGCCAGAACTTTGAAAGCCTCACAACAAAATGAGTCTGAAAGGTCCACTGGAGTTTCTAGATTCAGTATGACAGACAAAATAGTATGTTATGTAAACTCTATAATTAATTCACAACTGAAACCACCAATACAAATGTCACCTAATGGTAATACTGTCCAGATGTTAAATTGCCCTTCCCATTATTACATACAGTGCACTTCACTATAGAGCCTGATTTTAAAAACAGGCATCAAAAAAAGAGAGAAAACAACTTGCCCTGTATCATTGTTCAGCTCTGGGGCCCCCAACATAAGAAGGACATGGACCAGTTGGAGTGAGTCCAGAGGAGGGCCACGAAGATGATCAGAGGGCTGGAGCACCTCTCCTGTGAAGACAGGCTGAGGGAGTTGGGGCTGTTCAGCCTGGAGAAGAGAAGGCTCCGGGGAGACCTTCTAGCAGCCTTCCAGTACCTGAAGGGGGCCTACAGGAAAGCTGGAGAGGGACTTTTTACAAGGGCATGTAGTGATAGGATGAGGGGTAATGGTTTTAAACTGAAAGATATTAGGAAGGAATCTAATAGATTAGATACTAGGATGCCTCCTCCCTGGGAAGTGTTCCAGACCAGGTTGGATGGGGCTTTGAAGAACCTGGTCTAGCAGAAGGTGTCCCTGCCCATGGCAGGGGGGTTGGAACTAGATGATCTTTAAGGTCCCTTCCAACCCAAACCACTCCATGATGATCCTGTGATCTACTAGAGACAGAACAGCTATTCCAAGTTCTATTTTACTACCCTAGCTATATAAAATACTACTTTTCACTGCTTTAAATTTATATTTTAAGACAAATTGCTAGTTTTCCTCAAGTCCTGAATATCTGAAGATTATAACGTAACAAAAATAGATGTCAAGATGTTCTTATTTCAAAACGTTTGCAAACCATTTTTTTCCATTAAGGATATCTGCAGTAATGTCAAATGTGACGAATCCCAGATCACTTCTTTCTCTAGGTCCAGTGAAATCTTCTACATTTTTTCTAAGACAAAACAAAACACAAGATTATCTTTTCTCATTATTTCTCTTTCAAGTGTTACATAAATTATTATTATTACATATTTCCCTCATCCATTTTCTGTGCTCCCTTTTAAATACTTTTAATATAATATAAATAATCTAAAATATAATCAACATTACAAAATAAAATCTGCCTTCCAGAAATTATGGAGCCCCAGTTTTGAATGACAGGCCTTGCCACCACAGTACTCTAAGTTATACAAATAGCCTTTAGACTATTTCCTGTTAACAAAAATCTGTATCTATCTGGACCTAAACTGCACTACATTTCACTTTAGTAAAATATGTGTTAGCCATCCCCAAATACATAAAGCTGATTGGAACACGGGCAGCATAGCTGTCTGCTGGCAACCACTTTCAATATTATTTCTCAACTTCCCATAAAAAAAAGCCTCTAGTGCTCAGTCTCATACAATACACTCCAACCATTCTGACAGAACACAGTTTATGTTTGTAGTTCACACAACTTAAAAGTTTCTCTCTGGAATGTATTTAATCAGCAGTATAACAAAAATGTTTCTTTTATTCTACATTATGGAAAGTCATACCCTTTTGCAAGACTATTACAAACCCACATTTGGAGGAATATCTGATGTTGCCACACTTTTAGAAAAAGAAACTGGAAAATAACAGAGATACAGCAGATATTTTCATATGACTTCGCAAAGCTTATCAATTTACCAAACTTACCCTCTACAAAGAGGAATACCATAAGCAGGCTGGCAATCAGCTATGAACCTTAATTCCTTATGTAACAAAAATGTTACGAATTATGAACTTCTTAGTTACTTTTATTCCAGTTTGAAAATTAGTCCATTAAAATATCATTTAATTACAACTAAGCTTAGTAAACTCAAAGGAAAAAAAAAAGTCTACCAGCAGAAAAAAACACTTTTGGAGACAGTAGTCAAGAAAAACACCACCAAAACCTCCCAATTTAAGCCTTGCTATGAATTTCCATCCCTTTGCAAAAAGCAACATCTTTTTAAGTAGTAAGCCTCATCAAGCACTTGACTTCATTCTAGTGGAGTGCTCTAGGTGAACCTGCTTTGGCAGGGGGTTGAACTAGATGATCTCCAGAATCCCCTTCCAACCCTAGCCGTTCTGTGATTCTGTGAATAATGTGCCTTAAGCCTAGGGTCTGCAGCACTTCTCAGAAGTTCAAGAAAAGCAACTAAGGTATAACACCTCTCAATAGCAGATCTGTGCATCATCAAAGGGCCTGGCACAGCACTATAAATTTCATCCAAATTAGGCATTAGTATGCTACCTCATATATCTCAAGCTCACTAGAACATTCAAAAATACACTTTTATGCTGTTTGCAATCCTCAGTCTAGCATAATTAAGGGGTTTATTTTCCTGAGATATTAAACCAATCCAAAAGGTGATGGCAGTTCCCACTCTTGATTTGCATTCAGCTCCCATTTCAAATTGGGCTGCTAGCCATCTGCTCCCATCACATACCCTGGGGTGCTCCAAACCTCCATGAGCTGTTTTAGCTCACTAGCTTGGCCAAAACCAAACTAAAAAAACTCAATAGTTGAGTTAAAACAGCTCAGTATCCTTTGAGCCTCATTCACCTCTGCAGCTCTGGTAAAGGACCACGTGGCAAGAAGCAGCAGCAAAGACCTGCCACCAAAAATGGTGGCAGTAGCAGCTGCTCAACTGCTCGTGAAACTACAGCCCTCCACATCATACGCATTTAACTTGACAGAAGTTTCCTGTGACAAAGTTTCCTTCTCAAAAAATATTGTAAAAAAAGTCCCCCTGGCACAAGTTTGCATCAGCATACTGTGTCATGTGGGTAGCACGCTTTTGATGTAGTACTACATATTCTACACCTGGTGGATTTCACAGGAGGATAAGCCATCCCAGTCAGGCTACTGTCACAGACCTCACAAAAAAGAAAATATGTTACCAGTGGAAAAACATAAAGAAACTACTAATAAAAAAAAGGTGCTAGGGAGATAAACTGCATGCTCATTCAGGTCCTTGCCCCCTCAAAGCTGTCGAAAGCGGCTCGCTCGAACCCCCTGTAAGTCACCACTCCCTTACAGAGAAGGCGAGTGGCGTTCGCAAGCGAGCGTGCCTCAGCGCAGCGGCCCCAGCGGCAGGTCAGTCCCTCACCGCGCCCACCACCAGCGAAACGCCCAGCGCGGGCGGCACCGCCCCAGCTCCCGCCCGGCCGGGGCGTGAGGTGGCGGAGCGCCGTCGTGGGGCTCCCTCATTGGCCCAGGCGCGGAGCGAGGGACCGGGCAGGAAGCGGAGACCTCGGCGGCCGCGGCCGATGCAGCCGTCGGACAGGCAGGGGCGAGAAGCCCCCACGGCGGCGGGCCCGGGCTCGCGTCTGCGCCGCCCCGCAGCCGGGCGCTGACGTCCCCTCAGGCCGTTACCCGCCCCGCAGCGGCGCCTCGGCAGGCACAGCTGGGGAAGAGCCGCAGCTCCCAGACAAACCCTTTTCCCTCCCCACCGGGCTGCCGCGGCCCGGCCCGGCCCTCCTCCGCCACTGCCTTCCCTCTCCCGCCCGCACTCACAGCGTGACCCGGGACACGGCGATGTTGACGGGCACGCTGCGCTCCTTGAAGGTGGTGGTGATGAAGCAGCCGAAGGTGAGCGCCGCCATCACGCTCAAAGAGAAGGCGAAAAGCGAGTTGGCCCGGGACAGCACCGTGTTCATCTCTCCGCTCGGCCCGGCCGCCACGCCGCGCAGGCTCCCAGCCTCCAGCCGCTGCTCGGAGACGCCTTCGCTGGGGCCGCGGAGCAAGGGGCGCGCGCGCGACCGGCGCGGGGGGGCACGGCCTCGTCCACGAGCCCGCCCCTGTCGGGGCGGGGCCACACGCCTCCCGCTCCGCGCTTGCGCCCGCGGCGGGGCCGGCCCCCTCCCGCCTCCGCCAGCTTCCGGGCCGTTCCGAGGGGGCGGGGCCGTAGGCGACAGTACGCCTGCTGCTTGGCGGCGGTTCGTCTGTCGACCCGCACCGTATCAGTTCCTGCCCGCCAGCTGTGCGCCGCGGCGCCTGTTGAGACCCGCCCCCTCTCAGGCATAGGTAGTGCCCCTTGGCTACCGCGGCCGAAGGTGGCTGACTTCCGTCATAAAGCCCGTACGGTGATCCTGCGGCGGTGGGGTGTATACAAGAAAAAAATACCCTGAAGACAAGACGCGTCCTGCGAGGCTGCGGGTGGTTTATTTTCCTTTTGTGAACAGGCGCCCGGGCGGCTTGTGTGCCTCCCGCGAGGCTGCGGGGAGTCCCCAGCGCTCTGCCGCAGCCGCGGCCCCTCGGGCAGGGCACGGTGGGGGCAGAGCGGTGTCCCCGTGGAGCGCTCCCCGAGGGAGGGCCTCCCGGCGGTGCCGTTTGGTGCTCTCCCCGTTAGGACCAGCAGTATATGTTCTCGTTCTCGTTCCTTGGTTACTTCGGGGAAAAAAAGGGTTGTTATGTGTTGGAGCATTTTTTGTGAATGACTTGTTTGCCACCTGCTACGTTTCCAAGGCGTTCATTTTTAGAGGGAAGTTGGTATTTGTAGCTCTGGTGGATTTTTGCATTTATATAATAAAATGTAAATAACGGTAGAGGTGAAGGCTTTTTTTTTTCACTTGATGTCTGTTTCTTGCTTTCACTGATACTGTGCCTTGGCACTCCCTACCTTGTTTCCTATAGGATGCTCCTATTAGTTTCCCCCTTGTTACATACATACTCAGTATGTACAGCATCTTGTCTAGAAATCTCATTTAGTAGCTGGGAGTGTAGTTGGAATCCTTTTTCCTTACCAGATGGCTCTGTGATCCCACACTGTTCACATGATGAGGCAGTCTTTCACCCTACTCCGAGTTGGTTGAAATTTCAGTTCAAATCGGTGCTAGCAAAGATTAGCTGATGTAGTGAGGTGGTTTCTAACTCCTCTTCCTAGGCCCCTACTTGGTGCCCATTCCTGCTCCCTGGACCTGCAATATTATGAGTCTGAGAACTAGGCAGGGAGAGAGCCTGTACAATGTTTTTTTTCATATATTTCACTGTGTTAAGTACATCAGGCCTGATTAACACAGATTTCTCGGGATGGACAACAGGTGTCAGCAGTGCTTCAGTTAAATATAACTTCCTCTTCCCCACCCTAAGATTCCAATGCTGTAAATACAGGGAGTAGGAACAGGAGCTCAGATACAAGGGCCTAAAAAGGTGGAAGGCCTTACGGTGACTGAAGGGATAGGGAGAAGAAGGTGTGGACTTGTCAGACCATTCTGAAATACATATGTTCTGTAATGTTGGTACTGTTTCTTTTCCTCCCCTGTAATGGAAAGTCAGGTCTGTGATTCAAGGAAGAAAAATCTTTGCAGATAAAGGTAGGGAATGGAAGAGGGAAAAAGATCAAGGGAAGAAATTCTTTACTGTGAGGGTGGTGAGACACTGGAACAGGTTGCCCAAAGAAGTTGTGGCTGCCCCCTCCCTGAAAGTGTTCAAGGCCAGGTTGGATGGGGCTTTGAGCAACCCGGTCTAGTGGAAGGTGTCCCTGCCTGTGGCAGGGGGTTTGGAACTAGATGATCTTTAAGGTCCCTTCCAACCCAAACCATTCTATGATCATACTAATGCTCTGTGTTTCCACCCAGCTTGAATACCTGTAGCACATCTGTGTTTAGCAGTATTATTAAATGTAGGATGTGAAGGTACCTATGGGGACATTCCTTGCAATTGGGAACCTCTGTTCCACTAGACTGTTGATTTCTGTGTGTCTGTGCAATTGCCATAATGAAATCAGTCGCAGGCCCAAAGAGGGTAGGTTCTTTATCAATGTTCTGATGAGAAAGTCTTTGCTGGTTTGCATTTGGTAATTCTCGACCTTCCTGATATTCCAGAAGAATTCCAGAAACACAGAGTATCTTGTGAAAAGGTTTTTGTCAGTTCGTTACTATTTTATGTTTTGATTTGCTATTCAAAACATTAGTTGTTGTGAGGTAAAGGTTTTTGATTTATGGTCTGCAACACAGTGTTACTGAAACCTTGGATAGCTGTTACTGAAAAGTGGGTACATTTCCCCAACATATTTGCAGGCTTTAAAGCAACAAGGGAGCTTTTACTGCAAACTGGGGAACCTAAACATTTCAGAAGTTGTGAAATCTCTGCTATAATCAAAAAGATAGTTACAAATATTAATGCTGTTCTTTTCTTGTATCTACAAACAAAAGGCTCAATTGCCTTTACTCTTGCTTTTAGTTCTTAGAGTTGCTATTTAGAGTTTTTCATTAGATATTAAACAGCTCTGCTGTTGGGGAAAACTTAAGTAACTAAGGCAGAATTTACAGAAGTAAAGCAGTGAAATTTCCAAAGTAGCAGTCAAGTAGCTGAAGAAGACCAAGATCAAAAGATTTAGCATGTGTTTATGTTAGCGTGTGTTTTTAAGACAAATGAATAAATATGGATGTTACTCACGTAGTTTGGGATTTGTTTTAGTAGAACCCTTAAATAAATGTCACTTAAAAGCACAGTATGCAGGAGAGAACAGATGGTGTAGTTTATTCAAGGACTGATCTGTGGCTGTTTCAAAACAAAGAAATCTTCTGTAGGTTTTTAATGACTGAAATCTTGCAAGATCAGAAGAGGAGAAAAATTTTGAAAGAAAATAGCTGTGAAGGAAGAAGGGAAGAGGATTATTCACAATAGCTGTTTGCTAGTAAGTTCGAAGTTGTTCTGTGAAAAATATAAAATCTGTTCTTTTTGGAAAGAATAGTGGCATAATGTTAATGTCAGAAGTCACTGACAGCTAAATAAGTTGTATTAGTCTGAATGGATCAAATACTATAATTATGAAAACAAATACTGTAATTATGAAAACAACATAATACTGTAATTATGAAAACAAATCTTGGGGAGGCAGAAAGGTTTGGGAGACCATTTCCAAGATGCAGTGGTGCAAGGTATTCGGTATGCCTGAGCAGTGTATTTGGGCCCAGACCAGCAGAGCACCTAAGGCGTGGCACTAGTGCTCTGGCTGGTTCTTACTTCAAGAAATTTCATTATTTTTTCATTACAAACTAATTGAACAAAATGCAGAGGGGGGATTTGGAGCAGGTCTGAAACACAGAATTCTCCCTTCTCCTGTCCTTCCTCAGAATTATCCGACTTGCAATTGTGTTCTTATGCACTCTTTGATCTATTAGTCATGTGTTCTTTTTTTTTTTATAGTGTTGGCACTTCAACAGGATTTATCCCAGTCAGCAGCTGCTGATTAGAGTAGTCTTCTGAGAGAGAGTGGCTTGCTTTCTTTGGTTGAGATGTTTCTACTCTGATGTTCAAATTAGTGAGTGTTTCCTTTAATCATCTATAAACAAAATGGCAAGTGTTGACATTAACCATCAACAGAGATTGCTGCGAGTTCTTTGCTTTTTTTTCTGAAGTCAGATTGGTTCTAACACAGTACACATAGATAGGAGCTTCAAGGTGGCTGACAGTTTGGGGTGTGTGGTTTGTGAATTCCAGGTGAAGGGAAAGTGTTAACTTCAGCCCAGGTGGTAGCACCTTTGGCCTTCTTGGGGCTTAAGTTTCTAACTAATTTTACAGGTGAAAGTTTAGGTGCCTGTGGCATCTTTGGCACCTAGCTAGTTAGATGAGGACTGTATAGATAACTTTTTGGTCTAGGGCCATGTATATACTTCCTAAATTTTACCATAAATGTCCAAATCCTTTATTGAATTTGTCTTTTATTAATGATTGAAATGTTAACTCTTTAAGAGACAGTAGCAACACACAGCCTCTTAGACAGCTCTAGGTATGCAGATGAAGATTAAAATAAATGGGGCCATGAGCACCTTGGGGAATTTTTGTCTCTATTGCAACAGCCCCCTTTCAGTTAGCACCTCTTCTGGGTGGGCCATTTTTACAACTGGTGTGGAAAGTCTGTGGCTAAGAGAAGTAGTCTTTCTGGACTTCATTGGAGGGTTTTTGTTTCTAACCTTCTCTCACCTCCCTTTTTTTGCTTTGGATATACAAAGTACGGAGAATAAGAAGATAAGCGAACAGAAATTTTCACTTGCCTCTGTATTCTTCTTGCTAGTCCTCCAGCAAGAAAATCTCAGGGAATTTTAAATTTCTGATTTCAGAATGAACTTGATATTTTATAATACTGTCTCATTTAGCGGCATAAGAATGCTGCATAGGAGATGGAACCAAATATTCTTGGCTCCAAAACCAACTCCAAGTATGTTTTGGAGCCCAACATGGCTCATTTTTGGCTCCTGGCAGATTTGCTGTTGCCCATTCCATTGCATACGAAGCCGTGTTAGGTAAAGTCCTCTCACAGATCACTGGTTTAGCTGAAGATTTCACACTTCATTGTGCTTTGCATTCTGTGGCAAGAAGCCTATGTGCTACTGATCCACCTCACTCTGGTTTTACCTCGTTCCCTTAGCCAGTTACAAGTTTTTCATTGCAAAGTATTTTTATGTCTCTTGTAAAAGCACCAAGCAGAGACTGTCATGCCTCAGCTTGAGGAAAAGAACGTTTTGCTAGCTCTCTCGTGATGATATCACTTAACTGATACCAATTTTAGTGGATGAAAGAATCCTTTCTGATATGAACACTAGCCATGGAAGTCAGCGTATAGTGACATATGCTTGCAGAATAATCTTTTAACTCTCATCCCTACCAAGTCATGAAATTGATTTTGTAATTTCCTTTTATTAATACCATTCATAGGCATGAAAATATACTTTCCACAGAAAGGACACAAATGAAACCACTTTTACTTAGTCTAGAAGAAAACCTGGCAAAAGTTTGAAGAAAGGGGGTATAAAGTTAAAGGAAACAGACGATTTCACTGTTTTTAGAAATGGTTTGTACTGAAGAAAAAAAAAATCAGTTAAAAGATTAAAGAAAAATTAAAATACAGACTATAATGTAGAATAAAATTAACAAATTTGAAAGGAATTCAAATTGGTGACAGAAAACATTCACAACAGAGGTATTATTTTGAGCAAACTTTTTACTTTAGAATAATTGACAATTGTCGCATCTTGATGACATAATTTAAAGGTCTTACACATAAATAAATAAAAAATTACTATGGATCCAAAATAGTTTCATAAGTCCAGGTAGTATTAATTCAAACAGCTGAAGAGGTCTGTCTAGGTTTCAGAGTGGCAGAGAGGTATTAGTTAGAGGTGCAAATCTGATATTTTGAAAACTGTCAGTTGAAACAGAAAATTTTTGTCAAGTTCATTTCTCATGTACGAAGTGTATATGTGATGAAAACCAAATCTGCACACCATGGCTCTTCTGGGATTTGAATGTTCGTGATTTATTTATTTATTTAGTGACAGCTATTTAATAAGAACGAGTGGCATTTTTGCAGTTCATTAAAGAAAAGATTAACTGTAAAAACTGCAAAAGTACAAGGTTCAGTTACATGAATTTAGGTTAACAGGGTGGTTGCACTGCCTAACTAGCAAAGTTAAGTTCTGTCAAGCTAGTTCAAATATCAAAAGCATAGTAGCTGTAGTACCATATACCTAAGGAAGAGGGCGAGTTAGTTGCTGAATAAGGAAGTCTGTGAAGTTCTACAGACATGTGGTCAGTGATGAAAACATTTGTTTGGCCCCGACAAAGGAACTATACCAAGGGAACGAGATGCAAAATGAGGAGACTCTTAAAAGTTTCGCTGATAGCAGCCATAGCAGTACATTGAGCCATGAAAAATTACAGCTAAATATCCTTATTAAGAGGCGACTTGTATGTGCATTTTGACATTACCCTCATAGTTTGCTATTACTTTTTAACAGGAGGTTACTATCTCTGTAGCAGAATGAGTGGTAGGGGATCTGAGTGGTTTTTTTCAGTAGTTTAAACTCATCAACAATTTAAATGGCTAGATTTTGAACTGGAGTGGCTGATTACCAATACACATTCCTTCCTGTTGGTTTCCAGGAAGGGAGAAAGAGGGGCAGGAACCTTTAGCTAAGGAATGGAATGGGCAGCTGGAGGTGGTAACTTTTTAAAGTCCAAGGGGCAAGATTTGCTAGAGTTTCTCTGTCAGCAAGCTGTGTGTGCCTGCTGTCTGACACGTTCCTGGTTTTATCAATGTGTCCAAGTACACACAGACGTATTTGGTATCTTCTTCTAGAATACTCTTAATAATTGGTTTGTGTTAGGAATCCAAAGAGGACTGCAACAAATACTGTAGGACAAACTTACTATGTTTCTTGGCAGAACTCAGATTGAATTTACTTGTAAGCAGGTCAGTTATACCTGCTTCCCTTCTGTATAGAACTTTACTGTCAGTGATTAGATGGACTGGTTAAGCAGATAAAGCATGCTCATATGATAATGTTGCTGATAGCAGGGATTGTTTCATAGTAGACTTGTAGCTGAAGTGGAATCTATCACCATTGTGAGAAGCAGCTATGCAGTGGGTGTATAACAAAGTGATACAGCTTTAAAATTTCTGTGTATTCTTTCAAAGAACTGAGAAAGTTAGAAAACTTTATTTATTTCATAAATGCTTAAATATCTGAGTTACTTTTTATGTTTTTAAATACATGTGATATAGAGAATGTCTGTTATGCCTACAGGTACTGATTGATATTTAAATCCTTGACCAGTAATTCCATTCTATGGAAATCCAGACATGCCAAGTCTGTATGTTAGAACTATTTTCTAAGATAGGAGTAGTATTTTTGACAGACAGGAAAGACAAAACACCTGAATAAAACCAATCTAAATTCATTAAAAGTTAGCAGTAGGATAAGCAAACTTTCCATGATGTTGCAAATGAAAAGTTGCATCATTCATGTACCAGAAGTACTTGGTTTGTGTAGAACCTAAACTGTATCGGAGCACTTATTTTAGTACAGTGGAGGAAAAAAAAAAAAAAGTACTACCGTATCCACCCAAAGGCATGAATTTGGACTTTCTGAAGCAGGTTCAGAACTGATGGAAATAATGTGCTACACCAAAATACAGAGAGAAACTATATATATAACAAAACTTGTATAAGATAAATTTTTGTGTGTTAAAGCTTTTTAAATGAGTTGATGTGTTTCATAGTCTTATAAGAGAAGAGGAATGGTGTCTAAATACATAGCTGTTCGGTAGAATGAGCGTCAAAAGTCAGAGCATGACTACTAAGAGGAGGAGGGTGACATGTTTTACGACACTTACTCTGATTTTCCCTGTTACGACACTTAAGATGTCATTGCATTGCATTTTGAAAGAGGCTTTTGGTTAAAGTCTTCAGCTGGGTGATCAGGAGACTGGCATGAATTATGACAAGTGCAGAAATCTGAATGAAACATAACTTTGGATATCAGTTATACCTTAACGCTTCATTGTTTGTGTAGATTCTGGATAGACATGGCATTAGGGTACTCCAGGAAGAAAAGCTGTAAAAAGGAGATGTTCGCCTTACATTTGTTTGGTTTACAGTGTTGTGTTTGCTTCAGTTGGCAACACAACTCTCAAGTTTTTGTGCTGAGAATATGGCTTTGTCATGTGGTTGAGTAAGTCTGTAGCATTTTTAAGGATCGCAACAGGGTGCAGTGAAAAAGCAGTTCAGATCTGAATGAAGCTTGGTCTTTTCTGGACCAAAGTTTATGTTCTCTCACTTCTTTTCATTGCCACAAAACAGTAGCACAAAGTCTGTACTTCGACCACCTCTTCTCTTCATATTTTACAAAGAAAGAGTAGTGTCTGGGTTCTGCTAATGGGCTTGAGTTCCTGTCTGGAAAAGGACTCATCAGCTGTTTGATGTCTTCCAGTCACTCCAATTTCTGAATTTCTTGTAGCTATCAGATAAATAAAATTTGTTTGTTTTTCTATGCCTAAACGTAGATGGATAATATCCTTAACTTATGAAGGGTATTATTGAAAAGAACATTTAATATTTTTGAAGATAGCTTTATGGTATGTCTGTCTGTTTGTTGTCTTACCTTTGATATTAACTTAAGGTAACATTTTGCATAACAACATATATGAGCAAATGCATTTTAAAATAGTTGCTCTGTGTCTGGATTTATTCAGTTCAAATGCTTTGAATAGGAAATAATAGCAAAAAATGCTTAATGTACATCAAGGAGGAAATGACATAAACAAAATTCAGTAACTTTAGATGAATCAGATAAAATTTTAAGTATCAAGGATTGGCATCCCATACACCTATTAAAATACAAGTCAGCAGGTCACTAAGTAGGTCATTTTTCATGCTGAATTAGACATTGCCTTTTTAGTAGTGCAGGCTTCTCAGTGTTTTTGAGTCCTTCATCCAGCATTGTATGCTTACATCAGAAACTCGGCATTGGAACTTCTGGCTTCTTACTGATTTTATTTTAAACTCTTTCTGTTTTGAGGTAATTGTTTTAGAATTTTCTCCTGGTGGGTTGTCTATAATGTATAAAATAATGTATTCTTCAAAGCACGTAAGAGTTCCCATTTCATTTAATTATCTTCTGTTATATTTGTTGTTAGCCAGAAGTTTCAAAACCAGGACAACTATCTTAACTTCTGTATTTTTAGCCAAATCTTTTATATGTGGAGAAAGACATGCAGGTGAAGTGTTGTAGAAATAATTCCTTACACTGTATTGCATATCTCCTCTTTAAAAAAAACGTTTTCACTTTCAGACATTTAGATGCATCTCCAAAATACTGAAGAAAACTATTAAGACTAACTGTAACAGAATTTGTGCCATGAGTATAATTACTCTTCTACAGCCTATATTAATCTAATTTAGGGATATTACTTTAAAAGATTTAATTAAAAGTAAGAGTGTTCTCCAGAACTAAAGACACAGTATATGCTATAAAGAAATCGTATTTCTAAGGGTTTTACAGTCTTTAGTACTAAAAAGTGCCTTCAAAGACTAAATATTATATCAGTTGTGTTATTTTTCTTGTGTAACTTGCCTTACTGAAAAATTAAGCACACCAGTCTTCTAAAGCATTGAGGAAAAATTGCCAGAATAAAACAAAGAGTTTATTAACGTGGTTATGTAATTAATCACAGAAGACAGAGCATACTTTTTTCTAAAAGTTACTCAGTTAGGTTGTGGGTAAATTGCACTAGATTTCACAAACAGTTTGAATTAGCATAAACAGGTGCTGCTGTTGGATACTTTCTTTCTGCACTTGGCCACTGCTCACAAGGCATTAAAGGGCAGGCGACTTTGTGCACTGGAGTTTGAAATTAAACACTCATAGTCATTGTAAATGGCAATATGGCTGTCTTGAATATACTGATTATGTTCTTTAGAGAGGATAACTGACCAAGCTACATTAAGAGGTAATTTAAGACCATAAATTCCAGTGTTTAGTTTTTTAAATGGTTTTAAAATTGAAGTAGTTAATTGCCAGAAATGGGGAAAGCATACCAGAGATTACATTGTTCTTGTTTTATTTGCTGAGAATATGCTAGTATATCAAGCTAAGGGGATCCTTGTCTGTCACAGTATTACCTTGTTCTTAAAACAAAACAAAAATACTAATATTGTTTATCTGCAGTGTAGCTTGGTGCCATTTTCCTGTGTGCTATGATAAAACCTTAAACGTTATATAATAAGTTTGCATGCTATCCCTTTTGTAGCCATGACGGGAATAAACATTCAATGTTTCATTTTATTTAGGTTTGTTATCCAAATTTTGTACTCAAAGAAAGAAAAAACATTAGATAACTAATTAGTTTCAGTGTTTTTTTTTACCAGAATATCTGAGTGTTTTGTTAACAGCAATGAAGTCATCTTCAGAGTACTCCTCGAGTGGTCCTGTTAAACCCATTTTACAAGTGAGGAAATGAAGCAGAGAAATTTCATTCCCAGAAGTCAAAATTATACAGGAAATGTGAATGTCCAGATTAAGCCACTGCTCTTTTCAAGAGCTTTGATATTTTCATGACATCATATATATGTTACATATTGCTGATGCATTTCTATTTGGAAGCTTTGAGTATTCTGCACTGCTGCAAGACCAGACTCCAGTTGCTCCATGTTGCCATGTAATAGAAGATTTGGAACACTTACATGCCAGGTTTTTTACACTCTTTCATGGCATCACATTTGACTGTCAGATCCTTTATTTATTTACTTATGCTTCTACTTTCTGTTACAACACCTGTAGCTTTCTGTTCCTGGTTCTTCCAGTCTGCATGGGGTTGCTCTCAGCTACTTTGTGTTCAAGTCTCAGTATTTACATTGTTGATTCTTCCAAAATGCCATGTGAGCGTTAACATCTGCAGTTCTGTTTTCATGACTGGGTGCCTGGTAGCATGGGTTTGCCAACAAGCTCTAATGGCAATTTCTGCAGAGCTTTAGTAGCCCTAGATGAGGATAAACTTGGTTGTTCTGTGCAGTTGGGAGAGTTTCCAGTTAAGCTGGCACATATGAGTTAAAGAACTTTAAAAAAGAAGAAATATTATTAGGAGAGTAATTTTGCCATCTTCTTATGAGCATGAGTGAACTGAAATTCTCAAAAGTCAGAATTTCTTTCATTTTTATTTTTCTTTCATTTTAGTTTATAGTTGAGGAGGGAAATTTTTGAGAGGACAGAAGACAAGCTTTGATACAGGAATAACTCTCCTGCTCAATTTCCATGTTGTTTCTAAAAGCAGAAGTTTTACAGATCAATGAGGATTTTTGAAAACTCACTTACAAAATATTACATGCATCCGCAGCTTTATTTTTAAAAAACTTTTTGTTATTTTTGTTGACCCTTTACAGAAAAATACAACCCGAAGAAGATAACAACTGAGAAAGTTCTTCTTAGTTATAAGAAGCAGGAAACAGTATTGTAAGGGGAAGAGTAACTGAGCGCTGCTGTTAACTCCAGCTGTTATTCATAGTAATTGCTGTTTGGATTTTCGCCTCTACAAAGAAAGACTCTTTTGTTAATTAACAAAACATGGGAGAAGCCCACATGAGAAAGCACAGTTACTGGATGACACAATGTGGAGTCAGGAAAAAAAAAAAGGGTCAGGTAAAACGCTATGAAGAAGAAAAAAGGTTTTCCATGAGATAATTATTATTCTTCCTTATTCTGCATGGTAAATTTGCAAAACGGGTACTTAAGATGGCTGGGGAATTCTGTGGACTGATTGAATTAAGCTTAATAATACTGGTAGAAATATGGAAGAAGTAAGAAATTCCAATACTGGATGTGTTACTAAGGAAAATATCATTTCTATTAATGATTGAAACAGAAATTGGCAGTGGTGGCTCAGAACATAATGCCTATTTATCCTTATGGAAAACATGACACCTCAATTCAGTGTCAGATAACAATGTGCCAAATATAAAAAGGGATTTTCATTTGGCATTTTAAGTACTCACTCGTGCTTCTAACTATGGTATGAGGAGAGCAGTTCCTATTCTGGATGGATGAGAAAATGTCTATAAATGAAATCTAGGAGAAAATGCGTATATTTTTTCACAGACTAATATAGTTTACAGTGTAAACTGCTTTTTAATTGCTTTTTCTAGTTACTGTTTTGACTTTTATGTGGATTAAATTTTTTTCAAAGAAAAACACTGACTGTCTGTTTCTCTCAAGATAACCACAATTCAGTTCCTGTCTGTTAAAAACCTTGATATTTATTTCCAAGCACACTGCCTTTTATCATTGTCTGTTCTTCATGTATATAGATTTATTTTAACGTATTCTCCAGAAAACATTATAGTTTCTTACTCTAATAAATTACTTCTGGAGCCAGATGATAAGAGGTTCTTTGTTTTGCCACTTTCCTTTCAGAAATATGATTTTGTATCATATCTTTCATGTCTGCTGTGGTGTTCATTGAAGGCAGGGGGATCAGTGGATGCAGTGACATTTGGATCATACGCTCTGTTCCCGATGGACAGTTGCCAACATTCTAAAATGTTTTTTTCTGATGATCAAACAAGAGAATCCAGGGTAGAATAGAAAGGGTGTTTCAGTTTAAGATTACTATGGGCAGACTATTTTAAACTATAATTAAATACATTATTTCTTTTATTTAAAAGTTTAGAACAGTACCCTTTCCTATGCTGCCATGATTCTTTATTTTAGGGTTATAGCTTGCTGAGGAATCTAGTTCTGTCCTGCAGCTCCTCAGTTTTTTATCATGTTTTGACACCATTATTTACTCAGCAGTTACTCACATTAATGGAACAACTTGTGCGTAACTGCTGATGACTGTGAGTAATAACTTCGTGGTATATAAGCAAATTAATTCTTAAAAAAATCTGAGGAATTTAGATTCACCTCTCTAAAACTGGCGAAGAAATAAAGCCTGTCATGTCATAGGTTTAAAATAATATGATGCAGCACAATGAAATGTATATCATAAGCATTAGAAATTTTCCATGTTGTATATTTGCCATTGCATTTATTTAATTTTAATTACATTTTAATTAATTTAATTTTAGGTGCTTAAAGGTAATATTTATGAAAACATCTTGGAGTTTGATTCTTATAATCTGCTCTGAATACTGTTTTTTGTGTAATGCACTAAGCCATGTGTACTAGATGTTTTCATTCAACCTGAACAAAATAATAAGAGACTGTCAAAGCTGGTGTATATTAAATCTCTGTTTCTTTATTAATGTGTATTTCAAGTATTTACTGATGTGGTTCTAGTTTCGTAAGAAAAAAATAGGAGTCTAACATAAAATGAAGTAGCACAAAAGAGCTATTGTACTTAAGAGGCAGGAGAACTTATTTTAGCAAAAACTGATTACCTGAGTTACCTGGTTTAGTACATGAAATTATAGTTCTTAATAATAATACTTTTGACAGTGTATTTTTAAACATGTATTAATAGGGTAAATAAATGAAGTAGAAATGCAGAATTTGGAATGAAACAGACCTTTTAAGTGGAACAAGTACAATCCAGGGTCTTGGAACTTGAGTCTGTTATATTCCGTCCCACTTGAATATCACCAGGCTAGCAGGAGCAGTAGTGAACTCAATACTATGTACAGTATAAATAATCGTCATATTTTGAGCAGCAAGCATCATGACCAGCTGATATTTTCTTTCCTCAGGACCAGTTGTTCCCAAGAGTGCGTGGCTGGAGCCATATGATCTTATCAACACATTTGAGAGCCCTACCCAAACACTGAGAGAGATTTTGCTGCAGCAATGACTGTCATAGAAGAAAGTCGCCCTTTTGCCCAGCAGCTATCCAATGTCTACTTTACTATACTTTCACTTTTTTGTTTTAAGCTTTTTGTGAAGATCAGCCTTGCTATACTTAGTCATTTCTACATTGTGAAAGGAAACCGTAAGGAAGCAGCAAGGATAGCTGCTGAATTTTACGGAGTTCCTCAAGGACAAGGTATATTTGTACTTACTATCTTATCACTACTGCTTGGGGTTTTTGTTGTTGCTGGTTTTTTTCCAGGTAATTATTTATCTGCTTGCCTCATTTATATTCACTTTATCAAATGATATGTGTGAGTGTGCTTTTTCTGTAATTTTCGCTGTGTTTTTTTAACAAAAGTTATCTGAACGAGTGTTGTTAGATTGTTTAAGCTTTTTTTTTTTTTTAGTTTATTAAGTTCAGAATAAAACTGAATTATTACAGCCAATGTCCTGTTAGGAGAGAGGCCTGTGCTTAAGGTGGCTGTATTTAAGATTGCCAAATACTTCCCAATCTAAGACAATTTTCCAAATTGCTTCTAAGGTTCCCCACTTACCTATTTGTGGTTGAAATTTTCCACGCTTGGCATGTGATTATTTTACAACACTTTAGTGAAACTAGACCAAATATTTCTGAGAATTATTTCTTGATTAAGTTAAAAATTTCATATAGTAATTTATTTGAGAAGATATAGTCCTTCTGCAGTTTGAATTAGTTTAGTGTCTTGGCACATATCAGGAAGGTTACTGTTTGTCGGAGTGAGCTTTTGGGCATCTTTGTGGAAACCCATCAAATTTTACTGGGTTGAAAGCTCTTGTGAAAATGTATTTTTCTCTTTGCTCAAGCAGAACTTTGGCAGAGCTGGCACTACTCTCCCCCCAAGCTCATCTGTGGTGAAACAGTACCATTTTCATTCAATTCTTTTTCTGGGTCACAGAATGCAGAAAACTCTCTCTTCTCAGTTGTGGTATCCTAGTGCATGACCGAGAGATGTTTTGCTCAACTTGAGATCTCTGCTGCCTCGCTTGTCTTTGATTGGATTTTTAATAAAAATATTATTGATATTTCCTTGTATTCTGGGATGACATCAAGTTTGAATTAGGCAATGGAACAGGAAGACTTGTATTGCCTCTTACCGCCTTCACCACTCGTCCCTTGGTGCCGTGAACAAGAAGAACTAACCCAAGTTAAATGCAAAGGGGGACACTGTAGAAATGAGCCAGAAACACTTTCAAATGTAAAGATCTTTTCAGTCTTCGATGTTGGAACAAAAGTTAGACATTTTGTGTGTACATATTTAAATTTTGAAACCTGAGAGAGAGGCTTACATCCTCAAGCAGGAATTAGCTTGCTTTGCAGAAGATTTACTTGACGTGGATTTGTATTACGTGTTCACTGCACAATTTAGAGAGAAAGTTCCGAAACCCAGTATTTTTACATCTGAGTATGTTAATCACATCATTTAAACTATTACACATGTGTGTTTCTGTGTAAGTAAGTATGTGTACAGATACATATGTATGTGGGGGGGCGTGTATGTATGTGTATTCACTACAGTAGGATGGGGAGGACCAACTGACTCTCCTACTGGCAGAAACATTTGCAGTGAATGTGGTAGCCCTCACTTGAAATCAAGATTTTTTTTGTCAAAAACTGCTGGCTAACTCTGAGGCGGCTCATTCTGGGAAGACTGACACAGAATATGAGTAGGCAAGGGAAAAAGCCTGGAAAAAACTAGAGGGAAAGGAATAGCATGCATCAGGTTGGGAAGTAAAATAGTCTCTACAATGTTACCTGTTGCTGAATCCAGGAGACTTTAGTTTGGTCTTTTGTCAAATGTCTGAACTAGTATATCTAGATAAATGTATCATCTAGTGAATGTATCTAGGGAAGAGTGGCTGGAAAGCTGCCTGGCAGAAAAGGACCTGGGGGTGTTGGTTGATGGCTGGCTGAATATGAGCCAGCAGTGTGCCCAGGTGGCCAAGGTGGCCAACAGCATCCTGGCTTGTATCAGAAATAGTGTGGCCAGCAGGACAAGGGAAGTGATCGTCCCCCTGTACTCGGCACTGGTGAGGCTGCACCTCAAATACTGTGTTCAGTTTTGGGCCCATCACTACAAGAAAGACATTGAGGTGTTGGAGCGAGTCCAAAGAAGGGCAACGAAGCTGGTGAAGGGTCTGGAGAACAAGTCTTACGAGGAGTGGCTGAGGGAACTGAGGTTGTTTAGTCTGGAGAAAAGGAGGCTGAGGAAAGACCTGAAAGGAGGTTGTAGAGAGGTGGGGGTCGGTCTCTTCTCCCAGGTAACAAGCGATAGGACGAGAGGAAATAGCCTCAAGTTGCGCCTGGGGAGGTTCAGACGGGATATTAGGAAAAAACTCTTCACCAAAAGCATTGTCAAACATTGGAACAGGCTGCCCAGGGAAGTGGTGGAGTCACCATCCCTGGAGGTATTTAAAAGACATGTAGATGTGGTACTTAGGGATGTCGTTTAGTGGTGGACTTGGTAGTGTTAGGTTGATGGTTGGCCTCGATGATCTTGAAGGTCCTTTCCAACCAAAATGATTCTATGATTCTAAAATGGCACTTGTCTTTGAATAATTAAGATGGTAATTAACAGCGTTCTAGTAGCTGGCCCATGCAAAAGTTGAACATCTATCACTCTTGCAGGTTATTGTTTTTCTCAGGTAGCAGAGGTTTATGTTGATTCAAAGGCTCAAGCATATGGTAGAGTTTCTGGTTTTCTGCTTGGTTTATTAAAAGAAAATAGTTAATGCAACTATTTTGTGCTTAAACTGTACTTCTTACAACTTGACACCAATGTGTCTTAATTTTTCACTGCCCGACTCGCAGTGTTTGGGTCTGGATTTGAAACCGTCCTAAGCACACGTTCAGGTAATGTTACATAATTTGCAAATTCAGCCATTTGTCTTGATTAACATGACCAATCCTTGCTCTTTGGAATGCAAGCAAGGCTTCTCAAAATTACTATTTTATCTCATCTTTTCTATATCTTTGTTCTATGTTTGTAGAAGGGGGCATGTTACTGTCTCAACTCGCATCATGTTGTGGGATTTGGTTTGTTTATGTTTGTGAAATACGGTGCAGAGATACCTCAGTAGCGTTTATACAATACCGTATAACAAAATATCCTGTTCAAAGTAATATCTAGAAGATGTACAATAAGTAATGTGAAACTAAAGCTTGCAACATTAAATGATAAAATTAAATACTGAGTACCCTCCTAATTAGTGATCCTGTTCTGTGTTTTTTGTTAAGCAATAGAGAAGCCTCAGCAGAAAAGGAAAAACCCAAAACTGAAAAATAGCCTATCATTGCTTAATTGAAGTTTATAGTGTTCCAAGAAGTAATTCTAATTAGGGGAAATGTTAGTTTTCATTTTCTAGTTTTAACCTTATTACATACTCTTAAAATTCTGTTAGTGCTGATATTTTCGGTTTGCTTGTAATACTACAAAATTACTTTTTGCCATTATAATGGCTTGGCTAGGATAGAGTGCTATAATTCTGCAAAAGAAAAGAGCCTTTGGAAATAATGTGCTACTAGGCACAGGGATTATTTCATGTTTACTGAATTGAGCTCTTGAGTTAAAATAAGCCCGTCTTTTACAAGGCCTGTATAATTGAGGACACTTTAGGTACTGAGCAGTAGTACTTGGTGGAACTCCTTTTATCAGACTTAAGGTATATAGGTCAGCACAGGATTTGAGGCCTAGGGATCACACATTTCATGGCTGACTTCCTTTGTTTTGTGGCTTGTTCTTTGTTGAATACAAGGAGACAGCTTTGCCTGTATCATCTGCCTACTGTGGTCTTGTTGCTAGGTATTAGTAGTGAAACAGGTCATATTTTGTTCCTTAATATTTCAGGAATATTTCCTCTCCAGTATGGATAGTCACCAGTCTACTGTGTTAAATCTATCCTTTGGATCTCATATATATGTGAACTGCTGGGTAGGGATAGCATCTCAATAAATAATTAGAAATTATTATACTGTGTATGTGGCATTGAAATGTAGGAACTAGATCAGTGTTCAGCATCAGCTAAGACCAGAAAAGTGCATATAAAATCTCTACTAATTATAAGTCACATCATTAATTTGTTTATGGAGATGAAGTCTGAGTAAGACTTTCTTGTGTACAGCTGAAAGGCACCTTTAAAGGTAATTTGGATGCTCCCTAGAGCAAATATATGTGGGTTGTCTGGCACATGTTTGTCTAACCTGTTTTTAAAAAGCTTAGTAATAGTGATTTCTGCAGTGTCCTTATGCAACCAATTACAATTTTTGCTATTCTCATCACTAGAATGTTTCCCACTCCCAAGACCTACCTAAATCTTTATTTCTGCAAACTAAATACATGAACTATGATTAAGGTATCTATCAGTTTTTCTCCATGCATGAAAAGTAACCAATTTAAAGACTATTATCGTGCATCTTCCTACCTCTATTGTTTTTGTCTTTTCTAGAATAAAGAAAAAAGGATTTAACTTAGTCTGCCCTCCTAAGTCTTGTTTTCTAGACCTAGGATTACTGTAGTTGCTCTCCTTTGGACTTGTGCGAGTTCGTATACACTTCATAGACGTCTTCATTGATGTCCAGTTCCCCATGTTAAACAGAGTGCTCCAGCTGAGACTTTATTAGTGCAACCAGTGGAACTATTAGTTGTATAAAAGTAGAACGGTTATGTCATGTGCCATATATATGATACCCTATGTAATACCTCCTGCTTTTTTTTCTTTTTTTTTTTTCCCCCAACAGTGAAGTACTAAGCATACAGTCTGTAGCCTACTATAAACCCCATGTTAAAACAGAGTTACTGTACTATGCACTTGCTTTTTCCTCTCTAAGTGTAATACTTTGTACTGGCCTTCATCTAACTTCATGCTCTTGATATCAGACAGTTTCTCCATTTTACTCAAGTCTGTTTTGAATTGTTTCCCTCTGAGCAGTTGCAGCACCTGCAGTTTAGTGTCATCTACTGATTTTATAAAAATAAATATATTATTCTATCATCCACAATATTAAAAAAACTGAACAGCACCAAATGCAGAACAGAACTCTGCAGTCTTTTACATTTGTTTAAAGTGGGTTAAAGACCCATGTCTTAATAAACTATCAGAATTGAATTATTTTTTCAGTGAAATCAGTGGTACTACTACCATAAAAGAATTAAATGACAAAGGGATCCATTCTATTATAAAGGTCCCATTTACTGGGTTATTTTTAACTTTGGCACTGATCCTGTGAACACTCATATACACATACCTGCCCCATTGAATTGACTGATTAGTTGTGTAGAGCTAAGTGCTTTGCAGTCAGGGACTATAGCTGTGTTGTAAATAGGTTATGGTGTCTAGTTTTTCTTTATTGTGTTGAAGTGAACATGTATTTATTCATTACACTAGAAAATACGCAAAAGTCAACATTTTATTAATTTCTTTCTTTATGGAAAAAATCATAGCACATATATGTTTGTTCTGTTTTAAAATTCGATGCTCTACAAACTGACCTACAAAAATGAACTTACTTGCAAATTAACCTTCGAAATAATTAGCTCCTTAGCTATCTGCAGTGACAGTGATCTGCACAGTAAGATTTCTTCTCTCACTGTATTTCCAGCCCAGTGAAGTGTTAATAACTCAGGCTTTTGTACAGCTGTTGCTGGATACACACTGGAGGATCAAAAGCAACCTTTAGACTCTTCTTACTATACCAACTAGCTGATCATGTGATCTGTATGTACAAGCACTGAGTTGGAGCTTCAGCTGAGTTTTATAGTTCAGTTACTTTAGGATGGGGTAGTAGCGCTTTGGTATGAAGTGATTTCAAGGTATAAATATGCATCAAACCTTAAGAGCTAATTCATTGTCAGGTGTTTTGGGTCTGTGAGATATAAACTCTACTGACAAATACTGGTGAGAGCTTGGTTTGTATGGAAGAGTCCATACTTTGATAATACAGATAACTTTATAGAAGGAGGTATAGTTCCCATTCATAACCTTTTTATAAGGCAAAAAAAGTCTATTTTATCAAAATTAAACCTGGTATTCAGTAACTGTCAAAACGGTTTTAGCTGCAAGCAGAAAGTGGTATAGAGGAGCTTTCTTATGAAAGAATCATTTTGCAGAAGTTAATATAGCATAAATGACAAACAACTAGTCATGTACTTGTACAGATACCTGGGGTCTGATGCACAAGCTAAGTAGTTCTGACAACATAAAGTGCTTTTTCTTTAATATCCTATCTTTTAATTATGTCAACTCTGCAAAAATGTTCATAGAATATCATTTTATGCATAACTATACTACTTTAAAGTAATATTTGAAAGTTATTTGAAAGCAGAATTTGTATTTGTAGTATTTGAGTATAGCTTCTCAAAATATATTATACTGTTTTTGCAGAACTGGAGAGGTGAATACGCCCTGATTTCTTCTAAGTTTTTAAAAAAAGTCTACTCTTAAATGAACATAGCAAGTTCTAAGCTACCTGTCTTTTCTGTATCTGCCTTGGCCAGGCATGGTAGGAATGCTCAGTACACTAGTTATTCCTAATTACCCTAAATTAAGCCATTTATGGGATTGTGATAGTTCAAGACTGGAGTCCCCATCTCCTTTCAGGATTATGAGGCTTGTAAATAGTATGAAGCCTTCTGTTTCCTTCTTTTTCTTGTACACTGTGTGCTGCTTGGGTGGACCCAAGAAACCAGTCCATTAAATGCAACTCATAAATAGGAAATAATGCTATGTTTCACTGTTAGAGATCCACTGTCTGGAAAGCTTGATTACATTTTGAACTGTAGTGAATGATTAGAGCAAAGTTTTCCTATTATTTTATTCTAACAAGTTGCAATTGATAGTGTCACTCAGCAACAGTTGTTAGGTAGGGAGGATAGGCACGAGGCATTTTCTCAACTTGCATTCCAGAGAGATCACAGTTCTATTAATAAAAGCCATATAAGACCTCTAATAGCTTCCTGGATACAATAGAGATTCATTTAGTAATGACAGGAATATTGTATGGCATACCTATTCACCATACCACTTGGTGTAAGGCACCACATTTAGCATTTGTTTTTCACATGCAGCACATAAGCTAATGACGTAAAAATCCTTAAAATAGTGTGAATGTTCTTTTTTGAAAGTTCAGAAGGGAGTTTTCTTTTGATGGCGCTCATCACCTTCTTTTATATGCTAAATAACTTTGGCAGTTATTTGTCATACTAGGCAAAGAAGAGCCATGCTCAAATAAATCTCAAGGCGACACTTGCTTAGAATGAAGCAAATGACACCACGTATCAGCAAGATACCAGAACCATTCTCTTCTGAAGAACATAATCTACCTTAAAGGGATTTTAGTGAGAGTTTATGTGATGCAACTAGACTGGTGTATCCAGAACCCTGACCTATTTGCAGCAACAAAAACCAAGCACATCTGTTGGCAAGCATTGACTCTTTCCTCACCTTAAAGAAAATCTCTGAGGCTACAGAAACTTCTAGTGAATACATGTGCTGGAGCCTGTTTGCATGCTTGCTTCCCTGAAAGGAACTGAGATGGCCTATCATGTGGATTCCTTTGTGGGTTTTTTTTACTCCTACCTGTATTTGTATGTCAGGACCTCCTTGAGAATAGCATTGCCACAAGCTCTATTTTATGGTCAGTATTGTTTCTGTGTGCCTCCTTGAAATGCGTCTTTTCTGAAGATGGACCTTAACTTGTCACCAATCTAGGTCCTGGCTTGCTTGATGTGCACACTTTTAAGTTAACTCACATGGAAATCCCCTTCATTAGTTGATTTCTTTATTTTTGTGGATGAAATGAATAATAAGCTATTGAACTGTAAACAAGTACAAAATGAAACATTATGAATTCTGATGTAGCTTAAAACGTGGGTTTTTAAAGGTGCATAGCAATAAGACTGAAAGATCTGCCCGCAAGGCCTTAAAGACAACTGCTGTTAAAGAAAAGCCATTAGGAAACTCCAGTACTGGACTGGGGCAAGCTTAAGCATACCGTCTGCCCTGGTCTCTTTTACAGCGGTGGGGTGTAAGGCAACAGGGGAAGACCAAAATAGCATAGCTCCCTGAAGGTGATGTTCCTTCCCTCAGCCATAGACTTGTTATGGCCAGGGTTCTGCTATTCACACTCCTCTCTGGTAAGGGATGTTCTCAAACATTTGCAATGCAGGCAGGCAGTGAGTGAACTTCTGCCAGGTTGATGATGGCTTTGGGGGAATGCATTACGTGCCTAAGTACTGAGCTCTAGTCATGATTGCAGCAATGCTGGCTGGTTGGTCATAAATCCATTATGGCATGCTGCATCTGTTGCACTAGTGAATGTTACTCTTTGCTATGTCTAGAGTCTTTCTGGCAATAGATACGATCTCTCTCTTTATGGCTGTTCTCTCATGGTAATTGGCTGAAGATTCACTCTGTGGTGCTATATACCTCTCCCATGCTGACTACTGGTCTCACGCCTTGTGTCTTTCTTCTCTGAAGAAGCATCTGAAGCCCAGGCCTGCTTGGTCACTGATTTAGCTAGATTCATCAGCATGACTGCAGTGATTTGTTTTACTTTAGCAAATATTCTGTGTCACCACTGCATGTCTGCATGAAGAGGTCTGGCAGGTACACATTGCAAATCCACAAGCCAAGCAACATACTAAATGTATCGTTGTTCCATATTTGACTTCTGTGGGGGCTGACACAAAGCCTTTATTACATCAGAATTTTAAATCTTTTCTCAATCTTCCATTCTGATTCCCAGCACCCAAGGATACAACACCTAACAACTAAAAATCTCAGGGGGAAAGATAGGAAAATTACTAGCCATCCATGGTGTTGCTACCTTAATAATAATTTGGATTTCCAGCTACGAGACGGTGATGATATTATATAAAGAGCAGGAGTGTGTAATAGGCTTTTTTAGTGCTTATAGTGGCATAGAGAAATGTTATTTTATGCTTAAATACCTAATGACCATTTAAGTATTATCTGCATATCTGCTGGCATTTGTTGAGATGTGGAGGACAGAGGAGTGGTTGGTGACACCTGGGTAATGCCTAAGGTTCTGGTTGACTGCTAATGACTTACAATATCATTGTATTGGCCATGAAGTATGGCTTGATGCAAGAATCTTTTTAAAAACAACAAAAAAAGTTGCTCCAGTCCTTTCCCTGTCCTGCTGTTAGAGCTTTATCACTGTACTTTTATGGTGCTTTTAAGTTCCTTGGCGTTGAGCCGGCACTGCAGGATGTAACAGTGGCCACTCTGGCCTTTTAGGATGCTATGTTTTTATCGATAACCATGTTTCTGTAATTATTTCTAAAACTTGCTTCATCTTGACTTCTCCTACAGGAAGGAATGTTCAAGATCTCTGCTGGTTCATTTCTGGCAATGTCAAGTGACAGGCAACTCTTGGGTTAGTGGCACTGAGATCCAGGGAGCCCCTATCTATCATTTCAGCTTCATGGTTGTAGTCTGTGGATCACATCAGCAGGAAGAGGCAGTTTCTAGTCCTGTTCCAGAATTTAATGTGGCAGATTCTGTGCAGTCACTGTGACCCAATAATAATCCTGGTCATAAAAGTAGAGTGAATCTGAAAGTACAGAACAGTTTGGGAAGTGAGGTGGCACATCGGTTGGCTAGCTTGAGGATGGTTGCACACAAAATGCTGACCTGTGACATTTGAAAATAGTGCAATTTTGTTCAGTTTTTCCTAAGATAAATTGTTATTGGCGTTTGGACTGTATTGCATTGGGCTGCATCATGTGTTGAAAGGTGTGGGGGTTTTTTGTTGTTTTTATTAACACATTTTTGTGTGTTACCACAATTGCATCTCTGTTACCTTAAGAACAGTCTTCAAAACAGAATGAGTTCCCCATTGAAAGGGAGGAACAAAAATTTCTTTCCATTTTCATTCCCACCTGTTAAGAACTGCTGCCCCTGTGGAGTAAACTCAGAGCTATTTGCTGACATGGAAATGTTGAAACTGTACTGACATTTCTTTTTATAAAAATCTGGATTAAAAAAGATTGTGAAGAAAATCACTTGAAAGTTTCCTTTAACAGTTCTTCCCCGGAGTTATAGAAGTTGAATAGAACTAATTGTTAGTGAAGTGTAACACAGTGGTTTATTTAAAGCTTGTCTACTAAATTAAGTCAGAATTCCAAACTCATTAATAAAATCCTGCAGTTCCCTTACTCTCAGACTGTAGTGTCTGCCCCTTCCTCTGGCTGCTTTTTTGTAGGTAGCGGCATTGCTTCCACGAGTGACTATAATCTAAACGCTGTCCCTAATTGCTTGTGTGCCAAGGCAGGGAAAGTGCTGGCCTACTATATTTTCTACGTACTTGGATATCTACTTAGATTTCTGTTACAGGTTTTCTGGCGGATTTTGGAGGTGTTTGCGTGTCTTCTATAGAGAAAAATCTGAAGAACAGAATCTGGGTAGCAAGCCTAAGTAGTTTCAAATATTAATAGTTTTATTACCTAATGAAGTCGAGAGATACTGATTTTTGTTTTGTAGCTTATGTAACCCAGTGCATGGATGGCTGACTTGAGGAAGATGAGGTAGCAATTCCATGTCAGAGGTGGAAGTGAAATAGTGAATTTCTCAGTCTTACTCCACAGTTTTAGCTTTGTATTCATCGCTTTATATATCAGCATCTCAAGTATATTTTTAATACATTTCCAGTTGATTTCTGATGTTGGTCTAGCTTTCACCTTTTTAAAAAACTTTTATTTATGTACTGTTTTAACAGGACATTTTAATGGCTTTTGCTTGGAGGATGAATGGTTGTGCCTAGCAGAATTTAGTGAAAAGTTGCTTCTAGAATCCTGAATGGGATAAGCTTTGTCTTATTTAAAGCATGAAAAAAGTGCATATTTTTATACATTGCATTCTGATGTCCTCCAAAGTATTCAAAGTAACTTAATAATAATGACTGGCAAGTGTATATGGAATAGAGATACTTTTCCTAATGCCCTTGCCTTGAAGGTGGCAGATTTTGGGGGTAGTTTAACTCCATTGGTAGCTAATTGTGTCCTATGCAGTTCTCTGGACAAGAGTGAGCAGATGCTGCTGACTCCCCTGGGGGTCTTCCTCTTTCAAGCCATGGCAGCTGTCTGTGTATCTGCTGGTTTCCTTGCTCCTGCAAGTCACACCTCTGAGAGTAGTAAGAGAGAATGGGGGCTGGAATATCTGTGGAAAGCAAGTTGTGTGAACTGCTTCCAGGTTTGTACCAGTCCTCTAGAAGGACCCAACTTCATTCTCAGCTGACAACCTCACCCACAAAACTCCTACAAAAACATTAAGGTCTTGTCTTCCCAGACCACTGTCAATCCCTGCCCTGCAGTGCCAGATGCTTTGCTTGATCCTGATACTCCCCACCTTCTCCCGAAAGTCCGGGGATTCTATTCCAAATGGAAAGGAAGTGTAAAACTGAGATGGGCCTCAGAGCAATGGCAAGTACAGAAATTGTCATCAGTTATTTCTCACCTGGAGAATAGTGCTGATATCTTCCTGACACAAGCACACGTATACACATCCTTAGTAAGCTTTCCTGTTAATTCATCTTCCACTATTTATTGAAGAAAACACTACAATTTAACAAGTAATTAAAGTGATATATTTATAATGTGCCCTTTTATAACGAGCCCTTTTGTGAAAGCTCTGTTCAAGACTTACTTGCAGAGTCTGGTTGCTGGATGTGTAGAAGCGTGTATTTCAGTCTGTGAGATATTCTGGTTCATTCAGCTAGACAAAACCTGAGGAAAATAACTTTCTGAAAGCAGTATTACATCTGGGAGAGTGCAGTTTTGTTCTCTCTTGCAAGAAGAGCGGTAGCCCACCTGCTTCTGTTCTGTAAAGAATGTAGCGCCATTCAAGTGGCGCAGCTCTCATGTGTTCTGATTTCAAGGTGAAATTTGCAGCTGCTCCTTCTTCTTCCCCTTACCCTACCTAACTATAATGTTGCCTCTGATTTTTCTCTTAAAGAAAAACAAGAGGGATCTAGAAAATTTCATTAAATACCTGTGTATTATTTCAACATCTTAGAGGTTAGTGTTTGTCAGGTGCCTGAAAAGAGTAGTATAATGGAACCCAGTAATGTTAATTTGCTTTTAAAAAGTTTACAAGTGGCTAGTTTTTATATCAGTAGAAGAGGATAGTGAGGAAATTCTAGAAGGAAGTGTCAGGGAGGTAAAGGCAGCATCTTAACCTGGTGTTAGTACAGAGAAATCTTTATCCATGCTGGAATTTTGTCATGGATTGCTTGTTCCTGCAGGTTTCTGTTGTATAGTATCAGCGTGATGCATAGTAACAAACAAACAAATTCTGCTACTAGTTGGTTGCCCTTATTTTTGTTATTATTTTAAAAAAGTACTGACTTGTGCTTCTTCTGACAAGACTACAGCCTTACTTTCTTAATGGGATCAGACTTTCAAAGTAACCAGTGAAATCTTTTTTTTTTTTTTTTTTTTGGGAGTCAAACCATGCTTTTACTTGTTCAAGATGTAGTTTCTAGTTGACATCTGTAAGATACCTTGTCCCCTATTTAAAAAAAAGAAAAAAAAATACACCACAAAAAAACAGAAGTGCTTCATAGTTTCATGGATTCTTCTGAATTCCAAAATCTCTCTTAACTGCAAGTTACATATGAGTAAAGCCTGATGCAGTAATAATTGTTGTTTCTATTATGAAAAGAATTGCCATTCTGATAAAACAGTTTTAGTTTTTCTGGTTTAGGTTGCTTGTTATTAAAGCAACAAAGCATTGAATACTTATGCTTTAAGAATCTGTTTCTTTTTCTGGTTAAATGATTAAAAAATTAACACCTTCTTTCCATTTAAATCATGTAAATAGTTAAGACTCACACTGTAGCTAAGCTGATTCTTTCTCTGTTTTAAAAATAGAAAATGCCAGAGCAGCCCTTCCCTTCCCCCACTATGTACTCACTAGTCCAAGCTAGTAAATGTTACTGAATGGATTTCAGTGTTGTAGCCATTCTACAGTAAGTACAGCAAGATCCTTTTTGAAAAAGCGAAAGGAGGAACAAAGGTAGTAGAAATCCTTTTGTGGATGTGCGTCAGACCAGAGTACCTGCACCAATGACAGACAGGCTTTCCTCGAGAAACAAATAATGACAACAAACACTGCTGTTCAGAGGAGCCAGAATCTCCCCAAAAGACGCCTAGAAAGTATAGGGGAGTGTCCTGCGAAACGAAAAGCTAGCTGGGGTATTCTGACCAGCCAAGGTTAGTATAGCAGCCATTTCAGAAACCGTGTACTGAAGTATGCTAAGCTGACCCAATTTATGATCTTCTAGCTCTAAACTGTTTTTTGTTTTTTTTTTTTCATAGCTGTAATATAAATGCATGCGTATGTTAGTGGCACTTTATTTTCTTGCATGGGTTAACACAAGGGTGTTAAAGCTATTTTTGTTCTTTCTGTGCTCTTATCAGCTGATCTAAAATACCTTTTCTTTTTTATCTGCCCTATTTGTTTTATGCAAGTGTTTAAGGCTTGACTTACTCTGACTTTTGCTCTCCTGTCACAAGGTAACTGGATACTGAAGTTGAATTGTTTACAACAGGGAACCTGGGAATGAAAGGAGGGGGAGGAGTAAACTTTACATAAAACTTTATACGTAAAGAGAAGTTTATAGGTAGCTGAAATAGGAGGCAATGAAGGAACTACAGGTGACAGAATTATTATCCTGTACTAAAATACTAAAGACAAAGATACAATTGTAAGGGTTTGCACAGAGAAGTACTTAGGAGGTATTTAAGTTGCTGAACACTGACATTTTCAGCAATGAGGAGCAAACTATATTATAAAAGACTGCTGTTGTCTGTGCCATATTTTCCTAATTTTTTCATAATACAAGTGTGTAAAAGGCAGCTTTGAGTAATTGCAAGAGTCCAAGGGGAATTTTTTAAAAGGGTGATCATAATTCCAGTTAATATTGACCGTATCATAAGGCTTAGAGTGAAACAAAAAAGAAAATAATGAAATCAAACTTGAAATTCTTGATAATATGATATCAAATTAAAAACTGGAGATGTTAAAATAGTCAAGGAAAGGAGGAGACAGGAAAGAGAGATTTCATATATTGTACATAAAAATAATTATGAATTAACCATATGAAACGTAGCTATATGTTATAGGAATCAGAGTTATTCTTAAAATACCTTTGCTAATTTTCAGTACTGCCAGTTTTGGAATTAAGCAATATTCAAGAATTTAAGCAACAGTTACCATAGCTTCCCAAGTAACTGTTTGAATGCAATGGTCCTGTAAGGTTGTATCTATTCATCAGTTTTAATACACAGTGTATCTTTTACCCTCATATTGTTCACTTTTTGGGCTAAGATTTCCTGATCTATAGTAACTTTTATTCATGAACATTTCAGCTAGTTAAATCAGTAGTTCCCAAAAAACTAGGACATTCTCCCTCAGACTGAAAAGAAACTTTACAAAAGTTTATCAATGTTAGCACTAGCCACTCCCTGATATGGTTCAGGGGTAGGCTCTTTTGCCATTCTTATAAAGAAATAGCCACAGTTAGTCGAGTTTTGAAATTTTCAAAATCACAGTAAAATACAGAAAGTAAAGTTTTCTGAAGAATCCATCTTAACACAGTCCAACCTCTTACAGCCTCTTTGTGATTGCCAAACTGGGCGTATATATTTATTGATGGACATCTTGAAGTCTGAGGGACTTCTGTTGCAGTTGAGGCTTCTGGTTGTTGCAGTTGCAGGTATATCTAATATCAAATCTGAAGGAGGCTCTTTTCTTCCCTCTCTATTCCCATCCATAGAGGTATCCAAACCTGACTTTGTTCTTCAGGCGCCCTTGCAGAGCAAAGGAAAAGAAAGTCACACTGCAATGCAGTATGTAATTAAATATGCAGTTTGGAAAATGGATTAAAAGTGATGCAAGGGGTGGAATATGTCATGACAAGATTTGGTAGAAGGGCAAAAGGATAGAGTCAGGCTAGGAAAAGGTCTTCAGCCTACTGGCTTGAGGGTCCACAACCAGGCTATTTTACCAAAATCTCCTGGATGTGGCAAAAATCAGCACGCTGGGCTCAGCTTTATTGCCCAGCTGGGTACTGCTTTTAAGGCTAGGGATTAGGCCATGTGCTGCATTCACTCTCTGGCAGGCTGGGAAAATACTGAGAATTCTGAGCACAGCTTGGGCAAAATTGCTTGCAGTCTGAATTAGGGCTGAGACTGTATTTGAGGAGCTAAATTATCCCAGGCAGAAGTTCTCCAGAGTCTGAACTCAGCTCAGAATGTCCGTATGCCTTTTCTGTCACATTCTAGTTGGGGAAGCCACTGAAAAACCCTGACTTTGTTTTAGTGCCTTGTCCAAGGAAATAATAACAGTCTAAGAGTACTGCCAGCTGCTCCACGTACTCGGATCAAATCTGATGGCGGTCCAACAGATTACTGCATTTAGAGGTTGATGTGATTTTACACCGTGGTGCTCAGCTATGGCACACAGAGTTTGCAAGCTACTTTCAGCTAGAAAAATATCCAGCCAGTTGTTGATCCTTCAAGAAAATGGAAAAAACAAACCGTGCATGAGCAACAGACAGGGAGTTGTTGCTGTGCTTTCACGTGACAGGAGAAGCGGCCCGATGCGCTTCTTCCTCTGTGTGCAAGGCCTGGCACGGAGCCAGCAGCAACTGCCACTGCCATCGTCGTTTCCATTGCCTTCACGTAGCATAATGCTGCTTCTGCTGGGAACCAAGTGAGCTATGTCTGGATATTTAGGATTTTTAATGCAGTTTAGTGTCTCATTTCTATGTGAAAAGTATGTTAAATTGCAATGCCAAAGCACTCAAAATTTAGAAATTGTTAAAAGTAGTGTTGCCTGTGCCACGCTGATTTGACCCTCTAATGCATTATAACCCAGTATTTGACAACACAGTCACATGCTGTACTTTTCCACAAAGCTTTTGCTTCCTTTGATGTGCAAGATGGACTTCAAATGCATTAAGTTTATACTCAGAAAAAATACACCCTATGGTTTCCTGTGTGTTGCAAAGCTTAGAAGGTGTGTAGTGAATGGTAGGGAAAAAGGGTTAATGTTTTACTGTCCCTAAAAGCAAATTCTATTCTTGTCTTTGCTGTGGCACCTGTGTGTTTTAAGACCAATCAACTAACGTAAAAGTTTCTTCACTGACCATGGATATTATTATCTAAGGCTGAAATTTCAGAAGCTCAAAGCTCTCATAACCATAATTGAACTGTGCTTTCAGTATACACTGTAATGCTAAAGTACTCTGCAAAAATAAGTTATTAGAAAGGTTTTACAATTTAAGCATTAAAACTCTCTGTCTTTTGGTTCCTTAGTTATAAAATAGTATGAATGGATGATGTTACGAAGATAGATTCAGCGAGGGTTTTGAAGTATTCTTTTGTTATTGGGAGAATACCATGAAAAAGGCAATATAAAATTAAAAATGTTATAGTGAGTTTATAGTTTGGATAGCATGTCTTAAAGAGCAAGAGATTCTACTAGATATGGAGATAGATACAAAATAATTCATTCGTTGAATACAATACTGGAATGGCAAAACTAATGTGTGGTCATGTAATGTGAGTGCATCATAAACAGAACTGTGTGGGAAAATAAATTTGTTTTGTATGGCTTTCAAGAGTAGGAAATTGTTGGCATTTGCATTTGGAATGAAATCCCCAAATTCTGAAAGTCCACATGATGATAAACGCTGGAAAAAATATTGGTTTGAACCAATCAAGGTGTCATTGTTTGTATGTGTATGTTTATATATTTATGTGCATATATTTATATATTGTTATATAATTTTCAGTCAAATTAAAACAAAGATTATTCAAAATATTGAAATGAAATATTTAAATGCCACTTGAACTACATCTTCTCTCTCAGACATATTTTAATCATCTCTGGCCAAATTCTGATTCTTTTGGAGTTCTTCAGTGTTGATTGTTGGAATTTCATTTGTTAGAAAGAAGTGGCTTCTGTTTCGCTGGTCACATCTAGTCATAGCACTTAAGCACCACAGATGCATTTCTTAACTTTTAAGTCCTTGATTCTTTTCAATAGTTTTTAACATCAAATATCAATTAAGTAGTTGACGCATTTCTTTATCCTGCAAGGGCTTTAGACAAATGGGTAATTTTATAGTGCCACAGTAAAAATCTGTTAGAACTTTGTTACATATACAAAATGTCAGGCAGTTTTAACAACTGGAGTGAAGTGAGTCCCTTGATCTTGGGACTATACTGTTACAGAGTTTTTCTGTCTTAGTTACTGATCCTGTCTGTTGCTTCAATTGCCACAAACTGAAACACTCAGAATCACAGAATCACAGAATCAACCAGGTTGGAAGAGACCTCTGGGATCATCGAGTCCAACCATTGCCCTGACACCACCCTGTCAACTAGATCATGGCACTAAGTGCCATGTCCAGTCTTTTCTTAAACACATCCAGAGATGGTGACTCCACCACCTCCCTGGGCAGCCCATTCCAATGTCTAATAACCCTTTCTGAAAAGAAATTCTTCCTAATGTCCAACCTGAACCTCCCCTGGCGAAGCTTGAAGCTGTGTCCTCTTGTCCTATCTCTAGTTGCCCAGGAGAAGAGGCCAACTCCCACTTCACTAAAGCCTCCCTTCAGGTAGTTGTAGACTGCAATAAGGTCACCTCGGAGCCTCCTCTTCTCCAGGCTAAACAACCCCAGCTCCCTCAGCCGTTCCTCGTAGGTCAGACCCTCCAGACCCTTCACCAGCTTGGTCACCCTCCTCTGGACTCGCTCCAACACCTCAACACCTTTCTTGAAGTGCAGGGCCCAGAACTGAACACAATACTCAAGATGCGGCCTCACCAGTGCCGAGTAGAGAGGGACGATCACTTCCCTAGACCGGCTGGCTACACTATTCCTAATAGAGACCAGGATGCCATTGGCCTTCTTGGCCACCTGGGCACACTGCTGGCTCATGTTTAGCCGGCTGTCGATCAGCACCCCCAGGTCTCTTTCCACCGGGCCGCTTTCTAACCACTCTTCCCCCAGCCTGTAGCGCTGCATGGGGTTGTTGTGGCCCAAGTGTAAGACCCAGCACTTGTTCTTGTTGAACCTCATGCCGTTGCTCTCGGCCCATCTATCTAACCTGTCCAGATCCCTCTGTAGGGCCTTCCTACCCTCCAGCAGATCGACACTGCCACCCAGCTTGGTGTCATCTGCAAATTTGCTGAGGGTGCACTCAATCCCTACATCTAGATCATCTATAAAGATATTGAACAGCACCGGCCCCAGAACTGAGCCCTGGGGAACACCGCTAGTGACTGGCTACCAGTTGGACTTTGCCCCATTCACCACCACTCTCTGGGCTCGGCCATCCAGACAGTTTTTAACCCATTTAAGAGTCCACCCATCCAAGCCCTGGGCAGCCATTTTGTCTAGGAGGATGCTGTGGGAGACAGTGTCGAATGCCTTACTGAAGTCTAGATAGACTACATCCACAGCCCTGCCCTCATCTACTAAGCAGGTCACTTGGTCATAGAAGGAGACCAGGTTGGTCAAGCAGGACCTGCCTTTCATGAATCCATGTTGGCTGGCCCCGATGCCCCGATTGTCCTGCATGTGCCGTGTAATGGCACTCAGGATGATCTGTTCCATCACCTTGCCTGGCACCGAGGTCAGGCTGACAGGCCTATAGTTCCCTGGATCGTCTTTCCGACCCTTCTTGTGGATGGGCGTTACATTTGCTAATTTCCATTCAGCTGGAACTTCTCCAGTTAACCAGGACTGCCGGTAGATAATTGAGAGTGGTTTGGCAAGTTCGTTTGCCAGTTCCTTCATTACTCTGGGGTGAATCCCATCCAGACCCATAGCTTTGTGGGTGTCCAACTGGCACAGCAGGTCACTAACCGTCTCCTCCTGGATCATGGGAGGTTCACACAGCCCCCCGTCCCTAACTTCAGGCTCTGGGGGCTGAGTCTCCTGAGGACAACCGGTCTTGACATTAAAGACCGAGGCAAAGAAGGCATTGAGCACCTCTGCCTTTTCCTCATCCCCTGACACTACACTACCCTCCTCATTCAGCAAGTGGTGGAGGCTCTCCTTGACCCTCCTTTTGCTGTTGATGTATTTATAAAAGCTTTTTTTGTTATCTTTAACTGTAGCAGCCAAATCAAGCTCTAATTGAGCTTTGGCCCTTCTAATCTTCTCCCTACATGACCTGGCCACATCCCTATAGACCTCCCAAGTTACCCGACCCTTCTTCCAGAGCAAGTAGGCTCTCTTTTTTTCCTTAAGTTCTAGCCTAAGTTCTCTGTTTAACCAGGCTGGTCTTTTTCCCCGACGGCTTGTCTTCCTACAGACTGGGACAGCCTGCTCCTGAATATTTAGCAATTCCCTTTTGAAGCATGTCCAGCCTTCCTGGACTCCTTTGCCCTCCAGGACCGATTCCCAAGGGACTCGGTCCACCAGCCTCTTAAACAGGCTAAAGTCTGCCAGCCAGAAATCTAAGGCAGAAGTTCTACTCTTGCCCCTCCTTACTTCCCCCACTATCAAAAACTCTAACATTTCGTGGTCGCTACTCCCAAGACGGCCACTGACCCTCACATCTCCTACTAGTCCTTCTCTGTTCACAAATCACAGGTCAAGCAGGGCCCCTCCTCTAGTGGGCTCATTTACCACTTGCATGAGGAAGTTGTCCTCCACACATTCGAGGAATCTCCTAGATTGCTTCCTCTCTACCATGTTGTATTTCCAGCAGACATCCGGCAAGTTGAAGTCGCCCACGAGTACAAGGAATGGCGACCGGGCAGCTTCTGACAGCCGCTTCTAAAACGCCTTGTCCGCCTGCTCATCCTGGTTGAGTGGTCTATAACAGACTCCCACCGTAATGTCCGCCCTGTCGACCTTCCCCCTGATCTTCACCCACAGACATTCAACCTTGTCATCCTCATCATCTTCCTCAATTTCAACACAGTCCAAGCACTCCCTAACATACAGCGCTACCCCACCGCCTCTCCTGCTTCGCCTGTCCCTCTTAAAGAGCCTATAGTCATCCATAGTTGCACTCCAGTCATGAGAGTCATCCCACCACGTTTCTGTGATGGCAACCACATCATAACCTTCCTGCTGTACAGTGGCTTCTAGTTCTTGCTGTTTGTTGCCCATACTGCGTGCATTGGTGTAAACACATTTCAGCTGGGGTAGCAGCCTTGCCCCCAACGCAGGCCTGTCACCCCTAGGTTCATTTGTGGTTGCCCTGGTCTTATCCCCCTCCCCCATCGAACCTAGTTTAAAGACCTCTTGATCAGCCCTGCCAACTTCTGGGCCATAACCCTTTTCCCCTTCTGACTCAGCTGTTCCCCTTCTGGCATAAGCAGGCCCGGTGCCATGAAAGCCACCCCGTGGTCAACAAGCCCAAAATCCCACCTACAGCACCAGTCTGTTAGCCACATATTAATCTGTTGTACTTTCATAGTCTTTTCCCTATTTTCACCTAACACCGAAGGAATTGAAGAGAATATAACCTGCGCACCTACCCCCTTTACCAAACGCCCCAGGGCCCTGAAGTCCCTTTTGATAGCCCTGGGACTTTTCTCTTCAATCTCATCCCTACCCACCTGGAATACTAATAGTGGGTAGTAGTCAGAGGGCCTCACCAGTTCAGGAATCCTCCTGGCAACATCCCTTACCCGAGCCCCAGGGAGGCAGCAGACTTCCCTGTGAGTCGGCTCTGGCCTGCATATGGGGCCCTCCGTTCCCCTTAGCAGGGAGTCGCCTATAACAATTACTTTTCTTTTCTCCTTTTTGGAGCTGGTTGCAACCCTCTTACTCGGTTGCTTCTGTTCACGTAGTCCCGTAGAGGGTCTTTCACCTAGATTCATGTCTTCCTGACGCTCAGGAAGACGCTCAGGCTCCAGCGCCTCATACCTATTCTTCAGGGGGACTCTGGGAGGGGAGGAAGGTCTGGATGGGATTCGCCTGCCACCCCGAGCAGGGACCTGCCTCCATTCCCCCCCATCCCCTATGTCTCCTCCTGCTCCATGTGGAGGAGGAAGAGGATCCTCCCGGGGAGCATTAGGCATTAAGAATACATCTTAAGGAATAAAAGGTAACAGTGATGAGCTTAATACATAGCATTTGTTAGTTTTGCAGAAATAAATATTAGCTACAATGCTTTTCAAATAGTTTCTCATCTCCCAATAATGAACTGTGGCAGGCTTCTATTTTCAGTTCTTCTCTGATGATATGGCTTCTTCTGAGGACTGGGACACCATCTGTTTACCCTTAGGGCAGTATTTTTCTGAAGTGCTGAGCTCTGGCATAAAACTTCTCCCAGTGAAGTCAGTGAGAAGACTTTCATTAATTTCCAGTCCTTGTTTTGAAAATCCAACTTTTTAATGTACCTTTTATCCTGTTTTGTTTTTTTTTGTTTGGTTTTTTTTTTTTGAACACTACATAAATCTTTAGAAATAAAAACAAAAGGAAGGGATGACTGGAGTGAATGACTTCTATGAAAATATTTTTACTCAGTACTTTACTCCTGTGATCATAACTGCAGGAATGACTTACAGGTAGGCGTGGGTAGATGTAAAGGAGGGGAGTCTGTAGGAAAATGTGAAGAAAATAACATTAATGACTTAGAAATGAATTACAGTCAGAATTGCAAAACCCCATTTTTGGGGATTTTCACTGCTGAGAATAGTTATCAAAACCCCGATTTAAGAACCAAAGAATTGTTTAGAAGATAATTGAGGCAAAAGTGAACTGCTAGAAGAAAAACACAGTTCAGCCTATGGACCAAGTAACGTTTGAAACGTGTTCAGAATATCTTTGCTTATTTCTCTTCCAAGTATATTATGAGTAAGTAGTAAAATAACATATGAACATTTGGCAGGGCTTCCGTTACAAATCTATGTACTAATACTGATTTTTGAGGGCACAAAACTGTATGTCTCATTGCATGAAGATAAAAAAGGAGGAGTTTGTCCTGCAGTTCCTATTCAGCTCAAGGTTCTCTTGATTTCACTGTGAGTTTCTCTTGTGCTGAAATCTCTGTAGGAAGTCAAATGCACAGATACTGGCACTTCGAAAAGTTGTTAAGTTAAAAAAAGAAATGTGAAAAATGAACAAAAAGAGCCTCAGTCCTTTAGCATAAGAAAAGAAACTGGCAACTTGTATGTGCTCATATCTTCAAAGCTGTGTTTACTGAAGGGTGAAAGTTTGTATTACAGCGAGCTGCTGATCTCCTTCCAACCATAGCTACAGTGTATTAAAGAACAGGCCCAAAGAGCAAGAGCAGGCTTTTTTTTTTTTTAAATTTTGTTTTTATTTCCCAGATTGAAAGAAATGAGTAGGATTTATAATTGCAATTGGCTGGAAGTGCCGTGGGGAGATGGAGATTTAGGTATTGTATGATACTTCGTAATTTTTTTTTTAACTGCGCCTGTTAATACAGTGAATGTATTTATTCTTTCTTGTTAGTGTTTACAAAGCAATGTAGGCTGCCCTTGCTAGTAAACTATACACCAGAGAACTTGGAACTAATGTGGCTTCTAAATATAGTTAGAGATACTTTGTATTCAGCGTCTGTCAGAGACCACATCAGTAGGGAATTAATGCGTTAACAGTTTTGGAATAGACTATGTTTGCTAATACTGCTGTTACAGACAACAATAAATGAAAAAATGTCCTTGTTTATGTTCTTGTTAATGCTTTCAAAGTGAGAGATATCAAGTTTGTAGATTAGCAGAAGGTAGCAATCTACACAAAGAATTTATTTTAAGACACCTTTGATGTTTGTTTATGATACATTTTTATTTTGAACGTATTCTTGTCCCTGTGGTATTTAATGATGAATTACTATGTTTATTGATAAATCACTTGGAATGTGAAAGTGTTTTTCTAAGCTTGGTTTGCACAAAATATTTCTGCAGCATTTTGCTTATAGATTGCATTTCTAGTAGAGTTGATACAAGCATTTTGTATTTAATGGATTTAACAGAAACAGCTAGCTGCTGGATGTCTCTACGTGAAGACAGGGATATTAGGTGGGTCTAGGTGCAAAACAGAGCTCACAATGGGATCTGGCATCATTTGATTCTCAAATGTCACTGGAGTAATGACATTAACAGACGTTCTGAGCAATCCAAGAGGGAATGAGGTGAAGAAAAGGAAGGTGGAAAAAATGTTGCTTTCAGATCCTACCTGCATCTTTGTTCTGTTTAGTTATACACAGCTACAAAAATGTCCAAAGTGTGAGTGTATTTAATGGGCATAAAAACTTTGTGACACTAACAATTTTATTAGATGGTTTTTATATAATAGTTAAGTGTCTTTTTTCTCCTGTCTGTTAATTTAAGAGTACGGTAAAGTGTCAAGAGAAATAAGTTCTCATCTGTAGAGACAGGGGAACAAACTTTCAAAAGCAGCCTCTAAATACAACTTCTAATTATTTTTGAGGAATTCTTTGCAGCTGCCAGCAGGAGAACTTAATGGATATGATTAATTTGAGTTAGTTGGTAATTCATAATATATTTTGAAGATTGTTCTTCCTTGCACAGTCTCTCAAAACTTGATTTGCAATATTCATACAATAAATTGGTATCAGCTATGCCTGCAACCCTGTCTGGCTAGAAGGGACCTGTCAGTGGCCAGTCTTCTAGAGGAAAGGGCAGGTTCTTCATCAGGAGCCACAAGATGACTCTGGGACCTGGGTTGGGAGTTAAGGGAGGGTATGCATGTGAAGGCGGGGTGGTCGTTTGCTTTCTTTTTTTTTTTCCCTCCCTCTCTTTTTTGGGGGTGATAAATAAATGAAAATAAATGCCAAACCTTTACATTAAGCATATATAACTATTTTTAGCCCTAATAGCCTATTAGAATGATAACATAGACTTAATACCTTCTTTCTACTATAGCAATTCTTTTAGTGTGATTCTCATGGTATTTCTCTTCTTGCACTTGTGTAGTAGCTGCAGATTAATCTCATCATACATAAGGATTTCCATATTGATTTTCATATACATCAGCTTTTTCAGGACTTTTTCAGGCAGGTTTATGTCTGGTTTAAGTACAAATATCAATTGTCGAAGTCTATAAATTTCTATATGCCTGCTGCAAAAATAAGCTATATTGTTTTTTTTTTAAAATGAACAATGCAAAAATAGAAGTGGGAAATAAGGCAACTGATGAATTTATTAAAACAGATTACTGAAATCACAATATTTTTTTCTCTGTATCATTTATTAGAGATGTTTAAAGTTAATAATAGAGCAGTTTTTATTGTCTAGAAACTGATCATTTGAAATACAGTCTCTAAAGAGGAAAAATTCATTTCATAGGACAGTTGACTTCATTCTGTGTATTTTATTTTCTGCTTTGCTGTATGCATTCCAAAATCCTTCTAATTCATATTGTTTACTCAATAAATGTTGTTATTATATAGGTTCTTGGGCAGATCGCTCACCTCTGCATGAGGCAGCCAGTCAAGGACGTCTTCTTTCTCTAAAGACTTTATTGTCACAGGTAAAGGCTGTGTTCTTAAAATTGCTTTCATTTTTAATGTTACTTAATTTCTCAGCATAGAATATTAATGCAAATCTTGTATGCTTTGCTTTGCTTCTTCACTGGAATTTTTCAGAGCAATACACATTTAGGAATTTTTTATATGACAAGATATAAGTTAATATTTAAGATATTTCCTCTGTATGTTTCAAAACTTCCCCCCAAAAATTTTTACCAAAGCTGTGTCTAAATGTATGTCAGTGTTCCCATCTTGCATGGTATAAGTCAAGGTAGTTCCACTGCTTTAAGCCCTCAGGTAAATAGAGATAGTCAGGAAGGTACTTGTTGAGGGGAAGAATCACTGAAAGATTCTGGGTTTTGCATAGTTGTGATTTAAAAAAAAATATTTTGTTAATATTAAAGGGAGAGACTGTAAACAGCTACATTTTAATATTACAATATTGTCATATTAGGTACTACAATACTGAAAAACTATACTATAGAATACATTTGATGAAAGCCAATAGATGCAATTATAGTTCTTAAGAATCAAACAACATCTACTGCAGAAAATTTCATGGGCATGATGATTTTATCAATCCAAGAAGCATTTTCCTTGCTAAAACTCATGGCTTTAGATATTTCAAACCTTAAGTCAGAGAATCATAGAATGACAGGACAGTTTAGACTTGGGGCCTTGTTGAGTTTAGAGATCACCAAAAGTGGAGATGCAGCAGCCTCTCTGGACCCCTGTTGCAGGGTTTCACTGTCCCCACAGTGAAATTTTCTTTCCATTTAACTAATTGGAATTCACCGTGTTCCAACTTGTGTCTCTTGGCTTTTGTCCTATCACTGTGCATCTCCACAGTCTGTTTCCATCTTCTTTATACCCTCTATATCCTATTCCTATTTCTGATTTAAAAAAAAAAAAAAAAAGAGCTGACAACTTACTTTCATTCTGTTATATACATTGACTAATAAAAGATTCTTTTTATGCTCACTGCAGATTTATTTATTGCAAGTAGAGTTTTAAGCCTATTTAGAGTATTGTAAACTATTAATTTGAACAGTAGTGCGAGGAAAAGACTCTTAACATCTTTTGTATGATCTTTATATCTCATTCATGCCTTGTTCAGGGTTACAATGTAGACACACTAACAATTGACCAAGTAACTCCACTTCATGAAGCCTGCCTGGGAGATCATGTAGGATGTGCAAGAATCCTTCTTGAAGCAGGAGCAAATGTAAGGTGCTTTTTTTTTTTTTTTTTTTAATATGAAGTCCAATGCTAACCTTGGTGTAACTGAGAAGGATATATTCCTTGATTTTTATTTTTTTTTAATTGGTATTTCTCTCACCCTATTGATTGTGTTGATCTCATTTAATTACAATAAGCTGCCATCTGAAAGATAGCAAACAAAAATGATAGGTCAAAGAAACACCATTAGAGAGATGTTAGTTAAAAGAAAAAAAAAAAAACCAAACCAACCACACAATTATATGTGTAAGAGTAGATATCAGAGTAAAAGGGAAAATACATGGGAGCTGGGCAGACACTGAAACAGAGTAATGAATTGGAGAGGATCTGCTAGCAGTATGTCACCAGCCTTATTTCTTCTCTGAATTTCATTACATTATTTATCTTCTAAAATATGGAATGTGTCCCTCTCCTTTACTGGTTTCTTCTTGCTTGCAGGAGACTGTTCTTTCAATCTCCAAAATGTCTTTTGTCACACTGTACCTGTGTGCTCTTAAGATTGTTTGGTCTTAGCACAAAAAAGCACTGGCTCTTTTCTGTACTCCTGACACAGGCTGTCTATCTGTTACCCGAAAACAGAAATGGGACTTTACAGACCACCTTCACTACAGTCTCTGCTGACATCAGAGTTCAAATGTGTAGTTTTCCAAATCTCTGATCTTTGTGATGGAAATATTTATTGTCCTTACAATTCAGTTTTGAGAACCATGTAGAATATGTCCATGTTATTACAGAAAAAGAAAAAGATACATAGATGTTTCCAAAAACAATTCCTCTCCACTTCAGCTAGCAGAAGGATTCTAAAAGACAGAACTATAAGAACAAATCTCATTTTCCTATCTGAAATTTTTTAGTACTTTGAGTTGTTTTGGTGGGTTTGGGGGGTGCATGGAAGAGGATAGGCCAGAGTCCTGGAAGGAGCCCTCTCCTGATAACTGTGCTCCTTTCTTTATTGTTATTAGCCCTCACAAATTTGCCTGTTTTCTCTCCTCATTCTCTCACACTGGGAATATTCAGTTAACCAGTGAGGTTGATATTAAAACAGTGAGACTGTACTACTAGCTTTGTCTCCATCCTATGAAATATCACTCCAACCTGGAGATTAAAACCACGGAAGAAAATGGCAAATAATTCTCAAATTTAATATGGAGTTTGTGTTCTTGACAGAGCTGTGGAGAGAAGGTCCCTGTTATCCCATTACTACACAAAGTGTAGATTTTCTGTATCAATGAAAGGAGCTAAGTGCAATGACTTTTGAATATTATTTACTGCCCAGATGTTAATGTATGCTTTTTAGTATTCCAGGTGTATTTTGGTTTATTCAACACAGTTTAACAAGAATAACAGTAAACTAATTTCAACTGAGGGGTGCGGTGAGAGGAAGACAGTAGCACGGGGACTGATCAGTTAAGCTATGTTATTCTAACCAGTAAATTTTCTGGTATTTTAATGCCATTTCTAACTATATCCTGTTTAAAAATTTACCTTTCTTTCAATTATGTTCTTAAACAGATTTTATATATTCTAGGTAAATGCTACAACAATTGATGGAGTGACACCTTTATTTAATGCATGTTCAAGAGGCAGTGCAGCATGTGCTGAGCTCCTGTTAGAGTATGGTGCCAAAGCTCAGTGGGAGTCCTGTCTTCCGTCACCAACTCATGAAGCAGCCAGCAGAGGTAAGAAATTACCTGCTGAACAAATGTGGAGCAGTTGACTCAATAAGAGTGTTAAGAAATGTGTCCGGTTTTGTCTATGAGACAGCTTACTGAAGTCGAGCAAACTGTCATGCTTTGTACTGACAGGTCACAGCGAATGTCTGGAGGTACTGATATCCTGGGGTATAGATGTCGACCAAGATCTTCCTCATTTAGGAACACCTCTGTATGTAGCATGTGTTTCACAGCAGATCCATTGTATTCGAAAGCTTCTTTATGCAGGTATGTCATGATTTCAATAAAAATGTTACTAGTTTGTAAAATAAGCATACTGTACTGTCCTGGTTTCATGGAATAAAATTTATAGAATCAACTTTCTGTTAGATTTTTGTTTCAGTTTGTGGCCAGCCATGGTGATCAGGGCCATTAGCAGCTAAACCCAGGGCAGCTGACCCAGGCTGGCCCACAGGTGTATTCTATATCATTGACATCAAGTTCACTACAATAGGGAGGGCTTGCTGGGGAGGGGTGGGGCTTTTTTTTGCTCTCCTCGCCTCTCTCTTTCTCGTTCCCAGCAATTGCTATTCCTGGAACACCCTGCTGCAACTCTGTACCTAAGTATAATTTTGTATGTTTTGTGTTATTGCTGATATTGGTTTCTTGATTTTATTAAATCTGTTCAACTTTAACCCACGAGTCTCCCTCTTTTTCCCAATTTCCTTTCTCGGTTGGGGAAGGGACATTGGGTGAGAGAAAAACTGTTATTGTTTAGCCCCGGGTGTGGGCTAAATGACGACATGTACTCACCTTTGAAGTGAGCTGTGCTCAATCCATGAAACTAGAACCCTTGCTTGCAGGGCTCTACTTCCAAGTTTATTTTGTGATGCATGTTTTTATTATAATAACATACCATGTCTCATTTTTTGTGGCATAGCAAGAATATGAGTGAAAAAGGAAGCAAGAGCAATAAGAATGGATGTTCCCAGTTTTTAGTCCCTACTACAGTTCTGTAGATGTTCATTTTCTGTAGGAAATACAAAGGTGAAAAATCAGCTTTGAGAAAGGAGTTTGGTATAGTAATCATTGAGCTTTCCACAGAACTGTTTTAGCAATGTAGTCCCACCCTTTTTCATTCTTCAGCATGTTCTGATTGATCTTTTTACAAGGCATGGAGGCCGAGTTGCAGAGAGAAGAGGTAAGGTAAAAGGCATTTGATCCGAAATTTCACATTATTTATTTAATCTATGGGAGAGAGATGTTGGAGGCTCACTGTGTTTCAGCACAAGTCCAGGGATACAATCGGCATAGCTAAAGGCTCATTTGCTGTGTTTCAGGTAATGACATACAGGGCTTTGGTGTTCTGCAGCACAATGAATGAAAATGTGTATATGAATAATTACAGACTTGCCATCATTGCACTGGAATTGTTTTTCTAGTTAATTGCAGGTTATTTAGAACTTAAGCAAGCAGTTAAATTGTTTCTCATTAAGTCTCATACAAGTCTCCTTGTATGATTAACTATCCTATGTAATGATTTTTATGTTTAAGAATCACACAAGTATAATTAGCATATTTTGGGGTTCAAATACTACCATGCATTAAAAACTGTAAGAGAAGGGCACATTCTACATTCATTGGTGCCCTGAAGTAGAAAAGGGTATGCAAACTGTGAATATAAGTAACTACTTCTGTCAGTCTGATTTTTTTGATATTTTATCAATTTATGAGAATGTATGGACATCCATAAATCCATGGGCCCTGATGGGATGCACCCACGGGTGCTGAGGGAGCTGGCGGAAGTCATTGCTAGGCCACTCTCCATCATCTTTGCTAAGTCGTGGGCAACGGGAGAGGTGCCTGAGGACTGGAGGAAAGCAAATGTCACTCCAGTCTTCAAAAAGGGCAAGAAGGAGGACCTGGGTAACTATAGAGTGGTCAGCCTCACCTCCATCCCTGGAAAGGTAATGGAACAACTTGTCCTTGGTGCTGTCTCTAGACACATCAAGGATAGGGGGATCATTAGGGGCACTCAGCATGGCTTCACTAAGGGGAAGTCATGCTTAACCAACCGGATAGCCTTTTATGAGGACATAACCTGGTGGACAGATGATGGTAAAGCAGTGGATGTGGTCTATCTCGATTTCAGTAAAGCGTTTGACAGTCGCCCACAGCATCCCCGCAGCTAAACTGAGGAAGTGTGGTCTGGATGATCGGATAGTGAAGTGGATTGTGAACTGGCTGAAGGAAAGAAGGCAGAGAGTGGTGGTCAATGGGACAGAGTCCAGTTGGAGGGCTGTATCTAGCAGAGTCCCTCAAGGGTCGGTACTGGGACCAGTTCTATTCAATATATTCTTTAATGACTTGGATGAGGGAATAGAGTGCACTGTCAGCAAGTTCGCTGATGACACCAAACTGGGAGGAGTGGCTGACACACCAGAAGGCTGTGCTGCCATTCAGAGAGACCTAGACAGGCTGGAGAGTTGGGCGGGGAGAAATTTAATGAAATATAACAAGGGCAAGTGTAGAGTCCTGCATCTGGGCAAGAACAACCCCATGTACCAGTATAAGTTGGGGACAGACCTGTTGGAGAGCAGCGTATGGGGAAAGGGACCTGGGGGTCCTAGTGGACAGCAGGATGACCATGAGCCAGCAGTGTGCCCTTGTGGCCAAGAAGGCCAATGGCATCCTGGGGTGTATTAGAAGGGGTGTGGATAGCAGGTCAAGAGAGGTTCTCCTCCCCCTCTACTCTGCCCTGGTGAGGCCGCATCTGGAGTATTGTGTCCAGTTCTGGGCCCCTCAGTTCAAGAAGGACAGGGAACTGCTAGAGAGAGTCCAGCACAGAGCCACAAAGATGATTAAGGGGGTGGAACATCTCCCTTATGAGGAGAGGCTGGGGGAGCTGGGTCTCTTTAGCTTGGAGAAGAGGAGACTGAGGGGTGACCTCATTAATGTTTATAAATATGTAAAGGGCAAGTGTCATGAGGATGGAGCCAGGCTCTTCTCTGTGACATCCATTGAGAGGACAAGGGGCAACAGGTGCAAGCTGGAACACAGGAGGTTCCACATAAATATGAGGAAAAACTTCTTTACAGTGAGGGTGACCGAACACTGGAACAGGCTGCCCAGAGAGGTTGTGGAGTCTCCTTCTCTGGAGACATTCAAAACCCGCCTGGACGCGTTCCTGTGTGATATGATCCAGGTAATCCTGCTCCAGCAGGGGGATTGGACTAGATGATTTTTCGAGGTCCCTTCCAATCCCTAACATTCTGTGATTCTGTGTATTAGAAGTTGAAAAGCAAATAGACAATGAAATAGGCAAGAGATTGATACTGTGGAAGTATTCTCAAATTGTTAATACTGAGAACAGTGAGTTATTCAGGCTTCAAACATAATTGCTAGGCCTGTGATATTATTAAATTATTTTACTCAAATGGGAATTAAAAGGCAAAAATTGTTGATTCAGGGAGAAAAGTTGGTACAGAAGCCAATTTCTGGTCTCACAAGATCAGTAAGTCTCTCTTGAGAAGTCTGTGTTTTTCTTCTGCTAGAATAGTCTAGAAAACTGTTGGGGCAAACCCAGTTTTAGGGGGACTAACAGCTTGCATATAAGGGAAATTCTTCCATACTAGCTAGTTTTGTTTAACTCTTGTATGGAGAATTTATTCTTGAGTATGAATGCTTATTGCAAATTAATTTAGTCCATTTTAATTTAAAATCAGTTAGCAATTCCTTATTAATACAGAAGTGTAATAATTAGAATTCTGTGGATTAGGAGAACTAATGGTTTGATTTCCCCCCCCCCCACCCCCCCCCCCCCCCCCCCCCCCGTTAGCTTTCTTGTCTGTATACCCCACCTTAATTAAAATTAAGTCCTTTATAGAAAAATCCTTGATAAAGGTTGAAGGGGATGGGAATCTATTTCAAACCCTTTGCCAGCTTCAACACATGAAAAACTATAGCATCCAAGTTAGATTCTTTCTTGAGTTGGTGTGCTTACAAAAATATAAATACTAAACTGCAGTTTAGTGATTCTTTTTAAAGACTTAAATAAGGAAAGTGTATTTTTATGTAGTGCAAATTTTCTAAAATATGCACAAAATGTACTTTTTTATAATTAGGGCAACAATGATGATCACATGACCTAATTTGATTTTTCTTTTTCTTCTTTTTATAAAGTATTTTCCTTTAAAATCTAGTTGTGCTTAGGTAACAAAACCTAGGATAAGTGTATGGGATCAAAAAAAACCCCACTGATATTATTAGCTATAGTGCTATGCAATAAAATTAATAAAGTAGATAAATTCACTGTGGCAATCTAGGACAGTGGGGGTTTTTTGTTTCTGTTGTAACATCATCTTTACTCAGTTACTTTTTTAATTAATCTCTGCATGCGTCTGTTCATGTACATCTACCCACCAGGTGCCAATGTGCAGAAAGGAAAGCATTTGGAAACTCCGCTTCATGCTGCTGCCCAGCATTCCAGTACAGAGATCATAAACTTACTCCTTGAATTTGGTGCAGACATAAATGCCAAAAATACAGATTTTGAGAGGCCTGTTGATTTAGCTGCTCCAAGCAGTTTAGTGGAGAGAGTGCTGCTCCTCCATGAAGGTAAGTTTTACATGTGTGTTTTTGCAACTATAACTTGTTCTTTTTTAAAAAAAAAAAAAACACGCCTCAAAAAAAAAAAAAAACCAACAGCCCAAGCAACCCATGTTATAGAAGCTAACATTGTGCTTTATGAAATGAATATATTAACATTCAGGTAAATTCCTTTCAAACTATAAAAATACCCAGTGATATTTATCTCAGGCCAGAGCCTGTTGACCAAGCAGCATCAGAATTTATACAAGCTGAAAAACTATCATCTTATGTTTATTGGGTGTTTACAGAATTAGACATTAAAGCTGCATTTTTATTGGCTGTTACAGACCTCTTAAAAAGAGAGAGAATACTTCAATTTCAGATTAAAAATATATTTTTGGCCAGGTGTCACAATATTTTTAAAAGTATATTTTAAGTGCATATAAAGCACTTTATTTTGATTGTAGGCAAAAAAGTATAAGAAGTTTCATTTTCTAAATTTTCTTTACTGAATTGTAAGTACCTGAGAAATAGGAGTCGACACTTAAGAGTCCCTTAAAACTCTTAAAGGTATGTTGCCTTAGAGAGAGAGAGGGAATATCCCAAAGGGAACTGGATTTGTTCAGACTGGCCTATGTACAGCATAAAAATAAGCCATAAGACAAAGGTGGGAAATAAGCAGAGAAACTTATTTCAGTAACCGTGGACATCTCTTTAGAGGTGAACCGACAAGTAGCATTGATCAATGTTTTCGTCCAGAAAACATCTCTGTGGTCTGAATGCTGTTAAAAAAAACCTCTAAAAACACCTGCTTATCACAAAATTACCAAGGCTAGTAGGATTTTAAAAGCCACAGCAAAGATGTCAAAAAAAAATTCATTGGCATGAAATGCGTGTGGTTTTATTGCCCAGAGAAACACAGCAATGTGTTCGTTTTGAGGGAGTGGGGCGATGTAGAGGAACAAAGGCATTATCATGAGCTCGTAAGACCACTAAACATGGTCCAGAATCACAGGGTATTTTGCCTGCTTCTTCTTGTTGCAGTGATGCATTGGTAGTGCAGCTTGTAGTGCCGTGGCATGTATTTCACCAGTTCTATTAATAAAAAAAAAAGACAAAAAAAAAAAAAAGACAAAACTCTACAGTTTTTAAAATTGTTGACATCAGATATTTCTGGGAGCAGGTTTTTATTTAAAAACACAAATTCTTTGCTGACCTGACCTTGTTTTTTTGAGTATTTCCCTGATTATTAATAAGGTTTCAGCAGCACCAGTCTTTATCTTTGAGGGCAAAAAGGCAATGAAGGAAAAGGACAAATTTGCAAAATGTGAAATTTTTTTTTAGAAATCCCATTCTTGTGCAAGACTGTTGCACAACGAAGTACTGGCTTTTATAGTTGTATAATTAGACTCCTTTCTTTTTTGTTTTTGCAGCCACACCATCTTCTCTTTGTCAGCTCTGCCGACTGCGTATCCGAAATTACATAGGAAGAGCTAGACTGCATCTTGTCCCACAACTCCAGTTGCCAACAATACTGAAGAATTTCTTACAGTATAGATAACAGAGTAATTAACCTTTAGAAAGTTGAATAACAAGTGCTTTTTCTTTTTTCTGTTTATTGTACACTTTATCTAAAGAACTGCTGGGCGGAAAAAAAGCCTTTTGCATATTACTTAAAAAAAATATATATCTTTGACATGTGGTGTTGGTATATAGTAATAATTGGGAGCCATTCAGCAACTGGTACCATGTTGCTAATAAGGCTGAATTGAATAAGTGTGCTGATACTCTGGGCAATATTGTATAACTTTAGCTTAACACTTACTAAATGGTTTTAGTGCTGTTAGTTTTAATTGTATTTATGCTTTTAAAATGTTTGACACACCTGAACCACAAAGAGTTTCTTCATTATTATTTGTTAAGTTTGTCCATTTGGAGTCATTATTTTATGTGTTTTTAAATTTCTGTTGTTTGAGTACCTAAAAATACTTGGTGATAGGTGCACTATATACATTGAAAAAAATAAAACAAATAGAAGCCAATTTTTCTTCTTTTTCTTTATATAGATAATTCATTAATGACAGTGGGAAACTTCCTTTATTCTTCCTCACTGCGTGTGTTGTGAATTGGAATTATGCTGCTGTGAACACAATCACAGTTTTTTCAGCCATGCAGAGTTTATAGATGCTCTGTTTATTAGTACAATTAATAACTTTAAATATTCCACAGGAATATTCCTCAAAAGCCTTAATGCTGAGATACTTTTGGTCTCCTCTTGTAAAACAGAATTCTCTGGGCCATTTTCTTATCTTTTCATAACAACGCTGTATCACAACTCATGGGCATATTAAATAATTTTCTGCCTCAGAGAAAGGCAGATATGATTGTATAGTATCTGTGAGGTTTCTGCAGGTATATCGTGTAGATATGGATACTGAATCTTCAGCCTCAAGTTCAGGAGGTGTGGATGCAAGGCTCCAGAAATACATCAGTTCCCTGTATCAGGACAAGTATCAGTCTGAAAAGGACACTATTTCTCTTGGTGTCTAGTTTATAAACAATTACCCATCTCCAAAAATTATCTTGCAGAATCCCAGAATGCTCTAGCAGGCATTTCTGTGATCAGGTTAAGATTTTATTGTTCAACTCTCTAGCCAGAGAAGGAGTGCTGACACCCCCAAGAGACATTAGAGAACCCAAAGGATTTCTGCCTTGCTCATGCCCTTGCATGGTGATGATTGCCAGTCATATCAAAAAAGGTGATCTGACTACTTTGTTAAAATACAGCACTCCTTCTCTCAGTCTTTTTGTTTGGTCTCCCTTTGAGAACAGATTACTTCCTCAGTGACTGATATGCAATTCCTGCAAACTAAAGCATGAGACATCTGAAAATTTACCACTTGCCCTTGGTGATTCACCCTCTTCCATTCCTTTTCAGTGATTCCTGTCAGTATTTATGTTCCTACTGGAAAGATGCTAAGTGAGGAACTAACTATAGAGGAAGTTTTTACAAAGAAGAATGCTTACTCAGTTGCTAAATTATATCCACCTAATAGAAATGCAGTGCTCTGACACTTGCCCTTGTTAAAAGTAATCTTAATTTGTTTCTGTTCCCTGCAAAAACTCTAGTGAGGGCCTCTTCTGGAGTCCCTGTAAAGGAAAGTCAGATGTAAGTAAGAGGAACTGCTTAGGAGTCCATAATGTACATACTCTGTAATGGAGCGAGTTGGGTGGCTTTGGTTTTCATCAAGAAACTAGTAATTTGTGTTTTTATGTGTAATACCATTACTGTGTATTACTTCAAGAAACAAGGAAGTGCCAAACCAACCGTGGCACTGATGAACTTTTCTATGTAGAATAAGATCATTAGACCCTCGCCTTCAGGTGTGCACAGTGCTTTTCAAGTTTGACTCAGGAAAAGTGCCATAAAAGAAACCTGCTCTCGTGTTCTCTACACTAAGATTAGCTTTTGGCAAGCATGGCTATTCTGCAAAACACCTGTTCGAGACAAAACTAGATGATGTTGGAAGTTTTGCTGGGAGTCACATCAGAGTCCAAGCTATCTCATCGCAAATAGGTGTGTTTGTGCTCCCGTGGCATTTGCAATGTCTCTTCCCACCGTTCCCACTGATCCTTGCTGTCATCCAAAAAGCAAACAAGACCACCTTAAGAATTTACACATATTGGTACTACTTTCTCTCTTTAATTCTATGGAATGGTAGACTAGCCAGAGGAGTAATCCAGAACGAGCTTACAGTAATGTTGTGACTTCAATCTCGGGCAATATTCAGCTCTTAACGTAATCTTTTGCTACCAGATAATTATATGAAAATAGAGTCACTTTGACAAGCTGAGCCATGCTGGCTGGGCATCACTTCTGTTACTATGTAACAGGAACAAACAAAATAGGGAATGGATGTTGGTGCCCTGGCCAGGACTATGTACTGGAACAGGTCTCTGGCAGATCAGACCACACTAATGCCACATACCAAAAATACATAGTGATGAAATACCTGACATTAGTGTTTGGTAAAATTCTTTCCAAAAACTGAGCCCTTGTTTAGTCAGAAATGAAAGGAAACGGGCTTGTTATTGTTCTCATTATGTGGGGGCCCTGTTAGAATGGGGCTCTCATGGCTTGAATTCTTAGCATGAAATAAATGTTAAGTGATGTATTAAAATATTAGGAACCAGGATCTGAAACAAACATTGAACCATGTCAGAGCACTGTTAAAGACTACTACAGCACACCCAAGTTTAGAAGGAGCTGCCTTTACTGGCTGAAGTATCTCTTATTATATGAATTATTATACCAGCAAAAAAGTATCATAAGACATGTTCAGGAAAAAAAATTGTAGCGCAGTGTCTCACTTCTGCAAAGAAATCTGACTGTGACATCCTGCAGGCTTGCGGAGAAAACACTCAGGAGCCACGCAAACGGTACCGCACTGGCGTCTCGGAAACACACAAGACTGGCCGTGCGTTTACCGCCGGGGCTGGACCTCGCCGCTGCCCGCCGACACCGCAGTGGGCCGCGGGGCCGCCCCCGCCGACACCGCACCCGGTCCGCGGGGCCGCCCGCGCCGACACCCCAGTGGGCTCCGGCGCTGCTCCCGGCGCGCCGCGGGGAGGGCGGGCAGCTCCGCCGGCTCCGAGGGGCCGCTCGGCCGCGGCTGCGGCAGCACCCGGCACCGCCCGCAGCCCTGCCCGCCATCGCCAGCCCCTCCCACTGCCTCGCTGCGGCCGTCTCTGCGCCGCCATGGCTTCCCCGCAGCCGAGGCTCCCCCGCACCGCGCTCCGCTGGCCGCACAGCCGCGACCTCTCCCTCTGCCCCAGGCGCTGCCGCAGGTGCGCCGCGCCGGGAGGCGGGAGCGGGCGGCGGTGCCACCGCCAGCGCCCCCTGGTGGTGTCGCGGCCGGGACGTCTCCGAGGGGTACCTGGTGGCGGGGCCCCCGTGGCGCTGCTGCCCCGCGGACAGCCAGCGCCGCGCTGCGGGAAGGGCGGCTCGCTGCCCGCCGAGCCCGGCCGCTGCTCCCGGCCGCAGCCGGTGACGGCCCCGCGGCGGCGGCGGGGCTGCGCGCGGGGCGGGTGCCGGCCTAAGCGCTGTCGTTTTGAGTTCCCGCTCCACGAGAATGGGATGTACAAAACGCGAACACCGAGGCTAAGCTGGTGCTTTCGGCAACATTTGGCTTAATTTTGGATTTGTACAAATTAGGTCTTAGTACTGAAAGCCTCTTTGGGTGAATTAAGGGTTTTTTGGGGGGGGCAACAAGAAACTTCAGTTTGGGTAACAAAACCGTACGGGCGTCTTCTTCACACCTGCTCATGTCCGAGACATTTTTTCCTTGTTTCATGAAGTTTTTTGCGAAACAGAAGCTGACTCTCGCCCGGGGGCTGACAGAGGGAACAAGTCACTGTGAGGCAGGAGCAGCGGAAGCTCTGGCGCAGGACACCTACGCCGTGCTGACTGGTGGGGGGTGAGCTGGTGAGGCCTATAGGTGGCTTCATCGCTAGCACTGACCTATTACTCAATATCACCTTTCATATCTTACCCTGATTTGGCAAGAAATAGCACAGTCATAAATGAAAAATGTGTTTTAAAGCGAAATTTGACTCTGGCAGAAGAGTTTGAGCAGCTTTAACGCAGCAGATGGAGCTCACAGGCCTGCATATCGACTGCTGCTTGATTTAGCTTTGGTCAAGCTATTTTAGATGATTGTATAGCGGTTTCCCTGTTTTCAAAATGAAAGTAAATGTATGTTATAGAACTGTAAAAACTAAATAACTAATACTGAGTGATTTTTTTTAATGATGTAATCAATTGCTGAACACTTTTTTTTTTTTTTTTTCAGAATTAAAAATCTTCCAAGACAAGGAGGCTGATTTTACTGACTACTATTATCAGGCACAGTTACCCATGGTCACCAGATCAACAGCTTCAAAGGCTGTGAAGAGTAACATCAGGCTAACAGAAATAATGATGGAGCCCAGTATTATCATAGTAGACAGAAGGTTAATGCTATTGTTAATATACATATAAGAATGAGAATGCCAGAGGGAAGAGGATCCACATGGGTGTTTTTGTTACTGGTTTTTATTTTCTTAAAAAGCAGAAGAGCAGGACCAGAGCTTGGGACAGTCACATTTTACCACAGCGACAGTGCTAAGTGTCAGAATGCAACAGAAGGCAGCGAGCAGTAGGCCTCCTTCAGTCGCCTTTGTCTTGCTTGCCTTAACGTGCTTGGGTAGTACCATTAGAGCCGTACGGGTGACAGCATGAATTGCGTCATGCGTACAGTCTTCTGAATTTTTTGTAGTGTTTCATGATGTTTGATGACTGCTGTGTGGCTACATTCAACATTCCTTGGCTAATGTACCAGTGTTATGCTACTGGAATAAAATTTAAATTTAACAACTAGAGCTTCCACTATTAACATGTTATTGATAAATAGTCTGCGCCGCTACTCCTTATTACTGAAAGAAGCTGCTGAGTTCCTTGGCTCTTCTTGGCTGAATCATTATACTTGTAATAGAGATACTATAACTTGCCACTGACACTCTTTGAAGAAATAAATGGCTCTGGGTTCAAGGGGATAGCAGTGGATGTTGTATAGTGTCCTTGTAGTCAAATTACTGAGACGCAGAGTGGATAAGTGATTGATGAGGTGGATGGAAAATTGGCTGGACTGTCATATTCGAAGAGCTGTGATCAAAGGGTTGTAGGTGATGTCCAGCTGATGGCCGATTACAAGTGATCTCCCTTAGGGATCACTTCTTGGGCCACTACTGTTTAATGTCTTCATTAATGACCTGGGACAATGGGATGGAGGACACACATAGCAAATAGGGAAGTGACTGACATGCTGGAGGTCTCCCCAGCCTGGAGAGATGGGCTGACAGGACATGACACTCAGCAAAGACAAAGTCCGACACTGGGGATGGAGTAACCCCTGCACTGCTACAGGCTGCGGCCAGCTGGTCAGAAAGGACCTTTGCAGAAAAGGACGTAGGGGTTCCTGGTGGTCAAGAAGTTGAACAAGTGCCCTTTCAGCAGTGGGGGCCAGCAGCATCTTGGGCTGTGTTAGTTAGTATGGGTGTAACATGCCAGCACTTTCGGAAGTGTTTCTGATCCTCTTTGTGGCACTTGTGAGACTGCACCTGGAGTACTGCACTCAGTGTTGGACCACCCAGTACAAAACATGTGTTACCATACTGGAGCGAGTCCAGGAAGGGCTACCAAGGTGGTTATTGGGCTGACATGCGAGGAGCAGCTGAGAGGACTGGGTTTGTTCAGCCTTAAGAAGAGCAGGTGAGGTGATAATGCAGGAGCTAATTATTTCCTTCTGCTAATTAGGTTAATTTAACTTATGTGGATAATGAGTGTTAGGAATTGGATTAGTGATATTATCAAATGGTCTTCAAGAGTAAAAGGATATTTTTAAAATCAATCAGTTTGAGTTTATAATTCTGTTCATTTTAATGTTATTACTCCTCTCTTCTGTAAGACAAACTATATGACCTTTTTAAAAAAATAATACCCCTGTATCAATCCAATCTTGAAGATGTTTGTACATGCACCAGTCTTACTCCAACCAGTTCAGATATTTTGAGGTCTAAAGAGATCTTTAGCCTGTCTAGTTTGACCTCCTCTGTCTTGCAGGCCACTGCATTTCACTTGAATTTTCTTACATTCAACTTCCTAACCCGTGTGTTAACTAGAGCACGTCTCATTTTGGGAAGATGCTCTGTCTCAATTAAAAGACATCATGGCCGTATCAATGATGTTTCCCAAATGAGATTGAGTTCTCTGGTTTGTTTCGTTTTGAAGCCCTTTTCTGCACTACTGTGAGTTCTCAGTGTCCTCTAAATGCTGACACCAACATGGAACCTGACATTCTCATATAAGTCTCTTCTATGCCACAGGCCAAGGTAAAAAAATCTCCTTTCCTATTTTTTTTAGTGGACCATGAGTTGCATTTACGGGGACTGTACACATTCTTCCAGCTTCTTGATATCAGTGGTAGTTGCAGGAGTAAATGAAGCATATGCGAACGGAATTCAGACATTAAAATTCAGGTCAGTCAGTCTTTTAGCTGCATCTTTAAAATTTCTGAAGCGAATAAAGTATACTGATTGACAGACATCAAATGAAAAATTTGTCCTGGATCATCAGAAGGATGTATATGATCAGAGTTTGCCAGAAGTTGGGGTTATTTTATCTTTTCTTCAATACTAGACCTACTTTGCCAAGTAAGATGTTTAACTAGAATGACTTAGTGATTTTACTCTTCGAATAGTGAAAGTAGTTCAAATTAAGCATATGCGGTTTCAAGAAATACTATGTAACCTCTCAACATTCTCTTTCATGCTTATTTATGATGATTTCGTGCATGTTATGCCCCCAAAATGCTGAAGCCGTCTCATTTTAGTTTTTTTCTACATATACAAAATGTTCAATTTAAAAATAAGATACAGTGAACTTTTATCATACAACCTGTTTAATGTTTCCCCTTCTCTTTACAGGGTTTGTTTCATTTTTTTTTGGTGTAGTACTCATTTTATACAGCTGCCAAGATCATCTGGCTGTCTGAGTCAAGTGGGCCGGAAGGGTAGTAACTGCAAATAAACTAGAAAACTGAACAACTAACTGGTCAGATGCTTAACATACTGCTGAAATGAAGGCCTTGTGATTTTTGCTTTAAAGGGTGGTTTAACATTAAACCAAGTTTCAGAGAAGGTGCAGTTCACCATCTTCGTTGTTCCACATCCTCTGAGAACGTAGCTCACATCCCAAAGGAAAAACTGTTTGCCACATCAGGTAAGTCTTCATTTTAATCTCTTCAGATGATTGTAACGTTGTGTGGTTTTGGTTTACTTTTGCTATAAAGGCAAAGAGCTTTTGTGTTTGCAATTTGAAGACATCAGATACAATTGCTTAGAAAATAGGAAGTTTGGAGGAGGTTGCCAGTATTTTTCATTTTTAACATAAAATTGCTTTGAGCTTTTCCCTGGCACGGCATCTGTAGAAATTATTCCAATATTCAGAAGTGCTTCTATTACCTTCTATTACCTTTGATTTATTCTGGATACTTTCACCATACCGACATCAATTTTCCTCCCTCCAATTACATCATGGAGGTCTTTATTTTGTGATGAATGTGTGAGTGGGCAGGTGCTCCAGTCCTTACTTAAGCAATAATTCCCACAGCACTGACAGACATCTTGACTGTGTAGGAGACCGTAGGATACGGTGCAGAAAAAGTGGGACATGAACAGCCAGCTCTCTAGCAAGTCAGAGCCCTGTTCACATATGTGCTGCTGAACCATACGATGGCCCTACCCACATAGATGCCAATGTGTCTGGCTGGTTTGGACGCTGGTAGCGATAGTCCCAATTTTCAGGTTCTTCATATGTACTTTTCCCTTTCCCACAAACAATAGTATACACTGGTTCAAATAGTCATACCCTTAGAAGAGGGTATTGCTTTGGCTTTATGTATATATAGGGCTAAAATGCTGCCTTCATAGGGTAGGATGAGGCCTTCTTTCACTGTTTAAGTATAAAATTGCATACTAAATTTAAACTAAAAGGTGATTAAAACAGCACTGTCACTTTTAAATTATGGAGTTTTAATACTTTGAATCTACACTTTTTCTTTTAATATAGCTTTCCAAATTTTTTTCCCCCACTGCTAGATTCCTCAGAAACAAGAGCCAAAACAGGTGTTCATTTTAAAGAAAAAACAGGTAAAACAAGCTGAGAGATCCTGTTACGATGGATGCTTGGTACCTCCCAGGAGACCACGGAAAGGATTACCCAGAGAGTGGAACTTTGAAACACAAACCCCATTCTGATTACAGTAGCGTTGAACTGCATAATCAACAAAAAGAAATTTAAGTTTACTGTCTCTTAGGGAACAATTCTCTTTTAAGTAAATAAACTGAAAACCTCTTTGAAATCATCATATTCTAAAATACAGCATTTGTTATTATTTCTTTATTTCTGCAACACCGTAATTTACTTGTTTTTATAACATTCCCTAGCTTCCTTTTCAGCTTCATTTCTTCCTAGAGCTGGTTTACTATTTTATCAGTGAATTTTTCTGACACAGATGTTAACTGATAAAACATTAGAAGCCACAAAGTGTAATTGTTGCATGTGAAATTTTCACTAAACCTGAAAGTGTACTTCATGTCTTCTTATCTTGACCTATTGTGCAAATGCATATTGGTTTTCACAACTGCTTTTCTAAATCTATTCCCTGCCCCATGTTTTTAGCAACTTTTATCTAGAGCAAAGATGACCCTGAATTTCATTTCCTTCCTACATAAACATATAAGCATCAAGTTTAAAAGAAAAACCTAATCCCTATTCTGAAAGAGGTATCTAGACTCAGAGGTTTAGTTTTGTTTTCTGTGTAAAGAATGAAGGGAGTTTCTTTCATTAGTGTCATCTTAAATTGTCATAATTTTGGATTTAAATGATTTTACCCAATGAAGAAATTCAACAACATGGATTTAAAGTGTCATATCTCATTTTAAAAACAGTCTTTGCAATGGGAAGAATTTATAGCATGATAGATCTTTTGGTATTGTTTTGCAACCCACCTAGGAAAGTCTCACATGTGACTGCAGCCCGTGAAGCTTACAAACATGTCAGTAATGTTAGTCAGATTCTTTCAACAGAACAATGAATTTGATTTTGTAGGGATAAAGTGACGTTAAACTTAACTGATATTTAATAGTAATTGGAAAGCACTAGCTGTATAGCTTGATAAATTTCTTTGTTCAAATAGAGATATGACTTTTACAGAAGAGTCAAACAATCATGTGAAGACAAAGGATTCTTTAATGTTAAGGGGAAATATCTGTATTTGACTAGCTCTGCCAGACAATGAAGTCACGCATTAGCAAACAATCTGAAATTATTTTTGAAAATGATGAATCTATAGTTTGACAGTTGCAACCACAGTTGTAGCAGTAGACACAGTCACAACCTTTTCCATATGTTCCCCTCACTCACCATGTGGGGTACAACCACCTTAAAGAAAATGCAACCTCATTTTATTAACAATGACTGTTACCTGATGGATTCCTGATACAAAAAGTGCCCTTTGACTTAATTTTTGTATTTCAGCAATGAAAGAGTTCTTAACCCTCACTCTCTAATTTAAAGAGACAGTAGATTTGTCTAAGATTCTATGTTAAGGCACAATTTATGCGCAACAAATTGATGCAGTTATACTACATATTGTAAGATAATTAAACTGTGAAATATTGGTAAAAATCCTTAGGACACAGCAAAAGATTTTAAATATAGTAGAGTGTCAGTTGAGTCAATCATCGGTCACGGGGCTGCACGCTCAGTTCTCACCTTTGCTCTCCAATTCTGTATTCACAACTTTTACATACAAGGTTGTACAATTTATGTGCTAAAACATAGCTAGTCTTTCATTTGACAGAAGCAACCCATCAGATACTGACTGCTGGATAATTCTTTCAAAAACTATGAATTTTTATTTCTGAAATCCAGCTCTCATTCCCCAACTTCCACAGGGTTAAACAAAGGAAAATACTTTCCGAACAATACCTGCAAAATGTAAAACATTCTGTTCCAGCATCCAAGCATGTACAAAAATGTTTTTGTATAGGTCACAAAACAGCAAAGATTTCTTTTTCCCTCCCAATATATTCTTACACCAGAAACCCTGTAATAATACTCTAGAACACTGACAGAATGAAATTTTAACATTTTAAAAAGGAGAAAAAAAAAAGAGGGGAATTTTTTATTTCTAATCTCCATCCCACCTTTCCAGCATGGTGGCATTGTTATTTCTAGTTAAATGAGGGCATTGCTTACCTATATATCTAGGATTTTGTTGGATAGGGTCTGCTAAAAGAGAGCTTGTGTTATTTCCAGTTTTACAACACCGTCTCTTGAAATAGTTCTGCCAATTTTTAATTGCAACTTCTTTACATTTTATGTAACTATCAGGATTTTAAAATTTATTCTAAAGCAGCAGCAAAATAACAACAGATAAAGTAGATTTCTGCATGTGTGCCATCAATTATGCTAATAAAGAATATTATAACCAAGGCATCTTTTCTACAGGTAATTCTAAGAATTATGAATAAGAATAATTATTAAGAATAGGTATAAAATTTGCCTTATGATTAAATTCCATACTAGACACAGCTTTAAAATTTAAATATTCTTAGTATTCTATTGCCATAATTTTCTTTCCTTTTGAGCACAGCTTTAGTAAATAAAAATATATGCGCAAGTATTTACTTCTGGTCTGTCGTACTAGTATGTGTATTTATAACTAATACAAAATGTAAAAAGAAAACAAGTATTTTAAATGTACATAACATATTTAAATAATTTCAGTACATTTGCTGTTTGTTCCTTACAAACCCTTTGTTTTTTAAAAAAAAAGTTTTTATAAATATATTTTAGCTTCCAGTGAAAGTATAAGGGGGACAGTTGCCAAAGATGAACTTATTAGAAAATATAATTTTATAATCTAGATATTCAAATCTATCTAAACAAAACATTAGTAAACATCTTTGTACTGCTATTAAAGCACAGTAACTAATGGATGAAAAAATCATCTAAGCACTTTTTAATTTTTACTTTTGCTATAGAATCTTGTGTGTAAAACTTAGTTAAAATTAAAAAGGGGGACACAATGTATGAAACAGCCACAGGACTCCAGTCATTCTAAAAACAGGTTGCGGTGGCTATCAATAGTCATTCTATTATTATGTATTTGAAAGTGTGTTTATGGATTTCACAGTTTGTTATCAATATTTTGATAATGTGCAGACAGTTGCTTACTTCCTTTACACAGCATCTGTTCACACAGAGTTGACTGAAATATGTCTGTATTGTCTGACAACACTATTCTTATTTAAAAAAAGACATGGCTGTCTATGAAATTAGGACTTTTTTTTTCTTTGGATTCTCAAATAACTTTTTCTTTGGATTATCAACAAACATTTGTATAGAGATCCTTTTCTGGTTCTCATGTTACAATTTTCAAAGTCCAAGTAATTGCCCTTCAGGAGGAATCAACTGCCACCTTCTGTCCTTTGACAATCAAAGTTAAATCAGTATTAACCCCCAGAGTGTTATTTTAAGCACTACAATGTACAGAGGAAAACACCTCATCAAAATGGGTTGAGTCGTATTCCTGTTCCTAGTGGTGAAAAAGGATTCACTTTGGCCCACATCAAAGCATCATTCAGTGAAACAGCAGATTTTCCATCTTCAAGGAAGAACACTGGACCCTGTACAGCAAAAATGTTTGGGGAGGGAAAGAAAAAGAAAGTACACATGTATGGTGTAAAGGCTACCAAACAGAAGGCACATTTTGTTTTATCTAAGAAGGCCATGAAAACCTGATTTACAACTACCATCTACGTTCATGCAAAAATTGTACCCCATCACCTTAAAGCTTTCATAATAGTTAGACACTATAAATTGAGTGAACTTGTTATGTTCCAAAATCTGGAGACCCAGCATTTCATAATCCTTAAATTTTTAGTTGGATTTTTAATAATTGCAGTATTTTATATATGTTTGTCAATTATTCCAGAGTTAAATTTAGCCTGAATCAGAGTCTGAGGTAACATGTTTTTTTCCTTCAGAATACTGTACATATTTCATTGTGTCTGTCATTATCTGTGCTGATCTGTGTTTCCCCATCTACAAAAAAAAAATATAATGCCTCCATGAATTGTTTGAAAACATGGAGTCTACATGCAGCCTACAGAATAATTTCAAATGTTCACTATGGAAAGCATGAAGGGCAAAATACTAGTTTATCTGATGGAACAAGAGCGATTTGCTAATTTCTTCATTTGACAAAATATGACCTCAAAGCTGCAATTCAGTTTAAGTGCCTTCTTAAAGAGTCACACTCTCTGAACTCGCTACTTAAAACTTGTAAACCCAAGCAATTACGCTACTATACCTTAGTATTAACTAAGTGATTTGTGAGCTGCTCTGCATGCCTAAAGCAATGACTCCTAATGTTCACTAATCCAGAAATAAGGACAACGTAGATGACAAGCTGGTAACACCATATTTGCTATTCTTGTTGAATGGATTACAACAATGGCAGCTTTATGTGGCTGTTGGCAGGTGTTGAGAGGATAGCCATAGCCAGAGGCCATTGGTCTAATGTGGAAATGTTGGCAGCAAGTTTTTTAAGACTTGATGATGTGCAGTTGTGAATTTTGTTTACCTCAGAAATCCTGCTAGCATTTTGCAATCCCCAATTTCTGATGCAAAACTATCCCTCTTAATCCCTGAACAACCCTGTTGCTCCTAGGGCTGGCATCTTGCACTGGACAAAGGAAACAGACTCAGCTTCATGGAAGAGAGTAAATTCACACTGAGGCACTGTCTGAGGACAGAAGCCTGAGAGCAGTGTTTTCAAGCTCTGTCAATATTATGGAAATCACAACATAGACCAAAGAGTTGTTATAAGGACTAGTACGTTTTGATCATAAAGCTCTATGTAGGTGATGAATATATATATTTGAATATTTAGTCTTTCAGTATCTAGTTTTAATCAATAATGAATTACAAATTTTATAGTGTGCATTTCCATAATGATAAATACTAACAACAGAACAATGTTACTATGTGGTTGAAGATAAATAATCTCCTGTTTTTTATTCAAGCTGTAGTGAGGTAGTACGCAATGTTACATGTACTTTAGACAGAACATTTGGCAAAGCAAATCTCTCCCATGGAAATTAAAACATTTTGGATTGGGAAACTGGGAAGTTATTTGATTGGACAATTCTTCTTTATATAGCGTTTCTTACACAGAAGATGTCAGCACTTGTCCTCTTTAACTTCTGCTACTGTGACAACAAGGAAAACATTTTTCCTCCCAAATGATGGGAGGGACCTTAGATTTATGGCAACCTCACACCTAGTCAATGCTATCACTGGGAAAAAACACCTCAGCTCTCTGAAACCGTACCTGTATCCTTAGCCCTGTCAAACAAGAGATGTGAACATCTGAATGACTAGGAAGATTTGATCCAGTGACATAGTCTGGCCCAACCATTCCTTTCAGAGGCTCCTCTTGTATTCGTGATATGAGTATTGAATATACCATTCTCTGTGATTCAGATGGTGGGGTGCATGGCAATTCATCAGTAGGCCTATGAACAAAAGACACTTGTTTTTCAGCTCCACATCTTAATTTGTGTTGGAAATTGAGCCACAAAGTACTCATTTTTTTACATTCACATTCAGATTTTACAAAGGAAATAAATACTGTATTGACAACTAAACATTTAAATACTAATAGTCTCATTCATGGTAATTTCATATTTTTCCACCTACTTGTTTAGAGTACAAGCTCTCCATGCATCTAGTTCCTCAGAAAGCTGTTCAATTTTCAAAGGTACAGATACTTCTCGTCTTTTTAAAAGTTGACTGAAAAGGAATGCGAATAATTAAAGTTCAAATTAATTCTAACAATGAATATTTTCTTAAAAGAAAAACAAGATAGACAGTAGTAATATAAAACTATTTTTGATTGGATATGGAAATAAATTGATCCTTCATGATAATCACTATATTAAACCTCAGAAATGTTAAATTACTAGAAATAAAAGTATACCTTTTCATTTGTTTCATTTTAATTATCCCTATTTACACCTTCTTATTTAAGCTTATCTTTAATTAGCTCTATTTTTTTCTTTATATTTTAAGGCTATATTCATTCTTATTTCTTAATAATGACAACTTTACTAAGATTAAGGGCCCATTTTGCCTATGTATAGTAGATATGATAAAAATACAGTTAGAGTAACATGGTTCAATACAGCCTTGTTTCACCTGATTACTTGTGGAAAAAACACGAGTTTCAAAAAAGAGTTTCAAAAAAGAGTTTCAAAAAAGAGTTTCAAAAAAGAGTTTCAAAAAAGAGTTTCAAAAAAGAGTTTCAAAAAAGAGTTTCAAAAAAGAGTTTCAAAAAAGAGTTTCAAAAAAGAGTTTCAAAAAAGAGTTTCAAAAAAGAGTTTCAAAAAAGAGTTTCAAAAAAGAGTTTCAAAAAAGAGTTTCAAAAAAGAGTTTCAAAAAAGAGTTTCAAAAAAGAGTTTCAAAAAAGAGTTTCAAAAAAGAGTTTCAAAAAAGAGTTTCAAAAAAGAGTTTCAAAAAAGAGTTTCAAAAAAGAGTTTCAAAAAAGAGTTTCAAAAAAGAGTTTCAAAAAAGAGTTTCAAAAAAGAGTTTCAAAAAAGAGTTTCAAAAAAGAGTTTCAAAAAAGAGTTTCAAAAAAGAGTTTCAAAAAAGAGTTTCAAAAAAGAGTTTCAAAAAAGAGTTTCAAAAAAGAGTTTCAAAAAAGAGTTTCAAAAAAGAGTTTCAAAAAAGAGTTTCAAAAAAGAGTTTCAAAAAAGAGTTTCAAAAAAGAGTTTCAAAAAAGAGTTTCAAAAAAGAGTTTCAAAAAAGAGTTTCAAAAAAGAGTTTCAAAAAAGAGTTTCAAAAAAGAGTTTCAAAAAAGAGTTTCAAAAAAGAGTTTCAAAAAAGAGTTTCAAAAAAGAGTTTCAAAAAAGAGTTTCAAAAAAGAGTTTCAAAAAAAAGTTTCAAAAAAAAGTTTCAAAAAAAGTTTCAAAAAAAAGTTTCAAAAAAAAGTTTCAAAACCCTTGCAGTGGATGCATTTTTTAATCGATCAAAATATAATACAAGGGACAGTTATTACCTGACCTATTAACTTCTATTTGTGTTGGGATATGTTAAAAATGTCCAGCTTAAGCATCTAAGTGTCCAATTTAAGATAGGCTGGAATCTAAAACTCTATGAATCCTGAAAATACTGGGCAATCTGAGAAAAAAATTTAGAGCAGTATTGTTCCCAGGAAAACTTAAAGCTTGACAGCCAGAGTATCACAAACTGAGTCTCAAAGACAGCTTGTTACTATAATAAATAATAATTAATGAATAATTAATCGATATTTAATTTCCGTATCAGAATAGCCCTTCTGTATAAGCTTATATTTAATCTCATTGTTTTTCATACATAAGTCTGGTGGTTCAGAAAATAAAATTAAAAAAAAAAACAAAAACCCAACGGTCCTTTTCCCTTTTCCCTATCCTCTCACCAAGTTTCAGAGATGAGGATGGCTAAGAGGAACGGAGTGCTGTTGAGACATCTGATGGAGAGGAGTCGAAGAGAAGGGGCAAACACACAGATCTAAGACATGTTAAATTTATGTTGTTTAATTATACTTAGTAGCCAATTCTCACAAAATATCAGGAAATGTAGGAAAGATCACAATTCTAGTAAGGTTTGAAAGGACTGGACAACATATATGCAGCATTTATTCTTGATGGAGAGATAAATGAGCTGAATTTGTTAGCAAAGCTACAGTGGTCAGTTAGAGCAGCTAGTGGAGCAATAACAGCTAAAAAAATGCCAGTGCAGCTTGAACTAGGAAATCAGTGACACCTTGGAGCTGGCCTTGCTACCCAGCAAGTCAGGTGACAAAACAAAAAGGATTTGACAGTCCCAAATTGTGAGGGAGAAATGGAAATTAGTCAGCTGGATAGTAGTATCGTTACCAAACCAGACAGGAAGACTAAACAGTAGTGGTTATACTCTGAGGAAGGAATACTGAAGGATTGTATGTAAGTCTATTTTAAGTCAAGCCAGGTGTCTTGGTGGGAATCAAGCTAGTGCCCAGTCATGAACTCTAAATTCAAAGCTTGTCCTTGTTGCTACTGATCAAGTCTTGGCAAATGGTTTACACATAGATACAAAATTAGAACTGTTACTGTCAACATATAATCATGCATGGAGGTAATGCTGAATGCTCATCTACTTCTAAAAATTGTTTTTCTTGCAGAAACTAAGAGTTTGACTGAAATCCTGGATTCACAACTTGTTACATTACCTCAGAAACATCTGCGTGTATAATGCATAAAGAAAGTAAAGCAGGTTCTATATGCAGGCATGGGTATACCCTTATAACTTTATAAAGAACTGGGAACTCAGTTGTTTTTTTTTTAATTTTTGGTGGGGGGAGGGGGAAGTGGGGACAATGTATGGCATACACCATAATAGAGACTGAGATTTATCAGTGTTACTGAAAACATAATATTACCTTGTATACTCATAAAGTGCAGGTACAATGCTATTGTACTGTCTTCTGATAGCGAGTAAAGCACCAATGTAACCACACAAAATCAGCAACTCATTCCGAAATCTATAAATACACAAGTATTAATCACGAACAACAACAAGCATTTGCAAAAACATTAAACAAATTCATATTCAAATTATAATTTTAAAACCTAATTTATCCATCCACCTTTTGTGGAGAATATACGTTTCCTGATTACGCTTACTTTCTGTATGATGTAATTGTTAAAAGAGACTCCATCTGCTTTATATTGATCTCAATTATTACATTTTAAATAGCATGTACAACACAGTTATTAAGCACAATCACGTAAAGTTACAAAACCAATGTCACTCAGATCTTTTAATGTGATAAAACTCTAAGTGTAAATAAAATTGCCCCACATATTAGTGTGGACTTCAGTCTCCCCGCAGGCCACAGATATGAGTTAAGCTTTTTGCTCCTTGAAGTTCTTCATGTGCACACCTGTGCAGGCACTCAGGCCTAGCTGCAGCCACATATCATAAAGGTGAACCACAGCTATCCAACTATTTTAGAGTTAATTCTGAGAGTGACAGCTCAAATTTCCTTAACACTTTGACATAAAAACCTATATTATGTGTGGTACCACTGCTCTTTTTCTCAGGAAACTGAAACCAGAGCTAATCAAAGTGAGATTCTTCAAATAAGACCAACATTGGTTCACCCACTGTAAATGCCCCACAGAGAAAGAAGCAGTAAAATATCCTTTTCTCTTCTTGCTAAACCTTGAAAATTTAGGAAAATTCCACATTCTATTCTCCAGACTGGGAACTAGCCTGCTTGTTGCAATTCTTTTGTACCCCTCTTCTGGTAAACAAAAAACAATACTAACTGTGTACTTATATTTTTTTACTTCCAAAAGTTTCCTTTAATGAAACTTCCACTTTTATAAGTAAGGAAAATATACTCACTCACTACATTTATGCAACACTAATCGTTCAGTGCGTACGTAACTTAGAAGATCAAGATATGGACAGACTGAATCTAAAGTCCAATCTGAGCCACAGAGTTGTTCTGTTGAAAAACAGAAACAAAAATATCTCAAGAGGCAAGCTACAGGAATGACTTATTCTTTAAAAGGTTTCTTCATCCAAATACCTACCTTTCACATACTGAATGCCAATAGGAAGAGCCTTTTCAGGTTCTGTGCTTAACAGGTAGTACTTTATAGTTTCGAATATATCCCCATCTGCCTGCATTGTCTCTGCCAATCTCATACATTCTTCTACATCAGGAAGATTACACTGGAAAACAAGGATTTCACCAAAGCATTATTGTAATGTTCAAACAATTCTCTCAGATGCCAAGAAATACTTAAGTTTGCACAAAACAGTAAGATCAAACTCTCTCAGAAAGAAGAGTCATTGTTTGAAGGACACACCTGCATATAATGTTCATTAAGAAAGCCATCTAGACCAGAGAACAACACAGGAAGAGAAAGTTCTGTAACTTTAATTTAAGCAGTATCAACTTCCATTGCTGATGTTTTTGTGAACTTTTTACTATGGCTTAATAGATGTGCAGTCTGAGTTGAACATTAAGGGAGTTAGCGGAGCAGACCCTTCTGCTGCTCAAGAGGAAAGGGGGTATTTAAGGAGATTACAGACATAAAATGTAAAACAATTCAGGATAGTACAGAAAGCTGATCTGCCAAGACATGATTAGGCTGCACTTCAGTGATGACGAGGTTATAAATCATACTGATAGGTGATTCTGAAGATCATAAGCTACTTCAGGAAGTAACCTGTGTCATGGAAAGACTACACACAGAGTAGAATTAAAGAACTAAAGTTCTTCTTGTGCAATACTGAAAATAAAATCAAGGAAGACTAAAAGAGCAGAAAAGGATATGTAACATATAAGACTGTTAGTGACAAATTCATCCTACAGCTTGATTTGGCCTTAAATTTTCTGAAATCAGTAAATAAATCAATACATAACCTCTTGTTAGCATTCAGGTAAATTCTTTTTTATTGTACCTTTTCATGCAGGTCATTTATTTCTGCTATGCATCCAGGATAAAAAGCACATAGTTTTACTAACTGCAGTTTATTATCAGGAATCATCATAAGAAGATCAGCTGCTAAATCCCTGCACAAACAAAAGATGACATGTAGTTACTCTTGCTGGTTTGTAATAGGAGGAAACTGTTTTCTCTTTTACATTCCTTTTATAACGAAGAGTTTACTGAAAAAAAAATACTATTTCCAGAGAAGAGCAGAAGTAACCTCAGCCTCTACGACTATTTTGGTGCAATAAATGAGGCTTAATCTATTCATTTTTTGGGGAAGTCGTGTTAATTTTCTATTGCTTTAGTTGGTTGAATTAAACAGCTGTGCAATCCTCAAGCATCAGAACCACCTCAATATGCGAGCAGGGATGGGAAGGGAGAGTAGGACCCATCCAATCTGAAAGAAGGAGAGATGTTAATGTGGCTCTGTGTCATGAAGCCATCCTCAAACTCCCAGGCTTGTAGAGCTCCATGACATCAGCATAAAGCATCTCTCAGTCATCCAGAATGGCTAGTGCTTCTAAAAAGGATTACACAAGAAAAGAATGATACATATTTTCATATTTTCATCCTTTCTGAAAGGAAAATTGTGTTTTAGCAAACTGACATTTCTGAAATATTCCTAACTTTTTACCAGTTGTTACCCCCTCCTTAACACAACAAGCAGCTTGAGGGAACACATGTAAATACTAATAAATTATTTTGAAACAATTATTCTATTGAGCTTTTCATAACAGATTATTGTGGTTGTTCTGTGACTCTTCTGTTCGTGCAGACATAGTTTCTCCTGTGACCCACAAGACTGACTTGCCCCTGTGCAAAGCAAAAATTGCTGAGTTCTCCTGAATTTTCAGAATGCGATCCTTGGCTTAAAACTGTTCGAGTAAGCTATTGTCCAGTATTTGCAACTGCTTTCTATCCCACTCAAGTATTGATCACAATTAAAAAATTAGAACATTTATGTTAAGCTTATTTTTAGCATTAGTAAAGTCACATGCTTTTCAAATCTCTCTTTCTATAAACAAGCAAAATACCTGTATCCAAGTGATGGAAAGCTAAAAGGAAGACATTGAAACAGTAATGAACAAAACTTTGTTTTGTATTCTTACTTTACAGAGGAAAAATCTAATAGAAAATAATTAAACTACAACAGCAAATATAAGGGTCAGGTTAACTGACTTTAACAACAAAAAAATGCCTTTCCAATGCCTTTTGACAATCTAAAGAAGTTAATGCCAAAAGGTCTTTGGAAAATCAGTTATACTATTACCACGCAATAGCCACTTTTCCAAGATACAGAAAGGCTCTTTCAGAATGTAAGATATTTCACAAGTTCTTAAACTATTTTCAAGATCAGTTACTCACATATACTCATCTTCACAGGCAATTTAAATATTTTTTTAAAGTAACTAGAAATTGCTCAGCCAAAAAAATGAAATAAAATGTTTATTTAAAAAAATCCAAAGAAGCCCTCATATAATGGCCTACAAATTGTTACCTTGAATGTTTTTTTAAGAATCAAACTGAAAAGACTGTCAGTATAAAGAACAAAATCAGGTGGCTGAGTCTGCATATGCAGAATGCAGTATCTCAAGTAAAATACCACTAGCTTTCTGATTAGTAGAAGGTTGCTTTTAACAGTATTTAGGTGCTAAACACAAATAAAATGAAAATGGTGTTCTTAAACACTCACACATTTTCCCACTGCTGTAGATTTGGAAAGATGGGGAAGGGCATGAATGTTTAGCTTTGACTTTTTTGTTCTGATTTTATATTTTATAGCACTTCTAAAAAAAGAAACCACAACCAAAAAGCAAAAAAACATTCCACCAATAACTGATTTCATTACTAATCCATCAAGGTCCTTTCAGTATTCTTTGAGGTGTCTACAATTAAGTGTGCCTCTACAATGAAAGATTTCCAACTGATGGATATCCCTAAGCATAACAACTAGTAAAAACAAAAATAGAGCCCTTCAAATATCAAAGGCCCTTCAACTCCAGCTTGATCTTATACATGCAGTGGAGCAACAGGTACTATGCTGTGCCAGTACCTCTTTATTACAAAATATGAAGAGGTTCAGGAAACTCTAATCTTCTCCTACAGAATAGGAATATATGCTGTAATGGCTGCAAATCAGAATCCAGGATTGGCAGGGTGTAGCTGTAATAGGTGTTCAGTATAGCATATGAAACCCACTGACAAATCCAGATGTATACTTGGGCAATATGCAATGCACCAATTTAAAATTTTATCACGTATACCCATGTAGACTTCAGTGTACACATGGCATAAGTTTGCATAAGTTTTATGTACACACATGTAAATGACATACTATTTTAAGTACTTGTTCCAGCACTGAGATCAGAACAAACTTTCATTATGGAACTGGAAAAAATATACACTGTTTTTCTTAACTCCATGTTCAGTGCTTCCTATCAGAGGCTACATAAAATTCACTCTTCTCAATGAACGCAGGGCGATCAGAGAAAGAGCTTCAGACACTTTAAAAGCTGCAGATGGAGCTGCCAAAACAACCTTGTTAGAACTGGTGCAATGCAGACATGCTAAATCATTGTAAAACCAAAACAGAAAGTCATCCATTTCTTATTTTATCTTTTTTTTCTACAATGCTTCATTGTCTAAGGCAGGCTAAATGCCCTGTAGAGAGGAGTTCCACTATGTTTCTCTCAGGCTACCTCTAGACGCTTAAGCAAATACTGACTGTAGCAGAAAAACTGATGCTTAATTGCAATATCTGTTTAAGCACAGGTTTTCTATGAAATGTTAATTCCGAAACACCTGTACAGCTGCCAAATATACCTTAGGAAGATTTTCTGCTTTTCATTGGTAGACAAAAAATGGGCCAAAACTGTATCCTTCAAAGTAAAACCACTACAAGGAGGAAAAGAAAACTATCAGAGATAAAGTTTCCCCTATTATCTACTCCTGCAGAATTAAATAGTAATCCTGTTTCATCCTTAAATCTTGTCACCCATCTCATATTCCCAATACCAATATAAAGTAATTCCTTAGCCTTTTAGGTTTTTATATTTTTCAAGCAAGTACTTAAATATCACTTCACAGATCCTACTTAAGCTTCTGTTCCTTTTGACTTTATAATTCAATTCTAGCCTTTGTCTGAAGCAGTAACTTTTACTCAGTACAGACTAGGACATACTATGCTACCTGTTGCCCAAGTATCTAGGCTTTTTCAGCAGGTTTCATGCTCTTTGACAATGACTCTTCTCTCATTTACAATGCATACATAATATATTTTAAGATTAAAGCAGAACATTAGCATGTCCTGTGCTTCAAAGGTCTAATACAGCAATCCTTATTCAAGCAGCAATTCTCATTCTACCTACCCATAGTGGTTTGGTGTCTATAAAAGTTTCAGAATGAAACACCTTTATCATTTTGTCAGGAGGAAAAAAAAAAAGATCTTCTTCAGATTAAGAAATTCTTACCATGTTGTTACTGTCATACATTTTCTTGCTAGTAACTCTAGGGCATAATGTGTTGCTTGTGCTGCACTTCCTCCTAAGACAGTACCCACACAGATTGCCAACTCCAGTTCATTTCCACGAATCAGGTTTGCCATTGCAAGCTTGCTCAATGAAAAAATTATATCATTAAGGGACACAAGCATTTTTGGGGATTCACCATGTTGAGCATATGACATTCATTTCTGAGACTGCTTTTTACAGAAGGACAAAATATGCATTTATTGAAGCAACTTTATATATAATTTGGGTCTCCTGAATGAGTCAATAATTATGCACCATGTGTTAAACAGTTTTTAAATAACCAAATAGATTTCCTTTAGCAGACTCTTTATTGAACCAAAGAGATTGCACATGCATAGAAAGCAGGATTGCAATTCCTTCTAGTCTTAAGGACGGACACTATCTTTCAGAGTACATATTTCCCCTCTCTTTTGATGAAAGGGGGCTCAAAAAAACCCAAAGAACCCAAGCCCTCTCTGGGCAACTGGAGTTGCTGATAGGCATAACAGAATATTAAACAGTAAGAGACTACACAACAACTTAAAACATGTCTATTTTGAAATACAGGCATTAACTGATTACTGCTTTTTCTCTGAACAGCTCATTAAGATGGACTTTTACTCATTTTGGGGAATAGAGAACGAAGAACATGTCGGGTCAGCAACAACAAAATCCAGAGAGAATGAGGAAAAGAAGCAATTTGTAAAACTACAAACAAAATGAAAATCTAATAAAATGTTTCTTACATGTCAGCCCTATTTTTGTGCTGAGGGGTAGGGTTTTTTCCCCTATTTATTTCACCATTTAGACTGCAAATTCTTCAAAGTAGCAATTGCATCTTTTGTAGCACAATGAAGTTCCAGTTCTGAGTGGGTCTTTTGAGTCACCGTACACAGTAATACTTATGTGTATATGTAAGGTACTTAGATACTTTATATTTTCTGATATAACAAGATACTGTATATATGAAAATACAATTATATAATAACATACTACTTTCTGTGCATGAGAGAAATCTTGAATGTAACAGAGTCAGAGGAGTTTTGCTACTAACTTCAATATGGTAAGGATCAAACTCTTTCTATAATATATACAAAACAAATACCAACTATAAGTACTACATTTTAGAATGTAGTACATATATTTTAAAAAACAGTTAACATCTGCAGATGTAAAAAGGAAGTCAATGTTGGCCTTTCCATAGTTAAATAGGAAAAAAAAATTACCTCTATATTTTCAACAGCCAGATGGCAACATGCTGCAAGCACTGCATGGCCATCCTGGAAATACCATTCTGCCAGTTCTTTACTGACCTTGTGCAGGAGCCTGCAAAAACAAAACATGAATTCTGAAAGGTCACTTAAACGCTGGAGTTCTTTGGCTCTTAAATTATATACAAGTCACCACATTTGCTTCTGTACCCTAAAATTTCTTACAGATAATGACACCACAAGCTTTCAAAATGCAGTTTGAGCTTCATCCACTACTTACGTTGGTGCATATTCAGGTGGATCAGTTTCTCAAAGTCTATGGACTTCAGAAAAAGAAGGAGAACTGGGGGTGCTGATCGACAGCCGGCTAAACATGAGCCAGCAGTGTGCCCAGGTGGCCAAGGCGGCCAACGGCACCCTGGCCTCCATCGGGAATAGTGTAGCCAGCCGGTCTAGGGAAGTGATCATCCCTCTGTACTCGGCACTGGTGAGGCCACACCTTGAATACTGTGTCCAGTTCTGGGCCCCGCACTTCAAGAAAGATGTGGAGGTGTTGGAGCGAGTCCAGAGGAGGGCGACCAAGCTGGTGAAGGGTCTGGAGGGTCTGACCTACGAGGAACGGCTGAGGGAGCTGGGGTTGTTTAGCCTGAGGAACAGGAGGCTCAGAGGTGACCTTATTGCAGTCTGCAACTACCTGAAGGGAGGCTGTAGTGAAGTGGGAGTCGGCCTCTTCTCCCAGGCAACTAGCTATAGGAAAAGACAACATAGCCTCAAGCTTCGCCAGGGGAGGTTCAGGTTGGACATTAGGAAGAATTTCTTCTCAGAAAGGGTTATTAGACACTGGAATGGGCTGCCCAGGGAGGTGGTGGAGTCACCATCTCTGGATGTGTTTAAAAAAAGACTGGACATGGCACTTAGTGCCATGGTCTAGTTGACATGGTGGTGTCAGGGCAATGGTTGGACTCAATGATCCCAGAGGTCTCTTCCAACCTGATTGATTCCGTGATTCTGTGAAAAAGCACTCGGAAGAGTCCTCAGCAGCCAAACTCCCTAGCCCAGACATGCTGCAAAGCACCTCACTGGGTGCCGTGGCCAGAAAAGAGCCTGTGAGGAAAAGCCGGGGAGCACAAACGCATTTCTCCTCCTTCCCTTGGGGGGAAAGGTCCCGCTCCACGGCAGGGTGCTGCACCCCACGTGGAGGAGGACACTGGTGGGGGGCTTGTCACAGCATCCTCGGTTGGGAATGGGGGACTGGGGGTGAGCAAAACAGGGCTCAGTGGGATCCAGCCTCTCCAAGCGGTTGCTTCGCGGGGGGGTGAGGAGGGGGCTCAGCTTCTTTGCCCACCATCCTGTTGTAAAGGGGCTGCTGGGAAGGTGGCGAGCGGTTTTGGTACCCCCACGGGTACCACCCAGGGAGGTGGTGGAGTCACCACCTCTGGATGTGTTTAAGAAAAAACTGGACATGGCACTTAGTACCATGGTCTAGCTGACATGGTGGTGTCAGGGCAATGGTTGGACTCGATGATCTCTTCCAATCAGGTCTCTTCCAACCTGATTGATTTTGTGTGATTCTGTGATTCTTTGATACATTAGCATGGAAATGTCTCTTCAGACTGACAGAAGAAAAATCAAATATCTGGATATTCATTCTGTACCTGTGAACTCTGAATAAATATCTAACTGCTCAAAAAGTGCACATGTAAATGAAGTAACTACACAGCCTCCAAGCTGCTTGATAATGTGACTTAGGTTTTTAAGCACTGCTCTGAACAAGGAGAGATGCATGGTTTCTTTTATGGGCACACACAAGGAAAATATGGCCATTAGTGTATATTGTCAGAAACTTCTCCTCCTGAAGCTTCACTGTTTATCATCAGTGAAGATGCATAAAACAGAGTCTGACAGATAGTTCTTAATGCTAAATCTTACTCTACTTACCAGAAGTTCTAAGTTAATATGCTACATATTTTAACATATTTAAGTGCATAAGAATGCACCTTAAAGATCAAGCAAATGAAAAGGATATTTATAATTATAATACATACATATGAAAAATCCATTTGGTGCTAGAAGAAGGCACAATGGGGAAATTATTTAGTGTAGCATCACTTAGTAAATCTATCAACTAAGTACTAGCAGATGTAACATTTTGTTGTCAAATTCTACATTGCTGATGCCAAATTAAACCACTAAGGTTTATCTCCCTTGATGACTTTACATTCTGCACTAAAATGATGCTTTAGATAAAAACTAGAACAACTTACTCATTATAATCATCTGTATTGTCTCCACCAGCATTTGAACATCCACTTGTTGTGGAGAGTGGTGACATTTGTATATTTCCCTCACAAGCTGCCTAGAAGCGAATAAAAAAATGGATTAATTAAAGCACCAACCAAAATGACTATGTGTTTTTTCAACAACAAAAAAATAATCTAAGATATATAAAAATCCTTCTGAAGGCCAGTTATAACAAAGGAAATGTTTAAACCAATGAACTTACTCATAGCTAAATCTTTGCCTAGTTTTAGCCAGCCATACAAGAAATACTACAGAAGCAAGAGACTTCTTCCTTCCTATGAATTTGTACAGGTTTTTTCCAGCATTTGAGTACACTTAAAATGGACAGTGAGAGGTATAACCTTGAGTTTTACACCCTTAAAATGGGCAGTGAGGGCTACAACCTTGATTTTTACACTCCTAGGAGCAAGTGACTGTCAGTGAAGGATGAACTCCATAGATACTTCTCAGTAGGTATACCAGCAAATCTGGAAAGGTTTACATAGTGGCATAAGCTGAACCTTTGTTGTGTCTGGCACTAAATTATTTCTAACATTAAATGAGAAGAGATCAGTGTGGGTTTAAAAGGAAATTCTTTCATGTGCTTTAAGGTGTAGCTGCGATAACAACATCAAAACTCAGGGCTCAGTTAAAAGTGAAAAAAAGTCCTGTTATTTTATTGCTTAATATTATCTGATTAAACATTTGAGACAAAGACTATTCTATGAATTGTAATAAAAGCAACCCCTGCAATGTCTCTCTTACAAGAAAAACGAAGATCTTGCAAAAGCTTTAAGGTGCTTTACAGTTCAAACATTATAACTTGTTAAATTTAAGCAAACCTCAAAGTTCCATTCAGCTACGATTAGAAGAACAAAAACAAACAGATAGACAATTTCTAAGGGACAAATTCACATGCATTATTAAAGTTCTTATCTCTGAGGCAACTGAATGTTCAAGGACAGGTAGGCATGAGAGAATGTACCAGGGACAAATCTTGACAGTTTATTTAACAAACTATATTGAATATGCAGAAATTACTCAAAAAGAATAAAGGAACAGTGAGATAGAGGGAAACAAAGTATCAGTTTTGCATTTTTTGTGCATCCTTTAACTTCTGTTTACATTAGGAAGCAGAAGGGACATACATACTTTTGGTAATTTCTTGTACTGTTTTTTGCAATAATTTAAAAGTTTCATTTCCTATATTGATTACTACTGCAATTGAGCAGTTTCACCCAAAGATTCTACAGGAAGCAGTATAACCAAGACCTCAACAGAAATGCAAAAGAAATCCTACATGTCTTAGATGTCAAGGGCAGTACAGACTGCTGAAAATCAGGTTAATTTTCTGCTTCAACCAAAACCGAATACATCAGTGTCTATTATGGGCATTTGATTGCAATTTAGAAAAATCAGGCTTAAAATCTGTAAGCATGAGATACCTTTTTATGATTTCTGCATAAAAACTGGCCAATAGAATACAAAAGTAGAGTAGGGTATCATTATTTAGCCATTTTGCAAAAGTGAACAGAGCTAGCCTTTTAAATATGCTTGTTATCTTCAGAGTTAGAAACAAACAGCTAAATACATTTCCCACACTGTTATATGTAATACCTGTGTAACAAGCAGAGCCTCTTTAAGCTGGCCTCTTGAAGTAAAGAAAGAAACTAGTTTCTTCACGTCTCCGATAGCTATACAGTATGGGATGACATCATCATTTTCTTCCTGAATTAACTGATCAGCTCTCCTAATTAAACAAATGAATAAATAAACAAGAAAGATCTACATATATAATTGATCATTAAACTTATCTCTATGGTATAGGTGTTAGATGAAAACATACAAAGTTCACTGAAACCCATCTGCCTTTCCAGTCCTCAGAAGACTTGCAAACTGTGGATACTGCACTAAAGAGTTCCCAGTTAAACTTGCAATTTATGCTCAACCCTTTAACTTGATTAATCTACACAAAATCGTTGTTGAAAACCCCAACAGTTCCATCCTAAAGCTTATTGTGAACAAAAAGCAACATCACTAGAATTCTGTAACAAAAGCCAAGTACAACTGATATTAGTAGCCACCCTTCCTACTTGTCTGTGTCCTTTTATGGACAGAACCTACAATTCAGCATTATATTTTTATTACCTTACCTTTGCATTAACTTCCTCCAATATTTCATCGATACACCAGGTGCAACTGAGAGAGCTTTGTCCCACTACAAGAAAGCAGCAATACATTTAAACTGATCATTTTATTTTGAGAAACAGCTGTATTTTTAACTATTTTCATGTTTCTTCCATTAAAAATAAATATGTCAAAAGGTTAAGTAAGGAATGAGCTATGCATTAGACTGCATATATAAAAAATAACTGGACCAAGATTACTCTTTTCTGAATTTATGAACCATTTTGTTGTTACCTCATCTTTGCTAGAGTAGCTGGTTTTCAGAAACCTTCATATTTTATTGTTCTTCAATAGTGTTCTGATATTTTACCTCTCCAAGTTCCACCATTAGTTCACAGTACCGCTGAATTTGTCCTAATCTTAAATGTATTTCTGCAGCTTCTTTAAGCCTCTCCTCTTTGCTTGGTGCACCAATACCACCTCCAAACTTGGACATTTTTACTGTTGTCAGTTCTTGTGCCTTGGACTGGGGGGGTGGGAGAGGGAGAGTTAAAAAAAAAAATAAATTTAAAAAAGTACAATTTTCTGTGATGAAAACAAGTTTGCTTAAGAATGAACTACAGTCAAACATTACAATGGAATATGAAGGCTATCATTTAAGAAAAAATCCTTTTGAGAAAAGGCTAATTGGAAGAGCTTACAATGAGATTACAGAGAACTGTTTATATTGTTAAAGTAACTGTTAGTGTTTTGTTGCTCACATACGTTTTTCCTTGATTATCTTCCTTTAATCTCTTTTATATAATTTTTTTATTCTCAATCATTTTCTCATATGTAATAGTAATTCACTCAGATGTCCATCATAAAAATCTTGATATTTTTGAAATTTCAAAAAAATATTTGTGAACATAAACCATACAGAGCTGAAAATGGTACTTACTGCCATTATAATGATATCCAAATAAAGAAAGAATAAAGACAGAAGGCTCAACCTGTGTCCTGTCTGTCATACCCCATTAACCACATGAGCAATAAATGATTTATATTCCCAACCATTGCAATTTTTATATCAGTTGAAGAAATAACACTAAATTTCTCCATCTGGCAGAGTCTGAGAAACAAGCTGCAACAGGATCACATTTAAAATAAAAAACAAAAGCAAAAGGAGCCTCACTTCACATTTCAAGAATTCTGTTTAACTCTCTATCCAATGCACGTAAGACAGAGTTCGGCTATTCATGGCTTTAAAACACCATATATGGAGGATGGAGAACAAACTTTGAACATTCTTCACCAAAGTAAACTGCAATGTAGACCAATGGCAACTGCTGAAAAAGGCAATGGATCTGTTTTTTTTAAAACAACATTACTTTTTTACTTGGCACCTCTATCTTTTTTATCATTTTCTTACTGAAGTCTCCAATGTATCCTCTCTGTTTGCTACAAACAGAAAAATACAATTGCTCTAGGTCCCTATTTAATCCTGAAATGTCTAGGTGCTGCAATGCCATTATACAGTCTCCTAAGGAAAAAATGGTATTAGCAGCCCTACACAAGCAGCAGCATCACCCTACTCCACTTTCTCTTAGAGCTCTCAAGCAAGATTCTGAGTCAGCAAAGAGGACAAAATGCTTTTAATTAATGTGAACACTTAATCCAGATCCACAGAATGACCAGCAATTACTGTAGTTACTCCAGGTCACCTGAGTTATAAATGCATGAAATCATGTTGCAGGGATAATCAGACTTCTTGCAATGTGTGAGTCATGAATTAATTTCTTCTCAGGCTATGTGGCCAAGAAAACCGGTTTTTGGACACACGGACAGACACAAGCACACACACCCCCAGTTTCATAATATTAGCAAAGCAGCTGCTATTATTACAGTTAATATCAACAATAAAAAACTTCCATCACTTAAGAGTCATAAGGTATGCAGAACACTCCTTAAGAGTCTGTGATTTTGCAAAAAAGACAGCCTGCAACAGCAAACAACAGGTGATAGCTGGAAGGTATTTAGCCCTGAGGGTGGCAAGTGGGGAGATATGCATTTCCTGATCCATACCAAAAGATATCTTTCCTCTATTTCCAACCCAGTCATTAGAGTATGGGATTCTTTAGTATCCCTAAGAAGTCCCTGAGAGAACCACATATTCCCATATTCTGCACAAATTGTATGTCTGGTTGCATATTCATATATGCAGCTACTAATAAATTTGTGACCCATTACTTGAATTTCACATTCACATCTGAGTCACTCTTCATCTGCGTATCTCTATTACAGGTTCTTGCTTTTTCACTCCTTCTTCCAGACAGCTACAGAGCATATTTCTGCTGACTCTCCTCCATTTTCAGACATGAATTCCCCTGTCCCTGCATCTGAACATAACTATAAACTTCATGTTTATACAACCAAATAGTTTGACTTTACTGAATATAAAAGTACCATATATATAATAGGGAAGATAAACTTGCTTCATAGCTCAAGCTGTAGTGATGCCTGCTCTGCAATTTCTTTTCATTATTTTGAAAACTGCTTTTCTAGTTAATGACTGTAACTTAGCATTTTAACACTGAGTATGCATGAAGTCACGCAGACTTAGCTAGATGCTATTGTTCTAACAGACTAGTATTGCACAGAGAACTGATATTGCACAAATATCTTTGCACATGAAATAAATTGTGACCCTTTTGTAAAGCATTAAATGTTATTTTTAAAGAGTGAAATGCTATACGGATTAACAACCATTTTCACATACCATTTATGCTTCACTTACCATTCTAAATCTAATGAGATGTTTCATATGCATAATTCCTTTGCAGTAGTTTTGTGGAAGTAAACTGTCATCCTGTCCTTTTATTACAGCAACTAAATCCCACAAATTTTTGCTGCCTCCTGGAGGCTAAAATTGTTGGGGAAGAAAAGGGTTGTATTACAGTAATGTTCAAGAGAGGAATTAAACTTACAAAGACACTGAAAAACATTTGTCAGACAATTCCAAGAAATACAATTTCAGCCCATTTCAATATTAGAATGAATCAGTTCAAGGTACTACAACTCCTTCAGTTTTCTTGAAGGCTGTGAAGATACAGCAAGATCCATGAACGTAAGTATTTGGTTATGTGTGGACATAGCTGGGGGCTCGCCATTAGTGTTCCCTTTTACCCCCAAAGGAATACAAGCTATCTGGTGGTTACTGCTGGCATAAAATAACATTCAGCTGCTGAGGTGCAGGAGCTACCCCCATACCTGTTTACGGTTTTCTGTAAAGCAAAGGTGTGGGCCAGGCAAAAAAGAACTTCAGGGCCCGGCTGCCACAATCTGGTTTACTATCTTAACATTAAATGTTAAAATAGACACATATGGTATAACTGTATATGCACAAAATCTTGCAGGCCATCAAGGTGATTTTTTATTTTTTTAAAAATTTTAAGCATTTTTACTGGTCAAAGATTTGAATCAATCCTTCTGTAGAACTAGGACAATGGTTTAACATTCAGCGAGGTCTAGAAGAGAGTGAGTAATTAAAAGCTTAAAAAAAAAAATCACTAAACCTTTGACCTGAAGGAGCTTTTCTAAACCAAGTTTAGAAGTCCAATTACCTCTGAGCTGGTAAAAAGCAGATCCTACTGGTGGGAGGGGGAAAGAGACTATTCCTCTTTTTTCAGTCCCTTAAAGCTCTTACTTGACTCCTCATAGTTTAAGCACACCACTTTATTTTCTGAACTCAAAAAGCACCGAACACAGCTGATCAAAAAAAGATTTTGCTCTTGGAAAATTCTAATAGTCTTGTAACAGTTTTACTCTCAAATCAACATGGGACATCAAAGTGTATAACTTCTGTAAAACAAGGAATTCTATTAAAATATATTTTTAATAAACCAGGAAATTTCAAGATTTGTAATTGAGGAAGATTGTTTCAGCATTTTTAAATCATACACTTCAATTTAGCTAGAAATCAAAACAAATATTTTGGATGAACTAGGTCCTTGTAGATCAGTGTATTAACTAAAATTACAACAGTGCTTGACACAAGGTGTAGTTCCATGTCATTTTTGTCTTTGTTCTACCTCAAGTTCAGCTCCTATGCAGCTAAGCACTCACAGGGACCCAGTAATTTGTATTTTTAATTCAATTGCACAGAGAGGCTGCAGTGATTTATAGGAAATATTACTGTGCAATGAAGCAAAGGCAATAGATGGGTACTGCGGCACGGGTTATCCAGATCTACAGCTCCTAGAAGGTAATACAACAGTTTTGGCACAGACACTTGAGCAGTTCAAACCTTATCTGTAATGAGGGTGTCCCTTTGATGGATTAAAATTAAAAACTCCAATGTAGTTTGATAAAATACATCTTTTCATTTTCTTCAATAGAAAATTCTTACCAAATCAAACTTTTCCTATGGAAAATTAAATTATCCCACCTATTTCACTTTGTGAAAAATTAGTGTTCACAACTGACAAACACTTCAGTCATGGATGTTTTCACATGCAGAACTGTGAAGAGATAGAATTGATTTCTGCATATTTTCTAAGCTCTCTTTAATAAAGAGAGGAAAATAATGGTAGAGAAGAAAGAAATTTCCATTTTGGAGATCAATTTCAGAAGAGAAAGTCATGCACACTGACAACATCCTTAAGTTTGCAGAATACTTACTGAAAAACATTCTGAAAACCACCTTAGTTTTTTTCCTTGTGGATTTCCTGTCAATTTTTCCACTTCTTGTTTAATATCCCTGGAAACTTTACCACACAGCAAAGGAGGAGCACCAGATTCCACAGCACGATCTGACACACATAAAGATTTATACATGAAAATTAAAGAAACAATAAAAAAGTATAGCAACATACAGAAAATTAAAACAACAGTATATACAATTTACTTACCTGTATTACCGATAATGTCATCCCAACATCTATCTGCTAAGATATTTATTTGTAGAGGGTTTATAAGAGGTGTCAATGACCACAGTCTCACAGTGGAGTCACGAGAGCAAGATGCCATAGTAAATGGACGACTAGGATGACATGTTAATCCTAGTAGAGAATGCATTTAAAAATGTAGTCAAATAATTAAGTTTATCTACTAACTAGTTTGATTAAATTATTTTATACATTTTAAAATATTTCAAATTGCATTTCAATACATAAATAAAACAAATTTTAAAAATATTACCATATACATCTGCACCATGATCATAAACTGTGTCCAAACATGTTCCATCTCTTGTGTCCCACACTCGAATTGTATAGTCCCAACTGCCAGATATTAGAAGGTACGGAATTTCTGGATTCCACATCAGTCCCCGTACTGGAGCTGTATGTCCACTAAGAACATTTATACAAGCATCCTGTGTATAATCCCATATTCGAACAGTACTGAAACGGGATAAAAAAGACCTACTGAAATATGATTATCTCTCTACTTCAGCAATATTTTAAGCTTCAAATTTATCAGAATATTTGCAATATGTTTATAGAAGTTGTAATAGGAGACATTGGAGCCAATGCCTTTCGTGTTTAGGATGGGGTACAAAATACACCAAAGACAGTCCACCAGAGTAAGAAACTAATCCACCCATTGCATAGTCTTTCAAAATCTCACATGCACCATTATCTGACACATCAGTGAGAGAAAAGAAGTTTGCCCATATGCCTGCATGTGTAATAAATTTATCTGTTAGGACTCTCAAGGGGAAAACAGTGAAAGAAAAACAAAGCAAAACTGTAAGATCTATCTTTCCTATGGCTTTAACAGCCCTCTAACAGACCCAAAAAACTACAGACATGTTAGTCTAACCTCAGTTCCTGGAAAAATTACGGAGATCATATGGGGTACTACTGAAAAGTACTTAAAGAATAATCAAATCACCAGGCACAGTCAACATGGGTTCACAAAGGGAAAGTCCTGTTTAACTAATTTTATATCCTTCTACAATAAGGTCACTCACCTAGTGGATGAAGGGAAGGCGGTAGATATAGTTTTTCTGGATTTTAGTAAGGCTTTTGGTACTGCCCCTCACAGCATCCTTCTGGACAAGCTGTGCAGCTGTGGGATGAGTGGATTCACAGTGCACTGAGTGAAGAAATGGCTGAAGGGCAGAGCTCAAAGGGTTATTGTGAATGGGGCTACATCTGGCTTGCAACCAGTCACCAGCAGTGTTCCTCAGGGTTCAATTCTAGGGGTAGTTCCATTCAATATATTTATCAATGATCTGGATGGAGGAGTTGAACGCATCACTAGCAATTTGGTGATGACACCAAACTGAGAGATGCTGTTGACTCTCTCAAAGGACAAGAGGCCTTGTAGAGGGATGTAAATAGATTGGAGCATTGGGCAATGATTAACAGGATGAAATTTAACAAGTCCAAATGCTGGATTCTGAACCTGGGATGGAGTAACACCAGGCACAAGTATAAATTGGGAGAGGAGTGGCTGGAGAGCAGCCCTGCAGAAAGGGATCTGGAGGTGCTGGCCAACAGCAGGCTCAATATGAGTCAGCAGTGTGCCCTGGCAGCCAAGAGGGCAAACCACATCCTGGGATGCATCAAACACAGCATAACCATCCGGTCAAAAGAGGTGATTATCCCCTGTATGCAGTGTTGGTGCAGCCTCACCTTGAGTACTAAGTGCAGTTTTGGGCCCCACAATTTAAGAAGGATGTGAAGGTCCTTGAATGTGTCCAGAGGAGGGCAACAAAGCTGGTGAAAGGGCTGGAAGGCATGTCCTGTGAGGAGCAGCTGAGGACTCTGGGCTTGTCTAGTTTGGAGAAAAGGAGGCTGAGGGGCAACCTCATTGCTCTCTACAGCTTCTTGAGGAGGGGAAGTGGAGAGGGAGGTGCCGAGCTCTTCTTCCTGGGTTCCAGTGATAGAACGCGTGCGATGGTTCAAAGCTGCGCCAGGTGAGGTTTAGACTGTACCTTAGGAAGCATTTCTTTACAGAGAGGGTGGTCAAACACTGGAACAGGCTTCCTAGAGAGGTGGCCAGTGCCCCAAGCCTGTAAGTGTTGAAGAGGCATTTGGACAATGCCCGTAATAATTTGCTTTCACTTTTGGTTATCCTGAAGTGGTCAGGCAGCTGGACTAGATGATCATTGTAGGTCCCTTCAACTAAAGTATTCTATTCTATTCTATTATCTTCTCTCCGTTGAACGTGGTATTTGTCACATGTCAGAAGTGGACACCATACTATCTTAAATAGTGAAACTCCCACCACAATTACACAAGTAATGAGGAAGAATTCATACCAGCTTTCTCACTTTTTTTTCTTTCCCTTTACCAAGTAACTTTCCAACACTTCCTTTTATTTTCAGTAGTTGCTATTGCTGGGTAATTGAGCAGACACCAGAATTAGGAAGGTAAAAGTTCAATTTCTTGAAAAGATCATTGTAATTCCGGCTAAATCTTATTACATTATCAAATATGTTACCAAAGCTCACTCATGGCAGCAAAGGCACCTACTACAGTTTCTCCAGTGCTGCAAATGGGCCATTTGATGGGCCTTGTATCACAAAGTAGAATCCACAAGTTAGAAGGCCATTTTATATATTTACATATATATTGTCCTACAGCAGTACTTGCTCATGTGTGACCTTTGCATACTGTTCCTGTGTCAGGTCATCTGAAATAGATCTGAGTTTACCTATGAACAGGAGTGTTACCAAGTACAACAAACTCAAAAGACTTCTTACTTTCTGTGTTACCTGGGATTAAGGTATTCAATGATCCCCTTCCCTCAAAGTGAAAGTGTGACTGTATTCTGGAAATCCCTCTGTAATCAAGACTTAATACATAGCCATGATTGGTAATAAAATCAAAATATCTCATAATGACACTATGACATAATTTTGGATTCACTACATCTTGCTCATGTGAAATAGAGAGGATTTACACGTAAAAAGTTTGTTGTCAAGTTGGTTTCTTTCATGAATCATTTACACTATGAACTAACAGATTTTGCTGCAAGCATAGACATCTAATAAATGACACTGGGGAAAGCAATAAAAGCCAATACCCCAAACTTGTGATCCTTTACAGAAATGTTTTGTATAATCTGCAGGGTAGTGGCTTAGAATCATAGAAAAATCCTTCCTCTTGCTTACCACAGACTGATGCACTCTCCCTCAAAAAATGTCATCAAAACCAGTCAAAAAATGTCATCAAATGCCAGCACCAGTACAACTAAAGATCTTAAGTTTCTCCATTAGTCCTGCCTGAGGTTTTAAGTTTTCCAATAATTCAGAAATACACACCCATCATCAGAGCCGCTGCAGAGGATTCCTTCTCTCAGGGGAGACCACCGTACATGAAACACCTTTGCAGTATGCCCTGTAAAAACTTTCAGTGGCTGATCTGAGCTGGTTGCCAAGTAGTAAACACGAACATTTTTATCCTCACAACCAGTAGCTATCATATCTCTGCAAACCAAAAATAGTAAAACCCTCGGTCACTGGGATCATCAAAAGTACTTATGGGTTTTTTTTTTTGTTTAAAAATACATATGATGTGTATTTTGCAATTTACTTTGAAAATAGCTTATTTTTGCTTCTCCTTTGTCTCTTTATGATGTAATTATTGATAACCCAACTAAATATACTAAATCAGAAAAAAACCTGATAAAGATCCATTAGTTGCAACAGGGAATAGTATTTGCACTGCAGAGTGACGAAGAACCCAACACAACTATTAATAGATTGAATTACTGTATAATTGTTTTTTGACAAGAAGTTCTCATGTTGTTATTAGGAATTAACTGCAAAATTAATGTATATCACAGTATATTTAGTTGGCTGCTATATCTTCAGCTTACCAGCCATTAAAGGGAAGCCAATCTAAACTCCCGTTTCCGGGTATTGAATGTCTGCTTTTATTTTTCCCGGTTATATTCTTAGTCAAAGTTTTGGGTTTTTTTTTCTCCCATCAATACGAAAAATTCCTCTTTTGAAAGTTAAGTAGTCCTTGTCCTTCTCAACACATTAACATGCTGGGCAATGAAATACACTACTGAGAATACAGAGCTGCTACAGACATATCCTACTGTGGAACAGAAACAATTTAAATGCTCTAATATCACAGTAAATATCACATTCTGAATAACTTTGTGTTATTTTATTGGTAATCAATTTAAATAGTAAATATTATCAGTTCTTCAGGTTTATTTTTACTTACTTGTTGTTTTGACTCCAGTCACAGCCAAACACTGCAGCTGGATGTTTGTACTTATGAAGAACCTTGCCGTCGATGGTTCGAATAATACTGAAACCAATTACAATGTAATATTATGAGGAAAAAGGCATTCTGAGTAGGCTATCCAAAAGTCAAGTTTGATTCTGTGCAAATAAGCCAGATAGATAGCAAAAAAAGGATACAGAGTGAATATGAGAAATCTTTATTTCTACAGCCTCTCAACTACAAGGCTAACTATGTATTTCCCAACAAAACATTTAATTGGTCTTCAGAATCCATGTTCCTTCAGAGGGGCTGTAAAGATGTCCACTGCGGTATCTCCCTCCCTGAAAGGATCCTCACAGCCCAAAATCTGAGTTGTAGCTATGGCTTTAAGGTACAAATAGATCTTGAGGAATTTAAAAAAAAAAAAGAAAAAAAAAAAGTTGATTGTTTTATAAAATTCATGTTCTTGTTACGTTTGAGCTGAAATAACATGAGTAGCAAAGGAAAAGAATGAACAAGGATTTAAAAACGTACTGAAACACAATACATGCAAAATTATTCTCAATGGGTATTTGCAAGTTTTTACAAAAAAACCTATTATACTTCTGTAATTGTACAATTGCAATTACTTTGTTCTAAAATAGTGATTCCTCATCCCTGAAATAAAGAACTTAAAAAAAATTTTAAAAATTAAGACAAGTAAAGTGGGATAGCTTTTGAAAAGTGTCCTCCATATCTACAGATAAGAAACCTAGAAGAATATTCTTGGCTAAATAAAAATCAATATTTAGTTTCACTATCAGAGTGTCTTAGACACTATTCCTTTTGCAAACATTTCCTTTATTTTCTTCTTAAAATAATGAAAAATATATCCTAACAAATACAGGAGATTATATTAAACTGAGTTTTGGCCAGTACAGACAGTTTTAAAATTAATTACTGATAGTACTGTCAAAGTTTACTGACTTGAGAAGTGCATTTAGCATTTTTTTTTTCTTCCAATAACACTCACCAAAATCCATCACTGCTGCAGGTTGCTATTCTTTTGGAATCTTTATGACTCCAGGCAATGCAGAAGATTCCATTCTTTCCATGCTTCAAAAAATGCAAAACACCTATCAATAAGAAATAATTCACCCCTTTTTTCTCTCATCTGTTGATTCATCTTTTTTATTTTATTCTCCTATGGGCTTCAGCCCTTTTCTCCCAGTAGAGTATATGTACAAAAGCACATTATAAAGAGTCCCCAATATAGCTGGGATATTTGAGAATTCAAGTCCAAAAAATTGCAACTGAGAAGAGAGAAAGTAAAACTGCCATACTCTCCAGGATCCAAGAGACAAGATTGGGTTAAGTTGAAAAATGAGCAATCCACAACTATATGAAACTGAAGCTTGAATAAAGGTTAACTACTTGTTGGAATAATGAAGTTAACGGGCATAAATAACTGTAGTATGTGAAAACTTAAGTGGGACGTGTATCAGGATGAGTGTTTGAGAAAAGATGTTTAGTAGCACAAGTGCAAGTGTTGAACTCAGGAATTCCTGAATGTATGCATGTATATTCGTTTTCTGTTGTCCCTCCCCCTCCCATCTCTGTCTTCTTAAAGAGCATGCTTTGTCCTCTGATGCAGATGCTACAGTTAATTATGTCTGTATAATCTGAAGATTACAGCTATATACTAAGAATACACAAAATAGTATAGAATACTACAACACGGTATTAAATAGCTCCTTCTGCCAATAACAATTATGCTACTGTTTCAGGACTTGCAAATGCCTGCATAGATGTCAGGTAACACAAGGCAAGATTCTAAATAAGGCATACTGTTTGGTGTGCGGCAAAACGAAGCTTTATTGGCCTAGACTTCAGGGACTGAAAGTTTTTTCTGGGCCTTATGTTTGAAAATACAAACCATCATTTTACATTTTGATATCCAGTTTAAAGTCTATATGTCCATATACATATATACATTTACACATTTAAGGAGTCAGCTATGCTTTTGCTGTGTATCACTACAGAACCAGTTTTAAGAAATGGGGACCATCTGGTGCTTCATCATTCTCATGTCACAAACTCAGTCCGAGGAAGTAAAAATACTTCTGCCTCAGAGATAAAGTGGCACCTACATAATTCTTTCCATAGACTTTTATATTATAGCACCTTTTAAAACCATGTTAACTTAGACCCATCTTGACTTATTGACACTAGATGGAACAACTAACTTACATTTCATATAGACAAAAGAAGATGTAATCTCATTTTACCTCACTGAATCTGGTTATCATTTTGCCTTTTGGGACATCCCAGATGAAGCCACCATTTCTGGATGTTGCACCTGCTATGCAGTTCAGATCTCCTTTAGAGAAAGATATTTGTAAGATCTCACAATAAATATAAGATCACAATATGACTAATATGTTTCTACTTTAAATTCAAGAAATGTAATATAAACAGAAGACATCAATGGCACATAAACAAGAGTTTTCATAGTTTAAGGCCAGCATTTGATACTAAGCCATAAATATCAATTTCAATAAAAGCCTGACCTGCTTTTCTACATTCCTATTTTGAGGAAAGGGCAAAATAAAAGTTGTATTGTTGCAAAAAGTATTCTCAATGCCTGCTGAAAGTCTCGCAGTTAAGGCGACAAGAAAATAATGTCCATGATGCATATGACTCAAACTGAAAGACATACAACCTCAATGTTTCAAGCTTAAAGTTGTAGCAACTGGAGCATTTTCTTTTAAAGTTCACTACGTAGTAAGACAAACCAGAAAGAATGCATCAGAACATAACAGTACTTTGTTTTCTTAGTCTTGCACCACTGCAGCACCTAAGCCCATCAAGAATGTGCTTGAATCTGTAACCACACTCTACAGGGTGCAAAATCTGAATATATGACTTCGTAGTGAGAACCTGAAAACTGAATTCAGGCCTAACCCAAAAGCCACCAAATTCTCCTTACTACAGTGACCCTCTATCCCAATATAGCTCTACTTTTCCTAAATAGCTATATGGCACATTTATATAAAAGTTCTGTCATTTTATACCATACTTCAGAGGTGAAAAAGGCAGTCTATGCAGGAGTCTAGAAAAGTACATATATAAGACGGAAAGAGATTCAGGTAAGAGAATGACAGGGAAAAAAAAGAAAAAAAAAGAGTAATCACTATGTTCAAAGGTCTTTTGAGACCAAATACAAATGCTAGCATGCATTGGATTATAGATTAGGAATGAAGATAAATGATAGTACAAGGTGGAGAGGAACGGTCTAGGATTAACGGATGTGAAAGAAACAGGAAAAGTTCTGTCTGGGATGGACAGGAACTTTTGGACAGGATGGTAAGGAACTGAAGTTAAAGTACATGCTTCCAATTATCTTAAATTTACTTTTTAAAAAGAATCAGAATACAAGACTTTAAAATTGCCCCCTCAGTGAACAAACTGTTCTCTCAATGTGAGATACTAGTACAAACTGAATTTAAATTTCAAAACAAAATAACACAAAAGAAAACACCATATTTCATATTGCCATAATTTCCATATAGCAAGACAAATTATCTGTGAAGAGGAACAACGTCCAAGAAACTCTCTCAAAAAAGTGCAAATTCATTTCACATATGCAAACTACATTAAGCTTCCCATCACAATATTTTTTCCTGTCAGCTATTATTTCTTAAGATTTTAAAAGCATAGGAGAGAAAGGCAGTGAGATGAATTATTAAAACTTTTTTAAAAAACTCATCTACTGTGCAAAGAATTAAAACACGAGAAAGCCTACCTATCATCAAATACTGACATTAGTAACTATCAGAAATGTACTCCCAGATTCACTTAAATGGGGTGCAGAACAGTTTCAAGAAAAAAATTTCCCACTGACTTCAGTGACTTCTCTAAGAAAAAGTAGATGCTTTGCAGAAAACGTACTCCCTATTTTAATAAAGTAAAAGCAGAGCCCTTCAGTGATTAGAAACCTACACAAAGAAGGAACAGAAAGAACTAAACACATATGTTCCACTTTTTCAGCACAAAATAGAACCTGAATTCCTTTAACCAAGTGCTTCCCATGCAAAGAAAGCATTTTAATCATCTGCACAATGTAATGCTAGAAAGACTCTGGAGACTGTCCTCCCTCCATTCTGACTCAGTACAAAATACTGAGATCATTCCTCATAAGGGTAGGACTCAACAAGTTCTGAAGCATTGAATTCTGCAGGTTTCACAGATAATCATTCAGTTATGTTTAAACCTTATAAGATACCCTTCTATCTAAAACTAATACTTTTATAACATAAATTGCTGCTAGTCAATGCTAATTCAAAGACCATTCAGACCTAAAGCAAAATATCTTACCTGGAGCCCAAGAAAGGGAATAAATAACCCCTTCATTACCAGGAGATGTGTAAACCGCTGTTAAAGTATTTACGTCCCAAACTTTTATTGTGCCATCAAATGAAGCTGTAGCAAGAAGATCAGGGTTATCAGGTTTGAATTTGCAATCAAAGATGGTCTCAACATGTCCCTTAAATGAAACAAATATTTAATCCATTTTTATTACATTTGATTTTTTTCAGAAGTCCAACTCTAGATCAAACTCTAAAATACATTGTATTATAACCTGTCAGATCAGTTATGAGTTCCAAAACACCTGGCCCATCAGTCAAAATTAAAAGGCATAAAGTAGCTTCGACTATAATACTCCTCCCTTTCATAGATCATTATTAAAGAAAAAAAAATTCAGCCCTGAAACAACAGGGTGATGCAATGCCAGGGACTTGTTAACATTTTCCATTGGAACAGAGTTGCTAAAAAACAGAACTAAAAATGTTAAGTTAAAAAAAAAAAAAAAAAGAAAACCAACCAAGAAAAATCAATTTTTAAAAACAGAAATAATTTTGCCCTTTAGGTAAAAAGTATCTGACTGAAAACACAGAGTTTTGTATGTTGATCATGTTCTACAAGATTTCTAGTATTCCATTGAGTTTTCTATGTATGTTCTAAATACAGTCTATTCTCTATTGCAGTTTAAACTTCAATCCATTAAAAATTTCACGTATCAATAACTTGTTTTCCAAGACTTGTTTTTGCAGCATTTAACTTGACACATACATGAGAAACAGATAATATGTAAGAATTGCTCTGCAGAGGGATCTGGACAGGTTAGATAGATGAGCTGAGACCAATGGTATGAAGTTCAACAAGGCCAAGTGCCGGGTCCTACACTTTGGCCATAACAACCCCATACAGTGCTACAGGCTGGGGCAAGAGTGGTTGGAAAGCGGCCCAGTGGAAAAGGACCTGGGGGTATTGGTGGACAGCCAGCTTAACATGAGCCAGCAGTGTGCCCAGGTGGTGAAGAAGGCCAACAGCATCCGGGCTTGTATCAGGAATACTGTGGCCAGAAGGACTAGGGAGTAAAATTGTCCCCCTGTACTTGGCACTGGTGAGGCCACAGCTCGAATACTGTGTCTAGTTCACAGAATCAAACAGGTTGGAAGAGACCTCAGGGATCATCGAGTCCAACCATTGCCCTGATACCACCCTGTCAACTAGACCATGGCACTAAGTGCCATGTCCAGTCTTTTCTTAAACACATCCAGAGATGGTGACTCCACCACCTCCCTGGGCAGCCCGTTCAAATGTCTAATGACCCCTTCTGAGAAGAAATGCTTCCTAATGTCCAACCTGAACCTCCCCTGGCAAAGCTTGAGGCTGTGTCCTCTTGTCCTATCGCTAGTTGCCCAGGAGAAGAGGCCAACTCCCACTCCACTACAACCTCCCTTCAGGTAGTTGTAGACTGCAATAAGGTCACCTCTGAGCCTCCTCTTCTCCAGGCTAAACAACCCCAGCTCTCTCTCAGCCGTTCCTCAGAGGTCAGACCCTCCAGACCCTTCACCAGCTTGGTCGCCCTCCTCTGGACTCGCTCCAACACCTCCACATCTTTCTTGAAGTGCGGGGCCCAGAACTGGACACAGTATTCAAGGTGTGGCCTCACCAGTGCCGAGTACAGAGGGATGATCACTTCCCTAGACCGGCTGGCTACACTATTCCCAATGGAGGCCAGGGTGCCGTTGGCCGCCTTGGCCACCTGGGCACATTGCTGGCTCATGTTTAGCCAGCTGTCGATCAGCACCCCCAGGTCTCTTTCCACCGGGCCGCTTTCTAGCCACTCTTCCCCCAGCCTGTAGCGCTGCATGGGGTTGTTGTGGCTCAAGTGTAAGACCCGGCACTTGTTCTTGTTGAACCTCACGCCGTTGCTCTCGGCCCATCTATGTAACCTGTCCAGATCCCTCTGTCGGGCCTTCCTACCCTCCAGCAGGTCAACACTCCCACCCAGCTTGGTGTCATCTGCAAATTTAGTGGGGGTGCACTCAATCCCTACATCTAGATCATCTATAAAGATATTGAACAGCACCAGCCCCAAAACTGAGCCCTGGGGAAGCCTGCTAGTGACTGGCCGCCAGTTGGACTTTGTCCCATTCACCACCACTCTTTGGGTTCCGCCATCCAGACAGTTTTTAACCCATTTAAGAGTCCACCCATCCAAGCCCTGGGCAGCCAGTTTGCCTAGAAGGATGCTGTGGGAGACAGTGTCGAATGCCTTGCTGAAGTCTAGATAGACTACATCCACAGCCCTGCCCTCATCTACTAAGCAGGTCACTTGGTCATAGAAGGAGACCAGGTTGGTCAAGCAGGACCTGCCTTTCATGAATCCATCTTGGCTGGCCCCGATGCCCCGATTGTCCTGCATGTGCCGTGTAATGGCTCTCAGGATGATCTGTTCCATCACCTTGCCTGGCACCGAGGTCAGGCTGACAGGCCTATAGTTCCCTGGATCATCCTTTTGACCCTTCTTGTAGATGGGCGTTACGTTTGCTAATTTCCAGTCAGCTGGAACTTCTCCAGTTAACCAGGACTGCCAGTAGATAATCGAGAGTGGTTTGGCAAGTTCATTTGCCAGTTCCTTCATTACTCTGGGGTGAATCCCATAGGGGCCCATAGCCTTGTGTCTGTCCAATTGGCACAGCAGATCACTAACCGTCTCCTTCTGGATTACGGGGGGTTCACACAGCCCCCCATCCCTAACTTCAGGCTCTGGGGGCTGAGTCTCCTGAGGACAACTGGTCCTGACAACCGGTCCTTGAAGTTCTGGGCCCCTCACTTCAGGAAAGACATTTTGATGCTGGAGAGAGTCCAAAAAAGGGCAAAAAAGCTGGTGAAGGGTCTAGAGGGTATGTCCTACGAGGAGCGGCTGGGGGAACTGGTATTGTTTAGCCTGAAGAAAAGGAGGCTGAGGGAAGACCTTGTTGCTCTCTACAACTGCCTGAAAGGAGGTTGTAGCGGGGTGGGGGTCGGTCTCTTCTCCCAGGCGGCTAGCAACTGGACTAGAGGACATAGCCTCAAGCTGCACCAGAAGTTCAGGTTAGACATTAGGAAAAATTTCTTCACAGAAAGCACTATTAGGCATTGGAATGGGCTACCCAGGGAGATGGTGGAGTCACCATCACTGGAGTGTTTAAGAAAAGACTGGATGTGGCACTTAGTGCCATGGTCTAGTTGACACAGTGGTGTTAGGTCAAAGGTTGAACTCGATGATCCCAGAGGTCTCTTCCAACCTAGTTGATTCTGTGAAATTTTTTAAGCCTCAGTTTCTTTACAGGACAAAACCCATTAAAAATGGAAAAAGAACGCCAACCAGCAGCATCTATTCAAACATGTGTGGGAGTACAGCTGAAAATTATTCAAGTTTTTCCAATGAAAAGGGAACAGGGAAAGAGGAGAAGAGAAAAATCCTCAAGAACAACCAAAAGCACAGTGAAGAAGAGGCTCACCCAATATGCGATAAACCCAGTTTTGAATTTCTGCTTCAAAGAAGATTTAATAATTTGGTCTTTGTAATTTTAAACTGAATGACCTCACCATTTGAGTTGCATATATTTTCTCTCTGATTTGACTAGAACTTTTGTTCTGGATTATAGAAAACCCTCCAGATAATATTTCTGAGAAGGCCATCAAATTAAAATTTCAGTTAAAAAAAGGCCCAAGCCCTTATATCTTTATTTCTGGATGAAAACTGCCAGAACACTTCCAACAGGATTCAGACCTTCACAATAAAGAATTACTTTCAGCTTCAGAACTGTCATTTTGTTTTCTAGAAATTTAGACTCTTCTTAATGATAGAAACAGCTTTACAGTGCTGCAAAGCCTACATTCTCCATTTTTTGCTGTTAGAAGAAAGTGTATAAGCTAAACAAACTCTCATTCCAAAGACTGAGATGAAACATACCAAGTCTCTAAGGAAATCCCACTTTTTGGCTCCCATGTCATAAAGCCCCACTCCTCCATCCATGAAGCAACAGACAGCGTGACCAGGAGGAAGAGAAAACGCTTGGTTTTGAGTTAAAGTTGGAGGAGGAACTGCCTCACTTGTTGAGGATGTATGGTGATTTTTAGTAGGATTCTGTGATGAAGAAGCTTAACAAAATAAAGCAAAAGATATAAACAGATAAGATTATTTTTTATTTTTTCATTTAATAATAAATAACAATTATAAAGAGTAAAATGTTTTGTATTCCAATGAGATTAAAAAAAAAAAGAAACTGAGAATTCCTCTATGAAGCCTGGCCTACGAATGAAGGACCTTATAAAGTGCTTGATCCTCTACACATCTGTCTAGTCTACTGGACCCAGACAGTACTTTGTTTAAGAACTACAGAGCCGACACAAACTCAGATATAACAAGATTCACAAACAAGATTTTCTTAACTTGCAGCCATTGCAATGAATAACAATAAAAATTACACTTACACTTTTTCTTTGGAGGAGAACTTAGCACATGCAAACCATGGAAACCAGTTTTCTTCAATTTAAAATTATCTATAGGTGTTGTACGTGAAACATTCCAAATACGTAACACACCAACCTGAGAATCTGAGGTTTAAAAGAACATATAAAAATATTTCTTTTTTTGATTTCTTATTCTCTTTTTACTGTACAAAGAGGTGTGTGGTTTAAGGACTGATTTAAGCAAAAATACAATGAATTAAACATAGAATCCTAAGAAGAATTTTATAAGCAGGCACTGTCATCTCCATGGTAGTATCACTATTAACAACAATAATTATTAGCATTAGTTATTTAAACTTCAGTAGATAAACTCTATGGAACCTCTGTCATTATAAAATATTCTCACAGTCTCACTTTCCTTATTAGTTCGGCAACATAAGCACTAACATCTATGGTGTAGAAAAGAGGCAGGCAATACATTAATTTCTTTTTTTAAATCCTTCTAAAAATAGAGAAAGAAAAGCTGGGGAGCAAGAAGTGACATCGACTTGTACAACGCATTTTTATTCCTATTCCCAAAGTAACTCTCATATTTGTTGCTAAAGTGTGCATGAGGAAAATATTATTTAGTAAAAAAAAATATTTTAAAGTCACTTGTTTATGCATCCAACAAATAGAAAATAAGTAAAAACTGCTCAGTGTAGTTTTTTGTTCTTTTGTACAGTTTCATGTATTTTTTTTTGTACAATGCATGTATGCTTTTATTTGTAGAAATGTTAAGAAATAGAATGATCAAACTTGAAGTATCAATTTTGAAGACTCAGTCCTATATTTAACTTTGTATAAATCAGGAAATAAAAGGCTTACCTCCAGTTATAAACATTCCAGGTGCACTAGAAACCCAAGCTAAACACTGAACAGATGCTGCTGCACTGGGAAAATTAAAAGTTGTGATACAGGACAGAGATTCAGAATCAACTAGTCGAATACCATTATGTAAATTAGCAACAAGAAGGTAGTCAGTTGACAAAGGGTCCCACTCCAGTGCTGTAACTGGATCCTCTTCATCTGTTCCTTCAAGAGATTCTGGTCTTAAGACATGTTTGTGATTTTTAGAACCTTTAAGAGCACAAGAAAAAAGATTATTTCAAAATGAAATCAAGTATCTCCTTTCAATAGTTACAAGGTCTACAAACATCATTTTTGTCTCTCCCTGCAATTCTTAGTAGGCCTGCTTTACTGTCTGCACCAGTGAAATTAATGAAGCTGGCTTTGCAATATTTAACTCAAAGTAGTTCTGGCTCCATCAGATCCAACTTTCTTTTTAATACAGCAGAAAATAGAAACAGCTGTCATGTTTATTAGCATAATTCTATACTAAAGAAAAGTATGTTAAATCATATACATTGTCCTAACAATTCCCATGAGTAAAGGCCTGCAGCACAGCCTCAAATACAAACTGAGTATAAGTAAATCTGCATACCACAGCAAATACAGGCAAAATAAAAGCAGTATGAACTAGAAAAAAAATTGTAACAGTCAATAAAGTGTTTACAAACAATTGCCTTTAGATTTTTTTCTTCCTCAAGACTATGTGTGCAATTATGAAGCACTCATAGATTTTGAAGCCAGTACAGGTCATTAAATATCTAATTTGACACCTGCATAACAGAAGACATATTTCACTTGATGATCCATATTATTGAGAATACAATTAATTTGTCATATTACGATAAATGCAAGACCTACCTATATTCTTTAATGATTGATTTAGAACAAAGCCTATTCCGATACATACTGAAAAAAATGCTGAAAAGATTTTGTTCACTGGGGAACATTCTGAATATTAAAATAACTCTCATTATCATTTTCTAGGGAAAATGCTATTAGTGCACATTATACCTAGGGCAACTTTATAAATCAATTACTAGAAATGGGGGAAATAATTTAAGACTGCACAACAATCAATAGCATAAACTGATTTCTCTATTCCATTTATGTTTGTATATAAGACAACTGCAAAAGTGCAGTTGTCCCTTTTGATGCACCAGGAATACCAGGAATAACATCAGAAATATCATCAGAAAAATGTTTTAAATTTGCCAAAAACTTTGGGATTCCCACCGTCTTTAACAATGTCCCCTGCTTACATTTCAGTTCAGATTTTTTCTTGAATGAAAATCAACATTCAAATGAAAACCACGAACTGAGAACAAAGCAGAATTGCCATTTTTCAGTTGTCATTTTTCAGTTAGCTTTACAAGAACTAAAGACAAAAAGTCCTTGAGTGATCAAAGCCAGTCATATTCACACACTTCAGTGCCAAGAAAGCACAATCAACTGGTGGGGGAGTATGGATATCTAGGAGCTATTCAGTTTTACCTGTGCTTCACAAAAGCGTCTGGAAGCAAAGCTCACGGAAACCGTAACCGTTAAATTTTATTTTCCATTAAAAGATGACATCAGCCCTGTGAATCATGCAATTGAGTCACAGGTCATTTAAGCAAGCTACGCTTATTTTGAGAAAAAATGAAAGGTAAACTACTACAGAACACTTGGCTTTAGATGACTGCGCTGTATTTCTTTTAAAATAGAGTACTAATCTTAAATCTTTGCATATTTTTTCTTCACACTAAATGTTCTCCTACATTAACGGATGATCTGGAGTTAATTAAAACAAAGTACATCCACAAGAGAAAAACCTGAGTAGATAACTAACGAAAAAAAAAGTCGTGTCATCTACTAATTGTGAGGCAGTGACTCACACCTAAATAGAAAGACTAGAGACTTCAACGAGTCAATCACACTGAACTTTCAAGCAATTAACAGGAACTTGTGGATCACTATCTAAGATAGTGTTTTGTAAGATAGTATTTTACTTATCCTACAAAAGGACTGAAACTTTTAAAAGTAAGGAATAGGATTTTTTTTTAAAAAATTAATTTAACTTGGTGACAAACTAAGATCTGTTCCAATAACAAGTCACGGTACCCATTCTTACATGAGGTAGATGATGGCTGAACTTCTATCTCAAGGAAAAAATCAGCTTTCTATTCTTTATTGAAAAGTACCAATTCTTTGTATCCTTTCCGCCCACCCCTTTTTTTTTTTTAATAGGGGGCCTATATTTGTCCTACTGATACCACTTTCTTTTAAGTATTGTTAACTTTTAAAAGCTACTGATTACAAAAGTCAGATGAATTTTGACAATCAATTGCAAACTAGAAACTTGCAGTTGATAGATAAGCCTACATTTTCAATTATATCTGAATGTTAAGATACATATTAAAGTCATTTATGAAAGTGTAACCACAGTAATGGTACTTGTATTTTATTATAATGATACAATCAATTTTTTATTATTACCTAAATTTGGAACATATTTTAATGAATTTATCTGTTCACGAAAATTTTCATGATCTATGCTTAAACACACCTATGCTTTTATCTAAACAAATTCTTCATCTTTTTCTAATAGTGTAAAGAAAGCAAGTTAAAAGAAAACTAATACTGGTCTGCGTTCTTTCAAAGTCATTATGCTTGCTCCAATGTCATTGTCTTAGTTACAAGAATATAATATTTGATTTAAAAATATTCGAATTTCTTATTGCATGCGAGTCTGGGCCTTGAATGGGAGCTCTATGGTATTTCAATTAGTGGTTGTTCTTCTTGAATGTATCTGAATTTGTTGTACTAATTTACCCCACATAGTAAAATTTGCTACTCAGTTCTGACAATTAATTTGTAAGTAGACCTCTGCAGATCAGTGATTTTTTTCTATATAAAATCAAATAAAAATTCTATTTGACTAAAATTTTTTTACATTCATTTCATTAAAAGACATGTTCACATTTAAAAATAACTTAATATGATCCAACAGAAAGTGTACTACTTTTCTTGAATAATTTTGAGAAAGTGAAATTCTAAACAGTTTAAAAACAAAAACCCGAAAACTTCATTTTTAAAAGCCAAAGTGCAACATTTTCTTTTCAATTCTGAAGAATTTAAGTAGAAGTAAACTGCACTACTTAAGTCCAGGACTTTCAATGAGAGAGTTCTGACAAAAATTTTAACCCTATTGTGTATAAACATTCAACTCCTTATTTCTCTGTTGGAAAACAAGAATCTTATATAAGTTAAGAACAAGAAACAAATTTCATGGTGTTATGACCTGGTCGCAACTAGTTCATAAATCCCTTGGAGTAAATTAAGGTGAAACGACACCAAATAACTGGTATGAAATTAAGAACAATTTATTAATACAGGGAAAGTTGCATGGTTGTAGGTGTCTTGGGTTTCTAAAGGCATTGAGAAAAGAGAGAAAAGGAAAAAGGAAAAGAGAAAGAGGATAGAGACTATGAGAGAGAGGAAAAGAGAGATCACCACCCTTGGATCCAGCGATGTAAGCTGTCTGTAGAGTCGGTAAGGTGCTTGCAGAGTTGCTCCTCCGGTAAATCGCTTGCAGGATCGGTCCTCAGGTGGCGGGCGGGAGCGCGCACCAGCATCCCAATTGAGAAGGTCTAAATACTTTAGGTCATTTGCATGCGAGATAGGAGAGGGTGGTAACATCCCTCTTGTCTCCCTCTCTCTGCTCGTTTCCCATGCTAATTGGGACGCCTGCGCTTTGTAGTCTTAGATTGTTCTCGAAATGAGTCGGTGGTCCCCCAAGGGGTGTCTGGTGGTCGTGATCCCCCTAGTTGTGGTGTCCGCTGTATGACCCCGCTTCTGCACAAGTGTGGTTGAGGCCTTGCAAAGTTGTTGCACATGTAGGCTGGCCCCAAGGAAAAGATACCATCCCGCCTCCGCAGGACTTATCTCTTCCTTCACCCAGAGTTGTAAATCACAACAATTAAGGCACAGCAGGGGTATTGTTCTGTTCCCAAGGCCTTTATCTCTTGCCAGACTTGCAGGCCTCTGTAGTACACATACCCTCCTCCAGCCAGAATTGTCAAACAAGTTGTTTAAGGCATACAAACTCTGTCCCTCACACATGGTTAATTTATTTTCAAAATTATCTTAATGAATATATATAATATTGCAATAATAATGAAAACTATCCTAAATACAGAGACAGGCCAAATTTCTGTGATAATCTAAACTCAATTTCAAGCTGATGCAAGTAGGTTTTTCCCCAGCAGTAATGGATAATTTTCAATAAACCTTTTTTTATAGAAACGTACATGTGGTACATACAAAACTGCCACTGCTGGTAGCTTTTTTAGCCAATATTATATTTGCATTTGCAGAACATAATTTTGACATTTTAAATCCTTTCCCCATTATTTCTATTTTCATATTCAAATCATTCTAGACAAACTTCATGAAAAGTCTCAGTTCAATACATATTTAGAGGTTATAATGTTAAAATAGATTTTCTTTTCCCAATGCCAATACTAATTCAGTCAGTGCTACTGAAGCAAGGGAATCTATTCTCTCTGACACCTTGAGTGACAACTTCCTGGAGTGAACTGAAGGAGAATAAATTTTGCATAATACTATGTAAAATTAACACATTACTTAAAGAACAATTTTTCTAACAAAGTTGCAAATCAGTTTTTACTGGAGGAAAAAGAAATAGCCAGAAAAAAAATTGAAATAGTCCACCTAATACAGACATCTGTCTTTGTAGAAAACTATTTATGAAAGCGAGCTAAATTTTAGCTTCAAAGGAGCTTATCCACAAGATAACTTCATTAGCAGAGCACTGGACTACTTATGAAGTATGCACAAATGTGCTCAGTGGATTTCAGACAGAGAGAGATAAATATTTTCCCATATAGTCTTTGACAGAACAGAATCATGAAGAAAATATGAAGTGTGACATGAGTTTCTACCCACAAAAATGCAGAGGACTCCAGAATAACTGCAAGCAAAGTAAGAGACTAAGCAAAAGATTCTAGTTAGTCCATTCAGAAGAACAAACTTGCTGGGAAATACAGTTCAGTAGAAGATCATGGCTGTTACCATTCCCTAAAAAAACAGTTTATTGTACTTGTCAAAAATTGCAATGTTATGATGGTCACAAAAGGGAGAAGATACAAAGAAAATGCTCTGTGCTCTTTATCTAAGAAAACATATTTTTGTGATACGGCAGAGGTAGGAATACTATGAACTAAGAACAAGTTTTATATATGTATATACATTATAAAACCTAAACAAAAAAGTGCAAAATTACACACATATACAGAGACAAAAATAGCAGATATATATATATAAAATAATAAATATTTTACTGTATCAGTTTTTACCTGGCTGAAAAATAGATAGGCTTCCATCAGTATGTCCAAATACTACTTTTCCTTTTTTCTTTGGATGCCATCTAAACAGACTGATATCTGACAAGAAACTATGTGCTTCTCTGTGTACAGTTACCCCGCTGTCAGGTCCTGAGATAGTCCAAATGTACAATGGACCTCTGTGGGACACAAATGCAACTGCATCACCTGCATTCCAGCACCAGCTAAGTGACGCAGGAATTCCTGAAACATACAGGTAAACCTTGTAAGAACCAGAATATGAAATTCCATGTATTAGTGCTTGACCCAGTATCAGCAATTGTCTTGAAAAACTGTAGAAATAATTATTCTTCTACACAAAAATTATTAGACTGAAATTTAGACAACTGTGTGAACGTCTTATGGTTTAAAAGTAAACTACACATACCCAGAGGCAGGAAACAGAAATAATTCCCAAATTATTTTAATAATACTTTGTTGGGCTGTATTTTATGATACCTATACTTGATTTCATTAGTGCCAAAGACAATCACACACAGGAAAGAGGACAAGCCTGATCCTGTACACAATACTCTCATTCATTCGCAGTTCCATTCACCATTATGTTTTACTGTAAGCTATTTGCTACTAAGCTCGTAAATTACTGAAAACTTTAAGATGTCTGTTTTTGCAAAACACAATAAAATTTACTATAGAGATAAATACAACAGAGGCAGATATTGGTGACAAAATTGGAAAGCTACCTCTGTAACCAAAGGGAACTCTTGCTAGCTTGCTTCTGGATATATGACAGTTTTAATTCAGTTGCCTAACACCTAACTGTAGGCATTCCAGTTTAAGGATTTTGACCTTAACATCTCCAACGCTTGTTATCCTTATAATTTAATATTGTGCGTCTGAAGGACTGAAGTCCAACAAGGCCAAGTGCAAGGTTCTGCACGTGGGTCAGGGCAATCCCAAGCACAAATACAGGCTAGGCAGAGAATGGATTAAGAGCAGCCCTGAGGAGAAGAACTTGGGGGTGATGGTTGATGAGAAGCTCAACATGAGCCGGCAATGTGTGCTTGCAGCCCAGAAAGCCAGCCGTATCCTGGGCTGCATCAAAAGAAGCGTGGCCGGCAGGTGAAGGGAGGTGATTCTGCCCCTCTACTCCCCTCTTGTGAGACCCCACCTGGAGTACTGCATCCAGCTCTGGGGGCCCCCAACATAAGAAGGACATGGAGCTGTTGGAACAAGTCCAGAGGAGGGCCATGAAGATGATGAGAGGGCTGGAGCACCTCTCCTATGAAGACAGGCTGAGAGAGTTGGGGCTCTTAGGCCTGGGGAGACCTTCTAGCAGCCTTCCAGTACCTGAAGGGGGCCTACAGGAAAGTGTGAGAGGGACTTTTTACAAGGGTATGTAGTGATAGGACAAGGGAGAACGGTTTTAAACTGAAAGAGGGTAGATTTAGACTAGATATTAGGAAGAAATTCTTTACTGTGAGGGTGGTGACACACTGGAACAGGTTGCCCAGGAAGTTGTGGCTGCCCCCTCCCTGGAAGTGTTCAAGTCAGGCTGAATGGGGCTTTGAGCAACCTGGTCTAGAGGAAAGGTGTCCCTGCCTGTGGCAGGGGGGTTGGAACTTGCTTTAAGGTTTCTTCCAACCGAAACCATTGTATGATTCTATGATTCTATGAATATTGCAGTGTCAAAGGGAGTAAAAGCAGCATTAACAGGAGGTTTAAACATATCACCCTAAAAGTAAATTAGCTTTTGAAAAGTTTAAAATAATAATAACACTTCTTTCATATGTAGTCATTGGCTGAGGTAGTTTTTTAAACAAGCATTGTATTGAAAAATAAGTATCAGTTTTTGTATTAATGCATAATCTGATAAAATATTCCTTTTAGAATAGTTCAAATCAATGTGTTTTTTTCCTACTTATTCCTTTTGCAGGATATGCAAGATATACGAGATTTTCAGAGGTATCCCAAGTTCTCTGGAAAGAACAGAGTAGGGGGTCCTGAAATGTCTTAGAAGATCCTGAGATACTGACTGTTCTTGGGTTGCACCTATTTTCCAAGAATGCAAATGTAAGAGTCAAGGACAACTGACAGAGATTGACTGTGAGAACAGAAATACAGGTACTGGTTTTGACTGAAGGGAATGAATCAGAACTGGCAGGGAAACGTGGTAAACAGACTTTTAACCCCCTAAACTTCTACTACAATCTCCTAATGAGCAGTTTCAAATCCTGAGGGAAGATGCAGGTAGACAAGCATTAGGGTATTTAAACAAAAACTTTTTTTAAATTCACTGACAATTTATATTTGAATCTGTTGAAGGCTACATTTTATTTGCTTTCAGTTCCATAAAGGTACCATGAAAACACAAAAGGTTTAAAATTTAATTATTTAATTCTTTTATACAGTGATGGAAAAAACTGGTTTTTTTCCTGCTCTGTAAGAAATCAATGGCAAAGTAAATTCTTGAATTCATCAAGAATAACCTCTTTCTTTACCAATTAGTAGATGGTTCAGAGCAATTTACTCAAACACACTATCATTATTTTCTAAAATGAGCTGCAACAAATCTGACAAGAGTATTATGTTATGCAATTGTTAAATCTCAGCCTACCAACTGCTTAGAATTTACTGTATATCAAATATTTCTGATACCAGTGGATGAAAAAGCTGTATGGATCAAATAGACCTCCATGTCTGAAATACCTTTTGTATTCTCCAGCTTGGCCACAACTTTCTGTTCAGTCACATTCCAAATAATCACTAAACTATCTGCACTGGCACTTGCAATCACGTCAGGATTGTGAGGACACCAAGATATGGCTGTGATTGTCTTCTTATGCTCAGACATAATTGCCTGGAGCTTGAATTCATTGTATCGGTGATCCAGCTAAAAAAAAAGTAAAATTCCTTTTTAGAAATACATATTTCATAAACTCACTTTAAGTACTGTTGGGTTGGAGAATAGTTCATATAACAGTATTGGACTTACAGATGAATTTATAGTGATTTAACAGCTGTCAGTACCTGACATCTCAATAAATTAAATTCTCATGCATTTGACTTGGACAGAAAAGTTGCTAAATATTCAATTAGCCCAACCAGTATTAACATAGTCTATCCTCTTTTCACTTATAAATTGTTATATTTCATTAATAACTGCACTCAAAAAAATCCTAAAATGCTTTATTTATAGGCATGGCAACAATCATTTAGTAATCTCCAAGGGGTTAAATGGGATAGAATATGAAAATGAGTTTGAAATCTTTCTCATTTCTTAAATCACTTAGTACAATTAAAAAAAAAAATCAAATCCCCAAACCCGACACAGTAAATTTTGTTTATTTTAATCCTACTATAACTCATGAAGTTAAAATAAGCATATCCTTTATTTCCTGACATATTTTTCAGTCTGAAAATTTCACGTCACAGCATTTCTATTTTTTTTTTTGTTAAGTGTTGCTGTATAGTAACTGCGAACTTCAGAAGACCATGATGCTGAGCAGTTCAGAAATGAAGAAAATAATAACTTGTTCCAAACCAAAGAAAGGTGGGCAACTGAATCCCCAACTCTGCTCAGTGAATTAAACTACTTCAAAAGACTACTGTTACACTACAGCTTCAAATGAAACCACGGAATTTCTTCATTTCTCTCGCAGAACCCGCTCTTCTGTCACTGCACTTCATTCATCTCAAGTGTTTGCTGGATTGAGAGCCTGTCTCTTAACAATAATTCTTGACACACACAGCTTCAAATATAAAGTTTACATCAATCTTTTGCACTAGTTGTAACAAGGAGAAAAAATAATTTGGAAGGGGTATCTTGAATGGAAGATTGAGCTTTACATAGACACCTTCTCAGCAGTAATCATACTTCCAAAAGCATTGTACAAACATTTATTGAAAGGATTCAAAGTGAGATAGACAACAATGTAAAAATGTAACTAGTCTGTTAAAAATAATCTTACCTGATAAATATAAATAGCAAGGGTAGCACAGTAGGCAAATCTGTCCCCACTAGCAGCACATACATCCTTGTTCCATGGCTGACATCCAGCAGCTAAAAGTCCCACTTGTTTAACCCGTGACATTGTTGCCTTTAAAACAGAAATTCATTAGACAACAATAAGATGACAGAAAGTTAAAGAACAGAATAATACATTTTTGTTCCCATAAATACTATATACATAGGTACCTTAAAAATATAGCTAGCCTTTACGTTTTAACAGCAGCATCTTGTGATTATGAGGTACAAATGAATGCAGCTGAAATAAAGGCAAGCAGATGTTCACAGGCTTCAGTGCAAAACAAGAAAGGGATTTTAATTCCATTCACAGGAATCCATTTGGGAGAAAAAAAGGGGAAGGACAGCACATGAAAACTTGAACAATTCTTGATTTGTGCAAGCTGAACCTGTTCTTCATCACTTTCATTTTCTTCTGCAATCCGGTTCTTTCTATATTACAGTGTAATGCCCTCTCTGCTCTGTTCTTCCCTTCATCCCCCAAAAGACAGCTGGACTTAATAGACCATATGCTAATACCTTTCTTTTAAGTAAGTTAAGCAACGTGTCTAAAAAGGTCTTCAAACCACTTGCATGGAACAGCTATGCATTACTTATTCTCATCATCCTTTTTGGAGAAGCTTTCTAGATTTTCTTAATAATTACTCTTTAATAAAAAAGTTGAAGGAAACTGGAAAATGAAAAGCAAAGCTTAGTGTAACATTACTGTATTATTGTATAACAAACTATGCCTTCACTGTCCAAAACAAGTCTCAAACTACCAGCTCTGCTCAGAATGAGACAACAACTGACTTTAATATAAAAACACAAGAAATGCTTTGCTGGGCCACACCAATTATCCACCTAGCCCATATTTGATTCACAATAATGTCAAAATGTTACTTAGAGCACATAAGCCTGGCCATTTTTCTATGATCCATTTACATACTCTACTATGACCAAGAATGCACACATTTGCAAAGGTGTTGTTAAAACTTAACTCCTGGGTCCAGAGGTCCCTTCCAACCTCAACCATTCTGTGATTCTGTGATTTAAGAACACATTCAAAATGAGCCTTGTTGTATTTATTTACAGCAGACAAGTAGGGAAGGCCATCAGTTTTTACAGAATCTCTCAATTCACTTAGAAACCAGTCTTCATGTGATACAAACATCCCAGGTTCAAGCCAATTGTCAACTGATGCAATGTCTGCTCCATCAACCTGCAGAAATAACTGTGGCTTTGCCACCACTATAGAAGGCACCAGTGGCCAAACAACTGCAACTGAGGTTGACAATGATGACTAGGTAGATCACAACCTGCAACAGTGTGGTGATCCAAATGGCAGAACAAGGTCCAAATAGCTGCAAAAAGGATTCACCACTTCTGCATGGAAGATAAATCAATCCAAACAAGTCTTCATGAGCATGACTGAAAGTACTACCCATACACAGGATATTTAGATAACCCATAGCTGAAACCTCTTCATACATACGACTTCAGCTGGGCTAGCAGTACAATCCTAATACAGGAAAACAATTGTACTTGTGTCAGTGAGAGCCCCTGCAGAAAAGAATCTTTTTGTGCAGATTGGTGAAGGACAAGTCTGCTGAGTTTCACCCTACCACTGAGTGCTTCAGCATGTGGTCAGGTAAGGTCCAGACATAAAAATTTACTCCTTCAACTATTTTATAGAATGTCTCATTTAATGACCCATTTATACTGTAGATAGATTAACGGACTGAGGGACATTATGTGTAAAAAAAATTACACAGAGTATGGAGAATGTGATCTTTCGGTCAAAGAGCTGAGACTATAATCTTTAAAAGGCAAGGAGAGTTATGTTCAATTTGCCAAGTATTATTAGGTAGATTTTCAAGTCCCACAGAGGAAAGAGAATTAAAAAGGAAAAAGGAGACCAAACACAAGTATTTGGATGGAGCACCTGTTGACTAAGTGCAAGGGCTGGCTATGCAATGCATTGATGTGTAACAGCTTTAGGAAAGAGACGTTGTCTGCAGATCACTTTCCACCTACTTGGTATCAACTGTATGGAGGCGGAAATGACATTAGTATTACGGCGCATTTAGAAAAAACTTTGTACAAGTTCGGTACCTATAGTACCCAAGGGAACCTATCAGTCAATATTGACAAAAAACTTATTACATAAATATTAACAAAATTTCATTTTAATTCATATATACAAGCGATGAAAATTAATTTGAATGATCAATTTTATCTTCCATTTTTCTTATCTGCTTGGAGTATCTACTTGGCAGATAAATAGAAATGAACAAACATAAGAAGCAATCTCCGTGAGACTATAAATCTCTCTCTTTCACTTTGGAAAGTGTGAAAGAAAAAAAATATTTAAGAGAGACTTCTTTTGGGTACTTCTTTAGCAGAAGATCAGGATCAGACTGAACGTTTGGGACTGATCATCTCAGATATCACTGACTGAGGTGCATCCATGGGTCCTGAGGGAACTGGCAGATGAAGTTGCTAAGCCGCTATCCATCATTTTTGAGAAGTTGTGGCAGTCTGGTGAAGTTCCCACTGACTGGAAAAGGGGAAACAAAACCCCCATTTTCAAGAAGGGAAAAAAGGAAGATCCAGGGAACTACAGGCCAGTCAGTCTCACCTCTGTGCCTCGCAAGATCATGGAGCAGATCCTCCTGGAAACTATGTTAAGGCAGATTGAAATCAAGGAGGTGATTGGTGACAGCCAACATGGCTTCACTAAGGGCAAATCGTGCCTGACAAATTTGGTGGCCTTCTACGACGGGGTTACAGCAGTGGTGGATAGGGGAAGAGCGACTGATGTCATCTACCTGGACTTGTGCAAAGCATTTGACACTGTCCCACACAACATCCTTGTCTCTAAATTAGAGAGGCATGGCCTTGACAGATGGACCACTCGGTGGATAAGGAATTGGCTGGATGGTTGCACTCAAAGAGTTACGGTCAATGGCTCAATGTCCAAGTGGACACCAGTGACAAGTGGCGTTCCACAGGGGTCGGTATTGGGACCAGTCCTGTTTAACATCTTTGTTGGCGACATGGACAGTGGGATTGAGTGTGTCCTCAGCAAGTTTGCTGACAACACCAAGCTGTGTGGTGTGTTGGTAGCAGCGGCGGCAGCGGCGACAGCAGCGGCAGCAGCGACAGCGACAGAGGTGAGTGCGGGCGAGGGTGAGATCGGGCTGTACCGGGCGGGTTCCGTACTCAGGGCCACCCGAGCAGCAGCCCCGAGTCCCGTCTGGACCCGGAAGTTCCCGGCAACGAATCAGGTGAGGAGGGGGTGGAGCTGGAAGCACCGCGGGAGATTTGAAGGGCCCCTGGGGAGCGCGAGCGACCTGGAGCGCGGTGAACAGGAGCACGCAAACAGGGGTGCGGCAGTTTGCGTGGCAGTTTGCGCAGGCAGGGCGAGCAGGGTAGGCGGGCAGGAAGGTATGGTTTCCACTCAGTGGGGCCCTAAGTCCTCTGCAGGTGCCAGAAAGGACATGGCAACCCAAACGGACCTGCCGCGGAAGCATGCGGAGGTGCAGGTGGCAGGCTGCAGGGAGTGCCAGAGCCTGGCACTGGCACTCGAGGGTAATGGAGACCTCACCTGTGTGAGGTGCGAACAGGTCGACGACCTGATCTCCTTGGTGGCCCAAAGGTGGAAAGGTTAAGGAGTACAAGAGCATCCCAGGAAGAGGATGGCGGGCAGTGCTGTTCCCTGCCCATCCTGGGGAAAACGGACGGGCCTAATGCTCCCCGGGTAGTGGAGGATCTTCTTCCTCCTCCACAAGGAGCAGGAGGAGACATAGGGGATGGGGGGGAATGGAGGCAGGTCCCTGCTCGGGGTGGCAGGTGAATCCCATCCTGACCTTCCTCCCCTCCCTGCGTCCCCCTGAAGAATAGGTATGAGGTGCTGGAGCCTGAGCGTCTTCCTGAGCGTCAGAAAGACATGAATCTAGGTGAAAGACCTTCTACAGGGCTACGTAAACAGAAGCAACCAAGTAGGAGGGTTGCAATCAGCTCCAAAAAGGAGAAAAGTAATTGTTATAGGCAACTCCCTGCTAAGGGGAACGGAGGGCCCCATATGCAGGCCAGAGCCGACTCACAGGGAAGTCTGCTGCCTCCCTGGGGCTCGGGTAAGGGATGTTGCCAGGAGGATTCCTGAACTGGTGAGGCCCTCTGACTACTACCCACTATTAGTATTCCAGGTGGGTAGGGATGAGATTGAAGGGAGAAGTCCCAGGGCAATCAAAAGGGACTTCAGGGCCCTGGGGCGTTTGGTGAAGGGGGTAGGTGCGCAGGTTATATTCTCTTCAATTCCTTCGGTGTTAGGTGAAAATAGGGAAAAGACTATGAAAGTACAACAGATTAATATGTGGCTAAGAGACTGGTGCCGTAGGTGGGATTTTGGGTTCTTTGACCACGGGGCGGCTTTCATGGCACCGGGCCTGCTTATGCCAGATGGGGAACAGCTGAGTCAGAAGGGGAAAAGGGTTATGGCCCAGAAGTTGGCAGGGCTGGTGAAGAGGTCTTTAAACTAGGTTCGATGGGGGAGGGGGATAAGACCAGGGCAACCACAAATGAACCTAGGGGTGACAGGCCTGCGTTGAGGGCAAGGCCGCTACCCCAGCTGAAGTGCGTTTACACCAATGCACGCAGTATGGGCAACAAACAGGAAGAACTAGAAGCCACTGTACAGCAGGAAGGTTATGATGTGGTTGCCATCACAGAAACGTGGTGGGATGACTCTCATGACTGGAGTGCTGCTATGGATGGCTATAAGCTCTTTAAGAGGGACAGGCGAAGCAGGAGAGGCGGTGGGGTAGTGCTGTATGTTAGGGAGTGCTTAGACTGTGTCGAAATTGAGGAAGATGGTGAGGATGACAAGGTTGAATGTCTATGGGTGAAGATCAGGGGGAAGGTCAGCAGGGCGGACATTACAGTGGGAGTCTGTTAGAGACCACCCAACCAGGATGAGCAGGCAGACGAGGCATTTTACAAGCGGCTGTCAGAAGACGCCCGGTCGCCGGCCCTTGTACTCGTGGGCGACTTCAACTTGCCGGATGTCTGCTGGAAATACAACATGGCAGAGAGGAAGCAATCTAGGAGGTTCCTCGAATGTGTGGAGGACAACTTCCTCATGCAAGCGGTAAATGAGCCAACTAGAGGAGGGGCCCTGCTTGACCTGTTGTTTGTGAACAGAGAAGGACTAGTAGGAGATGTGAGGGTTGGTGGCCGTCTTGGGTATAGTGACCATGAAATGTTAGAGTTTTCGATAGTGGGGGAAGTAAGGAGGGGCAAGAGCAGAACTTCTGCCTTAGATTTCCGGCGGGCAGACTTTAGCCTGTTTAAGAGGTTGGTGGACCGAGTCCCTTGGGAGTCAGTCCTGAAGGGAAAAGGAGTCCAGGAAGGCTGGACATGCTTTAAAAGGGAATTGCTAAATATTCAGGAACAGGCTGTCCCGGTGTGTAGGAAGACAAGCCTCGTTAAACAGGGAACTTAGGCTAGAACTTAAGGAAAAAAAGAGAGCCTACTTGCTCTGGAAGAAGGGTCGGGTAACTTGGGAGGTCTATAGGGACGTTGCCAGGTCGTGTAGGGAGAAGATTAGAAGGGCCAAAGCTCAATTAGGGCTTGATTTGGCTGCTACGGTCAAAGATAACAAAAAAAGGTTCTACAAACACATTAACAGCAAAAGGAGGGTCAAGGAGAGCCTCCACCACTTGCTGAATGAGGAGGGTAGTGTAGTGTCAGGGGATGAGGAAAAGGCAGAGGTGCTCAACGCCTTCTTTACCTCGGACTTTAATGTGAAGACCGGTTGTCCTCAGGAGACTCGGCCCCCAGAGCTTGAAGTTAGGGACGGGGGGCTGTGTGAACCCCCCGTAATCCAGGAGGAGACGGTTAGTGACCTGCTGTGCCAGTTGGACACCCACAAGGCTATGGGCCCGGATGGGATTCACCCCAGAGTAATGAAGGAACTGGCAAATGAACTTGCCAAACCACCCTCTATTATCTACCGGCAGTCCTGGTTAACTGGAGAAGTTCCAGCTGACTGGAAATTAGCAAATGTAACACCCATCTACAAGAAGGGTCAGAAGGATGATCCAGGGAACTATAGGCCTGTCAGCCTGACCTCGGTGCCAGGCAAGGTGATGGAACAGATCATCCTGAGAGCCATTACACGGCACATGCAGGACAATCGGGGCATCGGGGCCAGCCAAGATGGATTCATGAAAGGCAGGTCCTGCTTGACCAACCTGGTCTCCTTCTATGACCAAGTGACCTGCTTAGTAGATGAGGGCAGGGCTGTGGATGTAGTCTATCTAGACTTCAGTAAGGCATTCGACACTGTCTCCCACAGCATCCTTCTAGGCAAACTGGCTGCCCAGGGCTTGGATGGGTGGACTCTTAAATGGGTTAAAAACTGTCTGGATGGCGGAGCCCAGAGATTGGTGGTGAATGGGGCAAAGTCCAACTGGCGGCTGGTCACTAGCGGGCTTCCCCAGGGCTCAGTTTTGGGGCCAGTGCTGTTCAATATCTTTATGGATGATCTAGATATAGGGATTGAGTGCACCCTCAGTAAATTTGCAGATGACACCAAGCTGGGTGGGAGTGTTGACCTGCTGGAGGGTAGGAAGGCCCGACAGAGGGATCTGGACAGGTTACATAGATGGGCCAAGAGCAACGGCGTGAGGTTCAACAGGAACAAGCACCGGGTCTTACACTTGAGCCACAACAACCCCATGCAGCGCTACAGGCTGGGGGAAGAGTGGTTAGAAAGCGGCCCGGCGGAAAGAGACCTGGGGGTGCTGATCGACAGCCGGCTAAACATGAGCCAGCAGTGTGCCCAGGTGGCCAAGGCGGCCAACGGCACCCTGGCCTCCATCGGGAATAGTGTAGCCAGCCGGTCTAGGGAAGTGATCGTCCCTCTGTACTCGGCACTGATGAGGCCGCACCTTGAATACTGTGTCCAGTTCTGGGCCCCACACTTCAAGAAAGTTGTCGAGGTGTTGGAGCGAGTCCAGAGGAGGGCGACCAAGCTGGTGAAGGGTCTGGAGGGTCTGACCTATGAGGAATGGCTGAGGGAGCTGGGGTTGTTTAGCCTGGAGAAGAGGAGGCTCAGAGGTGACCTTATTGCAGTCTACAACTACCTGAAGGGAGGTTGTAGTGGAGTGGGAGTCGGCCTCTTCTCCCAGGCAACTAGCGATAGGACAAGAGGACATAGCCTGAAGCTTTGCCAGGGGAGGTTCAGGTTGGACATTAGGAAGAATTTCTTTTCAGAAAGGGTTATTAGACATTGGAATGGGCTGCCCAGGGAGGTGGTGGAGTCACCATCTCTAGATGTGTTTAAGAAAAGACTGGACATGGCACTTAGTGCCATGGTCTAGTTGACAGGGTGGTGTCAGGGCAACGGTTGGACTTGATGATCCCTGAGGTCTCTTCCAACCTGGTTGATTCTGTGATTCTGTGATTCTGTGCAGTCAACACGCTGGAGGGAAGGGATGCCATCTAGAGGGACCTTGACAGGCTTGAGAGGTGGGCCTGTGCAAACCACCTGAAGTTCAACAAGGCCAAGTGCAAGGTCCTGCATGTGGGTCAGCGCAATCCCAAGCACAAATACAGGCTGGGCAGAGAATGGATTGAGAGCAGCCCTGAGGAGAAGAACTTGGGGGTGATGGTTGATGAGAAGTTTGACATGAGCCAGCAATGTGCGCTTGCAGCCCAGAAAGCCAGCCACATCCTGGGCTGCATCAAAAGAAGCGTGGCTAGGAGGTCGAGGGAGGTAATTCTCCCCCTCTACTCTGCTCTTGTGGGACCCCACCTGGAGTTCTGCATCCAGCTCTGGGGGCCCCCAACATAAGAAGGATATGGAGCTGTTGGAACAAGTCCAGAGGAGGGCCATGAAGATGATGAGAGGGCTGGAGCACCTCTCCTATGAAGACAGGCTGAGAGAGTTGGGGCTCTTAGGCCTGGAGAAGAGAAGGCTCCAGGGAGACCTCATAGCATCCTTCCAGTACTTGAAGGGGGCCTACAGGAAAGCGGGAGAGGGACTTTTTACAAGGGCATGTAGTGACAGGACAAGGGGCAACAGTTTTAATCTGAACGAGGGTAGATTTAGATCAGCTATTAGGAAGAAATTCTTTACTGTGAGGGTGGTGAGACACTGGAACAGGTTGCCCAGAGAAGTTGTGGATGCCCCCTCCCTGGAAGTGTTCAAGGCCAGGTTGGATGGGGCTTTGAGCAACCTGGTCTAGCAGAAGGTGTCCCTGGCTGTGGCAGGGAGGCTGGAACTAGATGATCTTCAAGGTCCCTTCCAACCCAAAACATTCTATAATTCTGTGGCTGTAGTTATAGTGCTTAAAGGTTAATAACCACTTTTTTGGAAATTGAAGTCATCCGGTTGACTACACAAAAATTTACTAAAATGCAGAATAATACCTGGAACCAGAACTCTTGGTTTCCACTCTTGATTCCAGGGGAAATTATGGTCAAAACACTAGGTATGTTAGCAAACAGACAAGGAACATTTAAAAAGCCAGGGTGAAGTAGAAGAGAATTAGATGTACAATACTGGATTATCATAAGTTTAGTTTGTAGGTTTACCGCATGTGAGATTGAATAAAAGTTAACATCTCTTTAGACACTGAGAGTTCACAAATATTTATTTCACAGTAATAGTAGATTTGTCTCATTTTGTACTGATCCTCTTTTTTACCTTCTCATATGGGAGCTAAGAGGTTCCTGATTTGATGGTGTTTAACCTGTAAGAAAATACTATCTGAAATTTTGTTTAATTTGCAGCTTGATTACAGGTAAAATTGATTGTAAAGATCTCTGACAGATGCTAAAACAGAATTCCACAAACGTTTCTTTCAGAGTAACAACAGATTTGTGTTGTAGGATTCTGCAGTAATCTGCATAAAAAAAGATTCTGTTAATACATTCGGTAGTTCTTCCTTTTTGCCTTGATATGAGAGAGAGAGGTTATTCCTGACTATATGAAAACTAGTCTGTAGAAAAATACTATTCTAAGCAGCTGAGAATAAGAAGGATTCCAAGTCTATGTGCTGAAATCTAGAACAAAAAGAAAAAGGTCCTCTACGCTTGTTTTACAATTACCACGATCACACAAAACTGATTAGCGCTTTGAGTTTGGAGATAGTTCCACTACTAGTGCTACTATTTCCATGTTTTCTCTGCAGCTGATTAACAAGGAAGAAGCTTTTATATATTTTTTTCATGTCATCAGGACATCTGCATAGCTTATGGTATTTTAATGGTTTCCAAATGCATCCGTCATTGATTAGAATTCAGGCTAGATTAATCATGACCAAAAATCACTGTCATCAAATGGCTATAAAACTATTTCAGCCTAGTTCTAAATGTATGTCTGTAAGCATTACTGGATATGTCATATTAAGTACTGTATTTGAAATAGAAGTGCACACTTGTCTTCTCTTTGTTCTACTTTTATGTTAAAGACAAAAGGTAACTTTAATATCTTATGAAATTCACTAATAGAAGCCTCATTCACAAGTTTAATTTAAAAAAATCGTTTTTTGATAATGTACTATTTTTCTTAAAGTCTGATATTCAAATGAAAATGTCTCCTAAATAAGATCAACATTTAGATGAAAAATGCTGCTTTGTGATATATCATTATTTCACTGAGTTAATAACTCATGCTTAAGAAGCATTATTAAACTTTGATTCTTCATACAGATTATTCCTATTTAAGTATACGCAAAAAAATTACATATGTAAAATATTCTGAGCTGTATTATAGAAAGGAATTTGCACTTTATTTACTAATATTTGCTGTTTTAAACTTGCCAGTATTTCCTGCTCCTTGTAAAGAGTCATATACCGTTTTACAAAAAATATTGTAATTAGGAAGCAGAATTTGCTTTGAAATTCAGTACAATAGTATCTAGGAGAAGAAATTACAATTGTGTGGCATACTGACTGTTATTCTCTTTTAAGTATCGTGCATTAAAGCAGTTTCCTGCAGATCTTTTCAGGCATTATAGATTTCTGTTGAACACACTTATAGTACAAGGGAGAAAGGAGCATTCATGAGAACAGCCTGCGTAAATTGGCAGAAAACTAGAAATGCAGTATAACTGAATTAATATATATATCATTTCACTCACGTTGCATTTTTGTACGATGGAGATTTTTCATGCTTTGTTAAAGAAAGCATTTTATTTCAAAATAAGGGATGTACAAGTAATTATATTGGACTCTTAAGTATACACTGAAAAAAAACCTGTGCATGTAAAAAATGTATACCACACTGGGAAAGCTATCAAAGGATGCCCACAGTTTCCAAGGAGATGAAGGGAAGAGGGAGGACAACAAAAACCTTTCTTTTAAATTGTCATGAGCAGCAACATTCTAAGTCCTTCCTTGTTGCTAAATATAGAAAAAAACATTAAACTGAAATTCTGTATATCATAGGGTTAATATTATTTAAAAATAACAACTGAACGGACTAAATACATAGACATGGCTATATATCAGTAACTTAAAGATAAATGCCTAATAATCCCTACCTTAGCATAGGTATCATTTTTTGTAAACCACTTAAGAATTTCCATGTTAATTCCAATACCTTCCTGCTCCCAAAAATGCAAAATCTTGCTCTGATTGTAAAATGAAATCACTTTACTTGACAAATGAAGGAACTAAACCTTGATGCTCACAGAATAATGTAGTTCCTAAAGGATGCAGGAGAAAAGACTGAGCATTGTGTCGCACCACACACACACAACGGCAGAGTCAGTAGCCTGGCAACTGCAGCTCTTTAACAGGCACTATTTTAATTTTAAGCTAACTCCTTTTTCTCTGCTTCAGCTGTGTATTTCATTGCTCATTGTATTTCCTGATTGTACTACAATGATATTTACAGAATACTAATAGCGCTTTAAATCCATCATTTAGCATCCTTTAATTATTAAGAGATGTGCTTGCATGCTATAAGTATTCATAAATTTATAACCATCAAGCACAACCAATAACATATGCTTACACTGTTAGCAATTGTGGTCCATATGGTCTATGACCTGTCCAAATGAGTACATATACAATATGGCATGCACACAAAAGTGAATATACAGTATCCTTATGTTAATCAACATGCTTCTGTATATACAAACCCCTAGTTTCTGTACAGCTGTATGTAGAAAAGTGTTAGTGTCCTTTGCTTCTGTTCATTCTGTTGTCACTATCTTCCAATTAAATCTGTATGTTTTCTTAAGTGGAAAGCTTGCTGTCACTCCTGTACGTTTGACATACAACACTGTTATATCTCATCCAGACTATTGTCCCCAGGTATCAATATTTTTGTCAATATGTCAATGATAATGTAATAATTAAAGAGCTTCTTTAGTGATATAAAAGTGATGTCACCTTAAAGACATTGGGTATATTTACCCATCTTTGTGGGAAAATCCATTGGAGATGAAAATGTGACCTGTGAACCACAGTTTCAAATACATTACCCTATCCAATGGGACCAGTTTGAAGCACTAGATAATGGACAATTAGTGTATCTTGTTAAAAAAATGAAGGTCTTCAAACCTACCAAGAAATCTCTGTGTGTCGGCAAGACACAGCAGAAACCAACTTCTTCCTGACTGTGCCTGCCTCAATAGGACTATGTCTCGTGTAAGAACTTTAGCATAATTAGAACGAGCCCTCTTCCAATGAGTCTGGAAAACACGAAGCACATTATAGCCATATTAAGGAATTAAATTCTGATTATTACATCCAGATCCACAAAATAAAGTATAATTGGAAATATTCTGGTACACAGGCAACTTAAAAGCCAATAGACAAATTAAATTTACTAAGACTAAACAGAGCAATGAAATTTCCACAAACTAATGTTTCTGGAAGGAACATTTAAGAAGTTAGCACATTTTCTAAATTCTATTCTATGCTATCTATCCATTACATTAAAATATATTTATATCTATTACTTTATGAATCTGGGGAACCCCAAAAATAAAAGTAAGCACACCAGAATATAAGAAGAAATCTTACACTACGAAAATTTGACAATATGTATATTGTCAAAGATCAGCTGTCAGATTTTAATAGATCCATAGGAGAAAAAGGTTAGAAACAAAGAAATAGATGGCAGTGTCATATTTCAGTTATAATTTCTTAAGAATCAGATATTTCAATATCAGTTGAGCTACTCCATTTAAATAAAAATTCTTTCTACTTTGCATGGAGTATCACAAAATGCTAAAGAATTTTCAGTTCTTGATATGGACAAACAAACTGTAGTTACTAATGTAGGTCTCTAAATAGTCTTACTGAGACTCTACACACACTACTTCATGCAACTGCTTCTGGACAAAAGATGAGCAAAGGCTGACTACATTAATCATAGAATCATAGAATCATAGAATGGTTTGGGTTGGAAAGGACCTTAAAGATCGTCTAGTTCCAATCCCCCTGCCACAGGCAGGGACACCTTTCCTCTAGACCAGGTTGCTCAAAGCTTCATCCAATCTGGCCTTGAACACTACCAGGGAGGGGGCAGCCACAACTTCTCTGGGCAGCCTGTTCCAGTGTCTCACCACCCTCACAGTAAAGAATTTCTTCCTAATATCTAACCTAAATCTACCCTCTTTCAGTTTAAAACCATTCCGCCTCGTCCTGTCACTACATGCCCTTGTAAAAAGCCCCTCTCCAGCTTTCCTGTAGGCCCCCTTCAGATACTGGAAGGATGCTATGAGGTCTCCCTGGAGCCTTCTCTTCTCCAGGCTGAACAGCCCCAACTCTCTCAGCCTGTCTTCATAGGAGAGGTGCTCCAGCCCTCTCATCATCTTCGTGGCCCTCCTCTGGACTCGCTCCAGACAGTCACAATGTAGAATAATGTAGAATAATTATGTAGGTTTAAGCATGTACTCCTCTAAACAAAAGCTAAGACCTTCATACTTCCCAGCAGGGTTTAACAGTCTAGCTGTGGCTCCTGGAGAATAAGAAGATTAACCAGAGGCAAGAAGAGAGTGCCTTGGACAAGGCTTTGGATTTCAGCAAGATTCTTCAAAAACACCAGAAGCCTCAGCTAGACTCTTGCAACCAGCATTTGCAGATGACATTTCCTAACTTATGATAACCTGGCAAGCGTTCGAAATGAGTGCATTCAGTTATCCAGATGCTGATTAGGAAAAGACTATTATTTAAAAGATCATTTTAAACAAACAAGTGTTCTACTAGTGTTCACAGACATTTTAAACCTCCACAATAAACCCAGAGCCAAATTACTACTAAAATTGATTTACCACAGTATCTCTGGCTTCACAAGGGAAGAAGTCCTAAAAATGTTGTGGACCTCTGGCTGAAGGTTGGAAAAAGTTTGGGTTTGAAATCACAGCCTGAAACTGTATTTTACAGAAAAAAACACTTATTTGAAATTAAAAACAAATATATTAATCCAAGATAGATACCCTGCTTAGAAAACCTAACGCCAACAATTTAACATTAAAAAAGTCATAACTTGTGGTAAGTCTTACAAAGGAGTTTCTGACTGCCTTGACTAGACTACTTGTACAGTTTAACTAGAATATCCTTTATCGTGCAACTTTAACAAGATAATCTAAGAAGTAATACTAGGGTTTGAAACACAGCACAGAGAAATGCTGATATTTCTAATAATACATCACCAGGAATGTTGAACTATGTACCTAATCAACCCGAGACATCTTACATAACAGGTAACAAAAGCATAATCTATAGAGTATTGGTTAGTCATATGGTACCAGAAACCTAGTTTTCAGATACTGTATATAATACAAAGAAATACATACAACCATGTCTGATTTCAGTATAAAGCATCTAAGAGCCTCCATAAGAATTTTGTTCTCATCTTCCAACCCAGAGCTACCACAATCACCAGAAGATTGCTTTTCTGCTTGCGAATTGCAAAGACGACACTTCTGATTTCAGATAAAGTTACCTCTTGACATACCTCACACCTGAATCTCTGATGAGCAGCTATTAAAAGATAACTCCACATCTGAAACATTCATATCATGAGTGACGTAAAATGAGAGCAGTGGAAAAGTATTAAAATCTGCTAGTTTTTAATACTTATGAGCATATAACTGGCATTGCACAATAATAGAATTAAAGCAGCTGCTGGCCCTTATGTTTCAGTAGCATCTCCTGCATTCTGATTCAGTAGCTGAGAATATACTACCAAAACGAGAAATTACAGAAATATATGGTTACATAAAGGAGCTTGATAGAGTGAAAAAAGTGTGACTCATATTCACTTTTCACCATAAATCTATGAAAGCAGTAGTAGGTCAAGCTTGCCCCAGGCATGCAGTTAATAAACATTAAAAAAATCCAAGATATCCTGCAAATGTTTCTATAGTAATGACTCCTCCACCTTGGAAAAATGTTAATAAAAATATACAGATATCCAAGGTACAACTTGGAAATTACCCTAGGTGAATTAATATGTCCCAGATATTTTTGTTTTACTCTATTACTGCTTATAGTTACTTCAGTTTACTCCATGCACAGTATATTAATTCCTCTTAATACAATAAAATTAAATGCTTGATTTCTATTTCATTACTTATTAAAGAATTACTACTCATTGAATTATGCAACCTAAAAAACGCAAGTAGGTGGCCACCAAACTTCAATATCTTTTATCCAGCTAGCAACATTAATTTTCAAAAAACTCATTTTAGATGTGCTTATCTATGATCCAAGATCTCATTAAAACTACTAAAAATATTCTCTTAGTACCACTATGGGAATGTTACTTTTGGTACTAGTAATACAATAAACAGCAGCTTAAAGAACAAAAATATAAAGGAAGTAAAAGAGAAAATATTAGTTTAAACAATTCTTACTCGTTGTTGTCCTTCATACCAATCATCTTCATCAAACCAGTGGGAAATATAAGTCATCCAAGCCATGACAGAAGGCACAGTTGAAATAAAAAATACAGAACCTGAACAGATGTAAGTACAATGAGTCCTGCACTAAAATTTACTCAAATCTATAAGCTACACAAAGATCAGGTCTGAACTCTGTGATAGGATTCTACATTAGTAAGCTTTACATTCATAAATATATAATCTGAAATACTTTTAGTAGCAATTTAAATGCTATATGTGTTGAATTCTGAACTGGAAAACAGAAAACACTAAAACAATTACTAGATTGTATATTCCAGTATTTTAAATTAAAGCAGGTTAGTGCTTCAAGCTCAATTTTACAGTACTTCTGAGCACTGAAAATGATGTGCTGTTCAAGTCATTCTTATTTGTCTCCTAAAAAATTATTTTCCTGTTTTTTCAAATGTACTGTCTGTAAGAAATGTGGTTCAGTGTACAAAAGCTTGTATTGAAATGTAAAATGCCTTCAGAATCATAGGGAGCGATATGTTTTGGTTATGCAGGGAGTGGTTTCAACTGGCTCAGTAGGAGGGGCGACGTTTATCACAAGTGCCGAACATCTTATGTTTAACGTTTTTTTAAAAAGGGAAAAAAAGAAAGAAAAAAAGATCTGCATCTCTATTGTGCTCAGCTACAGCCACAAGCACTGTCCAGGAAATTTAAAAAGCCTAATTTTCACTAATTCGTCAGAATCCATCTGCTTCTTTTCTCTCCCTTGGGAAAGTTTCATGTATCTGACTTTATTTATTCCCTCTGCAGCTAATTATCCTTTTTTGGTATGCTCCCAAGTTCCACATCAGATTTCACAGTGCATTATACCAATGAAAACAAGAGGTAAAAAGAGAAATAAAAGCTGTATTGCTTACACCACAGTTCAGTGCTGCAGCAGCACACTTCATCAGCTGTGCTGTTTAGGAGACATTATCATACAAATCTCCATGAGTGCATGGTTGCAGCAACTATCAAATCCTCAACAGAGATTATGGAGACCTAAAAAACACCAGTTTCTTAAGAAATCTAGAAACCAGACAACCTCTGCCTTTCTGTACCAGATTAACAAGCTGTTTCCCAAAATTCATAATACAATAAATGCAAAAACTAGACTTGAAGTCAATTGTTCAATCAAGAAATAAACAAAGCAAAGTAGGAAAAGAACAGCCAGAAGTACCAGATATTAACCTGGAGTTAGTGGTCAACATTACTTACCATTTCCAAAGAGCAATCCAGTGTTATTACCAGTCCTACTCTAGCACACGTAGTTTCCATTAAGGCTACTGTGTAAGCAAGCTACGTTCTCAGATACACAGCACAGAAATAAAGAAAAGCAGCAATACTTTTGCTTTCCAACCTCTTACTCAGAAATTATGACATCCAAGGGAAAAGAAAAACAAACCACACACAAAATAATAAAAATTTAAATCAAGACACCCACTATATTTATGGGAAGTAGCATTTGCAGATTAGCAGATTTTTTTGTGGTTATATAAAGCTCCAGATAAATGTACACATACACAAGAACATACAGAGGAACTTCACACCATACTGCTGAAATTTTTCAGATTACTTGCCCTTTGAGACTTCAGCTCAGACGTAAATAACGCAAAGTGCACAGAATTGCATGGTCTCATAAACTATATGGGAAACATAGGATTAATTCAGACATCTCTATTCATACGGCTGAAGAAATGCCTGACCATATCCATTGTCTATAGCTAAACTACAAAAATGTTACTGATGTACCACTCCTATGAACAGAAATTTTACAATTCGCTAAACAAATCATATCGACGTTATTACTGCTTGCTACCCCCCAAAATCATGGTTTCAAATAAATTAATATTAGAGCATTTAGGAAAGCTTTTGCTTTCAGGCTGCTCTGTCTCTTTATAAGGGCACATAGCATCATTCAGAATCTTGAGCAAAGTATTGCATGTAGTTCAACAGTAACAAATTTGTTTCTGTTTTACACCTATAGCTGTTTCACAAGGTATGTGAACTGAATTTTCTAGTCTCAATACCAACCTGTTAGAACGAGGAGTCTCTCAAGAGAGACTAACACCATGGTTCACATTTAGTTTCAGGATCATCAGGGAAGTATGAGCTAAATGAATATGGATACTGTATTATCCTTTCAATCAGCTTTTTTACATTTCCATGTGCATTTTAAAAGGCAAGTGAGATACATAAAATAAGCCAACTAAAAGGATACAAAAATAGCATTCTAGATTTAATGCTGTTCTGGGTCATTTCACAATGCTTAGCACCTCTTGCATCCACAGTCATATTAGCACATATTCAAGTGCATTGTCCAGACTGTCCACAGCCCTTACCAAGTCCAACTGCCTTGCTGAGGTTGTATTTCAGGGCTATGAATGAGCCAGCGTGCTCAGGAGAAGGCCAAGTTCTACAACTCCATAGAGGCAGCTGGACAATACAGGACCAGGGACTCTGTTCTCTCCCTTTCATATAACTGTGCAGTTTTTATTCCTTATCTCTCAATCTGGACACTGAGGGAGACTTTTCTTTAGGGGTAGGGCTCTTATCTGCCTGAAGTAAGACCAACAGGGAACAGCACGAGTAGGCTACTTTGTGAAGTATGGAAGCCAGAAGCCAACAGTGACCGCAAAGTAGGCAGGAGGGGATGACCTCGTTGACAAGGGGCACAGTCCCTCAGTACTCAAGAGCCCCTCAGCAGAACAGATCCAGTGATGGTAATCAGGTTCATCTGATAGTCCAATGATCACCAGACATGTTCACAGCGCCAAAGCAAACCTGAGATCAAGACAGGAAGGCAGCAAGGCACGGTCAGAAGCAGCAAGGCGTTAATACCAGGCACAGTGTGTCCATGGCATAGTTCAGGCAAACACCAATGCAAGGGCCTGAGCTCCAATGCAGCTCTAGAGCCAGGGGGCAGAAAGTGCATTGATGGAGGCCCCAGAGAAGGTCTCTCATATCTTTCTCCTGACTTCACTGTTTTCACACAGTCTGACCCAAGGTTACACAGCTGCACTGTAGCAGAGCTTGCCTTGAACACAGACAACTCCTGGCATGGGGAGGAAAGAGGGTAAAGATGGAGCTTGCAGAGCAAGAGTTATGGGCTGGACAGGCCAGTTAGAGCCTGTGCATTGGTGGAATGGAAGATGCAGAGGAACAGCACTCTTGACGCCATATCATCATCAGGTCAGAAAGTCCTGTAAGCTCACAAGACATCACTACACTGGCATTCTGATCTAGAAAGAGCCTCAGTTTGAACGTCTATGGCCAATTTTATCTTCTCAGAGTATAATACTCAGTAGTGAGAAGCAGCTGCCGTTGGCAGTATTACTTTTGAGAATCTAACAACATTCAACTAGCCACAGGTTCTGAAAACTTCCTCTGCTCACTGAGTCTCTGGTATCCTCCACCCAACAACGTAATGGAAATCTGTTACCATAACAGGAGAACACAGAAAACATTCTTCTAGAAGTCCATCTCTCAGGTTTTTCCTGTACTGCTCTGTTTGAGAGTCTGAAAGGATGCGCCGAAGAGTATAGCGGCCTCAATCTCTACACATTAAAACATATTCCTAAATATAACATACATATATAGTTTACCTAGAAGCCAAAGGATAAAGGATTACATCTGAAAACAATGATCTATATGTCACTGGAATGAACAAGCTGATACTATTCTCCCATGTTATCTGGCAATATCTGAAGTCAGCAATGAATTTCAGTTATAAAGAAAGATCTTCAAAGAACAGAAGAGAGGTAAGAAACCTCTTTATCTTGATCTTCCACTTTTGCCACCAAATTCGCTATCATTTAATAATCTGTAGTTGATATACTGTGCCAAATCAACCATACACTTATTTTTTCTCCAAATAAACTTCTAAGCACTGTTTATGTTTTTGCTTAAATCTTATATAGAGAAATATTTAGACATCTATCTGTATCACTTCTGTAAAACGACAGGTCTGATGTATTCTTGCCATAAATCAGTAGCATCAAGTATGTTTAAAAATTAAGAATGATTATCAATTAATTGACTGTATTTACACCTCATAGAAACTGGTATTTTAGTAAGCTTGACTCCAGATTCACTCCACGCAATTCTATGACAAAATTCATTCTCTGTTAATCCATGTAGACATTATTTCACAATATGTCCCATCATAGCAGTAAAAATTATCTATCAAATGACTATATACTAAAGATGAACATGCTACGACTTTTCATTTTCTCTTTTGGCACATTTTGAAGCCACAAAATTCATTATAGGAATTAATGTCTTCATAACAAAAAACACACCACAAAAAATCATGAACAAAATACTTTAAAAACTCCTTAAACTATAGGAGTATAAAAATCTATTACTTGCATAATTTGTATGGTATTATGTAAATACATTACATCAGAATCTGTAGTAAAGAAATTAGTTATAAAGCCTCAGGTTTTATTTATTAGTGCTTTAAGAACCTTTACATTGAGAATAAAAAGCATGTAATGATCCTAAATATCCTTAAAATACAGTGTTTACAGTAAGGCAATGCAATAAGCAATCATACCATAATGACACAGCAAACCTATGTCTCAGTGATCCTCTCTCATACGAGGTCAATTAAGAATTATATTTCCCGTACCCTTTCCAAGCTAGTAATGGCACAAACATAAGCAGGGCTCTAAATGGTTGTCCTTTTTATTTTTCCCCTCATTTGCTCTTTCCCAACAAGCTGTCTGGATTTACGAGGACAAGACAACATACAGGATAGCCAGGCCACCTCATAGTGATTAGAATAAGCTGTTAGTTACAAACATGCAACACCATCGTCATCACCAGATCTGCCCTGGGATGAGACTTTAGAACAACCTTCCCCCAAGAGTACAAGGACAAAAACATAGCTACTTTTAAGATAGAGCTTTATCAGTTTATGAAGGAGATTAGGCTCTAGCTGCCAACAATAGCAGTGGATTGGACTTGATCGCGTATCTTCTTAAGGATGTTCCATAACTGGATCTTGAAAAACAAATTCAATGAAACTTTTATAGTCTTTTTTTCTTTTTAAGAAAAAAAGTTTAACAGCTCTTAAGAAAAAAATATAAATGAGTATGTAGTAACAGTACCACTGTTACTACAGCTTAGCAGATACCTCCATTCAAATTCTGTGAAGAATATAATATTTAAGTAAAGGGAAAGTTAAATATCTCTTTGATTTTCAAATTCCTTGGTCAAAAAAGACAAAAAGGGCACACTACATATGTATGGACAAAAACTATAACCTTATTCATAAAGCCACGTCTATACTGAAAAGCTTGTCTCAGTTTCATAATCACTACACATATAAAATTCCGATGTGCTCAAAGCTGAAGTGCCCCAGTTTCTGTAAAACAAAAGAAAAAAGATTGTTCGATCTGTCAGCAAACAGTTAATATGGCAAGAAAGATGTTGCATGTATTTTCCGTATCATGCTCATAGGATTTATCTATGTCTAGCTAGATTGCAAATCATTCCATTCTAACATGTTCTTCAGAAACATATTAGTTTATAATAAATTTAGATTATAATAGTTCAAATCCCTGTCTGGAATGATAATGAATACATTTTGAAGTAAACATTTTAATAATAATAATTTTAAAATCATATCTTGCTGATTTGAATGTTAAGATAGTATTTCTTGTTATTTAATCTATATTTATGTACATTTCTATGGCAGATATAAGAAATAACAAATACACTTCCTTAGTGTATTTAATTCAATGTACCAAGAACTTTCTTTAGCACAAAAAAAATTCAGCATCTGAAGCACAAACAAGCCCACAGAGAACGTAATTTGAAAGTAGGCAAAAAAAAATTAATGAAAAAAGAAGAAGATTCAGCCAAGGTGTACTTATTATAGGCCTTAAATGGGGAAAAGAATACCGTACAAAGCTTCTGTCCTTCTCCGGTGCCCAGAGTACAGCTCAGCTGCTACCATAAATAATTGCTAGCCTGAACGACACTATGTCACTGAATTGCCTATACCCTACAGGTGAATTCTCAGTTCCCATAGCCAGTTGCTATAATTCATATATTATATTGCTATTTACTTCTCTTCTTGTGTTGCATAGCTTTTGCTTTATATAACAAAATATGAGAGTTACACGGTATCTTCAGCAGGATTTGCTGAAATAACTCTTACCATCCACATCAATTCTGACTCACAGACTGCAGAAAGAGAAAATATTGCTTTCCCTAAGTTATCCAATCCTATTTCCACTGTTAGAAATAAACTACTGTCCCACTGAGTTAAATGGACCATTAGTCAAACTCAGTGAGGACTTTCTTCTGTTGTTCTTGCTATGTGGAAATTTTCCTCATAGCAGATGACCAAATTGCAAGTTTATCATTGTGTTATGGGTCCCTTAAATAGCCAGAGCTACTCAGTGAGTCCAAGATCTGGTGTAACAGAACACACAGAACGACACCTCTCTTCAAACACAGAGACGGAAGAAGACAGTAGATATCTTGCCAGGGAGAATGATTAACAAGTTACCAAAAAATCAGTAAGTAAAATAATACTCTCAAGAGTATATATCAGTAACCTATACAGTCGTGCCTTTAATCAGGAAAGAATTTATTTGCAAATGGCACAACCTAAGTGAATTTCCCCTATTTTAGGACTACAAAAAATTAGGAAGGGCAAAGGTTAGCAACTTGAACTTAATTTAAAACAATGGGAAATTACCATTAATAACTTAATAAAGAATAATATTTTTCTAAAGTTTGAAGAACATCTGATTGTTTACTATATGTATTTATTATCTGAATTTTTCCCCCTAAATGCTCTTATAAATAGCAGGAAACTGCATACTGTCATGACAAAATTTTTAAATGAGGTATAAAACCAAAAAGCTCTACATTCCTAACATAGAAGAGACTCAAACTCTAGAATTAGTTAGAAAGAGACACAATGGACTCCCTAGCCCATCACATTTTTGAAAGAGTGATTGCATGGCCATCAGAAAGATATTCTTGAAACAACCAGTTTTGGGGCTTGAAACAGAAATTTCCAAGTATTTATGTTCTATATCATGTAGTGGTTAAGCCAATTATTAAAAACACTATGGTCTTCATTGATTTTAAAATCCAGGATTATGATAATTACTACAGCATTCCAAGTTATCAAAGACCTCACTCGGACTTTGATTTCATGCCTGCCATTTTCAAGCCTTCCAAAACAGTTTTTCAAATTGTCGTGTGACCATTTTTATGTCAAGCAACACCTCTTAAGATATCAGAGGTATTTATTCACCAGAAAAAACCTTTAAATACTTATTTCTTCATTTGCAGACTCTGCTCTCTTAAATTTGTTTTCATAAGATTTGCTTGCTTAGCCTGTAGTTTGCTTTTGTACTTGAATAATTATTTTAATTCTCTAAGCTTGTTTTTGCTCCCCTCTTCCACACTCGTCCCAACTGGGAAAAGCACTTAAAGCATAAACAAGCCCAAAGCGCTCTCTCCCTACGGAGGACAAGCGTTTTCCGCGCAGTTTGCTGCTTCCCAAGATTGCTGCCTCCGCGGTTACTCGATCTTACGTGTAGGTTCCACACAAGCACGTTTGTACAGAGAGACGCATGCAGCAGAAAGGTCCCGAAACCGATGCAAAAGCCCAACGATCCCGTTAGCCCGCTCCTGGGTACTTCAGACAACCGCCCAAAGCCCCGACAGCTCCCCAGGGCCGCCCGGTCCCCAGGCCGCAGGTGGCAGAGGGCCATAGAACCGCCGCCCGCGGGACAACCGGGCCCGCACCGGGCTCAACCGCCCGAGCCGGGCCGTCTCCCCGCCACACGGCAGGGCGAGAAACATCGTACCGCACACCTCCTGCCGGCCCGGCTGCCGAGCCCGGGGCCCGCTCCCCGGTGCCGGCCGCCAGCCCTCACCTGTCCGCCCACAGCGCCAGCGCCGCCGCCACCCCGCCGGGGGAAACCAACCCCGTCTCCCGGGCAACCCGGCGGGCCCGCCCCCGACGCGCGCTCAGTGCAGGAAGACGCCGGCGGACGGAAGCGGGACGGCGTTACTTAGCAACGGGGCGGGAGGCGCGCGCCCCACCTGAGAGCACCCGGGCGGGGGCGGGGGCTGCCCGGGGAGCTGCGGCCCGGCGAGACCCCCGCGGCGGCTCGCGCCTCAGCCCTTAACGGCCGCGTCAGCGTGACCCGGGAGACACGGAGGGGACGAGCCCCGACCCCAGCCCCGCGCTTCCGTGCCGGTGGTCGGTGGCTGGGAGAGGGGAGGTTTCCCACACCTGGCAAGCTGCCTTCCCCGTGACCGTGAGGGGATCGGAAAGCAGAGCCAGGAGGGAAGGGCTGGATCTCCGCGGAGTGCGGGCCTCATACCCCCGGACCACGCTGTTGTTAAGCAGCATTTTAAGACGACGCGGACTTTGAGCCGTTTAGCTGTGGCTGCACCTCGTTTCTAGGGACCATTGCTCCATGCTGAGGGACTGAAAAGAGCTGCAGCCTATGGTGTTACACATTGACTCATCCTGTCAAATACGAGTCACGAAACGCATTCCACGGGATCCAACTCCACCAGCCTGGAGTCATCAGGTGCATCATGTGGGCTTTTAATCTACAGACATTTATTGGACAACATCTGCTTCTTTTTCTCTTCTACTTTGTCTCTCCTCCAGTTGTTTGTGCAGCCGGATGGTGACTTGCAGCAAGGAACTTACTTGAACAACTATTTTTCCTTGAATTATTTTTTAGACAGAATGATTTCCTGATTCGACTCACTACATCACCATTACTGTGTTTGTGTCAATGCGATGCAAGTAGTGGGGATGTAGCCCATGACTTGTGGAACTACAACTCCAAAGATAGTTCTTGATTTTCTTCATTAAAGCTAACTCAGCCCTCTGTAGCTGGTATCTCTGCATGCTCAAATAAGAAAAAATGTCTCCTTACTGTGTTCTCTGGCCAAAAAGAATCTATTGCTTGAGGAGATCCGTCCTACAAAGTAATTCCTGACCTTGCCAATAGATTCTTCTTTAGCAGAAGGAACTGAGAAGAGGTGGATAGGGTATCACTTTGCATATGATTTACTGGGCAGAAAGTGTATAGCTCCAACACACACCACCTGCCAGTGAAAATTTTTGCTGAATTTGCCTCCTTCCTTACAAACGTATGCTAAGTTTTATCCTGTATGAACTTCTTGAGGACCATAACAATCATACTTTGACATACTAGAAGGCCCAAGCACTATATTCCATATCCAACAATAGTAAGTACAAGAAGCAGGTGCAGAGAACATAAGGAACAAAGCCATACAGCCTTTCCCTCTTTAGTTTATGCCTTTTGACAGTCACGAATTAGGGACCTGGTCATACAAAAGGTCCCACAAGCACTATAACTCCACCTCAAACAAAAGCTTCTAGGAGAGGTAGGTGCAAAGAATATAAGGAAAAAAATATATTCTTTCCCTCTTGATATTATGTATTTTGGCAATTATAAACTACAAGATTCTTGTACTAAATGTTACATTCAGATCATGGATATGTACCCCGGCATTTATCTATCCCCTTAAACTTTTGATCTGCAAAACATCCCACCCCACTGAATTCTACTTTTAAAGACCTGCAGAAAACCATCTGCATTTGTTACTTTTAAAACATCCATGTGGTAATCCATGTGCTCCCCTTTTAATGACAGGTAGCAAATAATAACTTTCTATTCAGGTTTTGTGTGTCATTCATGCTTTCATAACTCTTTTCAGCCATCCCTTTCACAGGTTGAAGAGATCTAGCCTATTTTGTCTCTTAGATAAGACCTAATCTATAAATTCAAATGACCATCCTTGTTGCCTTTCTCTTTATCTCTTTATCTTTTCTTCATTCTTTTGAGATAGGGTAACTGGAACCGCCTAAAGATTATTCCTGGAAAAGAGGTGGTCTGTGGGTCATAGGACAGGTTCATAGGATCGTAAAATAGTACAAGTGGATGATTCGGATTAGAAGAAGCCTTCCAAGACAATGTAGTCAAGCCTCCTGTTCAAAGCAGCATGAGCTATAAGGTCAAACCAGGTTGCTCATGGCTTTATCTTGGTGATCCTCTGCTGAACTTACTCCATTTTTTTGAAGCCTTTCTTGTACTGGAGGCCCAAAACTGAATGCAGTATTACAGATGTGATCTAAGATGTGCTGAGTAGAGAAAAAAAATTTAAATGTGTATAACGGAAAAATGTTTTCATACTTAGTCTTTCACATGTTGAAGATAGAAACCTTTTATTTAAATAGCACTACTCACATTTGAGTGCATAAAGTTGTATTTTTCTCTGGATTCTGAGATTGTTTTTAGCACTGCAATCTCTGTTATGGTGTATTGATTTTGGTTAGTCAGAAAAGTAATACAATTTTTACTAACTACTAGGAGTCTTGATTAATCTAGGCACACGTAATAACTCCTTTATGCAAGGTCTCTAGCTCTACCACACTACTGGCAACAAATCCTGCTTCTTCTAACTTCTCTGTGAATTTTAGCTCAAGAACTGTGAGTATGATGGTAAAATGTGCTAGTTTATTGCCATCCACATCCATCATATACATTCTAGAGCATTAGTTATAGTTACCAGCGCCTTAGTTTTTTACAGAATTGTTTCTTGTTCTTTCTCAGTTGCTGAAAGCTAAACTGTGTTTTCTCCTGCACTCATGTTACTGAAGCAGGATACATTTATCCCAACTACGAATAATATAGTAAAACAAGTAGAAATAGAACTTTAAATTGTGTCAAAAAATGGAGTTTCAATTTCCATCATATGTAGAATCAATGAGTATTTAGAATTTTGGTAACTTTCATTTTATTCCTGTGATGTGACTGACCTCTGGTGGGAGTCAGCAAACATTGTTTTATTTTAATTCCTCACTAAGAATGTTTTTTTTTCCACTAGTGATCCTATAATACTATTAGCCTGCTGCCTAGTAGGGATCATATGCTTTTCTACCTCGTGTTAACTGTCAAATTACACCTAGCAAAGGATTTCATGTAGGACTCAGGCTGACGATTATTTTTCTCCATTCTTGCTGAGAAGTGCTTACTGAAAGGTGTCAAAAGAAGAAAACTTGAAAGAAGTTTCATTCATTACACTTATTTCACTCACTATTTAGTGTTGGTTTAAATTTATCCTTACTCATTGTCCTGGTTTCATTGGGATTTTGTTTCAGTTTGTGGCCAGCCATGGTGATCAGGGCCATTAGCAGCTAAACCCAGGGCAGCTGACCCAGGCTGGCCCACAGGTGTATTCTATATCATTAACATCGAGTTCACTATAAAAGGGAGGACTTGGGGGGGGAGAGGTGGGGCTCTTTTTGTTTCTTATTCTTGGTGGTTGCTACTTCTGGAGCAACTTGTGAGTGCTCTATAGATCAGTATAATTTTGTGTGTTTTGTATTGTTATTGTTTTTTTTATTTTAGTAAATCTGTTTAACTTCTAACTCAGGAGTGTTCTTCCTTTTCCCAATTCCCTTCCTTGTTTGGGGAAGGGACCTTGAGTGATAGAAAAACCATTTATTTTTTAGCCCCAGGTACAGGCTAAATAAAGACACTCATGCTGCAAGCTCTTAATGCTTGCTGTGAATTTTGGTAATCCCAACCTGGGATTGCAAGAAAACAAGGCTCAAGATGCCACGGAAGAGGATGAGAGGCCAGGATGAGGTGTAGTGATGCTTGGTGAGGTGAAGTGAGTCCCATCAGTGTTGTAAATGGCTGGAGGTGAGAGAGAAATCATGGTGGGTGAACCACTGAGGGCAAACTCCTCTGTGTGTCTCCAAGAGCAAAGCCTCTTCTGTAGAGGGTGGGAGCATGGCTGGCTGTGCTGTAACCATGGCTCCCATCAGGGTGCTGTGTGAGGCCATGGCTGGCATAGGAGTGGTGTGGTGTTTGCTCCAAACTAGTGTTGGGCTCAGGAGAAAAGGTCTGGCCATTACCAAAAATGCTGCAGGGGCACCTATGTGTGTTTGAAATCTTACTATTAACATGCACTCACTTATGCGAGGTGGTTTCCGAGTGTGTCTTTATGTGTGTTTGCAAAGGCTGAACCTGCGCATGTTTTAATATCAGGAAGTGAGAAACACATTTGCACAGGGTTTCCATTGGTCCATGTCTCCAGCAGTCAGATGTTGCAGCACTGCTAAGGCCCAGGTCTGCCAGCTTTGAGACGCAAAGACTGAAACCACCCCTTTGGCTAGGAAAGTCTTTCTGTCATGCTCAAACAGCCATGGCTGGGTCGAGATGTGGTGGGATTGGGTGAGTTCAAATACAGTACCATGTCCAGTGCCAACGGCTGTGTGGGCCACGGAACTCCCTAGGGCGTGCAGTGGGACAGGGATATGTGGTGGGGCTGTGGGCAGGGGCCATGCAATGGTGCTGCGTGCTGCCGCTACAGAGTGCATGGCATGTGTGGGGGCAGACCTCACCACTTTGGGAGAAGGAGACTGGAAATTGCCTGGAGTCAGGGTTCATGCTGGAAATTCATTTTTGAAGTAGCCCTAGTCACTGTTGTTACATTAGATTGTAGAGCTGCAGTCTGATCTCTTCTGTCATGGATCTGTGAAATCATCTCTACTGCTCTTACTATCTTCTCTGTGGACTTCTGTCCTCTCCTCCTGTTCTGCCTGCTTTTTACTTCTTTCAGTCCCTCATCTACATTTTTTATCCTTGAGTAGCCTTTTGGGGACCAGGTGCAGAGCTAATTATTTGCTCCTAGCACTCTGCCTTTACTGTGCTTTTCCCAGTGTTTAAGTCTAACTTATTGTGGCCTGTCTTTGGCAGGAGTTCTCTCTGCTTCTCTTTCACCTTCTCCTAGCATTATCTCTTGATTACAAGTTAGAAGCTGACAGCTTTTAAGTAAGGGATGTAACTTAGTCAATGCTTAGTAACATAATGTCAGGCTGTGAGAGTTCTGTTGAAGAATTAAAAAAAGTCGGAGTTCACACGCTCTTCTTGTCTGTAGTAAGATGAGTATTAATCCTTCATATGCAGAGAATGGAAGATTAAAGAACAATTCCACTTAATTCACATTTATTTCCATCTTCTTCCCTGCCCCCCCCCCTTCCCGCCCCAGTACCACTCAAACCCTTCAGTTTTCATTGAATAAAATAGGATATCATATTTCTTGTCAGGTGCTTTCATGCAGGTATAATTTCTTCATGCTTGCTTACTCATCTCTGGAGGCTAAATCAGTGGTTTTCAGGAAAGTAATATAGTTAATGTAACTGGAATGGGACCAAGCTCCAGAACTGAGATCTTGTTGTTTTCAAATTTGGAAAATTATGGCATCTACATAAAATAGAGTACTGTAGCTATTTTTTATAGAAGCAATGCATTTAAAAAACCTGCCGTTTAGAGAACTTTGTAGTAGTAAGATCCAGGGGCAATGAATCCTGCTTTTCATTATATCAAGCAAAAGTTTTGTCACCCACTTCAGTGGGGGCAAGATTTTGCTTGAACATACTTGAAACAGAGACATAAGGTCAGTTTTGAAGGCACTGTCACTCTTCAGAATTTACTGAAACATCAAACTTACTGTTAGGAAAATACAGCAGAACTACTGTGGTACATAAATGCATTGTACCATTTAAACTTAAAAAATGCTGGGAACAACTGTCCATTTCTGAGCTCTAGTTAATGAACTCTACTTTTGACAACTGCTGCAGTGGCTCGGATTAGACAAATATGTCTGGTAGTATCACTGTTTGGATCTGTCATGTAATTTTTTATATCTTAACCAAAGTGGAGGAAGGAAAAGGCAAAATTTGCTCAGAACTTGTTTGACACAAGCTAGTTATTCTCCTCCTCCTCTACTCTGCCCTGGTGAGGTCGCATCTGGAATATTGTGTCCAGTTCTGGGCCCCTCCGTTCCAGAAGGACAGGGAACTGCTAGAGAGAGTCCAGCGCAGAGCCACGAAGGTGATTAAGGGAGTGGAACATCTCCCTTATGAGGAGAGGCTGAGGGAGCTGGGTCTCTTTAGCTTAGAGAAGAGGAGACTGAGGGGTGACCTCATTAATGTTTATAAATATGGAAAGGGCAAGTGTCATGAGGATGGAGCCAGGCTCTTCTCAGTGACATCCCTTGACAGGACAAGGAGCAATGGGTGCAAGCTGGAACACAGGAGGTTCCACATAAATATGAGGAAAAACTTCTTTATGGTGAGGGTGACCGAACACTGGAACAGGCTGCCCAGAGAGGTTGTGGAGTCTCCTTCTCTGGAGACATTCAAAACCTGCCTGGACGCGTTCCTGTGTGATATGGTCTAGGCAATCCTGCTCCAGCAGGGGGATTTGACTAGATGATCTTTCGAGGTCCCTTCCAATCCCTAACATTCTGTGATTCTGTGATATGTGTGTTTAATATCTTATCTTTGGCATGGATTCAGTTGTGTATAAGCATATCCTAGGCTGGTGTATGACAAACCTAGAGGAATTGCTAACAGGTTGATTTTGAGCATTATATAGTTATATTAATTTCCTTTATATAGTCATCGTAAGTTCTTGGGTTTTTTAGGTGCAGTGCTAAACTACTGAAGAATGTGATTCTAAATTACTTAAATAAAAGTCAAGAGAAATACATGATGACAGTTCAGGCTGACACATTAATCATCAAAGTTAAAGATCATCTTTTAACTTCCCGATAGCTCTTACAAAACATCTGAAACCTTCAAAAGCATAGGAAGCCTTCTTTTATGTAAAACTTTTGCAAGAGAAGAAAGAACATGTCTGCTTCTAGACTTCTGTAGTTCTACAGTGAAGTGTTGCTTTCATCTGAAATATTTTATTTAAATGAGGAAACAAAAATGAATTGATCATAGAACTATGTATCCTGTCTCCCCCTAACATATATACAAACTCAGTCTTATTTACTCATTGGTACAAGTGAAAGTGACAGTTCATGTATTAGTGGGGAGAGACTGGAGTTTTAAAAATATTTTGTTTGAGATACTGTTTAAAATTAATTGGAATTAGATCTTGATTAGGTAATTGATTTAATATTATGCCAAGAATGTGAATTCCTTTCAGTCTGCGTGTGATTCTTCATTTGTGAAGCATGAGTTTTCATTTTACTCCTTTTGAGCTGCTTATTTCTATTGTGCTTTGTAACTTCAGCATCTACATATATTTCAGTTTTAAGTTATCTTTTCTAATACTTATAGCTTCAAGTAAAATTACGTGGCCAGGAAGAATGACCAAATAGAAAATATAAACTGAATATCTTAAGGACTCAGAAAACCAAACCTCAGATGGATGTGAATGTTTCAAAATGTACACCTGGTTTCAACAGAAAATGGGGGGTGGAAGGGAAAGAATTACACTGGTTTGCTAATAGCTTACTCTCAACCGGAACAAGGAGAAATAATCTTTGTCCCTCTTGCCCCTGGGAAAGCTGCAGATGTGATTTTCCTAACTATAGGCCTGTGGATATTCATCCTGGTCTAATCCCTTTTAGGAATAAATGGAAGCAAAACAGAACATGTGTGCAATTATTAAGTGACAGTCACTTAACAGTAAGTTTTAGAGTTAATACACATTTATTATCTTTGAAAAGTAAATTATTTCATAATTTATTAAAATTATCAGTATGCTAATTTCTAATAACAACTACACTGGAAATTCTACTAGCATCAGATGCTGGTATATATCAATGTTTCAGAGCCAGCGGTTGATAATGTGAAACTGTTGTAGTTAAAAACTCTTCGGTAGCACTAAGAATTTTTCTGGGGGCCAGAAAGCTGTTCAGTTTGTTTTGTTCTTGGGCTTTCATGCTGTCTTCTGTGAAGGAGGTTAATAGAAGAAGTGGTCTTGGGCAGTGAATTCTCATCAGATGCCTTCCAGCTAGATGGCCCATTGTATAAAATATAAGTTTTTAATCATCTTCTGCACTGACAAAAGCAAGCGTCTGCTTTTGCTGAAATGCATGAAATTGAACATCTCTGACAGGAAAATAGCCCCTTAAAATAAGCCAGTATCCTATGGAAACACTGTCTTGTTTTTTTCACTAGTAGAATTTGTATTGTAAAATCTTGATAGCTTACTTGGAATGTTTAAAGAATAACACCTACCTATTGCTGCCATTTAGTAAAAAAAAAAAAATTAATTTTGCGCTAGCTAGTGTCATACATTTTTGGGGGAGCTGATCGGTTTTTGGACAAGTGATTCTAGTTAATAATTTAACCTGTTGGTGAATGCTGATTCTTTGTGTTATTTACCATCTTAAATATGTTAGTGCATCAATGGAAATCTGCTTTTATGAGCAATTAGAAAATGTGTGTGTTTCAGATGAAAGATGACAGTAGTTTTATGTAGCCTATGGTATACAGATTTGAGTTTGCCTGGTGTGCTGTAAACAGATTGCTGATCCTTACGTCTGGCTGTCTAATAGCTCTGAAGATGTGTTTTATATTCTGTGGCTGGATCTTGCTCAGATTATTGAAGTGTGTAAAAAAAATCATGGTCATCTGCCTACATTCTAGAATTTATAAGCAAGGAAATGTATTTGTGTAAATACAAGAAAAGAGTCTGAAAGACAATAATATGGTTTTTTTTTAGAATCAATTGCTGATGAGTCATAAAATATAATGCAGCACTGAAAAAGGGTCAAAAAATTTTTTTCTGCTACATTTATTAAATAATGACATACATGTACTTGACTTGCCTGAAAGAGTAATGTACTCTTCAACAAAATAACTGATTTTACTTTTCATGATGTTGAACATTTCATAATCCAGTGTCAGGGGATACTCCATTACTGTCAACAGAAACCAAATCTAGTACTTATTCTGTACCAGATGATTTATCAACTCTGTGATCATTATAATGTCCCCTTTGCTGCGTAACTGAAGCTTAAGATGCAAGTTAGGGCAACATTCTAATTTTCCTGTTTCTCTTGAAGTAGTTAAGGATATTTTTCAATTCCTTGCTCTGATTTTTGGTATATCTTTCTCTTTTACTTCCACACCCCCCCCCCCCGCACCTTTCCCCCCCTTTTCTTTCCTTTCTTATTCTATGCTATTTTTACCTGTGGGTCTGGAAAAAGACAAGCCACAGAATCACAGAATGTTAGGGATTGGAAGGGACCTCGAAAAATCATCTAGTCCAATCCCCCTGCCGGGGCAGGATTGCCTAGACCATATCACACAGGAACGCGTCCAGGCGGGTTTTGAATGTCTCCAGAGAAGGAGACTCCACAACCTCTCTGGGCAGCCTGTTCCAGTGTTCGGCCACCCTCACCGTAAAGAAGTTTTTCCTCATATTTAAGTGGAACCTCCTGTATTCCAGCTTGCACTCATTGCCCCTTGTCCTGTCAAGGGATGTCACTGAGAAGAGCCTGGCTCCATCCTCATGACACTTGCCCTTTCCATATTTATAAACATTAATGAGGTCACCCCTCAGTCTCCTCTTCTCTAAGCTAAAGAGACCCAGCTCCCTCAGCCTCTCCTCATAAGGGAGATGTTCCACTCCCTTAATCATCTTCGTGGCTCTGCGCTGGACTCTCTCTAGCAGTTCCCTGTCCTTCTGGAACGGAGGGGCCCAGAACTGGACACAATACTCCAGATGCGGCCTCACCAGGGCAGAGTAGAGGGGGAGGAGAACCTCTCTTGACCTGCTAACCACACCCCTTCTAATACACCCCAGGATGCCATTGGCCTTCTTGGCCACAAGGGCACACTGCTGGCTCATGGTCATCCTGTTGTCCACTAGGACCCCCAGGTCCCTTTCCCCTACGCTGGTCTCCAACAGCTCTGCCCCCAACTTGTACTGGTACATGGGGTTGTTCTTGCCCAGATGCAGGACTCTACACTTGCCCTTGTTATATTTCATTACATTTCTCCCTGCCCAACTCTCCAGCCTGTCCAGGTCTCTCTGAATGGCTGCGCAGCCTTCCGGCACGTCAGCCACTCCTCCCAGTTTTGTGTCATCAGCGAACTTGCTGACAGCGCACTCTAATCCCTCATCCAAGTCATTAATGAATATATTGAATAGAACCGGTCCCAGTATCGACCCTTGAGGGACTCCACTAGACACAGACCTCCAACTGGACTCTGTCCCACTGACCACTACTCTCTGGCTTCTTTCCTTCAGCCAGTTCACAATCCACCTCACTATCCGATCATCCAGACCACACTTCCCCAGTTTAGCTGCGAGGATGCTGTGGGAGACCGTGTCAAACGCTTTACTGAAATCTAGATAGACCACATCCACAGCTTTACCATCATCTATCCACCGGGTAACATCCTCATAAAAGGCTATCAAGTTGGTTGAGCATGACTTCCCCTTGGTGAAGCCATGCTGAGTGCCCCTGATATCCTTGATGTGCCTAGAGACAGCACCAAGAACAAGTTGTTCCGTCACCTTTCCGGGGATGGAGGTGAGGCTGACCGGTCTATAGTTACCCGGCTCCTCCTTCTTGCCCTTTTTGAAGACTGGAGTGACATTCGCTTTCCTCCAGTCCTCAGGCACCTCTCCCGTTGCCCACGACTTAGCAAAGATGATGGAGAGTGGCCTAGCAATGACTTCCGCCAGCTCCCTCAGCACCCGTGGGTGCATCCCATCAGGGCCCATGGATTTATGGACGTCCAGATTGCTTAATTGGTCCCTGACCCAGCCCTCATCAACCAAGACAGATTCCTTCTCTATCCTGACTTCTTCTGAGGCCTCAGGGGTCCGGGGCTCCTCAGGACAGTCTCCAACAGTATAGACAGAGGCAAAGAAGGCATTCAGTAACTCCGCCTTCTTTTTATCCTCTGTCTCCAGGGCCCCCACCTCATTCATCAGTGGGCCTACATTGCCTCTAGTGTTGGCTTTACCTGCAATGTATTTGAAGAAGCCCTTTCTGTTGTCCTTGACCTCTCTTGCAAGGTTTAATTCCAAGGAGGCCTTAGCTTTCCTAGCTGCCTCCCTACATCCTCTGACAACAGACTTATATTCCTCCCAAGTGGCCAGCCCCTCCTTCCATGATCTGTACACCCTCTTCTTCCACTTGAGTTTGCCCAGCAGTTCCCTATTTAACCATGCAGGTCTCCTGGTACCCTTCCTTGACTTCCTACTTGTTGGGATGCTCTGATCTTGAGCTCAGAAGAAGCAGTCCTTGAATGCTAACCAACTATCTTGGGCCCCCTTACCTTCTAGTACCCTGTCCCATGGGATATCCCCTAGCAATTGCTTGAAAAGGCCAAAGTTGGCCCTCCTGAAGTCCAGGGTTGTGATTCTGCTAGCTATTCTGTTCCTGCCACATGACATCCTGAACTCTACCATCTCATGGTCACTACAACCAAGGCTGCCCTCAACCTTCACCTCTTCAACCAGACCCTCCTTGTTAGCGAGAACAAGATCCAGCAGCGCTCCTCTCCTAGTTGGCTCATCCACCATTTGCATCAGAAAGTTATCATCAACGCACTGGAGGAACCTCCTGGACTGAGGATGGCTGGCTGAGTAGGCCTCCCAGGAAATATCAGTGTAGTTGAAATCCCCCATGACAACCAGGCCCTGTAATTGAGAGACTGCTCTCAGCTGCCTGTAGAAGGCCTCATCACCCTCCTCATCCTGATCTGGTGGCCTGTAATAGACACCCACAACAGTATCACCCCTGCCAGCCTGCCCCTTAATTCGCACCCACAAACTCTCAACTCGCTCCTGATCCGCCTCTGGACAGAACTCAATACATTCTAGCTGCTCACTCACATAAAGAGCAACTCCACCACCTCTCCTTAGTGGCCTGTCTTTCCTGAACAAGACATAGCCATCCATGACCACATTCCAGTCATGTGAGGCGTCCCACCAAGTCTCTGTAATTGCCACTAGATCATAGCCCCCCGACCGAACACGGATTTCTAACTCCTCCTGCTTATTCCCCATGCTGCGTGCATTGGTGTACAGGCATTTCAGGGAGCGAGCTGGGCACACCGATTTCACCCCAGGGGGATGGGAGGCCTCCTGGTCTTCATCAACACTAGAGCGTTGCCCCAGTGGTGCAAGCCCAGCTACTACCCCATCCCCCTTCGAATCTAGTTTAAAGCTCTCCGAATGAGCCCTGCTAATTCCTGTCCCAGAACCCTTTTGCCCCTACGACATAAACCTTTCCCATATATCACTGTCACGCCTGGTGTCTTATAAAACCAGCCATTATCAAAGAACCCAAAGCCCTGCCTGTAGCACCAGTCTCGTAGCCAGGCGTTAATAGAGAGAATCCTACTATTCCATCCCACGTCATCACCTGAAAATGGAAGGAAGGAGGAGAAAACAACTTGTGCCCCAGACTCTTTCACCAACCGTCCTAGGGCCTTGTAGTCTTTCTTCATCCCCCTCAGACTACGGGATGCAGCTTCTTCCCCACCTGTCTGGAAGATCAGCAGGGGGTAGTAGTCTGTGGCCTTCAGCAGGTTGGGGAGTTTCCTGGTGATATCCCTGATTCGGGCTCCAGGCAGGCTGCAGACCTCCCTGTGATGGGGGTCAGCTCTGCATATTGGGCCCTCAGATCCCTTTAGGAAGGAGTCTCCAACCACTAAAACTCTTCTCTTCTTCCTTGTGGAGGAGGTAGCTATACGCCTGTCAGGTTTTTCTGACTGTGGTAGGACCTCTGATATAGGTTGCCTCTCCACCACATCCCCATTGGACCGGCTGTATTCCACTAGGGCTTCATATCTATTGCTCAGAGGCACCTGTGGAGGCAAGGTAGGCAAGGAGGGCACTCGCCTTTTGCCACAGCCATAGACTTGCCTCCACTCACTCCTTTCCTCTAGGTTATTGTTTTCCACCTGAGAGGGGCAGAGTACAGGGGTCCCTCGATCCTGGGACCTCTCCGGCAGGTGCTCCCATTTTTTTTGTTGCAGGGAGGGCAGAGCCTGGCTCCACCAGTCTATCTCCATTTCAGCCTCCCGAATGCTCCTAAGCCTTTCTACTTCGGCTTGAAGCCTTTCAACCTGGCTTTGCAGCTGTGCCGCTCGGCCGAGCAGATCATCTACCTGCTCACAGCGCACACAGCCCCCTGTCACCACAGAGATGCTGTAGCATTCCCTGCAGCCAGCAACCTGCACCATCGCCTCCTTCCGTGGGAGCTCTGTCTGGGTTCCCACATCCATTTTGGTCTTCTTCCACCGGGTAGATACCATTGTTCTTCCACTGAACTGGGAAATACCTGTTGGTGCCACCCCTGGTTCACAGCTCCTTGGCACCTTCCTCGCCTTGTGCACTGGGAGGGAGTCAGCGCCCTCCCCAACGAGCTGTAAACTGCTGTGGTCTCCCCCGCCCTGGGACACCCCCAGTCACAACTGAGTCTCCCTCTCCCTTCTGGTCAGAGACTAGTCCCTGCCCTCCAGGAGACATTTTATCACCCGATCACAGGGGGGTGGTGCATTTAAATCGCTTAAATCGCCCGCAGTGCCTCTGGCTACGCTCCCTCCTCTCCTGATTCGTTGTCGGGAACCTCCGGGTCTGGGTCAGGGGTGGGGGGGAAGCAGCTCGGGACTGATGCTCGTGGGCAGGGGGGGGGGGGTTCGGGGGGGGCCCAGAGTACGAAAACCGCCCGGTTAAGCCCGATGTCGCCCTCGCCCCCGCACTAACCTCAAGTCGCTGCCACCGCTTTCGCTGCTGCCGCCGCAGTCAGCTCTTTGTTCTCTTATGAGCTTTCTGTTCTGACTGCAAACCTCACAGCTATCAGAACACTCATTTCCAGTAACAGGCTCAAAGCTTTTGCCTTGTTGCTGGGAGAGCCCATCTCCTGAGCTCCATTCAGCACTACTGAGATACGTAGCAAATAGAAGGTTTGGCTTTGTGGATGGAGATGTGTTTTTTCAGGAGGAGTTGACTGGGGAATCTTGAAGATCAGTGTAAAAGATACTGACTTTGACTTGGCGTTTGCAGAGGAATCAGCACACGAATGAGAATTGTGGGCTGGTTTTGGAGTTTTTGTTTATTTGTTTTCTGCTTTTCGGTTTATTTTTTTAATTTATTTTTTTTAAATGAGCTGCTCGTGTTACCTGCATGGCAGGATGCTGTGGTTTTTCTGAGCAATGGTACCTGGTCCGGTAAAATACAGGAGAGTGGTAGTATTGCTGACTGCATGATCAATTCTGTACCTCATTCAAGCTTGTTTATTTATTGCACAACATAGAGGTAATTTACGTGTGGATTGCAGTGTATGCTAGTGACATCTCTCATTTGGCACTGCTGCGTAACGTGAGCTGATCATTGTCCAATGATGAGTGTTTCTTTGAGGCTTTCTTTACAATCTTGTAATGTTCTGTAGCATAAAAATTAATGATAACAAAATTTATCAGAGCGGTTATTTCAAAGCTGTACAAAAAAAAAAAAAGCAGGGTGAAAAGCTGCTGAAATATTTGTTCTTTATGAAAGTTAGTAGCTAGGAGCCGCTTCTATGCCGTGAGCGCTGCGCAAAGCTGAGGTCAAAAGCCATCGCTGCAAAGACGGGAATGTGGCAAATGCTCTTGTCTGCTGCCCGTCCCCCGAAGGCTTCGAGACTCCCCCACGCGTTAGGCGAACCCAGAGCGCTGCCCGGGGAGCCCGCTCCGAGGCACCGCTTATCTGGGCACCGCTCCGCTTATTTTCGGAGCCGCTCGTTACTAATACAAAACGCCTATATTTTCTCTGCAACAGCTGACGTCATATTTAAAGCGCTCATAAGCAAAGACCCCCGTCCCGCTGGTCCCGGTGTTCAGACCGCCGGTTTCCCGGAGCGGCGTCCCGGCTGCCCAGCGGGGCCAGCAGGGGGCGCAGCGCTGCCGCCGGCCGCGCGCGGGGGGATGCTCTCGGTGCGGGTTTGTAAACGCCTGTATAAACCGTTTCCCCTCACTTTCTATCTACTTTTAGTTGTAACTTTTCTTCACTGAGAATTCATGAAGAGCAGAGCACAATTTTTAACCAGAGAGCATTTAAAAACAGCGGAACAGAATGAACATGATCTGGAATAATTTTGTCTCTTAGCATCCTCCTTTTCCTTTACTGTATTTGGCTCTCTCTTTCCCTTTCCAGTAGCCTGTGGTAGTTACCTCTGCTCTACTAAAAAGAAAAAAAGCAATGACTACGTCATCTGTTTTTAAAGCGAGTGGAAATCCCTTTTCTTTGAGGAGGAGAGTGAAGCCAGGTTGATCACGTTTTTCTCACAGCAGGACGTGCTGAATGTGGGTGCATCTGCCTGCCTGCAGGTGGAGAACGGGAGGATAAGTTAAGGTCTGATATCATGTCATGGGGGAGGACACAGAAGACAACACAGTTTCTAATCTTAGACAGGAATTTCTTGAAGTCAAAATTGTCTACCTTGATTCAAGTCACTGTTCCATCATGAAACTAGCCACTATTTTCTGCTTGATAAGAGTTGATTTGGTTCACGGAGGAGTGCAGTTTGTATTGAAGCCAATGCTAGCCAGTGCTAGGTAAGTAAGGGCAATGTAAAGCAAGGACCAGGAAGGCATGTGAGAGGTAGGAGCACGGTGTTGGCTGACCTCCTTTTATGGAACTCCACCCTGGAAAAAACAATCTCTCAGCACATCTGAAAAGAAAAGAAATTGTGCCCAAGCCTTTTTAAACAGCCTTTCTGACAGGTCTTCATTAATTGCAACAGGCTGAGTTAGAATTCAAGGGGCTTTTATTAAAACACTAACAGAACTGTCTCATAGCATTTCTCAAAAACTGGGGAAACTTAATCCAATCATCTGGGCACTATACGCATAAGGTATCTCTGCTTAGAGGTAGAGAACCAAATTATACTTTTCAGGGGTGGGGGGAGGGAGCAGAAGGGAGAAGGCTGGGGAGAGTAGAGCAAAAAGAGCATATCGCATCACTTTCGCTGCTCATCGCTTTGACCCTTCTTCCAATTTGGCTGCAATACATGTTTATAAGGCTCTACCACTTAACACTGTTTAGACTTACAGGTAGGGATCTTCAAAAGATTTGTGAATGATCCTGAAGAATGTGTTCTGTCCATTGGTTGTTTTTAAAGTTGTTCTATATGAACTTCTGCATTTCAAGAGGGGAAAAAGGTCTGGAGGGATTGATGTAAAATCTGTGCCATAGAAGGGAGACTCCCCATATAGTTTCTGCACTCTTCAAAAGATTTTTCTCTTCTTTATCCGTAACTTGTTTTACCAGGTCTGCAAACTGAAGCATTGTGCTAAGGTGTCTGCTGATCTGCAGTACAGCTTGGTTATCCAAATACTCCAGATACTGTGAAATGGAATATTATCTCTTGGTAGTCCTTATTCTGTCCTTCTGTTCAGCTTCCCTTATTTCCTAGCAAGTCTTTTGAAGCACCTCATATTCTCAGTCTCAGTCCCTCTGAAAACCTCAAGGAGGGATTGCTTTTTTCCCCTTGGTCTTCAGGTCAGCACGCTTATACATAGACACAGGCTTAGGAAGCCTTTACAATATCATGCTTAGCATAAAAATGTAGGGAAATGTATGAGGCATATAGAGGGAATTTTTTTTCTATGGACTTTAACTGTGGTACAGCATGAGGTTGTGATGCAGATTGTGAACTGGTAATCAACCTGGGTAAAAATCCAAAGTTTTTATAAATGAGTGAGGATAGCTTATAATGTTACACCGTCATTTTCCAATCAAGGTATTGCTGATTTCAGTTTGTTTTGGAAATGCTGTGTTGTAAGCTGGAGTTTATAAACTCTAGTCTGGGATCTTATTGAGGAATAGCTCATATACCTGCACAAGGAAACAGAGTGAAAAATTTCTGTCCCTGTCAGTCAGAGACCTCAAACTCCACTCTTTTAAAGAAAATAATGTATAATAGTACATAACATAATGGTTCTTCCTGTTCTAAAATCATTTTCTTGTAATGAAGGAAAAGCAAATGTGTTACTGATGTTATAGCTGGCTTTTTTCTAGTTTCAAGTGCAATCTCCTTATATTGTATTCTCTGCTTCTTAAACTAAAATCTTATTAACTGATTTCTTTCATGTAGATCTGTTTGTGCCACTGTCAGCCAGCATGCACTGAAAGTTGCAAAACGCCAGTATATACTCTATTTATTTTATAGAAACAGATCTAAAAATGTAAAAGTCATTTATGCAGTGCTTTTAACTTGCACATAGTTCCATTAGTTTGTGCATGTTTCTATTATCAATCATCAGGCTTTGCATACCGGACAATAATCTGGTGTAGGAGAACTTTTTTAAATTGCCACCTATATATTATTACTTTTCCTTTATTTAGTAATTTGTTTGCTCATAGAGCTGTTCCTAGTGAAAACAGAACCATGATAAGCGTGATACTAATCTTACTGGTGATACTGGCTATTGTAGCCCAAGACTAGCTGGAGGTAAATAGTAATGACATAGTAGGTGCCACTGGCATCACACCAAATCACCTGGATTATTGCCAAGAGAAATATTTATTTAGTCCTGGTAAGTGGTTGTTTCTGTCTTTCTAAGCATATGAAGCAGTCCAACAGTTGCTTCATATGTTGTTGAGGTGGGTAGGCAGTGGCTCAACAAAGTTTCAGTAATCAATTTTCTGTTAAAGAAAATAAAATATACTGCTAGTAGTGAGTGGGAGGGAGCATGTTGGAGAAGGCTAGTTCCAAAATGTTGCTTGTGAAGTATGCAACATTTTGATGATCTTTGAGACATGCTCTCAAGTGTGCCAAAAAAACCCCTTTTTGTAATATCTTCTTGAGTAATTTTGACTTTTGGTGACAATCCTGCTGCTAATAATGAAATTGGTCAGGGTATTGTCAGATATGCTTTGATACTGTACGAGAAAGCTAGTGCAATCATTGAAGTTATTAGCGTGGGGAAAGAGAGGATTATAATAGCATAAATGAATGAAGGGACTGATGAAGGTGTAGGAAAAAATAGAGAATATTTTGCTATTGACTTGTGTGTTTAGGACTTCTCACTTTTATGAACAGAACAGGTAAAATTTCACAGGTATCCTAGATAGACATGATTCCTTTATCCTGGATACTAATTCATTTTACTGAAGGTTTTTTGTTTCCTTTTATCCCCAAAACCACTTAAATTCATTGACAACATCCCTGGACTCTGAGAGGTAAAATTTTTTCAACTGAATTCTAAAACTATAATAATTCCAATAGCATAGTAAAGGTATTAATTGGAGATTTTTCCTCATCTTTCAGTGCCGAAGTTGTATAGGTTGTGAGAAATGGACATGGCTAATCAGCATGTTTTTATAGATATGGATTTTTACATTCTCTTTTCTTTCAGTTTTAAACTTACAGTTGCAAAACCAAACTCAAACCCCATTTTATGTTTGTAACTTTTTTTTCCTGAAGTTGGGAATAATTTATTACCTACCTCTACTGATGAAGGTGTGACTTCATATGCAGAAAAAAAATGTTGTATGTAGTCACTGTGTGGGTCACAGATTTTGAATTTAAAGATGAATATAATGACAGTTTCCCTTACTCAAGTGATGCTGGTATGATGAAAGTTGATGAGGTCCTGTTGAAATTGCTGGTTGTACTAGACTTCCTTCCTTTAGCACAGAGATACAGAGCTGTTAGCTCATATGAGGTAGAGGAGATACAATAGTAGGAAACACTTTTTGAAGCAAAAACCCCAGGCAGAAGGAGCAGTAAAAAAAAAAAAAGTCTGTGTCCTTCAAAGTGTTGCTTTGCATGTTTTCTTTTATGAATATTTGCACTGGTGATGAGAGGCAGCAGAAGGAGTAGCCCAGGAAAGTGCTTAACTGAGAATGATGAAATGGAACTTTTTGGACCCAGTGCTTTCTTGAAAAGATACTTGGAATTGTAAGTTTTATCTGCTTTCATATTGATTGTTTTGGAAGTCAAGAAAAAAGATTTTAGTTTGTTCTATATGATTTTTTCATTTCAAAACATGATCCCAATCAACAACAACATCTTTTCTGACCACATCAATGTCAGGTCTTTCATACCAGAAAACTGTTTAAGTCTGTTTAACTGTCTGAAGGTACTGATCTTAAACATCACATCTGAAATGTTTATTCATCATTTGCCACAGCCCAGAGAATGGCATATATTTGGACCAGGTCCCCTGCCACAGTCATCTTCTGAGAAAAGTATGTTTTCTGAACAGTTCTCTTACATTAATGGCCCAATAATGTACCAAATATTGGCACAGAGTGGCATAAATAGTCCCTTTGTGAAGGCAGGTAGAGTTTTTGAATCTGTAATATAGCTAATATACCTAATGTTTTTCCATTTTAAGATTTGAAAATCTTAAAGTGCTCTTTTTGGTCCTCTGGTCACCAGCCTTTCAGACCTCTATGCCTACTGGGAGAGTTTTATGGGAGAGAAATGCTACCTATGCTAGAGGAAGATTGAGTTAGTCCATGTAAGCAAACTGAGACTGCTGGATGCACATCTAGTGTTGCTGTTATTCTGAGGGGGCTATTCCCCATCTTTTGGAAAGCTTGTGATGATTATGAGAGGTCTTCAGTGACTGCAGAAAGGTAAATGACACGCCCACTTTCAAGAGGGAAAAGGAGGATATCCAGGAAACTGTACACAGGACAGTCTCCTCCCAATTCCTGGGAAGATTATGGAATAAATCTTCCTGGAAGCCATTGCCAGACACAGGAAGGTAAATAAGGTGGTTGAGAACAGCCAGTGTGGCTTTACCAAGGACAAATAATGTCTGACTAACCTGATTACATTCTGTAATGAGTCAGCTGGCTCTGTGGACAAGGGGAGAACCAGTAAACAATGATGTTTACCTTGACTTAATCAAGTATTTTGACATGGTTACTTACAGCAGTATGGGCAGGTGGCCACAATGTGGGTGGGAAAGCAGCTGCACTGTATGTCTCAAAGAGCAGAGGTGAACAGCTTGAAGCCTAATTAGTGGCTGTTTACAAGTGATGCTCTTTAAAGGCTGATACAGGTGCAAGTATTGCTTAACACTTTCATCACTGATGTGAATGAGGGGATGGAAGGTGCCCTTATGTTTGTGAACGACAATGAAATGAGTGGGGGAGGGAGGCAGTCTATATGTGAGGCTAGCATTCAAAGGGACCTCAACTAGCTGTAGGAGTGGACCAAAAGGTAGCTGATGAACTTCAGTAACAACAGACATAAAATCCTGCAGCTGGGCTGGCATAATCCCATGCAACAGGATAAACTGATGAGTGGCTGGCCACAAAACAGCACTTTAGTAAAGGACCTGAGGGTTAATGAGAATTTGAATATCAGTCAGCACTGTGTGATGAAAGCTACCTGCATGCTTGGTGGCCACAGTACATGTAGCCAACATAGCAAGGGCAGTGATTCTTCCCCCTCATTCAGCACTTGAGACTTGCATCACGTGAGTACTGTGTGGAGATATGTCCATCCACCCCCCCACCCATAAGGAGATTGCTAAACTGGAGTATGTTCAGCAGATGGCTATCAGAATGGTTAAGGGGATGGAACACAGTGGAGATTTTACACTCTTGATACCACAGAGTTCTCATTTTATAAAGGGATAAATTAATACAATTATTTAATACAAAAAGGGTCATTAAAAATTGTGTGCTTTTAACACCTAAGATTTTGTGGGCTGAGCAGTTCTGATGTGAAAACAAAATCTGATACCTTTGCTAGGAAGCTATTTGGAAAGAATGCTGTTCTTTCCAAACATACAAAGGTTAAGAAAAATAAAGTAATATCTACCCTTAGTATTCCAATTTGCATTATGGAAAAGATTAAAAATAAACAGATTAAGGAGTTTTATGATTGGCTTATTCAGTATTCTCCTTTTACACTTACTCTAGTCTGCTTTGGTTTCCATAGCTACTAGTTTAATCATGATGCACAGAGCTATTTCTAATTACAGTATATGCCAGCATAAAATTAATTCTTTAAGTATCTTAAGTAACAAACAGCTTGCAGATTGTTCTTTGGCATTTTTTTACCACAAATCCTGAAGCAGCACATTAGCACATCATATTTAATCTGTTCAATTTTATTAAAAAGAAAATAAGTCTTTAACTATATACCTGCTTATGTCAGTGTCAAGCGAGGCATGTTAAAGAAGGAATGTATTGTACCCAAGGTTGATGCATTAATTTCAAGTTATATAGCACTTGTAAATGATCAGTGGCTATTATAGAAAAGACTTGTCATACTGAACATCTAATACAATCCAGTTTTGTTCTCCAGTTTTTATCGATGTGAAGTCTTTGTGATGTCTTTTAAGTTCTCCTTAGGGAAATATATGTTTTTCCTTAGAAAATAAAAGGAATTAATTAGATCTAAATCTTCCATCCTGAAGAACTTGAAGGACTTGGGTTCTACAACTGAATGCAAGTGAAGCAGACATATAGTTCAGTGAGAAGTTATTCAAGTGCAGTGATTGCAGAATAGGTCACAAATGAAAAAAGGCTGGATTTTCCAAGAAGTGCTAAACATGAACAGTAGTCAGTGGCAGCTGATCAGTGCTGTCAAAAACTATGCCAAGACTTGTTGATATTTATTTCTAAATGAAACAGACATCTGTCTTACGATTTTACCTTATTAGTGTACAATCTTCTGTTATGTCAAATAATATTTGTATTTTCTTATTCCATTGTCCTCCACCTCCAAAGCCCTGGCTGTATTAACATGTTATCTTCCCATATATTTTTCTGCAGTGTAAAGTAGAAAGAACAGCATCAGAACTTTTTGCATTGTGATTGTTATCTGACAATAATAGCATGCTTAACTAAAATGTTTCCTCCATCTTTTTTTACTGTTAATAATTTGTGCTGTCAGGAATCCAAAATAGTCTTTCCTTAAATGTTTAGGATAAAGGTAGAGATTTGCAGATTTGTAGAGACTTGAACTGGAGTTAAAATGTAAAGTTTTTTGAAATACTGAATTTTGAAATATATATAAGTAAAACTATTTTACAGCTGTTGCTACACAGGTCATCTATTTATCAAACCTGGAGTGAAGTGCAAAGTACAGACTTCATGTTTGCTATGTGGTGAGTGTTCTGGCAGTTTACTACTTTTTATATTGTTTCATTGACCTACCTAAACAGTGAGGTAGTATGCATTAAGAAATATGGTGCATACAAAGAGCTAATTTAAATAATTCTAAAATTATTGAGATAATTACGAAACTGGTGTACAAGTGGCTTATTGAATGTATTTAATTTATGCACTTTTGTACTCTTGTTTCTGACTCGAGGCTAATGTAGATCTTTCTTCTGAGTTTCTTCTAATTAGCAGAAAAGCATAATCTCTGTTAAGAGTGAAATTCTGCTTCCTGTGTGAAAAACTTACATCAGTAGAACTTGTTTAAAACTTGAATGGCTACACAATGAATGCTTTTGATATTAATCTTCCGTTTGACTTCAGTAAAAGTCTTTCTGTGGACAAAGGATATGAATTGGGATCTGAATACGTTTGCAAATAAGATCTAGAATTTTAAACTTTTAAAAACAATACACTGACTTTGCTTGATTTACAGGTATTAACTATGTTTAATGAGTATGGAAAGCTTATGCTCATATTTCCCTTTAACAGTATTTGGACCATAGAATAGACAGAAGAACCAGTGTCTCTCCCACTTGCTTCTTCCATAAACATCCTTGCTATATTGTATAGTGAACTGTCTTTTTATATCATGTATATTATATGCTTGCATTTCTTAAAAAAGCTTTGCCAACTTTTATTGATTCAATCACTTCTGGATTAGTTTTCACATGTACATCAAAAGATGCTACGCCCATTGTATGATAATTATTCTCTCATTTGTTGTTTGGAAAATTATTTGCAGACTGGGATTTTGCATGATTTTTTTTGTTAAATCTGTCTTGCTTCATCTTTAGCCTCCATCTCTAAACTTTCTAAGATTTCTTATGTAGAAATCTACCTGCATGAGGTGACTGGTCTACTAGACTTTAAAGCTTTTTTTTTTTTACATTTTGAAATATATGATTTTTTCAGGGATCTTATTTCTGGTCTTGCATTACAACATATTAGAATAAGCTTTTAACTGAAAAATATAAAACTATTTCACTTTCTCATATGTAAGATATTCTTTAAGAAGGTGAAATATTAATGTGGTTAAAAACATAGTTCTGTGAGCACTGTTTAAAAACATCTGTTTCACTAGTACTGGTAGAGCAACTAATCTAAATTGACCTGGTGATAAAAGAACCAAAGTTAAAAGAAACAAAAAACCCCAAACCAAAGCAAAAACCCAAACAACAAAAGTAAGTTTGCTAAGTTTGATGCAGAATGCTTGGAATGTTTCTTTTTATGCTCCCTCAGCTGTTGGGCACTCCCATCATATTACTGCCAAAAGTGCTGTTGTAATAAATTAGAGTAATCAATAGAAGTTGGCATATAGCACAACACACTCAAACAAAATCCAATCTAAAAACACCCACAATTCTTGATATTCTTATATTCCCATGAACACTGTTCCAAAATTTCAAGTAAATAGGCAAATATTGGTTTCAAAAACTATAGGGCTGTACTAATAATAATCATTTGCTTCTCCCATTAGAATGAACTGTGAAATTCCTTGTGGAATTTCCAAATGGGTTGCGGATTCCTGCTTCAAAATGTATTGACATTTTCAAGTAGATTGGCATCTTATCTGAATAGAGTGGTTGTTCCTCATTTATTATTGGCAGGTGGAAGTGATATCTCTGTGTTATGGTTTACAGTCAGCTCAAACCTTGTTCTGTCCTGATTCTTCAATCCTAACGGATATAGCATATAAGACTGCTTACATCCATTTGTTTTAAATATATTGACAATTTACTCTTTTATTTCACTGAATGATCTTGTAGCTATCTTAGTATGTTTGAATAACCAAAGAAATGCTAGATCCTTCTCTGGTGAACTGAGGAAGGAGGGGAAAAAATACAGAAGACACACAAGAACTGATGGATCGTATGAGAAAGTATTTTGATTTTTCCTCATATTTAGTGATAAAGGAAGTGTCAATTGAGCCTACAAACTTAAAGAAGTTAATGTTAGCCAGTTCTGAGTTAAAATAACATGACTTGTTTTAAAGGTAGCTGAATCCAATGAACTTTGCTAGGTGTCAGGTGGCAGCTTCTCTCTGTTTTCAGATAGTCTCTAGCCAGGCTACTTCCCAGTGGGCACACACACATTACAGGCACAGCCAGCCTTTGCAGGCATCTACATAAACACACATAGTGCTCATGAACATGAACAACATGAGCCAGATAAGCATACTGACCAGTAGCTTGCTTACATGTGTCAGGTCATTTTTATTCCCTAACTCCTCTCCATTTTGCTGGTCTTGTTCCTTTTTGATCCATCTTGACACCGCTTTATCTCCACCCTTGTCTTCCCAAAATTAACAACTTGCATGTAATTACTTCTACCTCACAAGTCCCAGTTGTACCTAGGTACCACTGGCTTTGCAAGAGTCTGTTCCCCAAAAGGTCCCTATTGCCCCCTCTTTATCCATGAGGTTTGGCCATTTCTGTCCTGACTTTCCCTTAACCACCTGTGAAATCCAACCATTCCTCTCTGTGATTTGCAACTTTTGTCAGATTCTAACTGTTATTCAATATGTCTGGCAATTTGTCATATCATGTTCAATAGTTATGTTGTGTTCAGACAGCCAAACCCAATGCCGGAGCCTGGTTATCTGCTGGCATACCTTAACAACTCAAACATCATCTGTTGATGAAATATTGCAACATATTTTTCACAGGCAATTCAATATGGTGTCCTATTTTGCGAGTGCAACTTCCAGGCTTTTTTCTCTTGAGGCAGTGTGTTGGTTGGTCTGTTTTGGTTTGTGTGGTTTTTTATTTATTTATTTATTATTTTATTTTATTTTATTTTATTTTATTTTATTTTTTTTAACTTCCCAACACTTCTGTACAAATGTGATAGAATCCAGATTCTTCAAAATAATTTTCAGGTTCACCTATGCTATTTCTTTGAACAGGTGTTTTGTACATTTGAAAACCCCTGCATGTTCCAAGGAACAGGTATATGAAAATAGTGCCTGCATGAAGGGAGATTCTGTTTACTAAAGCTGTACTTAGGTGGACATGTGCTTGTTAGATTTGTAGGAAATTGTAGGTGCTGAGCAGCTAAGCATTATTATCTAGCCTTTATGCAGACTCTTCAAGACCACTTTTGAAAGGAAAGAATAAATTCTTAAGAAAAGTGTGGCCTGGTGACGTGACATAAATGTTACAGCCTTGCTCCTCTCCTCTGTGTAGGGGGGTTGTTATTGTTGCTAGATGGAGAAAATAGGCAATCACCTCAACAATGGAAACAAATTTTGATAACAACAGGAGTGTTCATAATATTTTAATTCATGTCCTATCAGAGCTTTAACGTGAAACATTGATTAAAAACCTTACTTCATTCTAAAAGGCTTAAAAATAATGTGTGACATTTAGGGTTTGTGGTTTTGCTCTCAGTGTAAAAACAGTAGTGTGATTTTTGTAATATCTATTATTGGCTTTGAAATACAAGGTATACTTTATAAGCAAAGGAATTTGTACTGTTTAAAAAGTATGACATGCAGATGTTTAGCACTATGCAAAGTGCTTATTTTGACTGGATGAATGTTCTGATGGATGATGATGCAGACATTTGGATTTCATAGATTGTTGCTTTTCAGAGTTGCCAGTAATGGAACTGAAAAAATAACAGCATCTCTTGATTTTAGCCTTGAGCAGTACGCAAGACCTAGTTTGAGATGCAGTTATGAAAGGAGTAGTTCTCTGAGGAGTTTTATGTATATGGTAATGGTAATACAGTTAAATTCCAAATCTTTGTAGGAATAATCCACCCATTCAGTTTAGTAGTGGCTATGTACAGATTAAAAATTTTTAAGAGGGAATTAGAAGGGGCAAATAAATATTTAAAATGCTCACAGAGAGCAGGGAACTCTTTAGAGCACCAGAAAAAAAAAGTACAGCATTCCTAAGCAGGTTTCTGTTGCAATTAAAGAGACAGTATTTTTGAAAGTGAAAATTATATCTAAACACAGAAAAGAGCAAAACCTCAGGCATAATATTGTGGTACTGTGTTTAAGTCAAATGAAAAGAGGTTTGAGCAGCAATTTACTATGGGCACAGTTCCCCCACTACCCCAAAACTTTCTTAAGTCACAGAGATGCCACCAGAGGGGAACTGATAGACCACTGAGGTATAAAATATGAACTCAAGAAAGATATGGCCAGAACGCACAAAGCTAAATCATTGTGGTCTTTACTCACTGCATTGTGACTTAATACACAGGAGCTAGATTCCACCTAATGAGGAGCAAACCTAAAACATTGCCCCAAATGATGTGCAGTAGAAGAGGTATTTAATCAGGAAGACATAGTAATCAATTGCCAGAATCGAATAGAATTCATCTGAAACTACTTAAAGAAACCTGAAATTGCTTAATTGGTAACTGTGGTGTTTAATCTGCAAATTAAACCAGCCTTGGTGCTAGGTAAGTGGCAGATGGCAAAGGAATGTACTTTTTTTTTTTTCCTTTAAAAGGAGGCAAGAGGGGTCCCAGGAATTTCTTAGGGTGCTATATACTATTTTTGTTTGAATAATGAGGCTGTATTGTAGAAAAGGTACAGTCTTCATTTTACTTCTAAAAGTGTTTATTAATGATTCTTTTCTTGAAAGCTGAGTGTTGGGCTAGTGAGATGGTTTGGTCTGATCCACTAGGGCTATTTCAAGTGGTTTTGTGTTTTATTACGCTGGTGGAATTTTGACTAAGCTTTTCTGTTCATGGGTAGAAAGGTATTTTGAAGATTGAAAGAGCCTATCAAAAGTTAGGATAGCAAGGGATATGTCTAGTTTTCCATAAAATGTACCTACTAACTGCTAGTGAATTCATATTGTATCATTATTCCTAGCATGTGTATCTTTATAGTACTTCAGGAGGTCCCTTATTGTTTGTACAGTGAGCTTAGTAGCAGTTGTGAAAGAGTATTAAAATCTCTGAGGAAGAAAACTAATTGCTAGTTTTGGTTCTTAAATATTTGAAACAGCAAAAAGAGGTTGATGTTCAAAACTGTGATTTTACAATCCATTGGATGGATGTAAAAGAAAAGGAACAGAAAATAACTCTGAATTGACTTTGCCAAGGAGAGCATGAGAGAGGATCATTGAGTACAGGGTATCAAAAGCATAGCAATTGAGTCACTGATCTTGTTGGGGAAAAGTCAGAGGACAGAGACCAGAATTAGCTTTGAGTATTGGTAGGTTTTGAAGTGTGGGTAGGTGGGGTGTTTTGTTACTTTCTTAACATTAGATGGGAGGAATGAGGAACATTCTATCCACAGAATACTACAATTTGATGATGAGGATACATCGTTAAAACTGTATTTGAATCACCTCAGGCAGAAAAGGCAAGTGAATTTGCATCTTCCATTTCACAGGTGAGTGTTCTTGGATTGCACTTTGGTATAAAATGTTTTCTTTCTTCTCCATCTGCATTTTACAATAGAATCACCTCCTAATTATTGAAAGAAAAGCAGCTGGCATTTACCCTCATTCTGACACCTACTTTACTGAAGGTATGCCAGGAAGGGGATGCATTTTTATCTATTTTGCTTTTCTTAGTCTTCCTGTTGGTTAGGCCTAGGCAACTTTCTGATTGGTGCGCAAGACATTTTTTATACCCTTTATAATATCTAGTTTTGTCCCTGGAGTCCTGTCATAGGATCCTAACTTTCAGACTTGGGACTAAGCTGCTAAAAATTAAAATCAAAGGTAACTTGTAGGTGCCCAAGTCTTTTGTTACATCTAATTCTTATCAAAGTATTGAAAAGATATGAAAACATATATGAAAATTTAACTGCACACTGATCTCAAATCAGCAAGAAGTAAGAGACATGGGAGTTACTTGTGTAAACAGTTTGTTCTTATTCTAGCGTGGTTCTCTGGGAATGTATTCAAGCCTCAAAGAAAGAACTATTTATAAGAATCCTTTGGTTGCAACTTCCAGTGAGCACTCAGTCTTCCATGAATTAACTTACTAACTAGGCCAATTTTTTACTTTCTCTTTTTTTTAACAATAATCTTTCCATCAGATATATTTAATATTATGATGTGATGTTGAGTAAGTACTAGAAAATCAGTCCTCATTTATTGCATCTATTAGATCTAGATGCATGAGATCTATTTGATCCTCAAGCAATTGTTAGAGATTTTAATTGCTGTGGTATCCCTTGCTTGGACTGACAAATGTGGAACTTGCTTCTGAGACATTTCTGCACAGAGCATACAGAGACTACCATGCTGAGCATGCACCAGCCATGTGACTAAGAAGTCTGATATAATGAGGTATCTTGAATCATACCTTGGGACAAACAAGATATATTTGCAACAGCTAGGAGCATAGCAAACCTCCCTGGTTTTCTAAATATTTTTGAGGTAGACATTGCAGTAAGCTCTTTGAAAGAGTAGAAAAGTTAAAGCTTATCCTAGCTTGCTCCAGGAGATTTAGACTCTATTCCCAGTCCTATTTTCTGTCTTTTTACTTTATATGCAGGGAAATTTAGCCTCCTTGCTTGTTTCACATATATTTTCTTTGCTGGATGTGTCTGTGCTTTTGAGTGTGTAATCCACACATTGCTTATATATTGGGTAATCTGTGAGTTTGAGCCCCAAAAGATGCAAAATCATTACAGTTTTATGATAGAAAGCCTGCCTAGAGTTACAGAGGCAGACTTCCCTCCCCAACCTTTGGGGAAGAGTAGATCCTAATCTTCACTATCTTTGTAGGCAAATTCTGGGGTGTTAACAGGGATACTGTCCAGAGCATGTAGTTCTGCCATGCCTTAGAAAAGGAGCTTAGGTACTTTAAAGGGGCGAATAGTCCATAGCTATTACTATAAATATATAACAGTTAAAACAAAGTCTGTAACAGCTTTCAGGTGCCTTTAAAAATCATTTTGTTGAGCTCTTTCTGTTTTTCTCTTTTTATTTAAAGAGTAACAAAGTTTTTAGAATCCTAAATACTTCATTTTTTAATGTAGAGGTTTTTGAAAATTAATATTCCTGTCACTAGAACAGTAGTGTAAACAGAAAGTAGTCATACTGCCAAGTGACAGTGAATGCAAGAGTTGCTTTTGGAACTCAGTGAAGCTCTTTTAGTTTATACTGTGAAAAGTTTTTAAATGTTATGAGCTTTTCCACACTGTATAAATGGAAATAAGAGTATGTCAAAATGTACAGCTTTAAAATAAGTAGTATGTTTTACTTGCAGATTTTACCTTATGTGTCCCAGAGTGCAAAGATTTCCCACCCCCCCCCCCGCAGTGAAATTCAATAAGTGTTGAATTGCAATTGTATTTATAGTAGAAAATCTATTTCAGAAACTACTTGCCTTGAATCACAGAATCACAGAATGTTAGGGATTGGAAGGGACCTCGAAAGATCATCTAGTCCAATCCCCCTGCCGGGGCAGGATTGCCTAGACCATATCACACAGGAACGCGTCCAGGCGGGTTTTGAATGTCTCCAGAGAAGGAGACTCCACAACCTCTCTGGGCAGCCTGTTCCAGTGTTCAGTCACCCTCACCGTAAAGAAGTTTTTCCTCATATTTAAGTGGAACCTCCTGTGTTCCAGCTTGCACCCATTGCCCCTTGTCCTGTCAAGGGATGTCACTGAGAAGAGCCTGGCTCCATCATCATAACACTTGCCCTTTCCATATTTATAAACATTAATGAGGTCACCCCTCAGTCTCCTCTTCTCTAAGCTAAAGAGACCCAGCTCCCTCAGCCTTTCCTCATAAGGGAGATGTTCCACTCCCTTAATCATCTTCGTGGCTCTGCGCTGGACTCTCTCTAGCAGTTCCCTGTCCTTCTTGAACTGAGGGGCCCAGAACTGGACACAATACTCCAGATGCGGCCTCACCAGGGCAGAGTAGAGGGGGAGGAGAACCTCTCTCGACCTGCTGACCACACCCCTTCTAATACACCCCAGGTGCCATTGGCCTTCTTGGCCACAAGGGCACACTGCTGGCTCATGGTCATCCTGTTGTCCACTAGGACCCCCAGGTCCCTTTCCCCTATGCTGGTCTCCAACAGCTCTGCCCCCAACTTGTACTGGTACATGGGGTTGTTCTTGCCCAGATGCAGGACTCTACACTTGCCCTTGTTATATTTCATTAAATTTCTCCCTGCCCAACTCTCCAGCCTGTCCAGGTCCCTCTGAATGGCTGCGCAGCCTTCCGGCGCGTCAGCCACTCCTCCCAGTTTTGTGTCATCAGCGAACTTGCTGACAGCGCACTCTAATCCCTCATCCAAGTCATTAATGAATATATTGAATAGAACTGGTCCCAGAACCGACCCTTGAGGGACTCCACTAGACACAGGCCTCCAACTGGACTCTGTCCCATTGACAACCACTCTCTGGCTTCTTTCCTTCAGCCAGTTCACAATCCACCTCACTACCCGATCATCCAGACCACACTTCCTCAGTTTAGCTGCGAGGATGCTGTGGGAGACCGTGTCAAACGCTTTACTGAAATCGAGATAGACCACATCCACAGCTTTACCATCATCTATCCACCGGGTAACATCCTCATAAAAGGCTATCAAGTTGGTTGAGCATGACTTCCCCTTGGTGAAGCCATGCTGAGTGCCCCTGATATCCTTGATGTGCCTAGAGACAGCACCAAGAACAAGTTGTTCCGTCACCTTTCCGGGGATGGAGGTGAGGCTGACCGGTCTATAGTTACCCGGCTCCTCCTTCTTGCCCTTTTTGAAGACTGGAGTGACATTCGCTTTCCTCCAGTCCTCAGGCACCTCTCCCGTTGCCCACGACTTAGCAAAGATGATGGAGAGTGGCCTAGCAATGACTTCCGCCAGCTCCCTCAGCACCCGTGGGTGCATCCCATCAGGGCCCATGGATTTATGGATGTCCAGATTGCTTAATTGGTCCCTGACCCAGCCCTCATCAACCAAGACATATTCCTCCTCTATCCTGACTTCTTCTGAGGCCTCAGGGGTGCGGGGCTCCTCAGGACAGCCTCCAACAGTATAGACAGAGGCAAAGAAGGCATTCAGTAACTCCGCCTTCTTTTTATCCTCTGTCTCCAGGGCCCCCACCTCATTCATCAGTGGGCCTACATTGCCTCTAGTGTTGGCTTTACCTGCAATGTATTTGAAGAAGCCCTTTCTGTTGTCCTTGACCTCTCTTGCAAGGTTTAATTCCAAGGAGGCCTTGGCTTTCCTAGTTGCCTCCCTACACCCTCTGACAACAGACTTATATTCCTCCCAAATGGCCAGCCCCTCCTTCCATGATCTGTACACCCTCTTTTTCCACTTGAGTTTGCCCAGCAGTTCCCTGTTCAACCATGCAGGTCTCCTGGTACCCTTCCTTGACTTCCTACTTGTTGGGATGCTCTGATCTTGAGCTCGGAAGAAGCAGTCCTTGAATGCTAACCAACTATCTTGGGCCCCCTTACCTTCTAGTACCCTGTCCCATGGGATTTCCCCTAGCAATTGCTTGAAAAGGCCAAAGTTGGCCCTCCTGAAGTTCAGGGTTGCGATTCTGCTAGCTATTCTGTTCCTGCCACATGACATCCTGAACTCTACCATCTCATGGTCACTACAACCAAGGCTGCCCTCAACCTTCACCTCTTCAACCAGACCCTCCTTGTTAGTGAGGATAAGATCCAGCAGCGCTCCTCTCCTAGTTGGCTCATCCACCATTTGCATCAGAAAGTTATCATCAACGCACTGGAGGAACCTCCTGGACTGGGGATGGCTGGCTGAGTAGGCCTCCCAGCAAATATCAGGGTAGTTGAAATCCCCCATGACAACCAGGCCCTGTAATTGAGAGACTGCTCTCAGCTGCCTGTAGAAGGCCTCATCACCCTCCTCATCCTGATCTGGTGGCCTGTAATAGACACCCACAACAGTATCACCCCTGCCATCCTGCCCCTTAATTCGCACCCACAAACTCTCAACTCGCTCCTGATCCGCCTCTGGACAGAACTCAATACATTCTAGCTGCTCACTCACATAAAGAGCAACTCCACCACCTCTCCTTAGCGGCCTGTCTTTCCTGAACAAGACATAGCCATCCATGACCACATTCCAGTCATGCGAGGCATCCCACCAAGTCTCTGTAATTGCCACTAGATCATAGCCCCCTGACCGAACATGGATTTCTAACTCCTCCTGCTTATTCCCCATGCTGCGTGCATTGGTGTACAGGCATTTCAGGGAGCGAGCTGGGCACACCGATTTCACCCCAGGGGGATGGGAGGCCTCCTGGTCTACCTCAACACTAGAGCGTTGCCCCAGTGGTGCAAGCCCAGCTACTACCCCATCCCCCTTCGAATCTAGTTTAAAGCTCTCCGAATGAGCCCTGCTAATTCCTGTCCCAGAACCCTTTTGCCCCTACGACATAAACCTTTCCCATATATCACTGTCACGCCTGGTGTCTTATAAAACCAGCCATTATCAAAGAACCCAAAGCCCTGCCTGTAGCACCAGTCTCGTAGCCAGGCGTTAATAGAGAGAATCCTACTATTCCATCCCACGTCATCACCTGAAAATGGAAGGAAGGAGGAGAAAACAACTTGTGCCCCAGACTCTTTCACCAACCGTCCTAGGGCCTTGTAGTCTTTCTTCATCCCCCTCAGACTACGGGATGCAGCTTCTTCCCCACCTGTCTGGAAGATCAGCAGGGGGTAGTAGTCTGTGGCCTTCAGCAGGTTGGGGAGTTTCCTGGTGATATCCCTGATTTGGGCTCCAGGCAGGCTGCAGACCTCCCTGTGATGGGGGTCAGCTCTGCATATTGGGCCCTCAGATCCCTTTAGGAAGGAGTCTCCAACCACTAAAACTCTTCTCTTCTTCCTTGTGGAGGAGGTAGCTATACGCCTGTCAGGTTTTTCTGACTGTGGTGGGACCTCTGATATAGGTTGCCTCTCTACCACATCCCCATTGGACCGGCTGTATTCCACTAGGGCTTCATATCTATTGCTCAGAGGCACCTGTGGAGGCAAGGTAGGCAAGGAGGGCACTCGCCTTTTGCCACAGCCATAGACTTGCCTCCACTCACTCCTCTCCTCTAGGTTATTGTTTTCCACCTGAGAGGGGCAGAGTACAGGGGTCCCTCGATCCTGGGACCTCTCCGGCAGGTGCTCCCATTTTTGTTGCAGGGAGGGCAGAGCCTGGCTCCACCAGTCTATCTCCATTTCAGCCTCCCGAATGCTCCTAAGCCTTTCTACTTCGGCTTGAAGCCTTTCAACCTGGCTTTGCAGCTGTGCCGCTCGGCCGAGCAGATCATCTACTTGCTCACAGCGCACACAGCCCCCTGTCACCACAGAGACGCTGTAGCATTCCCTGCAGCCCGCAACCTGCACCATCGCCTCCTTCCGTGGGAGCTCTGTCTGGGTTCCCACATCCATTTTGGTCTTCTTCCACCGGGTAGATACCATTGTTCTTCCACTGAACTGGGAAATACCTGTTGGTGCCACTCCTGGTTCACAGCTCCTTGGCACCTTCCTCGCCTTGTGCACTGGGAGGGAGTCAGCGCCCTCCCCAACGAGCTGCAAACGACTGCAGCCTCTCCTGCCCTGGAGGAGCCTCTTCTGCCCTGGGACACACCCAGTCACTGCTGACTCACACAGGCACTGCTGAGTCTCCCACTCCCTTCTGGGCAGGGACTAGTCCTCCAGGGACTAGAGCCTCCAGGAGGCTCTTTATCACCCCATAACAGGGGGTGGAGCGTTTAAATCGCTTCAATCGCCCGCGGTGCCTCTGCGGTGCCTCCGGCTACGCCCTCTCCTCTCCTGATTCGTTGCCGGGAACCTCTGGGTCTGGGTCAGGGGGAAGCAGCTCGGGGCTGATGCTCGCGGGGGACTAAGGGGGGGCCCAGAGTACGAAAAAACCGCCCGGTTAAGCCCGATGTCGCCCTCGCCCCTGCACTAACCTCAAGTCGCTGCCGCCGCTTTCGCTGCTGCCGCCGCTGCTTATTGAAAGAATTGAAAGAATAAGCATGTTAATTTTAACAAGTCACAGTCAGCTAAGTATATTCCAAAAGTAAAATAGTACATTAATAAACAAAAATTTGTATCTGCTGCCTTCCAGGCAAACTAAAATAATTTTGTTCCTTTCCTAGAACATCTATTTTGGAATTGCCACTGCCATTGCCTTCTGAATCCTAAGAAAGTCTACAAAGAGGTTTACTCTAGGGCCAATTCATCCACTATTTGAAAATACTGATATATATTTATGCTCCTTTAAGGAAGGAAGATGAAATGGTTTTGGCATGTAGTGGTTCATACTGTGGTATCTGTATGTATGTTATAGCTTCATCTGTATTGAATTGAAAGATTAATAGATGTGTTTGATGGGAAATATGCAACAGTTATGATTAGCTTTTTAAATATATAGCTGGACAAATTCTTTGGAGTAGGTAGGCTGATGTGGATACTAGCAAATATTTATTCTCCTTTTTTTGTGTGCGTGAACAGCAAGATCATTATATTTGGTATTTATATCTGATCCACACCGGCAAAGCTATTTTGTTTAAATGTTAAGTTTGTTAAAGTGTTTCCATCTCTGCATTGCCTATAGAGCTGTTAGCAGCAGAATGCAGTATATTCTGATATTTTTAATTCACTCTTCTCAAATGGATATCAGAAAGAAAAATATTCCAACATCATTCATATCACAGATGCTGATGTGGTGACTTTAACATAAAAATGTAAGTGACTACTCTTAAGGTTTTACTACTCTGAAGCTTAAAAAAAGCATGTTTCTTCATTCTCCTTTGAATAGCACATATCTTTCTTAGAAACATCTTAAATTGCATGTTGCAGTGCTTCTCCCAGTTACTTTTTTCTTTTAAACATAAATGGAAACAGCATATCTAGTTTTTGAAGTTGTGATTTCTTGTACCTAAATGAGAGCAGAATTAGTTTATATGGTATGTGGAAATCTACAATGTTCTGTGGCCTTCCTATTGAAGAATAACACATGAAAGTCTGTTCTATATCTTTATAAAGCTGTAGTCTAAGTTTCGGTTATTTGTGTGTTCTGGGAAGTTGTTTTTACACTTGATGGAGATCTTTTGCTGGTATAGCACCTATTTAGAACTATAAATTCACTTCTTGTTTATTTAATCTTACTACTGTATCTATGCTTTGGATTTTCACATGGATAATCTGAGAACTGAAAATCTTTGTCAGGAGTCCAACTGGACACATGGCCTAAGTGTCAAATGCCCAGATATCACAATTTGATGGAATATACAAACCTGACAGTCTGTTGTCAGAAGGTGCAACTTTCAGGCTATGCTCTGTTCACTGTCATTACTGGCTGTACATGATAAGGACAGCTTAAAATAGGCTATAGATGAATTGAATCATATAAAAGTATGTTGCAAGAGCGATATGGAGAAGGTACTGGGTGCTGATGGGCATTCAATACTTGTGGTGATAAACAAAGGGGAGCAGGTGAAGCACCATGATCTTCTGGGGCTTCTCAATACAGACGTTCTCATGAGCTTTGACAATACTACTAAACAAAACCTGTCTGTTTGCTTCCAGCTGGGTGTCTAATGATGATTACAGTAAAGGGTGGCAGCCATATCACCGAGTTTGGTTTCTTTGTCCCGATTCTTTTTTTTTTTTTTCTTGCATTAGTAGCTTGCTATTTTTTTTTTCTTCATGAGGCAAGGTACCACACTCTCTTCTATTAAATCTCTTAATTCCTAGCTGTGTGCTATAGTATCATAACAAGCCTAAGGCTATTGCATATCAGTCTCATTAACTTTGTCATGAGTCTGAGATAGAAGTAGTTACCAGAACAAGAGAGCAAAATTGTATTGTACTTTAGATATCTTATTGATTAAAAATCATAAGCAAAACCCTGACCATCTCTAAAACCCTTCTGCTAAGAAAAGCTCCTTTTTAATGTATGGTAGGATAACTTTTTGTCTTCATTGCTTGACTAGAGTTCTAGCATCTGTATCATTGGCCTGAAGGCCTTATCTTTTCCAGGAACAGTCTTCAGACTATACCTGCTTTATAGAATCGTTTCAGTTGAAAAGGACCTTTAAGATCATAGAGTCCAACTGTTAACCTAGCACTGCCAAGTCCACCACTAAACCATGTCCCTAAGCACTACATCTACATGTCTTTTAAATACCTCCAGGGATAGTGACTCCACCACTTCCCTGGGCAGCCTGTTCCAGTGCTTGATAACCCTTTCAATGAAGAAATTTTTCACGATATCCAATCTAGACCTCCCCTGGCACAACTTGAGGCTATTTCCTCTTGTCCTATCACTTGTCACCTGGGAGAAGAGACGGACACCCACCTCGCTACAACCTCCTTTCAGGTAGCTGTAGAGAGTGATAAGGTCTCCCCTGAGCCTCCTTTTATCCAGACTAAACAACCCCAGTTCCCTCAGACCATCCTCATAAGACTTGTGCTCTAGACCCTTCACCAGCTTCGTTGCCCTTCTTTGGACTCTCTCCAGCACCTCAATGTCTTGTAGTGAGGGGCCCAAAACTGAACACAGTATTCAAGGTGTGGCCTTACCAGTGCTGAGTACAGGGGAACAATCACTTCCCTAGTCCTGCTGGCCACACTATTATGTAGCTGGATTAGGATGAAACTGATGGCTGGTTGCAAAAGAATATAAAAATGCATAGAAACATTCTAAATGCTCTGCTACTTCTCATCTTGTTTAACACAAGGTCATTTTGTGATTTTCTTATCCAAATCCTTGCTGAAGATGAAAATGTGCTGTTGGTTGTAAAACTCTTAATTCCCCACCCTTAATGGCCTGATGAAAGACTGAATAATCATCATGCAAGTTAGGACATTAACATGAAGTCCACAGAGGCAGAAGGAAACCATGAAAGCCTAAAAAAGAAAGATCAACAACTTCTGATTAAATGACATATTATTTTAATTCTGTCTTGACTTAGTGGATGAGTTCAAATTGGTGGATTTCAATAAAATCTCTGCTACACAGTTCATGTAGCATGTGTCTGATACAAGTTAATGTTCAGCATAGAGGTTTATCATCCCACGAAGCTGTTTACTACTTTGGGGTGACCCAGCTTTGTTGATCTTTAAGGGATAGAGTTCTTACTTTTAATGAGCTTGAAGATCTTTATGCTTAATTGGTTAGGTAGATTTTTAACATAGAAGTGCATGAATTGCTTACCTTAAAAAGTTATTTCTGCCTGTGGTTTTCCGGTATAGCCATGAAGGATGCAGAACTTTGTAGTCTGATAGTGTTGGGTTTTTTTCACTTTTCCTCTGATTGTCATCTCCTGTTTTATCCCTGGGCCTTCTGATCTGTTTTTACTTTAAAATATTAGTCTGATGGATTATTTGCATGCTAGATTATCAGTTCAAAAGGTGAGTCAGTGGAAGACTGATGAACCCAGTCCTGCACTGAATATAGTAAAAGACATTTTCCACATAGTAATACTTATTCCTGATTATCAGGTAGTGTGCTTAGCATCTCGTCTTCTAAGGTCTGTGCATCTCCTGATATATTTACCTGAGAATACTCTTCAGTCTGTGGCGTTCCACAATATTTCTATTTTGTTTTGAAGACTGTGGCACTTGCATCAGCAGTTTGTATTAGACAGAATTCTACTATTCCATGCGAAATGGAAAATGAGGCAAAATGAGGAACTTTCATTGCGGCTGAGTTCACCTCGTTTTGAGGGTCAGCTGTCTCTCAAATTTGAATTTTATATTTGGAATTGAAGATAGTGAATATTGATATTTTGCTCTGGGGTCTAGGGAATAAAGTGAAATGGTTGGGTCTTATCTGACTTGCTCCAGGTCAATCATGACTAGCCCTACTGAAATCAATGAGGTTAGAGTAGTATAAAATCAGTGCTGAGTGTGTGTGAGAGTAAAGTTCAACACCATTTAGAACTGAACGTTGAGTGTTACTTCTATATCCTAGCATTTTATCTTTTATTGTCACCTGGAACATCACTGCAGTCTCCACAAAGCCCTATGTAGGAGCTCTGTGCCTGGCTGAACACTAACTAAATCATTTTGAGAAGCAGTTAACAGAAGACCTTGCTCATAACCCCTATCCCAGTATGCTATAACCAAAGCTACAAATAACCCATCTTCTGTCTGCTGGAATGTTTGCAGAAGCAGACTTTCCATAATTTCTTGTATGTAGTGTGGACAATGAAGACAAGTTTTATTTAAAATAACTGTTGTTAGTTAACAGTTTAACTGTTTCAGATATCCATGATAGTGTAAATTTGACAAAATTTCTCTTGAACAGCAGATAAGTGGTGGTGCTGCTTCAAAATCATTTGTTTTGCTTAGAAATAAATATTTCTAAGACAAGAACTGTCATCTAACAGCTATGTTGTCAGCAAGATCACCTCAAAAGGCACTGAAATGTTCTTGAGACTTGTTCAAGATCATGTTTTAATACTTTATTTATTTTCTTGTTATCCTAGAAATTACAAAGCAGAGTTTACAGAGAGCTCTTTGAGCGCCTGGATTGGTAGATTAAATGCCAATCTAGGCAATGCTTTCTAAGGAGTCTCAAGGAATGGATCAAAGAATGTCTTTTGAACTTGTGAGACTGCTGTTTGAATTTGTAGCTTAATTGATCTAATACTGCTCTAGAATATAACTGTCCTGTTTAGCAGAGAAAAAGAGGTCACTTTCTCAGAACCTGTGGCCAGTTTCCCAGTTGCAAAAATATTTATTCCACTTGAAGATCTGCTAGATGCTCTGGAAAAGGTAGTTTGAAGATTTTGACTGTTAAAATAACGGATTCTTTCTTGGGATTGAATTTTTGAAAATCTGACAAGATGTCTGCGGCCTTTAGAGAAAACTCTAAAGGTCAACCCATCCTGACTCAATTTAGTATAATAGCTGATATTGTGGGTTAACATGTGTACCTATTCTGAAAGAACTCAAGATTAACTCAAGGAACACGTGATAGCTCCAGAGTCTCTTGTAACCTCTAGGCTTGGTACATGTGTCATTGCTTTTCACTTCCATAAATCCTTAGTTTCTTTATGTATTATATCTAAATGCTTCCTAATACTGATGTCCTAATGCTTTGAGGAAGTATAATGAAGGAAGGGAGATTAGTTATTCAGTTTGTTGAGAAGGTTGTTCTTAAAGATGAGAATAATGTTACATTTCTGCCTTGTCAAACATCACACTTTCCATCAGAATGATTTCATGTTGTAAATATCTTTTAGATGTTCCATGAAAAGAAAATGGTTCTAAGGTCCTTGGAAAATGTAATCTGGTCTTTCATTTTTAATATTGTGATCAATTAACTGCTGTTGTTTCCAACTGAAATTGATGAGATTAGGTTTTAAATAACAAAGTTGCCGCTAGTGAGGCAGAGATAGAGATGCTTGTGTGTACCAGTAAAGCTTCTGGGATGTTAGAAGTCAGGGATTGTAATTTCCCTGAATGAAAGGACAGGGGAATTTTCTGGCAACCCCTAAATGGAAGCTTCTGCCCAAAGATGTGTTAAATAGCAACGTATGCTTTGGAGATGAGAATATTTACTGATGTATAACTCTTTCAGGCATATCTGTGTATTCACAGAGTTGCTATAGGAACATGATTTTAGATAGAGTTAACCAGAGAACAAACTGAGAACTTAACGTACAGTACTTTCTGATGAATGAGATGTCCTTTAATGCCTCACATCTTGATGCAATCTGGACTATAGTTCATTTTTATTCCACTATGCCGTATACGTTTCTTCTGAAATATATCTTTATGCTTCAGCCATAAATGCTGAGTTTAATAAGCAATTTAAGTGCTGAAGGAAGGTGAAGTGCTACTCTGCAGGAGATGTGCCATTCAAAACAAAAGTAGAAGGCTTAGTAACGAATCTCTCAATTTCCTTTTACATATGTTAAAAATATGCCTGTAAAAATCCCTAAGCATACATACAATTTGCATAAAACATCAAATAACAATTCTGGGAATTGACTGTACCAAATTCTATTTTAAGCATAATAGTATTTTTCAATTTAGACTTCTGGTGGAAGATGGTGCCTGGCTGCAGTGTGTTTTCAAGTTAATGAATGTTTCCCTTGGTTATATTGACTGAAAAATAAATGGCAACACTGGCTCTGGTTCCTGGTGTTCAAACAGTGTTCCTGGTGTTTAAACATAAGGGCTAATACTGAGAAATGCTGAACTAGTTAGTCATCAAGAGGATGATTTGGGATGATCTATGTTTAAAATAGAGGAAAAACCAGACGAAATAGAAGTCTGCATCAGTGAAAGATGTATGGTGAGGGTGATGATAGATCTAATGAACTGAGAATTTAACAAGATTTAGAAAAGCACAGTGAAAACTTAGAAGTGAAATGCACCAAATATCTCTTTTGTTACAAAGAAACATTCTCTAGGTGATACAAATTGCTACCAAAGCTTCATATTAGTTTCCTCTAATCACCATTTTCCCTGTTCTAAATCATATGGATGTCCAACTGTGACCTGAAACTCAGTAGCTTCAAGAGAGATTCTGTGCTCCCTGCTGGATCCCCACTGCCTCATTGCAATCTCCTTTTTTTTGATTACTAAGAATGATAAGTAGTGTTACATATCAGACAAACTGCAATCTGTGTCTTATCTTTTCACTGACATCTAGGCCTTTAGATTTTGAGTATGTGTATGTGTTGCAGATTCATTCTGCGTAAAATCTCCAGACTCAGTCTTTCCTATTCTTCCACACAACTCAAACTTCTACCCTGAGTCTCATTATTTTGAGATATAGTAGAGATATAAGACTTTTCAGTTAAAGGAAGTTTATTTAAACTAATTTCTCTTTTTATGATATTATGTATTTTGTTATTTTAGCTTTGTTTCTTTGATTTTTAAAAGTCTCTTGTAGCATCAGATCTGTTTCTCATTGTATGTACTCATCATGTATGACACGACGAAGTGGAACCAAGAAATTAAACTTAATTAGTTTTCATTAACTAGGAGTAAGGATTTTTGATGTATGTGAGGGTGTATGTATTACAGACACAAAGACGGGAAAAATCTTTCTGCGTGAATCTATGGAAATTCTGACTGAACGAGGATGTTGATGCTTACTAGATTGTGATCTTGATCTGCTGAGTGTGTGGACCCACATAGCCCCACCAAAGGCATTCCAGAGTGCCAACTTGTGTGAAAGGGGTGTATTAGTGAAAACTATTTAGTTGCATTAGGGAAAGGTTTGGATGGAAAAGACAAGAAGATACAAGCAAATTGTCATTGGGAGGTTTTTACATAGTCTGGAAAGACTTTAGTGCTGAAAGGCAAAAAAGGAGAACTGACTCACAAGAAGGATGGCTTCTGGCATAGCAGGGAGCATGCTACCTCCTTCTCCCAGCCATGTTATGTCTGGCAAGCCGTGGCAAGCATACAGCATGTTACAAAAAAACTGTGAGAAGATGGGAGTTTGGAGAAGAAAGGACCACATATAATAAAAACTGGCAAGCATCTCCACCCACCCTGCTTTGCCCTCAATAAAAATATTGATTTTAAGAGGTTTTTGACTTGCCATCCTGGGAGAAGGACTGCTTGACTAGAACCAAAATCTCAGACCTGATGGCAAAGTGATTCTCAAATGCTATGGAGGTGGTAAGAAACCATAAATATCTCTTGGTTAAATTTTACTCTTCAAATAATGGGAGGATCCAGAAGATTGACTTGAGGTTTATAGGGGATATACCTAGCATTTCTGTAGGAAATCTGTTGTTCCTAAAGTGAAAGATTAGTAATGGGAATAGCTTAGATATTTGACTTTGACTAGTAGAACGGATAACTTTCTTGAATTGAAAAACTGAGTGAGAATTTAGATTAAAACAAACACAAGTCAAATTCATGTTTCTTAAAAAAAGGGATGAATGCATGTCAAAAAGTAATTAAGCAAACTTGAGGAACTTACAGGAAGGCTGTCTGCAGGAAAACATTAATGCAGAAGATCTTGCTGCTGATAAAAGAAATTGTGAACTGCAACTATCCTGAATGGTTGAATGTTTATGGGTGAAGATCAGGGGGAAGGTCGGCAGGGCGGACATTACAGTGGGAGTCTGTTAGAGACCACCCAACCAGGATGAGCAGGCGGATGAGGTGTTTTACAAGCGGCTGTCAGAAGCCGCCCGGTCGCTGTTCCTTGTACTCGTGGGCGACTTCAACTTGCCGGATGTCTGCTGGAAATACAACATGGCAGAGAGGAAGCAATCTAGGAGGTTCCTCGAATGTGTGGAGGACAACTTCCTCATGCAAGTGGTAAATGAGCCCACTAGAGGAGGGGCCCTGCTTGACCTGTTGTTTGTGAACAGAGAAGGACTAGTGGGAGATGTGAGGGTCGGTGGCCGTCTTGGGAGTAGCAACCACGAAATGTTAGAGTTTTCGATAGTGGGGGAAGTAAGGAGGGGCAAGAGTAGAACTTCTGCCTTAGGTTTCTGGTGGGCTGACTTTAGCCTGTTTAAGAGGCTGGTGGACCGAGTCCCTTGGGAATCGGTCCTGGAGGGCAAAGGAGTCCAGGAAGGCTGGACATGCTTCAAAAGGGAATTGCTAAATATTCAGGAGCAGGCTGTCCCAGTCTGTAGGAAGACAAGCTGTCGGGGAAAAAGACCGGCCTGGTTAAACAGAGAACTTAGGCTAGAACTTAAGGAAAAAAAGAGAGCCTACTTGCTCTGGAAGAAGGGTCGGGTAACTTGGGAGGTCTATAGGGACGTTGCCAGGTCGTGTAGGGAGAAGATTAGAAGGGCCAAAGCTGAATTAGAGCTCGATTTGGCTGCTACAGTCAAAGACAACAAAAAAAGCTTTTACAAATACATCAACAGCAAAAGGAGGGTCAAGGAGAGCCTCCACCACTTGCTGAATGAGGAGGGTAGTGTAGTGTCAGGGGATGAGGAAAAGGCAGAGGTGCTCAATGCCTTCTTTGCCTCGGTCTTTAATGTCAAGATTGGTTGTCCTCAGGAGACTCGGCCCCCAGAGCAATGAAGGAACTGGCAAAGGAACTTGCCAAACCACTCTCGATTATCTACCGGCAGTCCTGGTTAACTGGAGAAGTTCCAGCTGACTGGAAATTAGCAAATGTAACACCCATCTACAAGAAGGGTCAGAAGGATGATCCAGGGAACTATAGGCCTGTCAGCCTGACCTCGGTGCCAGGCAAGATGATGGAACAGATCATCCTGAGTGCCACTACCCGGCACATGCAGGACGATCGGGGCATCGGGGCCAGCCAACATGGATTCATGAAAGGCAGGTCCTGCTTGACCAACCTGGTCTCCTTCTATGACCAAGTGACCTGCTTAGTAGATGAGGGCAGGGCTGTTGATGTAGTCTATCTAGACTTCAGTAAGGCATTCGACACTGTCTCCCACAGCATCCTCCTAGACAAACTGGCTGCCCGGGGCTTGGATGGGTGGACTCTTTGATGGGTTAAAAACTGTCTGGATGGCCGAGCCCAGAGATTGGTGGTGAATGGGGCAAAGTCCAACTGGCGGCCGGTCACTAGTGGTGTTCCCCAGGGCTCAGTTTTGGGGCTGGTGCTGTTCAATATCTTTATAGATGATCTAGATGTAGGGATTGAGTGCACCCCCACTAAATTTGCAGATGACACCAAGCTGGGTGGGAGTGTCGATCTACTGGAGGGTAGGAAGGCCCGACAGAGGGATCTGGACAGGTTAGATAGATGGGCCGAGACCAACGGCATGAGGTTCAACAAGAACAAGTGCCGGGTCTTACACTTGGGCCACAACAACCCCATGCAGCTCTACAGGCTGGGGGAAGAGTGGTTAGAAAGAGGCCCGGTGGAAAGAGACCTGGGGGTGCTGATCGACAGCCCACTAAACATGAGCCAGCAGTGTGCCCAGGTGGCCAAGAAGGCCAATGACATCCTGGCCTCTATTAGGAATAGTGTAGCCAGCCGGTCTAGGGAAGTGATCGTCCCTCTGTACTCGGCACTGGTGAGGCCGCATCTTGAGTATTGTGTTCAGTTCTGGGCCCCACACTTCAAGAAAGATGTGGAGGTGTTGGAGCGAGTCCAGAGGAGGGCGACCAAGCTGGTGAAGGGTCTGGAGGGTCTGACCTCTGAGGAACGGCTGAGGGAGCTGGGGTTGTTTAGCCTAGAGAAGAGGAGGCCAGAGGTGACCTTATTGCAGTCTACAACTACCTGAAGGGAGGTTGTAGTGAAGTGGGAGTTGGCCTCTTCTCCCAGGCAACTAGCGATAGGACAAGAGGGCACAGCCTGAAGCTTTGCCAGGGGAGGTTCAGGTTGGACATCAGGAAGAATTTCTTTTCAGAAAGGGTTATTAGACATTGGAATGGGTTGCCCAGGGAGGTGGTGGAGTCACCATCTCTGGATGTGTTTAAGAAAAGACTGGACATGGCACTTAGTGCCATGGTCTAGTTGCCATGGTGGTGTCAGAGCAACGGTTGGACTCTGATCCCAGAGGTCTCTTCCAGCCTGATTGATTCTGTGATTCTGTGATGTGGAGAAATGACAGGAAAATGATGACAGATCAGTAAGACTGCACCAGAAACCCCAAAAGATCTTGTGGAACAAAGACAAAGATTATTCAGAGTAAAATCTACGGGAAAAAACAGGAAAAGGATAGGGCTAAAAAGGTCAAAGTACTAAATGAATTACAAAAATTGAGAAACAGAAAATATTTATTTAAAAAAAATTCTTAAAACCATAAAGAGAAATATCTGTCTGATGTGGAGAAGGCATTTAAGGCCTTCTCAATCAAGGTTATTTCTTGGTTGCTTAATTTTAAAAAGCAACTGCCAAAAAGAGTAGTGCAGGGGAGCCAGAGATTGAAGATATTCAAGTCTGCAGGGCAATAGAATAATTACTGTTCAAACGGATGCACTCTCTGAACAAATAGACAGTTTGAGAAGGATGGTTGAAGTCCCACAAGAGGAAAAACACAGTATGCATTTTCAAAATGTCAGGTCTGCCAGTCTAATTCTTTCTATGTGGAACAGATTTTATTTTATTTATTTATTTATTATCAGGGTAACTTGGCTAGTGCACGCAGAGGAAGCAGTGCATCTAAAATCTTTATTAACACTTTGATGCTGTCTCATATCAGCAAAGCAGAGAGGCGGGGGGGAAAAAGTAGTTTCGTCTAGCCATGAAATGAATACAGAAATACTTGAAAAGTTTTATTCAGAACTGGTAGGATTAGTATACAAAATGATCTGATAAATTGGAGAAGATATCTGAAATCAACAAAATGAAATACAATATCAATGTGTGAGGTATTGTACTTACAAGGAGAAATCAAATGCAAATGAGAATAACAGAGTAGATGGAACTATCACAGAAAAAGCAAATGTAACACTGGGAGATACTGAAGAAAGCATTGCATGAAGATCCTGAATGTGCTTATTTCTCTTTAATGTTGCAGGTATTGTATTAGATGGCCTCTGTCAAGTTTTGGCCATTACTGTGGTGGAATGATTAACACAAAATGTTGAGTCTTAAAAGGAAGGGAAAAGTAAAAATAGATTTGGATATAAAGACTTGAAAAACTTGTTCCTTCAGTCCTTTCATAAGAGAGAAAAAGGAGAGCAATGGGGAAATAAAACATAGTTTATTATAAGAATGATCATCATAATGTTTTCTCCACATTCTCCTCCCCCCCCTCAAATGTGCTAAGACATTAAGTCCCAGGAGGCAAGAGCAATATGCAGAAAACTTCATGAATTATAGAATTAGAAAAACATCTACATTAAACAGTCAAGTCTGTTCAAAGTACAGTTGTATGTATTTTACCTCAACTGTACCATTAGTTTGCATCAGAAAGACTTTTTACATTTTTGTTCAAATCTCTATAACCACTTGTCCTCTGAAAAATTCTCATTTAATCTGATTATTTAAAACATTCTTTCCATTATAAAATGGATTTAACTTGAAACTATGTTTATATATTGCATGAGGATGCTCAGTGTGAAATTAGATGAAATTAGGTGGAAAGATGCATGATTTCAGAATATAGGACAAGTATCTTACAAATAATATCTATCCATTCACTTCTTCAATTGAATATGTTTATTCTGCACAAAGTACACTTCAGGTTAATATAAGAATGTTTTCAGTATGAAAAATTTTTCTTTTCAGGAAAGTGGACATGACACTACATTAGTCTTCTAATAACAAAGAAACTAGTGAAATATAGGAATTTATTCTACTTTTAATGGAATAGTCTTTAATCAAACATTTTATACCTACATTATAACAAAATCCGTATTCTTGTTCATGATTTGAAAATATTTTTAGATACTATTGTGGACAGAAAAGATGCAACTTCTTTTATACAATCCTATTTACAGTTATTTGGATAAATTTCTTTTGTATTCTGTGGGAAGAAAACTTGCATAAGAAGTGCAGCATGAAGTGTAAGAATAGAAAGATTTGTTACCTGACTTGTTTTCAATATGAAATATTAACAGAGTCAGATTTTTGTGTGGCTGTGTCTATTCAGGGATGTTTGAATATCTGCTATTGATGGAGCACTCATAAGTTTTCAAATGGCCATCAGTTGCTTGTTTAAGAATTTATTTCAGATCTTACCTATAATACTTGTTTAATACTATGTAGATATGGTGCCATGATACCTTATATTGGATATGCTATTGTGACAGGAACCTGAGTTTTTTACAATGACCAAGTGCATTTGTCTAAATATTCTTCTATAGTAGGTCTCCAGAGAAGTAAAGTTGTTTTTTCTTTCTATCCCAAAAAAGCCATGATTTATAAGAATGAAACAAGAATACTCACATTCTTAAATATAGTAAACTCAAAGTGATGATGTGAGGGAGACCAGAAATGAAAAAGAAGGGTTGTAAACATCTGCCCACAGTGACCTGGCATGTAGGATCTTACTTAAGTTAGTTCAGTGACTTTCTGACCTACAGGAAATTCTGTGGACTCTGCTGTGGTACGTGGGATGTTTTTCCTCTGAGACTTGTTTGTGTGCTTCACATGCTGCTCAGCAGTAATCTTATTCTTTGTTTAAACTGCATCTTGAAGCTCTTTGGTGCAACTCTCTTACTTCCTCCTTTACCTGCTACCCCCTGCAAAGTATCTCCAACAGAAGCATGGTCAGCTGCTCCTTGGGGAAAAAGCAGTCTTCCACTGCTGTCCGTTACCATTTTTTTTCCCAAGGGGTGTTACCTGAGCTAGATATTCTGTTAAAGGCACATAGCATAAATGAAGAACAAACCAATAAACCATTATGTTACATATACGCATATTCTTTTAATTTCAGTATTTTTATGACCATTATATGAATCATACCAGTAAACAGAATAACAACCTGCTTCAGTTCCTTAGGGACTTTACTGTAGCATAATAAAACAAGTAACATGAAAACCCTTTTAGCTATAATGAAACCCAAATAAGTGTTTAAACTTTTATGAAGTAAGCTGATCTCAAATTGAAATAATCTGAATGGGTATTCTAGCTACATCTGATTATGTAACAAAAGCATCAGACCAGACATCTTCCCCCTGGTATTAGAAGGGTAATGTGTGGGGAATTTTTGTTTATAAAAGCTGTCTTTCCTAAGTTTCATTTCAAGTATATTCTGCTATCTCCTCTCATTTGCTTCTCTCATTCATTATTCTTTTCACCCTTTTCACTTCTTTTACAGAAGAGGGCATTACAGAAGAGATTGCCTGAACCTGTTTTGGATGAGGATGTTTTACTTATCTTGTGGTGTTTCTCACTCTTTTTTTTTTTTTCACTTTCTCAGCTAGCCTGGGTTGTGCAGCCACTGTGTGTTTCCTTCCTGGTGGATTTTTATCACATACCTGCATGCTTAGTCTGCAGTCGATTCTGTCCACTTTGGATAGAGAGGCAGATAAAGTAGCTGTTACTTAGCCAAACTGTGAAATAAGGATTTAGACCTTAATCCTTGCATGACAGTCAGGGCTAAAGACAGTCCAGTCTTTTGATGAGAGAGACAGAGATTTTCATTTTAAAGATTTAATTAAACTAGGAGTTTCAAAGACACTCTGCAGTGATCTGGTTAATTTTTAATGCTTTCTCCCCCCCCGCCCCTGCCATGGACTTCATTAAGCTTCCTTAGTGCAGGTGTTGGTGATAACTCTCTAGGTATAGGGGATGATTCCCAAAAGACAGTGCTTTTCATGACCTTTTTCTCGTGGTAATACAGAAGACAGTAAGTAGTCCTCTTCTGTGTTTCAGTGCACTTCTGTGAATCTTTTCTAAATCTAACTTCTGCAAATGTGAAATTCCCTAGTAGAGCTGCTTTCTTTTGCTGTGTATTTGGTTTGGGCAAAAGACTGGTGGTGGAGGAGAGTAATGCCAGTCTGGATTGCCATAGGTAAGTACTGTAGCTGGAGTTGCTGCTCCCTGGTAGATCTGTGTTGCTGAGGAGATAAGGTGCTGTGATAAGCATCTACATATGTTCACCCAGTCATATTGCACAAGGACAAACTGAGTGATCTCTAAAGACCTGAGAATAGATTCATCTTTATTAAAAGTCTGAATCTGGCAAGCTAAGAATACTTACCTACACTCTGACCTAAAACCTAAATACAGCCTCTGGGAATGTCACAGAAGTTGAATCCAGAGCAAAAGAGACTGATTGCACAGTATGTGCTAGATATAAAAGCAAATATTGTGCATTTGAAGAACTAAAATACCCCTCTCTTTCTAATATTTTCCCTAGCCAAAGTGATCTGCAATACATAAAACTGAAGTGTCACTGGATGTGTGGTCTGGTAGTTTTATGTTAGTGTGGCTTAGTTCAACACTAACATGAATAAAAAAATCATAGATATCTTACACAAATATAATCCCTTGTATTATTATACGAAGCACGCTGAAATGCACTGTAATTCATTTTGCTTTCAGAAAATGGATAGATACTATCAATACTTAAGGCACACCCTATTGTGTAAGACAGGATACTTTCAATAGATTCATGCATCTGAATAATCATTGCATGCAGTTTTGGCTTGTACTTTTTTTTTTTTTGCACTGAGTCAGGTGACAGGTTGAATGAAGATTAGTTGAATAACATTAGTTAGATGAATAACATTCATCTAGTTATTAATAGATCTTGGAAATATTTCTGGCTTCTGGAACCATTCAGCTATTTTCTTTGGCAGAGAATGTCTTAATGAAAATTAAAATCATAGAGTATGCTTCTGTTCTTACTCAGTTCCTTTAGTGCTTTCTGAAAGCTGTGGTTGCAAGAACTACTTTACTGTTTGCTCTTTATTATATTACTGTGCTTACTTATAAGTCATATTTCCATTAAAAGAACTGGCATTAGCTGTGTGTGTGCCTGTCTGGATGACAAATGTACATGTGTGTATGTGTATAATAAAGTTATATATAAAACCAATTGTATGCATTTAAGTAACATAATGATCTATTTTTGAGGATTTTATTTTAAAACATGTCACTTTGCTACATCTAATCTTTTCAATTCTGTTTCCTATTTTTGTGTTACCACTATTCCTCTCTTCCATTTACTGTGTCTTAGCTTCTGGGTAATTACAGTAACACAATTGATTGTTTTAGCCACTAGAGTTTGATGTCCTTGATGTACTGATGTCTGCTGATAACCTTCAGTTTAATAACATGGATAAAGACAAAGCCATTATAGCTTTTCACTGTTATCCTTGATCCAATAGCATGGTAGATGGCTAGGTTAGACTTTGTTTTGTATTTAGCAAAGCTAATAAATAATATTTTGGTACAAGTGAATCAGGGGTTTTGTTAACTGCTGATCACTTTCAGAAGAATCCTAGAAACTGGAATGACTACCCAGTTAGAAACTAAAGATTTGAAGATGCATCAAGGTGCATATATAAAAAGTGTCATAACTCCAGGTAGCAGTTCAGACTGACATCATAATTTAAGCTCTCTGTCCTGTATAACTAATTATCTTACATATTATGATCACTGAATATTGAAAAATTATGTATGCCTTAAGATCCCAGAAGTTGCCATAAATTTGCCAGAAGGTTGCACCTGGTAATTTCTGGATTGGCAAATGGTGGTCATTAGTAGTGCAGTTTTAAAACACAATGAGACTGCTACTGTGAGTTGAAGGCAAGCTCTTCCTTTGGCTTCCAGAATGTGGGGATATAATGTATATAATCGAGACTGGAATGTGAGCTGATTGCTTTTCCCAGTACTGATAAACAGCAGTAGAAGTGGATCAGTAGCTAGACACTTAAATTAAAGCATCTAACTTAGAGGTTAAGAGTACTCATTCAGTGATAACTTCATTATATTTGATAGAGCTAACACAATTGCCCATACTGAATTAGTAGGGATAATTGTTTGCTGCAATAATAATTAAACAAAGATGTGGATACTTAGGGTTCAGATTGGTTATTGGAACCATAACAACATCTTTTTTTTTTTTGTATTACAGTTGTCTGAGCCTTGCAAAAAGTGTTTTTTTATACTTAAGCTTACCAAAGGCATAAAATGAAAAAAGAATTAGCAGGCTGCAAAAAGCTACAACTCATATTGTAGACATAATTTGTCTTGATTCATTGCTTTATAGTCTCTTTAGGTCAGAATTTGCAGGAGCCTATAGAAAGAATAAGTCATACAGAATTCCTCATTAGAAAGATCATGTGGATTAATCTGCCTCCTACACTGTGGCTCATTGACACCTACCTTGAACATGAGGTTTTATTTTCAGTCTGAAGTTTATTTTCACTAGTTAAATCCCTAGATCTTAATTTGTTTGATTCTTTGGCTTTTGTAATATAGATCAAGTAGATGGTCTTTTCAGGTTTGAGAAATAAGGGAAAACTTGCAGTTGCTGTGGAGTGTTCAACACGTGAGAATTCTTGATGAATAATGGTTGTGATTTTTAGAAACGGTGATGTTGAAACCCAATCATCTACATTTTGTAGAAAATTACATATTTTTGCAAACTTGGCTTATGGTACAGCTTACAGAAATTTTAGGGGTAGAAGGGTGAGAGAAATGTCCAAATGTTTGAATCTCTGTAGATTTTCTATAATAGCACTAAGGGCTTGTGTTCACTACAACATTAACACAAAAAAAGTTATAACTAATATTATAACTAGTATTATGGACATATCACTTATGAAAGACAATAGAAAGACAAATATCTATTCAGGTGACATATAATTCTTGCCATAATTTACAAGGAGAAAATTCCTCAGATGGTTCTACTTAATGTAGATATATAAGGCGATATCGATTGTAAGCCTGTAATTTGGGTGTTATTTTTATAGTAGCTAGCCTAGGTAGTCACCAAGTCACAAATGAATGTAACTTGAGGTGTAACAATTCCAATTAACACCACAGTAGGTGTTTAAGTGCAGATAATTTACTTCATGCTTACAGAAGGTGTGGAAGATGAGAGGTGAGGATTTGGACAGGCAATAATTCTTAAATGATTAGGTGCAGTAATTTATCTTGAAAACAGAGATGCAAATAAAGTAACAAAAATGACTGAGGTTTGGTCTTGCACTGAGTTTTGTGTTATAGTGCTGATATGTTCTGAAGTCTAAAAGATCACCAAGTGACTAAGTATCATATTAAAATTACGAATTTCAACTTCTGCTCCTGATCCTCAGACATTTTTCTAATCCTTCTGCCCTTCTTACCTGTCTCTTGCACTGATGCCCCCCTGCCCTGCACCCTGCTTATTTTTAGGACTATTTCAGGGGATATGTAAATGACTTCCTGTTTTGCTCCTTTTTGTGATAGAGGATTTGGTTTAATAGTTGAAATAAAAGTTCTCTGGGGCATGATCATGTCTCTGATTTTCTCTCTTCACAGTGCATGGCACTGCAAGTCTCTGTTAGTTCACTGAAATTCTAGGCAGTATGACAGTATTACTAGAAAAATGTGGTTCCACTTTCCATGTAACTAACATTCCTGGTTGAATAGGAATTTAACAATATTGTATACTTCTTCGAATGCTGTATAGAGACTTTCATGAAAAAGATCAAATAAATAGCATGGTATCTCTATTGATATTTATTACAGAAAGTTCTACATATGCTCAAGTACATATGTTACATATGTACATATGTTACATGTACTGAAAGTGGGATCATCAAGTTCTGCTAATTAGTAGACAAGATGCTGCTCACATTACAGTTTCATGAAAAAGAAAATTTTGAGCCTTTTTTTTCACAGGTTATGCCATCTGGCTTCACTTTTATTCAACGCGTGATTAGAGTTAACTTAATTCTTTTCATATACAAACTGCCTAAATTAACTCTTTTATTTCCTGTGTCTTCTAAATCATTAGTCTAGTTAAGAGCTCAGTTAGCAGAATACTGCATATTAATCACATGGCCTCTTTCAATAACATGCTAATTTATTAGGATAAAATAACACTATAACACTTCAAGAAATGGAACTTCCATAGTGTTTCTATTCATAATATCTGAATTTTCAGAATTATCAGCAGATATCATCACTCAGCATTCTTACTGACTTAAATATATGACATCAGTGCTCAGTGACAGACATTTAATTTTCTTCATGGTAATATTACTTTCAATCTCTCTTCTGTGAGGCAGTGTCAGCTGCATAATATTAAGTTGGACCTCCTTCAGAAAGAGGACTTTCTGTTACTCTGTGGTTTAGTACGTCATTTTACTTCTGGAAATATGAGATAGTGTATATGTGCTTTTGAAATTTAATTCCAAACCCCCAAAACCTCTCGGTATTATAAGAGCAATCATCTAGAAAATGAATTATTTCTAATGTCTACATTGTTTAGTTAGAGTTTACTATTGCAGATAATACAGGAAGTATGTGATTTTTGAAAAAAAATTTTAGCATTATCAAGAACAATGCTTATTGCATTATTAATTTAGTAGAATGGTCACAGAAAGTCTGTTTTTTCTCTCCTTTGTGTCTTCAACTTAGTAAGGTAATGTGGTTGTGTGAATTGAATGGTTCCACCAAAAAACAATGGGCCTGACCATACACTTGAACATTTTGTTTGAGTAGTCTCACCAAAAGATGGGCTGTTTTCAAGCCCTATTAATAAATTTCAGCTTTTATGGATCCATTCTATGATTGTAGTCTTACTGTCCATGCTTGGAAGAGGTAATGCTTAGAGGCCCTCCTAACTGTCAAAACATGCATCCTATTTATGTGCCTTTTATCATTTCTCTCTTATCCTGAAGGCATAAAAGAGCAGTCCACAAAAGCCTTTTAGTTTTAAGAACCAGCTTTGTAGAACAGAAGCAGTAGCTCCTGAAAATTGGCATAACAGTTCCAATATTGGAAAAGGATGGCATGAAAGAAATAAGTATTTCTATTATCAGTATGATGCTGATCCCTGACAAGAGACTAAATGTTTCCTATGTGACTTGGTTAATCAAAAACTGAAGAAATACAATATAATTAATACAGTCAGGTGAGGTTAATGGAAAGTAGATCTTGCTTGGCAAAATTAGTGTAATGATATATTTAAAAGCAGACAGGGCATGCTGGAAATCAATGTGGTTTTTTTTTTTTAGTGCTTGACATTTTGATTAAAAATTAGATGTGATACAAGTTTAAAATGGTACACTTTAGAGTTAGAAGTTGGCTGATGGCTCCCAAATTAATTCTAAAGGGGGAATAGGCATGTATGTGCTGTATGTGAGACCCTGAAGGGATAGATTATAAACTGTTTAACACTTCTTTCAGGTATCTGGAGCAAAATATAAAATCAATGGTTATAATGAAACACTCAGAGAATGCAGTGCCTCATTTAGCTAAAATGAAGAGGTTCTGAGATAGTCACATTCTGAAGTATGATATGATAAACAAAAATTTAACACTAGAAAGCTATTTCATCTAGTCAGTAAAAAATAGTAGACCCAAGTGCTGAAAGCTGAAAATGTTTTTCAGACCAATATTTGAGTAGGTAGAACTTCTAACAGTGCAGATTAGTCTTGCGTTGGAACAACTTACTAGTTGCTATTGTGCTGGTTCTTTGACCTCGCAGTGGTGCAGCCCTCATGGATGGGTATGCATAAATTGGATTACACGACAGGAAAATCTGATGCTTTTCAAATCTTAGAGTTGAAGCTTGTCAACATTTTATTAACTTGCTGTGCATATATGCTGTAGAGCTGATATGAGTTGAAAATCTAGTTGACATTACTAGTATATTTGAATCCTAACTTTCAGCGTTTTGTCAGAGCCATGACTTTACTTTCTGTTACCATGTCTCTTGGCATAAAATACTTGCAAAGAAAATAACTAATTTTCTTACACTCTCTTCCCTGCTCCCTCCCCGCTTATAAGGCTCTTTTATTTTCTAAATGTAACACTGTTACACCTACATTCTAAAACTGAACACTGAGGAATAAAAAGGAAGTTCTAGGAGTCTCTGGCATTTGGAGTATTATTTCTCGTTTATTCACTTTTCAAACTATTCATTGCATCTAATAACTTTCTAAGACCAAAGAGTTAAAATGCCTATGAATGTAAATTTTCAACTAACTTGTAGCAGCAGTTACAATGCTTGCTGAATTCTGAATACATTGTGCCCGAATAGTTTGACAACTTTGATATACCAAGGACAATATGGTTAATCTAGTCTATTTTATAGGCTGTCTAAGTTAAGTTCCTGCCACAATTTATGTTCAATAGTTTGGTTAGTACTTTTTTTTTTTTTCTTTACTTCTGTACTGCATAGAGCAGGAATTCATTAAATTTCTCCCCGCCCAACTCTCCAGCCTGTCCAGGTCCCTCTGAATGGCTGCGCAGCCTTCCGGCGCGTCAGCCACTCCTCCCAGTTTTGTGTCATCAGCGAACTTGCTGACAGCGCACTCTAATCCCTCATCCAAGTCATTAATGAATATATTGAATAGAACTGGTCCCAGAACCGACCCTTGAGGGACTCCACTAGACACAGGCCTCCAACTGGACTCTGTCCCATTGACAACCACTCTCTGCCTTCTTTCCTTCAACCAGTTCACAATCCACCTCACTACCCGATCATCCAGACCACACTTCCTCAGTTTAGCTGCGAGGATGCTGTGGGAGACCGTGTCAAACGCTTTACTGAAATCGAGATAGACCACATCCACAGCTTTACCATCATCTATCCACCGGGTAACATCCTCATAAAAGGCTATCAAGTTGGTTGAGCATGACTTCCCCTTGGTGAAGCCATGCTGAGTGCCCCTGATGATCCCCCTATCCTTAATGTGCCTAGAGACAGCACCAAGAACAAGTTGTTCCATCACCTTTCCGGGGATGGAGGTGAGGCTGACCGGTCTATAGTTACCCGGCTCCTCCTTCTTGCCCTTTTTGAAGACTGGAGTGACATTTGCTTTCCTCCAGTCCTCAGGCACCTCTCCCGTTGCCCACGACTTAGCAAAGATGATGGAGAGTGGCCTAGCAATGACTTCCGCCAGCTCCCTCAGCACCTGTGGGTGCATCCCATCAGGGCCCATGGATTTATGGACGTCCAGATTGCTTAATTGGTCCCTGACCCAGCCCTCATCAACCAAGACATATTCCTCCTCTATCCTGACTTCTTCTGAGGCCTCAGGGGTGCGGGGCTCCTCAGGACAGCCTCCAACAGTATAGACAGAGGCAAAGAAGGCATTCAATAGTTTGGTTAGTACTTTTTTTTTTTTTTCTTTACTTCTGTACTGCATAGAGCAGGAATTCCAGAGTTTATTGTAACTGCTGAGGGAAAAATGCATATTTTTCAGAAATGCCTTTACGGGTATTTTTGGGCGTAGGAAAATAATTCCTTTCAGAGAAAGAGCTGAATATTTAGTACAATAAGGATTAACATTTTCAGACTATAGAACAAATTTTCAGTTTGCTTTGTTAATTTCCCACATAACATCTTGATACATCAGAACTAATGGATGTCTAATGCCCAATTGACATTATTGATGTAAGGCCCTCTATTGCTTATGGGTAAGAGAGAAAAGACAAAATTAATTGTCTTTCTACAGCACATATGCTTTATGGTTTCAGTTATATGACAGGAATGACAGAAACACCTCATTGCAAGGAATCAAAGACTTTATTTTATGATAAACCATTGTGAGAAACAGATGGGTCATAGGATTGAGGTGAACAAAGGTGGTTTCAACTCACTTTAAGCATGCAGACTGGTTCTCATTTAAGACATGAATTTTGCTGCTAGACAATCCCCTTGTCTTCACATAATGTTAATTTGCAGCAGCATTTTTGAGTCTGGACCCCTAGCAGTTCTCTTCAGTCCATTAAACTCTAAGTTACTTCCAATTTATAAATAGAGAGAAATAGGGAAGAGAGAGACTAAGTCTTCTACTTCTCTAACCACGTTTCCAATAGATGCATGAATGCACTTACCTAAACAGTTTTGTGTTTTTGAGTGCCATGTAATGAAAAAGCTATGTTCTCATTCTGTAAAATGCTTTTAAATAGATTACAACTATATCATGTAGCTAGTCAGATTGTCCATGCTTGATGGAACTCAGACTTGGGAAAATCAAAATCCTGCAAGATGGGGTTATTACTCCATCATTATTGTTGTATCACTCTAGAAGCAGCTATCAGCATTTAATTAGTGATAGCAAGGGTATTATGAGTCCTGCTACTTGAGGAAGTGATTTTTATTCTTTTCAGTCTGTGGATAGGAACAATCTGTTCTCTACACTTGCTTTAAATCAGTTTTATTCTCCACTAGAGAGACTAGGAATTAGTAGGAGAAAAAACTGACAGGAAAGGTACATGGCAGATAAACCTGCACCTGAGACAAATGTACAATACAAACTATAGAGAATAAATGGGGCGTCTTCAGCCCAAACTATTCAAGGTTGGTTGTTGCTGTTGCTTTTTGTTAGGTATTTTTTTTCCTTCACAGTTTGCTTGATATTAGTTACCCGGAAAGCAAACACCGAATGAGATACAGCTAAAGAATATGTACTGTGTTGGGCATTAAGTAGATTATTTTGAAGAAATGCAAATCTGAAATATGATCTTCTCTGTGAGTTTTGGGGATGTTACCATGGCTAGGAAGATACCTAGAGTAGGATGCAAGCTATCAGTTACGTAGGTAAGTTGCATGAGATGAAGGAGAATACTCTGCATATATGGCTGAAAATCTGAAAACTCAAGAGGTAAAACCTTGTAGGGCTTTAAGGCATAAGCTGTCCAGTGTGTGAGCCTCTGCAGCACCATTGTCTCTCAGCAATTCCAGCTGTGTGTGTTTTGTCTTTTAATAGCTTTATCTGCAGTAACAGCATAGTGTTAGCAAGAACGGTACTGTCTTTGGGTGCATTGTTCTACAAATGTTCAGTAACCATTGAAAAGAGACTCCATGGGAATTCAAAATGTTTCAGAGATATTCCTCAAATGCGAATTGTCCCTTGCTTCATCTGTTACCTGTTATCTCTCTCCCCATTGCACAAGAATTATACCACCATAAGAAAGTTTGGAGGTCCATAGATATGTTGCTCTTGTAATGATGCCTCTCTTTTTCATCCAGAAGGACCATTTCTGTGAGGGCAGTGAGACACTGGAACAGGTTGCCCAGAGAAGTTGTGGATGCCCCCTCCCTGGCAGTGTTTAAGGCCAGATTGGATGAGGCTTTGAGCAACCTGGTCTAGTAGAAAGGTGTCCCTGCATGTGGCAGGGGGGTTGGAACTAGATGATCTTTAAGGTCCATTCCAACCCAGACCATTCTATGATTCTATGAATTTGCCCAGCTGTAGTGAGGAAGGTCTTGATCCCTGTCTTGTTCTGAGACCCAAGAGGACACAATGTTTTTCTATTCATTGTAAGGGCTCTGCAGCATTGTGTGAGAATAACCTAGATGGTGTCTTAAAAACCTTACCTCTTACTGTCTTGATTGGTGGCAATGTTCTTCTCCAAAAGCTGATATAGAAAAATTATACCAGATAAAAAAGTGTAAATTTCTGTTGGAGGAATTAACCTTGAGACTTGACATGTATGCTAAACTAGGGAAGGGTATAGATAAATAGGATAAATATCTGTGCAATTTTACAACTGAAAAGGCAGTGAAAAAATCAGATTTAGAAACAGATAAACACATACCTAATTGACACTATGGAATTAAATTGGTGATTATCTCAACTACAGTTACATTAAATATCCAAACCAATGAAACATCTATACAAAGCATTTTTTCCACTTGGTGCAAGACTGCCTTCCTTTTCTTTGTGATCCATGTATTACAATGCCTCAACACCCTGACTTTATTCCTTAAAGTCATACAGATAATAGATGTGCTAATTCTCTTAGAACAACATAAATAATGCAATCTACTTTGGGGACTTTTTGCTGTATATTTTTGTAGCATATTGTCTTGGATGACTACATGCCCAAGTAAATAGTTGATTCACGTGTAGTTTAATTCAGGAGGCTGGAATGAGGCCTAGTAATTTTTTTCTTTAAAAGAGTTAGCTACAGAGGGTTATTCTGACTTTGAAGCAAAAGTTATGTGTCCATTATACATAACACTGGTGAAGAATAGGATAGCTGTCAGTCTGCATTAGAATCCAGAGACATTTCTACAGAGCTCTTCACATTAGTGTGTGACCTCTGTCGACTTCCCTTTCTTATTTCTGCTTGATGTCAGTGGGAAGGAGTGAAAGGATGTTTATTTATTTCTCACAGCAATGCTCTCAAACACAGGTCTTCAGGGTCCCGTTTCTTTTTAACGTAACAATTGACAAAGCTTCAGCAGTTATCTCAGTGTATTTTCAAGCTGTTACACTGCATTTAGTGATGCTTTTCCCTTCGTGGTGGAAGTATAACAGAAATTGTGACTATCATACTGCAAGATATTACTGAAAGGAAATAGTTAGCAAGGCAATGACAGGACTGTGGGAGATGGTCATCTACACTGGCATTCCCTTCAGAAGGTGACCAAATAAGGGGAAAAAAGTGTTGGTGGAACCAAAATTTCATTTGTAATTCTTTTGTTACTGGTTAGCCATGTGCTTTTTCATGTATGATCTGCTATACCTTTTAAAGTCAACTTTAAGGAAAGCAATTCTGGGAGGACATCAAGCTTCCATCCTTTCCTAGTTAGCCAAATGTCTTGGTTTTGACTCTGTTGCACTTCACAGAACTGCTGAATTTGCTGTTGCTTTCTTCTGTAACAAGTAGAAAAAAAAGGTGTACTATTAAGCTATTAGTAGTAGAATTGTTCCCAAATGTGGTAAATCGTTATAATTTAAGAATTGAAATAATTATGCAACATATTTGAAATGTGGATTTTTTTTAGTTTGATACTTAGTAAGAAAACCAAATAGAAATATTTGTCTTGAAAATTTTTCCTCTACAGTTGTGGGATTTTTTTTTTTTTCCCCAACTACCCCATTCCCTTCCCCACTTCTTGCAGGTGGACATGTATGAATCCAGTCATTACTTGGATGTGGGAGATTAGGAGATCTTTGGATTGCTTGCTCCAGCTTTGTTTGCTTGACAGGACTCTGTCAGAACATCAGTTCCTTAAAGTGGGTAGACCAAACAGCTTTATAAATTTAAAGATACAATTTATTGGGACAAAAGCTAAAATATGATTGCTTTTGAAATAGAAATTCAGATCTCTTGGGTGTTAAAGGTGATGGATACTTTCCTCCCTTTCACTTTCTAGTCCAACATCTTTCGCTCGCATTCTTGGTTGCAGTAAGCAATGTAGTCTTTGCTGGATTCCCTGGGCAAAGTTTGTGTGGTTTTGGTGTGTGGTGTCATGCTTTTTAAAAGTTTTTTCTTCCCTCCTTTTTTTTCTCCCTAGTCACCTCTAAGGTCTGCCTGGGAGTATGCTCCTTTCTTCTTTTCAGGGTCTCCCATTGTACACCCCTGCAGGTCCCTGCCTGCCTTCTGTGACTTTTTGCCAAATGAAGGTGTGAAGTTGCTTTCCAAAACAATCTTTTTGCTCTCCAAAAGCCTGCATTTGTCCCCATTAGCAGCAGCAAATGCAAGGTAAGTAGACAGCCCTTCCTCTGCAGATCAGCCATACTCGCAAAATACAGTTTACGTATAGTAAATGGTGAACAAATAAATGAAGTAGGTGCTATCCATCACAGTTCATGATGGTGGCTTAAACAGGGAAGAAGTCTCAGAAATAGGATGTCATTTGGCCCAAGAGGAGATTATTGAGAATGAACAGGTGCTTAGAAGCAGCAGAACTCTGGATGTTGAGCATGTAGCAAGAGGCCTGCTTTGCTGGATACCAGTGCTCAAGAGCCAAGCCAGGCTGGACAGCAAGAAGTTTGCCACTAAAATAATACTGCTATGAACATTTCACAAAACACTGCTTTAGGAGGAGGCTTTTCAGAGTCACCAGACTGTAGCTTGTTTTGACAGTTCTTCAGTAAAGATAGCTGCAGGCACTGTGCTGGTCAGTCAAGGAAATTGGGACTGTGTTTGGGGAAAAAAAAAAGGGGGTGGTGGCAGCAGATATGGGGCTATCCATACAAATGTGAAGCAGGAAAAATGCCCTGAAGATACTCATAACTCGCTCTCACAAACACATTTAAATAAGGGAGAACAAAGAATCACAGAATCACAGAATGTTAGGGATTGGAAGGGACCTCGAAAGATCATTTAAATCCAATCCCCCTGCCGGAGCAGGATTGCCTAGACCATATCACACAGGAACGCGTCCAGGCGGGTTTTGAATGTCTTCAGAGAAGGAGACTCCACAACCTCTCGGGGCAGCCTGTTCCAGTGTTCGGTCACCCTCACTGTAAAGAAGTTTTTCCTCATATTTATGTGGAACCTCCTGTGTTCCAGCTTGCACCCATTGCCCCTTGTCCTTTCAAGGGATGTCACTGAGAAGAGCCTGGCTCCATCCTCATGACACTTGCCCTTTCCATATTTATAAACATTAATGAGGTCACCCCTCAGTCTCCTCTTCTCTAAGCTAAAGAGACCCAGCTCCCTCAGCCTCTCCTCATAAGGGAGATGTTCCACTCCCTTAATCATCTTCGTGGCTCTGCGCTGGACTCTCTCTAGCAGTTCCCTGTCCTTCTGGAACTGAGGGGCCCCGAACTGGACACAATACTCCAGATGCGGCCTCACCAGGGCAGAGTAGAGGGGGAGGAGAACCTCTCTTGACCTGCTGACCACACCCCTTCTAATACACCCCAGGATGCCATTGGCCTTCTTGGCCACAAGGGCACACTGCTGGCTCATGGTCATCCTGTTGTCCACTAGGACCCCCAGGTCCCTTTCCCCTACGCTGGTCTTCAACAGGTCTGCCCCCAACTTGTACTGGTACATGGGGTTGTTCTTGCCCAGATGCAGGACTCTACACTTGCCCTTGTTATATTTCATTAAATTTCTCCCCACCCAACTCTCCAGCCTGTCTAGGTCCCTCTGAATGGCTGTGCAGCCTTCTGGTGTGTCAGCCACTCCTCCCAGTTTTGTGTCATCAGCGAACTTGCTGACAGTGCACTCTATTCCCTCATCCAAGTCATTAATGAATATATTGAATAGTACTGGTCCCAGAACCGACCCTTGAGGGACTCCACTAGACACAGGCCTCCAACTGGACTCTGTCCCATTGACCGCCACTCTCTGCCTTCTTTCCTTCAGCCAGTTCACAATCCACCTCACTACCCGATCATCCAGACCACACTTCCCCAGTTTAGCTGCGAGGATGCTGTGGGAGACCGTGTCAAACGCTTTACTGAAATCGAGATAGACCACATCCGCAGCTTTACCATCATCTATCCACCGGGTTACGTCCTCATAAAAGGCTATCAAGTTGGTTAAGCATGACTTCCCCTTGGTGAAGGAGATTTGTAGTTTCTTTAGGCTTGGTTTATAACTAGTCTGGTTGCGTTTGTGTAAAAAATAAACCATGTGGTAAAAAGTAGAATTATTGAAATAGCTAATTAAAAAAGAAATCTAAATAGAGCTTGTGACGTACAGAGTTTGTATGCCTTAAACAACTTGTTTGACAAGCTCGCTCCCTGAAATGCCTGTACACCAATGCACGCAGCATGGGGAATAAGCAGGAGGAGTTAGAAATCCGTGTTCGGTCGGGGGGCTATGATCTAGTGGCAATTACAGAGACTTGGTGGGACGCCTCACATGACTGGAATGTGGTCATGGATGGCTATGTCCTGTTCAGGAAAGACAGGCCACTAAGGAGAGGTGGTGGAGTTGCTCTTTATGTGAGTGAGCAGCTAGAATGTATTGAGTTCTGTCCAGAGGCAGATCAGGAGCGAGTTGAGAGTTTGTGGGTGCGAATTAAGGGGCAGGCTGGCAGGGGTGATACTGTTGTGGGTGTCTATTACAGGCCACCGGATCAGGATGAGGACGGTGATGAGGCCTTCTACAGGCAGCTGAGAGCAGTCTCTCAATTACAGGGCCTGGTGGTTGTGGGGGATTTCAACTACCCTGATATTTGCTGGGAGGCCTACTCAGCCAGCCATCCTCAGTCCAGGAGGTTCCTCCAGTGCATTGATGATAACTTTCTGATGCAAATGGTGGATGAGCCAACTAGGAGAGGAGTGCTGCTGGATCTGATCCTCACTAACAAGGAGGGTCTGGTGGAAGAGGTGAAGGTTGAGGGCAGCCTTGGTTGTAGCGACCATGAGATGGTAGAGTTCAGGATGTCATGTGGCAGGAACAGAATAGCTAGCAGAATCGCAACCCTGAACTTCAGGAGGGCCAACTTTGGCCTTTTCGGGCAATTGCTAGGGGAAATCCCATGGGACAGGGTACTAGAAGGTAAGGGGGCCCAAGATAGTTGGTTAGCGTTCAAGGACTGCTTCTTCCGAGCTCAAGATCAGAGCATCCCAACAGGTAGGAAGTCAAGGAAGGGTACCAGGAGACCTGCATGGTTGAACAGGGAACTGCTGGGCAAACTCAAGTGGAAGAAGAAGGTGTACAGATCGTGGAAGGAGGGGCTGGCCACCTGGGAGGAATATAAGTCTGTTGTCAGAGGATGTAGGGAGGCAACTAGGAAAGCTAAGGCCTCCTTGGAATTAAACCTTGCAAGAGAGGTCAAGGACAACAGAAAGGGCTTCTTCAAATACATTGCAGGTAAAGCCAACACTAGAGGCAATGTAGGCCCACTGATGAATGAGGTGGGGGCCCTGGAGACAGAGGATAAAAAGAAGGCGGAGTTACTGAATGCCTTCTTTGCCTCTGTCTATACTGTTGGAGGCTGTCCTGAGGATCCCTGGACCCCTGCGGCCTCAGAAGAAGTCAGGATAGAGGAGGAATCTGTCTTGGTTGATGAGGGCTGGGTCAGGGACCAATTAAGCAACCTGGATGTCCATAAATCCATGGGCCCTGATGGGATGCACCCGCGGGTGCTGAGGGAGCTGGCGGAAGTCATTGCTAGGCCACTCTCCATCATCTTTGCTAAGTCATGGGCAACAGGAGAGGTGCCTGAGGACTGGAGGAAAGCAAATGTCACTCCAGTCTTCAAAAAGGGCAGGAAGGAGGAGCCGGGTAACTATAGACCGGTCAGCCTCACCTCCATCCCCGGAAAGGTGATGGAACAACTTGTTCTTGGTGCTGTCTCTAGGCACATCAAGGATAGGGGGATCATTAGGGGCACTCAACATGGCTTCACCAAGGGGAAGTCTTGCTCAACCAACTTGATAGCCTTTTATGAGGATGTTACCCGGTGGATAGATGATGGTAAAGCTGTGGATGTGGTCTATCTCGATTTCAGTAAAGCGTTTGACACGGTCTCCCACAGCATCCTCGCAGCTAAACTGAGGAAGTGTGGTCTGGATGATCGGGTAGTGAGGTGGATTGTGAACTGGCTGAAGGAAAGAAGCCAGAGAGTGGTGGTCAGCGGGACAGAGTCCAGTTGGAGGTCTGTGTCTAGCGGAGTCCCTCAAGGGTCGGTTCTGGGACCAGTTCTATTCAATATATTCATTAATGACTTGGATGAGGGATTAGAGTGCGCTGTCAGCAAGTTCGCTGATGACACAAAACTGGGAGGAGTGGCTGAGATGCCGGAAGGCTGTGCAGCCATTCAGAGAGACCTGGACAGGCTGGAGAGTTGGGCGGGGAGAAATTTAATGAAATATAACAAGGGCAAGTGTAGAGTCCTGCATCTGGGCAAGAACAACCCCATGTACCAGTACAAGTTGGGGGCAGAGTTGTTGGAGAGCAGTGTAGGGGAAAGGGACCTGGGGGTCCTAGTGGACAACAGGATGACCATGAGCCAGCAGTGTGCCCTTGTGGCCAAGAAGGCCAATGGCATCCTGGGGTGTATTAGAAGGGGTGTGGTTAGCAGGTCGAGAGAGGTTCTCCTCCCCCTCTACTCTGCCCTGGTGAGGCCGCATCTGGAGTATTGTGTCCAGTTCTGGGCCCCTCAGTTCAAGAAGGACAGGGAACTGCTAGAGAGAGTCCAGCGCAGAGCCACAAAGATGATTAAGGGAGTGGAACATCTCCCTTATGAGGAGAGGCTGAGGGAGCTGGGTCTCTTTAGCTTAGAGAAGAGGAGACTGAGGGGTGACCTCATTAATGTTTATAAATATGGAAAGGGCAAGTGTCAAGAGGATGGAGCCAGGCTCTTCTCAGTGACATCCCTTGACAGGACAAGGGGCAATGGGTGCAAGCTGGAACACAGGAGGTTCCACTTAAATTTGAGGAAAAACTTCTTTACTGTAAGGGTGACTGAACACTGGAACAGGCTGCCCAGAGAGGTTGTGGAGTCTCCTTCTCTGGAGACATTCAAAACCCGCCTGGACGCGTTCCTGTGTGATATGGTCTAGGCAATCCTGCCCCGGCAGGGGGATTGGACTAGATGATCTTTCGAGGTCCCTTCCAATCCCTAACATTCTGTGATTCTGTGATTCTGTGATTCTGTGACAATTCTGGCTGGAGGAGGGTATGTGTACTACAGAGGCCTGCAAGTCTGGCAAGAGATAAAGGCCTTGGGAACAGAACAATACCCCTGCTGTGCCTTAATTGTTGTGATTTACAACTCTGGGTGAAGGAAGAGATAAGTCCTGCGGAGGCGGGATGGTATCTTTTCCTTGGGGCCAGCCTACATGTGCAACAACTTTGCAAGGCCTCAACCACACTTGTGCAGAAGCGGGGTCATACAGCAGACACCACAACTAGGGGGATCACGACCACCAGACACCCCTTGGGGGACCACCGACTCATTTCGAGAACAATCTAAGACTACAAAGCGCAGGCGTCCCAATTAGCATGGGAAACGAGCAGAGAGAGGGAGACAAGAGGGATGTTACCACCCTCTCCTATCTCGCATGCAAATGACCTAAAGTATTTAGACCTTCTCAATTGGGATGCTGGTGCGCACTCCCGCCCGCCACCTGAGGACCGATCCTGCAAGCGATTTACTGGAGGAGCAACTCTGCAAGCACCTTACCGACTCTACAGACAGCTTACATCGCTGGATCCAAGGGTGGTGATCTCTCTTTTCCTCTCTCTCATAGTCTCTATCCTCTTTCTCTTTTCCTTTTTCCTTTTCTCTCTTTTCTCAATGCCTTTAGAAACCCAAGACACCTACAACCATGCAACTTTCCCTGTATTAATAAATTGTTCTTAATTTCATACCAGTTATTTGGTGTCGTTTCACCTTAATTTACTCCAAGGGATTTATGAACTAGTTGCGACCAGGTCGTAACAGAGCTGTGCAAAGTTTATCAAAACATTTAAACAGTTATGAAAACCTTGCATATATCTGTATGTTGGATTAGATCCAGAAGTAATTTTCATACAGTAAATTCTAGCTGACATCCTATGAGATGCTCAGTTTTTCTGGTTGAGGATCCAGTTCCTCAGCAACCCTATATCTTCAGGTTTTCTTTATGGAATAGTGTGTGGATTTGAGCATGTAGTCCTTTTATGTCCCAAAACAGTTTTAGATTAATAATCAGTTTCAAACATTCTCTTCTTTCCATTTCCCTCCCTTCTATTCAACTCTATCTGAAGCTCTTAAGTTATAATTTAGTTAGGAAGTTATTTCAGTCGTTCTTGTACGGTAGCGTTGCTTATCCTTGCAGGGTCCATTTGCAAAGATGAAGTATGACTTTTGTCTAACTAGGTAGAAAAAAAGTAGTTATCTAAAAAGTATTCAGCTAATGAATCTGATGCTTTGATAGGGCCTGAGCAGAGTTGGTTCTTTTTTCAGAGAAAATTGACCTTTCCCCCCACCCAACACATTGTTCAAATCTCTGAATCAAATAATTTTCTACATTATCTATTCAATTTTTAATGCGGACCTGTAACTTGTTAAAGATAGTCAACACAACATGCAAATTTAACACCCTACAGTGGGTAACTTAGTATGCTACTTCTGTTTTAAGTTCTTGGATAGTTTTTTTTGCTGCTTAATTATCTATGTGTAAGAATAATAGTTTTGTACGGTACTCAGAGATAAGATTTAAATTCATTAACATGTAAACGGTATATTACAGAAGAAACTGAGCAGTGGCCAGGGTGCTAATACTTTACACATCAACAATTTCTTTGCTCTATAAATTTATACCCAAATATGAGTGCAGTTCTTTCAGGCCTCTCTGTGTAAGGTTTTTCTCTTACAACTTCAGGATCCAAGATGATTTCACATATATCTTTGGGGTAAGTTTTAATATGTTTACTCTTTCAAAAAGAAGAGTACTCTGAAGTTGTGTAGCAAAGGTCAAAATTATAGGTCACTCAAGACATATTTTGTACTCCAGAACTGTGTCTGTTGTTACTGGCCTGCATCCATGTTATGAAGTAGACTTAACATAATAGAAAAGATACAAGTGGGATTTATATTTACTGTCTTGCCTGTCCTATGTTTTTTACACATTCTAATGATGCACGACAAAATTTAAGACATATACAAGCTGTTCCATAAGAACAAAGGATGTCTGAGGAGGTATTTTGCAGAGGTTATTGCCCTGTGTGAAGGGTACCTCAATTTACCATTCAAGTGCCTCTATTCATTAAAAAAAAAAGATTACTATTTGAAGTTATTCTTGTACAAATACCAGTGTGAAACTTTAAGTGAGAGAAAATGATGAAGAGGTAAAACCTTGAATGTTACGCTTCAGTGTTTGTTAATACAATGAAGTTACCTTACTTTTATGGTCAACTCTAGTAGAGAAAGAAAGCTTGGATCCTGTTCTATTGCACATTAGGTTGCTGTCATTGCTGGTTCTGTTTAGTGGTTCATTCTCCTTTTCCAATCTGAAGAAAAATCTTATTCTTCTGTGCAACTTAAGTATTTTTATACTACTAGTATACATGAAATAACACAAAATGACAGTAAGAAGCACCTTGGACTTTGTGTTTGCCGAGTGCTTCACTCACATGTTCTCACTCTAATCTCTGAAGTAGAGATTATTCTGTATACTACAGGACTGCAAAGTGAATGGTAGTACAGTGAGTTTCAATTCCATCTTTAGCATTTAAGCTAGTAGGTTGGTAGCTTACTTAAAGTCAGATTTCATGGAACTATTATTTTATTAAATGTACTAATCCTAAAAATTTGTGACATTCCCATGGAGAGTACAATCAAAACACGCGAAGTTCTCTTTCACTTAATAGCAGGTAGCTCATTAGATTCTAGTCAAGGGTGTAATATTTTATACAGTCGGGCAAGGAATTTTGAAGGAAGTACATCCATGTCAGTCAGTACTTAAGTGACTTTGAGTCACCAATTTCCTGTATGGAATTGTTAAAACCAGCACACTTTTTAAACTAGTTCATATAATCTTTGTGCAGTCTCAGAAGGATGAAAATCTGACCATTGAATGGGCAGAATGCACCAAGTGCTAGTCAGCCAAAATTACGCACCTCTAATTATTTCATTTAAATAAGATTTGAATAAGTCTTCAGTCCTGGTGTTTTTCCAGCTGTGTCTGACCTCAGCATTTCTTCTTATTGCTGAAACAGTTTTTTGTGGTCCAGAGATGTATTTCATGCCCTTCCCATATCCCAGAAAATCTTGAATAGACTTCTTAGTAGATGGTAATTATTCTCCATCATTGTAGTTAGTACAAACAATGAAATACATGTATCATCATATATTACAAGGATACTAGTCAAGGTTTAGAAACTTCTGCTGTTTTATAGTGGGTAGTTTCTTTTTAAGTTATGTGTATGTGTGTTGGTCAGTTTATCTTTATTTGTTTAATCATTGACCTTTGCCATTGCACTGAACATAGGAGAGGCCCTATTACTACTTCATGAAGTTTGTAGTGTAAGTAGTGACAAACAGTAGTGTTATGCAATCTAGATGCTGATGGTCACAGATATCTCAGAATGCAGCATTTTTAATAACATGATGATATGTTATAAGGATGTAGCAATAACATGACTTGTTTCTGAAAGTTGTCATGTATCAAGTAGTTGTTGATCATCTATTCGACTGGAGCATGATAACAACTCTGACCTAGAGCACATAGTTTTTCAAGTTTAGCTGCACACTTTTCCAGCATTTTTTTTGAATGTTGACATTTTATGATCATCTATCAGTATTTTAGAGTGGTTGAAGTAGTAAATTTTATTTTTGAAAATAGGGCAAAATCAAAGAAGGGGGGAAAAGTGGTCACCTCCCATAGCAGAGATAGATAGAAATAAATTCCAGAAATACTAGTTGATATGCTAGAAAGTGGAAGAGCAAGAAATGAAAAAGCTATGAAATAACATGAGATTTTTTGGGGATGACATTGATAAGATGAAAAGAGGTACTGGAAATGGTAAAGTTGGATTGGGTCCTGAAACTGTGGTACTAGCAAGATACAGCAGAAAGCTTGGGTCCAGTAAGTGATGTTGTCCAGCTAATGAACCTAGTATAGCTGAAATTCTGGAATTTTGTTAGGCTGGAAGAAACTGGGGAGAATAACAAGATGGAAATAACATTAGGAAAAAGGTTTGTTTTTGTGTTTTTTTTTTTTGTTGTGTTTTTTTTTTTAACAATGTAAAGAAAGGAATTACTTGTTTTAATAACTAAAGCTAAAATGATAATTTTTGTTGAGAACAGGGATCTCCATAAAGGGACAGTATCAATACAGTTATAATGATATAAGAAGACTGGTATACTTCCCTTGATTGGGGCTGCTGTGAAAACATGGTGGCTGCTTATGTTTAATGAACAAAGAGGAAGGAAATTTATGTATCTATAAATAACAATGTAGAACAGTCTCTTAATTGCAAAACTGTATGGCCTTATTTTTTAAATGAACTTCATAAAACTACCTAGAATGGATGTGTGAGAATTTTGTAGCATTTCTATAGTTCTATAGCTAATCTGTAGGCTTACCTCTGAGAGATAAATGTGTTCAGCGTTGCTGACAATAACTCGGTTTCTTTAAGTACCGTGCAGTGACATTTTCTTGCTTACATATCAAAAGAAACCACTTGTCTTGTGTTCCCTTATCAGTTTTTTTTTATGGGAAGACTCCAGAGGAGTTAATAGTTTGTGTACTGTCTGCTAGAGAAAAGAAGTTCTTCTGAAGTATACTGGCCCTTAATGATGTGTTTCTGTCGTCATGGAGATGAGTTTTTTTTTCAAGTAGGTTTATTTGTTCTACTTTTGCTTTTTATAGTCCTCCCTTCATAAGTTTAGTTTTGTACTGGCAGTGTTGTCCTTCATGAAAGAACAGCCATACTTCCTTTATCATCCTTTTACTTTTCTTTTATGTCCATTAGAATTTGATGGCTAAAAGGCTAGGAAGAAATAAATATTGGCAGATATGAAGATACCAGGCATGTACTTCACAATATAGAAGAAGTTAGCCTTAGTCTGGAAGGGAAAAGAAGACATCGCTGTAATGAAGTGTGTATTTAAAGTTTAAAATTGCACTGGACCAAATAACAGGTATTGTTAGCACTTCCCTTTTCATACACATGTAAATTGCAGAGTTAAGTTACTGATGGAGGCCATGAAAACAGTCCAGTTCTTATTGTGTCTGTTCCCTACCATTGACCGAAGAGAAGATTTGCTGCTAAAAAAGGTTTTGTGCTTAAGGACAGTTTCAAGTCATTTACAGTTCTTCCATACTTTTTTTCTGAATCTTGGTAAGAAAAATGACTCAAACATGTGCGTGGTTAAATGCTATTTACTGAAAAATTAGAAAGTGAGAGTAATGAGTTAATCCTGTGCCACTTCTGATTCTGGGAACCCCTGAGGTGTGTCAGTGTCAGACCTCTTCAAGCTGTCCATGACACGCTGCACGCAATTCCCATCCATGGTGAGGTTCAATGTATCTCACCACCTGCCATGCCTTTATAGTCTTCTTCCTCACTATTAAATTTATCAATTAAATATGGTCCTTTTCCTCACAATAAAACCATTAATTTGTCATATAAAGTGTGAAATGCCCATGAAGGACAGGTTATACATGTTAGAACATCAGACAGAACCATCTGTACATCCTCCTGTAACACCAGTAAGCTAGCATGATAGGACATAGCATGGGGTTATTCAGCGGCAACGTAAACTAACATATGGGTGCTAGCTAAGGAGGCTTAGTTGGATCAGCATACACCTCAGGATCACTAATTCCTCATTATGTCTTCAGACATGGTTCCAACTGTAACAGTTTTTCTGTATGTGTATGTTAAAATGAGCTCAAGCATTGTAATCATGATATCTGTAAAAATAAGCAAGCATTTTTGTGCTGATTCAGAGAGAAAGCATGATTCAGACTGTGTATAATTTGAGTCTCTGCTCTGAAGGTATGTGTTGCTTCTGAGAAAAGAAGGGAAAGTTTGAAAGAGATTATACTTTAGAAGCAAACTACAGAATGTCTCTTCTTTCATGGGAGACTCTTCCTATTGCATCTACTATTGTTTTTTCTCTGATATGATATTTCATCCTTCCTTCCAAAGTTCATGTTATAATGAAATATGTATGTAGTGAATGACAACTTCAGCTGAGTTCCTGAAAGGTGGATCTTGCAAACTCGAAATCATGAGTTTGTATAGCCTGTTTAGAGGATGACAAACGTGGGGAAAAACTGCTAGTCCTAGCAAATCCCATGTTTGTCCATGCCAGCTTCCACTCTTTCCCAAATCTTTATTAGGTGCATGCTGTGCTTCCAGTATAGTGAATTTCAGGACTTTTTATGCTTTCTGTGAGGATTTAATTTTTTTAGCTGTCCTGTTCATTTCTTTTTAAGAGGTTTCCTTATTTTTACAGTTCCCCATTTGAACTTCAGTAAAAAAGTGGTTGATACTTTTCTGTTTTGTCATAGCTTTTTCTGTGTGTTTCTGTATATTTTGAAACCTAGCGTTACAGTGTCTCACTGTAACTGTTTTCCTTGCATACTGATATGCTTAGTTTATAAATGTATTCACTCAGGGCAAAACTGTATTTACATTTGGATATGTGTAAATCTCTCTTTCTCTTTAAAAATAAACAAAATACTCAAAGGTATGATATTTTGATCCCTATTATTATTACTGGTATCATAAATAATTAAGAAATGAATAAAATATCTTGTTAGTGCAGGGTAATTAAAAAAGACCCACTAGTAAGTTAGTATTTTGTTAAACTTGTCCTTTAAAAAATTTATGCATGTGGTGATTATTTCACACCTGAACATATGATTATTTCTTTTAGGTACTGTATGATAAGTATACAAAACATTTTTGAAATGGTTAGAAAATAGTTTTTGAAGTAGATATGCATTCTTATGATCTACAATGTTAGCAGATAGATTCAGGAAGACATAAAGAATCTTTGTGTTTATAATGCATTGCACCATTAAGGAAAGAGTGTTCAAGTTAGTGTGACTCATAGCTGAATTCTTAACGGTAAAACAAAAAAATCCATAATTTTTTTTTGTGCTAGTAGGGTAAGTGTCATGAGCATAATAACATAAAAATATCCTGATTTTTGTTGAGCCAGAATTTTCCATTATGACTATGCTTTGGACCATATTTTGAGACAGACCAGTAAACTACTTTAGAATCTCTCCACAGAGTAAATGTTGTCTTTAAAATTATTATATTTATCCAAGGATTAGTGGAAAAAATATTTTGTGATACTTTTATTTGGTGAAACGTCTACAGTGTAGAGTACAATTCCTCCCTTGTTAAAACACTAGATTTTAATAGGTGCGAAGATGGCTTAGGGGTGTCTGATATCCAAAACACAAATCAGTTTACCTGTGCTACAGTAAAGGTGATAATTCAGGCAATGTGGTTTGGTTTGCTGTGTTTTAATCAATAGCTTTTACTCTCTTTGTAGGAACTCTTTTTTTTCTTTTAGTCATCTGAAAACTGATCTGCAATCCATTTATGTGATTTAGCTTTCCAGATTAGGAAGATCCTCTAATCATGTTGTATTAAAATATTGCTATTATGGATTGTAAAGGAATCTTAGGTTGAATACCACCCAAAATGTGCCACTTCAAAAAAAAAAAAAAGTTTTGTCAATCTTTATTTCCCCCAACTTGTCCTGTTATAATGTTGCTGTGTAATAAGGATATTGTATGCTACTTTGATCCTTTCAAAGGCACTACGTATATAACAGATTAAAAAAAGGGATTATAGGATCCAGGGAGTTTGCTGAACCAGCATCATTAAACCAGTGCTCATGGAAGATATTTATAAACTGTTCTTTTGTAGCCTGTAATTGAACAGTCAATTTCAGTTATGGTTTTTAAATCTTTTTCTTTGATTTTCCAGGAGTGATAAGGGGTGGGGTAAGGGATGCAGTGCAGCACTTAAATCATGTCCTGACAGAACATACACTACATGCTGTTTGTTACTGGACATGCATATTGCAGAAAGGTCTTATTTGTTGAATATTTTGCAACTGAATAGAACTGCATAGGAGTATATATGTGTGTGTGTGTTTTATATGTATACATCCACATATGTATATACATACACACGTTTATATAAAGCACACATGCTTATATATATAAGTGCACTTCATCTCTAGAACTTCTCTCTCTCCTAACAGTTAGAAGTATGCAATCTATTTTTTCCTATTTTTTTTTCCAAAAAGTTAGTTTTGGTTTTGTTTTTTTGTCATGACAGTTACTCTAAGAGAATGACAGTGATGCCCGTTTTAGATTCCTTTCATTTGTCACAGCTAGACCATCAGAGATAGTGATGCATTGCTCATTAAGGGATATACTAAGGAGTAAAAATCTTGCTGGTATATTGTTATAAGCACAGTTTAACTTCCATTTTTTTACAGATTGAATATTTGTGATCTCTCTAGTTTTAACAAATAAACACAAGAAACTAAACTTGACCTTAAAATAAACGTTAAACATCTATGATTTTGTCAACTTCACAATCCTCCATAAGCCTTGAGCTTTCTGGGGCAGTGGGAGGACCCATCCAGCAGCCTTTTGTTTATTTCTTTTTTTTCTTTTTTTTTTTTTTTACTCTACTGCTAATCTCCCTTTTTTAGCTTGTTTTTCCTTCCTTATTCCCATCAGAGCTTGAATGAAATGGATGCAGCTGGAGAAAAGGCCAGTGGTATCAAAAATGTAGCTGGCATCTACACAAAGAATCTACTGTAGCTGCTCCCTAACCAGGCCTTGAAGAAAAGAGTCCACAGTGGGGCATCTGAACTCATAGCAACCAAATATTTACTGCCATTGCAAGGGCATCTTGCTTGTTCTATTCTTTTTTTTTCTTTCTCTAACTTCTTATATTCCGTAGAGCTCAGCTGAATCTTCCATAATATTCTACATTAGCTGACATGGAAGTTCTCTGAAGTAAAATGACCTGCTCAGCATCCTGCCTATGCCTCCCATGCACTTTATGATGTATGGATGGTCTTAGATGCATAATTATCATTAATGTTTCCATGTGGTTAAAGGGGAAGCCATAATGTGCTGCTCTTCTCATGAGAAATTCACTACCATAAATTAGACAGCCTCAAAATGAATTGTACTCTTTCTTTTGAAATGTATATAGTAATACATTAATTTTACAGTTCTAAAAAACAACAGTTTAAAAAATCAGAACACTTTTAATGTCTGTGTTTTCTGAGTTTCTATTGAGACTAAATAACACCTTCAGCTCTCTGTAAGATCATGAAAATTTTTCCCATGGACTTTTGTTTTGAAATTTTGCATGTATCATTCATACAGTTATATTTTAAATTCATTTTATTTCACATGACTTTTCACTCCATAGTGTGGGAAGCCAAGCATTAGTAATTACTGATTATTATTATGTCTTGTGATGTCCAAAGGTCTTAACTGCAAAGACTATTCTGTGTCAAATAATGTGTGAAGAAAGACAATGTCTAAACTACAACTTGCAGAATAATGGAGAACTTTAATTTAAACAACTTGGGTATTGCAGGTAGTCTATTGAGTAGCTTATTGTTCTGTGGTTTGTGTGCAGTACATGTGCAGTAACTTGGCTATTTCTTCTGTGCTGTGATTCATGTGGAGAAACTGTAGAACTTGAAGTGAAAAGCAGAAGAAATAGATGAGTTTTATAGAGATGCCCCATCACTAAGTGTAAACTAGCTCCTCCATCTGAATCTTGTAGGCAGGGTGTGGGTAACAAATAGTGAACCTTGAGGTAAGATTAAAGGATAATTGTGTTTTAATACTGCCTTGAATTTTGTCATTTGAACTGTGATGGAAGTGAGAGAGCATGAGTTCAGTTGTAAAAATGTGATGCTTTCCTTCCCTGTGAAGCAGCATCTTCTATGGGAAGATGCTGTTTCCCAATGGGAATGGTCAAACTCTTCTTTCTCTCTGATACATAGAAGCAAGATATGACTGATAATGAGAAGCATTTTGAAAAAAGGTGCATTCTTGTCTGTGCATTTTTATTCTCCCCCCCTACCCCCTCCCATTTCTTTCCATACTGTTATGTTTGTTCTTGTTACTTTAATTGTATGTTGTGTGTTGCACACCCTTTTCTGCCCAGCTGCCTTCTCAGCTCCTAACTTTAGAGATAAATGTGGTCCTTGTCAAGACAAAGAGTTAGACCAAGTACAACCTTCTGAAATCATCAAAAAGTGCTTTCAGAAGTTTCTCAAACTTTGAACACGAGAGAGACTTTACAGAGCCAAAGAGAAACTTGAATGCTTTAATAGACTGATACCATTAATGGAACAGAGGCACACAGGGAGATAGATACACATACTGTTATTGTATGTGGGGCAAATAACGTCTTTAATCACAGTGTGCCAGCAAGTTACTCCAAAAGACTGGTGGGAGGGGAAGAAAAAGCAAAGGTGTTGTCTGTAACTAATTCTTATGTATATCAGAGCTCTAAATTTTGAAGCTATTTGAATGAATACTTTGGTGTACCACAGAAGTAAAAGGAATCTCAGAGCATGTTAAGATATGAAATCTCTCAGCAAATATAATTACAACTTTAAGTAATTAAAAAAAACAAAGGGACTAGTGTGGTTTACACTCGTAGGCTTAGAATTGAGACTTAGAGTGTCCATGTGGAGAATCTGGCCACACAATTTAGAATCTCTTATGTAGAAATGTTATATTGGGTATCTCCCTGAATTTTACTGTTTGTCATTCATGTTCAGCTGACTGTCCTCCATTATTCCCTCCAGTGTCCGCATCTTTTCAGAGTTAAAGCTTACTGGACGAATAACAGTATCCTTCGGGAATGTGGCTAACTACTTTTGTTCCCAAAGTTATTAAATTACACTTGGTCGGTTAAAAAAGGCATAATTTTCTTTTTTAGTTATCAAAATGATGCAAGTTCTTTAGAATTTTAGGAGAATAGTACTGGCAGTGTTAACTCTTTTTAATCTGGAAAAATTTACTTATTTTCAAAATTAAAACTTTACTGATAATAATCTTGAGACGTATACAGTCAGACTGAAGGTTTTAAGTTATAGACAACACTTAAAATAGCTACAGATAATAGCCTGGCAGTATATTAAGATTGGTATTCTGAATCAGAGGTCCTATTAATCAGTTTTTTATCTTTCTCCTCTAGGTTGATACAGTGTATATGAAAAAATATATTTGAGTAGTGAGAGGAACAAATTCTTATCTGTTGTGTTTTAAGCCTGGATAGCATACTCAGCGGTGAAATATTGTCTCTGAAGAAATTTTTTTAACCAGATGAGAATTTCAAAGGTGTTAATTTTCTGAACATAATGATGTTAGTGGTTATTAGTATAAAACATAATGAGGCTATATGAAAGGAGGTCTCCTTCACACTCTCCTTTTCAATGAAATCCCTGTTGCTAGAAGTCTTAAATTATAGAAAGATGTAGAAAGATATAATTAATAAGAGAATAATAATAGAATAAATTAAGGTCATTAAAGAAAGGATGTCCATTACACTTCTGCCAAAGGTAATATCCAGACTTGAGCACAAATAGTATTGTAATAACCTCGCAAACCTTTTTTTAGTATTCTGTCTTTGTATGTAACTTCTTTTTTTCCTGTTTAGCAAACAACGTTTGATATTAGTCAGAATGAAAATATTTCTTTTGAGTAGTAAGACTCACTTGTATCAGGTGAAAGCTTGTTCTGAAATGTCTTTAGGTTATATGACTGTCCTGCTGTTTCTTTGATAACTGCATGTTTTAAACTGGTACTTTGTTCCCCTAGAAGAATGTAATTTCCTCAGAAAAATAGTTTAGGGAATTAGTAGAACTATACACAATCCCATCATTGGGATGAACAACAGTATTCTACCAAAGTTACGTTTTACCTTCTGCTTCCTTCCTTCTTCTGTTAACATTCCATTTCCCTACTAATTCTGGTAATTTTTAATGTCATTAAGCATTTCTCCTTTCCCTGGACCCTCGTGTGAATGTCTGGCATGAGTTAAACTGCAGACTGGACCATGTGCTGTTTGTTTATTTTGATAAGTATCTTGTGAAGCTGTAAATAAGAAACACACATCCCAGAACAGGCATTTAGACACATTTGGAAATCTTAAAGTTTCTCGATACTTCCTCTAACCTTACTCTTTTGGGATATTCCAAAGATAAAATATCTTGTGCTATATCGTTTTAGAGTTATATTTCTGTTTTTAATATACAATGTAAATATTAATTGTGGAGTACTCTAAATATCAAATTTGATCATCCAATTTTATTTTTTCTGTGAGCCTTTCATAGATTTCCATAGTCTGCTGCCGAATTTTCATAAAGTAATTACTACATGTGCACCTACGTTACTGTTCTGATGCGTTCAGGAGTGAGCTTTTCAAGCAAATGTCCCAGTTTTCCCCACCTGCTGTATTTTGGTTTGCATCACAGGATATGCTCTAATAACATAAATTATTTTTCATATAATGAAACCAGAATATGCTTTCCAGGAGTGCACCTTACACCACCCCAACCCCTAAAGGACAGTCAGTCCATGGGGCCTGACTGGCATTAGTCCAAAGTGAATTCTCCCAAAACACAAAGAACAGGTATTTCTTCACTCCCCAGATCCATCACAACTTGTTCATGCAGTCATAGGTGAAGTGTTGCAACATAGCTGAGGAAATTTGAGCAGGCTTTTGATTTTTCTTACTCAGCTATTGAAGTAGTAATATTAGTAACATATATAACATTGTGCTTTTAAATTATGTTTTCATGTGTTGATCAAGACATCATTGCACCACAACATTATCATTATTATGTAGTTGAAAATCAATAGGATTGAAGGATGGAGTGGTAAACTGATTTGAAGGCCATACAAAACTGGGAGTAAAAGTCAGGTGTCTTGTCATGCTGTTTAAAGCTGTAAGTGCTCAACTACATTTCATAATATCATAATGGATACCAGGGGATCTGTTAATGTCATCAGCTTCCAATTATTCTCTTGATTAACTGTTTATTTAGTCTCATTATACAGTTGTATGTTCTGTCTTGCCTTGCCATTTACAATTGGCACAGTTGTCCAATGATCACTTGCACCAATAATCTCATCTCACATTAAGAGGGGAATTTTAAACAGTCATATGCAGTTCCTACTAAAACAGTTTCCTTCTGTGACAGAAGGATGCCCAGGAAGAGAAGGTTAGCAGCTTGGGTGGTTTCTGGGTATGGCTTTAAAGTAACTTGTACGTCACTGGTGGTAAAGATGTTTCACAGTATGCAGAAGAAAGCAAGCCTTTATGGTTGCTGCTTAGAAAATCACATAAAGTTGGCATTTTCTGGTTTTGTTTGTCACCCTTAACACTTGCAGATCTTTTCTGTTGTTTGATTTTAGGATTAACACCTATTCATAATTTCATCTTGAAAGGTCCTAGGAACGGTTTTCAAAGAAACATCCAGGAGGCAGATTTCTGTTTCAACATTAATGTGTTAATAAAATGCAGCTAAAAATGAAGGAACCTGACATAGTCTCTTTGACATTCTCTGTTTTGCATACACAAGCTGTGAATGGATGGCCAGTTAATAGCACCTGAAACTAATCAGAGTTCTCTTAAGAAGGAGCTTTGACACTTGTGTAGTCTGGAGGAGTTGATGTTTAAGAGGAGGAGCTGATAGTACTTTTATGACAATAATATCTACACAGAAAAACAGATTATTGTAAGGGGTGGGGGAAAACGTCAAAGCCATTGTTTGGCAATGCTATACTTTGCTTCACCAGTTACTGTGGTTTCATCTTAACCTCCGACATATGAGTGTAGGCTTTTTAGGAAGTTAAAAATCCTATCATTAAGATTAAGGTGTGTGTGAACCTGATGTGAAAATGGCCATAGTGGGGACTAGATCAAGGATTCACTCAGCCTAACATCTCATATGTTTGTGTCTAAAAGCAGACTGTCTTAGAAGTAGTGTAAGAAAAAGATAAAACTTTTCAACAACATATTCTTCTACTCTTCAATAATTTGCAGCTCAGGGGTCTCCTGATCCAGAGGTGCACCTGCATATCCATGAATCTTTGTGATTCAGATTCTCCTTGCTCTTCTGGTGGTGTTTTTATTTTTTTTTTTTCCCCTCTACAAGACCCTACTGCAACAAGTTCCACATGTTAACTGCATGTTGTGTACTATGCCTTTGTTTTCTGAGTCTTTCTTTGCAGCCCTCTTGCTTCATTGAACAAATTCTTACTCGCCTTTTCTATGTCACTCATGATTGTACGATCTTCATTGTATCCTCTCCCAGTTATTTCTTTCCAGCCTTTTTTTTATTGTGTTTTATATTTGAAACAAAGCTTGTATGATTGTTTCAAGGAACAAGGTCATTTGGTTTCATAAGCAACCTGTAGATTCCTTTGTTGTAAACATCACTGTTAAAGAGGCTGGTTATCTCAAATATTTGGTGCTATTAAGAAACGAAGCTTAGAAGCAATTGCCACCCTAAAAAAAATATTTGCCAGACACTTTTTTAAATATGAAGATTTATTAATGCTTATATAAGAAAATACTTTGAAATGAAAGTAGCAGGGGAGACTTTAAAACAGAAGATCTCCTGTTTTAATGGAAATATACTTTTTTATCTGACTGAAGGAATAATTCCTAGAAAGACGGAAGATGCTTAGATGTTATGATGTTGCAGCACTTCCATGTGTATAGGCAGTCTCAATGTGTTGATTTTGAAATGATCAATTAGATCTGAGAACTGAAAGAACTGACCACTGTTCTTCAATTATTCCAGAAAACAGAGCCCTGGAAAGGTGAATTAAAAAGGAAAAAGGGGAGGAAATACATTGGGTAACTAAATAAAGATGCATTCTGTTATTTAATTATATATAGAGATTTAACTTCATATATGAAAATTATTTCAGCATGAACCAGATTTGAACAGATTTATGCACAGTATAAAAAAAAAATAAAACAAAACAAAACCAAAACAAACCAAAACAAAAAAACAAAAACCCAACAAAACACCACCACCAAAAAAACCCCAAAAACTAACCAACCAACCACAATGGATGAGCTATTTATCATTTATATGTAAGTACAAATTTTCAGCCATAGTTTTTATTCTGGGCTAAGTTTTAGTCACTTTTTTCACAGAAGGATAAGAAGCAAAAACTGTAAAGAAAAATTTGACTTGTGTTCTAATTGTACTTTTAGTGAAATAATGAAAGTCTTAAAATGATGTTACATTGCTCTGTAGACTGAGGTACAAAAATGCTAATTTATTGCTAGACTGCAGCATCCAATTTGCATTCCAAATCAGACTGCAGAGCTCCTCAAATGAGTAGGTGCCCTCACAGTGTATTTAACCTATGTTTTTCCTGAGTAAATTCATAACAGTATGTGTGTTTCTTCTATGTGCTTCCTCACACAGATACCCACATGTGTGCTTCACCATTTTAAGAAGGTCCAGGTTTTTTAATAGGGATTTTGAAGGGTACAGCTAATTTTGGATATTGGCAATCAGAAAAAGAATCGATGCAAACACTGGTTTAAATCTCTGAACTGCCCCTAAATTCCTCTTTACTGTGATACTGACAGATAATATGTAGGGTGCATATAATGTGCAGTGATTAATGTTGTGTATTAAATTGTGCTTGTATGTGTGTATAAATACACAGTTGCATACAGAACAGTACTGTTATAAAGATGTTTTCTAGAATATTATAAGGGTAATAGTGTATATTCGTTAGTTCCAGATGATACAGATATATGAGAAGGAGGGAAATGAAGAGTCATATTCTTAAATGTGCTGATACAGGAGGAGGGGGAGGGAGAGAGAGAAAGACAAGTAATACAGCATAAAGAACCCACAGGCATCTGGGCTTTCCCACTTCAGTAGCAAATAGGGGGAATTACGGGTTGGTGGTCTGCTTCCCGCTAGGAGGACACCCCTCTGTCTCTTTTCAGTACAGCCTGTTTCCAATTTAAAACACAGATTTCAGTACAAGCCTCAATTTCTTTTCTCCATTTTGTATGCAAAGTGAGGCTTATAAATTGGTGTCACTGCCATAAGGGCTCGGACCAAATTTCCCCCCAAAATTCACAGGCTGTTCATTTGAATACCTGCTTACAGTGGTACACAATGGGCAGCTTTGAGAAGAAAAATTGATAATCTTCATGGAAGAGTAATTTGAATGAAATTACACTTGACAGCCTGTCTCCAAGCAAACAAGGAGAGTGAGGGAGCCTTAGCTAAGCTCTGAGGACTTGCCTAAGCCTCTGCTGTTGGAGCTTCCCAGGGAAAAAAAAATCCACACTTTTTCCTACATCTGACTGAAGCTTTTGATTAATTCGCTGTAGCTGTTTCTAGTGAAGAAAGGTAGCCATGGAAGAGAATATGGAAGAGGGACAAACACAGAAAGGTATTGTGATAAAATTGCTTTCTCTTTGCAAGGAGATAATTATTTTGCAATTCCTTATTTGCTTTAGCAGCGTGCTTTAAGGTTAGTGAAGATCATTATGTGACAGATAGGGAAAGATTTTTTTTTTTTCATACCGTACACTTCATTTGTCTCTCTGCAATAGCACCTATCATTGATATAGTCACTGTCATCTAGTAGTAAAAGAATGTAAATAGCAAATTTTACATCTATACTAATAATATTGCAACCATTTAATGCAGCCTGCTTCCCAGACGAGTCTTTGTTAACCTTCATTTATTTTGTGTTTTCACGCTTGTCTAGCTGGGTCAAGGGAGTCTAGAGTGAACTATGAGAGAGCTACTCACACAATATTTGGAGCCAGTTGCAGTTGGGTATCTAAAAATGTAACCAACACTTACACATTAAATGAGAGTCTAGACTGAACAAAGGCGTGGAGTATATTTTTTATATATTTAGGCAGTACTGAAATTTCTCTGCCTTTTTTTCACTTTTGTTTTGTGATATGTTGAAGCAGCCTTGCTATAGTTCTAATATTTTCATTGTACGGATTTGCATGTTGCTGAGACTCATTTTGCATGTTGCAGCTGAAATTGCTTTAGCAAGATGTACACAACATGCTCAGAGCATTTCTGTTCCACTGTTTCTGGTCAAGTTGAAAATATCTGAACATGATGGGATGTGTTAGCACTTAAAGCTGCAATTTAAAATTATTGCAGACTTTTTAGTAATTTGTGAATATCTGAGAAATATAGTGTTTTTAGTCTTTTCACTTAGGTGTTATTCTGTACAAGCAACATTACAGTAGTGAACCAAGGTTTTTTCATTTTACTGCAGGCACAAAGGGTAATCCTAGTGAATATCTGCCACGTTACATCGTGTATACTTTTCATTTTGCATCTATTTTGAATTCACTTCCATTTTTGAGGAGGATTTAGGAACTCGCTGAATCGTTTAATGTAAATTGCCTGTAAAGGAACATTTTTCTGCGCTGATGCCATATTCTGTTTTTCCGCTCCCTGATCAATCTGCTTTCTACATGTAAATGTCATGCTTTCTCATTATAGGTGACCCATTTAGACAGAATGCAGCTTTGAATTGTTTATGTCCTTGACTTGATCTAGATGCACAGTAGATAATCATGAGAAGACTAAAGGAGGATATATGTGCCCCCTCTGTGTGTATGCATACTTATCTTTATAGATAAATAGATTAGTATCTGGTTGGTGATTTCAGCAGTTTCTTCAGTTGAATTTTATTATTTGCAAATGGCAGAAATAATGGGAAAATACAAGAGAATTCAGTATGGCATTTTTTTCTGAAGGTAAAATCAATATTTTTATTGTATGGTTCAAATTTAGTGTGATATACATTTAGAAATTGAAGACATGTTTTTTTAAAGTCCCAAATTCATTTTTTTTTCCTTCTTAAAACAAGTGAATTCAACTGTTCATTGTTACTGAATGATATTTCCTGAAGAAAGTTTGAAATTCAAAATCCCTAAATTCTTATCAGAGAGAAAAAAAAAAACAGAAAAAAGTGAATAATTTTGTATATTAAAAGAACATGTTGTTATTGACAAACTCTGTCCTCATTGTTCATATGATAAGCAGTTGAATGACCAATAGCCACTCAAAATGGTGTGATTAATAGTGTGATTACAACAGCTAACACTACTTACCCCCCACCCCCTATTTACAATGCCATGTGTTCAGCCATTTTTCCCTTTAGTGGTACCCAGCTGTCATCAGAGACAGTGGCAGGAGAATGTTAAAAGCTCACAAATTACATGTATTTTTCCTTATTGGTGTGGAAGCGGGTGCTGCTTAGTTGCTGTGACCATACCTGCAACCCTGTCATATCAACCTGTTGTGTTCCCACTTTGGATTATGACACCTTTTAAATTGTGTTCAGAGTTTGAAGAAAATTTGCAATTCAGGAGGAAAATGAAAAAATATTTTCATTTTTTAATTTTTAGGGGGTGAATGAATGTAGATGTTGAATTATAGTGAAGTATAGGGATGATTATGAAATCATGGATCTTTAAGATTTGCACTTTACACTTGAAAAATATTGACTTATTAGTATGACTTGATACTTTCATAGTTCCTGGGTTTTTTGCTTTCATTTAGCATGATCTATCTATTATGTGTTTGACTGATATCCATAATTATAGTTCCAAGTCATTTGGACTAGTTTTCCTGGGTTTTTTGCTTTCATTTAGCATGATCTATCTATTATGTGTTTGACTGATATCCATAATTATAGTTCCAAGTCATTTGGACTAGTTTTCCTAACTGTTGTGTCCCAGCAACTGTAATTGTAATTAATATATTCTAATTTTTGTCCTCTTGCCATCTTCAGCGGAACTGCTTCTTTCTTGCTTGCTTTCTTCTCTGCTTTCTACAAAATCAATGGGAGTATAAATTGTCACTGCTTATCAACTCCTGTGCTCTTCACAGCAGATTCTGTGAACCTCCCACTGAACAACATTATGTCTTGCTAGCAGCCATGATGGAAGTGAATAGTTTCATAGTGATGCATTTCATAAATATGATAAAGATAGCTCTAATAAGAGGCTTGCAGATTTGGAAGTCTTGTTATTTTAAAGAATTTTATGCAATAAGATATTGATATGTGCAAACATAATTCTTACCATAGTGGTTCCAAATAATGACCTTCTGCCTTACACAATCTCTGTACATTCTAGTGTTTAACACTTATGATTTGTTTATGGCTGTATCTTGGAAAATAGTCAGCAGGGAAATATATTACATCTGTTTTCTGAAAATGACTTACTAGAAACTGTCTAGTTCAAAGTAATGATTGGAAAACAGAAATGGACATCCTCCCCTCCCCGCCCCCCCAATATTTTTTCTGTTGGCCTTTGATTGAGATATTGCTGCTGTCCAGCAGTTTTCATATGTAAAGCTGTAAAGATTGAAACCAAGACTAATTTGTAGTAATTAATTTTCTGTTTTAAACTATGAGAAGACTTGGTTTCCCCCTGCTTTTTCCCTTGATACCACACTTCCTGTTCTTGCAAGCCGGTACAGGTTGGGGAGGATTTTTCAAAGGTATTTGCTACACAGCTGTCTGTAGCTGTCCAAAAACTGAAAGTGTGTAGAAAGTCTGGCTGAAAAAGTCATAACATCTCAGAAATATCACTTGTTCATGATTTCCATAATACTGACATTATGCTACATGCCTAGAACTGTAACATACTAAGAACCTTGATTGCAAATTTGCTGTCTGGAAAACCCAGGGTAACTAAAGCCTGTAATTTATTTGACTGGTTTATTTTTCAAAAATGATCAGCTTCACTTAGAAGCAGAAGTTTCCCTGAGGTCTTTAGGGATGCATGCTAATTTTGAAAACCTCATGCATAAATTTGCATGTGTCAGTGGTAGGTCTCAACTGCCAGTGTTTGAAAGACAATGACGTCAAACTGTTAGCTTTGCTGTGTGGAAAAAGATACTGGTCCAGTTACTGCAGAAACAGGTCTTCCCTTCGTGAAAGCACTAAGATTGCAATGATGTCCCTAACCCTAGTCATTTGTCCCAACAGAAAACTTTTCAGAGGGACTGTAATTTTTTGCACTGTGTGGGACTTGGCACAGTGGAGTTTAGGTTTATTCTCACTACATGTCTATTTCGGAAAAAAAGAAACATTCCGTAACGCAACAAGACATACCACTTGCACTAAACTGAAGATAAATGTGCCTTTTTTTAATGGTTCACCCATAACTTCATTTTGTACTTTGAATTCCTTTATAAAATAAACTCTTGGGAATGGAAGGAGCATCTGTGTTTGTATAGCAGCAAACATGAGGAAGAGCTAATTTTATTTAAGCTCTCTCGGATGTAGTATACCTAACAAACATAGATAAGATTCCCCTGGTAGGATAGCAAAAAAATAGATAATGTTATTGTGACAGGAAATGGTTGAGTACTAGAAAATAAATAGTGAGTTAGTATTTGGTCTGCATTAGTGATTTAAGTGGACCTGCAGCCTCTTATCAAAGCTTTTTCATTTGTTCCACAGCATGCCAGTAAAAGAAAGCTTTAAGCAAAGTTTTAGAGGTCATAAGGAGTCTAGGATGCTATCAGTAATATGTACACACAGCCTCTGCTTCTTCAGCCATGAGAGGCTGAATTGCTTCCTCTTACTTCAGTACTTTTTGGAAAATGGCAGACTCTGAGTTAGTAGAATACTATAGACTAGATGAAAGTGATTATTTTTATTTCATATTAAGAAATAAACCAACAGCCAAATAGGCAAAACACTGCTGGCATCCTTTGCAAGTTAGTCTTCCAGATCTTTTTATTTACCTCTAAAAGAGAACAGTTGTCCAGTTTCTCATTTGACTATTGTTAGAAAGCTGGTTAAATTAAAATGAGCAAATCTCAATATTTTGCACTTTAATTTTGTTGGGTGACTATACTTGTAAATAAAGCCGAGGAGTTATTTTCTGTTCTTTAATATAAATGCCACACTAAGCATGAGCCATGCTTGTATCTTCAGTTAGATCCTTTTTGTTTTTAGTGCTCTGTATATTCTTACAGGTCCCCTGAAGTACAATCAGTTTTGTGAGCAATTTGGAAACAGTTTTTAAATTTGGCCTTATAAATAGGGAGTAGCAGATGTTTGCTGGCTGATATTCTTCATATAAAACTTGGATTTGCAATACTTGATTCTTAAAGAAAACATGATGGGCAGAGGTCAATCTCTATTTCCTTTGGGAATATATTTTCAATTCTACTCTTAGTTCCCAAGCTTGTGTTCAGATTGGATTTTTACAAGTTCTTTTAGAGCAGAATGGTCTTAACTTTCATCATGCTTGTTGTTGCCTCTGTGTGTGTATAGAAACTGTCAGATAAAATACTTGCTCAGCAATCACAAAGTCACTAACAAAGTAAATAATTTTCCTTCTTAATGTTAAATATGGAAGTAAATTTTAGCATCTGGCAAAGTATCTCACTACATTTCCTGCTTAATACTTCTTAGTAGTTAATCACAGAATCACAAAATCAACCAGGTTGGAAGAGACCTCTGGGATCATCGAGTCCAACCATTGCCCTGACACCACCATGTCAACTAGACCATGGCACTAAGTGCCATGTCCAGTCTTTTCTTAAACACGTCCAGAGATGGTGACTCCACCACCTCCCTGGGCAGCCCGTTCCAATGTCTAATGACCCTTTCTGAGAAGAAATGCTTCCTAATGTCCAACCTGAACCTCCCCTGGCAAAGCTTGAGGCTATGTCCTCTTGCCCTATCACTAGTTGCCTGGGAGAAGAGGCCTACTCCCACTTCACTACAACCTCCCTTCAGGTAGGTGTAGACTGCAATAAAGTCACCTCTGAGCCTCCTCTTCTCCAGGCTAAACAACCCCAGCTCCCTCAGCCGTTCCTCAGAGGTCAGACCCTCCAGACCCTTCACCAGTTTGGTCACCCTCCTCTGGACTCGCTCCAACACCTCCACATCTTTCTTGAAGTGTGGGGCCCAGAACTGAACACAGTATTCAAGGTGCGGCCTCACCAGTGCCGAGTACAGAGGGATGATCACTTCCCTAGACCGGCTGACTACACTATTCCTAATAGAGGCCAGGATGCCATTGGCCTTCTTGGCCACCTGGGCACACTGCTGCCTCATGTTTAGCCAGCTGTTGATCAGCACCCCCAGGTCTCTTTCCGCCAGGCTGCTTTCTAACCACTCTTCCCCCAGCCTGTAGCGCTGCATGGGGTTGTTGTGGCCCAAGTGTAAGACCCGGCACTTGTTCTTGTTGAACCTCATGCCGTTGGTCTTGGCCCATCTATCTAACCTGTCCAGATCCCTCTGTCGGGCCTTGCTACCCTCCAGCAGATCGACACTCCCACCCAGCTTGGTGTCATCTGCAGATTTACTGAGGGTGCACTCAATCCCTATGTCTAGGTCATCTATAAAGTTATTGAACAGCACCGGCCCCAAAACTGAGCCCTGGGGAACACCGCTAGTGACCGGCCGCCAGTTGGACTTTGCCCCATTCACCACCACTCTCTGGGCTCAGCCATCCAGACAGTTTTTAACCCATCAAAGAGTCCACCCATCCAAGCCCTGGGCAGCCAGTTTGCCTAGAAGGATGCTGTGGGAGACAGTGTCGAATGCCTTACTGAAGTCTAGATAGACTACATCAACAGCCCTGCCCTCATCTACTAAGGAGGTCACTTTGTCATAGAAGGAGACCAGGTTGGTCGAGCAGGACCTACCTTTCATGAATCCATGTTGGCTGGCCCCGATGCCCCGATCGTCCTGCATGTGCCGGGTAGTGGCACTCAGGATGATCTGTTCCATCACCTTGCCTGGCACCGAGGTCAGGCTGACAGGCCTATAGTTCCCTGGATCGTCCTTCTGACCCTTCTTGTAGATGGGCGTTACATTTGCTAATTTCCATTCAGCTGGAACTTCTCCAGTTAACCAGGACTGCCGGTAGATAATCGAGAGTGGTTTGGCAAGTTCATTTGCCAGTTCCTTCATTACTCTGGGGTGAATCCCATCCGGGCCCATAGCCTTGTGGGTGTCCAACTGGCACAGCAGGTCACTAACCTTCTCCTCCTGGATTAGAGGGGGTTCACACAGCCCCCTGACCCTAACTTCAGGTTTCAATAAGGTTTATTAAAGAAAAATGCAATAAGATTCAATATGAGTTTGAAGTTAATTGTTCTAATATTGTAAGAGTTATTCTCCTTTACGTAGTAGCTACAGACTACCTCACTTGATATTCTTACATTAGCAACAGTGAGTTACACAGCTGTAATTTGAGTATATTTTATTATTCAATACATTAGTCTTTTATTCACAGATAATGATGTAAATAAATTTAGTCTTCCTTGCTTATTGAATCTTTAACATTGAAATGTCTCTGTTAGAAGTAGAAAACTTTGTATTTCTTACAGGCTTAACATCATACTTGTCATAGGCATGAAAATCCAGCATTAATAGGACCTAATTATACTTTTATATATATTCTTACAGGGCAAAAAGTGTTCCGACTGCCCTAAGGCAGATGGAATCCTCAATTCAGTGTGAGAATTTAAGTCTTCATGGGAATTTTGACACTTGTATGTCAATTTCATAAAGAAAATATTTTAAAAATAAACTATTTCATAAGTAAGAGATGTAAATGCTTAGGAAAAAGTGCTGACTATATTTAAAATTATTAATGTATACTAATTCTTGATAAAATACTGTATAAAACCAGCAATATAAATTTATAAGAAGCTTTTTCTATAGTTTGTGAAAGTCTTACTTTTGGGGAAAAGGGGTATTTTGGGTTTCTAATTACTCTGAAAAAATAAGCATTTAGTAATGACAAAACACTACTGCAGATATAGCAAAAATAAATTTGATTCAGCTTAGTGCTAGGGCTTCTTATGGAGAAGGACTGCAGGACTGATATATCTAGTATCTAAAAATTACTAATTTTATATTGTGACTATGCATTCCTTTCTGATAAACATCTTAAGCAGTTTTGGCAATGTGATTTTTAACCTGTTCGCCTGCAACTGCACTAAAATTCAAGATGGAAGAATGGATGGAATGCTGCTGGCCTCACATAACGACAATGTTTGCTTTCTTGGTTACAATAGTTTTGAACTGTTAATTCTCCCTATATAAACAGGTGAGAATATGCTCTTTCCTCCTAATAATTTTATATGGAGGATTAAGTAGAAAACAAGAGAAAATACACATTTTTGAGCTGTTCTGCTTCAGATTGTAGACACCGTGCAGGATTTTATAAAAACTGCAAAGCCCATAAGCACCTGATGGACGTTGAAAATCGGAATGTAAAAAAGGCAAAAGTGAATAATGATCTTATATAAAATATTTTGTCAGTTAATATTCTGTTTGACAATTCTGTTTCAGAAGAATTTTCAGCCAATTCTTGCAACTAAAATGCATAATTCCTGCTAATATCTTAGCATGTGACTGATTTCTGACACAGCCCAGCAAGTCCCACATTGATGTGTTGTCACAAACCTTTTGCTTGGTGGGGCAGGGAATTACAGAAACTTCAGTTCCAGCATGTAAGGAATGAGAAATAAGTCTTGTCATTTTCTCAGCTGCAGAGAGCTCAAACTCGGAGCATAAAAATTGTGAGGGTCAAAGACAAACACCAAATAGGGATTAACTCTCAGAACAGTGAATTTTTGTACACATACCCTCTAGGGCCTTATGAAGGAATACTACATACACATTACACTAGTCATACTACAATACACTAGTCTCAAGAAGGCTAAATTTTTTCTTCTCCAGCCCCCCGCCGCCCTCCCCCCCCCCCCTCGCCAATATTTTAATCTCCTTCTTACTAGTCATTATGTAGGACTTCAGTAGTACTTGCAAAATTTATATTGCAGCCATCTGGGACAACATTGTTCCAAATAACAGTTGCTAAAATATCACCGACTACTACTAAGTGCAAGGATTACTTTTATCTTTACATTTATAATACCCCTGATATTTGCATTTGGACAGTTTCTGAAGAATTTTTATTTGGTTCACATAGTGAAAGTTTCAGGTTTTTTTCCCCAGTAGTAATAACAATATAACTGTACAGCAAATGAATATCACAGTAAATTTAGTTGCAATTTTAACAAAAATCTGTTTTCTTAATAATGGTGTGAGGGGAGCAGTGCATTTGCTGCAGTTCTGGTATAAAGCTAGACTTCAGCGAAAGGTGTATTTGTTGCACTTTTGGTATATGAGCTTTGCAGGTAGGTGCTACAGCTGGAGTTCTGTTTTTCTTCCTCTTCCTAAAAAAAAAAAAAAAAAAAAAAAAAAAGTAGCTCTCTGACTGCTGTCCTGCTTTTCAATTTTCTGTGGAAACACTTTCTTTTTACCACCTGGAAGACATGGAAACTAAATTCTACAACATTTTTCAATTTCTTCTAGGAACATGTAATGTAAGATGTCAAGTGCTCCATATTTATTAATTAAGTCATAGCTGGTCACACCCAGCTTCTCTCTGTAGTAGGACGATTTTGTATAGGTAAAATTGGACATTAAGGAGGAATTTGAAGGAAGAGAGTGAAGTAGCATAGTGAAGTGGTTAAGCAGGCATTGCTTTACATTAAGGCACAATGGGAAAAAAGTAGAGATGATTGTGCTGACAGAGGTTGAAGATAGGCAATATCATGGAAAGAAGAAAGGAGTAAGCAATATAACTTGAAATACCTTCAGAGGGGTTTGGAAGTTTGAAATTGATATGGAAATAGAGGAAGACAATATTAGAGTTAAAAGAATGAAAGATACTGACATTGGGTATTTCAGACAAGATTAGAGAGGGCCTTGGAATTTTTAGGAGCTTCTTTGTAAATAAAATCCGTGTTTTAAGGTAGAGTGTTTTCAAATGTCTTCCAAATCTTTACATTTTAGTCTCTCAAGAAAAAAAAATAATTAAAATCTCTTATGGTGTTGATATAATGATATAAAGTTCAATAATTTTAAACTTAAAAAGCCCAACCAAAACACAAGTAATCTGATAGTATTAGATTGATATTTGCAGATTAATATTTGTAAATAAAACATTTGAGAAGTTTTACATAAAAAATTATTAGAAGCATAAATTCAGACTATCTTTTTAAAATAGTGAACATATGACTTAAATGCATTTTCGTCCTCCAAGTAAAACAGTAGCCATGCTATGTTCATGGCTACTATGGTAATATTGTAATGCTACTATGATAATATTAGTATGGTAATATTGTAACTGTGTGCAGTTTCTAACTATTTTGACCTTATCATAAGTGAAGGAAAGAGGGAGAGCAAGTTTAGTTTTATCTTAAAGCAATGAGGGACAGGAAAGATTCTCTTAGTTGGAAAAGGAAAGTATATCACTTCACGCTTGTGGAAAAGAGTTATCATGGTTGACCCGTTGGCCTAGTTTCTCTGATTAAGGAAGCTGGTACTGCCTACCCTTGCCTAGCAAGGTGATGTAGCCAGTGTGGGAGGCTCCACAGTGTAGTGGCACCCTCTACTACTGGTGACTCAGCTTAGCTTTCTTTATGTAATTCATCAAAGCCTGCCACCCCCTGATTTCCCATCAAATCTTCTCTTACTCTAAGCTGTATGCAATAGTAAGCAGCTGGCATAATTTTGAATCAATGTAAAAGCCTTAAGAAAATAACCATGGGAAGAGCTTGAGGTGTCTCTTTTTAGGTCTCAAGTGAGGACATGTTTGGGCATAGCTAAGAACTTAGGCTTGCATATTTTTATACAGGAGTAGATCCTGAGCTTCTGGTGTCATGGTTTTGATTGGTGTCTCAGGGGAGTAGATGAGGAAACTTATTCAAGCCAGGTACTCATTCCTGTGCTTGGATGGCACAGAGCTCTAATCTTCACCTCTCCAGAAGAAAACCAATACATACATCCTGTAATGTTCTACTTGCATCTGCCAAATTGTTTGCTCCCCAACTCTTTTACCCTCCTATTACATACCTTGCTTCAAATAACTCTCCACCTTCAAAAGATCTGCTATGATATAGTGCAAGTTACTACCAGTACCTTGAATGTTTTGGGACTTCTTAGTACAGGCTAGAATCTGCATGCAGAAGTTGATGCTGTGGTAAGTTTCTCTAGTATGACAAGGAGAATCTGGGCTGTGGCGGGCAAGGCATTGTGCAAGCTGCTCAGGGTGAATCCTCCAAGTCTGCACTACAGGTGAAAGGCCATGGAAAAGTTAGCACTGTTGCCAGTTCTGTTGTTCCTGTTCTATCAGCAAAGTCCCAAGACTTAAGACTTTAACATTTCTTTATTTCACATTAGTAAACATTTGCAGGTTTGGGTGGTTTTCTTTCTTATATCTTTTGGGAAAAAAAAAAAAAGCCCAGACTCTAGATACTATGGTGGCATATAAAGATCCAAAGTGAAGTAAGGGGAAAAAACGGGGTGGCGCGCTCGCAGGTGCTGGGGGACGGTCTGGAGTAAACTATACACTCTCAATGTGAGTATGGAAGCTTCTCGTTTATTCGCAAAGCATGCCGCGAATATATAGGCGGTAACCTGAGTACATGCTAATCACGCGTCCCGATCGCACTTGTGATTGGTCTATGGATTTACATACTCAGAGCTCTGGACTTAACTCTTGCGTAGCTCAAAGCCTGGGTTGCTCAGACTGCTCAGTGGCACAAGATCGTGCCCCTTCTCATTTAACCAAACCTCTACAATTCCCCCTTCTTGTTTGTGAGCAAGCCAGGTCTGATTTGCAAGTTTCATTAAAGCTTCCTGCAAACAAGAACACAAACATGGTAACACTAACGAGATAACTGCAATCACAAAAACTCCCGTAAGAACCATTTTTACCAGTTCCATCACACATCCGATTTCTCGGGGAGGTGTGGTTTTACTGATCGGCTCGGCACCCAAAGTGGTCTCTGGTCGGTGGCCACGCACATATATCCCTGGCCACTAAGGATCACTGGCACCGGTCCTTTCCACTCCCCTGTAGCAGGTTCCCGATAAATCACCTGTAACTGAGGTATAATGGTGTTATTATTAAATTTCAACTGCTGGTGATGTACTACAACCGGTGGTTCTTCTCGGTCCCCTGTCAAACACAGAAAATTCAAAGTAAACAACACTTTATGCAACCGCGATGTTGGATCAGTATACTTCCTTTTGTCTCCTCAAATATTCCTTCAAGGTTCTATGGGTACGTTTGATGATCCCCTGACCTGTCGGGGAGTGTGGTATACCAGTAACATGTTTCACTCCCCAGCGTGTTAAAAATACATGCAACTTTTGGCTGGTGTATGCTGGCCCATTATCTGTTTTGATCTGTTCTGGCACCCCCATAACGGCAAAACACGCCAACAAATGTTTACAAACTTGTTGCGCCTTTTCTCCGGACATTGCAGATGCCCATATTAACTTCAAGAAAGTATCTACTGTGACATGTACATATTTTTGTCTCCCAAACTCTGGAATATGTGTTACATCCATCTGCCATAGCTCAAGTGCCGCCAAACCCTTTGGGTTTACACCAATACCAATGCCTGGTCCCTGAGCCCCACACCTCGGACATGCTTGAACAATAGATTTTGCCTCATTTTCTGTGATTCCAAATTGTCTCTGTATTCCTTTTGCATTTTGATGGAAATGCTCATGACTTTGTCTGGCTTGTTGAAATTTGTCTAAAGGAGGAATATGGCAAGTAGGACTAACCAGAGAGTCTGCCACCTGATTGCCCTTCCCCAGACCAAGATCCCATTGATGACTCCGCACATGTATTATGCAACAAGGCGCACTGCGTTGTCGCATAATAGACCGTAATTGCAAGAATAACTGCCCAAGGTGGGGAATTTGTGTGTTTCGGAGCAATGCCTCCTCCAAGCGTGGGATGACACCTGCTATGTACATAGAATTTGCGACTATATTTATAGCCCCATCCAGCCAATTTGTTAAGGCCCAGCCTACAGCAGATAGTTCCAGAGTCTGTAAGGTATCATCGGTCTGACCATACAGCATGTGGTGTACCCAATCCCCTTTTTCCTGCCACACGCACACCGCTTTGTGCTGTTTCTTTCCCGCATCTGTATAGACTGTTAACCCTTCCACTATTGGTGTTTTCTGTACTTTAGATTTTTCTATCCATTGATTTTTCTGTAATATCTGCCATAATTTGCCTTTTGGTTGCCGTGAATGGACTCTTCCTTCGTACCCCAAAAACGCCTCCTGAATAGGTCGAGAATTGCGGAACCACCATTCTAGGTCTACAGCATTAACAGGAATACTAATATCTGCTGGATCCAGTCCCGTTAATTCTATAATCCTAGATCTACCCTTTCTCACTAGTTCCCCTATGGCTTCTGGTCTAGTCTGTATGCTTGTCTTCGGTTGTACACTAAGGAATACCCATTCCAACACCCAAAAAGCTTCATCTTTATCGTGGCATTTGTAGTGGCATTGGTTGTAGCCCTGGGGGAGTTCCCCCGCTTTGTGTTGCCACTGACAAATGACACCACAAACCACGTTTTCGTGGTTAATGACAAGTAGAGACACAGGTAGTTCACGAATGCGTCGCGATGACCATGCAGTTTGTAATTGGACGATGATTGACCTCAACGCGCTTTGTTGAGTCTCAGACAGCTGTATGGTGTCAGCAGGGTGTGATCGTCGCAGCAGTTCGGTGAGGGGGGTGATCTCGGTATTCGAGATACCGACACAGTTACGGACCCACTGAATATCTCCGAGAAGTGTTTGTACATCCTTCAGGTTCTTCAAATCTGTATGTAGCTCCACCTTTTGAGGTCGGATTTGAGCATCCGAAATTGTCCATCCTAAGTATTTCCAGGGATCAGTTCGTTGAATCTTTTCTGGTGCAATCACGAGACCTTTCTCCGCCAACGTTGTTGTTAGTTTGTGGAGACTTTCTTCTGAAAAAGGATCGGCCTGGCACAACAAAATATCGTCCATATAATGATAGATGATAGTCTGTGGCCATAGCTGGCGCAATGGTTTCAGTGCCCATGCCACATAAAGCTGACATAACGTAGGTGAATTTTTCATGCCCTGCGGTAGAACTACCCACTCATACCTCTGAGCTGGTTCCACTTTGTTGATAACAGGAATAGAAAAGGCAAACCTCATGGTGTCCTGAGGATGTAAAGATATGGTGAAAAAACAGTCCTTCAAGTCTACAATCAATATATGCCATCCTGCTGGTAACATGTTAGGTGACAGAATACCTGGTTGCAATGCTCCCATTGCTTGCATTTGCTCATTAATTTTCCGTAAATCATGTAATAATCTCCACTTTCCACTTTTCTTAGGGATGACAAAAATGGGTGTATTCCAAGGACTAACTGAGGGTTTGATATGTCCTGCTTTTAACTGTTCCTCTATTAGTCCCTTAGTAATCTGCAGTCGCTCTTCAGTCATAGGCCACTGGTCAACCCACACAGGCTCATCTGATAACCAAGTCAAGGGTGGATTGGGCGACTGCTCTCCAGCGGCCATTATCAAAAATGGGTGGTTGTAAGAACCGCACCAATCTGACTTAAAACATCTCGCCCTATGAGTGCTTCCAAAACCCCAGGCAAGGACAAGACATAAACTTTCAAAGTTACATGCTGTCCCTCTGGAAAGTGTAAAGTCACAGGGTGATGACTAACAGCTGTCATAGAATTCCCGCCAACACCAGCAATATGTGAATCAGGTGTTTCTAGTGTCCAATTCCTTGGCCAGACACGTCGACTGACAATGGTGGTGTCGGCACCTGTATCCAGCAAGGCCTGTACCTTTATACGAGTGTTGTTCTGAGACATCGTGATTGACATATTTGGTCTGTTGTCCATTCTCATGGTAAAACATACCGCTGGTCCTGTGGAGCCAAATCCACGATCTCCACGGTAGGTAGTCGTATTAGCACCTTGTTGATAGGCAGAAAGGGGGATTATTTGTCCAACTCGACTACCTTTTGGTACAAACATAGGTGGATTAAGTGTATACATCATAATATATACGATCCCGGTATAGTCTGCATCTATGATTCCTGGAAGTATTATAAGTCCTTTTATACCAGCAGAAGATCATCCTAACAAAAGTCCTCCCATGGGATCAAAATCCCCGCTTAGCAGACCCTGTACATTAGTAGGGACCTTCTGTACTTCTTGACTCTGCAAGGTGACATCTACTGTAATTTCCACGTCGAACCCCAGGCTTCCTCGGGTTGCTGGTTGGTGCTGTTGTAAAAAGCCTTTGGTTCGTATGAAGGGTTGACTTGTCTCCTCACGCGGCCCCTCTCCGTGCTCCTTTGGAAGTTTCCCTGACATGCCTTAGTTGTATGATTATTCCTCTGGCAGGTATCACACCAGACAGCAGCTCGGCAATCTATTCTGACATGTCAGTTCTCTCCACATCAATAGCAATTTCCTTGAAAGGATTGTCCCGCTCGTGTTGGTCGTCGTGTCCCTCTTTGTTGTACCAGCGCTGCCAAAGGTTGAACCACCTCCTTAACAGCACTTTGTACGGCAGCAGCAACGGTATTGTTAGCTCTTTGCATATCAGCACGTTCGACTCGCTTCACCATTTCCTCCACTCCTGCACCTTTAGGTAAGCTAGCGAGAAACTGTTTAGTTTGTCTGTTCGCGTTATCAAAAGCCAAAATCTTTAACATCTGCTGCCTGTTATCATCATCAAGATCAGGATGATTCATTACGGCTTCCCATAGTCTGTTAATAAAGTTCTCATATTTCTCCATAGCTCCTTGTACCACTGATCCGAATGACGGGATCGCGGAGCCAGGCAAGGCTTGGAATGCTTCAAATGTAAGCTGTGCAGATTTTTGTAGTACTAATGCTGGTAACTGTAACTGTGCTTGCACGGTAGAATAAGCTCCTTGTCCTGTGAGAATGTCCATAGTAACTCCATGTAAAGGATCATTTGGATCGTTCATCCTTCGCGCAGCTTCATTGGCTGCTCGTTGTGCCCATTCTGAACCCCACAAAAGGAATTGAGTAGGTGTCAGCAACAGTTTCATTAAATTCCGGGAGTCATGCAGGCATAAAAGATCAGCAGAAAAAATCCAGGAGACTATATTCCTCGTAGCGTCTGATTTTACTCCATACTGGGTAACTGCAGCTTTTGCTTGTTGGAGAATTTTCCAATCATGTGGTTCCCAAGTAGCTACTCCATTCTGTTGTAGCACTGGAAAAGCTCCTACTCCTCCTAGATCCGCAGCAGCACTCCAGTGTCCCTCTAATATGGCATCACGAATCACCCCACTCCACCTCGGTGCCCTAGATGCAGGTGGAAGCGAAGCATCCCTGGAGTTGTCTCTGTTTTGTAATCCAGGAGCGGATGCTCTTAAGTCGGGTCGCTGTACCTTTAAATCCTGTAATTCCTGCAAAACCTGCTGTAAAAGGCTCGTGGCGTCCGTTTCCAGGTTCCCACGGTCAGGTGGGCTAGATGACGTAGATCTTGATTGACAGGGCGAGGGCAGAAGGGGCGGGTACTCCAGCGGCGTGGAGGGGATGAGTCCCCCCCCTCCGCCAGCCAGCCGCGCAGGGTCTGGAGGAGCTGACCACCCCTCCCCCTCCTGTTTCCGCTCCCTTTGCCGCTCGGTCCTCTGAGTGCCACGTGTTTCTTTGTTTGCAACCTCCTCCTCTAAATTCTTACTGCGCCATAGCCCCCGGGAGTCCGCTGCTTCTACCGCCGTACGGACTTCAGCTACGGATGGTTTTATCGTCACTGACATGCCCTTAACTGCCGGTAACCCAAAGAAACGAGCCAGAACCCGAGTTTTTTCGTTTTTAGCAGGGGGGGTGGGCTCCGGCAGCGCCAGCCATATCTCAGCAGCCGCGCGGGCGACCTCTCTTTCTGCCCTCATAGTTTTTAAAGTCTCTGTGACATTTTGCCAGAGTCCACGCACCTCCTTAATTTCGTTTTCCTCGGGGTCCCTCTCAACAGTCTTTTCCCACATAATGTCTCCCACTTCTCTCCATTCCTCCACGGAAAATACAAGCGCTGTGTCTTTAAAATGTCCCCAGCGCTGGCCCAACTTTATCAGCTTAATTAGCTGTTTCTCCGCTGTTTCGCTCCCTCTCTTAGAGAGTATACCTGCGAGTAACGTGGCTGCAGCCTCTGTCTCCATGGCTGCCCTTTTTCCAGTGTCTGCTCTGTCTTATTTGACCCAAACAGCACCAACCAGTGTCTGCTCTGTCCTTTACTGGACCCAAACAGCACCTGAACTCTGGGAGCTGAGTGGCCAACTCTTCCAGTGTCTGCTCTGCCCTTTATTGAACCCGAACAGCACGTCTCCCAGCTGTCTTTTTCCCAACACCTCCTTTTCGCTGTTTACCGCAGTCTAGGAGAGAGCACACCGAAGGGAACCATCCTCTGCTACCAGTTGAAGTAAGGGGAAAAATGGGGGGGGCGCGCTCGCAGGTGCTGGGGGACGGTCTGGAGTAAACTATACACTCTCAATGTGAGTATGGAAGCTTCTCGTTTATTCGCAAACCATGCCGCGAATATATAGGCGGTAACCTGAGTACATGCTAATCACGCGTCCCGATCGCACTTGTGATTGGTCTATGGATTTACATACTCAGAGCTCTGGACTTAACTCTTGCGTAGCTCAAAGCCTGGGTTGCTCAGACTGCTCAGTGGCACAAGATCGTGCCCCTTCTCACTTAACCAAACCTCTACACCAAAGAAACTTTCAGACACTCTGTTAGCTTATAGAAAGACACGGCAGAGATTAGTAAGCCTCCCATATTTTAAGTTTTACCTGGTCATCTTCTTGGTCTTTTGGGAAAATTAAAGTAATACATTTTGGCCCATAAAGCCCAAGTGGCCTGGGAATATGATGTGGGAATTTATGGAACACCTTGAATTTCATGGTACTCTAGGCATGCTCTCAAAGACATTTGTACATAGTCTACTGGTAGAACTCTCTCTGCATAATTTTTATAGGATGTTATGGTTTGTGATAAGTCTTTGGTAATACTACCAGGAACTGCAAATTCTGTGGTGTTCCCATTGGATAAGGAGAATTAAAGACGCAGTTCAAGTAATATAAAACAGAGCATTTACCCTTCCTTACAAAGTACAGGAGAATTAACATTTACTTATTAGAGAGGTAGAAAGACATTTGTTTCAGAGGGAGGCACACTCTTGATCTTACTTGAGGGAGTGTTTGTGGGTTACCTAACTAACTGTGAAGTCATTCAATGGAGGATGCCTTCCCTGTTAGTAAATGGCAATAGACAAGCTGAAGTTACCTTAACCTTTCCAGTAAATTAATCCTTGCCTTTTACAAGTTAAATACCATATTGCATCCTCATGTCATATGTACAAAGTGATTTATATTCCCTCTTCTAGTACCAGAAAGGGGCCTACAAGAAAGCTGGAGAGGGATTTTTTACAAGGGTATGTAGCGACAGGACAAGGGGTAATGATTTTAAACTGAAAGAGAATAGATTTAGATTAGATATTAAGAAGAAAGTCTTTACTGTGAGGCTGGTGAGACAGTGGAACAGGTTGCCCAGAGAAGTTGTGGATGCCCTGTCCCTGGAAGTGTTCAAGGCCAGGTTGGATGGGGCTTTGAGCAACCTGGTCTACTGGAAGGTGACCCTGCCCATGGCAAGGGGGTTGGAACTAGATGGTCTTTAAGGTCCCTTCCAACCCAAACCATTCTATGGTGATTCTATGATGTTCAGCAACTTCTTGCTCTTTACTGGCCTGCTTGTTCTGTGACCTCTATGGTGAAGATTATATTTTCAACTATATTTTTCTGCATAAATTTTTTACTATGTTCATGGCACAACTTGGAGGCCAGATCTGGTCTCTGGGATGTTTACATTTGATATGCTTGCTTTTCTACAGAGGAGGTGGGGAATAACTGAGCAGAAGGTGCTGCTGTCATTTGGAGCAGAAAAATCCTTCCGTGACCTCACGGAATCACAGAATGTTAGGGATTGGAAGGGACCTCGAAAGATCACCTAGTCCAATCCCCCTGCTGGAGCAGGATTACCTAGATCATATCACACAGGAACGCGTCCAGGCGGGTTTTGAATGTCTCCAGAGAAGGAGACTCCACAACCTCTCTGGGCAGCCTGTTCCAGTGTTCGGTTACCCTCACCGTAAAGAAGTTTTTCCTACCTGAGTACAATGTTAAACAGGGCAGGTAACTGCAGTAGAAGAAAGGGGATGCAGTAACTGCTATTGGGTGCAGTGAGACAAAATTAAACGTCTCTGGCTGTTGGATTAGTCCATTGTGAAAAACCTTAATTGAGCAGATGTCCATGAATAGATTTTTATTTTTACTGATAATGGTAAAATCAATAACATTTTGAGTTCTTCATATGGCACAAAAGAAATTACAAACTTTTAAAGGGTAACATTTTTCGTAAATGTTATATACCAATAGAGCATGTACTTGAACTTATGGCAGTAGTAGGTTGCTAAGTCATTGTAAGTAGTGACTCAATATGCATAAATGAGGATGAAAGTAAATTATTGAAATTGCCTTGAGAAAGGGACCATTGACTGCTGGCCACTTTATTGTTCATAAAGGTATTCAATGATATTATTGACTGTTGTATTATTGATTTTTAAACTGAGAAGCTTTAGCGTGAAATGCTTCCCACTTAACATGGTTTGCCTTTGTTCATGACTTGTTGCTAAAGCACTCCTAGAAAAGGAACTTACATTTCTAGCTGAATGACACAAATACAGTGATTTACTATCTCATTAAATAGTCTAAGCATGTTAAATAATATATAAAATGCTTTTCCTATTTGTTGCGATGCTTCAATACAGCAGTACAATTGTCTTCAGAGACTTTCTCAGCCTTTTAATTTCTTACTGAGAGGTTGACTGCTACTTCTAATCAGCATACGCTTTTAACATTATAAGTAAGCATAACCATGCTTTCCCCCCTGCCTTTCCTCTTAGTAGTAAGTTGCAGTTCCTTATAAACACCTGCAGATTCTCTTTGTGGTTCTCACACTACTCAAAAGCATCTTATTGCCATGTTATTAACTAGATGGCTGAACTAGATTGAAACAAAACAATATCTTGTTTACCATGTGTTCATAATTAGCTTGAGATCTACTCCTCTGAGCCATAAAACTTTTCTTCTATTTATTCTTGACTGTATTTGCTACATAATACTTCCCTTTTGCTGGAAAATTCATCGTCTTAAAGTATTAAGGACAACTTTCATTCACACTAGCCACCAATGTTCTAGAAATGAGTAGGATTTGCTTGTCAATACGTATATTGTCCCTGATTTTAGGGTAATATTATGCTTCTAAAATTATAGACATAAGTAACTTCAAAATCTGGAATGTCAATGACCAAGACTCTGATCCTGCAAAGACTTATGTACATAATTGATGTCATGCACTGTGAGTAATTCTATTGGTTTCATACCAACTATTCACATAAGCAAAAACGAAGCATGTGCACAGTCTTGAAGATTAAGACCTAACAATGCCATGGAGTAATTTGCATGTAGCTGTCAGGTTTTTGGCAGGAAATCTATGAGAGGATATGATAATGCAATTTAATAGGGTCTGAGAGGAGACTGGAAGAAAGGTTGAATGGCATTTGTTTATCAGCTGGGGTTTTTTTTTGTTTGTTTTGCATGGTATTATGTTAGATTAATATGCTTTGAAGTATCCTGTGACTGTCTGCAGGTTCCAAGAAATTATTATTCTTTTCTTGGCTGTTTTAATTTTAAAGGGGTTTTGTTCATGTTTTTCCTTTGAATTACTAGAATTCGGATTCACTCTTGGACAGGGTAAACTGGACCTTCTAGTGATATTTTAATACTTTGCTAGTGTGTCTTGTTCACATGCTTAAGCCAAGCCGATCATCAGATTTGCTGTGCAGATGGAATTTTCCCCGAGGCAGGCTACTAATGACCTTCTTTTTTACCTTTTCTCTGCAACATTGTCATGGACTGCTTTCTAAGATTATCTGGGAGTTTAATTTCATTAAATTCCTTCTGCTAGTGCAAGGACTAACACTGGTGTTATCCTTCTCACTGTCCTCTTGTAACGAACTCTAGGTGAGACTTTTGGTCTTTTAATGCAGGTCTTGAAGCAGCATGTTGGTTAGTTGCCTGTGTTTTGTGGGGCAGAGTAGAGTAGATATATGACAAATCCTTCTTACCTGAGGGGCTGTTACAAGGCTTTCTGTCATTACAATGTTCCGGACTCTGACAATGTCTAGTGTGAACACAGACAATGGACATTTGTTTCTGACATTTTTGCCATATAAACTGTACTGTTTAAAATCTTAAAAGGAAAAAAAAATATTGTTGTCAGCTATGAGTAGAGTTTGCAGGAGTACCTCCTAGTTTTATAATACCATACTATCATACAAATAAAATTAATCAAAAAAGATGCTTGTGACTGTGACTATCCTAAGAGTTTAGTAAAACGTGTATACTACAACCACACCCATGGCATGTGGCATAAAGGCCAGAAAATAGACAGTAAATTTATTTCAGCTGTTCAACAGCATATGGAGGCTCCCATTTCTCAAAGACGTCATCTTTCAAAATTATTCTAGATTTATGAACGTTGTTCACTAGTGAAAACACTGGAGTAATTATAACCTAGCGGTGAGTAGGTCTTTTAGGTCAGCTGTGTTTATGCTAATAGTTCAGACAAGATATTTTTCTCTGCCCTCCCCATCTGGTACAGTCATTAAATATTTAAGACACAGGGGAACCACTTATGGACATTTGGGGTCTTTTATTGGCTTTATGGATGTGTTTGCATATGGGGGACTTCTGCTGTTAATATTTTCTTCATTTTGATCTGTTACACATGCCTATACCATCTGTATCGCCTGTGATTCCAGGAGATATCCTTCCATTGTTACCTGTCATATTCCCTTCTAGAAGATGAAAACTTTTATTACGTGTCTCCTCAACTTTTAAAATCCAGTTCAGGCACATTTGCCTTTCTTGAATGTGATTGGAATATACAGTTTTCAAGACTTTAAAGTACCTGTAGCTAGCTGTGGGTGAATTACAATTACAATATTTTGTGAATATTATACAGAACCAAAGAGCTGAAATATACTGCTCTTTCCTGATAGAAGAGTACAGTTATGTCCATGCCTGGGGAGTTACCTTCTAACACACAGTTATTCCTAATTGTCTGTCTTGAATTCTTTCTCATATGTTTTTATTTTTATTATTATCTTTTAATGTAGACTCAACTAGATTTGATGTAGCTGCTGTAGTTGCTAAATCTTGTGATATACTCTGGAATCTCATTTTTCTCTTTTGGTTGATCTTGCCCTCATAATTCTTGATCTTTGTTTGAGTGCGTGCAAACTCTGTACCTCAAGCTGGAAAGATGGACTGTCTGCTACTAGAGGTCTAAAAGTACTACCACTCAGAAATCGCTGATTTGTAATCATTCCTCTTAATCTAATTTCCTGACAAGGAGATAGACTTCAGTGTTGCTACAGAATGGGGTTGTTTTATTTCTAAAAGGATAAATTTCCTAGGCTTTTTGTGGTCCTTCAGGGATAATGAATTACACAATGGCCCAGGTGTAACAGGCAATATAAGAGTAACAGTCATTAAACTAAATTATTGCAGTCATCCTTACTGTTCTTAATCTGTTACAGTTTTTTCCATAACATCAGTGTGATAAACTGTATAATTTAAAAGCTTCTCTACACAAATGTGGTGAGGAATAATTTGACTAGGGGTAGGAGTGGGTGATAATGCTGCAGAGTTTTTTCAGGTAGGCATGGTCATGAATTCTATAATAAATTAAGCTAGTAAGTACTAAAATATAGAATACTTCCGTGGAATGAATGTAATGAAACAAATTTTCTCTTTGTAAGTAGGAAAGCATGTTAGAAACCTCCACAGCAATTTGTTCACTGTTGTCAGAATAAGAAAAATTCTATATTTTTCATTTTAATGAGATTATATAAAAAGAGGACAATTCTATGCATTTGCTTTATGCAGTGCTTTGACTGTTTGCTTTTATTCTTTGTACATTATGACTCATTTAAAGAAATTGTTTATTTTTCCTTTGTTAAGAAAAATTAAGGAAACACTAGCTTCTTTTCTAGGTGTCTGTGGTTGTTGGGGTAGAATGGCAGTTGCTTTGTTAATGTCAGTGTTTATTTTAATCTCTGAATTAATTTTCTTGGTTGCTAGGCAATTCTACTTCATAGTTTTAATGGAAATGACTAATTCAGGGTGCTCTCATTTCAGAATATGCACGCTTTGCTTTAGAACTGAAACTAGATTTCTCTGACATAATGCTTGACAAATACTCATGTCAGTGTACAATTTTATGACTACAGCTAATAAAATACCCACCTCTCTTGTTATCGTGTCCTATATTTCTTGTACATTCCAACAAAGCCGTTGTAAATCTAAGGTATTCAGTAGAGGCAAAATGGAGGTTTTATGTATATGTAGAGGAGAAATATCTGCTCTAATGTCTGATGGTTTAGAAATTTTTAAAGGCAGCTTATGGAGCTAGTTATGTAGTATGTATTTGGAGCTGGTATCAGTTAAGCGTTTTTACATCCTCAGTGTCAATGGTATAAGAAGTGCTACGTATCTCAGTTACTCAGCTTGCAGATGTATTTGGCAGGTCTTGCTTATTAGCAGTGCAGGGAAGTTCAAAAACAAGTATGAATGTCCATAGTAGTAATAAATATTATTGAAGAAAACCTATTAAGAGACTGTAGTTCCAGAGCTGGTTTTCATACTGGAAAAATATAATGGCTCACGACAGTTTATTTAAAGTTTAAAATATTGTTTTCTGCTATTTCAATACTATCCTTATTAAAGGACAAATATAAAGGAAAAAGAACTTTAAAAGAAACTTCATAGGTTCCTCAGTATCAGGATAGTGCAGAAGCGTAGGCATTGTTCATTTTGTTACTATCAGCTATGCTTTCATTACTTCTGAGCTATCAGCTAGTGAAATACTGTCTTTTGACTTGTTATCTCCATTCCATTCTTATGTTTCTATGCTGGTGAACTGCATGGCTTGGAAATGAATGAAATCCACCCTGCTTCTCTGTAGGAGGAGAAAAACATCCTGTGGGCCAGAATGCCAATGACGTACCCTAGTACGCTCTGTGCTCCTGACATTGGTTCAAGGTTTATCAGCTCAGTTTCTTTAGCCCACAGCATTGTTCTGTATACTTAATTGCACTTTATTTTCCTTCTCCTTATTTTAGAGTAAACTTGTCTTCCTGATAGTGGCCACCTTTCTGGTACAGTTGGTGCACTGAGGACCACAGCTGATTTGGTTTATCTGAATAATTTGTTGCCATCAAAAAGCTAAATGATGAGTCTAATATTGTCCAGTTCAAAGACATAATATGTTATCAAGACCGAGGAGACTGGGAATGCTATATATTTTAATGATTTTATAGTAAGTACACAATCTTTGTAGTATCTATTAATACAACCAGCTTCTGGCAAAATCTTCCAATTGCTGTCTTACAACTTTAATTACAGCTGATGTTGGTGTTAGGTAAGAAACAGTAGAGCGCTATTTTGGAGCTTTCTAATTGGATTTGAGAGAAAACAAACTTCAAAAATCGGTTGTAAGTATTTTCAAGACTTTTTCAAAAGGTTATAGGAAAAAAAGAATCATTCAGCTGTGTTCCTCACAGAACAATGTGCTTTTATTCAGTTGTTTAGTATATATGGGCTAATAAGGTGGGTAGATGGCCAGAATGTTTGCAACTGTAATGATAATGTACAATGAAAGTAAGAAGTTGTATCATTTGTATTCAATATATACTTGGGAGACCTTCTCACTTTCTTAAATGACAGGTAGAATATGCAGCCAAAATTAATATTATATACATGTTAGTGAGCTCTCTCCCAGCTCATCTTAATCTCTTTTACCACTTAAAGAAAGCAGTACTGAGGTGATAGTTTTTAGTTTGTGAAACTGGGTTAGGAAACTTCTGCAACAAAAGCATAAAAATGTTAATGTGGGTGAAAGCAAACCTGTAGGGGAGATGAAATAAATTTCGTAATGAATGTACACCATACCCCTGGCTCTGTGAGGCAGAACACTTGGATAAAATGCTTGTAAAAACAACTGCTTTATTGTAATAATGTTACCAAATACCAATAATTGCCTTTCAACAAATAGAGTAAAAACAACAAAACATAAATCCCATCAAAGACCTTCCCAAGGTAGTTCCAGTAGTGTGCAGCTTCAGTAGGTACAAACATTGGACCTTTGTACTCTTACTGAGAATTCATATATTGGACACGGTTAGAAAAATGTGTCACAGCAATACTTTCCTCATGCTTGGTAATTCCGAGGAATTAAATTGTTATGAAATAGTGAAGGTATCAAAAGTTATATTATGGGGTTAAAAAGTAAGCTCTTCTTTCAGCCAATAATTTATAAGTTACTGTTTTAGAAATAATGTTTTGTGAAAATTATTAGGATATCATTTAAGATTCTGGACTGAGATATGAAAGATCTGAAACTGATTATCTGTATCATTTACATTTTTCAATTTGACCTACAGAAATTACTACAAAATTGTTTGTACCCTTGAAAAATCTTACTGTAACTCACTGTGTCTTGATTTCTCATCTGTGAAAAGCCATATAGGGCATACATATACTTTCATTTTTTCCATCCATTATATGGCTTGTTTATTGCTTTAGTATGTCATAGTCTTTACACTTCTACAGTGGGAATCTCAACTGAGGCCTCTAGATACTAAAGAAAGATAAAGTATGCCAGGGAATACTTACTGATTTGTAGATAAATAAATAAATTGCAGCAATTAAGTGTTCTTTGTTATTAAAGGTGGGATACAGCATAATTGAAGTATCTTGTCTGTCCCACTTTAGTTTCAAACCAAATATTTTATTTCAATGAGCAAACATAAAGGAGTTGCAATCATGCATATGGCATATGTGTTGTTAAAATGAAGAGTGACAGACCTTTGATTTTTAGCAGTGACATAATCTAAGGCAGAATGCTGTGATATGCATATGGTCGATGTCTGTGCAGTGTGCTAAAGGAAGGAAGAGTTCAGATCTCTGAAGTTAGGCTGTCTAGTACGTGGGTTGAGGAAAAGTGCATGGAACTTCATCTTCAACATCCAGTCAAGAATTGTAATAGCAGGGTAAGCTTGCTAGAGATTAATGATAATGCTAAGAAGTCAGTCCACTGAAGCACGACCCATGTACCGCATCCTTAAGGAAACATGGTTTTCACATTGTGTATGTAAGTCCTGTCACAGCTTCTATTATTTCTTTATGTTTTGGAGAACAAAAAATGCTTTTTTAAGGTGCATCTCGGGGAGGGGAGGGAGGGAAGCTGTATGGCTTCGTTTCTGAGGCTAAAAGTCATCTGTCTTAAAGAGTGACTGTGGGAAGTGACATCCCCAGCCCTTCAGCAAAGGAATTGGAACTTCTCTCCTACCGCTGTGTTATAAGGACTGCAAATTTTCTTTCTTTATTTTTTTTTTATTTAGACCATAAGCATTTGTTTTCTTGCATGATGGGCAGAAAAAATAACAAACATCACCCCCTAACCCCTGAATTGCTCAGTTTTTATTATAATCTAATATCTGAATGTAAAGTAGTCACAATATATCAGCACATTTCTCACTGCTTGTAATGATTATCTGAAATTTGATCCAATCACTTTTGAATGAGGCCTTTGAATTACTACCTTGGTGACTGAGAAGGATCAGGCCTGTTTAAATCCTGTACATAGCCAGAAAGTGTGAAGAAGTTGCTGTGACTCAAAGGTAGATTAACAAAAGCAAGCAAGAAAATGACATTGCTGTGAACTTGGAATGGTGCATTGCTCAAAAACAGTAGAACCACATGTAAGTTATCAGGTCATGCTAGATGACTTTCAGTAATGAAGTGATCTTAATTAACCATTTATATTACATATGTCACACACGTGTGGAAGGAGGAATACTTTACTGAGAGGTTTTGGGATTTTTCTCTTTAGTGGCACTGTTTTCCTGCAAAACAAGATTTATCTCTACAAAGGCAGCTTTTTTTTTTTTAACAATACATTTTTTGGGCTATATATTCAATGTCTTAGAGTATAGAGATAATGTAAACATTTCCTTGAAGTGACCAAAAGAGTTTTTATACCCACAGATCATGATGGCTTTTAAATGTCAGTATTCTGAAATGTTGTACAACTGAGTACTTGATTCTGCTAGAAATGGGAGTGGGGAGGCAGTGAAGGGAGTGGAAAAGGAAGAAAGAAAGGAGAAATCGCATATTTCCAATTATTTCCAATTTTTTTCAAGCAAGTAGTATTCGAAGGAAAGCTTTGCATTAATTTTGTACAAATTTGATACATACCTATGAAATTGCATTTATTAATTCAGAAATGTTGGGAAAAGATTATTCTTTTCAAAATTCTATCTCATCTTAGGGCAGTTTCTTGGGAAGGCTGAAAGTTTTATTCTTTTTTGCTTGCTTGTTTCCATACGTAAGTGTAGTGATTTCTTTATGTTGTAACATGCATAGCAAACTATTTGTCTGTAAGTAAACACTGCTATTCCTGGGAGACAGATATCTTGCTCGAAGAGGCAATAAATATATGGCAGAATGGTTTAATAATGAAAAGCGCTTTTCTGAGTCCTGAGCAGAGGACGGTGAAGTAGTAGTAAAAGGTGCTCAGAAAATAAATGTAACGTGTGAGCTTGCAGTTTTGGGCTATAATACATGGTAGGCTGTACTAGCTGTTCAATAACTATTGTACTTTCTGAGTATAACTTTACTGTAGTTGCCAGAAAAACAGTGGGTATAACTTTTGCTGAACAGTTTGGGTTTTTTTCAGTTCTGTGGAACGAACTAAACCCTATGAATGATGATGAACAGAGCTTCAAGAAAATGTTTTGAGGAAAAAATGCATTTTGTAGAATATCTGCCTTTGTGCTGCAAGCATCAGGCCATCGTATTTCAGAGTCATGATATAAAATGGACCAATAAGGCTTTCTGTGCTAGAAGCGTGGGTAGAGCACAGTTGTATGTTGGTATTCCTCACCAAGTGAAATTAGGAAAGAGGAAAATGGAAAGTTATTACAGCTTTCTCATGCTCCACTGTTCAGCAAAGCCAAGTAGATCTGAGGGTGAACTAGTCTGGAAGAAACAGATGGTTACTGTTATTCATTACCACTGGAGAACAAAAGAACAACACCAGAGTAAAGAGGACTTTCTTCATGAGGGAATTTTGAGTAGCTATGCAGTACATAAGGTGACTGCTGCCTGGAGTTTTATGGCATGTCTGCTTATATTTTCAAAATTTCCAAGGACTAAGTAATAGGGATTAAATGAAAATATCAGTCTTAATGTCATGAATGAATGAAACATCTGGAAAATGTTAAGCGGATGCATTCTGAAGGCTCAGGAACCTGAAAATGAGTGAAAGAACAGAAGAACCTTCAAAAAAACCCACCCCCCCCCAAAAAAAAAAAAAAACAACAAACAAACAAAAACCAAACCACAAAACCAAACCAAAAAAATCCCAACTTTGTTTTAAGTGGCATATGGGGGCCTGATTTTTCTGTTTTTAGAGTTTATGGCAATTAACGTAGTCTTATACAGTTAATTATTTTATGATAGCAAAGCTTGTGACTGCACTCCAGCTGCTGCTTGGGTGAGTTTTAGCTTTCCTTTCCAATTTGAATCATGGATTTTCTGGCTCCTAAAACAGGTAATAACAAGGCTATTCAGAATACGTAGTTGGAGGCTCTGTGTCTAGGGGTGTTGTAAAATGCAGTTGGTGGATAGAGACTGTGTGTATAATGTTAGGTCATTATATCAGTTCAATGAAGACTTGTGCTTGCAGCAGCTGGATAGGGAAGTACATCTGATAGGTCAGAGACTCAGGGCTGTATGGTGTTACATGGAGTGAGAGGGTGGGTAGCTGCTGGAGTTAACCAGTGGCTGGCAAATGAGGTAACTAAATGGATTGGGAGTTTTTAGTGTAGGAAGGGAGTTGTAAGGACAGGAGGGTATCCATCTTTTATTCTGTCTGGGGGGTGTGATATGATATCTACGTGATATTTTACTCCTATTTGCTATCAAAGCAAGAAGCTGAGAGAAGAAAACTAGAATCACTTTTCAGCTGGAAGGCATTTCTGTAGCAGTTACGCTGGATCCGTGGAAAGCTGTGTTGGGGGAGGTGTTGGCACTGAGGCTTTAGCCAGAGAGGAAGCCTTGAGCGCTTTACCATTTCCCCAGACAACAACAGAAGAGAGACAGAAAATGCTATGTCTGCTTCTAACTGAAGAGTTCCCACGAACTCTTAGCCCTCTATCACTAGCTACCTTTCAGTGCTGTGTAGGATGTGCACATTAATTTTTATAAAAACATTACTGTGCTTTGAGCAGTAACTCTTAAGTACAGCCCAGTGCTAAAGCTGTTCTTTGGTGATACTTGCCAAAAGCTGAGTGCAGCATGTGCAATAAATCATAAAATGTTCCTCTAGTACAAAAGAGTGAATTAAGGGAGTGGAACATCTCCCTTATGAGGAGAGGCTGAGGGAGTTGGGTCTCTTTAGCTTGGAGAAGAGGAGACTGAGGGGTGACCTCATTAATGTTTATAAATATGTAAAGGGCAAGTGTCATGAAGATGGAGCCAGGCTCTTCTCAGTGACATCCATTGACAGGACAAGGGGCAATGGGTGAAAGCTGGAACACAGGAGGTTCCACATAAATATGAGGAAAAACTTCTTTACAGTGAGGGTAACTGAACACTGGAACAGGCTGCCCAGAGAGGTTGTGGAGTCTCCTTCTCTGGAGACATTCAAAACCCGCCTGGACGCGTTCCTGTGTGATATGATCTAGGTAATCCTGCTCTGGCAGGGGGATTGGATTTAAATGATCTTTCGAGGTCCCTTCCAATCTCTAACATTCTGTGACTCTGTGATCTCATTTTTACTGCCCTCACTCTTTGGCTTTGGAAAATGCAGCCCAGCGTCAGGAAGCTGTTGAAAGTATTTTGCTGCTGTTTTTCCTGGAACTAGGAGGCATTGGACTGGCATCTGTTGGGAGTTTTCCCTAAGTTGCTAACTAGGAAGAGAGGCCAGACTTGTGTAGGTGGGGGCTACCTAGCAGTGAAAGCAGACAGTAGAATCTGATTTTCCCTTCAAGATGTGGTTTGAGAAGTGAAGAGAAAGCTGAAGTAGTACTTTCTTCCCTTCTCAAGTGCTCTTGTGGACACTGATGCCAAATGATATTTGGAAAGCTCCACTTCCATGGAGGCAAAAATTCTGAAATCATTCTCTCACAATGATTCTCATTTAAGGATGTGTTGAGGAGAAACCTAGGCACCTTTTAGTTACTGGCAGATGCAAAGCAGATGATCTTGAGGGGGGTGAAAAACTGAAAGCTTTGTATGTCCTGCAATCAAGAACAGCAGATCATTTTGTAAACCAGCAGATACTCCCTCTTCATCAGGGCACCATAGTCTTTGCATATGATGCAGTCAGTTCAGGATAATTCTTCCAATGTCCTGTTTCGCAGAGATGCAGAAGAAGCTGTGCTATGCCCCAGCTGACGTGGACTGAACTCCTGACAGCATTTGTTTCACAGACACAGCAAATCCCCGCTGAGTGTTTGTGTGTGTGTGTGTACCACAAATTTCATGGACCAAGTTTGAGGGAATTTTTAGAAATGCTTCAAAGAGCACATCTCTGAGATTATGCCTACCCCATAGCCATTTTCAAGTCCCTCCTGTAAAGCTTAAAAGAGATCCTAAAGTTGTTCAAAGAAAAGCTTGCTAGATTTCCCACCTCTGAGGGCAAATTAATGTATTTTCCTTTAACGTCACTCTTCAGAACAGTAGGAGGTTTTTTGGCTGTAACTTTAAATGTTGCAGCCTAGAGGGACACCATGCATAGCCATTTTCATTCTTAATTTATTTTGAAAAATTAGTAAATAAACAGTGTGTTATATTGGAAAATGTTGGCATAATAGTGGAAGTCCCTACATCTGAGAGAAGTTGAGTGTATGGAAGAGGGGAAAAGAGTAGAACTAGCAAATCAACATAGGTGTGTATCTGTATTACTGGTGCGTAATAGTTGTGAAGAATGAGAGACTATGAGTTCGATAAAATATGTATTGTGTGAAGTGTTAATAATGTGTGTGGTTTTATAATATTCTGATATTTTGAACAGCAAATATAGAGATGAATTTGCTGTGTAGGGAACAAGGTGAGATTATAAACATAAATAATCTTTCTGGGAGATAGAAAGGAGAGCCCTTATGTTACTAGTATGGGCCTAGCATACTAGCATGGGCCTAGGGAGCACTTGGAAGACATGACAGATTTGGGATTTAATTTGGGGGGGGAAAAAAACCCCAAACAAACAACAAAGCTAGAAGAGCCCAGAGGAATGACCAAGTGCCCAGTAGTGTGGGATAGAAAAAATGTGCATGGGAAAGGTGGCTGGAAGGGAAATGGCTGTGTGTGGTTCACCATCTCTATAAGCTAGCTGAGCTATTAAACAATACTGCAGGGATATTATGCATAATCTAGAATTGCAATTTTTACCACTTACTGATGCTGGCTTATCCAGAATGAAGTTTTCTCCTTTAAGTTTGTGTGGTATCAGTGATCTCAGGCAAGCATAAGGACATTCCCCTCCCCAACCTTGACAATAAGTTTTAAAAAGAAAAAAAAGTGTATGTTATATGGACACTATGGGCTTGGAAACATCAGTTTCAAGATGTGAATGATACCCACTCTTAGGTGTTAATCAGAAAAGTATTTTTGCTGGAGGCAGGTAGTAGAGAAACAGTCACAGAATTTAGGTAATATCAAATTGCTGCAGTATGGATTCTTATAGCCAGGCAACTAATACTTGTATACAAAATATTAGGAGTAAACATATAAATAAACCCTTAGTGGTTTAAAAAATAGCCTGTTCTACAGATACTGCAGAAGACTGTAGCTATTTTTTGCTCTCTGCATGGCTCCTCGGATAATTCCATTTGGTAAGTGGTGACAGATGCCTTTAAAAAAATTTTTGACTTTCTTTTAAAGTGCCAGGGTAATATTGCTAAGAAACTAAAGAATGTAGGTAAATATATATTTTTGCATTTGGTAATATGCCATTTCATATATTTAGTTCTCTGGATAGTTACCAGTCTCTTCAAGCAAATTATTTATATTGGAATAATCTATTTGCAGAGAATGAAAAGAACAGAACGAAAATGGGAAACGAAGGCGGGGGGAAGGTTTTTGAGCATGCCTGTGATAATACATTTGTGAAGGGGCAGAACAGCATGGGAAATCTGTAACTAGCCTGCACATAGTTAATTTTAATATATAAATCCATGATGTAACTGTCTTGCAGAAATTACTGGGGTTTTTTAATGTTTTGCTGCTACGATGGCCATCTATACAAATATATTCTAAATTAACCATTACATTCTTATATCTTGGAAGAATATTTTTATGTGTTAATTCTGCACAGTTCAGCCAATAATGCAAGATACAAGAGATACTTAATTCCTAATATTCTTACAGCAATATTGACTTTGGTTTGTGAACGTAGTTAAAACAATAAATACACAAATAATGAATGGAGATATTATGGTAGAAATTTCTATTTTAAAGCAACAAATACATTGGAGGATTAAAACATATTACAGCTAATTCTGTTTATAGTGTTCTGGCCTTTCAAACTGAGAAAGATTTTGTTCCAGACATCTTTGTAGTTCAGTCTCTGGGATTTAATCTCTGTAATGTGTTATGCTCACTATTGTCCCAGTGAATTTGTTGACAGACAGTAATTGGGTCACTGCATTGAAATGCCCGATGTGAGCCCCGAGTTCTCCCTGCTCGTTGGCAAGGCAACCACAGTGGTCCAGGAAACATGCGCAGAACGGGCTCCTGGCCTGCCGCTCTCAAATGGTGTCACTGGAGGGCAGGGAGGAAAAATCGTTTGGATGCTGAAACAGAGAGCAGATTCCTCCCTTTTTTTTTTTTAATGTGTGTATTGTCTTTCAGTGGTGGTGGTGATAGAAATGTAACCTTACAAATAAAATGAAACAATGCACAGCAATTGGCGCTATATATTATGGCTTTGTTCTTAAGTCTTTGGATATTATTTTAGTTTGGGGGGATTTAATACGTTACAGATCAGTTGGATCTAGTTAGTCTAATGTATGACAGAAGAAAGATAAATATTTCATAATTACTTCAGATCTTGCTCTGGTTTGCCATTCTCTTCCCCCCTCTTCCACAACTCCCTATAGAGAAGCGACTGATAAAGTGCTGTATTCCAAGAATCTATAAATAAGCAGAATTTGACATGTTTTGGAATTCTTATTATGGTACTAGTTGACAGTCTTCACTGATTTTTTTTTTTTGTTTGGCGTATTTTTTGAGGGGCACGAAAAGGGGGATAAAATCTATAAACTGTCATTTTCATTGTCCATTGTATATTCTTAATATTTCTGTTTCCTTGGGTTGTTCAAAATGAGCAGTTTGTAGATAGCTTTGTCCAGAAACATATCAAATGCTGATGAGGAAGGAAAAAAGAACTCTGTTTTTTTCCAAACTAAGCAAACTACAAATTCTTTTACTTCTTGTTCAGGCTGATCTAGATTGTGACAAATCAGACAATGATGGAAGAAGAAAATTAATACAATGCTTGTGCAATCACTGACTTTCTCAAGATTCTTTTATTTCATTTCCAGAGGTCTCATTTTAATGGACTTTTTTTTTCATAGATTGAATCACCTCCTCATTGGCTTAAAAAACTTTTGCAAACTTAGAGTTTATAAGTGATAAGAAAATCTGAAACTAAATTAGTAGTCTCAATAGTTTACATTTTTTTAGTGTTGATGAAGGTATTAGAATAGCATAAGATACTATTCTGTACTATGGTATGGTAATAGTAACTAGTGCTAGTAATAATATAGTAACAGCAATATTAGTAATATCACTAATAATAATAAGTCATAATTATAGTATGATATAGTATGTTCTCAAGAAGGCATGATGTAGATGCATCCTCTGTAGATATCTTGAAAATTTCAATCACTTCAATATATGCAGATGTTGGAATGGTATTTCAAAATAAATCTGAAGTGAGTCATACAGCTGGGATTAAAGTATCATCGCCAGTGTTTATAGTGGCATATTCTTGCTATCCTTACAGACAGCAGCTAAAACTCCAGTTAAGTAAAACTGTGCAAAGCCAGTTTTATTTAAAGTCCCCACACAATGGACTCTACGTGTCTGTGTAATTAATAACAATGCAACTTAAAAGCAAGTGGAGCTATGTATTATTTTTACTCAAGTGAAATAAACTTAGAGTTTCTACCTACACAAAAATTTCAAACAAGGAAAGAGAAAATCCTTTGTGTCTTATTGAAAAGGAGTTCTGCTCTGTCCCATCAACATATTAAAGAGTGTGGGGAAAAAAGTAATGTGAAATTAGTTGGAGGCTTCAAACATATAGTTGATAAAATGCTTCTGTTTCCATTCTTTAAAACTACAGATTTGTCATTATTGTCAGAATCTCTTGAAGCAATTTTTCTGTGATTTAAAACAGGTAGAAATTTAAGAGAAATGCTTTTATGCTGCATAGTGCATATGCTTATGGAGAGATAGGTTAGGAAACTTCACCTGCAAGTAGAGAAGATGGGAATTAGCAGAGTTGTTCGTGGCTGTTTTAGTAGATTTTCTCAAATGGGTAGAAATTTCCAAATTCCACAAAGGTAATATAAATTGCTAGCACTTTCTGTTTATTTGCTTGAGTTCAATGGCTATTAGCATTTATATTTTTATGATACATTAAATATTTTGATTTAGCCAGAAAAATCCAGAGTAGAAAGAACTGCTATTTTATCTTGATCTTTACTATAGGTTACTTTAATGTAGGCATCCAACATTCAAAAGACATCAATGATAATTAAATTCTTACCAGTTTCTGAAAAGTAGTCCATGCACAGAGGAAACTTGAATTTGAACATCCACAAGTTCATAGTAATAACTGTTGATCTAATTAACTGATTTCTACAGTTGACGCTGAAGCCTGAATGCTACTGCTAAAATACTTTGCAAGAGAAGACCTGTGAAGGGAAAAGAAAGAATTTTATAATTGTATAGAGATTGAAATCTTTCCCATGACCAAGTCAAAGCATCAATGAAAGCCTCGCATCTGAAGGAAACTAAGATTTGCTAGCGACACTGCTTCATGGACTATGTGTTCATTTGCTTCAGTCGAGTAGCTGATGACTGGAAGAGAAATTATTAGACTCTTATCTTGATGAGCATTGGTAAAAACATCTATTTTTGTAAAATAGAAGCATTGTACAGAGCTGAGGGGCATATCATATTCTCTAGCTATGAAGTTTTTTAAAAAGAAATGTATTCAAGTAGGAAGGTTGATAATGCCACATCATGCTCTGTATATATTTTAGGCAAAAGGGGAAAAAATGTGGAGCTAACAAGTCTTGGTCCTCCCAGTATTCTTTGCAGGCTATCTTTCTTTTCTCTCCTTTTCTCACAAACCTTCCTTGTCTGACTTGATTCTTTCCCTGCATAGTTTAACTAAACAAACCTTTGAATAGAAGAATTAAAAAAATAGTTGATTATTATACTAATATTAATAAAAAAGACTTAGGGAGAAGAATAGGAGATTTTGATTTTTTAAAAAAATATCATTACAGTTTTTAAAGTAGTTAAATTGGCTGTTTAACCTTTCACTTTTATTGCTTCGTTATTACCGAGGCAGTTAAAGATGTTTTTAATAAGAAAGGAAAGTAAAACCAACCATACACAAGCACTAAAGGCCAGCATACATATATTAGCTAGTCTATTTATTGTTCTTGGTCAAAAGCGCAGAGAAAATTTTACTTTTCATTTTGGGTTCGAGTTTGGATACACTCCATGGCTTTTGAAAGCACTACTTGTTCCTTGAATAAATGGAAAGTAATCTTGTTGTCACGGTTTAAAGCTGGGCCGGCTATTAAACCTGTGGCAGATGTTCTCTGTTATCCCCTCCCCTCCCCCCAAAGGGAAAGGGAAAAGGGAGAGAGACTTCCGGGTTGGAAAGTTAAAACAGTTTTAATAAACTATAATAATGGAAAAGAGTATAATAATAATAATAATAATAGAAATAATCAAATATATACAAATATATATACAAAACCAAGATTGAGCTCCCCTGAAGTCAGCCACGTCACCACCGGCACTGCAGGGCAGACTCCGGGAAGGCCCAGGTTGGGCCTAGCGACAGTCGAGAGCTGGATTCAGGGATGCACGGATCGGGATCGGGGGCAGCAGGAAAACAGACGGAGTCCTCCTTGGACACCGGCCATAGCAGAAAGAGAGCGAGACCCTCGTGATCCCCCTGCTTTATACCGAGAATGACGTGTATGGGATGGAATACCCTCGTTGGTCAATTTTGGGTCACCTGCCCTGTCTGCTCCCCCCTGCAGCTGCGACCCCCCTTTGGCTCTTCACTCGTAAGCAGTGAGGAATTCAGCAGTGACCTTGGTTTCTCTAAGACTAAGTACAGCAAGAGCCTTACTGCACAACATCCCTACCGGTGCCTCAGCGATAACTACAAACTTCGAGCGTTATCAGTCCTGGAAGCAGACACTGTCTGCAAAACGTGCAGTTAGTTTCAGAAAGTGCAGTTACTTAGAGGAGACTTAGCTGAAAGTAAAAATCACTGAAAGGAAAATCGGCCTGGTTTAGGCCAAACCAGGACACTTGTGTAAAAACTTTTTCAGCTTTTCATTACTATTTTTGTAAAAGGATTGTCTCTTTCTATAAGGAAGTTTTCTTTTCAGGTTCTTGTAGTTTTTTTCTTTAATATTTTCTCACTTTTTGTTTATCTTCTGAGCAAAATAGCTAGATACACTGCTGTTCAGTTTGACCCAAGTAGTCATGTGATTTGAACTCTTTTGGCCACGTGGCTAAGGGCTCCATACTGCTTTTACAGAAATTAATGATAAAACTATACAGACTTCACTGCTGTATAGTAAGATCTTAAATTATCTGCCTCTGCAGTGCTTTCAGTTTCTTCAGGTCCAGGAATAAATGCATCATATTTCATTGGAACATGTTAAAGAATGTGAGGGACAGAGCTGCAAAAAAGCCAGGGTCAGTAAATAAAATCTGCCACAACTCCAGTCATTCACAGGAGGGACTCAGATTTCTAGAGGCTGTGCTTAAGGAGTTTATTTTCAAGTGGATGGACAAGACAGAGGAAGACATATGGCACAGTCTTAAATCTCACAGCTTACCCTACTTTTATTTCCTGTTTGTAGCACCATAATTTTCAATGTGTTGCATATTTTCCAAAATGAACTTTTGCTTGTCAGAAGACTTGGGAATTCAATTTTGTTCATCTACAGTGATGTCCTTTCCTCCTTTCGACAGCATATTTGGAGATAGATAGTACCTGTGGCAAGGACTATCTTAAACACTCACTGGATATCTGTTTTAACAGATGGACTGCAGTGAGCATGCATGAAGCTGGTGCCAACTCCCAATCAACAAAGTGTGTCAGGGATAAGGATATCTTTAAGAGGTTAAGGAAAAATAACTTTCTCCCACACCAAAAATGCCCAGGTGTCCCCCAAACCGAATAAGCCTAAAAATCCTACCACTTTGGTTTTTGAGAAGTGATTTACTGCATACTTAAATAAAATGCCATGTTAGTTTTTCAGAAACAGCAGAAATGCATTTTCAGATTGAAATTACTTTGATTAAATATTTTACCTATAAGTCAAGATGAAATGTGTGCCTTTTTCTTGGCCTGGCTCTCATGTCTTTTGAGTAGTCTACTCGAAGTGAAAGGTAAAATGGAGATATTTAAAGTACTGTAAAGAGATGTGGGGAAGATCTTTCTTTTGCATGAGATCTGGCAAGGTGGGACTTCTTGCAGAGTCTTTTCCAATTATATTTTTTTTATTTGGAGGTTTTGAAAGTGCCAGATATGTCTTCTGCTGCATTCTTGGAGAAACAGCGCATAGCCTAATGGATTGATACATCACAGAGACTGTTAACATTTTTTTTGTATTTTAAGATCAGAGTTAATGGAATGCCACTAAAGCACTTCTCTCCGTGTTTCCTATTTGCGTAGTAGACAGTGTTATTGTAACATATCCCGCTGTTGTCTTTTGTTTTAAAGTTTCTTTGGAAACTCAAAGATCTCTTTCTCTCGTTTCTGTGTTGTTTTTTTTTTCTCATTTATCTTCTGTAGTAGGACAGAATAAAAGCTGAAACTGAAAAATATGGAGGGAATGGGAGGAAATCCAGTTCTTCTTATTGTGATATCTTTCTGCAGCAGAAATGCTGGGACCTGACCATAATTTTGTTAGAGTTCATATGCAGAAGAACATATGAATGCATTTACTCTATTTCAACATGTATGCAATCTTAAGCCATGGATATGTTAGCTGCACATTTTGACATTTTCTGCCACAAGATATTCAACAATCCTCCTTACGTTTGCATTGTGTTTATATCATGAACTTCCAAAGAGGCTTATTTTAAAGCATATCTATGTTTTAAAATAAATAAAAGCTAGGTCTACTCACAAAAGCAAGTGTGGGAATACAAACTATCAAATACAAACAAGATGATCTAAAAGCTTCTCATCATGCTGTTTTGTTTTGTGGGTTTCTTTTCATAGTTTGTGTTTGGTTTGTGGGTTTTTTTTTTTCCTCCTTCCCTTCTCCCTCAAAGTTTCCTAGGTGCTTGTCCCCAGAGAGCCTCCCACAACTCAGCTTTGAGTTTGAACTGACAGGGAGGCTTCCTGAAGTCTGTGGCAGTAGTTCCATGTAGGCTGCGATGGACAGTAGCACTATATTTTCAGGTTCCCAGCCTAAATCTCTTGCAGTTGTCCATCTAAAATGAGTGGAAGACTTAGGACCCATCCAAAAGGGAGTTAGAGTTTAGGTATGTGCATTTTAATTTGATCCTCACTAAACCTCTTGAGGTTTTGCCTAATCCTGATGGCTTCTAAAATGTGTATGTACCAAAATATCTAAGTTGTGTTAGAAACATCCTGGAAGTGGAGCTGCCAGTAACTGGTTTAGTGGGTTTCAAATCTTTGTGCTGTTCACCTACGTGCAGAGTGTTGTTTTACCTGTATTCACTTACAGGTTTCATTTTGCAAAGTGTGATCTAAAAATGCATTGGAGACAGAGAGTGCTAAGTTAATGCTTACAGCATATGCTTAGGATCAATTCCTTTCTCACCCACGTTTCCCGTGTCCTGGAGTGTATTCTAACAATCAAGCTGTAAGTCAGGTTGAAAGGGGGGCCATTCCATCTCTGCTGAAACTATTGGATTTTACTGAAAATAATTATGGATTCAGTAGAATAGAGAGAGGAAGAAAAAATAAAAGGAACAGTAAAGAGAGCATGATGGTGAAGCCTAGTGTTTGCATGCATATTTTAAATAAACTGTCACTAAATAAATTATTGAAATAAGAATTTGAAAGTTTGCTTGTTGTGCTGGGCTATCACAGTTTCCTTTCTAACACATATAATTCTTGCCCTTGCCCTGTGTAGGGAAACTGTGCATCTTTTGTATGCTGCAAAAGAGATAAGATACCAAGGTTGTTTTGGACTTCTACCATAGTGCATGTAAGTCTAGATACCCAAATGAAAAAAAACCTTCAATATTAACATATGAATAGTAACCTCTATGTATCATAATAAGTGTCCTGAATTTTTTTTTGTTTTTGAAAATGCGATATAATGAACGCAAAGTCCTCTGAAAGTATAGCTGATGCTCTCAGATGCCCAGCTTCTGTGGTTGTTGGTCCTTTAAAATCTTCAAAGAATGCTTCAGTTTAGCATGTACACTTCTTTTCAGTCTTTTCTGTAGCATTAGGATACATGGGACACTGAATTCAAGATCTTAATGGGTACATTTTGCATATATTATTAAAGCAGTTATAATCTATTAGGTTCTAGCCAAACATATGAGAAAAAAAAATGGAGCCTCTTGCCTAAAGAGCTTAAATATTAAATGTTGTTGTAAATGAAGTATGAAAGATGACGATAAAGTACATAGCTGACACTTTTCAATGCAAATATTGGGCATTTTAAAATTTTATATATTTTTCCTTTCAGATATTTGAAAGAAAAATAAAAGTAGTTCATAGTAGTTAATGGAAGATATTTTAGGATGAATGTGCTGGGGGGAAAACAAAGCTTATATAATGAGTGAGAGATAGCAAAAGGAACAGTGAAAAACTTTGTTCTGGTATCTTCTGTGGTTGAAGTTGTTTTATTTATATCTCATTAGTAAATGAGGTATTCATAAAAAAGGCTTGAATAATTCTATGAAATGTGATAAAGTGATGAAGTTCTGTAAAGTTTAAATTGTTCTTGTCTGTTCTATCGTTTTCTAACTAGTTTTTTATGTAAGTGCAGTTCAAATCACTTTGTGATAATTTTCTTGTGACTGGTATTAAATAGGACAGGGAGACTAGAAGAAAAGGGCTAAGTTCATGCCCATAATAACTACTACTGAGCTTACAAAAGAAGGAAAACAACATGGAAGAGGGGGAATATCTTAGACACCTTTTTTGTGTTATTACAACTACACTTACTAGTTTTCCAATGGAATAGATATTTATGTATTTCATTCTAGTATGGTCCTCATCACCTGGGTTCATACCACTGTTTGACTTTTCTGTGGTCAGAATTTATCTTCTGCCTGACTGGAATACTTTAGCTACACTGATCCAAATAAATCATTATTTGACCCAGTAATTTTTAAAATATATCCTCATTTTACTGACTGTGTTGAAAAAATATGACAAAGTAAGTTAATTAAACTGAAGTCTGCTGGTAAAAAATGTGATTAGAATAGCACAAAACAAATTTTTTCAAGTGTAGAATGATTTAATATGTTGAAGGCAAATACCTTGGCCTAACCCATCACAAATAATATTAAATCATACTTGTGATCAGTTCTCAGTCTGCCTAACATTTAATTGTCTAATGTGAATTATAAATACATAGTCTATGCTTGAATGAGATTCTGTCCCTTGTGTGACTGTTGGGCTGTATGGTCAGAAACTGTGAATTTCCAAACAAGCTGTGCAAAAGCAGTATCTCGTGTGAAGCTGCATAATTAACAATAGTTGTGACTGACCTGTATTCCTGGATTTGTTATTTAACTTTTGTTGTTATCAGTAATTGCATCTCTTTTTATGCAATTCTTCATTGGTCTATGCTTCTCTCTTCTAGCGCTATCTGAATTTGCTGATATGAGCATGCTACAAGAAACAGTTGGCTGTAGTGGACTTTGTCAGATAGTTGGATAAAAAGGCTAGGTGTCCTATATTATTTCTTATTTGCTTTTTTGTAATCTTAACAAATTTTTGAACTCTTTTGTTTTTGCATAATTAAATTACCTTTATAGTGTTTATAGTACAGCTTTAATATAGAAAATTACATTATAGAAATTTTTTGGTAATAAAAGGCTTTAAATCACCTTTTATCCCTTCAAACAACAGTATAAATATTCATATATATATATATATGTCTCTCCTTGGTTTGCTTTGCTTCTTGTTTGTATGTATGATGCTGTTATTAGAAGGTTCTCTATTTAAATAGAATAAGGCTCAGTAAAGTCTGCTGAAAAGTTGGTCTCTTAAACAAACAGCTGAAGTGATATTATTTTATGTATTATATTTATATGTTATTACACCAAAATTTACAAGAATGAGATAAATACTGATTAGATCATTCAAAATAGTATTTGACTTGTTAGGCATACTTAGGTTTCAATTGTTTGAGCAGAAGTTATGCTAATATATAACTACTTTTCAGAAGCTGCTAAGCAATTTGTTATTTTAACCCCTTTACTGGTAGATTCTGCTCCAGTTTTGGGATCATGGCCATTAATTCATTTCCAGTAAAAAACAGACTAGTTAAATGTTATTGAAGTTTCTTAAGCCACACTTAGCGTGAGCATACTCCTTTTTTTCTGTAATATAAATATTTATTTGTGGATGGCTTAGTCTCACTTTCATCATGCTATTTTTGTACCTGAGCTAGTTCCGTATTGAAATGTCTCAAAATTCACTGTATCTAACTTATTCAGGACACTCAAGAATACTGATAGCATAAGAAAACCATGGAACTATATGAATAATTATGTCATAGAATATGGAACATGTTGCATTTCAACACAGTTCAGTTTTAGGGCAATTTCTACAGTTTCACTTGTGTGTTTAATTCTATGAATATAACAGTTGAATTTGTTTATCTTGGTAACAAAGTTGTGCTGAATCAAATTGGCCAACAAAAGAAGGTGCCTTGATTTTCTTCAGGAAGAGAGAAAAATGACTTCATAGATTAACACAGATTAATTCCTTATGAAACGTGCTTAAATTTCTAAATTAATTTAACCCCAGAAAATGTGTTTCATATTTGAGCTCTAGTTTTTGTCTTTCTTTTTGACCAATATTAATATCATTTGCTGAATTCAACATAAAGTCACAAATACTTTTAACTCCGAAAAAAATAGTTTTAAATGCATCAGTAATATGTAAAAAATATTTGTCTAGCTTTTCTTGAGGTACATATCTGCTGTAATGGCACGGTGTAGTGAGTGACTCTTCTCTCTTTTTCTCCCACTGCAGCTAGGGAGAACCTCTGGATTCTCCAGTGCACTGAGGCAGTGATTTCAGTCATCTAAGACTCCTGCACATCCTTGTAGGCATTCTTCCTACCTGCACAGTTACATTCTGCCATAGTTTTAAATGTGAAAGCTAAAGTAATCAGTCTAGGCAAGTAAGATTTGAAAAATGTCTCAGCCTTATTTTTGTTTAGTAATTTGCATATACTGAAGAAGAATATAGATCTCTGAACCTTGAGATGTCAGCAAGCTGTCTAACCAGACATGGAGTCATATGTTAGACCGCGGTAGCCTTGGCTGCACCATGCTTTACTGTGTGTAGCTGGTCACCTGTTTCCTGAGACAGGTGGCACTCTTCTGCTTAGCACGAGTATCAAGCATTATGATCACAGAAAAAGATAACTTTGTCCTACAAATCAGATGAAGGAATTAATTTCATGGTGAAGGCAAAGAGTACACATATGCTGGATGTGAGGCAGAAAAGATTCATAGGTGCAAAATAATGTTTATGAAAACATTAATGTTACAGGTACCTAACACTTTTCTTTCGCAATTAACTTCTGCTTATCCACTATCTTCATCCTAGCAAACTTCTAGGTAACAGTGTTGTGAAACACTTGGTGATGAGCCTGTTATATGCCCTTTTAATCACAATCAAACTGACATTCAATGTATGCATACTGTTGTTAGATATGTATTTTAGCTGCTGATTGGGAAACAGCTAGTCACTCAATCTATTGATCAGGTATTGGCATTTTGTGGACATTGGTTATCTCATAATCAATCTTGTTTTCACATGAGTTGTGGTTTAGTATATATGTAGTAATTTACAGTAGACAGTGATATCACTTTCAAAATGCTTCATATTGAATTTGTAGGTATGTGACTTTGCCCTTATTTAAAACTTCAGAAGTAATACAAAGCTGCTCAGTGCGTGTATGCTAAATCTGAAATGCCTGGTGTGATAAATTATTGAATATATTTATCTGGACTGACTTTTCAGGGCTTACTACTAAGATGGAATACTTTTTACATGAAAGTGGCTTCACACTAGAAGGTGTTGAAGGCATTCTGTATGCACAAAGTACTTGTGATATAATCCACTTAAATCCTGTCTATTTAATTTGAACTGTAAATTCAAGTACTAGTCTGGTCTTCTCCTGCTTTAGCATGTCTGGGATTCTATCTGCATTAGCATATGGTAAAGCTACTATTTTGCATATATTTCAGCTTCATATGAGCAGCAGCTCATTCAAGACAAAACCAATTTGCATTTATGGCTTATTCTTTAAGACCTACCTCTTCACATTCTCTTCATGTTAATAATCCTTACAGTAAGACTTCTGAGACCCATAAAGATTACTTGTCTCTGCAAATACTACCTTTTGATGCTATACAACTCCAGTCTTGGTTATTTAAGTTTGTTGTGTGCTTGGACAAGTCTTTTAGACACATTAAAAAAAAAAGTTTTAAATAACACTTTTGGTTAGCTGGGTGCTACTTCTTAAAAATACAATACTCACTGGCAGTTATTTGCTAGGATCAGCTTTTATGTGATTCTATGATTTTATATTATATGAGCAAAGCACAGTTGTATCCTCATTGGATGGTGTGGAAATGGTAACCGAGTAATCAGAATAAAGTGTATGGTAAAGCCCCTGCTCTGGCATTAATTATTTTATATGTGGAAAACACAGGTGTAAACATATTGTGAGGGGGATAAAAGTCTACGTTTAACTACCCAGATGAGAGTTGTACATTTCAGTAACTAACTCAGCTGTGATTTCCATGCCATACTAGGACTCTAGATGTTACAGCATATATAACTCTTATCTAAATGTGGAAACACCAGATTGCAACTGAATAGTAGTGCCACTCTTATAGTAGTACTACTCTGATGTCCATTTCAGAGGTTTCCAGGGTAAAAAGCAATAGGAAGAATAGTTAACTTATTCATACACCCTTGAAGAAAAGTGTGTCTGCAGTATAATAAAGCAGATAATTTATTCAAGGACAGTTTGGGATTTTTTTGGTGGTTGTTTTTTTTTTTTTAAAAAACTTATCCTTGTAATGTTTCCAGCATCAGTATCTAAATAAGTTATACACAAACTAAAGGCATGGCAGAAATATTTTTCACATCTGACTTTTTGGAACCAATCCAAGTTTTAGTTTTCTGAACTGTGCTAATTAGTCCAAATAATTTTGTTTTTTTCAGCCCTATCTGGATTCACCTCCTTTGTGTTCCTAACTAGCTGAGTCACTGTTTGTTTGCCAAGTGTCATGATAAATGCTTAGTTTGTATGAGTTACATGAAAAAGACATGCGACCTGATTTTCTCACTTATTGTGTATTAACTTCAACATTATGGTGTAGCTAATTTAAAAAATAATTTTCTTGTGTCGTATTACTTAAGGCAACTAAACATTTGGCCACAGAAAGTAAAATCTTTAGAGAATAAAAGGAGTATGTTCATACTTTAGAAACACATGAATACACAAGGATACCCAGATTTACGTTTCTGTTCCAGCACTCACATATAACCTTAAAATTTTTTGAATCTTTAGTCTTTTAAAATGAACACTTAAATACACTTCTTATTGCTTTCAAGGTTAGCTTTATATAATTTTTAGTTTGAATTTTGCAAGTGAATCTATTCAGTGCTTTATTGAAGCTTAAGTATCTCCTCTTGAATGAGAAACTTTATTCATTTTTATGTCTTAATAAGTATGTAAGTTGTTCCTAAAATACACAATAGTAGGTGATACAGAATTTTACTGCTTGGCAGGGTACCAGGAGGCAACACTGTCTGTGCCTCTCTCTGGGTTCTGTTTAGGGAGTACAAATTGCAAAGCTTGCTCATACTTTGCCCATCTTCAGAGAGGCCAGAGACAACCAGCTTCATGATAACAAGTCAAAAATTGTTTTGACTGAAAACTATGGTTTCTTCTCTAAGTTCTTCTCCTTAATTGAATTTGAAATTAAACTACTTCTGAATTATTAACTAACCTGGACATAAAAATCTAAGCTATGTGTATCTAAGCATTTATGTACAAAGATAAAATGCTCTGTGCTTGTCTACTTCATGTGGTCAACCCAAGTTTGTTATCATAAATGAAAATTTCTGATGAAAATTTCAACCTTGGCAAATAAACCCAACTTCAGAAAATGCTTCAGAACCATCTGACAGTTGTTAATGTATACTTTGATTGTGATTTATTTTTGGAGTCTCTAGTATGTTTTAGTGCATCTTTATTCATGGTTTCTGTGTGGTGGGGGTTTTTTTTGGTTTTTTGTTTGGCTGGTTTTGGGTTTGTGTTTTTTTGTTTTTTGGTGTTGTTTGTTTTTTTTTTTTTAACTGAGCACCTCATTTATTTGCCTTTGAATTTTGAATGTGTTAGAATGTTGTTCATACTTATTGTTTCCTTTGGTCAGATGTTTTCTACCCTGTGGTTATGGTGCAAACATGATTGTTAAACAGGCTTGCCAGTACCAGTTACTCAGTATATTTTTTTTTTAACTTTGAAGTTTTCTTTTTAATTTGTTTGGAGATTATTTTAAATAGAGTATTTTCTTTGGTTTTCCCTCCCTCCCACAAGTAATTACTGGCCCATGGGTATAACTTTTAAAAAGCTTTCTAAGCTTTTAAAGCAATCAAGTTAAAATGTCTTTAGGAGTGTCAGGCAAGTGATCTTGATAAACTAAATTCCTGTGTACAACGTTCCTGTAATAACAGTTATTTTGACAATGTTGTTAGCAGAGAGTGCGTGATATACATGTTCTCTGATAAAGGCATTACAGAGTAGAGAAATCTCCACCCCTTCCCTCACTGTCTTACTTTTTCACTCTAAGACTTGAAATTCTCTTTTTTTTTTTTTTCTTGTGACTTGGATAACACTATCATTTAATTTCACCTTGCCTATTCTATGGTTTTGTTACTGCTGCAGTTTCTTATTTTAGATGGATGTCTATATCTGTTGGAAAACCATAATCTTCTAAGTTAAAAAAAAAAGGTCATTACTGGATAATATGTCAGGAGCCGAAGGCTGTGAGGACGGCCTAATGAAGGCTGCATTTTCAACTCATGCGGAACAGTTTTTCTGAACTAAAATGTGATCATTATTGAAAAAGGAACTTTTGCCAGCACTTAGCAGATGAATAGTATCTAAGATGTGGTAGTTTTATACCTTATCTTGAAGGGGGGTTTCAGACTAATTTCTTTTTTCTTCTGAGTAAAAAAGCCTCCCTGTACTGGAAGTTTCAACATTCTATATAGTAAACTGAAATCTTCTGTAAGACATTGATGTCAACATAAACTTCCAGTATAACCAGGAATAAAAGTACTAGTGCATATTTTTGTGAGTCTTATTGTCCAATGTTTCCAAAATTGCAATTTCCAAAAAGTTTGAACTGTCAAAAAAGTCATAAATTGGGTACACAGTTTTTTACTCAACCTCAATTTTCTGTTGAAAATTGTCTCAAAAATATTGAATTAGATATGAAAGTTATTAGATATCAATTTGATAAAATCTAATTGTACGAGAAGCATCTATAAATTGCTATGCAATGTAATATCCCGCCTAGTGGATGAGGGGAAGGCTGTGGATGTAGTATACTTGGACTTCAGCAAAGCCTTTGATACTGTCTCCCACGGCATTCTTCTGGATAAGCTGGCAGCCCACAGCTTGGACAGGTGCCTTCTTCGCTGGGTGAAGAACTGGCTGGATGGCTGGGCCCAGAAAGTCGTGGTGAACAGTACTGCATCCAGTTGGTGTCCGGTCACTAGTGGTGTCCCCCAGGGCTCAGTACTGAGCCCAGTCCTGTTTAATATCTTTACTGGTGATCTGGATGATGGTATCGAGTGCACCCTCAGTAAATTCGTGGACGACATTAAGTTGGGTGGGAGTGTTGATCTGCCTGAGGGTAGGAAGGCTATGCAGAAGGATCTGGACAGGTTAGATAGATGGGCCAAGACCAATGGTATGAAGTTCAACAAGGCCAAGTGCCAGGTCCTACACTTTCACAGAATCACAGAATCACAGAATCACAGAATCACAGAATCACAGAATCACAGAATCACAGAATCACAGAATGTTAGGGATTGGAAGGGACCTCGAAAGATCATTTAAATCCAATCCCCCTGCCGGAGCAGGATTGCCTAGACCATATCACACAGGAACGCGTCCAGGCGGGTTTTGAATGTCTCCAGAGAAGGAGACTCCACAACCTCTCTGGGCAGCCTGTTCCAGTGTTCGGTCACCCTCACGGTAAAGAAGTTTTTCCTCATATTTAAGTGGAACCTCCTGTGTTCCAGCTTGCACCCATTGCCCCTTGTCCTGTCAAGGGATGTCACTGAGAAGAGCCTGGCTCCATCCTCATGACACTTGCCCTTTCCATATTTATAAACATTAATGAGGTCACCCCTCAGTCTCCTCTTCTCTAAGCTAAAGAGACCCAGCTCCCTCAGCCTCTCCTCATAAGGGAGATGTTCCACTCCCTTAATCATCTTCGTGGCTCTGCGCTGGACTCTCTCTAGCAGTTCCCTGTCCTTCTGGAACGGAGGGGCCCAGAACTGGACACAATATTCCAGATGCGGCCTCACCAGGGCAGAGTAGAGGGGGAGGAGAACCTCTCTTGACCTGCTGACCACAGCCCTTCTAATATACCCCAGGATGCCATTGGCCTTCTTGGCCACAAGGGCACACTGCTGGCTCATGGTCATCCTGCTGTCCACTAGGACCCCCAGGTCCCTTTCCCCTACGCTGCTCTCCAACAGCTCTGCCCCCAACTTGTACTGGTACATGGGGTTGTTCTTGCCCAGATGCAGGACTCTACACTTGCCCTTGTTATATTTCATTAAATTTCTCCCCACCCAACTCTCCAGCCTGTCCAGGTCTCTCTGAATGGCTGCACAGCCTTCCATTGTGTCAGCCACTCCTCCCAGTTTTGTGTCATCAGCGAACTTGCTGACAGTGCACTCTATTCCCTCATCCAAGTCATTAATGAATATATTGAATAGAACTGGTCCCAGTACCAACCCTTGAGGGACTCCACTAGACACAGGCCTCCAACTGGACTCTGTCCCATTGACCACCACTCTCTGTCTTCTTTCCTTCAACCAGTTCACAATCCACCTCACTACCCGATCATCCAGACCACACTTCCTCAGTTTAGCTGCGAGGATGCTGTGGGAGACTGTGTCAAACGCCTTACTGAAATCGAGATAGACCACATCCACAGCTTTACCATCATCTATCCACCGGGTTACGTCCTCATAAAAGGCTATAAAGTTGGTTGAGCATGACTTCCCCTTGGTGAAGCCAAGCTGAGTGCCCCTAATGATCCCCCTATCCTTGATGTGCCTAGAGACAGCACCAAGAACAAGTTGTTCCATCACCTTTCCAGGGATGGAGGTGAGGCTGACCGGTCTATAGTTACCCGGGTCCTCCTTCTTGCCCTTTTTGAAGGCTGGAGTGACATTCGCTTTCCTCCAGTCCTCAGGCACCTCTCCCGTTGCCCACGACTTAGCAAAGATGATGGAGAGTGGCCTAGCAATGACTTCCGCCAGCTCCCTCAGCACCCGCGGGTGCATCCCATCAGGGCCCATGGATTTATGGACGTCCAGATTGCTTAATTGGTCCCTGACCCAGCCCTCATCTACCAAGACAGATTCCTCCTCTATCCTGACTTCTTCTGAGGCCTCAGGGGTGCGGGGCTCCTCAGGACAGCCTCCAACAGTATAGACAGAGGCAAAGGCGGCATTCAGTAACTCCGCCTTCTTTTTATCCTCTGTCTCCAGGGCCCCCACCTCATTCATCAGTGGGCCTACATTGCCTCTAGTGTTAGCTTTACCTGCAATGTATTTGAAGAAGCCCTTTCTGTTGTCCTTGACCTCTCTTGCAAGGTTTAATTCCAAGGAGGCCTTAGCTTTCCTAGTTGCCTCCCTACATCCTCTGACAACAGACTTATATTCCTCCCAAGTGGCCAGCCCCTCCTTCCATCATCTGTACACCCTCTTCTTCCACTTGAGTTTGCCCAGCAGTTCCCTGTTCAACCATGCAGGTCTCCTGGTACCCTTCCTTGACTTCCTACCTGCTGGGATGCTCTGATCTTGAGCTCGGAAGAAGCAGTCCTTGAATGCTAACCAACTATCTTGGGCCCCCTTACCTTCTAGTACCCTGTCCCATGGGATTTCCCCTAGCAATTGCTTGAAAAGGCCAAAGTTGGCCCTACCAACATCCAAGGTTGTGATTTTGCTAGCTATTCTGCTCCTGCCACATGACATCCTGAACTCTACCATCTCATGGTCACTACAACCAAGGCTGCCCTCAACCTTCACCTCTTCAACCAGACCCTCCTTGTTAGTGAGGATAAGATCCAGCAGCGCTCCTCTCCTAGTTGGCTCATCCACCATTTGCATCAGAAAGTTATCATCAATGCACTGGAGGAACCTCCTGGACTGGGGATGGCTGGCTGAGTAGGCCTCCCAGCAAATATCAGGGTAGTTGAAATCCCCCATGACAACCAGGCCCTGTAATTGCGAGACTGCTCTCAGCTGCCAGTAGAAGGCCTCATCACCCTCCTCATCCTGATCTGGTGGCCTGTAATAGACACCCACAACAGTATCACCCCTGCCAGCCTGCCCCTTAATTTGCACCCACAAACTCTCAACTCGCTCCTGATCCGCCCCTGGACAGAACTCAATACATTCTAGCTGCACACTCACATAAAGAGCAACTCCACCACCTCTCCTTAGCGGCCTGTCTTTCCTGAACAGGACATAGCCATCCATGACCACATTCCAGTCATGCGAGGCATCCCACCAAGTCTCTGTAATTGCCACTAGATCATAGCCCCCTGACCGAACATGGATTTCTAACTCCTCCTGCTTATTCCCCATGCTGCGCGCATTGGTGTACAGGCATTTCAGGGAGCGAGCTGAGTACACCGATTTCACCCCAGGGGGATGGGAGGCCTCCTGGTTTACCTCAACACTAGAGCGTTGCCCCAGTGGTGCAAGCCCAGCTACTACCCCATCCCCCTTCAAATCTAGTTTAAAGCTCTCCGAATGAGCCCTGCTAATTCCTGTCCCAGAACCCTTTTGCCCCTACGACATAAACCTTTCCCATGTATTACTGTCACGCCTGTTGTCTTATAAAACCAGCCATTATCAAAGAACCCAAAGCCCTGCCTGTAGCACCAGTCTCGTAGCCAGGAATTAATAGAGAGAATCCTACTATTCCATCCCACGTCATCACCTGAAAATGGAAGGAGGGAGGAGAAAACAACTTGTGCCCCAGACTCTTTCACCAACTGTCCTAGGGCCTTGTAGTCTTTCTTCATCCCCCTCAGACTACGGGATGCAGCTTCTTCCCCACCTGTCTGGAAGATCAGCAGGGGGTAGTAGTCTGTGGCCTTCAGCAGGTTGGGGAGTTTCCTGGTGATATCCCTGATTCGGGCTCCAGGCAGGCTGCAGACCTCCCTGTGATGGGGGTCAGCTCTGCATATTGGGCCCTCAGATCCCTTTAGGAAGGAGTCTCCAACCACTAAAACTCTTCTCTTCTTCCTTGTGGAGGAGGTAGCTATACGCCTGTCAGGTTTTTCTGACTGTGGTGGGACCTCTGATATAGGTTGCCTCTCCACCACATCCCCATTGGACTGGCTGTATTCCACTAGGGCTTCATATCTATTGCTCAGAGGCACCTGTGGAGGCAAGGTAGGCAAGGAGGGCACTCGCCTTTTGCCACGGCCATAGACTTGCCTCCACTCACTCCTCTCCTCTAGGTTATCGTTTTCCACCTGAGAGGGGCAGAGTACAGGGGTCCCTCGATCCTGGGAGCTCTCCGGCAGGTGCTCCCATTTTTGTTGCAGGGAAGGCAGAGCCTGGCTCCACCAGTCTATCTCCATTTCAGCCTCCTGAATGCTCCTAAGCCTTTCTACTTCGGCTTGAAGCCTTTCAACCTGGCTTTGCAGCTGTGCCGCTCGGCCGAGCAGATCACCTACCTGCTCACAGCGCACACAGCCCCCTGTCACCACAGAGACGCTGAAGCATTCCCTGCAGCCCGCAACCTGCACCATCGCCTCCTTCCGTGGGAGCTCTGTCTGGGTTCCCACATCCATTTTGGTCTTCTTCCACCGGGTAGATACCATTGTTCTTTCACTGAGCTGGGAAATAGCTGTTGGTGACACCCCTGGTTCACAGCTCCTTGGCACCTTCCTCGCCTTGTGCACTGTGAGGGAGTCAGCGCCCTCCCCCAACGAGCTGCAAACAGCTGTGGCCTCCCCTGCCCTGGGACACACCCAGTCACTGCTGAGTCTTTCCCCTCTGGCCAGGGACTAGTCCCTGCCCTCCAGGAGGCTCTTTATCACCCAATCAACAGGGGGTGGTGCGTTTAAATCGCCCGCGGTGCCTTTGGCTACGCTCCCTCCTCTCCTGATTCGTTGCTGGGAACCTCCGTGTCCGGGGTGGGGTGGGGGGGGGGGGGGGGCCGCGGGGGAAGACCCCCCCCCTTCTTTGTCCACAACAACCCCATACAGCGCTACAGGCTGGGGGAAGAGTGGTTGGAAAGCGGCCCGTGGAAAAGGACCTGCAGGTATTGGTGGACAGCTGGCTGAATATGAGCCGGTAGTGTGCCCAGATGGCCAAGGTGGCCAACAGCATCCTGGAGTGTATCAGGAATAGTGTGGCCAGCAGGACTAGGGAAGTAATTGTCCCCCTGTACTCGGCACTTGTGAGGCAGCACCTTGAGTACTGTGTCCAGTTCTGGGCCCCTCACTTCAAGAAAGACATTGAGATGGTGGAGCGAATCCAGAGGAGGGCAACAAAGCTGGTGAAGGGTCTGGAGGGTGTGTCCTATGACAAGTAGCTGGGGGAACTGGGGTTGTTAAGTCTGAAGAAAAGGAGGCTGAGGGGAGACCTTATTGCTCTCTACAACTACCTGAAAGGAGGTTGTAGCAGGGTGGGATTTGGCCTCTTCTACCAGGCAACTATCAACAGGACAGGAGGACATAGTCTCAAGCTGCGCCAGGGGAGGTTCAGGTTAGACATTAGGAAAAATTTCTTCACAGAAAAGGTTATTAGGCATTGGAATGGGCTACCCAGGGAGGTGGTGGAGTCACCATCTCTGGATGTGTTTAAGAAAAGACTAAATGTGGCACGTAGTGCCATGGCCTAGTTGACACAGTGGTGTTAGGTCAAAGGTTGGACTCAATGATCCCAGAGGTCTCTTCCAACCTACTTGTTTCTGTGATTTCTGTGATTTTACTTAGTGTATTTTTATTGATATTTATTGTTCCTACAATTTATTTTTTTGGCATTAAATTGTAAATAATCTACAGTCAGTAACCTTTAATTTTAAAACTTCCCTGAGGCATGTAATTCTTACTGCTTTTTCACTGGTATTACTATTTCTTGTAAAATAAGGCACTACATTATACTTTACTCGGGATATAGTTGATACAGACTGGCTGACTGCAGCAAAAAACTCATGGTTGATCTTCATTTGAAGAATGCCATACAAATCTATACTTATTTAAATATATTTGCTGTTACCAAACTTATTTCGGTGTCTAGATATTTAGTGGCAGTGATGTTAACCACAACTCTCTGCTTCCTAGTACCCAGATACTATAGCAGAAGTAAATGGTCTGCCCTTCCAGAGACAAACGGCCTTAACAAGGCATTGGCTTGTAAATAAAAGGAATAGATGATAATGCAAAGGACAAATAAATGTATGATTAACACATCTATATATGTCCATTTCAATAACCTGCAATCCCTGTCTTAAAGTAATAAACTGTTCTAAAAAAAATTGGAAGTCTTTACACAGGTGCTCTTGAAGTATGACTTACTTTGTACTTAGCTTTCTCTAGCTATTTCTAGACACCATGTATGTCCCCATCAGGTTAGTTTCTGGAGGAAAAAAAAATTAGAAAAAATCATACTGTGCTTGCATCTTTTGATGCCAGGATAATGTTCACTCTTCCTAATTGAGGTATTTTCCTGAACTGACCAGGAAATCTTTAAAGGTTTTGAAGAAAATAACTTTACATAGCTATTTAAAAAATCCACCAGCAGAGTCTTAGGAAGCATCTCAGTACATATTTAAAGACTATTGTTTTAGCAAGATAAATCTATTTGATACAAAGAGGTAAAGGCTGACTTTATCTTGCCTTAAGACAAAAAGATGGTCCAAGTGACCTCCTGATATCTTATCTAGTCCTACTTTCTGTGATCTTATGGCTACAGTCAGAATACATGAGAGGACTCAATTTTTAAAAATGTCTTTTCAGAAATGAAAAGCTGCCGATTTCTATGTATTTGTTAGTACATTTTATTCCTTTAAGTAACAAATATTAATATAGTGTCTTGGAGGTATGTATTCACTAGTTACAGCTCTTAAAGCTCTGTGCTTGTGATATTGATTGTTTAAGTAGTCTTTTTGTTCAGGACTTGAGAAAGCAGATCCGTGGAACTAAAACTGCTAAAAGTCTGCTAAAAAGATAGCTCTCAGATAATATTGGTCAGATAAGTATGTTTGCTGTATTGGTCTACCAACAAAATATTATTGGATGATGAAGTGTCAAATACTGAAATGAAATAGTTCAGTGACAACTGTTTTTTTTTTTTCTTTTATTTTGGATACTGTTTGAAGAATGTATAGTATGGTGCTCCTGCTAAATTTGGTAAAAAAAAAATCATACCCTTCCTTAGAAGCATTTTAAAAATTCCGTGGCCATTAATTTTGTCATAACTTGAAGTTTAGAAGAACAGCCTTTAGAGACTTTGGCCAATGTTGAAATACAGCCAACTCTCAGGGATTAATAACATTCAAATACTTTGATTTCGTTTGTGATAAGTGTAAATTACAGTCTTTGGCTCAAGAGATAAGACTTCTTCAAACCCACTATTTCTAATACTAATAGCTTAGAAACAATACAATTTCAAAATCTTTTTTTAGTGTTTTTTTTATTGTGTACTTAAGCACACAGCACTGCTCTGCTTTGTCAGCAAATGGAGCAATGATATTTGCAAGATACATTTCATCCATAGTTGTGTTGCTATAGTAACTGGTGCCTTTTTCTCCTATATGTAACAGTATCCTAAATTATGTAAGCAGGATTACCCAATCAAATCCATTTAATGCTTTTCTATGAATACCATTAATTTTCTACTCATTCTTCAAATGTTTTATAGTTCATTACAAACAAATTCTTCTGAACTGCTTTTGCAAATGCACTGTGGCTGGGGAGAGTAGGAGAGGATAGATGAGGGAAAGGATATGGTGGCTCTAGAGATATTTTTTTCATTAGCTTTGTATAAAGCATGCAGAATGAGGGAAAGTTTCCTCACCTAGTTTCTAAGATGTTTGTATGTTTTGAGGTGCCAACGGTAAGTTGTATAGCTCATGCCATAGGGTCTCTGGCCTGAATTAAACAAGGACACTCAGAAAAAATATCTTGAATAAATAGAATGTTCGCTTGCTTTGATTTTTTTGTGAAAATAATCCAGAATTTTGTCTTTAAAAATACGCGGATATGCCAATCGAATGTATTCTGGATGAGAGGAGTTATTTCAGTTTCTGTTTTTATAATTTTAAAATAATCTGTAATTGGGTTATAATTTATGTTTATAAAAACATTGTATAAAAGGCCCAAAATGCTTTAGAAATTAATGGCATAACCACAAAATTTTATTGCTAAATGATTTAACAAAAGGATTTTACAAAACGTTGTTTTGCCCTTTGAAAAATAATCTTGGTATTTGTCATTTAAGGAAATTATGTTTATTTCCTTTGAATCTTTTTAAATGTACATGATTCCCATTTGGAAAATAGCATTTGAGCTGTAGCTAAATAGGGTACGCCTTAATATTTGTGTAGGTAAGAGTTAAGATTCAATGAAAAATGCCTATTCTGATATATTTACTAAAGGTGTCATATAGCTAGTTGTCAAATGATCTCGATTTTATGTAAATGTTGAGGGTTTTTTATTTGTTCATAATTCTTTTTCTTTGTAAATATTAAAATGAGGTTATAGAAAGAGGTAAATTGTTGAACTATGTTTTTGGGTTATTTCATCCTTCCTATATAAACACAGTAGGCACTTATCCCATACCAGGCAACAGGAGACTAGGATGTCGAGATTTGTAGTTAAACCTTTAGTGCAGCATGGCTGCTTATTGTATGGTCCTATACTACCTTGTAGCCATTAGAGAAGTATTTCCCAAACAGTCTTTTGGGACATGTTTTTTCATCAGTCACAAGTTGTGGCCCATGATGGATGTCCCTGAGCTGTCCTGGCCCTCTTGGGAACCAAGACAACAGCTGGGCCTGTTTTAGATGACATAATTTTTAAAGCTGCCTGAAAGTTTTTATGTGTGTAGCTTTTAGATCTGTTTTGGAGTAAATGGCTCATATCTTCCACTGAATCTTTCCTATAACTCCACATTTCTAGTACAATTGCCAGTTATGGGCATTTTCTATTTTCAAAAACTGATTTGTTTCATGTTTCCTCATCAAGACATGCTGACTAGGTTTATTTCATTATGAGTTTTAATAACAGACCAAAGGTGCTAAAGCAACTAAACCTCAACCACTTTCATCAAGATGCGGTGTATTGTATCTTAACATAAAATTCATTTCTGAAAAAAATGCTGATTCTGAATTTGGGGAGTAGTTTGTTAAATAATTCCATTTACTATTGCAACAATAATATTTTGTGATCTGTGAAAAATATTGAGACATCACCTAAAACTTGAATAATTAATTTTCAATATGTACAGTAAGGATCCTCCCCCATGAGACACCTTTCCTTACATTAAATTCACAGAAAATTTCTGATGTGTTTTTCCATTTTCCGTGCTCTTCACATTCATAGGACATACAGTATATGCACAAATCAAGTCTATTTATCAATAATAATTTATATTATTTGTAATCTAGAAGTTTTGCATACATTCTTTTAGACAAACGATGATGAAACTGCTTTTGCTGCCTGCTTTCCATTCCATAAAATAGGGATATGCAAAGAAAACACTGAGCTTGTTTGCCTTAATGAGTTTCTGTATTGCTCTGGAAACTAGTTCATGCGACCTTGGTTGCTGTATAAGAACTCTCCAACTTTCATACATTGTAGTACTGTGTTGTGAGTATGATTCATCTTGCTGAGAAAGAATGGTTTGATATAAGCTTCTATTAATGGCCTGAGGGAGGTGTCAATGTTTACTCTCTCTGTGGGATATAAGCCATTTCTTCAAGGCCATTTGTATGGTGGGGTTGTCTCTGTTAAATGTTAATGATTTTAGTGTTTCAAAAGCTATTTGCCAATCTTGTGTGTCACTCTGCAGAACAGGGAAGGACTTGATGTCTGTTCTGAAAGAGTTTACAGAACAGTAGTGAGAGTTAGGTGGCCATCTGGGAACCAATAATACCTCCTTGTGAGCACTGAGATCTCTATTTGCCACTGGGATCCTTTTTCTCCCACATCCTGTAAGAGCATTCATTGGCTTCTAAGGAAACCAACATTTATTAATATTCTCCAAAACAGTCTTATGTGCTATGCTACTGCATCCTGGTACAGAGGTTTGACCTGTTGGGTAAAGAGGGAACTTTCTGTAGATCATCAACAAGAAGCAGCACAACTGAATGAGTTTGAAACCTGTTTTTGTCCCAGTGGGAGCTCTGTGTTTCTTTGCAGTAGAAAAGTCCCCCAGAAAATGATGAATTCTTTTTTTTTCTGTGAATTTTTTACATATTTAGGCCACAGGCCTGTAAATCTTTTTAAAGCATTACAGATATCTGAATCAGTAAACCTTTCAAGTGGAGAGGTTAGTGTACTACCTCTGTGTTTAAACAGAATTAACTCTTTGTCATAGTTATTTAGTTTAGTCTGGTTATTTTACTTTTAGAATTGTACCTTCACTTAGGCTGAAAATATCAATTGGATTGTTGCATGTAGTGCTGGTGTGCTTAGGGTTTTTCTTCCCCAATAAAACATGCTGTTGGAAGTGTATTTTTTTAGAGAGAGATATATAAATATGGGTTAAAAAGGACCATGTTTTTTCCCAATGGTGTATACACTTAACAGCATGTTTAATTCATCCCAGAAGAACATGACAGTTCACTTTTAGAATTTCTTTCAGCTTTTTCACTGAAAAGCAGGGGTTTGAAATTTTGGTAAGTATCTTTGCACAATACATACATATCCTTTTCGGTCTTATGACAGTTGGTGAATGTGCATTAAGAGATCATCTTCCTGTTCCCCACAGGAGATCACCTCCACACAACATATGCAGCATTTATCTGCCAAAATTCAGAAGTCTTTTGAATCAAGCTTTTCAAAAAATTCTTCCATCTGGAGCTCTTAGTGTTTTCCAGAGATTCCAGAAATTCTGCTAAAAGAAATTTCAGAACGTTTCAGAAGCTATAGTTAAGCTTAAATATTTTTTAAAAGAAAAGTCCTTCTGAGCACTGTAAAATAAGCAGCAGATCATGTTAAAGATGTGTGTGTATTTCTGTGCTTTAATATACAAAATGCTCTTTACATGCATGTAAAAGGCATATATTACATATACAAACAAACAGAAATAAACTGTAGCTTTTTTCTTTTTTTTGGTTTCCTCCAGTTTTAAAAAGGTCAGTGTACAGGACTAGTGTCACAAAAATGGTATACACTCCCTGGGAGATCATTTGTGATGTTCTCAGCACATCATTCATTTGATAGTAATATTGATTGCAAGTTCATAGTATCGGCAAGTGAAAACTTTATGCTGATTTTAGATGTAAGAACTTGAAAAAGAGAAGCAAAGATGGAGTGACAAAAATAAATGGAAATTGCAAACACTTTATTCTTCTCACACTATTCTTTTTGGTTTATATACACAGGATCTAACTCCATAGTTGCCTAGACAGGGCAAGGAAGGAGAAGAAGTGATATTATGAATACTAAGCAATCTCTTCAGTTCAGCTTTCTGGCTGGGAAAATTTTAACCTTTTTTCGGCTAGCTCTGCAAAAGTATGCTTTCAGTTGAGGTCATCAGCACAGTGAAAATGAGTATTGAAGAACAGGGAAAGGGATAGTGGAACTGTTGTGGTCTTATAAGTTCCCTAGACGTTAGACTATTTTCAGTGCTAATTGGGGAATGACAATTGTGGACTGTGACAAAGGTCAACATTCACAGACCATTCACAAACCATCATGGATGCAACTTGCTTTAATTGAAATTATGAGATAATTTTAAAGTTACATCATATCAGCTGACTTCATTAAGCCAAAGGCTCATTTTACAGAGTATTTTTTTCCTAACAGGTTTTGACAATCTGATTTTATGAAATGGTTGTCTTGGTAACCCATTCATTTTGCTTACATCTATGAAAAAGCAAATGAGAAAACCGTAATCTGGCTAGAACTGTTTCTTAAATCTTCCATCATTTACTTGTTTTTATTTTCATGTCAGATAACATACAAGCTGGAACCCAAAGTAATATAAATATGTAATACGTAACACTGAATAATGTTTCTGTATAACTCGCAGGCAGTTAGATATACTGTCCTCACTTAAGCAGTATATAATTCACAGGGGTTTTAATTATAAATTCTTCAAGGCAGTGACCTCATTTTCAAAGACATCTGTAAAGTGCCAAGCATAATAACAGTACTATCTGAATAATAACAGAAAAACTCTGCAAAAAATAGTTTGTGAAATAGAAACTGAATTCCTTGTTTATAAAAAAAAATATGTGTATATATTATGCTTTCTTTTATTCACATACTTTCTTAATTGTTATTTTTGTCAAAATGCATTTGCATTGAATTATTAGTTTAGATCATGTTTTCAACATATGTAGTATGATTGAGTATCTGTGGTATGACTGAGCATTAGTTTTTCATAAGGTACAATACTTTGGTGGGGTTTAAATGCCATAGGAAAATTTGATTACAAAAAAATGTAAATAACAGGAAGGTTATTGAAAATTATCAGAAAATAAACTGTTATGAGTTACGTGAAACTGTATTAAATTAAGACATCTAATACTTGTGCTAGCAGCCGCCTTGGATTCAGCCAAGAAGCAATAGCTCTAATAGCGTATAGCCAGGAATTTTAGAATCTGGGAAAGCAAATTTGAAAGGCATTGAGAAATTTAGTTAGTAAAGTGAAAAATGGGAAAGAAAATTCTGCCAAAATGGAACACAGTTGAGCAGTCTTAAAAAGCACACTGGTTAAGGCATGACTGATCACATCTCCAAGTGAACAGAATGAAAGAAACAGGAAAAAAGCCAAGTGCCTTTATGATACAGTTAAAGATGTAAGGCTGAGGAAAAAAATAGCTCCCAAAAGAAAAGGGAAGCAACCATCTAACAATGAAAATAGTATCAGCATTAGTTAAACGAAAGGAAAAAAAGGAGATCATAAAAGGAAAATTAGTTCATTTTAGTAAAAGGGTTAGGGGATATATGAAGAGCTGTTGGATAATAATGACGGGATAAAGAGAAAGTAGAGACAATATTAAGAAAGGTAGGTAAAATAATTTTTTCTTTTTTTTTTTTAAAAAGAAAAAAGGCTGAGTGCCAAATCCTAAGGCTTGAATCACTTGATTTTTTTTTTTTAATCGTCTTTTTGCAAATTGAAACAAAAATGAGTCTTGATTTTTCCTTTTCCCCTTTCTCTTTTTTTCTCTTCTCCACTAACTCCCACAGGGATGATAGCTCATAAAAGTTAAAAAAAAAAAAAAAAGAAAGAAAAAAAAAAGATTTTATATGTGAGGGAAAAGATTTGCTTTCTTACTTTTATTGTGGAAGAGATGTTTCCACAGCTTGTTTCCTGAGATGTTCTTTGGGCAAGTGGCTCTGAAAGTTTGTTGCCATGCATGAGCTCAGGATCATCTTTTCTTAACAGTTATGTGTGATACCTTACCTCAGCTTTATATGGTGGATTTTTTTTTTAAGGGATGAATGTGAGAAATTGTCATGATTTCTCCTTTGTTATGCTAGTATTCACCTTCAGTGGCAAACCATTGGAAACCAGTAGAAACAAAAAAAAGGAAGGTGTGGCAGAAACACAACTTGCACAAAGTTATTTTATTTGTTGTTGTTGGTTTTACAATTAATTTGTAATATACTCTCCCTTATTCTGAATATGGCATGCAGACTTCCAGAAGACAAAGCATACATTCTCTAATTCACAGAATCAGAGAATCACAGAATCAATCAGGTTGGAAGAGACCTCTGGGATCATCGAGTCCAACCATTGCCCTGACACCACCATGGCAACTAGACCATGGCGCTAAGTGCTATGTCCAGTCTTTTTATAAACACATCCAGAGATGGTGACTCCACCACCTCCCTGGGCAGCCCATTCCAATGTCTAATAACCCCTTCTGAGAAGAAATTCTTCCTAATGTCCAACCTGAACCTCCCCTGGCGAAGCTTCAGGCTATGTCCTCTTGTCCTATCACTAGTTGCCCGGGAGAAGAGGTCGACTCCCACTTCACTACAATCTCCCTTCAGGTAGTTGTAGACGGCAATAAGGTCACGTCTGAGCCTCCTCTTCTCCAGGCTAAACAACCCCAGCTCCCTCAGCCGTTCCTCGTAGGTCAGACCCTCCAGACCCTTCACCAGCTTGGTTGCCCTCCTCTGGACTCACTTCAACACCTCAACATCTTTCTTGAAGTGCGGGGCCCAGAAATGGACACAGTATTCAAGGTGTGGCCTCACCAGTGCCGAGTACAGAGGGACGATCACTTCCCTAGACCTGCTGGCTACACTATTCCTAATAGAGGCCAGGATGCCATTGGCCTTCTTAGCCACCTGGGCACACTGCTGCCTCATGTTTAGCCAGCTGTTGATCAGCACCCCCAGGTCTCTTTCCGCCAGGCCACTTTCTAACCACTCTTCCCCCAGCCTGTAGCGCTGCGTGGGGTTGTTGTGGCCCAAGTGTAAGACCCGGCGCTTGTTCCTGTTGAACCTCATGCCTTTGCTCTCGGCCCATCTATCTAACCTGTCCAGATCCCTCTGTAGGGCCTTCCTACCCTCCAGCAGGTCAACACTCCCACCCAGCTTGGTGTCATCTGCAAATTTACTGAGGGAGCGCTCAATCCCTATGTCTAGATCATCTATAAAGATATTGAAAAGCACCGGCCCCAGAACTGAGCCCTGGGGAACACCGCTAGTGACCGTCCACCAGTTGGACTTTGCCCCATTCACCACCACTCTCTGGGCTCAGCCATCCAGACAGTTTTTAACCCATTTAAGAGTCCACCCATCCAAGCCCCGGGCAGCTAGTTTGTCTAGGAGGATGCTGTGGGAGACAGTGTCAAATGCCTTACTGAAGTCTAGATAGACTATATCCACAGCCCTGCCCTCATCTACTAAGCAGGTCACTTTGTCATAGAAGGAGACCAGGTTGGTCAAACAGGACCTGCCTTTCATGAATCCATGTTGGTTGGCCCCGATGCCCTGATTGTCCTGCATGTGCCGTGTAACGGCACTTAGGATGATCTGTTCCATCACCTTGCCTGGCACCGAGGTCAGGTTGACAGGCCTATAGTTCCCTGGATCATCCTTCCGGCCCTTCTTGTAGATGGGTGTTACAATTCATTCGTTGCTGAAGAACCTGTCATAGTCACCTAGAGTGATGCAACTCACCGCAGTGGTTTGTGGACCCCGTACTGTTCCATTACCTGCATTCTGTCCCTATGGCACTTGGAGTGAAGGAGGTATCCCAATATTTTACTGAATGCCAGAGTGTCTCAAGCCCTGCTCAAGTCACTTTTGCTTCTCAGACCCCTGCTGTATCAGCTTTTACCTGGTCTGCGCAGCTCCAGTAAGGACCTGCTTTGTTACTTTTGATACCGTGGAGGATGTGCTGGGGATATTGTTAAGGTTTCCCAAGGCCTTAAAAACTATAAATTCTCCATGCTCTTTTGTGAGGAATACCTTGTTATTATCTATTCCCTGAAATCATATTTAACTTGAACCAAATTAATGAAAAATGCAAGTATAAGAATTTATTTATAGCACTTAAATCAGGCAGTATGGCTACAAATTATTGTAAGATGCTTAGGCAAAGAATCGTAACAAAAACTGCTCTTTGTATATTAATGTAGCTGTAGTATGATAAGGCTCTTCTTCTTTCTTCGTCTTACTTTGTTTCCTTCTTGACCAAATAGTAGCAATCATTTCAGCATTTTTTCATGCCTTTCTATTTTGTGTTTAGATTTTATTGTCAGTCTGCTCTTTCAAGTCTTCTCAGGGATCTTGACCAATTTAATCTTTTTTTTTTTAAATTCCTTAATTTATTTCCTTCAGTAGGAGACAGTTGTCATTTGTCATGACAACAAGTTTGAATGGCTTTCCCTAAACTCTTCCTTTAGTGAAACCGCCCACATTTAGTGAAAACCTTACTGCTGGTAGCGTTGTAGTAGGGAATTTTCAAAGTCACTCATACTCATTTTTCTGTGCTGTATACCCTCCCTGTTTTGGTATGTCCCTACAAAGCATCAGCAGTCTTTAGATTGCTGTGGCCATACAAGTCATGTGTGAATGCTGTGCATAGCTGGCTGGGTGCCCAAAGTCATTAGTCTCTGGACTTGCTGAACAGGACAAATTCCTGGTGCCTGGGCACATGGCTATACATTGCATTATGTGGTAGGTAAGATATTGACTTTACACACAGATAGATAGTATGAACACATAAATTTTATATTTAAAAAAAATAATTTTAAAATGTGGGACATAAATAAAGATGACATGCCGTAAGTTAAACATATTAATATTCATTTTTAAAGCTCATTATTATGCGGTAAGACATCCTGCTGACAGTCCTTACACCACTACCTCATGTATATATTATTTCTTTCCTTCCCTTAATGGACCAGATTTTCCAGTGGCACAGAACAACCTTGTCTACCTGGTTGACTAGTAATATAAAATAGACATATAGTTTTGGTAGCTTCCTCTCTGGTATGTATTTTAGGTTCTAGAAGTATTTTTGGCATGCGTCTTTGTAAGTGTACACATCTGTAGGTAGTGCTGCTCGGTTAAAAAAAATAATGATGATAATTACTGTTCAGGGCAAGATCACTCAAGCGCACATACACCATCCTAGGAGTAGCGCACATACCACCCAAGTCTTTGCTGCTAGGACTGGTGTCCCCTCTCAGTGGGCAACTCCAGAGACCCGACAGGTGCCCCTTTCGTCTCCTTTCACACACATTCTCACTCGAGTGCTTCTCTTTTCCTTAGGTTTGGCTCTAGGTTTCCTGTAGCTGAGTCTTAGGTATCAAATCTTATATTTAAGAAAAAAAATATTCAGATGGTACAGCAAAAAAACCCAGCTCAAGCCAGGTGCCTCTGGAGAGGGACCTCATACAAAGAAATCCCTGGGCAATTATGCCCTTACAATCTATGCACTAGTCCCTCACACGCTATTCACCGACCTTTCACCCACCTTTTTGGTCCAATGGTGATTTCTGGTCTGGGACCTTCTAACACCTTATTGGAGTCTGTCTCTAACCAGGCTGTTAACTGTTATTATCTTGTCGAGTTGCAGTTTCTGCTGATAGTTGTAGCCTCCTTCTTTTCTAGTTTGTGCTTCTTGTGCACCTGCTCACTGGCAGAGCACAGGAAACTGAAAAGTCATAGACATAAGATAAACACTACTTAGCAGCAACTAAAACATCGTTGTGTTATCAACATTATTCTCATACTAAATCCAAAATGCAGCACTGTACCAGATACCAAGAAGAAAATTAACTCTTTCCCAGCCTAAAGCATATCTAGGTGAAAGTTCACAGCTTGCGGCCTAAGGCTTCAGCAAATCCAAATAAACAAATGGTATACCAAATTGCACAATATTATGCTGTAACTCCTTCATCCTAATGCTAAATGATTGACTCTGAGCAATTCATTCTATTTGAAATTTACTTATTTAAGCTAAACATCTAGTATTTCTTAACAATTACATTGCTTTCACAAGGCTAATTATTGCCCCCCAGATATGTAAAGAAGTATTAATTTTGTGTGCATGCTAGATTGCCAAGTGTACTGATTAAAAGTGTCAGCACAAGAATTTTAGGTAGTAGAAATAAAAACATCACAAACCCCTGCTGTTACTTTCTGACTTGCTTAAAATTTGGCCTAAAAAATATTTATAATTGGTGCTCAGCAATGGATTTTTTTTTTTGGTTTAGAAGTGTTAAAAGACACCTCAAGAATGGGTCTTTCTCTTTACCTTACTTTCTTGCTTGCCTTGTAACTCTACAAAGTATAAATATTTGTCTTTTTTTTCTCTGTTGTAAATTCACTTGGCAGTTGATAGAAAACAATTTATCTCTGAGAGAGATTAATCACTGAATGGGGAGTCAAAGATGCCCATATATTCCTGACACACCACTAATGTTTTGCATGTTACATACTGCAGGCCTTAAAGATGAGCTGAATTTCAGTCTGATTCCAATTGTGTATTATGAAGCAACTTGATAGCAACAAACCCAGGTTTAAGTTAGCTGTATACAAATGATGCAGGAAACCTTAGGTGGATTTTGTCATGTGTATACCTAATAGCTTAAAATTCCAATATGCTGAAATGCTATGGCAGATTGCTAATGACTTCAGGCTTCTAGAAAGAAAAAATCTTGTAACATACATTTATATAAGCTTTTCTGTAAGACAGAATTAATTTCCAGTTTATTCCAACCATGGGGTGCATCACTGTTGGCTCTCTTAATTACATGGCTGTCACCTGTCAAGAACATGGAGTCGCAGCACAGTGTGATTTCTTCTGGATGCATCAACGCTCTCCTTTAGCTGGCACACCTCTCATGCAGGGAGGCCATCAGGGATGCCTCAAGGACAAAACAGTTGCCTTTCTGTAATATCTGTCCTTGAAAATACAAGCAGAATTAGATCTCTGGTAACTCGATTGAAATTTCTCTCTAAAAAGGTCTGGTTTCACTGGATTGGGCACGTTCACCACAATGCGGATACGTCTGGGAAATCTATGCCACCAGCCTCACAGGGGTGACATTGACAAAGGGGTGCCTTGGATCCTTCCCAAAGGGTCTGGGATATCAACCAGCACATTTGTAGGCAATCTGAGGTTACTCAGAATGAGATGGAAACCAAGTGCCAGCCCCAGGGGTATACAAGACCACAAGTGGTTTCTTGAAAAAGTCTGGCAGATATGGTTCCCCACATCACGTTATTGATTGGACTGAACCTCAACGTGAGTCGCAGAAATGAAACCTTTGCCTCTGAAAATTTACCTCTCTATTCCCTGAGGCAAATTCATTTCCAATGAGCAAAGGAACTAGTTTGTGCATTTTGGTAGAGGTTCACAGCATGGAAGAGTTTAGGAAAGGCTTTGTTTTTTGTGTACGCAGGCAAACCTAAGCAAGTTAATGTTGGTCCAGGATTTAAGGTCAGAATTTATAAAATGGGTTTTTACGAAACCCCTGTCTGTATGTTTAGATGATGTTCACAGTCTTTCATAATCTTAAATGGGATGTTTGCTCCATCTAAATCTAAATTTAAAAGGTAATTATTTTAATCTCTAAAAGCTATGAGAAAGTTCTTTTAATTGCAGTGAGTGTCGCTCAAATTATATTACAAATCCAGTATATTGTGGATTTCACAAATTGTGATATATATTGAAAGTGAAAGCCTTTTTTAGGAGTGAAATGAGATTCTAGTGACTGCAAGTTTGTATAGTATTATCCATGATGTAACTTTGGAAATTTATTTAAATCTTATGTCTTTGCTCTTTCAGTTCTGTATTTGAGCAATACCTGGCATACTCTATGGTTTTGAATGTGATATTTGTTATGTTTTTCAAGGAACACTTTAGAAGGTCAGTTATGCAAGCATCTACAGGTGGGCAGATAGTCTTTTGCACATGGGTCTGAGCAAAGCCCATCATGTTAGACACCTGCAGTCTGTGGTCATGTCTCCCTATTAAATTTGCTGCTGAGTGGGGGGGTGGTGACTGATCAGAATAAAAGCTAAAATGAACAGGCTGCTATCTACTAGGTCTTTTAGCTGGCATACATTTTGTCCCCAGGCTCATCCAGTAAAAATATTCCCAAAAGGAAATAAATTGGTATGAGTTTCTTTGTTACTTCTGTTTGGAGGGTTTTTGGAGTGCCTGCAGGGATGCACTAGCAAGAGAAAGTGGCCATCTGACTGAGATGTAGATGTCACTGTCTGAAGATTGTGCAGAAGCAGAAGTCATTTAGGCAGAGATTTTTTGAATGCCCACAATCAACAGCCTTGGAAGTGATGACTATTGATTGTTGTAGCAGAAAGTGGACAGTCTTACCCACCCAGCAGCCAGAATCAGTGGAAATAAAAATGTCTTTCCTAACCATGATCTCGGAAAGCCTGTGCCAGTTCTTTCCAGAAGGCTCTCAGTATATTCTGGCAGTACATTGCAGATTCCTGTGCTCTTCTAAGCTCCTGCAGCTGTGAAAATCTGCAAATCAGGAGCAAGAGGACAGAGCAACAATTGTAGTTGAGCAGAATCCTGATAAGACTCAGATTTGATTTTTTTTCCCCAAAGTTCTGTTGTTGCTGCCTTGTTTCATGTTGAAATGTGTACATAAATGGAAAACGGGTAAGCGGAAAATGATTACTGCAGTATGAGACTAAAATACAGCTCAATATTTACTTAAGTAGAATCTTTTGTTTGTAAGGCAGAAAAACCTTAGGGCTTTTTTTCCATCATTTAAAAATGCTGGTTATGTCTATTTGTAATTCACATCAGAGTACATGCTTTCTGTGGTTGAAATTACATTTAAAAAAACACATTTCACTTGAAAGTGATATATGGGTATACTACTGATACCATAATTATAAAATATATATGATGCCTAAGTTTTTAGGTGCTCTCATGAGTAAGACACTGTAAACAACCTATGGTTGATCTGTGTACCAGGTTTATTTAAGAAACAACTAGACTAGACCTTTTCCTCTAATTGATTATCTCACACTGTCCCATTCCTCTCTGTCTCCCCAACACAATGTTCAGTAGATCCCAATTTCCCTGCACAGAGATTGCTGCTGGCCCAGGATGGTTGGGCAGAAAGTTGCACTGGTTTCTGTGCTGCTTGTACTTACCTATCTTGGACATGATTAGCCAAGGACCCTGGGTGACCACATTTGTCTCCATCCGGCTGGCTGATCTCCTGGATCTTCTCCCATTTCCAGGATCTTTCCTCCAGCCAGAATTTTCACCACCTTCTCTCCTTCTTTTTATCCTCCTTTTCTTTCCACAACCCCAAGGCCCCTGACTTCCCAATCTAAGCAGCCAGTGTGCAGAAGCACAGTGTGTGATCAGCATCCTAGTTTGTGGTTCTGTCTTATGTCTCTAAAAACTGGAAGATTTGGGACATGCCTCTTTTATACCAGATGTTATGAAAATTTACAATCAGAATGTACTTATTGCAGTTGGTAAATAGCAAACTTCTGCTTTACACTTCAAAAATTCAACCCTCCTACAAACATACACCCAATTATCTACTACCTCTTAGTGTTCTCAGTCTAAGCTGGAAGGGTTTTTTTGCCTATGACAGGTGCTGATACTCCTAAGATTCTTGCAGTTGTACCCCTTGCAGACTGACCCAGTTCCATGCTGTTTGCTGCATCTCTGTCCTTCCCGAGAACTGGATTATGTGTGGGGTCAGCAGAGGGGAAGAGACCTCCTAAATTTCCTTTGAGCTTCTGCCTAAAGGTGCAATGGTGTTTTAAAAGTAGATGGTGATATCAGACTTATAATAACTACATATGAAAAATTAAGAATTTTTTCACCTTCATTAATGGACTATGAGGAAATTAATTCCCATCAGTAATCTCAGTGATAACGTGTTGTGTAACTGTCTTATCTTGAAGCTCTGAATCACTTTAGTGAAGAAATACAAACATTCACACACCTCTGGCCTCAAAGTACAACTAAGATAGTTCACAGTGTTATCAAAATAAAATTTCAATTTTTTTTTTCTTCTTTCATCATATTAAGTCATAATTAATAAAGCAAGGAAACTTTTATGTATTTTTTTAAGAAAATAAAAAACAAAACTCTTTTTTCTAGTTTCTTAGAAAAATGTGCTTGTAAGTAAAATGTTGGGGTTTTTCTTTTCATGTTAAGTGAGAAATTGAATATTTAATAAAACACTGGTTATACATTAATGTTTTTTATTGACTTAGAGTAAGCAATCTTCATTTATCTCAGATGCAGTCTTTGTATGGTACAGACATCCTTTGTGACTTTTATAACTGCACATGCTTGTGTGTTTGACAATGTACATCTGTAATGTGCATTTATAGATGCTTTGGTACATTAGAAAGATAGCTGATGTCCAAATAATTGTACAGAAGAGCCCACTGACATCAAGTGAGCATATAAGATCTTTGCCAGTATTTTTGGCAGTCAGTACTTCAGTGGGAATCTCCTACTTATTCATAAGCTGCTTTTTTTTACCACTGTACTTTCACACACTCCTGAATTCTAAATTTCCAGAAAAGATAGTTTTACAGGAAAAGCTCATACAAGTAGGTCGTGTTAAAGAGACTTAGTATTCTGATCACATCCACAGTGACAGCTGAACTGAACTCAGTCAAATTATTTCAGGCGTAACGATGGGCTAGTTGAAGCTTGACTATGAATTTAGTCATTAAGAAATTGTATATAAAGGGTAGTAACTGCTGCTTCTGAATTTTTATATATCAAGCATTGGAGGGTGATGTATTTGAATAAATGAACATGAAAAATATGTAAAAATTTATTTATTTGAACAGTGGTCCAGAATTTGTCCAAATTATGCTTAGATTGGTGTTCACTGACTGATGCTTAACCTGCATTGTCTTCTACCTTTATTGATATGAGTAAAAGAACTTAAATATTTTTCCATGGCATTTCCATTTCATAATTTAATTAATAAATCAGTATAGTACAGAAATATGTTTCTGATGTTTCTTTCTCTTCGTTAATGCTAGATATAACACAGATTCTATATTTTCATAGTTTCCATCATAGCTTGCCATTTGCAAAAGCAGTTAAAGTCAAATGAATATCATCAAGAGTAATTTCTATGACTATTCACATCTGTTTATGTGGGACAATAAAACAACTACCATTACTACGCAGATTCCTGTATACAAAATAAAACCCAAAATAATCCCTAAGTTTGCTGATTACAGTTGTGTTCTTTCTCATTGCCACTATTTGTGGTGGTCCCTAGTGAACACAAATATTTATAAACCTTTGGAAGGTTTATTTTGGTGTGAAGGATTTTGTTTTGTTTTCCTTTCCTACAGATTTCTTTGTATGACATGCCACCAGTCAGGCAGGCATAAGCAGGGAACAAGCATATTCAGGGAAACTTGTAGTGTTGGCAGTATCTGAGATTATTACCTGATATTCTCTGAAGCTTCTTTAAAGCTCTGCTTCCATTAAAAAAACTTGTTGCAGAAGTGTAATGATGCCAAATATATGAAGAGTTGATGCCGTGAATGAAGCTGAAGCAACTGGCACCAAGTAGTAAAGTACTCAATGGACTCTATTATCTGTTTCTCAGTATTTAGAGCGCTTTATCCCATTGTTGCCCTAGATTTCTTTTCAGCCTGAAAAATTTCTAGAAGAAAATGGCCTTGAGTCATGAGTATATAATATGGGATCCTTTCCCATAGCTACCATTTCAATTAATAGAAGGGGCATTTTGGCATTCACCAAGCATTCTATCAGTATAAAAAATTCAAAGTTGGCTGCTGTAACTCTGATCTGTATCATATGAATTTAGGTAGAATGAATGGAGCACTAAATGAAGGAGTTTGATGCTAACTGGATGGCTTTTGGAGCAAAAAATATTTCAACATACTCAGACTAAAATAGTCCAAAATATTACAGTATTCCTACAGTTGAGGAAATATGTAGAGGTTTTTCCGACTGTTCAGGAGATATTTTCTTAAGTCCTGCTGTGTATTTGATATAGAGAGGTAGTATTGTGGTTTATTATATTTTTCACAGTGAAGTCTGAAGTCTTCAGCCTCAAGCAGTGTACATATTATAACTTTCTTAGAATCATAGAATGGATTGGGTTGAAAAGGACCTTAAAGATCATCTAGTTCCAACCGTCTGCCACAGGCAGGGACACCTCCTGCTAGAGCAGGTTGCTCAAAGCCCCATCCAACCTGGTCTTGAACACTTCCAGGGAGGGGGCAGCCACAACTTCTCTGGGCAACCTGTTCCAGAGTCTCACCACCCTCACTGTAAAGAATTTCTTCCTAATATCTAATCTAAATCTACCCTCTTTCAGTTTAAAACCATTCACCCTCATCCTATCACTACATGCCCTGTAAAAACTCCCACTCCAGCTTTCTTTTAGGCCCCCTTCAGGTATGGGAAGGCTGTTAGAAGGTATCCCTGGAGTTTTCTCTTCTCCAGGCTGAACAGCCCCAACTCTCAGCCTGTCTTCATAGGAGAGGTGCTCCAGCCCTCTGATCATCTTTTTAGCCCTCCTCTGGACTTGCTCCAGCCAGTCCATTGTCCTTCTTATGTTGGGGGCCCCAGAGCTGGACACAGTACTCCAGGTGGGGTCTCATGAGAGCAGAGTAGAGGGGCAGAATCGCCTCACTCAACCTGCTGCTTTTGATGCAGCCCAGGATGTGGTTGGCTTTCTGGGCTGCAAGCACACATTTCTGGCTCCTGTCAAACTTCTCATCAACCATCACCCCCAAGTCCTTCTCCTCAGGGCTGCTCTCAATCCATTCTCCACCCAGCCTGTATTTGTGCTTGGGATTGCCCCGACCCACGTGCAGGACCTTGCACTTGGCCTTGTTGAATTTCGTGCAGTTTGCACAGGCCCAGCTCTCAAGCCTGTCAAGGTCCCTCTGGATGTAATCACTTCCCTCCAGCATGTCGACTGCACCATGCAGCTTGGTGTTGTTAGCAAACATGCTGAGGGTGCACTCAATCCCACTGTCCATATCACGGACAAAGATGTTAAACAGGCCTGGTCCCAATACCAACCCCCGAGGAATGCCACTCGTCACTGGTGTCCACTTGGACATTGAGCTGTTGACCGTAACTCTTTGAGTGCGACCATCCAGACAATTCCTTATCCATCGAGTGGTCCACCCGTCAAGTCCATGTCTCTCCAATTTAAAGACAAGGATGTGGTGAGGGACGGTGTCAAATGCTTTGCATGAGTCCAGGTAGATGACATCAGTCGCTCTTCCCTTATTCACTAATGCTGTATCCCCGTCATAGAAAGCCACCAAGTTTGTCAGGCACTATTTGCCCTTAGTGAAGCCACGTTGGCTGTCACCAATCACCTCCTTGATTTCAATCTGCCTTAACGTAGTTTCCAGGAGGATCTGCTCCATGATCTTGCAAGGCACAGAGGTCAGACTGACTGGCCTGTAGTTCCCTGGGTCTTCCTTTTTTCCTTTCTTGAAAATGTAGGTTATGTTTTCCCTTTTCCAGTCAGTGGGAACTTCACCAGACTACCACGACTTCTCAAAAATGATGGATAGTGGCTTAGCAACTTCATCTGCCATTTCCCTCAGGACCCACAGATGCATCTCATCAGGTCTCATGGACTTGTGCAACTTCAGGTTCCTTAGATGGTCTTTAACGTGCTTTTGTCCTACAGCGGGTGGTTCTTCATCCTTCCAGTCCCTGCCTTTGCCTTCTGTGACTTGGGTGGTGTGGCTTGAGCACTTGTTAGTGAAGGCTGAGGCAAAATAGTCGTTGAGTACCTCAGCCTTCTCCATATCCCGGGTAACCAGGTTTCCTGTTTCCTTCTGGAAAGGGCCTGCATTTTCCTTAATCTTCCTTTTATTACTGATGTACCTACAGAAGCTTTTCTTGTTGCCCTTCATGTCCCTGGCCAGATTTAATTCTGTCAGGGCTTTAGCTTTCCTAACCTGATCCTTGGAAAATTTCTCTGTACTCCTCCTAGGCTACCTGTCCTTGCTTCCATCCTCTGTAGGCTTCCTTCTTGTGCCTGAGTTTGTCCAGAAGCTCGTTGTTCATCCATGCAGGCCTCCTGGTGTTTTTGCCTGACTTTCTCTTTGTTGGGATGCATTGCTCCTGAGCTTGGAAGAGGTGATCCTTGAATGTTAATCAGCTTTCTTGGGCCCCTCTTCCCTTCAGGGCTTTATCCCATGGTAATCTACCAAGCAGGTCCCTGAGGAGGCCAAAGTCTGGTCTCCTGAAGTCCAGGGTAGTCAGCTGGCTGTGTGCCCTCCTTGCTGCCCTAAGGATCTTGAACTCCACCATTTCATGGTCACTGCAGCCAAGGCTGCCCTTGAGCTTCACATTCCTCACCAGCCCCTCCTTGTTGGTGAGAACAGGGCCTGTCATAGCACCTCTTCTCATTGTCTCCTCTATCACTTGGAGAAGGAACTTATCATCAATGCATCTCAGGAACCTCCTGGATTGCTTATGCCCAGCTGTGTTGTCCTTTCAACAGATACCGGTGTGGTTGAAGTACCCCGTGAGGACCAGGGCTTGTGAACGTGAGGCTACACCTATCTGTCTGTAGAGGTCCTCATCCACTTGGTCTTCCTGGTCAGGTGGTCTGTAGCAGATGCCCACTATAATGTCACCTGTCCCTGCCCTCCCTTTAATCCTGACCCATAAGCTCTCGGTCGGCTCATCCTCCATCCACAGGCAGAGCTCCAGGCACTCCAGCTGGTCATTAACATAGAGGGTGACACCTCCTCCTCCATCTCCCCTAACTGTCCTTCCAAAAGAGCCTCTATCCTTCACAGAATCACAGAATCAATCAGGCTGGAAGAGACCTCTGGGATCATCGAGTCCAACCATTACCCTGACACCACCATGGCAACTAGACCATGGCACTAAGTGCTATGTCCAGTCTTTTCTTAAACACATCCAGAGATGGTGACTCCACCACACCTCCCTGGGCAGCCTGTTCCAATGTCTAATGACCCTTTCTAAGAAGAAATGCTTCCTAATGTCCAACCTGAACCTCCCCTGGCGAAGCTTGAGGCTATATCCTCTTGTCCTATCGCTAGTTGCCTGGGAGAAGAGACCGACTCCCACTCCACTACAATGTCCCTTCAGGTAGTTGTAGACTGCAATAAGGTCACGTCTGAGCCTCCTCTTCTCCAGGCTAAACAACCCCAGCTCCCTCAGCTGTTCCTCATAGGTCATTCCAACACTCCAGTTACAGGAGCCATCCCACCATGTCTCCATGATGCCAATAAGATCATAGCCCTGCAGGCAGGCACAGATCTCTAACTCTTCTTGTTTGTTTCCCATGCTACATGCATTTGCATAGAGGCATTTAAGTTGAGCCCCCCACCCCCGACGAAGCTGACTTACTGGCTGGAGTGGCTAGAATTCCTTTGTGCTGCTCTTCAGATGCTCCCCTGCTGACCTGTGATCCTTCTCCAGGCTATGGGCATCTATTGTTGGCCCTGGCATCAAAGTGGTAGGAGTGGAATGGATTGAGGTTCCCCTCCCCCAGCAACATTCTTGTAGCGTGTATTCCTTCTGTTTAAAGCCTTTTTTTAACATCCTGAAGTACTAATCAGCCTGTACAAATCCATACTCTTTATGTACTATTGTGGTTTTGACAGAGTTCTAAACCTCCTAGAGAGACCAGCAGATTCCCGAGTTGCATGTATTACCAACTTGCACAAACCCAGCCCACGCTATTCCTTCCTCTTGCAGGATTCTGTTTCTTCTATTTGTGTTAAAACAATAGATGCTTAGGTTTTCTCCTCATTCAGCATTTTTCAACACATTTTTGCATTATTCTGCCAGCAGATTTCCCAGTTAAAATGAGAGTACAGCTGGAAAAGAATTCTCCTTTGTACTGAAGCTTTTTTCTCTGTTGCAGCTGTAGAGAGGGCTTAATAAAGCAGCTCTTCCATTGGACTATTTCCTTGGATTGTGCAAGTGAAATTTTCTGCACTCTGAGACCTTCTGAAAATTCGCCTGGAAATGACTGTAGGTTCTACATCTCGCCTTGCATTTAATGTGTATTTTTTGCAAGCAAAGCTGTTGCTAAAGTTTCAGTTGTTGCATCCTAGGTCTTTCAGGACACATTATAAGTTATGCCACCTTTGACTTCCTCTATTAGAATATGTCTACCTAGGGACAATAAAGTAATGATGATTTTTTTTTATTTTTGACACCAGCTCTGCATGCTTAGAAGGCCATTGTGAGAACCTCTCTCTGTTCTGATAAGCAAGATATTGATAAGATTTAGAGATTAGAATAAACTAAATTTAATCTTACACTCAACTGAACGCTGCAATGTTCTGACTTCGAGTCAACAAGCACACAAATATTTTGTGGAAGAAACCAGTAAAAATCTTATAAGGAGCTGTCTCAGACTCATACCAATACACAGAGATAATACTGAGAGAAAAGAAAAAATTTGGTGGAATTTTGCTAAAGCTTAAGTATCAGACCATTGGCTGAAGACAAATAATGCTCAGCTAAGCAAGCTCATCATTTACTCTTGAATATGCCAAATGCTGTCATCAAGAAATAAAACAACCTTTAAAGGTCTTCCGTGTTCAGCTAAGAAAGAGCAAAAATTTTTACTATCTTTAGAAGAAAGCAATGGTTTTATTTAATACTGTCCTTTATAAACAGAAAAGAATAATGCCTATCTTTTTGATGTTTTCAAAACAAAATTTCAGACACTATCACATTTACACATGCCAAATAGGTCCCGGAAGATTACATTCTTTGCAGACTTCCAAGACAGCTGCATTTTTGAAAGATGCTGACAGAGAAGACTCTGTCTTTAAGCAAGTACCAAGCCAGAAGAAATTTCATAAATGATACAAGGACATAATTTCCCCAGAAGCAGAGGATCCTGTTAGCATGGCTCTGTTATACTTGCCTTATGAATTTGTCTTTTCACTCCTTAAAAGTTGCTCAGTAAATTGTTCCTTAGAGATACCTATTTTTGCTATAGCTGCTCTTAGATTTTCTTTTAGGTATGTTATTTTTTTTTTTTTTTTTGGAAGATGCAGAAAAATTTTTTTTTTTTTTTGATGCTGAGATACACATTTATTTTCTGAATAAAGGGAATGATGTTCTTACATATGATTTTTAGTTTCCTTGACTAATAGAATCTGCTTGAATGAACTATCCAAACCTTTAGAAATAAGAGTCCCAAACACACGCTGCACATGACTTTGAAGTCAGTGTATGCTCAGAAACATAACTTTTGAGAAATATGAATTTGTTACCTTATTGATTCGAAATATATTTCCCCATTAAACGCTTAAATTGTTGCTGACAGCCAAAACTGTAATTTAGAAATATCATTAAATTTGTTAGGCCACTATTTTTCTTTGCAGAAAATAGTTTTTGACTTTTAGCACATACAATTCTTAAAGACTGCTGAAGATGTTTATCAGTGTTCTATCAGGAAATGACCATGTGTAAGAACTCACTTTGAATGCTTTATTTAAAGCTGATAATTTAGGATTAGTCAGTTCTTTGTGTGCTGACATTCAGATTAAACAAAACTGTGTAACTTCTCTTATATTATTTGTAACTCATAGCTCCTTGAGAGGATGAAATTCGACTACATGAATTTAGTTGCAATGATTTAGTGGTGGGCTTATATGTGTGTTATATTTTGACATAAGTAAATTACTCACAAACAAGTTTTTTTTTTTTAAACATTTGGAGCCTGGAAATATAATTGTAGGCTACTGTTTCTGAATTTCATCTCTCTATTTCTTTGTAATACTGAATTTCACATTTCCCCCCACCCCGTGTTTTCCCCTCTCTGCTTTTTTGTCTTATTGGGTCAGATCATGAACTCCTTATTAAAAGGGGGAACAGTGAACTTATGTAGGGACATAAGTAAATGAGAGTACATATGAGAATGACTAGTAAATTGTCCTAAATTCTCTGGATGTTTTTATTCAGTTTTCAAATACCTGTTATTTATGGGTCATCTGGAAATTTTGAAAGGTTAACACACATCAAAACAGGTATTATCACTTTTCTACTGTTGATTCTCATAACACTTTCAAGACTGATTTTGGAATTTTTGAGAATTTCACAACTTAAAATATGTGATTATTTAGTGAACTTTGCTGAATTAAGATTTTCAAAACTTCCTTACAACTTATCTCATACTAATCTCCAGTAATGTGCTACTCCTGTGGGGTAAATCTATCAGAATAGACAAGTAAGCCAGTATGTCTCATTACCAGAACACAACAATTTAAATAGTCAAAACTTCTTTGCTTAAATATTTTTATATTTTTAACTTCACTACAAAACACAAGTGTTTAAGGGAGGTTTTGTACCAAATTTTTGCCATCAAAGTCAGTTTGTTACGAAGTACGTTGACCAATTTTTCCTCCACAAGGAGAATAACAAACTTATGGCTCAGTTCAGACTGAATCATTACTCAGTATATCAATGGAAATGAGCTATTTCTAACTGTTTAGCAGTAGTAGGAAAGAAGGGCCTCAAATCTTTTTCTTTGCAAATTTTTTTTCATATATATGCTTTATGAGTGTTTGAGTTTTTTTCCACTTTGGCTGGGTTCTACTTGATTCTTTGTCTTCTAAAGACAAATTATTGACAACAGTTTTAACCTATGCTTCACTACGAACAAATGCCTTGGCAACTGGCCATTGTAACAGATTTTCTGTGTGACATGCATATTCTATACTGATCTTGCCAAAGCCTGGCGTTTCAGATAGCTTCCTTTTCAAGAGCAGGTGTTCATTTATTCCACATCATTCTGCAACCATGGCAGATGAAATAAAATACAGAATTAGTGAAAAAAAGAGCTCATTGATCCAGCTCCGTAGGAAAAAATCCTAATGCTTGGAGCTTGAAGTAGAAAATCTAGAAAGACAAAGAAGGGCGTGAAGTCACGATCTAGCTGAGAGGGAACAGCAAAGGATGGTGTTTTATGCCTGAACATACTACCTCATTAACTTGTCTGTATCCTGCACTTTTCAAAGGAATATGATAATACTTTGCCTACACAACTATTTATTGTTTAAGTAATTTAAGTACTGATTGGGTTTGTCTGGACAGGAATCTTAAAGTATTAACAAAAGTCACTTTGCAGCCATTCTTCCACCCTTAACAACACTGAATAAATAGTTGCCATTTGATTGCAATAGTTTTATTCTTTATTAAAATAAACCTTATTGCCTCTAAAATAAACCTTATTGTCTCTCTTCTTTTATTTTTAATATCTTGCCTGTATTAACATTATTTTAATTACATATAATGTAAACCATCAAAATTTGTTTATTAATGGAAAACATAACTTACATGCATGAGATCTGATAGCAAAACTGTGCTTGAGAACTGAATGTGTACTAAAAAAACCCACACCAATAAGGAAAATATTCCCAGCCTGTGCAGGTCCATGGATGTTGTACACTTAAGAGAGGTAAATATTTGATGAGTTTCATACTGTAGTAAACTCTTTTCCATTTACTTTGATTGCCACCATTATCAACAAGCCTGTAAGCTTTTCTTTAAACGTTTAAGACAAAAAGGTGTAGTTATAGTTATCGGCATCATACTAACACTGACATCACAATGACATACTTTTTCTCCTGCATTCTGGAATCTTCTTTTTCTTGATCTACAAAGCAGTAGAAAAATATGCCAAGTTATTACATATTTTGGACTGACTTAATTTGTCTTAGCATGCTGTAGGTTAATGTTGCATAATTGAAAAAAAAATGCTAAAGCACTTTGATATCACAGCATAAAGGCATGCGTCGACAACGCAGCAGATGGAATATTTTGAAAAAAATCTTTCATATTAAGTACTCAAAATGTGAAAATTATATTTTGAAATAGAAGAGGACTAAAGGATCTCTATTGGGTCTTTAACCTGATTGAATTTAGTTAGTGGCCTTGGCACAAAAGTTTTTCGGGGAAGAACATGGAATTATGTTTGAAATATTCTAACAAAGTTTTGTACAATGCATATTAAAAGTATATGCATTCCTTAGTATTGGGAATATCTTTTCTGAGTCTTCCTTTCCATGATTTTTCCTGTGTTCTGTCTTCTTTTCTGACCTATGAGGAACGGCTGAGGGAGCTGGGGTTGTTTAGCCTGGAGAAAAGGAGGCTCAGACGTGACCTTATTGCAGTCTACAACTACCTGAAGGGAGGTTGTAGTGAAGTGGGAGTTGGCCTCTTCTCCCAGGCAACTAGCGATAGGACAAGAGGACATAGCCTCAAGCTTCGCCAGGGGAGGTTCAGGTTGGACATTAGGAAGAATTTCTTCTCAGAAGGGGTTATTAGACATTGGAATGGGCTGCCCAGGGAGGTGGTGGAGTCACCATCTCTGGATGTGTTTAAAAAAAGACTGGACATAGCACTCAGTGCCATGGTCTAGTTGCCATGGTGGTGTCAGGGTAATGGTTGGACTCGATGATCCCAGAGGTCTCTTCCAACCTGATTGATTCTGTGTTTCTTGTTAAGACTTTTTTCCTTCCTGAGTCTAAAGCAAGATGTACAAGCTCATGAGATCTTAAGCACAGGGTTTTATTAAAAAAAAGTAGCCTAAGGAATTTCGTAAAATTTAACTTACATTGCGTTGGTTTTGTCCACTACATATCCCTCTCATGTAAGTGCAGTTGTTTTTCCCTGTATCTGTGGCTGCCTCTTACTTTCTTCGCAGCCCTTGTACTTTCTTTCCATAGTACATTGGCTCAGGATATACGTAATCCATGGAAAATACCTGTGTAGCTAGGGAAGATAACCAGGGATATTGGAGAAGCTGGGCACTGCAAGTATAGTTATGAGGGCTCTAGAGAAAAAAGAAGGGATTCTAGCTGAAAAGCACCTGGGGTTAGGAGGAGGCAAAGAGCAGAGTACAAGTGCTCTTACAGCTGTCTATGATCAATCAAAGAGCAGTATTACTACATTTATTCTACTGCAGGTAGGAGAAACATCGACAAGTAATCCTGCTTTTGGTGATAAAATTTTTTTCATAGCATAAATCATGAAGACACGTGAGTACTTGCGTTTTAATAGAGACAATCGTGGTGACCTATCTAGCCTGTGTTTCTATTTTAGGATTTTTTTAAGGTAATCTTTTCTGCAAATGTGCTCCTACAGTTGTATAAAGTACTAGAGTTTCAGAATAAAACTGAGTATTACTGGAGACTTAAAAACTAATCTTCTGGGTTTTTTTAGCTCCTAGAATCTTTCAGTACTGTACGTCTCTTCCTTACCTACAGTTGTCACACAAATGCCTATGGCTAAAACACAGCGCAGTGAAAGACAAGAGTATAGGTTTGGAAATGCAAACTGCAGAACAGAAATAAGTTCTAACACTTTAATTGATGTTGAAAAGTGCTAAGTTCATATTTTGTGGTCAATGTCACTGTAAGTTTGTTTTTCATTTACTGAGACAATGATGTTGTGTGGTTTTTGCTCGGAGATTCTTAAAACAACTTTTTTTTTTCCTGCACAAGAGAGCTCACAGCACGTTAGCTTTTCCCAGTTGCTTTGCTTAATACTCGGAACCTCTTAAAGATAGAATTTATTCTGAAACTTCATTTTAAATATCAATAATAATAATGGTTCTGCAATGTCAACACTGTTCTACTCCAAATTGTGACTTAAGACAAGTTAGCTTTATGTTTGCTCCAGTTGATGTCATTGTTTTACTGATCTTATTTTTATGTAACCTCTGCATTTGTATTTGTCTTGTCTTTGTAACACTAGTGCACTGATGGCTGCAGAAACAGTCTTCTCATGAGGACCTATAATGTGTTATTTACGGCCTTTAAAATATCCGGTCTCTGCTGGATAATAGTCAGCTGAAGATTTTCTTTATCCCTCAGAAAAGACATTCCTAGAGGTCTCCAGAACACAAACCAGAAATAATATCTGTAAGCCTTTTTTTTTTGTGACTGGGAGAATAAAACTTATGTATATGTTTCTAATGAAGAACTATAATCCTTTTCTTCTTTGCAAAAAAAGTGAGTAAAATTTTGTCTCAGAAAAAGTTAAATGGGACATATTCAGTGGTTTTTGAGGCCCATCTGTCACTGGACACCAATGTAATAGCCATGAGAAGCCTTTCAGGCTGGGAATCCATATGTGTGACAGCATACCTTAACACTGCACCACAAACAAATTTTGTACGAGACTCCCAGGCAATGCATTGGCTGTTTACTTTGACAAAAATTGCATACGGAGCAGAACATGAACAAAGGTTTTGGTGATACTTAACTATCCTAACTTCAGGCGCATGGGAACAGGCATCATCTAGAAAATGAGCTGTCTTCTTTTTTTACTGTAATTTTGAAGCCCATTGAGTCAGCACAGTTCTTCAGAAGCCTGTTGGTAGGAGTCTTTGAAGCTATAGTAAGGTTTAAAATTAAAAAAAACTAAAAGAATAAAAAAAAAAACCCAGAAAAAGTCTTCCATCAGCAGAGCTGCAAATTGGTCCATGCTGAAATACCATCTGCTCTTCAAAAGAATGGATTTTTACTAGAATGAAGTACATTTGGCTGAAGATGCGCCCTGCCATGTGTTTTGCAGTTTTCCTTTGTTGTACTTGCCCTACAACATTAGATACTTTCTGAAGTGTTTAACTTATTTATTAAATATTAGTCGAGTGGATCTGAAATATATATTTGCTGTCTGAAGGTATGCCTAATTTTTAGAAGGATTCCTAGGTTCCTTATCATCATCATCTGAGGTATTATATTGACCTTTTCATGTCTTTTTAGAGTGGTTTTCCTCAGAAGATACTATTCAAGAAAACAGAAGTAAGCCTTTTAAGGTCATTCAGATGAGCTCATATAAACATTATTGCCATTTGTGCTTTGCGGAAGTGAGCAGTTTTCTGTCATTAGAGGAGGTATACTTGCAGATTCATTAGGATTTTTTTACCTAGCTTACTGAACTTCTTGGCAAAATTTATTGCCAACCTCCATGTTTTTGTGCTTTCCTAACCTCCAGAAAAGTTTATTTGGTTTGAGGATCTGGTGAAAATCATGCTGTTTGGGCCCTGTTTTGCTGGCTCTCCCTTGTCAGCATTTTAGGCATATGAAATATTTTTTTTTTTTGTGAATGTAAGCAGAGTAACCTGTCTGTTAATTTAGAACTAAATGTTTAGAAAAAAGTGGAAGTCTTCTATACTGACAGCAAATACAAGTTTCTGTATGTTATGTTTGGCAATTTATGGAAATGGGAAATTTTGTTCCTTGTTTATCTCTCCAAGAAGAACTTCCTTTTGATGGAAAATTCGTTCTCATAAAGCTATACAATTACTCATATAAAGCAAATTGCTTTTTGTTATATATGTGTCATTCTTCCATGGCTCAGAGTCCAAACACAGGCCAACTTCAAAAAAATTCAGTTGTGAGTCTACTAATTCTAATAATGGGTTTCTGGAGGCCACTTTGTGTGATTGTAGGTAATGATTATTTTAGTTTATTCAGAAGGCCATTGGGCTACTTCCTTCAGTATGTCCTTGAACTGCAGGAACATAAGTCTTCGATTTCAGGAATGGTGTTCTTTTTCCTTTTGCACACATCATCCTCCCTCTGAGTCTCTTTTTAGAAACGCTAATCAACAAAGTTATTTTTATATTCTGAATTCAGAGCCTTTAATGTGTTTATAAATATAGTTAGTCTATTGTGCTGCAGGAGAAGTTTTTGTGCTCTCAAAAATTACTAGCAGATGATGCCTTAAAAAAAGAAGAAAAAAGTAGTGTACATTTCATTTGCATTGCTTTGGATCTTGTATTACCTGGTTTCTTGATTTGCTTAAGGACTCCTTCAGTTTCTGCTTGGTACTGAAATCCTATTCAAAGGTCTATGTAAATAGTGTGAGATTTTGACTTCACTCAGACTCTTCAATAGTCTGTAAAGCTGAGTCCACTGGTAGTGGTCTGAATTTTCAGATTTCCAAGTCTGATGAATAAATTTTTGTAGTGTTTCCCATGCAGAAAAGCAAATAAAAATAACTCTTTTTTTTTTTTTAAAAAAAAAAATGTATCTTTGGCTATGTAAACCTTCTCTTGGTGTGTAATGTTGAAATAAGGATAAGCAAAGACATATGAGAGATTATGTAACTGTTAAAGCAAGATGTTGCCTCTAGCTTCTATGTGTCTGCATGCTCAATATGGAAGCTAGTCAGTAATGTCTGTTTGGAGTCTTTTGGGTTTTATATTTAAGGTAATCTTGTAGCATTGCTGGTACTCTAAATATTTACCCTTTAATATACTCAGTAAGTGCATAGCTGCCTCCCTGACCATGCGTCCTGCAGCCACATTGAGATTTGCCCACCAGGAATTGTCTAGCTATTCAAAAAGCAACTCTACTCACAGTGTTCAGAGAGTTTTGTGAGCTTCACAAAGGGAATCATTTACTGCAAATTGATTTTTTTTCCATCATCCATCTCTTTGGATGAATTCTGCCAGGAAGCAGATGAAATTCCTGGAGGCAGCTCAATTCTCGTTCCCTGGGGTAGTGTCTGTAAGCTAGCCTGATTACAATTAATCCATGATTGAAAAGCAATTGGCAAAAACCTTTCTGAGATTGCATATAACGTATTGATATGCTCCCTGAATTAAAATGAAATTGAACATCAGATTCTATTTTTTATAAAAATGCAGTGGAGTGACTAACAGCGATCTAAGCATAATTTTGGAAATTTCCCATGACATTTATCTGCAGCATGTGGAATTAGAGTAAATTATAGTTGTTACAATAGCAGTTAGAGCGCTTTCCATAGTGCTCCCTGACTATGCTTGCCTGCAGCATACACAGCTCTGAAATCTTCAGGTAGGGAACAGATCATTGGCTTTGAAGAGAACTTTCATGCGCTCTTCTGCACTCAGATGCTGTTAGATTTGGCTGTGTGTCATGAAAAAGACTAAAGGAATTGTCTTTAGTAAACTAGGGAAACAACATTATAAATCCATACCAACAGTGTTGCAATGTTAACAGCAAAGTATGTGTAGTTCAAATATTTTTATCATAACATTTTATGCATGAATTGTTTGCAATTTACTCATGTTTTGTATGTCTTAGCAGACAGAGAATTTTGTAACTTTCCACATTGGGTAATATCCTGTTCATAAAATGGAAATTCTGAAATCAACATTGTTTCAAATAATTAAATAGAAAACTTGTGTCCTGGTTTCTGTTGTCTTCTATGACATCTGGTTGCAAACTCTCATCAAAATGTGAACGCCATCAACATTTTTCTCTTAAACATAGTTAATCAGTTAATCTTCAGCTTGTTGGTATGATTTCAGTGTTGTTGTTATCTAATCAGAATAGCTAGAGTTCACTTAAAATTCAACATTTTAGTCTATTTCATTTCACATACATTGAGGATTTGGTCTGCAAAACAGCTCTTCTCCAAATCCTTGAGTAGTTCCCTATATAATGTTTAGGGCTCGCAGTTTTTTTTCCTGTGTTGCACATTCAGAGAAGAGATAGTCAACATACTTGGGAAGCGAATCAGAATAAGATTGTCTGGGATTAAGCTAATATATGTAATTACAAATTAAAAGTTCAGTATTCTTCAAGTACGTCCAGGCAGAACAGGTAATGCAAGAGGCAAAGTAGCAAGGTTATCTTAATCTTGATACTTTGTTTAGAATCATAGAATCATAGGATTGTTTTGGTTGGAAAGGACCTTTAAGATCATTAACCTAACACTGCCAAGTCCACCATTAGACCATATCCCTAAGCACCACATCTACATGTCTTTTAAACACCTCCAGGGATGGTGACTCAACCACTTCCCTGGGCAGCTTGTTCCAATGCTTGACAACCCTTTTCGTGAAGAAATTTGTTACCTGGGAGAAGAGACTGACACCCAGCTCGCTACAACCTCCTTTCAGGTAGTTGTAGAGAGCGATAAGGTCTCCCCTCAGCCTCCTTTTCTCCAGACTAAACAACCCCAGTTCCCTCAGTCGCTCCTCATAAGACTTGTGCTCTAGACCCTTCACCAACTTCGTTTAGACTTCCAAATTTTGTTTAGAAGTCATGACAGAAAACCAGCAATGAATAATTACACAATGAACCAAAGTCTGTCCCTGTCTTGTTTTCTCAATGTCTTAAAATACTAGGAGCATGAATTGGGCACTCTGTATACAACTTTTCTATACTGAAACAGCTGAAGTTTTGAAATCTCTGTCTCTTTTATAAATTGTTAATTCAGAGGAATCACTTGTCTTTATCAATAACTTCTGTGTGTATATTTTATTTTAATTTTGGTTTTATTTAACTGTCCTTTAATATAAAAACAAATATAAAAGAAAAATAGCTTAAATTCAGACATCTATTTGAAAATGCTAAACCATTTAAAAAAAAAAAAGAAAAAAAAGGTCTTTGAAAAATGTGTGAAAATAATAATTTCACTTCCAACAGATTGGTTTTAATGAACAACATCTTCTGCAATGGTTGAGGGCGGGGTGAAAGCATTGCTCAAAATACCTCTTAAGGTAGTCAAAGTTCCTTCTTGCTAGACTGTATAGCTCCGTGCAGCTCCTCTACTACCTCAAAAAGAAGTCTAGTGGCAGTCAAAATAAATGGATTCTCTACTTACAGTTTGTGTGGATGATACCAGGTCACAAGAGTGGCTGATTCTTCCATTTTCAAAATTTTATCTATGTTGCAACTGTGAGTGTCCTGACTGTGGCCTCTTATCACACTGTAGCAGCTGTTGAGTGAAACAAAGCTTTGTTCTCATATGTAAGCGAGGAGTTTCTCATGTAAATGTGGGTGAAGGTGTGTGCCTGGAGTAATGATGTTGCAAAGGCATCCATGAGATCCCAGACTCATCTTTGCATTCCCAAACCTAGACATAATTGCCATAGGCATAGAAATTGATATAGTAGAAAAGACAAATTCTCCAGTTTCTTTTTTTAAAAAAAAACAGAGTTTAACCTAAATAAGTTATATAAATACTTATAGATAAGTATGGTATGGATACTTATAGATACATATATTTTATATTAACAGGTGTTTTTCTTCAAATGTACTTGTCTTTGTTTTGATTTTTTTTTTGTCTCAAACCTTTCCGTCTGTTAGCCTTTTCACTTTTGTGTTATTTCCCATGAGTAAAACATATCACTCTTAGCACAGTGTTACAATGAAGAGACTGTACAGGAAGTCCATAAAACTTTCTGAGACTGTGACCTTTTTCAAATACTAAAAGGCTTACTTCTGAAGATAACTGTGTTAACCTAACTAAATTAGTGCTGATAAGGAATATAACTCCTTTTTCTTTTTTACTTGCTATTTCATCTGGGTGTGAGCTGTCCTAGGGGTTGAGAAATTCTTTAAATTCTTTATCTTATCAGCCTGCTGCGTAAATTAATTGCCTAAGCATATCTCAATAGAACAAGTTGCAGAACATTAAGGTTGTGCAAAACCCAGCTAGAACTGGTCTTGCGGTTTGACTGAGAGCCAAGATGTTACCACGCTTGTGCAAGAAGGAAAGGTGAAAAGTGCACAGCAAGGAAGACATACGGCCTTCATCCCTGAGACCCCAGCCCACGACCACCAGGAGAAACTGCCCATGCGCAACCAGGAGGAGTTAAAGGCGGAGACTATGGAAATGAACTCCCGGAACTAATTATAATAAAGACCGCCTTCTCGGGGAATGTCATGAATATGTATAGGCATCCTTGAAATTATGATGAATATGTAACACTTGGCTACATAAATACAAGATGAATTACCGCGAAGGTGTGCACAATTTTGGTGGGACTACCCCCCCGTGCTGCCCAGTGCTGAATAAACATACTTACTTTACAACCCTGCCGGTTGTGGAGTCTGTTTTCCGCACATCAGTGCACAAAGACTGCAATGGATTAATTTTGACAGCTTCAAGTTTTTAAAAAATAGTGACTTACAACAATTGGGACTTTAATTTTAGCGTAAAAATTTACATGTTTTCCTTTCCTCTAAAAAAAAAAAAGGAAGAAAAAAAGGAAAAAAAAAGATTTTTTATTAAAGCTAGACATAATGGTAACCTGCTTTATCAAATAGGAGTTAATGCTATTCAGTCCATATTTACTGAATGAGTAAGGAGATTTATAAATTGATGATAATAAAATGAAAACAAATTTAATATTCATCAAGTAGTATTTTACCATAGTCACCACGGGTTTTATAACAGCAATGTTAGGTAAAAACCACTGCTGTAAAAAAGACAAATGTCTGTTATTTGTATGGTAATAACAACTATGTTTTCCTAAAGCAGCTGTTGTTCACCTTCCGTAGTGACTTTGTTTTAAATCACAATATATTTGATAATATATTACATTAGAAAGCTTTTAAGCTCAAGCCTTTTGAAAGTATGAGAAAAATCATCTCTAAATCCAAGACAGATTAGCACACTACCTGGAAATTTTCTTTAGTTAACTATATTAAAATAACTACAAATCTTTTAAATAAGGAAAATCCAATATAAATCTTACATATTATAAATAGAATTTAAAAGACACTGTTGTCACTGCTAAAGTCCTTATACTTTTGTGAAATGTTCTTTTGAATTTATTATATCTGTGTTTTTTTTTCTTAATATGATGTATTTGTTTCTTGATTTTTGCTTTGTTTTATGTGATTTCTTTTTCTGGAACTACTTCAATGAAATAATATACAGGAAAGTGGATATTTCTGGCTGTGAAATGTGAGATTAGAGAGCATCCCATCACAGTGGCGTAACTGTGAAAAACTACAGAGTTCTGCGCTGTAGAGCAAATGAGCAGAACAAGAGATATGTGATAAATGAGAGCTAGTCATCATGAATTGTGGCTTCTGGGCAATGCTTTCTTATTTCAGGATTGGCCTGTCTTTTTCTATTTCATGTACAATATTTCCTTTCCTTGGTATTTGGAGTCTGGGAAAAAGAATAAAAATTGTGATAATAAAACATTCTAAAGCCAACATAAACCATACTCAACTTCTGCAGGCATTTCCCACTTTAAAGTTAGATGAGGGCACTGGAAGATTCAACTGGTGGAAGATGAAACTAGCTCTATTCAGGCTATCAGTATACTGCTGAATATCATGCAGTCTTGTAGCTTCATATTTCGAGCAAATCACCTGTAGATATCTTTCATTCTGCATCATTTAAAATCCATAAACTAATACTTGATTTCTTTCTAAAAAGCTCTTCAATGCTAAATTACAGTCTTAATGCAATTTTAAGTAAGGGTTAGATTGTATAGGAGGTATATTGGCTTCTCGTAGTTGGTCTTGCTTGAACTTATAATCAATGATTAAAAAAAATATTTGTAGTGTCTGTCACTATTAGGATTAAAATGTTAAACAGCAGCTTTACTTTTATTTTTTAGCATGTTTCCCACTTTTTATTACCTTTGCTCTTTCACAGATCTTTTCTTGCTTTTTCATGTGCCTGTCTTAAAAATAGTTCCCTAACCTTAGATTTCTGGGAGGAAAAAGAAGTCTGTGATGCATAATAATTGTATTTCACATCCTGTGCTCTTGAAGAACTCTTTGCAGTGTTACTTCACAGAATCACAGATTACTTATTACCTTCTCATCTTTCATTTTATCTTAGCTAAGAAAATAAGCCTTGCTTCTAGCTCAAAAGGTTCAAGAAAGTACAGAATTAATAAAACATTCTGATTTTTTGCAGCAATAGTCCTTCCAAAAAATTAAAAAGTTTTCATTGAAGAAAGACTTACTGGCAAAAAAAAAAAAACAAACAAGGAGAAGGGGAAGGGGGGAGGATATCTAAATAGAAATGATATTAAGATTTATTAGTGACTTTCAACATCATATCTAGATTCAGTTTTGACTACACTATAACCTTTAATGAAACTAATTGTATCTAAGTATCTTACAGATAAACCTTTGTGAAACTAGAAAGGAAACAATCTTTCATGGTTAAGCAGCAGTTGAGTAAGAGTAATATGAAACATGATTTCAGAGTCTATATTCTTGAAATGGAATTTTCTTGTCTGCCTCTCATATATTAGTTGTAAATGTCTTTCTGTATTTTAATGTATAAGAATAAATTCTTTTTCCACTTTACATAGAGAGTGAAAATGAAATGCATGTTTAATACAGATTGATCTTTCACTAGATTCTAAACTGTCTGGTTGAGAGTAATTTTCCTTGATACAGTTATTCATTCCTTTACTCTAAAAATTGTCACTTCACTGAGTACTTCTTGAGATTTATGTTCATGATGGAGTCAGTAATAAACACTGTTTAACTCTAGTGGGAGATGGCTTAGGTTTTACATATATGGGTATTCTTAAGCCAACAGAAGTTGACTATTACAGATGTTTCTATTCAAAAGAAATACATAACTTAACTTGAGATCTTGGTAGAGTGCAGGTTAGTGACTCAGTTCCAGTAAAATTTTTCAGTTTGAGATCATTGAGATTATTAGTTGTAGACTTGAGAAAGTATGTAACATACTGGTCCACAAAGACTTTGCTTATGACATGTGTCTTTAAAGTTGTTATCAATGAAAAAAGTGAATGTGTAAATTTGTACTGACTGAGTAAATGTTACCTTTAAATTGTTTATTCTAAATTCATTAACAAACATTTCTGTTTCTGTTTTATTTATGTCTGCAAAAGTGCTTATTGATAGATTCATAGGTTTGTGTTTTTAAATGGGATTAAGTGGTTATAGAGAAGTCTAAATAGTACATTTTAAAGTCTTATACATATTCACATATATATTTTCAAAAGTATACAAGATGGCATTCATTAGTTTCATGGAACAGTCTTCCTCATAACTAGTCAAGTCATGACTGGATTATTCAGATCATCCTGAAGGATGAAGACCATCTTCCCTGTCATCATCTATTTTTTTTCCTGAGGTGTTGAAGTGACAGTCGCTTGTAAAATTATCTAACGCTTCCATTAAAACATTATGGTTTTATTTCCAGATGGAAATATTCAGAGTCTGAAGCTTTCTATAATTCTTTTTTGCTACTTTAGTTGAAGTTATTCTACCCTTTTGGGTAATAAATACATATGACATCCTGTGCATGTCTGTTTCATTGAGGAGTATCTCATTCCCTTGGGGAGGGGTGGTGGAATTAGATAGCTAGAACAAGGATGGGGAGAGAAGTGGGAGGCCACGCTGTGTTCCCACTGCTCATTCCCCAGAGCAGATGAGCTTGCTCTCTCCCAGCTTTGAAGTGAATGAGGAAGATTATCTACTTTGATTGTTTCTCAGGCAAATAGGTGTTCACAGGAATGAGAGTAGCCAGAACGAAGACAGCCTGAGGGTAAAGGGAGCAGATGAAGTCAAAGAGTGGCTTTTGAGATAAAAGTGATGTAAAACAGGAGGACACAGGATCACAAGTTGCATATGATATATAATAAAGAGCAAGGGCTATGTAATGCCAAGTAAAAGAAAGTTTTCATTGCTACCATATCCAAGAGCACAGGATTTTTGAGTTCTAGAATTCCACTGCTATCAGCTAACAGCTGTACAATCTACACACCCTATCTGCTCCAGTAGTGGAAAGATTTGTAAGTCAAAAGACATCATTTAAAGTAGCTAAATATTTTGTATTTTATTAATATACTTCTTGCCACTATGTCCTGCACAGCTGCTGGAAAATTTCCTGAGGTCAAAGTATTCACAACTTACCTTTAATTGTATTTTTGTTATTTCTGAGTGTTAAGCACACACAACTGGAAATGACAACAGTAAAGTGTGTTTTGATTATATAAAGAGCTATATAAAGGTAAGTATTCTGAGAAATCATATTAATATTATTCTGAGTACCAAACTGAAAAGTCACTTGGCAAATAACCTGTTTGTTCCTCTGTTCTACCACCTGAAAAAAGGAGATTGCTGCCTTCTCTAAAATGAGGATATTTGAAACCATAAATACCTTTTAAATATGTAAGAGCTTTGTAGAACATTCCAATTAAACAGATGAGTGCACACAAAATTCATGGAGGAATGTTCTCTGAGTTTGCAAGATTTGGATAATGCACTAAAAAAAAGAAAAAAACCATGTGGCTTAAAGCCCAGTGTAACTCAGTCTATCTGTGAAAGAAGGAAAAATTGCTGCAGAGTTACGTTTCGGCACATGCTTCCTAGTAGTTTTCCATTTGGGAGAGATAGCTCTGTTCAAGGCTGAGGAGGATTGAGGTATTGATTCTATGAGCTCTAGGTGAAAGGGATGAAGAGGATACTTATTTTCTAGTTTTGTGATCCATGGCATTCTCATTCCCTTTAAAATGAGAATACTAAAAGTTGCGTAGAATCAGTGTTCTGAGAAACTGTTACTGTTTCCTGCAGATCAGAAACATTATTATAAACCTCTGTATTAGTTACAATCACCATCTATGCATTGTTGATGCATATAACATGTTCATGACCTAATTATTAACAATAATTCATTGTTAATATATTTAATATACAAATCTTAGATACATAATATATAAAGTACATGCAATGGGCAAATTAATTGACCAAACTCTTATTTATTAGTATCACATTTACGCAGCTAGTTTGTTTCATTCCTGTCCCTTTAGCTTCAGAGTGATTTTGAAGCTGACAAATGGTGTCTGTGTTAAATCAGCCAGCAATTTTTTTTAAGATTACAACGATGGACTTTGTTATGCCTGACTGATTTGTATTTCAGACAGCGATTGCTCTGTGTCAGTGACTTCAATACTTATTAACTGCTAGATTAAGATTTGTCTCATTAAACAGCAATAAACCTAATGTACTGAAGAATCTATAACAGCTAATCACAACACAGTTTTCTGTATATTGTTATAATCATCAATGTGCCACATATATGAGTATTCCTTTGTGTTTGTAGTTTCTTTCAAAGCTGTGAATGTGTAAGTTTTTGCATGTATGTACATAAAATATTTTAATTAATACTTTGACTGGCAAAACTGCATTAGTTTACGTTGTAAGCTATAACAGTACCTGTAAAAAGAGAATCTTCTCAAGCATGTACATATCCCCCTTCCAATGTTTTCACTTCATAATCACTTCCTCTCTCACCAGAACCATTACCCGCTTGGACACGAATAAACAAAAAGAGCATAGGCATTTATAAATATCATATATGTCAAGATTTTTATACAAATGTGAAAAAATGAAGATGTCGTGTACTCGTGTTCGCAATTTGGTCAGAAAAGTCCAAGACAGACTGTGTCCACTTTTATAATTGTTCCTTGTGTAGCACAGCCAGATAGGGTCTGATTCTTACTAGGTTTTGCGGCTACTTCTACAATATAACAGTCAAACAATACAAACAGGCTTAAGGAACAACTGCAAAGACAGTGGCTGTCAGGGACAAAAGGGCAGGGAGATGGGAAGTGTTTTGTAAGGGGCTTGACACATCAAGTAGTAAAAAAAAAATTAAAAAAGAAAGATATTGGCCTAAAAGCATCCCTAAACTACTACTGCATCCTCTCAGTTATATTAGTGGAAGTTAAATGTTTTCATAGATGTTTACCCGAGAATGAATTCAGGTATAGGGTGAGGCTGTACTATTTGGAAATAATTGTGGTGTGATGTCACCTAGTTCTGGCTATCTGCCTCATATTCTGTATGTTTTATTGAAGTTTCCGTGTTAATTTGATTTTAAATTGATGAAACAAACCACAAGTTTGCAGTCAAGCACATGCTCAATACCTTACTTAATGGAGCCCTGTGTAGGTACCTAAATAGTAACAGCCAATTTCTTTGAGAAGCAATGAGACGTGCAGCCAGGAGCTTTTGCTTAAATTAGTTCTTTGTTAGAATTACAATTGACAGGGCTGGGAAAGGTGACACCGATACCTTAAAGGAAGCATACAGCATGCAGGATGATCATTTACCTGTCCATCAAAGAAGAAGAAGAAAAAAATAATGTGATTAAAAGAAAGGGTAGTTTCCTGTCTGATTGGCAAAGAGAACGAGACATTTTGCTTTAAAAAGTAGTTCCAGTCAATCCAAGAGACCTTCCCTGTGCTGTTGAGAGTTATGGAGTAGGAAAGAGACACAGAGTAGCTCTTTGGGATGTTGTGCAGCCTCTGCCAAAGCTTGGAATGTACCTCCACTACATGAAATCTACACCTTTGATCATGACTCATGATGAGGCTTTACTGCCAAGCCACTGATTCTCTGCTGTCACAATAGCTTAGATCTGCATTCTGCTAACAAGTACTAATCAAGTAGATTGCTTCACAGTGCTCTTTTGTTAATGTACAATATCTAGCAATTCTCATCATTCATTAGAAAATTATTGATGTTCAACAAACATCCTTGTCTCTAAATTGGAGAGACATGGACTTGATGAATGGACCACTCGATGGATAAGGAATTGTCTGGATGGTCGCACTCAAAGAGTTATGGTCAACAGCTCAATGTCCAAGTGGACACCAGTGACGAGTGGCATTCCTCGGCGGTCGGTATTGGGACCGGTCCTGTTTAACATCTTTGTCAGAGACATGGACAGTGGGATTGAGTGCACCTTCAGCAAGTTTGCCAATGACACCAAGCTGTGTGGTGCAGTCGACACGCTGGAGGGAAGGGATGCCATCCAGAGGGACCTTGACAGACTTGAGAGCTGGGCCTGTGCAAACTGCATGAAATTCAACAAGGCCAAGTGCAAGGTCCTGCACGTAGGTCAGGGCAATCCCAAGCACAAATACAGGCTGGGCGGAGAATGGATTGAGAGCAGCCTTGAGGAGAAGGACTTGGGGGTGATGGTTGATGAGAAGCTCAACATGAGCCGGCAATGTGTGCTTGCAGTCCAGAAAGCCAACCGTATCCTGGGCTGCATCAAAAGAAGCATGGCCAGCAGGTTGAGTGAGGTGATTCTGCCCCTCTACTCTGCTCTCATGAGACCCCACCTGGAGTATTGCTTTCAGCCCTGGGGCCCCCAACATAAGAAGGACATGGAGCTGTTGAAGCGAGTCTAGAGGAGGGCCACGAAGATGATCAGAGGGCTGGAGCCCCTCTTCTATGAAGACAGGCTGAGAGAGTTGGGGCTGTTCAGCCTGGAGAAGAGAAGGCTCTGGGGAGACCTCATAGCAGTCTTCCAGTATCTGAAGGGGGCCTACAGGAAAGCAGGAGAGGGGCTTTTTACAAGGACAAGTAGTGACAGGATGAGGGGGAATGGTTTTAAACTGAAAGAGGGTAGATTTAGATTAGATATTAGGAAGAAATTCTTTACAGTGAGGGTGATGAGACACTGGAACTGGTTGCCCAGAGAAGCTGTGGATGCCCCCTCCTTGGCAGTGTTTAAGACCAGGCTGGATGAGGCTTTGAGCAACCTGGTCTAGAGGAAAGGTGTCCCTGCCTGTGGCAGGGGCATTGGAACTAGATGATCTTTAAGGTCCCTTCCAACCCAAACCATTCTATGATTCTATGAAATACTTTAGCAGAATACTTTGGTGCAACAGAGGAATTCAGCAAGATATTTGATCATTGATAAAAAAGTGCAGTCCAGTATGAGAGAATATGAATATTTATACTCCCACCACTGAGTATTTCTCAAGTATGACCAATGAAAGACAGGATGAAATTATTGTATGTGGAGGTTAATTCAGATTTACTTTTTTTAGATATATTAAACAAATACATTTTAAATTTCATTTTATTCCATGCTGGACATTATAATAGAACTGTGTGTATCTATATATATGTATATTTATCCCTATCCAGCTGTGTTTCCGTTACCCAGGAATAGAGGCTGTAGGTAGCCCTTTTTTTTTTTTTCTTCACTTTCAGTACAGCTGAGAAGGATGGAAAAAAACAGAAGCATGTTTATTATCTGTGGGATAAATAAGTACATACATGTGATTCCTAGTCTAGGAGAAGAGAGGACCTCCTCTCTCTTGCTGTTTAAGTTGCCATGCTATGAGCTTTGATGAGAATTAAAACCATGTTTATTTATGTTAGAAGCGTCTTTAAACTTATTGAAAACCGATTTTTAATATAATTTATCTCGGATATAAAATACTTCTTTAATTTGGCTTTGAAAGTTTATTATATCAGGTGATGGTAACATAGCAATTATAGAGATCTCTGCCAGGTGGATTTGCTAAATATAGTTGTTTGAATAGCTCAACATTATTCTGTTGCAGGCTTCTTGAAATAATATTTCTTCTCTTTGACTAAGTAGCATATTTAGTATTACTACCACTGTGCATTAAAATGTGAATTATATGGAACCCATTTAAGCAACTTATTTGACTTTTAATTACATAGAATATAACTGAAGATGTGTTCAATGCATATGATGAAAATACAAATCTAAATTATATTTCTGATATAGAAGGTACCATGATGGATTATTAGTGATCTGGCTGAATTAAGGTTTTTCTCTAGTGAATGCAGTTTTTTAAAAATTGCAATTTGACCTGTAGTCTTGAGTGCTTAATAAAAAGAAGGGACAGTTCTGGATGAAATTATAGCTAATTTTAAGCAGTGTACAAAAATTACAAATTCTGTTGCCCTTGTTCAGGATTAATTGTTGTTGTTATCCATTACTCAGAACAAGAGAGTATCAATATGAGTAAGGGAGGGAGGGATTTTGTGTCATGTACTATATTCTATTACAGTGCCATGTAATCTACTGATACCCATACTTCCAATGAAAATAATCATGAACGGAAAGAACTTTACAATTTGTATATGCACTAAGAATAAAAAAGGTATTCATAAATGAATTTGTAAAGCAGGTCTTTGAAGGTCATAGTAATTTTCCCATCTTATCTCAGTTGCCTTCAAGATCCAGCATAACCATATTGCTTAAAGTTTTCATATCCCCACTGCCTGAAGTTGTCACTTTGGCCAGTGGGATTCTTACTAGCAAACATGCATTACAGTAATTGTGAGAACATACATTCTTAGGTATTTTAATTTAGTTCAAGAAATTCTTCATCTAAATAAACAAAATTCTACTTACAATTCCTCTTAGCATTGGCCCCATGTTGAGTGCAGCAACTGATGCAATTATTAACTGCAGAATGACTGAAAAGGCCTAAATAATAACATTTTGATTTTTGGTATTAGCTGATTTCTGATTAGCTAACATCCAGTCACACTAAGAAGATAACAAGTCAAAGTAGATCCGGTAACGATACAGAATTTAATGTGTAAGAGGATAATTGCATATTTGTTTTGTATTTTCTTGCAATTAGTTGGCCTTTTTCCTGAAAATCCTTTTGAGATTTTTCTGTGGGCATTATTCTTGCTCTTCTACATATCATGTTACTTATAACAGTTTAATCAAAATACTGTGTTATTTATTTATTTTTTCACTGTAGTCTTATCAGCCAGGATCTCAGAATTAATTTTGAGGTAAAAGTAATTTTTGTTGCTTGATAGGTAATTCTGTAATAGTAAACATCCTCATAGAAAGCTAATTTAAAGGAGGAGTCAACTCCTGAACAAGACTAAGAAAGGTACTTTAGTTGTTAGTATTTGATATAGTAAGGTGATAAAGTTTTCTTCTAATTTCCAGTAGATCTTGTGTACAGTAGAGAATGGGAGCAGAGTGGGGATGTATCCCATGAATGATGCTGGGACACAGTTAGAGGACAGTCATGTGGGATGTGTACGCAGCACTTCTTGAACAGGTTTTCTAGATCACAGTACAGGGATTATCTTTGCTGATTAATTCCCAAATGTTGCTTCCCATGATTTTCAGCTTTTTTAAACTACATATCAAATGTCTTGTCTGTCTTCTGTACTTGGGACAATATCAAGGGAGCTGGATTGCTTCTGCCTGTTGCTCTGCTGTGATGCTTTGGAGAACAGTTTCAGATCAGGAAGTCATGTCACATGTTGAATAATTCAGGGTGTTTTTGGTACTAGATCTGAGTAAAATGTGTTGCTTTTAGTTCAGTACTATGTGTTTTGATGGATGTGTTTATCAATCAAAATATTACATAACAGTAGCTTGGTTTCATGAGGTTAAGACTAACTTAATAAAATTTAGAACAAAATGTGCATGTTTCATGATATTCTGTGAAACTGTATTTGAGTTGATTGGCCACGAAAGCCGTGTAACAAGTGGTACAAATTTAGATATGAGAAAATGCATGCCTAGCCAGTCATGGAAGGCACAGAAGATTTTATTATTTTGTTTTCCATTTCAAGTTTATGTAGTTCTCTTGCATTTTGCTTGGGCTCTGTTGTCCTGTCTCCTAATATTAGATAGATAGAAAAAGCTTTAAGAAAAATAAGTTAAGAAAAAATATCATTAAAATGTTATATGATCTTCAGAGGTGCTTATTCCCATTGGAGATGTAATTATCTGTGGTGAATCAGTAACGTATTGGAGATGTAGTTATCTGTGATTAATCATCCTAGATGTTCTAGCTGAAAATGCATTGTAAAGGAGGAAAAAAGTAAAAAGCAGAAAATCTTTCTGTATTCTCTGTTTATTTTTTTATATATATTTTTAAAATATTTATTTTCTCCATGTTAATTTTTCCATAGAAATATGAGGTGGATGGGTTTTCTTAACATTTTTTGTAAAAGACAGTAGCATAATTGCCTTCTGAATATCTGTTTCTGGTATCATTGGTTTAAACTTCTCTTTCACAGACTTATGTGGCAAGAGATGTAGGTTCTGAAACTCTTTTTTTCTTTTTTTTTTTTTAAAATGCACCACCTGGAAATAGATTGTGTGTTTTATTTGTCGATTACATGTCCTGATCTGCACTGAGGAGAAAGAGTTCACATATCACTAACACACAAAGAAATGACCGTGGCAGTGAAATTTGTATGTGTAATTAGCATGTAAATCACAGAATCACGGAATGGTTGGGATTGGAAGGGACATCTGGAGACCATCTAGTCCAACCCTTCTGCTAAAGCAGGTTCACCTAGAGCACGTTGCACAGGGTCGCGTCAAATCACAGGGACAATTTCTGCTTCTTCTCAAAATCTAAATCTTTTGCCTTCTTAATATGGAGAAGAGAACATATAAACAGACAAGGTCAACTTATGTTTGGCTGGTGCACCTGGAGATATGTTAGAAAACTTTCACCCAAAAAGCAACATAAACTAGAAGAGGTGTGCACAGGTTCATGTATATAAGGAACACTTTACAAGCCTTTTAAAGCAGAACTTTATATATCTATATCAAGAGTATTTCTGATATAGACAGTAATAATTGTACTAAGAGGAGCAGAGGTAGTTGTCTATGAGATCTTTGCTGACTGGAAAGTGGACACATGTAATGCAATGTTAATATGCACTATTTTGATAGCTGAATATAGCCAGTATTTTATCTTATCCATGTAAAATAAAATTCCTTGTCTTGTCACCTTCTATGCATTTCACTAATACATTTTCTCTGTGGAATGATTTACAATAATAAAAAAAACCAGTATAGTTCTTCATATTGAAATCTACAAAGAAGAACAATGTTTTGGATTACTTTCTATGGTTTATGTAAAAATACTTGGTCCCAGCAGATCTAGATTTTTACCTGAGGGTAAATATTGGTAAACATAAGCAAAATAAGAACAGAAAATGCTGAATTATATTGCACAAGGTTATTGTGCAGGTTTATTGTGCAGAATGAACTGTTTGAAAAGTATGAAAACAGACATCAAAGGAGCATATAATCTTTTTTGTCTTTCCTAGTAATTATTTCTGTGGCTGTATGTTTTAACTACCTTGTGAAGATGGTGTTCAGAGTCGTGAATGACTGCCTCTCACACAGACATATACACACATTACACAGCTGAGTCACATTCAGTACCGATGGTTCAATATCATTGTGCAAGACAAAATAGCTTTTCTATTGTTCTGTTATTAAACAGCTATTTTCACAGTTGAAAGAAAAGAATCGGAGCAAATGTTACCTACAGCACAGTAGCTCCTGTGGTGTATGAATGATGTGTGATACCCATCTGAAAATCTTAGTTGTGATTCACTGATTTTCTTTAGTTTTGAGTTGATTTGACAACACTGAAAACTCCAGCGTTACTCATGAAGTAAGTAGTGAGAAAGGTAGTAGGCCTGTGGAAGAGCTGAATAAATAAGAAAGGCCTTGAAAATACCTGATTATTTGAAAATTTCGTGTGGTTGAAGGAATTTTTTTCCAATAATTTTTCTATGAGTGAATAAGTATTCAAACTTGGTAAAATATACTACTATTAAAAGCTTCCCTCAAAGGCTTATAAGCATGAACAGTTTTAATGTGAGAGAGGAACAGAAGCACTCTTTCTTCACAAACTATAAACTTGTTTCAGTTATTTTTCAAATTTTGAAATAACTGGGAAAAAAGGGATTTGTTTCTGATGAAATTTGTCATTGGATTGCACTTTATTATATCTATTATCACTTTATTGTATTATACTGTTTTTACTAGGTTACGCTATTTTACTCTATTACACCATTTCACTATAATAAAGCTAAAGTAGTTTTACTGACCCTGGATTTTGATGTAGTTTGTGACATCTGAGTGTGTGCTCAATTCTCACTGGACCTAGTGGGTGAGGTGCAGCAGCTTCAGGAGGCAGTGCACAGCCAGCTGTTTCCAGATAACAATACTCACACTATTAAATACAGCAGTTGTATGTGAGTGTGACCTTAATGAAATTTATTCTGGTCCAGACTATTAGCTATTTTTGTTCCTGTGTTGTTGCTTGTTTAACTTTCTCTCTTTCACTTCATCTGTCTCAGAAGGTGAAAGAGAAATATTTACAAAATCTCTCCTCCACACCCCTGCCCCAAAGCTATTGCAATATTAAGAAGCACTCTCCCTACAGTCTATGTGTCCCTGTAAATATTTAGGTCTACCTTATTTTTTCATCTTTGACTTTACAGGCCCTCATACATCACTCCCATTATCACTCTACTGTTGTCTCTTCCCCTCTTTTTTTTTTTTCATATAATGCTGACTGGTGTACAGCATTACTGGTTTCCTGAGGCTTTTTCTGCTGTTGTTCCATGCTGAAAATGGGAATGGGCATTTTGTGATGAAATCTGATATCATGAAACTATGTATTTCCCTGGAGTCCTTGTTCAATGTATATATTTTCAGTACATATTTCTTATTTTTGTGCATTTTAGACAGCAGATTATCCAATGAAGCATTCTTTTCTAGTATTTGTGTAGGCTTCTACACACTGAGGAATTAACTACAGTTATTGTTAAGGGTAAGCTTAGAAAACAGGACTGAAGGAATTTTAAGAAATTTCCTATGTTTATCTGCATGTAGAATTAGTTACTCCAAAAGCATTTATGCATTTTCCTAGTCTGTTCCTAAGACCTCCCACTGATGGAAAGCCCCCAAACTTCCTGGGTTTAAACTCCCACGGTCTAACAATCACTGAAGAAATACAGAAAGTGATCACTGGACATTCAAAGCCCTGTGCTACAGAATAGGAAAGCTACCTACTATCAGTACAGTGTGATGACATGAATTGCAAGAAGGATAGGTCTTTCAACCAGTGTCATATGGACTCAGAGAGGCAAAAAGTATAAAATGCTGTTACCATTGGAAAGGTGGAAGGTGATACATCCATGCAGGTGTGAGGAGGCTGCTGGAGGTGGGTGACTTGTACAACAGGTTACTTAGTAAGACTTCTGCAGCAGTTTAAGTATATGAATTTCTACATTTTACATTTGGTAGTTTACAAATGGCTGTGATATAGTAATTTGTCCTTACACAAAAGTAGTCAAGCTATATCTTTCTATTTTTCTATAACTAGCACACATATTAGGGAATTACCCCAGTTTTTGATATCTGACTTGTATGTGTTTATTATATTCATTTACATTTTTCTTACTGGAATTATCCAGCAGTTTAAATCCTGCCTTTTGTAGCACCTATATTTACAAAATATCAATAGAAGTTTCTATTTAACTAAAATGTGTATATATTTGAAAATGTCTTAAACTGTTGTCTTCAGAGAACCTTGTGTATAAATAGCTGCTAAACATGTATATATGACGGATTGATATTTTTTCGTTAAAAACAGAAAATGTATGAACACACAGAGCAAATTACTACTTGGTTATCCAGGCTAAAGGAAATAAGAACTTACTAACTTAAAGGACAAACTATGAAATTATGTGTAGCGGCTACATATACTTTGAGAAAAGTAGAGTTACTTTCTTTAAAGAATGGCTTTTTTGTGCCTTTTTATTTTTCTTTTAATATATCTCTGGTATTCCTATGATTTAGCATAGCCTACAGCTTTTGGAGCACATTAAAATATATTGACTCACACCTGTTGAACATCTTGTAAGTAATTTTAATTGGCTATTGTCTGTATAAGCATTTAAAATTTATAGGCCTCACCTTGTTTTCTGTTCAAATCCTTTCTGGCATAAACTGGTAATGCTTAGGAGAAAATAAAACTTCTGGTTACTGAGCCAATGCATGTTTGCTTCCCTCAGCTGCTGGTTCCTGCTTTCTCTGTCCTTCCAGAAGGCAATAAGAAGGGCTTTACAAGGTGTAAAAGTCCTTATGGGAGAGGTGAGACTTGGGAGAGTGACAGATGTTGCATTCATGAAACTACTTGACAAACTAGGCAAGGTAGTGCCAGAAACTTGAGCACCCTTGCTGGGGCAAGGGTTTGTTGTGGAATTGGGTATTGGTTTCAGCACTCTGATGTCTGGATGAAAGATTAGCCTCGTATAACTCAAGAGCAATTGCCATCACTTAAGAAACGTTGCACAGGGTAAAACATACTGAGAGAAAATTCAAATTCTATAATTGTTTCTAATTCTGTGCCTTTTTAGTGGATATTGTCATTTATTCTTGTGAGGTATTTGAGTGATGCACAAAGAATTGGTGCTGTGGGCAGGAGCAATTCTGTTGTCAGCACTGTACAGATGAAAAAATGGAATAAACCTATGGTGATAGAACAAATTGAACTGGATAACCTCTTTCTGTGGTTTTCCTCTATTGAGGATCCTCCTCAGTAATCCGATAGGTGAGCAACAGGAATTATGAATACAAGTATAAACTTAGATTGACATCGTAACCTGCTCTGAATAAAAATGTGAAGCTGTGCAAGGAATTAACTGTTTAACATTTCGTGTTAATCAGATGGCATGTCTACATTTAACAGGTCAAGTAGCAACTGAGAAAACTCAGAAGTTGAATTAACCTGTGTCCTTCCACAAATTTTCTGACATTATGGGTTGTTATACTTGACCTAATCTCTCTTTGGCCTGCAGTCTTTTCAAAAGTGTTTCTCAAAAGTAAAAGCTTTCTTTTAGCTTTCTTGATATAATATATTAACACACAACTTTATTTTCTTGTAGGGTGCTTCGAGTGTTGCATCAAATGCCTGGGAGGTATTCCGTATGCATCTTTGATTGCTACCATCCTGCTGTATGCTGGAGTTGCGCTGTTCTGTGGTTGTGGACATGAAGCACTTTCAGGAACCGTCAACATTCTGCAAACCTACTTTGAGATGACAAGATCTGCAGGAGATGTTATTGATGTCTTTACCATGTAAGTTACTAGTTTCTTTTTTTTCCTTTTAAAACTGCCAAAAAATTACACAGGGGATATAAATTTTACTCAAGAAAATGTGTTTCAATGAAAATCATAGAAAATTTTTTGTTAAGCTTAGCAGATGAAGTTTTGACAGAGCTGATATTTTACTATTTACAAGCAATTTGTAATACTATTTAATAGCCCATAGGTATCATTTAATTTATTACTAAACATTACTTCATCTAATATTAATGAAACTGTTCCATACATGCTTGCTTTTATCCTTTTTATCCTGTGGTAATTTCTTTGTTGAAAAGTGTAAAAAAAAAAATTTCTATAAATAGATAAATCAGGAGTGTGTAACAGATAATGGATTAATTCTGGCAATAAAAGCAATAAAGAAGTAACTAAAGGGTTGTGCAGAACCCTGAGACTTGAAATGTCAAAACTCTATTGCCTATCGTTTTCCTAGAATTCATCTGTTTTGAATGTTCCATACTTTGCTACTCCTGAAAACCCGTTTCTGGAAGGCCATTTTTTTTGTTGAGCAACTCCTTCCCTTTGGTATATTAATTATATTTGACAAGGTAGTTTACTGTAACCTGAAATTAAATGACATATTTTCTAATCTCTTTAAAATTGTCTCTTTAAAACACTATTTTCTTAGATATTTGAAATCCAAATTCTTATCTGGCTGCTAATGGTCATAACCAAAGTTGAAGAATCCTGTCCTCAAATTTGTAAACCTTTTCTTTCATGAGTGTTTTTTTGTAGAAGTGAAATGATTTGATCGTCCATCAAAACATTGACCTCTTATAATGGATAGTTCCATAATAATGGCAGATCAGTGCTTAGCAGTAGTCAAAAAGCAAACCAAGTACAAGGAATTACTGGGAAAATCACAGAGAAACAGAGAACATACTTATGCCATTGTATAAACCTTTCATCCATATCATTAATACTGTGTACAATATTGGTGCCCCAAAGAAGGCAAAAAAGGATGATTAGAGTTATAGAACAGAGGCTATATGGTTAAAAATTGAATCTAGTAGGACTCTTCAATCTAGGAAGAGGGTGATTAAGAGCTGTTGGGCTAGAGGTCTGTAAATTCGCAGTTACGAATAAGGTGCACAAGGTTAGATTGTCTTTCTCTTCCAGTATAAGAAGCTTGAGGTATCAGAGGAAACTAGTAAGCATCAAGTTCAGAAGGAACAAGTAATGGTTCTTCAATTGTTGTATAGCACACCTGTGAAGCTAGTTGCATATCGTGGATGCTTGTATGGGTTCAAGGATAATACTAGATGGTTTTGGAAAGCAAATCCATTGACCGTTTCTAATGACATACAGACTTATCCATCTCAGGAAGTCCCAGAGGCTAGAACAGCGTTCTGGGTTATCCTGTTGACTTGCCTGCTCTTACTGTTTTATGTTCATTCCTTGAGATAAGAAAATGGACAAGGTATATATTTTATCTGTCTTGGTACCAGTGTTTTCATGATAGCTAGAAACAGAATCTTAAATCTCTTAGCTTGTGTAGTGCTATATTATCAACATCCTTTCCAAAGCTTCTCTGTGAACATTAGCTGGATTGTTTGTGGAATTAGTAGCTGGAAGCAAGAATGTACCAAATATGTATGTCACTGTTATGCCATATCCAAGTTTCTTCTTAAGACTGAGGAATTTAGATGTTCTTGTATAATAATATATTGGATTGATGGGAAGTATGTGACTTCTGCTTTGCCTTTTTGGCTTGTCTTTTAGAATAATGGGTCTGACTTGACTTGGTGGCTAAGGTTCATTGTTATCCTGAATGAAAGATCAGTCATTTTATTAAGCTCTAACTTATTTTATTAGTCCCTAGAAAGCCATTAGTGCAGGACAGCCACAAATTGATGCTTTCTCTTCATAGCAAGTTTTCCAGCTTCCCTCTGTCAAGTACTTAAGTGAAAGTATCAGTCAGAGAGATGTAGTTCAAATGCATAAAATTCACTGGAAAGGATTAAGGAACTGTAAAGGTGATTTTTTTTTTCTTGACATTTAATTGTTGGGCTTAGCTAGTAACTTTTTGCTTTGTTTGTTTTTTTGTTTACTTAAAGACATACTAAACCCAGTTCTTTCCTTGGCAGACCTACTGGAATTGAAATTTCAGTTTATTCAGTTGTGAAAAATGTCTCTACAGTTATGTCTTAAAGGGAGGAGGAACAAATATTTCGACTAAAAGGAGATGACCATTACTTTTAACTGAATAAACTGTGTGATTTTCAAAGTAATTTGCACACATTAATTTTGTACCTGCTTAAGTAGATATTACTCGGCTTTTTAAAATAATTTTGTAGGGAGAAGAAATGCTTGAAATGTTTTCATAAGTATTCATTAACAGTTGGCAGTACAAAAGCCCTATGGTAATTGTATTGTTTTGAAAGGCCAAAAAAGCAGAAAGAAAAAATGTGTAAGTAGAAACAAACAGTGCAGTGTCTACATCCTTGAAACTATATGTATTGAAATGGAAATAAAACCTGGTTGTTTATTGTTCTGATTAGAAATAATACGAATTAAAAAAAATAAATCTAGCAGTGTGTTCTACTAAATTATACATTTTTAAGGTTAAGACATTTGGCTCTTAATGCTTCTAGTGTTGTGAAGTGTCTCAGGCTGACTTGGAGTCCGTCCTTCTGTTGTAAATGTGCTAGGCAGATGCTGCAGTGGGGTGAACTGTGTTAGATTCTGTTTAATCAGATTTATGGTTTCTGTCCATGTTTTTATTAGCACAGAGGATTTCAAATCTCATTCAGAATAAAAGTCAGTCCCTATCTGAGAGCTACTTATGGGGGTTGTAAGAGATAAGAGCTTTTTCACCTGTGCCCGCAACTGTGTTTGTTCTGAACTCAACACAACTGACAAGTCACCCTGTATCTTTTATCTTTGTCAATACAGCTACTCATTGAAATTTAAAAGAAGCAGCAGACGCCTGTAGAGAAAGTAGGGTATAATGAGTGCATAAAAAAGATCTGAAACACTCTTTAAGTGCCTAAAATAAAAGCCAAAGTACCTAAATCCAACAAAGCCATTCAGAAATGTTCATATCAAGAAGGAAATCGTAAAGGTGCAGGAGCAGGCCGTCCCCGTGTGCCGAAAGATGAGCCAGTGGGGAAGAAGACCGGCCTGGCTGAACAGAGAGCTTTGGCTGGAACTCAGGAAAAAAAGGAGAGTTTACGACCTTTGGAAGAAGGGACAGGTGACTCAGGAGGACTAGAAAAATGTTGTGAGTCTATGCAGGGAGAAAGTTAGAAGGGCCAAAGCCCAACTAGAAATTAAGATAGCTACTGCTGTAAAAGACAATAAAAAATGTTTCTATACATACATAGCAACACAAAGAGAGAATTTCCATCCTTTATTGGGTGTGGGGGGAAACATAGTGACAAAGGATGAGGAAAAGGCTAAGGTGCTTAATGCCACCTTTGCCTCAGTCTTTAGTAGTAAGACCAGTTGTCCTCTGGGTACCCAGCCCCCTGAGCTGGAAGACAGGGACAGGGAGCAGAATGAAGCCCCCGTAATCCACGGGGAAATGGTTAGTGACCTGCTACGTCACGTAGACACACACAAGTCTATGGGGCCAGATGGGATCCGCCCAAGGGTACTGAAGGAGCTGGCAGAAGTGCTCACCAAGACACCTTCCATCACTTATCAGCAGTCCTGGCTAACCAGGGAGGTCCTAGGTGACTGGAGGTTAGCAAATGTGGTGCCCACCTACAAGAGGGCCTGGAAGGAGGATCTAGGGAACTACAGGCCTGTCAGTCTGACCTTGGTGCCGGGGAAGATTATGGAGCAGATCATTTTGAGTGCCATCATGTGACACATACAGGACAACCAGGCGATCAGGCCCAGTCAGCACAGGTTTATGAAAGGCAGGTCCTGCTTGACTGACCCGATCTCCTTCTATGACCGGGTAGCCTGCTTAGTGGATGAGGGAAAGGTTGTGGATGTTGTCTACCTAGACTTTAGTAAAGCCTTTGACATAATTTCCCACAACATTCTCTTGGAGAAACTGACTGCTCATGGCTTGGACAGGTGTACGCTTCACTGGGTAAAAAGCTGGGTGGATGGCTGGGCCCAAAGAGTTGTGGTGAGTGGAGTTAAATCCAGTTGTGGCCGGTCACAAGCGGTGTTCTCCAGGGCTCAATATTGGGACCGGTTCTCTTTAATATCTGTATCAATGATCTGGATGAGGGGATCAAGTGCACCTTCAGTAAGTTTGCAGATGACACCAAGCTGGGTGGGAGTGTTGATCTGCTGGAGGCTAGGAAGCCTCTGCAGAGGTATCTGGACAGGCTGGATTGATGGGCCAAAGCCAATTGTATGAGGTTCAACAAGGCTAAGTGTTGGGTCCTGCGCTTGGGTCACAATAACCCCATGCAATGCTACAGGCTTGGGAAAGAGTTGTTGGAAAGCTGCCTGGCAGAAAAGGACCTGGGGGTGTTGATCGGCAGCCAGCTGAATATGAGCCAGCAGTGTGTCCGGGTGGCCAAGAAGGCCAACAGCATCCTGGCTTGTATCAGAAATAGTGTGGCCAGCAGGACTAAGGAAGTGATTGTCCCCCTGTACTCGGCACTGGTGAGGCCATGCCTCGAATACTGTGTTCATTTTTGGACACCTCACTACAAAAAAGACATTGAGGTGCTGGAGTGAGTCCAAAGAAGGGCAACGAAGCTGGTGAAGAGTCTAGAGCACAAGTCTTATGAGGAGCAGCTGAGGGAACTGGGGTTGTTTCGTCTGGAGAAAAGGAGGCTGAGGGGAGACCTGAAAGGAGGTTGTAGCGAGGTGGGTGTCTATGCAAAGTACTGGGTATAGTTAGGTTCACTTAGTTAATCACTGATTTTGACAAGATTCCAAAGTCAGCAGAAATACATGTATGATTATCAAATGTGTATTGTGTAAGTTGGATTTTTACATTTTTCTGGTGTTTGGAACAGATCCCAGAAGGTGTTCTTTTAGGAAATCAGCAGCACAAGGTGTGTTTGGTCTATTTCCCAACAGCATCTTTGCACAGTTCTTTCTCTTTAGTATGCAAGGACAGTTAGTGCCATCTGTCACATGTTTGTGATATATAGGCCATGAAACAAGGGAATCACACTCTTAGAGTGGGAAATGAAGTCATCTTCCTCATAGAAACATTAACATTTTCCTACTACAGTCAGAGCTAATTCAGATCATTGTAAATTCACTTCTTTTTAAAGGTGTGAAACCAAATAGTAAACTAAATGAAGTTACAATCTGTAAATCTGTTGTCATTATCTTCTCTCTTGGAAGTGTCACAGACACTGTACTGGAGCCACCTTCTTACAGCTAAAAATTTCCTTCCTTTCAAAATGTGAAAGCAAGTGTTTCAGATACTGTTGTGTCCAGGTTTGATGCTTGCTGATAACCTTTCTGGTACTCAGTGTATAGTAATTGTTTATTATAAGGATATTATTTAGTAATATGCATATGTATGTGCATCTGTTTTCTTTTGAGGAAAAACAAAAGAGCATGTGTAGAAGCTTTTATATCCCCCCTCTTAGTGTTTAAAAACAGTGTTTTGAGAGGTAAATAAATAGTTGTTATTCTTATCTTCTGCTGTTCTTCGTTACTGTTGGCTTTGCAGCTATCACAAGTTAAATATTGGTACCACTAAGAATATTATTGCTATCATTAATATTATTACACTATTAATGGAATACTGTGAAAAGTATTACAATGAGACCTGTAAGTAAAGGCTAGCTGATGTGAAATACAGTATTTATAAATACTTGCATTAGACCGTGTGATGGTTCTGTTTTAGTCATCTACTTAGTCCGCAATAGTACTAATCTGGTTTTCCCTATACAAGTTTGTTCTGTTGCAAAAGCTTGGCATTCTTTAAATTTGAACTTAAATTATGTTTTAAACACTATTTGTGTTATGGGAAGCAAAGTATGTAGGGCTCTGTATCAGGACAAGCAATTGCTAACTTATGCAGGGCTGTGTCATAGTATGTCTGGAAACAGCACCCATCGTAAAGAGCCCTGGCAGATGACCCCACTGGTTCTGTAAGATGATTCATCTGGGCACCAATTCATCTATCTTAGCCTATAAACAGGAAGAGGAGACAGGAAAGAAATGGAGATGTACATGGTTTGCATATACCAAACTAGTGGTCTGACTGCCTGTGGTTGAAGTCCAGGCTTGTACAGTCATTTGTTTGAGATGTAAACTGCCTTTTTGGAAGTGTATACTACCTTTTGGTAAGGATTGTTTTCACACTCCTGATTATGTAATAGTATCCAAGTAGTTATTTAAACAATAGTTTACCTTTCCTTTATATATCAGATTAATATATTATCTAGAGAGCATGATCTAAAGTTTTTAGCTTCATATCTGTAAAATTAGCATTAAAAGGTTCTTATAAAATGATAGTTTTATATAAAAATAATTTTAAAAGTATGCTTTCTTAAAAGCATGCTTGTTTTTAGGTAATAGATTTTATTGTTGCGTTAGGTCGATTTGATACCTCTAAAAGTATCTGAAAAAAGTTATGTATCTGAAAAAAGTTATGTATCTGAAAAATTTTATAAATATCAGCAAAAATATTTTATTACAAAATATTTTGCAAATGCAATGCTTGGAAACTATCCTTAAAATCCCTGAATATTACTACATTGATACATGTAAATTGTAGTTTCTTCTGTGACAGCAAATCATTTTCAATTGATCTTATTTCACTTAAGTATTGTAGAAATCCTAGCTTGGTATGTAATATTGTGTGTCTACTGTGTATCCTGCATAGGCTGATAATCATCTTGCATTGTGCAAAATGGACAACAGTGGGCTGAGAAATGCCTTATTTAAACCTTCTTTTGAAATCTACAGAGAATCTACTCTCGATATTTTTGGGATGTAAGCTCTGAAGATGTAGTCCAGAGTTAAGCAGAGGAGTCATACGGCTACATACACATTAGAAAGCAGTGTTAATACAATAGAATCTGATTGGTAGACCTAAATACTTGGTGCTAATAACTTGGTGTTCCTACAGTATTTATTTCAGGCACTTATTTTGGACTCAGTCTTGCCTGATACAATGAACTGAATGTCATTAGTGGCTTGAGTGCAGTAGGAGCACTCCTGAAGCATACTTCCATTTATCTTAATTGGGATGGAATCCATGTTTTGCGCTCTGAAAAACATGATGCAAACCATATCTCAATAAGTGGGGACAGCTGCAGGACCTACTTAAAAAAAAAATATCCGTTCCTGAGCCAAAATGCTAACAGTGATATACCCATAATCCCTACTGCTCTAAAGTTAAAGGTTTGTTCACTGAGCTCAGTGGTAAAAAGACTTCTAACTGGGCTACTGAGAGTTCCCACCGTTTGAGTTCTTGTACTTGGATTCTGCCTATGTGTAGAAGAATGAAGTTATCTCTGCAAAGAAGGCCTGACTTTGGCCCACGTGTCTTGTTTCTGTATTATAATTTGACAGGAACCATCAAAGGGATCATGCACATCATGCACAGGATGCATTCTTCATTTTAATGGAAGAATGCAGTTTACTTAAGGAGAACAGTTACTATTTCACTGGAATGGTTCAATCACACATAAAAAGTAACACTGGACAAATATAGCATATTAAAGATTAGATGCAGAATATAGCATTTTAGATCTGGTATTGTTCGGTAGATGCACCAAATCTGACAAAACATGCCAGCACCTGAGAATATGACCCTTGCAAGATTATGTAATCCTGAAAAGTCATGTTTACTGCCTACTCAGCTGTATTATGTAGCCTAGTCTTCTGTATTCTGTTAAAAGCAAAACCAGTAAGAATCTAAGTAAGTAAAATTTAGGATTTGGGAGGTACCTGCAAAAATGTGGTCCTCATTTCATGAAATAATTGAATAAGGAAATTAATAGCAGTGCTTGTGAATAACAGCAGAATGACCTCACATAAAGAATTTTTTCATCTTCATCTGTGTGAATACAGTCCACTGTTTCTAGGCAGACAGCTGTATTATTTATTACTGTGTTGAGCAGCTCTCTTTCTTGATTATCTGGAATTTTAGGTTGTCTATAATCACTGCGTGCCTGTGACTTGAAGCATTTGCAATAGACCTTTCTCAGCAGGCAGTTCACCTTCATAGGAAATATCTTTGTCTCTTAAGTGCCTTTATTTCCTTTTTCTCTTAGTTTACTTTATAAACATGTAAAATGGAAAGCATATATTCCTATGTAATACACATATTGCTAAATCTTGCTTCATGTGCCATATAAAACTAAGACAACTGGCCTTTTCACAGGAGATCTGAAAAGGGTAAAATTAACTATTACCATCCCAATCTGGAGTTTTAGTAGAAAGTTGTCAGTCTTATGCTATCAGTATTTACTGTGTGTGACTCCAAGTTTACATTCGTAGTAATGAAATACTCACAAATCATGCGATATGCTTTTGCTACATCTTTTTACACTTTATTGCTATAGAAAGTTTCCTGGGAATCCAGTATCCATAGCGCACAACACCGTCATGTGATTCTGCCAGAAATCTGCACATTACCGTGCACTAATTCAAATCTTTTTTTGGCCTTCAGGCAAAGAGGGCTCCAGATTTCTTCTGTAACAAGCATCTTTAAAAATGTTTCTAATAAAGTAGTCTTGCTAGAGGTGAGCAGACAGGAATAACCTAGATTATCAGAAACAACTTTGAGAAGCAGCCTTGTCCATATGTCATAGTCAGAATTCTGTGTTTTGTACTCAAACATGTCATGAATATTTAAATTCTTATGCTGGATCCTTTCCAGTTCCAAGAAGGTTACAAGATTCATAGGGCAGAAATGTGGTTTGCACTGCTATTGCTCCTCTTCCATTAACTTGTGAATTCTCTACTGCTTTTAGAGGTTCTCCATGAAATCTCTGCTTAACTGTCCCATTCCTAGGAAGGAAACAACCATCAAACTTTTAGAGGATGATGATTTAGGGTTGTATTCGGCATATCTGTAGAGAGCTGTATGCCACAAATTAATCTGTTAAAATCAATGGGATCTTATGTAACGTCAGCTGCTGTTCAGAGTAGAATAGCAAAATCTAGCCCTTGCAGGATGTGAGTGTAACTTGCATATTATAGTATGATGACCTCTTCTTTATATAATCCTAACAGTCTGGCTTTAGTTTTGAGCAAATGATTTGTATGATTGCATAAAAAATTTCTTCCAGAAATACAGAATTAGAAGATTCTCTTTTCGTTTTATTATATGTTATTACTACTTTAATAAGGAATACTTTTGGGTCTTTGTTGCTCTTATCTTTTGTCTACTGTTAATCCTTACTCCTTTTATGATTTTCGGACAAACTTTAATTGAGCATTCTGTACACCAATTTTGTTTTCTTTCCACCTGAAATTTAGAAGTTTAGACTCTCTATTAACCTAATCTCAGAAAAAATCCCTCATGGACCTATGCTGACATTTTCTTACTAATTTCATTTTTCTCTTCTCCACAGTGAGGTTATTTCAGTTTCTTTTACCTCAATTATGTTGTTACCTGGAGTTTTTTGGCCTTACTTTGCAGATAGTACACGATTATTTATAAATCCTTCTTTCTCCCTGCTGTCTGTATGCTTTCCTTCTGAAGTTTGCCTTTGCTTGTCTCCTCCTTTTGCTAACAATTCCTTCATGCTTCATGGGACTATTTCTTTGCTCAAACTGTTTAAGTGAATAATGTCATGAACTTATACCAAGAAATTGTTCCCAGATGGTTTGCGGAAGAACCTGAGCACCTCTTTTAAAAACTTCCATGGTGAATGGCTTCTGCATACTCTAAACAAACCTTCTTGCTTGCAAACATCCTCTTGTATCTTGTCTCTCTTAAAAACACACATTTGAAAAACTGTTTCTCCAAGCTTGAGATAGCTTGAGGGGCTAAGCTGTTATCTCAGTCTCTTAACAGTCTTTTAGGATTGGTCCCTCAAGGGGGCAAGAGGATCAGCATGAAGGCCAGCATTGCTGTTTTGCAGAGTAACAGAGATTATTGTGCGTTCTAGGTGTGAACATCAACTATTCATAGTTCCTTGCGATTGAAAAAAAAAATAAATAAAAAACAAACCAAAAACCAACAAAACTGACCTACCCAAATGGTAGTGATTGCATGCATTTCTCGTCTTTCTAAATTGTCTATGTCAGTTATAAAAAAAGGAAATATTTAATCAGGAATTGTACTATGATAAACTAACTAACTTTTTAGTACTTTGATCTCTTTGATATTTTATTTTGCTTACTGTGTTTTCTTAGATTGAAAATAGGTATAATTGCCTGAATCTACTTGCATTCAGAGAATATAAGTACAGTTTGCTGGCAATTATGTGATATTCAGCACCTGTAGTATCCAAATATCATCTATATTTGGAGAAGTTATGTTATAAATTCAGGAAGAGAAATGTGAGGCAGAATTATAAATGCTGGAAAAGTAGCTCCATGATAATATCTAGTTCTCAGGTGAGCTAGGCCAACCAAAACCTCTATAATATTATGCTTTTATCTCTTGTTCAGGCTGAAGTGTAAGCATACTTTATTTGAATAAAAAGGTTTTCTGGACAGAGTGAGAATCACGTATGTCACGGTTTAAAGCTGGGCTGGCTATTAACCAGGTGGCAGATGCTCTCTGTTAACCCTCTCCCCCCACCTAAGGAAAAGGGAAAAGGGAGAGAGACTTATGGGTTGGAAAGTTAAAACAGTTTTAATAAACTATAGTAATGAAAAAGAGTATAATAACAATAATAATAGAAATAATCAAATATATACAAATATATACAAAGCCAAGATTGAGAGCTTGGAAATCCTCCTCAGGCAGAGTTGCTCCCCCCCAGCACAGGCAGAGGGGAAAATGCAATAGCTCCCCCCAGCACGGGCAGAGGGGAAAATGCAGTAGCTCCCCTGCCATCACACCTGCAGGCTTTTAACTGGAGAATTGGCAAAGCTGGTACCAATCAGTGGGAGACAGGAGGGCCCCTCCCTCCTGGGCCCCACCTCCAGGAGGCAGTGGGTTAGTGGTAAACAGGAAAGTGAGAATGACGTGTGTGGGATGGAATACCTCGTTGGTCAATCTTGGGTCACCTGCCCTGTCTGCTCCCCCCTGCAGCTGTGACCCCCCTTCGGCTCTTCACTCATAAGCAGTGAGGAATTTAGCAGTGACCTTGGTTTCTCTAAGACTAATTGGCCTGGTTTGGGTCAAACCAGGACAACGTATCACAGGGCAAACTAATGTGTTTTTTTATTATTGTTAATGGTGAATAAATGTCTGCAATGTATTCCTATATTAACCAAATTAAAGGAAAATATCCCTAGCTATTATGTAGAATTGTTCCAAAGCAATATTAAGTAATTTTGATAGAAAAATATATATTGGTGTGTATCAGCTGAGTATCAACCTTCAACATTGAGGGTAGAAAGTGTACCATGACTAGATTAAATAGTGTAAATTCTTCAGGGTTCCTACAATTTGCTGTTCCTTTTAGGACACAGTAAAATACAAAAGGTCAATGTTATCAGTTCTTCTTGGCTTATCTGTTGGGGTAGTAAATCCATTTTTTATGGTGGAGCAGTACTGATTTAATCCTGTGAAGCAACTAGTTCCTCAAGCCCAAAACATTATTACTTCTAGACACAGTTAACAGAATCTAATTACGAATATTGAAATACTTTCGAAACAGGATGTAATAATTATGAGCTCAGTTGATTGAAGGAGTCTCAAGAACAAAATAATAACTAATTTGTAATAATACACTTTTCACAAATGCCTGCTACACATAGACATGATCATTCAACAATTAATCTTATTGCTTGTTGATTTATTTTACTTTCTAATCCTTGAATTTGCCAAAGCACTATGAAAATACACAGTACGAAATCTGCAAAATTGATCTGCCTCACTGAGAATGTGTTCACTCATCTCTGACTTGTCTCTTCTGGGATAGTCTACTCTGTACTCAGCTACAGCCTGTTCGTTAAGATGTTAGAATTGGTGGCTTCCATCAATAACTTCTCTCAGAGGAAGAAAGTGTTTCCTCTAGAGCTATTTTAGTATACATTTTGTTGGATAGAATCCAGATTCAGATTAATGAATTAGGAATTCCTCTTAATATGGAGTAATTAATGTCCCAGCAGCAGAAAAAGAACTAAAAATTGAAAGATCAGCTTGATTTAAGTCACAAAGTGAAAACTGATGTTTGTGTTTTTAACATTTCTGAACATAGTGTTGTGAGGAAAATGAGATCGGGAACCCATGGAGCCTCTACAAGATGAAGTCAGTATGCAAAATATGTTTTAGATTATCATATTAAAAAGAGGTTTTTATTAATTTCAAGATTTGTTCACAATTAATGTTTAGATAATCATTCAGCTTATTCTACCCAGCAACCTAGGTTAATATGTGAAGACTGCATGATCAATACGAATTTGTTAAAATCAGCTTTATCTTAAAATTAGGTTTATCTTCGCAATCTTTATTGACTGCCTTTTAGTAGAAATGTTTCATGACTTTAATTATGTCATTATATAATATCAATAGGACACTTAGTGAATAGGCATGCAAGATTTCTTTTTGTTCTTCTCATTTAATGTAGCTTTAGTCTTCACCTAACATGTATGTTTTCAATCCTGTCAGGAGTACAAAATTTATCTTTATAATTTTGTCTCTTCTTCCTTTGCTCCTTTACCCACCTCTTTCCTTCCATTCCAGCCTACACAAGTGCGAGCCCTGTTTGTCCTTTTTCTTTGTCCTTACCCACCTTGCCCATTGGCTCATGTTCATCACCCCTTCTGCCATTCCTTCTACCTCCCTGGTTGCTCTTGTGCTCTGTCTGCAGCATTTGAGACTTTGCTGAAACACAGATGGCAATTAATCTCCCTGAGTTCATCCACAAAGAATCAAATTTTGTTTTAAAGAAAGGCAATCTCCATTTTACAAGGCCTATATTTTATTATCTATTATAATTTCATTGGAAAATCAAAGTTTATGTGAAATTTATTAGATGCTGCAGAATAATTTAGAACGCACACTATCTTCAAAACTATATACATATGTTTCTGCTGTAATATGTTTTCTTTAAATACAGCACACACTAAATGTAGTTACATTGCAATACAGTTCCATCTGACTTTTAAAGAGGTAGTGGAATGATTGTCTCACAATTTTTGTTTATACTTTTACTCTTTGCATTATACAAGATCCTTTCTCCTTTGAGTAATCTGGCTATTTCATCTCAGGTAGTCTGATCAGTAGAGATTTTACTACTTCTCTCTGTAGAGAGTGTATGAGGAAGAAATTGATTTCTATATTTGGCTAGTGTATAGCTATATATATTTTTTCCTTGTAGAATGCTTAAGTGAAAGTTATTCCTTTAGTTATACATAAGGCTGAGGAAAAAGCAGAGATCTTTTAGTATGCTTTTTGATGCAAGCAGCTCAGTGGGTGGCTCAGCACAGATGGTTTAAAGGGCTGTTGCAAGGGCTGAACTAGTCTCTGGACTTCCCAAAAGCCTTAATCTCTTTAGGGCGATGATAGTTTGTAATTTCTACAACACTGAGCACACTGAGGTCTGTGAGGAGCTTCTGCTGGCAGAACTCCCACACTTCAGCCACTGGTGGAGGTCACAATTTTATAACGTGTATAATGTAGGAATTGGAAGAGATATTATGGAATAGTCACAAGGTTGCTATCTGTTTCTTGTAAGTTTATTTTCATCAATAATTACAAGATAGGCTCAAAACATCATTTTGCTGTTAAAACAATGTTACACTGTCTGAATTACTGTAAAATTAGGGAAGTTGGATTTTTACAGTGCAATCAGCAATTATATATATTAAAATGTCATCTTTGCAGCAACTAGTACTGTCTATAGCATTAAATTTGTTTCAACATTTTGAATAGTTAATGTATTTATTCCATACAGATATCGACTTACCCTAGTTTTCACTTGAGTATGAAAGAAAAGCTGATGTGGAAAAAGGCTCAGAAGGCTTTGTTATTGGAATGCTAGGGAAGAACATATCCTGTCTCGTTCCCAGAACCCTTCGGTTATCGCCTGCTGAAAAATGTTACAATATATGCCAAAAGCATTCATTTATAATACTTCTCTCACCCCCAGCCAGGTCAAGAGTTTAATGGCATTTTTATGAGTCTAATGCAAGCTTAAGATACATTCAGTGAAGTTGTAGACAGTGTCACACGTCTGAAATATCAACTGTAAATTTGAATCTGACTTTGAATATCTTTAAAACCACCCAAACTCAAAGATATTTCAGTTGGGTTTCGAGCTTTGTTATTGTATTGTACATGTAAAACATGTATTGAGAATTCTCTTTGGGTAATGATAAAAAGTGTGATCCTGAAGAAATGTTATCATTAAATATTTCTTTTTGTAACAATAAAGGTATTAATATTTATGTCTTGAGAAACGTCCAGTTTGGGTAGTTTGGTGCATGTCAAAATTAATCTGGCAGATCCTAATGGGTCTCTGGCTTATTTTTTGTCATACTTTGTTATGAGCTGTTGCTATATTGGTCTGGACCGTATGACTGGAACTTACTAACATCTTAAACCTGTGTATTACCATTTTCTAAAGAGTCGCACAACTCCTGCTGTATCATAGATAAACTGGAAGCTTAGTGTGGCTAGTTTTTTAGAGAAGTCTGAGTAGCAAACATTGAAACCTGCTGATCCAAGGCAATGGTCACTAGGAATGTTTCCAAGTTTAGACAAAACACTTAGAGCATAGAGATGCTTTCAAACATCTTTTCACAAACCCTGGTCATGAGAGAACATTCAGGAGGCAGAGTCTACTTGAGCCACTGTTGAACTTCTAGACAGTGCTGGACAGGACAGCAACATGACAACCCAGGTAAACTTCTTTGTAATAAATTGAGCCTTCTAGGATTTTGCATGTTCCACTGTAAGCCATACTTCCATTTCTTAAGTTTGGGTCTGTGAAATGATGTTTTTAAAGCCCCATTACAGAAGAATGCCAGACGATCTGACCTTATTACTTTCGTAATAACATGTTTCTGGTTTGAAGTTAGGGATCGCTCTTGATGACTTTATTATTCTGTCAGACACTTTGTCCTTTGGAGACTAAGTGGAAAAATAATAATGAGGAGAAGATAGGACAGGTTGGCATTGCAGCTTGAGAACCACTTGACATGTAGAAAGGTATATTGAAGATTGTGACAAAACCTCTTTTCTATAACTTAAGTGCTGTATACAATGTGTTACTTGGGAGATGTGTCAGGTTCCTGTTTCCTTTTTCTCTTCTTTTTTATTTGCCACTTTATTTAGAGGAAAAATAAAATGAAAAATAACCGACTTTTAAATTATTCTGACAAATTGCACTTTCTTGCCTACACAGATCCATTTTTACATTTTATTGAATTAAACGGCCCAATGTTTCTTATATCAATGCTATTTTGTTCCAAAGTTCACTCCTGTCCTCAGCTTCAGCTGTCATTATAGCACATCAGCACTTAAGCTGAATCCAATGTAGAAACTTTGAGGTTTAGTGGGTCTGATTATCTCACCCTGAAATTTCAGAGTCAGCTTTAAATATTTATGCAGATAAATAATTTTTGCTGTTCCAACACAGGATTGACATCTTCAAGTATGTGATATATGGTGTAGCAGCTGCGTTCTTTGTATATGGCATTTTGCTGATGGTGGAGGGATTCTTTACAACTGGTGCCATCAAGGATCTCTATGGGGATTTCAAAATCACCACTTGCGGCAGATGTGTCAGTGCCTGGGTAAGTACTTAAGAAAGCTTTTGTACTTATGACAATTTCAACATGTTTTGTATATTTGTAGTGCCTTGTAATGTTTATTTTTTGTTTGTGTTTCTTTAATATTTTCTGATACCTCAGTTTACTGGTTAAAAATCATATCAAAGGAGAACAGAGCGTTAGAAATGTTCTTTATAGTGGTTAAACGCTAAATAACTCTTGCTATTTAGGAGCAATTAATTCCACCAGTTGAATAGGAAAGATTATTCTCGGCAACATGCTCTTTGGGACAGAACCATCAGTGTGTAATGCTTTCTGCTGTACTGGGCAAGAAATGTTTTTTTTTACTAATATTTTCACTGTTATTTTAGAAATCTTGCCTATACTTCTTTGGGACAAGCTGAGACCTGTCATCAGGTTTGTTTTGTTTTTAAATGGCAAACAGCCCAGTATTTACTCCTGCATTATCTATGGTTTAGAGACACTATTTGCTTATGACCCTGGAAAATCTAGATTTAAAAAATTCTGATTTGTACTGGGACATAAATGGAGGTTGTTCATACTAAAATTACTGACTATTTGAACTGTGATTATTTTAAAATTGTTATTCAATATCAAGTAAGTAACTTTTTTGGTGTTTGACCTTTCTGCATCTAAGGTAAGAGGCCTGGACACTTGGTAGCTGTTGGAGTTGGATATTTGTGCAAACACCACCAGTATCAACAAATCATATTTTCTGATGAAAAATAAATTATTAAATATAGCCAGGTAGATCTGGGTGTTAAGGTACACTTAATGTTATACTATATTTACAATAACTGATATATACAACAATAGCCAGGGGAGGGTTTCCCATTATACCCTCCTACAAATATCAACATTTATTAAACTGTAATACAGACTAGGAACAAATCTAGGCAATAGAGAATATCTTCCAGTCACACTAAAGACTATCAAAACTAGTGTTTTAGATATCCTGATATTTAAGGTTAAACTGAACACAGATAATCTAGGCATTGGAAATTGAGGAATATAGCATGTATGCCATCCTTACATAGATGTAACATGATCCACAGTAATGCTGCTTTTTCATCTTTTTTTTTCTTTTGTTCCTGTCTAATGTCATTGTGTGATATTGGCACTTTGACTAAGAATTGTTTTAAAGCCTTTAGATAAATATACAAATAAAGATGGGGAACATTTTAAATAAAGTACAATCATTACTTATACTGACAATGCTTTCATCTCCTGGAAAGAAATCTCTAATTTATATTCACTGAGAACCTACTAAGCTAGTTCAAATTCTGTATAGAGTAGCAATTTTTCAGAACATTATTTTTTCTTCACAGCTCCCATAAATGCCTGTCCTCAGTATTGCAGCAGAGCAATGCTGCATCCTCTCACAGTTTTGATGCCCTTGCAGTATAAACTGTAATTCTGCAGTATGTATCTAGAAGAAATGAACAGTTAAACATCTATTGTATTGTTAATATCACTGTTATTATTAATGATTCATTAAATTAATACCTTCAGCTTTTTACTTGCCTCATCAGTAATTTGTAATTTTTGTGTTTTACTTTAAGAAACCTTGGGTTCATATACATTGTGCAGCTAAGGTTAAGGCTGTATCCTGCTTATGATCACAATTAAAATAAGCCATCAATTATTTTGTGTTAAATACATTGTTGCTATTATTCTGGAAGTTAGTGGAAGTTTTTTCTTTTCCCTGGAAAAGAAAAAAAATCTGCAGTTTGATTGCTTGTCTTATTCTGATGATATATCAGTAAGATTGCTATACAAATGTCTGGAGCAATTCTTGGTTATTATTCTGGCTTTTGCTTCTGGGCTCTAGAGGTTTGAGAGTAAGACAGTATATACAGTATTTTTATTAATTAAAACTGCATACCTTTTTTGACTCAGTTTGTTTTGATTATCTCATATTTAAAATTATTAAGGGGTAAATAACAATTTACATTTAAAAAAACATTTGGAATTAGGAAATATTTTAGTCCAGCAGCGATATGTTTATAATTTATTCAGTTCTTTAAATCATGCAATGATATGGAGAAATAAATTCTAAGAACAAAAAGATGATTGGAGAGGTAACTTGAACTTAATCAGTACCCCTGTGTGTCAAGCCCAGATTGTTCTATTGCTATGCAAGTTTAATGTAATAGATTTTGTTATGTACAGTTGCCAAAATGAGATAATGCTATTGAAGAGGACTGGCAGATACTACATGTTGCAAGAAAGCGTTTTTGTGCAAAATTTTGAGATTGTAATTTTGTAAATATTAAAATCTAAGCTGTCAAAGACTAAACAGTTGTTTTCTTTTAGCATTACCTTAATACTAACAGAAATATACACACAAGATTGTTGTTGTTTTGAAGAATTAAAACAACAAAAATAGCTCCACATCAAGAATACCTTTGTAAAAATCCAGTTGTGACTATGATTTCACATCAGATTTGCTGATGCATTTCTAAATACCAGTTTAGCATGTTAAAGTCTGAAAATGAAGATTAGGTCACCAATTATTTCTCATTAATATTTTGCATAAACGTATTTATTACATCTGTGACTAACCCTATTAGGAAAATGGAGGGGAAAAAATCAACAAAAAAATTAAAGGAGGAAAATCTTGGTTTAACTTTGTACGGACAACCTATATTTCTCACTGGAAGTCTGAAAAGTAACATCTTTTTTTTCTTTCTTATCAAAATATTCTTTGAAAAGCAGGCTTTTAAGAACACTGAAAGCCAACACCTACAGAAACTTTTCATGTGCCCTTCCTGACCTCCCTCCTTCAGTATGGCTAGCTCACTTTCTAGCTCTACATGGGCAAAAGGAATTTTTTTCACCTGAAGTAATAGAAAAAGAAGTAACTCAACCTAACCTTTCCAGTGATTGTATAGTTGATTAATCAGCCTATATGAACATTCAGAGGCTTAGCATCCAAGTCATGCCAGGGCTGCTGTGGAGTGTACCCTCTCAGATCTGAGAGAGGGCCTGTGAAAGTGGCAGTGGAGAGCCTCATCATTGGCAGCATTTTCAGAATTAATTTACTGTGAAAAGTAAGACAAAAGCAGCATAACAATGCCAGCCACATTCGAGGAGGGATGGTTGTGTTTTTAGTCTTCATTTTTCAATGCCTGAATATGCTTTTAGAGAATTAAGTAAACAGTTATATATAATTGTGCTGCAGCATGATTAGTGAAGAATGGGAGACAGGCCTGAATCCAGCTGTGACACTGTTTCTATATTTGTGATTTAATACCCTTCCTATTTATATTCAGCTAGCTTGATCATGGAAAGCCACATTTACACCTTGTTTTAGAATGTCTGCTTACAGAGACAATAAAAAAATGAAGAAAGAAACAAAAATGAGGATTTTTTACTTTAAAAGTTTTACTCCTATGAAAATTTTATGCTGTGAAATGGGAAAACAGTTCTTTTTAATTGAGAAAACATCGGATAAAGATTTCATCCTGGCACTTGTATTACTATTTCTTTGTATCTTACCTTTTAAGAGATACATGTTAAGGCTTTAGAAAGAGGTTTATCTTCTAAGCTGCACTGACACAGAATCACAGAATCAACTAGGTTGGAAGAGACCTCTGGGGTCATCGAGTCCAACCATTGCCCTGACACCACCATGGCAACTAGACCATGGCACTGAGTGCCATGTCCAGTCTTGTCTTAAACACATCCAGAGATGGTGACTCCACCACCTCCCTGGGCAGCCCATTCCAGTGTCTAATGACCCTTTCTGAGAAGAAATTCTTCCTAATGTCCAACCTGAACCTCCCCTGGCGAAGCTTGAGGCTATGTCCTCTTGTCCTATCGCTAGTTGCCCAGGAGAAGAGGCCGACTCCCACTCCGCTACAGCCTCCCTTCAGGTAGTTGTAGACTGCAATAAGGTCACGTCTGAGCCTCCTCTTCTCCAGGCTAAACGATCCCAGCTCCCTCAGCCGTTCCTCAGAGGTCAGACCCTCCAGACCCTTCACCAGCTTGGTCACCCTCCTCTGGACTCGCTCCAACACCTCAACATCTTTCTTGAAGTGTGGGGCCCAGAACTGGACACAGTATTCAAGGTGCGGCCTCACCAGTGCCGAGTGCAGAGGGACGATCACTTCCCTAGACCGGCTGGCTACACTATTCCTAATAGAGGCCAGGATGCCATTGGCCTTCTTGGCCACCTGGGCACACTGCTGGCTCACCTTTAGCCAGCTGTCGATCAGCACCCCCAGGTCTCTTTCCGCCGGGCTGCTTTCTAACCACTCTTCCCCCAGCCTGTAGAGCTGCATGGGGTTGTTGTGGCCCAAGTGTAAGACCCGGCACTTGTTCTTGTTGAACCTCATGCCGTTGGTCTTGGCCCATCTATCTAACCTGTCCAGATCCCTCTGTAGGGCCTTGCTACCCTCCAGCAGATCGACACTCCCACCCAGCTTGGTGTCATCTGCAAATTTACTGAGGGTGCACTCAATTCCTACGTCTAGATCATCTATAAAGATATTGAACAGCACCGGCCCCAAAACTGAGCCCTGGGGAACACCGCTAGTGACCGTCTGCCAGTTGGACTTTGCCCCATTCACCACCACTCTCTGGGCTCGGCCATCCAGACAGTTTTTAACCCATCAAAGAGTCCACCCATCCAAGCCCCGGGCAGCCAGTTTGCCTAGAAGGATGTTGTGGGAGACAGTGTCGAATGTCTTACTGAAGTCTAGATAGACTACATCAACAGCCCTGCCCTCATCTACTAAGCAGGTCACCTTGTCATAGGAGGAGATCAGGTTGATCAAGCAGGACCTGCCTTTCATGAATCCATCTTGGCTGGCCCCGATGCCCCGATTGTCCTGCATGTGCCGTGTAATGGCACTCAGGATGATCTGTTCCATCACCCTGCCTGGCACCAAGGTCAGGCTGACAAGCCTGTATTTCCCTGGATCATCCTTTGATCCTTCTTGTAGATGGGCATTACATTTGCTAATTTCCAGTCAGCTGGAACTTCTCCAGTTAACCAGGACTGCCAGTAGATAATCGAGAGTGGTTTGGCAAGTTCATTTGCCAGTTCCTTCATTACTCTGGGGTGAATCCCATCCAGGCCCATAGCCTTGTGGGTGTCCAGTTGGCACAGCAGGTCACTAACCATCTCCTCCTGGATTATGGGGGGTTCACACAGCCCTCCGTCCCTAACTTCAGGCTCTGAGGGCCGAGTCTTCTGAGGACAACCGGTCTTGACATTAAAGACCGAGGCAAAGAAGGCATTGAGCACCTCTGCCTTTTCCTCATCCCCTGACACTACACTACCCTCCTCATTCAGCAAGTGGTGGAGGCTCTCCTTGACCCTCCTTTTGCTGTTAATGTATTTGTAGAAACTTTTTTTGTTATCTTTGACTGTAGCAGACAAATCAAGCTCTAATTGAGCTTTGGCCCTTCTAATCTTCTCCCTACATGACCTGGCAACATGCCTATAGACCTCTCAAGTTGCCCGACCCTTCTTCCAGAGCAAGTAGGCTCTCTTTTCTTCCTTAAGTTCTAGCCCAAGTTCTCTGTTTAACCAGGCCGGTCTTTTTCCCCAACGGCTTGTCTTCCTACACACCAGGACGGCCTGTTCCTGAATATTTAGCAATTCCTTTTTAAAGCACGTCCAGCCTTCCTGGACTCCTTTGCCCTTCAGGACCGACTCCCAAGGGACTCTGTCCACCAACCTCTTAAGCAGGCTAAAGTCTGTCCGCCAGAAATCTAAGGCAGAAGTTCTGCTCTTGCCCCTCCTTACTTCCCCCACTATCGAAAACTCTAACATTTCATGGTCACTATACTCAAGACGGCCACCGACCCTCACATCTCCCACTAGTCCTTCTCTGTTCACAAACAACAGGTCAAGCAGGGCCCCTCCTCTAGTGGGCTCATTTACCGCTTGCATGAGGAAGTTGTCCTCCACACATTCGAGGAACCTCCTAGATTGCTTCCTCTCTGCCATGTTGTATTTCCAGCAGACATCCGGCAAGTTGAAGTCGCCCACGAGTACAAGGGTCGGCGACCGGGCGTCTTCTGACAGCCGCTTGTAAAATGCCTCGTCTGCCTGCTCATCCTGGTTGGGTGGTCTACAACAGACTCCCACCATAATGTCCGCCCTGCCGACCTTCCCCCCGATCTTTACCCATAGACATTCAACCTTGTCATTCTCATCATCTTCCTCAATTTCGACACAGTCCAAGCACTCTCTAACATACAACGCTACCCCACCGCCTCTCCTGCTTCACCTGTCCCTCGTGAAGAGCTTATAGCCATCCATAGCAGCACTCCAGTCATGAGAGTCATCCCACCATGTTTCTGTGATGGCAACCACATCATAACCTTCCTGCTGTACAGTGGCTTCTAGCTCTTCCTGTTTGTTGCCCATACTGCGTGCATTGGTGTAAATGCACTTCAGCTGGGCTAACGGTCTTGTCCCCGATGCAAGCCTGTTGCCCCTAGGTTCATTTGCGGTTGCCCTGATCTTATCCCCCTCCCCCATCGAACCTAGTTTAAAGACCTCTTGATCAGCCCTGCCAACTTCTGGGCCATAACCCTTTTCCCCTTCTGACTCAGGTGTTCCCCATCCGGCATAAGCAGGCCTGGTGCCATGAAAGCAACCCCATGGTCAAAGAATCCAAAATCCCACCAACGGCACCAGTCCCTTAGCCATGTATTAATCTGTTGTATTTTCATAGTCCTTTCCCTAATTTTATCTAACACCGAAGGAATTGAGGAGAATATAACCTATGCACCTACCTACCCTTGACTAATATATCTTCTGTATCTTTAGTATTTAGGAACTTTTCATTTTGATGAGTGAAAGAAGGGATTTTTCTGCCTTTGAAAATTACTTTAGCTACCTGAATACCTATGTACTATTTGACCCATGCTTCTTGAGTACTTAAACTAAAACTTGAACTTTCTAAAATATTTCCAGATTTTATTTTGCAAGGAAAACCATGGAAGCTTTATAAATGTTTTGAAAAACCATCACTAAGGGATGTGAACTTGTCGGTTCATCTTGCCCTTACCAGAGCAGTTGTTCTAGAGGCAGTGAAACTGCATCATATTGACATTTGATTCTTTGTGTAACAGGAGGAATAGAGTTCAGTGCAGGCTCAGCTGGCTCTCCCACCCAGAATAGATGCATCATTTCTGATTGCTAGAAATGAAGCTCTCATGTCTGAAAATCAGATACCATATCTGGATATTCTGAAGGCAAAATGCTGATCTGACAGACAGAGAGGCCTTCCTTCTGATTGCATACTGCTGTGTCTGAGGAATGCAGAATGCTTCACACCACTGCTTCTTCGTTTATGAGAAGTAAAGAACCTTCTCTGTAAGACACTAGATATACTTATGGGTCTAGAATCATTTAATCCAATCTTAAATAAGGAAAACATCTAACAAAACTCTTGTGCCCATACATGTTAAGTAGTGAATGCTGTAAGTAGTTTCACTGACATGGGAAATGGGGAAGGTGAGATTCATACAGTGGTCTGACCTTTCAGACTGCATAGTTAAAATCCACAATCATGAATTATTGCCACAAATGACCCAGAAGATGATGGAGAAGTTAATTTCAGAGGGAATATATTGTGACACACATGTATCCCACTTAACTAGGAATGTCCCTAAGGTTGCCAAAAGAAAGGCCTACGCTCCTTCAGTACTTAAAGGAGAGAGAAGATTAGAGAGACTTTCTCAGATGAGCTAAATTTTTCTGCAAGTGACTGTCCTATTTTCTGCAAAGAGAACAACCCTCAAGTCTTTTAAGTTAGTTCTTTTATATTAAGAACTTCAGTCAACTATCTAAATTTAGTGGGATGTATGCTGCTTGGTCCCTTTAATTGGAGTTTAGGTGAATAACATTTGCTATCTAAACACTGCTGGAGTTAGTAAATAAAATAAAACATATTAATGATTTTATAGGTTTCTGGAAGTCATCTTATCTCTGGATACTAGACCAGTATTGGAATGTTTTTAGAGGACTGGTTTCCTTGTAATCTTCTGTGCTTGTTCTTGAAATAGGAAGGACAAGCCCTAGCAATACTTCAGAACTCAGCTGAGTGGTTAAGACAATCTCTTATCTTTATGCCGTTAGTCTCCCAACTACATTGTTAATATACATACGGTTTCTTAAAAAGAAAGAAGAATGCAAGTTACTATCTTTTTTTTCCTCTATTTGTTATACTTTTAGAGATCTTTTCCAGTGAGATCAGAAACTATTTTAATATCTGTCTCTAGATGCTGACTGTATGTTTGATCTGTCTTATTTCTGTAATCTGGTCAGGTTGTTTTATTTTTCTTTGTTTTATACTTCCAGATTTTCTCAGGGATATCACACTTGTAAAATCATTCTTTCATCTGATCACTTCTCACATAACTTACCATGTGTTTTATACACAGCCCTTTTGTTGACCGCAGTGTTCATTGCTTCCTGTAATAGAGGAGTGTGTCAGATGTTGTAATATGCCTTGCCAGCAGCTTCTCAGCTTCTCTTGGTCTTGCTGCTCACTGATAGAATTTTTATTGTTGGTGGTAAACTGGACAAAATATTTTTGCTTCAGATTGTGCTGTAAGAGTGTCTTTCACATCAAGGATAGAATTTTTCCTTGGCATGTAAGATCAGACAATAAGTAGTATTTTTTTCATGAAACTCTTTTCATGAAAATGTGCTGTCATACATTTCCAAAGTGTGCTTGACTGTGGGAGCCATTACACTTTCTCCATGGGCTTTACCTTCCTATTCTGAACCATCATAAATCGTTCAAGATAATAGCTTTCTTTACCCCACATTCAGACGATTCTTCTCAGTTTTAACTTGAATGCTTCATCAGATGATCACAGTTTTTCCTGAACCTTGTTTTCACCTGGCTGTCTTGTTCTTTTTCACTGCATCTAGACATCTTACTCTTTTTATAGTTATTTAAACCTGTGAATGTCAATGACATTATCATAAATTCATGATTTTGTGGTCAAAGATGTGTTCTTTATCCACTCCCAATGTTTTCTAGCCTGCTTGTTTTTCAGTTCTCCCACTTAAAGTTACTATCTCCAAAATCCACAGAAACCATATACAGCTTTTTGTTCTTCATATCAACTGCATCTTCCTATTGAATGTCTTATAAACTCACAGTTATCATTATAAATGTTTTTTTGGCATTGTTTGCCCAGGAAGAAAAAGGGAAACTTGTGAATTTATCCCCTCACTGCTCATATCCTTTTACTTGTGCATAATGATTAGCATTCAAATTAAGCTGGTTAGACTTAGTATTTTATCAATACTTCTTTCAGAAGAAGATGTTTAACATTTAAGGTCACATTTTTAGAATCTCCTGGCTGATTAAAAGCCATGTTATTGATTTTCACTGCTTGGCAAGAGAGCAAACGAGAGAGGAAGGTCCCTACCCCTTGATTCTCTCATAGGCTTCTCAAGCCCCATTATGAACAAATCAGGAAAGAACACATATTCTTATTTCTGACAGCCGAGCATTCACTTTGAGTGACACATCTGTTTAGAGAAGTTATAAGAATATTATTTCTGCTTTCTAGTTTACATTTCATTGTCTTGTTCCCATGTATAGACCATGCAAACTTCCCGAACAAAAATTGCAGTCTTGGCAATGCAAAAAATGTAAACAATCTGTATAGTGCAGTCTTTTCCCAGCTGGGTGTTATATTTTTCTGTGGGTATAGAACTTGTCATCACTGAAAACTATTACAGTATGGATCAGGTTTTTTACAAATAGGTTATCGGCAATTTGGAAGCAAAATACCTGGAAAATTTACTACTAGGATCTGCCTACTTTGTCAGGGAGTGGGTCATGATGGAACTGATTGTTTTTCATATTTTATGTTTTTGACTTGAACAGTTACGTGGCATGAAGAACCCATGAAGCAGCAGTATTTAATGAAGATATCTACTCCATTTTAAAAAACCCTAGTTTAAAAACCAGTGTATTTATCTGTAATCACATTTAAATACAAAACCAATAGCTTAGCTGTATTCCCAAAGAGTACGTCAAAGGGTTAGAAACACCACTGAAATGAAAAACAAAAGGAGGAGGAAAACTTTGAGAAAGTGAAAATATGAGTATATACATTTTGAGAAAAAATAATTCCTATCTAGAAGGTTGTAAAATTAAGTAGGGAACTCTGCTGCTGTTAAATAGCAGGTAAGATCCAGTGCTGCCTGTAGGACTTCAGAAGCCTGTTGGACTATAAAATTATAGTCTCACCTGAAGGTTATATAAAATAACTAATGCCAACAACTTTGAGCAGCACAATGCTACAAACCCATAAACATTCTAAAGACTATTCAGGAATAATAAAAAAAAAGTGTATAATTGATTTATATGGAAGTACCGAAAAGATAAATTATAAAATCTTCAGGGAAAACCTAGTCTTGCATCAGTGCAAAGCCGTCTTCTTTGAACTGAGTATGTTCTGATAGTGGTTTTATTTACAAAACAAAGTTTCAAAAAATGAATCAATTTCTTAGAGAATCTTCTTTTTGTATTTCTGGTGCAGCTGTGGAAAACTCCTCCACCACTGCTACCAGTAAATCAATTCAGAGTAAATCAGGAAGTAAACCAGCTTTTTATAGACATCTAAATAGTTATGAAGCAATAGATATCATGTGTAGAATATTTCAACCTTGAAATACACATTTAAAGAAAACGTTAGAAAAATGTATGTGCAGATGAAAAGTAGAACATAACAGTGAGAATTGCTTTTAATTTTGTCAAAACCAGTTTTTCAGCCATCTAAAACATCTGTAGAAGAAAAATGTTTAAAAAAACCCAAACAAAACAGTTCCATAAAATGGATGCTTCAAAATTTAAAATTTCAGGGATTTAATCATTTTCTGGTAATAGATTTTAACAATCCAAGGAATGTCACATTAGCTAATATTTAGTATTTTGATGAACTGCAATTAGGCAAACATGAGAAGTCTGTCCCACTCTGAAGAGAAATTTGTACCATAATTGTTTGATTTTGTTTTTTTTTCTCTTGATGCGCTTGTCTTGAATGCAAGCCAAGAGGGATCAACCACATGACAGTAATAGCATAGCATGAAATGTATCTATGTTTCAACAAGACTCTTGGAGCTGTGCCTAGGAATATTATATGTCAGAGAGACAGATAGGATGAATGTGTGTTGTAGAGGCAATAATAAATGTCCAACAAGTGATTGTTAGCAATGAGAGTGGTATTTTAGACCAACCAGAAAAGACTTTGTAAGTGTGTATTTTCTGTGATTTGGTAATATCAGCACATCAGTCTCTTTCTTCAAGCAGCATTATATATAAAATGAGATAGGTTGAAATACTTTTGCTTCATCTTTTACTTCTGTTCAGGAATGAGGCATGAATGTAGGAGATGTTAGCACAGAAATGAGAATGTTAAAGGCGGCCATTTGGTTGTGAGCTACTTAACAATCCTTCTTGAACATATTTAGATTTCATACTGTGTGTAAGAAGAGGCTATATTAATACCAAGAGAAGCTGACTAGTGTGGCAAAGGATGACCTGTAACATATTAAGCATTGATATATCAATGAATTTAAAGACATCTGTATAATTTTTTTCAATTTCTTATTTGACCATTTAAGAAAACATTATGATTTATTTAGGTTTAAATAAATAAGGATAGTATTGCTGGTTCTAGACAACCTAACATTTTTAATTAAGCAGAAAAGTCTATTTTAGGTTCTGCAATGTTAAAATCCTTCCCAGAGAAACTCAGCGAGATTTCTACTTGCTCTCTCTAGTATTTGCATATGGGGAACTATACACTTCAGATGCTGTTGCAAAAAACATTGAGAAGAGGTTGAAGTATTTATGTAGAAATTCTTATTAAAAGTGCAAAAATCACAAAATTCTGTTGGATGAGTTCTGAACCTCCCAAACATAAAAAGAACTAAACACCTGTAGAGTAAGAATACAGATTGTGAACAGGAGCAAAATATCTAATATTTATACTAATCTATGATAAAAGTTTATTGACCAAAGGAGGCTACTGAGTCTGGACTGTAGATGTGGTAGGCAGAACCCTGCATTATATAAAATCGAATGTGAATAAACAATACATCTAAGGTAGAAACACACGTAGTACTTTTAAGTCTGACTTCTTGTAAACTGCAGAAAGAACTAAGCTCTCTGTCAGTACAACTTCATCAAGACAAAGGTCAGCATTTGAGAAAATATGTGGTGACTGCAATGAAGAATTTTTTTAAAAGAGTATGTAAATATGTTTATGCAGAATGCACACAGGGTAAGGAGACAGTAGCATTAACTCAAAGGAGTTTCTCCTAGGAAAAATGGACAAGACTGAGTCAGAAGGCCTGAAAGCCAAAGGTCATTTATGAATTTAAAGCTAGGCAAAGTGCTAAAGCTAAATAAGTTTTTATCAGTATTGAAATCAAATCTATAGATGATTGAATGTGAATGGGACGTTAGAGAGACAGGGAAATTAAGGAAGAAATTGAAAAGATCTTCTTGTTCATGCTTCTGAGTTGCTATCAAATGACACACAGGGCCTTGTTCCAATACGCAATTGGGAAACTGCCCCCAGAAACGGGACTACACAGTGCACTGTGGAGGTCAGGTGCCTTCCAGTATCCCAGTTAGAGACAGCCAGGTTAATCTTGGATTCATCTTCAGGTGACCTGCACTGACAATAATGAAACATAACAGGCTTTTGGCAGGATGGAGGTATATGATCTCTGTAGATGCAGTTTTGATCTCTGGCAAAAACTGTCAAAGATAATTTCTAAGCCTGTGAAGAGGTTTGGACGGAACCTCTTAGATCACCAAGCTGAAAGTAAACAATGAAGTTTTGTGTGTATGTCATAGGATAATAAATCTAAATGAGATATAAGCATAGCAAGGTGTATATCTTCTTACAACTCTCTGGGCTGAGAGCTTGTGTCAGGGAGTTCATATAAAATAAGTATACAACTAAATTGAGAGGATGTGTAAACGTAGGTACTGAGTGGCTTGGAACAAAGATAAAATTGCATGACAACATGCAGTTTCTGGAGTTAAGTTTTATTCAGGCACTTCTGAATTTGTTTTTATGTTTCTATATTATTTTTTTGTAATGAGCAGCAGTCTACTCATACAATAACATGACTGGAGTTTACTTTGTTTCCATTTCAATCAATCTCTCTGTAGTAACAGTACCTTTTAGATATGATTTCACTGTCTCTGTCCCTAGGGTCACTGAAGCAATCATACAATGTTTCTTCAGGGGTATTAAAATATTTATAACAAAACTAAAAAGAACAGTGTTTGAAATTCAATGAATGTGCTTTTCACAGGATGAGTACCTATAAATTTTAAAAAGAAAGCAGTAACCGAAATCTTGATCTTATTAAAAAAGCTAGGATTTGGGTAACGTTTTCAGTGGAAACAGGATTTCAACCAGCCATCACCAGCATGAGCGCTGTTCTGTATATATACCATTTCAGAACATGCTCTGAAATCTCTACTTCTTTACATCGATCTGTGCAACAGATTTTATCAAAAAATCTTTCCATAAGGTTGATTATTTGCTTACCTTGATAATTTATGATTCGGGATAGCCATTAATGGCAACGAAAAGCTTATAAAACCTGGCCAAGAGGGTTTTACCAGCCATGGTGTTGGTACAAGCAATTAACCCCTACAAAGGTTAAAGATTTGTTTTGTTCACATAATTATCTACTTTAGCTAGTCTTTCTCAATGTGAACTCAGTATCGATTGGAGAACTTTTATCTTCATGACTTTGTAGATGAATTCCACTATCACTTCCACTTTGTTTTGGGTTTATGGGTTTGGCTTCTTACAGTGAAAATTGAACTGATCAGAGAAAGTAATTTTCACTACCAATGCAATACAGCGTACTAAAGAACAAACTGTGGTACCTCTTTAAGATGCTGTACTGCTATTTCATAAACCTTTGGCTGGTCACGTAGCAGAATGTTACTTCAAAGGAGAAAGATCCCTTTGAATCTCAGGAGACTGAGTTCTGAATGTAATTCCTGGAGTGAAAGGCTCCTTAAGCATTTCTTGTAGGTCTCTAGAGCAAAGAGGGAAGATTGTAATAGCAGAGAAAATTATCTAAAGAAATAATTTAGTCCTTCACCTGTGTTAAAAAAAAAGCACAATTTCATTCCATTATAACAAGAATTTATAAGCTAACACCTCCTATTGCTAGACACTAATAACTTGTGCAAGGTTAACCTTTTGCATTTTACTGCCCCTACAGCAGAAAGTGTATTATTGCCCAGATCATATTTTTGTGTTTTGCTTCACTGATATCAGTGATAACAGCTTCCAAGGATAACTCATAGCTACCAGTGATTTAACGTGAAGTTTTGCATTTTAGTTATTTTTACATGAAACAAAGGAAATTTCTCTATTTTTCCCCCTGTCTTGTTGGTGTTATGATATGCATATGGGCATAACATTGTGGCCACTGGCTCTTTAGTTGAAAGTGACTGAAAGAGGAAATATAAAGTTCTTTCTTTTCTAAAATATGTTTTTAAAATGAAATCAGCATTTGATTCACTTTTTCTGAGATACTCAACTAAACAGATTAATGTTTTTAAAAAAGAATCACTTCCATAAACAAGCAGGCAATTCTCTAAGAAGGAAGCTCTCGTGACTCCCAGCAGCCATCATCTAACAGACTTCTTCTGCTCTTATTCTATGCCCAAGGCAGATTTTTTTGGAGGCTGATAATCTCTGGGTTTTCCCCTCTTTGTTATACCAATACTTTGTATTAACTCAGTACGGATTTTTAAACAAGCTTCTTAAGCAATGCAAGGCTACGGAGAGTTTCATCCCTACTACAGATCAGAAAATAGAAAGATTTTAAATAGGAATTGTAATGCTTATAGTAAGGCTAATCTTTTTCATCCATTTGGTGGTAATCACAGAACAGGAAGATTCCCGAATCTGTGTGGAGCTCAGTCTTAAAAACAGTAACTACAGTTCAGTAATGTGACTATTATCAAAGATTTAGCCCTCCATTAAATTACTATGCATGTATTACAGTGAGATATGTATTACATTTATTAGATATTTTTTAGTTCAGAAATTCTAGGAGAAGGCTCAAAAATAAGGCCTCAGACTTACCTGTTTTTGTCAAACTCATAGAATATAAGCTAGGAGGCTGGTTTTACCTTTAAAATACTTATAGAATATAGTAAACTGAGAATTCAAAGGCTGTTCTGAGAACACACAGAGAGACTTCTTTCTTATATCTTGCTCCTGCTTTAGAAAAATTGAGTATAACTCTTTAGCTTGAAAATAAATTAAGATCAGACATAGCATTTTAGTTGGGAATTCATAGCCCTGAAGTGAATCTACATTTCCAAGTAATTTTCCAAGTAATTATTCGTAAATGAGTGCCTGGGGTTGAACCAGATGTTGTCTCATTAGCTTTAAGGCTGTAATGTGGAGAGAAAAAAAAAAGAAAACAATAAAGGAGCAACAATGAAAAATAAATAGGAGTGTGTACAGTATGTACGGAACAGTATTTACTTGTATTGACTATTTTCTCTGCAATAGATGGAACAGAATTTCCATTATATAAAGCAACTGACACACAGAAAAGTCTACTGTAACATTCAAGGGTATATATTTATTATAGACTTTGCTATCACTTTCTGTATTTTGTCAGCTGATTTTCTAGTAAGTGTGTTTTTGGGAAAAGTTGGAAAGGAAGACAGCTATTATATGCATGAATACATTTTCACATCAGTGTCCCTTTTAAACTAGTCTGAGGTTAAGTAAAAGTTAAAATGGTTCATAACTTACAAACTGTCAGGTGGAGCTGAAGTGTTGAGTATTAAATAAAGAAAATTATAGAAAGTAAATACCCAAAGTATTAAACAGAATACTTCTATTCTTTGGTCCACTTTGGTTTACATTCCTGCATCTTTCTGATAATTATTTTTAGTGGTATAAATTCTCCAGTTTTTCAAATGACTGCTGAAAGACTCATCTACCTAGGGACAATCAGGAAAATTAATCAGAATTGAATTTTAAACTGGATTAATTAAACTACATTAAATCCCTGTGTAAATATACCTCCTCAGAATTAAAATTGCTTTTATTTAATATTCTTTGTAAGTGAGTTAAAGTAAATCACATTAAGATCTCTTTAATACTGCATTAGAATATCCATCCCACAACTTCAAAGTAATAAAACTACCTCACCTAAAATTCAAACATTTGTTGTTTTGGATTGCTTTTCCTGATGAGGTCCACATGGACAAGCCAACCCTCTAACAATTTTTACTACCATTTACAACCCTTTTCATTCTGAACTTATTTGATTTCCGTAACTAAAATCTGTATTTTTATTAGGCTTTTTCTTTTATCGCCTAATATAAGAGATCTTACATTAAAAAAGAACTAGAAAATGTCTTCCATTTTCCCCTTATTTACTCTTTAAGGTTTAATTTTAAGCAGATTGTGGACGAGCTTATTCAGCTTTCAAAAATAGCTGTAATTTCTTATTCTCAGAGTCAATGTTTTTCTGTGGTAAGCAGCTACAAAAATGGTAGTGTGCTGAAATTTTTTTGGCTCAGTAATGTGTTTAGATCCATCAGCATTTCTGAAGCCTTCAAATCTTCGGTCTATTTGGATTCAACATTTAAAGGCTGACTTATCTTCCACATTTAACCATGTAACATCTTCATATTCTTTCCACAGCATAAAATGAAAAGGTAATTTTTTACTGATGAATGTGTCTGCTAGTCATCTCAGGTTAGCAGCAGAGTAGTAGTGTAGCATGCTTACATATTTACGGAAGCTGGGTGTGCCAGCATAACTACCAGCCCTGAAGGCAAGTGGAGTTCAATGCCTCCTACAAGCAGATTGCTATACTCTTGAGGCTCATGGCTAAAAAAAAAGAAAATGTGTGGACTTTGGAGAACACGTGTTGCAAAGCATGTAATTTAATGTGTTTCTTATTAATGGAGGTAAGCACCCTAGTTTGTTCTGAATGACGAATTCCCTTGTAAGTAGACCTAAAATATGTCTAAATACAGTAACAAAATGACAAATATGTTGTCCATTGGTTCATTGCAAAATGGATTTGCCAGTGAGATTCTGTGGCAGCCATGGATAATGACTCGCTTTTATCTAAACTCAGATTTTAAAAGCAAAACCAAGCAAAGCCTATAGTATTTCATTCTAACTTTTTGCATCATGATTGACAGTGGAAAAAGCAACCATGTGACTTCTTAACTGTGGAGTAGTGATGATGGGAGAGAGGGAGAGACATGCTTCACAAAGCATGCAGCTGTCTGCACTTCAGATGCAGTGCTTTAGATCAATCACATAGTCTCAAGAGTGACAGGAACGTGGAGTAAGCTTGCACTTCTGGAAGCATAACTGCTTGTTCTTCACAAACATCATGTTAGTGCTCTGTCACTCACTTTGACCAGATCATGAACTTATTATCAGATCAAAATCACAGAATCACAGAATCACAGAATCAATCAGGTTGGAAGAGACCTCAGGGATCATCGAGTCCAACCGCTGCCCTGACACCACCATGGCAACTAGACCATGGCTCTAAGTGCCATGTCCAGTCTTTTCTTAAACACATTCAGAGATGGTGACTCCACCACCTCCCTGGGCAGCCCATTCCAATGTCTAATAACCCTTTCTGAAAAGAAATTCTTCCTAATGGCCAACCTGAACCTCCTCTGCCGAAGCTTGAGGCTATGTCCTCTTGTCCTATCGCTAGTTGCCTGGGAGAAGAGGCAAACTCCCACTTCACTACAACCTCCCTACAGGTAGTTGTAGACTGCAATAAGGTCACGTCTGAGCCTCCTCTTCTCCAGTCTAAACAACCCCAGCTCCCTCAGCCGTTCCTCGTAGGTCAGACCCTCCAGAACCTTCACCAGCTTGGTCGCCCTCCTCTGGACTTGCTCCAACACCTCAACATCTTTCTTGAAGTGCGGGGCCCAGAACTGGACACAGTATTCAAGGTGCGGCCTCACCAGTGCTGAGTAGAGAGGGACGACCACTTCCCTAGACCTGCTGGCTACACTATTCCTAATAGAGGCCAGGATGCCATTGGCCTTCTTGGCCACCTGGGCACACTGCTGGCTCATGTTTAGCCAGCTGTCGATCAGCACCCCCAGGTCTCTTTCTGCCGGGCCGCTTTCTAGCCACTCTTCCGCCAGCCTGTAGAACTGCATGGGGTTGTTGTGGCCGAAGTAAAATGGTAATTTAAATAAGGACAGAAACAGACAAAAGCAGTCAGAAATGTATTTGTTACTTCTCTGTGGTTTCTTTTTTGCAATTGAGTATCAGTTAAGTTCAGACTTACCACTGGTTTTGTTTTTCCCTCTTTTACTGCAGTTTATTATGCTGACATACATCTTTATGTTGGCCTGGCTTGGCGTTACAGCTTTCACTTCTCTGCCTGTTTACATGTACTTCAATCTGTGGACCATTTGCCGAAATGCCACTGTAGTGGATGGAGCTAATCTCTGCTTGGATCTTCGCCAGTATGGTATGTGAATGAAGAGAACTAAATATAAAGCAAAATTTCGCAAAAGAAAACATCACATTGCTTTGCTTCCGTGTATTTGAAATGAACTGTTTCAGTGTTTCTCAAACAATTGTTAAGCATCTCTTTGTATCTTTTACCCACTAGTCAAGGCAGTATATTAGAGATGCACTGCATTTCCAGCTGTGATAAAATTAAATCAACGTTGTCCATCCTCCCAGAGTACTGAAAATTTGGCCTGGGGCTTCTGTTTAGTCTCTTCTTTTGGAATTGCTGGAACTTGCCTAAAAGGCTTAATTAGTCATTCATCTGGAGAATGACTCTTTAATCTTGTAGTAGGACACTCATTTGGAGATGTGAGATCCTAGGTTACCACCTGCCTCTGCGGACCCTAGAGGTGAATCAGGACAGGACAAGATTCATTGCTTGCAAAAGTTTTGATGAAGAGCCACAATACAAATAATAACACTTTAAGAGGCTGGTGGAGGGAGAGAGCAGGGCTAAAGCCTGAACTGTGGAGGTTAGAATAAAGTGGGGATATAAACACACATGTGTTTTGGGGGATGAGAAATTTGGACAAAAGGGGGTTTGGAATCTTAAAAAGTCTGAGAATTCTTGTGTTGGTGATGACAATGCAATTCCTTTCTGCCTCAAGACTGATTTGAATCTAGTTGTTCTAGCCTTGATCGTTTCTCAGCCCACAGAGCATTGGGTAATCATGCTCTTGACAGGCAGTTCCTTGAGTCTTTGTTTTGTTGCCTTGGCCTAATATAAAACCTCAGCATATTTTTAATTGGTATTTTGAGATTTTTAAAATGCTATATTGCTTGGGAAAGAAACAGTTTGGCTCATATTAAACATTTCACTTAACCTGAAAAAAAATATTTCACATTATGGTTTTCACAAAGGGGAAAAAACAAATCTTTTTTTAATTTATTGATTTTTTTTTTTCCCCCAGCAATTATCTGTGCAGATCTCATCAAGAGTATTCTTTCTTCTTTCTATGACCTTTTATTTTGCTAATATTCATGCCTATTTTTTATTATTAATTCTATTTAAAATGTGCATAGAACACTAACATATAAAATGTATATTCTGTGAATGTACCTGTTTCCTGTAAATTCAGTGTAAAAACTGCTGGTTGCTAATAGGAAAAATAGTACCTTTTTTCGTGATAACCAAGTTACAGCAGTTTTCTTCAAGCTAGTCTTTGATTTAGTGTCTGGACATTAGCTATAGGAAACAGTACAGCAGATTCTAGTTACTCTTGCTGATAGAGAAACTATTATTACAATAAAGTATACGTTTTGGTAATGTTTTTTTACAACTTGTGAAAGAAGCTTAGTACCAGATCAACATATCTGAAAACAAAATACAGCACATTTCTCCACAAGAGGGTAGAGAATATTTGTGAAAAACATGGTAAGTGTATATACTGGTTGCAAATAATTTTCTGATGTTTTGATTGTTGTGCTGATCAAATCTGCAATGAAGATATTTTCAAAAATGGCTGAAAAATTATTATCTGCATGTTTCTTACTAGGGTTTTTACTAAATAGGTGACGTGTTAGTTTTGTGATGGCTGAAATTATCATAGAATCATAGAATGGTTTGGGTTGGAAGGGACCTTAAAGATCATCTAGTTCCAGCCGCCGCTGCGACAGGCTGGGACACTTTCCACTTGACCAGGTTGCCCAAAGCCTCATCCAACCTGGCCTTGAACAATTCCAGGGAGGGGGCAGCCACAACTTCTCTGGGCAACCTGTTCCAGTGTCTCACCACCCTCACAGTAAAGAATTTCTTCCTAATATCTAAATCTACCCTCTTGCAGTTTAAAAGTTACCCCTCGTCCTGTCACTACATGCCCTTGTAAAAAGTCCCTCTTCCGCTTTCCTATAGGTCCCCTTCAGGTACTGGAAGGCTGCTAAAAGGTCTCCCCGGAGCCTTCTCTCCTCCAGGCTGAACAACCCCAACTCTCTCAGCCTGTCCTCGTACGGGAGGCCCTGATTATCAACAACAAACTGATTTTGTTGTTAAAAAATTTCTGCAAAGCAACTAAGAATTTGTATTTCGTAGCTTTTCTGGCTCATATGAAGTAAACTGCTATGTACTAGGAATACTAAACGCTGTGAATGTTTGTTCTGCTCCAGGTATTGTAACTATTGGAGAGGAAAAGAAGGTTTGCACCACATCAGAAAGTTTCATCAAGATGTGTGACTCTAATGAGGTGAATAAATGTGACAATATTTTTGGCAAATCCATAATATATGTTATAGTAGGAAGTAACTGATAGCTATAGAGATGAAATAAAATCCCAGTGGAAAATATAGTCAGCAAGTACTTTTCCTAGTCTTTTACCATGTACCAAATTTAGTCAGTGCAATTTCTCCAGCCGTTTGTTTTCTAAATACACTTGTATTTTATTTTTTTTAAGAATTCCATTGTCATGTATATTTTTAATGAGGTGTTTTTGAAAGCTAATGCACCTGCTGCACAGTGAATAGGTCTGTATGATGAATCATTGAAGATCTTATGATTACTGTTGTGACAGGAGAGTAAAGATTTCAAATGGATTTGACCAAATCTTGTAGTGTGTTAGGATAATAACTCCTAGTGCATTTTTCTTTGCAGTTTTTCCCTTAGGCAAAGGCCACCTACTTCAGTGCAGCTGAGGTTTTGGTTTTGTTTTTAAACGATCAGGGATAAAGATAGGACGAACAAAATTACATTTCTCTAAAACAAAAAGGGAGGCTAAAATCTTGATCCCTCTGAAGTCAGAGGGTGCTTTGCTAAATGTTTCACTGGGTCTTGCTATGTTTGAATGAATCTTCTTAGAGTGAAGGTACACAATCTGCCTTTATACCAAAACCATCTAAGAAAATGCAAGCCTTACTGTGCAGTCAACAGTCAGTGGCTGCTCTGTAAACCAGATCACTGAAATTAAAAACAAATGTAAGCATTTAGTTTGGGGTGGGATGAGGAAGGTGCTTAACTTGAGTTATTTAAGTAACCTGGTTTATATTATATCACCATGAACAAATTTTATTGGCAAATTTGGGAGGGAAGTAAATCAATATACAAAGATGGAAAGCTACAGCTAATGAAGGGAAATGGGGTTTTCTTAGGCTGTCTCTTCCACTAGAGAAACCTTCACAAACATTTGTAGATATAGTAAGGTAGTATTGTAACTGCAAAAAAAAAAAAGTTCTGGACTGTTTATTTTTAAATAATTTCAGGTTTTTAAATATTTTATCGTTTAAAGACAATGTTTAAAAATAGAATTATGCTTTATCCCTGATATGAGTATTGTAACAAAACAGGCACAATGTCATATAGTGATGTCAATCTTTTGGAAAAAGTAACAGTATTCATTAATTTTGTAGAAAGGTGCCACCAGGAATGTAGTTATTTGCTCTACGTTATTCAGACTTTTTGTTCAGTTTCTTTTTAGTGTACCACCATGAAAGCCCCTTTCTTTGTCCCCCTTTGCAGCTAAACATGACATTTCACCTGTTCATTGTGGCACTTGCTGGAGCTGGAGCAGCAGTCATTGCTATGGTAAGCTACACAACACTGTATTCCATTGTCTTCTGAATTGCTAATAATTCTGGTTGTTACTTAGTATCAGTTGCTCAATTTCCAAACTATCACTTAACGCTATTACTAAAACATAATTCTGTAATTCCATAGTGTCTTTTATCTTTTTAAAAAATATATTGATGGATTCCCTTTGAAGTAGAATATCATTATTAATTTTTTGAATAAAAAAACACCTTTGAGTATGTGTTAAGAATTTTTACTATTCTCTTACTGTGTTTAGACAAGTGTCTGAATTCACATGTCTGTCTCATGACCATAGTAATATCCTTTTATGGTCTATGCCTTTCTGGTTATTCACAGGCTTGCCATGATGCTATTTTAGGAGCAGACTCTTTTTGTCAGTTCTGTGTATATATGTAAATGTGTCAATTTTTCCCTCAGGACTAATTTTTGCTTTTTTTTAATAATGAAGATTACTTTGCATTTGATGACATTTTGCCAATGAGAATGTTCCACTGAGGAAAAAGTGTATGAGCTAGTGCCCTGCTCTTCTGCCTTTTGTCTGCTGTGTCTGCTTAAACATAAAGGTATTTTTAGAATGGGGATTCTGCACCAGTGTGTGTTTGTATGATACTCACTGGAATAGGAAATGAAAAATGACTGTTACTTGGTACTGATGCATTCCATAAGAAAAAAGTTAGTGATGGTGATTGCTATTACTACTGCTACTAGTAATTTTTCATTGAATCCCAGGGCCATAAATTTTTAATTCTCTTTAGAATTACATTTATAAAAAAGGACAATCAGAGAATATGCAATGAAGCTAGTATTCCTGTTGCATTAGTGATTTTTTTTGTTCTTCTCTGCCCTTTTTTCAGTATTACATGACAAAACAGCAGAGACAGCTAAATGAAAAATATATATTTTCAATGTAATTTTTGTTTCAAAACGACAAATAATAAGTATGAGAATAGAATATAATTTATATTAATTTAACTGATTTTCCAAACAGAGACTTTTCTGCTTCCAGCTGAAAAAATGGTGAGCAAATAGCAATTATTATAATATATACATTTCTGTTAGGAAAGTAGATCCAAGAGACCAATAGTTCTCCAGTGCATTCTGTATTCAAGTGTATTCAGTAGTAGTTATCAAATGCTAATTTGTTCAGATAACAATTCTGCATTTCAAAGAAGAGTTTTGAATCAGAATAGCCACAAGAAGATTTTCAGTGGAAACAAACACATCTTCAGTGGAAGCAAATTAAGTAGGTACATTGAGCCACATAGTTTAAATGCATGATACTTTCAATGAAGTTTAAAAAAAACCCTTCAAAGCTCAGAGTGCCATATCAAAAATGCCATAGATGTGTTACAGCAAGCACTAATCCACTACGAATTCACTTTGTTGCCTCATATTTATTCACATATTTATGAAGGGTTACCCATACCCAAGTATGCTTTTTATTGGATTCTGTAACTGCAGGCATGATAACACTGTTTCAACAGAAATGTAGGTTAAGGATCTAAGTACTTGTTAACTATGTAGTGTCCAAATGCTGGTAAAGGTATGCTTTATGAAATGTTTACAACTGTGTTGTCTATATTTCAGTTTTGTAACTAAATTGTTTGTTTTTATCCTACCGCTGTGATGTTGGGTTCCTGGTGAAGACTAGCACATTCCACTCTTTGATGGTGGTAATTTTTAAAACCGGCATACCAGACCACATTTATAAGTTGAGCAATGTGCCTTACACTTGACACTGTAGCCGAAAGACAAGGGACAGGACATGAGGGAAAGTTCAGAATTTTGTGCTTGGACAAGCAGATATTAACAGGTTCTTTTTCTTTAAGAGAAGTTTGCTTTCCCAAGGAAGAAGTAATTTGGGGGGATGGGGGTGTGAATTTTGTGTCCTAAATGTCTCATATAGAAAGAAGAAAGCATCTTTTTTTCCCCAGATCCTGCATTCAAATTAGTAGAAGGTGGTAAAGTATCAGCAACGGGCTAGGGTGAGGAACAAAAGTGTGTAGAAAACATTGAAGTCACTGGAGAACCAATGCCCTTCCCTATACGTCCTGTTGCAAGAATAATCACAAATATGATTTAATGAAGTTACTCTTCATATATATCCACAACAGCAGCAGATCTTCATGTTTGTGAAATTTAACAAGACTTCTTCACATAAAAATGAGATTAAAATACCAGTCCTTTACAAAAGAGAAAGCTTATGAACTCATTGCACTTTTAAAACATCTCTTGCAAACAGTTACTTTAAACTAGAATAGTCCATATGACTAAAGTAGTAAGTATTTTGTATTAATTACCAGTCAGTAATAGTAGTGCATCATCAATGAGAATGCTGAATAACTGAATAGGTAAAATCTGCTCTTTTAAATGACATTTTAAGTCATGACATTGATATACTCCGTTATATCCCCACTTCTGGATTTGTGGACATTTGCAAGAGCCAGATTATTTAATATGTGCAGATTTCTTTAACTCTTTTAGTGTCAATATATGTCATGAAATTCACCAAAGAAATCAGCTTGTTCATAAGTATTAAGACCATCTGTCATCAGGATACTTTTCATTAATCTGTATTTTAAAAGTATATTTTAGAAAAATATAGTCATTTATTGCAAAAAACACAAAAAAAATTGTTAATACTTGCAAAACCATTTGGTCACAAGTCATAATTTTCCCATATCTACTACTTTAATCTTTCTCTTGGTCTCAGATTTGTATATGAATGTTAGAATTTTTTCACAATTCACTAGCTGCCTCTTTAGTCTCCAAAGAATGATGCTGTTTTGAGGTTCAAAAAGAGAATTGGCCTATGAGTCAGGAGTGATGTATAGAAAAACCCATGTATTTTTTAGAGTATATGTCAGGGAAAGCTTTATTTTGCAGGGAAGGAAAATGCCAAATAGTTTGTTCTGAAAATTTATCATTCTTAGACTTCAGCCCAAGATGAAAAAAAACCTGATATAATTATTTATGTTTTTTGTGAGTCTTGAGCACAGAAAAAATAGCCAGGATTTTGAATCATACTTAATTTGGACTATGTATGATTCTGAACATTACTGTTCTTTCTTATGCTGAATGGATAATAAATGGATACAGAAATGATTGTTGAAATAATACATGTTAGTTTTACTGTTTTCAGTGTTGTGTTAGATAGAAACAGAAGACATGAAGTTGTTTAAGTGTAAACTCTGACATCCCAAAGGGTTGATTGTAAGGCTAGTAAGCATCCTGCCTGTGGTGTTCTCCCAAAATCACTCCAGGAAAACTGAATTATGAGATACACAGTTTCCTTTCTCAAAAGTTACTGTGTGAGCAGTACTCTTCTGCCTGAAGTTTCACATAAATTATGTTCTGTAAGATGGAGATGCAATCAATTCTTCTGAAACAAGGACAAGGGAAATGTATAAGTGGTCTAGTTCCTCTCCCCCAGTATAATTGTGCTCTTCTGCAGGATATTAAACACATGTAAGGGGAGGAAAAAAGTTATTTACACTTCTGCCCTGCTGAGATAATGACATGTCCCAAGAGGAAAGGAAAAACAAAACAAAACCAAACCCCTTCTTAGCCTAGATGAAATTCTACAGTTTTGAAAGATTGAAGCATATTTTCACCTTATGAAGAAACCGAAGCAGGACTGTTTCATAGAGTATGGAAAGACCGTGCACTGTCTTGCATATGTCTGCAATTGAAAACATCCTGAGGCAGAGTGTGGAAGCTGCCCCGCTTCAATTTGAACAAGCCTTGACAGAGCCCCACTGGCTTCAGGCTATTCAGATCATGGAAATGTGAAATGCAATTAGACAGCCACTTAGAGATGACCTCCTTAGTGTGACAATGGTATCTAGGAACTTGGTGTTAAACAAAAAAACAAAGGTGGTGGGACTGTTAAATGTATATGCCATTATATAACATGGACATGTATTTGAGATTGTATTCATTACATAAGCTAAAGTAGTTGTTTCCAGGAAAGTCATCCTACTTATAGTGAATGTGAACTCCAAGAGTTTTCAACAGTTATTCCAGAAGTTTGGTTCTGCAATTTTTTAAGGAAGGGATGTGTAAACAATGGGAGTTTAATGAAGGTCAGGCTGTGGCCAACATACCTTCAGAATAGTTTGTCTTTTTTTTTAGTAGAAGAAAAATGCCAAGTGACACTGCAAGACATTAGGTTTAAATTTAGCTCTTACTGGGCCATTGCCAAATATTTTGTGAGGATAAGAAATGTGCCTATATTATCCCATTTTCATCACGTATTATTCAGTTGCAGGGTTTTCTGGCAGGTGTGTTTTAAAAGATCGTGAAGATGTGAGTACACTGCTCAGATACCCCTCACTTCTAGGATTCTCATGTCACAATCTGTTTGAGGTTCAGATTGTATTGTTTAATTGAAATCTTACCCTCAAAGGACAAGCACTGCTGTTTTCATTGGATCAAATTGTAATTTTCTGAGACGACAGAATTATTAGGAATACCAGCCTGTTTCTTTTGATTTTTCTCAAGAGTTTTACTGAGGAGGAAATTTATGGCATTTCATTCAACAGAATGTGGATTCAGCATTAGTGTCTCTTATTTGATCTAGAAATGCCTGATCCAGAGACTACTCGTGGTGAAAACTTCTGGAACAGCTGAGTTAGATACAAGGCATTTCTTTTTTCTGTATGCTAAATTATGACCAGAGAGTCCCAGAGTAACACAGTACACGCTGCCACCTCCAGCACTTCCACTATCATCAGAGGTTGTGCTGCCAGTGTTGTACTATAGATGTTAGGAAACTCCTAAAGATCTGTAGAAATTTCATAATCGTAGAATTTTCAGAATGCTTTCCTGTCTTAATTATCCAGATTAAGAAATGTACATTAGCCTGCACTAATCAGCAACAGTTGCCAACAAACATTTGTGGAAAAAGCCAACACTGGCATTTCCAAAAAAAGAAAGAACATACTAAATTGGTTTTGTTCATTTAGTATGAATCTAAGATACTTACATATCTACAACAGTCCAATATGAACAGGGGAATTTGCGTAATCTCAAGGTGTTTTTAAGATTACTCTATTCCATTTTCCACTAATTGAATCCTAGTTTAGTTTATCAATTTCTTAGGGAGGGGTGGAATCTTTTTGATATCAGAAAACTATCTGTGACCTCTGAGGCAGTTGATTAACATAAATATAAGAGATGCTCTCATCAGAAAGTGTCTGAAAGCCTGCTATGGGAGGAATAAATGTCCAGAGAGTCCTAGAATAAACCGGTTGAATACTGTTACTGAACATTTTTATTTTCTGGCTGAATACAGAGCCAACAGAGCACGTCCTCAGGTGAGAGGGGGACAAGTTTTGAGAAGGTCGGAGGTTCTTTGCAAGCAGATCCAGCAGAGTGAAGGTGTGACGTTTGAGGTCCACCTTCGAAAGGTAAACTTTCCTGAAAGGCCCAGACTTGGGAAGCTGAAGTGGACAGGAGAGCAGTTTGTTGCTTTAACAGGCAGCCAAAGTAGACTTTACACTGTAGATGGCCACAAACGTGAAGACTAAGGAAAATAACTCCAAAAGCGACTGAATGTAGATAGCGTGTGACTGCCCCTGAAGGTGGAGTTTTGAATAAAGTATTTTTGGCAACAGTTCCTTGGAGGCCTCAGCTTCATTCCTTGTATTGGTGTTGTGTTAAAATTTATCACTCATTTGATCATTCACTGCCACTATTCAAAAGATTGGACATGTACAGATTGTTAAACTCAGTCACTGGCAGCCATACCATGTGATTTTTATAAAGTTCTAAGCTCCATCTCAAATGCAATTAGGGTGTTTTACATCCTTTATTTATAATGGAAAACATTTGCAGTACGTAATTTTTCTACTGGTAAGATACCTTTCACTGACTTTCAGATTAAATTTATTCAAAGCCATGTGAAAAACATTTATTCACGTGACAATATTGCCAATATCCTTCAAATGGTGTTTAATCCTCAGGTGTATTCATAGACATTCTGTCCTCCCCATTTGCTAACCTAAATAGACCAAGTTCTTTGGGAGTATGTCATTATAGCTCATCCAGTGACCCGTGTTGGCTGCAAGTGAGTCAGGTCCAACCTCCAATACTCACCAGCAAGTTGTATCATAATCACAGGCTGTGGGGTTTTTTCCCCTTCTTTTCAGATAATTTTTTATTTTGTTTTTGGATGGAATACTTGGAAAGCTCTTAATGTTGTTTTCATAAAAAAAATGTATTTTTACATATTCAAAAGCTTACATGGAACACGAACATTGTTTCTGCTCCATTCAAGATGTATACAGAAGTTGTCTTTTAAAAATCATAGAAATCTCTTTTTTAGTTTTCTATGCTTTTTAAAGAATTACATAAATAAATTGTGGTATAAGTAATATAACAGTGAAATACAATTAGTAAATTAAATGGTGACAGGTGTGTGCCCTTTTAAGACCTCAAGTTTATTTGTAACTATATTTTGTCACATTTTGCCTAGCTGAACATATTTTTCAATTTTTGACAAATTTTTCCCAAATAAGCTGGTTTTGACAAAATAGCTAGAGTTGTAAATGAAAGAAAGAAATCATGGCTAACTGGAAAGCTAATGCTAACTTTAACAAGACAGAAAAAGCAAATCTGTCTGTAATTTTATTAGATATGTAATCGTAAGACTACAGATGTGTCTCCAGCATATTTTTATCTTAAGCAACTACTTTAACAAATAGTGATTCAATGGGGAAAAGTCTGCAAGAAATAACCAGAAGGCATTTTTTCCATGTAGAATTGCAGACTAGCTGAAATAGTAAAGCCAGAATGATGTGTTGATTTCTCAGTTCTTTTAATTTTTTATAGCTATTTCTACCAACTGCTAGTCATGGTAACGGTAACAGCTGTGAGCTGAGTAATGTGAGGATTAATGAAGCTCAAGCTTGAACTTCACATTGTATTGCTGTACTGCTTCTTGACAATGCTTAGTTCCTTCTGATGAAAACCCAGTCTCTGTCTCATAGCTTTCAAGTTTAAACTTGCTCTATTCTGACTAGCTTTGCTGGTTCCTAACTCCATGTTGACTCTCTTACAGGTCCACTATCTCATGGTCTTGTCTGCCAACTGGGCCTATGTGAAAGATGCTTGCAGAATGCAAAAGTATGAGGATATTAAATCAAAGGAAGAACAAGAGCTTCATGATATTCATTCTACTCGATCTAAAGAGCGGCTCAATGCTTACACATAAAGAAACCTTGTCTTACTTTCTAACACGTGAATGCTTTGTTCTTTAACTGAAGGCCATCCAACCATTTTAAAAAAAATTGAAAGTGCTTCTCACAAAAGATAGTTTGGGTGACTTATATATCACCCATGTACAATTCTTGGTTGTCTAGCACTTGGTTTCTTAATTAGTTCTTACTTTGCGTGACCATTCTCTACCACAAAGCTCCTAAATAGCCTTTCCTGAATCCTTTTAAGCTAATTAGTTCTGCTAGATCAAGGATACTAAACTATTGTCAAATACAAATATGTGTTTGATTTTTTTAATCACTTTGTATGTGTTATGCATAACACCTTTTGCATTGTTTCTTATATGTTTTTGGAAAATAAAGTAGCTTTTTATACTTTTTAGTTTTGAGTTCAATAACTACTTTAACTACAGGTATACTTCAAAGGGACCATTGTACACGATGTACAATATATAAAGAAAACACTCTGATGACTTTCCTTTATATTTGGAAAACTTGCCAGATGGACCCTGAGCAACTTGAGTGAAGGTCCTATGAACATTTTAAACAATCAAAGGTGCAATTTCTAAATTTGTAATAGTGGGTAAAAAAAAAAAAAAAAAAGAAAAAAAGGAGAAAAAAAAAGAAAAAAAAAGAAAAAAGTGCTTCTTATCTTTGTTAACATTGTATTATTATTGATGTTTTTAAAGAATATTCTCTTGTTCCAAGTTCCATGGGTGATAATTCCTGTTTGTATTGTGAGCATGCAGACCGTGGTGCTAACAATGCATGGCCACTTGCCTTTTGAAGGAATTCAATACCACGGCTACCTGTTAAAGAGTTATGGTATATAGACAATTGTTAATTAAGTGATATAGTTATCCATAGTTTTTTACAGAACAATCTCTCTTTAATTCAATGATGGTTATGCTAAATTGGAGCTGTTCATGTGGTGATGTAAGAAATTACTGCTTAGCTACATTTATGAAAGTAATATATCAAAAATACAGTGATCATAGGAGTCAGATGTCTTTTTACCTGCTTTAAAAATTTAAATGGATTGCACCTGTCTGAACTGTAAAAGATATATTAATGGAGACTTCCATAAATGTTATAGCTTGGCTTCTAGCTTTTCTACACATACTGGTTTACCTGTATTATGTTAAAGTAAGGTGAAAGACCACTACAGAGCTTATTGTTTGAAAGTGTAGTAATATATTTGAACCTTTATTTTGATAGGAAAATGTTATTAGAAAGATAGGTCATCTTAATTTGAAAGAATTACCTGTATCAAAAACAAAACAAAAAACCCTATTTAAGAAAAGTCAGTATTATTGGACCAAATTTGGTGGATTTTTTTTGCCTATTTCTAATGCTACAAGAATGCTGTAAAATGTCTTTTAAAGTGATGTATCCTGACAAGACATTTTTGTCAGTGTTAAAAATCTTAGGTAGTTTTGTGCACTTATTGGACCATTGTGAATTCTCTCTCAGTGTAAGTGCATTTCTAATAAAACTTCTTGAGTAAAACTCTTCTTTGTACTATTACTAGTCATGCATCATCAGTAATTTTTAACAATTCTTGTAGTAAGTAGAGGGTAATACTATAGTTACTTGTGGCATGATAATGCATTAAGTAGTATTAGTTGACTGATTTTTTTTTTCTTTTTCTTTTCTTTTGCTTGTTTTGGGGGTTTTTTGGTTATGTTTTTGATTTGGGGTTTTGGGGGGTTTTTTTACACTTAGGCTGTCCTATGGGGTCAACTGTTTTCTGACAATGTGCAGTACCAGTATTATAGCTCTGCAAAAAGCATTAGGAACCTTTTTTGGATTCTATATCGTAGTGTTTCAGTTTTGTGTCTTAAAAAGTTTGTGCTGATTTTTAAAACTATGTCTTTTAAACTCATGTAATGATGTTAATGCTTTTGGCTCATCTCTGGTATTAGAGTTTGTATTTTCACAACGAATGCTTTGTAGCAGGCATTACAATTAATCTGTTTTGTACATAAATGTGCCAACAGCTTGATGGTGGCGTTTTTGAAATGTAGAACAAAGTGCTTGCAAAAATATAATAAACACACTTGTGTACTTTGTGTACTTATTAATTGTTTGTGTTGCGTAGTTTTTTTCTTGGCCTATACTGGGCAAATCATTATAACCAGAAATGGAAGAACCTTGTTCCTTCTGTTGTCCTTGCTATCGGAGGACTGTTCTCAGTATTATGCATTTTTTGTACAACCTAGGCATAGATGTTCAAGGAGAGAGTTCCTTTAGCAGAAATTATGAGAACAAAGAGTAAAATTTTAAAAATAATAATCTGGAGATGTTATATTAATTATAGAACATCTCTGTCAAATCTGTGGCAAAAAATTCTTATTGAGATGAATAGTTAAAAAAAAAAATCCAGACTCTGAAGAGTGATATTCTTATCCTCTTTCATGACACAATTTCCTCTGGCCTGTAGTTTTACAAATCACACATAGATAAAAGTACAGTGTGCAGCCTTCCCATAGTTAGAAATTGTGCCTCAGTTTTGGGTAGTTGGTTCCACGGAATTAAAACTCCCAATCATTGTCCATGAGCAGATTACTTCAGATACATCTCTTAATCAGCATTTAGTATCAGAAATGATATATCCTAAGAATAAGAGAGTAAAATAACTTCTAAGAGCAGAATTTCATAGTCTAGGAGGAGCAAGGTAGCATGAGCCATACTTGTTATATTTTTAACATATCAGTCAAGAGAACAACTGGGCAAGATTCACATTACTGCAGTGTCATTTGGAAAAAGATCAACAGAAGCTAGTCTGACGTCAGTTTGAACATTGCCAAGGATACTGATACCTGGATGTTACAGTAGCTAATACTTTAAAACCTTGATAACAATACTACATTACTTATGTGCTTGTAAAGTAATTTAAATGGTTAAGAGAAATACATAGCTGTGCCAATTAACAAGATATCACTAAGGAAAATTAATTAGAATACAGTTCCACAATGTGTTTGTTTCTCAGTTACCTAGTTATTATACAGCTCTGTGTGCTCTTGGTGAGAACGCATGCCATAATGGCAAACAATTTTTCATTAGCAGCACAAGCAAGGGAGCAGAGGATCTTCCCACAGCACATCTGTCATAACTGATTCACTTCAAAGTCTGCATGTATTTGGTTTATTCCAGACTCTTCTCTGTTTGTCGACAGCCTAAGCTGATTTATCCTGAGGTAGGTTGCACGGATCTTGATTTCTATAACCATTCTGTGCTTAGTCTAAACCTGTGACTATTGTGCTTTTCAGAAACAAGAAAACCAATTGTAGATCAATCTGTTTGGTGAAGTTTTTTGCTGCACAAAAGGGTGAGGTTCAATGAAAATTCCAATTTAAGAAGTTTCCAACCCTAGACGCTCAGTTTTGCATTTTCTTCAGTTTACTACCCCCCATCAGTAGTGCTAATAGCATGTTGGGGGATTGGACTAGATGATCTTTCGAGGTCCCTTCCAATCCCTAACATTCTGTGATTCTGTGTGATTCTGTTACAAAACAGACACAAAAATCGCTTGAATTAGAAATCCTTCGTACCTGTTTTCTCCTACCCACATCACCTCATTTTTTTTGCACAAGGTTATTTTATCCCTCAGCAGGTTCATATCTGCACTCCTATTTTCAGCACAACCACACAAACCAATCAATCAGCATGATTTAGGCAATAGTGAAGTGCGCTGCAGACATGGGGATGAGTGTCCACAGCAGGGGTGGAGAGAAAGAGAATTTTTAAGCCAGCCTCATTCCTGAGGCCAATGTATCATATTGTTGGGTGGTATAGTTAAAAGCAGGAGGCACTGAAATGATTTGCTAATTTCATGTTTCTAAATAGTTAATAATATATGTTTTTTTTGGTCACAGGATCTAAAGTAAAACAAGAGGATTTCTACTATAATTGGAAGTATATCTATAAATTCATTGGTTTTAATAATATATGCAATTATTAATCTTGACTTAGTGCAGTTATTTAAATTGTAATATGTATGCATTGATCACAAGTATTTGTTGAACATGACAGTGATAGCCCTTCGTTTCCAGTTGGTATAGTAGATTTTAGGACAGGACATTTCTGTACTGTACAGAATACATAATAAACAATGTCACAAGTTTATAGAGTTCTTTCCATCATTAAGTTCCAATGTATTTTTCAATTATTCAGTTCTGGGTTACCATAAATATTAGCATAGCTGGTTTTCTGAAGAACACAGCTCAATTCAAGCAAGTCATGAAAGAGCAAACTATAATGCATTTCATCCCAGGAGGGGAAAGGTGGTGTTTATACAAGCTTTCTCTTAGATATAAGCTACATTTTATTTCCATTGGGTTGCACAGAAACCCTGCAACTAATAGATATTGTTAGGCAGCAAACCAATTTGCATCTCCAGGGGATATCACCTTTCAGCACTGCTTCCATTTTGGGTATATAGCAATTGAAAAGTACAAGCTCAAAGCATTTAATATATTTAACATCTCTTTCTGTCCTACACAAGTTCTTCTGACTTGTATTTCTTACAAGGGAGGAACTCCAGCAGATTCTGAATTTTGAGACTTTCAACTATAGTTTCTTTTTCTTTCAGATATCTGCAGAGGACCCCAACACTTCAGAGTATTACTCTTGTATTTAACAGTTATTAGCAATGATGGCAACAGGTAAGTGATTCTGCTGGTACAGTGAGAGAGCTGGTTACTAGTAGAGAAGTGGATTATCTTCAGCTTACAGTATTCTAAGCATCAGCCAGGAGACCTGCAGCTATTCTGCAGGGAGAAATTTGTCCTGAGAAAATGGTTCTGCCCACGTTGTACAAGCTGCTGTGGACTCTTTCCCTATGTCAAGTGGAGTCTGGCCAGATAAATGTGAGTCCCAGGGAAGATCATTTTAGTCTCTCTTTGAATTAGTAGTTCTGATCTGCCTGCTTTTCTTTTGCATTGCTGAACTTCCCATGGCTGAAGGGGATGATTTGGGGGTAGGTGTATCTCCTCAAGAAGTGGTGAGGTGATGTTAAACAGAAGCTCTTTCCACAGCAGCTGCCACAGCTATAGCAGTAACACAGCAACAACTGAAATTTTACCACTAGATCCAAAACATGCTAAAAAAAAAAAAAGACTTGAAAAAGTTAGCAAGAGGCTTTCATGAATATCCTATGGTTCTGCACGTTGAGTTACTCAAGTCAGAAATCACAGAATCACAGAATCACAGACTGGTTGGGGTTGGAAGGGACCTCTGGAGATCATCTAGTCCAACCCCCTGCCAAAGCAGGTTCACCTAGACCGTGTTGCACAGGGTTGCATCCAGGTGGGTTTTGAATATCTCCAGAGAAGGAGACTCCACGACCTCCCTGGGCAGCCTGTTCCAGTGCTTTGTCACCCTCAAAGTAAAGAAGTTCCTCCTCATATTCAGATGGAACTTCCCATGTTTCAGATTGTGCCTATTGCCCCTTGTCCTGCAAAGGCCAGAAAAGTGATGATAAGTGCTGGGTTTTCCAGAGTGCCTGTCAAATGTTTTTTCTTCTCAGCTGTCCAGGAAAAATTATACTTATGTGTGAATCACTTTCCTACAGTTAATAGAGAATTTTTTGATCTGAGGCTGTAGGTCCTGTATTTTTTTAGAGAGCTTTACTCACCTGCGTTTTTTCTTAAGGATTAATATTAATTTAAGAACAAATCTCATTGGGGAACAAATTTATCCTCGACAAGTTCATGTCCCAGTTAAAGCATGCAAATCGACTCCTAGAATTTTAGAATTCAGCCAGTTTAGTTTGCACATACAACCACACCCTCACAAGTTCGGTCTGTTGGAGTAATAAACTAAATCACACAGTTAGACACAGAGGCAATCATCAGGTTCATTAGCTGGCTGGTTTGAGCTGATTTAGCAGACTGAAACCTTTCTCAAGAAGGCAGCATTGAACATCTCATACTGATGCCATCTTTTTATGTTATGAAACATGAAATAACATGTTAGGTAGTAATACCTCATTAAGGTATTTAATTAATATCTGTGTTCTCCTTTCAAGATTTGCTTTTTCTCCTTGACATGCTGTTCCTTGTGCCATAATTTTAAGTGGAACTGAAGTAACATAAAACTTGCTTCTACTGAGAAGGGGAGATCTCACCAATGTGGCTGAGTGGTGTATCACATGGCTGGAAACAGGGATGAAGACAGAGAGAAAGAGCAAGAGAGGGACAAAGAAATGTAAGATTTTCCCTTCCTAGTAGCCCTAGCTGCAAGCTAATAAGCTGAGCTCAGGACCTGTACCTCAGTTAAAGAATTATGTATAGGTAGCCTCTAAGACTCATGGGCTCAAGGAGTAGCGAGAGTTTCTGACAAGGTACAAAGGGTAAATACTGCCTGGAAGATCTTGATTTTGGGCAGTCCCAAGGCATGTTTCTCCTTAAAGGAGCAGATGGCTGAGAGAAACCTGTAGCTGCAAGTCACCTTTAATTGTCACAGTAGGACCAAGCCGCTGGTGGTCTGGCCATGTGTTCTTAGTTTCCCTTCCCAGCATGAGTGACATGATGGCAGAGCAGATGTGTCACATATGCAGCAGCATGGAACAATCAGGTAGAGTTTATGTCATTTAAAGCAGCTCAGGGGATGATGCAGAAGAGGGCCACTGCTGCAGACCTAATCCTGGCCCCACTGAGGCGAGGTTATATTTCACTAACAGAGAGAACAAAGTCAGGATTTGAGGTTGAGCAGTCTGGAAAATCTGATGTTTGTATCATTTGCATAAAACCAAGTGAGACGTGTAAGGATTTTCTGCAATATAATTGTTAAAGTTAAACGATTGCATTTTGTCACCGTTTAAAGCTGTGCTGGCTATTAAACCTGTGGCAGATGCTCTCTGTTAACCCCCCCCCCTCCCCCCAAAGGGAAAGGGAAAGGGAAAAGGGAGAGAGACTTCCGGGTTGGAAAGTTAAAACAGCTTTAATAAACTATAATAATGAAAAAGAGTATAATAATAATAATAGAAATAATCAAATATATACAAATATATATACAAAACCAAGACTGAGCTCCCCTGAAGTCAGCCACGTCACCACCGGCACTGCAGGGCAGGCTCCGGGAAGGCCCAGCCTGGGCCTAGCAACGGTCGAGAGCTGGAATCAGGGATGCCGGATCGGGATCGGAGGCAGCAGGAAAACAGACAGAGTCCTCTTTGGACACCAGCCATAGCAGAAAGAGAGCGAGACCCTCGTGATCCCCCCTGCTTTATACTGAGAATGACGTGTATGGGATGGAATACCCTCGTTGGTCAATTTTGGGTCACCTGCCCTATCCGCTCCCCCCTGCAGCTGTGACCCCCCTTCGGAATTTAGCAGTGACCTTGGTTTCTCTAAGAATAAGTACAGCAAGAGTCTTTCTGCACAACATCCCTACCGGTGCCTCAGCGATAACTACAAACTTCGAGCGTTACCAGTCCTGGAAGCAGACACTGTCTGCAAAACATGCAGTTAGTTTCAGAAAGTGCAGTTACTTAGAGGAGACTTAGCTGAAAGTAAAAATCACTGAAAGGAAAATTGGCCTGGTTTAGGCCAAACCAGGACAATTTTTCATATATTTTGAATATACACACACATGCATACAATAACCAGTCTGATAAAATAGATCTTTTTTTTTAATATACAGTTAGTCAATGCTCCGTTTTCTGAAATGGTACTATTCTGGTTTTAGAAGAAAAGTCAGCAAGATCCTGCAGACTTTTATAGTATTCTGGTGTCCTGTGGGCCTGTAAGCCCATTATCTTTATTCAACAGGGTTTCTTTAGAATATATAGTAAAAAATACAATTAGTGGGTACCTGGATAAATCAAATACACTTGAGAAGACACAGCATGATTTTTATAAATGGAAGTCTATTAACAAACCTACTGGAGTCTTTTGAGGGTGATAGCAGCTGTGTGATTATCAGCAGTCTGTTTCATTTCCAATTTATTTAGACATCCAAAAGGCTTTTGACATAGTTTCTTGTCAAAGTATTTTAAGACTAATCAGCCATAGGAAAGTCCTCATATGGGTAAGTAATTGGTTAACAGATAATAAATAAGACAGTTCTTACACTGGAGGAAGGTAATTTTTGGACTCTGGGTTCTAGACTAGGCAATGTTTGAGGATGGTTGGTCCTGGTTCTGTCCGTTCACTTCCATCACTCTCAGGCAGACTATCTGGTCATTTCTGTGTTTTACGAGGATGGTTGTTTTGGACTCGTCTGTCTTTTGGGGAACACAGCTCTCTTTTCCTTGTTCCTAGTTTGAATTCATCTTATCTTAGTCATTCTTCACCCAGGTGAAAATGTTTCTGCTGTAGGTGGTGAGCAGCAACCAGTTTCCTCACTGAAGAGCTGCCGCTTCTATTGCTACAACACTTCTCTTTAGCTAGTTGGCATCTTCGATGCTGAACACACCCATATGCAACCCCTCCTCTTTAGAAATTTGTAACAGCTGTATGGTCAGAGAATAAACCTCCATGCTACATTAATATTAATACCACCCTTAAAGGAAAATAGGAAATTCAATGATTAGTTGAACTTGTTTTCTTACAAGAAATGGCATTTATTTTACTCTATCATATTAATCAGATACTTGTGCAGATGATAAAATAATCTGTGAAAATAATAGCAACCTTGACTCTTCTTTATGAGCCTATTCAGCTTGTTTTGATTTCTGCTAATAGCAGACTTCTGGGCCTTCATGGTGGTTTTTTTTTTCCCCTCAGAAGTTCCAAACACCCTGACAGAAACGTTAAGCATATTAGTACTTAGGATTTCTCTCAGAACTTAACATATGCAAGTACATGTGTGAGCAGATTTTTCCCCCCTGTCTTTAACAATATAAATACTGTTCTTGCCCACCCTGTACAGTCTCTGGAGTGTAACCTCAGGTGCTGCAACTTCATGTTCACTTTCCCCTAACCCTTTTCCTGGTACCCCCTTCACCAACCCATCACTGCCCCTGGGCAAATCATTGCTGGGCCAGGTTTCCACCTTCATCTCTGCAAGTTAGGTCTGCTCCAGCAGCAGGTGGCTGAGAATGACGTTGGGATTAATTTTACCTGACTCTGAGCAAACATGAAGCTGTACCCAGTTAAGCCCCTGCCACAGTTATTCAGCATGCTTCTCCTGGCATGTTCTCAGCCTGATTACCCAAATTTGAGGAATAAACGGTAATGTGGGTAACCTTGTGAAGACTATGGAGATGTTAACTAAGGAGAAAAATCTGAGCTCCTTAAAGAAATTTCTATCATCCTTCAATATTCTTAGTGTAAAAATAAGGGAAAACCAGGAAGTGGGGTAATCTTTATATGTACAATACCATGTTACCGTAAATTCTATGCAAATTTGTGCTATGCAATACTTTTCAACTGATATTCAAGATTTATTGTTGTTGTTCTTTAAAATCAAACAAAATCATAAATAACAATATTAGACAAAAGAATATTTTCCTAAATCTGCGGGGAAGTGTTCATCTAGGTCAAAGTAGCTGATAATGAAAAAACTCAAATCCATTAAGTTCATGAAAAATGTTGAAAGTAATAATGTGAGTTGATACCATAATTTATATGATATACTTAGGTGAACTATAGGAGGTGTTAATAGTTTTTCCTTAGGAAAAAAGTTTATTAAAAAAAGAGAATAAAAAATCTCCTTATTTAAAATACAAAACCGGCTAACAGTACTCAGGAATGACATACATTTTAATGTTTTGGTAATTTGTGTATGACATGGTATTTTTGCATTTTGACAATAAATACACAGATCCATAAATACACAGAGCCACGTGGATTGAAAGAGCCATCAAACTATGCCACTCATCTCCTCTTACCAAAGGCTTCCCTGTGTGCCATGGGGAGCACAAAGAGTTTGTTATCTGCATTAATCTCTTTAACTGGATTAAACTCTTGAGAGCAAAATCCACTCCGTTCCTGAACTAGTATACGGGCCAGAGCTGTTGAACAGGTATTTATGAATAGACATGCAGACAATTTGACTATGTTCCAGAAGATTACAGTTAAACTCTATGTCACAGGTTTTCCCAGGAAGCTGAGAAGACTGTGTGATTTGACTTAAGGTCATGGTCCTTCTAGTAATTCTATTGTTTTGTTTTCTTTTATCTGACTGAAAAAAAACTTAAAGAAAAAAATATGGAGAGCTTTCTGAGTGAAAACAAATCTGTGTTTGACCCAGCATTGTCTTGGCTACTGCTTGTGAGTTTTTGGTTTGATGCTAGACAGGGACAACAAACGCATAATCTAGTGTTACACTTCAATTTGATAAATGTTGCGGAGAATATTCTTTTTTTTCTCCATTATGAAGCATAGATCATGGTCAACCAGTATAACAGACACTATTGCCTTGAAAATCTGGTGTCAAAAGTCTCATTTGCCTGCAGAAAGCTGCCCTGACTTATTCTATATTTTTATTTTGGCAGCTGGAGTCCTGACTTCATACACTTACAGCTGACCTAATTTAATTTCTTTTGTGTTGTAAGTAGAGAGACTTTGTCAATAGCATTACATTTGTTTGATGTTGAAGGTTTTGGTCATTTTAAAAACATTTTTATTTATTTTTGTAATACATTTTTTCTGTATGAATATTTGAAAATGCAATAATCTCTGCTTTATTTCTTTCTAGGAATTTGTTCAGACTAAGAAATCTAATTAAACTAACTAAATGTACTTTTCTTTTTAAAGCATTATCATTTTCAAAAGGTCTCTGAAGTTCAAAGTGAACCTTTCTTCTATTTAAATGATTTGATTTACAAAAAAACTGGATGTAATCAAGTAAAAATGTTGTGGTGACACTGAAATTAGATATCAGACATATTTTTCTGTCCTGAATTACATGTCAGCATGTGCTGAAAATAGGCTAGTGCTGTGCTGCTGGTTAAGGAATCTTCCTATGAAATTCAGGCAATCTGTTTCTTGATGACTGGATCCGTCAGACCTGTTTGATGTAAGCTAAATAAACATCAGTGAAAACCCTAACAGAAGTGAAACTATTACAGAATTCTTTTTTTTTTTCTGCCCATATAATAGAGCTCAGTGTTCTAATCATAGCTGTGTAAGACACTATTGTGGGTAAATTGAAAGCATGTTGACCTTCATACTTATTCCTTGCAACATTTAAGTATCTTTACATATTAAAAAAATAAATACAGCACAGGAGATTATCCGTGTAAGGTATTATTTTCTAGCTTTTAACGACAATGAGGAAAATGGTTGAAGGGGAAGACTGGTAAATCTCATACTGAAATTTGTGCGGTACTGTCATCTGGTGGTAAAACTACATAAACCAGAAAGTTATGGCTAATTACTTAGTCACTTTGAGAGAGTATGATTTTAAATAATCACTTTCAGTAGATTATACCAACCTGTTTCTTTTCCAGTTCTGCATTTTTAGATATTATTCTATAACATAGCTTAAAAACATCCAAATACTCTGTCTTTGTATAAATATATAGGTAGATCCATCCCTTAAATCTTAGTTGTATTTGGTAAATTGACAGCAAGTGAATAATTAAAGGATTTCAGTGGTGAACTGGACTTCTTGGCATTACTTATTATTCTAAAAGGATTTTTTAATTTTTAGCAGTTTTTGCCATGTACTTTAGAAATGGCATTTGTATATAATTATTGTTGCAAGATAATACTCTGAATCAACCCTCCCAAAATACTTATTTGTATAGTATGGGGGCTTTTTTTATATTACATGTATAATTTATAAAAATGCTATTTATGATGCTCACTTACCTTACCTCATAGGAAAAGAGGTCTGCTAGTCTTTCAGAAATACTTTATCACTTTCTAGAATACACATACAGAATTATTATAGAGAATAAACATCTAGAATTACACTAATGAGTGGTAGTATTGGCAGCATCCTACTATATCTAAACCTTATTTGGCATTAAAGCAACAAGCACTGTTCCAGATTCACTTGGAGCAGAGTTGTGCTTGGTTCAAAAGCCATGGGATCATGAGACAACCACGAGACAACTCAACTTGGTGAGGACTGCAGTAAGTGGTGTTACCTCTGTAGAAATGGAAGTTGCATGTTAAGCTGCCTTGATATCTTGCTAGCCAAGCAGCTGTTCAAAAAGAAGTTGTGTTATGGCTATAGCCTAAAACATAACAGGGGATAGACTGGATGACACTTATGGTCATTTTAGATGCCTTAGGGTATCTCTCCTGGTCTCTCATTAGGGTATCTACTCCAGAAGGGGTGTCAAACATGACATGTCTTGCATCTGTTAGCCCTGTGAAGGCTATCAGACACCCTGAAACAAGCAAAATGACACTAAGTTACTAGACTTAGGTAAGTGAGTCCTACATCTCTTGATCTCCAGTGTTTTGGCTGGGGCTTCTCAGCACAGGAAATTCAGTAGAGCCAACCCTGCTGCTGCTGTCTCTGGCTCAGCCCTCCAGTCTGGGCTCCTCGGCAAGAACACAACACAGGCAAATCCATGTGTGGCTCTTCCGGCTCTCACAGGATCCCAGCTGGAGGAACGACGTGTACATACATCTCATATGTAGCCCTGTTCTTGATATAGCATTTCCCCTTGACAGATAATTAAAATATAGATCTGATTTAATAAGGAAAATAGGAAGGATTACACCTTAGGGCAGATGAGAACCTTAACCCTTCACATTCTGGTGCCTTCATAAAGCAGACTTTTTTGGTGATTGAAATGGAAAATAATAATTATGTTCAACGTTAAATATATTTTTTTACATGCATTAATTCAATTCAGCTGTGAATTTTTCAAATGAAGGGAACCTTACCAGGAATTAAGTAATTATCAAAACAAGATTTTAGCAAGAGGAATGAAACCTTTGGAAAAAAAAATTGAGCTAAATGCCTTGCCAGACCTGTAATTTTCTTAGTTCTTCCTTAGTTCAGTTTAACAATGAATAGTCCCTTCCCAGGAAGAAGCTTGCAGGCTAGCACAAAATAGAGTTCTATAATAAAATTGTCAAAACGTATTATGCTATTTTTAAGTATAGCAAATGTGCTTTGACACTGCTTCGTTTTAGGAGATACTTAAGTTTACTTATATCTTGTCTAGATTACAATAGTGGGCATAATTACCTGTTGGTTTCTTGTTTGATTGAACCAATTCTTAAGCTGAATTGGAGACATTCCTCAGAAAGACTTGTTTTCTCCCGCAAAATAATAAGCATAAAGAACTTCCTTGTAGGTCATAAATATGTATTTGTCACTTCTGGAGTTCACTGCATTAAGGCTTTCAGATATCTAGACTAATTTTATTTGAATTTAGGATATTGTACTTCTGTCTTTAATGAAGTATTCTATATAACTGTTTAGCTAAGCCCTTGCTTCTCTATGAGTTATAGGGGATTTGTTGTTTCAAAGAGCAACTTTCTTCACTTTAGTAGTTTGGTTGGTTGGTTGTTTTTTTTAAGATTTGTAAAATTTTAGAGAGATGTATTGCACGTGATTTATCAACATCCTGAAAGGTCAGTAAATGTTACCACAATTTTTATTCAGTTTAGTGTACATGAGAAAAATGTCAATTACCTCTTGCCAAAGATGCTCTGACTGGTATTGAAAATGACTTTCTTTTACTGTAAAGTCTTGATTTATTTAACATCAAAGAAAATGCAGAATTTAACATTTTGATCACTTTTAACATTATATTTTCCAGTAAGAGTTAATATGGTAATACAAACTCTTGCTGTACCAAATGTAAAGGTCTAACAGATTAATTACTTGATGCCATTATTGTATGAAAATATAGATGGCTAATGCAGCAATATGGTAGAGAATGACCTTATTATAACTGGTATACTAATGTAAAAAGTCATTTGAGTATAAAATATTGATTTTAATTAAAGCATTAATTACTTACCTGTCAACAAAATCAAGAAGGACAACATTCTCTTAAACATTATTAGGAAGAAGAGGTGATGTCTTCCTTAAAGACTATTCACATTTAAATGATTATTTTGGGAATCATGGGATCTTTACTGCTTAGGGATAATATACATAACAGTAATTGTAAATATAATTGAAAAATCATAAAGGCATATTTGTTAAAGGTTTTTTAAACACAAAAAAATTACTATTTAGAATATTAGACATTTGGGCTACTTTGGAATACAGTTTTATTTCAGAGAAGCAGCTTTGGAAAGTTCCCATCACAGACTCAAAAATGGTAGAATCATTTTCAGTAGTAATGATTCAAGACAAGTTATAGCTCTCTTTTTTTTTTTTATACAATAGCGGGCTGAATGCATGATTTGACTGCTGTGTTCCCGAAAAAGATACAAGATTCTTCTCTGATCTATGTGGGGTCACTGATGAGTACTGCCATTGAGTGGGACAATAGAAGGGGATTCATCTCCACAATAAGAGAACTAGAAGCATCCACATGTGTAAGGTGTGTGTGTGATGTACAGAGGTCCAGGACTAATAAAGGGGTGCTATAAGTACTTTAGGGTTGTTTTGTGATAAGCCCAATCTAAGACAAGAAGTACAACCTTATGAACTCAAGCTATTTTCATTAGAATACAAATCTAATAACCAAGAAGACTTGGGGTACAGACCTCCTCTCTCCTTGCAGTTGGAGTTTGATATACAGCAAGACATTATCCCATGGCTGAGTTCTATCTGCTTGGATATCAGAGCTGGGTCTGCTGTACTGTTTGCTTCCTTCTCCACACAATTCCTAAATACTGGAGGAAATGTCTTACTGAAATGCCTGGAGCTGTTTTCCTTCTTGGAAGTCCTATTTTGCCTTCCTGAAGACTCAGGTGAACTTTCATCTAGCAGATATTACAGGGCTATATTTTTAAGGTTTTCAAATGAAGCCTAAAGGCTAGAGGTAAAATGAAAGGTACGCTATGAAATACGCAGAACTCAAGACAAACGTCATCACAAGATTTCAAGCACAGAGCACAGCGAAGAGTACTAAACGACAAAGAAACAAAGGCTACAAGTGAAAAGGGAGAGGAAAAAGAACTGAAGCTCTGTACTTTATTAGAGGAAAGAGGTTGCTGAGGTGTGAGCATATGAAGCAGAGCAGGAGGATGGCAATACAGGACTTGGGTCTGTACAATTCAAGCAGAAAAAATGGCTAGAGAGAGGTAACCAGTGAATGCGGGATGAGAAGGGATCCTCACTGGGTTCCTGAACCCTAGACTTCCTTTCTGAAGTTACTGAGACATAGGCTTCTTCACAAACCTTTTCTCTTAGACATAATTCAAAACTGGCTGCATGGAAAGTCAGGCTCTAAGTCCAGAATAAGGCACCAGAATAACTGACTAGACAAGTTCAAAGACAGAATATCTGTAGTCAAATTTTTAGTTCAAGGGCAAACATTGGCAGGTTTTAAAAGCACATTAGCTGCCAAAGCCTGACTGTGCTGTTGTTCCCCTCTCCTATCCCCCAAATGTGTGAAATATCTTCCTGCGCTCCTCTCGTCGTTGCTTCTGCAGCCTCTGCAGTCTGGAAAGAGTCCTGGGACTTCGCTTCTGGTGCTAAACGCAGGTAAAGGGACTCTCAGCACGTAGTTTTAAAATATACTTGTCTGATCATTTTATTTGGTGCACTACATTTTCCACATATTAGTACTTATGCTTATGATGACAGCGTCTCTCCTTAACTGCCACGTAACCACCTGTGCTACACATAGGCTGTTACACATTTTGGTAATTTGTGTACCGCTGTCTCAGAGCTGGTGTTGAGAGAGGAGAGCAAACTATTCCAATGAACTGGTGCAGGCAATGAAATGGATGGACGTGCAAAGCAATTGATGGAAAAATGGGCAAATGGGTATCACTAGTAAGGCAAAGAGGATGTGATAATAAAAAGGAGATGAGACAAAATGAGAGATGACAGGGTAACAACAGCTAAGGGCCTTAGAGGGATGGGAGTGTGTCAGAGCTTGATGAGATGTAGCAGGGAGCCCTGAGAGTGAATACGGAGCAGGGATGGGACATGCCCAGAACAAGGGACAGGGTGGGAAACCCACTGAAGGGGGAAGATAATCACCAATCTGATATGAGACTAGAGGGCAGATTTGAATGAGCAGGAAACAATTGGAAAAAACATACGCAAACAGATGTTGAGACAAGGTATGTACAACTATTTAACAGTATTTGGAGATCCTGGACATGAGTCCAGAGAGAAAGTAGTTGTGGACAATTTACAGACTGTGGGACCTTGAAATGAAAAATAAAAAGCTGTCAAGAGACATTCATATTAAATCTCTCTTGACAGTAAAACATCTGGGAACAGCTGTAATAAGGCTGAAATATAAAGCTAAAAGAAAGATCAAAGATCTTCCTCTGTAAGTCTGTGAGTCACTGCAAAGTGACTGAGTCATTGAGACCGAGGAAGATCACATAAGAACACAGTAGAATGAAATAAGAGTATTTCCTTTTGAATTTATTTGTAGCATCAGAATTATAGCAAGCAGCAAAAAGATTTTAAACATCTGACAGGATTTCTCTGTTGTGTTTTAGAAAAGTTGTGTAGAGTATTAAGAATTTAGACAGCATATAATTACAGGAAATAAAACAAGCATTCCCAAAGGTAATTTCTTTCCATAAAAACGTAAATGTACTTTCTACTGCTGTTTACCCAGTCTTCTGGAGTTTGCTTTTCTACTCTATGACTTTGGAAATGGAATATGTCTTACTATATTGAGACTGAGTCTTCACATTTGCAAAACCTGTCAATGTGCCACTGAACACCACAAAGGGATTTACAGCCTGTGTGATTAGGCTGGTACCACGTGCTGGTAACTTCTTTTTTTTTTTAGACTATGAAGAAAGCAGTAGTAATGAAAAAGATAAACCTAACAAAGCCAAGGAAATTAAGTATAGTGCAAATGTTTGCTTTTAGGTTCAGAAGGTGTTAAACTTTCATATTTGTGGCAAGACACATCCTTCATAGAAAATGAATTTGTCTGCACTGCTGCGCAGCCAGGAGGAAACCAATGAGCTGGTCCCCCAGGAAGAAAACAGCTTCTCCAGCTTTCAGCCAGAACTAATGAAGAGCTCCTGCCAAAGCCTCCTCCATCTTAGGAGTCTCTCTGATATGAGGTGAAGGACAAGGCAACACCAACATTTTTCTGCTAATATCTGCTCATTTTGTTATGTAATCATCCCAGTTGTCCTTATCAGCCTCTCTGCTTTGTCATTTTGTTACTATTTTGGGTGATAAGAATTGTCTGCTATGCTACTTTTCTGTGGAGTGTTTCATTCAAAGGGGGGTTGTTCTCTGGCTCCAGATAGATGATGTGTATACAGCCTTTCATGTTGACTAGTGTTATGTCCTAGTTTCCTTTTGTCTGCTGCATCTTCTTTTCTATACAGTTTTCCAGTTCCCAGGAATGCCTTTTTTATCCTACGTTTGTCTAGCAATAAGCACAAAAATGTGCCGGCCTGAGGATGCTATGCGATACAAATATTAGATACATAAAAAATGAAAGTTATAAAAGATTGCCTAGTGCCTTACAAGTGTTTCTGGTCCATTCTGGTAAGGGTCTGTTCACATTAGCTGAAGGATACTAAAATATCCTAAAATAAGGGAAATGATAGCCAGAAACCAGTGAAATTCAGAAATGTTGCTGTTTCAGTGTGTGTAAATGGAATGACTAGTTTAAATTCCAAAAATTTTCAAAAAAAGAAAAAAACTCTAAAAATGCATTGGCTTCTGCATTGTGTGAACACGTCCTTCCGTATTTTTATTGCATTCTATTTCAGAATTCTGAAATGGAAATACTTTATTCAGTCATTAAGTTATTTTGCTTTTCCTCACATGAGTGATAATTCAAGCCTCCAGTACCTCCTTGCAGGACTGCCATGGTGCAATGCAGACTTGGCCATCAGAGCTGGTTGGCCCATAATGTGGATGTTCACCCAGCTTTCAGAGCATTAGAAAGCTTAGCTGAGGAGACTATGAAGGATCATGTTACCTATTCCCCAAAGTGCTATGGAAATGGAACAGCATAATGTTTTAGGATTTTTAAAATCAATTTGAAATGAAACATGTCAGGTAGCTTTGCATTAGGTAGCACTAAACCAAACTAAACCAAACCATTTTATTTCGGTTTCAGCCAAAAAACATTTGGAGAACATTTTCCCAAATAACAGTTTTTTTTGGAGGAAACTATTTTCATGAAAGGAGTCACTCCAGTAGAAAATAACTGGTTACCTACTGTAGTAATGCTTTGTAACCAATATTTTTTTCCTGAAGGCTATAAACAGATCTCTTGCTGCCGTCTGGTGTTGTCATGTAGAGTGGCTGGAATAGTTACTCACAGCATTGAATCAGTTTTGTAATATTGTACTTTCTAAGCAGTCTTTAAACAAAGAGAAAATATTTAGTATATGATCTTTTTTAAGTTTTTAAGCACGTTTTTAAGCACATTTTTAAGTTTTTAAGCAAGTACAGGAGATTTTGTTTGTGAGACTGAAAGAGGATTCCAAACCCTAACCTTCTGACTAATTTAATAAAGATGTAAAAATGGCAATGTTATGTTAATTGTATATGAATATTTGCACAAGAATATTCTACTTGTGCAAATATTCATACGAGAAAAAAGATTTACGGGGTTAGGTGCTGTGCCAGAATGTGAGCTGGAGGTCCATTTTGGTCTCTGCTCTACATGTGCTCACATATCTGCCACTCCCAAAATCTCTTACTTACACACCCACATAAAAGCATGCACACAGCTGCGCCTTTAAAAAAAAAAAAAAAAAAAAAAAAGAGACAGCTGTCAAACTGTTGTTTTAACCAGACTGAAGACAACATAGTTCCTCAGCCAAGAAGAGATGGCAACAGGAATCTCTCCCTCCTCCTAGCAGGATACCAAAAGGCTGCAAATCTCTCACAGGGTGAATGAAAAGTTAGTAACTGAAGAATAAAAACAAGAGGTTTCTGCATAACTATGTAAGATAGAGAAGAGTGGCAACAGCATTTCCCTGTCTGCCAAGTGGCAATCACTTGTTGACTGGAATGTGGCTCCCTCCAGATCACTGGTCCTGGTGGTTTGAGAAAGGCCTCTCAGAGCTCCTTTCAGATTTTCTGCAGTTTTAGGCAGATAAGACGTAAGTTTTTAGAGGTTTATCACAGAAAAAGAAGAAAGAAAAACTAGATGTTCACTGTTATATATTAAAAAAACCCAAACAAAACCCAAAAGAAATAAAGATCACTGATGTTCTGATGCATCAGAGGATTATTACAAGCCTAAGCCCCAAGCTTCTAGTGTCCTCTGCCACCAGCCCTGCACCCAACACTGATGCTTTGTTGAGATCATAGCGGTGCATCGATGAAGTACTTACCTTCTGTATCTGAAAATGTGATTGCAATATCCCACAGAAAGCCAGTTTATATGTTTTGCCCTTAAGATTACATTCTGTTTGAGGTGAAAGGTGAACTTAAGCAGTGAACATCTGGTTGCTCAGTTTGGTTAATTGCTAACTTGTTTTGTCAATGGATACATTTTCAGACAATGCCAAGGCACAGGTCTTGGGATGGTGTGCGCTAGGCAAAATGGATAAGATTGTGCCAGGTTTGGCCTGTCACCTTACAAAGTCGCTTACCAGTAACCCAGCGACTTTGTTGCCATCAGTTTTCCATGCTTGCTTATGAAGTTTATAACACTCATCCTCAGTTTCCCATGTAAAAACATTCTGATAGATTACAATATGTCCTTCATTTTATATCTTTCACTCTGAAATTTAAATGATTAAAGTAAGTAACAGTTGTGTTATAGAGCTGTAAAGATACCATATACAGGCTGGAGGAGAGACACGGTCAAGAGCTATGTAGTATGGATGTGGCCAGTCTGTACTACTTAGGCTCTCATTGAGGTAATGGTCCCTTGCCTTGTTCTATTTATTTATTTGTTTACATAATCTTCCTTTTGTTTGCATTTATCGTGTCAGTAATTTGGGTTCTCAATAGTGCTTTTGAAATGTTTGACATTCTTCCATTAAGATATAGCTTGGAGCAGGAGATTTAAAATCTTCTGAGAGGCTTTATACAAGAAGTAAAACACTGTCTCTCACTAAAGTCAGAAAAAACTCACCACTATTTTTTCTTATTTGTCCCTAAGTTAAAATGAAAAATAGCATGTAAAGAACAGCAGAAAGAAATATACTGGTTATAAAAATATGAAGACTACTATTTCAGTCTAGTGTTGGTTTTTTTTTTTTTAACCTGGCCAGCAAAATCGCTTTTCTTTTGTAGACTTGGAAATAAGCAATACTGTATTTATTACATATGTTGGATTTGAAACCACACTAAACCAAAATTAGGAAAAAAACATTTAAAATATGGTATTTCATTAGCTGAAAACGAATGTGAAACCCTCTTCTCTCATTCTACTGCTGGTTGTTTCTCTTCTGTCCCACATACACAAATAAGTTTTGCCAATAGCGTAAGGGAAAACAGAAGAATTCAAGAAAAAAATTGATCTCTTCTGAACTTATCAAATGCAGACAGAGTGAACAGAGTTTCTGCAGAACTGTGATACTGTTGTCATGCTAACTGAGAATAAATGCTTTAATATGATATCAGAAATACCTTGTGCAAGGTCTTAGCTAAAACACTGCGTGTAGTTCAAAGGAGATGACTCTAGCAAAAATGCATGGAAATATTTCAAAGATGACTAGGTAAATGGAAAAGCATAGAGAGTGACATATTCAGGAAAGAAAAGCAAAAACTGAGGGGATATGGTTCTTCTCTAAAACAGAAGACTTGTATGACAGTGAACGCTAGGGAAGGAGAAAAAGTTATTTAATCTATTAGCTAGCACTGGTGAAAGAATAAATAGGTAAAAGTTAACCATCATGGTTTTAGGCTGGAAATTAAAAAAAAAAAAAGATTCCAAACCTTTAAAGCAAAGGTTTTCTGTAACAACCTTTTAATGGGAAAATAGAAGGAAAAAATTAATATATTTGTAAACAGAACTTAATAGTGATATTGAAATAATTTTATGGCATTCTTTTATAATAGAAAAGAACCAAATGCAATGATCCTAGGGATCATTCTAGGTCTGCATTTCTGCCTTCATTTCCAGACCATTAGATGCCAGAAGAAAATATGTTTTCAGTGCCAGAAGAGAACTGGGAGAAGACAGCTTCACAGGGGAGTTGTCAGTTAAACAAGTTTTCCACTACAGGACTCTTACCTCCAGATCAAGGTAAGAATTTTTTTTTCTATAATTCCTCCATGTTCTCAGTTTGTTTTTGTGACTGAACTATTCAGTGTTTCACTGAATTGTTTTGAGGATGGATAGGATTAATGCTCAGAAGTATAGCAGTATCCTACAATATCCTACAATATCACTTCAGCTTACTTAATCTCTTAATATCTGTGTTTCAGATTCAAGTTTGGATTCAATAATCTTTGGAACAAAACCTGAAACTGAATTTTTACCTGCTCTAATTCTGTGATCTCCTCTCTTCCCCTATCATCCTCTCTCCTGGTGATTCTGATAAACAGATTCACCTCAGGCTCACCTAGATGAAAACCTAATTTTGGCACTATAAGCTCCATGACAAGATGAATTTAAGAGGATCTCTATGGATACATTACACACTACAGCTACATTACTGGAATGGTTCAGATCATACCAACAAATTTATTTTTGAACTAAGTAATAGTGTATGCAGAAAATTTCCGCAAGGTGGGGATGAAGTGACGTTTCATATCAAGAAGTTTGCTTTGTACAGGACTTAGTTTATAGTTTGTACGCCTTTACAAAGTTTATGGAACAGAAATTTCATCTTAAAAGTCAGGGATTCAAACAAAACATTCATGAAAACACAATGGCTCTTCACAGAGTGATGTACAATACAACATAGGCTTGTTTTAATAACTTGAACAGTAAAATCCTAAGAGATATTAAGCACTGATCCTGAGGGAGTTCAATTCAATATTTTTCACTTTGATTTAAAATTAATCTTATGCTTCATTTGCCTCATGTTTTATTACCCTGGATTTAAACTTCAACATTCTTGTTTTATAATTATGAAAAATATGTTGGTTTGTAGAAGTAAAAGTTCATCTTGTAATGCTGAATCCAAACAAGAATGGTTGTTGAAGCATAATATAAGAGAAAATTAAATGCAAAACATTATAATACACATAAATCAGATATAAGGAAATTATGAACTAAGTATAATAGGAATAAAAGGTTTTACACCTTCATAGTATTAATGAGTTCTTTTACTAGAATGTTTTGCCTCGTTTGACTAAAAAGAGACATGAATGATTTCAGAGCTCTCCCACTTGCTTGTTTGAAAGAGATTTTAAAAGCTTTTGGTTATTAAGGAGAAAGTTAAACGTTGGCTTGATCAAGAGCTACAGGAAACAGAAAACGCATGGAGGTAGAATGAGAGTGCTAATCGACCAAGTTAATTTTTGTGTTGTGTTACACACCATCTAGAAATCGAAGAAATACTGCATATAACAACTTAAGAAGAAGATGCATGTGCCACACATGAATCAAGAAGAGACTTGCATACATTTGGCTGTTTGCAAACTAAGCAGAAAAATTTCCAGTTTAGATGAATTCTGCATAATTGTGACAGGTTATGTCAGGGTCCAATACTCTCTGAACAGATTGTTTTAGATATCCCACACAGGAAGGGTTTAATGTTTTAATAACAAATTTACTTCTTCGAAGATGTTTTACTCTACACAGGATTTTGATTTAGCAGCATGATAGAGCAATGTATTGAAATCACAACATAAACACAATATAGCAACTGCAATATATGGTTGGATCACAATATGAATGTGATTCCCATTACCAGTGCCTATATGCTCCCTGTCACAACGTTGGACCTCCCCAGTTGCTGGAAGGAATACATAAGTTGAAGCTTACTCAAGTCCTCTACCTTCTTCTAAGGCCATTTTATTGGTTGCTCAGATTTTATACTCTGTGTTGGGCTGAGGCATCATACACTTCCCCCTGTGGGCCTGTCTAGCTCAGGAAGACATTCACACCTCTTTTGATGTGATCAGACTGGTTCATCAGCAAAACTCCACTTGACACAGTTACCATTCACTATTTTGCACTAGGATAATTGAGTAGGTAGGAAGCGTACTGACTGGTATGCATGCCGGTGACCAATTAAGTGACAATGAGTTACAGCCACATAGCAGCGTGGATCTGGGCTGTGGATCCTAAATCAATGACTTTTCGTCTATTCCTCCTGCATCTGTTAATTATGTATTATGTCTTTATCATGACATTTCTTTTGGTTTTATTCTTTTATCTGGTTGCTAGGGACACACTCAAATTCCTGTCATAAGCAGCACCATATGTTTAATTCAGGCCTAATAGATTTATATATTACATTTATTTTCATATTCCTTCCTCTATAACACTGCAAGTGTTCATTGCATACTTTTCATTGGTTTTTAAGCCTGTAAACATCCTTTTCAGCAGTCTATTCTGAAGCTGCTTACAAATTGCGTGTTCAAGACTGAATCAACAACGTGGCTCTAGTAACTAGTACTCGCATTTTTCAGGCCTGTGTATCGTTACTTTATCTTACATGTTTGATTCTAAAAGTGTTGCTCTTGATCTTCTGAATCATGGTCTATCCTGGACAATTCTATTACTAAAAAGATTCATCAGTATAAAATTTCTGCAATTCTTACTCATGATGGAAGTTCATTGTAGATGGCAGAATACTTTTATCATCCATAAGACATAAATACATTAATTGAAGCTATTTAATTGCATACATTACTTAATAACACTTTTATTAGCTGTTAGCAATTCCATTGAAACTGTTGGATCATTAACTTTGATACAACAGACAAGTGCAATTTTGTTGTAATCAAGAAAGTAATAAAAGCATATTTTGTGCACCGCAGGACAATTTGCAATAGCAATAAAGTCTAATGAATTCTATTATTCACTCCTTCCTTTTAAAGTTTTAGTTTAGATTATGATATCAAACATCCGGGGAGTGAAGCAGGTAAGAGAGGGGACGTTCTGTCTTAATACGGCATTTAGAGTTTGCACTCAGGATTAGAATGAAGGTATAGAAAATAAGCAGATTCCCATGGGTGACATAGATGTGATTCTGTGATGACAATACTTTGATTCTCAGAGGAAACCTGTTCTTCAGTAGGGTTGTGAGTCAGCAAGATTAACCTCAGCTAGATTTTACTTTGACTGTTGTTACAGCATGAGATCCAATGCTAGGTTTCTAGGTTTATATGAAGAGGAGTCCAAAAAAGAAATTGTGGATTTATCCAAGATTGGCAGACAGCTTTGTTTTCCCTCTGTGTGCATTAACATTAGGCTTGGCACAGGTTGCCTTGTCACGAGAAAGGTTGGTGAGGCTTTGAAATCCCATCAGGTTTGCATCCACCCGTGCCTTATCACAGTCCTTCTGTAACTTCAGGGGTTGAATAAGTTTTTGGCAAAAGGTTAGAGTGACACAAAGTGGTGGGACCTGATTAGGGCCTGCATTAGAGTGAACAGAATATAGGGAAGCCTCCTGTGGAGGGTGCAATAATTTTTGAAATATGAGAAATTTGTGTGTTTTGCAAGAAAACTCCTCAAGTGTTGGAGAAGAAACCGAGGTGGCTTGAAGTCATGCTGTTTGTAATCTCGAGATTACACCTTTTTTTGTTTAACTAAAATAAAAAAACAAAACCAAAAATCCATCCTCAACAGACAAATGTCAGAAATGAGCTCTACCTTCTCAGATATGTGTAGTAGCAGTATGTAGCACCATGCCTAGGCCTATGATGCTCATATTCTTGGCTGCACTCTTGACTAGATTCAATAGGAAGAATGCTTTCCACTGTAGAAAGCTATATAAATGACCTGGTGGCTAGGACAATCCCGTGCTTCCTTTTTCAATTATTCTCTTTTTTACCCCTCTTTTTTCTTTTCTTCTTCTTTATTTTTCTCTTTCTCTTTAAGTGTGGGAAGCGAGCCTGAGCCTTTCACTCACTCATTAGTGAGGAAAAGGTTGGATGAGGTGTACCCAAATGCAGTTTACCTTGGGGTTTGTATACATGCTGCTAGTCCCCCTCTTTCACAGCTACAGTAATCCAGTTCCATACTCTTCCCTCCCTCCTCACTCCTATTATTCATGACTGCAGTGGGACCCCAAACCATACCTTCATCTAAATCTTGCTTCTAACTTTTACCACCTTACCAACACGATACTCCCTTGGTCCTGTTCTGGTATCCTGAGGGGGAATGCAAGGCCAGGGCTGTCTGTGTTGTTTGACGAGATGCTGTGAGTAGCTTGGATGGGAAAGCCAAGAGCTTCTAATGAGTTGATTGACATTAGCTGCCAGTCAGCTGACAAAGACATTCTATTCTTTGGGAAACCAAACCAACATACATGCAGAATTACTGTCAAACAAGACCTCCCTGTGCTTGTGCCAGTTCATGCGTGCCAAGTTCATGTGCACAAGGCTGCACAAGGCTGTTCTGCAAAAGGTGGCCTTTTTCTGCCTAATCAGGCAATTCCAAATGAATTCCTTTTTGTTTGTCAGTGCATGTTGGATCAGTGTCCTTAGAGAATGAAGGTGCAACACAGTTCATTTCCTGAATTTCAAAGTGCCTGAGGCAATTGGATTCTTACCTCTGCCAGGAGAGTGGCACCTTCTGGCATATGCCTTCGTAAAGATTGCCAGCAGATGCCTAAGGCATCTCTGAATGTAAAGTTAGACAAATTTTGCTCTATCTTCATTATGGTTTGGATGCCAGTTTAAGTAAATGAACGAACAATACTGTAGCTGTAACTTGGTGAAAAACACATATGACTTTTCATTTATTAACTTGTAAGCTATCAAATTTTAGCAGAAATAGAGTAAATGGAGAAATTTAAGCTAACTGCAAGGGTAGGGAGATCTTTTAATCTGAGGAAACACTGTCAAACACTGGAACAAATTGCCTGGAGAGGCTGTAGAATCTCCATCCTTGGAGATACCTAATTTACCGCTGACCAGGTCCTGAGAAACCTGTTTCAACTTGACTGTCTTTGAGCAGGAGCTTGGACTAGAAGACCTCCAGACGTCCCTTCCAACACATTTGATTTTGTTTCTATGATTTGCTGCTATTTGCTAGCATTGTTGCATATGTTACTGATCAGCTCGAGTAATCAGCTAATAGAAATGAGATTATTCATAACAAATATGGGCAGTTATTCTTTGCCAAATGTTTTCAAACCTGTACTTTACGGTTTAAGGCATACCAGTAGGCAGTTTAATACTGCTGGCACTAGCAAGTCATTCTTAACACTGGCAATTTCTAGTCCATCAGCTGCACACTAGTAATAGTTGAAAAACTGCAGCTTCCTACCAAGAATGAGGTTCAGTTCCATGTTAGAGCTAGAGCTTGAATCTCACTTACAATCATTTTTGAGGGAAGCACAGTTATTCAGAGTTCACCATTCTTCCCCCTCATTCCCACACATTTGTATGTAACAGGTATGTTTGGCCACCTTCACTGGCAATCGTTGAAGGAATTGTGTTCTCATCATGCCTCCACTACTCTTTCTGTTCACTGCTGTACTGCAGGCTTCCAGCAGCCTTCTTTTGTCAAAACCCTTTGGCTGCCTCAGCCTTCACCTCATGTTGCTGTTGATTCTTGGTACAACCAATAATCATACCTTCAGTCTGATGTTGACTCCTTCTTCAATGAGAGTTTTCAGCCACTGGAAAATCTGAGCTCATCAGCTCATATCCATCCTGCCAGCTCCTTCCCTGAACCTCCCATTGAATTGCTGGAAGGAGTATAGTGCCATTTCATAGAATCATAGAACCATTTTGGTTGGAAAGGACCTTTAAGATCACCAAGTCCTACCCCTCAGCCAACAGATGACACCCCCAGTGCTCCCCCCTGAGCCAAACAGCTCTGTTTTACATACCCCATACTTCAGCCAAGACCTTGTATAACTCTATTTGTGTTCAGTGAAGAGAAATAAACAAACATTTCATCAGATTTACCACACATAATATTCAGGAAAATCAAGCATGACTGTACAAATCTAGATTTAATAAAGGATGGGCAATGCTCTTGTTTTCAATAAATTCCCTGCCGTTCCCCTCTGAACATACACTTCAAATGTATGTATGGAGATATATACATATATGTGCATATATACATATGTATACTTATAGTTCACTGTGACCTAGATCAAAGGGAAAGGATTTAAATATTACATTACCTTTATGAAATTGTCATGGTACTTTCATGCAATGGTCTTCTAAAAGTAAGGAAAAATTAATCTTTGAAATCAAATAATACACCAAGTTATGCTGCTGAAACCTCAGTGAACCATAGAGAAAATTGTATTATTTCCTATTTTATGAAGGCATATAGCTCTGCAAAATGTGAAAGAAAGTTGCTGTTCAACCCAAAAGCAGACAATTGCCTTGCAAATGTGTAAATATCTATCTAAGATCTGAGGAAATATTAAAATAAATATTTGCAATGAATCCTCAACTTTTATCAGGTATTTTTAGTCCAGAAGGTACGAACTAGCAAAGGAGGGGAGGGGACATGGCCACTGTGCTTTACTCAGAGTATTAGAAAGCAAATTTCTAAGGAAAAAAAACAAAACTGTCACTGAAAGAGTTCACCTGAAATCAATAAGCCACTGAAGAAATAGTCAAGGAGTCAAAAGTGTATGAGAAGTCAGATAAGATAACAGTCATACGAACACTAACAGTTGCTTCATAGCTCTGGGTATATATACATAACTCCAGAGATTTATTGCAAGCCATATTTACAGAAAGAGAAGTGAATGAGAATTAATACCTGATCAAAATATTTGAGGACTGATGGAAAAAAAATGCAACCAACCAACATAATAACCATCCATCCCAAAGAACAGAAAGAAGGAAACAGAACAAGAAGTTTCTTAAGATTGTGCAAGGCGTTATTTTGGACCTGACTTTGTAAATTATTCTCTTAGGTTCAGTTTCCATCTTCCCAATTTGGCAGATTTAAACTCACCTATCATCTTTTGAAAGCTTGAAGTATTTCAGATGTCACTTGTTCAGTGTAATGTAGCCACTTTCACAGAAGATGGCTTATATGAAAAGTTAATTAGTTAATCTTCCACTGACAGAAAAATGGAACACCTGGAATGGTTGCTCATGAGTTAGAAGGAACAGGCAGCTCTGACACAGGCAACCGTCTTATACAGACTCTTCACCAAGGTTAACTTTTCTGTTCATGCAGGAAAGATTTCTAGGAAAGTCAGTAGAAATTTTCATCATATTAATCACTGAAAGATCAGCCCAGAGTAGCCACAAGATGTCATTGTGGGCCTATGAAGATAACCACTGTTAGGGTTGTAAAAATATAAATAAATAACATAAATTGGAAACCACAGCTGATTTTCTATTTCATAAATGAATCTACAATAAAAATACAAAGAACCATTTTATCATATATTAAAAAAATATTTTGGAATATTTTCCATAGTTTTTATCTGGTCACTTTGGAATGCAGAAAATTTAAATACACAGGTTCTTTATATCAGCATTTCAACACTGCCAGCCTTCTGAAGACACTCGTTGCTGGGGTAAAAACTATTTTAGACGAGAAGAAACATATGCTTATATGAGGTAAAACCAAAAAATAAATAAAACACCTGAAAAAAAAAAAGAGTAAGAAAATCAAAGAAATTCTATGGATGCTTAGGAGTTTTAAAACATTCTTTTCATTCAGTCTTGAATTTTAATTATTCCTTCTGGGAGGACTGCCATGCAGAAAATTAAGACTTGTTTTATATAGTACATAGTTCTTGAAAGCAGAGATTTGCATTCCTCATGAGTTCCTCATGAATATGAGGATGTAATAAAGACAAATTTTTATGACTGGTGGATGTTTTTCTCCCAAAATATGAACATTAAGAAATATAACAGAGATTACTTTTGGTACAATCAGATAAAATTTTCAGACCTTATTGCTTTTAGTTGAGCTCCAAAGATCAAGTTAATTATGAGCCAAACTACTTGCAGAGAAGCTTAGACTCTTTGATGGATATTGAACAGGTCATAATATAATTTAGGTTCTACAACATTTAAATTTAACATTTAGATGTCTCGACAGTTAGAAAAAGTCCATGAACTCCAGACAGTGATCAGGAATGTTAGGTTTGTAAGGATTCAGGGATTCACACTAAATGATGTATCACTGAAGCACATATAAAATGCCAATACAAAAGGCTGACTAAATCTTGCACCTTGCAGAGAGTAAAGTGCCCAGTTTCACAACTCAGAAAGGTACCTTCGCTATTCTGAAATTCATAGTTGTTAGATAGTGCTGGAGGTTAGTATTTTCCAAAGTAGTATGCTAAGTTCACTGTTGAGAAATGCAATGTAATTAATGCTGGAGAGAAAAAAATATACGTCTTACAGGGTCTACATTTGGCATATTTGTTTAGAAAAGGAACCTGGGCAACACATTGATCTATAGTAATCTGTGCTCAAAATTCACAACTGGGATGCATAGGAGAACGGACAATTCTTTGGAGAGGTTGCAATATTGCTTTTCTGAGAATTTCAGTTCTATGAAAAATTATTACATTTCAGAATTTTCTACTCTAATAAGAAATACAACCTCTCCTATGCAAAAATGAATTCAGTGTAAGGTTGTCTTTTTGTTCTGGTATCACAGACATTTCTAATTACTCTACATGACCTGTATGAATTTGGTGGTTTTCCTAACTTAGCCCATGTTCCCTTAATGAATGACCTGGGCTTCCATTACATCTTAAAGATATATGCGGTGATTGAATGATCCTCAGATTCTGTGATCTGACTCCCAGTAAAATAATTAGGAAAAAAAATCAAGGGGACCCATACTTTTAAATATAAGCCTTTTTTCTCATTAAATAATTACATATTTATTCAGTATCTCTTAGCCATTTTATAAACTTCAAACAGAATCAGCTTGGCTATATGAAAGAGAAACATTATTATGAAAGGGAAAATGCAAGTAATGTTTTTGTTACTTGCAGTAGCACAATCCCCTTGGCACTGATAGGATTAAGACATGGCTATTGTTGTTCCTTCTTGAACATAGAAATGCTATCCAGAGAGTGACAAATGATTTTAGCATTATAATATCTCTGCTTTCACTATGAGGAGTTGTTTTATGCTTTTTGGACAAATCTTTCATAATAGCTAATGATTCTTATGTATGACTGATCTCATTTTCTTGTTTAATTTGTAGTAAACTCTCAAAAAGGAAAAAAAAAGAAATAATGTGGATCAGAGCTGTAGCAATAGGGCACTTAATAAAGATTTACAGTTAGAATGCAAAATACATATATATTTTTACAGTGGTGTGTAGAACAGAAAGTACCCATAGGATATTTTTATTAAATTTTGCCTAGATGTCTTTCAGGTTTTAGAGGAAAAAATCAATTCTTACTTACTTTATTCTTTTATTTTATTGCTATGTTTATGTCTAAATTTATCAACAGAAACTTTGTACTTCAGTGGGAGCACAGCTGGGGTCTTACAGCCAAATCCTTGTTAAGTTTTGGGCTAGATGATAAGGATTTGTAAACCTCTGCAGGTTCAGAATGTATTAGATGATAGAAAAATAATGAAGTCATCAGCAGATAGTATTGATTTGATGGAAAACTATTCAATAAAAATATCTGAGAAAACTGTAGGGGGGAGGAATGCTCAAATAACAGCCTCAAAGGGTCTATTGTTGCAGTAGGAACTCCTGTTGCTGAGAGGATAAGACATGGGATGGTGGCAGATACTGATGCTGTGCCAGTTGAGATGTTTAAAGCAGTGGTGTTCAGAGAATTGTTGTGATGACAGACTGTCTCAACATAATCCTCTCCACGAGAAAAACATGCAGTGAGTGAAAAAGGCAGATGATAGTGTCTTTGAACAATCTTGTAATGTGAAGACAATATGTATAAAGCCAAGGATCGCTTGGTAATAATTTGTATGATGGAATGGGGAAAGGGAATTACCAGAAAAAGGCTTTCTGAGGACCCAAACCACTGATAAAGTAAGGAAAGCAAGTAGTGGAGATGGGTTTTCTCTGTTTGTTTGATGAGGTGATGCCAAGTGAAAAACTGTGCATCAAGTCACTTGAAGATCAATATTGGAAGTATAGAACAAGAATTTTCTGTGGAAAAAATATGTTAAGTGATTATGATTAGTCATCCATTACACAGGGATAGGGATATTAATTGTGAAGGGGTGTGATAATGACATGCTGCTGCCAAAATGAGAATATTCTTTTGACTGCTGAATAAGGTAAGATTTGGTGGACCATCCAATAAATCATGTTTCATCTTGTTCCCATTGTGGAAAAGATGAAAGCTTTTGGCTGTTATGCTTGAATTATGGTGAGACTTGAGATACATTAGTTGGGCAAGGTCTTCATGAAATAATAAACAAAAACAAGGAAGGGGAAGCTGCAGGTTAGAAGAAAATTAGCCTGACATCACATGAACAAGTTCATGATAATACACGAAACATTGACTCAGCGCAAGTGTTCACTATCCTTCTGATGAAAATAAGATGCTTTCTGTTCCTTGGTGGGGATTCTTTATATATTTCATAAATATGCTTCTTCCTTTCCTATAAAGAAAAGATTTAAAAATCTTCTTTATGACTGCTATTAGAAGGCTTTATGGGGATTTTCATGATCTACGTTTGCATCCACGGCCTGGATCAGTCATCCTCCTTACACTCCCTGTTGCAGAACTTGGGGTTTGGAAGTTCTGTCTGCTTGGGTTCTGGCTCCTCAAGGGTCTGTTAAGAGTATGTAAGGAACTAGAAGCCCAGTTATACCCAAGTCAATTTTTATTTGAAAACTTTTCAAACGAAGCTCAGTTATATAAAATTAAATTCCTGATTGCTAGGATACTTCTAACTTCTTTTCTGCTACAAAATTGAACGTTTACCCCCCCCTTTGCCTTTCCCATCAAGTTATGGCAGAATGGAAATTCTGATATTCTGTCAGCTCTAATCACAAATTGCTGCTCAAGAAAGGATGACCAGTTTGGATATATCATGCTGCAGTGGACTTGTAAAACAATTTAAAAGTGTATCCCTGAATTGTTCGTAGAATTTGAGGGAATGATTTAAAAAATTGTTTCAGTTCACTGTCTTTCTGATTTGATTTGATTTGACACAAAAGCATGTATAGGGCAGGGAGTATGATGTGACCTATGTGTTGAACCAATGCATTATGTTTTGTCACCAAGTATTGTTTTGTCATGGGTACTGCTGACATCTCAGTTATCATGTTTTGGTATTCTTGGTTATTATTTAATTAAGTTAATTAGCATTACACTTATCTGAAACAAATTTCAACCTAGTATGTTTCTTCTTCTTTCCTTTTGTGCAGAAAGTGCTTTTTTGCTTCCTGTACTCAAAGTATGAGCTAATAACTTTATTTGAAAAATATACCTATAGTGATATAGCTCTATGCATATGCGTTATGTATCCAAATAGTGAAATAACCTATGTGGTACTGTTCTCCACCCTGCTTGAACTGTTTTCAGCTAGGGATACAAAGCAGTACGAAGACCTTGGCTCTTTCTCTATATAATTTAGAAAAATAAAATTAAGTCAGAGATCAAACAGGATTTTTCACCTCAGAGCCACTTTTTAAAGATTGATCAAATTGTGTCCTGGCTCCTTGCCTTGCTTTGTTTCTTTTGATTTCTCTCCTGTATTAAACTGAGCAGTCTCAGCCTTTCTCAGGTTAATGTGCTTGTGTGATACGAATGATGATTGGCTCAAACCAAAATTTTCAGCCTGATATCTTTAACAATATGCAAGCAGTACCAGTTCTTCCCTGTGGAAAGATCTTTCCAAAGGAAACTCCATTGCTTACAAATGAAACCTTGTCACTGTTCTTTGTACTTTCTTTCAAAGTCAAAACATCTTCCTGAACACTGTCCTCTGGGGGAGAACATCAGGGACAGTTTCCTTCTGTGATCCATTGTGTAAATTTAATCTGCACTGTTCATATAACATTCATGTGTTTATGTAAAGAGCAAGGACACCCTGTGCTAAATCACTATATGTAGAGTGGAAACACGATACTTAAAACAACCATGGAAAAGATGGATATGGAATGAATAATGTAGCATTTAAGAAAGGAACTTCTCCCTTATTCATCAGTTGCTGTAGCAATAACCAATAGCGATAGTAATAACATAGAACACTGTATTTATTATTTGAGATTTACACAGCATCAAAAGGTATAACTGATGTGCACAAGGGCTATTTTTACCATCAGGTATCCTAAAAGGCAACAATTTCAGTTTTCCTTGATGCCATAGTACAATTTTAGTTCCTTATATTTCATTTCTTTAAGAGTCTGGAGTGAGCAGCATGACAGAGAAAGGGGGAAATTACTGGAATATGGAAGGGAGGGCAATCAGTTATGTAAGGACAGAGATTTTTTTGTCAGAAATAAAGTACTTAAGTTTAAATAGTTCCATGTGGAAGTGGTCACTTTCTCTCCTTAACCCATTCTAGAAACACTTAAAGCTCATTTTCAGCATTCCAGTGCTTTTCTCTTGACTACACTGTGCAGCTCAGATAGATAAGCTAGTGTCACTAATAGAAATATTATACTAATCCCTGGTGACATTCAGTATACATGAGTGTCTGTATATTTAATGTGAAAATTTATCCTCTGCAAAATATGAATGCTAATTATTTGTCTCAGTTCAAGACCTTACTTTCCAGTCCCACACTCAAAGCTCTAGATAATCTTCCATTTCTGTGAAGAAAATATAGGTAAAATGGAAGTCTTATGTTCTGGTTTTACACCCAGAGCTTAGAATCTGAATTCTTTAAAGTGAAAAAAAAATGTTTACTGTACTGGCATTTTGAACTTTTTCCACATGATCTTACTTGTATATGCATTTAGGACATTTTTTATCATGCCAAATGATGACATGTCATTGGTCAGCACTAGACTGAATGTGGTTGATGAAAAATATAATGCTGTTATTTTAACACATAATTGAGGAAAATGAAATGAAATGTATGAAATTCATATAATAAGAGTTGTCCACTTCATAGTTCTAGCAGATTAATCAATCAATAAAAATGGAAAACAAGAAGATAGTAATATGTAAAAAGTATGGTAATATTCACTGAAATTTAAACCTCTTAATTCTGTAATATGAGTTTAAGTTTGTGATATAACAGATTTTTTAGGTATGTATAGATAGTGATGGGATGGGTTTTATGTAAGTATTATAAAATCTTGGGTATGGCCTACTTAGATTCATAATAAATTGTGAAATTATTTTTGTGGCAAATGGTTGAATAACTTCAGAACTATTGTGTGGTCTAAAACATGTGGAATTTATTTACTCTAGATTCAGAAATAATGCATGGAGGTAATTTAGACCACAATTCCCTCCTCTTGCTTTTTCAGAAATGCTTCCATGCTAGATACAGTAATTTTTATTTTCATTGTTTTATTTTCTTTAGGCATTTTGCCATCTCCCCATGCTTGGATTCAAAATTGGGGTAAAAAAAACCCAACCATCATCACTTATTCTTTTGGGGAGGGAGGGATAATCCTATATTATCTTCTAGTTCTTATTGCATAACTCTCTCCTTGCACTTTTTTTCCCCTCTGATTTTCTTTGTATTTATATGATCATGGAACTCAGCAATTTGTTTTAATGCCTTTTGCAGGATATCACTTACTTTGTCTTTTAACAGTTCAGATGGCTTCTTAGATACAATTTTCTCTTCTTTTTTAAAGATTTTATTTACTCAGATGTCAAAAAGAAGCAATAAGTACTATAAATAGAGATAAAAATCAAAAAGATAGATAGTGTCAAAAGAAGGCATATTGTGAGAATCTACATCTCATAACTTAAGCAAAAACTAGTCCTGACTAAAGAGGAACTTCGTCATTTGGGACATCTGTGGTAGCATAAATGGTTTCAAAAGTGTCAGGAAGAATGCACAGTACCCCAGCAACAGTTAATGTAGCAAAGATAGTCATTTGAAAGGTGGTAAAGGTGCAAATCAGCAGATTTTGGACTGTAACATCATGCGTTCCTTCCTAATTCTTGCCTAAAGTTCTACACTTAAAAAGAGCTGAACTGAGAGTAATCAGAAAATACACAGTGACAGGAAAAGTGAGAGAAGAAGTGAAGAACAAACTCAATAACTGAGCTGATATGAGGTGACTGGCATGGGGTAAAATTCAGTAACTAAAAAAAAATAACTAAAAAAACCCCTTATGATTTTTAAAAAAAAATTTTTTTATAGTCTCTGGAGTTCCCCAGTGTGAAGAAGATTTTGTGAGTCTTTGAATATGTACATAGCAAATGACAGACATGGTGTTCTTAGTTATGTGCTAAGCAGAAATGACATGCAAATGCACTGGGTGGAGGGAGAAAAACAGAAAATAGAAGTGACGCATGGAAGGTCAATGGTCCAGTCATGAACAGGGTGAAGGTCTGTGCCTCAGTGCAGTGGCCTCCCTGCTGAACTACAGTTTGCCTAGTCTTATATTACATTGTTTAGAAGAAATATGTAAAGGATAGAGAGGAAACAGAAGACCCAAGAAAGCAACTTGAATTATTTTATTAGTTCACCATCTACACCATTTTCAACACAGCTTGTCAAGTGGGCATCATCTGATGCATATGAAAAAAGGATTGATTGTTTTACCCCATAAAGTATAACACATCAGCTGGTAGGAAACGGTAAGGAAAGCACACGGTAATAGTCTTAACGAGTGCAGAAAGCTATTAAGGTACACTTAAAGCAGACTCCTGGAAAAAATGAACTCTAGGAGGCAAGCAGGGGAGAGCATCAATAAAATATTCTATTTAGACTTCCACTGCATATGGATGTATATGTGTATACACCACCACCAAAAAAAAACAAAAAAGAGGAAGCTATCATACACAGAGTGAACTACAAGCATTTGATAAATAAAAGTGAGCATATTTTATTCAGCACTTATAAAGTAAAATGTACATATTTCCTTCAGCATTGCAATACGTGAATTAGCCAGAGATACTGCATTATACATGGAGATTAGACCAGAACTGAATTCAGCAGAAATGGAGAAAGAAGCCATAGAATTTTAAGTAGTTCTGTGATACTGCAGCCTATGTGGCTGTTGTGAAGATTTGCTACCCCTAATGAATAATGCATAGAGTATGATTTCTTTCACGGGAATAATAGGCTATCTAATGAAAACTTTGAAGGAGGTTACAATTTACCTGCCTGAAGTGAACCAAAAAGAAAAAATGCTAGATACCTTATTACCAAACAAAATAGTATCTACCCTAGCAAAGGTAAAAAGCAGTTTATTTGTTCTCCTAGTTTCCAGTTATTCTAGTATCACTTGTTTTCTGTCTGAAGATACTGCATTAAAAATATGACAGTTCCCAGGTTAAAAAAAAAAAGCAGTTTGCACCTCACTAGATCAATATATTTTTTTCTTTCTATATTGAAGTAAAAAGATGAATGACAGGATGTCATATGCCACTAAATGCTAATTTCAGTACACAACCCACCAGCAATACAGGGAGATGGAATATTTATTTTGTGCCTTTTTGTTCCTTTGTCTTTTTCCTTCATTAACTTTCAAATCAGGGGAGACTTTACTTGAGTGTATCTATTGTTGCGTATTACATTTGACACTTGTAATTTTGTCTGGGATGTGTAGATGGCATGCATTCCTGGCAAAATTACAAAGTGTCAGGAAAGTAAAATTAAGAAGAATCAATGTCTGTTGAGTTTATTGTGAAGACTAATTCATCTGTAAAGAGCTGAAGGCTCTTCAGTGACTTCATTGCATATGTGTGTCATGTAGCAGTAGCGAAGGGAATGCAATCTGTAATATCAATCATTTTGTAAAGATTCCTGAAAACGTTAGCATAATTACTGAATTGTCTAGAAGGCTGAAAAACTCTCTGCTTGTGTGGGATTGGTCCAAGTACTGATTCTGAGTGAATTAGCAGAACTGGATGTCAGGTACTTTAACATAAAAGTTATGACTTGTTTCAGTTTTGTAACTAACATGGTAAGAAGCAAGCATGCAGTGCCTTGAAATTATATCATAAATCTATGCTAAATTAGTGATAAAACAGAACTGTTAAATGCTCGAAAGCCATACTTTATGCCGTCTTTTTCTTGTTGTAAGTGTACTGCATTGCATGGTCTGATTCTGCTACCAGTTAGATCAATACCAGCAGAAATAAATCCACTGAAATTGGTGGGGATGAGCTCAGACTCAGACTTACAATATTTGAATGAAGAGACAGAAAAAAATCCAGATTATTTCAGTTAGAAGCACCATTTCAAATCCAAAAGGCTCAAAAGAAAACACTGCCTTGTAATCCAGTCTCCACACTCTGTCTCTGCATATTTTAAAAAGTTTACTTTGTACTGCAATTGATTTGAAGATGTTTGGTGATTGCTTGGTTTGCCAATACACAGACTACTCTGCCCACAGTAATGGCTTTGTTAAAGTGCCTAGGAAGGAATCCAGTTCTTACACAACTTCAACTGCTTTTGTCAGCTGTATAGTCATATAATATCTGGGGTTATGATAGACATTTTTGCAGAACCTTGGGTTCCCGGAAGTTGCTAAGTTTCTTACTTTACAAGGAAGCATTTCCTGGGTCATCATTTTTATGTGAAATTTAGTTAAACTAGCTGTGCAAAAATCAACCTTACCATCCTTCCTTAATCTTATTTGCTTAAGTATAAAAAAATTATAGTGAATGGTGAGAATCCATTTTCCAAATGATAGTTAAAAAAAGCACTATTTTAATGCAAAACAGCCATTAATTTCAAAATTAAAAAACATTACCTGCATGTGGTTTACAGAAAAATACAGAGTTGTTGTAATTGACTGTAAGAAAGATTCTGTGGCGATGACATTAAATTGCTGAAGTAATTATCCAGAAGTATAAGATTTCATGGATAAGAAAAATATCTCACATCTGCAGACATCTTTTCCTGGAACTTCTGAAGTTGTCTCTAGGCACCACTGCTGTCAGACGCACGACAAGGAGTAAGGTGGACCAAGGACTGTTCCAGCATTCATCTAAGGTCTTCAGTAATAGGTTCAGGCAGTAAAGCTGTTCAAATAAGTTTTATTTTCTTTTAATTTGAAAATTACCCTTTTGCTTTTTTTTAAAAAATAACTATTCTGTGACTGTTTTTCTTCATGTAATATATGCAGTATATTTTCCTATTCTGTGGGTAGCACAAGGTATTTAAAATACAGAAAACGGTGATCAAAGCAAAAGTAGGATTTAGAAATTATAATTTTTTGTCTTCAGCTTTACACTCCTATGCTGGGGAGAAATATGACTACTACAGAGGAAGGGACAGGAGGCACACTGAAATGAAGCACTCAAGCATCAGTTCCTTTATATGCTGGAAGTGATCCAGGTTGCTTCAGAACCATTCAGGGCTTTGTATATGACTTTCAAAAATGAATATCTTAACTCAATTTAACCTGTCTTTTATTGAGACAAGGTAAATGCGTTACTCCTCAGTATGAGCTCTTCAGGTTGCAGTTATTTAGAAAATAGAAAATGCTAAAATATAAGTTGGTATTTCATGAGTAGCTTAGAGTTAGTATTGGATGGCTGATCATATATACCAATGCAAATTTTTATATTCTACTACCGTAATATGGTATAATAAATTTTATATGACTTAATAATATCATAGAGTAAAATTATTATGATTACATAAGTGTTTTATATGGACTATGTTTGAAATAATGACATATATGTGTACACATGTATGTGCACTAGTTTTAACTCTTCCTTACGTGATTACTTTCAACAGCATAAAGAGAAGCTGCACAATATAACTCAAATCAATTTATTAAGAAAAGATTTACAACATATGAGATAAATTCTTGTTCTTTCTTTAAAGTCTTGCTTTCTGAAAGACTGCAAATGGTCACTAAAGGAATACATTTAAAATCCTTGTGTAAAGTGATGTTAATTCTAAAGGTTTATGTAATTAAAAAGCATAATTAAATGTTGTATATAGCAATTCTGAAATTAACCAATAATTAACTCTGAAGTCTATGATCTTCCTTATTTTTCGTTGATCGTATGGTATATTGGTTAGTGGATTATTCACAAGATTAAAGCTATGCAATAAGAATGATTTAGAAAAATGTAGCTGATAAAAGAGTTGCTCATTTTGTGCTGAATTTGTTCTTTTTCATTTGATTTTATGTGTTTTGTTAAAGGACAGGCTACTATACAGATGTCAAAATTGTTCACTGTCATGGTAACATGCTTTTATGTAGGGATAATTTGGCAGGCCTGCTGTTGTACTCTTCTCCCTATGTGGTAATTAGTGTACATAACCCTTTTCACGTGAGTATAGCTTAGTCATCTCTAAAATGGGTATATAAATTGAACACATCCGAGGCACAGTTTCAAGTTGAATTATTGAATGTGGCAATGCAATAGGTAATATAGGCTGACAACTATGAATTTACTGTTATATTCATGCTAACCAAAAGGGCAGGAAACGTGGTGTTTGAAAGTATTCACTTGCCATCCAAGAGTAGTGGGCTTTCCAGAAGTGCTTGGTCTCGATCTCAATAGCCACTGAAACTGATGGTAGATTTCATGAAGTCCAAATTAATTCCCTCTGAATTCAGAGGAGTAAAAATGTCAGTGTCATCAGTGCTATAATGTCAGACAACTCTGTGCTGGCACAGCTGCTTGCCAGACTCCGGCACTAACTTCACCTCATGAAGCATAATCACAGTCTCAGTTCTTGGCAAAGACTTGACAAGAATTATGGCCTTTGAGTTATGTCTCTAGCAGGCTTCCTCTGATAAGGTGTTAATGTCTGTGTGCCTCTAACAAGGCATGAGCACAAAATCATGTCCCATGGGACAACAGAAAACTTCTATGGTTTCTGTGTCAGCTTTTAAATAAGATCAAAAATAATGATATAGTAGATTACATTTGTATCCCAGTTTTGGTGTTAACATTTCATTCCTGTCGTGGGGGACTGGGCCACAACGTAAGGTAAGTCAATAAACTTTTCTTTCTTACCTCTGCAGGACTGTGCATCCTGTACCATCCTTCACCACCCTTCTTACTCTATTAGTCCATTCTTCTGTAGATCATTCATTCATAAATCACAGTTTCCACAGAAATCACTCTAGTAAATATTTTAACAAATATTTACTATGAGGAATATACAGTAATCAGTGTCACAGAAAGATCCCTTACCTTTTTTCCCCTTTTTTAGAGGGGACTATTCACCTGTCATCCTGGAAAGTCATGAGGTACAGAAATAAGATAAGTCACTGGGACAGAGGCTGTTTTACAGCCATCTTTCATGTATATAAAGACATTAAAGGTTCATTTGTTTGCAAGCACATTCGCTCATATGATGTGTTGGCTGTTGTTATGCAATTACTTTGTTCCAAATATCATGCATGGGAATATTACTGCTGAAACTTATTGCAAGGCAGCCTGTTTACAAATGTTTGTGTCACTTTATTGGTCAGTGATAATAAACCTATAACTGATGCAAATAAATGATGATATGCTTGGTTAAATATCTGTTACAGAACATGTACATATATAAAGAAAATTAATTAAAAACATGACAACAAGACCCCACATCTTTAATCATTTACCACATTTTCTAGCAATAGAAATACTTGTCCAAAGTTTTTTTCAAATCGCTTGGTTTTGAAATCCATTCAAATGTCATTTTATCTTTTAGCACTAAAGAGTAAGGTATGCTGGGAGGTAAGTTCCATACTATGTGCTTTTGTGTCTAAAGCTTCATTTTTTAATATTTGCTTCTTTCAGGTTGCATCAATTCCTGTAAATAAAAACACAATAAATATGAACACTATATATTATCAGTAAACATATACTACATAAATTTACATATTAGAATGAATGCATTTTGCCTACTTTCTAAACTGCTCAAAATGTTAAGTTCAAAATTTCTGTGGATAACTTGACCTTCTTGCTGCTTTAATGTCATACTTTTTACATTTATAACAATTTACGATGTTTCTTATACAAGAACCACTGTGGGTTTTTTTCTGGCTTTGTGTGGCCTTCTCATGACGTGTTAATTAACACACAATAAGAAGTCTGAAAATGTGTAACAGTTTACACCTGGTCTTGAATAGAGTAGGGCCTCCTCTGCAGCTCTGACCATAGTGTCAGATTGCTGTTCTTACAGCAGTAGTTACAGAGACAAGTCTTCAGAACTGTAGCAAATCTTTTTTCAACACAAATATAGAACAGGTTTGCAGGAGTTTGAGTGGAAGTAACTCTTCTGATTAGCAGAGCTGCTGTCAGCATTCACGTCATGTTCCTTTGAGTTTAAAATTCCGTTTAGCAAGCATAATCAATGTGTGGGACTTCAGAGAGAGCAATATTGTTGATGTATATATATAATATTTTGAAAAAATATTAATGATTGCTGCTCTTCAAAAAGATATTGAAAAACAGTGCACTATGGTGCTTTAAACAACCAAATTGCAAGTATAAAATATGCATAACAGCACAACATCGGGCATATAATTCTAGATCACTAGTCTTGCTTTCAGAATGTCATGATGTATTTTACCTGCCTGTGACTTTATTGCATTCATTTTATTCAGCTCACAGCTCAGACACAGGCTGAGTCTCAAGTCCCTCAACATATGGTACACAGTTTACTGTTTGTAAAATGAGGATATTGTATGGTTTTTCCTTATTTAACCATTCTCTGTGTTTCCTATTTACATTTAATCTTCTTGTTTATGTGACTTCTGAATTAACAAGACTCCATTTCCTCATAGGTACCTATGTGCTACAATAATAACAAAAGAAAACAGTCTCAACTTTCTAAGAAATTACTCTATTTCCTTATTTCATGAAAATGACATCAGATTATTTTAAAGTTAATTGAGTAACTATGAATGATGTTCAAATCTTTGCTGCAAACACAGAAAAATTATTCAGTTACATAATGAACAGACATAGTCTAAGAACTTGCTGCTGTGATGACACCCAATGCCAAGTAAAATGCTTTTGTTCAAAACATTAGCTAAAAATCGTGTTTTCATGTTGACTAAGAGTATTTGCAAATTTGAGTCGAAATTGTTGAACATTTTTGGGTGAGCTCTCCCTCCCTTCCTTCCCCAAGGAAACAATTTTATTGAAATAGGATTCTATTCACATATTTACAAAAGGCAAGATATCAGTTTTCCATTGTGATTTTTGTAAAAAAGAAAGAAATTTACATTTAATATAAAGACATTTAAAAAAAATCAAAAACAGAAATGAAACATTGCTTTGGATGAGAGGCAACTTCTTGTCCATCCCAAATTGGGTTTGTTTTTTGATTTTGGTTTTTTTTTTTTTGAGAAGATCCCAGAAACAATTCTCTTCATTTTGAGTCAATTTTCTATTTGATCAGTGAAATGAACAGCCAGTTTTTGCCTAGCACCCTTCTACGCGAGGTATCTATTTGTCGGTATGGTACTACTGCTGTTTAAACAAAGCTGGGTTTTTTTCATTGCAGGCAGTTGAGTCAGTGGATGGGAACTGGAATCAGCTGTTCCCTGGAAAATGCAACAGAGTGACTCTGAACAGAGACTTAGCTAACTACATAAATGTACCGTATTTGCAACATGAATTTTTAATGTGCAACATTTCAGATAAAAATTCATTATTTCTATGACTCATGAATAAAAATTTATGGCCAGTTTAACTGCGGTCAGCAAGAAACCATTCTTCCCTGTATAACAAATGGTAAGAAGTGTGAATACATTATTAAAGGCAGTTTATAGTACCACGGTTTTCTAGAAAAGCAGCCAGACTGGTATAGCTGCCAGTGGCAAACCCTTTTTATTTCATTTAATAAGCTTTTTGTTGGATCAGGCGCAGCCTTATGAAACATTGGACTTTGCCAGACATGTTTCTTAATCATAGAGTAAAGACAGGAACTCTAAGACCTCCCTCCCACTTACAGTTTACTAATTAGGTGGTGAGCAACCAAGCAGATGTGATCCATGTACTAGTTGCAAAGCATTTTGTGTGCTGAATCAGGACAATTAAAACTCTATCAAGTTATATACAAAACTATAGCAGTCATTTAGAAAAACATAAGCATGAGAGGAATTCCTCTAGATGAGTTGACAGTGGGAATGGCTAAGCACCATACTCTGAGATTTCTTCCTTTTCAAGCTTCAAATTTGGTATTACATGCAGCTACAGCCATGTGGTAAATATTTACTTCTGGCAGTGCTTATTTAGGTTAAATGACTTCATAACTGACAACAGCTAATTGAAAACAGCTTGGGATCCCCCAACACACTCTTAACTACTTTAACTTAGATTGTAAAAGTCTGTAATACTCTGCTGTATGACATATAGGGCAACTGTAGAGCAAGTCAAGGAAGATTAACAGATGGCTCAGAGATTGGTGCAGGGAAGAAGGGTCTCAGATGTCCATATCTTATAAGGTGAGCAGAACAATCCTCCTGGTGGATGGACCTCAGTACCAAGGAGAGCCTTCCACCCTTCAAGCTGGCATGAATGATAAGAGCTGTGAGAGACACTTTTGCAACCCCCAGTTTTAACATGAGAGACAAGCTGGCCTTTCCAATTTATGTAAAATATGCAACCTATCATTTCTTTACAGACTTCTTATAGTGGTGTGTGTTGGAAGATGAATCTCCTTACTTGCTTTTTATGTTAAAATAACCTTATACCTTTGATTATTCTTGTCTATTTTTTTTCTAGTCCTGTAACATCTTCTCTTGAAATAAGAGATCAAACCTTCACACTCAACGTGCAATTTCACCATGAATTTATACCTTTACACTCTTTTTTTTTTTCGTGTTCTCTGTTTCTTTCCCTGATTCCTATGATTTATTTTCTTGCTGTTTGGATGCTGAAGAAGTGAACAAACTTTTGTGTAGCCTCTTCTCTGCTAATGCAAAAATATATGACTAATCTATAACCCATTTGAGTTTTGACCACAATGTCCAGCAGCACCAGATTTTCAAGAGTTATATAAAGAATTGACCAGTGTAGAACCTCAGTTCGTACTATAGTAAATTGGTTCTGGATGATGTGAGAATATTTTATTTTTGGAATGATAGTGCTTTGAAATTTCTGTTTTATTGAATGATAGTGCTTTGAAATTTCTGTTTTATTAAATTATATGCTGCTGCTGCTGCTGACATTGCTGCTGTTAACAAGTAATATAAATAACAGTAGCAATATACTGTTAGTTGTATTATTTTTATTATTTATAAAATCCAAATAACGTTGGTGCTTTTCAATGAATGCACATAGACCAGAAAGCATGCCATTTAGGTGTATTTGTTTATACAAGAAGAAGCTATTATGTCACATTATTTTATTCCCAACAGATTTCCTGTTGCTGTAGAATATAATAGTTTGGACTACTGCATTTATTAACATATCAACATTTTAAATGCATTATATAGTGTTTCTGCAGAGTTGTAACTACAGATTTTCAAGGGAAATATTGTGACTTTTTCTAATGATTAGAAAATACTGTAAACACGTTTAGGATTTGGACTTTTTACTAAAAGCAGATTGTGATGTAGGTAATGTGACACAGTTCTACATCACAAAAAAACTTCTGCATGTGCAGAGTATCACAGGAGAATTAAAACCATGATATTGGACTGAGAGTTGGATACTACTAAATGCAAGATAGTAAATTAGACAGGCTAATAAAAAGCTGCAGTATGCCAGCTTCTGTGGAAAAAAGAAAGTCTGTGGTACTACTGTATGTCTCCCTCTCATCACTAACAGAAGTACCTGCAGCACTCATGCAGGATGATTGCCCATCTCTGGATTTCAAATAGCTTTCCCCTTTAGCCACAACTGCAGCTGAAGTCACTGTTTGTCTCATAACAGCATATTGTATAATTAGTTTTATAAGAGCTCGGGACCGATGCATCTCCTCAGAAATTTACAGATATGTTTAATATTTCCTGTTAGAAATCTAAACAAGATCATGCTTTTCTGTCAGTGTCTCTCAGCTGTGTAAGTATTTTTTCTTTCTTTTTCCCTCTCTTCTTTTTACTGTATCAACGGTGCTTGTACCATCTTTCCCCAAATCCATTCAGTACACAGTGCATCTGTCTACATTAATACTGACGAGCGAGCTGCTTAATTTCACATCACATGAAAATCCAAGCAAACAGAATTACTACTTTGATCTAAGTCACAATTATACAACTACAGTCTCAAAACAGATGATGGCTTTTAGTCTCATCGCATCACCTTAAGTGCAGGAGCAGGCCGTCCCCATGTGCCGAAAGACAAGCTGGTAGGGAAGAAGACCGGCCTGGCTGAACAGAGAGCTTTGGCTGGAACTCAGGAAAAAAAGGAGAGTTTACGACCTTTGGAAGAAGGGGCAGGTGACTCAGGAGGGCTACAAAGATGTCGTGAGGTTATGCAGGAAGAAAGTTAGAAGGGCCAAAGCCCAACTAGAAATTAATTTGGCTACTGCAATAAAAGACAATAAAAAATGTTTCTATAAATACATTAGCAACAAGAGGAGAGCTAAGGAGAATTTCCATCCTTTATTGGATTCAGGGGGAAACATAGTGACAAAGGATGAGGAAAAGACTGAGGTACTTAACGCCACCTTTGCCTCAGTCTTTAGTAGTAAGACCAGTTGTCCTCTGGGTACCCAGCCCCCTGAGCTGAAAGACAGGGATGGGGAGCAGAATGAAGCCCCCATAATCCATGGGGAAATTGTTAGTAACCTGCTACGCCACGTATACACACACAAGTCTATGGGGCCAGATGGGATCCATCCAAGGGTACTGAAGGAGCTGGCAGAAGTGCTCCCCAAGACACCTTCCATCACTTATCAGCAGTCCTGGCTAACCAGGGAGGTCCTAGGTGACTGGAGGTTAGCAAATGTGATGCCCACCTACAAGAGGGCCTGGAAGGAGGATCTAGGGAACTACAGGCCTGTCAGTCTGAACTCAGTGCCAGGGAAGATTATGGAGCAGATCATCTTGAGTGCCATCATGTGGCACATACAGGACAACCAGGCAATCAGGCCCAGTCAGCACAGGTTTATGAAAGGCAGGTCCTGCTTGACTGACCCGATCTCCTTCTATGACCGGGTAGCCTGCTTAGTGGATGAGGGAAAGGCTGTGGATGTTGTCTACCTAGACTTTAGTAAAGCCTTTGACATAATTTCCCACAACATTCTCTTGGAGAAACTGACTGCTCATGGCTTGGACAGGTGTACGCTTCACTGGGTAAAAAGCTGGGTGGATGGCTGGGCCCAAAGAGTTGTGGTGAGTGGAGTTAAATCCAGTTGTGGCCGGTCACAAGCGGTGTTCTCCAGGGCTCAATATTGGGACCGGTTCTCTTTAATATCTGTATCAATGATCTGGATGAGGGGATCAAGTGCACCTTCAGTAAGTTTGCAGATGACACCAAGCTGGGTGGGAGTGTTGATCTGCTGGAGGCTAGGAAGCCTCTGCAGAGGTATCTGGACAGGCTGGATTGATGGGCCAAAGCCAACTGTATGAGGTTCAACAAGGCTAAGTGTTGGGTCCTGCGCTTGGGTCACAATAACCCCATGCAATGCTACAGGCTTGGGAAAGAGTTGTTGGAAAGCTGCCTGGCAGAAAAGGACCTGGTGGGTGTTGATCGATGGCCAGCTGAATATGAGTCAGCAGTGTAGCCAGGTGGCCAAGAAGGCCAACAGCATCCTGGCTTGTATCAGAAATAGTGTGGCCAGCAGGACTAAGGAAGTGATTGTCCCCCTGTACTCGGCACTGGTGAGGCCATGCCTCGAACACTATGTTCAGTTTTGGGCCCCTGACTACAAGAAAGACATTGAGGTGCTGGAGTGAGTCCAAAGAAGGGCAACGAAGCTGGTGAAGAGTCTAGAGCACTAGTCTTATGAGGAGAGGCTGAGGGAACTGGGTTTGTTTAGTCTGAAGAAAAGGAGGCTGAGGGGAGACCTGAAAGGAGGTTGTAGCAAGGTGGGTGTCAGTCTCTTCTCCCAGGTAACAAATGATAGGACAAGAGGAAACGGCCTCAAGTTGCACCAGGGGAGGTTTATATTGGATATTAGGAAAAATTTCTTCACCAAAAGGGTTATCAAGCATTGGAATGGGCTGCCTTGGGAAGTGGTGGAGTCACCATCCCTGGAGGTATTTAAAAGACTTATAGATGTGGTGCTTAGGGATATGGTTTAGTGGTGGACTTGGCAGTACTAGGTTAATGGTTGGATTCGATGATCTTAAGGGTCCTTTCCAACCAAACCAATTCTATGATTCACACTTATGATATATTATGGTTTTTTCTGAAGCAGATTAGCTATGAGAAGTACCAGGGCTGCTTTCTTAGGTAGAAGCATTGCTACGCTCTTCAGTATTAAGATACTCTATTGATGAACAAGAATATAGCTTATATTCCCTGGTGTTCTTTAAGTACAGTTTATATTACTTAAAGCTCATGGCAACAAAAAGTGCTTAAAAACAGGTAAGCCTGTCCTTCTCTATTAGAATGGGGTTTTTTCCCTTTGATTTTTTTTTTTTCCCCTTTAGTTTGCTATTGTGCCTTTAACCCAGAAGACCAATACCCAGCATGTTCACTGTATTATCCAGTTGCATCCATCAGCTTCCACAATTTCAGAAGCAATGACGTCTACCAGGTAATTCAGCCTCACACTTAGCCATGGGTCTAAGGAGAAGAACTAGAGTGCTCAGGCTCTCAACCAACACTATTTTGGATAAAACAGAGTACTTCCTCCAAAGGGAAACATCACTATCTTTTCTTTTTTTTTTTCTTTCTTTCTCTTTGAAAACATAGAATCAAGAAAAATTCAATCACCCTTCTAAGCAGTATTTCCATCCTTTTTTGATAGATCGTTTCACTTTTACTACTAAGGCATAATGGCTTTTTATAAATCTAGGCCAATTTTAAAAAGGGAATTATAAACTGTCTTTTCCTCAGAATAGCTGTACCCTATAATGCTTTTTTTTTAACAGGGGCAGATTTCTATATTTTTAGTTTAGGCAAGATAGAAGAATTCATGTCTGCTTGGAATGCTTTTATTGCTATGTGCAAAGATGCTCTGATATCAAGAGAAGCCTTATAAAATAAGCTGGCTGATAGATGTGCTTGCTTGAAGAAACATTAAATTTACAGAGGGACTTTTGAGAATTTCTCCTAAATAGGTTAGTGTCTTACATTATAATTTCACAATAAAAATACATTTGGCAACAAGCAGTATCTGTTCCTTGTTCCCATGCCTTTTGTAAGTGTGCTCTTGAGTTTTGGTGACCAAATCTATTTCACTGGATCCCCCTCCCTCCTCACTCCCCGGAAAAGGGGAAGGGGAAAACCAAACCTTTCCTCTGAAGTTAGATCAGTTTGCCAGCCTGATTCCCAGCACAGCCAGGCAATCTTCTGTTCTAGCATGAGCCAGAACAGCAGTTTGTGGAAGGGGGCTGGGGTAGATTGATGTTTCCTCATCTGCCTTATTCCCACTTTATTTATTATTTAACCCCAGCACATTTTAATTCTCAGCTATTTTAAGACTGATTTGCACCATCAGGAAGTATGCATCTATTTTCTCTTCTTATCCCCTGTATTTGCTTACTTGTACAATTGTTTTATTTTAGCAATGCATTTTCTTACAGATAAATTTTCATCAGTTTGTACTTATTTTTTCATACAGAGCCAATAGAAATGGCATTAGAATAAAAAGAGTTGCTTCCCATCTATGAAAGTTATGTACTTGTTTGCTTTATCTTAATATTAAGTAATCAAAACCTGGAGAAACAAAGACAGCTTTAAAATGGGAGATGTATAAATACTTATTTCTTTGTGCACGTGTTTTGTTTCATTCTTGACCCCTTTTCAAACATTAAAAATCATTCTCAGAATAATATCAGAATGAAAGAAATTACTTTTCCAAAATAATACAGCTATTATCAGTCTCCGAGTTAGTTCCAATAAAAAAACCCACAGGTATTTCCATGCTGGAGCAAATTAGTAGTCATTTTAGTTTGTTAACCTGCCTCTACAATTGATAGGCTTTGCAGTAGGGTGTGCAACCAAGTCCTGCAATGGTCATTTCTGAAATATTCTTTGCAACTTGTAGAAAGTGGCCTAGGACCATGTTAAGGATTATACCATATCTCTTTCTATTACTTTGATTAATATAACTGTACATGTTCTCTTCATCTTATTTTAATACTACTAAGCATTTAATTTCTGTGGCATCTCCTGGCAGTTAATTCCTCAAGATAGTACTATTTTCCAAAAATAAGAATTATGTATCCCCCTGATGTGTTTACATCTGTTGTATTCAGAGGACCTAAAGCATCTCAGACAGGTCAAATATTGGTATTTAATTCACTTTCCTTCTCCCACTTAATACGTTATCAGCCATCAGACAGTCCAAGTCTGACAGCCCCTAAATTTTTTTGCCAAATAACTCAAACGGTATGTCTGGATTGATACCTCTGGAATGCAGTTTCATATATTAGAAAAATTAACTCTTCTTCAATTCAAGGTACAGCTAGGTTTGTGTTTTGAAATAGAGCTTGGTAGGTTTGCAGGTGGGGTATAATACACTGTATGATTCAATGAAATAAAGCTATTTGCACCTGCTGAAGGTATGTTAGGTGTTTGCTTTTCAGTTTTGAAATTCCTTGGTTTTTTTCAGGGATATGAGTTCTTTTAACACCATACTTTGCCACATCTCCATTGTTGAAAAGCAATATAGGCTTGTCCTTGTTTAAACAAATCACATTAATATGATATGAGTACTTTTATTCCAATATTAGTAAACAGGCAAAGCCTTGAAAACACCTAGGAGAAATTCCTCAGAGACCAATACTGCAACTCCTGTTGCTAGGAAACAATTTTTGTTTTCCTTCAAAACAACTAAATCATTTTATGCCTGGCTTCAAAGGCGGCTGGGAAGGTGGGAGCGGAGGGAAATGCATTTTAAAAGTCTCACCTCTTCTCCCCCCTTCTTTCCAATATGAGGAGAGCAATGAGTTAATACAATTTGGTGAGATTCGGGGGTATACATGACTCAATGATCTACGAGCAGTAGGGTCTGCTATGTGGGTGCATTATGTGAAGCAGGGGTGGGTATTTGGGTGAACACACAGCAGAGCCACAGGACCTCCCCGGCTTCCATGGGGGTTCCTCTCGCAGCCCCTTTTGTACCACGTCCCTGCCACCTGCTCCTTCCCCCGGGGTACCCGTATTCTAGCAGCTCCTTTTTATCTGCGTTTTGTGTCTCTGGATCTTTCTTTTCCCTTTCAGCCTGCTCCGTCTCCTCAGCCTGGGTTCCCCCAGAGAGGACAGGCAGGCAGCAGCCATGGTGGCTGTGGGTCCTCACCAGAGGAATGGGGTGGGCAGAAACCAGCAAAGTAGGTGCAGGGATTGACTAGGGTGAGGTCTGGGCCTGCCTTTTGGGCTGCCTGAGAAGGGGACTGTGGGTTACACTGGGTCCTGGTTTAGGCCAGAGGGAGAGTGGGGAAAGATGGCTCCCCAGGAGGCAGCCATGGGGGAGCAGGAGGTGGGGAAAGGCCCCATGGCAGCTCGCTCACTCTCTTGCTCATCTACCTTCTCCCCCAGTGAGCTCCCAGGTCTTTGGTCCTTCATATCGGGAGTTTCCTTGCCCTGCTTCTAGCTTTCCTCTCTCCACCGTTCCCTCCCTGTTATGCCATGTCTCCTAGTGTGCTCCAGCCTGGGTTGGGACTTGAGCTGCAGGTAGTGAAGGGGCTTCTCTGGGAGCAGATGTGGAGCTGGATACTGTTTGGCACATGAATCAGGAGAAACTGGGACCCCCAACTTGCCTATTAACTCTTAAAGTCATCTAGTACAACTCCAGTAGCTGTTCTTGTCCAATGAGGAAAAGCACCTCTGTGAGCCTGCGGGGCAGTAAAGAGTTTGTCATCCCCCATCATTCTGGTACTTTACACAGAAATGGCTGCTCTCTGTGTTCTCTCCTGGCAGGAACTGATGGGCTTTAGGTGGGTGGAAGCTTCGTGTAAGCAAAAGCCTTTAACTTTCTTCCTCCCAGCCTCCCTGAGAGGGACTTTTTTTGTCTCTTTTGGTCCAGACAATTCCTTCAACTTAAAGACCCTCTGGCAGTAGCTGGTAAGGAGCACACCTGACCCTACAGCTGGCCATGACTGCTATGACCAGGCAGCAAGGCCCTGCACCGTAAATTTGGACGTCTCAGCATGGAGGAGCTGGACCCTGACAGCACAGTATGCTGTGCAGGCTTTGAAGGGTGGCGCAGGCTGGCACAGGCTGCCTTCCTCGCCCCCTGCCTCCCTCACCTCCTGGGCCATCGGCTTCAGCCAAGAGTCGTTTCACACATGAGTGGGGCCTTAGTACGGGTGGTGTCAGGGCTAATATTTTGTAATGTCATTCTCTGGTCTTTTATGTTTGGGCTGGGCCAGGGGAGGGGAGGGTCATGTTCATGGACTGTTGAGTTATTAACTAATTTGTAATATTCAAGTGTATAGACTAGGTTCTGATGTTTCTCTTGGCAATCCTTTTTCCCCTGCAGTTTCTGTATGCCTGGTCATAAAGGATTTTAAGTTTGAGAAAAGGATTTCTTTTTTTTTTTTTTTTTTAATTCTGACTAAAGTGATTTTAACTCAATAAAACCAAGCAAGCAGATGACAGTTCCTATACTATTTGAGGAGACTGTCACTCTTCTTAGCGTGGAAGGTGTCTTCCATGGCAGCTGTCAGCCACAAATGCACAAAGCTTGTTAATTTTTCTTAATTTTAGTGAATAATATTAGATTCTAATATAGTTATTGAAATATCCACTTCTTATCCAAGCTTGTTGAATGTAGTAATTCTAGAGTTAATATGAATGTGGATGACTAATTTAACGCATTTTGGTCCAACCTAATCAGACATCTGAGAACTGAATAGTATAACTTTAAAAATTCTTTTAAGCCTCTTCCACTTGTTTTTTGAAGGAACAATCTTGTGTGGGTTTTTTGTTGTTGTTTTAAACTTCTGAAACAGAAATGTGTACATGTTGTATACATCATGTATATAAGCATTTGGGTTATGTTGTGCCTGTGTAATTCCTTCATAGCTCATTTAGAACAATTGAAAAGGATAAGCCTTTCAAAAGCTACAGAAAGGAAAGAGTTGTGTTTCTAAAAAGCACAGATTTAAGCTAGGTCAAAAAAGCTACACCCGTTAAAGTTGTTGTTTGTTGAGAGCAGATTATATCTTAAAAAGCAAAGCTACATTTTTCCTCTTTCCTTTTATCTGACATTTACATATCTTCATCCTGTAACTGTGTGTTACCAGTTTTCAGTAGAACCGGTATATTGATGGTGTGTGTCCACGTATAATGTATATATTACATGCACACACACACATCATCTACCTGCCTATATATACACACACGTATATGTGTATACATATATTGATCAACTCTTTCCTACCACAGACTCATTCTTCAGAAGTCATATAAATCTTTTTGCTACTCTTGGTTCAGCTTATCCAGAAAACGTTAATAATGTCTATTTAAGCTCTCTTAAACTTGGGCAGCATCTATATTTAGACAGGTACTTTTACAATATCTGTATCAATACATTAGCTTCATTTAAAAATATATATTCTAAAGTGTCTATACAGATTGAACCCATTTTGACTAACTTTTAGCAAGTCTGCGTTCATATTAGAGAGAGAGACCTACAGGGGTGGAAATATGTAATGATGTTTTTGTTCCTGTCCACTGACTCAGCTGGTCAAGAATTGCTGGTATTACAAACTTAAACTGTATTTAAGCAGATTCACAGTTTTGGTGGAAGGTGAAATAATGATTTACTTACAATAATAAATGTCATTTAAAATAACATGATAATAAATGATATCCAATATTTTCTTTCCACAGCTCTGGTGTCTTGGCAATTTAAAATGTTTCTGTCAAACTTTTGAAAATACTCAAGTCTTTAGAGACATGGAGAGGGAGATTATTGCAGGGTGACCTGTGGTCTCCCTAGATTATATTCTCCCTTTTCTTTGGGTAGCATTTGGCCCTCAAAATCATATGGTTCTCAAAGGGTCCTGTCTCAGTATTAGCAGAGAGACTTGTTTTTAGGACTTAGATGCAGCTAAAACCAGTGTTCCCATGTTGTGGGATGTACAAAAACAAAGCATCATCCCAGTCCATCTCATATCAGCTGTCAGTCTGAGAGTGAGGAAAGGGGATGTGTTTTGTTTTGGGCAGCACTGAAGACTGGTAGTTAATTCAGAGTTGCAGAGTTTTTGTTGCCTCTTTTCAACAGGCTCCAGGTATGATCCTCCATAATTTTGTATCAGATGAGAGGAGGGGCTGCTTCTTCTGTAACCCAGGTAGATTTTGAAAAAAACAGTGCTGTAAATCAATCAATCTGGGGGATAAACCAATTAGTAAAAGGCTTTTCTCTTAGAAATGTTATGTATTTTATTTCCCAAGTTAATGAATTTCAGGAGTTACTGTGTGCCACAGGGATCTTTTTTTCTGATTAATCATATAACATTCTTGTTAACATCAGGATGGTTTAAGTGGGCACCCCGGGAGAGAATCTGACTTTAATTCTGCTACTTGCAGTTGTACTGTTTGCTGGTTGCAGTTTATAAAACAAGTTTCTCTGCAATCTGTGTTGCTATGGATTTTTCCTTGTGTTTACTGAGAAGAGATAGGTGATTTTTTTGTCTGGTGTCTCAGCAGATTTCTTCCTGCTGAGTTTAGTTTTTTTCGGGAGGGTTGATTCTGATCTCTTTCAAATTATGAGAAATTGTCTTCTTGGTTTCCAAAGCATTTAACAATCGTTGTGCTTGTTTGTATATAGGAGTTAACTGAAGTAGGATATCTCGTCATTGTTTTAAAACAGACTTTGTTTAGACTGACTTAACAGGTTCTCTTCTGTCTGTGCCAAAATAAAACAGTGCGTTGAGAAGTAACATAACTGAGGGACAGTTCTGTTCTCTTCATGCACTGGATAGGCAAAAGTTCAATTTACTATATTATTTATAACCTGACACCATTCTAAAATCACTTACTGAACATTTAGAAGCAGCTGCTAAGACAAAGTTCTGCAAAATGTGAAAAATAGAATATTTATTGGTGGATGCATTAAGCAGTTGCTTAACTGCTGTTGCTTATTGATAAGATGTCAGTGTAGCTCCAAAAAGTGGGGGGAGAGGGAGAAGGGAGAACCCGCTAAGGAAAACCAACAAACATTAAAGACAACGTCTAAGCAGATTCTCTCTCATTTCCCTCAAAACCCTTTCCCAAATGGTAAATCCTATAGTTGAAAATAGCTACATTAGAACATTTGTGGACAAATTGTTTATGTGGCTACTATTAACTTTTTCTGTCAGTGTTCTGTGACATTGAAGAAGTAAATCCTAACATCTGTAACGTCAGTGTCTCTGTCACAGCCTTCTGGCAAAATAAAATTCCTAAAATATAAATCATGGGAAGTTTTAGGAGAAATACAGGTCATAGAAAGAAAATATAGGACAGAAATGGAGATGAACTTTATTGTGAAGTAGTGGTAAAAGGAAAACAGTGTTTACATGGTATATTTGCATATAGTCTTGCAACTAATCCACATAATTAAGATACATTTTTAACTGCACTGTTTCATTAATACTGCCAGAAAATGAGATCTTGTTCTGCACAAATTCTTTTTCTGGACTGCTGTTGCTTTTGTTTGTCTTCTTACAACTGGCATTTCACTTCTCTGCTATTTGAGACTGGATGGCCAGCTTCATTTTTCCTTCAGATATGCAACAATTTTCAAAGGATATAGATGAAAGGATTGAGGATTTATAGAGCTGTATTCTGTCTAAACAAGCCCTAGGCCTATAAACTAGCAAGTTGTATTCTGTCATGTAGACAGTGCATCTACTGTACTGTCTTCTGTCTTTAGTTTCCCCAAAGGAGAAAAAATGGCAGGACAACTGCTTATCATGGCAGCTTGGAGTCTTTTAAAACAAACAGCCTTCCTGAGTACATATACAGTGATGGTGGCAGCAGCTTTTGATTCCAAAATGTCAAGGGACGAGTTTTGCCTGAGCTTTTCAAATTAATTGGGTCAAGCTAAAGGCAGCAGGAGATTACAGACTCTGGCTTCACTTAGGTTGATGCATTTAAGATTTCACCGAGTCTGGTATAGAAATGACAATAACTACAGAAATGGGCACCAAGTAAGCTTTAAAAAGCTTAATAGTGTTCTTATATTCTCAGGTGCATTAGCTATTAAAAATGTTTCAGGTAGCCGGAAGAATGTCTTGCGTGCTTGTGTGCATCAGATTAATTATAACAGAACTAGTAATAATCTGAGTCTGTTTTCTGTTTTATGTTTTTCAGAGAAATTCCTTAATGATTGAAGTTGCTTCTGCTTATTTCCCAAGAAGCAGGGAACGAATGGTCTGTGATGTGTTTAGTCTGTAAAATCAATTCAGTATGAAAAGATTTTACCTAGGGATGTGTTTAAATGTTCTGAAGAAGTTAGATGCCTCGCAAACTAAATAGATCTGGTAAAAATCTTTTTATGAAAATTCCTTCCTAGAGGAGAAGGTTTTTCAGCAGCAACAAACCAGTCTGTGAATTAGTGTCAGGTATCAACTTTGGGAAAAGGCTTCCAAAACTAAAAAGAAACCAAAGAGAGTAAAAAACATGTTGGTACTTTCTAAATTAATCTTTTGATTTCTTTTCTGTTTTGAAATGACTTTTCAGTTCAGATTTTTTAAAAATTTATTTTAGAGGATAAAAATTCAATGCATACATTCTCTAAAATCAAGAAAATTTTAAATTTCTGAGAATTGCTATTGAAATTAAAAAAGAATTCTGAGTTCTCTAGTCTGCTCTAGTATATTCATCTTTTGAGACTTGTCCTACTCATTCCTTATATTTTACTTTTTTTTTTCCTTCCCAGTCATTTTCATTTCAGCATGAAATAATCTTTCACTTTTTATTTCAACCCAAATCTGTCAAATTCTGGAAGAAAAAAATACAGCCCTTTGCTTTCCTTTCCTGTTGGTAGTCAAAAAGTAGAGTTACAACCTCGTACTTTAGAATAGGTAGTCTATTTAAAGCAATGCTCTATAAATTTTTGAGGTAATTACTATGAGAGAACTGTGCTAAAAGTAAAAGAAACACCCTGGAATTCAGTTATAAACACACATTTTGTAAATTAAATATTAAATAAGACTACTGGCAGTGTGGGGGACAGTTCTGTTGGACAAATCATTCCAGATTCTGTGTTTTGCCAGTAGAATTCAAAGTGGTACTGTAAAATATTGAAGTCTGAAACAGTGCTTAAATCTATTTGTTTCACAGTTCAGCAAATGTTAATTGAAACTCCTACTGATGTAAAAGGAAGAAAATGAAACTTTAATATTATTTCATCATATTTACTATCTTTCCAGCCTCTGGAGTTTTGAACAATATTTGGAGAAATAGGAAGGTAATGATTAAATGCTTTTGAAAGGTGCAGAGTGAGATCAGTGCCCCAATACCTGCTGAATTTCTGTGATAGTAAACATGACAGACAAGTTGGTTTAAATGAGTAGTGAAAAATGAGAAACTCACGCAGTTTCTTTGGTATTATGTGCTAGTTATAAAATAGAATAAAAACATCCCTATGGTATCTTTAATCTCTTCAGAGGCTGGAAGAAGTTTAACAAAAGCCAACCACAAACCCCACAACTTCTTTCCACTTGGAAGTATTTCTTAATCACTTCATTGGAGTCGTAATTTTACCTCAGGAATGGCAGATCTTTTTTGGCATCTTGCACAATTTGCATATACACTTTTGTTAACAACCAGCTTAGGCATTTTTGTTCTATGATTGAATGTTTTACTAGTTCTGACTGTTAAAGTACTTACTGCAACTGAGAACTGGTGAATTAAATCCACATCTGTCTGTGTTACCCTAGAAAAGTGCCTTAAGGCTGCTGAGTGCAGTCATGCGAAGTTCTGCAGTTACAAATCTAAACACCTTGCATGTTAGTGATGGCTGCTATTCTTTGAAGATATTTCATACCTCTTGTAGCTGAAAATATGGCTTTTATTATGTAATCACTGTTGAAAACAAAACACTTGTTAGGAGGAATGCAAAAGAGGTAGTTTAAGCATAAAGCAAAATTTTAACTGTAGAAAGCATATACCAGAACTCAGCTGCAGGCAAATATGACAAAGATAGACATGAACAGGTGAAAGTAGGCTTTGAACTTCATAACATTATTTTAATTTGAAAAAGAACTTATTTTTCCATCCTATGTCTTGTTCTACTTTTATATACAAAGTAAACTTTTCTGCTTCAGGAAAATTCTGTGTGATGAGAGAACCTTTCGCTAGTACAAAATCAGCATGTTGACTTCCCTTCCTGCTTTCATTTATGCTCTAGAAAACAGGCATTTATAAAAAGCATCTAGTTCTGAAGCGTTCATCAAAGCATGTTTGTAAGGAGAAGTAATATCTCAACAGATCTGGGGAAGGGATATAGCATATGAGAACTTGTCTGATTTTTCACCTGTACTCACTAAGATGTATTATTGCCTATCCTTGCAAATCCTGCATCTGTTTCATCTCCAGACTTCAACAGTAATGCCAGCAGTATACAAGACTGTCTTCAGAATGATGAATTTCCAGGAATTGAAACAATTTCTGTCACTGGAATGACAATGAGCATTCTAGTGCATCGAATGATGCACAGAACAGTTTGACTTTTATACTTCTGAGGTCAAACCAAATTGTCATGAAATAAAATCCTCACTTTTAAAAGCAAGATTAGTTTGCCCCAAGCCCCTGATCTTTGAAAATATTTTCTGTCCCTTCTAACATTCCACCCCCACTCCACAACAGAAGTGTTCTGTCTGCTTCCAAAGCCTTTCACCCTACAGCTCCTGGTGCCAGGGAAATGACACCTACACCTTCCTTCTCTGTCCTTTTTCTGTTCCCACCTTTCTGGTATGCATTTATTTTTTTCCCTTCTAATCTGCAGGAGGGAATATATTCTCATTCTACATATTTCCCTGTAATAGTTTCCAGTATTGGTGTGGTATTCCACCAGACCGAGATTCAAACTGGAAATTCAGTTTAGAGACTGGTTAGTTGCCAGATGATAGGTGAAAGATAAAAAGTCCTCTTCCCCTTTTGACATGATGTCCAATTCCATTCCAATGTCAAAGGAAAACGCATTTACTAGTTATTAACTCGTCATTGAATGCTACCTTCTGGTTGGCATAGCACTGCTAAGAAAACCAAAAATATATGTTTATATATAAATTCACTTAGGAGCAGTATTTGAAATCATTGCTTTTAGTATTTTCTTCAGGAAATAAAACACCAGATAAACACCTGCTGCTATGCTCATGATTTCCCCAGTGCTAACAGTCATGGATAATTTTCAGGCCATGTAGACGAGTCATGCGGTGTTGAATTAATTCCTTTGTGATGGAAAAGTTTAGCAGAGATGATTCTAATACTACACTGTAGTATTAGCTTAACTAATAATAATAGCTTAACTTCATAGCCATATAGACATTTGGAATAGAATTATGGAAAGACTTAAGAGAGTAATATTTTTGAAAAAAATTGAAAGAAACAAGAATGAAATATTTGAGTTGTGGGGTAGAAGTGTGAGAGGCAATGTAGCCTTTGAACAACTTGACTATATAAATATGCATACACACATTTGTTTCTGCATTAATTGTCATATATGTGTGTGGGTGTGTAAGCAGTTTTCAAACTCTGGATGTCATAATAAGGAAGAAAACTTGTTTCCAATTGTTTCTAATGATTCAGACTAATGCTTTAAAGGGAAAACTCTAAAAAATAATTTAAAAAATACATTGCGTTATGCCTGGAAACCAAGCAGTATAAAAGAACAGAATGTCTCTCAAGTTATTTCCTAATGGTCCTCCAGGAAAAAAATAAAAAGCTGCCTACAGATTGAATAATAACAAGATCATGGGGTTTTTGAAGGACAAAGAACTACTCTTATCAGAGTATTTCAGCAGCTTTTCTTAACGTTGTGCTGCTAAGTATCATAACCGAGGACTGACATTATGCTCTGTAGCTAGGGAGTGATGAATAATTTGTTCAATAAATGTATCCCCCCTTCACCATCTGGAATATGTCTGAAATACAATAACCTTAAATTTATTCACTAATAAAAATTCATTGATTTCTCCAGCAAATAATTCTTGCACTGTAGATCAATTGTGTAAACTTATTAGGATTACTGTTTGCAAGTCTGACTTCACTGATTAATTAAGCAAATCACTTGATGTTTCTCTTCTTGTCTAAAATAGGAATCTGCACAGAGAGGGTCAAACTCTGCACCTTTTCTGCCTGGTGGCTGTAAGAGAGTAGATTTCGACCTTCCAAAACTGTTGCTAAATTTGTAGAACCAGGCTCATTCAAGACTCATAGACTAAAAGGAATGCTTCAAAGGATCTTGATTTCATGGCCTATTTCCTCTCTTGTATTGGTCCTGGAGTAAGGAGAGATAGAAGGAAATTGAAAGAGTCCAGATTTACTATTTTTCATTAAAAGCTAATGCTGCTGCCAATGACCTACCTCTTAACCCTCATTCTTGTGCCATTATTAGATGTGAATGTTCTTTGAATGTTCTTGTGAGGATTTTCGCTTGTGTCTAAGTGAGGTAGTTATTCATATTTATAAGGAGTTTTAGCATAACTGCAAGTCTCCCTGGGAAGTTACCATACAACTGGAGAAAATGGTAAAGCATACTGTTAACATTAATTCTCTTCCATTTTTGGCTATGCAGATAATGTTGTTGGGGACAAATGAACAAGTTTACTTAATTTCCTTAAATTTCATGGAGAATGACCTTCCTTTTTACCTGTTTTAATTGATAAATTTTCTTCTCTCTTTCATCAGTGCTGATGCAATTAATATCTCTTGTGTATAACGCAACTGTGTATAAATCCTACTTTTTAAAATTAAATTGCTTTGTTTCTAATTTTTATTATCCTATTTTCCCTATGTCATTTGTAGTAAAATGAGAGAAATAGACAGGTGCTCATTAATGCAAAATTGATCTCTAGAGAAGAAAAGATTTCACAGAATATTAGTTAGTTGAGGTATTGATATTCATGACGGCCAAGACCTTCACTTCACAGTATGTTGCTTTTGAACTGTCTTGTAGGATTTTGACAGAAAGCAACCTGTAAAGTAATATCCCTCTAAAACTACAGTATATTGATTTATCCACTGATAAAACACAGTATAATATATAGGTAAATACACTGTTTCCCTAACAAGCACCAATAAACTCACAGTTTTTCATAAAATAGAGAAGGTAAACAAACTCTCAAGGTGATAAATGTTATTGTAGCTGATATAAACTATCACAGGGCTGATGCAAGTTCTATGAAAACAGTGTAAATCACATTTATTGTCCCTGAGTTAAATCTAAACATCCCATCGCTGTTTGGGACATTCATCTTATTCATCTTCCTTAAGGTCTCTATGCACCTATTTAAAATTTCAGCTGGATTTGTATCAGTTCCCTGCTTTATTACAATCGTGGCAATGAGGCTGAATATATCTTACAAATTATTTATGTGGGGAAAAATCAGTTTAAAAACACAAAATTGTTTGCCTTGGGTACATGCTAGGAAGAAATTCTCAAAGATTTTTAGAAGTTTCTTTGGAGATTGCCTTTTAAATGGTGAACCTTTAGAAACTATAGCTTGCATGTAATTGTAAGTTCCAAATCACTCAACAATGGCTCATGGAAATTATTAAATTGTATATATTAGATCACACTAATCTGAGTTTTTAAATAAACATCTCTATGCAACAGTTGTAGCAAAAATATTTTAAGTAAATATATTTAAAGTAGGCTTATGTTTAGGCACAAATATGAGTAATTTAGTAAAGTGTATTATTAATCTTTTTAGAGTTAAGAAGTCTATTCATTTGTGGACATTCAAGTTATTTTTAGTGGAATGTAACTGTGTGTATTTTTTTTCTATTGTTTTTCTGATGAGCCGGATATGGAATAAGCTCCGCTTTCTAACCTGTAGAATTTTGTAAATGTTGTATATTTTTGTAACATTCTGATTCTGTGTATTTTACTCATTAGGCATTTTTATATCAGTAAACTTGTAGATAAGTCGTATAGGTAAGTCCAATAAGTCATCCTGTCATCATTAAATCCCTGAAGGCTTTATGCAGGCAAAGTTGTCATAGAGGTTCAGCACAAAACCAAACCATAACAAACCTTCCCACTCAAGACAATAAGTAGAGTGCATTCTAGCTGGTTTTGGAAGAAATTGTATCAATGGTAGTTTGTGTTATAGTCTTTGTGTGTCTTGAATGGAAAGCAATATGAACAGAAGTTTATTTATGCAGAATGCCAAATGAAGGGAGAAGAACATCAGACTTTCTTGGAACCAGAAAATGCATCTATAGTGCTTATCTTGGCAAGAACAATCAGCAACGTTTAGTTTGGCATAGGCTCAAGTGTTTGCTTTCCATGCAAACTTGAAACACAGCAAATATCATTTGACATTGAAGCTTCTCTTAAGTAAATGCTGACAATAGTGTATAAGCTTCTAAAATAAACCCTTATTTTTTGTATACTCCCAGCACATATTTCAACTTATGACATCAAGAATATGTGAAGTATAGGAGAAAAAGGTATTTTTAACCAACCTGTCCTGTGGGGTGGTTGTGTCAGCTATGTAAATTCTGGCTGCAGATCTTGCCAGTCATATTAGCAATAATAATGAATGTCTCAACATGTGTTTAATTAAAGTAGAGCTCTACTTAAAATGAAAGACCAGTAATTTTTTACTTTCCTTGCTATTTTGGGGGTTTGTTACCTTACTTTGTAAATGGTAATTTTGTCTTCCACAAAAAGTCTTTATTACGAAAAGCTAAATTATTTTGTAAAGCTGATAACATTTTTTGCCTTAAAACAATGCATGCTTGAAAATGACCATGCTTTCCTGACTTAAACTGATGGGAACACTGTGCTGAGAAAGGGAAAGGAAAAAAAATGTCTCACATTAACTAACCTAAGTTGTGACAAATCAAATACTGGGCAAAGATTATTTTGTTCTGAGACTTAAGGAAGGCTTAGGGGACGCCGGGAGAAAATTGTTGTTTGAGTCAGTAACAAAAATCACTCATTTTGGCAGGATGAATTTTTTGGCAGGAGCATTCTCCTGAAAAGAAAGGAAAGTGAGCTAGACTAATAGCAGCGCTTAATATTTGCATACCTTCTGGATGCTGCAATTCTTAATCAAGCATTTTTATTGTCCACACAACACGTGAAGAACGGTGTAGGAACATCTGAATAAATAGTGGCTTTAAGGGCAACTCATTTTGTAGATTTGAGTATCTGACCATGTTTCTCAGCCCTGAATCACAGAGATATGAGCTGAAGAGATCAGTAAGAAAGGATGGCCATATAAATCTGATTTGGTTATTCAGTGGTTTGTGTAGCATAGTTCAAGAGATTCTGGCTTGTTTCTTCCCTCTGTCTGGGGATTATTTAAACACAGTTTAGCTTTCCTCTAGTCTCAAAGATGTTGTGCTGTTTTGTTGGATTCATGGGGGTTTAAGTACCCCAGTCATTGTTGCTGAACATACTCTCCCTCATGTAATAAAACAAAGACAAACCCTCCTGGTCCCAGTGAATGTTTTTCTCACCTCAAACTTGTAGCTCTGAGCATTGCAATGTTTGGAGAGACTAGCTGGTACAGCATCTATATAGTTGCATTAATACGATACTCATTAATGCCCAGAAACAAGGTTAACTAGTCTAACTGCAATGCTATGCAATTGCTACAACAGGGCTGCTAATTAGCCCGTGGGGAGTGTGGTGCTGAAATGTTTGCTGCTTATGAGACCAGAACTAGCTTGGGTATTATTGCAAGGCACTGTTTGATTCCCTGAAACACAACCTGAGCTTCAGTCTCCAAAACAAAATGAGGAAAGGGAAAAATTATTAAGCAGCTAGAGTTGAACAACCCTTTTTTATTTTGTATGTAATCCAAGTATCCAGTAGAAATAGGATTTCAGATAAAACTTGGAATGTCTTTTAATCTTACAGGAATTTCACAATTATGAGTTCATTTTTTATTATAAGTCTATTTATTATTTATTATTATTTTACTCCTTTTTGAAAGATGTTGCTTCCTTTGAAGACTAAAGGAAGTAAGCCTTTTTACTAAAATATCTATTTTACCAACTACAGAATGTGAAGACTACCATGAGTCTTCACGTTTGACAAGGTTTCTTTGAATACCTTGTTGTGACTGTTATTGTAGTCACTATTTGACATGCCAAGTATCATGTGGTAAGGAAGACTTTCGCTAAACAATTTCTTTCTAATTTTTAACTAAAATAATTATTATTATCTTAATGTATTGAATGCAAAAAAAAGCTTTATTGCATAGTTCTAATCTCTAACTCATTTAAACTTAACAAATAAAATCTCACCTTACTGGTTTAGATATCAGTGTCTTTCACTTCCCGTACAGTGTAATATTTTACACATCTTTATTTTCATGTATATAACACAGGTTTTCCTACTTGCCTTTTCACCAGCCTTGCTTCTCAGACTGGCATGCTTGATAAAGATTTACGCCTTCAGCAAAATATAAATATTCTGGTTAAAAGAAATTGTGTGTAACACTGCAGTGTGTGTCAGAAAAAATAATACGAAATAATGAAACCTTATCCAGTTTACTTTGGAATCAGTGGTGGATTTTTTTTTCTCTTTTTTTCTTGAGTAGGCAAATACATCCATTTCTGACTGAATATATGTAAATTCTTTGTTCATGTGTAGGCCCCATAACCATGTCTCATTACATGTACTTCACTTTTGGATTATAATGAGACTTATACCTTGGATAGTGCAGTAATCTGTATGATACAGGATGTAGCTAAATTGACCTTTGAATAGTTCCAAAGGGATGTGGGTCTACCTGTAGCTCAAGGATATTTTGAAATTTTACAGGACATGGTAATGAACAAAAATTCTAATTCATCAGTTGGACAACTTATTACTTTGATGTTAGATTTGGTTCTTTAGACAATCATTTACCCTGACATGTGAGTAAAAAAATAAGCTTATCAGAAGCTTAGAGGGCCATTGTTTCTACTTCTTATAATGTCAGTAGTAGCTCATCATTTTCTTTTTAATACAGCTAATGCTTTTTTTGCAAGATCAGATTATGCCATTCTAATTTATTTTATTCTAGTTTACTAGAATAGTAATTCTAGTTTCTAATTTACTTCTATAATTTCTTTTCCTCTACTTCCTTAAAATAATTCTTTAAGAAAACAGGTTTTTTTCTTTTTTTCTGTTTCTACTGGAAGCTTGCTTGAGGTAATACTGCAACACCATATTAAGCCAGATTTTTATCAGTAACTGATGATGAAATTTTTCTATATAAATTGCAAATTGATTTAGAAGGCTTTGGACAGTAGTAAACCAAAATTTGGAAACTATAAGGTGAGATAGAAGCTATTAGCTTGGGAAACTATGCAAATGAGGTTTTATAATACTAATATGCAAATAACTAGGATTTGCAAATTAACAAAACACAGAAGAATGGATTTTCAAACAAGAAGCTGATATTAACTGCATTGTCGGAGGCAAGAGTACCAATAAATTGGGAATTTGGTCATTTATTTGGATATGGTATGTTGTTAATGACTGTTACTCGCAAACTTGATCCATCTTAGCTTGGCTTTTGGTATTCATCACACACTTCAACCTTTGAGACTCACGTTGTGAGAGGAAAAAGGATCCAAGAGGAAATAATTGTGTAAAATCTGCTCTGTGGCCTGAGGACATGACATCCAGAAAGAGAGGGAGTCCATCAGAATTGAGTAGCATATCTGCTGTAGCCTTGTTCAGGGAAGCAAGGACCTGTGGTGGGACATTAGAGGAGGAGGGAGTATTCATTGCATCTTCCTGATTGCCATGAATTTTGAGGTCCAGTGAGACATAGATCCTCAATAGCTAAACTCATATTTTCATTCCTTTCCTTGCTCTTAACTCCCAGAGTAGCTTATACCTGCTTGTGTGATTTCTCTGTGCTGTGCAGAAGAGTGAGAGAGAGTAGAAAGGGCTTATAATAATGCATGGATGTGTTACTACTAATGCATTTGTTAAAAAAAACCCATGCATTTCACTTTTGTTCACACAATGTACAAGTGAGTGATTTTAGATTGGGCTGCTTTCTTACACGGCTTTTTCAGAGCACAGTTCTATCATTATTGTTAAAATTCCAAAACTTTTATAGATCAGCATACACGTTGTTCAGGGAGCACTTGTATCTTTTAAATAAGTTAAGTGTTATCTTTAATAACATTTAGAAGGTTTTTATGAATAATGAGCCTGGAGGCTGCATGAAGAAAATCAAATTTTCCAGAATAATGTAGCAGCTCTGTACAGATGTTTACTGGGGGAAGGTGGGGTGAGGGTGGATTGTGTGGGAGGCAGCTGTCAGGGAAAACGAAGATTTCCCATGAGAGCAAGATCAACTTAACTGTAACACAATGGGTTTGTGTAGAGAAAACAACTAGATTAATACCACATCAATTAGTTTAAAATTTATCAGTTATACAATCTAAATTAGTATTTGCTTGTTGAACCTAGATGTAGTTCAAACAGCATACATCTTCCTGTGAATCAATAATCTTATATTGTCTATTATGCAGTTTTAAATGTAGAATGGTTTTGTTTGTTTGCTTTTGGTTTGCTTTGGCTTAAAGTCTAACTAAATATATGAAATATACCTATGGCAATGAGGCAAAATAATTGCTTTTGATTCCAAGAACATTAACTTTGTGTAAAATTATATTTTTTAAATAGAAGAAAGTCAGATATCTATGATACCTTTGAGCACTGCACTGAGAAAATTTCACTATTTATGTAGACACTATGGGGCTGTTCCTTCTTGGGTATGCGCACATTGCAGAGCATCTGTGGGTACGTGACCTAGCTCGGTCTTTCTGTACTCATGTTGTTCCATTGATTCCAGTTCCTCCCTGTGTCTTCCTCTTCCTCCCTGTTCTCCATTCCATCCTCCTACCGTATGATGGAAAAGGTCTGATATTCACCATCATCTGCCATACCAGGAAAATGAACCAGAACTGCATCTCAGGGTTAGCATTCTTCCCCATCAGTCTCCCAGGTGCTGCCTATATTAGCCAGAATACTTATGTGTAAAGGAAATACTTGTCCACATAGTCTCAACACTTCTGAATGTCTTCACAGAGCATATCTGTAGAGTATTTGGATTATTCTAAATGTCGAAGACACCTTGAAAGTAATAGTACTATACTATTCTTCATAAATGGGAGGTCTTTTAAAGATTTACATCAGCAATGCATGATTAGGAGTCATCCTTTCTTTCCAGCCTGGAAGCAAAACAATTGGATGTAAAGTAAACGTGAACATAGGTCAGACAGAACACAAGGTCCAGGTAAAGAGGGAGCTTGCAAGTAAATTATTATTAATAGCCATCCTGAGAGATATCACTCTGAGTTTTAGTAGAGCAGAAGCAAGGATGGGAATGGTGAACACAGGCTTTAGGGTGGAAAGTAAATCTAGTTATTGGATATAGATTCATCTTTTTATTTGTAGTCTCTGTGGCCACCGAAAGGGTATTTTGATCTATTGATTCTCTAAGAAAAAACAATACCTGTCTTGTCACATACGTAGTGGGTTGTTCAACAAGTGTGTGGTGAAAGTTCTGGCTGAGAACATTTTCAAGCCACAGGTTCTCACCCAGAAAGAACAGTATTTTCTAGGCTGCCCCCATCTGTCATACCTCTTACTGTGTATTATCACGGCTAGGATGGAAAAGCTGGTATGTAAATGCTTTGCCTGTCAACTGTTCTTGAAAACCCTGAACAGGAATATTTGCAATGTCATTCCAAAGGGTGCCAAGAAAACTGGTGCTAATGCTTGGCTTGCTTGACTCCTAACATACAGTGGTGATAATGAAAAGAACATAGACATGTACTTATCTTGAGGCTAATGGAGCACAGTCCAGGAGAGTGAGCATGTTTTCTTTCAGTCTCAATGAGGTAAGAGAAAGGAAAACATCTGCACTAGGTATTCAAGTTTATCTGCTACTTCCATTTGTTGTTGAAAGGGTGACACAGGTTCTGTTTCTGGCCGTGGAGACAGACTAGACTTGTTAAGTGATAGTACAATCTAGACCTCCTATGACAGTATGAAAAAGGTATGTAAAGGAGGACTGGCCCTGTGCCTGCCCTGGCATTCTAAGGATGCTAGTGCTTGCCCTCAAGCTATTTTAGTGTTGGCTTTTATTAGGCTGGTCATGGATGCATGTTGGTGGAGCAAGGCAGCACCAGACAGGAGTGAAAAGCTTTGAAATGCTCAGGTGGATTTAAGGTTTTCTTTTCATAAGTTTGTCTACCTGGGCCACATCCAGGAAGCCTCTGAATGTGATCTGGGATTAAAAGAAGTTCAGAAGACAGAAAATATGTCTTAGACACGCGTGGAGGTCTTCTTACAGTGCAACATAGGCAATAGTTTTTCTATGCTTTGTGAGTAGCACAGCAAATTCATGTAGTGAACTAGAACTTTCGCTTTCTGTAGTGTCATAACAGCTGTAAGTTAACAATCCTCATTAGTTTCCCAAGTGTCAATTGTATTGTCATTCTGTTAAGCTACCAGAAAAACGAAAAAACTTTGGGTTGAATGAATGTTTAAAGCTCTCAAGGCAAGTATAGTTTCTGAAATTAGAGCAGTAAACTTTATATTTAGTGGCACTTACTTGCTTAAAGCAAAATTCTGTTCTCCAGTTTTTAATATTGTTGAGAATTTAGCTTAAGGACTGGAAGCACATCTAGAGGTTTGAAGTGGTACGAGTAACAAGGGATTCAACTTGTAGGTGAAGGAAACTTACTTTATGCTATTAATGTGTTTAAGCAATTTTTTTCAATGGATTTCACTGTTTATGATGGGAAATTCTGTGCAAATCAAGGAAAAAAGGTAAGGATTTCAAATGATTACACTGGAAAGGTTCTACAGTGGGAGAAAGATCTAAGAACTCAGGCTAAACAGGTAACATGCAGGGATTGCATTAATCTAAAATAAAATTGAAAAAAAAGAGGACTATGTTGAGAAGCAATGTATGAGGAATAGCTCTCTTGAACTTTGACTGCAACTCCATCTATCTTTTGGTCCATGTTTGTCTGTTCTTTTAGCATCTCTACTTGTCTCTCCCTACATTTCTCTGTTCATCATTGATGTTAGTATAGATTAATCACCGCTCAGCCAAAATTATATAATTTTTAGATTTTAGAGTGTTTTTAAATCTGAATATTTGCAGGTAGCATATGTCAAAGTAGTAGAACGAAGCCAAGAATTAAATTAGTGTTAGAGAAGAAGGGACTGATATTCAAGGAAAGTTAATTACTATGTAGGAAATATTTTCTATGAAGCTCATATCAAAACTACAGGAAAACAAATAATGTAAACATGCAAATTATTTTGAGTATTTTGCTCCACCATATTCAAAACCTTCTTTGTGTTAAAAGACTTCTTTTCCTCTAACATGAAACTACTATGTCATCTGACTTAGGTATTCATATTCATATATGCATGATTTGATGTGTAATACTGAACAAGTAACCTTAGACTGTAGAATTTTCTTGTCTTTTCATACAATAATTCTACTATGAATGTCAATGGTGAACATATTTTGTTGGTATATATATTTTCTGTAAATATATCAACTTTATTTTTGGAATTTTAACGTAGATTTTTCTATTTCTATGTATTGTTTTCACATACAAGATGTAATACCACATCAAAGTGCTGAATGCTCATTATCAAATTTTGATAAGATCTACTAAACCAAAAAAACAGGTCAGGCACTTGTAAACTGAGTGAAAAATATGAAACTTATTCATTTTTTACTTAATCTGATTGGAAAAACTATCAATCAGTTTACCAGTTGAGAGGGTTTGAAAATTAAATAACCTTTACATATAACCATCCTGTTCTCAAATTCTCCCTTTATATAAAAATAGGAGAATGCATTTCTAGGCGATTTATTCTGAAGATAATTGCAAGTAAACAATAAAAATCCTGATTAAGAGGCATATTATTTTTAAACTCAGAGAAAAGCTTCAGGATAAAATCAATATCATAGCTGATACAATTATCTTCATTAGAAAATTATATCACAGAATCACAGAATCACAGAATGTTAGGGATTGGAAGGGACCTCGAAAGATCATCTAGTCCAATCCCCCTGCCGGAGCAGGATTGCCTAGACCATATCACACAGGAACGCGTCCAGGCGGGTTTTGAATGTCTCCAGAGAAGGAGACTCCACAACCTCTCTGGGCAGCCTGTTCCAGTGTTCAGTCACCCTCACTGTAAAGAAGTTTTTCCTCATATTTAAGTGGAACCTCCTGTGTTCCAGCTTGCACCCATTGCCCCTTGTCCTGTCAGGGGATGTCACTGAGAAGAGCCTGGCTCCATCCTCATGACACTTGCCCTTTACATATTTATAAACATTAATGAGGTCACCCCTCAGTCTCCTCTTCTCTAAGCTAAAGAGACCCAGCTCCCTCAGCCTCTCCTCATAAGGGAGATGTTCCACTCCCTTAATCATCTTCGTGGCTCTGCGCTGGACTCTCTCTAGCAGTTCCCTGTCCTTCTGGAACTGAGGGGCCCAGAACTGGACACAATATTCCAGATGCAGCCTCACCAGGGCAGAGTAGAGGGGGAGGAGAACCTCTCTCGACCTGCTGACCACACCCCTTCTAATACACCCCAGGGTGCCATTGGCCTTCTTGGCCACAAGGGCACACTGCTGGCTCATGGTCATCCTGTTGTCCACTAGGACCCCCAGGTCCCTTTCCCCTACGCTGCTCTTCAACAGGTCTGTCCCCAACTTGTACTGGTACATGCGGTTGTTCTTGCCCAGATGCAGGATTCTACACTTGCCCTTGTTATATTTCATTAAATTTCTCCCCACCCAACTCTCCAGCCTGTCCAGGTCCCTCTGAATGGCTGCGCAGCCTTCTGGCGCGTCAGCCACTCCTCCCAGTTTTGTGTCATCAGCGAACTTGCTGACAGCGCACTCTAATCCCTCATCCAAGTCATTAATGAATATATTGAATAGAACTGGTCCCAGAACCGACCCTTGCAGGACTCTGCTAGACACAGACCTCCAACTGGACTCTGTCCCATTGACCACCACTCTCTGGCTTCTTTCCTTCAGCCAGTTCACAATCCACCTCACTACCCGATCATCCAGACCACACTTCCTCAGTTTAGCTGCGAGGATGCTGTGGGAAACCGTGTCAAACGCTTTACTGAAATCGAGATAGACCACATCCACAGCTTTACCATCATCTATCCACCGGGTAACATCCTCATAAAAGGCTATCAAGTTGGTTGAGCATGACTTCCCCTTGGTGAAGCCATGCTGAGTGCCCCTAATGATCCCCCTATCCTTGATGTACCTAGAGACAGCACCAAGAACAAGTTGTTCCATCACCTTTCCAGGGATGGAGGTGAGGCTGACCGGTCTATAGTTACCTGGCTCCTCCTTCTTGCCCTTTTTGAAGACTGGAGTGACATTCGCTTTCCTCCACTCCTCAGGCACCTCTCCCGTTGCCCACGACTTAGCAAAGATGATGGAGAGTGGCCTAGCAATGACTTCCGCCAGCTCCCTCAGCACCCGCGGGTGCATCCCATCAGGGCCCATGGATTTATGGACGTCCAGATTGCTTAATTGGTCCCTGACCCAGCCCTCATCAACCAAGACAGATTCCTCCTCTATCCTGACTTCTTCTGAGGCCTCAGGGGTGCGGGGCTCCTCAGGACAGCCTCCAACAGTATAGACAGAGGCAAAGAAGGCATTCAGTAACTCCGCCTTCTTTTTATCCTCTGTCTCCAGGACCCCCACCTCATTCATCAGTGGGCCTACATTGCCTCTAGTGTTGGCTTTACCTGCAATGTATTTGAAGAAGCCCTTTCTGTTGTCCTTGACCTCTCTTGCAAGGTTTAATTCCAAGGAGGCCTTAGCTTTCCTAGTTGCCTCCCTACATCCTCTGACAACAGACTTATATTCCTCCCAGGTGGCCAGCCCCTCCTTCCACGATCTGTACACCCTCTTCTTCCACTTGAGTTTGCCCAGCAGTTCCCTGTTCAACCATGCAGGTCTCCTGGTACCCTTCCTTGACTTCCTACCTGTTGGGATGCTCTGATCTTGAGCTCGGAAGAAGCAGCCCTTGAATGCTAACCAACTATCTTGGGCCCCCTTACCTTCTAGTACCCTGTCCCATGGGATTTCCCCTAGCAATTGCTTGAAAAGGCCAAAGTTGGCCCTCCTGAAGTCCAGGGTTGTGATTCTGCTAGCTATTCTGTTCCTGCCACATGAGATCCTGAACTCTACCATCTCATGGTCACTACAACCAAGGCTGCCCTCAACCTTCACCTCTTCAACCAGACCCTCCTTGTTAGTGAGGATAAGATCCAGCAGCGCTCCTCTCCTAGTTGGCTCATCCACCATTTGCATCAGAAAGTTATCATCAATGCACTGGAGGAACCTCCTGGACTGAGGATGGCTGGCTGAGTAGGCCTCCCAGCAAATATCAGGGTAGTTGAAATCCCCCATGACAACCAGGCCCTGTAATTGAGAGACTGCTCTCAGCTGCCTGTAGAAGGCCTCATCACCATCCTCATCCTGATCCGGTGGCCTGTAATAGACACCCACAACACTATCACCCCTGCCAGCCTGCCCCTTAATTCGCACCCACAAACTCTCAACTCGCTCCTGATCCGCCCCTGGACAGAACTCAATACATTCTAGCTGCTCACTCACATAAAGAGCAACTCCACCACCTCTCCTTAGTGGCCTGTCTTTCCTGAACAGGACATAGCCATCCATGACCACATTCCAGTCATGCGAGGCATCCCACCAAGTCTCTGTAATTGCCACTAGATCATAGCCCCCCGACCGAACACGGATTTCTAACTCCTCCTGCTTATTCCCCATGCTGCGTGCATTGGTGTACAGGCATTTCAGGGAGCGAGCTGGGCACACTGATTTCACCCCGGGGGGATGGGAGGCCTCCTGGTCTACCTCAACACTAGAGCGTTGCCCCAGTGGTGCAAGCCCAGCTACTACCCCATCCCCCTTCGAATCTAGTTTAAAGCTCTCCGAATGAGCCCTGCTAATTCCTGTCCCAGAACCCTTTTGCCCCTACGACATAAACCTTTCCCATGTATTACCGTCACGCCTGGTGTCTTATAAAACCAGCCATTATCAAAGAAGCCAAAGCCCTGCCTGTAGCACCAGTCTCGTAGCCAGGCGTTAATAGAGAGAATCCTACTATTCCATCCCACGTCATCACCTGAAAATGGAAGGAGGGAGGAGAAAACAACTTGTGCCCCACACTCTTTCACCAACCGTCCTAGGGCCTTGTAGTCTTTCTTCATCCCCTTCAGACTACGGGATGCAGCTTCTTCCCCACCTGTCTGGAAGATCAGCAGGGGGTAGTAGTCTGTGGCCTTCAGCAGGTTGGGGAGTTTCCTGGTGATATCCCTGATTCGGGCTCCAGGCAGGCTGCAGACCTCCCTGTGATGGGGGTCAGCTCTGCATATTGGGCCCTCAGATCCCTTTAGGAAGGAGTCTCCAACCACTAAAACTCTTCTCTTCTTCCTTGTGGAGGAGGTAGCTATACGCCTGTCAGGTTTTTCTGACTGTGGTGGGACCTCTGATATAGGTTGCCTCTCCACCACATCCCCATTGGACCGGCTGTATTCCATTAGGGCTTCATATCTATTGCTCAGAGGCACCTGTGGAGGCAAGGTAGGCAAGGAGGGCACTCGCCTTTTGCCACGGCCATAGACTTGCCTCCACTCACTCCTCTCCTCTAGGTTATCGTTTTCCACCTGAGAGGGGCAGAGTACAGTTGTCCCTCGATCCTGGGAGCTCTCTGGCAGGTGCTCCCATTTTTGTTGCAGAGAAGGCAGAGCCTGGCTCCACCAGTCTATCTCCATTTCAGCCTCCCGAATGCTCCTAAGCCTTTCTACTTCGGCTTGAAGCCTTTCAACCTGGCTTTGCAGCTGTGCCGCTCGGCCGAGCAGATCATCTACTTGCTCACAGCGCACACAGCCCCCTGACACCACAGAGACGGTGTAGCATTCCCTGCAGCCCACAACCTGCACCATCGCCTCCTTCCGTGGGAGCTCTGTCTGGGTTCCCACATCCATTTTGGTCTTCTTCCACCGGGTAGATATATATGCTCCTTTGCTCTGTTGTCTGACTTGTTCTACTTCAGCTTCCTAGTGAAATGAATGGCATTCTTCTACTATTTTGTAGAAGAATTTCTGCAGTAGAAAATTGCTGTTTAAATTCAGTCGTCCACTCATGTAGCATTATTTGATAAAGTTGTAGTACATAATGGGTCATTATGTACTTTAAAAAACAATCTGTAATTTGCAGAAAAATTATCTCATGAGAAGCAAAAGAGAAAATAAGACTGATGTGCAGAATATTCAAATAGTTTTTGTGTTCTATTTTACCTTTGGAAGTAGGAAAAAGAGGTTAGTGTAGAGTTTTCTGAAAAATCCATTTCCAGTCTATGACTTTCCAGTGATATGCATGACATTTACTGTTGTAAGTGTACAGAAAATCTTGTAAGAGAGAAACTATTCTGAAATTACAAACAACATGTTTCTCCTTGAAGGATTCCAGAGGCATTAAATTTACACAATTGATGGGAAAAATTAGAGAGGTAGATGCCTGTGGTAACTTTGTTAGTTGCACTTTTTAAGTTTGTGATTTAACTTCTTGTAACACTGTCTTCAGAAAACTGTTGGTATTTGCATATTTTTGTTAAACATATACCTTCCCAGATGTTCCTTTCCTATTACAGCACAAACATACTGTATCTGATACAGCGTGGGTGCTGGACAGCTGTTTAGTGTGTAGCTGCTTCTTGAAGCATTAGACTTAATGCTCATCTACCTAATGCAACATTTTTTTTCAATTATTTTTGGTATCTGCATGTGTACTCCTTATATTTACTTTGTTTTATCTGAGACTTCTGGATGTTTGACAGCCTGATCAGAATACAATTTAAATACACAGCAACTGGGCAGCTCAGGAGTAGTAAATATATTTGCTGAAAAAAAAGAGAACTTTTTCTGTGCCTGCCTGTATTACAGTGTTCAGACTGCTACATATCCTGAAGTTTCAAAAATTACTGTAGCACACGGATAGTTACTGACAAATCCAGAGAAATGTATAAGGTCCTGAAAATCTGTCTGCCCAATGTTACCTGGTACAAAAAGAGGACACTCCAGTGCTTCTTCTGTCTTTATTTTCCTAAACTCTACATGCTCTGAGAAGGTTTGTCAAAGACATCTAGAATTTAATAAATGGATTTGTATGCAAATTAAAAACAGAAAAAGATAACGAAACAAAACCATGCACAGAGGACTTTTTGTCTGGTCCCTGTCTGGGGGTAACATATTTAAAACAAAGACCAATTGGAGTTGTTCATGCCAGTTTGTTCAACCTCTGTCACTGTCAGTTTGAGAAACCTGTTCTTTTGCTTCGTGGTGCTTTAATTTGCATTCATGTAAACACAGCTAGAAACAGGATTAGGGCAAGGCAATTTGATTCAGCCAACACATTATGAAAATTATTTTGCATAGAAGTTAAAAGGAGTATCTCTGGTTCCTGTTACATTCTCAGGATGTGTAAAATAAAATGCCGTAGAATTCAGAGTTGATAACAGTTTCTAGAAGCCTGTAGCTTTAAAATAAATTGTTCTTCATCTGCAGATCCCTGTGTATGATGCTGCAGACCTCTACTACTATATGTGTTGTGGCAGGGCCCCTATGTGAAACCACTGTATTTGCTGAAGGGATTCTTTCTGCTTGCATAACATTTTACCCCTTAAATTGCATAAAATAAGTTAGTAAAAAAACCCTCTATTTATAGGACTTGTAAAAACCATATCACTGATAATTGTTATGCCAGCAAAAGCCTGTGCTGTTATTTACTTTGCTTTGTAGAGTAGTGTAAATAAACTCAAGCAGGTAGACTTAAGAAATACAAAAGCCTGAGGCAGTGCCTTAAGGTGAATGTCTCTGCAGGCCAGAAAAAAAGGAAGACTACAGATACTTTGCTGAAACCTGTCATTTCCCTGACTCCATGAACTGTTTGGATTTCTCTTAAAAAAAGTTTTATAGTTATTCAATACAATTAGAGATTCGTGTGAGTTCTCGTCATCCAAAGGATACAGTTAATGGTTATAAATTTCTATTTTGAACCATCTCCAGTAAAACAGCTCTTGAAAACAGCACTTGTAGTATAGTGAGTAAAATAGAAGAAGCCAGACTTCAAGAGGGACTTTAGTATTCTAAAAATACAAAAAGACGACTGGCTCATGCCTGAAAAACACAAATTTCTCAGCATGTTTCTTAGTTTTATGTGCATTCAGATGCACATCTCTTCCTTATAAGCAAAGTGGTGTCTTGCTTTATCACTATATACTAGCACGGTGGTTCATGTTATTTCCAAAATGGACTCATTCTTCTTTGATGGATATTGAATTTGATGCAGCTAAGCATGCATCTATATTTAGATGAAGCTCTAAAAAACTAACACCCCCTTTCCTCTGAATGTAAGAGACCATGTATTTTCTAAGAATACATGCAAGTCAGTGTTATTCACAAAGGACTGACAACCCAAACAATGTATAATTGTCATATAACCTAGCAGTATTTTTATCTGCTCTATTGAAATGTGCAGGCCATATTTGGAGCATGGACTCAGGCTGCTAGTTTAATCTCTCCAATGGCGTCAATTCTGGTTTCAGCTGTGTTGTTCAGACCCATCTATCAAAAGTATAGGCTCCCTGATAAGGAGGTTTGGTGACTTTGCCTGTCATCACAGCGTGAAGGTACTTACCTGTTTTTTCTGTACTCTACCCAGGTATTTTTTAGCACAAAACACACTGAACAAGTGTATTTCTTGGTTCAGAATTTAGAAGTCATTCTTCTGAAGACAATCCTATCTTCTCTGATGGCTGAATCCATTTTCTTCTTTGTAAGTTTCTCTGTTCAAATGAATAAGTATTTTTTATTTGAATATTGTTTAGCCTCAGCAGAAAAAAATGGTGACTAGAGCTGTCAAGAATGTGAGGCTAGGGTTAACTGATGTGATAGAAAGTAGAAGAGAGAGGTTTTAACTTTTGCTTGGGCTGAGAGGATCTAGAAATTAGGACTAGCACTTCCTGATGCAGCACCCTAACTAGCTGAATTCTCTTAACTGTGCAAAAATGCCTTCTTCTATTTCTAAGTATATAAAGAATTCAAATATAATTTTATATGCTCCCAAACTGTACTTCGGAATAGTAGTCTTTATTAATCTCTGCCTTACATGCCTGAAATCTGCCTAACCTCAGTATATAAGAATTCAAGAATATTTATTAAGATATTAAACTTCTGTCCAGAAAACAGGTGTACAGAATTGTGACTGTCATCTATTAATAGCATTGTAGAAGGGACAGAAACCTGCATGTGTCAGGGCTCAGAGAAGTTACATTTGGGAATTAATACCTGGCTTTTAATATGAGGTGACAGATTAAACCAATTCTGGATTTTGTGTGCATGCTTCTGAAACATCTGGTAGCAGACACAGATGAACACAAGATTAAAGATATGTTTTACTGAGTTTCTGATTTGACTTTTATGTTTTGTGTTCTTGATGGGGCCTGATGTTAATGTTTGGGTTTGGGATTTAAGAGAGTGTGAATATCTGTGTTTTGAATACCTGTCATAAATTATGAAGTAATTATATAGGGGTAAACAAAGAGATTTGTACCTCTAGATAACCTCAAGTGCCCCTGATGACTTACAACTGCATAAAGTCACCTGCCATGTTTTATGTACCACTTCCTTGCTTGCAAGTGCATGTGTAAGGCACAAGCAGTCGGTCTGTATGTCTGAAGTAGCCTACACACTATGAAAACCAACCAGTGCTGAAGAAAACTGTTCACATGGTCATGTAATAAAACCTCTCCCAAAACTCCTCAAAAAAAGAAACTAAAAATCTCCACAGCCTGAGTAATCTGTGTGCTCTAATGGGCTGTAATAGAGCATTAGGGGCTGTGTTGAAGAGGAATCTCATTCTTAACCAAAATTTTTTTTCCGAAGTTGCCACTAATCACTTGCATCAGTTTGGCTACTACATTTTTATTAAGAGAATGACAGAGAAAGTAAGTTATCACAACCCTGTGAGGTAGTAAGCAAGCTCCCTGCATCTGGCTGCACTTTAGAAAATGTGACTGTGCTGTTCACAGTGGAAATCTTGCATTTGGGCAGCTGCTTATGCCATGCCCTGACACAGATCTTGGCAACAGGGAGCTGAGTAATACAGATTGTGAAGAAAATGGCTCTGTTCTGCCGCTTTACTTTTGGAACTTCATTTGTTAACTTAGACTTTGCAAGTGAGCTCCAACAGGGTGTGGGAATGAGTATTGTGTTTTATGGTGGTAGGAAGCACAAAGACCCAAAAGTTTCACTAAAGGTTCTAGACTGTAAATACTTCAGTTGAGTCAGTATTAACTACTAGTGTGATTAGATCCCCAAAAATAAATCTTTCATACTCTCTCACACTGAATGTGGAAGTGCTCTCCTTAATTAAGTAATGACTGTAGAAATGCCCTGTGGTTGAGGTATCACATATAATTGGGCTATTCATGCTTTCTAAAACACACTGGAATTAATCAAATGTGCTCTGCTACCCTTGTGGACAGGGATGTCTGTTCAGTAATAGCTTATTTCCATAAGGTCTTTAATCTGTGTTAACAACTAATGAGACTAAAAACCAACCAATTCACTGATTTCATTTCATAATAAACCACAGTCAGAATGAAGGATTTAAAGAAAAATGTTATAATATAATAAATAAAGAGCCTCCTAGTACCTAACTTTTGTAAACTAGTTTCTGTCAATGAGCACGGTTCAGGGAGAGGAGCACAAGTCAGCTGAGATGCTAAGTCAGTTAAGAAATTCTTCCTGTGCTGATGATTCAAATGGAGTATATAGTACTGCCTGATCCAAACAGGTACCTGCAAAATCGAGAACTCACTGGCTCCACCTTTGATTAGATGGTGGCTAAGGAATGTAGACCAAGATAAGACCAAGATCACTAAATTAATATTTAGATTCAAAATAAGCAGCCCAATTTCAGCAGTGGAATGGGGAATAAAAGATGGAAAACAAGGAGCTTATTTTAAGAATACCCAGAAAACACAGAGAAAAACAGGAAATAAAACAAAGACACAGCAGGGCAACCTGTTAGAGGAGGAAAAAAAAACAAACCAAACCAAACCAAACCAAACCTTCTCCCATACAATTTCCACATAATTACTTGTTATGAAAATTGCTCAGGTGTAATATCTGTCAGTGTAATAAATTGCAATATAGAAAACTTCTGGTTAAGAGATTATTAACACCATGCCAATCTCATTTGGATGTGTCTTATTACATAAAATAACGTGACAAATTCACTCATTAACTTCCCTGCTTCTTAGCAAATTCTCCATTGGCAAAGTGTTTATTGGTAGTGTGCCAAGTTCTCCAAGGAGTGTCTTCACATGAGTCATTTGACTTCATGCTGTGTTACATAGAATTAGTGAATTAGCAGAAAATGAATCTTAATCTAGATCGAATACAAAATATTATGTTTGATCATGACTGTAAGCAATGAGTACTAGGATTACATCCAAGAACTGAAAAAGAGTTATTCAACTGCCATGGCTGAATATTTTGAATGGTAAGGCAGGGAATGACTAAGAATGGGAGTGGTGTAAATGACTGTTTTCTTGACTTGTGTGTGTGTGTGTTTATCCTGACGTAAAATGCACTTAAGCAACCTTAATTCTAAAAGTGGCATGTCCTCTGTATAAAATATAGCATTAGTTGCACAGAATATGTAAAAGTTTTAGTTTGCTTATGAATGAATTTAAATAACAAACCAAGTCAATCTAATCAGAAACTTTCATTAGATTATTTAACCTCTTGGCTACTGTGCTGCTTATCTTAGTACTCAACATTTTGATTTGCAGTTTTGGGAAGTCTTGTCTTTTTCAGGGTTATTTTTGTTTTGTTGCAGTAAATGAAATATTTTGAAGGAGTCTGCTAAAATCGTTGATCTTTGCCGCCTGGTTCTCTTAAGCCTGCATTTATATTCATTACTTATAGGTAATTTACAAATCAAGTGGTAACGCTAGGCTAAATTAATCGTCATTATCATATAAAGTCTTTAACAGAGGTGTATTAAGTATGGATTTGTCATGCAGTATATTTTTAAACAAGATTACAGAAGCTTATGTATTGTCTGGAATAAGAAAAGAGATGTTTTGGGCACATATTTGTCCCTAGATTAAGGTTTTCATCTATGTTTTAAGTTCTAGGAGATAAATCAACAAAGTATGAAGAAGCATTCTCTATACTGCCTATTCATATACTAATTTTTTATTGTACTAAGACATTGGCTTCGTTGTGAAGGATTTGGAGAATCAGTGCTAGGCCAGAAGTGAATCCTTCACAGAAGTGGTATCTTAGCTGAACATCCCTTGGGAAAATATGCCCCATTATCAATGTTACTGGTGTTTTACAAAACATAGAAGCAGCCGCAAAAATAACAAAGGGATTATTTAAAATGACATGCTTATCTCTATTCCATTTATTATCCTGTCATTTTCTTTGCAGCTAATAACTACAGTAGCTGGTGAAAAAGATTAATATTAGGAAAAACCTTGAAATAATTTTTTAAACCCTCACTTTTATCTTAGTAATCTGTTTACAGCAGTGCCATAATTGAGAAGCAGAAACAAGTATTTTGGAGATGAGATGTTGTTAATATCTTAGATTAGCTTTGCTGTTAACAAAAAGTGATGTCAAATTCTATTCTTAAGAGTCCATTCTCATAGATAATTGCTGCAAAATTCTTTGGAATGGTCCATGATTCATAATATGTAGATACATAAATATAGCTAATAATCTAATTTGCAGTTTAAGGTGTACTTGTACAAGAACATATCAATTTTGAGAAATGGGATTGGAGGAAATCAAAATGGTACATATCTAAAGAAGTGAGCCAACTGGAAATGTGAAGAAAATAAAAGTTATTAAGTTGTCAAGACCAGTATGAATTACTGAGAGTTTGTAAAGTGAACATGGCACTCATAAGGATATTAAAGTGCAGGCTTAACTTAAAATGATACATTTTCAAACTTTGTAATAAAAATCTATGCAATGTATGATATTATTCTCTTTTGAAGCTTCCTTTCGGATTCACTTCTACTGCTTTGTACCTTCCTCCTTGGCACTCCAGATACACAGTAGCCAAATGGAGACACTTCTCTAGGAGGCTGAGAATGCAGTTCAGTGGGTTTCCCATACCAAAAAGCAGGATTCTGATGGGCAGCAAAGAGGATAAGAAAGTGGTACGGGGCCCTTTTTCAGAGAGAAATGTGTATAAAAACAGTGCGGCTGAAAGGGCAGGGGAAAAGAAGCATCCCCATCCAGGGGCTTTACAAGCTACTTAACCCTGTAGTACTCTGAAGAGACTTAATTTTTAAAGATCATCATGAACTGGTGGAGGATTTGTGATCTTTTCTAGAAACACGGAATTTTTCTGTAAAACTTTTTGATCACCCTTAATTCTATCTATCTAATGCATTTCAAAGGAGCCCAGTCACCAGTTTTGACCTTTAAAAATATCTTATCATGGCCAAGTGTCGGGTTTTTTTTGGCTTTCCAATACCTTTGTTAGTATTTCTTAACAAGTGATAAAATTTTGCTCTTAAAGACCTACATCTAATTGTTTTATTAGAATAAACTTAAGAGGTAAGTTGATAACGAATATTTCTTATTAGGGAAAAATGCTGTATACTACAAAATCAGTCTCCTAAATCTGAGGTATAAATTAGGCATAAGTTTTAACAGTGAAGATTAGTCACTGGAGAAACAACAAAAGGAAATGAAGATTTTTCTGTCTTTTGTTAACAAGGGTATATGACTCTCTGGCTTTTCAAAGATGCATTTCAGCCAAACAAAAGTTATTTGTATCAATAATGAGATAACTGGTGGAAAGTTGACACCCTGAGTCATACAAAAAGCGAGGCTAGATTGAATGCGCCTATCAATCAGTGCTATGAATAACGTATACAAGTATCAGGAAGTTTTTGCTTATGGCTTGCATACATTTCCTCTTTCATAATCATCTTTCATTGTGCTACAACAGAACTACTTTTGTTATATTCAGTAGTATTTCTCTTAGTATCAGAAGTACTAGAACTTTACTTTTCAGTCAAAATTGTTTTTCATTGGAAAAATGCTATTTCAGTATTCAGGGACATTTTCAAGTTAAAAAAAAAATCAAAAACATCAGTAAGTAAAGACTTTGGGATTTGGTACTTTTTATGAAACAAACCTGATTGATTTGTATTGAGTTTTTTCTTCTTTTATTAATGTTAAAAAGAAATTTTAATTCTATTCCTATTTTTCACAGTACTTATATCGGAATGTTGGCCATTATCATATCTGCTGCATTTTTGGAATGTACAGGTTTGTTATTATTTAAATACAAAACAATATTGTAATTTGATCGTATCTTGCAGTGCAATCCTAACTCCCCAAACTAAGATAATATCTAGAATCACAGCTTTCATTTCTTAAGGGACTTTTCCTACCCATCTGACTCTAAAGAAAAGCTTTAAAATACAAACTGAGCCGGTGGAGTCTGGGCATTTCCTTTCTGTGAGACATTTTGAAACAGATTTTTTCTGACCCCTTTCACAGGGACTTAGAGATATCTGAGTGCTCCCTCTGACTTAAGCTGTGGTTTTTAAAATTTCTACCTGTTTCTGCTGAAGAGAGAAGAATTTAATGCTCTTAGTTCATAGCATTAATAAATAGTTAGTTTATATAGGTCACAAGAGATCGAGCTAAGTCTGAAACAATTAAAATTTTCAGTCTTCCTTCTGCAAAGATGAGGACCAAACCCTGACCAGAGGCTGAACTTCCAGGACTGCCTGGCAATTTCAACATAGTCCTCATTTAGAAGGATAAATATAAGAACTATAATTAGGCCATCAGATATACTGATGGGAAACAAGAGAGTAACTTAACGAAAATTCACCAAAAGTAATATTTGTGAAAACATCTCAGCATTTATGTGTTTTCCCATATCTCTGTATTTAATCAGAAAATTCTGTCCTCTTAATGCTTTCAGACGTATTCCGAAGTTTATATGAGTGACTCATGCCTTATTTCTTCTTATTATCAATCTTGAACTACTTTCAACATTTGAAATAGAGCAGAATATGTTTGAGAGCAAAAGTATGAGTAGATACACACACACACAAGCACAAATACACAAGCACAAATACACACGCACAAATACGCACACACAAACATATATACATATGTACACATACACATATATCTAAAAAATTTGCAAATATGAGGAAAAATAAAGCTGCAGAGCTAGACCTATGAGGATGTAGGACTGTAAATTTAAGCTACAGATAGAGACAGATTCACAGGTTTGATCTGAATTTAATGTAGAAAGAGAACTGAGGCCAGTGAATGCATCTTTTGCATATGCAGGCTAATATCTTATTTCTAGCATACAGGTTGAAATAAAGAAATTCTTACGGGTGAAAAAGTTAACTTCTGGATCATCAGCAGGGATTTTAATATTCCACTGTTTTTAAGACCTCATTCTTGCTCAGAATGAGTTTTTTTGTTTTGTTTTGTTTTATTGGGTTTCTTTGAAAAAAAAGGTTGAGGAAATATATAAAAGATAAAGGTTGAGGCAAGGTGGATGATTTCAAAGTGGTGAAGTCTTTCAGGGTACAGAATTGAATTCTCAGAGAAAGTATAGTACTCAAATCTAGAGAAGACGTGCAATACCAGCCATGTGGATGCAAATCACCTACAGTTAGTTATGTAATTACATTAATATTTACTAAATGTGTGTAAAATAGTGGCAATAAGAAGAATGAATTACTTCATATCTCATGTGAGATAAAATCTAAGCAGATGTCTTCAAGACTGTGTGTCACGGTTTGAAAGAATGAGATTAACGTAATTTTAAATGTTGTATATTTTCCACTATCTTTACAGGCAAAAGACCAACTTACAGGTCAGAATCATGAAGGAAATATAATTTCTTTAAGTCTTCACAGAATAATTAAATTGGTTGCACTTTTTTCCTCACATGGATAACACAATAATTTAATACCAAATATTCTTTATCCACTTCTCTTTTTTAAAGAAATCTGGGAAATTATTTTATTGACTCAAGACTGGGCTTCAGCAAGTGTCCACAACCTTTCATCTATATCCCTGTTCAATAAAGTTCTCTCAGTACATCTCCTATCCTTCAGAAATCTTCTGTTTGCTGATTCATATTAGTGTATCACTTGTACAGGGGCCTGGCACGGTTGAATTAGAGAATGTGTATAAAGCAAATAGCTCTCCTGGGATCATGGACTGTGTAATTATACCACATAGTACTGGATAAGGAGAAACTCTCTTTTGTTCTGATACATGAGCTACATGTAGTAATTCCTTACAGAATATTCTGAAAAAAAAAGAAAATGCCAAAATCCCCTTTTGCTTCTTGACAATTCACGTTGATGTATTTCTGTGTTTGTTCTTTTGGAGACTGTTTGTTTCTTGGGATTTTTTTGGGTTTTTTACTTTTAACTGTTCAGTTTTAGCCACAACTTCAGTTTGATTTATTTTTCAGATATGTTCTGTGAATAATCCAATGATAATATCCAATAATCAATCAAAGGCTCTTTTCACATGTAGTACTGACTGTATTGCCTGTTCTGGTAATAATCTATGACATGGGTAATAACAAGGATTGATCAATATTCAATGTACTCAATATGTAATATACTGTAAAAGAAGAAATTCACAGGTGATTTTGAGTACACAAACAATGCCAACTCCAATTGGCTTCTGAAATCCATATACTAACCTCTGTAGTATCAATTTACTAAGATGTAATATGTCACTGCAGGTAGATTGGACATCAGAGTTAACCAGACATACTTTTGAGTAGCCGTGCATGAACTTACTTTGGAATTGCCCAGAACTGAGCAGTAAATAGAAAAAATAATTTTGCTTTTCCCTATTCATTGAAATGGTTTACCAGCTCCCCTTTTAGAGTTTATAGCTCCCAATTTTGTAGTCATGGTCAGCACATACTTGGTTCCTGTACTTATGTCTGATTTTACAGACTTCAAAATCTGCTTCTGATTAGCTTTTTGAGGTAATGATGACGTGATAGTACAGAAGACTGAGGAGTTAGGAGGCAACATAAAAGAGCTGATATAGTATTATATGACAAGTCAGCAGAACTGTAATTTTTGGTTGAATTGGATAAAGTTGTTGATCAAAGTCCAGCAAATATATATCATGATATTAAGAGCTGCTGCTATTTGCTAATGGTATTTAGTTTGAATGGTTAATATAGCTGCTAAAAAATACTAGCAGTAATCTGTAGAACTGCAGATCAGGTCACCTTAATAAAGCCTACCTTAGCTGTAGAAATAGAGGGTGTCTGGTGAATGATTTTTTTTGTAGCTAAGTATGATTTCTGTAAATTAAGCTATGTGTTTCAGCTCTGAGAATTTTCTCTCTGTGCAGTACTGGAGAAAAAAGGATAATTTGGGAACAAAGAAAATTCAGATGAAGGAATAAAGGGTTTCAAATGACCTTCTTTGTTCTTTCAACATGCAGTCCAGATTAAGCCAAATTTAGACTGAAGAAACTCCTACCCTGAGGATGTACATGCAGCCTTTTTTTTTTTGAGTGTGTTGCAAATTCTTCCTTTTGGGATAATTTTATACATGATCATTTAATCACCCATTTCTATCTAGTCATGTTAACAGATGGGAGAAAAGAAGTTTTTGAGCTTGAGGGTGTGCAGCTGAGCCAGTAATGGAATGTCTGTTATTGAATTAATTTTATCTGTATCTTAGAGGTGCTTTTTTAGAAATGTATGTCTAATAGAATGAATGAATGGTCATTAGAACTGAAGTGTCAAAATTTGTATTTTGTTTGCTATCCTATATCAACTGAGAGCCACTGAAACTCTGTGCCTCTTTCCCCTCCACTAAGAGAATATGGAACTAATATTTTCTGAATGTAAACGGAAGACATCTCCAAAATTGCACGGGCATTTTGCACTGAGAAGAGAGAGTTTTCATTTCAATGATTGACAGAAATCCATGTTGAAAAGTCAAGCAATTTGTCAATTTTATTATCTGCAGAATGAGGATTAAAAGTTGAAATGGTTAGTTGACTCAGATGTATTAGTGCAGAACAGCTGTTTTAACTAAATCCCTCAGAATTACCAATTTTCAACAAATATAAGGGGATTGCTTTCAAATGATCTTGTCAGAAATTGCTATCAGATACAAAGAGGCTGCTCCAGAATGAGTGTTGATGAGAATCTTCCACACTAAAAGCATTCTTTTAAAAATACATTTATAGGTGTTTATTATGTGTGGAGTGTTTTTAATTTTTAACCACTGTAGCAGAAATCATTTTCCAACAGAGGAAACTTTGTCTTACTCTTTTTTAAAATTTACCTATTCCCTGTGTTATTGTCCCTTTGTTTTGAGAACCACAATAGAAAGTATTAAAATATTTAATACTGAAAGGTCACGTGTATTCTTTCAGAAGGTAAGTGATTCTGAATAAAGACATCTTTCTTTCTTAATATAATGTTATATATTTTAGCTTATTTAATTTTTTTAGATTTCAGAAATGTAATTAATTAGAACGATTACACACATGAAAGGTACTTTTAAACTTGTTTTAAGCTACATGTGAGTTAATTATTTTCATCTTTCATCTACACCACTCTCCTGTGGTCACAGAATCACAGAATCAATCAGGTTGGAAGAGACCTCAGGGGTCATCGAGTCCAACCGTTGCCCTTACACCACCCTGTCAACTAGACCATGGCACTAAGTGCCATGTCCAGACTTTTCTTAAACACATCCAGAGATGGTGACTCCACCACCTCCCTGGGCAGCCCATTCCAATGTCTAATAACCATTTCTGAAAAGAAATTCTTCCTGATGTCCAACCTGAACCTCCCCTGGCGAAGCTTGAGGCTGTGTCCTCTTGTCCTATCGGTCATTAGTTTTGATTCGATCTTTCTATAAGCACACCATTTAGATGCACTGTTATCACCCCTCTTGCAACTGGAAAGGCCAATGAACTTCTCTCAGATGCAAAAAAAAAAAAAAAAAAAAAAAATGCAATACATGCTTCCCCTAGAAGGCAGAGTTAACCTGTGTCTGTAATACTCCAAAGAGTAGCTAAAAAAAAAAAATAAAAAATTTGAAGTCACTGTTGTGTTTTATCTGGTCCTGGTTGTTGTGGAGCATTAGCACAGCTCTTATTCCATTTGTCTTACAGCAGTTCTTCAAACATTCAGTGTTTACTATCACTAAGTGTCTTTTGTCTAAATTGTTTAATTTTCCTCCTACTTACTGAAATATTTTTCCCCTTTTCTACCTTCTTATGTATCCTATATGTCATTTATATTTTTCTTCCTGTTGCTATGCTGTGATAAGGAAGAGAAAGGAATCTCACTGAATCCATTTTATATCCATCTCTTCATTATAAACATGAGGCATTCAGACCCAGAGCAGCCGTAATCTAGCTAACTTAATTTAATTAACAAAACAAAGTTCTCTTACTGATTGAGGCCTGTGGGAATTCCTTGTACAGAGATGGGTGATGTGTACTTTTGAAATTCTTTCTGCAATTCTTTCCAAAATAAGTGAAATAAAAGCTATATCCTACTTACCTAGGCATACTGATCATAGCTCTGACTGCCATGTTTTCATACACATAACTCCTACTGTGTGGATTATGTATCAATTTTAAAGGCAATTTCTTCATGCGACCAAGGATATGGTGCAGCATCTGCAAACTGATCTATGCTATAAACATCTTACAAGTGAGGACTTTCACACCTGCTCTAAAATCTTATTTTCTTTAATGTGCTAAAGCCTGCTTTTACTGACAGCCTCTTCCACTTAATACTGAGTTTTATTATGGTTCATTAAAACAAATGTTGATAGCTCTTAATTTTGGTGTCCTTTCTGGAAATATTGATGTTAATACAAGGTATTGTGGAGCTGTAGTAAGAGATGTAGTATAAAGCTCACGGGTATGTAAAATCAAGCTACAGCAATTTAAAATTGTTATAAAACATATTACTTGTTTCTTTTATTTTCAGTTGCAATTTTACTGGGATGAAAAGATTTACTCATTTTTAATATTTTATATATCACAGGCTTTAATCATGCAATAATCCTTGTAAATACTAAAAAGGTGGAGAGAACGGGAGATAAGCAATAGAGATCTAGCGTTATTTCTCTTCTGACATGAGTCGTCGGGAGAAGACAGACAAAAGTACTTCAGCACATAGTTTGTCTTTTTATTCAGAAGTCCTGTGTTGGAACTTTAGTTAAATGGGAAAAACCTTTAGATTTTTAACAAGTGTTATTATCAACATTATAGTAGAAAATCATTATAGATTTACAGAAAGGAAATACTGGTAATAGAATTTCATTAAACTCCTAATAAAGCGAACACTGAGTGGATTGCTTCAAATCCATAAAGCTTCATAATTTACATTTAAACAAATGAAATCACCCAAACTAAAAATGTCATACATCTTTTGAAAGCTTTGTAGTAGAGCTAGAGGGGTTTTTTTTTAGGAAAATGCTGTATTTTTTTAAGAAAAATGATCATTTAAGTACCTTTCTATTTAATTAAAAAAAAAATCTAAATTATATAATGTTCTGTTGGAAACTTATTTCCTCCCACTACAAGAACATTCTAGGTTACAAGAAAATAGGATAATCACACTGTTGTGAGTTTCCTTTTCCTATCTGTAATACTGTGTTCCTCCTGCTTCTTTTCCTTCCTCCATTGCCCCTTACACTCCTTGATATTGTGGGGTCTTTGCTGCCTCTTAAGTTCTTGTTCATTGAAATAGAGCTCCTCCTTTATGATGTCTTTGTTAAGGTCATAAAGAATCATGCCTATTGGGTGCCTGGTCAAGATATTTCAGAGCCATTTCAGAGGCATTTGTATTAGGTTCACCATGGGTAAAATAAATGAAAGTAGTTTTTGTAGCACTCACTTCTCTGTTACAGCTTTATCCATCACAAACATTTTAGCTGTGTTTGGAACACTTGATGTGGAACAAAAGATACTTATCACACTAGTACTCAGTTTGGTCTTATTTTTTGCCTGCTCCTCCTCCCCTGAATATATTTTAGCAAAATATTAGCACACAATATTATGACAGTCTATAACATTATCACAGTTCTGATCAGAGCACTTTTTTTTTAGCTTTAATGTAAAGTGAAACAGATTCTGTGTGGTGAAGTGCTATTTTTCCTATCTTAAGGTGAGATGGACTAGAAGATTCACCTCACTGCATAGTTCTTATGACAGCCGAGGTCACACAAAAAATTAACTTCTCATAGTTCTACATATGGAAAATGGGTTCTCTGCTTCAAGAGCATTTTATTTAGGCACTGACATCCCAAAGAAAGAGTTCAGAGGTTGGAGTGTGTCACGGTTTAAAGCTGGGCCAGCTATTAACCAGGTGGCAGATGCTCTCTGTTAACCCTCTCCCCCCCCCCAAGGGAAAGGGAAAGGGAAAAGGGAGAGAGACTTATGGGTTGGAAAGTTAAAACAGTTTTAATAAACTATAATAATGAAAAAGAATATAATAACAATAATAATAGAAATAACCAAATATATACAAATATGTACAAAACCAAGATCAAGAGCTTGGAAATCCTCCTCAGGCAGAGTTGCTCCCCCCAGTACAGGCAGAGGGGAAAAGGCAGTACCTCCCCCCAGCACAGACAGAGGGGAAAAGGCAGTACCTCCCCCCAGCACAGACAGAGGGGAAAATGCAGTAGCTCCACCCAGCACAGGCAGAGGGGAAAATGCAAAAGCTCCACTGCCATCACACCTGCAGGCTTTTAACTGGAGATTTGGCAAAGCTGGTACCAATCAGTGGGAGACAGGAGGGCCCCTCCCTTCTGGGCCCCACCTCCAGGAGGCAGTGGGTTAGTGATAAACAGGAAAGTGAGAATGACATGTATGGGATGGAATACCTTGCTGGTCAATCCTGGGTCACCTGCCCCGTCCACTACTCCCTGCAGGTACAACCCCCTTCGGCTCTTCACTCGTAAGCAGTGACCTTGGGTTCTCTAAGACTATTTGGCCTGGTTTGAGCCAAACCAGGACATTCCACCCCTTATTCCATACCATTCATGTCATACTCAGATCACCACTACCTTTTCATTTTCAAAAATATATATACATATCACTAGTCTATGATTCATCTTTATGCAAAAAGTCCATCATGTTCATTTGGTTCAGGATTGTGGGTTTCCATCTGGTTAGCAGTCTCTCAGCAGTCTTTCTGGCTAGCAGTCTCTCTTTTGTCATGGTTCGTGCCCACGGGTTGCAGGTTAAAGATGTCAGACTCGATGAGGTTACTGGACGCCACTTGATGAAGCTAGCTCCGGTCTCATCACCACTGTCTTAACCTAAAAGACACTTATGCAGCAACAACATGCAGTTCAGACTTAAGTAGTCTCACCCAGAATCAGATCACCTTCAGGGACACATCGAACTTCACCATCTTGCAACATCACCCACCAAGTACATCCAGGTCCCTGAGCAAAAGCAATCCCACGAATGGGTTTACCTTTGCCCGTTACAGGAAGAATCCAGACAGTTTTTCCCAATAGATTCCTTTCATGCACCACCGGGACTTTATCTCCTTCTACTGTATGTAGAAGGTCTGACTGAGCAGGGCCAGCTCGATTGATAGATCCCCTGGTGTTAACTAACCAGGTAGCTTGTGCCAGATGTTTATCCCAGTTTTTAAAGGTTCCACCCCCCATTGCTTTCAGGGTAGTTTTCAACAGCCCATTATACCGTTCAATTTTCCCAGAGGCTGGTGCATGATAGGGGATGTGATATACCCACTCAATGCCATGCTCTTTGGCCCAGTTGTCTATGAGACTGTTTTTGAAATGAGTCCCACTGTCCGACTCAATTCTCTCTGGCGTGCCGTGTCGCCACAAGATTTGCTTTTCGAGGCCCAGAATAGTGTTCCGGGCAGTGGCATGGGGCACAGAGTATGTTTCCAGCCATCCGGTGGTCGCCTCCACCATGGTAAGCACATAGCGTTTACCCTGGCGGGTTTGAGGGAGTGTGATATAGTCAATTTGCCAGGCCTCCCCATATTTATATTTCAACCACCGCCCCCCATACCACAAAGGTTTTAACTGTTTGGCTTGCTTAATTGCGGCGCATGTTTCACAATCATGGATAACCTGTGCAATAGAGTCCATGGTTAAGTCCACCCCTCGGTCACGAGCCCATCTGTATGTTGCATCTCTCCCTTGATGACCTGAAGTGTCATGAGCCCACCGAGCTAAAAATAGTTCACCTTTGTGTTCCCAGTCCAAATCTATTTGGAACACTTTAGCAGCTTGATCTGCTTGTTGGTTGTTTCGATGTTCCTCAGTTGCCCGACTTTTAGGTACGTGAGCATCTACGTGACGTACCTTCACGACTAGTTTCTCTAGCCGAGCAGCAATATCTTGCCACAATTTAGCAGCCCAAATAGGTTTCCCTTTGCGCTGCCAGTTGCTTCGCTTCCACTGCTTTAACCACCCCCACAAGGCATTTGCCACCATCCATGAGTCAGTATATAAAGATACAGCCTTGGCCACTTTTCTCGTTTAGCAATGTCTAAAGCCAGCTGGATGGCTTTTACTTCTGCAAATTGACTTGATTCACCTTGTCCTTCTGTGGCTTCTGTGACTCGTCGTATAGGACTCCATACAGCAGCTTTCCACTTCCGATGCTTTCCTACAAGACGGCAGGATCCATCGGTGAACAGGGCATACTGCTTCTCATCCTCTGGTAGTTCATTATATGGTGGGGCTTCTTCAGCACGTGTCACCTCCTTTTCTGGTGGCATTCCGAAGTCTTTGCCTTCTGGCCAGTCCATGATTACTTCTAAGATTCCTGGGCGATTAGGGTTTCCTATTCGAGCCCTCTGCGTAATTAATGCAATCCATTTACTCCACGTCGCATCAGTTGCATGATGGGTAGTGGGAACCTTACCCTTGAACATCCAGCCTAGTACCGGTAATCGAGGTGCTAGGAGAAGTTGTGCTTCAGTACCAATTACCTCTGAAGCAGCTCTAACTCCTTCATACGCTGCCAGTATCTCTTTTTCAGTTGGAGTGTAATTGGCCTCGGAGCCCTTGTATCCTCGACTCCAAAATCCTAGGGGTCGACCTCGAGTCTCCCCTGGCACTTTCTGCCAGAGGCTCCAGGTAGGACCATTGTCCCCAGCTGAGGTGTAGAGCACATTTTTAACATCTTGTCCCGTACAGACTGGTCCAAGGGCTACTGCATGCACAATCTCTTGTTTAATCTGTTCAAAAGCCTGTCGTTGTTCAGGGCCCCACTGAAAATCATTCTTCTTTCTGGTCACTTGATAAAGAGGGCGTACAATCTGGCTGTAATCTGGAATATGCATTCTCCAGAAACCCACAACACCTAAGAAGGCTTGTGTTTCCTTTTTGTTAGTTGATGCGGACATAGCTGTTATTTTGTTGATCACCTCTATCGGGATCTGGCGACGCCCATCTTGCCATTTAATCCCTAAAAACTGGATCTCCCGGGCAGGTCCCTTGACCTTGCTTCTTTTTATGGCAAAACCAGCTTTCAGAAGAATTTGGATTATTTTCTCCCCTTTGTCAAAAACTTCTGCTGCTGTATCTCCCCACACAATGATGTCATCAATGTATTGCAAATGTTCTGGAGCTCCACCCTTTTCTAGTGCAGTCTGGATCAGTCCATGGCAAATAGTAGGACTGTGTTTCCACCCCTGGGGCAGTCGATTCCAGGTATACTGGATACCTCTCCAGGTAAAAGCAAACTGTGGCCTGCACTTTGGTGCCAAAGGAATAGAGAAAAATGCATTAGCAATGTCTATGGTGGCATACCACTTGGCTGCCTTTGACTCCAGTTCGTATTGAAGTTCTAGCATGTCTGGCACAGCAGCACTCAGTGGTGGTGTCACTTCATTTAGGCCAAGATAGTCCACAGTTAATCTCCATTCTCCATCAGACTTTCGCACTGGCCATATAGGACTATTAAAGGGTGAGCGAGTCTTGCCAATCACTCCTTGATTTTCTAATTGTCTAATCAGTTTATGAATGGGGATCAGGGAGTCTCGATTGGTACGATATTGTCGTCGGTGCACTGTGGTAGTAGCAATTGGTACCTGTTGTTCTTCAACCTTCAGCAACCCCACAACAGAAGGATCTTCTGAGAGGCCAGGCAAGGTAGACAGCTGTTTAATGTCCTCAGTCTCTACAGCTGCTATACCAAAGGCCCATCTATACCCTTTTGGGTCCTTAAAATACCCTCTCTTGAGGTAGTCTATGCCAAGGATGCACGGAGCATCTGGGCCAGTCACAATGGGGTGCTTTTTCCATTCATTTTTAGTTAGGCTCACTTCGGCCTCCAATACAGATAACACTTGAGATCCTCCTGTTACTCCTGAAATACTGATAGGTTCTGCCCCTTTATGATCCGATGGCATTAGGGTGCACTGTGCACCAGTGTCTACCAGGGCTCGATACCTTTGTGGTTTTAATGTGCCAGGCCATCGAATCCACACAGTCCAATAAATCCGGTTGTCCCTCTCCTCCACCTGGCTGGAGGCAGGGCCCCCCTAATTAAGAAATGGATTCATGCTGCTCACAGGGACTGGACCTTCATTTCTCCTATTCACACTTGGGAAAAAGTGATTTGACGCCCATCTCCCCTGACTGGGGTCCTGCTCACTGGTAACTGGAGCAGCCATCCTCCTAGAAAAATTCTCTCTGGTATTTCTTTTAGCTTGCAACTCACGTACTCGTGCCTGTAGGGTACTGGTAGGTTGTCCATGCCATCTGCTCATGTCCTCCCCATAACCACGCAGGGCAAACCACAGGATACCTCGTGATGTGTTCTGTTTCCTTTGAGCTGGTCCTGTAGGAGACCGTTTTCTCCTAACGGCTGCAACGCGCGCCTGTGTAGGTAGAGAGTCAAGTTTATTCTCGATCATGGACAGTTTGTCTGACAGTTGTTTAAATGAGTCCTTGTTCTCCTTAGTCAGTTTTTCCACAGCCGAGATGCGTGCCTGCAGTGGGGAAGAAATACTATCTTCATACTGTCACATACAGTTAGCCATTTCGCCCACAGTAGAACGTGCCATAGCATCTTCTCCCCATACTAATATTGACAATGTATGGGTATATGTCGGTGGAGCATTCTTCACGACCTTCCGGAACATGGATCGGTTGCATTCCACTTCATCAGGATCTACAGGATCTACAATGTCCCGTGGGTGTCTATAAATAATCTCTTGCACAGCCAGTTCTCTAAGGTAGTTAATACCTTTTTCTATAGTGGTCCATTTGCTCAGGTGGCTCAGAACATCATCTTTATAGGGATACCTGCTCTTTACAGCTGACAAGAGTCGCCTCCAGAGACTGACAGTGTTTGACTTTCTTGCGAGCGCCTTATCAATACCACCATCTCTGGACAGGGATCCCAACTGTCTGGCTTCTCTGCCATCTAATTGCATGCTGTCTGCCTCATTATCCCAGCATCGGAGCAGCCAGGTAATAATAGGTTCACTGTCATAACGGCTGAAGTCTTTCCTTATATTTCTCAGGTCCTTCAGGGATAAGGAGTGGTAGGTTATCTCTACGTCCGAGTCCTCCTCTTGTGATAGTTCTGCTTTAGAAGGACCTTTCTTCTGTGATGGGTCTGCTTTAAAAGGACGATCAAGGAAACCCCCATCTGTGTCAGGCCCTAACTCTGCCTGAGAAGGACCCTCACCTGGGTCATATGATGGCTCTGCCTTAGAAGGCTCTGAGTCATCATCCTTCACTTCACGAGCTGATTTCTTTTGGTATTTCTTCCTGGTTACAGGAGCAATTGGTACAGATTCGATAGATGCTGGAGTCTGAGTAGATGCAGTGGCTGTCTTGGGAGTGCTGAGAGTCTGAGTAGCTACAGTGGCCATCTTGGGGGGTGTAGCAGCTGTGGTACAGGCTGCCGAGGTTTCAGTGGGTTTAGTGGCTGTAGCGGCAGTACACACTGTAGGATCTGAGGCTGTAGCGGCAGTACACACTGTAGGATCTGAGGTGGCTGCATAACACTTACAACTGTCCCTGCACCGATATTTAATCTTATCCCACATCAGAAACACATTCAGGACAACCAAAAATAAAAACATGCCACCTAGACAGCACCATCCTAATTTCGCAAAATCTAGTGGAATCAGCTTGGCAGAAAGGAGAAGGTACTATTTCCCAAAGTAAAACTGGAAGTGTAATCATTAACAGAATCAGCTAAAGGACGCCTGGAGCGTGCAGATGAAGTCGCTGCTACTGATTCGCGATTAAAGCTGCCCATCATTGTGTCATAGAGATAAGAGATCGGAATATTAACTGCCCAGTTTATCACAGCATAAATCAGTATCAAACCCCATACCAAAACAATACATTTCGACCAGCACCCACTGCTAAACTGCATGTAAACATTCATAAGAAGCAAGCAATAACACAGTGCCCACAGCAGGTAAGGCATCATTGCAATACTCAATTGTGAAAGAAACTCCATAAAAAAACGAGATAACACAGCATTCAAAAATGACATCACCATTTTCACTATCTGTTTTAACTTTCCAACCCCTCATAAATCTCAAAGGAAGAAATCTGATATTCTCTCAGCTGAGCTCTCCGGGTCTCCTCCCACCAGAGCCAGGATTCAACTTATCAGAGCAACCTGTTGGAGCTTCTCTCGAGCCCCACATTGGGCACCAATAAATCTGTCACAGTTTAAAGCTGGGCCAGCTATTAACCAGGTGGCAGATGCTCTCTGTTAACCCTCCCCCCCCCACCCAAGGGAAAGGGAAAGGGAAAAGGGAGAGAGACTTATGGGTTGGAAAGTTAAAACAGTTTTAATAAACTATAATAATGAAAAAGAATATAATAACAATAATAATAGAAATAACCAAATATATACAAATATGTACAAAACCAAGATCAAGAGCTTGGAAATCCTCCTCAGGCAGAGTTGCTCCCCCCAGTACAGGCAGAGGGGAAAAGGCAGTACCTCCCCCCAGCACAGACAGAGGGGAAAAGGCAGTACCTCCCCCCAGCACAGACAGAGGGGAAAAGGCAGTAGCTCCCCCCAGCACGGGCAGAGGGGAAAATGCAGTAGCTCCCCCCAGCACGGGCAGAGGGCAAAATGCAATAGCTCCACCCAGCACGGGCAGAGGGCAAAATGCAATAGCTCCACGCAGCACGGGCAGAGAGCAAAACGCAATAGCTCCACCCAGCACGGGCAGAGGGCAAAACGCAAAAGCTCCACTGCCATCACACCTGCAGGCTTTTAACTGGAGATTTGGCAAAGCTGGTACCAATCAGTGGGAGACAGGAGGGCCCCTCCCTCCTGGGCCCCACCTCCAGGAGGCAGTGGGTTAGTGATAAACAGGAAAGTGAGAATGACATGTATGGGATGGAATACCTTGCTGGTCAATCCTGGGTCACCTGCCCCGTCCACTACTCCCTGCAGGTACAACCCCCTTCGGCTCTTCACTCGTAAGCAGTGACCTTGGGTTCTCTAAGACTATTTGGCCTGGTTTGAGCCAAACCAGGACAGAGTGTGGTATTATGCTTCGAGACTCTAGTAGCAGAGTTGATTTGAGAGCCATAAAAAATGCTAACTGCCATATAAACTCAACAATTCTGATTATGCCAATAACCTAAATGCCTCTAATTTTACTCCTGTCTGCTGAAAGGGATATCTAACTGTGATATTTGCCTCAGTGAGTACTTTATCTTCTGGATCCCTCTGGATTCTTCTGGATACTTCTTGGTTAATCTTATGTTCTACAGATAAGATTAAAAAAAACCTGGAACACTTACTGCTTTGTAATTGCTCATGCATAGATTTTCACAGTTAGAAAACTTTTCTGTAAGATTTTTTTTCAACTTCTTATGAGATGAAGTTTAACAGTGTTATATCAGAGGATAATGTGCTTTGATTTCCTACAGAAGTGAAGGAGGTTAAAGGATGTGTTCTTCAAGGATGTGGAACTTCCACGAGGTCAGGTTCATAGAAAATTAAATTCTAAAGGACAGAAATGACAAATTTGAGCAGATACTTACACACGGGCAAATTTAACTGTAACTCCACACCCTGTCTGCAGCTTATATGTACAAAAATGTATTCAATCTTCTGACTTACGTTATTTACTAGAAAAGATAGAAACTACTAAATATTTTTGGAGTTTCTCTACTCGTTGCTGCACACTGGAGATTCCCTGGTTTACTATTTTTGCCAAAGTGACACTGGCAGATTGACTTTAACTAATGATGCCACTGTAATTTTCAGCCACTCTTGGAAGGACATAATAGTATGGAAGTATATTTTTTTCTAAAAAAAATTGTTCATTGATAAACACTTTAATATATAAAAGGGACTAGGGTGAAATGATTACAGGAATAATTGTTTATGTCTTTATTCAAAAAGAATAAAAAATTTTTCTATTACATACTGTATTTTTACAGTGGGCTAACACCTATAAACAGGAGTAAACTGATAATTGTAACAAGAAAAATCTGTCCACAGGCTAAAATGCTGCTAACATTTTCTGAAGATATATTGTTTTAAATCTTTACAGTTTTAGTGTTCTTCATTTATTACAGTGTGAAATCTTGTACCAGGAAAGAGAATATGATTAGGATGTTTGATATCTCTGTATTTTACAGTAAGATTATGAAAGTGTTACATTTTAGGTATAGCAGTTAGCTGTTTCTGACATATGCAACTTCTTGGCTCTTTACCAGAGGAAAATTGTTTCTACTTGAAATGATCAACCATGCTGAACCTAATGTACCTTGAGAGTTAGTTATGAAATTCAGTGATTTAAAGGCCATTCAGCTGGAAGCTAATGGTTTCTACAGTGGGATTATAGAAGCATTGATATGGAAATCTCTGAGAGGGAGCAGTGGAAATATGTGCATATAGAAAAACATTTCAAAACCTGCTGGCCATCCATGATTTTTTTTGTCCTGTTGTTCAGCTGATGTGTGTTTGATTGAGATCAATTGTCGTGCTTAAGGACATACAAGTAGATTCTGTACTTAAGCTAGAAGATGTTCTGAAGAACTTTTCAAGGTTACAGGATTTTTTTTTTAGGTAGAAGAAGGAAAAAATAAGGAAGTGCTTCTCTAAGGAGAGAAGAATATGTCTTCTGGGTAGCAGTAATCAGTTGGCCTACCTTTTTTTAGAGGGACTCAGGTTTACGTTTAATCTCCCATTTTTTTCTCATTCATTTGTAATGTGATCAAGAATGAAGAGAAGCCTACGGAGATGATAGATACCACCTGTATACTTCCAAATAAAAGAAATCAGGGAGAAAACTGTAATTTTTTATCATTTCCAGAACAACATGTTAAAAAGAGTGTCTTTTCTTTGGAACTCTGCTTACCCTGTTTCACTAACACTACCCGTTGAATGTAATTGTTGCTTAGAGATACTTGATAGTAATTCAGAATATTTTGACATTCTTGGACATTTAGGATGTGAATTTTTAGTACAAAATACCACTCTATCTAATCACAATACTCTTCATTAAGATTCATTAACTATGATTTCTTCCTGGAAATCTACTGAAGCCTAACTAGACTTAAGCAGTAACTGACATTTAAAAGCAGCTATGATTTGCTTTATTTCACTTGTGACAGATCAGTTAATGGTACTTATGCCCATTTTGTGTGCATCAGTCTCAGAAAGCTAATGAATGTAGAGATCTTATTTATTGCTTCAGTGCCACCTCTTCCTATATCCTTTTTCCTTTCCCTTTTTTAAAGGTTTAAGCACAAGTAAAAAAATAATTGAAAACATTATAGCCTCATTTGTGTGATCATATTGATAATCAACATTATTTTCTTAGCTTTCTTTTATTTGAGATATATCTTTGCATTATCTTTTAATTTAACCTTATATCCTAATGAGAACATCTAATTTAATAGAATGAGAAACATTACCTCTAAGATTGAAGCATTGTTGACCTAATTATTAATGTCAGTGGATCTTCATGCTGCGAAGTATAGTACAAGTCCTAATGGCATGTGGAAATGAGTCTCACAAGGATAGGAAGGCGGGATTATCATATAAAAACTAAAGGTTAGATGTCTAAGCTAAATGCTGAATCAAGATCTTTGTGAACAGGGTAATTCCCTACTAAAATTGTCTTTTGTGAATATGGCTAAACTGGAGGACCTGGGAATGCATTCTGACCACATTTTGATTATGTGTTGGGATGGGATCTGCATCCTGGCCATTGTGCCCTGTTGTCCCTTATGCCTAGCTGTGTGAGTAGAGAGGAGAGGGATAGTGGTGTGCTTTCGTAAATTCCTCAGTCTGATTATCTAGGAACAAGAACTGAAGGTTGCACTCTTCTCTGAGTTTAGATACAACTAGGATGCTTGTCCTAGCAAAACAAAAGGATAATTTCTAAAGGATGTCTTGAAGAGTAATACTTATTTTCCGTGGTCCCCCGAAACAATCAAAATATATTCACATGTTTAAGCGGGAGTATTTAGGTGTAACACAGTGCCTTGGAGTAGCACTGAGTGAAAATAGGTGGCTTAAGTATACCTGGCACAAGTGTGATGGTTCACAATGATGCAAGGCCTTTTTTTTTTGTTCACAGTACAGTATCTAACGGGAGCATAAAGCTCTATTTCTACTTATTGATCCTCTTCCCAACAGAGTAGAAATTACTCCTAATCTGGACAAAGCAAAATTTAATATAAGAAGAAAAATAAAGGTAGATATTATTTTTATAAGAAACGGAAAAAGTCATACCTAATCATTAATACATTTATCTAATGCATTAGATAACATAATAACATCTATGATAGTGAGTACAAAGCTCCAGGTAAAACGACCAACAAATTCTAAAAGACTAATGTTATCTTATTTTTCTAACATTTTAGTATCTCTATAGGTGAAGCCAACATAATCAAAGTAATCTGTCTCATCCGATGGAATGATTTAATCATTAAAAGGAAAGAAATCAACCTGTTAGTATTTCAAAAAAGCTACCACTGTTCGCTTATCAGAGTTTATTTGCTACAGCCTTGGATTTGCTGAAAGTGTTTTTTGTTGAATGCTCGAGCTAATGTTATCAGATTGTGCTGGTTTTGGCTGGGATACAGCTAATTTTCTTCATCATAGCTAGTATGGGGCTATGTTTTGGATTTGTGCTGGAAACAGTGTTGATAACAAGGAGATGTTTTCATTATTGCTGAGCAGTGCTTACACAGATCAAGGCCTTTTCTTCTTCTTACAACAGCCCACAAGCGAGCAGGCTGGGGGTGAACAAGAAGTTGGGAGGAGACACAGCTGGGACAGCTGACTCCAACTGACCAAAGGGATATTCCATACCATATGACGTTATGCTCAACATGTAAAGATGGGGGGAAGAAGACGGAAGCGGGGAGGATGTTTGGAGTGATGCCATTTGTCTTCCCAAGTAACAGTTATATGTGGTGGAGCCCTGCTTTCCCAGAGATGGCTGAACACCTGCCTGATGATGGGAAGTAGTGAATGAATTCCTTGTTTTGCTTTGTTTGTGCGCAGCTTTTGCTTTACCTATTAAACTGTCTTTATCTCAACCCACAAGTTTTCTCACTTTTACCCTTCCGATTCTCTCCGCCATCCCATTGGGGAAGAGTGAGCAAGTGGCTCTGTGGGGCTGGGGTTAAACCATGACACACACTGGATGCACAGATATTTCTTTTGGAGTATAGGACAATCAAGCGTGGTGTCCTGGAGTCCCTAGTGCTGAAGGAAGAAAACAAAAATTTTGGAAGCCTATTTAAAAAGACTCTCTCAAGGACCCTGTAGCCTCAGGGACTCAAAGACTGTCCTTTGGGCCCAAAAAGATTTGAGGAAGCTTTGAGGAACCAGTTTGAGTGATTGCCAGGGAGAAAACACTGCAGGAAGGCAACCTTAATCTTTAGTAATGGAGTTAATGGGAAGAAACCAGCAAGGCTTTTTATGCTAGGTAAAAGATCTGGAGGAGTGGGACAGCTTGAAGCCGCTAGATACAGTCTAGGAAGAAAATCCCTGTGCATGGATGGAGTCAGATAGCCAGGTAGATCCATTTGTTCTAGGAGATTTGGGCACAGTGCACTGCATTTCTGTAGTTACTTGACAAGAAAAAGGAACAGCTTTCATATACCGTATCTTTGGCTGTAGAGCTACACACAGATTTTATTAACTTTGAAATAACTTATTTTAAAGAAAGCCAGAAAAAGTTACCTGTACAATTCATGAGTTACATATGATCTTTATTCAAAGGGTGCAATGTGAATGCATTCAAGGATAGCTTTTTTTTAAGTAATGCATTCCTATTCAAATCAATTAATATTCCTTCTGTACAAATTATACCTGACTAATCTGTAACTACTTTTGTTTAGTAAATTCACCATGTGCTCAACACCAGTACTGAACATTAAATCAAAGGTTTTGTGATCCAGGCCAACAAGCACCTATGCATATGTACGCTGTACATTTCTCTTGATATAAATATGTAAAAATACCAAAAACTGATACAACAAGAAGCTCCGCTGAAGACTTGCTTGCTAAAAAATCGGTTTCTTTTTGTCAAAGGGTGAAAAAGAGAAAGATCCAAGATCATGTGACATAGTAACATTTCAAAATCAAAGAGAAACTTGAGATTTGCAAATTCTGTGGACCCTAAAATGTGGGGAAAATTACAGGAACACCTATGAGCTAGACTTATATGCACCTCTTTTAAGACTTCAGGAGTACTCTGAAGAAATGTACGGACTCCTCATCTTCAAATAATAGATTTATCTTTATTTTTCATGTATGCACACAGGATCCAGATGTCTAAAGAATTTAAAATTACACCTTCATTGTCAGTTACTTGTTGCTTACTTTCTGCTTCCGTTACAGGCTTGTTCAGAAATAAATATATTCTATTCTTCTTGAAGAAAATGTTGCTAAAGAGATCTTGTCTTGAAGCTAGGCTGTTGGTATTCATTACAAATTTTTCCATTGCTAGGCATATATGTTATCAGCAAACAAGTTGATTGGAGATCCTTGAAAATATTCCTTCACATATTCTGAAATACGTTTGATTGTAACCTTCCATGATGGAGTTTATAATAGGATTTCATATCTATGCCCTAGATCGTTGCTCAGCATATTAGAATGGTATTAGTATTAGGAAAATGATATCTATTCTTCAAAAATCACTAGTGGATTGAATATTGAGGCAACAGTCCTCTCTTTCTTCTTGAAGAAATTTTACATGTAATTTCACCTAGACACGGGTCAAATAAAAAAATTCTGCACTGTTTTAAAGAGGTTTAAATTTCAGAAAATCCCGAAGAGAGGTGAAGGGTTCTTCCTTAAGAATTTTCAAGGGATTGGATTGTCCCAGGTTGATTAGTGGCACAGGGGCTCCTCTGTCAGTAGGTCTCTCCATCTTAACAGCTGCAACCCTTTATTCCATCTGAGTTTGAACTGCTAGTGTTGCAGCAAACTTGCAGCTATGCAGTCAAGTAAACTTATGAGTAGATCTCTAAAATACAGAGGAAAGACTAAATACACAAAATTCTAAACAAGAAAAAAATTACTGTAGCATTATCTTAGAGGGAAGTAAAGGTTTGAAATGCAATGTGTTCATTCTATTACAGGTCTTTGAATGCACAAATATTAATCTCTTCTTTCAGAAACAAGGATCCTTTTAATAGGATATCAAATTTTGACTCTCCTTCCGTAGTTTATCTGTAATGTTCAGAAAATTAGTTATATCCCTTTACAGAACAATGCTGTGTTTCAAAAGTTCATTCACTGTATTTATTCTATTGTATCTTACACTAAATGGAAATAGACAAGTTTATGGTAAATTAAAACCAACAATTACTTCAACATTTAGAAAGTAGATATAATTTCTTCTAGTGAAAAGATAAACTTTAAAAAACTTTCTTTTCCTTTTTTTAACTGATCTTAGGTTCTTAGCAATGGATATTAATATTGTTGTCAGTCTGATAAATACTGAACTACATAATTAGCCTACATGAGATAGAAATTATTAAATTAACACGAAAAGAAAAACTAGCTTGTCCAAGGGTGAAGAGTAACTTTTTTCCCTTCCATCCTATTGAATGGCTTTCATATTGATATTTCACTGAAAAGACTTTTACTTTCTTCTGCAAGTCAAGCATCTGTTATTTAACCTCATTATTGAATAAAGATTATCTGAAATAACCTTATTGTTAAACAGAACTAGCATTTTCCTTACGGGTTCCTATATCTTGATGAAAATTCTAATTTGAATGCAAAAACTATTGTTTATTGCTATATTGTTTAATAGATGGTCTTCAGTTTCAAGTTGTCCTTAATGGCTTTATAAAAGTGCTGTCTTAAATTCCCACTAACATCTATACTCTGTTAATAAGGTCAGAAAAAATTAATCAGAAATATTGTGGTTTCTTTTTCCTTGGCAGAGCTCAAACAATAGATAACACTGTGTAAGACACAGAAAATACTTTTATGGAAAAAGGAGTGTGTTCTGCCAAACAAATCACAATGGACATTTTACAAAAATTTAACAAGTAGGTAGAATAAATATGGTGCTATATGATAAATATTTTATGAGACTGCAGGCCCTTACATATTTTTTCATAAATTTTTAAATGTGTGCAATTTTCCACTCCAATAATTTAAAATTAAAAATGAAAAATGTTTTACTTTTAGAGAAAATTAAAGCACTGCAAACCATACTATTAATAAACAAACTTTGTTTAAGACAAAGACAATAGATTTTTTTAATGAAAAACCAATTTACATAATTTTGATAAATGCTTGAAATAGAAAAGCGCATAAACAATTTAGGAGTGCAAATTGTCCTGGGTCATTAAGACTTCTTGTAAATCACTGTGATGTTTTAGAAAATGTTCCCCATTGGTTACAAAACGTATTTAAGCAAAAGTCCTGAAATTACTGCTGTAGATAAGACAAACGCCATCAAAACTTTCACTGACTGAACATAATAGAATTCAGCTTTTCAGTGAAAAGCCGGCTGAATTGGCTGGCTGATGTCCTCTAATAGCGTGAAGGAGTTTTATTTATTTCTAACTTCCAGCACTCATCCTGGAAACAGTTTGTGATGGGACTATATATGAAGAAGTGTATTCTGTCTGCTCAGAATAAATGCTGTACTAACTTAGGAAAAAGTGGACCAATGGCAATCATTTACTAATGTAAGAAGTTCTATAATAAATCTATTCCCAATGACCTACAGATACTATATTTCAGATTGATTATGGTGATGAAAATCTCAAGACCCCATTGCCCATGACATGAGGAATGAAGAGTAAAATTCCTTCTAACTTTAGCATGGAGAATATTCAACTCCTATAATGAACAGGATTTTTCAAAGTTTTCACTCCTGGTAGAAAACCAAAGCTAAATATTTGTCTTCTTCTCTTGAAAGACTAACTTTATAGGTGTTGGCAACTGTAATATGTCCCTTCTGGAACAAAATGACAAATATTACTCATTGTTTTGAAGCGTATGTTAAAAGAGATATGTGATCTTAACTTTCAGGGAAATTGTGATTAAATATTTTTATATTTATATATATAACTCATTCCAGGGAGAACGAAATCATCTTGGCAGGACATTCCGTCTTACAACATATTGTAGAATAGTGGCTTAGAAACTCAGTCACTGAAGATATATGAGATTTTTTTAAATGGTCCTGTATGCATCAGAGCTTTAACAGGTTGTGGACTTCTTTAAGGTCTAATACAATGTTGCAGACTGCACCCAGTCATGAAACCTGTTTTTTCAGCCATGCCTCATGTAGTGTGACAGGTCCCACATCACTTCCCATTTCTGCATTGTAGTTTATAGTAAGAAAACCTTGGGAACTACTGCTTGAACACAAATAATAAGGGATAAAACTAATTTATGTTGTTGTTGAGAAGAAAGTCCATGTGCAAAGAATTAGCTATGAAAATTATTCTGTGTTGGATTAAGGTAACACATGACCCAATACAGTGGTGAATGCACAGAGATTGTTGATATGAAGTTATTTGCTTATATTTTAAAACCAAACATTAATAGCAAAAGATAATAAGTTAGTAGAATAGAAAAAATATTCAAGAGAAAGGTTTGTTTCAAAATAGTGACTATCTTTAATACAAGGGTTGATTTTTGTTTATTATTTATGTTGTCACAGTGTTCAGCAGTTCTTGCTATTGACTAGGGCCTTCTATGCCTAACGGTATGGAAGCAGAGCTTCAGGGAGTTTGCAATTTAAGTGTTTGTTAAGTGATGATATGTGAAAATACAGAGACCCTAGAGGACACGAAGCAAGCAGTATTGGTTAGCTATGTAAACGGTTGTGTCAGTACAACACAGACTAAACATACTGAGTTTTTGTATGTGTTACAAAACTGAATGTTTAAGTAGAATTAAAGGGAGAATAATTGGTTTGTTACAGCAGTATGACAGAAAGCACAGAAACATACATTAGAAAATTTAAAATTATAAAGTAATTCAAATTGTAGAGAGTCTTAAGAGTCATCTAGTCCAACTCCCTGCTCAAAGTCAATAGGTAACAGATTCTAGAAATTAAGGAAATTTTGAAAGAATTTTGATACTGAATTAAAAGATGTTGGTTGTGGTTGAAAAAGGTCATGAAGGGTCTGTGCCTTCAGAGTGAAGATATGTTATTTATGTTCACTGAAAAAAAATACACAGGTCAGTGAAGGGATGTGAAGGAATAGGTACAGAGTCAAGCCAACAGACTAGAAAATCATCCTTACTGGATCAGTCTGAAAGGATAGGAGGGGATTAATTCAGTGTTTGTCAGTAACAGATAATGAGGTGCTGAAGTTTTCAAGTTATAACATAAAGCCTGGTTGAGAGTGTAGGTTGGGTAGGTGGACAGAGGGAGCCATATGTTACTGGTACTGTGCAGAAAGGCCTCAGTCAAAGGTGGCTGCTGAAAGAATAGCTGGGAAAGTATAGCCTGAAGGTCAGCAGTTACATGACAAGCAGAGACTGGGAAAGGATTAGGAATTATTGAAGAGTTTGCAATAGTACTGCTTAGTCATATTCACCTTTAGCTGATGACTAGACCTCTGTGAGAAGGTCTTAGAGGCAGTGAGTAAGATTTCAGTTCAGAACAGACACATACATAGATCCCTGAATTTCTGCCATAGAGGTGGTAGCTAATTTGTGGTGATTAGTGGAATTATAAAATTGTGCTAATATGGTTTCTAATTATAAATTAGCAAGATTACAATTTGCCTCTTCTTTTTGTTATGCCATTCTGAGAAATTGTCATATAAACTCTATTTTTACAAGGCATCGAATTCCTAGGAATTTTCACATAAAGACTTCCATGATTTCTATGTCATACTTCACAAGATGCTTCTTATAGGTGTTGTTGATGATTTTTGTGTGACAGGTCACAACACCACTGCAAGTAGAATTCAGTTACTTGTGGTAGTTCTTAAGAGAGTTGGAAAAAACCTTTCCTTAAACTGTGATTACTTTTTCTGTGATATGAAGAAATGCTGAATGTATTTGTACTTCCCGAGTGTTTATTATTGATTCCCTCCAAAGATTTACTCCCGTGAAATGCTACCATTTGGCATGAGGACATTCCTACAAGACTTACACATATAGAAATCCCTATTATTCTCCTTTTTTTGACAAAAGTAATTAAAAAAAAGACGAGTGTGTTTATAGGTAACAAAAGCGTTAGACATGAAATATTGGTGTGTTGGTTGCTGCTGTTTTGTATTAATGTTTTAAATCAGCTTTTTAATATAATTTTATTGTGTCTGATCCCTAGACTAGCACAATTATTGACTCTCTGAATTATGTGTTTGCATATTTTGCTAAATAAGAGGGCCATGGGGCAATCCTTGGTCCTGAGGACAAGTGGTTTGGCCTGGCTCACGTTCACCCTGCTCAGGGCAAACCATCTCTAGAGCAGAGGGGCCATATGCACACTAAATAAGAAATAACTTTGTGTCTCCTCTTGGTCTCGTATTGTATCCATGAGATTATTATATGTTGTTACATTGCGTGCATCTGGGTGTGTGATATTGAGTGTCTACAAAATGAGAATATAAATCTTACTGGGACTTTTTGATCGTGTTTGATGGAGGGTTGCATATGCCAAACTTGGAGTGCTTTCCTCAATTCTGACATTCGGGAGCAGTCCCTACCGGAGATTTCTTGCTCCCCAGCTCTCTTATTATCACGGCAAAGTAATAAATATGTCAGTTTACATAGAGCTGTCCTTCATCTGCTCTTACACTCTGCTCTTGAACTCTGTTACGTATTATTTTGGGCCTGATATTTGGACTTATTCTTTACATCATCCTGACTGTATGATTGTCTGTATATATGGAAGCAGAGAGAAGATGATATAGAAAGAAAGATACTGGTATGCAACACACAAATAATCACAGGAAAACTGCCTATGATTCAGCTTCCAGGGTACTGTGCGCTAAAGAGAACTCCCAAGAATAATTGCTCTATTTGGCTTTTTTTCTTAGGACATCAGCCTGAAAAGTGAGCTTAAAAAGTAGAATTTAGTATCTGCAGTAGATTACATTTCTTGGGCGTATTAATTTCTTTATGTGTTTGAAAATATATCAGAAAGGAAGAATATGCTCTTGGAAACAGTTAGCACTGATCCCCTAAGACTTGGTTTTAAGGATATCCTTGCCACGTGTATCCCATTCTTGAAGCTTAGTTATCTGTGGTTATTTTACAATGCTTGCTGTTCTTAAAAGACCTTCCCATTTAAATAGTAATATAACTTGCCCTCACTAGTGGTATTTTGGGTAGAAACCATGAAAATGCTAAAATGACCTTCCCTGTCAGCCTTGTTAGGTTTATAAATTTGCAAGTGAAACATCTAACAGTAATTGTTGTTCTTTAACTAATTTTTAAAAAATTTTTTTTACAAATCCTCAATGATTTTTGAGCAGATGAATCATGCTCATAACAATTTTATAATCTTCTCTCAGACCCCAGGCATGTTGAGTAACCCAGAGTAACCCAACAGAGTAACCCAAAGGAACTGAGGCTTTGGTTTCTTTGTATATTTTTGAAAGGGTAGTTCAGAACCGTGAGATTACAAGACCACAAAATTCCTTGTTTCTGATGAATTGGAAATTCATTTTGATAAATTATTCCTTTGGAGACATTTGACATTTCCACATAGTAGTTACTGGTCCCTCAAAGGATCTTGTTGATTATAACTTCCAAGTGTCTACTTCAGTAATGGCAGCTTTTTTTTTTCCCTGTGTGAAATAAAGAGATTTACTTAGGTCTGAAATAACATCAGACTTACTTCATCAAGAAGAGTGATCATAGAGTAAGACACAATAATAAATTTCCAAGGTGCATAGACCTTAGTGCTTATTAAATTCCGGAAATTTCATCTTCTGAGTTTTACTTCAAATTTGTATTACTAAATTTCTATTATTAAATTCACATTATGTTCTGGTTTTTGAGCTTCTATCAAGCTCTTTTACAAAAATATGAACAACTGGAGCATACTTGCTAAATGTTATTATTTAAGTAATAAGCAAACAAAAAAAAAAACGGTTTGGGGAAATATTTTAACAGAACTAACTAAAATAATGTTATCCTTGGTAACATTGTCAAGTAGTATATGATTTCTTATTTGTAGAACTTGGTTTTGACAGAAATTGTTGCAAAAAGAGAAAGAGAGGGCTGTATTCTAGATTTTGTCCTATTTAATTGTTCATATCTTAACTCTTGTTATATTTTAAATAATTATTTTTGAAAGTAATTTAAAATAATTTCTGAATATTTCCTGTATCTTCTAATGCTAAAATTCTACACCAATCTTTTAACTTCTAAACAAAATCTGAATTTTTTTCTGTAGCAGTCAAGTGGAAAAACTTGTCCTGAGGTCAACTTGCTTGAGTCAACTTGAATTCCTTCCAGCTCTCACATTACCTCAAATAATGATTAACAGCATTTCTTGATATATTATACTTGCTTAAAGATATATTTAGCTGATTTGGTCATCCCTGTAAAATTTTCTTGCATTCTTGTAGTTAAATCCTCACACTTCTGCTGTGATCTGTCTCTTTGATATCTCTTTATGTATATTAAGTCACTCAGCTTAATGTGACTATGACAAAAACATTTCTCAATCATCTTTCTCCCCTGCCTTTTTTTCATGTAAGTTCTTCCTCAGTTATTATGAGCAGTGCCTTAATCCTGTCTGCAGTTCAGACCTGTAGTTTGGAAGCCATCTACAACTCAGACCTCTTAATACAACTGCAAAGGATGAAAAAAAAAAAAGTAAAGAAAAACCCCTGTATGGGAAAGGAGGGCAAGAAGGCGGCCTGGAATTTGTGTCCATTTCTTTACTTGTTTCCTTGCTTGCCTCTGCTTCCTAATGATGTACATTTTATTGTTTCTTCCACCCTCTTTTGCCAACCTCACATTAGCAGCATGCAAAAGTACGGTTTTTTAAACTGTCCTAATTTCTCTATTCCATATCTCTTGGTAGAGCCATAAGGTGTCAGGTGCCTTAGGAGTTTTTAAGAGACAAAACTATAAGCATTAGAGATGTGCCACTAGAAAGTCTCACCTCTGCCTCTGAAGAAGCAAGTCTGTAAGTTTTAGTATTCATTGCTTCTCATTGCCAACTCTCAATTTAGGACCTGAAAGAAAAAGTAGCAAAGCAATTTTTCTTTCCTCATTTGTCAACTTATAATATCCAGTTTTATTCTACAAGAAAGGAGGTTTGAGATTTTCTAAAAGTAATTTGTCTGAACAGCGGATTCAGGGTGAACAGTAATTCCACAAAAGAAATGACTTCTCTGTGTAAAATATTTTTGTTATTGTTGTCCACAGCTAGTAATCTAAGTGTATACATTAACATCTATCACACTGTGTTCTCTGCAGCTACTTACTAGGGTCTCAAATTCATGTACTTGAATTGTATCGAATGCACTGTACTGAATTGTGGTAAACCCAGCATATTTTAAAAGTTTGAGATAGATATAAAAAATTTGTTCAACCCTATTGAAGCAGTAGGACAAATGAGAAACAAGCATTAATTTCTTTTAATAATATGTATATATATACACACATATGTTTTGTGATACCTGTATTTCTTAACCTATTTAAATGTGTTGTGTTTTTTGTTATACCAAACTTGGTGTTATTAGATCTCTCTAATTTCTGTTTTTACTAAGAAATATTTATAACTTTGTAGAGATCAATATAACATCTGGGAACTGCTGTGCATTTGAAAACACAAACAGAATGTATTAAGTGACTTGCCTGTGAAAGTAGCAAAACACCATCTTCAGTGTATAAAAATATTTGATCTTTCATCCATATCAACAAGTTTCATCAGAAACATGGATTCTTTAGAGCCCTCAAAGTAAAGAAAGGGGAAGTATTTGAAGAAGTTTTATTTTAAGTTTGAGAATTTGCTGAATAGAGATATAGAGTAATCTTTGTAAATTTCAGTACATATTGCTTTGGTTTGTTATTTTCTCTGATTGCAAAATAAACCAGATGTAAGCATGGCAACCTCTTTTTACAATGTTTTGTTAGATTGTTATTTTATTAATATTATTATTTTATTATATTGGAAGAATATAACTATGGATAAGCAGATGCAATGAACGATTATAGCCTCAAGCTTCACCAGGGGAGGTTCAGGTTGGACATTAGGAAGAGTTTCTTCTCAGAAAGGGTTATTAGACATTGGAGTGGGCTGCCCAGGGAGGTGGTGGAGTCACCATCTCTGGATGTGTTTAAAAAATGACTGGACGTGGCACTTAGTGCCATGGTCTAGTTGACATGGTGGTGTCAGGGCAATGGTTGGACTCGATGATCCCAGAGATCTCTTCCAACCTGATTGATTCTGTGATTCTGTGAAAACACAGCACCGAAGGAATGGATGGTAGAGGCTGACTACTGATGAATGAGTAATTGTTAGGCAATACTGTAACTTTTTCGCTACTTCTGCTAAAGAAATAACCAATAACATTAAGCTTAGAAGGTATCCATGACAATCTGATTCCTCTCCACATTTCAGAAAGTCCAAGCTAAAAACAACACAGAAGGATACCATCAGAATCTGCTGGATACCATTCAAATAATTTACTTGGATCCCATTCAATTACAACAAAGCTCAAAAAAGCCGGACAAAATCTGTGCACATATTTTGAAAAACACCATTATTCCAGTTTTCAGTCAGAAATTACTGATAGATATACTCATAAGTCCAACCCATGGGTCTATCTGTAAAATAGACCATGAAGCAGGAAATAAAAAAATAAAAAAAAAGAATGCTTATCCAGAGGACTGGATGGTGCAAACTGAATTTCTGAATTTTTTATATTGTCTGCAATTAAGTTATATGAATATACACTCATACCACTGACATTAATACTTATGAAATTAGAAAGTGGGTAGCCTTAAGAGTTCAAAAGACTGGATAAACTAGTCATGAGAGAGAGAAAATTGATGCACAGAATGACAGTTTGTTAATATGATGTTGGGGTGGGTTTTATGTATATGGAAATACAAAGACAGATAAAAAGCAGCCTGAAGTAGAACGCAAGACAAAAAGAGAAAAGAAGAGCTTGAAAGGCAAGCATAAGATATTACATATTTTCTTATTCTTGATACTGTGCAATAAATTATATTTGTTGCTACAAAGTGGAATGAAGGCTGATACATTTCCCCACTCTCATTGCATTTCTATATTAGGACAACAAATTCATGCTTTGATACCAGTCTCATTCTATTAACAATGTATATTTCTCCACAGTATCTGATCTAACACGAAATTCACTTTAGCACCCTCTCAACATCTCCAAAGGCATCTTGTTTACAATGATATTTCTTTGAAAAGTGTGCATAGCTGGAGCAAATAATATTTGCATCTGGTTAGAATCTCTGAGTGAATTTTCACACTGTGTGACTGCTATGTAGGTGTTTCTAAAAACCATGAAACCAGCTCGTGCTCAGTCTATTGCCTGACATTTTTTTCTTATCTCTAAATAGGCTGCATCGCATACAGACATTTTGATTTATGTTATCTGATATCACACATTTAATTGCTTCCAGTTTTAGACTTTTAAATGAACTTTAGCATCAGATGCATCCTTTACCGAGCAAGAAAAAGGGTTCCTTTTTGACACTTGAAACTCCATTCTCCTATCTTCAGTTCAGCCTTCAAAAAGCATTCCCATCTTTAATAATCTCAGTCATTATTACTGGAAGCACAGAGGTCTTACCTGGAATATTACGCTATATATATGGTGTTATATATATACACACTATATTTTGTGGTTTTGATTATACATTCCAGGATATTTTTCTTGTAAAATTAAGCAAAACCAATGAGATAAGAATTTATTTGCAAATATACATACACAAATTATATATACATATAAATTAATTACTGCTCCTCTTTGCAAATCAGTGGCATGGAATTAACATGCAAATTTTCCATCTAGTCACAGAATCACCGCATTTTTATTAAATTACTGAGTTTGGTATCTATAGTCAACAGTGTCTCTAAAGCAGTATTGCTCTTCAGTAAACATTTCTCATCACACGCAGTGAAAGAGGCTGTTTCGTGGTTATTTTGAAGCAGAGGGAATTAAATCTATCAGTGGAAATGCTCACATCTGGATATGAAAAATATAAGTGCTCTCATTTTGTTGTGCAAGTACCAATGACAGCTTTCCTTTCTGATCTTATACTTTCAGATAATACCCCGTTCCTGTGAACTGCCTGTATTGCTTTGAGACTGACAAACATATGTATGATTAGAAATACTTTTTAAAAATTACACTTTGGATTTTTATTTCTCATTTTCCTATGAGTAATTAAATTCTTTGTTGTTGAAATGAAACAATTGCCTATGATACATTATGTTTCTTCTAATACATTAGGATTTCTTATTTTGTCTGCTAGAAATCCAGCAGGTTGGCTGTCTGTGTTCTGATTGATAGGCAACAGTCTTTCTCAAGAAGCAGATCAAAAAGATATTGAAAGTGTTTTCACTGAGGATCTAACATCAAACGCTTGGCATTACTCATTGGTGAGGGTCTTCACAGAGTTGTGTCTTACTGAGGTGTCACATGTTAATGGTGGCACTTACTTAAATGTCTTGTGAAATGTTACGCTATTCCACTAAGCTGCCCTTTTTCACTCTTTTTCACATATCTCTATAATATTTGCCATGCAACCTGCATTTACACATGGATGTTCTGGGTAGCGCTTTTCAAAGTCCCCTTTCCAATATGAAAAGAAACTCAGATCTTCTGGGAAAGGCTGTACTTGTATTACCCTGAAGGGAATCTCTTGCACAGCATAATTTTCTTTCTTCTTTTCTGATGATCTGCCTCTTGGTGTGAGCACGCTTATTCAGGATATTTTGACTTTCACATTGCAGTTTTATATAATAAAGTCTAAGAATCTGAATTTGTTAAGATATTTATTTTGTAGCAATTTTCTGTGACATTTTTAGTATGATAGGGAGCTGGTAAGAGTTTTCTGTGTGTCTGTCTCTCCTTGACCTCTTTGAAGCTTGTATATCGGATATTCAGATATTTACTGAAACAGCTGTTGAAATCTTTTGAGTTTGAATTTACATAAAGCTTATCTCCATGATTTCAAACCAAAACAAACCAAAACAACTACAAAACCCCCTCCTAATAAAAAGATAGCTGCTCCAGTGTACTGGCTTTGGCAGGGATAGAGCTAATTTTCTTCATAGTAGCTGATATGGTGCTATGTTTTGGATTTGTAACCAAAACAGTGTTGACAACATACCATTGTTTTAGCTATTGCTGAACAGTGCTTGCATAGCAAGTAGGCTGGGGGTGCACAAGAAGTTGGGAGAAGACACAGCTGAACTCAGCTGACCAAAGGGATATCCCACACCATATGATGTCTGTGCTTAGCAATAAAATCTGTGGGGGGAAAAAGGAGGAAGGGAGGGACATTTGGAGTTAAGGTGTCTGTCTTCCCAAGTAACCATTATGCGTGATGGGTCTCTGCTTTCCTGGAGATGGCTAAACATCTTCCTTTTGATATGAATTAGTGCATGAATTCCTCATTTTGCTTTGCTTGCACACACAGCTTTTGCTTTACTATTTAAACTGTCTTTATCTCAACCTGCGAATTTTCTCACTTTTGCTCTTCGATTCTCTCCCCCATCCCACTGGGGCAGGCAAGCCAGCAGCTGGGTAGGGCTTAGCTGCCTACTTGGTTTACCTCACAACATCCAGGCTGCATGCTTTAACCGGCTACCTTTAGCTGGCTCTGGTGTTTGTTAGAACTCTCCTCAAGTAGATTCAAATTGCTAATGCAACACAAAGCTTCCATCTCATGCTCTCCTCCACCAGTCTGTTTTGTTTCTTTGCAAGGATAGTTTTCTACTATTTGATACATGGTACCAACAATAGTCACAGCTCCTGCAAGTGAGTAGGAAATGGTGAGGTGTCCTTCATGCTTGACACTCATCTGGTGACAATGAGCTGTTGGATTAGCACTCGCTTGCTTACTTTAGGAAAGAGGGAAACATAAGCAGCAAATTAAATGACAGCCCATCTTTTTTTATGTTCTCCACATACTTAATTTTATCTCTTGGTTTCAGTATCTCTGCTTCAGTCTCAGAAAGGGAAGTAATGTTGCTGTATATGCAGTTAACAGAATTGCACCCCAAATCATGTAAATTATCTGTGTGATTGCATATGTATATGTAATTCAAGCCTTAAAATACTTCAGTAACAGTGGTGTAATTGAGATAATAATCACTGGTTTTACTTGTAAGAGAAATAGTAGTGTAACTATGTATTTGTTTGAAAAGTAAACTGTGAAAAACTTGTATACTTTACGGTGAATCTTCAACTATGTTTAGTGCTGCTTTTAATACAACTAAGGTTTTCTTTTATTACCTGAGGGATTATGTATTTCTTGGTTGCTTTCAGAGGAAGTTACCTTTGGAAAACTATAAACTGCTAGTCACTGAATATATTTCTGATCCTTATCTTTATTTTAATTTGATTTTTTTCAGGGTCTGCCTGTGTGCCCTGAAATTGATTTTTTAAACTCAGATTCTTATAGCTAGCTTAGTCTAAAAGCTAGGGACAAAATAATTGGGATTTCTGGGACTCAGTGCAGAAACAAAGATGAAGTGTTCACCAAGTTGGGAAATTAAAAAAAACTGACTATTCTTAGTCTTTCATAGGAGACTCCTAAAATAAGACCACTAGCTATCTAGGACTGCCTGATATGCAAACAGAACAGATCTTAGTCTTTTTCCCAAGGTGTTTTCTTTATGTCTCCAGGAAGATGCTGCATCTGTCAATCTTCCACCTGCAACCTTTTTCTGGCAGTAACTGTTCTCTCTTTTTCTTGTAAATAAATAAGCAGAACTCACCTTACTCAGTTCTTTCAGCACATTTAAAAAGGAGCTTCTATACAGTATTTTATTATAAATTATTTTATGAAAAGACCCTTATTTGCAAAGGAGGCTGAGTTATAACCACACCTCTTGCCCATTCCTATAAGATGCTTTCTTCTAACCTGAGGAGGACAGAATTTCAGCCAGGCTGCTACAACAACCCAGCTCTGATGGAGTGATGTCAAAACAGAAGTGATATAAACAGATGTTCCTCTTTTTTAAATTGCTTCCATTGCTATATCTGGTGTATATGGCATTGGATCTATTGTGCCTATGCAGGATTATAGACATGTCTGTGGGGTTTCCAGACACTGGCAATTCATCAGATCAGAGACAATTTACCACCTGCATAGTCTTTAAATGATATCTCTAAAAGAGAGGAGATGATAGATTATTATGGAAGAGGGCCTGTAGAAAATTTTGAACTATTTACCAGCTGAGTGAAAATGTGTCTTTTAAATCTTGAAGCTATGCAAATGTTATATTTGGGACTTTTTGCAAACTATTTCATTCCTCTTAATGGCTGTGACTTTCTGCTACTGTAAATATATTTATATATAATGTAGGCAAGATAAGAAAAATATCCATACCAAAGGGTGGGCATGAGACCATGTGTGATAATTCCATACACTTTGTAGATGGATTATAAGAACAGTGTCTACGTTTAGCTCGCATCCAGGGCTAAACAATAACCAGCTATTCTATCACCCAATAACTCCTCCCCAGCCGAAAAAGGAAAGTGGGAAAAGGAGGGAGACTCATGAGTTGAAATGGAAACACATTTAATAAAATAACAAAACCAATATCAATACTAAAGCTAATATAAAATACACAGAGTTATACATAGCCCGTATAGTGGTCGTGACCTGTGCGCTCCCAGCAGTGAATGCCAGATGTCAAACAACACTGGGGGCACCACAGCTCCAGCGACAGCGCGACAGTCACAATGAACAGGAGAGCAGGCCTCGGGAGCAGAATGGCGGGCGAGACCCTCCAGGGATGGTGACCATTGAAGAGAGTGGGCTGTCCCCAGCAAACTTTCCAATTTATAGTGAACATGACCTTTATGGTATAGAATATTGCCATTGGCCAGCCTGTGTCAGCTCTCCTGACTTTCACTCTTGCTACCCTCAGTGCCTGGCTAACTCGAAATTGCTAACGGGCTTGATCACTGTGGAAACCCGCATACCATGGCTGGTCATGAACTAAACTAAAGTGTCTTACCAGTTTTGTTCCCATCATATCAGGTGCTGCAGTCTTCTCAAAAGTGCAGCTTTTCTGAACAGAAAGTTGATTCTATGATTCTATGCCAGCGAAACCAGGACAAACAGTTTGGTCCACTAAACCTATAACATTTTGCAGTGTAGGTAAGTGGGTGATTCTTTTTCATTTTAGCTTAAAGGACTACAGAAGGTAAAGACCACAGACAAGTATTTATAATTTTAAGAAAGCTAACACACTTATAAGAGCTCCTCACACTATTAGAAAGATTCCTATCTGCTAATTTTTAGCAATGTGCTTTACTGTAGTTTCTGTTTTTCACTTTTTGTTTTTCTGTGTTTTGCCCCTTGTAAACTGCAAGAATGTATGGTAATCACAGAATCACAGAATCAATCAGGTTGGAAGAGACCTCTGGGATCCTCGAGTCGAACCATTACCCTGACACCACCTTGTCAACTAGACCATGGCATTAAGTACCATGTCCAGTCTTTTCTTAAACACATTCAGAGATGGTGGCTCCACCACCTCCCTGGGCAGCCCGTTCCAATGTCTAATAACCCTTTCTGTGAAGAAATGCTTCTTAATGTCCCAACCTGAACCTCCCCTGGTGAAGCTTGAGGCTATGTCCTCTTGTCCTATCGCTAGTTGCCTGGGAGAAGAGGCCAACTCCCACTTCACTACAACCTCCCTTCAGGTAGTTGTAGACGGCAATAAGGTCACCTCGGAGCCTCCTCTTCTCCAGGCTAAACAACCCCAGCTCCCTCAGCCGTTCCTCATAGGTCAGACCCTCCAGAGCCTTCACCAGCTTGGTCGCCCTCCTCTGGACTTGCTCCAACACCTCAACATCTTTCTTGAAGTGCGGGGCCCAGAATTGGACACAGTATTCAAGGTGCAGCCTATAAATATATGAACAATATTGCATTTTCTTCTCACAGATGCAATATCTGAGTGCAAAACAGCTGGCTGTGTTGGGGTGGATTAACTGAATGGACAAAGAAAGTCAAACAATGGTGTGGATCATAGCTGCTTTAGAATTTACATATTTTAATTTTCCTGGACTGCCTATAACTTTCAGCTCACTGAAGCTGACTGTTCATAAAGCCTTTGGCTCTGAAATGCAGGTAAAAGCAGAAACATTTCTTTTTAAGTGGAATCTGTGAGCTAGGGAATCCTAGATATTTCTTGTCGTACCACCCAAATTAAATGTAACTCTACATTTGAGTTGTCTACTCCAGGGAAAATGCTGTCTTAAAATAAATAAGTGCCTTGGGTCTTGGGTTGATTTTTGCTATTTTTTTTGAATCTTTGTCTCCAACTGTGCATGCAAGGGCTGTGAAAATAAAAACCAACTAGAGAGAATATTAATGAGAAATAAAATAGAAATGAAAGTAAATATGTATTCCTATTTACTAAATATCAGCATGTAGAAACAAATGCTAGGCTTCCTTATTTGAAAATGAGAATTAACTTTCTGTGATAGATCCAGGTTAAGTTACTGTAACCTTGCAGCTGGCAGCCCAAAGGCTGTCAACAAGTTTAGTCAGTTTTTCCTTCATCTTGCATTATTTTGTCTGCTTAGAGTTACTCCAGTGGTGTGCTTTTGTTTTTTTTTTTCTGAAGTGTTTCAAAGTCCTTCTAAAGGTCTAATCTAACTTTCAGCAATAACAACATGAGGAGAAAATGCCTGGTCTATAAATATGCTTAGTCAAGGATGTCAACTAAATCTTAGCTGACTTAAGCTAAGTCTACTGCATTTACTCCAGTGTCCACAAGTTAATTGCTAAAGTTTTATAAGCACATTCATTTACTTATACAGCAGTACATCTGTTGCTGTGTTTACCAGGAAACAAAGTGAAACTTATTGTCCGTAAAGTAGTCTTACAGCCTGACAGTATTTTTATTCACTAAACTTACTGAAATACGTACAGGCCTTACGTCCTAGTGAAGAGGCTAGAATCGCTTGCTTGCACTAGTCCTTTAGTTTAAAATCAAAGCAAAAAAGCAATGTGTTCTGGTTCTTTTCTTCTGTTAAAAAATTTTGATTAAGTCATCTGTGAAGTAGTTATCATATCTCCTTTAACTGCTGCCACTGGTAACATCCAGAGGAGGAGTCTTTACACTGTGTTCCGACATGAGTTGGCAAGACTCCCAGCAATTCCTCTTTATCCTGGAACAGAAATGTTTAAAAGCATATTAAATGAAAACCTTGCTCAAAAATGCATTCTGCAATATAGTGATGCTATCAGTTAACAGCATGTTATAAGGATGAAATTCCTTAATTGGTTGAGCTCTCAGTGTATCTAGGGTTGCCATTTCAATACTTAGCAGTCTTGTTATAGCTGGAAGAAGAGCTCAAAAGTAAAGGCAATGAGAAATAAGGATTCACAAAATGCAAATGTAGTCTATACTTTTCATACTATTATTTTCCATTTCTCTCACACATGCTATATTTAATATCTTTCTAAATTGATTTTTATATACAGTATTGTTCTTCATATGTGTTTTTGTGTTATGTTTGAATATATTCATTTGTTTTCATAGCAGATAGAAATGCGTAAGAAATAAAAAATTACATATACCTATGGATGTACAAGCCATTTGACACAGACCCTGAGTTTTTTGTGGTGTTTGAATGGAATTTCCCGGAATTACAATCTGTGCCTGTTGCCTCTGTCATTGAGTACTGCTGAGAAGAGCCTGGCTCCATCTTCTTTACTCCCCTCCACCAGATCTTTATACACATTGAGAGGATTCCCCCGATCCTTGTCTTCTGGACGATAGTCTCCCACCCATTTGTTGCACTCAAATTTCTCTTTCGTGCAAGGAAGGTAACACATGTTATATGTAAGTCAAGAATTTATTATTGGGCTAGCTAAAATGTTAACTGTCTAATCAAAACATGATTATTAGTCCAGTTGCAGTGTTGCTAGCACTTAGAGTTTTAAGGAAATATGGTTAAAATTAATACACACAAACTGCTGAGTATCCACCTCTTTCTGTTACGTTTGCCTTCCTTCCACTGCCCTCCCCAAGTCCTGAGATTGATGATGGCTTTGGGCTGACAGTGGTCAATGGTGTGGCAAGTCAGCAGCCTCTCAAGTTCTTTTCCAAAAGTGTGCTGTTGATGGTTTCTTCATCCACATGTGAGAATCCACTTGAAGGTGTTTCTACACATTGCTAACACATTCTACACCTTACTCTTTCTTCCTTGGTTCACAGCTCCACGGTGTACCCACATTTGCTATCATCTATGGTATGTGTTACATACTGTTCTTTGTTCTCTTTGTAATCTCCGACACTGTTTTCACTCATCTCCCAGGGCTGTATTTCTTTGATAACAAGTAACTGACCGCTGGTGAGTAGCATTAGTGAGTTTATAGCCCTGATGCCTCTGATAGCCTCCTGTGACTGTACATTCATGGCTCCTGCTATAATAATATAGCTGTACTCACCTGCACTGTGCTTTATGCTACAGTCAGGGACAGTTCATTCTACACATAATAACTAGTTGCTATTACTAGCCATCTCCTACAAATCCCATATATAGAGGTGTTATGCCACACACCTCTACAAAGCTAAGGAGAAGCTAAAACAAATTTGGCAATAGTCACCAGCATGTTAGCTGCTGCTACAAGACAAATCACAGCTCCAGGCAGGCCAAGACAAGACCAAAGTCTGACATATCCTGAGGCCTGTGTTGTTAGTTCAACAACAAGCCTGTGGCCAGGTACGAACAATATTTACTGGGCTACAAGGACAAAAATGCTTTCAGAAAATAATTTCTGAAACATATATAGCTGTAAAAGAGGAAAATACAAAGTGTTTTGCTATTTTTCCTACTTTCTGTGATCTTATCTTAGAGTTCATTAATAAATCCGGTTCTCACTTAATAACCAGGTTTGTAATAAAGTGGAAAAAACCCTTTCACATCAGAAAGTGACACCACTTATTGCTTGACTTTTGACCTTAGCAGAAAGCTGATTGAAAAGTTACGGATATCTCAGTGATGACTTCATTTATGTTGTTGTCTTCCTTTATTTAAACATGCTCTATTTATTAAACCAGGCCCTTATTTAAACTTGCAAAATACAAGGGTGAACATCTATTTCAGAAGCTATGCTGCACCGTCCTTCATTTTGGTCTGTACTGTTTGAATTTCTTAAGTGATAATTCCTTATATGTAGCCATGTTATGTTCTTACCTTTTTAGCTGTCCTTCTGTGGTTTTGCAGATGATCTGTTTCCACAGCTGCAGTAGGCACTGAAAATGCCAAGTTAAACAATAAATGAATATACTGTTTTTCTAGCTCAAAAAGCTATAAAGCCTACAAGTCCTTTGCAATTTACAGTTACGAGTTATTTTCCCTTTGGACTGTGTCTTACGTGTTCTAAAGAAATAGGGATGTTGGGAATTAACCAAAACTGTTTGGTTAATTTCTCACTTAACCAAGTGAGAAAACCCTCCTACAGCAAGGATTTTTTAGTCCCTTGGGATTTTCTTTTCAGAGCTAGTGAAGTTTCTTTGGAATCTGAAGATGGGAGATCTTACTAGATGAGAGAAGCAAGTGAGCACTGACCTTCAATATCAGAATGTGTCGTGGTGTGCAGTTTAATTGGTAGAATGAAGCTAACATAAATAAACTACATCCATTGAAGTGGACTAAGTCACAAGGAAAACCAATACATAATTCTGCCTGTAAAATTGTGCCATAGAATCAACATTTTGAAAACATTTAAAATACAAGGGAGCATTAACTTCTAAATGGGCCCATGGACATTTCAACTTATCACTGATCTTTATTAAATAAATAGTGTACATAATGAAAGCAATGGTAAACAATATATCCTCTTATGCCTTTAGAAGGCCCAGCATAAAATACAAAATTAGCTGAAGGTATGAGTTAGGCACTTGGATTCTGGCTTTGTCCAAATAAATCATAAATTGATTAGGGTTTTTTTTAGCCTCTGCTTTTTTGTGCAGAGTAACCAAATTACTATCGTATCTGTCACTGATCATCTCTCCTTAATTTTCTCTAAAGCATTCTATCCCATTAAAGCATACTGTTAAAATGCTACTCTCAAGAAAATGGATATATTTAAATGTAAGGTACTATCGCAAAATCTTTGGCTATAGCAATCACTCTGATTTGGGTTTTTTGACCATTATATTAGCTATAATAATCTTTGGACTTGTTTGGCTTTTTTAGCCATTTTTTTTTTACTTAATTTAAACCTAAGTCACAGGATACCTATGGTGAGTAGCATTTCAAAGGTTCAGAGGGCTCTGTCTTTGTGTATTCTGCCATGGAACCCAGTTGTTAAAATAGCTTATGTTTCAAGTTATGTTTTTTTCTTCATTGCTTGTTTTAAAGAGACAAATTAATTATTGAGCATAACTATGAACAGAGGCAATATTGTGTTCTTTTGTGTCTGCTTAGAATTTCTTATTTTTCATTCCCTCTTTATGAAAAGACACTAACCTGCAGTGAAAGGATTGTAAGGAAGTAGAGAATAAATGGGGGAATAACAGCTGTGTGGGAACTGGTTGTCTAGGAGTAGAAAAGAGAATACAGTTACTAATGAGAAATTGTAAGGCATATCTTGACTTTATATTTAATGCCCTATCAAATACGGAAAAACTTGATTAATAACTTTAAAGTGCTTATGTTATAATGGTATTCATCTTGTGTTAACAGGTAGCAAATTATTATTTTACATGTAGGAAGGTACATGTTTTCCATCTTTCTTAAGGCAGAAACGTTACATGGAACAGAAAACAGAATGCAAGCTCTCTTGTCCTCCCTTTTGCATCCAAATACAGAAACAAACCATGGAGAAAATCTTGCTGAGGCAGCAGATTTCAAGCCTGAATACATGCCATGCTATGCACCATTTTTTGTGGTATATGGAGATGATCATTTAAGAAGGCAGTGGGGCCAGACATTGGTTAATATATTTTAATTTGGGGATAAAAGTGCATGAAACCTTACAGCTTTAAAGACTTGCTAAAAATTATAAAAAAGTATGATGTATAATCAGACACTTTTGGGTTTCTTTCCCATTTTTAATGGTTTTGGAACAAGGAGATGGACTCTATTATGTATAAAGGAAAATTAAAATGATGCTAGAAAGCAAAGCAACAAACCAGCAGGTTGCTGCTACCTCAGCTGTGGGGCTGCTTCTGTGCATCTAAACCAGTCGGCGTGGCTGTGTTTTCTCTCTCATAGGGTTGTGGTCACACGGGTCAGCTAAATAGGCTCTACTGAAAGGAGGTCCAGATATCAAGGGAATGGTCATATGGGGTTATTTGACTTTTGTGCTATTCAGGTGGTTCAAATAATTCTACAATGTAGGTTCACATGACACTGGGTCCTTTAGAGAAGTAGTTTCAGGTCAAGATTAGGATCTAGGGAAAGCACTCCCATTTTACCTTCATCCTGAAACATTTAATGTCTATTTTTATACTGTGGCTCTATTAATCCTATATTATTATGAAAGCACATATGCTTGCAACAGTTTCCGCCACCTTGATGTATGATCAATCCTATTTAATATTGCAAGGAAGCATTTCTCGAGCTGTCCCATCATTTAAATATTCAAACACTAACAAATGTACATCATTATTATTTGGGATATTGTTGGGATTATTGATAATTACGTTAGGGAAAAATATGTGGGGACTCAAAAAAAAAACCAAAACAAGAGGACTGCAAACTTTCATGTCCCATCTATATACAACATTTTTTCCTAACAGAAATATGGTGCTAGAAAGACATGCTGGTGTGTGTCACTATCTGAATAAATTTATGTTACTTAGGAATGTTATTTTAATGTCAGTTATTGAACTTATTTTTCAGGAAAGAAAGTCAATTTTTAATGTGGGAGATAATAGAATTGTATCTCTACCTCTGTATTGGACTGTAATTTTGAGGAGTAGAGAATGGAAAAGAGAAGAAGAGGGGTCTTAACAGTCTAGAACAATCAAGATTTACTATTCTCTAACTATATGTAAATACTCACAAGAAATCTTTCTACAAAGCAGAACAAAAATTTTTTCTGTCCTGAACTCTTGAGGAGAAACAAAGCCCCCTGCCATATGATGGGGCTGAGCAGAAGTCACCTGGAATAGACACAGCCTCATCAGCTGTCCTCCTGCTCAGACCATGAAGCTTCTAAATAAGAAAGTTATTTTAGGAAAAAACAGCCTATGAAGGAGAACAGGGTGGTGAGACTCTGGAAGAAAAATGACACACAAGAGAGTGGCAGAAGCATATGATATTGTAGCCACTAGATTGCTCTGGCCTCAGTCAAAAATGTAGTTTGGTAGAGAGTGAACCTACTGAGGTAGGGATACTGGATCCACTTCTGGGACAAGTTAGTCCCTATACTCAGATAATGTGCTGGGGAAGTCAATCAAAATACTTCAGTTTACTGAAACGAACAGAAATTTATAAAAAAACTGAATGATGCTGGCAGACTTAAACGCGACATTCAGTCCCGTGTCTAGCTAAGAAGTTTTTATTAGGTCAGAAACTGTGACTTTTAAAGACAGGAAGACTGCATGCAACGATTAAATCAAAAGTGTTTTGGAGGAATTTTATATAGGAACTTGTGCAGCATTTGACATTTAATCCACTTGAAGTCTAAATGTAATACAAAACATACGTATAGATATTTTATATACTTTTCTTGGAAGCAGAATTAAGTAGAGCAGAGAAGAGTAAGAGAAAGGTGTTCTGTTTCACTAGGCTGTAAAACTGGTTGCTGGGCAATCCTTTGTTCGGAATATGTCATAGGGAACCCCCACCTTTGTAGGAACAATGCTGTGTCATATTTTGGAGAACTTGGAAAAGTACAACGTCCTTAGAAAGAAGGATCCTTTTAAGGAAAATCTGCAAGATATGGAATTAAAACAGGAATTTCAAAAAGTGTATTTTGTGTGAATGTAGTGATCTTTCTGAAAGTTTTAAAAAATGTTAAATATTTGAGGAAGGTGGTAGGAAGTTGATTTGGGCGTTTTGTTTGTTTGTTTTGTATCATATTTCAAATATTTTGAATGTGGCTTTTGTTTTTCAACAGAATTGAAAAATCAAGGTCTTTATGGGTTTGATGCTGATGAAAAACCTGAAACTTAAGGGCACTTCAAATTTAATCCAAGATGTTAAGTCTGTAATAACCTCTTCAGCATCACGAGATTCTTACAATTAAAATGCATTTCCACACTGCTACAAACTGAAAAGGATACCAACTATTACCAAAAGTGTGTCTACTTTTGCTGGTTTGTACTGTATGTCTGTGAGATGTGCAACTTTTTTTTCACTTCATGAAGTCTTACAGGCTTTTTTCTACTTTTAAATAAAGAAGGTTAAATATTGCACAGAGGCTGATGATGCCTTTTTCAGTTCTGTTGCCTGAATTATAGTGCACTTCCAGCTCAACTGTCATGAAGGTGATTTTCTCTTTTAAACACTTTATGTTTCCTAAAATGTTATTCAGATTATCTTGACATTTGTTGCATTTTGATAGAGGGTTTGTGACTGAAGACTGTTATTAACTGACTAAGGAGTTATTAAGGTACATAACGGTTGGCTTCTTTGTCCTCCTCAGGAGCAAAGTACAAGTATACCTTTATTTAAGATTTGCATCCTGTATTTCAATTCTAACATCTGTGGCTGGAATTGTAGCACTATTCCGATTCCGAATAGCCTTCACCACAGTGTGCTAGATGAGCTAGTACATATTACTGCTACTGGTTAGAGGAAGCAATTACACACACACACACACACACACACCCACACACGCCCCCCCCCCCCCCCCCCCCCCCCCCATCCCTCAACACCCCCCACCCCACTGACTGACTAGAAGTTATCTGAAAAGAGATTTCTATGAACTAATGCTAGTGCGAACTGAGTGAATCAAAGTAATATGCTGTGAATCTCCCCTGTTGTCAGGGTGACGTAGGGTTAAAAAGTAACTTGCAGGGTGGCTGCGGTGGCCTTTTGATTTTTGTTTTGGGCAGATTTAATTTTAAAAAAAGCTATTTCAGAAGGTAGTTAATTATTTTCCAAAAGAGACTTCATTAACAAAGTAATAGGTGTATAGAATGACGCGCTGAGGAGAAAAGGATGGTGGAGAGAGGAGGTATTTAGGAGAGAAATAAATGATGATGAAGATTGTTGTGCAGGAGAGCTACCTCAGATCAGGAAACCTGGGGGGGTCTCTGGAGAGTGAGGGAAAGGATAGTTAGAGAGGTACATGAAATTAGGTCTAAGCAGGAGCATCCAGAAAAGTTTAAACACTGATCGTCAGGATGAATTGTCTTTCTTTAACAATACACAGCGAAAGACCTTAGCCTGTAGCTTTGTAATTCATATTCTATATACTCTATGATTTTCACACAGAATCACACTGACCTTGGAATTGCTGAGAGAGACAGTGAATGTGTAGCATGAAACAGCAATAAGTCAAAATGTAGTCAAGGCTCAACCATTCATGATCCAAGAGGAAATTTAGAAGTCAACTCACTGAACATTATCAATCTAAAGGAAGTCTCTATCCAATCTGGAACAGGATGCCTCTGGGTTTGCCTAGTCATAACAGAGTTTTTGCTTTCCTTGTAAACTCTGCCTTACCAATGCCTTTGCTGATCTTCATTCCAGGTGACAAGCATCAGTGTTACTTCAGGTCACTGTAGTTTAGATTTTGTGGATCTTTGAAAATCTGAGCCTCAACGGAGGCAACAATGTTTGACGTATGTTCATCCCTAATGAAATCAAAACTGAGTTGACCTGATATGGACTGACTCAAAATGAATCAGAAGCATAAACGTTTGGAGCAATACATAATTTTTTTCAAAAAACAGATAGGATATCCCACTCGTAATCCTATTTGTATGCATTTTTATAGAGCTGACACTTAATGAAACAGCAAATATGTTGATGTGGACTTTTGGGCTAATTAATGGATCAGTAGTTGTTCTCCTATTATATAGATAATTCATCAAATTACTAAGATCAGCATTTCACAACCACTGCAAATTGTCCTTGGTTTTCAAAGACACAGGATACATGTTGGCATTAATTCCAAAGAATCTGTTTATGAACATTAACACATACCTATTTAAAAAGTGATATTGTCATTAAATTGTAAAGTACTGATGTGTTTTCGTTCTCCAGCAACTAATTTATATACCTCATCCTTAAACACAGATAGTAAAAGAAGGGAAGTCTCATTGTAACATGGGAGATGAAAGAGAGTAAATCCATGTGTTTTGAATGAAAAGCCTTTTAGTTGGCAGACATTAAAAAACCTACTGTATTTTTGCACTTAACTTTTACGTTGTGTGTCTTGATACTGAATTTACTTCCTTTTTACACAGATGGGAGATTAGTAAAATTGATATATAGAAAAAAATATAAGAAATTCAATTACAATAACCTACTTTTTCTTAAAGACACAGTGAAACCATCCCAGATGTCATATTCAGACTATTTTTTAATAACAAGGAAAATTTCACTGCAAAATATTTAAAAGCTGAATTACCATTATTCATATTGTACAAATAAATAAAATTGGCCTATTTTCTTTCTCACAAAATAGTACCCCTGAAAAATTAGACTAATTTTCTCAAATACCTAATCTAAAAAAAAGATGGGCGGAAAATTTAGATAACCATCTCCAAAGGTACTGACTTTTCTGTTTTGAGTATTAATAGATTTTGACAGATACAAGCTTTGTCGTATAGGGTGGGTTCATATAGATGTAAGTTATTCTGCACTGAACTCCTTCAAATTGCAGATGAATTCATAGTTAGTAGTAACTGTACACTGAGCTATCATGTGCAAATGAAACCATGGTATGCTAAGCCAGACAATTTACTGTGTTTCTAGTGGGAAGTAGTAGGAATATTATCTTCATGGCTATTATATTTGTCCAGCTTTCAATTTGTTAATACTTTCAAGTGGCTGTGGTTTTCAATTTTTTATGAAGTTTACTTGGAAAGTTTCCTTCTCACCCTTTCGTTGTTCTCTGTGTTGAATTATATTTTAATATTACATCCTTGAAGACTGTACATTATTGGAGACCTGGTGACTCCATTTCCTTTCTAGTGGCCTGCATATATGGGTACTTCACTAGGACCCTGAACTCTTGCAAGGCTGAGTTGAAGTATGCCTTCATTGCAATGGCTTTCTGTAATCTTCATAACAACATGCAAAGGAAGTATGTGCATTTTTTTATCAATCACATAAATAGTTTTGTTGTTTTAGCAGATACTAGAGTAAGTATTACAATGGGAAAAATCATATCTAGATCTTGGCCACTCAGTAGAGAAAGAGGTGCACAACATAAAATTTGAACTGGAAAGATGACTCACAGGAGGCAGCTTCAGGAACATCTAAGCCCTTAGAGGCCCTGCTTAGGCTGGAAGAAGGAGCAGAAACCTTTCACAAAGAGATGGGTTATGAAGAAATAGCCATTGGTTCTAGGGAGATTTTTGTCAGCTTAATTGAATAACATACTTGATTGTGTGGTTTTATAGGTTGTTGTTTTTTTTCCTCCAGCCCTCTTAATGCTTACGTAAACAGAGATGATGTGACATTAGAATCATCACCTACGTAGGGCTGAGGTGTTTCCATAAACTAATCAAGACTGATTTTTTTTTTAATGATTTATGTTTGGGGTAGTGTTTGATTTCCTGAAGTCATCTCTTAGCAGGAGGTTGTGGGGGTGTAGACTAGACTATGTCCAGATGTCTCTTCCAGTCTCAAATACACTGTGATGCAGAAATATTTATATTTGCCATAAGGAATCTGAAAATTTGAGGTTTTTCAAATTTTTGACTTAGAGTATCTCCTTCTAAATAGTTCCATATATTTACTTTGATCTTCATGTTCATAAAATATTGTTCAGGAAAAAGTCAAGGTGTCATGATTGTGTCTTTGATGCTTTTCAGTGGTTCTGATAACAAGAACAAACTGGATTCAAAGTTTCACAATACCAAAAATAACTTATATCTGTTTCAAAATTGAACTTCACAAAGAAATAAACGCTGTTAAAAATTCTTTATTTTCCATTCAGGAGTACATTTCATTTTTTTATAACTTAATTATTTTTGACAAAATTAAAGACAATGCAGACCATTAAATAGTTTATCTTTAAGTACTTCTTTTATCATTCAACTTGAGAGGCTTTTTGTGGTTCAGCTTTCTCACATAGAAGTCAGAACGTAATTAAAAAAAAAAAAAAAATCAAAATAATTTCTAAGGTTCTGTTCCTCTCTGGTGAAAGGGATCAAGTTCCTGTACTGAGAAGCATAGTAGTTACAACAGGTTTGAAAGAACTATAGCTTGTTTGTTTGTTTGGTGAGTTTTGTTTGTTTATAATTGGGTAAAGAAAAACTATACTAACACAAGTAAAAGCATTTGCTGTTACAAATGGTGTAGAGCACTAAAGCATGCTAGCTTTCCAGAGAGCAACCTAAGAAGGACTGTAGTGCAGATTTTCACTTTTCGTAAATGTGGCCAGCTGTGTGACAACTCTTTTGACCCCCAGTGTCTAGTAGGTTATACTTGAGCTTAAAATATTCCATTGCTGTAGGTGGAACTATTTTTTACAGTTGAAGTGGATACTACTGTAGAAGTTCAAAGACAGGATGCAAAGACCTCCGTTTTCAAATTGATGTGTCAATCCACTTTACATATATATACTGTACAGATGTTTGGTTTCCAGAGTATTATTTCCACTTCTTTTGCCAATCAGTGCTCCGATCGAGAAAATCAGTTGCTCTGTTTCACAAGTGAGTCATTTATTTGTTTCTCAAAGATACTATTTGCAGCTTTTGGCTCCCAACAATGAGTCACCACTTTCTGTTTTTCAAAGGCTCAGTTTTCAGCTTTCAGCTCTTTCAACAAAATTCTCTACTATTTTTCAAAAGACCATTAAATACAGCTCATACTTTCTTAAAATACTGTATTACTCCTGGGATCACAGTGTATTAAGAGTGTTGTATTATCAGATGTACTGACAGTAGTTTTTTCTACTAACTAATTGCAATGGATAAATCTTTCCAGCAAAGAAAATCTTCATAAAAAAGAGGTATTGTTTTACTAAAGACTGACAATTAAATTCTCTTAAATAGTGTCTTTGAGCTTTAAAATCAAGCCACTATAAAATATTCTAACTTATTATGCTTGTATGGCTGAATCTGTTTCTTGCTTAACTTACAATGTTAATTCCTCAGAGACCAAAATATGTGTTCTGAATTGCAGCCAGGTCTTTTTCAGGCTTTAAAAATGCCCAGACTTAACCACAGAATCTCATATGCCAAGAACTCTCATGTTTTAAATATAGACACGGAAGAATGCACCTTATTAGTCCTTTGAATCTGACACATGGTCAGCCAGTGTTTACTCCAGCTTCAGTATTGAAAAGAGTGAATAGTTTTGCCTTAAAGACAGACAAAACACATCTAGACTAACTGCAGCCTGTATTAATTTCTTTCTGGTTACTCTACCATAAGAGATTTTTAAACTCAGAATGCTGAGGAAGTACAGCAGTATAAAAAGTGCTAATTTACAAAACAATTACTTTATCACAAAACAGTTACTTTTTGGTAACATGAAAGTGTCATAGTGCTCTGTATTTTTAATGTAACATAGCATCAACATTTGTTGGTTTGCAGAGAAAAACTTTTCTGTTGGTGTTTCAGGTATACAAAGTCAATACACCGTAAGTCTGAGTAAGGTAGATCAGATATCATGAGAGGTAGTATAGAAATAGAGAATCCCTTTAAATAGAAGCTCTATAATAAGCAATAGGTTGCAGAAATGGAGCTGTTTTCTGCATGATAAATGTATCTAAAGAGCAATTTTCTCATCTCTTAGAACTGTTGCTAAAAAATGCATACAAAATATTTTTTTGACCTAGAATGCAAACATCTTACAAAATTATTGAAATCCACAGAAATATCAAACATCATGCTTTGGTGTTCATTATCGCTCTATGATGATGTTTTGTCCTGACTAGACAGCGTTAGACATGCAATACTTGAGACACAGAAAGTACCACAATGCTCTGGTTGCTTTATAGAGAGAAATTTGACCAAAAAGTCTGTCAATCAGATTATGAATTGAAATGGATGGGTGCCTGTCTCCATTTAGCCCATACCCAGGGCTAAACAATAATCAGTTGTTCTATCACCCAAGACCCCTCCCCAGCTAAGAAAGGGAATTGGGAAAAGGAGGGAGACACATGGGTCGAAATTTAAACAGATTTAATAAAATAAGAAAACCAATATCAATACTAGTACAAAAGACAAAGTTATACTCAACACATAGAGTGGTAGCAAATTCCTCCAGGCATCACAACCATTAAGAAAATGAAAGAAAGAGAAGAGAGCAAAACAAAAAGCCCCAGATCTGCAGCAAGCTTTCCCATTTATAGGGAATGCGATGTTAATGTTGTAGAATACACCTGTGGGCCTGTGTGGGTCAGCTGTCCTGGATTTAACTGCTAATGGCCTTGATCACCACACCACTGCTGGCCAAAAACTGAAACAAAATGTAACAGAAAATTGATTCTATAAATTTTATCCCCTCAAAACCAGGACAATGCCATATTACTCAATACAGATTCATACAATATTGCTTTACTCAGATAGGACACCACCATGGCACAGGACTCCTTCATGGTTTGGTTCTGGTGAGATGAAGGCAGGAAGAAAGTAGATACAGTGGATAAATCACTATCATTTGGATGTTGCCCTGAAACATCTTAATCAAGGAGGTAGTTGCAATAATTTTATTTCTGGAACTCTTTAATTTCATTCAGATTATACTTGTTTAAAGTTTAACTTTTAAGATGTGATATTTAATGAAAAAAAACCCAAAACAACAGTGTTTAATTTTGGAGCAATATTCCTGAGGCAGCCTTGAAATGTTTCTAGTTGCTGTGGCAATAGTATTTTTATTGTTGGAACCGCACTGAATAGTTAATATTGAAGTCATTAAAGAACATCTCCTGAATTGTGTGTTTGCAATGTTGTGTAAGTAAAAATAACACATAAAACCACAAAAAACATTTATGGGAAGATTCCTTCTACTTTTCTCATAATTAGGTGAGATGCAGTGTCTTGGAACAGTTTCTTCATAAAGCATTTTGAGAGCTTTGATAGTTTTTTAGTGTATAAGAGGTTTGCAGCAGTACAATTGTCCTTTAAGACTTTGCCTCTGTTTTTCTTTTCTTTCACTTTTTTACCTAAGAACATGTTGTTGACTTTTTTTATTTAACATAAGCCCTAAAAGTTTGAGATATTCTGTATTTTCATGTGCATAGCCTCTGGGTTGTCTGGAACACACTGGCTAATTCAGCAGACTGTGGTTAATACAAGGTGAAGTTTACTCCTGAATCCATTTTTCCCCAATAGCTTACAAGGTCTTTTAGCTCTGTATTCTCTGCCTCACTCCCAGAACCAAGGTGGTGCTCCCAGACTCTGCAGTCTCCTGTATTGGCAGCTACACTTGCACATAAAAGAAAATGTATTGTTGATATGTTGTTATTGTATGAAAATACACCATGTAAATATTTATAAAAGATAGAAAGACTATCCTGTTAATAATTATGATAAAATTAAGACATGATGCTAAACTAGTATAAAACAATGAAGATTGCTGTGTAAGTTTTGCATAATATTCTTACAAACTACACTGAAGTCTTTTCAACTTTTGTTAGCTTATCTTGCTAAGATCAGAAAAACGTTTCCTAACATGTATCTTAACAGTTGAAATGGTTGTTCTAGAAAATATTATAGTTTGCAAACAAAAGAATGTTCTCTTCTTTGGAGTAAAACATACACAATGGGAGATAATACAGACTAAGTGACAATATTCTCTAAAAAATATATAACTTTTTGTATTACACAGAGGGTTAAGAATAAACAATAAATGTCAAATGGGTAATTCCTGTACATACTCATTAAGCATTTATGAGCAAGAATAGGTTATGGAGTCAGAAGATTTGTTGTCAGGTCTTTCGGAATCCCAGCCAGCCCCATGTTCAGAAACAAGTCTGGAGAACAGTTATCTCTGTTACCTGGGTGTAGACAGAGATCAAAAGAAATGTGCTATTCCACATATCTGTATGTTTTAGATTACCTCTAATGCTTTAGCTAATGTCCCAAAGTGGCTGGAAGCAAGTCACTACTGGTTGGAGGTACTACTAGAGGGGAAAAATAGTAACCACTGCCTTAATCAGAGATCTACAAAGCATGCTAATAGATCTATGATAATGGCTTTCTCTTTGTTTTCAGTCCCAGCTTTGTCAATAAATATAACCTTGAGCAAATCACCTTATTTTCCCTTTAAGTCTTCCAACTTCTTAACTGCTCTGTGATACAGAGTCTTGCTATCTGTTAGAAACTGAATTGATGACCAGTCATTGCAATATATTTGTGGATTTAGTGTGTTCAATATCCATTTGTCAAGTCTTGCATTAATACTATGGAAGTTATTTGAAAACATAATATTGGTGATCTCTTGCACTACCTCTCTTTAGGATAGTAATAAAGTCTTTTTATTGTTTTAGCTAGACCTATAGTACATTAAAAATAATTTTCCTGTAGTGTGTTGAAATACTATGGATGATATATAAGCAACATCTGTATGGGCATCTACATATGAGCCGCATTCAGTGATTCAGTGGTTACACTGAATCAAAAGCTAGTTTCAGTTTCACTATATACTGAACTGAATACAGGAATTATTAAATTAGATTGTTTCTGCTATGACTGTTATGATCATATTTTTAATAAGCTGAAGTCATCCCAGTAGATTTTCAGGCATAGAAAGGTCAAATGAAATGGAGTGTGGTGCATAAATATACACTGTTTATTCCTACAGGACTAGCTGGTCCCACTGCTCCAAGCAAATAGAGTAGGGCAACCCTTTTAGCAGTGCCACTGCGTGCTTAGTTCATGTAACTGCTCCCTTATTTCATTGTGCTGCATGAAAAAAAAAAATCCCTCTTATTGCACTTTCATTAATAGGGAACTCTGAACGCATTGCATTTAGAATCTTGTAACTCCACACCTGACTTAGAAGTTTTATGAGTATGAATTAAGTTTGACAGAGTTGTGTATAATTACTTTTGAAATTCATTCTGAGCTTCTGACAGTATAAGGAAAATAAAGGGTTTTTTTCGTGTTTGCCACAGAGTTCAAATATCCACAAAGTGACTAATGCATTCTCATCCTCATAGCAATATCAGCTAATCTATTTATTTATTCTGCTTGCAAAATGAGAAATTTATTTATGTTTTGAATTCTAGGTACCATTTAAAAGTATTCCGTAGTCATAAATTTAACCAATCTTTATTTTAAAAGCTATTAGTCACATGAGTAAAGAGAGAGATCTATTTTCCTCAAACCTTTTGAAGTTTCATAAACGTTTCCACTAAGCCAAAACAGTACAGAGGATTGCCATTTACCTGGATATCTTACTTTTAAAAAGGAAATGTTTAACATCAGCAAATATGTCGCAAGTTCTCCAAGGCAATATGCATTTCTAATAGCTTGTATAGAGCTGGGTGGTTTAGTCTGTATGTGGTGCATCAGAGCATTTTATGAACCTTTGAAAATGGAGGAAAAAATCTATCTTTGGAGATGAAAGAAAGCAGCAGTAGAGGAATATGTTTGTGTATATGTACTGTTTTTTAAAAACGCAGAATGACATCAAAAGAGCAGGCAAAGATAACAGCTTTTTCTCTACATACTTAAAACACTTGTTGCTGAGTAGTGACATGAAAAAAAAACAGAGGGGGAAAAAAAAAAGAAAAAAAGAATTTATTTTAGAAGCCATTTCAGACTTTACTCTCTTTTTTCCTTGTTTCTCTCACCCCCGCTTCCTTTTTCTCTCTTTCTCCATGACTCTAGTTTCAAGCTGTTTTAAAATTTGGGTTGGAATCCCTAGCTGGTATTTAGAGTTAAGAACTCTTTTAGATAAAACACATTCTGTAAAACTGTATAAACTAATAGCCATCTTAATGTCACACATTTTATTTTGAGAAATACTAAAGTTAACATCTTTAGATGGGAGCACTGGACAATCATCAATGAGATTAAATTTAACAAGAACAAATGCCAGATTTCTGCACCTGAGGTGGAGTAACGCCAGACAAAAGTGTAAACTGAGAGAAGAGTGGCTGGAGCAGCCCTGCAGAAAGGGATCTGGGGGTGCTGGCCAACAGCAGGCTCAGTATGAGCCAGCAGTGTGCCCTGGCAGCCCAGAGGGCAAACTGCATCCTGGGGTGCATCAAACACAGCATGGCCAGCCGGTCAACAGAGGGGATTATCCTGATGTATTCAGCGTTGGTGTGGCCTCACCTTGGGTCCTGTGTGCACCGCAATTTAAGTAGGATATAAAGGTCCTTGAATACATCCAGAGGAGAGTGACAAAGCTGGTGAAAGGGCTGGAAGGCATGTCCTGTGAGGAGCAGCTGAGGACTCTGGGCTTGTCTAGTTTGGAGAAAAGGAGGCTGAGGGGGGACCTCATTGCTCTCTACAGCTTCTTGAGGCAGGGAAGTGGAGAGGGAGGTGCTGATCTCTTCTCCCTGGGATCCAGTGATTGGACACGTGGGAATGGTTCAAAGCTGCACCAGGGGAGGTTTAGGCCTGATGTCAGGAAGCATTTCTTTACCAAGAGGGTGGTCAAACACTGCAACAGGCTTCCTAGAGAGGTGGTCGATGCCCCATGACTGTCAGTGTTTAAGAGGCATTTGGGCAATGCCCTTAATGACATGTTTTAACTTTTGGTCAGCTCTGAAGTGGTCAGCCGGTTGGACTAGATTATCATTGTAGGTCTCTTCCAACTGAAATAGTTCTATTCTATTCTATTCTATTCTATTCTATTCTATTCTATTCTATTCTATTCTCTAATGAAAAGATGCATCGTAATTTATGTCAATAGCAAAGGAACTGGTTGATTTTAGGCTATGAACTCATAAATGTATCTTCCAAAACATTTCAAAGATGATAGATAAAACAATCGTAAAGGATGTGACGTTTGTGCAATCGAACATGCCCACAGGAAAAGTCAAAAAGAAATAATTCCAATGTAAAAATAAAGCTTGTATTAAACTGAAAAAAGATCCAAATATTTTATCATTGTAATTTACTGAAGTATTGAAGTGTTATGTGGAATAAAAGTATGTGTTGAATTTCACTTTGTATGATCTTCACAGATCACTCTGTAGCCCTTTTGACATCAGTGCCTTCTGTCTATCAGATATTACATAGTAGGTAACCTAACAGAAGCTCATTTATTCATATGTCATATTGATGATAACCTCTTTTCTACAACAGTTACAGAGGACATGCTGAGTAGAGCAAAGCTTGATATTTGTCTATATTTGCTCTTTAGGCCATAGATATTACAGTTTTCTGACTTTAATACTAGTAGATACCACATAAAATTGCTTTTTCATTCACTGACTTGCTAGTTTTCTCCCAGCTCATGCCCAAAACCTTTATATAAGTATTTTAAAAGTGTCCAACCTGAATTCACATGAATCTGTCTCATGGACTAGCTCTCAATAGGATAAGAAAGGAAAAGTCTGGATAGATTGCAGGTATTCTTTTTGACATCCAGTGACACATCTGTCTTAGGAGCAGCTTTCATCATTCAAAGGCACTTTCTTCTGGAACAAAGTAAATGTTCACCCCTATTAAACAACTTAAGCTGTGTTAAGCCATTCTAAATTTGGCTAGAAACTAGCTTCGCAATTTGATTCAGTTTGTGCATATGTTACTGCTGCTGTCCATAGGTTCAAAAGCTACTGACCTTCAACAAAGCCACAAACATATCCTATTAATCCAAAGCAGTAGATTCACTTCTTTCATATGTATTCTTCCACATTCTAGAACACTGAACAGAAACAAATCTTGTAGTATCAAGAAATGCTTGACCTCCAGGAAGCAGTTTTTCATCTTTGTAAAGCTTGGATTTAAATTAAAAGCTAAAACTTTTTTAACATTATTGTCTACTTAGCTCACAGATGTGTTTTTAGCCTAACAATCAGACGTGAAATAGCTTTAGCTGTTAATTGCCTGCTCATTTAAATAAATGTAAATTGTCCTGTAAGTTATTATATATGTTAATGTTGAAACTTTCAGAAATATATACATGGTTGTGAAAAGCCTAGAAAATTCAATTTGCCAGAGCAGTTGCTTGGAATCTCTAAGCTTTATTGGTACAAGACAGAAGTTACCTCATTTCTTTCTAGGTTCTTGCATAAGAACTAGATCTTGTCATCTCTTGTTCTCACTTATTTGGCTTCTAGAAGCACAGGGTGTTAAACTAATTTATCTCCCAATTCACTGAATCAAAAAAGAGTTTTACGTCAAATTAAATTGTAATAGAATCTAGAGGTCCCAGACTGAAGTCTTAATTTTTGGGAGGTACAAGTGGCTTTATAAGAGAATAATAACAATTAAAAAAACAGAACTGAATGAGAGAATGGAGAGATCCCCAGCTGTGAAGCAGAAAGATATCTCCATAGACCATTTGTAACAGATTTACGAACAAAAGTTTACTTTTTCTTTTTAAACACTGACAACGAAAGAGTCTCTACAACCTCTGAGCTAATCTATTTCAGTGTTTAATTCTCTATACTGTTAGATTATTTTCAGTTTATCAAATTATTTTTTTTGTTTATTAGAGATTAAGCCAACTGTATGTTCCTGTTTTCCCCAAAAGGGAATATCCAAGTCTTTCAATGTGCCATATTTTCTAGATGTCTGTTGTCCCATCTAGCTCTTCTTTGGACTCTCCCCAGCTTTTCTAGATTTTTAAGGAACATGATGCCAGAAATACTTGTATTTCTGGACCAGTTGCCACTTAACTAGTGCCAAGCAGGCTGATAGTTCTGCAGATATTCTTATTAATCACTTGTTGAGTTATTCGGTTTTTGTCAGGCAATCTTGGTGGGATGTGGTAGCAGTGTTAATCTCAAATTTGTTTCCTCATCCTCCACCCCCATAATACTCTTTTCTAATCAGACTACTTTTTATCAGAGAATTTATTTTGCCTTCCTAAACTTAGGGATTATTTTGTTTTTCTTTTTTTTTTTGAGTTTCATTTTTGGCTTGGCAGAGGGTCAGGGGAGTTATCATCAATATAAAAAAAACCCTAAAACATTTAAATTTTAGTCTACTCTTCAAAATGTTGACACCCCTTCTTCCTCAATACAGTAGAAATATTTGAAACTTATATTCTATTCTCATTTAGGGGAGTTACCATTTGTCAGTGAGATACTAATAACTACTCTGTGAGTAATTTCTTCCCCACTCCCACTCAGTCTACCTAATCTATTTAGGTAGATTAGTTTAAAACCTTTTTTCTCACTTTCTAAAGTTGGGGAAATTCAGTAACCCACACAAATTTTGAAAATAATTGCTAGTGCGGTAGAGGTTACTCTAGCTTATTTCTTCTGCACTGTACTGTGAATTCTGTTAAGCTTGGTACCACTTATCTCTGGTATTCTTTCTTTTGTGATTTTCCTAAAATCCTCTGATTTTGTATTGCTTTATAAATGCAGTTACCTTTTGGGGGGAAGGCTTAAATACAAAATTAATTATGTCATTTTTTTTTCTGTCATTCATGAATTGCATTTTAGATTAGTAAAGATCTATTCAAGTACATTTTATAAGCACACACAATAAATAGTATGATCATTCAACCTGATAACAAGCAATGGTTTGTAAAATCATTCCCAGTAATGACTGTTTCTCCTCTTTTTTAATATCTGTCCTTTTTCTGTTTTCAACTAGGTTCCAAACAGCTTTTCAAAATAAGGTGTAAGTGAAAATTATAAACCACAGGAACAGGTACACTACAAAGTGGAAACTTGCATCTAAAATTGGGACTTTTTCTTATCTCTTAGCTTTACACATCAACCTAGAGGCTTTTAGGACTCTCACTGTATCTTCAGGTTCATAACACTGATGGCTTTGTCTGGGGAATAATAACACAAATGCAGCTGACTAACTTTGTAATAGGAAAAGCTATCAAGTTCAGATAAGCTGTTGTTTGGAATGATCTCTCTTGTGTGTTGGTCCATTGAAGGAAATGGCCAGCTCTCCATCACACAGCAAAAGAACTAAGAGGATAAATGTCGCACTCAAAAATATGAATGGATAGATATTAACCTTTTTTTTTTTCCGGGCTCAGCTAGCCTGCTGGCAGCCTGAGTGAATTATTTCATTAATCCAAAATGCTTCAGAATAATAATACTTATCTTCTTACTTCTTCATTCTTTATTATTACTTGATATATTTTTTTTATTATTATTTATTTATTTATTAACTGAATATACCCATATAGGTCAAATTGATCTTTTTCAGATAGAATGCATGAGAAAATATACCTTTTCTTCAGAATACAGAAGTCAGAATTTCTATGAAACATTCTTATGAAGAAAATAACACTAATGTATTTCACATCACCTAACTTTACTATTAAAATTACTATAATTTCAAGTGGGGTTTAAGTGATCTTGACTTCACAAGGAAGGCAGCCTTATTTAGTTTATTACCTTTTAGCTAGAACTCCCTAGCTGTGAGAGCTATAGTCATATACAACAAGATGAAATGAAGTTGCGTGCCCTGGTAATGGGGTGTGGATTTTAGAAGACAAATTTCATGCTTTTATCGTGTTGTCAGGCACTTTGGATTAGATCCCAATAGGGACTTTGGGGACACAAGCCAAGGATTGCCAAATTGAACTTCAGAAGGCATATGACTCCAGGGTAAAACACAGAACTCTAAGTGCAAAACCTAGGGTTTTTAATGTGTATCCATGCAAAGGATTAGACACTTCAGCATAAGAGCCAGGCTACATTAAAAATAACAAACAAACAAACAAAAAAAAAAAACCAGACTGAAAAGCTGGAAAGATGTTTATAGGTAGGGTAAATTAAAAGTTTATGTCAACTGGTTAAGATGGAAACACTTAGATTTATTTTTTATTCCCGATACTTTTGGTTGTAAGTCCTCTTACCTTTGGGAAAAAAAAGAAGATATCTCCTGATGCCATTTAGACAAAACAAGATTCTTCTAGTCCAGTGAAGGCAGACTTCTTTTGACTTCTTCTTCAAGTAGTCTTAACATCTTACATGAAATGTACAAGCAGCCATAAGAAAAGCATCTGGAATCCAGGACTTTTTTCATTTTGTGGAAAGTGGAACAAATTCACTGGGAAAGTCATAAAATCCTTGACTGTAAGGAATCCTAAAATCTGGATTCAGTCCATCCTATAGACTAGGGTCTCTGTTTGATTTCCCAGGAGATGTTATTGACTCCTTTCACAAACTAGGTAAAATGGATCTTCCAGGTGAGAACCCTGAGCTATTGGATGATTTGTCCCACTGTTCCCACTGTGGGGCCAAGGGGATGAATGTGCTCATGAATATGTACATTAGTATGTGTACTACTCTGAAGAGGAAACTGAGACCTTTGAAAAGGAAATTGAGTGTGAATGGTTAGTGTGTAGACTGTGGTAAACAGGATGATGAGAAAATCTATAGTTATTATTGTCGACATTAAGAATAAACCGTAGGAGATATCGTGATTTGTGAAGAGAAAGAAATTAAAGATATGGGCAGAGAAAAAACACTGTGAAAAAAATCTGTGTGACCTTGTTAGCAAACGTGTAGGTTGAAAAAACTAATTCTCATGATTTGTAAGCTGAATAGGTTATTGAATTTCAGAATTTTCTGGGTATAAAATATAGGCCAAAAATACTGAAACGAAATTCATGAAACTATGGTATGAACCACAAGGAACATGGAGCAGAGCTATTCAAAGGAATCATTTCCATGATTGCGGTAATTGTAGCAAGCATTACATTAGTCTTCTAAGTGTTGCTTTGAGTGCAACATTGTTGCATTTTGTGATACATTTTGGACCCATATAAATACCTACCCACCTGCAACAGCCTGCCAAACTGTAGTAGCATCATTTGACATCAAGAAAACCCCAACACAAAAATGTACCCCGTGCATAAAATGCAAAATAATCTGCAGAAGTAGGGCTGCTCTGAAGCAAACCATCTCTCTCTGATCTTAATGAGCTGAACAACACTGCTCTGTAGTGTATCTTCCGCATGGAGTATTTAGAAATTAAGAAATTTTAGGTGAATGGTTATATTCCATCCAGCTGTGAAATGTGAAAGAAACCTCTAGTAAATCAAGACTCTATTTGAGGTTTAGACTACAAATACTCCATAAAACTACATGATACCTTCAAAATTCCCAACAATTTTTGCTGCAGTTTTATCTAGTCAGATTGCTCTCATTTGGACGATGCCATAACAAGCAAGTGAACAACATTCAAACTTAACAGTAGTCTATTCTCCTTTTCTGCCAAGCTGATTCCTCTAGATTTTGTGAGATTTGGATGGTGCTGTCTAGGTGGCATGTTTTTATTTTCAGTTGTCCTGAATGTGTTTCTGATGTGGGATAAGATTAAATATCGGTGCAGGGACAGTTGTAGGTGCTGTGCAGACACCTCAGATCCTACAGCGTGTGCTGCCGCTACAGCCACTAAATCCACTGAAACCTCGGCAGCCTGCACCACAGCTGCTACACCCCCCAAGATGGCCACTGCAGCTACTCAGACTCTAACGAGTCTCAGCACTCCCACGACAGCCACTGCATCTACTCAGACCCCAGCATCTAACGAATCTGTACCAATTGCTCCTGTAACCAGGAAGAAATACCGAAAGAAATCAGCTCGTGAAGTGAAGGATGATGACTCAGAGCCTTCTAAGGCAGAGCCATCACGTGACCCAGGTGAGGGCCCTTCTCAGTCAGAGTCAGGGCCCGACACAGATGGGGGTTCCCTTGATCGTCATTTTAAAGCAGACCCATCACAGAAGAAAGGTCCCTCTAAAGCAGAACTATCACAGGAGGAGGACTCGGATGTAGAGATAACCTACCACTCCTTATCCCTGAAGGACCTGAGAAATATAAGGAAAGATTTCAGCCGTTATGATGGTGAGCCAATTATTACCTGGCTGCTCCGATGCTGGGATAATGGGGCAGATAGCATGCAATTAGACGGTAGAGAAGCCAGACAGTTGGGATCCCTGTCCAGAGATGGTGGTATTGATAAGGCGCTTGCAAGAAAGTCAAACACTATCAGTCTCTGGAGGCGACTCTTGTCAGCTGTAAAGAGCAGGTATCCCTATAAAGATGATGTTATGAGCCACCTGAGCAAATGGACCACTATAGAAAAAGGTATTAACTACCTTAGAGAACTAGCTGTGCAAGAGATCATTTATAGACACCCACGGGACATTGTAGATCCTGTAGATCCTGATGAAGTGGAATGCAACCGATCCATGTTCCGGAAGGTTGTGAAGAATGCTCCACCAACATACACCCATACATTGTTAATATTAGTATGGGGAGAAGATGCTATGGCACGTTCTACTGTGGGCGAAATGGCTAACTGTATGTGACAGTATGAAGATAGTATTTCTTCCCCACTGCAGACCCGCATCTCAGCTGTGGAAAAACTGACTAAGGAAAACAAGGATTCATTTAAACAACTGTCAGACAAACTGTCCATGATCGAGAATAAACTTGACTCTCTACCTACACAGGCCCGCGTTGCAGCTGTTAGGAGAAAATGGCTTCCTACAGGACCAGCTCAAAGGAAACAGAACACATCACGAGGTATCCTGTGGTTTGCCCTGCGTGGTTATGGGGAAGACATGAACAGATGGCATGGACAACCTACCAGTACCCTACAGGCACGAGTACGTGAGTTGCAAGCTAAAAGAAATACCAGAGAGAATTTTTCTAGGAGGATGGCTGCTCCAGTTACCAGTGAGCAGGACCCCAGTCAGGGGAGATGGGCCTCAAATTCCTTTTTCCCAAGAGTGAATAGGGGAAATGAAGGTCCAATCCCCGTGAGCAGCACGAATCCATTTCTTAATTAGGGGGGCCCTGCCTCCAGCCAGGTGGAGGAGAGGGACAACCGGATTTATTGGACTGTGTGGATTCGATGGCCTGGCACATCAAAACCACAAAGGTATCGAGCCTTGGTAGACACTGGTGCACAGTGCACCCTAATGCCATCGGATCATAAAGGGGCAGAATCTATCAGTATTTCAGGAGTAACAGGAGGATCTCAAGTGTTATCTGTATTGGAGGCCGAAGTGAGCCTAACTAAAAATGAATGGAAAAAGCACCCCATTGTGACTGGCCCAGATGCTCCGTGCATCCTTGGCATAGACTACCTCAAGAGAGGGTATTTTAAGGACCCAAAAGGGTATAGATGGGCCTTTGGTATAGCAGCTGTAGAGACTGAGGACATTAAACAGCTGTTTATCTTGCCTGGCCTCTCAGAAGATCCTTCTATTGTGGGGTTGCTGAAGGTTGAAGAACAACAGGTGCCAATTGCTACTACCACGGTGCACCGACGACAATATCGCACCAATTGAGACTCCCTGATCCCCATTCATAAACTGATTAGACAATTAGAAAATCAAGGAGTGATTGGCAAGACTCGCTCACCCTTTAATAGTCCTATATGGCCAGTGCGAAAGTCTGATGGAGAATGGAGATTAACTGTGGACTATCTTGGCCTAAATGAAGTTACGCCACCGCTGAGTGCTGCTGTGCCAGACATGCTAGAACTTCAATACGAACTGGAGTCAAAGGCAGCCAAGTGGTATGCCACCATAGACATTGCTAATGCATTTTTCTCTATTCCTTTGGCACCAAAGTGCAGGCCACAGTTTGCTTTTACCTGGAGAGGTATCCAGTATACCTGGAATCGACTGCCCCAGGGGTGGAAACACAGTCCTACTATTTGCCATGGACTGATCCAGACTGCACTAGAAAAGGGTGGAGCTCCAGAACATTTGCAATACATTGATGACATCATTGTGTGGGGTGATACAGCAGCAGAAGTTTTTGACAAAGGGGAGAAAATAATCCAAATTCTTCTGAAAGCTGGTTTTGCCATAAAAAGAAGCAAGGTCAAGGGACCTGCCCGGGAGATCCAGTTTTTAGGGATTAAATGGCAAGATGGGCGTCGCCAGATCCCGATAGAGGTGATCAACAAAATAACAGCTATGTCCGCATCAACTAACAAAAAGGAAACACAAGCCTTCTTAGGTGTTGTGGGTTTCTGGAGAATGCATATTCCAGATTACAGCCAGATTGTACGCCCTCTTTATCAAGTGACCAGAAAGAAGAATGATTTTCAGTGGGGTCCTGAACAACGACAGGCCTTTGAACAGATTAAACAAGAGACTGTGCATGCAGTAGCCCTTGGACCAGTCCGTACGGGACAAGATGTTAAAAATGTGCTCTACACCTCAGCTGGGGACAATGGTCCTACCTGGAGCCTCTGGCAGAAAGTGCCAGGGGAGACTCGAGGTCGACCCCTAGGATTTTGGAGTCGAGGATACAAGGGTTCCGAGGCCAATTACACCCCAACTGAAAAAGAGATACTGGCAGCATATGAAGGAGTTAGAGCTGCTTCAGAGGTAATTGGTACTGAAGCACAACTTCTCCTGGCACCTCGATTACCAGTACTAGGCTGGATGTTCAAGGGTAAGGTTCCTACTACTCATCATGCAACTGATGCTACATGGAGTAAATGGATTGCATTAATTACACAGAGGGCTCGAATAGGAAACCCTAATCGCCCAGGAATCTTAGAAGTGATCATGGACTGGCCAGAAGGCAAAGACTTTGGAATGCCACCAGAAAAGGAGGTGACACGTGCTGAAGAAGCGCCACCATATAATGAACTACCAGAGGATGAGAAGCAGTATGCCCTGTTCACCGATGGATCCTGCCGTCTTGTAGGAAAGCATCGGAAGTGGAAAGCTGCTGTATGGAGTCCTATACGACGAGTCACAGAAGCCACAGAAGGACAAGGTGAATCAAGTCAATTCGCAGAGGTAAAAGCCATCCAGCTGGCTTTAGACATTGCTGAACGAGAAAAGTGGCCAAGGCTGTATCTTTATACTGACTCATGGATGGTAGCAAATGCCTTGTGGGGGTGGTTAAAGCAGTGGAAGCGAAGCAACTGGCAGCGCAAAGGGAAACCTATTTGGGCTGCTGAACTGTGGCAAGATATTGCTGCTCGGCTAGAGAAACTAGTCGTGAAGGTACGTCATGTAGATGCTCACGTACCTAAAAGTCGGGCAACTGAGGAACATCGAAACAACCAACAAGCAGATCAAGCTGCTAAAGTGTTCCAAATAGATTTGGACTGGGAACATAAAGGTGAACTATTTTTAGCTCGGTGGGCTCATGACACTTCAGGTCATCAAGGAAGAGATGCAACATACAGATGGGCTCATGACCGAGGGGTGGACTTAACCATGGACTCTATTGCACAGGTTATCCATGACTGTGAAACATGCACCGCAATTAAGCAAGCCAAACGGTTAAAACCTTTGTGGTATGGGGGGCGGTGGTTGAAATATAAATATGGGGAGGCCTGGCAAATTGACTACATCACACTCCCTCAAACCCGCCAGGGTAAACGTTATGTGCTTACCATGGTGGAGGCGACCACCGGATGGCTGGAAACATACTCTGTGCCCCATGCCACTGCCCGGAACACTATTCTGGGCCTTGAAAAGCAAATCTTGTGGCAACATGGCACGCCAGAGAGAATTGAGTCGGACAGTGGGACTCATTTCAAAAACAGTCTCATAGACAACTGGGCCAAAGAGCATGGCATTGAGTGGGTATATCATATCCCCTATCATGCACCAGCATCTGGGAAAATTGAACGGTATAATGGGCTGTTGAAAACTACCCTAAAAGCAATGGGGGGGTGGAACCTTTAAATACCGGGATAAGCATTTGGCACAAGCTACCTGGCTAGTTAACACCAGAGGATCTATCAACCGAGCTGGCCCTGCTCAGTCAGATCTTTTACATACAGTAGAAGGGGATAAAGTCCCTGTGGTGCATGAAAGGAATCTGTTGGGAAAAACTGTCTGGGTTCTTCCTGTAACGGGCAAAGGTAAACCCGTTCATGGGATTGCTTTTGCTCAAGGACCTGGATGTACTTGGTGGGTGATGCTGCAAGATGGTGGAGTCCGATGTGTCCCTGAAGGTGATCTGATCTTGGGTGAGAATACTTAATTCTGAACTGCATGATGTTAATTGCTGCATAATACTAACAGTGTTCATAAGTGTCTTTCAGGTTGAAGCAGTGGTGATGGGAATGGAGCTAGCTGCAAGTGGCGTCCAGTAACCTCCTCGAGACTGACATCTTTAACCTGCAACCCGTGGGCATGAACCGTGACAAAACTCATACCATGTCTCCTGCCCTGAGAGACTCCTAGCCAGATGGAAACCCACAATCCTGAACTAAATGAACTTGATGAACTTTTTTTTTTTTTTGTATAGAGATGAATCATAAACTAATGTTATCTGTATATATTTTAAAATGAAAAGTTAGTGGTGATCTGAGTATGACGTGAATGGTATGGAATAAGGGGTGGAATGTCCTGGTTTGGCCTAAACCAGGCCGATTTTCTTTTCAGTGATTTTTACTTTCAGCTAAGTCTCCTCTAAGTAACTGCACTTTCTGAAACTAACTACATGTTTTGCAGACAGTGTCTGCTTCCAGGACTGATAACGCTCGAAGTTTGTAGTTATTGCTGAGGCACTGGTAGGGATGTTGTGCAGAAAGGCTCTTGCTGTACTTTTTCTTAGAGAAACCAAGGTAACTTCTGAATTCCTCACTGCTTATGAGTGAAGAGTCGAAGGGGGGGTCGCAGCTGCAGGGGGGAGCAGACAGGGCAGGTGACCCAAAATTGACCAACGAGGGTATTCCATCCCATACACGTCATTCTCGGTATAAAGCGGGGGGATCACGAGGGTCTCGCTCTCTTTCTGCTATGGCCGGTGTCCAGGGAGGACTCCGACTGTTTTCCTGCTGCTCCCGATCCTGATCTGTGCATCCCTGAATCCAGCTCTCGACCGTCGCTAGGCCCAGCCTGGGCCTTCCCGGAGCCTGCCCTGCAGTGCCGGTGGTGACGTTGCTGACATCGGGGGAGCTCGATCTTGGTTTTGTATATATATTTGTATATATTTGATTATTCCAATATTATTATTATACTCTTTTTCATTATTATAGGTTTATTAAAACTGTTTTAACTTTCCAACCCGTAAGTCTCTCTCCCTTTTCCCTTTCCCTTTCCCTTCGGGTGGGGGGGGAGGGTTAACAGAGAGCGTCTGCTGCAGGTTTAATAGCCAGCCCAGCTTTAAACCGTGACATCTATAATAGCTTCACGTTTAGGATTGAGGCCTAACAAAGTTATTACCAGAAAAATCTATCTGTTTGAAGGCATTGTATAGAAGTATCAGTTTCTAAGCTCAAAGCCAGTCAACCCATAATGTTCCAGTGATGCCATGAATTTTCTTCCTTTCCTATATAAAATCCCTTCAGAGAAAGTGACCTTATTTACATTTTCTAATTGAATTATTCTAAAAGTCCCCACAGGACTGAAGAAAATACATTTTATCAGTATACACACCAGCCTGCATAAAAGAGAATATATTTGAGCAAATCAAACATTTTAATATATAATAAAATAAAGGAGAGCTGTATTTCTAAAGTGCTCTTGAAGATAAGATACCAGAAGTGAAAAGAATTCATTCGTGTTTTATGCAACATCTGTAAGAGAGGAAAAGATTTTCCTGCAAAAATAATGTCGTCAGACAAAGTCTGAATTCTTTTTTTCCCCGCTCTCTAAAGATCGTATCCAAATTATAGTCGAAAAAGCTCTTTAGAAACAACAACATCAAAATGCTGGGAGTGCAGAACAGACAGGCTCTAGGATCTTCTGAGATTAAAAACAAGCAGAATGCACAACTGCACAATTTGGACAATAATGAATCACTTTTGCTGAGACAAATTACACCTTTATTTGATATTGTGTATTTTGAAAAATGTTTTAACTGTAGCTCCATGAGTTCACCAGCCTCTGCAGATTATTGTTATTAAATAAGATTCCATTATTCACAATGGTAATTGTATGTTGCAATAGTACCTACAGTATTAAAGTGTTTTTGAATACAGGAAAAAGACATGCTTCTTGTCCAGAAAGCTTATTAAGTAACAAAATAAGCAGGCAGAACAGTGTGAGAAGAACAGGTTGAAAAACAAGAGTAAGTGCAAGAAATGTGGTAATAATTGCTCCCCCAAGTCCTTCCAGGGCTTTGTCATACAGTATCCTATCTGGAAAGAAAAAAAGAAAAAGAAAAAAAAAAAAGTCATATGGCTCTCTTTTCTTTCCACAACTTAGCCAGTCACTGACACTGAATCTTACTAAAGAATCATTGCTGACAGGAATTATATTCTTGTGATGTGTGCTGATGTGCATTTTCATGACTATTGTTTCACTAAAAATGAGAATAAGAATTGGAGGTTTCATTTTCTGTGAAGAAGTTATGTTAGATACGCATATTGTGATAAAGGGCTGAATATGTTGTCACGATATTTGACAAATGAAGAAACCCAGGAAAGCACTTGTGGATTGGTTTGTTGGCTGATAAGTATTTATAAGGCAAGAGTGAAAGAGTAAGTTGCATTTTAATTCCGTTTTTTGTGTGTGTATTATGACACAGAGAAGATTTTCTATCTACCTAGCACATGCTGCCTATTAAGTTAAGTATGTAAAAACACTGATAAAGTGATTCAGTTCATTGGTAGACACTGCATTGCATCCTACTAGCTGTTACAAAGGGGAATAAACTAGTTAGCTTCTGTTAGACTGAGCCGTCACAGCAGTTCTCTCTACTGCCTTATCAACAAGGAAGAGCTGTAAAATTCTGTGGTTTTGAAGATGAACTTTCCCTCCTATCACCCCAAGGAGGAAAATCTGATTCACTGAAACTGAAACACTTAGTAATCTGATTATAATTTTTCTAAGGGGTAATCCAATTCATTTTAAACAAACTTAACAGTTCCAATCTTTTTTTTTCACATGGATCTTTTTGGAAGTGCATGAAGTTTTTCAAATGCTAGCTACAGTATTTCTCTTCTGCCATTTCCTGGCTATAAAGGCAGTCATGAGTAAATCCCAGACTGCACAGCTATATAAATATATATATATATTTAAATGGTGAATTTTCATTAGATTAGCTTTTCTGTAATGTTTAAATTTATGCTTCTGCTCCCCCCCCCCTCATTTTTATTGCATGCACAGTAGTGTAGAAAACCAAATAGAGCAGAAAAACCTTTGAATAAGCCATCACAGAATAACTTGTAGCCGAAAGTCTTTGAGTGAGAAACAGAAAAAACAGATTCTCAGGTCTATTTTCCTTGTATGAAGCAGGACTTTTTATCTTTACTCTCCTGTGTTTCTCCATTGTAAGTGAATTTCTTTGCATAAAATAATTAAACAGTGGTTGATCCAAAACAGAATAAATCCAAAAGTAGAGCATGATGCTTAACTTGAGATGTTCAGACCCTGAAAAATACCAGTTTATTTCCTCCAGATGAAGTTTTCAGTTTAAAATAGATGTATTAAACTTCATTAAACTTAATTTTCAAAGTAGATTAAATAATAGTTGCAAATCTCATACTATGATTCCTCCTGTCTAGCCTGCTGGATCAACACATATACTTGATCTCTTAGTCATTGAACATGATTGGAGGCATGTAGTTACACAGTAAAACCAACCATAGTACAGCGAAGTCCAGCCCAAGAACTATGATTACTTAGTTCTTAATGAGTACATCTATATATGGATCTAATAAGAAATTTAAAGGGGGGTTAAATTCAGTTTAAGTCACATGTGAATACAATTTCTTGGTATTTCTGGATAATACATTTTTTTTTTCATTGATGTTGTAACTTCATTTTGCATAATGCTGTTTGTTTGCTTCTCTCGAGCCCCACGTTGGGCGCCAATAAATCTGTCACGGTTTAAAGCTGGGCTGGCTATTAAACCTGCGGCAGATGCCCTCTGTTATCCCCCCCCCTCCCCCCAGAGGGAAAGGGAAAGGGAAAAGGGAGAGAGACTTCTGGGCTGGAAAATTAAAACAGTTTTAATAAACTATAATAATGAAAAAAAAAGTATAATAATAATAATAGAAATAATCAAATATATACAAATATATATACAAAACCAAGACTGAGCTCCCCTGAAGTCAGCCACGTCACCACCGGCACTGCAGGGCAGGCTCCGGGAAGGCCCAGGCTGGGCCTAGCGATGGTCGAGAGCTGGATTCAGGAACGCACGGATCGGGATCGGGGGCAGCAGGAAAACAGACGGAGTCCTCCCTGGACACCGGCCATAGCAGAAAGAAAGCGAGACCCTCGTGATCCCCCGCTTTATACCGAGAATGACGTGTATGGGATGGAATACCCTCGTTGGTCAATTTTGGGTCACCTGCCCTGTCCTCTCCCCCCTGCAGCTGCGACCCCCCTTCGGCTCTTCACTCGTAAGCAGTGAGGAATTCAGCAGTTACCTTGATTTCTCTCAAGAACAAGTACAGCAAGAGCCTTTCTGCACAACATCCCTACCAGTGCCTCAGTGATAACTACAAATTTCGAGCGTTATCAGTCCTGGATGCACTGTCCGCAAAAACATGCAGTTAGTTTCAGAAAGTGCAGTTACTTAGAGGAGACTTAGCTGAAAATAAAAATCACTGAAAGGAAAATAGGCCTGGTTTAGGCCAAGCCAGGACAGGAGTATATGAAGGAACAGAGAAGAAGAAACCATGATGAAAAATTCAAGAAAGCTTTAATTTGTGGACTTATCATTTCTCAATCTCTCCATGATTCTTGTATTTAGCAATGAATAAATTTCTGGCTAAATAGAAATGCAAATTTTTACTATAATTCTCTGCTGACTCCTACAGACCTAAAGGGTGCCAGTGTACATATTTAGTCATTCTGCAAAACAACTTTGATAAAAACATAGGTTCCTTTAAATGAAATACTTGAAATTCAAGCAAGTAGTCCCCTTTAAATTATAGATAGATAGTGATCAGATAGCCACTATAAAATCAGATATTTGATTTATTTTTTTACTTTTGGCCCTACTTAGACTTGGATCTACCTGTTTGCAAAGCTGCCTTGATTTACTGTGTGTGCACAGCAAGAATATATATACATGGGGAAGGCCAGAGAAAAATTACATCTTAACTTAAAAGGTGGAAAGTGAAAGGTACTAGAATGGAAAGAATATTCCGAATGTTTTAATTGTTGAATCTAATTTAGTGTTGTATTATTGTACCATTTTATAATCTCACAAGTGCATGTCATGTTTCAGCAAGAGGAAGGAGAATAATCGCACTGTATATGGGTCTTTACAGGGGAACCCTGACGGAACAGCAGAAGGCTGCTCCAGCCATTTGTGTATTCTGCAGCAGGGCTGATCAGCTTTTATATGTAAATTAAGGGTATTGAGCGAGAACTGTTCTGCAGTCTCAAGAGCAAGAGCAGTGAATGAACGATTGAGAGCTGGTGCCAGGAGCTGCCCACTTTGAAAAATGTGTATGCATGAAGGGCAGAATAACCCAGGCAAAGATAAACCGTGGTTGTATGGCACAACTCTAAGACTACAGAGGGGAAGAATTTATACTGATCTTTGGAAAAACACATGTAAAACAAGCCTCCCTCGAGAGCAGTACCATTTTACGCTGGCAGCTGGCAGGGAGTGAGGTAGTGTGAGTAGCGTGAGTAACTTGCTCCCCTCTGCCCGTGTTGGAAAAGGAAAAAAGGAAAAGAAAGCAGACTACAATATTTGGCTGTAGCCAGGAGCTGTCAGAGAAGAGATCAAGGCCTGGTCAAAGTAGCCAAAGGAAACACAGAGAAAAAGTGTTTTATTTCTCCGCTGGGGATTCACAACTTAGAACCCTGTCGTAAACATTTGTTGCAAAAGAAAGCATCTTTCTTGCTGTAAAATAGTTTGTTTTGAAGGACTTCGTATCAAATTATCTTTATAGTTGATTTGGTTTATGGCAAAAAAAATTAGCCAGAGGAGAATCTTGTTCCTTAGAAATAAAAAACGTAAGAAACAATGATTTAACTCAGAATAAAAAATGGAAAATTATCCAAAAAGTTTAATTTGAAATCAAAGTCAGTTACAAATTCAGCAGAATATCACAGTCCCTGAACAGATGAGACTGTAACTGGAACAAGAAAAGCAGATTCTAATTAGAGACAATTAAACTACAACAATTCAAAAGACACTCGAGAGCTGCAAATATTTTTCTTTCAAGAAAACCTGGGTATAGCTGTACTAGAGAAACTAGTGATCTGAATACATTTAGGGATACTGTGCATTATACACGATTACCTATAATCAGCATCTTGGGCATTGGAACTGCCTCATAAATGTGTTCTTTTAGTTCAACTGCAGCACTGTGGAGGTCAAGAATAAACGGTTATCAGAAAAATTGATTTACTGTCTTGTTATACCATCACTGCTGATAATTCAAGGAAAAGTTCTGAGTGCGCAAATATATCAGTGTTACTTTACTATCTATATTATGTGTTTGATAATTTGGTTATAGATTTTTCTAAACTGAGTGCTACACAGATGTTAATGTTAATTTTGAAAGTTTGTTGCTGGGATTTTGGGTTTGGTGTTGTGGTTTTTTAATGTTCTAGCTAGTGCTAGGTGGAGTGGGAGAATACTAGCAAAATTTTTCTTAAGAAAGAGATGGACCTTAATGCACTAAATAAGAGGATATATGGTTCTACTGGATGAATTAGAAAGATAAACTTTAAAAATTATTGTCTTTAAGAAAACAGTTGTATACTAGGGTTTCCCCTCTCTTCCTCCTACTTCCTTCTCACCATTGCCTCATTCGGTTCAAAATACTTTTGCACCTGATAATTCAAGGTTATCTATGAATTAATTCGTAGGATTTGTACATTATTTTTTTAAAGATATATTCTAAATGTGTCAGAAATCTGTTTAAAAAATAAGTTTTTGTAATTAAGGCAGCATAATTTATGTTGTTCTAAAGAAGAGGATAATGTCCATGCTTGTGACTCATTTTAAAAAAGGATTCTTAGATGGTCACTTAAACAAGACTTTCAGGTCAGTACTTCTGTGCTAGGCACAGATAATGCAACCAGGCACCCAGAAAATATGATTTTGGAGGCCTGATGTGCAAAATTAAAGAGCACTTAGAGATAAACTTTAGTTAAATGTACTCTGAGCATATATCTCTGAGCTTTATACTCTGCTGAATTAGACTTAATTTATTTGTCTTAAGCTAAGCATCTGTTGATATATGCCTTACTCAATGTGATTTAAGGTGTACTTGATGGTTTCCCTGAAGATTATTTTTAATTCTTAATTCGTATTTTAATCCCTTTCCATCTGTCATTTGGTGGCAGAGCACCTCTGCCTGTAGAATGAAAAGGACTAACAATCAAATAGCAATTCCTTCATTGGCTTAGTTTATATTCGTACATATATATACAATTTTAAGTGCATATAATGAAATGTGTATATTTACAACATATGAATCAGCTAGTAGTTGCTCTTGAAAGCATTATGAATTATACAGGAGCTTAAAAGACCTGAAAGTCCATTGCAGTTTTATTAATACACAAGTTTCCAAGCATGTCTGGTCTAGTGCAGGAAGAAAACAAATGCCAAAGAGAAAAAAAAAAAACAGGCTACTTATCTGTAGAGAACAGATATGCCAAGACACTGTTTTTCTATATAAAACTGCTTCTTCAAGGGGAAACAAAATGAACGCTAGCCTGGCAACAACTGCATGGGGCCACACACAGAAGCAAAAGAAATGGGGCCCATGGAGCCTTCTCGGACTTTACTGCTTGTATTCCATGGAAGATAAACAGAGGCAAAAAGGGAGTGGAATTACTTATTTGTATGATAAGTGAATCCTCTTTCTCAAAGTATTTTCAAACCTTAGGGGTTTTTTCACTACCTAAGAAAAAGAGAAGCACTAGAGAGAGCAATGACAACTTGCTGAAGTTGGACTGAAGAAGATGGGAGAGAGCTAATTGTCAGAATGAAGATGAAAGAAAAACAGACCTGAAGTCTAAATGCAAGCCTGGGAAAGACAATAATTCAAGAGAAATGAGGCAGTCAAGAGAAAGTTGAAATAAAGTAGTTTTACATTCAGATTGAGAAAGACTAAATCTCAGATGCCAGCAGGATTTGAGAGATAATACCTCAGATTCATAAGGACTAGAGTTCAAGCAAAGGTTTGGGACTCTACACAGGATTTTTCAGTTGAAGTTCTAGAAATCTGGAAGGCCCAAAATAGAGAGGAGGAGGATATGAAGAATCAAAAGCAAGCTGCAATGCTGAAACCATACTAAACCAATCAACTATATTGGGGGGGAACACATAATTGCTTTTTTTTATTATTCTGGTGATGAAACAAGCAAAAAGTCTTTGAGATTAACGTGGTAGCTCATCAAAATCAGACTGATTTAAGTTCTTTTCATTTGTAGTTCTTGTTGTTTTTTTCTTATGGAAACCCTCATAGATGATAATTATTTTTTTTTTACCAGAAGGTTATAATCAAGGACAGAATAGACATCTGGTAGATAACATAAGCATTCAAATTAAAGCCTATCAAAGTTATATATAACTTCATACAGCATTAATTCTCAGCATAAAACATCTGTAATGTACTGTGAGCTAAATTATGTATATTCAATTGCATCTTGCTTTAACTTTATTAATAGTATCAATATTTACTATGCCATGTGCAAAGATAATTAGAATAATAGCATTGCATTAGTATACAAGAGTTGCCTTCATTTTCATGGATCAAAAATACTTTATAAAGCTTAACAATGAGAACACGTAGGTCAAATTCTGTTTCAATTACTCAAGTCAATTTTACGTTGGTTGGTCTTGCTTGAGTTTCAAGGTATGACGGAGAATATACCTTGTCATGGTACACATGGGAATCACTTTGTTCACAAATTAAGTGCAACCATCCCTAGAGTGAACATCTGTTGTTTTTAACAGCATGCTGCAGCATTACACAAGATAGGAATCAAACTGTAGACTAACTATTGAATGACCAGGGTGTTTCCAATACACAAAGCTTATCCATCATATGACACTTCTTCCAATTTAATGCCTTCTTGGTAACTGCTTGGCATCAAAATGATACACGGTGTTTAAAACACTATAGTTCTCTTGGTGCAAGTAGAGCTAAAGTACTGTGACACCCACCCACAGCTTGCATTTTAGGTAACCTATGTGACTCATATTTCAGAATGTTTAAAATCACAATTCTGGAGAAGATAAAAACTAGGTGTAAATAATATTCCAGGAAGAAATAGCAAATAAGAGAAACAGTAGTGGAAAAAAGATGTTCACTATGTGCCACTTGCCCCTATTTTAAAAGATTATATGTGTTGTACCATTCAATTTGATTCCAAAATAAGGAAAAACACAAATATAAAATTTTGTGAAATATTAAAGAAACAGTGTTGGCTTGTGTTTACTTGCCCACTGGTGTTACAGATGCTGAAGATAATGCAGAGCCTGTCACAGTCTACATTCATCTCCGTGCCAGCATCTTTCATGAGGTAATTTCTTCAGGCAGTGAAATCCTCTCAGCATGGCTGGCAACCTTTGCTCTGACTGTGATTAATACAAAAGAAGAACATCAATATCTTTTGGGATTTAAGTTTATGTGTTCACAGCTGAAAAGCATGTAACACAAATTAACCCTCTCACACACAACACACACAGCTTCTGAATTTTCCCACATCCAGAATCACATTTCACTATTAATTTTTCCTGCTCCTATGTGCCTGCCTTTCTCCATTCTTGGACTCAACATTAAACTTTAAGAAAATTTTATGGAAGTATTTTTGAAAACTGGCACAAATTAGATTTCTCCAGATCTTAAAATTCTTCTTTTTCTTTTATGACTCTCAGCTGTTTAACCACTCTAGACTACGCAGAAAAAAACTTGATTATGGGCCCTAGGGGAAGCACATAGCCTTTCTGCAATCTTCTACATAAATGGTGTAACATTGTTTTGATTATATTATTATTTAATATTTAATGCATAATGAAAGGTAAAGCTGCAACATGATAGTTCATTTCCAAGGGGATATCAAAACTTAACAGTAAATGCTCAGCACCAGATTGTGGGGGTTTTTTTGTGTTTTTTGTTTGGTTGGTTTTTGGGGGTTTTTTTGTTTGTTTTGTTTTTGTTTGGGGGGTTTGATTTTTTTTTTTTTTTTTTTTTTTTGCAAGGGAAGGTTTCAAATACAGTACTGAAGAATACTGGCACAAAGATGTTCAGAAAAAAAGGGACTTTAAAATGGCACTGAAATTACCACTTGATAATGAGAGAAAAGTGAACAAAATGGTGTCTGCATTTACAGAGACCCTGCAGCAAGAACCCTTCTGTAATAGCTTTGGGCCTGCTCCAGTACCATGATAAGTATCTTTCACTTGATAAATTTTTGGAGATGGTTCCACACCTCATGCAGGTGGGTACGGATGACTTGCTACAGCTTACAATAGTTGAGCACCTGAGAAACTGAGTATAGGTTAACCGTCAAATTTGAGTGTATTGTTGGAAACTGAGATACTGAACATTTGTGCACACAGAGAATCTGCAGCAAGTAGTACATGTTATTTGCAAGGATGTATGATATGTCCGAGTCAGATGATCCCATTACCTCCTATATAGAAATAATAAAAAAGAAGGTTGAGGTTTACAAAGCCTCGAGTTCTGTAAGGCTTATGAATGCTAGCTACCAGAAGTTAATGTACCACTGCTGATTTAAAAAAATCCCACAACAGTCTTCTGCTCACAAAAAAAAAATAAGATGTGACAGAAACACTGGATATACTTGAAGATGTAGAAAGCAGTACTTTTTTTGGTTTTACTTCACATATTTTTCTTTTGGGTATGATAATTTGTTACAGATATACATATATCTCTGGCTGTGACCTCACAGTTATCTTTATTATAGAAAGCAGAGTCTTTCAGGGACCTGCAGTTCATCTTTGTTAATTAGTGCATCATATTGCATTATTTCCTTTTCTCTGAGAACAGGACTTTTAGAAAATTGGTGCTTCTTTAAGAGTCATGTTTTTGGATATGATTTTACCAAAGTTGTGTTTAAAAAAAAAATAAAGATATGCTTCTTGCTTTTTATTGAAATAACCAACATTTCACTCAATAAAGCAAGTTGAGGAAAGATTTTTCAACATATAATTTAAGTTTTTCACTCTTCTCTATTGCTGACTGCCTGAAAATACTCTAAAAATCTTGAGATATTAATTTTTCCTTTGAGGAAATATTCATCTAAGTTGAGTATTTTTGAGAGGTGGAGGGTGACAGGGGGTAGGGTGGGGAGTGTTCAGGGTGTCTGCAAGTACACAAAGATCTTCAAGCATCCTATAACATGAGTGTTTGAATATTGACGCTTTGCTTAAAAATCAAATTGAGACCAAGTAATATTAACCAAACCAAAATCAAAAAAGTGGCTCCAAAGCATATACTAGTTAAACAAGAGCACTGAATATGGCAATTCTTGACACAGAGTTATTTCTGAAATGTTTTGGATTCTAAAAGGGTTGAACAAATCTTTGATCCCAGAACATGTAAGTGTCTAAGCCTGGAAGTTTCAGCTCACCTTGGCAGAGTTTTCTTTGCCAAAACAAGTGCAATCCCAATGATCCTTAAGATACTCAAGAAGGGTGAGCAGTGAGGAAACAGCTGGGAGCGCAGCACAGTCAGTCCAGCATGACAGTGCCTTCAGTGTCCATCCAGACTGTATAGGGGACAAATCAACACAAATCTAACCTTACATATATGCCTGGTTATATGATTGTATTTCTGTTAGCTAATATCACTCTTAAGAGAGGAAACATGCACCAAAGTTCTGTTGAGGAGTTAACAAAAAGGAATTTACAGAGTGTATAAAGGCATTACCTATGACTTAGTGTCCAGGGTGAGGTCAGGGAGACTGATGCTTTATTTCAACTTCTGTTTCCCTCCAGCCTGCTAAATTTATTTGCTTCTGGATAAGCCCAAAATAGCGGAACACAAGCAAAATGGGAACATTTTCCTTTAGTTAAAGGAGGAATTTTCTTGGGAAAAGGTGTCTGATGCCAAATACCTTTTTACACTGGATGGATTAGCCTGTAGTTAGACAGTACATTTGGGAGATACTGGTTGCCTAAATTACTGTATGGGCTATGTTTATCATCTGAGCAAACACAGCATGTCTTATGGTAAAAAAAGAGTACAAAATTATGGATAAACATTTTCATTCTAATGAAAACATTGTAAGCTGTACCAAGAAACAGCACTAATAGAAAGCAAAATCGCAAAAGTAATAAAACAGTAGCAATTACCTGAGAGAATCGTTAATAACATGCAGATCATAGTGTGGTTGCAGTAGTCATCATCATAACCATATGCCTCCTACAATGGTCCAGAAAAGCATAGAAACGCTGCTGGGGAAAAAACAAACAAGATCTCTAAACTTATCTTTAACAAATCAGTTTTAAAAAGTAATTTGAGAGCACCAATAATGAAAGATAACCAAAGAGGAGAGGATGCAAACCTTGGAGAAAACAGTGAGAAACTGAACAAGTTCTGAGCCCTCTCCTTCCTGCTGTCTCTGAGGTATTGCACAGCAAGAAGCAATAATTACATTACCCACAGACACTTCTAAGGAGAGGGCTGTCAAGTGTTCTCACAACAGCCGAGTCAAAATCAAAAATTTGTTTCTTTTCTGTTATAGGCATGAATGAAGACTGAGCATCTCTACACTCAAATTCAGAAAGCAACCTTCACCTTGAGGGTTATAAACCAGTCTGAGATAGCCCCTTCCTAGCTTAAAACCCTTATCCACTACCAACAAAGATTGTGACTGACAGTGTAGAAGTCCTGTCCCTGTCCGCTCTCATCTCCTTGCCCATCATCTCTCCCAAAATCCTGCAATCAGAATAATTTTTCCTTATTAATCTGTTCATTATCAGCATTCAGGAGCTCTGGAAAATGAACCACTTTTGTCCTGAATAGACTCTTTGAAATAAAGGTCATTATGCTTGACCCTTTTCTAAGTCATTGGGGAGGAATGAGGGATTGTGTAGATTTTTTTGCTTAGTTAGGTACTGAGATCGTATTTAACCAACTTCCTCCAAATTGCTTCTGTTCTAAATAAGAACTAAACAAAAATACAAAAGACATATTTTTACCCAAAGGTATTTATATCAGACACAAAACATACTTTGCACATAACTTGTTTTTTAACCTGCTTCACTCATAATCAGCTATTCCTTAGAAAACTCTATTTCTCCTTATTTCCAATAATTGTCTGAGATCATCAGGCTGCTGTGGCATGGATAAAGGTCTTTAACAGCCACTAGCCCATCAATTTCTCCTCCTGCATCTATGCTACAGAAATTGCAAGAATCCCCAAAATAACCTTGACTTTTCTGGGGCTAAAAACTGTCACAAAAGTTTCACACCTTAGAAGCATTTATGTGCGTAATTGTTTCACAGCTCTGATGTAGAAAGAAACAGAGAAGCATACATTTATTGTACCAAAATAAGCAACTCCAAGATCCTGCTCTGGTATCCCATTATGCAACAGAGCAGTGGATGCCTGTTGCCTGTCTAATCTGCTACCGAAGAGAAAGTGAGAAAAAACAGTCAATGGGGTAATGGCCTTCAGGGTCATGGGTATAACATAACCCCCCATGGAAGTTCCGAAATACTTAACTGTGGATAGTAAACATGAAAAATCTGTATTTTTAAATGAGAACTCTGTACCTGATGCCCCGACGCTCATTAGAAATGTAAGGGTTTTTTTAACCTGACAGTGGCCTATCATTTCACCTAGTTTGGCTTCTGTCTCTGGAATAATATCGTTACTCTCCCCTAAATAAGGATTTCAGATCAAACTATGCACCACTCTGGGCAACAGTTCACCGTCTTTCCTTCCCCTTTCATTAGTGGTGGCCCTCCTTGCCCCTCAGACCTATTACAGTGCTCTTCTAGGTAATTTAGTTTCTATTCTGTGTCTGCCAAAGGCATCTCAACTTTGTGCATCGCAGCTGCAGCTGACAATTTACTGCATTACCTGTTGTCCAGCAACTGCCCTACCTCTATATACTCCCTGCTCATTTTACTCCGAAAACCTTGCATCTCACAGGTCTTGGTAGCTGTTGTCCTTGGCCTATGGCTGACCTAAGATGCTCAGTTCCCAACATATCCTATCTTTTGTGGCTGAGCTTCTCTCCCTTTCAGCATCTCTTCTTCTTTCCAGGGAATAAAAAGGAACTTTTTTCGTTGATTGGTCCAGAATATCCAGGTGGTCAGCATTTCAGCCAGGCCAAGAGCCATAAAAAAGTCCCACTCAGGAAGTCAGCCATGTTATGAATGTGTGGGCTTTCAGTGTTTTCAACTGTCAGCTTTGTATCACTTTCACAGTACATTGTGAAAGTGCCACAGTTATGTCTGGGATTCACCACGGACGTCCACGAAGTCATACCGAACCCAATGCTCAGCTCTGTCTGCTCAGTAAAAGGTACCTATAGGAGGTATAAGAAGAGGATAAGCTTGGAGTGGTATGGTACCTACCATACTGTTTCCAGCAATATGCAGTTCATGAACTTCCTGATTTTATTTCTTTTAGTTTGATTAATCACATTTGAAACCTGGTAACTTACGAATCTCTGTGGAATCCTGTGAAATGTGGCAATTATCATGGAATATCAATGTCAGCAAATAATTAACTCAGTTACCGCTAAGCACAGCAAGTTGTGGTTTTTCCTCCACTCTCTGTTGTGAACATAGCCCATTTGTGAGTTACCTGAGGCTATGGCTGCCACATTTTGTCTTTGCTGATGTGTTCAACGGCTTCAGATGTACTGTGCTAAACAGATAAAAAGTTTTGAAGCAAGTGGTTTTGAAAAAAAAAAACCACAACTGTTATATAACTGAGGAGGTAGGGAAAAAAAAATAAAATAAAGTTTTAAAACTAAAAAAAATCCTGAAAATGTAGAGTTTGCTTAGATTGGCCACTTCCATGCTAAACTATCAACACAATGAAAATGCTTCAAACATCATATAATAAAGAAATAAGGGTAAAGAGTTACATACATTATTTAAAAGGTCAGTGATATTGACTTCAGAAGTTTAAAAAGTATGAGCCCAAGACAAGCTGAAAAAAAGATCCACCTAATAACAATTTTTCAGAAGAACATGAAAAATAGAGGTGATTGGAAAAGATCAAAATTTCAGAAATCTCACCTGTCTGGCTTTTGCTTTATGCCTGCAATACCTACGTTGCGGTAGATTAAACTTTGTACTAAAACAGTCACATTGCATTGCATACCTCTCCGCTTCAGGGCTTAAGAATGCTCCCACAGTATTCATTTTTGCTCTGCTTAGATCAATGTTTTGCTTCCTTGGAAAGCAAACCATAGAACTACATGATACACAGTGAAAATTTACAAATGCCATAGGTTAAAAACTTGTGAAGATCTGACACTGAGTACTTCAGCAAAGCTGAACACTGGCTACAATTGCTCACACCATGGGTTTCTATCCTTAACATATCTCCTTGTCCAGTACCAATCTAAACTCATTAAACTCCTGGCATTTGCAGCATCCTGTATGAAGGTCCAAAAGCCCTTGTACTGGTGTTAGACCTGCCACCTTCTACCCTAACTTCATACTCTTTAGTTTTTGTGTTGTAAGAGACAATGATTATCGATACCTACACAGTCTCTGCTTTCCAGCCATGATTTCATAGACCGTTTTCATATCTTCTGCTAGTTCTTCAGAAAAACTCACAGCTTACTTGTCATTCCTTGCATGGAAGCTATTCCATAGCTTTGAACACCCTTTTTGTTCTTCTCTAAGCTCTTTCCTATTCTATCACATATTTTTTTAATTAGGAGGACTATATCTAAACACACTATTTAGTATTTTAAGACCAGAAATATGTAGACATAGAGACTAGCATAATAATGTGGGGGTTTTTGGTTTCTTTTCCTCTCTTAATCATTCCTTTTTTTCTAATTTTTTTTTTAAACACAATAAAGACCATACTTTCCTTCCTCACTGGCATGCAGGTTTTTTGTGATTGAGAGCTCTGTGATAGTTGCTTCATGGTCTTATATTGCTGTATCGTGAGCACGTCCCACATCACATACCAACAAATGTGATACAAAAACATGAGCCAAAAAATACTGAAGATTCATATAGTGTGAAATAGCTTCTTTAGAATCTAGATTCTTGGATAAAAAGTTTGGCCAAAAATGCTTTTGATATACACTGGCACACACATACATACATACATACATATAAACACACATAGACACGATTGCAGAGCTCATGCTACTCCCATTCTATACCAAAACCTCCATTACTGTCAGTTTGATTCTTCACATATCTAACCCCTGGCAAAGATAAGATTTTAAAGAAAGAAGTGTACGCACCCATTTATCTGCCTTGACTGATAAATGTTGGGGGTAAAATATCACCTGGTATAATTCTACTGACTGGTGTTTCTGTGCTGTGCACATTATTTGACCTCATATGCATTACAAATATTTAAGTGCATTATTTTTGCAAGGTTATGAACATTTTGAATATTCTAAAAAACTCAGAGAGAAATAAAGGCAAATAACAAGACAGGAGAGAGAGTGAGGGAACAACCAATTAAGAATGTCAAAAGTATTTAAATGTTCTGCTTTCAACTGCTAGAACTACTTAATGCATTTAGAAACCCTGGCTGAAAACCTGTCTGCCCTACTTTAAAACCCATCATTAAATGTCACTGCTCCCTTTGACTTCACTCAGAATACACCATGTTTTCATTTCCGCTTAATGGAAATATATTTAAAGCTACTTTTAAAACAGAAAGTATCTAACATAATCAGCATAAATTAGCAATTAAAACCAACTCTATCTTTTCCCTCAGATAATTTTAGTTATTTTCCAGCTTTTTAAAGTTTACAGTTTAAAATTGTGAACCTATTTTTAAAACACAGCTGACACTTTCCCATGTTGTATAATATGGCACAGAATAATTTTAAACTAAACCATAAAAGACTTTGACTGACTGTTATTGATGTGTTGAAATATTTCTTCAAATTCTTTGGATTTACAAAACAACACAAAATTAAAGAGTCATATCAGCCCAACAATCTATGGTCTATACAGGGAATAAAATAGCATGTACACTAGTAATTCATTCAGATACTATAAGATTTTTGTGATTTGATATTTCTTGCTCACTAGCGCATCAGGGGATAGATTTATAAGCTGTTGCAAGGTTAAAATCTTGCATTTCATTTTCAAATGGAAATCTGTAGATGTAGTGTACCTTCTAGGTATTGAAACATTTTAATATGTGTATTGCTTATGGGATAATATTTTCTGCTTATTAAAAATATTTCCTACAAAATGTGAGGGGTATTTTTGTTTGTTTGTTTTTATTAGTTGATTACTATATGAACTAGCCCTGTGCTCTTCTACTGTAACAACACATTTTAGACAAAAATGATTGGACTAGATCCTTGACATATACTACACTCTTATAGGATTTTAGACCTTCCGGTTTGCAAAAGGTGATGAAAATCAAGTAGCACATCTTTCATAACCTGATTATACTAATAAGTCTTAAGTATAAATACATATTTTCTGTAAAAGAGTACCTAAAATAATTACAGCAGTTACAACTCTTGATTACATGTTTCTACTTACTTATCTCTGTGATTATGAACACTGGACACTAAGTTAGGCTAGCCTGAAGATGTTAGTCATTTCATCAACTCAAAAAAAGCAATTGGCATTGTTCATTGGATGATTATAATTTGCCTGCATTTTAGATCTCTGCAACCACATTTTAAACTAACATCTGCTCACTCTAATGTCTTTGCCATATTCTAACTGAAGTTTTCTGAATTTTGCCAGCCCTGCATTTTAGTTTCATTTACTTATGGCATTGTTCTACATCTTCCTCTGATGTTTTAGGGGTTGAACAAATCATTGATTGATCAGTAAGCTGAACCCCTTACTCCAGCAAAAAAAGTATGGCTTTATGGATAGTCATCAGACAGACTTTGAAGGCATATCTTCTCGTCTGGCATTTCTCCTTGAATGATCTCCTGATGTTTGCAATGTCTTGTGCTTTGTTCCCACAGGTAAAGTGTGGATATGGATTCTTCCTTAGGGTGTGAAGTGCTTTGAGATCTGCATACAAAGATGGAAGTTAAAAACAGTTCTCTCTCTTTCAGATAATTCTCTTGTTCAAAATAAATAAATTTGCTCTTTTATCTGTAAAGGGATTTAGGATTCAGGGGTCAATGGCAGTGAAATGAGACAGCTTCTTTTCCCAGAATATAAAATTCCTCCACTCAATTAATGACAGACAAACAAACAAAGGTTTAGGCAAGCAGAATTTAATATCCAGCCTGGAATTTTGCCAGGACTGACACTGACATGTCTATGTCTAAATTCTTGTTTCTAGCAGCACATAAGCTGGATCTTTATGTTGGATGTCTTAACAAAAGACAGCAAATCTGGCTATAGAACAGTGACAATGATTCAGAGCTAAATAAGGAATAAGAGTTTACCTTCTGCTACTAGATCACCCTGTGAGACAGCAGATACTTCATCCAAGTATTGACCTGGGTTTATCCTATTTTATTAGTTTAGACCCGAAAGTTACAAATCCAAAGCTTTCACATAAAAATTGGATACCAAAGTAAGAATCTGCAAACTATAGAGGCATTAAGTCCATCAAGACTCTAGCGGACATGTTTGTAACTGGCAAGCTAGGCTTATGAAGTTTGTAAATTTGGTTTTGTTTAATAATTAGTTAAGGAAAGGTCTTCTGCTGAATGATTCTGGAAGCTTTGTATAACCCAATATGATGGAAACAGTGGGACAGTGAGACTAATTTTTAGAAGATAGGGTCACCTTTTTCATTTTGCCCTTTGATTTGACATCAGTAAAATAAAGTAAAAAGGAGTAGGAATACTCTTTTTTCTGAATTCATCTGTGTGTACAGTAATTGCTGACCTAAAAAAGCTATGACATGCTGTAGCAAAAGCTTCAAGCAACCTCAGCATCACTATGCAATTTTCAGTAAAACATCTGTTAAGTAAGACTCAATTATGGAATTGTCATGACTGACATGATATTAATATTATTTTCATAATAACAAATTTATTTCTCAACTTCTGTAAAAATCAAAGTCTGACAGCTTCTATGTTTTCATTGTCACAAGACTATTGACGCCAGGTTTTTTTGTTCATTTTATTTGCTTCCTAACAACTGTAGTATGTGTTAACGATGCAGAATGGAAAACGCTTCATTGCTGTTTCTGGAGAGAGCAGAGTAGCACATTGATGAGAGGTTGTAGGTATTTGAAGCATCAGGTTTTTTAACTGTAGAGTGTTTTCCCCAGAGTAATAAGGGGAATACTCAGAGTAATAAAGGGAAAATAATTTTTGTAAACTACATTGGACTCTTATCTGTCAGATGCTCTACATATTCAGTGTTTGGTTTGGTTGGTTTTTCTAAAAAAAGCATGAGAGACCTTTGGGTTGGCTTGATATAGTTCTGGGACAATGGATTCTTCTGAGTACCTACAACTCTAGTACTTAAACTGCTTCATCAAGAGATTCAGAGGTTGTTCTATTACGTGTCTTTTTGTTGGTTCTACATAGCAGAGCCATAGCATAGTAAAGACTACAGAAATTAATGCAACATAGTTATTGTGCAACAGGATCCTAGAGTTGTCAGGCGTAAAAAAAAAATCCACTTCCTTACTCCTATTTTGTATTCCATTTGATAGCATTATCTGTGCTATGATAGCTTTGTTTTAGAGCACTCCACAGTCATTATTTCACCAGCACAGTATACTCTCTTTCCTTTACCATAATTCTTTATGTTTTCAACACAGCCCATTCTTGCCTTCTACTCTGCCGCAAAATGGTAGCATAGAATAAAATAGATCCTGTTTACGTAATTTACCCATTTATGCAATTAGGAGTTCCTGCTGAGACATTTTTCATTCCCAGGTGAGTGATGTAGGGGCTGGGAACTACTGATTTTCTTGTACAGTTATAATCTGCAGCTCCATAAAAGCTGTATGGAAGGATAGCAGGTATGTATAAATCCCATCAAGGAGGACTTTTGTTCACTTACAAACATGTATTAAAATATCTACTATCATTACTCTTGTTTTTGAATGGAGGTTTCAAACTCAGAAAATGTACTTACTTTCAGCTAAAAAAGAAAAAAAAACCTCAAAACTCTTTGAGGAGAAACTTTAAAAATTCAGTAATTTAAAAATAATTTTGTGTGTATACTTGAATCGCATTTTCTCTCTTGCCCTCAGACTTGGCTTCCTACAAACTCTGAGGCTATACTTGCAGTTGGAACTATGTGTTTTTAAATGCTTTGGTGAAACAGGACGGCATAAGAGGATCCACTATATTTTTTTTTAATGACACAGGGTAACCACCAAGTTCACAGTAATTTTGACTGGAAAGTAGCAGTATGCTTTCAATCTAAGTTCAAAGTCTGGAAGATTTTCGAATTATCAGGACTTAATGAGTGACTACTAAAAACAAACTAACTAACTAAAGGAAAGCTAGCTAACATGTTAAAACATTTGAGCACAAACACATAGTTATACCAAAATGGCCTAATGCAACACCTTATCTGGTCTAAGCAAGGCTCGCATTGTTACTAAGAGGCGTTTCAGTTACATCAAGATGAAGAGGGTGAAATACAGAGTAGTCATATAATTGATCCTTCTGTGAGAGTCTTTGATCATTACAGTTATGGTACACTCAGAATTGAAATAAGAAATTCTGGAAGCCAGGTGAGGAAGCTGTGTTATGTGCTTCTTTCTTCCCCCAAAATATGTACAAAAATGTTAAAAAACTAACAGGAGGTCTGGAGTAGCTATGGGCCACTGTAAGAGGGCAAGACTGTTCTCAGCATCACTGCATGCAGAGGCTCGGGACAGATTTCACTCTGTCCTTGTGTCCCTGCCAGAGCCAATTCTGGAACTGGCAAAGCGGGAGGGAATAGTGTCTGCAAAGTGCAGGAGACATCTATCTCCCTTCTCCCATATCACAAGCTCTCTCCTTGCTCTTGCTCAGTACGAGTCCTTTCTGAAGCCTTGCTTCATGTGCTGCAGGCTCAAGTGGAAGCTCCCGACTTGGCAAGCAGCAAGTTCTAGCTCCCTGTGAGTCTCTATAGGTACAAATTCAAATGATAACATATATAGACTAAAAATACAAATTACAAAGTTCCTTCAGCATATTTTTATGATTAAGTTGGAAACAAACAAAGCTGGCAACACTCTCCACATTCAAAACCTTAGAAAACATTTTTCTGTTCCTCCCATCACAGATACTTTTCATCCCTTTTCTTTCAAGATCAAGCTAGCTCCTTGACCATCCTGTAACAACACACTTGAGGCATTCTGGCCCACTGCTGCTGCTGTTATTGCATAGCCTGAAGCAACTTCCCAAGCCTCAGTTACACTGAACTTCAGCTTTCACCAGCCTTCCTTCATGTTACAACTCCCTCGCCAACTAGAAGACCTCTCTGAACTTACCCATTGCTGCTTTCAACAAAGACAAGCGATGAGCTCTTGAAGAAAAGGGGAAGTCGAGGGCGCGGCTCCCGGGTGCTGGGCGATGGTTCCGGAGTAACGACACAATCCCAATATGAGTATGGAAGTTCTCCGTTTAATGATTACACGTACAGGATATATATAGACTCTAAGCAGAGAGCACGCTGATCACGCACCAAAGCCCACGTTTCCATTGGTAAAGCCTTGCTGTCCACGCGTACTAGTAGCATATATGATTGGTCTATATATTTAGATACACAGAGGGATGAGCACCCCCTCCCCTTTTCCTGTTTCTCTTATCTGTTTGTTACAACTGCCAAGTCCTTGTTTTGTTGCATTTTTGCAGTGTTCAAGGAGAGTCCAAGGTGACTCGCTATGGGCCTAACTCTTGCTCAAAGCCTGGATTGCTCAGACTGCTCAGTGGCATGAAATCATGCCCCCTCTCACTTAACCAAGCCTCCACAAGCTCTGAGACAAGAAGATGCCTGGGGGGTCATGGTAGCAGTGGTGAGTTTTCAGGTCTCTCTCTGCTGACATTACTCTTTTGTTTTCCACATCATGCATAGTCATAGTTAGATAGAGAGCCTTTTCCTTTATCCTTTCAATTCATTGCTGATATCCATCACGTCCTTAAATAAATACTTTCCTGAAGTCCCCCAGCCAAAATCTCAATATTAGTTTTTCATTAAAAATAGAATCTGATTAGTTGCCTATTTAAGCAAATTATTCCAGGCTACGTTAGTGACAGAAAACTAATATTATTAGTCTCTGTTCCTCTTGCCCCAACAGTTTCTACTGTCTCTAACCCTTTTCAACTACTTTTTTCCGAAATTTACAAAGTGCCCTATTTTTTTAACTAGGAATAATTTCCCAAAGAAAAACAGACTCTTGATCTTGCATAAATACCACTTCCTTTTAGTGTGTCCTACTCCCAGTACAGGGTCATACCCTAGCAAAACAATTCAAAGTTTTGAAATTAAGTGTTAGGCACCAAAAAAAAATTAGTGAAAACTAAAATACAGACCAGTTGTAAGTGGAGAAACAGATGCATCTATAAAATGTCTATGAAATATTGTTTAATCTTCTAGCTGTCAAAGATATTATTCTAATTAAAACTGTTTTGATTGATTTTGTTCATTACAGAGTGTCTATGAATGAACTCTGAATGCAGTCCCATTTTCCAAAGTACAAGATACAAGAATAGGTATCTTCCCTTCCTCCAAAAAAAAAAAGTATTTTTACTATAAACAAACAAAAATCTTCAACAGCCATTATTCCGGTTTTCAAATAACTCTCAAAACAAAAGGGTTTGCAGTAGAAGTATAATGATAAATTACAAGTTTCCCTGCCTGAGAAATATTATCTAGAAGGAACGGATTAGATGATTAGACATTCCAGCCCATGTAAATTAGTTTACTGAAAACTTATCCATAGAAATTAATTTAATCATAGAATCATAGAATCATTTTCGTTGGAAAGGACCTTTAAGATCATCAAGTCCAACCATTAACCTAACAATGCCAAGTCCACCACTAAACCATGTCCCTAAGCACCACATCTACATGTCTTTTAAATACCTCCAGGGATGGTGACTTCACCACTTCCCAAGGCAGCCCATTCCAATGCTTGACAACCCTTTCAGTGAAAAAAATCTTTCCTAATATCCAATCTAAATCTCCCCTGTCACAACTTGAGGCCGTTTCCTCTCTTCCTATCACTTGTTACCTGGGAGAAGAGACCAGCATCCACCTCACTGCAGCCTCCTTTCAGGTAGTTGTAGAGAGCAATAAGGTCTCCCCTCAGCCTCCTTTTCTCCAGACTAAACAATCCCAGTTTCCTCAGCTGCTCCTCATAAAATTTGTGTTCTAGATCCTTCACCAGCTTTGTTGCCCTTCTTTGGACTCTCTCCAGCACCTCAATGTCTTTCTTGTAATGAGGGGCCCAAAACTGAACACAGTATTTGAGGTGCGGCCTCACCAGTGCCAAGTACAGGGGGACAATCACTTCCCTCGTCCTGCTGGCCACACTATTTCTGATGCAAGCCAGGATGCTGTTGGCCTTCTTGGCCACCTGGGCACACTGCTGGCTCGTACTCAGTTGGCTGCCAACCAATCACCTCCCGAGGTCCTTTTCCGCCAGGAGCTTTCCAGCCACTCTTCCCCAAGCCTGTAGCGTTGCATGGGGTTGTTGTGACCCAAGTGCAGGAACCGACACTTAGCGTTGTTGGACCTCATACAACTGGCCTCAGTCCATTGATCCAGCCTGACCAGATCCCTCTGCAGAGCCTTCCTACCCTCAAGCAGATCAACACTCCTGCCCAACTTGGTGCCATCTGCAAATTTACTGAGGGTGCACTCGATCCCCTCATCCAGATTGTTGATAAAGATATTGAAGAGAACCGGTCCCAATACTGAGCCCTGGAGAACACCACTTGTGACTGGCCACCAACTGGATTTAACTCCACAACTGGCCATCCAGCCAGTTTTTTACCCAGTGAAGCATACACCCATCCAAGCCATGAGCAGTCAGTTTCTCCAGGAGAATGCTGTGGGAGACAGTGTCAAAGGCCTTACTAAAGTCTAGGTAGACAACATCCACAGCCTTTCCCTCATCCAGTAAGAGTGTAAACAATAGTTAAAAGCAGTTCAAATTATTTTAATGAAAATCATATATTAATATGTATATTAATGTTTTCTGTTAGATCTAAGTATGTCACTTAGCACTTATTACTACTTGCCATTGAGGGTAAATGCTGAACACCTTATCATTTCAAAATGAAGAGCACTAGGTCCCACTGTCATTCTCCAATGCGTGGATGTATAGATGCTTTCTACTTCAGTGACCTACGAATAGGAAAGTACCCTCAGTTTTCAAGGTAGAATATGCTCAGTTTTCTACTGTCTCTCTGTAGTCTCCCAAAAATAAATCTTAAACCACTGGAGGTTTTAATCATCTTAAATATTTGATCTTTTTTTGTATAAAAATAAGCTACGGTGATGAAGTAACTTCCTGGTGGGGCATGCCTCTTCCAGCTGTGTGAGGATTACAATGATATCTTAAACTATTTACACATACTCCATGTCTCCTTAACAGAAATCTTCCCTTCTCTCCAGATTTCAGGGAAAAGAAAATGAAGATGTTCAGTTATTTTCACACCACCATCTTTTATTATGTCCACCCATAAGCAAAAAAAAAAAGCAAAATAAGTGACTTTGTAATAGGAACTCAAATTCTAGCAAGCTGCTTCTCTAGTTCATTCCAAGCTGACTCCCTCTTTTTTATGGCTAGGGGTAAAATTCAGTTATAATAATTTCCTTTTTGACTTACAAATCAAGTAGATAACATAACCTGCTGTTCAAGCACATGAATAAATCATGTGATGTCAAACATCATGTTACAACACTTGCTCCTACCTCCATCACCCTCACCCTAAGAGGACTACATGCTAACTGTAAAAGATTGTAATGCTAAATGCTGTAACATTTAGTCAGTTTTCATGTTGATTTTAATGTTACTTTCCAGTAATAACTACAGTTCCTGTGAAATGTTCTGTACAAAAGCACTTGCCCGACTAAGAACCATTCTGTGCTACAGCATGTAATTATCAGTTCTGGCACTTGTAACACAGCATGTGTCCATTCCTAGCAGCCCTACAGCTGCCTTCAGACAGAGCGCGAGACCCTGGCTTAGTGACTGGCCCACAGCAACAGTGGGTTTGATGGCCCACATCAAAAAATTAAACTATGTTTAATTAAAATTAAACTATGTTTAATTTTTTCCCTTGCCTTTTCTGAAGCACAGACATTGAAGTAATACATAGGTAATATTTTAATCCCATTAGTGCAGCTAGTCAAAGAAAAGTGACAGCACTTTATCTGTATCTTCTCATTTGTCTTTTGAAATTGTGGATTTCAAAACTGAAGTTTTTTTCAGTGGACCTTTATTAATTCCACTTTAATTCAGATATCTAATTGTAAAACTACTTAAGCATTTAGCTGAAGTCCCTTCCATAGTGAACGGAGGCTGTTCACTAACACCCATTTGCTGCGTCTATATGTTCACAGTGCTCCCTGGTTTGAGGTTAAACGTAGATGTTGAGCCTGTGTCTGGGACACTTACCGGGATGTTAGAACCAGTATGTCAGATCTAAAGTCCTGTTCATCAGATCAGACAGAGTTATATGTGCTAGCATCTGGACTCTTTATATTCCTTGAGAGAAATAGTGAATGATTCATCAAATCTAAAGCCCATACCTAAAACAGGTAAGATAAACTGTGCTCTGAAACTGCCTGTTTCTCTTCACTGGTGAAAAAGGTTGATTAACACAAATATAGATATTTGCAATGTAAGGAAAAAAAGATAAGAGCTGAATCCCACAGCACCCACAGCATCACCTCTGTGCAGTATTTCTAAACATCAACAGCAGTACAACAATGGTAAATTATTACTATTATTATTGCAATGTAAGAGGACATATAAGGTGTGAAGTTTTCACACACTTTCGACTTCCTCTCTTTGGCTAAAAAGCACCAAGTTAACGAGACTGGCAAAATGTTGTAGCTTACGGGTATTACAAGTGTAAACAAAAAAGTCAGGTAAGTTCCCAATTGTTATTTCTATATCAGCTTTTATTGTTTCAGGAAGAAGGAAAGAACAAGATTGACACTGAGAAGATCTGAAACTGATCTTTATGTTTTCCCTAACTAAACTTAACCTGAATTGTTTATTGCTGATACTGTAGCAGACTATACCAGGCTTCAAAGTACAAGTCCAATGTTGGCTATTTCCATTTTCAGGGTGGGAACAAAAAAAAGTCTTTTCAGGGGAAGTTTAGAAGCGAAGAGCAGAAGCAAGCATGCAGAGAAAAACAGAGGTTATCTCTCTCCCACCAGAGAATCTTGGCAGCCAGAGCAGTTCCATGGAGGGCAAAGGCAGCAGAGCCCTGCAGCAGGCAGCAGGGCTCTCCATCACCTGTGTCTCAGCAGCTCAGGTTGGTTCTCTCCTCTCTCCAAGTAAAGCAAGTCAAGGCAAGAGAAACGTTTCTTATTATTGCAAAGGAAGTGAAAGGAATAGGAATTCCTGCTGAGTGCTGGGAGCAATAGTGACAGAGGTTAGGGGCCTGGTGCTAAAGAGCTTATGTTATGTTTTAGACACACAGAAATTTATTCATTATATCCTTTCTGAGCAGTCAGCACAGTCCCTTGGTAGCATCTCCTGACGGAGAATACAGCCTGTACGTGTAAATAGCACAGAGAGTCTGCATGATTGGAGTTACATCAACACAGATGTGATTAATTTAGGACTCACCTGTAGAATTTTTCTCACTATATGACTCCTATTTCAGCCTCTCAACCAGTTAATATATGCTAGAATTACTGCAGGTTTTTTATCTGACAGAAAACAAACTACTAATTTTCAGAGATAAAGTTTTAACAATATTAAAAACTCTGTTAACATTTTTAAACACCTGAGCTTATGTATCAGACTTTGTTTTCTTGGTATGACATATTTGTTGTCTCTGATATTTGTCTTGTAACTTGTTGTTTCAAACAATGTTGTGAGACTCCACAGACTGACATTATTCTGGGAAAAAACAATACCAAACAAATAAGCACAGGTAAATACACTAAAAGAAACTTATATATTAAGGAAAACTATTACTTCCTTCCTCTCGATAGTTAAAAGGAGTGATTCAGTATTGGAAAGGAAAATCCAGTGCTATTCTGAGGAAATGAAGTGACTTTTTCAGTGCAAAAATGACAGACTTACTTATCCTTACTGTTAGTTTCTCCTTTCAGATTGTCAGAAAAAAACCTGTAAAATATAGTGTAAATGTGATAATTTAATCCTTAACTGTGTGGAGCAGCTGAAACTGATCATGTCCACAATAACAACAAACTATACTAATGATCACATCTGATCAGTAAGATCAGCTTGTTGGAAAAGATTAGAGTATGTTACAGAAGATGCCTGAATGACTTTATTACCTGGGTTTCTGGAGATGTATGAACTGCTGCCATGAAAAGTGCAGTATCACTCCCATCGGAAACTTATGCTTAATTTTGGGAGCTCCCTCCTCATTGGAAAGAGTGGAGACTAAAGTTCATTTTATGTTAGCCAAACACACAGTGATTATGAACATCAATAAGTTGTTGGCTGTGAAATAGGCTAAACACCATGATATATTAGGTAAGTTATCTTTATTCTGTTGATATGTAGAAACACAGAGCTATTTACTAATTTTCATCTGTTCCTCAGTCTGACCTTAGTTACAATCAATCGGATTCAAGAACCAGGAGTGTAAATTTGGGAGTGGTGCTGGAAATACTGTTTAGAGCAACTTCAGAAACGAAAAGCCTATTTTTACAAGCAAAGGCTGAAAAAAAAATAGTTAGTTCTGCCTAGAACAAGAGAAGCTGAAAAAAAAATCAAAGATTAACACTCGAGAAGAGATGATCTGTACAAGTCTATAAGAATAAGTAATATATAACCAGCTGTGCCTAAATTTAGTATGTAAAGCAGAAGTGAGACTCTGGAAAAGCCCTGTGAAAAGTGGAAAGAAGAACCTCAGCGATTTTCAGATGGTGCTTGGTCTCATCATGAAAGAGATCGTTGTATGCCCCAGCTCCCTAGCACAGAACACAGCTCCTTTCTGAGAATACTGACCTAGCATTTATAACCTTTTATTTATAAAACTGCTTATAGCTTTATTTGTATCTTAAAATTGCTATGTTATTGTCATTTGTATCTTAAAAGTGTTCGTATCTTTAAAACATGAAAGAGCCTTTACTCAATCCTTTTGCCCAGCATCAGGGGTTAGAATGGCTCCTGGAGACAGCAGAAAGGGATTCCCTCTCTTCTTAAAATACACTCTGCAGGCCCGAGAGGGAGTGTGAGGGGTTATCCCACCAATGGAACGGGAAAGTATAATGTAAGTGTATTACCTCTTGAACGTCAAAGGTGGGGTTTATGATCTGTCTAAACTGGCAAATGAAAACTTATCTTTAGGTGTCCTCTTTCCTCCTCCTTGGGATGACAAAGGAGGTTGGGGGCTTTGCTGCAGGCATTATATTGTTCACTTTTAAAACTCAGACGGATCTTCTCTTTTAATAGCAGGTTGGTTTTAGAGGGCCTTTTGTGTTTTGACATCTCTATCAACAGTTTAATGATCATTTGTGAAGTTTAAGCTGTTGTAGCTTGGCACATAACCAGTACAGGCAATTCAGCAGAAGACCTTATCATCCGGAATTGCTAATTATACAGACTAGCATCTTATTTTACTCTCTTACCTTACTTAAATAAGAGTATAATGAGACTGGAGCTCTTGATGCCTTAGTAAAATGAGCAGGTATTCCCCATTCTTCAGCTGTTTAACTCTCACATGAAGGTCACACCTGGGACTATAAGGGGATGAGAAATATTTTACGGAGGCTGAGATTAAAAGCAATTTGTCCTGGAAGATTACCCAGGTTGAGTAAATAATCCTTGGATAGTCAAGATGCACTGGTAAAGAGGCAGTCTGGTTAAATCATTTTGTTACTGTCAAATTGATCCACAGACAACAGTTTTTAGGGAATAAAATAATGATTTTAACAAAATAACGATCTGGCTCTAGTTTGGAAGAGTAAAATATATTTTCACCTGGATTCAAAAAGATTGGCCTGCAAAAGAAAACTCTTGTACTAATAAAGGCAAACTCCTCCTCATTTTTAATTCCTCCATCTTCATTATTCTAAATGTTAAAGTTTCACTAGTTTCTGAACTTCCTTTTGCTTCTTTTATGAAATGTGATATAAACGTGATATAAAATTGATTTATCAGGAAAGTTTTCTAACCTTCAGACCAAAATAAGTTTGACTAGTTTAAGAAATTTGCCTTCCTTGTTGGAGGTTTTTTTCCCCCACAAGAACATTTGTTAGTAAGATCTCAATTCTAGCATCTAGCAGTCTAAACCTAACAGCAATTCTCATTACCTGCTATTTTCAATGACTTTCTTGCATTTGTCTCTTACAGTTAATGCCTGTCCTGAGAGAACGTAAAGTTGCCTATCCAGACTTTGAAAACTCCTCTTGGGTGACAAATGTGCCTTCGGGTTTGCCAGGCATGGAGCACTGTGCTGGAGTAACAAAGGCACGGACTTCCCCCACCCCTTCTCTCTGCCTTCTTCACGAAAAAGTCCATGATGTCCATTTTTCATTTGTGAAGACGGCAGCTCAAGCCCTTGTGCTCCTCTGGTGGGTGTTGTATTGCCCTGAGCACACCATAGTGTGGCAGGCTGGAGCCACTACTGACTTCAGCTTTCTTCACGATGCAAGAGAGCATCAGCCTTAGTTGCAATAAAAGATACCTGTAAAAGAGAACTTGCTATTTACTGAACACATTATTAAAGCTAGAAATTTCCAGGCCTGGATACCATCCAACCAATTTAACATATATGCAGACTACACATACTGAGAAGATGTGCATTAAGAATGTGGAGTGCAGCAGTATAGAGAAGCTCAAAGTATCCATTGAGTTCTGTGTGTACTTCACTAGCTACAGGACATGCTCCCTCTCTCCCTGACCACAGACTGCAAAACTCTGAACAACTGTCAGGGGAGAAAATTACCAGGAGCAAATGGTGCCTAAACACTCAGCTAATATCAATAATATCAGGAGTCTGATTAAATGGTATTAGGACTGAGTTTGAGAAGAAGACGGAAAGATTTCTGAATTGTAGGAGAGAAAAAAAAATTTGCAAGACGCCTACAAAAACATGAGGAAAACACCATGCTACTTTCTGTATGTTCATGTGATCTTCAAGAAAAGTACAGGTTTAAAACCAAATAAAAAGTATACTTTCAAAACCAGACATAAAAGTTCAAAATCAAAAGATATAAACGGAATGAATTAAAATCTAAGAAATTTCAGTAAAATTAGTATTTCTGTTAGGAATTGAAGCAGCATATTGCCTTACAGGCTGAAAATGCTTATAACATTATGTAGACTTCAGGTACCTTAAAATACTCTGCTCTCACTCCTCTAAAAGTATATGGCTTTGAAAGACAGTAAAGATCAACTGTGAAATGATTTTTACTCTATAAAGAGAAAAACAGATTTTAAAAATAAAAATTATTTCCCCTTCTTAATTCAGCTCTAAGTATGTTACACAACGACCTACTGCTATGGATACTCCAAAAGTTATTTTTGTGTGGCAAATACAAATTGCTTTCCGCTCTCAGTGGTTTTTGTTTTTTGAGGGAGAAGGGAGAAGGAGAGAGGGAAGGTTATTCTTGGATTCTTTTATTAGTTCTTTCTGGAGAATTAATTTTTTTTAAAATGCTTTCATTGACATAACACATTATGAAGCATTGTGCTGTGAAGTGTAACATCAGCTTGTATCAGTCACACTGCATTACTTTACATGCCTAGCCTAATGTGTCACTGCTCAGTAACAGCAGAAACATCCTACATAACTGAAAGCAGTAATAGCTTGCAGATGAAAATATTGTAAAATAATTTTTGTACCCAGATATACTGCTTGTATAAACATGCTCCCAATTTTGAAAGGTAACACTACTTACATGAAATTTCCCCAGGACAGCAGGAGTTTATCTGCAATACAAATGCCATCAGAAAACAGACCATCAATAACATTCAAGCAAAGGAAGCATCTCCTGTGGCTATTTTAGAAATATCTACATATTGAAAAGCAGCTTTTTACTGTTCATACAATCCTCTGACAGTCAAATATTTTGGAGAAAAATTGCTGCTCTTATGGATAACTACCTGCAATTTTGCTGTGAAAACCTTGTTTTCATGTAAAAGGAAGTATTCCTTCTCTGTAAATTTGTAGATATAAGGAGAATATTTTTGGATTGACTAACCCTCTCTTCTGCTCCCCCTGTCCTCACAAGCTGAAACAGGGTTTATTTTTAGTTACATTTTTACATCCTCACTTTACAGCAAAAGACTTAATTTTACCCTTTTGTAGTTATGTGTTTTGAGATGAGAAGTAATTATTGTCTAGGCAATCAAGCTTCCACATAAATATGAGGAAAAACTTCTTTACGGTGAGGGTGACCGAACACTGGAAAAGGCTGCCCAGAGAGGTTGTGGAGTCTCCTTCTCTGGAGACATTCAAAACCCGCCTGGATGCTTTCCTGTGTGATATGGTCTAGGCAATCCTGCTCCGGCAGGGGGATTGGACTAGATGATCTTTCGAGGTCCCTTCCAATCCCTAACATTCTGTGATTCTGTGATTCTGTGATCTTATCTAGGTACCATTACACAGAGAGCCAAGTTCATAGGCAATACCTTACTTATGAATGAATAAACAAGAGTTAACAAAAGAAATTTTTAAAACAAAGGTAAGTTACTATCTTTTGTTTTAGGTGTGAAACACTCTGATTTGAAGTTGGGTTATCGATTGAAACATTTGGTAGCAATCAGTGACATGAGCAATGAAAAGCTGTCTTAATTTTCAAATTAAAAATACCAGACATTTAGGTAAGGGATAATTTTTGAAAGTGTCAATTAAGTTCTTCATTAAGAAAACTATCAGCTTTCAAGACGTATGTTTAACATAAGTGAGGACTAAACATTGTTTTATAACATGTTTTTCAATAGTCTGATTTAAGCATGGAGTCATATAGAGCTCTGTTATTTCCCTTTTCTGTTCAAGTTATTGCTTGTATATTTGTATTTAATCGTAGTCTTCTTACGTACATCTTCTATTAATTTAAAACTGTAGTGAGAGTTCAAAAATATCTGTAGGTCCATTGAATGTTGCTGTCACTTGCAGTAGGCTGAACAGTCTGGTCCCATCTGCTCAAGCTGAGCAAGAGCTGAGCTGGTTTCACAGCTCACTACAGGGGAAAATCCTGAACATACCTACTAAGTGCCATATACACACAATCAAATAGTCCTTGCTCTCAGAGTGGTGTTAGTCCTCACCCATCCTACACTATGCTCCAGGGAGACTTTCAGGTTGGGTAATTGTGCATTCTTCCCCCTTTTTCTCAGAACAATGCCTCTTTTGGTGTAAGAAAAAATACAACATTGGCCATATTTGGACTGGACCAGAAGGAACTGATTCTTTCCTCTTTTTTTTTTTGTCCTGAAGTTCCCGTAGGAAAACATGCACACAGCTCACCATAAAGCTGGCTTGGTACCGCCTCCATAAAGGCAAAGTGATAGCACTAGAGTTGTGACATAAGCATGCACCATCCTCAAATCACCGCCGCTCCAGAAGATTTAACTCCCTCTGTGATTAGCAAAAGCAATTTTGTATGCAATTCATTCGAGTGCATTCAACAAGTTCAACCTACCCGACACATGCAATTTGTCTTACACTATTATATTTCACCTCAATAGATATACATTCTTACCTCCAAGGATCAGAGGACTGAGTAATTAGTGTCAAGCATGCAGAAAAAAAATGAAACTTTTTCTATATGCAGCTTGCAGAAGCACAAATATGTACTTTTGGAAACAACATGTCTTGTGTGGCCTCCTCTGTGGGTACATTAGAGCTGATTTGTGCTACCACATGAGAACAACACAGTCTTCTACCCAGTTTAACTGGATTGTTGGGTATTTTTCCCTTCCTACCGTACACCAGCTTTTCCACGTGCGGATATCAAAACTATATTCACAATCATTTCCAGCTTCCAAAATAAATTCAGTGGCAACTACTGAAAATTAACGTAGTCTTTTCACATAAACTCACTTTATTACAACTTTCATTGTGAAACCAATGCTTACATTTTTTAATCAGCTCTCCAACATAATATCAGGAAGCATAAAAATTTAAAATTAGATTCAATTTCTATAAAAGTCACTTAGATTTTATTTGCATATATCCATGGCATTACCTTATTTAAATCTTTAGATCTTTATTATGAGTTCGGTTAGGTGGTAGTTTATCAATGACTAAAATCTGAAGAGCTTACATCTGTAATTTATTTACATATGAGTATAAATTTGTAATATGGTTTACAACATATTTCAGATAACTCTAGGAAAGACAGATTAAGTAAATGACCCTGTTATTATCAACTTGTTCCTCCTAAAATATATTCCCCATCCACTGATTACCACAAATATTCTATAATATTTTTAATTGAAAGAATCAGTAAGCAAGTCTTTTTCTTTTCTTTTTTTTTTTCATACTGCTGATTTTCAGCAAACATAGCAAATAGGGACAGTTAAAAGGATGAAAGTGCTGGCAAAATCAACATCCCAGAGGAATAAGATTGTCAACTGAAGTTTTAATATGCTTCCCAAAAATTTACCTTCACCAAATCTTCATTTGCAAGACACTGAACCTCCCTAGCTTACAGTCCTGCTCATTGGACAGCCTAGATTAGATTTTTTTAAACTAAGTTTTTTCTGTTTCTCTTCACAGTTTGAAGCATCTTTTCATCATGTAATGTCTACAACGTGAAAATACACTTCAGAGGTCTGGCAAACTCATGTTTCAGTAAATGAGCTTGCCTTCAAAGCAACAACTAATTAACAGCCAGACATTATACTCCAGTAGCCAACTTTCATTTTCTTCACAGCAAGGATACAATCCCCCAACTCAAACTATAGTTAGTCAAGCTTCTGTACTTTAGGAGCTGGCACTTAGGAACTGATAGTTTGTTATTCACCGCAATGATGCTGGCAGCAAAACTACTGGGGCTTTAGTTTGGTGGAAGCGCGAGCTGCATTCCTGCGTTTCCACCTGCCAGGGGTCTGACTACTAGCTGATGCAAGAATTGCAACATCATGCAAGTTGAAAGCATCATTAAACAAATTATGAGGGCTGGTAACACTGTAGTTAAACAAATACTACCTCTGTTCAAAACTAGACCCTTTTCAATGTACCCAGGAAATATTACAGGCCGACAAAAGAAACAAATCCGTAGTTCACCATTTCAATGTGTCTTACACCAACTGTAACACTTGACCATGCATTAGGAGTTTCTGAGCTGAATTTTCCCTTTTCTTTTCTTGACTTGCGAAAAAAAGTCAAGTGTATCAGTATAAGTACCATTATCACAAAATTTTTGCTATAAATGTTAGAACAGTCATTAACAAACAAATGTGGGAAGTAATCTGTTTACCATCCATATTGCAAGTCTACACTTTGAAAGCAGCCCTGTGAGTGTAATACTGGGAAATAGTAAATACCAACAACTCAGCTGTCAAAGATTTATTTTGAACTACTAATTTGATTTAAAAAAAAAAACAACAAACAAAAAACAATCCAAAAACCAGTCTTGAAGGTTTAATTAAAAGCCCGTCCCTGTAAAGATGACTGATTTGCTCACATTTTAGATGGCAAACAAATGTAGGTCAATGTAGAAAAGAATGATTTTTAAAGCATTCAGAGCAGTTATCGTTAAGATTCTCTGAGGAACTCTTGCCTCCAGTGGACATTTCTCCATAGACTTCAGCAAAACAAAGATTTTGCCCTCTCTGTGACATATAAAATCTCTTCTTTTAGATGCAAAAAATAAATTACTTAAAACTTTTCAGCTTTATAGATATTTTTAGAAGTAGCAAGCCAAAACAAGGGCAAGAGTTACATATGAATGCCTTGTGTATCCTTAATAAAATATTGATGATCTTAAAAGAAAGCAACAGGAGTTGAAGGTAAGAACAAGAGCTGAAGGAGAATAAGGCCTTCTTCTCCAGTGCACGTGCCACAGCACAGCATTTAAGGATTCATTCCTGCTCATATTATATTTGAACATAGAAAACAGACAGAGCCTGAAGAATTTTTTGAATACCTCAGAAATTTCAAAGTACAGTTATACTTCAACTCTTAACACTGAGAAAATCTTTTCCATGATTTCAGAGAGATAAAACACTCCAAAGAAAGTAGTGAAAAATGGCTATATTATCAGCACTATGTGTACTACAGATCACAACAGATCTCTGCCATTTTATCTTGCCTACTGAAAAATTATATGCACATATATGTTATGCTATACATATGCTTTGAAAGAAAAATAGGTAATAAACATGTGTGCCATAAGCACATGGCACTAATAATCCAGAAATTAGTTGGATTTATCATGTTTCATTCACCTTCACACTGCTCAATAACCCACACTTGCAACCATCACCTGCTTCACAAGGGGAAAAAATGAACTTGGTTGAGGTTTCATGGATCCTTGAATAGAAGGCTAAGAATTGTCTTTATTTCAGGATAAAAAATGTCATTGGGTTTGTTTTAGGGTGTTTCAAAAGTATCAAACAGCAGTTCGATACTATTACTAATTTTGCCTGAGATTAATTCTTCATGGAAAATAAAATGAAAAACATCAATAAAAGCATTTAAAAATTGTGCATTTCTGAAATGTTTTCTTCACCTCTTTACATGAAACTTTTACTAGCTCTTATTGACAAATATCTCCCTTTTATTAGAGTTAAAATTGGCTCTATTTTAACTTTTATGTGGAAAACCATCCTGCCGAGTTCATCCTCCTGAAACCTTTGTATTTTGAAACAGCATACTGTAACAATGCATGATGTATGAATATATAAAAATACATCATTATGCACTGACAAGCAAGGCCATCTATACAAAATGAATGGATATAATTAAGTAGTGAAAAACACTGAACAAAAAGCACTTAAAATTTGTAAATATCAAATTTATATATAGGTTAATTCGCAAAGAAATGTAACTGATGCTATTATGGCTATATGATTTTATTTCACTGGAAACTGAAACAAATCTTTGCTTAAGTGAATATTTCAAATGTACTTTTAAAACTTATTTTGGGGAGATACGAATGGTATTTTTCAAAAATAATTCCATAGAAATTTGTGTCTTACTGAGTAGCAGCTTTGGTAATCATAACAGTAGCCTTAGGATTTAGCTCTATTGAAGTAATTTACTACCACTTATGTGTATAAACATGTGTGATCACGAACATGTTTGTGACAGAAACACTGAAATGTTTTCTATTCAGTTTTACTGTTATATTTGGAAGGTGGTGGGTGTTTTTTTTGCTCTTGTTCGGGTGTGGTACCATACTTACTTAGATACCACAGTCTGCCTGAATGATAGACTGGATGATAAGCATTCTCACCCAGACACACTTGCACTCATTTATTTCAGCTGAGTGGGACTGCTTACATGTGTGCTTGCAGTATCACAGTGATCTGCAACGATCCTATAATAAGGATATTCAGATACAGACATTTAAAATCCTTCTTGTTGCATTCCTGTCCAGGGCAAATCATGTCTGTATGAGGAGCAATGAACAAAACTCTGTCTGTCACTACTTCTGCGCTGTTCCCTCAGTACAAGGGGAGCACAGCAACTCATCAAGAAGTGAAGTGAGCTAAAGAAACCAGCGAACTGAGACATACCATTGGAATTCAGACAATCTTTTGGCTTTTCATTAAGACAAAACACAGAATAATTTTGCTGTTTTAGATAGAAGTATCCTATAATCCTATAAGCACTTGTGTTGTAGTCACTGATTCTGAGAGCATGGATGATGCTATTACTAAATATTTACTCATTTATTCTTCCATTTTTCATGAAGATAAAATTATGGTTTCAGCAGCTGCAAATTTTAACTGGGGAATTCTGTGATTAAAACAAGAATTGAGGTTGTGGTTTGCTTGGAAATACAGTTTATAATTTCTTATGGTACTTGAGCTGTTTCTATTCAAGTCACTACTGCTCCTGTGTAATTGGGTATTTCTATATGCACTAATTAGCAAAAGAGCTCACTGCTGTCGCCAGCCCAAGCACGCAGCATTGCATGGATGCCTAGCGAGTGGAAGAGATGTTAGCCTGTTTGTCAGTTCATCAGGGCAGCCTTGGCATTGCTGTTACACGCTCAAGCGTTTAATTATACCCAAAAGCAAGCGTGTGTATTTACACACAGCAACGATGTCTCATACTTCAGCAAATGTACATCTACAATTGTGTTTTTCTCGATTTCATTTGCACTCAATTAGATGTAGATAATAACCAGTTCTGGCAGGTAGAACGTGTGTTACTTAGTTATTCCAGAGCTTCTTGAGATTAGTTGCTCCATAGAGGCAAAAGACCACAAATGAAGTATTTTATTTGAAATTTTATTTGACCTCTTTGCTAATTAGTGCGTATGAAAATGTCAGTTTACCCAGGGGCAGCAGCAACCCAACTAACAGTTGCTGAATTACCAGAAAATGTTACTGTATTTTTATACCAGTATTTTATTTGCTATAATTTGTATTTCAGTAATTTTTTACTGTGTTTTTATTCTTCCCTCATTAATTCATAATTAATTGCTTGCCATACTTACTCCATTAATAGTTCATTAAGAAAGTTATTCCAACCAACGTGGCAATTACTGTGATCATAAGGGATTATGGGTGGCCACTGAGAACAGGATGATTTCTTTTATGCTGTTTTATGCAGGCATATCCTGCTATCCCCTGAAAATATGATCTGGAGAAGTTGACAGTAATTTCACAGATAGTGAACCAATTTTTCCCATAAAAAATTATGTAATGGAGAGATAATGTAGGCAGGGGCTTCAAAATATACATAATTCAAATTCCTAGAAAAAATATATTGTACTGTAAGATCTTTCTCATTTATATCACAATAATATTGCTCAAAAAAGTGAGACTTCTACAGCATAGCACAGATAAATACAAGAAGGCTGCTGCTGCACAACCATGGCAGGATGTTTCATTCGTTTCTACTAGCAACAGTGTAAAATGTAAATAACATTATTGAAAAATAAAAAATATTTTACTATAGCCTATTGTATCTTTTTTAATATAAACATTACATTCAGGAAGTTTCATGCAGTAGGATGAAGAATGGAAAATGCTGTGATAACTATTGTAGGGGCAGATTTTTAATGGGTGATGAGACTCTGCAATGACAGTCAAGTGACTACAGTGCTACCGTAGTACTTTTTGTAAGGGTTATGAGAGATGCCAGTAATAGCCAATCCTCACCTCAGGACAGAAAAATGTAGTAAATGTGACCTGGAAAAGTAGTTTTCAGTTATTTGCTATGAAAGATGGAGAGAAATGTTTCTGAAGATAAAAATATCAGTTCAACATCATTAGCATTTCATGGCATAACACAGACACCTTGGAGATATATGTTTTTTTCAGATGTTCTCACACACATTCATTCATTTTGTTCAATTGCATGGCAATTCTTTGTTGCCGATTCCTTCCTCAAGACATTCATATCGATGCTGTTCAATTATCTGAGTCATATTTAATTTTATCCTCACTCATGGATGCCAGACATTATACCATGAACTTCAAAGTTCAATTTTTTCTGTTTTTTAAAAAATTCACGTGTACAAAACTAATTTCCCTGCCTGTACCTCTACATTCCCAAATCAGGTACTGTATTGCTTCATCTCCTTTCTGTTGCTTGCCCAATGGCAAACATTTTCTCCACGATTACAGTGTGTTTTTCTAGCACTTCTTAATAATATTATGTGTGTGATTTAGCAGTAGGTTGAACTATAGGATCTCACTGGAATAAATACAAAAATTCTGGCAAGGCACATACTGAGGAGGAAAAAAAAACCCACCACATTCCTTTCCTTTGAACCATGATGTGCAATTGGCATGGAAAAAAAACCCATGACAGCACATATCAAAGTACATTTCTTTGACTGATATGTATGAATTTCATATAACCTCTTAAACTATTTGTATTTTTCTGTTTTTTTTTTTCTTTTCCATGAATAGGTATAGATATGATTCCTAATAGAAAAAAAATCTATTTATGGCACTTTTTTAAAACAAGCAATAGCTGTTCCAGAACACAAGGTAAGCAAAAGAGTGCATAACCAATGTAACAGCAGACCAAGACCATTAGCAGAGCACACACTTGAAAAACTAGTAGTTGAAAGGTTTAGTGCCCTGCGCCAAGGGTAGGAGACCAATGCTAGCTTTACCAATGGTTAAACAAGTGACAAAGAATAATAGAGACAAAATAATTAGGATCACTACCCTTGGATTTTTAATAGAGATGACAGGTAAGTATCTGTTATGGAATATACAGACAGATTGTTAGGGATAAATTAAATGGCTAAAAACCCTACCACAGTAGATTTTAGTACACCTTCAAATTATGAACTTTTTACTTAAAGTAAGACCATGACAAGTACTATCGAGAAATGGCAACAGAATTATTCTGTCCCTGTGATGTAGATTCACACCATCCTGACACAAATTATATACATTTATTATTTTACACATAACTCTGAAATGAAATTGTCCTCAATGAAGAGTAATTTTGCATCAGACTTTACTTCAGACTCTCAACAGATCTGAAGATGAGAAAGAAACAAATTTATAATATCTATTCTGATTCCTTATGTAACTAGGATTCACCTAGTAGCTCTCACATCAAGTGTGAAATCATACTTACAATAAAGCGAATACTTTAAAACCTGATTGTGACTGAAAGAGTAGAAAACTATCAAGGGATGGATAATCTATCATATTCTGGCACAATTTTTACAAATGAGTAATTACTGTCACTAAAAGTAACTTGCGTATTTGTAACAATATTTGACATAAAATCTCTCTCTTCTAATTGATTGTTTCCAGTCATTCGAAGTTGAGTGAAATGAACATCTTAGCAACAGAAGAAACCCTCTCTACCCATAGAAAGAACAAACAAGGAAATTTTCTGCTAAAAATTGAAATGCCTCCAAAACATTTGAGGTAAGTAAGGTGATGTACAGCAAGGCTGTGTGGCTTCCACCTTAGCAGTGTGTTAAACTACAGCAACCAGGGAAAGACAAGACTCTATTCACTAAACCAGAATGCAAAGGCAGGCTAGGCTACTCTAAATCCATCTCTCATACTTCATATGGAGATACTTTATCCAGAATAAAAGGAGGGGGAGATAAAAGTGTTTACTATCCTGTGCTACAGTAACAGAAGCAAGGATGGGAACAGACAAAAACTTGCTGACACCCCATCATGTGCAAGACCCAAAAAGAAACACAAAGTCCTTATCAGTCTTCTCCAAAACCTTCCCAGCTTTGTAATAAAGGTGTGGTTGAATAGTCTTGAAAATGGTGAGAATCTGCATTCACAAAGCATGTCTTTTTTTTTCTCATAGAACAAAGTGGGAGGAGGTGCTACACCTTTTCTTCCTTAAAAGTGCACAGTTTCACATTAATAAGATTAATGTAGTGTTTTTACGTTTTCCTTCCCTGCAGAGAAGGGGTTTTATGGGAGCCATACAATTTCTCTGTGTAACAATAAACAACCTGAGTAGAAGATACTCTAAATGAAATATTTTTTCATTCAGTAGTCAGTTGATTTAGTGGTGGTTTTATGTGAGATTCCCTCTTTTTTCCTGCTATTTTATCCTCTGATTTTCATGAGATAACATGAGTACACCTAATTATTTCTAATTTTTGTTATTTTAACATTGTTTTGTTAGCACTTTTTCGAAAATCATTACTGACCTCAGGGATGTGATCAAGTGTATTAAGATCTCAATGAAAACTCTTTTATATAGTATGAAAATCTATCAATATAGGAGAAGACTGAAGGGACTCTAAAGATAAGAGAGTTATTGACAACCTGACCACCTAGAGAGCCAGAAGGGTGAACATGACACCAGACCAGAGTGGTACATATTAATAAGCTTCTCAATAGCAATTTAAAACTGTATTATTAATGAGTATTGGTTTATTTTAATTAGGTAATTTGGACAATTAGTGTTAGCATCATTGTAACTGGACTAACCACAATAAAGTTTTGCTCTGTTTTAATTAACTTTTAAGATTTTTAATTAGATTAACAATATTCTTTGACTTCTTGTATAAGATGTATTCCCCCTAATAGCCTGTTAAGTGTAAAGATAAAAAAAATTCATGTTTTTAAAATATATTCAGTAAACATTTTCCTTTTGAAAAAATTCCCACATCGGTTACCTAATCAGAGTAGGCATTTTTTTTTTTTTTTTTGCCACCCAGAGGGGTGGTCATGATAAAAAAATAGAAATACTATTTCATGCATAGTTACTTTCATTGAAAATCAAAGTTTAACTTATGACTATTACTTAGTCAAAATTTGTATTTCAAACCAGTTGGTTGTACCCTATGCTTATGAAAGATGTAAAACTTATTACAAATTGTGATTTTATGTAGCTGAGAACCAGGAGAGAAGTCATTTTGTCTATATCATACATGAAGGGCAAGGCAAAACCAGTGATTAAACTTAGAATTGCCTATTTTCTGGTCCATTGCCCTAATCACAAGATCATCCTTCTATGTTCAATTTTGGATAATAAAGAAATTCTATAATATGGATTTTCCAAGCTTCATTTCCAATGACTTGTCTGTAACTAGGGTACAATTTTATTGAGTCTGTCTCTTAGGCAACACTCTATCTCAATGTGTTTTGAAGTTAATAGATCTTTTGTATGCAGTGAGTACATTTTTTTTTAACTGGTATAGATCGTTCAGAATCTCAACAGCAATGAATAGACATATTCAGCTGTTTATGATGTATTTTCTCTTTTTGACTGAGTGATCACAATCAAAACACGCCTGGTGAGGCCGCATCTGGAGTATTGTGTCCAGTTCTGGGCCCCTCAGTTCAAGAAGGACAGGGAACTGCTAGAAAGAGTCCAGCGCAGAGCCACAAAGATGATTAAGGGAGTGGAACATCTCCCTTATGAGGAGAGGCTGAGGGAGCTGGGTCTCTTTAGCTTAGAGAAGAGGAGACTGAGGGGTGACCTCATTAATGTTTATAAATATGTAAAGGGCAAGTGTCATGAGGATGGAGCCAGGCTCTTCTCAGTGGCATCCCTTGACAGGACAAGGGGCAATGGGTGCAAGCTGGAACACAGGAGGTTCCACTTAAATATGAGGAAAAACTTCTTTACGGTGAGGGTGACCGAACACTGGAACAGGCTGCCTAGAGAGGTTGTGGAGTCTCCTTCTCTGGAGACATTCAAAACCCGCCTGGACGCGTTCCTGTGTGATATGGTCTAGGCAATCCTGCCCCGGCAGGGGGATTGGACTAGATGATCTTTCGAGGTCCCTTCCAATCCCTAACATTCTGTGATTCTGTGATTCTCTGTGATTCTGTGATTCTCTGTGATTCTGTGAAAACATTCACAATAGCCATACCCTGCCTTTACAGATTCAAAATTGACTTTACATGGTGAACAACAACATTAGGTCCAAAAAAAAATTTGATGAACATTTTTGCCAATGAACTAATTAGATAGAATACTTGTAGAAAGTAGATCACAATTTTTTTTTTGTAATATTTTAAGGCATTCACACTTGCATACACATAAGCACTAAGTTTTATGAATACAATGTCCTCCTAGATCTTTACTTTCAAAAATCAACACACAGTCAGTGTGTAGCAGTTAAAAAAAAACCAAAATAGTGTGTAGTAATGCAAATATTTGCTGCCAAAAGCCAATGAAGTAGGTACTGCCTGTAGTTGGCAAGACATTATAGAGAGCTACAAGATGATAACTCTAAGTTTGACTAATTCAGTTTTATTTGCATATGAAAAACAAGAATCATATAGTGTGAACTAGTATGTTCCTTTCCCAAGTACCACAAACATTTGATGCAGAAAATTAATTTCTCCATAACTTAGGTGTTTATTTCAACCCCCAAATCCTTGAAAATGTAGAACCCAGAGTCAGCAGTTATCCCTATCAGGTATTGGGAGAAGCAACGGAATTATCAGCAGCAAGTGTCACACTTAAAACTTCTTAGAGTGATTACGTCAGCTTTTGAGGTTCCTTTTCACATCATGAATTAGAAATATTTCACATGCTACAGTCATAAAATGAAAACTAAAACCTACTGTCCACCACAACTGCTTTCACAAGGAGTCTTATCTGTCTTATCAGCTCTAGAGGTCTAACTTGATGCATCAGTTAAAATCTTCAGACTATTGGAACATAATTCAAGTAATCTTTCAAAATGAAAAACAAAAGCACATTCACAAGTCTGTAGTCACTGCTCGTTTGTGTAAGTCTGAAGATTACTTTTCTATGATACCATTCTTTGTGGAATATATTAATTACTGCAAACATAAGTACTGCGGAATGGTTACTGTATAAAAGAATAAATAAAATGCCTACCTCAAGAACAAATTTATTAAATTAATATTATCATTTTATATCAATAAACTCATTAATATTGTCATTTTGAACTGCTCTAAGCAGTCATGATCCAGACTACAATGAACACCATCTTCTCTCCACTTACTGAATCAGAGAAAACACTAAAATAAACACATGGATACATGAACCTGATGCACTTTTAACCAACATCTGGAAATCATATTTTAATTTGTAGACTTTAAATTAAGAAAAGAAATATAGCTGAATGAATAATATTGCTTAGACTGTACTGAAGCCCTAAATTCTTAAGCATATAAAACCATAGATGATTTTTCAACTATAACACAGAAGGAAGAAAAATAAATAAATATAATTTGTCACATTATCTTTTATCCAACACATTATAATGACAGGACACTTGATGAAGATGCATTATTTTCCTGTAATTGACATTCAGAAGCTTATTAATGTAAGTATTGTTGATCAGTGTTATCTGATTTATCCAATGAGGTGGTCCAATGTCCTGTGTTCAAAGTTCCTACTTGTATAGGAGATATAGCCTCTATTGTATTTGACTAACTCAGCATAGCAGATATAACCATCAAAAGCTTTCATCATAATTTAATAAAATCCTAATTAAATTTAATTATGATTTAATCACAAAATAGAAAATTTATTTTAAACATTTGAAATTGTCTGCCATTAATCTGGAGAGTTGCCTTCTCTAATGTCACAGCTGTATACACAAAACAAATCACATAAGAAAAATAAGAATAACTACTGTGTCTGACAGATCATTGATAGCCCATCCATTTGCACTCTTCCTAACTGTGCTGTGAAAAATGTACATGAATTTATTGACATAAATTGTTTCTGTAAAACTGTAATTTCTCTTTTCCCAGTTAGAATTTATCTATTGATAGCTGGAGAGGAATAGTAACATAATAACTCAGTTCATCTTTGGAAATGTAACAAGGAAATAAATATTAACTTCTTAGATTATCATTGACAAGAGCCAATTTGAAGAACCCTGCAAACACTTAAGAGTCAATCTAATCAGTTTTGAGCAACAAATTCTTTGAAGTTACATGCAAGTTAATGCCTTTGTTATAGCATGTCATTTATGCTTATGAAGTAATCCATCTTGTTCCAAGATTATTTTGTCTGTCCTTCTAATATAAATACTTGTATCAATATTTATTTTTAGACTTGAATTGTTTTGTTTATAGTTTAAGGTATGCTATTAAAGCTCCTCAGAATGACTAACCTTCAGTTATTCATACAAAGTTTCAGTTAAACTTTTTCTATGATAAATTACAATTTATAGTTAGCTTAGAAACACATTGGTTCGGTAATGATGTGATCAATATCAATTATACAAAGATAATTAAGACTTTATCAATGATAAAAGGGCAAGTTTTTTCAGTTATTTAATATGATCCTGTTGCATAGCTAATGGTGATAGACAAGCTTTGGTTTTCTACTTTATCCTGCCTTTTGAATGCTCTCATACTTTTATTTTTCTAAAGGAAAGGAACAGAAAACCCCATATAAACTTTTAGCACTAACTTTGTTTACTGCTGCTATACTAAGCTTAAGCTGAGGACAGAAAAATCCCACCATTAGACCTTGTCTGAAGAGGAAGGAAGGAAGGAATTCAGGAAATATTTGTATAATCAGCCAAAGGTTCTGCTATTATGAAAAACGTCTTCAGTACCAAATCCCATGGGCTTTTCTTTCCCTCTGTGTGGCCTAAATGAACACTTGATAATTCATGTTCATCTTTGATTGCGGTGTAGATGATGATAATTACACTCCTGTGCAAGATGAGACCTCATGCTGACATCAGTGCAGGTAAATTCAAGGGACTCTTTCTTATTTACAGCTTATTTTCCTGAATTATCTTCAGACTAAAAACCACAGGTTGGTTCAAATAATTTTGAGGGCAGAACTAGGTATAATTAATGGAAAGATTTTCAAGTTAAATTAATTTTCCATCAAGTTGTTATGAGATTGTACTTAATTTGCAGGTAGTTTGAAAGGCATGTCATAAATTTAATTTCTTAGTTTCTGTCAAGAAGTCCTCTAGAACAAGACCATTTTTCATTACCTTTCCTGATGAGCAAGAAAAGCAAACCTTATACTGACAGTTCAGAATTTCTATTTGTTATTTGAAATTTTAAGTTATTATACGAGTCACTCAGGAAAGGATAACTTTGGTTTGGCTTAGTTTTCCTAGCCAGGTGAGAAAAACAGAACCCTGTTTTGTGTGATGTTGCACTTTTGCATACGTTCATGATTTCACATCTAAACTTTATTCAGAAAATCTTTCCCAAAGAGTTGGCAAATGCACATTCATGTAGATCCTGCTGTATTACAACCATACTCATTCCATGTCAAAATTAAACTGTACTGTTAAAAAGATGTATTTCAGAAGTCAGTTTCTTAGCTGACTTGAGATACGTGAATACAAAGGACATCTTGTAAAGATAAGACAGGGAAATTAATTAGTGCTCCTGAAAACTCACAAAGTCTTGCATCTTTTCATCTACGATGAGCAGATGAGAATCTTCTGTAGTCTTTGATTGGGAAACTATTTTCTATAAGTGATAGTTTTACTTGAGTAGAAACTACAAGATAAGACTAGCACAATATTTTCATTCAGAATTCACTTGTGTTTTAAGAGCACATTCAAGATATATACCAGAATATGATACTACTCAACTTAAAGTTTACTCTCATTTAGCTGCATGTTCAGATGACTGCTTACAATATCTGACACTCATCTTTCCTTTTCTCACTAAGAACTGTTTCGAGTGTAACAGAACCTCCAACTAAGAAATCCTTACATGTGCTTTGCAAAAATACTACAGAACCAGTGCTGAATTCATTTGACCAAGAGAGACTGATTGCAATGAAGAGTCAAGAAGGTGCCTGTGGAGAGGCACCATGTGCTAGATCAGGAAATGCCTTGAACCTTTGTGAGTACATTTGATAACATTGGTCAATATGAAATCATATTTTCATATCCTTGCTTTGTAAAACTAACTCATCTCTGCCTAGTGTTATTATTCATTTTATTATTTTTAAAGTAAACAGGTCTGTCACTTTTTTGGTCTTTTCTGCCATCCCATTTAATTCCTTTTTTCCATGTTAGCAGGGTAGCCCAAATGCAACGGGCATATCAGAAGCCACAAGGTGAATTTACAGAATAAGATGTACATTTTCACCCTCTTGTTCACCATGGTGCATTGAGCAGCTACCTTCATTAAATTATCATCAACGATGGCAATGTCTTTCTCTTAAGTAATGATGATTAATTTGGTACCCACTAAACCCCAAGGGTTTCAAGGAAGAAAAAAAAAAAAGGCATTTTCCAGAACCTGCTTTAATGGCATTATCTAGGGCCAAAGAGTAGAAAACTGATGTTTTCACAGCTTTGACATAATATACAGAGAGATCTGTGTTGGGAATATTATATTTTCAGTAACATCATAGCAAATACTGCCAACCTGCATTCCAGTCCCAGCCTATTCATAGGACCAAGCAGACTTCTACTTGACAAATGTCTGTAAATGTAATTGATCTCCAAGTGAAAATCCAGCCCTGAACAGTTTGAATATAGAAAGTCCAGGCCTATCCCTGCTGTGCTGCTAGAAGAGATCTCTAATAAGCCATATAAACCAGATGCAACAATCTTATATATTTTGAGGAATCCCTTATATTTGCAAGAAAGCAAAATGTGAATTATTTCTAATCTCTGCACTTTAACAGCCCACTTCAAAAAACAATGTAAGAAATAAAGCCAGTAAATGCGTACCCTGTGGGATGTTTTTTTCTTCCGAGAAAAGGAGGAAGGACAAACCCATGTACCTATGTAAACTTTTTTTTTTTTTACTTTATTTCAGTAAAATGAGTTTCATCAAAAGAAAGAATAGCAGGGCGAAAAGGAAAACTCCACACCTGCACAAATGAGACAGGTGGGAAAATCCATGGTGTTGTAAATGAACAAAAACATTCTCATTATGAGAATGAACAGCTGCATTTAGGGGGAGATAGGTGCTTCCTTTTTCAGTAGTGGAATTGATTTATGCTAGTGCAGACTGAATAGGAAACTACTTTCTCAAAGTTGAGCCTAGAGGTGCCCTGCATCCCCTTGTGCATCCCAAGTGACTTTCAGGGGCAATGTTTTTATTGGTTGAATCATAGTACCATCGAGCTTCATCAGGCCTCACATCTGTAGATTAACATTCCTCCTTGTAGAAGTTAGAAATTCAGTTCTGCCTGGTCTATAGGTTAACGATAGGACCTTGCCACCATTTTCAAATAGGTTTTCTCAATCATGTTCTTAGCTCAGATATTCAAAACACAACCAATGTCTTTTAAAAAAAAAAGAATTATTCCTATATGGTAAATGTCTAAATGAGGGAGAAGCTTTATCTGAAATTGAGACATTAAACAGCCATTTCAACTTATGCTTTTCAAGCAGTGAGTACATTTTACATATATATTTCCCAGTATTATATTTCTATATCCATATACACGTAAAACATTGTCCAAAAATCTGCATGCATTTGTCCCTCACCAATAAAGGACAAAACATTTTTACCAAAAGCTGAGAGAAAGGAAGAAGCTCCATTCCAGCCAAACTTTCTGATGAGCAAACAGCCCAGTCCTCAATTCACTCTTCCCTTCACCAGAACACCCTTCCTTCTCACCACCCTAAATAAACTGAATTTGCCTATTGTGTCTCTAACAAAAGGCAGCACAGAAGTAAAACCCATATCATTGAAACAAGCAGTGGCTTTTTCTCCCAATCCATCCCTGCAACAGGAGCTGATAATAGCCTTGATGTCCTGCTGAGGGTTAAAGGTGGTTTGAAATGTGAGATTACTTCAGAGAACAACAACAACAACAAAGAAATGCTAGAAATCAGAAATGGACAAACCTTGCTAGATCTCTTTGGTAACAATCCCTTTATAAAGATCCTTTTTATGTTACCTGCTGCATTTTTTTTATTCATAGATGTCCATTTTCCTTTCTACCTTCTTTTATTAAAATAGTTTTATTGTATTAAATTTATAAATTATAATTTCTTATTCACTAAGGTTTGTCACTTTTCCTAGTGACAGAGATAAAATTCCTAATACAGATCTCTGTATTAGGAGCACAGAGCTAAAAATTCAACCATTTCAGAATGAGTTTTCCAGCTTTCTAACACTGAGTTTGCTGAAAATATTGGGAACAGAGTCTCTGAAATAAAAATTAATTGTTTTGCTTCTGCCAGTGAGCACATTGGCACAAGGTGGTGAAGTCTCAGAATAGTGTTGGAGTCTTGCCAAATGTTACTCATACCGGTGAAAACAGTAAAAGCTGCTTCCCTGTGGCAGGTTTTAGTTTCTTCTCATCTCATTACAACTTATGTGAACTCTTAAATTTTTATGTCAACAGTATGCTTAAAATTTTAATACTTCATAAATTAAGTAAAATCATTACCTAAACAAAAATATGAAAGTATTCTCACTGTAATAGGAGTTGGGTTTTTAAAGAGTAATTACTGTGACGCTTTTTACTTTTCCAACATATGCCATACTTTCTTTAATCAATCACAAAACAATCCTTAGTACACCTTCCTGTGAAGCAGAAATAATGGATCATTTGCTTGGGGGAGGGAAATGGTATAGCTTCTCCTGAGGATGAGCAGGCATGAGTGTATTGTATCAAAGTTTCATAGTTACAGCTGTCATCAACATTCATAAAATAGAAATCACGTTTCAGTTGTCAAGGCCTATAATTCCTATTCTTTGTTCCAGGACACACAATCTGGGATACTTTTACAAGTAGCATTAATAAAAAAATCCCTAGTTCTAAGTCATTCTTTAACCACACATTAGAAGCGTCATGTAATTTCCCTAAGTGACAAATCTAAATGCTACAAACATAATGAGTGTGAAAAAATGTTATCTGAAATGTCAGTTTACACACACAGGTGTTTGACCTCATTTATATTTGTCTTCCATCTAGCACAGATAAAGCACATCTGGCAGCTGATATTTTGTGCATGAAAGTCTTGCTGAGCTTCATCACAACAGAGTGTGTCCAATTTTCTCTCCCTGCATGAAGTATGTAGTAACTTTGTGCATCAAAACTTATCACAATTTTTTCAGCTCATTAATGTTTATCCTCTTTCCACCACTGCTGCGTGTGAAATACAAATGCATTAAACAGCACAGGTAGACATGTGTTTGAAAGTTATTGCCAACACTAGAAGGAAACACCTTTTCCTTTTCAAATTACAAGCTAAAATCTTTAGGTTTTCCTATGTAAACACAGAAACCATACGAAACAGGCAAATACTTTCTACTGACATAGATAACCACGTTTCTGTGGAACATGGGAGCAATACCATCCCTGTCCTATTCTAGCCAAACTGAGAGGGCTTTCCAACACATCTGGAAGGTAAAAATAGGGATTCCCTGATACAGAACAAGCATTCTGAGTCGAGAAAAATCCTTCAGTACTGACGCCAGCAGCAATTACAACTCCAAGAGCAAACACAATCCTCTTCCACATCAAATCCACCCCATGCTTCTAGAGCTTCCTGGACAACAGCAATGTTATCATGCTGATATTTTATTTAAGGTATTAGGAGTGTTTCTATTATTCACTAGCAGTTCTTTTAACCTCCATCTCCCCACCACTGTTTTCCCCCTTTCCTAACTCTGTTCTTTCCCTGGATTACTACTGCCACCATATACATAAATGTGTATGCACAGAAAAGGAAACATGAAACAACAAAGCTTTTTGGAGTAACTTCGATCTCACTACAGCTTTTCTGACCTTATTTAACATTTCTATTGCACTTGTTCACTCCTATACTTTTAACAGAAAACAAGTAATTTCTTTTTCTTTTTTTTTTTTTTTTTACTCAGGAAAAATTGAAACAAATCAAAATTAAAACAAAATACTTCTATCATTATAAAAGGTCTGACCACATATATAACTGAACTAGAATAAATTATATGCCCCAAACTTCATACACTAGAGCATTACCTGTGAAGTTATCAGAGCACTGACAGAGGAGAACAGAGGGACACTCCTCTAGACTGCCTAAAAGTGAAAATCATTAGAGTTCTGACAAACATTCAGTATAAAAACCCTTCATGTGGTTTCAGATGCCATTTCAACCTTGGAATCCACTCTGGCATTTTCTAAAGGTTAAAATCAGACATACCCCATTTTTCCTTGGACTGTTGTGTGGTTTTTCCATCTGCAATTATCTTCGCTTCCTGTTCTCCTGACCATTAGTGGTACTTCATCTAACCATCCCCTGGATCTTCACTGATTTTGTGCCTCCATGTTTTAAAGTTTATTTTCTTTCTGAGTTGGAGCTGATGCTATAAAGATGAATGCATTACAGCAGGTTGGGTCAGTCAATGTGTTTTGGAACATAATGAGAAGTGATTTATGCCAAACAAAGTTTGAAGTGCTTGGGACAAGAATATAAAAAAATGCAGGTATCTTCGTGGTTGAAAGTGCTGGGTACTCTGCAATAAGTTTTTTCATAAGCTTTTCTTTTTTTAAAAATAGAAGGAAAAAAATAAGCCAGGTTTCCTTACTGTTTGAAAATCACTAACTACCAACTACTTTTATGAGATTCTGAAAGTCTTCACACTACCTAAAATTTAGACATAGTCGTGGTTTAACCCTTGTAGGCAGCTCAGCCCCACCCAGCCACTTGCTCGCTTCTGCACAGTGGGATGGGGGAGAGAACTGAAAGAGTAAAAGTGAGAAAACTCATGGGTTGAAATAAAGACATTTTAATAGGCAAAGCAAAAGCCATGCACGCAAGCAAAACGAGAAATTAATTCACTTCTTCCCATCAGTGGGCAGATGTTTAGCCATTTCCAGGAAAGCAGGGCCCCATCACACATCATTTGGAAATAGAAGTATTATTATGGTATATAATGTGATTGAATCGAAACTGATTCCTCAAAAAGGACAGGGAAAAAATGTGCAGAATTGTATCTGCTTCTTGTATAAGATGTAGGAAAGAAAATAGTAGAGATTCACGCTTTATTTCTTACAGCCTCACTTGGAAGTAAAAGACGCTAGTCATTTTATTTGCAATAAACAGCAGAAGGGAATGTTTTTGATGTCAAAGTTGCTTAGATACATAGCCCTACTTAAATCAATATGAATTAAGCATCTAAAAACATTATTTGTAGATCGGGGCCTATGGTGCTTGTACATCAGAATAATCAGGAGAGATTTAGTATGCATGGTTTATTTCCCTGAAGGCTGAGCAAGAGTTGTGATCAGTTGGCATTAGAAATGACTCAAGATGAATGGATAAATAAGTTTCACAGATTTGAGCTTCTGTTGCAGATTGAGGCATTTGCACATAAGGACAACCCTTCTGTACAGATCAGCGATCCTCACCTATTCCAATTGCAACAAGCTTCCTATGGGATTTGTTTTGTTATTGCTTTGCCATCTGTGCTGGTGTCATGTTGTGGAAAGGTCTGAAAGCATCGATGGGAATTATGGTGATGCTAATTTTTACAGGAAATACTGCCTGGCTAATAGCATTTGTCCATGCTCTCATTCTTCCGCAGCTTCAACTGCTCTAAAAGAATAAATCAAGGAATACCCATCACTCTGACATTAAATGACCTTATGGTACTGTCATGGACACCAAGTTCTCTCAAAGGTAGGAAAGGCAAGATCTGTCAAAGAAAAGAAGTCTTTTCTTAATTGTGGTGGGGTTTTTTTGTAGTTATTTTGTTAACTACTGATTGACTAATGCACTGGCAGGGGGAGGGATAAGATACAGTGATTTTGACATCTTGTGTTAACAGAAAGTACAACAATTTCAAAATCACTTTGCACACTACAACATAGTTTAACTCTTTCTTTGTTTAGTCTTTGTTCTTTATCATTGAGTACAAGGTATCAACAGCTCATCCTTGAACAATCACTCCAAACTCCAGGAACATTACAGTAAAAGGAGCTAGATAGCACTTACTCTGTCATTGTATGTTTTTGCATGAAATTAGCACTTACTCTGTCATTGTATGTTTTTGCATGAAATTTATTTCAATTATGATGATATTTTCAAAGAGACACATAGCTTCATTGTGATTCCCATGAGGAATCAGCATGCTTTGTGATATTTCCGATTTGATACACAAGTGAGGAAGATAGGAAAGAGAGAAAGATAAGGAAGACTGAGAAGAACAGAGTAGAATTCCTATAGCAGAAAGTAAAACTGTAAGAGGTTAAGAGGGTCAGAACTTGAGAGAAGATTCCTGGGACATGGGCAGAGGGAAGAGGAAGCCAAAAGGACATAAAATAGACTATAAAGAAATACATATCTTAAAAAAATAAAAATTGAAAGTTATAAATAAATCCAAGAGAAGTCAAGAATGGAAAGAAAAAGTAATAGTGAAAACAACACCAAAGAAAACCACAGTCTGGTTAGCACTATAGATTCAGTTCACAACAGGCGGAATGTATAAAAATTTTCTGTACTGTAAACATTGCATCTTCCCTTTAGTGCTTTTCTTAATCCACTCCATCCTCAGAGTGTACCTTGCTATCCAATAATCTGAAGATGATGAAGCAGGAGGAGACCTCAGTAGAGCACAGGTGTTCTAGGTTTCCTAACTACTCCAAATGACTTTGAAATCAGAGAGCCAGGGCTGTGCTGAAGGCAAAGAGATGAAGCTTTCTTTGCTTCTGCAAAACCATCTGCCATACCCCAGTCTGCAGAACCGTTCCAGGTGGTGCACAACCTGGTTAATCCAGGCTCTGTCCAGTTGGATGCACAAATGAGATGTTGACTCTAGGAGGGATTTTCAAGCTTCTTTGCGGGAAGCCGTTCAGCTGGCACACTATGCCTCACTGCTGGGGGAGCAGAGACCAAGGCCACAACAGCAGAGCCTTTGTCTTCCTAATCAGTGCTGCTCAGGTTTATGTTCAAGGGTGCTTTAACATGGATTCACCTGCAGTCTGCAAGAGGAACCTACATTTTATAACTATGAAGGACCAAAATGACTGTTCTCATCTTCGCCCAAGAGTTAGAAAAGCTGTAGCAAGACTATTCTTCTGGCCTGAAAGTATCTTGAGTGCTCAAAAATCAGATAAAAATCCCCTAATCCATGCTAGACATTGAAACAATCAAATTGCTGGTTGAAACATTGTGAGACAGAGGAAGGATAAAGGGAAACTTCCAGGGAAGAGTAGCTGAAACACGGGATGTGACTCTTAATCCTAGAACTCCTTGCTCAGCCACTATGATCAATATTGTCTTCAGTGAAAAATGAGGCTTGCTAACATGGTGTGATTTGTGGTAGCTTTATTAGAGAGCTTGCTGTACCAGGAGATCTAGTACAATGAATATATAATAAGGATAAAATATGAAGTATTCTGAATTTTTGGTATTATATTATACTGACACAAAAGTTGAGCTATTGCTAAAATAATAAATGCAGAATGCCAAGCAACATATAAAAATCAACAAAGGACATGAAAAAACAGGAAAGAGAAAAACAAAACAGAAGCTCAAAGAATTCAGAAGGCAGTGAGAGGGAATAAAAAAATCATTCCTTTTTCTCCGAGCAATAAGTCTCAGTTTAGATATTGCCAAATAATAATTAGATCAGTATTTTTTCTTTTATTGCATATCATGACAGTGCATGAAAGTAAAATTCATTTGGAGTTTTAGTATTTAGAAACACAGAATGAAAATGAATAAAATGTTCTTGAATAATAGTAGGCCCTTAAAAGTTATTATGTTAGTAATGTTAATAATTCAGTAACAGATTAATTGTTCTGCAAAAAGTCACCAAAATTATTAAAGATTTTTTGATTTGCTTCTCTACTTTGAGTAACAAGTATTAGACTAATTTTGAGAGGCAGAACTATTTATGCCAGATGTCAACTACTTTTTGAGAAATAAACAGTTGGGTTGGAACCTGATTCTAGCTCCTTTTCCCCTGTTAAAGCAACAGAAACTTTTGGGAGGCTGGAAACTGCTGGCTCACTTCTTGGATCATGGAGTACTGATACCATCCTTATGCATAGAATAGAACAACAGGTTTTTGGTTTAGACTTTCAGAGTTTGTTACCAAGTTAATAGATTGAGCACAAAATTTACAACTATTGCTAATATTATCTTTCAAGTGATTTATAAGACTTCTGGAGGCAGAATCTGGTGCCAGTGTTAGACTAATCTCCTTTCTGATATCTAAAGGCTGTATTGATTGGGACAACTAACTGTAAATCCATGGAAATAAAATCTTCAGAAAACATGTCACATACAATAAACTTTGAGATCTTTCAAGGCCACATGTTCAAATGAAACTTTGCCTGCAACGACATCAAATTTTACTGTCATTTTTTGTACTCCAACTGTATTAAGTATTTCCAATTCATTCCCATCTTCCATCTTTTGTTTTTGGAGACTTCACATATTAAAAACCGAAAGGTATCTATTAACACACAGCAAGTAATGGCAACCGCAGCCTCTACCATTTTTCATCGTATTACTGTTTGCAAATGTGAATAGTAACTTCTAAACATAAGTTTCCAAATAAATAATAGCAAACACAGTCTGAAACCCTAACTTGCACTGTTTCCGTTTATGGAAGCAAAACACCTTGAGCAAACTTTGTTACTTCCAGTGTTACTGTAGCATTGCTAAATGCCAAAAAACTCTAAACAAAACTATTACACAATAAAGACTAGCCAAACAATTCTTTCAGTCATATATCAGACTGAACTTAAATTTTAAGAGTTAATTTCTAAAAATTTTTACTTTTACTAAAATAGTGCATTTCTAAATTGAATCACAAGATCAGTAACCTCCGGTTTTCATGAATTCTAAGATGCATTGGACATAACTCTCAACTGCTGCTCAATGTATCAGACAGACTGTAATTTAACATGCATAGGTAGGCAGAAATTAAGTGTCTAAATTAGCCAGTACCAGTATATAATTTTTCAATTTAATAGACCAAAAATAAAAACAAAATCTGTTTTGTTTCCATATAACAAGTTCCTGTGTAAAATATTTACACAAATAAAAGTTAAAGACATTATCAGACAATCCATAAATTCTGAACACAAACAATACACCTGAAATAGGTGAACACAACTGCCATAATTTTGCCATAAAAAAAACCAATTTTGCACACATCTTCAATATCCCCTGCCTGTTGCATCCTTCCCCTGCCTTTTTTTTTTTCCTCCTTTTGTATTTGCACATGCAAACATGCAGGTTCAGACAATGCATAACAAATTTTCCCCATATCCTGAATAAAAATTAAAACAAACACTGTAATCAACGATATTATTTGCCCCACTACAATTTTCAGACTCTGAAGTCACAAAGTAAAACTTCTACATATTCATGAGAAAGATTTACTAGGCCAATAACATTGCAAGAAGGTATTTATTAGTTTCCTTAATGATATTTTTCACCAATCACTTTTTTGTTTTTCCTTCTTTCAGTTACTGCTGCCACCTTCCCCATATCACACACAACTATTTAGATACCCAGACATTCCTCTGGATTTCTGCTTTTGTTATTCTGCCAAATTTAAACTATGCTAGAGTCTTGAGTTGCAGAGCTACGATCTCATGGGCATGGCAGAGACGTAGTGGGACATCTCGCCACCATGAAGCGCTGCCATGGATGGATACCAGTCCTTTGGGAAGGACAGGCTGGGAGATTGAGGAGGGGGAGTCTCCCTGAGCATGGCAGAGCAGCAGGGAAAGCCATGACCTCTGTCTAGGGACAGATGATGAGATAGCTTTGGGTGCAAAAAAAAAAAGACCTTGGGGGTCCTTGTAGACAGAAAGTTTAACATGAGCCAGCAATGTGCTCCTGTGGCAAAGACAGCCAGCAGAATCCTGGGATGCATTAGGCACAGTATAATAGGTCGAGGGAGGTGATCCTTCCCCACTGCTCAGCCCTGGTGAGATGCATTCATCATGCTAGGTCCAGTTCTCAACAGAGACAAAGACATATCGGAGCATGTCCTGCGAAGAGCCAGAAAGTTGTTTAAGCAGCTGAAGTATCTTTCATATGAGGAGAGGCTGAGAGGGGTGGGACTGTTCAGCCTGGAGAAGAGAAAGCTCTGGGGGAACCGCATCAGTGTATGTGAATACCTCTTGAGGGCTGGTAAGGGAGACAGAGCCAGACTCTTCTCAGTGGTTCGCAGAGATGGGACAACAGGCAATAAGCACAAACTGGAATTCAGGAAATTCCGTTTAAACATTAGAAAAAAAACTTTATTCCTATGAGGGTGACAAAAAACTGGCACAGATTGCCCAGAGAGGTTGTAGAGTCTCCCTCCTTGGAGATAAAAAAACAGCTCGGCACAACCCTAGGCAAACAGTTCTAGGTGCCCCTGCTTTTGGTACAGGGATTGGAATAGACAGTTTCCAGACATCCCTTCCTACCTCAACTATTTTGAGATTCTGTGATATTTAGTTAAGACAGAACTAAATGCCAGCTGTGTGTCACATTTCACTCAGATTCAATCAGGCCAACTCACAAATAACCAATAATTTGGAGAAGATAAGACTGTTAAAAATGCTAGATCCCATAAAAATCAGAATAAAAGACTGTGAGGTAGAGGAGGATAAATAGACTAGATACATTCAAAGTGAAAAAAAAATGTAGCCATATCAATGAAAATATCTTCTAGCTATTCTTGCAAAGGACTAAAGCAAAATTGCTAGGTCAGCCAGATGAAATACTTAAGAAAGGTCCAGCAGTGAGTTATGGACGGTAATACAGATTCCAAAGGCAATAACAAGATTTTACTCTTTTTATGCCAACGAGCCTTAAAAGTGGGTTTTAATTTAAACAACAAAAGGCATTTCTTACATTTACTTCACAATAACCCTGGTTTAGCTGAATGAGCTCCTTAGTAATGGAGGGTAACTTCTATAACTTCTCTGAATAGCTAAACCAGAAGCAAAGAAGTTTATGATCTTTCAAGGCATTGATGCCTATTACTGCAGTACTGAGATTTTATTCTGTATCTTATATTTAATATTTATGGAATGAGTGTATGTACTCAGGTATTGCTGAAAATTGAAACATCTTTCATAAAAGCACATTGCATAATACCTTAGTCAAGAACACTAACCGTGGAAAGATATGTAAACATACAACTGTAACATTCCTTACTATAAGATGGTTTTATCTACAAATGCTAGGTACCCAAACATGCATTTAAAACCCCTACAAAACATCAGAGATAAGAAACATACAGCATCTAAGAAAAGGACAGAATGAGTCTCAGGGCTTACCTGGCTCAGAATCCCTGGAGAACATAAGGTCAAGAAGCCTGCTGCAGTAAGGAACAGAATGAAAATCTAGTAGATTCACAAGAAAATTCACCCATGAACATAGGTAAAGAAGCATTTAAAGGCAGAAGGTTTTTTTTATTTAAAATATTCCCTCATTACTTCAGTTTTCCAAGAATACTTATTCCAGTCACTCATTCATTTGCTTTTCAGGCTGCAAAAGTTTAAACTAACAAAAGACATGTAAGCACTAGCAGAGAATTCCGTCTTTGGAATCCCACCGTTAGTTTGTACTTGTAGCTCAGTTGCTTTTTTTATCTTTTATTCTAGCAATCTAAATTTTTAGCATTCTACAGTGCTTAGTACTGAAACTATGATTTGCGTGTAATTAAAGACAGACAGTGGTTAATATTATGCTAATTATTGGAGGTTAAATCTCCAATACATGAGCTCTTCTTTCTGAACATGAATTGTCTTTCATTGTTTGCTCATGTATTCCTTTAAAATACCTCAGTTTCACAAAGGCTGCAACATGGATCTAACCATCTTTCTGGGCTAATACCGAAAATAGGAGTGTGGAGTCACACTAAGCCTATGGGTTAACACCAGCAAAGAAGCTAACAAAATAGATCTAACTTACACGATAGGATGCTAGTTATTTTGTAGTACTTCCAGTCAGGATGAGCTGATTCTACTTATTTTGTGTGCATATTTTATCAATTGTTGATTGAGTACCAAATACAGCACACATTGAAACCCATAATCAGAAAAAATACTTGTCTCTGTTTTGTTTGTGGAGGATAATTCACCTTTAAAAGTTTGTTTTCTTATCTTCTGTGATCTAAGGCAAAAAAATTAAATCCAGGTAGACAGATTATGCATGTTTTATACATGCTTTTTTTAAAAAATCCAGTAGTCATGTCAGTAACACATGCTGAAAACACACCACTTGGCAGTCTTTTTTTTCCTCTTAGATTTATTTTAAGTCACATCATTTCTGAGACAGGATGTATTCTTATCTGCCCCTGAATGCATAGTGGTCTATTTTCAGTAGAACATGGAAGTACACTGCATTGATGAGAATTAAAAGAGCACATTGGCATAATTTAAATATCTGCAATGTTTCCAGACATTAAAGTTTCTTCATGTAGCCATAGAACTTCAGGCTATTCCCAGATTTTTTTTAATTTATATATATTCTATATATATAATTACTTCTGAGCTTTTCAATGTGTTTTAATTACTTTTAAGGGGAACAAAAAAATATTTTGCAAATTTACCTTGGCAAGATAAATAAATAAGAAAAATTCTCTAAATATTTGTCATCCTTACCCAGGCATGTTCATTTATTCTAGTCTCTGTGCAGTTGGAACAGTTAAATAGATTACATATATCACCATGACAAAGATCAGATATAGTAACTTTAGCTTGCATTAATCAGTCTCAAGAGAGATGTTCCCACATGACTGAGTTCCCTGTGAAGGCATTAAGCTATGTTGAAAAAAAAACCACAAAACAATCAGTTCATAGAATCTGGTAATTCTGAGCTAAATTTACAATAAAATGTAAAAAAAAAAAAAACAAAAAACACCCACAAACAATTCACAAACAGAACAAGGAAACTCATCAATGAAGATCTTAAAAATCTTGACATTCACCAAAAAAAAAAAATCAGGGCACTGTGTAATACCAAGGTGTATTCACTTACATCCTTTTTTCCTATTTTCCATAAGCAGTGTAGACATCTACATTTGAACTTTTTGCATAAAGTAAAATGCTTTTTCTGAAACAGGTAAACTTTTCTTACAAAATCTATTCAGTGAAACATAATATTTCCAAACTCTGTCAAAATTCAAACAAGGGGTTCCAGTATGATTTATTACTGAACTGTTGTGTCAAAACAAGAATTTTAATATATTTTAGGAAAGTTATTTCTTTTCATGGCATAGTAGATCGATGTTTGTTATAGGAGTTATTAGATTTTGTGGAGGGGATTGTAACTCGTGAAAAACAAATTATATTGCCTAGAGAATAAAGCAAGCTGCATTTTTTTTTTCACTAGAATAAAACAGCATAACAAGGATCTTCTATAGCAACTAAAGAGATTTTTGAGGCATGACCATAAAAGTTGGTATATTTTCTTGTGCAAAATCTTAATGACTAGTAAAAATATCAAGTCAAATAGTTGGAACTGTTTCAAATTTTTTGACAATCCTGTCAGAAGTTTACCTTGTCTGTTAAAACTTTTTCCATATTTCCTTTTGTGCACCTGAATCTTAGAACCAAGCCAGCCTAAGGACCCATTCTGGAACACGGTGAGAACCTGTTTGGCATTCGGTTTCAAGTAGGCTGCCAGCAGTGAATTGGCACAGTAAGTCTAAGCCTTGACAACTAAATGTAGAAAAGTAATGCTTATGAAATATTTAAGGTCATCATACATCAAACAATTGCACGACTATATCATCTCTCCAAAAGATGCAACATTCTGGCAAGATATCTTACAAAAATGTGACCCAAAAAACCTGTTTATTTTTCAGACTAGAAAAAAAATGGTATTTATGTTAAAGACTTTTTCCGTGCTACACAGAAGGCAAAAAAAGGTATAAATTATGAAAATAACATAAACTGACTCATAAATATCTGGGATCATGTCACAATAGGCTATATGTCCAAAGTTCTTTCACAATTTCAAATATAACAGGAACTCAAGTAATTGATCTTTTTTAAGGGGCTTTTTCAGAATTTATTTCTAAAATAGCAAACTGTATGTCTCCAGATTAAAATATCAAGTAGTTACTTGGCTGATAAGTAGTAGTCAATTAACAAATAGGACAGCTTGCCACCTTCAGATTTCGTCCAGAAAAGACAGTTCCCTCAGAAGATCAGATTCATACTTTGCTAAAAGATTTGAAAGAAAAAATTCTGGGTTCAAATCAAAATTACTTAGAACCAGATCTAGAAAAAAACAGAGAAATTCCTTCCATTTGGGTCAAAACATCCAAACAAACCTTGCATTTCTGAACTTGGCTTTGTGGCTTCCTAGGGAAACACACTAAAAAAATTATATAATTCTTTAAATGTCGAATACACAAATCACAGACATTTTTCATCTCCAACCAGTTTGTGCATGTGCATAGACACCACCTGCTTTCTTAGTAATAAAAATCCAAATATTTTTATATTGTCTGTTTAAAGGCCTGACAATATGCAAATCAGAGTCCTTTAAAACATGGTCTCTTGAGGCTGGATGTGAATGACCCAACAGTAAAGGTACATTCATATGTGGTGCCTATATGCACAGGTCAGACAGGTGTGTTGGACCTACTGTAAGGTGTTGCACTTTGCTCAGTGCACGTTTGGGGACTTACCACTACATGCAGTGTGAGTCCATTTCTAGTATGCAGTATGAGGTGTAAACTATCTTTTCTTTATAGTACATGTAGATAGCACCTTCACTAAAATGATGTCATCTAAACTCTAAGAAGTAAGAATTTCTTTATTCTATACCATAACCTAAGCAAAGGCCTTTTCAATGTTCAAGGATTCAGCTTCTCATCAGACTACATCTTCAAATTGTGATGGAGCAGAGAATTAAACATATAACCTTTCAAAAAAGACAAATTTTCATTTAAGCATTCATAATGCAATGGTCACTACAAGAAAAAAAAAGAGAAATTACATTAATCAAGATCTCATGTTTTCATATAATTGATGAAAACCAGTAGATGAAGTTCAGTTATCAAAATTCCATTTACAGTTGCTGGAAACAATTTCTCTGGTAGGCAGCTGAAAAGTAAAGTGACTTAGCATCCCATAGTAAATCCAGCAAAGTACATTCATCAGCAATAAGCTAGCTAACAAGCACCACTACAGGAAAATACAGTTCCAAGAAAACTGTCCGGATGCAATTTACAAAGTGATTCCCCTCAGCAAGCACTGCTGTAAAAACAAACCTGGATGATTCAGAGCTTGAGCACTGGATGTTTCAATGGGTCAGGTCATATTCTTAAGTTTCTGTCTATGCTATTTCATAACCCATTGACTGTAATAATTATCGTACTAATTTATACTATAAGGACTACGTAATTGCTGCATAAATACCAAGTTTGGCATACCACATCTTCAGTATGTCACACAGACTTATTTTACAGAAGTAGGTACTTTACGTAGCTATTCTGGCTCCCATTCCAAAGACTATTCGTATGCTTGGTGATGAGGGCAATTCTGAAGAAATACAGATTTCAACAGCAGCATGAATGAAAAAAATTGTTTTATGATGAAAGCAAAAGAACAAACAGACTAGAAGAGACTACTGAGCTTCAAGAGTCAGTCTTTGTAAAATAGTTTGTCTCCTATGTTACACTAACTCTGCCAGCTTATCATGTTTTGAGAATAATTATTCGTTTCAGACTTTATAAACCCCAAGAGATTTGTTCTGCTCAGCTGTTAGCATTTAATAATGCAAAGCAATCAGAAAACTGCATGCTCAAAGGCCAACCCTCTCAAGAAGATGCTCCATGCACAAACCCAAGTTTTACATAAATATAAAAACACTAGGATATTCGATAGGGAATGCTGCTTCCCTCACAGGCAGACCATTTAATAATTTTCTTCATTATCTACTAATTTTTAATGTTCTCTGTGTTTGATAGCAATTAACATTATGACCTAAAATGCACAATTAGATGTCCACATATTTAACTACTGGTAGCTAAACAATCTAGTCAAAGTAATTTCCATCCTTACACTGGTGTTTGAGGCTGAAAGATACCACCACTATCTTTAGCTCTAATCTTATTGTACTGGGAACAAACACATTTTTCTTATTTCTACAACAGGTGAAATTAGTCATCCTTTTTTTCCAGCTCCTACAGCTAGCAAGGTTTAGCCTAACCCAGTACATGTAGGAGCCTACTGGTCAACATAGGGGAAATATCCTACATTTTGTCATCCTTATCTACTCCTCCTCCAATTTCTTTCCATCCTATACTCAGCACTAACATCCCTCAACTTAACTTCATCAGGCCCCCTTCATCCAGTGTTTCAACATCCTCTGCTTTTCCCAGTTTCACATCCCACTTCATCCCACAGCCCCAGTAAAATTTTTTCCAAAGTTGATGACTGGCCCTGCAGGCACTTGGAGCCCATCACACTACTCTAGCCCCATGATCCATTACTCTGAGACTTGCTGCTGACTGTCAACACAATGCTGTCCCTCAAGAGAGCACAAGTGTGCCTGCCAGGCCGCTCATTTGAACACCCTGCCAAGAAGGAAAAGTGCATAGTTTCACATGCTTGTCTATCCCACACTGCACAAAACCATAGTGAAATTTGCAGAGGAATTTCATGATCTACACTGTTCAAAAGCACTGCTAAACAGTTTGAATACAATTAGCAGTTTCAAGAAAAGTAATCAGTGATTTAAAGAGCAGTGAACATTCTTAATAGCCCCGTGCTGTCTCCCACCACAATCAATGTCAATGCTTCCAGAACAAAGTGGTCTATTAAAATAATTGAAAAGTACCATTCTGTCTGAGCTGACTGTGCTTCTGTTTGTGAGTGGCTGGGGTTTTGGGGTTTGTTTTATTTTGTGTTTTGTTGTTTTACTTTTCTTTTTTTTTTGATTTGAAGATATTTGAAGAAATAAGAAACAAAAACTGTTTTAAAAATAATTCATTTAAAAAAAAAATCTTCCACAAAGTCATCATTAAAATAATTACGCAGTTTTTGTAATATTTTAATACTGCTAATAATAGAAACTAGACTAATCTTATGTATATAAGATGTCTCACTAACATTTTGTATGATATGACATTATCTTCTTCTCCTGGTTCATCCTTTTCTTTATTATGATGTTTTAAATCTTAACACACTGTAAGCCTGTTTTCCTCCTTTGCCAAAAAAAACCCAAAACTCTAAGCCACCAAAAAAAAACCCAAAACAAAACTAATTTGCTTTTATTCACATATTTTAGCATAAAAGACTAAGACAACAAAAGCTGCCGTAAGTTAGACTAAAAGTCCAGTTAGCTCAGTATTTTTCCTCTGACAGTCTCCAAAATATGGATGCTTAGGGTGAAGAATGGGATAATGGTACTTTGAATACTCTCTCAGCCTTCATCTATTTCTTAAACAAACATGATCTGTATCTGTCTAGCACACTGAGTTAATGCATTTTCCTAGCAATTATCCAGCCTCCTCTTGAAGTTCATGCAAACTTCTCACGCACAACAAATTTTGACAAGGAATTTCACAATTATGTGATCTGATGCATGAAAAATGGCTTCATTACTTCTTTTCAACCTGTCTCCTATTACTTTAATTTGATTCCTCAAGATCTTATTTGTACAGAAGTGATGATGAATAGTTTTACTTATCCTTCCTCTCCACCCTAATTTTGTGTTTCTTTTGACCTTTAGTTTATTTTCCCTGGTCTAATTCTTAAGACTGAAATCTGAAGGCTGTTCTTTGTACAGAGGTTGTTCCAAGGCCTTTTGTTCATCCTTGTGCTTCTCTAAAGCTTTTCCAATTCCGCTACATCCATATTGAGATGAGGGTGAAAAGTGACAAAATTATTCTCTTCCTTCCCTCTCCCCCCCAAATACTTTTGCTTTCAATTTTGTTCCCCAATAACTACTGAGTTTTAAGTTTGTTTTTGAATGAAACTATAACATCATTCTGAGATCTTTCTTTTGAGTGTGCACAGCTTTTGGTTTACTGACTAAACTGTCTTAATCTCAAAAGCCACGAGTATTCTCACTTTTATCGTTCTGATTTTCTCTCTCATATCACTGGTGGGCAGTGAGCTAACAGCTGTCTGGGGCTTGGCTGCCTACTGGGGTTAAACCATTACAGAGGTCTCAAAATTCTTCATTTACTTAGCATTTTGCTTCAGGACTAGGGAAGTGGTTGTCCCCCTGTACTCAGCACTGGTGAGGCTGCACCTCAAATACTGTGTTCAGTTTTGGGCCCCTCACTACAAGAAAGACATTGAGGTGCTGGAGTCCAGAGAAGGGCAACGAAGCTGGTGAAGGGTCTAGAGGCTATGTCCTGTGAGGAGCGGCTGAGGGAGCTGGGGTTGTTTAGTCTGGAAAAAAGGAGGCTCAGGGGAGACCTTATTGCTCTCTATAAGTACCTGAAAGAAGATTGTAGCGAGGCGGGTGTCAGTCTCTTCTCCCAGGTAACAAGAAGTAGGACAAGAGGAAAAGGCCTCAAGTTGCACCAGGGGAAGTTTAAGTTGGCTATCAGGAAAACTTTCTTCACCGAAGAGGTTGTCAAGCATTGGAACAGGCTGCCCAGGGAAGTAGTTGAGTCACCATCCCTGGAGGTATTTAAAAGACGTGTAGATGTGGTGTTTAGTGGTGGACTTGGTGATCTTAAAGGTCTTTTCCAAACAAAATTATTCTATGTTTCATTATCTAGCACTTTAAAGTTGTGAAAATATATAAATTAGCTAAGAATTCCATTTTTAAGAATACATATAGAATTATAAATACTTTGTATATGTGCATAATAAAATACAGAATGAAACAAATTAAAATGAAAATGAGTAAAAGCTGGAAATGTATAAGCTCAAATTAAAATCAAACTAAAAGATGTCCTGGTTTGGCCCAAACTAGGCCAATTAGTCTTAGAGAAACCAAGGTCACTGCTAAATTCCTCACTGCTTACGAGTGAAGAGCCGAAGGGGGTTGCACCTGCAGGGAGGAGAAGATGGGGCAGGTGGCCCAGAATTGACCAACGAGATATTCCATCCCATACACGTCCTTCTTACTTTCCTATTTATCACTAACCCACTGCCTCCTGGAGGTGGGGCCCAGGAGGGAGGGGCCCTCCTGTCTCCCACTGATTGGTACCAGCTTTGCCAATTTTCCAGTTAAAAGCCTGCAGCTGTGATGGCAGGGAGAGCTATTGCATTTTGCCCTCTGCCGGTGCTGGGGGTAGGTACTGCATTTTCCCCTCTGCCTGTGCTGGGGGAGCAACTCTGCCTGAGGAGGATTTCCAAGCTCTCAGTCTTGGCTTTGTATATATTTGTATATATTTGATTATTTCTATTATTATTGTTATTATACTCTTTTTCATTATTATAGTTTATTAAAACTGTTTTAACTTTTCAACCCATAAGTCTCTCTCCCTTTTCCCTTTCCCTTTCCCTTGGCGGGGGGGAGAGGGTTAACAGAGAGCATCTGCCACCTGGTTAATAGCCAGCCCAGCTTTAAACCGTGACAAAGATTACTTTCATACCTAGTTTCACGAAGACAGAAAATCACAGATCACAGAATCACAGAATGTTAGGAATTGGAAGGGACCTCGAAAGATCATCTAGTCCAATCCCCTGCCGGAGCAGGATTACCTAGACCATATCACACAGGAACGCGTCCAGGCGGGCCTTGAACGTCTCCAGAGAAGGAGACTCCACAACCTCTCTGGGCAGCCTGTTCCAGTGTTCGGTCACCCTCACCGTAAAGAAGTTTTTCCTCATATTTATGTGGAACCTCCTGTGTTCCAGCTTGCACTCATTGCCCCTTGTCCTGTCAAGGGATGCCACTGAGAAGAGCCTGGCTCCATCCTCTTGACACTTGCCCTTTACATATTTATAAACATTAATGAGGTCACCACTCAGTCTCCTCTTCTCTAAGCTAAAGAGACACAGCTCCCTCAGCCTCTCCTCATAAGGGAGATGTTCCACCCCCTTAATCATCTTCATGGCTCTGCACTGGACTCTCTCTAGCAGTTCCCTGTCCTTCTTGAACTGAGGGGCCCAGAACTGGACACAATATTCCAGATGCGGCCTCACCAGGGCAGAGTAGAGGGGGAGGAGAACCTCTCTTGACCTGCTGACCACACCCCTTCTAATACAGCCCAGGATGCCATTGGCCTTCTTGGCCACAAGGGCACACTGCTGGCTCATGGTCATCCTGCTGTCCACTAGGACCCCCAGGTCCCTTTCCCCTACGCTGCTCTCCAACAGCTCTGCCCCCAACTTGTACTGGTACATGGGGTTGTTCTTGCCCAGATGCAGGACTCTACACTTGCCCTTGTTATATTTCATTGAATTTCTCCCCGCCCAACTCTCCAGCCTGTCTAGGTCTCTCTGAATGGCAGCACAGCCTTCCCGTGTGTCAGCCACTCCTCCCAGTTTGGTGTCATCAGCGAACTTGCTGACAGTGCACTCTATTCCCTCATCCAAGTCATTAATGAATATATTGAATAGTACTGGTCCCAGTACCGACCCTTGAGGGACTCTGCTAGACACAGACCTCCAACTGGACTCTGTCCCATTGACCACCACTCTCTGGCTTCTTTCCTTCAGCCAGTTCACAATCCACCTCACTACCCGATCATCCAGACCACACTTCCTCAGTTTAGCTGCAAGGATGCTGTGGGAGACCATGTCAAACGCTTTACTGAAATCGAGATAGACCACATCCACAGCTTTACCATCATCTATCCACCGGGTAACATCCTCATAAAAGGCTATCAAGTTGGTTAAGCATGACTTCCCCTTAGTGAAGCCATGCTGAGTGCCCCTAATGATCCCCCTATCCTTGATGTACCTAGAGACAGCACCAAGGACAAGTTGTTCCATTACCTTTCCGGGGATGGAGGTGAGGCTGACCGGTCTATAGTTACCCGGCTCCTCCTTCTTGCCCTTTTTGAAGACTGGAGTGACATTCGCTTTCCTCCACTCCTCAGGCACCTCTCCCGTTGCCCACGACTTAGTAAAGATGATGGAAAGTGGCCTAGCAATGACTTCCGCCAGCTCCCTCAGCACCCGCGGGTTCATCCCATCAGGGCCCATGGATTTATGGATGTCCAGGTTGCTTAATTGGTCCCTGACCCAGCCCTCATCTACCAAGACAGATTCCGCCTCTATCCTGACTTCTTCTTGGGCCTCAGGGGTCCGGGGCTCCTCAGGACAGCCTCCAGCAGTATAGACAGAGGCAAAGAAGGCATTCAGTAACTCCGCCTTCTTTTTATCCTCTGTCTCCAGGGCCCCCACCTCTTTCATCAGTGGGCCTACATTGCCTCTAGTGTTGGCTTTACCTGCAATGTATTTGAAGAAGCCCTTTCTGTTGTCCTTGACCTCTCTTGCAAGGTTTAATTCCAAGGAGGCCTTAGCTTTCCTAGTTGCCTCCCTACATCCTCTGACAACAGACTTATATTCCTCCCAAGTGGCCAGCCCCTCCTTCCATCATCTGTACACCCTCTTCTTCCACTTGAGTTTGCCCAGCAGTTCCCTGTTCAGCCATGCAGGTTTCCTGGTACCCTTCCTTGACTTCCTGCCTGCTGGGATGCTCTGATCTTGAGCTCGGAAGAAGCAGTCCTTGAATGCTAACCAACTATCTTGGGCCCCCTTACCTTCTAGTACCCTGTCCCATGGGATTTCCCCTAGCAATTGCTTGAAAAGGCCAAAGTTGGCCCTCCTGAAGTCCAGGGTTGTGATTCTGCTAGCTATTCTGTTCCTGCCACATGAGATCCTGAACTCTACCATCTCATGGTCACTACAACCAAGGCTGCCCTCAACCTTCACCTCTTCAACCAGACCCTCCTTGTTAGTGAGGATAAGATCCAGCAGCGCTCCTCTCCTAGTTGGCTCATCCACCATTTGCATCAGAAAGTTATCATCAATGCACTGGAGGAACCTCCTGGACTGAGGATGGCTGGCTGAGTAGGCCTTCCAGCAAATATCAGTGTAGTTGAAATCCCCCATGACAACCAGGCCCTGTAATTGAAAGACTGCTCTCAGCTGCCTGTAGAAGGCCTCATCACCCTCCTCATCCAGATCCGGTGGCCTGTAATAGACACCCACAACAATATCACCCATGCCAGCCTGCCCCTTAATTCGCACCCACAAGCTCTCAACTCGCTCCTGATCCGCCCCTGGATAGAACTCAATACATTCTAGTTGCTCGCTCACATAAAGAGCAACTCCACCACCTCTCCTTAGTGGCCTGTCTTTCCTGAACAGGACAGGCCACTAAGAAAGAAAACTTTCCAAAATGCTTGGATCTTTTAATTTAATATTTTTTCATCAAAACCTCTAGATTATTTTCGTTTTGTTTCGACCAAAAAAAATAATAAAAATACACACTCCACGTGTTTTTAGAGTATTTAGGTTACCATACTTATCATACTAAGTAGTTCTGGGAAAGCGTTTGATTCCCTCTGCACACTAGATCTCCTCATGGACTCACAGAAACATGTATACAGAAAGTATTTCTGTCAGCAAGATAATCTTCAACACCTGTTGAGCTGTGTTGGCCCTCTTTTCTGTAACTATTCTTGTCCAGCTAACCTCTATTATTAAACACACATTTTAGTTGAAATAGATCAGGACAAATTCACTGTCAGTGACCCTTCAGAGCCTAGACTTACTTTCAGAAATAGTGTGTATGATTTCAACTCCTTTTTTTTTAAATATTTCAAACAATTACATTTCCATAATATGAAGAAATGTATCTTGGATATTATTTCAAATATAACCAATAGATGAAAATATTTTTTTCAAATATTTTATATAAAGTGCATATTATTGCAATAGTAAAGCGTCACAGTATTAAATGTCACAAAACATCATAAAGATAGGGTACTAGTGATTCAAATCTTTCTGCATTTTTGAGAATCATTATGCTGTAAATATTAACATGAATATTAACAGGAAGCATCAACCCTGAAAAAGCTTCAGATCTGAATAAGATCCCTGACTACTGTGCAGAGATGGTCTACACCACCAGCGGTAGCAAACGAAGGCTAAACATGAGCCAACAGTATGCCCAGGTGGCCAAGAAGGCCAATGGCATCCTGGCCTCTATTAGGAATAGTGTAGCCAGCCGGTCTAGGGAAGTGATCGTCCCTCTCTACTCGGCACTGGTGAGGCCACACCTTGAATACTGTGCCCAGTTCTGGGCCCCGCACTTCAAGAAAGATGTTGAGGTGTTGGAGCGAGTCCAGAGGAGGGCGACCAAGCTGGTGAAGGGTCTGGAGGGTCTGACCTCTGAGGAACGGCTGAGGGAGCTGGGGTTGTTTAGCCTGGAGAAGAGGAGGATCAGACGTGACCTTATCGCAGTCTACAACTACCTGAAGGGAGGTTGTAGTGGAGTGGGAGTCGGCCTCTTCTCCCAGGCAACTAGCGATAGGACAAGAGGACATAGCCTCAAGCTTTGCCAGGGAAAGTTCAGGTTGGACATTAGGAAGAATTTCTTTTCAGAAAGGGTCATTAGACATTGGAACGGGCTGCCCAGGGAGGTGGTGGAGTCACCATCTCTGGATGTGTTTAAGAAAAGACTGGACATGGCACTTAGTGCCATCGTCTAGTTGACATGGTGGTGTCAGTGCAATGGTTGGACTCGATGATCCCAGAGGTCTCTTCCAACCTGATTGATTCTGTGATTGTTAGTTAGCTTAGGAAAGCACAGCAAACTCAAATTGCCATTATTGTTTTCCCTCTAACAATTCTTGCTGAAAATACATTCAGGGCAAGAATGAGATGGACGAAGAGAGGATGGCATACTGACCAAGATTAAATTTATGTTCCCATGTCTCAGTTTATTCCTCTTGTTTTTTGATCATCTTTTCTGCCTTGAAAAAAGTGCATACTGTTCCTTCCCATTGAGGTCAACAGTAGTTTTACATATAGCACTCAGACCCCGGAAATCATTACATAATTAAGGTACAAAATAAAAGTGCTGCAATGGTGTTCATTAATGTAAAAGATAAGAGTAGGTCAGTGTTTAAACTAGCACAGCAGTAACAATGGATTTTGTATTCCTGTCAGTACTGTATATTTCAACCTCAGGGAAGAACTGTCATGGTCTACTTGTCCAACTGTGAAAGCTGGCCTCCTCAAGCTATGTTTTGAATAACTGTCACAGAAGAGCAAAAGCTGTTTCTTCAGAGCCTTAAGGTCCCAAAGGGCTTAGTCTATCATTATGGTAAAAACTCTGAGGAAGTATTTTATGTGAAACACATTTTTAAAGTTATGCCTATATGATTTTGCAGAAAGATAATTCCATTTTTATCATTGTGTCAGCAAAACCCATTGCTGAATCACACATTTCAAACAAAACTTCAGCTATCTGAAAGGAAAAAAATCACAAAGATATGACCTACAAAAAAAATTAAAGTTTTAGTTTTTACATTAAAAGTGAATGACATATATAATTTAACATAATAAATATAATTTAATTTAAATATAATTTACCAATTTTAAAAGAGTCCTTTCACATCAGGCCTTCTCTAAAACATTTATGATCTCCAGTAAAGGAAAAAATGTTGAAAAGAAGATTCCATTAGCTAAAAATATTTGGGTCAAATACTCATTTCAAGGCCAACATTTTGGTCCATAGGGTAAGTTAAAACGTATTCATATTTCATTACAAAGAGTAAAATTCACTGCTTTATACACAAAAGCCCAAGAAATTTGATTCTTTCTAGGAATGCAGTAAGATCTTAGACAACGCAACCCAGAAGCAAGCTCTGAAGCTGTTGCTTAACCTCTCAGTGGTTTTTCTTGCAACCCCCATCAGAACTGCTTTCTAATCTATGAAACCAGCAGCTTCTGTTCTTTAGACAACAATCAGGCAGAGGTGGAAGGACAGCTGAAAAGGTTCAGATTAAATACTCAATGTACATTCTAGGGCAGAACCCAAATTTGGTGACTTTAGAGTGCTAAGAATTGAGCTAAACAAATGACAACTACTAAATACAGAGCATATTACTATACTGTGAATCAATCCCTTTCTGCTTCTCAAAGAGCATTTGAGTCCTCTTTTTCCTACATTCTAATGATGTTCAGGTGTTGATTCCCTCAAACATCTCCACATTGGTTTTTAAGGGACCAGATGACCCTGGTATAAATTAGCTATTCTGGAAAATATACACTGAAGGTTGACCTCTTACTCCATTCATTCCATTTCTCATCTATAAGAAAATATGCATTTACATAGAAGTCTTTTATGCTTATTACAATGCCTCTCTGGTCAGGGCAATATAACACCATTGAAAATTTTAGAAACTTGTAAGTTCAAAGGAGATATGCAGTAAAGAGAGGGAGTACAGTGCCCACTTTTATCACCATGGCCCTATCCAGAAGAAAACTCAAAGATTCATCTTTTCACATATCACATTGCCGTAGAAATATCTGGAGTGTTTTCCTCATGAAAAAGTTAATTGCTATCATTTTTGCTACTGCTTGAAACAATGTTCTGCAAAACAAATATATTTTTCTGTCCCAAAATATTCCATCAGTGCCATACCACTCATATTTACCCTTAGAAGTGTCATTTTGAGCTTATAATTTGGGTATTTTAAAAAAGAATGTTATTTGTCTTTGTCATGAGAACCCACATTTAGCGAGAATACCTATATATAATTTTGGAACAGGTTTTTGAAATTAACACATCTGTTCTTTCCAACAGAAAAACACTTAAAACATTACTGTTCACAAAAAAGTTCATTTAAAGAGCAGATTAAGCTATTTGCAGGTTAGCTATTTTTCTCTGTTGTGGATGTTGATTAGTAACCACCAATTTTTCTCCTGAAGTAAAAATGTTTTCTTCTTTTGGACTAAGTATTTTCTGCTCATCTGATATATTATTCCAGCCCCTGATTGCAGGCCTGTCAAAATAGTAATGTGTAGGTTAGACTATCTGAGACTATTTCATCTGATAGTGGCCCCACTGCATCCACCGGTTTTAGTTTCCCTGTTCTTTGGTGATTCTGTTTCCAACAGCATCTGCCGGCATATTGCCTGTAAATATCTTCAGTCCTGGAACCATCCAGCAACATGCTGTCATATCTAAGCCTAGGGATGCATGTGACCCACTTGCTTTTATTGGTGGGAGGGAAGAAAAAAAAAAGAAATTTCACTTACAACCTTTGCTTACTACAAATAAGATGCACACAGAGACACATCTGTACATACACATGCAAATTGACAAGTAATGACTGACACCATACATACATAACACATACACACACATGCTCAGTTTCAAATACAAATTCTGTCTAGTTATTTCAATTTTCCAGAGTATAAACATCCTTCACCAACACGTTATAATAAACTGTTAGCAAACTGGCTTTTCTCTCCTATGGCAGCCTCAGCATATAAACTCTTGTAAGCATGGAGTCCTGCTTTCCCTAAACCAAGTAAGTACAAGAAGCTATTATTATACTCAGCCTATAGGAGAACACCACCTCTTGGTCCACATTTCTTTCTGGTTTTCAAAGGGCCAATTGCCTGCCAATGCCAAGTGTACTTGAAGGTACATCTTACTCAGTCATAGGTCCAACAGTCTAAAATGGTAACGTCCTGGTAAAATACTTTGTTTCATTGTCCGAAAATATAGCTAGATGCTGTGTTCTACTCTCAACACTCTACTCAATTACACAGTGAAATGCCCAGAAGCTGACTAATCACATTACAAATTCCAGTCCCATCAGAACGTGTTTATAAACACACATTTCTTTCAAGGCAACAGTGCTATGTCATGTCAAAGCCACTGCAATCACCTGCAGCACATGATTACAACTAAAACCAGATTTGTTGGAAGCTGTAAGCAGCCACAGCTGGAAGCAACTGTGAGCAGCTACTCACAGTCAGAACTTGCCTTCCTTCCCACTCATTATTCAAGGATAACCATAGAAAACAAAACAAGGTGGACTGAAAACAAACATTTTACTTCTAGCACCATGCTGCCTGCATTGATCATTACCACATGCCTCAGTGGAAGAACAATAATATTCTGAGCAAAACTTTAAACACTGAAATAAGTAAACAAAATTAGCAAGCATATAACCTTCATTGCTTTGGTTTCTCTAGGCAGCTATTGAGACCTTTTCATAGGCACAGTCATTGACCAAGGTGTGAATCATACCTCTTCAAATGGTACTGAAAGTGACTGAGACAAGTTAGGAAGGGCTGTGAACAGCCTGAGGAGTAACAGACATGCCAATCTGTATGACTTTACTATACAACCAGGTAAAGCTTTAACGTATACCGGATGTAAATAACATGAGCCAGAAGGTATGATAAACACATGAACAAGAAATAAAATGAAAAAGTGAACAAACTCTGGATGAAAATTCATTAAGTAATGAGCTACCAAGCAAATAAACATAAAGGACACTGTCAAAGACTAGTGAACCACACAAAATCATTAATGTGCCATTTGCATTGTCTAACAGTAATCTGAATTGAGTCTGTGCTTAATCAATAAATCACTGAGCAAGCGGGATGTCTAGAAAAAATGAAAGTGACATATTCTGGGACAGAGAATAGCTCAATAGCTAAGAAAAGTCAGAAATGAGAGATAAAAAGAGTTCAGATAGAAAAAAAAACAGCAAACTTGCTGCACTCATTAATAACCACAGGTGTTTTATGTAATTTCAGATAATTCCTGTAAATTAAGCAAACTGGAGTTTTGGTGTAAGACATGAAGATTCTGTTAGTCCAAACCTAGATTCTGTAGACTATTTCACTCTCATTTAACTGATTCCTTTCAGTGGATGATCTGAAACTGTAACATATGAAATATTGCATAGTAATTGCAGGTAAAATGGACAATTCTTGCAGAGCAGTTCCAGCACAGACAAAATTGTTCAGGAAACAAAATTAAACAATCTAAAGTCAAGATATTTAAAAGTTTAAACTCTTCATGCATTCAGAAATAAGCTTTTGAAGTAGTTTTCTTTTGGATACTTCTCCAAGTCTCTATAAACTATTTTTCATTCAAAGAAAAAAAAAAATCCCACTAACAAAACTTACTGCTATTGTTTGTTGAGCACCTTTAGTTTAAAGCATTTAACATTATGTACTAGATGAAGTAGAGTCAGCTACAAGAATCTTGCAATCTATATTAGGCAACATATGTGGACACAAAATTCACCATTTTTTTTTGAGGTATATGCCTCTTCTCCCAGGCAACTAGCAATAGGACAAGAGGACATAACCTCAAGCTTTGCCAGGGGAGGTTCAGGTTAGACATTAGGAAGCATTTCTTCTCAGAATAAATTAGACATTGGAACGGGCTGCCCAGGGAGGTGGTGGAGTCACCAACTCTGGATGTGTTTAAGAAAAGACTGGACATGGCACTTAGTGCCATCGTCTAGTTGACATGGTGGTGTCAGGGCAACGGCTGGACTCGATGATCCCTGAGGTTTCTTCCAACCTGATTGATTCTGTGATTCTGTGACACAAACAATATATTTTTATGTGATATATGTTTTTAAAAACCTGATACTGATTTAAGCAAGAATCCTTTGAAACAAAACTATTCCTGAAACATGACAATTTGACGACAACAATGGTGTATGGTTGGTTTTTTTCCCTCCTCTTTTTGGAGGTAAAAGAAGAAAAAGCCTGGAGGAGCAAAAGAAGAAAAAGTCTACATTACTTTTTTTTTTTTAATATAGTTTTTCAATTTCAAGTGTCTTTTTACTTCAAATTCCTTTTGATAGTGTAAGAATTTAACTTAAAACTGAAACAACAGCTGAATACAGCAAGAATGTCTTCTCTCAAAACCAGAAGAATCCTTATTTTAGAACTCAAATTTTGACATCAGAAAATAACAGAAAATTACTATGAATCGTCATTCAGCCAGTACCATCATATCCTGGATATTAAACTAAGGTCTGTCCAACAGACCTACTGAATAATATTTAAGTGTTTGTAGTGCTCTTCATACTTCTTGCACATGCCTTTAGAGTGCTCGTGAGTCAGATTTTCATGAAGAGCAAAATTTACTTTCTTCCTGGTTTAGTGGGTGCTCATAGTGATATAACTAGTTGTTAAGTCTGACACTGTATACATAAGACCGTGATTATTTTTTTTCCCCAATTTAAAAATTTAAAATTCAAGAACGTCCATGTCCTACCCCATTCCTCCCCTACCTTCCCAAAAGGTTATCCTTATTTGGAAACAGCTGTCTTTTTCCCCGCCTCTGTTGTCATTATTTTCTATGTCAACAGCTATCAGCACATATCAATATCTCTTTCCTAGCCTGATGAGGTTAAATACATACATTTTAGCATCTTCTTGAACTGTTTGTTCATGTCTCAGAAATGAATAATAAATTTTATTATTTGAAAGCAATATAATTTTAAGTTATATAATGTAAAAGGTCAGTTTGGCGTAAGAGAATACTCTTTAAAAAAAAAAGCAGCAGTGAGATGTGTGGTCTACAGACAGTTAATATCCACTTACAGGAGTGAGAAAGCAACAGAAAGGATTTCACCCTTTGTATATATCTCCATTTATTGTTAGTGAAAACGTATTCTTTCATTATGAAGTCTGAAGCTATAAATACCGGTAAAAGTAAAAACGCTTTAGCAACCAATAAAATAAAGTCAGATTATTAACATAAGGAGAGCAGCAGCGTTAGATGGAATTTATTAAACTTTAATAGACCTCTGAATAAGTTTCACAACTGAATAAGTTTCATAATATTCATTGAGACTCAAGGAAAACAAATAAAATTATTTCTATATAGCTACAATAAATATTATTCAGTACAAAGATCACAAAGAGTGGAAAAAACTATTAGGAATTCAGTTTCTTACCACCATTCACTAACAGCAAGTACACAAAGAAAAAATCAATACAAAAGATTGTAACTGAAGAAATGTAATAATATCTTGCTGAGCTATTTAAGAATGATACGTCAAGCCATCAGTTCAGACAACTAAATCTGCAAAACAGTGAAAAACCCACTAAACTCCAATACAAAACCAACAACAGATAGAACCTGTTGCTCTATAATCCTCTTGTCTGGAAGAATGATTTACAAACAAAAACATTCAACTGTCAAAGCATGACAATACAGATGAATACCTTCAAGGTTCAACAGTATATGAAAATTACAAGTCTGTTTACTCCAACAAATGCATCACTTCAGACAAGGTCAGGAAATTCAAAAGCACTTTTTTTTTTTTTCCTCTCTCCGTAATGTTGCTCTCACAGAAGGGAGCAAGTATCTTATCTAACCACCTTGTAAGCAGCCAGAAAGAAAAACAACACCTTCCAAAACAAAATAAACAAACAAACAAAAAAACAAGCTCCAGAAAGCAGATCATTTTATCAAGTTTCTTAGAATTATTATATTACTATTACCAAAATAAAACAGACAAAAAAAAAAAATCTACAACTGGAGAACAGAAGGTATTTTTCTCTAGAATCACTAACAGTTAAGTCCATTGAAATTCAATTTAACCACACCCTGAGAGATTTTGCTCACTGTTTATTACATTATTATAATAGTCTTATAAATGTACTACCCACAGGCATAGCTGTTCTTTAGACTGCATATCGTCTTTAAACAAAGTATACATTTAAACAGAGCCAACATTTTTGAATTAGTAGATAGACTGATGAATTAGTAGCATGGCAATGAATAGTGGGACTATTTCCAGAACTCTATCCTGGAAATGAAATTTTTACTCTTTTTCTCCTGAAACTGTCTTCAGTGGCCAAAAAGTCTCTGATGTGCCTCATCATTGTGAAGACATGATGGAAGGAAACAAATAATAAAAACTTTAGACAAGTAATTTATTGCAAGAACCTGTTAGTTATATTTGCTACAAGGAAAAATAGCTCAGCATGGATTCCTTTATTACTTAAGTGCTAGGATATTAATTACCCAAGTTCAATCTCTAATAAAATACTCATGTGTTGGGGTCCATGCGAGGAACGGACTATAGCACACCAGTGCGATGCTCTGATAGCCACTTTATTGCAGTTAACACAGCTCTTTTAGAGCATACATACTTCCTTATCTCGCGATCACGCCTTAAGCTATTGGCTGCAAGCACTGTGCACGCTCTGTCCACGCGCCTCTTCTGCTGTTCCGATTGGATACTTGCTATGAGCCTAAGCAAAGCCACATCCTTATACATTCTTGCTGTCTCATGCTGCCTCAGCACGTACACAACAGTGTATTCGTATGTCTTCTCTATAGTTCTTCCACGACCCAGGCCCCAACATCTCCCCCTTTTTTCTTAAATACAATGGCAACGGTTCTTGATATCATTCCTTGCAAACACCTGATGATACAGGGTATAAAGAGTGCCAAGACAAAGATGAACAGTAATACTTGTGCTAAGCCTTTCACTAGGCTGGCTAGCCATCCTCCAATTCTCAGATTACCCAACCGGTCATTCAGAAACCCATGCTGTTCCCATATTTTCTGTGTGGCATCCATGAGCTCTTTGATCTGCTTATGAATTGACTTGGAGTGATCGTTCAGATCCACACAACGCATCCCATCAAAATCCTGACATTCATGACCATGCGCTAATAATAAAAAGTCTATAGCAGCTCTATTTTGTAAGGTAGCATGTCGGATACTATCTACATCATTGGCTAATGCTTCTAAAATTCTAGAAGCTTGGTTAGCTCTTTTTGCAACCCACCAAGCTAAATTTCGCAATTGTGTTAACCCTTGGGCAGCATCGTTACATTCTATCCCTATGTTAGTGACACTTCTTTCTTACCTGGCCTTATGTAGGTTAGTATGGTTAGTATGACTTTTCACGTAGGCACTAGTAGACTTAATTTGCCTATCGTACACGAACCTCCCACCTTCTTACTGGGCAACCTTGGCCAAGCGCTATCCCCACAAATTAGGAATAAACCCTTTGGTAATTTTTGCTTTCAGATCCGTTTAAGGGGATCCCCACTAGACATGTATGAAAGGGTTGTTCAGGCTGAGCTAAGAAGGCACAAAACTGCATCTGGTTCAGGCTCCGCATCAGTCATCCAAACGTTGCGACTCCCCTTCCACGGTGTCAGTGGAAGGACTATCGGTTGATGTTCTCTTTTCAGCTCCAGGATCCAAAGCAGGTTTAGCACACCTGGTGGGAAACCACCATGTCCCTGCACCTGTGGAGACACAAGCATAGCCACGTCCCCAGATAATTAAATCCCACGGGCCTGTCCACTTTCCCATTTGCAGGTCTCATGCTAAACCTTTGCCCTGACAAGAAGATGGCCTCCCTGCAAAGACAAAAAATGAGAGATAATTACAGGACACTCTTTCCCGGTTGGCACAGTTAAATGATTCAATGTGTACACAGCCTTCCATAGACGAGCGTGCGGGTCTCACAGCTCATTCCCCTTTTTTCTTTTTTTTTTTTGGTAGTGTTTTTTTTTGTTTGGTTTTTTTTTTCCAAGAAGTTGCTTCAGAGTGTGGTGCACTCATTCCACAATGGCCTGGCCTGTAGTATGTGTGTTATGTCCTTTTGCCACAGGTCCAAGGCTTGGCAGCTGCGCGGGTTAACCCCGCATGGAAACACCAGTCTGGGTCCTAGGCGTTGGCACTCCGGACAAGCAGCCATGATAGATTTTGCGTCTGCAAAAGAGATCTTGAATTGACGGACTAACGCCCGAGCCCCTCTGTGAAAAAACTGGTGAGACAGAAACGCTTGATGAACTAGGTCTGGCACTGGAGGGGTCCAAGTGGGGGCTGTGAGGGCGTTGGCACGCGCGTTCCCTTCACATATGAATCCTGGCAGACCGGTGTGGTTGCGAATATGCAAGATATAATACCTATGCATGCGTCGGTTCACTACAGTCCATAGCATTTTTAGCAATGAAAATAATTGTTCTGAGTTTACCTCTTTGAGCAGCGCACGACCAAAACGCTGCGCAATGTCTGCTACATAAGCAGAGTCCGTAACAATGTCTACAGCACAATGCGAAGATGTTTTAAAAGCAACAATGGCAGCACTAAGTTCAACAAATTGAGGTGATCCCTGTACTAAGTGCACCAATTCCTGCCCTTGCCTTCCGTCATACAAGGTAACTACTGCTTTTCCCGATTTTCCAGAGCCGTCGGTAAAGACCGTGGGGCCTTGTACTGGGCTATCCGCTGCCAGTGACTTTTGAATCACTTGTAACTCTGAATGAGATTGTAATAATTTGTGACTGGGAAGATGATAAGATACCTGCCCTTAAAATCCTTCCAGGGCCAATTGAAATGGTAAACTGTTTGCCATACACCAGCTTACATAATCGTGTTCAATGGGAATTATCAGTCGACTGGGGTCTCGGCCCGTGAGTTGAACGTATCGTGTGCATCCTTTCGTGATTGTTGTCGATATCAGCTCAATCTGAGTGCTCACTGTTTTTTGTGGTGGAACGGATAAAAACAGCCACTCTATAACTTTTAGCGGACCTGCCAGCGCTCATTCCACTGGCCCAGTAATCCCTGGGATGATAGTTGGCAATGGCTACATATAAACTTACTGGTGTCTCTAAATCCACACGATGTACCTTTTTTTTTTTTTTTTTTTTTGGCCACATACAATTGACATATTGTGGAACTGTTTTTCATGCCTTGCGGTAATACCGTCCACTGATATTGTTGACAAGGCGCCATGTTATTCCTACTACGTATTGAAAAAGCAAATTAGCATTTGTCAGTTTCATGTAAAGGGATGGTGAAAAAAACAATCTTTCAGATCAATAACCAAAATGTATAGTCTGCATCAATAAGTCCTGGTAAAACAAATAGACCTTGCAAGGTTACACTAGAACGTCCGAGTAATAGTGCATTTAACCCGTTTCCAATGGGTCCCACGGCATTCAGTGGAATCTTATGCTCTCTGCTATTCTCTGTTTTGATTGTGGTTGCTGTGGTAACATCCAGTCCAGTGCTCCCTGCGGTCTGGGCTGCGACTTGACTGCTTAGGCCTGGAACTGGTTGGGAAGATTCATTTGTGTCAGCACATGGTTCCTCCCCGCATTCTTTCTCCAGTTTCCCTGCACTCTGCAGCTGGTTGTTATCAGCTGACCTTGAGCATTATACTTAGACCTGCACTGCTTCACGAGTTGCCTCAGCTTCCCACAGCAATTACACATCAAAACAGTTATCTCTCCCACTCAGCTTCGACTTCTTAAGGCAGTTTTTCTTAAAGTGACCTTCTTGCCTGCATGTATAACAACAATGAACTTCCTTAACTGCTGCTGCAAATGTTTTTGTTAAATGCTCCATCTGAAACGTGGTGGTTCCTACTTTCCCGCAAGCATCCATTAGTTCAGTTAAGGTGGGGTTACGATTTGCCATCCCTGCAATAACTTTCCTGCAATCCTCGTTTGCGTTGTCCTTCGCTAACTGTAGTAACAACGCTTCTTTAGCAGCCCCATTTTGTATTTGTTTGTCTAAGGCAAATCACTCCCCAGTTGAGTGGCTCCCATTCAGGTGGGCTGCCTCCATCCCCTCGATATACCGGGCAAGCCAATACCCCGCCACCCATAGCAGCCGCAGCGGAATACGGATACGGAAATCACCGTGATACGGAAATCACTGTCCGCAAGTGCGTGCTCTCTTAATTTTCTCCAGAACCAGGCTGGGTCCGGGCCAGACACGGTAACGTGGACTGGCTGCAGCGTGAATAACTCCTCCATGCTACCACCTGACTTTCCCAACCCTCGGGCTCTACAGCAACTATGTCCCGCTTCCATCTCTTCAGAAAGGTCTATTAAGGGTGGTTCAGTCTCAGATTCGGGTAACGGGACGGTAGAAGGATCAATGTTCCGCTGCTGTTCCCTGGGCGGTGGGGGGGGAGCTCTGGCAGCACGGAGGGCAAAGTTACGGTGAAAGGAGCTGTAGCCACCCCAGCCACCGCCTTTGCCTCTCTGTCCGCCTTCAATTGCTCCAGTGAGTCTATAACTAATCTCCACGTCGTCAATGACGCAGTGGCGATCTTGTCCCCCCTTGAGGCAGCCTCAAACAGAGAAGCTCCAGCACTTTGCCGCGTACTAACTTCGAAAGCAGTCTGCGCCGTAGCTGGCAAATTATTCTTTTTACACCATTATTTACAATTATTTACACTAATTATTTGCGTCAATAGTCTCCGGAGCAAATGCTCATCGTATTTTACCCCTCTCTTAGAGAGGATATGTCGGAGAAGCCTTACTATCGCACCTTCTTCTTTAGAAATATTTTGGCTCATCTCCTTTTCCCTGGCTGCTCACCTCACTGGGTGTCCCACTGAGCCGTACTCCAGCCGGTGTACCTTCTTCTGGGCTGTTCCCCGAACTTGCCGTCAATTTACTAATAAATCAGTATCACAAAAAAACCCTCTGCTGGCCCCATTCCAGCAAAGTTTCTACTTCTTCCCTTTTTATCTCAGTCTCAGTTCGTGCGGCTATCTGCAGAAAACACTTCACCGCCTTTTCCAGTGCAGATGCTGCACCTCCCATCCTGCCCTATGTCACGTAGGCCTACGATTCCCATCTCTCTTGAACAGCCCGGCTCACCTCCGCCGGCATGGCAGCCACCCTCGTGTTTTCTTCCGGTCCCCTTCTTCTCCGTTGCGAAGATCACGTTGGGGTCACCACAATGTTGGGGTCCATGCGAGGAACGGACTACAGCACACCAATGTGATGCTCTGATAGCCACTTTATTGCAGTTAACACAGCTCTTTTAGAGCATACATACTTCCTTATCTCGCGATCACGCCTTAAGCTATTGGCTGCAAGCACTGTGCACGCTCTGTCCACGCGCCTCTTCTGCTGTTCCGATTGGATACTTGCTATGAGCCTAAGCAAAGCCACATCCTTATACATTCTTGCTGTCTCATGCTGCCTCAGCACGTACACAACAGTGTACTCGTCTGTCCTCTCTATAGTTCTTCCACGACCCAGGCCCCAACACTCATGCTGCTTTGCATGGGTGGGAAAATATGCACAATAGGCATAGCAGAAAGTTATGTCTATGAACATTATTCAAACTTAGGTTAGTGTAGAATTGTTCTTCGAAAACTTCATTGATCCTGAAAATTTAGTGATCAGTGGAAGATGTGAAATACTAACAAATAAAAAAAGCTTTTTGAATAGTGTTGAAAAAACAGATAGATCTCAAGATCAATTTTTATAATGTATATACAAATTTTCTTAAAAGAAAAGTTCAGATAATTTACAGCTGAGTGAAAGAGGAATTATTTTTATTTGCATAATCTCAACAATTTTTCTTTTATACTCTAATGTCTAACTCATGGACAGTTTCGTTTTGGGCAATTGTGTCCATAACTTAAAATTAAGACCTAGCAAAGACAATGGAGATTACAAGAAAACACGAGGACAGCTCTAGCATACACTCATTCCCATAATACTCCTCTATGACATTGACTGTTAGAAGATCAAATTTTAATCTCAATTTTGCATTAAGAAGTGCCTTCTTTTCACCAAGTTCAGAACACAGATATGATTTATTTTAGTCATACTTTACAATCTTCTAACTAGGAAAGAGGAAAAAACATAGCTACATACAGAATAATTTTTTTGAATTATGCACTGTAAATCAAAACAGGGTCTGGAGAAGACAACAACAAATCAGGAGTGGTGTTGGGAGTGAGACTTAAGCAGTGATCTGGTACAGGTCTGGGTTATACCCCCAAAAAATTCAAGGTAGGTCTTGTTGTCACATATGTGGCCCTGGGATCTTAGGTGCCTGTAGAGGTTTGGTTGAGTGAGAAGGGGCACGATCCTGTGTCAGTCACTGAGTAGTCTGAGCAACCCAGGCTTTGAGCAAGGGTTAAGCCCAGAGCTAGCGACCTTGCACTCCCCTTGCACGGAGCAGAACAAAGAACCTAGTGGTGCCTGCTTCGCGGGAAGCAAAACTACATCCGGGAGGGGAGGGGGCGGTCACGGCTCTGAATATGTAAACCTATGGACCAATCACAAGTGCGATCGGGGAGCGCGATTAACATATGCATAGTCTATATAACCACTGCTTTATTTGTTAATAAACGAGAAGCTTCCATACTCACACTGAGATCACGTAGCTTACTCCGGACCGATCCCCGGCACCTGCGAGCGCGCCTCCCCCGGTTTTCCCCGTACTACAGGTGCCCTGTTGCATCACCTGATTTAGAAAGTTCATATTACTTACATTGCAAGTTGCACCACAAACAGTACGAACAGAAAACTAGTGATGAGTGTGCAATCATTCACCTGCCAAGCGTACCAGGTGAGTAACACCTTTGCCATTGCACAGAACCCACAACCACCAGGGCTTAGCACCATGAATATACCTAGCAAAGAATACTTTCCTCTTAATCTTTCTCATATTATGTTCCCAAATAAAGCTGTTGGAGGAATGAAATTGTACTGTCACAAAAAACAATTGCTGACATTAAGTTGCTTAAGTCAGGAGTATCAATTAATGGACCCCATGGTGAATACCCATGGTTTTTACTACACTGAATAGCAGAGGCTGTGTGGTCCCTTTGGACATACTTGCAGCCAAAAACAGGTTGATGCCCAAAAAAAGGAAAAAAGTAACATGAAAGGTCATATTGAATATAAACACATTCAAGTCATATGGTATCAGAAATCACAGCCCAGATCCAGGAAATGTCAAGTCAAATCAAGTCACAAGATCTCTCTGTTGCAAGGTCCTGTGTCCGACTGTACTTCATATTGGTCATTTCAGAAGATTTTCAAGTAGCTATCCACAAAGACTTGTGTAATATAATATACTATCTACAAGTGACACACGACTACTTTGTCACCACTAGCTACTTTATGTGTCCTATACTCAATACCGGTCTTCCAAGCTTATGGTAAAATCAACAGCTAATAATAGCATAGCTTAAAGTTTTTTTGCTCTGAAGACCAGGAATCTCTGTCCTTTCTAAATCTTCCCCTTCTCTTGAATTTCTTTCGACTATGCTCCTCTGTGCTGTTAGACACCTATTTCAAGTGAATCGCCCTAACTGAGCAGAAAATCACATTAAGCATCTGCTGTAACTGAACTTTAGATACTGGATCCATCTCATCCAAAGTTAATTATTTAACAACAGAGTGCACACTGTAAGTTAGTCAAATAGTGGAAAAAGACTGGAATTTCTCAGTTACTTGATTTTTCACAGCTGAATGTTGTTCTTCGTGATAAGTTAACCTTATGAAGGTGCTTCTACCTTCCACCATTATAGAGAGTCTAAAACACATAAGCTTGGACAAAATGCTTAACATTTTCATTCAGAGTGAAAAAGTGAAACATAGATGTTTTGAGCAACAACAGATGTGTGGAAATAATTTTAAGAAAATAAGTGTAATTAAGTATAATAATTCACTTTTGCTAGTAAATGTAGGAAACCCCCCAAAACTCCGATTTTTGTTCAGCAGAGAAAAAAATCTATGTAAGGATGCAATGAAAAAAATCTCTTAAATGAATTTATTTACCTATTTAGATTTGGTGTTTGCCACTAGAACATGGTTTGTTTATTAACGAACATAATCTTCTTACTAAACCTTCTTCCAATGTTGAATACTGGATATAGAACACATACATCAGTTGCAGCAAGCTTGTTTTAAAAGGTGATTATAGGAAACTGGCTCTGAGGTAGACTATTTACACAGATGATAACACCACAGGCACTCCTGGACAGTCTATACTTATTGTCAAGGTCACGCTGAACTCACTGCCTCAGGGCAATACCTTTCCACATAGTTTTGTGATGGGTTACCACCATGTTACTGTGTAAGTAAGGTCATAAAACTGGAGAAATACAGTGGTGATTACAGCTCTGGTGACTACGCCTAAAGATTTTAGGGACACATGTCTATTTCTTTTCTAATAATAATCTGGCTTTTTTAGTTATTCTTGTCCCTGCATCTTAGGCGTAAGAGAGACTTTCTAAATAAGTAAAGGCTGTTGCATGTACAGTGAAGGGAGATTGTACATTTCTTGCATGGCACACAGCAAATTGGGAAAACAGTCACTCCTAGAAACATACTTAAAGTTTGGTGCAGCTTGTCTTGGTATTCTGTTTCCCGTGAAAAGATCTAGCCTGCCTTTCTACAGGATATGTATAAGGTTTTGTCATTAATACTGGACTTATTTCAATGCTAAGCACAGAATACTTCAGAGTCATTGCTTGTTGGGTGGACAGACCTAACTCATGCTCATTGCTACTAGTAAGTCTGTGGGGGATGAGGTCATGGTCTTGGCATATCTCATGTGACATGAAAACATTTTGTTCCCTTGTGCAATTGGCAGATGCAGCATCTGTTCTCATCCTGTGATAACCTAGCAACAGCAGTACGTGCCCGCGTGACCAAAAAGTGCAATTAACTCCCACTTCTCAAGGTTTACAGCCCAGCAGCTCCGCTACCTGTGGCTCATTTCAAATGCCACAGCATGCTTTCCAAGTGATTTGAGCAACTGATTTGCTATGCAGACCTAGGCACTTTTTTTTTTTAAATATAAAGCACTTCAATAAGGTTAATCAGCTATCACAGTATGAGTCATTACCATAGGCAAATTAGATTTTTTTTTTTAATGGGGAGGCTGAGTAATTATTTTCTTAAGAGTCTTCACTATCTTGGGTCATTAGGTATTTTTAGGTCCTACTTAAGTGCACAATCACACCTGTTCTCAAAGGTAACGTTGCTGATTATCCATACTGTTTGCAAGTTGGTGCTTTTTTCAGGACATTACAGGGAAAAGGGTGAACAAGCCACTGAATGGCAAAACTTAAACTGGCCAAACTTGTCTTACAGAAAGTATAAAAACAGCCTTTTTACATCATCAGCTATCCATAGCCAGGATGCTCCCCAGATGCTATCTGCCAAATGTAGTGCCATACGTCCTTGAAGCAAGCGAGTCTTCAGCTGTGTCCGCAGTTCTGTGCTATTCCTGGCCAGATTACTCATGTACCCTAACAGAGAGTAAAGAAAACTGTTGAACTCCTCATGACTCACAGAAAACCAGGAAGGACTTTTAGTAGCATAAATGCGCCCTGACAGAAACCTATGCAAAGATGAAGTGTTTCTCAATTTCGAGCACAAGAGGAAAGCTAGAGAGTCAGGATAGGTTTAACTCTGAGTTTTGATGAGGGGACGACGTCTATACTACCAAAACTATTGAGAACAACTACCAGCAAAGGCAGGAATAAAACACATGAAGTCCATTATCTTTACTTATTCTAATGCAGCGAGATAGATGGGTAAACATTTTTCTGTACCTGAGAAGGTACTTACATTTTCCAACAGAGGTTTTGAAACAATATTCCTGCGAAGGGCAAAGGTGCACAATACCAGATTGTGAACAACTAGTCATGAGCAAGAGTGAGACAAATATTTTACATGCAAATTATTATTTAGAAATAAACCATTTTAACTAGCAAACTATTACGGGTGAACTGACAAAGCATATTACACTAAGCAGATACTTTCAAGCTGTGTTAAAACAAAAATACGGATGACAAACTAATGATTCCCATAGTAAGTGAAATGAAAACTGTTTGTCCTGTGTCTGGAGCCCAAAACAAATATACAATAACAGCATGTGGAATTTAACTACACAGGAAGCTACATGGATTTGATTTGATCTTGAAATGGCCCAGACACTGTTTGGGTTTTCTTCTTAGTCTATGAAAATGCTGAAATTTTCATACAAGGCTACTTTACAGTTAATGTGAAATTTATGTAAGAGCTATGTCCTGATATTTGTTTTAATGAGCCTTATCTGCAAAAAAAATTTAGACAGCTTTCCACATTTTAAGAGCACATACACACAGTTGGTTTTGTTTTCTGAGGAGTTTTGTTTTCTTTGGTTTTGCTGTTTATGGAAGTGTCTATACCAGAATTCCTTATGCAGTCTTGTACTTTATCTATAGGAGGAAAACAGAAAGACAAACATAGCTAAAGCAGACCAGGGAAATATTCCCAGTTATATTTTCTTCAGCCTTCCATCACTGACTATGGTTCTGGGGAAATAAAGACTGACGTTCATACTTTGGAAAACTGCAGTGATGGTAAGCCACCACGTGCTCCGCATGTCTCTGCAGATGATTTTAGCATAGCTATGATGTCTTCATTGCATGCAAGTGCCTACATGATGATGTCTTCTGGGGATAGTTGCCATTTTATATTTTATTAAAGCCTAAAAACAGGTGTGCAACTCATTTAGTCATTTTTAATTATTTGTCATCATTTTGATGTGGCTACTCTGGTGCAGTAATAACTTTCCCAGAACTACTCTTTTTTCCTTACCTCTGTGTAAGTTGTCAGAACAGTGACAGAAACTGCATCTTCTCTTGTGCTGGGACTCATTTGCAACAAGTAGCTGTAACCTCTAGCCCACAAAACCTGTTGTCAATGCATGCCCCTTAAATCATGGCCCACCCACCTCTGCCAAGTCCATGAAGCTGGCTGCTTGCAGAAATGAACAGGTGCTCAGTCTCCTGACTGACACTGGTACATAGACACCTGTGGCTGCCAATATTAGCCTACATCTTTTTCTCAAATAAAATAAATGAAAACAGCAGATGTTCTTAAAAGTGCTTCAAATGATTTCTTTTACTCCATCTAAGAATTTCTAAGACTTTGTTTTCAAAGCCTTTGAAAAAGAGGTCTTTTATAGGACCCCACCCACAAAAAAAAAGAAAAAAAAAGAAAAAAAAAAGAAAAAATCAGCAAGGCGTCCATTTTGAAAACTTCCTGCAGAGTAAAAAGATTTTTTGAGAGCACTATTTGACCCCTACATCAAAAAAGCCATCAGACTGATGGTGATAGTACTGGTCTACCACAGGGAGATTGGGTTCAGGATTCTGGTCTGGTGTAAGCAGGACGGAACTTGTGTAAGTGCTGTCACATCTACCACAAGTGCCCCGATTTTCAGACTACTATCTACTCTTGCTGTGGTTACCTAGCCCATTTTTATAAATCAAATTCTCACCTGTCTGGTAGGACAGGCATACCTTGTTTTTCATTCCTTTGCCAGATAGAGTAAGTTCTAGAGTGTCAAAAACTTTGTAGGAAGAAAAAAATTCCAACTTTTAAACTGCAAAGTGAACTATCACCTTAATTTTATGAAAATTACATTATATTCTAATATATGAGACCAGCGTAGGGGAAAGGGACCTGGGGGTCCTAGTGGACAACAGGATGACCATGAGCCAGCAGTGTGCCCTTGTGGCCAAGAAAGCCAATGGCATCCTGGGGTGTATTAGAAGGGGTGTGGTCAGCAGGTCAAGAGAGGTTCTCCTCCCCCTCTACTCTGCCCTGGTGAGGCCGCATCTGGAGTATTGTGTCCAGTTCTGGGCCCCTCAGTTCAAGAAGGACAGGGAACTGCTAGAGAGAGTCCAGCGCAGAGCCACGAAGATGATTAAGGGAGTGGAACATCTCCCTTATGAGGAGAGGCTGAGGGAGCTGGGTCTCTTTAGCTTGGAGAAGAGGAGACTGAGGGGTGACCTCATTAATGTTTATAAATATGTAAAGGGCAAGTGTCAAGAGGATGGAGCCAGGCTCTTCTCAGTGACATCCCTTGACAGGACAAGGGGCAATGGGTGCAAGCTGGAACACAGGAGGTTCCACTTAAATTTGAGGAAAAACTTCTTTACGGTGAGGGTGACTGAACACTGGAACAGGCTGCCCAGAGAGGTTGTGGAGTCTTCTTCTCTGGAGACATTCAAAACCCGCCTGGATGCGTTCCTGTGTGATATGGTCTAGGCAATCCTGCTCCGGCAGGGGGATTGGACTAGATGATCTTTCGAGGTCCCTTCCAATCCCTAACATTCTGTGATTCTGTGATTCTGTGATTCTGTGATTCTAATTATGGTCTCTTTTAGATTTATAACATTCTAAACAATTACTGGGTATTGGTGTTGCCCAACCACAGCTGCCAAGTTTCAAAACTAGGAAGCTATAATCTTATACCAGCACTGTTTAACCTCTCCTCTCTGTTGTATTTTTTCCAAATGCAGCTCCTTTTATTCTCAAGGAAGCATAAATAGTAATTTTCTCTTTGCTCATTCTCACCTTTCCGCCTTCACACCTGTTGTACCACACTATAATTTTTTTCCTCCCTATAAGAAATTTTGGTCCAAATTTCTTGGACCAAATAAAACCAAAAGCATAACAAATGAAAGCCTAATCTTGGGGCCTGTTTATAGACCACAGAAGGAGAAAAAGAGAAATAGTGTAACTAAATCAGAGTAATTTAAAAGACAGAAGCATCACCTACATACACAGTGAGGACATGGGAAGTGAGGTTACAGGTAATAAATACCCCAGTTTTGGTCTCTTGCTTGAGAGCGCTGTCTTTCTCTCAGAAATACAGAACTTCACAGAATCACAGAATCACAGAATCAACCAGGTTGGAAGAGACCTCTGGGATCATCGAGTCCAACCGTTGCCCTGACACCACCCTGTCAACTAGACCATGGCACTAAGTGCCATGTCCAGTCTTTTCTTAAACACATCCAGAGATGGTGACTCCATCACCTCCCTTCAAAAAGCAGTTAGCCTTCTTTAGATGTTGTGGGTTGCTTTTTTCAGCATTTTTATTTTTCTTCTCTCTTTAGAGTGAAAGGAAATGTACATCTTGCGTTTTAACCTTTGGTTTTCCTACTCTAAACTGGAAATTGGTATATTTGATGAATTTCAAAGAAAATAAGAATTTAGTATTAAAGCATGTATTTGGCTGTATTTTAGTTCCTAATTACATAATAAAGAGATCAATGTTATTTTGAATAGCAATACGGTTTAGATTCTGTTGCTCATTTTCAACTTGCTATAGAATCACTTTTGAACTTATGACCCTATGTGTCCAGTAACCATGTCTCTTTATTAGTTCACATCACCAGTGTTCTTGTCTTGTCTAGTCAATCTTCTAAGTCTTGCATAGTCACATTCCTTTCCACATCCACCTTGGAAGGATATGACTCTCTTGACCTTTTCTTCAAAACTGTTTTCCTGACTATGACAAAATATTTTAATTAACTCAATTTTCTTGCATAGCTAACAGTGAATGCGTCATATACAAAACAGCCAGTTTAAGTAAACTTGCCTTTAAACTTACTTTGATCCTCCTTTTATGAGTTTCTTAATTTAGACAGTCCCTACAGTGGGAGTTCAGAGAGCATTTAGCCCATACTGAAGGCAACTAGTTTGATTATTTATGTTTTTGTAAAAAAAAAATTACTATTATTCCTACTCATTTTTCTCTTTTAGTGATTTCCATATCGCACCAGCTCAGATGTGAAAAATAAACTAGTCCCAGCGTTCACTTATTCAAAGGGATTCTGAGTAAAAAATAAAATAAAATAATTTCCTACTAGTATGGAAGACCTTGAACCACATCTTTATTCACTAGAGCTGAATAATCCCAATCCTGTTCCTGCTTTCACATCAGTCTTCCTTCAATGTAATTACTTTGGAATACTTATACAATTTATACTGGACTCTATAATTGATTTTTATTGAAATATCTTAATTTAAGAATTCAAAACTTCTCAAACAATAGAAAAATGGTATATATTTAACATTTGTTATCAGATTTTCTAATCAATTCACAGGAGAGATTAATCTTTGATATGCTGGTATTACACTGAGGCTTTCTTGACAATAACTGCTAAGCATTTAATATTATTCCTCACTTTTCTCCAACCATGTAAAAATATATCTTAGATAACATAAGTATGATACTAAACATTGCAAAACATTTTTAAATGGTTATGTTCTACTAGGGACTTATTACTTATCAGCCACGTTATTAGAGCATCAATTTTAACTGAACTGACACTTTGTCACTAGGATAACTGATGACAATAATTAAAAACAGTAAGGACAGCTTTGGTGATGTTCTTATCACAAGTCAAGCTTAATAGAAAATTGAATATTCTACTAGTATTCAGTTGTCCAAACAAAAGACAATACACTTGACAGCAACAAAAGCGACTGGAGATGGTTTAAATAATCTGCTTTAAGATAGGAAGCCTATGCCCAATGGTATAGGCCTTGTACACATACAGTATGGAGGCACCTGGCATCAACTTCTTTAGAATTAATAAAAACACATTAATGACTTCCTTTCTCCATAGGCTTCTCAAATTAGGATTTCATTTGAAAAGCAGATAATACCACCCCTATTTTTCTGAAGCCTACATTACAGGTTGTAATTATTACCTGATTACAGGTAGAACTGAGTTTACAGCTATGGTTAGTTTAAGATTAAAGTATAGTTAGTTCAAATTATGATGTTTCAAAGAGATAAAATGTGCAAACAGTCTGAGAGAGCTCTACTTAGTGGCAGCTTTTCAATATAGTTGGCCTTGGAAACCAGGTATAGGTTTTTGGAAGGGGAGAGAGTCTAAAATAGAGTGCACCCAGTTTCAGAACTTCTGAAGAGAAGTAAATAAAACTAACTCAAGCTGTGTGTTTGGGGTACTGGAAAGTAACCTGCACACTCCCTGATATCTCCTGGCACAAGTGCAGAAGTGACACATAGGCCTACCAACCTACAAGTACTTTTATGATTGGAGAACAGGACAAGACAAATCAAACATTGGAGAGTTGAGCAGAACAGACACTAAGTAAACTGGAAATCAACAGCACTATCTAACCTTGTACTTCCATACAATCACTCCAAATAACCTTCTGATTTTGAAGATAAAAGACTGTCATACTTTGATTGGGATATTAACACAGCTAAGGGTGCTCACATCACCCAAAACTACGTGGATTCTCTTTTCCAGAGGAGTACCAGATATTTTTTAGAAGTCAGTAGTCTTAGTTAGTTGACAAATGTGAAGTGAAACATAATTTAACAGACTATAACAAGCTTTACACCTTACGTACATGGGATTCCCTCCTCAACTCCCAATAATATAAATAAATAAATATAAGCAACCTACAAAAGCTACGTGCAAAAAGGAAAAAATTAGGGTCTGATTATCAAAAGTGTTAGGCTTATCCCAACCTCATTTAACCTGAGAGCAAGTCTCATATAGCAGCAGAGGTAAAAGGTCCATTCAGTCCCAATATTTGACTAAAGATTACATTGCAGAAAAGGAAAAAATAATGTCAGAAGAATTTTTCATTTCAAACTGCAGAGAATTCTTCCTAACGTATTTAGTTGTGGGTCTATTCAGAAGTACCTGGTGCCAACCTCTCTTTTTCAGTGGAATTTCCTTTCTGAAAGGAAAAAAAAAAAAAACCAAACCAAACTAGACAACCCCAAAAACCCCGACTCGATATTTTCCCTTTGAGGCACTAAAGAACATCTGTAGCCAGACAAATCCATGTCTTTTCACATTCTTTTTGAATGTCTCTTATTGCATCCAGACAGTAGGTGCATACTCAACCAGCAGAAGCCCTGAAGCACAGAATTAATTAAATCTACATGCCGAGAGTAAACATGCAGTGATCAAGAATAATTTCACTCCCATAATGAGAATATTAGAAAGGCTTTGTGCTGTATGCTCTAATTTATAGCTCTAGTACTACCCTTAAAACATATTATGCAGTCTCTTTCCAGGATTTATCAATCTTGAAATATCACACTCTGATTTAAAGCCAATTCAAAATCTCTACTCCCTTCATGGTTAGACACTTTCTTCTAAAGGTCTTGGTGAAGAAACTATCTAATTCCATGGCACAATATAGGATTAAATAGTGATATAGCACATAATTTTGAAAACAATTATTTTCATAGGACGGGGTAGAAGAAGAAAAAATATTGGCAGATGGGTAAAAAGGAAATCATACTACTAAAACAGAATAGTTTAAGCAAACCAAACCTCATACACCTCAGTCTTTTTACCTTGTCATCCTTCTCTGTACTGCATTTTGTTCAGTGTGAAATTCTTCTCAGTTATATTAAAGAGGGAATAAGGTTACAGAGCAGGCCTAATGAATCAAGAAAGTTCATTTAAAACATTGAAGTTTGACCTGTAACCATGACATCCCTGTAGTACTCCAATTATTATTATTCACTGTGTACAGCAGAGTTTTTAAAAAAATGGTTAAGGTCATAAGGCTTCATGAAAGCCTCAGCTGCAGCTGAAATCTAAATTACCTCACCAGAAATTATTAAAGCTACCTAAAAAGCATCCATTTCCATAGAGAACAGTTACAAAATGGAAGACACAGTATTATTATGGGGGGAATTTGCATTTTTCTTTCCCTCATCCAGAAGCCAGCCACAAATACCTGACTTTAAATTCTATGTGTGTAACTGCAACTTCAGCATAACAGCATCTAAGGAAAAGTATCATTTTCATAGATGCTAGATTATAAAAAACAGGTGCATTTCAACTCTTATCAATAAAACAATACACAAAGGCTACTGACTTTCCTGCTGTACATATAGCTCTGTCATATACATTGTATGCACACTCGTTTTTCTGGCATTTTTTTTGACAAGACAAAAATAGCTGTAGTTGACTCGATGACTTTTCTTAAGAGGAACTTCAATTACATTCAGAAGCTTGTAGTCATTCTTGTGGAATGAGAATCAAGACAAATACTAATAGGTAGGTAACTATCTATGTAACCTATCACAGAGGCAATAACTGTGTAGCTTAAAGGCTGAAATGTAAACCATTTTGCTGTTTTCATATAGATAAGAGGTATTTTCACCTTGCATTTTTGGCAGAAAATTAGGATTCTGATCATGGGGGAGCAGAGGTGGCAGCAAAAAGGGCACCAACTATTTTGATAAGATTTGCACTGTTGTAAAATATATCTTTGTGCCTTTATGCCTTCTCCATAGAACAGCACTGCATCTATCCCTTTTTCCAGCCAACAAGCTAGCCTGCAGAGACAAATGTGAATTTGGGGTACGGAAGGAAATCAGCCAGGGTTGCAACTACAGTACTGATTTCAGAGCAGACATAGCCAGAGGACATCACTGTAACTCATCCTGAGCTCAGATGACAGTCCCATGCAGGGGAGTGCACATACCTAACAACATCTACTGATTCTAATCTTTAGCATGGTTACCTAACGAAAACATTATTTCCTAGAAAGTTATTTTTAGAGTTTGGTAGCTGTTATGGTTTTAGTATTGAACAATTCTGTTAAACACATTCAGTGATATTAGCAAAATTACTAGCTATAGTAATTATAGCTAGCAATAGCTATAACTCCTTTCCTGCAAACAGTTGCAGATAAAAATACTTTTAGTTATTTGAACAACCTACTCAAACCCAGCTGGGTCAAGTTATTCACATTAATCAATAATGTTAGGACTAGGATGATTATTTCTTCAAGATTATAGTCCATGCATCTTAGCATAAGGGATACACAGGAGTTTTACAATTTAAATATAGCATCATAGAAATTTAATAATTGCCTAAAGCACTTTTTATTTTTCTATTGTAATAAAAATTCACTATTTGAATCCCAGTTGCAAAATTTTAAATACTAAAATAAACATTCCCTATTACCTGCTTAAACAATTGAATTTTTGAAAATTCAATACATAAATATTTATTTTATTTGTGACAAATCTGAAGAAAGAAAACATAAATATTTTATCTACTACTGAATTTTCTATGAAACTCTAACCTATAAAATGTGAGTTGTCATTGCTGTGCTGGGGCTAGCTGGAAACAGTAGAGAGAACTGTCCCAAGGTCACAGAGTACCTAAAGATCTGTCTATAATGTGCAATTTGTTAATGCATTCATTTTCCAAAAAAATTACATCTTCACACTAGGAAGGCACTTTGACCCAGAGGATGAGAAATTAAAATAAAAGCTAACAGATCTTTCTTTATTTGTATTGCAACTTTGAATCCACTTGTGAGCTTCAGTAAATTTTCCTCCAGAAGATCAGTTACTCCATACAAAGAAACAGACCAAGAGCATTAATTTTACTTTATACAGTTCCTGATATCCACTGAAATCACCTGATGTGAACCAAAGTCTTCAGAAAGCATCATGACCATTATGTTCACTTGTTAGCATCAGGGAAAGCAATAGTTGAAAGCAGACCACAGAGGAACACCCTGCACAGTTCATGATTTACTATCAGTTAATTATAAATCTCTTATAAATACCTTCTTCCCTAAGAAACAGAGTCACTAGGTCCTCTGTGTCATCTCAACCACTTGCAGTCTATTATAGTGTTAAAAATAATTTGGAAAAGATAAAAACATGAATTCTCTCTTTGTGTAAGGCAGCCTAACACCATCAGAAAGATTTTTTTTGTTTCTTTTTAAATCATACCCAGAGTCATTTTACATTTGAATTGGGTGTGTATTTATAACATACACTAGAGATCATAATTCTGCACAGATTTTGTAGGGGAGTCTTTGTTAAACCAAGTTACCATCGATGACTAATCTTGATAGAATATTATCTATACTACTGCAGTTTGGAAATATATATGCACACACAGATCTTTATGAAAATTGTTTATAAAAATAATCAGCATATGTACTTTCTTATCTGACAATGCCCTTAACTTCAAAAGTTAAAGGAATCAAGTTTTATATGTGAAGCCCTAAGTCTATAGACTGCAACTAGTCTAGAATGATAGAGCATAAATATCAATCAATCATTCACATTTGGTTATTTATGTAATTTAAAAACAACTTAATCAACTCATAACTGATACAGATTTTTCTTTGAAGAACTTAAAGTGCTTACTTCTTATCTCTCAAATGAAGATAGGATTCTTTTGCACTAACATCCATAAAATACTATTAACACATTTTTATAAAAGCTTTTGACATCTCCTCAATTACAGATCAAAAGCAACACAATTTAACTGAAAAATGTTATTCCTCTAACAAATACCTTTCCAATCCTGTAAAAGATTTGATATACGTAAACACAGTGAAAAGGAATGTTTGTATATTTCCCCAAACTGGACTTTGAAAGGAGAATAAGTCTCCATTTGAAACTAGAAGTCTAAATTGTCCCTAGCCATTTCCCACTGACATATCCAAGAGCTTTCTCTTTGTTTTCATAACATTATCAGAAAATGTCTATACATGAATGAAGCAAAGGTATAATCTAGTACTGTGTGTTGAACAAAACATGTAAGTGACAAAAATCCTCTCCAAAGCATTTAATAGATTTACTTGCCTAATACATAGACACATCAGAAAAAAAAAAAAAATACAGATTTTATGCTTCAGTTTGACTTTTTAAGATAAAATTGATCTTGCAATTTCTACAACAAGCATTTTCAAGCAATGGAAAATAAGTGTCTTTTTCTTGTAAAATCAGCCTTAAGAATTGTATCATTTTCATTTTCATTAATTCAAAGAATTGGTTAAATCATAATTAAAAGGGTTTGCCATCTTAATGAAAGAGAAATTAGAGAGAGCAGGTGGCACAGATCAACTTTCACTTGTCAGGCAAGGTGGGGAAACACAGAGGATTTCTTTTGGAATCTGGATCTGTGAAAACAGTTTTCCATAAGAGACAGTCTGTATGTAGCGCGTGGCATATGCAGACAAAAACCAACTTCCTTCCAGCATGTGCTTTTGTACACACCCACTTACATCTTCTCATCAAAACTCTTCTGTGATACCAGACAATCAAAGTCAAATTCTGGAAAAAACCCTGGGACATTTTATCTACAACTGAACTATAGGGGATTTAACCAAATAGGTTCAGTTGTCATTGTTGACTTGACTGTCAAATACAAGAAGGCTTATTTGGTGAAGTAAGCTGACTTTGCCGAAAGCAAGAGCAGAGAATGGACATCAGATAGGGGTTCATTGTTTGTTTTTAAATAATATTGCTGCTCATAAGGATAGATTCTAAACAGCATTGTTACTTTATAAAATATTTAATCAAAAGCAAAATATTACCCTGTCTTCTGATATAGAATCCAGCCCAAATATTACACATGCTTTCAAAAAGAGATTAAGCAGAAAATACAGATTTGGACTTTGATTAATTTCTATTTATTTAATCACACACTAGACAAAGAAGAATGTGGATTAGAAATCACAAACCATATGTACTAGTAGTACTCAACAAAGTAACTTCAACCATGTTAAACCCCAATCATATTTTAATTTAGTCTTTTGGAGCTTGAACAAAAGTAGTATGGAAACAAGGTCTTACAAAGCTAAGTCGGGTGATACAGCAGCACATAGCGATATACATCTTAAATACTTATCTAACAGGTCTTAAAAGTATTTGAGGTATTGTCTACAAGGACAAAGTACAACAATTTTGCTACAGAAGAGCAGATAGGAAATAAGCAATTGTAAAAATAAAATCTTTATAGGATATCAATTTACTGAGTAATTTTTCCCACATATTGGTAATTAGTGTAACTGAAGTTAAGAGCTATTCTACGTGAAATAGCTTTTCAAGAATCTGGAGCTGATGCTACTTTTCTGTACAGGCTATTTAGCTACTACAAGTGCGTAGAAGCTTTAAGAAGATGAAAATAAAGCTCAAACTATTCTGGATAATAATTCTTTTTTAAACAGAACACATGTTGATTTATTTCTGTCCAGCTTTCATTCTTTGTCAGTGTCACAGTTTAAAGCTGGGCCGGCTATTAAACCTGTGGCAGATGCTCTCTGTTATCCCCCCCCTCCCCCCAAAGGGAAAGGGAAAGGGAAAAGGGAGAGAGACTTACGGGTTGGAAAGTTAAAACAGTTTTAATAAACTATAATAATGGAAAAGAGTATAATAATAATAATAGAAATAATCAAATATATACAAATATATATACAAAACCAAGATCGAGCTCCCCTGAAGTCAGCCATGTCACCACCGGCACTGCAGGGCAGGCTCCGGGAAGGCCCAGCCTGGGCCTAGCGACGGTCGAGAGCTGGATTCAGGGATGCACGGATCGGGATCAGGGGCAGCAGGAAAACAGACAGAGTCCTCCTTGGACACCGGCCATAGCAGAAAGAGAGCGAGACCCTCGTGATCCCCCGCTTTATACTGAGAATGGACGTGTATGGGATGGAATACCCTCGTTGGTCAATTTTGGGTCACCTGCCCTGTCCTCTCCCCCCTGCAGCTGCGACCCCCCTTCGGCTCTTCACTCGTAAGCAGTGAGGAATTTAGCGGTGACCTTGGTTTCTCTCAAGAACAAGTACAGCAAGAGCCTTTCTGCACAACATCCCTACCGGTGCCTCAGTGATAGCTACAAACTTCAAGCGTTATCAGTCCTGGAAGCAGACACTGTCTGCAAAACATGCAGTTAGCTTCAGAAAGTGCAGTTACTTAGAGGAGACTTAGCTGAAAGTAAAAATCACTGAAAGGAAAATTGGCCTGGTTTAGGCCAAACCAGGACAGTCAGTTATGAATTTTAGTACTGTTTGGTATCATCTCCAGCTGTGAAGGAAGCGAAAAGACAACAGCTCCACACCATGCAGAATTTTTCTGAACAGTGGCCCTTCTCCTGACAGGATATTTGTTCTTGCTTCTAAACTCTTTGATATTCTGAGAGGCAGTAAAGGGATATTCTGTTTACAGAAAAGTAATGCAGAAAGAAACACTAGGAAAATTGCTACATCTATTAGGCACACTTCGGTTTCTGATATCAGAAATATGAACTTTTTTCCAAAAAATATTAAAGTTTACTTTCTGAGAACCATGCTTTTAAAAAAAATTGTATACACACACACACACATTGCTTTGTTAAGGTTGAAGAGGTTCAGTTTTTTCATGGTAGTCAGACTTTCAAACACCAGGCTGTGAAGTTGACACTGTTTAAAAGCCTGGAAAGAAAATTATCGTCTAATAGAAACACCCAAGGTCTCATTTATAAGTGCTGGAGTCCCTAGGTCTAGAAGAACCTATCAGGTTGTGTTTCCCAACAGACTTTGTTTCAGACTTCAGCACTAGGAGTGATGAGAAAGAGCAAGTGTGAGCTAACTGAAATGAAGAAAAGAGTGTTTGTGAATTAGGAGAAACATTCTTTTAAACTAAAAATTGGCTAGAAAGACCAATGATAGCTGAATATTCACAATGGAACTTTTGAAAAAAAAACTGCTAGTTTAAGGTCATGTTAATGCTGCAGTGAAAATTTGGCTTTCTTATGTTTGTGCTGTGTTACTAAGTTTATATTCACGCTGTTTAACTAATGAACTTTAGAGTTATTCTTGCAATCTGTTGGAGTGCCATGGTCTCCAATACTAATTCTAGGTTACTAAATACAGTAAGTTCAAGCTCTTTGAAAGTAAATGGAGGGATATTTTAATCTGATAGCAATACAGAGGGCATTAAATTGTCCTCAAGCCAAACTAAGTACCATTATGACTATTATTGACCTGTAGTGCTATATGTTCACCCTTTAATCCTTTTTATCTCTTGGGGTCATTATGTCTTGGAGATACAATCTACATAATTAGCTGATATAAACATCTTTACAGCTAGAGTAAATCTGTTTTCTGTAGTTCAAGCAGTATATAATTTTACTGAATTTGTTGCAGATGGAAAAGCAGATGCTAGATGCATTTAAGTAGTATCAATGGGTTTTCCTTTACTGAGCACATTAACTTATGGTCTGCAGGCAAGGGACATGCATACATTTTGCCAATAAATTCTTGTTTCATAGACCTCAGCAAAGGAGGACACGTAAAAGGGTCTGTGTTCATCACTGAAGAAATTAAGTTCTAGAAAACTTCAGTGTTTCAACTTTATCAGCAGAAGTTACTCCAGGAACACAGTTTGTCCTCAAAATCCACTTGCACTTCAGTAATGGGTTGAAAAGCATCTTTCAAAGTTGATGTAGCTTTTGGTTTACCCATACAATATGAAAAAGCCGCTTAAGCTGCATTGTTACATACAATTCTGGTGCTTCTACTCTCTACTGACAAATGATTAGAAGTACTTTTTCTGGTGAAATAGAAATTTTAAAAAAATAAGAAACTCTGACTCAAGTCAGACACATCGTTTATGAAAGCAGCATCAAAAGAGACCTTATTAACATCTACAAAGTGGACCGTTGAAGCTATTCAAGTATAGGACAGTTGTATAGATAAGTTGCTCAGATAATTCTTACAATGACATTTTAGCTTTCTATAAGATTCTATGTGCACATTCCTGCACCACAAATTTTAACATAGTATTCAGTCTGTAGTTAGAACAAACTGACTACAGTTCAATCAGAATGCACAAGAAGTTAAAACTTCATTCTAAACAGTGACAGAATAATCCCTATTTCCTCTTTATTTTGTTGTTGTTTTATTGTTAGACAGGAAGGACTACCACTGATTCAGTGGTTTGCTTAAATAAAAAGTTACTGAAGAATGGTGAATCTGTTTTTTTATGAAAGTTTCTACTCTATAATCTTATTTTCGTTGTTTGTTTTTCATATAGCAATACAGAAATACTTTTCTTATTTTGTGGTATTTGTCCCTCATGATCCAATATCTGAGTTATATTAAATAATAGTCCAGTGTTTACTGTTAGGAACTAATCATATAATTAGGTAGAATCAATACCTAAGCACAAAACAAAGTTTGGAAATTAAACAATACAAACATTCCCTAAGTTAAGGGCTTACAGGGCACATTTGTTTTTATGACGATAAAGAAGGTTCCTTTTACATTACATGTGAAGAAGCAGCTTAAAGGTTAAAAAAGTCCCTGTATCTAAAACCACACCAGAACTTTAAAAAAAAAAAAAGTAAAATAGATCCATTGGACCAAATCACAGATGGAGCAAGAGAGGTCTCGGTGTGCATAACATCATACAAAAAGCTGACTGTTTTGTGAGACAGTAAGTTTCAATAAAAATAAAAGCTCTAGAATCTGAACATCAAGATTTCCTGTGCAATAAAAGTTTCCTATAGTTTCTATACGTAGATTTTGAAACATCAAAAGACAAGGTCTTTTACCACGGACTTTATGTTTTTGACTCCTCCAAACTAGTTGTTTTTCACAAAACTTTTCCACTAGCGCAGCACAGTGGACAGGCATCAGAATGTCCGCGTTGTAAGTGATTCCCACTGAGGTCAGAAATACTGTTGTGTTTAAAAGGCATGGAGATGCTAATGGGCTTTGATGAATGGAGGCATTAAATGAAGGCTCAAGAGAGTAACAACAAGCTGTTCCTAGCTAACACGAACAGCATCTTTTTAAACCTGGGGGTCTCCATTGGTTTAAATGGAGATATGGAAAGAACTTTTGATTCCTCAGTTCCAGGAAGAAGCTATTGCAAATGGGCACTAAATGTAGCTATTTTATAAAATGAAAACTGCCTCCACTGTCTCCTTAGTAACAATAAATATCCTTTAACGCAAAGTTTCATGTCACCCTCCTGACCAATTGAGTAGGAATTTTTACTGTTTTTTTTTAATTAAAAAAACCAAAAAACAAAAAACAAAAAACGGAGAATTAGGTGAAGTAATTCTTTGCTTTAAAAAACTCTAAAAAAAACCCTAAAAAAAAAAATCAATATTTTTCTACAGATGTAGCTCAAACAGTGTACATTTTGAAATAATCACTGAGCTGTGAAATTAACAATTGAACCAATAAATTAGACTTTTTATCTTCTTAGCTTCAAGAATATTTCTTATAAATCTTTATCAGTAGGACAATCCAAACTAGCAGAGTACTACAATGGGGAAAAGGAGACCAAAGTTCCTTTGACAACATTCAAAAGCAGCGATTACCAATGAAAAATAAATATTATATTTCCTTTAATTTAGCAGCAGTTGGCTTTTTTAGAATTGCTGAGTGCAAGTTTAAAAAGAAAAGCCTTTCTAGAGATGGTAGAGCTTCTGCTAATAAAGCTTTATAAACTTTATCTGGGCTAGATAAAAGGAAGAGTAAAAAAAGAGTGAGAAAACAATTCTTAACAACAATTCTTTTGTATGTTTTTAAGAAAAGGTAAACCTATTACTGTTGTTAGTTACAGCCATATACCTATTTTGGTTAGAGGATCAATCTTTTTAGTATGATGGCATGTATGTTCACAGTAGATACACTTTCATTAAAAAAACCAAACAAACAAACAAACAAAAACAAACAAACAAACAAACAAAAAACAAACAAAAAAAAACAATACCAAAACCCACAACTTTTATCTGTTGTAGCTATTCTCTTCCCCTACTGGCAACATCTGCAAAAATGAACCTTTGTACTACCACAACTCTGCTTGACTGTAGACTCTAATATAGACCAAATAGACTAAAGCTATACCTTTACACTTTGTCCAAATGTTTGGACTGCTTTTGTCCAAATATTGGGGCTGCTTTTGTAACAGGTCAGGAAGAGTTCAAAAGCTAATCAACCCACACAGGTGTTGGTGACTAGCTGAAAACTTACCAGAAAGGTACCAGCACCACCAGATAAAAATCTCTCAGTTCCTTTGTAAAGTGCAGCCTTATCCATTTTGTGCTGCACAAAAGCATACTGCCTAGCCCCACTCACATTCAAGTCATTTAGCTTTCTGTGAATGGGGCCTTACACATCAGAAGCCGCAGGGGGAAAAAGCAATTCTCTCCTTCAAACACTAGAATATTTATTGGACTTTTGTCCCTGGTAAGGTATCTTTCATCTAACTACACTAGAAATTCCAAATACATGGTTCAAAACACACCAGAGCTTGCCTTGAGTATTTGTTAGGCTGTGGCTGTCCTGCTTATATCTACAATCTGTTGTCAGCACTGCCATTTAACTCCTTACCAGTGGTCCTAATCACGATGCAAGAAAGGTCTTCTCTTTCACTTCATTTCCAGATGAGAGAAACAGAAGCCAAATTGACTTCCCTCTAGCTGCTATTGTAATAAAGCCCCCTTTGTTAATGGTTAAAAATCCCAAATTTTTCATTGTGGTGGACAGTAAAAATTGGCAGTTCTTACCTTGTAAAGGCTAACCTAGATGAGACAGAGCTATTTTAATCTGACCTCTTCCAAATGTAAGTGAGACATCTCATTATCAGATGTCAGGTTAGGACTATGAATACCAGCGTCACCTCACCTTGACCAAGATCTTTGTGGGATTGTCAGAGCAATATCCTGGTGGTGCTTGGTTGATTTATTTCATCAAAAGACTCAGTGGCATACATGTTAGGTAACAGTATGTTCCTTTAGTAGCTGCTGTCATATGATAGGAAACTCTCCTTTTATCACATCAGCCTATTTTAAGGCATTAGTTCTACTTGAAATGATATTGAGAAAGACCATACTTGCCTAAGGTAATATGAATATATTATCTTGCGGTAGCATGAAGATTGATGTATGGCACCTTTCAGAGCAATACTTCTTTGCAACCAGACCATAAAAACAAGAGCTGCAAGCTATTTAGTTTGAAAAGCCCAGGAACTACTGCAGTCTAGGAGAAATAGCATGTGGAAAGTTAAAGAGCTAAATTGGTTGAGCTTGAGGGGAGGAAGAAACAGGAGGACAGAGGGAAGAAAGGTGTGCAAGAAGTTCTTTAGAGAAAGTAAAGTTCCGTAAAACCTGAGTAAAAACAGAAGTCTTCATGAATAAAAACTTTATAGGAAATCTGGCGTGTAAGACCACTACCAAAAGGAGGAGTATAAACAGGGATTATTTCTGTCAGAAGCTATAATACAGAGGACCCTCCCCATTTCTCACAGGTATCTTGACTTCAGGAAAAAAATGCTACTTGCTTTGGAAAATCAGAAATGACAGTTTGCAATCAGCCCCTGAATACTATAAACACAGTAGGAAAGAGAGAATGGGGCAGGGATGTGGACACAATGCCACTGATGATGGATGATTTGAGTTCTGAAGAGCCCAGATTTCTCTCTCAAATCTTTGCAAGGTGTGTGAGTTTCCTGGTCAGCAGAGCAAGAGTGCTTTTGCTGCTCCACTGAGGCTCTGAGCACTCATGCAAATACTACAGGTCTGTGGTTTCTTCTCCAGGTTGTGTTACCGCACCAACTCCTCAGGATCATACTGCTCTGCATTTGTGCCGGTTCAGACTGGCTGCAGACCTAAATCAGCTTCTCACATACACTCTTCTGAAGCTCTCCCCTACCCTACTCCATAGCATTCAGGCAGCAACATTTTCCTTCCTTTTGTCCTGTATGAAAGCAACACTTTTTACCCCAGAGCTTTCTATGATGATATATGGGATAAAAGGTCAATTTGCCCCATCCTTGATAGAAAAACACATTTGTCCTGGATCATGAATGATCTTTTCTCTACACCTGCAGTATAGCTGGAAAAATATTTTATTTATATGCTTTTTTTAAAAAAAAAAAGTTATTCATCATCTGAGAACGTATTGATAAATTTATTTTTCCCATCTTGAATAAATATAAAGAAGGGAATGCTGCCTTCTGAGCTACTGGCCAAGTGGTAGAGGTCACAATTCAAAATTGGAAAGGTCCAGAGTCTAAGGGCACTCTTTTCTGAAAGTGGCTTAACATGCCAGCCTAGAACATCATTCTCTCTTCACATTTCTCCAATTTTAAAGAATTTACTGAAGGCTAGAATCGAATTTGGGGGGGAGGGGAAGAAAAACAGAAAAGACTGGGAGAGGTCAAACTCTGAATACCTGATAGCCTAATAATTAGGACAATTCCTTGCGTAACTGGACAAAGCTGACTTATTCACAGCAAGGATTTAAACTTCTAGTTCATTTCAAATTAGACCCAAGAGACAAGCATTTGAAACACATTCTGAACAGATAACAGCTACAATTGAGTTTAGTAAAGAAAACTGGCCAGCATTTATGTATCTTGTTTTTGATCTTCATATGATACAGCTCTGGGAAAAGCAATAGTTGTTTTGTTTCCTAAAAAAAAAAAAAAAACCAACCAAAAAAACCCCCCAAAAAATCTGGTAAAAGCTTTTTCCAGATGGCTAGAGTTTTGGGGGTTTTGTTACCTTCAACATCTAAAGAATCAATTGTACAGCCTTTCTGTCATTCTAAGCTTCCTGAATTAGTTGACTTGACCATGATTTTATTTAAAAGAGATAAGTCATGGAAAAGGAGTATTTAATCTACAATTCTTATTGCTCTCCAGATGTTAAAACACCCAGTGAAAGACCCTAAATCACAGGGGCATTTCTAAACAAAACAAAACAAAACCAACCAAAAAAAACAAACAAGGCCTAGGAAACAGAAAAATATTTACATTAGTGTCTCACTTACCATCCAACCCCTCAGAAATACATTCTCAGTGGAAATAAGATAATAATAGTAGTTTTGACTCACAGGTCTAAACATGAACTCTAACATGTACTTGAGTCATTTTGTAGTGCTGTAAGACCTCATCTACTCCAGTCTTTTTAATCCCTGGTCAGCTCCAAAATGTGGCTTTCAACATAATCTGAGTAAATTAAAAAAAAATGACCAAATTATATCACTCCTGATTCAAATATCAGCCATTTTCACTGCAAGCCAACAATGCTAATAGTATGACCAAATCATTGATGAACATATAGAATGTTGCATCATAGTATCATACAAAGCACACAAACTTTCCAAGTTTTTTTTCTTCTTCCATTTTTACGTTTTGTAATGTCATACGTAGTGCTCACAGACAGAGAGGGAAATGGTAGTGTCTCTTGAGTAAGTTAAATAAATAACATTACTTTTCCCCTTCCCATTATTTAAGCTTTGTGTTAGTAAAAGCTTACTTTTCGCTTTTTTGGGGGTTTTGTTTTGTTTTGGTTTTGTTTTTAAGATTATCCATGAAATGTTCTGCTTTTAATCTGATTTGCAGATCAGATCAGTTTCTGCAGAACAGGAACTCCAGAATCTCAGCCATGAGTATTTGTGTGTGATCTCTTAATTTGTAACTGCAGTTAAATCAGAAGTCCTCAATAAAAGAAAAAAAAATTCTTAGGTCATATCCAGTGGTGTTTTGGTTTGTCTTTTTATATAAACTGGAATTTCATTCTAGCAGTGTCCAAGAACTCAAATATTAGAGCAGAAGTCAACTGGAAAGTTCTTACCCAAGAAGTCATAAAAATGACAGCTCATTGAAATAAGAAAATTCAATTTTAACAAACTTCTAATCAAACAGACAGGTTTCCATTACAAGCTCCCTAATGGTTTCCTGTCTAAGAACCCAGGAAAGCCCCAGCAAATCAAAGCAACAGAATTTCACCACTGCCCACTGGTGGAACGCAGGGAGTCTTTCCCAGCTCGTGTAGTTTTAAAATAAGCTAGTAATAGAGATCAGCACATACAAGCACAAGACTTCTGCAGAGAATATATGCTGTTACTTGCAGCAACATTCAACTAACCAAAGCAGAACTAGAAATTACATCAAGACATACTAGATTGTTCACACCAAAAATTCAAATATGTTAATTTAGCACTTCAAATGGTCACTTAACCTCTGGTGGAAGAAAGTAATTCTTTCTTGGACACAAATATCAAGATTTTGGAAATGGAGGCTGGGGTAACAGCTATTCTACTCAAGTCATAGTTGTTTGCATATACCATGGATCCAGTTTAAGACTGCATATGAATGCAGGTTCGACAAAACCTATAGGACTTCTTAGGTACAACAAAGTAAATTATCAGGGACCACAATAAAGTATTTAAATTGACCAATTGACCTAGCAGTATAAATTAACTTCTAAAGAACTTATGAAAGATGACTAAAAATCAGTTGAAATGTAATAAAGCAGTTATTCTAAGTTGAACACTAATTTACAAAAAAAAAAAATGGGGAAATACCACACCAAATAAACAAAAAAAGCCATGGGAAAAAATGCATGGTCAAGTGCAAATTTTTCTTTTATCATAGATAGCAGACATCCACAATGTGTATTTCATGTGATCTTGGCTGTTTCTCTGTTCGTCCACTTAAATTTCACAAACAAGCTATAAGAACAAAAGAAAGTGGACTCAAGCAAAAAAGCAGCCACCTAATTCAATGACATTACTGTTGTACCATTTTTATTCACTAGCCTCATGTTACAGAAAGCTTAAAAAGGTCAATAATTTATTCCTTATTTTCTAACCATTTCTAGGGACTCTAATGAAAACCATTCAGTGAAAGTGTCAGATATATTGGATTAATCCATCTATGAAGCATTATTCTGTAGCCACAGAACTTAAGTTATGAAGTTTAATTCTTGCATATTAATATTGCATCTAAAAATGTGTAAGGCACCAACTAAAGCAATGTAGAGATACAGGCGATAACTTACTGAAATTAACTTCTGTCTCTAACTGGGACTGTGTTGTTGACACCATATTCAGAATGCTACAGATCTGAAGCAAAACATTTGAGAACACTTACTGTGATGGCTGTTTGCCTGAAAAAGACATAGGCATTGCTTGGAGCAGGTTAGTAAGGTAAACAACATTTTAATGGCTGTGTGACCGAAAACTGGGCACAAAGCAAAGGCCTGTGTGCAGAATTCATTTAGTCCGCCATTCTTCCACTTCTTCGCAGGCACATTCGAGACAAGTCACAAACAGCTTGGCTCCTTGTGTGCATCAGCACCCTGGGGCTTCCCCTACTTCTGCTGTTACCCCTGCAACACCCTCTGGCAACATCCTCTGGGTGCTCTGCCTGCCCTTAACTGCCAGCACCCATGTCTCTCTGCAATAATTTCAATATTTTGCATTCCCAATCAAGTTTCTCCTAGGTTACTCTCCCTCTCATAACCTCCGAGTCTTTCAGCTGCCTTTTGCTAATGTTTTCTAGATTTCTTAGCTTCGTAATAACCTGAGGCTTACAGCTGCTCCTCATTAGCATTCCTTGAATCCTCATACTCCTTCCCTTTCCATTTCATACTATCATCCTTATCATTTTCAGAGAGCGGAAAAAGCAGCTATGTTATTCATTGTACCAGCATCTCCTTTTAGAGATACAGAGGAAGGCAAAATTCCACCTTGTGATCCCTGAATTGGTCTTCAAAATCTACAGAAAGACACTGAAAACACATTTGCTAGTAACTTACAGATTCACCTCACCAAATAGAAACCTTACCTCTATACTACACACACTGTCTTATAGTGCTTCTTACATGTAGTACTACTAAGTCAGCTGAATTATTCACCGATTTTACTGATATTTTCCTAAATTCCTTGTATTCCCATACCAATAAAAAAGTTTACCATTTTGATTTAATAAACTCAAAGAATAAAAATCATACAAAAAAGGCAAATATCAGAACTTAACCAAGTTGCAAACTAACTTGAAGGTTTATATGAAAACCCAACACCTTTTTCTTACACAGAAAATCTATTAGTTTCTGCACCAGTGTTCAATGGCAGATAGAGTCCAGACGTAAACTTGAAAATTAATTTTCTTGGAGGTGATAATCACAAAATAATAAAAGACATTTTAATCCAACAGTAACTCGTCTCTAATACAAAGAGCAGTTACTGCTGACTTCTATATGTATATCATACCCTTTCTTGTCTAGCTATCAAATTACAAGTCAGATAAAATCTTTAAAACATTCAGTTAGGCATAGCAAGTGCCTGAGAAGAGGCTTATTATCATTGCAAAAAGTCTTCCAGCTGACTAACAGAAGAAAATACACAGCAAGTCTAAGGGGGCAATATAGGGCTGAGAACTTACTTCAGAGAAGCATGTGGTTATTTAAAAAAAAAAAAAAAGTTTTGAGTTATGTTCTTCAGGCAGTTATTCTAGAATAAGATTTGTTTGTTTATTCCTATTTTCCTACAATTAAAGTTATTTGTGTTTTTAAAGTTTAGTATGAACTAGATTTTCTGTTTGTTCAATACAATTATTTCCCAACCCCACAAATTTATTTTTCTGTAAATTACTGTTTTAAAAATGAAGTAGCACGCGAAGATTTACAAAATCAAATGTTTCTTTCTGAATTATATAGGAAATAACTGGCAACAGCATAAGGAACAGAAATGGATTTAACAAGTCAGTAGAGAAAAAAAGATCAGAACACTTTTTTGGTTTTGAAGTCCAGTAATTTAAGCTTAATGTGAAGGAGAAAAACACCTAGAAATAGTTATATCTGGCTAGTTTAATTTTTATATGTAGCATTCATTCTCTCCTTTATATTTTTAGTTCTACCTTCCAAAATATATCCTCTCATCTTATATATGATAGGTCAATGGTGACTGGTTAAATTATAACTTTAAGTACCTTGTCACTACAGACTAAATTTTGTGTTTGAACCTCATTTAAGGCTTTTTCAACAATTAATGCACCATGTCTGGTGCACACCAATGAAGGCATCTGAAGACTCCTACTGGTCCTTACATAGTGACACAAAAAACTGGATAACTTTTTCCCAATTTCTTTTGTTGTCACACAGTTAGTCCTAAAGAACTTTAAGAAGGATAATGAATGTTAAGTATTGCTTGGGTGTATTGAAACCCTCTGTTTAAGTTGTACTTTTAAAAAATTACTCATCTAATCAACATCGATTTCCCACCTATACCTCCTGACCTACTTTCCCCAGGACATTTTTTTTTCCATGGCATGAGAGACTTGAAAGGAAAAATACATTCCATTGTTAATTCAGAAGAGCCTATACAGTGTTCTATGATTCCAGAAGAACTACAACAAGAGAAAAAGATCTCCACACACACGCTATGCCCTTGCTTTCCTCCATGATCAAGAGCTCATCTTACAGTATCTGTCTTCTGACACAAGACCAGACTTGCCAATATAATGCTGCCTAGCCTCACAAAACATGATTGAGCAACAAGAAAGCTCTGAAGAAAAAAATATAGGACAGTTCTAAAGACACCAGATTCCCTGTTTGTATTAAATGGACAGTGTTTTTTTAGTTGGATTTGGGTTTTTAAAAAGGTCATTTGACAAAATTGAGTTCAATCATTAAATCAGATTATATGATGAGTTACTTCAATTATTTTATGCCTAAAGTAAAATACTTTTTTGTAGTCCTCGTCAGTTTCTTTTTTCCCCCCACTGTTGTTTACAGTGCAAAGCAACATGTGGGATGGAGGAAGACAGTTTTTTGTAGTGGTATATCACTAGGCCCATATTTGCATTGTGGTTTTTTTTGCATCTTTACACTGCAGATGTTTCTTCCCTAGTAATAGTTGAAGACGAGTCTGTCAGGAAGCACTGGAAAGCCACTTTTTTGAGGGGGCAAAGTGCCACCATAACACATACAGAATTAAACATCTGAGGCAAGAAGTCTGCATATGTATTGAAGTATTTCAACCTGAATCTCAAAAAAAAAACAACCGCAAAACCTACAAACAAAAACCAGCTCTGCAACCTGAATGGAGAGCTAGTACGGAATACATTTTGTAACTGTAATTCATTCAAGTGTTAACTGTTACTAGGCCAAAGTTTTTGATTAAAACATTTCCTAAATTTACTGAAAGAAACAGGAAGCAAGCTCAGCTCTTAGTGTCTATTACGGTTTGAGTCAACATCACAAGCACAGCTGAAGAGAGAAGCTGGCTTTGTTCTAGCTACATCTTGAGAACGAACTGTGACTAGAGAAGTGATAGCATTGTTTGCTTTCAAGGTTCTCCCTACCTATTTGTGCAATTATCTTCTAGAAGCCTAAGGCACCAAATAAAACATGAAGCATTCCAGAATATAAAGGTACATTAAATTAATGATGGTACGTGAACCGTTTTATAGGCATACAGCTATTTTTATTGCAGATATGCAAGTTGTCTTTCCCTAGATAACTCCTAACTTATGTCCATTTCAAGAGTACTTTTCTGAAAACTGCCTCAGTAAACCACGTTCCATAGCTTATGCTAGGCTAACTCGATGAACCCACAGCTCTACTTTCTGTTGTGCCCAAAAGCATACGTGAAATCTCTGCTCGCTTCTTTGTTACTGTGAATTATATGTAGTCCTAATTTCACTCTTTGAACATTGTGCTGAAACTGTGAGGTTCCCTTAGTCATTTGTGAAAGAGCACAAGATTTTCTAAATTCCATTTTAAAATTTCTATTAACAGGGACCTGAGCTAAAGGTTTATAGATATTAGTGATTAACTTTGCAACAAGATGCTTATACTAGTTTTCCTCAATTCCACCAATTCAGAGAGATTCTTTCCCTCCTATCTTATAGTAATGGGATCCATACACTCTAGGGAGTGTCTGAAAAGAACAGTTCTCACTGCAGCAGATTACTAATACCTCTTCCTAATGATAGCTGGAAACTTTATCATTAAGAGATTAAGGTCTACTCAACTTAGCTTCCAGGTTTCAGCTCAGTTAAATCGCTGTAGAGGAACAGGGACATGTTTTGAATTTTCTCAGCTTCAGATATTATTCAGATATTCAAGCATCACCTACTGAATATATTTTTGTATCAGAGGCTAGCACAATATTGTACAGAAAGTTCAATCTACATTAAACTCTTGGAATAGATTCTAACTTGGAAAGTACCCATGTAAACAAACAAAAAACCTGAGGAGAATTACCCTCTGTACTACAGATTAGAGTTTATACTAAAGATTTTAAGAATCACGATGAAGACATGTTATTTAGATGGCTGATTCTGTTGCATGTACTGTGTGCTGACAGCTGATTTTACAAGTCTCCAATAGCTAACTGGGAGACATGAACACACAGACTCAGACTACCTCTTTCTAAATGTGCTAAAAGAGAAGCATACTCAGAGAGCATCCCTAAAGATGAAGTCAGTCATATTTAGCACAAAAAGGGAAACTGAGAAGAAAGGCAGTAAAGAACAGGCTATGTATGTGATGAAGTACTGCTTAGTTTTTCATACATGCTTTTTAATTTCACACTCCCAAACTACCAGATTAACATACACTGTCCAGACAGTAAAATAAAACATTTCCTCTACTTGCTGCATAAGTACGACATTTTTGCTGCTTCTCTCCAGCAAAAAAGTATCACATTATGAAATCAGGGAGAAGGATCATAAGATGAAATTTTTGTTTAGTAACCGTTTACTTCTCATATGATATACACAAAATTATCACAGTTTCATCAGCTCTGTACAATTCCATCTCACTTTCTTCCTATTATACCTTTGACCCTATTATATCTTAATAATTCAGTCCATAAGTTAACATGTGAATTATTTATCCCCTCAATAATAGATCAGATGTTACCTAAGTCATGTTACAGAATTTTTAGCTAGAGTAATATGATAATTATGACTTCACATTTTTAGCTGTGTTTTGTGCTGTTTCCACTACGAAGTGTTCCAGAACTAGAGATAATTGATTTTCATTGAACTTGTGTGCATATTATTTCAACAGAAACAATATTTTGACTTCTGGAATATGCTCACTGCTACTTGATTTTCTTTTGTTTAAAAAAAAAAAATAAAAAAAAATAAAGTGACAGCTATTCAGGTTTGAATTTTGAGATCTAGCTGACTGTGGCCAGACCACCTTAGATGTAAAGTAGTTCTCTTTGCCTTGAAAACATAATTTATCAACACTATTGACAAAGGCAGTACCGTGAACTAGCAATGAAGTGTGGCACTTCTGGTAAAGTAATTTGCAAAAAGAAGACAAAGCGAGTCTCATATTTCACTAAGACAATGTTTGCATTTGCAAACTTAAATTTGGCGGCATTAAAATTCATGTTTGGATACCACAGGAACTAATAATAATTACACATTTACTTTGCTGAATGTAAGATTACACTAGGCAATGGAGTTCATGAAGTATTTATCCTATTACTGACAAAGAGAAACATCTTAGGCAAAGTCTATAGTTTTATGCAAGTCTGGTATCAAAAGGAATTTTGTATTCAACATTCTCTTCCAGATTTTTGTTTAACTAGAAGGTGACACAGAAAAAAAGTTACTAAATAAAAACAAACAAAAATAACCCAGGGGAAAAGAAGGAAGAGACCTGTCTGCCTGTGTCTCATATGTTGTAACTAAATGAAGGTAGGATTTTGCTTTGGCAAAAGGAGCATATTGGAGTGAGTTTGGATCTATCACTTGTTTATTAAATTGGGACTCATCTTTGAGAGTAGAAGAGCCAACGGTTTGGCTTTATGAGATAGATGTCTTGATGAGGGTACACGCCCCTTTCTACTCTATATTTCTGAGCACACTTTACATTTATTTTGATGTGTCAGTGCATTATTATCAAAGTGCTGCAGAAAACAAAAAGTCATTGTTTAATTTCACACCTTTGTAAACAGTCATACTGGCATGTTTTTCCTAGCAGAGGATAGTCTGATAACATTCTTGCCTATTTTCTAGAGTAAACATTTTATATTTTAAATTTCTGAAAGTATACTGAAAAAGCTATTTACAAATACATAATACAATTTGAGGACATGCTTCCAAAATAATATAGTATAATACAGCATGTCAATAATACTTGTGTCAAAATTCAGCAGAATTTATGTTCCCAAGTACTTCACAGGGACAAAGAGAAAAAAATTTTGCTTTTAGTTTTGCACTGTGAAATCCAGTCTCCCAGCCCAAGTTAGCTAACAGCAAGGCAAGGAAGAATCTATTCTGGGTCATTCTTGCTCCAGGCACATTCCAGATTGTCCAAGCAACTCTCTATCTTTCCTTAAGTCTACTGCTTCTTCCCCTTCAAAATCCCAAAGATAAATCAGACTAGGACGGGAGATACTGAAATTCTTACCATTAAATGATGCTTTTAATTTTCATTTAAGGTATGAGTAGTCAGGATTTATGCTACAAAAGACTGCTTTAAAAGTGAAACATCCAAAAAGCATGAAAGAGTACTCATTATGTACTTGTTAATACAGAGTATTAATCTTCCCTTTATCACACATACAACTGAATTCCTTAAAGCTTTTAGATTTTTTTTACTGATACTTCATATTGATACTTTCTATCATGTTCTATTGAGAGACACTATGCCAACTGAAGCTTCAAATAAGTGAGAAGGAAAAAAAAAAAAAAAAAACCCACCTAAAAAAACCTGTGACTATCCAGAGAATAAAATAACAAAAATGAGTAAGCTGAAAGCTCAAGACGGAGCAGGAAGTAAACTCTTCTCTTCCTGAACCAAACAACATGTATGGTTGCAAGTTCATATCTAATCTCCTTCTGAAGTCTATTCAGCTATATGTTTAGTTCTGTTATCACATTCATCACAACTTATGCATTCAGATGTGTAAAGTTAACAATGTAAATTTAAAAAAAATTTATCTTGTAAGACATTGTTCTGAATGATCATTGTCGAACAAGGTTGGGAGAGAAAAAAAGGTAAATTAAGTCTCCACAGAAAAAGGAGAGTGGACACTTCAATCTCAAGACATCAGACAGTCCAAAGCCCTTTAGAAAAATCTTAGCTAGCGCACACTGACACTAACTTTGTGAGCTTGCCCTCAGTTCACAAGATTCCAAGCCCAAGTAATTGGAAGTTGGATCAAGTTTCCAAGAACACACATAAAAATAACAAAAAAAAAAAAAAAAAATCCAGGGAGTTCAGTTAAGCTGGACACAAACTTTGGTTCTTAGTATTCGCTGTGAACAAAGGTTAAAGTTTTAACTCTGTAGCACTATGTGCATTATTGGAGCACCCAGACATTAACGTTGCATCACCCCATGCATGCTGCCAGGATATGGAGACTCTCATGAGTGTTATTTCAGGTTATTAATATTGCTGTCACATGTGGTCATCCCTTTCCTAAGACATTCCCTCTGGCTCTGATTCTATACAGGCAAAAAAAGGGGATACTCTGCAGTAAAAATAGAACAGATTGATTGAGAAACGACATGGTAAAAGGAAAAACAAAAGACCTACACCTGAGACAATGTACATTAGCCTGTCACACAGATCCCAAAGTATCAATGGGGAAGAAATTGCAGAACAGTTTACAAGGAATTCCTGCCAGGTGGAAGGACTGGCAAGAGCAAAAAAATACATCTCTGTCACGGTTTAAAGCTGGGCTGGCTATTAACCAGGTGGCAGATGCTCTCTGTTAACCCTCTCCCCCCCCACAAGGGAAAGGGAAAAGGGAGAGAGACTTATGAGTTGGAAAGTTAAAACAGTTTTAATAAACTATAATAATGAAAAAGAGTATAATAACAATAATAATAGAAATAATCAAATATATACAAATATATACAAATATATACAAAGCCAAGACTGAGAGCTTGGAAATCCTCCTCAGGCAGAGTTGCTCCCCCCAGCACAAGCAGAGGGGAAAATGCGGTAGCTCCCCCCAGCACGAGCAGAGGGCAAAATGCAATAGCTCCCCTGCCATCACACCTGCAGGCTTTTAACTGGAAACTGGCAAAGCTGGTACCAATCAGTGGGAGACAGGAGGGCCCCTCCCTCCTGGGCCCCACCTCCAGGAGGCAGTGGGTTAGTGATAAGCAGGAAAGTGAGAATGACATGTATGGGATGGAATACCTTGCCGGTCAATCCTGGGTCACCTGCCCCGTCCACTCCTCCCTGCAGGTACAACCCCCTTCGGCTCTTCACTCGTAAGCAGTGAGGAATTTAGCAGTGACCTTGGTTTCTCTAAGACTAATTGGCCTAGTTTGGGCCAAACCAGGACATTCCACCCCTTATTCCATACCATTCATGTCATACTCAGATCACCACTACCTTTTCATTTTCAAATATAGATATACATATCACTAGTTTATGATTCATCTTTATGCAAAAAGTCCATCAAGTTCATTTGGTTCAGGATTGTGGGTTTCCATCTGGTTAGCAGTCTCTCAGCAGTCTTTCTGGCTAGCAGTCTCTCTTTTGTCATGGTTCGTGCCCACGGGTTGCAGGTTAAAGATGTCAGACTCGAGGAGGTTACTGGACGCCACTTGATGAAGCTAGCTCCGGTCTCATCACCACTGTCTTAACCTGAAAGACACTTATGCAGTAACAACATACAGTTCGGACTTAAGTAGTCTCACCCAGAATCAGATCACCTTCAGGGACACATTGGACTTCACCATCTTGCAACATCACCCACCAAGTACATCCAGGTCCCTGAGCAAAAGCAATCCCACGAATGGGTTTACCTTTGCCCGTTACAGGAAGAACCCAGACAGTTTTTCCCAATAGATTCCTTTCATGCACCACCGGGACTTTATCTCCTTCTACTGTATGTAGAAGGTCTGACTGAGCAGGGCCAGCTCGATTGATAGATCCCCTGGTGTTAACTAACCAGGTAGCTTGTGACAGATGCTTATCCCAGTTTTTAAAGGTTCCACCCCCCATTGCTTTCAGGTAGTTTTTAACAGCCCATTATACCGTTCAATTTTCCCAGAGGCTGGTGCATGATAGGGGATATGATATACCCATTCAATGCCATGCTCTTTGGCCCAGTTGTCTATGAGACTGTTTTTGAAATGAGTCCCATTGTCCGACTCAATTCTCTCTGGCGTGCCGTGTCGCCACAAGATTTGCTTTTCGAGGCCCAGGATAGTGTTCCGGGCAGTGGCATGGGGCACAGAGTATGTTTCCAACCATCCGGTGGTCGCCTCCACCATGGTAAGCACATAACGTTTACCCTGGCGGGTTTGAGGGAGTGTGATATAGTCAATTTGCCAGGCCTCCCCATATTTATATTTCAACCACCGCCCCCCATACCACAAAGGTTTTAATCGTTTGGCTTGCTTAATTGCGGCGCATCTTTCACAATCATGGATAACCTGTGCAATAGAGTCCATGGTTAAGTCCACCCCTCGGTCACGAGCCCATCTGTATGTTGCGTCTCTCCCTTGATGACCTGAAGTGTCATGAGCCCACCGAGCTAAAAATAGTTCACCTTTATGTTCCCAGTCCAAATCTATTTGGAACACTTTAGCAGCTTGATCTGCTTGTTGGTTGTTTCGATGTTCCTCAGTTGCCCGACTTTTAGGTACGTGAGCATCTACATGACGTACCTTCACGACTAGTTCCTCTAGCTGAGCAGCAATATCTTGCCACAATTTAGCAGCCCAAAGAGGTTTACCTTTGCGCTGCCAGTTGCTTCGCTTCCACTGCTTTAACCACCCCCACAAGGCATTTGCTACCATCCATGAGTCAGTATAAAGATACAGCCTTGGCCACTTTTCTCGTTCAGCAATGCCTAAAGCCAGCTGGATGGCTTTTACCTCTGCAAATTGACTCGATTCACCTTGTCCTTCTGTGGCTTCTGTGACTCGTCGTATGGGACTCCATACAGCAGCTTTCCACTTCCGATGCTTTCCTACAAGACGGCAGGATCCATCGGTGAACAGGGCATACTGCTTCTCATCCTCTGGTAGTTCATTATATGGTGGGGCTTCTTCAGCACGTATCACCTCCTTTTCTGGCGGCATTCCGAAGTCTTTGCCTTCTGGCCAGTCCATGATCACTTCTAAGATTCCTGGGCGATTAGGGTTTCCTATTCGAGCCCTCTGCGTAATTAATGCAATCCATTTACTCCACGTCGCATCAGTTGCATGATGGGTAGTGGGAACCTTACCCCTGAACATCCAGCCTAGTACTGGTAATCGAGGTGCTAGGAGAAGTTGTGCTTCAGTACCAATTACCTCTGAAGCAGCTCTAACTCCTTCATACGCTGCCAGTATCTCTTTTTCAGTTGGAGTGTAATTGGCCTCGGAACCCTTGTATCCTCGACTCCAAAATCCTAGGGGTCGACCTCGAGTCTCCCCTGGCACTTTCTGCCAGAGGCTCCAGGTAGGACCATTGTCCCCAGCTGAGGTGTAGAGCACATTTTTAACATCTTGTCCCGTACGGACTGGTCCAAGGGCTACTGCATGCACAATCTCTTGTTTAATCTGTTCAAAAGCCTGTCGTTGTTCAGGGCCCCACTGAAAATCATTCTTCTTTCTGGTCACTTGATAAAGAGGGCGTACAATCTGGCTGTAATCTGGAATATGCATTCTCCAGAAACCCACAACGCCTAAGAAGGCTTGTGTTTCCTTTTTGTTAGTTGGTGGGGACATGGCTGTTATTTTGTTGATCACCTCTATCGGGATCTGGCGACGCCCATCTTGCCATTTAATCCCTAAAAACTGGATCTCCCGGGCAGGTCCCTTGACCTTGCCTCTTTTTATGGCAAAACCAGCTTTCAGAAGAATTTGGATTATTTTCTCCCCTTTGTCAAAAACTAACTGCTGCTGTATCACCCCACACAATGATGTCATCAATGTATTGCAAATGTTCTGGAGCTCCACCCTTTTCTAGTGCAGTCTGGATCAGTCCATGGCAAATAGTAGGACTGTGTTTCCACCCCTGGGGCAGTCGATTCCAGGTGTACTGGATACCTCTCCAGGTAAAAGCAAACTGTGGCCTGCACTTTGGTGCCAAAGGAATAGAGAAAAATGCATTAGCAATGTCTATAGTGGCGTACCACTTGGCTGCCTTTGACTCCAGTTCGTATTGAAGTTCTAGCATGTCTGGCACAGCAGCACTCAGCGGTGGCTTAACTTCATTTAGGCCACGATAGTCCACAGTTAATCTCCATTCTCCATCAGACTTTCGCACTGGCCATATAGGACTATTAAAGGGTGAGCGAGTCTTGCCAATCACTCCTTGATTTTCTAATTGTCTAATCAGTTTATGAATGGGGATCAGGGAGTCTCGATTGGTACGATATTGTCGTCGGTGCACCGTGGTAGTAGCAATTGGCACCTGTTGTTCTTCAACCTTCAGCAACCCCACAACAGAAGGATCTTCTGAGAGGCCAGGCAAGGTAGACAGCTGTTTAATGTCCTCAGTCTCTACAGCTACTATACCAAAGGCCCATCTGTACCCTTTTGGGTCCTTAAAATACCCTCTCTTGAGGTAGTCTATGCCAAGGATGCACGGAGCATCTGGGCCAGTCACAATGGGGTGCTTTTTCCATTCATTTTTAGTTAGGCTCACTTCGGCCTCCAATACAGATAACACTTGGGATCCTCCTGTTACTCCTGAAATACTGATAGGTTCTGCCCCTTTATGATCCGATGGCATTAGGGTGCACTGTGCACCAGTGTCTACCAGGGCTCGATACCTTTGTGGTTTCGATGTGCCAGGCCATCGAATCCACACAGTCCAATAAATCCGGTTGTCCCTCTCCTCCACCTGGCTGGAGGCAGGGCCCCCCTAATTAAGAAATGGATTTGTGCTGCTCACAGGGACTGGACCTTCATTTCTCCTATTCACACTTGGGAAAAAGTGATTTGAGGCCCATCTACCCTGGCTGGGGTCCTGCTCACTGGTAACTGGAGCAGCCATCCTTCTAGAAAAATTCTCTCTGGTATTTCTTTTAGCTTGCAACTCACGTACTCGTGCCTGTAGGGTACTGGTAGGTTGTCCATGCCATCTGCTCATGTCCTCCCCATAACCACGCAGGGCAAACCACAGGCTACCTCGTGATGTGTTCCGTTTCCTTTGAGCTGGTCCTGTAGGAGAACGTTTTCTCTTAACAGCTGCAACGCGCGCCTGCGTAGGTAGAGAGTCAAGTTTATTCTCGATCATGGACAGTTTGTCTGACAGTTGTTTAAATGAGTCCTTGTTCTCCTTAGTCAGTTTTTCCACAGCCGAGATGCGTGCCTGCAGTGGGGAAGAAATACTATCTTCATACTGTCGCATACAGTTAGCCATTTCGCCCACACTAGATCGTGCCATATCATCTTCTCCCCATACTAATATTGACAATGTATGGGTATATGTCAGTGGAGCATTCTTCACAACCTTCCGGAACATGGATCGGTTGCATTCCACTTCATCAGGATCTACAGGATCTACAATGTCCCGTGGGTGTCTATAAATGATCTCTTGCACCGCTAGTTCTCTAAGGTAGTTAATACCTTTTTCTATAGTGGTCCATTTGCTCAGGTGGCTCAGAACATCATCTTTATAGGGATACCTGCTCTTTACAGCTGAGAAGAGTCGCCTCCAGAGACTGATAGTGTTTGACTTTCTTGCGAGCGCCTTATCAATACCACCATCTCTGGACAGGGATCCCAACTGTCTGGCTTCTCTGCCATCCAATTGCATGCTATCTGCCCCATTATCCCAGCATCGGAGCAGCCAGGTAATAATAGGTTCACCATCATAACAGCTGAAGTCTTTCCTTATATTTCTCAGGTCCTTCAGGGATAAGGAGTGGTAGGTTATCTCTACGTCCGAGTCCTCCTCTTGTGATAGTTCTGCTTTAGAAGGACCTTTCTTCTGTGATGGGTCTGCTTTAAAAGGACGATCGAGGAAACCCCCATCTGTGTCAGGCCCTAACTCTGCCTGAGAAGGACCCTCACCTGGGTCATATGATGGCTCTGCCTTAGAAGGCTCTGAGTCATCATCCTTCACTTTACTAGCTGATTTCTTTTGGTATTTCTTCCTGGTTACAGGAGCAATTGGTACAGATTCAATAGATGCTGGGGTCTGAGTAGATGCAGTGGCTGTTGTGGGAGTGCTGAGACTCATTAGAGTCTGAGTAGCTGCAGTGGCCATCTTGGGGGGTGTAGCAGCTGTGGTACAGGCTGCTGAGGTTTCAGTGGATTCAGTGGCTGTAGTGGCAGCACATGCTGTAGGATCTGAGGTGGCTGCATAACACCTACAACTGTCCCTGCACCGATATTTAATCTTATCCCACATCAGAAACACATTCAGGACAAACAAAAATAAAAACATGCCACCTAGACAGCACCATCCTAATTTCGCAAAATCTGGTGGAATCAGCTTGGCAGAAAAGGAGAAGGTGCTATTTCCTGAAGTAAAACTGGAAGTGTAATCATTAACACAATCAGCTAAAGGACGCCTGGAGCATGCAGATGAAGTTGCTGCTACTGATTCGTGATTAAAGCTGCCCATCATTGGGTCATAGAGATAAGAGATCGGAATATTAACTGCCCAGTTTATCACAGCATAAATCAGTATCAAACCCCATACCAAAACAATACATTTCAACCAGCGCCCACTGCTAAACTGCATGTAAACATTCATAAGAAGCAAGCAATAACACAGTGCCCACGGCAGGTAAGGCATCATTGCAATACTCAGTTGTGAAAGAAACTCCATAAAAAGATGAGATAACACAGCATTCAAAAATGACATCACCATCTTCACTATCTGTTTTAACTTTCCAACCCCTTGTAAATCTCAAAGGAAGAAATCTGATATTCTCTCAGCTGAGCTCTCCGGGTCTCCTCCCACCAGAACCAGGATTCAACTTATCAGAGCAACCTGTTGGAGCTTCTCTCGAGCCCCACGTTGGGCACCAATAAATCTGTCACAGTTTAAAGATGGGCTGGCTATTAACCAGGTGGCAGATGCTCTCTGTTAACCCTCTCCCCCCCCCCAAGGGAAAGGGAAAGGGAAAAGGGAGAGAGACTTATGAGTTGGAAAGTTAAAACAGTTTTAATAAACTATAATAATGAAAAAGAGTATAATAACAATAATAATAGAAATAATCAAATATATACAAATATATACAAATATATACAAAGCCAAGACTGAGAGCTTGGAAATCCTCCTCAGGCAGAGTTGCTCCCCCCAGCACAAGCAGAGGGGAAAATGCAGTAGCTCCCCCCAGCACGAGCAGAGGGCAAAATGCAATAGCTCCCCTGCCATCACACCTGCAGGCTTTTAACTGGAAACTGGCAAAGCTGGTACCAATCAGTGGGAGACAGGAGGGCCCCTCCCTCCTGGGCCCCACCTCCAGGAGGCAGTGGGTTAGTGATAAGCAGGAAAGTGAGAATGACATGTATGGGATGGAATACCTTGCCGGTCAATCCTGGGTCACCTGCCCCGTCCACTCCTCCCTGCAGGTACAACCCCCTTCGGCTCTTCACTCGTAAGCAGTGAGGAATTTAGCAGTGACCTTGGTTTCTCTAAGACTAATTGGCCTGGTTTGGGCCAGGTTAAAGTTTTAACTCTGTAGCACTATGTGCATTATTGGAGCACCCAGACATTAACGTTGCATCACCCCATGCATGCTGCCAGGATATGGAGACTCTCATGAGTGTTATTTCAGGTTATTAATATTGCTGTCACATGTGGTCTTCCCTTTCCTAAGACATTCCCTCTGGCTCTGATTCTATACAGGCAAAAAAAGGGGATACTCTGCAGTAAAAATAGAACAGATTGATTGAGAAACGACATGGTAAAAGGAAAAACAAAAGACCTACACCTGAGACAATGTACATTAGCCTGTCACACAGATCCCAAAGTATCAATGGGGAAGAAATTGCAGAACAGTTTACAAGGAATTCTTGCCAGGTGGAAGGACTGGCAAGAGCAAAAAAATACATCTCCTATTTACATATATAGATCCCTTCCTTCTCCTATAGCATATATATCTATTTTTATATATAATATGCACACACATAGTTTACATCGGATATTAAATACACTTTTGTTCTGCATTGTGAGTGCAAGATTTTTCTTGGAGATAATATAACTTTTTAATGAATTTTATGCTAGGAAAATAGACCTAGTTTCTTTCAAGCAACATCCCCAAAAAGAAGTTTAAAGTCTTAAGAATTCATTTTTAAATCTCAAATCGTTCATCCTGAAACCTACTCCCCAAGTCAGAACAGAAACAAGTTTTTATTTTTGTTGCATTGTATTTCTCATTAATGCTGAATTATATCTACTTGCAGCTGTCTTGCAAAAAGGGAGTGTAAACTCAGAGCATACCACTTAACATGAAAAAACTGTATCAGTTTGTCAGATTAGTTTTAATATTTTTAGTTACTACATTAGGGTATACATTATCCAAATAATTATATTTCAATATATTTGCAGCATAACAAACTACAATAAAGTCAATCAATCTTTCGTCTTCTCTTTCCTCCTACTAGCTTCTGAAATAATAGACAAAAAATCAGGTAGTATGTGTAAGACTTACTTTTTTTCCAGTTTCACCATTTCAATATGTGTATTACTTGATCCATAATCAGTCATATTTAACAGAGCTCACACTAGTTTTGAATTCTTCTGGTTTTCACCATGTCACTGCAGCATTATTCCACAACAAACAACATGTTACATTGTTAAATTTCAGCTTTTTCATGAAAGACACTGACAACTAACAGCATAGTTCATAACGCAAGTCTTTAATAAATGCAAATCCTTTCAGTAAATTTATGCTAGAAATATGAACTTTACCTAATCTTTGTGTCTTTACTTTTAAAGTACATTTTTCAAGAGCCTGTTCTGGCAGCTTTGTAATCTAATATATTTTTCTAGTTTGGGAGCTAACATAGACATATGTTTTTAAGACAGGAACTGCATAATTCAGTTGCATCAATATTTTTCAGCACAACGGTATAATACCTACTGCCAATTAAAAATATTTTTCATTAGGATGACACATTTATTTGCCATAGAATGGCAAAACATTTATTTTACTTGAGCAAGCTCAATTAAAAAAACAAAAAAAAATCCCACAAATACACCTTTACTATTATAACAATTGTTACCCTTCCCATACACCAAACTGCAGATACTGAAATCTAGCTCTGCTTTGCCTAAAGTAACATAGTCTTTCAACTTGTCTGATGCAACCAAACCCATAAATCTTTTCAATTTATGTAACATATGAATTCTTGAAATTATATTTGAGATTATGAATAATCTCAAATCAAATCCCACTCTGATCTATGTTGGATCTCCTTCAAAGCCAGTAATGAGCCACAAGTGCCTGCCAACAGGTGTTCTTCCCCTACAATGATTGTTAAATTACAGGTGGAAATCAAATAAAATATTTGGGGTTAGAGATCTTTAGCAATAGATGTGTATATACACAGGAGTAAGAAATAAATAATATCACAAATGGGAAAGCTAATACCTTGTCCAAAGACTGGCAGCTCAATAAAACAAAAACAAAACAAAACCAACCAAAAAAAAACCAAAAACAAACCCCACACACCACCAAAAACCTTAAAGGAGAGAGCTAGGGATGAACACGTTTGATGTGAAGTTGAGAGGAGGGTAAGGGTAGAATGGCCAAATGTGAATAGCAAGTCCGGAGAAAACAGGAGCTGATGTGTGTCACCAGGGAAGTTGTTCTCTGTTCTTCCAAGAAGTGCAGGAGTCAGTTACTGGTTGGTCTTTAAAAAGTTTTTCTGACCTCCCCTCGGTGTAGGATAATATCAGTCCATCTCTTTTTACTCCTACTAACCCCTAGCACTAGTCATATAACCAAATTGAAACCCACATATCAGGGCTGAATGGCCATCAAACTGACAGAAAGTAGCGGCAGATTGCTAGTAGACAAGCAGTAGACCATGCTTCATACTAGAAAGTAATGTTTAGGACAGCAAAAACACCTGTGTTTGTTCAAAACACAGATGCTCCCATGAACACAAGGGAGAAGAGAAGGATTATTAGAATTGAGAAAGGTGGATAAGAAACATGGTCAGAAACAGATGTGTGAGGATGTAAGTAAGGAGTAAGATGAGATTCATTTTACTAAACTGTTAAACAGTTTAAAGAAAGGAACTTATGGTCTTATCACATCATTCTTTTTTTCCCTGACATTTGTTCTGCCAAAAAAGGTTACGCAGCTAGAAGGTATATTCCACTATTAGATACTTTTCTTCACCTTTAGTCTGGAAAAACAGATTTAGCCTATCACTGTAGTTAATCTTCCTGTGCTCTGGTGTTTTTTGAAGGGGAAGCTTGTTTTCTATTGCACATGCAAGTCCATCAAGAATTTCCATTTGTATTTTCCCTTCATCACCCAACATGCAATGCATCTATCATTTTCAGAGTAAGTTTATTTCATGCAAGAGTAATACAGGAGGTTGAGAGGAAGAAAAGTGCCAGAAGATTCCTCCACCCCCTGGCAATAGTAATCTTCCAGTTTCCAGTTGTCACCTATGTGTCTCCAACCAGAATACTAATAGGCAGAATTGATTAAGAAATTCTAGCTTCTTCATATACATTTGAAAACCTAATGTTTCTCTTACTCTTATCATACTCATTTCTGTTAGTCTTACACAAAATTAAGCAATTGACATCAACAAATGAAAGTTGAAGAAAACAAATAGTAAAAAAATAAGACAGAACTAAAACCAGTTTTCTATATCCCAAGTGACTTTTGTAACCACTGGGACAAGAGTTGAGTAGAAGAAACTCCTCTCATTAAAAAAAAAACAACCCACTCCCGCCCCCCCCCAAAGAAAACCCCACACAAACACAAGAATCAGGACTGCTCATCTCAGCAGTGATTAAGCATTTCCATATATTTGCGGAATACTGTTGGGTAATTTTAGTGATACAAACAGATGCCAAAAGAACTAGGTGGATTTGGCAAGTCACAAGCTTGATCTGAAGAGGAACTTCAGACCCTAAATCCTTTCTGGATATGAACTGTTATACTCCCAACATGCTGAAAGTAGACATTCTTCTGCAGACCTCCCCCCCCAAGAGGGTATTGGAGTGTTTAACAATCAGCTCTCTAATTATGCTTACTATACTTGGTGAAAGCCAGCAAAAGGCTTATAAAAGCAGTGTCATCATTGTCATTTGCAAGCACAACAATGACTTCACAAACAGACTATCACATTCATTTCAATTTCATCTAAGATATCACTCAGGAGAACAGTGAATAAACCTGATTCATTCTGAATTATTGTAGTACAAGTGGCAATAAAACAAGATAGATTCTGCAACTGTATTGTAAAAGGCTGCTATATTTTATATAATACTGCACATCAAAGTTCTGAAGTGATTGTGTTGAATTTATTTATGCTTGAAAAAATTTAAGAATTTTATATCATTATAAACTATACACAGTTTCGAGATATCTGTTGTGCAAAATTCAGTTTGCGACTTTTAGTAACAAAACAAAATTGACTAATGATTTATCAGCGTTTATAGCACTATGTGAGATTATCTGAAAAACAGAGAAAGATTGTCCTCTCAAGTATATACTAAGAACACAGGCACAGTATCAAGTTTGAATTAAAATAAACTTCATACCTCTGGTTCTATGAATTTTTATAAAAGGATACCTGCATCCTGAAAATGTTCTGGCAAAATACTTCCAGAAACTCCATCTTCTCTGCTCCATCTTGTCCCTTTCACAGCAGTTCTCTAGGGTTTAGAGTCAGAATCTTGCATGGAGGAAAGAAGAGATGTCATCTCTCTGCTTCCTTAAGTGAGACATCCGTGAGCCAGGTAAGTCAGTCAAATTATCTGATTTATTGCTGTCCAAGACATTCCAGCCTTCAATTCCCAGTGGTGTCTAGAAAGCCAAGTATTCATCCATCAACTTTATCATAAATTCTTATGGTTGTAATCAGCACTAAGTAGCAGCTTAAGTTATTTTTCTTCAACTGCTTGGGGAAAAAAAGGCTTTCCTTTTTTGTTTCCAGCTTTAATTTGAGCTATTTGTAATGAGACACAATTGCCAGATAATACCGTCGGTAGAAATATCTGCCTGGAGACTATTTCCTCCCTGCTCATAAAGTCTATATGCAGAAATTGTTTTTCCCTGTCTAATATTAAGACCACTCATGAGTGATATGCCTTAAAAAGCTCACACTTCCAGCTGATAGCTTCTCAAATGGTTCACTAGTCACTGAGCACTCAGAAAACTAAGAACTGATTGAGTGAACATAAAAATGTATTTAAACATCAATTTACTATAGATGTTGCATTATTTTTCATAATAAAGTTTTAAAATTTCAGAGAACTAAAAGTCAACTGATTTAACATCAGTTATTAAGTTGTGATTAAGCCATGACTCATTGCAACATGAATGCATCTGACCCATGCTCATATTTCTTGATGAGTCTATCTTTTAGCTAATGGGCTAAAACCGAAAGAAATCAATTGTTTTCTGTATCTTGTATATTTGTGCACTCCACTGCAACATCCACGATACAGGATCAAAATCTGGCCAACTAAAAATTCACCTGATCCAACATTTATTCAAAAATGTATTACATGATACTTGAAATGCAGAAAAAGCAAATCTAAGCCAAACTATTGGCCAAAAGGTTTAATTCTTCCTCATATATAAAACACTTCCTTCACACATTCTGCATAAAAACATCTTTCAGAAAATAAGTTTAAAGAACCAAAGTACTTGCAGAATACTGCTGCTCAGAACAGAGCTTTACCGTGCTGTGAGACTGTCTGCGTGGTGTTGAGATTCGGGGCTGAGAAACATAAATACCTTGATGCAATACATCTTTGTCTTAAAAGTGTGTCATACTGAAACTTTGTCAGGAGCAAGATCAAGCTCAAGAACTCCTCTCCACAAAGTGTAGATTAGAGGCTACATAAGGTTTCCCAAAGTACCACAGAGTAAGGAAAAAAAATCTTCTGTTTTTTCTTGTGCAAAATGTGAGCCATTTAGTAGATTCTGCATGTGGCCAAGAGTTAGCTACGTGACATTTTATGAAGATAGGCAGTCATCCTCATTTATTCTGTTGGACTATATACCACAGAAGGATTGCAATGGGTTACACTAAGTTTACAGCCCTGAAAAAAAACAAACATTCTGGATTTTGATAATAATAAGGCATATATTTCAATAGCTAGTTGTATACCAATTAGAAAGGAAGTTACTTATCTTTTTATAAATATAGATCTACAGCAACTAGTTGGAAAAAGACCTGCTGACAAACATTTCCATTTTTAATCTGCCCTGTAGCAAGCTATAAAACTCCCTATTCTCCCTTAGTAAAAGATTTGACCCAGCCTTGTAGCAAATCAGGTCAGAGGCAACACAGAGAGAACATGACATTGTCAGACCAACATACAAGCTGCATTTAATAGCCTATAGCACAGTGAAGTTCACTGGGCTATTTCTAGCCACTTCAGATTATTTAGACAAATACGGATAAAAGTAAATACAAATAAATTCATAGCTCCCCCCTTTACTATAAGGAATAATTTGTTTATTCCATAAATACTTCCAGGGCCAATAACCAACAATAGGCAACGTGTATTCTAGCCAGAAAGTTGTTAACAAAAGGAGTTACTGGTGCCCTGAAACCATGTAACAATGGGAAAAAAATCTGCCAGTTGTTTTTATAGTATTTGCAGTTCTTAAAGAGCGTACCTGAAGGCTCTGTCAGGATAAACACTTTATTAATAAACATTTTGTCTGCTCTATTATTATTTAACATAAGAAAAAAAGTTTACTATAATAGGTGGTTAACTGTATTCCTGGATTTTAGTTTCCTGAACAAGTACAAGACACTATTGCAATAAATACCATTGACTTGGGAGGCAGAGGGAAGGGGGGGGGGGGGGGGGGGGCGGGGGAAGAAAAAAGCGCTTGTCAAAGGTCAGGCTGTAGTTGGAAGGAAAACAGTTCTCTCAACCTTACTGATGTTGAACATGATAGCCACAAGAGTTAGTCTTGTATGAGCGTTGCTGCAAGCAATGACACCATGAAGAGCTTCAGCATGAATAAAGTTGCCTGTACATATCCACTGGCAAAGCAAACTTTGCTTTCAGGAACAAGTACCCATGAACTTCCTTATGAATTTGTTTAGAAATATATTCTGCTTAATTCAAAGTAATTTGAATCTAAGACCCAGATAACAAAATAGATAAGATTATCTTTTCAACTCTCTTCACAGTTCCCTTTATTCCATTAAAACATCATGAAAGCTTAGATGTTCCACAAACTTTTCTATCTTCAGGATCACTTTATGATTTGCTTCTTGCCTGCTTCCACAATACCTTGTGCTTAGGGTCTCTTTGGGTCATCTTACTGACAGTGCTGTGATGCCATCCTCCTCTAGATCTCCATCCCATGAAGACAGCACAGAATCACATAGAATGGTTAAGGTTGCAAGGGACCTCTGGAGACCATCTTGTCCAACCCCCTGCCAAAGTAGGTTCACCTAGAGCATGGTGCACAGGGGCACAGCCAGGTGGGTTTTGAATATCTCCAGAGGAGGAAACTCCACAACCTCCCTGGGCAGCCTGTTCTAGTGCTCTGTCACCCTCAGAGAAGTTTTTTCTCATATTCAGATGGAACTTCCCATGTTTCAGTTTGTGCCCGCTGCCTCTTGTCCTGTCGCTGTGCATCACTGAGAAGAGTCTGGCCGCATCCTCTCAACACCCACCACCCAAACACTAAGGTATTTGTAAGCATTGATAAGATCCCCTCTCAGTCTTCTCTAGGCTAAACAGACCCAGCTCTCTCAGCCTTTCCTCATAAGAGAGATGCTCCAGCCCTCTAATCATCTTTGTAGCCCTCTGCTGGACTCTCTCCAGTAGTTCCTTGTCTTTCTTGAACTGGGGAGCCCAGAACTGAACACAGTACTCCAGGTGTGGCCTTACCAGGGCAGTGTAGAGGGGGAGGATAACCTCCCTTGACCTGCTGGCCACACTCTTCCTAATGCACCGCAGGATATCATCACACAAATCATCACCTCACAAAATCAATAAATCACAAGAAAATCTCTATTTATAATTAATGTACTTCAAAAGAAATAAGTATTAAAATGATCTTTTAAAGAGATCATAGCATTTATATGGAAGTGTAAATAGAGTAATATCTATATGAGAGCCTGGAAGGAGTAATTTAAGAAAAGCAGTACACACAACTTTCTCCTATTTCAAAGCTTCCTTTAAAGAAAATATTTATATTCTAACAAGACAACACAGGGCCATAAAAAGATGCAAATGAAGTTGCCTTTCCTCTGTCAGCTTAAAGGGGCAGAAGAGAAAGTTTCTCCCTTTGTCATTGTACACCTTCCTATTGTTCCTATCACTTCTGTTTGACACAAGGATTTCCATCAGTATAAGAACAAAATGTAGATATGTATTCACTATTACACAGCCACTTAGCTCTTCACAAATCCAGCAAAGACACTTAAACATGCAGCCTGCTATAAATGATGTATTTGTAGAACTAACAGTTTGGAAGGCTCTAAATATCAGTGTTTCAAACCAAGTCCAAGAGTGTTCCATGTCATGTCACTTGCAGGTGCACTTGCTGCTCTATATCGGTCAGATATAAACATGACATATTAGTATCCCAGAACAGCAATAAGCTTATAGGATTTTAAGATCATCTAAACCTTATCTTTGTCTGTATCTGCTTCCAGAGCACATAAATTAGGTTTTGATTCCAAAATTAACACTGTCTACTTTTTTGTGTGAACTCCTGTAGCCAAGTTAGATATTAAAATCCTCAGTTGAAATATTTTTTTTTTCAGGTTTCGAGCATCAATTTTGTATCCTTACCTACCAAAAGCAAATGTTCAAGTATGCCTGTTAGCTCGATTCTGGACAGGTTGTCTGAATTGTGTGTATCCAACAGTAGAGATGCCCACAACGTAGACAAATAAGGCTATCAATTTGCGGACATATAGGTGACCTTTAACACACATTTCAAGAATTACTCCGATGTAGAATACTCAGAATAAAGTGAACATTCGCTGAGGAAAATTAACTGAGGGCCATAGTCAATATACAAGGACTTTCTAGAGATCCCTTATAAAATAACGAAAATGTAAACCAAAAGGACAGTTGCATAAAAACTTAAGAACTCCATAAGATCTTAATACACTTGAATTGTGTAAGTTATTTGTCACTGTGCAATTGATGGTCCTCAAGAGCCTGGAGTAGTTTAATAGCAGCAATACAAAAGATCTCAGCTAGCTAGGAATAACTGTTGCAAAGCCAAACCACTATTGAGGTGAGATATTTCACTGGCGCCACCACAGAGTGGGGTCAGTTTTCAAACAAGGAGCAGAGCTTGCATGGTAGTTAGAATCAGTGCTCAGTCTGGAACCTATTGAACTGCTGCAACTCCAAAGAATTTCAGGTGTTCTGGAATCATGTTACTTTTGTGACTAACAAAGCCATCTGGCACAACACAGGTATGATATTTTGCATCAATACAAAAACTTTCTAAAGTGCTTTCCCAGTTCTCTTACCTCCCCTCCTCCCCAGTCTTGTTATTGCACAAAGTTAGGAACTGCCACATATTTAGACTATGTTCCCTAATACAGATCACCAGACAATCCTCGGGCATCTTCCCCACAATCCTGATCCATCTCTCTCATATAATCTGGTTTTGGTTTTCAGTCTTTTTGAAAAAATGTCGTTTCAGCTCCTTGGTGCCCTGCGTTTCCCTCACAAGCTTCAAATAGCAGCAAAAAAGTGAGAAAGAAAATCTGACATGAAGGTAGAGTTCAGTTCAATAAGTTTGCTGTTATAAACCTCTCCCTTGACATCTATTTTGTAAACCAGAGCAATTTAACACCTCACAAAATATTTTGAGAAATTATTATTAATGCATTTTCTAACAATTAATATTTACAGAGGCCAGGTCCAGTAAGCAAGATACCATAGCTCTGATCCAACACCATTTAAAATATTCACATATTAAGCAACTGTGTGGGGAAAACACACTTATTAAATTAATGTTTGTACCTGTTTAAATAAGGATAAAAATCTGTTTTCCATTGTGTTGTTCACATAGCTTTATGTGTGGCCAAGAGGGAGTGCTGGTCATTACAATTCAAGTCGAAATATCACGACAAGCTATAGATTGCTAGTAATAAGCAGTATAATTTGAAACAGCCTGTGGCTGAAAAACTATGTTGAGTTGCCTCACTTCAGCAAAAGGCAACCCTAGGTTAAGGTCACCTGCAATGCTTTGTAAGGAGCTTCATGTACAAAGACCACCTGTGGGTTTAAAAAGAAACAAACAACAAAACAAACAAAAAAAAAACCACAAAACCCCAAACCATACAAACAAGTATCATAACTTCTGCATAGCAGGTCTACTAAAAATAAGTATCTCCCCTTTATCAAATCCCACAGGCTAAAGCCCGATTTCAGGTTAGGACTGGTTTCATTTATTCCAAAACCAGCAATAGTTGCAGGGTAGTGCGTATTAGGCTCAACAGGAAGCAAGTTCTGCTGTCAAAGGAAATGAGGAAGAATAAAAATAACATCAAAAAACCCCACCCCTCCACACTACTTTCATTATTTGCTGTAGGCTCTGAAATTCCCTCTTCTTTCTTCTGTGCTTTCTCCTTGTTTAATCTCTGTGACTGTGAGCCAATCTTAAGAAGATTCAAATGTGTGGATTTTTTTTTTTCACTTTTAATTAAATAAGCCTTGCCTCATGGTTACCTAGTGGACAGCAGGATGACCATGAGCCAGCAATGTGCCCCTGTGGCCAAGAAGGCCAATGGCATCCTGGGCTGTATTAGAAGGGGTGTGGTTAGCAGGTCAAGAGAGGTTCTCCTCCCCCTCTACTCTGCCCTGGTGAGGCCGCATCTGGAATATTGTGTCCAGTTCTGGGCCCCTCAGTTCAAGAAGGACACGGAACTGCTAGAGAGAGTCCAGCGCAGAGCCACAAAGATGATTAAGGGGGTGGAACATCTCCCTTATGAGGAGAGACTGAGGGAGCTGGGTCTCTTTAGCTTGGAGAAGAGGAGACTGAGGGGTGACCTCATTAATGTTTATAAATATGGAAAGGGCAAGTGTCATGAGGATGGAGCCAGGCTCTTCTCAGTGACATCCCTTGACAGGACAAGGGGCAATGGGTGCAAGCTGGAACACAGGATGTTCCACATAAATATGAGGAAAAACTTTACAGTGAGGGTGACTGAACACTAGAACAGGCTGCCCAGAGAGGTTGTGGAGTCTCCTTCTCTGGAGACATTCAAAACCCGCCTGGACGCATTCCTGTGTGACATGATCTAGGTAATCCTGCTCCAGCAGGGGGATTGGACTAGATGATTTTTCGAGGTCCCTTCCAATCCCTAACACTCTGTGATTCTGTAAAGTAGCAATGCAAACTTTTACAAAGAAAGAATTTTGCAGCAAAACCTTTTTCAGTCCTACTATCACAAAGAAACAAACAACACATCTTTCAGTAAGATTTTCAAATGCTCTTACAGTAATTTCATTACTATCCTTTCAATTAAAACACAACGTTCATTTGTTACAGTATCACCTCCTAGGGAGAAAAAAAAAAAGCTTTAAAGAAGCATGAAAACAAAAAGAAAAACAAACAAAAAAAACCCCCCATGATCACAAGAAACATTCACTGGCTGTGAAAGACACTCCAAAATGATCTGTCTGGTCATGAAATGAAATGTCTTTGAAATTCATTAAGTCAGACACTATCAGCCCAATCCTGCAATTCTGGCTCAGGCAAAACTGTCATTGACCTCAGTGAAAGCTTTGCCTTTATGAAAAGGTGAGAATGGATTTCAGGACTGGAACCTAGTTGTGTTTCATTTCGTTACCATCTTATTTCACAAAAAAAAACCCAAACATTAAAATCAGAATGATATGCTACTCTAAAAGAAAAACTGCACATCCACAGAACACAAAACAGGCATCATATAAACTGCAGTGGAATTTGTTGTGGTCTTTATTTTAACTTTCCATTAGATGTCAGAACAGTGCAGAAATCAGCACATATTTTCTTTATGAGTGTTGGCTTCTCTCAAAGTGATTTATGAAAACAGATCTGCTACTAGGAGTGCCGTAGGCTAGACAGAAGGTTGTAGGGAAAACACCAACACACTAAAGAGACTAAAGAAAAATAGGCAAGAACAAAGTTTAAAACAAAGCAGTATAGGGATGTTCAACTATTTAACATTTTTTTTTAAGATCTTGCAAACACAAGAGAAGCCATCCCATTTATACTCAGGGAAGAAAAAAAAAGTAGTCTAGGTGTTGTATCAAAAGGACTTTCTTCCAGAACTCAGCTAATATTTGGTATTACAGACCTTCAGTTGTCTCTTGCCTTTCAAGAGTTCCAGTCTTGCATTTGAGTCTAACTAGCAGCTAAGTCCAATTATTTTAAAATTAACAACTCTGCGGAGATGCAACAACATGCTCTATGATACTTTGGAAGACATTTTTGTTAAAAGGAAAATTTTGCAAAACTGATTTGTCAAATATAGGCATCAGTAGCTTCATTTGTAAAACTTAAGAGTGGAAGTTTCTGAAAGACATTTATCTTCAAGAAACTGCTGGAAGTTTCAAATTCTATCTTAAAACAATTGAATCCTCTTTCAATTTTCATTTACCAAAGCCTGTCTCTTGTTAAGAACAAATAACTTGAAAACTTTAATGTTACAGTTCAGAAGTAGATCAGATTCAAGTCTAGAATTACAAATCCTCCAAATTTGAGGCTTCTCATTCCCTAATCAGGAAGAGTTACACCTCCAGTTCATAGAATATCTGCAGTTGGAAGGGACCCACAAGGATCACGTCCAACTCCTTGCTCCTCACAGTTGGTCATATTTAGGTAGTAATATAACCAACTACAGTCCAAAACCTAAAGAAAAAAATGGGATAATCGACACTGATTTAAGGTTTCACTTGCTCTTGCAATGAAATAGATCACACACATTTAGGTTTCCTAAAACTCTGTGGATATATCAACTCCAAGGAAGCATTCTACCTCAGAGTTAAATACATTGGTAGCTGACGTGCTCCTACACTGTACATTCAGTGTCTGGCTTGTTTAGTTGACTGGGTCCGTGGCATGAATTATATCCAGAACCTGCAGAGCGTGACAGAGTAACCTTTATTGCCACATAGAAGCCCTGATTGTTTAATGGAAAAAAGATATCAAGTTATTCTTCTGCCTCAAACATTCCTCAGACAGGAATTTTCACAGATATTCTGCCATAGTGCTTTTTAATCTTTGTCTTACTATTATTGAATCATATTAGCAAATATTTGAAGACAGAAAATTCACATTCTTAACTTTTTAGTTGAATCATTCACAGATCCATATAATGTGTGATAACATAGAGATACTTAATGAACACCAACAGACTAAGCTCAAGAATGACTGTGGCTGTATTTCAGACCTCCTAAGTCTGAAGGCACTCACAATATTTGTCCTAGTTTTTGTTTGAAGTTTGCCTTCAATCGCAATCCCATAGCCGAGGAACTACAAGTGTGGGAAAAGCCATTTGTATCACAAATGAATTTACAAGCAGGCTGGGAAGTCATGAGTAGCAAATCCTACATATGCACCCCTGCCCCAATGGCCTCACCACATGTACACCTTAGAAACCAAAAGTAACAAATCTGTCAGAACTCGGTGTCATATTTTTCTATAATCATATTTCTAAACTTAAGCTTCATTTACTGTCTTCATTTAGAGTACCATAAAGGTATCAGAATTCCATTCCATTTAAACATTAATTTTTATTCTCTTGTGACCTCTCTGTGGTAAGTTCAATACCCACTAATATTGCATTCCAGCAAAAAAGTCTTGTACGAATGTTCAGAGGCAGACAACATTCCCAGGGATGCCTTGTAATGCACATCAGTTTTATTATTAACATTTGTACTGGAAAAGCAGAGAAAAAATAACTGGGACTGATAGAGGAGAAACTCCTAGTGGATATTCCAATGTATATCTGATATTTGTGGACAATTAAGACTGAAGTTTTACCTTAGATGTGCATGCCGTTGTGATGCATACGTACACTTAAAAGCCTGTAAAGCCTGACATGGAAGTTTAGGATTATTTGTAAACTGTAATCACTCATGTCCCCTGCTGTCCTGTGGTGTGACACAGCTCAGCCAGAAGAGCATCTATTGCACAAAAGAATACACATGCTGTCCTACAGTTCATTTTACTACATGCCCTGCTACGACAGTTCTCCCTTCAAAACATCAGCTGCCTGTGGAGGAATTACAGGCACATGTCCTCAGGACTTGAATTCAACAATATCGTTGTTACATCTAGTCAGCAATCTGTCCACTTCCACAGGGTGTCAAGTATTCACAGTTGGGGATTTGACCTTGTACTCCAGAGTCACACATTTTTGTAACGTATAGATATGGTTATGAACTCAAAATTTCTGCCCTAAAATTAAAGTTACCATGCTCGGATCTTTAAGGTCTGGCCAAGTATTGGAGAGACAATGTTGGTATTGGATTGGCACCTGGGAAAATCCTGTATTGTTCACTCTATTAAGACAGAAGGTTACAAAAGAAGATTGAGAGAATGCTGTTTGCAACTACAATAGCTATTACAGCTTACTATTATATAGAATATCTCCATATAAGAAGTTTAAGATTCATACCACTGTACACAAGTCTGTTACTTTCCTGAATGTGCAAGAAAATTTAAAATGTGAATACAACAAAATATGAAGTGCAACTTAAGTATTTCCTTTTAGTGCTTGTTTTTTTTAAATGTACAACTTAGATACTATATATCCAAAGTCAGTTTTCCAGTGCGATTCCCTAAAAGAAAAAAAAAAGAAAAAAAAACTAAAAAATAAAAAGTTTAAATTCATGGAATCAAGTTTAAAGGTTACCAAGTAACTTTTTGCTAAAGAAGTTTGTTTGGAAAGCTGCTCATTGCAACAGAAAACTTAATGAATTTATAGAATATATTCATTTGTTAGTTTCAAAAAAAAAAACTATGTATAATTGAATTATCTCTTGGAGGCAGTTCTCTTCTTTGGACAGGCTTCTAAGTAAGTATTTCAGTCCTTAGAAATGTTTGATGTTCAATTTTTTTTAATTTCTTAGACGTATCTATTTTCACCACATATTTTTCAGTATCTGCTGGAGGAGGGGAAGGAGTAGGGCTTAAGAACTTGATATTTTCAGCAGTTATTTGATCATGTATAAGTGGATTACATTAAGATTTAGTACAGAAGACATCAAACAGTGATTTTTTTAAAAAATTTAGTGAATATCTTACAAGTTGAACTCAGTCTTTTGTGTATTAAAAGGTAAACTGAGGCAGTTTACATCCTGAGAGACACAGCTTCTTCTCTTTTGTTTCATTGCTCAGATATCTTGTAAAGGGGGTGCTATCCCAGGCAATTTTACAATATATTGTAGAGCAGAGCCAGGTTAAGGAAACAGCATAGGAATAAACAAAAAATCCTCTTTGAATTGGCAGGTCAGAAGTTGTTACTGGGCAGCTAGAACCTTTAATGAAATGCTTTTCTGTGCAACTCGCACAAGCCATCTCCACAACTGTGTGCCTTCCAGCACCTGCTCTGCCAAGGAATACCTGACAGGCATTCGTTTGCTACATTGTTTGCCCAGAGAAGTGGTGGAGTCTCCATCCTTGGAAATATTCAGTCATCTGGACATGGTCCTAGGCAACCTACTCTACATGACCCTGCTTGAGCGAGGTGGGTGGACCTGGCAGCTTCCAGAGGTCCTTTATGGGATTCTAAGATTCAATGGTAAGTTTTAAATACAATCAAATAATACTCCAGTATCTGGATTTCAGATTATTTTCCCTATTGAAATAAACCACTGGGAATCATCTTACTAGTATTTCTAGCCTGATGTGTATGGTTTTCCCATAGGTTTTTTTATATATATATTTATCTCTACATGATGACCCCTGATCCTAAGTCTTTAAAGCACATACCTCAAAACATGAGCAAAGAAATCTGTCATGTGAAATCAACGCAATCAATGTTAGAAAAGATCTAACTGAAATTATTTTGATTTGTGTTCCTGAAGAAAAAAAAAAAAAGATCTCAAAAAAAACCTAAACCCACACCTCAGTTATATCTACCTTTGATATAAAGTTTCTCCTTAAAGCAATTACTATACTATTACTGAAATCATACATATACGTGCGCATATTCCATTCTTCTTCTCCATTGCTTTTTCATGCTACCCAGACAGACTTGTTTGAGTTTCGACCCCTCCACCCCTCCCCAGGTATTGTTATTCAGGTTTTGTGTTGTAGAGGATCCATTCAATCCACTCTAAGACATAATGCATCTGTATCTGTGACCAACATGTGACTATTAATTCTTGAAGCAGTGGTCAGCCAGCTTCCATTTTTCATGTTTATCCCAATAAAAGCTTGCTTTTGTGTATTATGTTAACAAGTGCAAAGAGATTCCTTCTTATGGGAAACAAACACAGGAAATCAAAGGACATTGTTACAAATCAGCCCAGTACTTCACTACACAGTCGTTAAACTGTTACAAGTAGATCCACTTCTGATAATGCTGAATCCCTCCGAATTCTTTTCATTATACTTCACAGCCCTGGGAATTAGGTTTCCAGCTGAGAATTTGCGCAATTTCTGTTACAGTCTTAGAAGTGGAAACTGCAGTAACACCTGCAGCAGGTGAAGATCTGCCAAGTCTTGGTTGTTTTGCAAGTCTGAAGCCATTTGGCTGCTGGTGGGAAGCTGTGACTTCATCCACATGTACTGCTAACAAAGCTTCTGTTTCTATTCAGAGAGCAGAGATGCTGTTTAGCCAACACCCTTGACCAGGCATCCTGCTGAACACATTGGAGAAATCTCTTCAGATAACACCCTATCCTTTTAAAGTGATTTTACAAATTCATAGCACATTAACAGCTTTCCCTGTAATGTACTACTTGGAAACTGGCAGTTAGGCAACACAATGTCAGTGATCTCAAGTGCAACACCATATGTCAGAACTCTGTTAGAATTAGCAATAACAGATAAACACTTAGTCTCCAACATGCACAAGCTCCTGAATGCACAGGGAGTTGGTACACATGAATGAAGAAGTGTTTCCAAAGCCTTGGTGAAATATTGTATTAAAAAACATTTACACCATCGGGGTGGGGGCAGGGGGCACAGAATTACAGTGAAGGCATTTAGGGGTTTGCTTGCATTTTCCTCCCTCTATCCTCAGTTGAAAAATCAATGTAATTGTACTGGAAATTGTCTTCACAGATCTCATAAGCCATTACAGATGAAAACATTGTTTCCTCTTTGGGCAAGGACACTGTGAATCTGGTAGATTTTTTCATACAGTGACAAGTCTTATTTGGGGGAGGGTATAATCAAAGAAAAGAAGAACTCAGTCCATTAGAGAGCAGTTTTCCTAGGTTAAATAAAGAAATAAAGCACATTCAGCAGCTTTCAGTTGCTGTTCAACCTTTCCGTTAGACTTTTCGTATTGTCTACTGGATGCCAGGTAGAGCTAAGCAGGGGACAAGTATACATATATGCAAAGCTGATTCATGTCTTTTTCTTCTGAAGTTTTAATTAGAAACATGTACAAATACTTTTAAGTTTCCTTAACAGGCTGTTTTCATGTTTAACAATTATATATTTTTTTATACGTTCACCAGAACAGAAAGTTGAAAAGAATAGTCATTATTTCTTCACCTTCTATTTTCCACTGGAGAAAAAGTAACACCTTTGGTGAAAAAAACTACAGAAGCAGGAAGTTATTTTCCTGGTGAATTCACTTTGGCAAATATGGGGATGTTTGTTTCATGGCTATTTAGTGTCCTCAGTAGCTTGGTGCAAGAACAACACAGCATAAATTAATTTTCATAAAGTAAGAGGTGCAAAAATATCTGGAAAAACATCTGGCACTGAAGGTTAAACTATGAGTCCTACAGAGTCCCTCATTGTTAAACATTTTTTCATTTCACAGGCTGCTTCGGAAGGCCACTTTCAGGCCTTATCTGGATTCACCTCATTTCAAGTAAAGTTTTTGGGTCTCAGTTATTTTTATGAACTGGCAAGGAGGTCTAGTCAACATTGCTCTTCAGAATGGCCCTGTCTTAGAGGTAGTCAGCTAAGGGAAATAGTACAAGCTTTTCCATACACAAAGAGCTGACATGCAAAAGGTAATTTGTAGTTTATTTCATTGTCTGGAAAGCAAGTGATCTCATGTAAGGTACTTCAATTGCTACTGGTCATAAATTAGCATGGACTTTGATAAGTTGCCATTAAAAAAAAATATATCATATTTTAAAACTATTCTCTTACGAAAAAGAAAGACTCCTCTAGCTTCAGAGGCACAGCAGTAAACACAAACCATTCAGAAGTCACTGACAAAAAGCATCAACATTTGAAAATGGTCAGTATGAGCCCCCGTACAACAGAAACCTTGTAAAAGCTACTTATTTCATAGGAATCCTAGAAAAGCCCAGGTTGGAAGGGACTTTGATAGATCATCTGGTCCAACCTTTAGTGGGAAAGGGAGACTAGATGAGATTATCTAGCAGCTGTTCAATCACATTTTGGAAACCTTCAATGACGGAGACTCTACTACATCCTGGGAAGGTTGTTACCAGTATCCTCATATTTTATACTATGATATTCACAGCATTCTGAAATTCCTTCCACTTGCCTTCTCTCAATAAATAATAGTTTTCGTGGTTTTGGTTTTGTTTTTTAAAAAAATGACATTAACACAGTTGGCACATTTACATACAATAACTATATCTTAGAAACATTTTTGAATGCTATGCTGAAAAAATAAAACTGGGGGACACAGCCGTCTTCCTTACTGCACTCTCACTTCTGTTGAGATACGCTCCTTGCTAATAATTTATTTTCAGAGAAAATGTTTCAAAGATCTTATTTTTGCCTTTCTTGTGACTAGAAAAATCTGGTTCACTGTAATGCCAAGCTCCAAATGTCTCACGGTTTCCAAGAGAGGTTTATTTCCCCCCTGCCAACTTTGCAAGACATCTGCACTGTATTTAACTTCAGAATGTCATTTACATGTACATCTTTTCCATAAAGGATATTATGGCTAACTATTGCCAATAGTCACCAAGTAGCTCTGTTATTAATTCTAGTAACCCAACACTTTTTCCTTTTACATTTGCTTCATCTAACGGCCTTCACTTATTCAAAGCAGGCTCCCACAGGTATCTAGGCATGCATGAGAATTAGAAAACTTTTTTCTGAAGTAATAAGCCGAAATGTACTACCTTTAAGAAAGAGCACTGTGAAACAAGGGTCATGCTGGTTATATTGAATTGAAGATTTTTTTCAAAGCACACTGTTTGATCTCGCCTTTCAGGAATTTTAAATACAATTATTTAAATAAAACATACCGTTAAAAGCATAACTGCCAGGATAAGTCTAAATACATTCTTAAAGCCTTCCTCCTCTCTCTGCACCCACTACAGCATTATAACAAAAATACTTTGCCCAATGTTTTAATATTGAAAGAAAAATAATCATCATAGTCAAAGCTTGGATTCTTGGTGGACATTGCTCAGATACTTGAAACACAGAAAATGTTTGCATCTTATTTTTAAGCATTTTTTTGGTGATATTCACATACTTTAGCAACATCGGAATTTACTGCAGTTGCTGCTAATCTTTGCGAGATACTGAAATAGATTGTAAAACAAGGAAACCATTTACTAATGCCTGAGGAAGTAAAGAATTGAGATGCTTTCAAGAATCCAGTATGAATTAGTTTGGATTTGTTTTGTACATAATTTGTATTACCAGCACTTTATGAATGCAGCACATATAGCTTTTTCTTTTTTTTATTTGTGCAAACAGCTCCTGAATTATGTCAGGATTTTTCTGTTGCTATTACTGCTGAATGCTGTTCAACTAAGTGGAGGTAGCAGTCGTCTTTTTCCTAAAAGTGCTTTGTTGCCTTATCTGCTGACAAGGAGGTCTTAAAAGCTTCAACAGAGCAATGATTCTTAAGAGCTTTTTGTTGAATGAGATATTTTTGCCAAGAGGTTTCTATACAGCAAAAATATTTTGGACCTTCTTCTAGCAGTAATATCTTGACATTAGAGCCACGAAGATGATTAAGGGGGTGGAACATCTCCCTTATGAGGAGAGGCTGAGGGAGCTGGGTCTCTTTAGCTTAGAGAAGAGGAGACTGAGGGGTGACCTCATTAATGTTTATAAATATGGAAAGGGCAAGTGTCATGAGGATGGAGCCAGGCTCTTCTCAGTGACATCCCTTGACAGGACAAGGGGCAATGGGTGCAAGCTGGAACACAGGAGGTTCCACATAAATATGAGGAAAAACTTCTTTACGGTGAGGGTGACCGAACACTGGAACAGGCTGCCCAGAGAGGTTGTGGAGTCTCCTTCTCTGGAGACATTCAAAACCCGCCTGGACGCATTCCTGTGTGATATGGTCTACGCAATCCTGCACCGGCAGGGGGATTGGACTAGATGATCTTTCGAGGTCCCTTCCAATCCCTAACATTCTGTGATTCTGTGATTCTGTGATTCATGAAAAATGAGTAATATTTCCAGCAGATCAGGTCTACTTGAAAGTCCTATATGTTACTAATGTCTCACACATGGTATTTCTTCTTTATATCCATCAGTGGGGCTGTATTCAAAAAGCTGGATGGATCTCACATCTATATTCAGTCATTCAGCTACACCAAGAAGAAGATAAGAAAGAAAATAAGCTTTACTCCCATTGTAGACTTTGGAAAGAAAAAATAAAACAGCAATACTATATAACAGATTTTGAAAATAGCTATACACGTGCTCCAGATTCGAGAGCATTACTATCGCCAAAGAATTTAGACACGTAGGTTCTTCCGAGAAATAAAACACCACTCCTTTGCTGACTTTCGTATTTCATTCTATTTCTCTAGAAGTGGTATGAAGCAGTGCCACAGAGACAAGAACAGAACTGTTGACAACATCGGTTTCAATCTGTATTCCAGACCTACTGAGGCCCAGGAAATGCACAGCAGCTTAATTTACTTTTTGCCATTACTGCACTCCTATTCCCTTGGTAATAGGCCTCATATTACTAGACATTCTAATTGGTGAACTGACACGCTACACTTGTAATGCAAGGCTATTTACATTTGTATTGCAGTTTTTCATCCAGCTTCTTTTCTTCCAAGGAACAGGTCATAAAAATCCACTATAGGATTACTCACCAGCCAGAGACTATTTGAGCTCTGCACATTTACATTGCCAGACTGAAAGTATGAATCACGATTCAACATAATTTCTGCATATAGACCACATCTCCCTATCACCAATTATTAATGGATTTGAACTTGATCCATCAGGTTCTCATCTGTTCCAGGATCTTACACCTAGCAGAACTACAGGCATATTTCTTGTTTGTCTCATCTCCTGGGCTGAAATACAGGACCATTTCTTAAAAAAATGTATTTTGTTGACATTTTCAACAAGAACAACCCTTACTGAGAATGAAGAATGGAAATACCAGCTATACATAATTAAAGCAGTGACAATAAATTGATCTGATTAATTCTTCCAGTATCTCTAGAATTGTGCAGGGTTCAAACAAACTGTCGTATTAAAAGACATACTAACAGTACACCCTGATTCCCCCATGCTTTTGATTATTTCTATTGAATCTGAACCTTTATGTCTCTACTTCTTGCTTCATGTTCTGCCTGTCTTCAGAAAAAAAAACTAAGGTGCAAAAATGCACCATGAACATCATTCAGAATGAAGAATCTTGATACTCCAGGTGAGACTGCAGTTAGTATATAAACAGAACCAAGTCGTTGCCCAATGAAGCAAGATGCTTAAGTCAGCAAAGCCATGTCATACCCATCTGCCCCCAAAAGAAACATGTATAGTAGCTGTTCTACCACTATTTTGTTGTCAGTCTCCTATTTTTGCTGCAGTTTATATAAACTATAGATTCCCTTTATTTCCTGCGTCCCAGACGATACAGTCGGGATGAGAGAGAAGAAATCTTCCATCCCTCGTCTCTTCTGAAAAGGCGAGACAAAATTTGGTCAACATACGAAGTGGTGAACTGCAGAAGAGCTGCAGAATCTCATCTGTTTTCCTCTTCCCATTTCCTTCTCCTATGGGTTATCACCCTCAGCAATGCATCTTAGTCACCTGAAGCTATGAGTTATTCCAGACTCCCATCACACCGATGAACCATAAACCGACCAACAGACTGTTGAACAGTGCTGCAGACCACACTAGTGAGCAATTCATGGACTTAACTATCCTAGATAAATACCATCACCAATGAAGCGTTTAGATACACACACTTTAAATTTTTGTCTGAGATCAAGCTGAACACATAAGACGCAAATTAAATCATTAAATCTTCTCTAGAATGTAAAAGGAAGAAATTCCTCTAGCTTGACAAACAAATACACATAAAGATTATTAAAAAAAAAAAAAAAGGAAAGAAATTTGATTAAGAGAAGGGGTCAAGCATTAAAAAGTCCTCCCTGAGAATTACCCTGGGTACATATAGATAGGCTTCTCACAGACAGAGAAGAAGAAGTCAAACAATAAAATTCACTTTTTCTTTTTCCTTCAGAAGGTTTGAACATCCTAGATCGGCACAACTAAATACACTTTCATCAGAGTCAGCAGTTGTGACTTCTTAAGTACCATCTCCCTCTGTTCCAAAATTAAGTTCCTTGAGGAGTGTGGGCATGCAAAATATATCAGAGGGGGCAGAATAGTTAGAATATGCATCTTTTTCTTCTTCTATAAGTCAACTAAATAATGTATTCTACACCAAAATTTCAGAAGTGGTATGCGACTGCCAGCTAGAGATTGCACATATAAGTTAGTTTTCCTTACTAATGTAAATCCTCTATTCTATAATCATACCTATACTAGCAAAAGATGACAAACTGATTTGTCTGAAGTTTTGTTTGGTTGGTTTTGGGGTTTTTTTTGGGGGGGGTGTGGGGGGCAGTATTTGGTTTTGGTTGTTGGCATGGTTTGGTTTGGGGTTTTTTTTGGGCGGGGGGATGGGGGGGCACAGAGTTGTTTGGTTTTTAAAACCTCACAGTAAACTCCATTTGCAGTAAAATACAGTTTCTTCCCCAACATACTTCCTAAATAGAAACAATAACTGGTTTTCCCCCTTATCTGCAAAGAGGGTGCCGATAATCACAGGAGATATTTCCATGCTTTCAGAACATACCTGTGAAGACCACTCAAAAGTGCATGTAAGGTATAAAAATAGATCATGATTTCCCATTTCTCAGGCATCTCAGTCAAAGCTTGCATTTATCGTTTCCAAACTCTAATGAGGCTAAAGCCATAAGATACATGGGAACTCACTGTGCTGTCAACAGGCACGGAGCTCCCCTTCACATGTTCCGATTTGTAGATACAGCAAGATTTTTCACCCTGAAGAAACTAGGCATTTTGATGCTACAAGAACTCCAACATGAGCATGTAAAGCTATAGATTTATACCCACGCCCTTATCTTCATGTCCTAGAGCATCTTTAAGGATGTTGTAGTCCACAAACTTAGTGTCCTGGTTTGGCCTAAACCAGGCCGATTTTCCTTTCAGTGATTTTTACTTTCAATTGATTGTTCACAGTCAGTTACAGATTGATCTCCTCGTTCTCTCTTTCCCCCCTTCCCACTACTGCACTTGACTAGTCTCAATAAATCTGTCACGGTTTAAAGCTGGGCTGGCGATTAAACCTGCAGCAGACACTCTCTGTTAACCCTCCCCCCCCACCCGAAGGGAAAGGGAAAGGGAAAAGGGAGAGAGACTTACGGGTTGGAAAGTTAAAACAGTTTTAATAAACCTATAATAATGAAAAAGAGTATAATAATAATATTGGAATAATCAAATATATACAAATATATATACAAAACCAAGATCGAGCTCCCCCGATGTCGGCAACGTCACCACCGGCACTGCAGGGCAGGCTCCGGGAAGGCCCAGCCTGGGCCTAGCGACGGTCGAGAGCTGGATTCAGGGATGCACAGATCAGGATCAGGGGCAGCAGGAAAACAGACGGAGTCCTCCTTGGACACCGGCCATAGCAGAAAGAGCCAAGAAGAGCCAGAGCGCGAGACCCTCGTGATCCCCCCGCTTTATACCGAGAATGACGTGTATGGGATGGAATACCCTCGTTGGTCAATTTTGGGTCACCTGCCCTGTCTGCTCCCCCCTGCAGCTGCGACCCCCCTTCGGCTTTTCACTTGTAAGCAGTGAGGAATTCAGCAGTGACCTTGGTTTCTCTAAGAAAAAGTACAGCAAGAGCCTTACTGCACAACATCCCTACCGCTGCCTCAGCGATAACTACAAACTTCGAGCGTTATCATCCTGGAAGCAGACACTGTCTGCAAAACATGTAGTTAGTTTCAGAAAGTGCAGTTACTTAGAGGAGACTTAGCTGAAAGTAAAAATCACTGAAAGGAAAATCGGCCTGGTTTAGGCCAAACCAGGACACTTAGAAAAATTAGAAACTAAGAAATTGGTAGCTTCCTATTCATTAGCTGAAGTATTAGAGTTACAGTATGGAGTCTCACTGTTGCAACCATGCCACACAAAAATATCCTCAGAAATACCACTCTGACTGACCTCACACCAGGCTGCTAATAGAACCGGGCACACTTCCACAGGGCAGCACCACAGGTTCTCTCACAAGCCCGTGCTTCTCAAGCATCTACTCAATAGCAATGCAGGTATTTTCTAAGAAACACATGCATGACCTAAGTGAGTGAGAGTCTAGGAAAAAGGGTCTTCCTCCATTTCGCAGCAGCTCTCCTCTCAAAGTGATTACATTAAGTCCCCAACTTAGTTTTATCTATTAATGTAAAACCTTCATGAACACACTGCAGTTCTTCACCTTAGGAAAACATTTGTTTAAATAAAACCTTGAAATAAAAGTCTCAATTCCACTGTGATTTTGTATTTTAATGAGTTTACTACAAGTGAAGGAATGCAATTCTGTAAATTTTCCATGCAGTGTCTGCTGTTTTCCAAAATTCTTTATTTAAGTTAGCTCATATTCTTACTTTATTAATAAATGGAATAGAAGTCTTAAGTTCCACATCAGCTTTATATCTGTAGCTGAAGTAAAATTCATGTTATGTTGAACTAAAGATGCAGCCAAGAATGTTAACTTTAATATGTGAAATACATACTGTACTAAAAGAGAACATGTTTTTCTGGTTCACTGTCATTTTCCAGTTCTAAAGAGTCTTTGAATTAATATTGTGATTATATCAAAAAAGGGATTTGCAAATTCTAAAATTATCTCCATTCAATGATATTGCATAACAGAGACAATAGAAAATAAATACTTGAAACCAAGTTATAAATATGCTCAATAATTAATTCAAGATGAGGTTTTCATTTTTTTTTAAACCGTATTTCAGACAGATGTTAATGCTATGTCGTGTTCAAGCATATGGTATATGTGTGTTTATATAGGTGCACTCAAATCACAAATACATATATCTGATTCAGGCGATGTAACTGTTAATAAAACAGAAAACAAAACAATATCTACAGCTAGGTAGCACAAGCTGTCACATCTCTCCTCCACCTACACTTTGACTACAACCCAGAGCAGTGTAGTCACTCCAGCCTCCTGCTATTAATGTCTGGGGGTCACTCTCACCTCCTGCTGTTGAAGCATCTAGGAGCATGGAGTTCATATTTTCTGTAATTGGATCATCCAGGAACAAAGTAATTGCCAGACTGGATCAGAAAAGAGGTACTGAAGATAAGCCAAAATTAAAGCAATTTTTTAATTCACTTAAATAAACCTAAGAGTCAATTCAATGAGATTAATTTATAGATGCTTTGAAGGCGAGATGCATCACATGCATCATCAGCACATACACATAGGAAATACTGACTGCTGAACAGGGACTTTTTAAAAGAATTACTATATATAGATAATTTTATTGTTTATCTATTTCATATAACGATGAATAATAGTCTGGAAATGAGATTAGTACCTTTGAGGTAAAAGCCCTTGGTTACAGTGTGCTTGGAGGAAAAAACAGTTTTTCTAACACTTTATAGTCAAACATGTACAAGTTTAGAAGCAGCAGTTAACCTTTCAATCTGTGCTTTTTAAGACAAAAAAAAAAAAAAAGAAAAAAAGGCGTTTAATTATCTTGTTTGTTAATGATCTAAACTGTAATAAATAAAACTCCTACCCAAAAGAATACTTATGAAGTCACATATTAAAGAATGAAACAAGATATATTTAATAAGAGATACTTTGTAGTCAACATCTGATAGAGAGCCTTCACTGAAAAAAATTCTTCACTGTGACAATAATATATTCTGTCTTAATAAAAACCCCAGCTTCAGAAACACGTAGCTGTTCACTGCAAGACAGAACAATAATTTGCTAAATGAGCAAGTACAAGAGTTTTCCTCTGTCCTTCCTCTTAAAAGATTACAATGAAGTGCATATCTGACTGAGACAAAGATTATTTATTGGATATGGATACTTGGAGATGGCATTACATGCATATCAGAATCACAGATCAGGTCAGGATGATAGTCTTCACAGCTCTATGAAGACAGCTATTGACGTTGAATTATATCCAGCTATACAGTTTCTTATCAGTAGATATGAGGACTTTGAAGTCAATAAGTGCATGTAAATGATCACTTGGGCACTGAATTGAACTTCAAAACCACATTTGTATAAACTGTTTCAAAATACATGCTCAACCAAGTTAAAACATTAACTATTTCTCAAACTCATAGAATGATTTAGCTTGGAAAATACCCTTAAGATCAAGTCCAACCATTAACCTAGCACTGCCAAGTCCACCACTGAACCATGTCCCTAAGCAACACATCTACACATCTTTTAAATACCTCCAGGGATGGTGACTCAACCACTTCCCTGGGAAGTCTGTTCCAGTGCTTGACAACTCTTTCAGTGAAGAAATTTTTCTTAATAGCCAATCTAAGCCTCCCTGGTGCAACTTGAGGCCATTTCCTCTCATCCTATCACTTGTTACCTGAGAGGAGAGACTGACACCCACTTCACTACAACCTCCTTTCAGGTAGTTGTAGAGAGCAATAAGGTCTCCCCTCAGCCTCCTTTTCTCCAGGCCAAACAGCCCCAGTTCCCTCAGCTGCTCCTCACACAACATGTTCTCCAGACCCTTCACCAGCTTCGCTGCCCTTCTTTGGACTCTCTCCAGCACCACAATGACTTTCTTGTAGTGAGGGGTCCAAAACTGAACACAGTATTTGAGGTGCAGCCTCACCAGTGCTGAGTACAGGGGGACATTCATTTCCCTGGTACTGCTGGCCACGTTATCTAGTGCAATCTAGTGTTTAATATTCTCAAAACTATGTCCTATATACATTTCTATTTAAAGCACACATGCTGAAGAACTGCCCTACAGGCTGCATGTGCCAGTCCTAGATGAGTAATCCTCAGAAGGTGGGCAGACTTGTATAACACAAGAAAAGCACGTCACCTGGAGAAGAAGGTGAATCCCATTTGTTCCCATTTTCTAATATTAAAGAACTCTTTGTGCAAAAAGTCCCTTACACAGCTTTAACATTACTGAAAGATTAAGCTCTCAAGACTTGCATGATATTTTCAAACGATATCCTTTTAATATAAAACTGCATGATGCACTTACCCCTTCTTCTTTCCCAGAAGGGTGAGGCTAGAAAAAAAAACTCATTAAAAGAACTGCTAAATAGGTGCATTAAGTGAATCAGCAAAGTGGGAGAAACTGTATAGAACTATAGCTCTCAAAGCTTTCCTAGACTCCTCCCCATGTAAAGCAATTTGCCACACAAAAATAGAATCTGGACAGTGAGTGTAAAGAGTAGCACAGCTTCTAAAATCACCCAGTGGTCAATTATTGGAACAATCTTCTCCCACAATGAAGCTACTGTTAGGCAGAAATATATATGTACATATGTATACACAGCCCACTGTTTTAGTTGCACAGCTGAATTTCAGAACACATTATGTTTGGTCATAGGAAAGTTCTTGCACTTCTGTACCACTTTCCTGTTTGTTCACATCAGTTCAGCAAGCAGTGCTCCTTGAACATATTCTTACTTCTACTTCCCTATTATTTGCACTCAGGTTGGAGTCATCTAAACAGTCTCTATTTAGGGTAAAACCAGAAAGAAAGGCAATGCCAAACAACTCCTAGAAATCATTTCAAAATATAGGTGCAAAACCAATACTGACTTAGGAAATGCTGTACTAACATCAACAGTCACGTTACAAGCCCTTCTCAATATGTACTTCCTCTCACCACGTCTATATTTCAGTGATGAACAGCACTGGCTAGAAATGCCAAAGAAAAATGCCAGACAAAAAACAAAGGCTATCAGTCTGTTTTGGAGAGGGGGAGGGGGGGAATCAGAGAATTAAACACAATCCTTTTCAGAGATGTGAATTACAGATACTGCAAACATGAAATGAGGAAGAAGATAGTAAAAGCTTAATTTAGGAAGTAGATTGATTTGAGAATTAATACAATGAAACAAGCAAGCAGGGAAACAGTAGCAGTGTGGGAAATCCAATAATCACCCAAGCCTTTTTCATACCAGTAGTCAGCTAAATCTTGTCAGCACAGCCTCCTCTCTCCTTAGTACTGCCATTTTGCCTCTGCACAACAAGCTCCTCATTGAAAACTAGACTAGAAAGAAAAGATAACAGGAAAGCAGAGGCTTTCTCCAAACTCCTTATACTCAAGAAACACAAAACTGCAGCTAGAAAACAGCTGAACCCATCCCTTAGCATCCAACACCAGAACGGGATTTTTCAAGATTCCAAGGCATCCCTAGGATTTGTCAGAGCAGCACGTTACAAAGAAACAGCAAGCCACCAACCATGTTAAGCTTCCCTACCTTAAAAATCATTACTACATGTAGTGGGTCCCTGTACTCAAAAATTACTCATAGAACAAAACCAAAACATACAAAGCTAGCTACCTCATCCTAAGGCAACTTCAAAGAACTGTATTCCCAAGGAACAAATAGCAGCCCAGCAATGGGAAACATTTCATTAGAAAGCATGAAAAAAAAAAATCTTTAAAAAAAACATAAAACCATCTATTAATTACCTTTCTGGGTAGTTGTACCTCTTCAGCAGGTTAGAGCATCACAGGAGCATACCTGATCTGTTCTTAAAGAAAGGAGCAGTAGCTGGGTCCTGTTTTTTTAGTTACCTTGTAAAGAGCTTAATTTAATTCACCTGCTGAATGTCTGATTCTGTCTGTAGTTGCACTAGCCTCCGTCTGGAGTATGAATTAGAGCAGAGTGGTAGGGGCTATGGTTGGGAAGAAATAATCTGGAGACATTTTCCCCCTCTAGAAGTGGGGGTTTTTGCAATGTTTTATTATCAGAAGTATTTCTCAAAACCTTTTTTATAGGAGACAAACAAGGTTTTGTTTTAAAATGTTTATGAATTTTAAACATGTTTTGTATAAACATCTTGGATTTTGTTTATACTTTGACATGTTTTTCATTGAAGTTTAAAAAAGAAGTATCCATCATCAATAGATTGTGCTTGTGTTGGTGCCTGTATGAACATCATATCAGCATTCAAGATAGTAGAATAATGTACATAAACTCACATATTTTTGTACTACGCATTTCTGCATTAATAAATATGTATTAGTACTGAAAAAAAGAATTAAATTCAGTCAGGCATATCAGGTTGTTGAATACTTCTAGTTTGAAAACTGGACACGAATCCATACCATTGAAGCTGACATGAGAGGAATAAGCCAAAGGAGAATATATTCTCCGACAGTTGCCATCACTAGCATATTTTTTTAAATCATCAAAGCATGGATATGTGTACAAAGAGCTGGATACAGTATTGCTGAGTCTTCACGGCCTGGCCTTTTGTAGGATCAAAGTAGGTGTAAAGCACTACCATGTGAGAACAGAAGATTTTTACACCCAATTTTCAATGCGCTTTCACAGAGAATTTTCATTTTCCTAGAAACTTACAGGTTTCCAGCAACATGGGCAGTAAGATATCAGGGAGCTGTGAGAGCTGGCTGACCCTGGAGGGAAGGTGAGTCAGGGGCCAAGGGTGCACCCAGTGCAAGCCATGCCCTCTCTGAGGGGGGGGCAGTTCCACAGCACCCAAACAGGGTGAGCACCATCACATGCTAGTAAGAGAGTCCACTGAGAGGACCAGACATGGCAAAGAGTGAATGAGGTCCAGGGGGAAGATCCATCAAAGCACAGCAGGAGATGGGCCAAAGAGGGGACTGAAGGAAAGGCTACAACACAGGTCCAGCCAGGAGCAGCACAAGAGATGACTGGAGACAGGCACACCTACAACATAGCTCAGGCTGGGACTGAAGGCTCAGTCTTGAGCTTAAATGGGGCTCCTGGACTCACATGCCGGGTTGTTCTACATCGAGGAGGTGCTGGTTGTTTTGGGATCTCAGTAAGAAAGGCACCGACACTTAAAGTTGATTAATGAGTTTATTAAGTAAAAGGTAGAAGTAATGGAAAAAGTGATAGCAATCTTATGTCCCTCCTGCTGCTGAGTGTGGCTGGAGGCCCCAGATGAGGCCCTGTCAGGATCATTAATGCCCGTTAGTGCACTTAGAACCCTGACACGAGTGTACAGGATTACACTGTTCAGGGTACTCATTGAAAGGCTTGAAATTTTACTCCCTGCCTACTCCGAATTCCCTGTCATTTGATATACACCAAATAAAGATTCATTAACTGACCTTAATTTAAGTAATAGGAACACTAAGGTTGGAAGGCTGTTACACAGCTGCTGCAATTTGGAATATGCATTGAAAGAAACAGACTCCATCTTTCTTGCATGCTGACCCCCTTTTCAGTCTGCTGACAACCTTATCAAACTGAGCAGCATCTGCGTATCTACTCACGCTTGGGCTGATGTTTTCAGTACTCCAAAAAAGCAACTAATGATTAAATCAATGAAAGAGTCTACCAGTTCTGCACATTAGGCATGTTTGTCCTGATATGACTGCAGGTAGTGCAGGGGCAGACAAGAGAGCCTTGGCTGCTTTGCTTTACCACCTGGAAACTCAATATAGAGTTATATGGATACTAAGACTGGCATCTAACTGAATAGAATAGCTACACCACACCAAGAAATCTAGCCCTAGAGTTCTATACATAGACTTAAGTCATCATCAATTATTGATCACTACAGCACATTTCAGAATGTGATGAAATTACTGATAAATCATTTTGGCTTAAAAGCCATTGACTCCAGTAGATTCCACGAGCTCTGAAGAACATAAATGAACGACCAAGACAAGCAAGACACCTAAAATAAAATCTAACAAGATGATCCAAAACCTATGAATAGGAATTATTTTTTGTTTATTTTCTTTTATTTGGTTCCAAATGAATACTGCACATGTCCAGAATATGGGAAAAGGTTTTTTTTAGGAAAGTACTAGGACCATTCTATAAAGTCCTGAACTGACCTTAGGCAGAATATTGCATTTTATTCTCATCATTTAGTTTTGAGAAAAAGAAATTCAAACTGGAAAAAAAGGTGAGAAAAACTACTTAGGAGACTGCAAGAGCTTGGTTCATTTGATAAATGCATTTCCTGAGGTAAACACAAAGGAAGGAAAACAATAATACTGTCCAAAAAAACCACAAACAAACAAAAACCAAACGATCAAACAGAAAACCATACGTGAATTTAAACTTGGCAGGAATAAACCAGGCTTTGAAATTAGAAAGAGGTTTCTGATCATCAAAGCAGTGAGATATTACCCCTCTAGGAGCAGCAGCAGAAAAAGGGTTAGATATTTTTACAATGTAACTTACATTTGTCAAACTGTGGATGACTCTTCGAGGTGCAATTATCCAAAATAGCTGTGGACTAAACCTTGTGTCTCAGAAGTCAACTTCCAGACCTATGTTCATCTTCACAGTACACACAGAAATGCCACTGCACTAAAGAAACAGAGGATCTCATTAAGTAAAGGAATTAATGCTATGCAAGAAGGTGTATATCCTGTTCCCTCCCCACCACCTTGCCAACATGACTAATTAGGCCAAGGCAGAGCACCACAACAGCATGGTTACTGGCATTGCCAAATTATTTCAAACTGGCATTGCCAAATTATTTCAAGCTGGTTCAAGCATCTTTACAGATTACTACACTGAGTCAGGTAGAATCATAAGTAATATCAAACACTTTCAGTATATAGCTGCTCGGACCATTTTGACAACAGATTTCATAGGGCAGTCCTCCTCTCTGTCCCAGACGGTGGTTTGCTGTTCATAGTCAAGCCTACTGAATGCACTCTGGTTGAAAATAGTTAAGTGGAAGCTAGGATAAACATAAACTGAAAATAAGACAAAATAACCATTACCATGATTAATCATTGACATTTGAATGCTGTGTTGCTTGTCCAGTTTTTAATGCATTGATCACATTTAGGAATGAATACTAAAATTAATATATAATAATAATCAATGAGAATAAATTCTGCCAGTAAACTATGCCACTATAACCCTATGCTAAAATCAATGCTAAAAGGAAAGCTGCTAAATATAGAACATTCACTTTGTAATGAAAAATTCTCAATCTTTTGCTAATACTGTTGCAATCCTTTATCTTCAAGACCTGGTGACAATGATGAAAAAGATTTATGTGAAGTTGCTTGCTATTATGTACATAATTTTGATGTATCATGCACAATTGACTTTAATGCTTTAAATAATTCTTCCTGACAGCTATGGATTCAGATCAAGAACAACTGTTGCGTTTTTATAGAAACTAGAATTTTAAAGTCCAGTTGACTTCAGCAAAAAAGAAAAAAAAATAACAAGGATCACTAAACTGTAAGTATTTGTCTCTGATTTAGAACATGAACATACTCAAAAACTTGTGAGCTATGAGGTATTTTATGGTTTATCCAGATCTCATGAATTATGAGATGAAGAGCTGGACTTATAAGGGTTGAGGAACATTCAAGCTGAAACTGGATCTTAAGCCCAAGTTTGACCTGTTACTCTTTCAGGCTCTTTTTTCTAAATTCATTCTGCAACAAGGCTGAGGAAGATGCATTCACCTTCACTTGAGGAAGTTCTCACTGGTACTCCCAAGTTCCTCTGTGAAAACATGTCAGCACTTTAACAAAGATTTAGTTTACCTCAGCAGGATTGCTCACATGAACACATTTTCAAAAATCCTAAGGTGTTAAACCACTTGCTGTAAAAGGAAGTACATTAAGGATTGTTATAGCAATACTTTCTGCTGATAAAGTATCGCTTTACATACTACATCCATTTTTTCAAATTATTATAACTTATATTCTGCCCAAATGGAAATGTCTGTTAGGTCAGTTGCTGTAGAGGACAACAAGGGATTACCTCACTTTGATCTGTTGTTTAGTTTAAGGGATAATGTTCATTTGCTATATGTCTTGAAAGAGATTCCAAGTGCAGGATTCTTCAGCAGGCTGGTGAAGAGGGAAGGTCAGCAAGATGGATAATTACACCTCAATGTAAATGATCTAGTGGTCCAAGCCCTTATAAACAAGTCAAAATATGTTGTCAACCACTCATTCCATATAAAAAGTAATATGTATATAAATAATGATATGTAATTATCACAAAAAAAAACCCCACACTTTCCAGCAAATTAATTAGCTGAAATAGGTCGACAGATGTCAGAATGTGTTTAAGAAGAGCTACTTAGGAAAAAGTGGACAAAAATAGTTTGGTTTTCAGTCACAACTCTGAAAACCAGTTTTGAGTAACAGTGTTTATAAGGCAAAAACCAGCTACCAAACCAAGCTACCCCAGGTCTTACATTTTGGAATCACTTCCCGGATCATTATAAAATATCCCCTGCAAGTTATTGAAGTCATTCAGGAACTCAAAGAGTCATTGACAGTTTATATAGCTCATAATGTTCTTATTAGATTTATGTCTTTTCTCTGTCCTTTTGCTAGATGTAGCATGTACTGTCAGTACAAACACTGGAGTTAGCACAGACCATAGCGAGAGACAAAGAACAGTTAGTGGGAAAAATAGACCACCACTGTGGTCTATGTCTTTAGGATTCACTCCCTCCCTAAATTCATACCTGTGTTTGTTAGCTTTCAGAACATGCCGCAAAATCTGTATACTCTCCAAGACAAACAAGAAAAATGGTGTAAAGTATGTCAGGATGAGAAATCTAAGCTCCCACGTTTGATTCCTTCCATTTCACATACACCTGCTGTCATTATGACCTTGCTGCATCTGTTTGTGGGCACCAAGAAGTGCTTATTTGAAAGATTGGGGTTTTCTGATTTTTACTACTTTTTCAATACTTCTATTGCAGTAAAATACTCCAATAGAAACAAAGGTAGTCCGACACCAGCAGATTTCGAAAATGTCACATCTAAACCCCTGCCTCTAAGCACAAACATCAATACAGCCTAAAATATAAAACACTCAGGTGTCCGTGTAATAATAATTACAAGACCGACACATATTCAGCTGTATCATTAAAATGGTCTCAACCCATACTATGTTTTACACATGCAAGCAATCACATTTCTAGCATCAGAATCCATGGGAGTTAATTTATACAGATACAATTTGCTTCTCAAATTTAATTTTTTGTATGCAAAACTATCTTGTGGGAAAAGAAAAAAAATAACACTCAAAAAAATGGAAGAAACTTAAAGTTTAACACTGGGAAAATGGTAGGCTCCTCTGGATATTTAAACATTGTTCCGCTATGATTACAAGGAGTAATTAAATTAACAAAAAAGGAGTGCTCACTAACTAGCAGGAACTGTCTCCCTTGAGGCTTGAGCCAGCGAAACATTCACAGGGCCGCTGACTCCAGCAGAACAGCTCACTTGCTTTGAGCTAAACAGTGGTTAACGCATTGAAGCCTTGATTAATAAATGGAGCTAACAACAAGGTATGAAATTAGTTTGAAAATCCTTCTGCTTTTGATTGGACTCCGTGCATAACAGTTCACAGGCATTTCTGCACGCTTTTTAGACCACTGTTTGTTCTGTTCTTTTTTGTAAAACAGAGAGAAAATACTAACTTCCCATTGACTCTCATTATCTAACAGAAATTCTGTTTATAAGCACACAAAGAAAAGACCAGATTTTGCTCCAAGGCACTATAGTGTTTATACACATCAGCTACACCTCAGCATGTCTTTTCTGTGATGATTGCTTATGGAGTACAAATTTACACTGTATTTATACCTTGCTTAGTTGTCTTCATATAGAGTGAATACATATGCACACATTTTGTAAGCATGACTAATATTTAATAATAATGTTATATTTAGATATTAGACAATTTCAGGGTGGCATTTTTACATATATACCTGTTATTTACAAGACTGGTGTTTTTCATTGAAGTTTCCAATCTGTTCTCCCTGTATCAATATGTTTTCCAAATTCTGCCGTATATACTCTTGATATGTACATGTGTCATTATTCTGAAATATATCACTCTTATCAACATTGGATGAGCTCTAGCACTGAGAGTAAAATATAGACCATCTATCTGCATTTTAATTTCTGCTACTACCATAGCTCACACCCCACCCCTCCCCCGCCAGAGATTAGCTTCTCATGTAGTTTAGCACTTAGATCTAAAGAATATGATGGATAGAAGAACATCAGTTGCCACTGAAAGTGAGGAACTTCATCTGAGTTAAAAGAATTAAGGCTTAAGGTAGAAGGTGCTTGAGAAGAAAAATGATCTGAAGAAAAATGCATGCGATCTGTTGGTCATATCTCAGTTTGTTAAAAGACTGATAACTTAATTAACCATGAAGTAGAAACAATTTCTTTGTATGCATCCAGAAATTAAATGCAACAGCCAACAGTTAAGCAAACCAGACTAAAAAAGTCTATTTATTTTAGTTACTCCAAGACCTGCTTTTGGGGTAATACATTTTGAAGAATGTTATGTTACAGCCTTGTGGTGAGCACCTATATTTCTTATGGAGAAAACTGGCAAATACTCTTATACAGACTCCCCACTTTATTTTCAGAGACTGAAATACGTTGCTAAGCCTTTTGTTGCTTATTGAGGTATACTGAAGAACTACATTTTTCTTTTTAGGGACTTTACTCCCATATTTTAAAGTTGGCCTTTCTATTTTATGATTATGTTCATCGAAAAAAATCTATTCTATTTGTAGTTTTGTGTTTAGTAATAGGTCAAAGCCTCTGGGGTTTCACACTTGAATGAATTACATCCTGGGGAATCCTGTGTACTGAGAAAGCCAGATTAATTAACATAATCAAACATGTCTCAGTAAAACTGGGACCTAAAACTACAGTGATGTCATATCCCATCACAACAGCCTCTTAAAATGCTGGAATGTTCAAACCAGCAATACAAGTGTGGTAAAGACTACATACGTGAGATCTTTATTCCCTACCATTATGATATATATGATTTTCAACTGACAGCTTGGAAACCAATCTAATGTTTGTAAGGCCAATTTATTGCTTTTCCAAGAAAGGAAATAACTTTAACTTTGTAGCTGCATATATCATGACAAAACGTCGTGGGTTTATAGATTTACATGTATTAACACTGGAGCCATCGTTGATTTGAACTTCTGAATCTCAAGGCTCATCAGATTTAACCCAGTGGCTTCTGGATCAAACCCAGAACATACAGTTGACCTAGATTTAGAGACTTTAAATGGTGATCAGTTCTGATCCCTCTTTAGTAGTTTCAATCTTGTAATTGCTTCAAAGTAGGATTTTTTTTTCTATTCTGAATTCATCTTTTATCAGGTCTTGCTAATTTACTACCTCTACTTATTTAAATAATTACCTTCACTTCACAATTTTTCTTCCATCATGAAGGTGTCTGAAGACACCTCTAAACCTTTCTGGTTTTTACAAGCTAAACTGCTTTAATCTTATGTTAGAAAAGTATTCCAAACTGCAATGTTCCTGTAGCTCTTTTCAGAAACCTTTCAAATTTGTCAGCAGCCTTTTACAGAATGATTATTTAAACATATTGAAGCACAACATGTTCCAGGACTGGGCACATTAAAATGGTAATAACAGCTTCTCATGACTACCGCTGTGATTAGTTTGTCTTAATATTCCACAAGGACTCTGTCACACCAAAAAGTACATTCAGTAACCCTTCAATCTGTATCTGCACATTAGTTTCTCTGTACGAATACTGTTGAGTAGCTTCATGATCTTGCATTCAGTTGTATAAATTGTGTGTTATTAAAGTAAGCTACTCTATAAAATTGACCTATGCTTACCTCTTGCTGAGTGGAAATACACAAAGTTTTTCAACTATCCCCAATTTTGGGACAAAAAAAAAAAAAAGCAATTTACTGTTATGATTTACATTAGGATCATCTCCTTTCAGTGACCTTAAAGCATTTTTAACTCCCAGGCTAATCCTGGTGAACATCTCTCAAGCTCATAAATACTTTCAAATATACCTAAGCACTGGTTGGACCAGAGAAAGAGTAGCTATACAGCCTGCTGGTTATGAGGAGAATTAGACACTGACATTAATGTACTTTGGTGAAAACTTTTCATTTCAACATACTAGTGTTTTCCATTTGTAAATAATATGCTTCAATTAACCTCCAATACTGCTGACAGTAAATTACACATCTCGGCTTTGTACACGTGTGGTACACACATACCAGCTATCGTGTTTTGAACGATGAGCAATATTTTATGACATTGCTATCCAGGTAGATGAGGCATATATAAATGGACATTAATATTTGAGACAGATTCATACCATGGTGACACTCTACGGATTTCATTTTTAAAATGGATGTTCAGACAAGTCTCACCTTTCAATTTACTGTATCTACTAGAAGTATCAAGAGATACCACAGAGATCTTCTAAAGGTTGGACATAGCCATGTGTTCAGCTTTGTGTAATAGCAGGTAAGTTTACCAGTAGTGATATGGAAAGAATAAAAAGATGGTAATTAAAACAACAGTGAAAACGCTTAAAACAATTAGGGAATATTTTATCAAAGCTTGCGATTAAAAACTAAGTATGCTTCTATGTTTCTAATCTCATTGAAGTCAACAGTGTGTGCTTGAGTGCTTTGTTGAACTGGAACTTTTCATAAATCAAGGCGAGTGGTTTGAATCTACTCAGAAGAGGGTATTCAGCACTACTATTTTAATACTCAGTTTTCAAAAGCTTGAAAACAACGTTCGTATTTAGCAGAACAAAATGATGCAACAGCAAAGCTGCTACTTAAAGCACAAGCAAGTGTATGTTTTTCCCACAGGGATTTTGAGAAGTTTGAACTCTGCATATCTAAAGTGCAGCATATATTTATAATTAATAGAACTGTTCCTATTGGAGAACTGGAGAGTTCGTGCTGGTATTTTTAATAGCATCATAAGAAAAAGGTACTTGCCTCAGTGCAAATAAATGAAATGTTAGACCAATTCACTGTTGAAGTACATAACGTACAAATATTAACAGCTTCTGGAGAAGTAGCCTCACTAGCTACTTATTTTAAGGGTAAAGATGAGAGTCAACTCTTCTGAATATACAAAGGAAGTACTCTACACTGATTCTGTAGAGCACCTGCATTGACAGACTGTCCTTGAGCAAATAGAGGGATTCTTTAGTTTGTTTGGTATTATGTTTTCAATTATGGGTTTAAACAGGCTCTTTTCATGATCATTGTTGCCACCCAGGGCAACAGGGAGAACAAGAACAAAAGGATAAACTTTTTGCAAAGTGGACCTAGAAACTTAGACTACTGAATACAAAGAGTCCCTGAATTTATGCAACCACTACTAACAAAAAAAAAGTTCAGGGAACAGAGGAAATAAGTTAGTGATATTCTAGTACATTTTTCACCCATACACTTCATAGGTGTCAACAAAGAAATCCAAACTGGATCTAAAATGTGTGGTAGGCGTTATTATTTAGTGATACCTGCTGGAACAACCTTGAACAAGAGATAAAAAAAGAATAAGGATATGGCAAAAATGGAAAACATAAGCTAAGAACTGAGGTGAAAGCTACATTTGGGATATTTTTCAAACAAAAGAGATAATATACCTGGAGGTGGAGCATGTGATTGCCTCTCAAGATTTCTAATGAAATACCCTATTTCTAACATGAATAAAATCCTGCATCTCCTCTACTCAATTTTTTAATATTTTTTCTATTCTGTGTAAAAAGTTGTCCTATATTTTATTCTCTTTCTTTCTTCCTTTTTCTGTAATAATACACTTCCCTCAAATTTCAGTTTCTTTTACTCTGCTTCCTGTGCCTAATCTTGCTGAACCTTTGCCTTTTTCCACGTCTGCTTCCTTCTTCAGCACTTGAGCTTTCTATAGTTTTTTAATAGTTTAAATAAGACTCTGGCATAAGATAATCATGTGGGCTGTGCAACTAGTGGAGCTGCACAAGTAGTGGAGCTGCTGTCTAGCACAAATAAGTGGCTATAGCAAAAACCAAGCCAGCAGATTATACTGAGGCGAACGCAGAGAGGGGGATATGCCCACCCGGATAGATTTCACATGTGCAGAGATTTATCCCTGAACTGCTCCCAGATTTCTCCTTCCATTGGCTCTCCCAGACATGATGTAGGTGTTCAAAGGCCATTGCCTTTTAGGCTTACAGAGAGTATCCCTACTCTATAATCACAGACGTGTTTTCCTCTTCTGTCCCTCTCCAGATATAGCCCTTCCTCGCATATCTTTCATTTTAATTCATGCACAAACCATACAGATTCCCACAAAAATTTCTCAAACAATATTTCTCAACGTTAACTCATAAATCCTTACCATCTTCTAATGCAAGCAGCTCCTCACTTGCATGAAATGTTTAGTTTCTCTAACAATAACTGTAATCATCTGACTTCCCTACTGTCACCTATACATGTAAACTCATTCTCTGTTCCTCACTCTTCTCGTGAACAACTTTCCTGTTTCGCTCTTACAATGTTCTTTCCCTTGTTCCTTCCCGTAATCCCTTCCACTCTCCTCCCCAGCCAAACTTTCAAACTCTTTGGATTTTTCTACTAGCCTGCCTTATGGCACTAGATCATGTCTCTTTTCTAAAAAGTGGAGCAGAACAGGATATATATTTCCTGTGTCCACCAGCACTGTATTTTCAAAGAGGCTGAAATACAGAGGTGGGGTTCCGCCCCCTCCCCCCCCCATTTCTTAAGAAAAAGCATGCCACCAGCCTTACAGGTGAAGCAGAATAACTCCCACCCCTCTTCCCCCAATCCTTTCCGAGACCCAAAGTTCAGTGAATGTACCCCAGCTCTTGAGCGACAGCCGTCCTGTGCAGGCAGCACCCCCAGCACCCCTCTTCCCGCGGGGGGAAGGCACTCTGGTAGGGGCTCTTCTGAGCACAAACATCAACCAGGGGCCCCCGCTAAGCCTTCCCCCGCGCCCCCGGCATGGCCATCTCCCCTTCCAGGGGCAGCCCCTCCAGGGCGCCCCCTCGCCGCCGCCGTCCCCGGTCCCGCCCCGCCGGCATCCGCGGCGGCAGCGCGCTCCGGGGGGGCGGCCAGGGACGGCCCCCGCCCTTCCTCCCCGCCCGCCCCGCCGCCGCCGGGGCCGCGGCGCCCCCCGCTCCCGGGATGCAGCTGGCGGCGGGGTGCCGGCTGCTGACAGGAGCGGGGGGCAGGCGAGCGGGGAGGTGGGCTCCCGCAGCCGCCGCCGCGGCTGGGCGCCGCCGCCGCGGCTGGGATTGGGCTCCCGCTCGGCGGCGATGCGGAGCGGCGGGGCCGGCGCGGCGGGGCCCAGCGGGAGGGCGCGGGGCGCCGCCGGGCACTAGGCGGGCGGCGGGCGAGGAGCCGCTGGAGCTCTCCAGGGTGCTGAGGCGCCGCTCGCCCCCGGGGAGCCGCGCCGCCGCCCCGAGCCGCCCGCGGAGCCCCGCCGATGCCTCGGACACGACAGCTCCAGGGCTCCGCGGCGCCTCCGAGCACCATGGCCCGGATTAGGTACCTCCGCGCCGCTGTCTCGGGATTTTATCTGTGGGAAGCCGCGGTACTGCTCAGGTGAGTTGTTTTCTTTGGGGAAGCCAAGGTCCCCCCGCCGGTTTCCTCGGGCGGCTGAAATGCCTGGGGCTGGCGCAAAGGGCGGCCGCGGTCACTGCCTTTCCTCACCACTGACGCCCGGCTACCTTCGGCAGCCCAGCTGCGGGCACGGAAACTAAATGCGTGGGGTCCGTGCTTCGCGAATGACTTTGTAACATCGCATTGCCTCGAATTTGATTTTGCAAGCTGAAGGCTGTGCATTTCCTTCACCTGTTCACAGTTAGGGTTCTCCTATTTGATCTGTGAATTTTATCACTGTTTTTAGCAGGAAATGTAACATTAATGATCTTGAAAATTCTTCAGTTGCAAACTGTCTATATGTATATGTAAAAGTTACAGAAGATAATCTGAGTTGGGAATATACAGACTTATTTATTACTAGCTGTTCTTTTCAGTAAAAGGAAAATCAGGAATTGCGTTAGGTCAGAGAAGTCCTATGCTTCTGATCGCTGAGTGAACAGAGGATATGGTGTACAGAATTTCCCTCCAGAGGGAAAGTGTTTGCTGTACTGACGGTAGTCTAGGATTTGTATTATGTATTATGTTCAGCAACATATCCATAAATTATGACTTGAGTAGAAGACTGAGGTTCACATGGCTTTTTCTACTTTCTGCCCAGCACACTTTTCCTAGATAAAGTAATGTTATGATATCAATGCAAGCATTCTTTTAATACATAGCTCTGGAAGTGTGGTGATGGCAGGATAAAATAAACCTGAATCTTCTGTTTCAAGGTGAAGGGAAAACTTTAAAAGAAAAATCAGACGTGTAAAGAAGCAGACTTCAATGTCATCATGTATTCACTGCTGATGCAGAGTTAGCCATGCTTGTTATCAACAAACATTCCAGCTCTGTATCACAATAAACAGACTACGGCATATAACATGACAATGCCAGGCTATTTTAAGAATCACATTGTTCCTTGACAAAAATAAGAAAAGAAACTTAAATTTGCAAAGTGGTTCTCCAGAGAGAGTTTGGCGATTATACATGTAAGGGACTTAAAACCACAAAGTTAAAACAGTAGTGTGTAGTGCCCCACAATGATGGCACACTTCACAGGTGCTCACTGGTTCATAGTAAATCCTTAATTTTTGAAATTAGTTAATGATCTCTTTTGTTTCAAAATACCTAGTGTAAATAGCTTAGAATGTGATTTTTCATTGTAATTGTGCCAAAAGAAAGAAATTTAAGAGACTGGGTTACATGGTATAGGATTAATTGACACTGGGAGGAAAGAGTAAATGCATCTATATTACACTTTAAATTTTGATGTTCAGAGTAGATGACCAAGCCCCTGTGTAGTGTAGGCAATACAAGCACTACTGTGCTATTATTATTCTATTTCAATGTACTTATAGAACTTATTTTTCCTCTGCATAATATTTGAATGCCATCCTACTGTTGAATGATTCATCCTTTATTTTAATGATATAAAACCACATATTACATTCCAAGGGAAAAAAAATGAAAAAGTATGTTTTGGAAAGCATACAGGTATTTTGCATCATGTATTTCTGGACTAACATTTGTTTCAAAATTTATACAGGCATCTTATTTTGCATAAATTCAAATTATTCTGTTCAATGTCCAAATGACTGTTGTATTGCAATAGCCTACTGCTCTTAAATTGTCATTTTATCACAATGGACATGGTTACTGTGCCCAAGGTCTATATAGTCTGAGAAAGACTTCAGAAAGCTGCTCAGAATCTGTGTATATCTTTGACATGTATCTCAATATAGAGCCTGCCGGTGACTTTAGGTCTAGCAATAATACCTGTGAATCCTGAATCAGTTCATTTAGACACACAGGAGTCTTCTCCATGCTTTAAAATGGGAAAAGTGTAAAAAAAAAAAAAAAAAAAAAAAGAAAAAAGAAAGGTTAAAATATTAAAACCTGGAAAATTCCCAAGCTTCCAGGAGCCATTAATTCTAGTTCTTTTCCAGTTTAAGCCTTGTGAAATGATTTACATTAGAGCAAGGAAACGTGGAATAGTAGGACGCTGCTTCCACTTTCTGTAAGACACACAGATTCCAGCCTTAGCACCTGTATAACACCCTCAGTGAGAAGAGGGATGTGCTATGAATTGCTAGGAACAATCAAACCTTAAGTGTTTTGCTTACTCAAACGTTATAGAAAAAATAATGTATCTTCTCTTACATGCAACATTAAAACTTTTCTGCTCTTCACTAACAAGCACTCAAGGCTGAGTGAGAAGACTGCAGGAATCTAACAGGAAGAACGTTCAACTCTGGTCCAACAGCCCTGAGGCTGTTTAAAGTGATTGTTCAAATTATATGCCTGTGAAGATATACATTTAGTTTTATTTTCTGTACAGGTCAAATGAAAACAAAAAGGATTTTTTTCAGTACAAGGTTACAGTATTCCTCTGTTTTCATTAAAGTGATAGTGTTGACAAAAATTCCTCTGGATTTGCCTGGACTCCAAGAGGTCACACTGAAAGCAAGATCATATTTGTGAATCAAAGAGTTTTGTGACAGCTTTCAAACTTGCAAGGGCACCAGCACAGCTCTGTTAGAACTACGCTGTCAGGGACTTGCCAGGGATTCTTCTTACTCCTTAAAGAATATAATATAGGTATTTTATATGCAGACCTGTGTATGGGGAAAGCACGGAATGAAAAGGTAGGTGGCACCATGGAAACTCAAAATAGATTTTCCCTATTTAATATTTCTTTAGGTGTCCATGTTAGCATAGACCAAGAATCATGCTATGAATAGGTTATTGCCTCTTTCCTTGTCCTATTCATGGCCCCATTGGCCTTGTATTGAAGGAAACAGTATCACAGACACAGCTAATTGCACTTAGAGAGCAGATTCTTGTGGAGAAAACCTCCATGCAACCTAACTCTGGGGCATGTCTGAGCTCACAGTTAACTGATTTTGAAATTATTCTTGCATTGTAAATTGATTTCAGATGAATAGCTTTAAGAAGCAGAAGTCAATATCCTTTAAGCCAGCATTGCTTCCTCCAAATAATGAAAGAGAATAAAACAATGGCTAAAAAATATTAAACCTGACATATCATCACAAACATCTTTGAAAGTAAATATTTTCAGATGTTCTGATGAGACTTCAGTAGCTTATTAATATGTTAAGAATTATACCTACAATACTATTCAAGAAATAAAAGTGTCTGCTAAAATCAGGATGTGAATAAAATAGTGTGTGGAAGAAAATGTAATAATTCAAGATGAGGGCACTGAGGCACAGTACATTTCCTTGGCAGCCCAGACTCAATGTGAAAAGATAGTTTCTGTGGGATAAATCAGTCAACAGACTCCAGGTCCTAGTGAAAAAGATTTGATATGTCTCAGGGAGCAGCAAGGGAAGGGAAGGGAAGCTGGGAGTTCAGACTCAGAGCAAAGCAGGCAGGAGCAGGGTCCTACCAACAAAGTTTGCAGTCCCGCAGAAGCTGTGCAGGAGCAGAGTAGATCCAGTCCAAACAACAGTTCAGATTGCCAGGCAAAGTTGATAGTGATGAGACAGGTCCAAGGTCAAGCCAAAAATTCAGGTCAGCAAATCAGGCTCAGGATCAGAATTAAGAACGCACACGGCTGGATGAAGGTGTACTTGCATAGTAGCTCGCACAGAGACCAAGAGCATCTCCCCAGCACTCGGGGAGGGGGGGGGGGTGGGGGGGGGGGTTGGGAAGAAAAAAAGAAAGAGCTCCTGAGAGAAGAGTGGTGAACCCCTGCTGAGGCTTCTACAGCTTTTTATCAAACAGCTCTGCTTCAAAGCTAGGCTGCTGCATTATCAGAGCTGGCACTGAGCCTGGGTAGCCAAACCCCTGGGATGAAGGAAATGCGCTCAGGGTCCTTATAAAATGTCAGCCGGAGAGCATCGAGATTCCCTTGCAGGACATACCCATAGGCAGGCATTTTACCTTCCAAAACTCAGACAAAAAAGAAGTGGGTTTTTTTGTGACCAAGAATATGTAATTCAAATGCTCTCATATTTCAACTATATCAGTGAAAACACTGAAATCCCTTTGAACGAAATGAGTTTTGTCACAAGTATGAATTTGGTAAGAACTTTTACTATCCATTCTTTATTTCTATAAAGAACAATTATTTTTGACTACCATGTTTATAATTTTGAGAAAGAATTGTGTAGATTTTTGAGTTTGTAACGTTATAAACTGTAAGAAAATTAAATAACAAAAAAATTTCAAATAAAAACATGAATCTTTCAGTTCTTACTGTGGTAGTGACATTTTCTTACTTTTCAACCTCTCCTAATTCATTCCTAGCCAACTGATGCTAACAACAACTGAAAGCAAGTAATATTGTGAGATAAGTGTTGTGCTTCTGTATGACGAAAACTGTAATAGCTCTTCTATCAGATTAGTCTTGTCCAGATATCCTAGGAATCATGACAATTACAGAAAATGAACATTTTTATAAGATTAGAGCTTCTTATTTTAACAGATTTAGACTACAAGCTTCAAATGACCTTACTGAGTATTATGTAATAATACCTATAGAGAATGATTCCCGCAAATCAGCTTTTCTCAAGTAATGAACAATGAAGAGCCCTTCTGTGTGGTGTTGCATCTTCTCCTTTTTATTGCTTTTACGACTGATCTTCATTATGTTTATTGGAAGAATGGGTAAATGGAGATAGGAACTAAAAAGGAGTAGTTTTTCTTTCACTGATATGTAGACATCATGAACAGATCGAGTAAAAGGCACCATTTTGAGGATGAATATCAACTACCAGCAGAAAGGGAACATCTCAGAGAGCAGAAAAGACACAGCTAGAAACTATGTGTAACAAGAACGCAGAACCAAAGCAGGAGAATAAGAGCATCAAGAAGCAGAACATTCCGCACAGTAAAGCCAAGAGATAAGGCAAGAATCTTTGAGACTGTACTTTTTCCTAGCACAGACTATAATCCATTATTTTTTATGGCTTCTGAAGCAATATGATCCTTCCTCACTGGTGTCTTTTAGATGCTGTGTCAATATAAATGCTAAGTAGTGTGAGTAAAAAGAAAGAATGAAGGAAAAAAGTACAAAAATAGGCAGCATGTGGTTATAAAAGAATGCATTTTGTTATTACTCTTCCAGTCAGCTGTCTAATGAATTGTCTCAACATTATTCAACCGCAAACAGGGTAATAGTACTTGGTGTACATTGCAGTGGACTTTCTATACAATGAACACTTCCTATACTACATAAGATACTGTTGTTCCTCTAGCCCTACCACAGATGTACAAAATGAGCAGGGACAGGGGAGAGAGTCAGGGCTATTTCCAGGTAGAAACTTCGCTAAGGAAGATCAGTCCTCTTCAGTATTGTTATTACTGATGTTTCTATTTGGTGACATGAAATATTAGAGAAATGCAGTTTCCAAGGGAAACAGTTTGGGACCACAGAAAATGTGGAAAAGTTCAAGAAGACTCTGGCCTGAGATAATCATGTGGTCACCAATGGGGCTATTGAAAGAGTGGAGTTGCACAAGTAGTGGGGCTTCTGTCTAATACAAATCAATGACTATAGGAAAAAGCAAGCCAGCAGATTATCCTGAGACTGTTTCAGTGAAACAATAAAGTGAGTAGAAAGCAAACACAGGAGTACTAAATTATCTCAAACTGTGAGGTTGAGTTAATTGCTATTAACCTGTATGTGATTCTTACAGCTAAAACTAATTTAGGAAGGGTATCATAAGCAAAATCAGTATAGCTATGACATTTACAAAAGCAAACTATTTTTTTTTCCTCTTCCTGATTAAAATTCAGGCTGCAGTTATAGCTGCATAAACTATTGTCTTAAGACTTTGTCTTTTGTTGGATTCCATCTCTGATAGAAAATACATATAAAAATTTAAAAAAATACTGGAATATGCTACCCATCTCACCTTTGCCCAAGGCTTCACATACTATGTACAGTTTGCATAAGACTCCACTACGTCTAGGACTTATCTCCAGTTTCTTAAACAATGAATTTTTCTCCCTTTCAGAATTTTGAAAGTTAAAATATGAGCCTAATGTTATCCTAAATAGCATCTCTGAGGATCCACAGGCACCAGAACATATCATTTCCAAGACGACTTCCTATAAAATTGGTTGGTTACAAATTTGTATAACTTTTACCAACAATTAACTTTGATTAACTTTAATTTCACAACTAACCTCTCAGCAGAAATGCCTAGTAAATACAGTTATACCAGCATGGTTCTTCAGAAGGTTGGGTTTTTAAAAAATTATTATGACTTTACATCTTAATGAGTGACTGCAGAGCTAAGGGAATTTTTCGTGAAAGGTTGGTTTATAACATTCTGGGATACAGTGGCACTTGATTATGAAAAAGATCCTGAGTTTTTGTCCTGCTACAGCTTTTAACTTCATGAAGTTTTCAAAACTGCCCTGTCATCTGTTAGATTCAGTAATGCACAGGAGCGTCCATGCTCTGGGCATATGTAGGCTTAGACATATTCATCTGCAGGGACCAACTAAAATTCCAGTTTTGTGAGCAACATATCTGCTGGCTAAGGGTGCCCTACTAGATAAATAAAATGTCACTAACTAGTAACTTGCTGGCAAAAATAAGGTAAAACTTTTCATTTTTTTAAGGGAAAAATAAAAATTTTGAACTCAATCATGACTAAAGCACTGACTTCACACAGCTAAATTATGACTAAATGCAGTATTCTAAGGCAAATATTAATTCTGTGCCTAAGCATCTATGTAACAACTCCACGAAGTGATGCACATCTGAGCATTTTCCCTGATGCTGTTGGGTCAGATCCATTACCTCTGACTCAGTAGTATTAGAACTAAAACCAAAGTAGGCAGATTTCAGCATCACATCTGGACTACATCCCGTAAAAGACTTTTTTTTGAAATCATAGCAGGTTTTTTCATTGCTTTACCTATCAGAAAGAATGCTTTATGCAAACTTTCTTTTTTTTTTTTTCCAAAAAAACAGGAAGCAGATTTATCAGAGTTTGCAAGATTTATCAGTTTAACTCTTAATTTGCAAGAGTTGAAGTAAAATAAACTATCTTCTGTTTTCCTTCAGTTCTTGCACACTGAAAATTGCATAATCAATTGTTTTGAACATGATACTGCAATTTTTTACTGCATGAAGTGAATATGAAATGCACCCTTTTGAGACAGTAACACGTGATCACAGAAAGTACAATACAGTAGAGTACTGGAATTAAAAGAGCTATTTGCAACCAGTTTCTCCATATATCCATTAAAATTTTACTTCCAAAACTTATCCCAAAATTCTAACAGTGCAAATGAACTCTAAGAACATATCTGTCTTTAACTATTTTTGTTGTGCTTGTACACAGATCTTTGGATGTAAGAGTACTCAAATTTTCATCTGTAATCAACATCCGAGCATAAATGCACTTTTTCAGATTCTCTAAGTACTGGTTAACAGAATGGCCTTTTTCCTCCTTTTTAACAGTGATGACTCCTTCAGGAGGTGAAGTGTCTTGCACATAATAAAGACCAGAATGCATTCAGTCATGGTCTTTCCTTCACCCAGCATATTTCCATTTGTTCAGTTGAAGCTTAGAAGACCCAGATGGTAATTAAAGGGGTGCATAAACAAGACTAGTATAGCAAAGACAAAGCATGTATCTGAGGGGAAGTTTAAACACCACTTTCTCTGTGTGAAAGAGAATGTGTGCATGTGTAGTGGACCAGGATAATTTGGGGGGAAACATGAAAGGCTAGCAGCACTGGTTTTGAACCTTCACATTATTTTCTCCGACTTACTCAGTAAGGAATATGCTTCAGCGCATGCATTAGGAAAACTGGGTTCTGTCATTATATGGCATGAATCCTGTCACTCTCATCATCACCCTGAAGCTCAGCCTTGTTGTTCCTTAAAGAAAGTCTTACATTGAATTATTATAGTGTTAATTCTAGGTAGAATTAATAAAAAGGAAAAAATTACTTAACGTATTTATCTCCTGTAAACTAACACAGCTGGTTGAATATCACCATTCCTGTCTCACAGAAAATTCCAAAGCTCTGACAAGATTTTATTGCTTTTTAAATGCATAAAAGGCATTTCAGGTTGCAGAAAGCAGGAAAAAATCTCTGTCAATTCTCTGAGGGAGATGTTCAGAGAACTTTTTAAAATTAGAACCCAAGACCCCACCTTCAGTTCCCGTCAACACTAGAAAACTGATTGTGGCTCACGGAACAGAAAGGACACTGGACAATATTCCACCCAAGCTTGCCAGCCTTTCATTAAAACAACATTGAAACTGATATGTTCCTGTAAAAACCTATTTCAAGAAATCAGTATTTTTCCAACTAGAACTATTTGGTCTTAACTGAAAATTCTTGATCAATAGTAATAATACAGCAGCTACACTATAATTATCTGACTAATCAAAATAAACAATTTCATGAGAAGTGTTTTGGGAAAGAACTTTATATAGCACTGAGTTCTATTTACTGATCAGTTTTGGCTTGTCTGGGCTGTAGTCCTGCTTAGTGAAATACTTTATTTTAAGGTGAGTGACTCTTCAGGTTATATTCAGCTTTTCTCTAACTGAACTTATATCTTATCAAACTTATTTTAGAGAAAAAGTCTCATCTAAACAGCCATCTGAAATGCTCACTGAAGATACAGGACAACACTGTTGTACTAATACAAGCAGACCTTCCCTAAGGCAAGTGGAATAGTCTTTAATTGAATGGTGCTTCAGTCTTCACAAACCTTGGGGTTTTAATTCAAAATCAAATTTTTATCTAGTTTTGATAAACCCCAACCCAATATCATTCTATTATAAGATTTTCTGTGAAGATTTTTATGAATAGTAAAAGAATCGTTTGAGAAGAAACATCTCAAAGAATCTCAGTTTTCAGTTATGGTATTGAACTCATAAAAGTGGATTTTCAAAGCAAAACAAGGCAAAGGAGGAACAGAAGACTTATGACATTCTAAGTGGTGATTAATTATGTTTAAGATAAATACCTTTTTTCTACAGATGCACACTTCAGTGGACACAGTTCCTGTTTATATTGAGAGTACAGCAACCTAGTGGATGCAAAGTAAGCTGATGAGACAATGCCAAAACAATAGTAAAAAAAATAGGCAGTGAATTAGAACTAGAAAGCACAGTAATATGCAGCTCTACAATTTAAAGGACATTATGGGGTGCATTGAAAGGATCAAACAAGTACCTGTAGTCTGTAGAATTCTGTCTTCAGTGTTCACAGGTTACACCTATATTTGGGAAGAATTTGCCTTGGGAAACAATAGGTTGAAGTTTTTAGCTAGGCAACTTCTCATTTTGATTAATTCTCCTTTCAATCTAGTGTTGCCTCATTGACATCTGTTGAATTACTATTCATTATGGTGGTGAAAGACACCGGTTAGTTCCTGCACCAGTTCAATTGGTTAGAGGAATCATTCATGAGTCACAAAAATAAAAGTAATTGTTCAGCTCTGACATGCTTTTATAGAAGGATATCTGGTGTTATAAAATGTAATATTCTGAAATTATTTTACTTGGTCATTTTGCAATCGACTCTTTACTCCAATAACTTTTCTCCATTATTCAATTAATACACAAATTAGTCTTTATAGTGAGATAGTAGTGCAAGTTCAGACTACTATAAATTATTGATTTGCAGTTTCTATTTTCAAAGATATTCCGTTCATTTTAGCCAAGTATTATCAGTCTAAAAAAAAAAAAACCAAAACAGTTAATTGAATTTTGGGAAGATCTGTCTATCTTTAATTCAAAGTCAAAGTTGTCAAAAACTTAACCCATGCAGTAGGACTTTGGAAGAGTGAGAGATTTGTCAGAATTTGAATATTTGAAACATTCTCTGCTCCTGGTATAGCTGTTTGAGTCAGCTTTTTCCCCAAAAATGTAGATTGAATCAAGAAACAGCAAGAAACTAAGACTCAAGTTTAGAACATTTATAAAAGTAAGGTATACAAAAGGTACAAAAGACTACTAAGGAAGTAGCTGCTTCTGGGAAAACAATGAACAAATATTTGGATTAGGGTCATGATTCATAAAATGTCTTAAGAAAATTCACATGCTGAGTGGCCGGAATTGACAACAATGAACTTGTCTCAAACAAGAAAGCAAAATTAGAGGGACAACATGTAGTTTATTGAATCCATACCTTAATTAAGATAGAAAGCCATGCCCATAGGATTATGAAGACAAATTAGTTTTCTTCCTTTACCCTGAGAGAGATTTTTTTTTCCAAAGGGGAGGTAGTAAAGCATTGTGCTTTTATATAAGTATAGAGTCACAAACAAAACCAAGTATATACAAATTTAGCCTCCTCTAGAATATAAAGTCCTTTGACCTGTAGAATGGTGATCATGTCAGAGTGACTTAATCAGAAGACTTAAAACCCCATTATTCTCTATTTTTTTCTGTCTGTTAAGAAAAGCTGAAACACTCCATAGCAATCTAAAGCTTTTTAGACTATAGTACATAAAGTAAATAAGCTATAAACATCATACCCTTTTAGTTCCATGACAAACAGGACTGGAGGAAGACTGTAGGGCTGGAGGAATTCTCATCTGTATTAATAAAAAGGAAAAAATATAACACCGTAAAGATATGAGGAACTTCATAAAAAAATGCTTGTAAGCATTGCCTAACCTACAAAGAGCACTACAATGCAATGTTGCTTCAGTCACTGAAACAGAAAAATGAAATATTACCAAATATAAAAGACATTTTTTATAGTTGCATTGAAATGCAAGCACTTATATTTTTCACATAGTTTTCACTTCTAACTGCTAAAATAATAAGAAATGGATGACTAGTGATCTTAAAATGGAAATTTATTGTTTGTTGCGCATAAAAATTGTTACTTTGGCTGAAAATGTGTCCTGATGTAACTCTACTGTAATCTCTGCAGCATTATATCAAAAAATTAATCTGACCATTTGAACTTATTATAAGAGGATAAAAGGGCAACTAGAGAAAACTAAAAGTGTGAAAAACCAATAGAAAATCTAACCTGTCACAGAAAATATTTAAAATTCTTGTGAGGATTTTTAGAAAATACCTCTTTAAAATCTTGGTGATACATTGCTTCTGCTCCTGTTAGTTCAAGTGACAGTCTTTTCTCTGGCAAAAGTGAGTCAAGAGTTCTCTGATCTGATACAATTATTGTTATCTAAAATATTGCAGCATATGAAAATATGCATTTGCATTGCATTAGGAACTGTCAGCTTCATAACCTACAACAAATAAAAGAAATTTCAGCTTTAGCAAGCAACACATTATTGTCATTTTTAATAGAAATAATAGGAAAAGCATTTGGAATCTCAGTCTTTTTTGAGACATTGCAAACTTAATTCTTTCTCCTTCATTTGCTGTCTTTGGGTTTAGTACCTGTCACCCTCTTCCACTACTCTTTCACCATTGGAAACTCACTTTTTTTTTTTTTTGGTCCCTCAGAATGAAATTGATTTATTCACCAATAAAGCTCAAATAGAATTATTTTCATGCTGGAATAGAAAGGAGTTGGAAGGAAATTATCTCCTTGCACTAACCTTGAACTGTAGAAGAAGGTAACATTACCTAATTCAGGCATCTAAACTAGGGCTTTGGTTACCTTGGGTTCACAATGTAGATAATATAAAGAGATTGAGTCTTCCAAAAGATGATTCAGAGAAGGATCCAAATTTTGAGTCTTGTTTTGCTCCTCAGAAGAAACTCTCTCTGTGTGAGCTAGAATGGGACAGCAGTGACAGCTGATTCTGTATGTCACTTTCAGGACTGGATCCATGCAGCTGTGATCCTGTGACACAGCTCCTGGCTTTCCAGAATGGCCCTGGCTTTTCGTGAATCAATATTGCTGATGAATTGCCTCCAATAAGAGAAGTCTATTTGTCCTCTGTTTTCTGTGAAGGATTTTAATTTTCAGTAGAGTGAAGAGATTGCCTTAAACTTTTATTGCAATTTTTAAAAATATCTGTTTAAAACATATTTGTCCCCCCTTCTGAGCTCCCAGTCCACAATATTTGCCTCATCTGCAAGGCTTTCAAAAGTTAAAATTGTTTATTGAAATAAAAACCAGATAATTGCATTTCTCTTCTGACACAGCCGTCTCAGGTAGCCAATTTAAATATGTCACTCCTTAGAAGAACATATGTGTCATGCTACTTGACTGAAAAAATGCATTTTAATGAGAAACTGCAAAAATTTGGAAAAATCAAACTAATTAGTATTGTTTATGCTTTACATTGTCTTCTTTTTTTTCTAAAAAATGAAAGCAGTTTTTATCTTTCTGAAAGAGTAGGATTTATTTTTATCCAAACACGGAAAACACTTTCACTTGAATGGGCTTGAGGCCTTCAGTGGTCATACTTGTCAACATTTGTTGCTTTTTGTTTTAAGTTGTCCCATTCTGGAACATTCTTCTGTCAAAAAGGTATTTTTGACAGGTTTACGTTCACTCTTGGAATAACATGTGCAAGTTCTGCATACTATAAACTCTGATCTTTTTAGTTCTATTCCTACTTTAATTAATAGATCACATAATTAGAGACACTACCTTTACAAAAAAATCCTATGCTTCTGACCTCTTCAAATATAATGTTCATTTTTCCCATTAATCATACCAAATATATTTTATTAAGAGATCTATATTGCACAGAAGGTTTAAATACTGTCTTCGTACCACAAAATCTTACACAATTTTCAAAACGCAATTATCAGACACCACCTATTTGAGGATCATTTCATTTTAGCAGACCTTGTTAATTAAATGGTTATACTGAGTAATTTTTCTTATAAAATTGATTAATTCTACCAACCATTACTTTATGTTACAGAATCAAGGAAAGTAGTCATGAGATTAATTCACCTAACGTTATTGGTGAACCAGTGAATAAGTACTGGTTCAGATTAATTTACTAAAATGCTTTTGTGTATTTCTGGTTGTGAGGTGCAAATGAGTGCATATTGGCTGGTTGCAGTTTTTGCTTTCTTTATGAGTGTGTAATTAATTTATTTGAGCTTCTCTGCAAAGCTTTTTAATGTAAAATGCATTAAAAACATTCAAACATCAGCTGGAGAGAATGGACCAGAAACACAAGATCCAATTGCTCCAGGGGTTTGGCCACACTTCCCACATTTGCTGTCTTAGAGAATAAAGTAAGTAACAAAATGAAAGAGCTATTGGACCATCATAATGCATTCAAAGCATCATATGACAGCTCTGTAGTATGCATTGTAAGATGAAATACAAAACTACCTTTCTGAATGACTAAGATGGATTGTGTTTGAGATGAAAGAAGCTATTTATGATCAGATGATAAAAATCAGCAAGCCAACTATGACAGTAAGTTGGTGTTAATATAAGATATTCAAGTTAAAATACATAGGTATCTTAACTATGGAAGGAGGAAAATGAACATACCATCCAATTCAAAGATAATTTGTATCAAATGTATTCAAAAGTAAGTTAGTGAGACTGGAATATCTTGGGTAAATTAGGAGAGTGCTCTAACTTGGACTTGGAAACTTCTCTCTGGGAAGTTTCCAGTGGAAGGTGTCATTACAGCACACCATACTCTTTATCTCTGTCATCCACCTGTTGCAGCAACAAACTGGGAAGAGTCAGCAAATGGTGTATGACATAATTTCTTCCTCGACATTTTGTCTATATTGTTCTTATTAAGCTCTTCTTGAGAGCTACAACCTTTCTTATACAAGTGTTGATAGTAGCCCATTACTTCTTTTCTTCAATATTTTAAAATAAATAGGTATGTTTTAAGGCTGAAACAACACACTGAAAGTGATTTTTACAAACCCACCTTGAAGATCAAAGTTTACAAGAGAGAGGAGAAATCAGTGAAAACCAGTACTTTCTGTAGCACACACCTGATACAAAAGTCTCGAAGGCAGTATGATTGAAACTACTTCCGAAAATATACCTTTTAAAACAAAGCATATATAAAGCACTTTCATTTGTAAAGTTCCTTTCCTTTCTTTGTGCTTTGGTAAAAATGTGCAGAAGTTTGAGCAGATCATAGAAAAGAGACAGCTTGTGAGTAGGAATACAGTGGTTCTCCAAAAAAATATGGGAAAGCAATTTGATTTTTGTAGCTTCAAATGTTTTACAGAAGGAAATATTTATGGAGATTGTGAAATTCCCTTTGAGGAGTTTTTCTCAATCATTTTGTTTTAAAGGAAGAGAAGAGAGTGAGGTTTTCTCTCACAAACACGCCTACTTTAAAAAGATATTTCAGGAGCACAGATTCATGACACGTGCTTTCTCTTGCTAGTTAAATTGCCAGCTGCTAGATGATATCTTCCATTTAAATTCTGTAGGTGTTGGTGCTCTGGCTGCATAGCTATGTTAACTATATATTTTTTTTCAGAGTTATGTAGTGGTAATTATTTTAAACACATAAAGGAATCAATAAAAATGTAAATATATCCTCAGCACAAGGGTTAGGAAAGGACTGAGTCCCATCACCTGCAATCTCAGTCATACATGTCACAGCATCCTAATATCCTTATCTAGCTCCATCTTGAAACACACAGGGCTTTTTTATCTCTACTCAAAGTGCTAAACTCTTCCTGAACTGAAGTGTTTCAGTAGTTGAAAGTCTTTTAATTTATGATCTAAATTTATCTTCATATCCATTTGCTTTCATGACAACGTTATCATGTAGCTTAAAATTATTTCCTCTTTGCAGGTGCAGGCCAGAGATAGAACATTAGCTCATTTTTTCCTAGTAAGGTCAATCTGATTTTTAACCTGCTGTAGTTTATGGGCAGCTCAAGTGCAGTTTCCATGCTGGAGCTTAATTCCGTACTGTTCAGGGAGATGATGCTCATACAACTACTTGGTAATTCAAATACCCAGCTGTGAAAGGAATTGAGCAAAATGGGCCAACATTACCACCCATAACCTGCAGCCCAGATTACAGGTTACAGTATAGACACCTGCAAGCCTGCAACCCAGCCTCAGCATAGAAGGACTCTGAGAATACATAATTTTCCACTTTGAACTATGCCCGTTGCTTCCCTTCCTTAACCTCTTCAAGTCATGAGGTTCAACAAGAACAAGTGCCGGGTCTTACACTTTGGCCACAACAACCCCATGCAGCTCTACAGGCTGGGAGAAGAGTGGTTAGAAAGCAGCCCGGCGGAAAGAGACCTGGGGGTGCTGATTGACTGCTGGCTAAACATGAGCCAGCAGTGTGCCCAGGTGGCCAAGAAGGCCAATGGCATCCTGGCCTCTATTAGGAATAGTGTAGCCAGCAGGTCTAGGGAAGCGATCGTCCCTCTGTACTCGGCACTGGTGAGGCCGCACCTTGAGTACTGTGTGCCGTTCTGGGCCCCGCACTTCAAGAAAGATGTTGAGGTGTTGGAGCGAGTCCAGAGGAGGGCGACCAAGCTGGTGAAGGGTCTGGAGGGTCTGACCTACGAGGAATGGCTGAGGGAGCTGGGGTTGTTTAGCCTGGAGAGGAGGAGCCTCAGAGGTGACCTTATTGCAGTCTACAACTACCTGAAGGGAGGCTGTAGTGAAGTGGGAGTTGGCCTCTTCTCCCGGGCAACTAGCGATAGGACAAGAGGGCACAGCCTCAAGCTTCGCCAGGGGAGGTTCAGGTTGGACATTAGGAAGAATTTCTTTTCAGAAAGGGTTATTAGACATTGGAATGGGCTGCCCAGGGAGGTGGTGGAGTCACCATCTCTGGATGTGTTTAAGAAAAGACTGGACATGGCACTCAGTGCCATGGTCTAGTTGACAGGGTGGTGTCAGGGCAACGGTTGGACTCAATGATCCCTGAGGTCTCTTCCAACCTGGTTGATTCTGTGATTCTGTGAAGTCCGTAATGTATCTTTTGGCAATCTGAAGATTTCTGCATGAGATTTGTAATGTCTACTCTGAATTTAGCCTGCTTTTCTATATATCATAGGTCATTTCTTTTCACCAAGTTACCCATATATGAAACACAATACCTTATATTTTGCTAAGTCACTTCTTCCAGAAAGCTGTACTCTCTTGGCTGGTACAGTTTGATCTGTTTAGTTACGTTTATTATTAAAACTGTGTGCCTAAATTCCCATTTGAATTTGTCTGTCTCTCATTGTTTTTTATTCTGCTGTTCTTCTTTAGATAAATGTCCAACATTTTCTGTCCCTTTGAGGTATTTATATACTTCAATGATGTTATTTTTCAATCTGCTTTTTGATAAACTAAGCAGATTGAACTCTTAAAGTCTCCTACTGTAAGGAAATTTCCCTAAATCACAGATCATGGTTTAGTGGCTTTGTTCAGTACCTTTCCTAATACTTTAATGTCCTTTTAAAACTTGGAGATGGAATTTGATGTAATGTCCCTGAACTGGTCTCATTAATACAATATAAAATAATAAGTGACCTTCATGCTCCTACTCACTCTTTCACTCTTTCCACACCAATGGATAACAGAGTAGCGCAGTGAGAACTTTACCACAATAGTGCTGAGTTGTTCAATGTGAATTCTGAATCCTTCTTCAGACTCACTGCTTTCTCCAGTTCTGCCCACCTTCCCAATTCATATGTCACTTAATATCCTTTCTCTGTCTGTTTTAAACTGTTCTACTTAAATGGACTGAACTTAAGTTATTTTCTTGCCCTCATCGATGTTTATAACTGTCAATTTTTTTCAATTCGTTCTTTTAAACCATCAATGATTTTGTATTTTCTTTCTAGTTCATAGATGGCAGTGCTGAACACCATTCTTACTACAAGTCCCTACAGCAGCTTTTTATCTAGAATTTAGGATGTGGGTGCTGGTTTAGAGAAAATTCATCTTGGCTGTGCCAGGCTGCTTCTTACTAAGATTTATATCCCACTGTAAATGTTGTCAGATTAGCCTAACAGTTTCTGACTTAAATATGACTTTTGGTAGGTCACGCACTGTCACAGACCTGTAATTCAGGATGTTTTCCTGTCTCAGTCTGTGAAATTCCAACTTGACAGTCTTCAAGGCATTATGCAAACCTCATAAAAAACCCTAAAACCTCAGGTTTTAGGTGAACACTGATTTAACAGACAGAATAGATGAAAGACATGAGACTGAGGGGTGACCTCATTAATGTTTATAAATATGTAAAGGGCAAGTGTCAAGAGGATGGAGCCAGGCTCTTCTCAGTGACATCCCTTGACAGGACAAGGGGCAATGGGTGCAAGCTGGAACACAGGAGGTTCCACTTAAATATGAGGAAAAACTTCTTTACGGTGAGGGTGACTGAACACTGGAACAGGCTGCCCAGAGAGGTTGTGGAGTCTCCTTCTCTGGAGACATTCAAAAGCCGCCTGGACGCGTTCCTGTGTGATATGGTCTAGGCAATCCTGCCCCGGCAGGGGGATTGGACTAGATGATCTTTCGAGGTCCCTTCCAATCCCTAACATTCTGTGATTCTGTGATTCTGTGAATTACGGTTCTTGTGATTCTAATTTTCTGTTCATGCCTGGTTTTGTATAACAGCTTATTTGGAACAAAACTTCTTACCCTAACTTTTGAAGGTGTAAATTCAGCCAGTCACAAATGATTTTTCAAATACATTATTTGACAACATTTTCCATTTTTTCTTTATTTTTGTCCACTACTTTAGTTAACAAATTTCTTTTTAATTGTTTAGTAAGGCTTAATTTACATTGTAAAGATGTTCAGGACACATTCAGAAAAGTGTCTTGAAGTCTGAAATTTGAAGATGGTTTAAATCCTTGTAATTGTTATTAATATTTACCAATAGTTCACAGGAACAACATAGAATCACTACCAGGGCTAGCATTCTTGTTGGTAACTTTTCCTGGTAAAATAAGAATAGACCAGAAGACTGGGAGGTTATAATCTCTCTCCAGTAAAAGACTTCAGCAATGTGAAGCCTTAATTGCCTTTGCCTGTGAACAAAAATGTACAGCTTCCCTTCTCGGTAATTTAAAGTTGTATGACTTAATGTTAACCACAAGTCTATTGTAGCTTACTTCTGAATGCACCACAGTATAAAAGTTTTGATAATATTAAATTCTTGTAATTCTACCTGTTAGAAAATCCGTGCACAAATTATTATTTAAAAAAAATGACAGGTCAGAGTAAATTCCCTCTAGACGTGTGCAAAACCATTCCTGGAAGTATGCAACAGTTATGTATCAAGGAGGAAGCTATGTGCATTAACACTAAATGGAGCTAAACACATACTTCATGAAAAGAGTGTAACTTTCTCTAACCACTTAGCCAGAGGCTTATTTTTCAGAAGCATCGTACCATAAAACTGAAGAAGTCTTACCATGAAGAATTAATATTTATGTTAATTTGTAAGCAGAAAACCCATACTTTGCCAGGTAGGCCTTCCTAAAATCCACCGCCTTACTCGGGTTTTACTATATTACCAAGTCTTGCTCCTTTTTAACTCAAAAAGCTTTCCACAAATCTGCTCAGATAGATGAAATTATTATTTGTCCAACAGTATTCTCAAAATAATGAAAGGGCAGAATTCTGCAGTGCTCAACCAGCTTTTACTGAGTAACACACCAATCTGAGAAAAAGGGAAAATATTCCTTGAAGAAATATTTAGTTACAAATTACACCTGATTTCTAAAATAAAACTTGCTTATAGAAAATGTATTATTTATGCTGAATATACTGTTTTCAGAAAGAGATAATAAAATTATCCAAGATATTCTGAGACTTCTCACTGACTAATGAAAGCAAATATTAATGATACTATCATACAAAAAGGTAAATGCCACTTTGAGAAAATCCATAGTTATAGCTATTACTATTTTTCCTGTTCAGTATTACTTACCTTAATTTCAAAGTACTCTATTCCATGGCAGCCTTTAACAGCAACAACTACAAGTACAACAAAGAAAGATTTAGAAAAAGTTCAGAGAAGTGAAAAAAGGACAAACAAATTCTCCATTCAGAGAAAGAGTATTGATATTGAAATTGAAGCTAACAATTGGCCTTTCTATATTTGTGTTGTGGAGAATTTATTTATATCCAGAATAAAAATATAGGATATATATATCGTGTAGTGTATGAATTCGGTACACCCTATAGAATAGAAATGTAACTTTCTTATAGAAAAGTATAAGAAAGAAATCTAAGTGTTTTATATATGTGTGTATATATATATGTACATACACAGTAACTTTATTCTCCTGCCTTGAAAATAGATAAAATCCAGCGAAGTGTAATTGGACTTTCATATTTTATTTGCTTTATAACCACTTATGGTGTTTTATAGAAATATAAATGACTACAAGTTGCAATAATGTGATGGATCAGATACATTCAGAATGACCGATAATGAAAATTATGTCAGAGGCCAATAGGATAATTTCAAATTGAACTAGAAAAAGTATGTACTTTCTCAGAAAGGACAATACTTTCTCCAGCTACAGGAAGAACTAAAGAACTAGGTTAGCTAGTGAAGGAGACTAAAGAAACATTCTTACTGAAAGATAATACTGAAAGAGATACCAAAGTATTCAGAACAATTTAGAAATATCCAACAATTTAGAAATTTTGAACAATCTAAAATTATGCAAATCAACTTACACATAGAATGGAATAAACACTAGATAAGCAAATAAGCAGAAGGATTTTTAACTCTCTGATTTCAGTTAACATTACCATTAAAAGACTTAGTTGCTGATTTTAATTAAAATATGAGTAAATCCCAGCATTCTAGAGGTTTCTCTGTTCATATGCTGTGCAAGTCCAAATTTGTAACACTCAAGACTTAATACGAAATAATTTTTGATTTAAGATATTAAATCCAAATTTCAAATTTGGAGACAGATTTTTTAGTAGGCCTTCTAAATGGAAGTTGCCATAAAACTGTAACTTTTCATGTCCTGAGTAACACAGTCTTGGGAGGAAAAAATTACATTCCCAAACTACACTTATGCGCAAATGGCATCTCCATATATACATACCTGTACGGAATTTTTCCGTTTGGGAACTCTATCCATTCTTAACAAGCAAAGTTCATCATAGGTTTTTTATGAGTTAGAAAATTACTAAGAGTTTTACATTATTCCGTGTATTTACTTCTAAACAAAGGCATACTTAAGCATTTCTTAAAAAAGTGAATTGAAATTAACAGGAGACAATGAAGTGGGTAAGTAAAAGAGATTCACATCCTTCTGCAATAGATTTTTGACTAGAAGTCAGCACAAACAGGAAAGCTCTTTATCTTTTTTGAGACTCCAAAATCCACAAATGGTTTTAGTTGCACTGTGTATCACAATGTTACTCATAATTTCATTTATATATATATTTACTGTGTTGTTTTTTTCAATGTGTTGGCCAGCACTCAAGAAATAGTTCCATGACAATAAAGACCTTTTCTTCAGGTCCACATGGCTGATCGCAGTGCCGATACTCTTCTCTCTTGACATGTGCAGAGCACACTTTAGAATGTCAGTGGGAGTTCTGCACATGTATGGAGAGAAGGCTATATGAGATGACATTTGCCACGTGGCCCTGAGATGAAAATTTTGCCCTAAGATAGTTCCTTCAGTAAGTTGGGGTTTTTTTACCACCGTAGCAGTCACTTTTGTTTTAACAGAAAACAAACCTCTAAGACGATGTTAAAGAATACCATTTGCCAAGAGATTGTTTGGTATGTTGCATTATGTATAAGTATCAACATAAAACATTGGCTGAACAAAAATTGGTGGCGGTAGTAACTATTCTATAAAAGATCTTCACTACTTTTTTTTTCTGATCTAGTCTTCTATTACACTGCACTCAGTTAAACAGTCCAGTCTTAGAGTAGACTCCAGATTATGGCATTCCACATGCACAGCTACTTGGTAGATGACATTGTTTAACTCTGTGATAATGCATTGATCACTGTTGACTGGAAGTGTTATTAATCTCCAGAAGTCCTGAGGAAGAGGTGAAAGCAACTTATAACTATGCAGCTTAGCAAAATAAAATTTGCTTATAAAATGACAGATATAAAAAGAACTTACTGTTTCCATTTCTTCGCTAGTACTATTTTTGAAGCATAAACTAGCTTGAAAGGCAATCTTAGCTTTCCTATTTTCCTGTTCTTAGAAGAATGAACGAAGTGGTTGGCTGTGTAAAATTAATTTCTGTAACAAAATCTCTAACAAAATGTTTTGTTCCATTTCTTTGTTTGTTTTTCCTTGCTGTTAGCTTGGTAGCCACAAAGGAAACAGACAGTGCAAGATCTCGTAGCATGCCAATGTCACCATCTGATTTCCTGGATAAGCTAATGGGCAGGATGTCGGGCTACGATGCAAGGATCAGACCAAATTTCAAAGGTAATTTCAAACCCAGACTTTCAGCATTTCAGTATTTCTTCTCACACAAATGCAGTTTCTAGAATAAATATGAAAATGAAGAAGTACACTCACTGAAAATAAAAAAGTGTCTCTTGCCTTTCTTTGCTATCACAGTTCATTTCAGTAGCAATATGCTCTATTCTTGTCATTTTCACAGCTGCCCATATGCAGACCTTTCAAAAATTTAGCTTATCACTAAATTTGAATTGTCTAATGGGGTTTGTTTTTTTTTTTTCTGAAATGTTTGTTAATGAATTCAAATTCCCACCTTGGATTACCATAGCCTGAAGCACTCCAGAAAGCAAGTTCTGTGAAAGAGAGACAAGATCCTCATAGCTGCCTGATCATAACTAGAAGGGTGTGTTAATGATATGACCATCAGAGTCAAACTCAAGAGAGCTTATCTTGGTTACCACATCTATCACCAAATTAGATTCCTCGCTCCTGTGCCCCAGTTGTGCTTTGAAATGGCAAAAGGGACCATCTTTCATCTTCTCCGTTCTCCACTGAAACTGCAGGTGCTCAATACCTGGAATTGTCTCTTGGCGTGTGCCTTTCACACACTCATCACAAAGGTGATTCAAACAAGACAAAGGAGATTCAAAGAAGACTGGAAGTCTAAAGCTTGCAAATGCAATGATTACATCTTCCCAAGGTCTTAGAGCAAACCCTACTATGCAGACTCAGCCATGCTAAACAAGAGTATTTAATGAAGGATTATGCAAACAATATTATTATACAAATATACAGACTATTATACAGATGAATACCATTCATTCTAATCTTTGCAGTCTGAGAAGTTTAGGTAAATTTGACTATTCTTTTTTCAGAAAGCAAAGAGTTCCAATAACTCTATGGTGGAACTATATTTAACTCTATTTCTGAATCTTTTAACCAAGTTATCAGTCTTGAAATTCTCCAGAATAGAAATATTTTTTGAAAGAATAAACCTATTGTGAATAAAAATTATATTATTTTTTCTTTGCCGTAGCTGCCTCCTCTTATGCCCGTCTTCTTGAGTCCAAGATATCCTCTTAGCTCTAACATTTCACATGGGTTTTACTCCATGTTTACTACAAAAATTTTCCTTCAAGGAGATGGGCCTTCCTCCTCTAAGTCATCTGTCACTGCCTTTCCATCTTAATTCTTATTCAGCACTAAATTTTATAATTTTTGGACATCTCCAAGTCCCAGAAACTTAAGTGGTTATGACTCTAAAGCCATTGCTATTTGCTGGTTTTGCCAGAATTTGCCCAGACTGATTCATAAGGACCAAGCATGTAGTCTGTCAAATTACTTCCTCACCAGTAAGCTATAAACTGTTGGTGCTGTATATCTAAAGTTATTACTGAACCTGGAAATGCTTTGCTTTTAATAAATTACCAGTGCTGATATTTCCCAGAAAATTATAAAAGTGCACTGGAAATTCAAACAGATCACTAAAAGATTTACAACAGTGATCAATATCCCTGATGGCCTTGGAATTTCCTTGCCAGAACTACTTTGAAGAATGTTCTAGTGCCTGGCGTCCTGGAGAGTTGTATGAAACAATATTTACAAAGTAATGCAAAACACTATTTCTAAAATTACTTTATATGAATGGTAGCTCTTAAATTATTTTTAGTCCTTATAGTTACCTTGACTTATTGCCACAGTATACTCTTTAGCTTGCAGACTGCAGGTTCAACCTAAGGTAAAGCTGTGCTGGGCAAAAGAAGACCTCAGGCAAAGTCTGAGCATTGCAGTTTTTCTTCAGCTGATTTGGGGATTGGATTTTGGAGTTTGTCATGGACACGGTACAATCACAATCTTCTGATGGGACTACAGTGAAGAACAGGCAGATGGTTTAGAGATTAACAAATTCAATACAGTATTTCTTAAAAGTATAATTCAAAAGGCTTAGAGCCTTGTTTTGTAACTATTGAAATTTAAAGAGACAAAACCTAATTTGACATTGTTCTTTTTCGAAAAGTGTACATTCTAAATCTTCTAGACAGCTATGCAGTTTGAACAAATCTGCCCAGAATGATTCAGATTTGTCACTAAGAATAAGTGTCTCTCTAAGTGACTTTGCCACTTTCTGGTTAGTTTTATTAGTCCTAGAACAAGTGCTGGGGCTTAATGCCTTTTTCAGTTTTTAATCTGGCAACAGTTTTAAAGAAACAGAATGAGTACTAATAAGAGAACTCAGACAATCATTTAAAATCCTTTGTTCTTCCAATAAAATTCCTATGTAGGCAAGATTTTTAGCTACCATCTTTTAGTCATAAGTAGTCTCAGTGAATAACACACAATTATATATTTTGTCTGAGTGCTCTGATTTTGGATAAGAAATTCTGCATATCTGTTCTTGTTCAACAGAAATGATAGAGAAGACTGTTGATATTTATTTAGCTATGAAATAAAACAGAAAATTAAGAACTCTTGTAAAATCTTTGTTCCAGTTGCAAAATTTTCTTATTTCCAGTACATCAAACCTACTGCAAAGGGCTTCTCTTACTCAGCTGTTCTACATCCCAGACTATATCTGTTCCTGTAAATATGGGAAATACTTCACTGTCTTTCAAGTTTGGACATAATTATGTAATCCATGTCTAAAAATTGTCAGGGCCTCAAGATGCTCGGAATTAACCTGATACAGAAGAGGTGTTATATTTTTAAATCTATACAGCCCAGGTTGCACCATTGATAACAATCTATTAAGGTGGAAATTTGGGGATTTACATAGGAAACTGTAAAGTGTTCCTTGCCCTGGTATTGTCACACAGTGTTCAGCAGTCATTAGCTTAGGAACTTCTTAAGCCAGGACTTGACTGAAAAAATTAATTTAGTAAATATGTTCTTTTGATCACTTCTGGAAGGTCTTTATATTTTTGGCCTTTCTAGTATTTTATGGCAATAAAATCTTCATGTTTTGGAATAGTGAAAAGTATAAATTTTTGTTTGCTTTGAATTAGGTGACTATTTTACTGATTTTATTGCCATGTGACATATTGAGAAACTAAGGAAAAGGATTATTTCCTTTTGATCTTTACAGATTTATATGCTTATATATCACTCCCTACTGTATCCCTTTTCCAATGTGAAGAGTCCTGTTCTACTTAAGCTGGTTTTGTGCAGCAGCATTTCATAGAATTCGTGATCCTTGTTTGACTTCTTGACATCTTTTATCTCCCTAATATGTCCTCTTGAGGCGGACAGAAGAGAAATTTTTAAGTATTCAAGATGGAAGTTCATAATCTACTTGTATGATGGTCCATTATTTTTATGTATCTCTCTGCATTCTCTTACGTTTATTGATTACAATGCATTCTTCCAGAGAACCATCCATAATTAACGTAGCCTCTCTTTTCTGCATGGAAATTGTGAATTTGGAGCCCATCAGTAGGATTATTTGGCATTTGACTGACACTGAACTTCACCAAATATTTTATTGCTTGATAGCTCAGTATTTTGTGATTTTTCTGCACCTCCTTGCAGTCAGCTTTATACACAACCACTCTAAATAATCTTATACCAGAAGCAAAATTATATTGCTAAGTCTTCTTTTCTAGGTCATTAATATTGAACTACAAAGATTCAGTGCAGATCCATGGGGGAACTCACCGGCAATCACCTCACACTTTGAAAAGTGGCTATTTATTCCTAACATTAAATAGGTTTAAAGCAAAAGGCCTATAAGAGGACTGTCTCTCACTTCATCAAGACTAATACCCTTAAAAAGCTGTTGGTAAAAGATCATGTTGAAAAGTTTTTGAAAATCCAAATATACTGTTTTAATTAATTTAATTATATATTACAATTAAAATTAATATTTATTTAAGTTAATTATATTGCCTTTGTCCACATGCTTATCAGCTCTTTCAGAAAGCTTCAGTAGATCTGAGACTTGCTATTTCAGCAAAAATAATATTAATCCATATCTCTTAATCGTAACACTTCACATCATTTCTACCAGTGTGGGCAGTACAGAGGTAAGGTTTATAGGGATAAAAGTTCATTGTCAACATCATCAACCATCATACCTGAAGTCTGTCTTTTAATTCAAGTTATACTTGCTGGACATGGTACACATTTCCACTGATAACAAAACTGACACAGGTGATAGCTGACACGGTGTTTCCTATTTCCACAATTTTGCAAAGATTTTTATAATGTCTGGCTTGATATCACCTCAGCCTGTCAGTTTGTTCCTGTTCACTTCATCTGAAATGTCTTCTACAGTCCTCACACAAATCTTCCATCAGAATGGCTCCAGTATTGGACACAGTTGCAACTGGAGATAAATGCTGCTACAAAGGCTTCATTTAGTTTTTCTGCTTTGACCCTCTTCACTTTCATGGATACTTTTATACATTAATCGTCTTTTCTTGACTTCATCTTCCAGATCTTGGCAGAATTCTATTTTTAACATCTTGCAGATAGTTACCGTTGTTAGCTTCTCTGTCTCTAGTGAGTTTCAGCTCTATTTTTTTTCTGCCTGTCTTTAATCTATGTTCAACTTGCCTGAGTCCCTGTGTTTGAATATGACTTCCAGTTTTAACAGCTTCATTTATGCTTCTTTTTGACCATGTTTTGGGAAGTTCATTTTTACTCTCAACACAGTATCTTTAAGTAGTCTCTAAACTAATTGAAATCTGCTTTTAGCTTCTCCTTTTATGCTCTTTTTAACTAGCTGTTAATTTTTTTAAATGCTGCTTTTGAAATTAAGCATCAGCATTGTAGTGATTTTGGATTTTTTCTTTATAAAAGTAACTATGTTTGTTGATACAGTAAACTTACACTTTAAAGCATAGTACTATTTTAAACAAGATAGTATCATACCAAATTTGAAATTATGACAAGTACTACAACACGAAAGCATTTGGAAGGAAAGCTGCCTTGCAAAGAAATTATCTAACATAGCTGGGAAATACAGTTTTCTCCCTGATAGTTTTTAGTGACTCTGCCTTTGTTCATCTTCCCTGCTTTTTCTTTTTCTCTTGATCCTTTTCAGGAGTTGTCAGTGTCAAGCTTTTACTGAATTCTGAAAAGTATTTGATATGCTCAACAGTTCTAAATAATTAATCAAGTATCAAAGTAAAAATAGTGTCAAAGTGACTACAGAGTGATACCTTCTTACCTGAGAATTCTGCTTCACAGGTGTAGTCTTGTGCATCATAATGATGAAGCACCCATAGTGATTTTTTGCTGCAATTGCCATACAGTGCTTCCAAACAATTATTGCCTCGAGGAAAGAAAGCTGGGTGTTCCAAGTTGTGTCCTGTTGGCAGAATTTTCAAAGGATGCTCTGATTCTTCAAGTATTTAATATCAAGTTTATTGGTCACATTAGATTTTGTTAGTTGCAAACCATCAGAAGTGGCAGAGCAGCTTCTTACTTCAGTGGCCCTAAAAAAGAAATATTACATAAGGATTTATTAGACCAGTCCTCAAATTCCAGGTGTAGATCTGTGATTATTAGTGACTGCTTACACCTGCAAAAAGAAACCAGATTCCCCAGTGCTGAGCTGGATTATTGATAGAAGAATGTCAAGGTGCAAGAGGGTGACAGAAAAACCTTGTGGTGGAAAAACTTTGTTTCTGCTGTACACATACTGAAATTGATAAGAAATAATGGAGGAATTAGTATGCTTGACCACAATTCTATTTTTTACAGAGACTTTCAGATAAATAATTTGAAACCTTTTCCATGAAGAGATGATTCATTGTTCAGTTATCATAATGACTGTTCTGCCACTACTGATGCTTCACAAATGCAAGATAAGATAGAACAACAGTTGACTGAAGACCCATGGTAACAGAAAATTCAGTTTAAATGGATTCTTAAGAATTTTGTGAATTTAAAAGAAATGAGAATAGAATCTAAGTCATTCTTTCCTATCCACATTCGTTCCAGTAAGCAGTAGAGATAAGAACAACAATAATGTATTTCTGTTACCAGTGATGGCAGATAACACTAACTGTAGCAGTTGTCTTGAGTGAAAAAAGGTCACTTTTTCCCCTAATTGTTGTAAGAAGTGACATACATTGCTCACTGAAACACACATAAAAATATTTTTTACTATCCATTTCAAATAAGATGTTGATTTTTTTTTGCATAAAATCATCTATGTAAGTTTATAATGAACTTTCTCTCTTTTTTTAAATTGCTAGAACTGGCCAGTCAAGTGTACCTTTGAGAAAAATCAAAAGGAAAATTATTAGAAACTGTTCTATTTCATTTTACTTTAAATGAGTTGTTAATGTAACATTATTTCCTCCTAAATAAATAAATATTTTTTCATAATGGTTTATATCTTACAGTCACTCAATAAGCAATGATTCTGGAACAGGGACTGGTGGTTTTTTTTCTTTTGCAGGCCCTCCAGTTAATGTCACATGCAACATATTCATAAACAGCTTTGGATCCATTGCAGAGACAACCATGGTAAGATATTTTACCTCAAACAATGTTTAAAGTTCAAATTAAATATCTTCAATGAGCTCAAAAGCTAGCTAGGGCTTTTTTTCACCTGTAACTAAACGAAGAAGAAAATCCACTTCTGAGAACAGAAAGTGGGAACATTTAATTTGGCAATTGCTTTTTTCTAACAGAAAATCCATCATTATACCATCAAACACACAAGTAAAATAAAGTCAAGGGTTGGGGTTTTTTATTTCTCCGTAAGTTTTATTTGATAGTTGTAATGAGCTCATTATTTTCAATTATGCAGATATTAGTTTCTATAGTGTTCCACCTTTCTAACTTCGAAAATGTCAATTCATTAAGTGCCTTTGTTAATAATATTTTATAGTTTCATTATATACAGTGCACGTGGGGATTTGTACTTTTTTTTAAAAGTCTTTCTTCCACAGAGCTATTGCAGAGAGATAATAAAATAACTAAAATGGTGATCTGGTATGTAAGATTTCATTATGAATTCTAAGAGCGGGGTAAATATAAGTGGATTGCACACTTTTTGTACACACACTTACAATTTTTCTGTTAAAGAAATGTAGAAGATAGAGTACAAAAAGACGTGAGATTTTAAGGAAATAAGGAGAAAGAGAGGTCAAAGTCTAAAGAGAGTAAATTTAGATATTGAATTGTGAACATACAAAAATAACTTGGATAATCTTATTTCACAGTTGAAAGATATATGCTAAGAACCTGGAGCACAGATTTACTCATTAAAATTTGGTGAGAGAGAAGATACGGGCATTCTTTCTCCATACAAGTGCCTCACATATTTGAAGAGTGGCAAATAAATACCTTTGAAAACAGTTACATAGTAATTTGGGGACAGAGAGGGTTAAAATATAAAGAGATGAAGTAAGAGCTGTGGGAGTTTGTAAGATCCAAATATAGTAAATATTCTGAAATCCCAACAATTTCAGGGTTCAGGATACATACTTGGAATGACAGAACACAGTCTAAAAATAATTGGTATAGCCAAAAAATATATATATAAAGAAATAATACTAGGCAAAAGCTATCCTTCTGAATTACCAGTAAGAGCAAAAATGAGACCTTTGAATGTAGCCAAGGACTTGTAGTTTTGTAGTTAGCAAATCAAGAATATAAATTCTTAAAGTCAAATATTTATGCCCTCTATCTCCAAAGTGATATTCACAGCTGCCTGATCTTTACTCGCCTTGGAATAGAGTGGTAGATGTTACTGAGAGAGGCAGATGTTTTTTTCCAGGTAGAACATTACTTTAATTTGTATTTGGGTGGCCTGCCAGCTTGCAAATCCCAAACAGATTGACATGGCATCCAAGGAGATTTATTCAGGTTCGATCAGAGGATTAAGCAGTGCCCACATGATTAGAATAGTGCTCCACAGCTACTTTTTAATGGTTGTAGTGGCGAATCTGCTACAAAGCAGGCAATAGACCACAGGGTCAGTAAAGTGCAAAGATCCAGCAATGCGATTACTATAAAAAGGATATTTGGAAAACTCAGGTTGCTACCACTTTAAAAAATTGTCCTGAATTTGGGAAAAGGATACCTGAGTTCCCATTTCAGGTGTATTTTCTCTCCAAAAAAAGAGAATTATAAATATTTCCTTTCAGTACAACTTGGTACAATACTTAGTACAATACTTCTATCTTATAATGAATTTACATTCTATTCTGTGTTACCTTGAAAGCCAATTAAAACAGCAGAGATGGTAGACTACGACCTGATCTGTAAGAAATAGTTCCAGGTAGTATGTTATAGAAAATACCAAACCTGGTCAGAACCACAGGGTTTTTTATTCTATCGATTATATGCATTCAAAAACTGGACAATTAAGTACAACCTTGACCTTAGGACAAATGCCGCCTTCATGATGCTGGCATTCTGTTTATAATGTATTCACTGATACAGTTCAAACCAGACTTTTGCTTATGGTGAGCAGCTATTGACCGCTCAGAGGCTCAAATCTTCCTTTGCAGAAGAGCAAATGCTTTTGTGTAGATAGGACTTTCAGTTGTGTATTTTATTAGTTTTGCTTCTCTCCAACATTGAAGATGAATATCTTCTGAAAAACATGAAAATTTTTCTATCTTAAAATTACAATCAAAGACATCTTGTATTATTTTACTAACTGAATTTCTGCATTGTTGAACAAAAGTCAATTCACTGCAGTTCAGTATTTTACCAATTGTCACTTTTACCAATCATATTATTTACTATAGTCCTTAAAATCCAGGTACTTATGTCTTAATATTTATTCTAAATCTTTACACATAGAAAGACTTAAAAAAACCCAATTTATTAGATTCAAAAAGGACTTTTATATTCTTGATAAATACTTTTTTCCAAACTCTAAACAAAAGAGCTTAAGTAAGCAACAAGTGCAAAATAAGAACTGGCCACTAAGTGGTACCTTGAAGTCTTGCTGGTATTTAAAACTACCAGCTGAATAATGGGATATGCAGATAATCTGTTAGCTTTAAAGAAGTCCCAGTACACCAAGCCACGTCCTTCACTGCTCTTGGCACTGTCAGTCTCTCTCCCCGTCTCTCTGGTTCTCGAATTCTCTCACTGATGACCAAAATCTTTGAGCTCCCTCTGCTGCCTCTGTTTTGTATAACACAGTAATAGTTACAGAAAAAACACTGGGTTAAAAAAAAAAAAGCCAAAATCGGCTGCAAAACAGCCCGGTGCCAGCTTTACACCACCGGACTTCATAGTTCTCGGTAAGGAGGAGGATGTTGTCAGTGTGCGATGGGAACTGACAGCGTGCAGCAGGAATCAGCTCTCGGGGAAGCGGGTTGTCTTAAGCTCATCCACATCTGGTCTAACAGATCAGGAGGGACAGACAAAAAAAAAAAAGTAGCTTAATTTGGCTTACAGTTTGTTAACTCTGTAAATTGGTTCTTTCTTTCTTTTTTCTTATTTCTTACATTTCTTTCAACTTCTTTAGAGTATGGGTTACAGCTATTTCATATTCCCTTTCTTTGTCTCAAAAGACAAATCAGATGGTTCATAGCGGGGAAAAGGCATGCCACCTCTGGCTAAAAAGCTGTGATTCTAGTTGTACTTAAGTAATTTTAAGTGATCATATGAGGAAATTAATTTATGTCATGTATGCTCTGAGGAGGAAGGAAAAAAATTAAATCACGTAATTTAAAACTCCCTTAAACAAACTTTCATCATCAGCACGACTTAGGGTCCAGCCTTGTCAATCTTTCTATGTTATTGAGCCAAACGGTAGTATCAGATCTGTATATGTCTCAACGATATTCACAAAGCGAGGATTTCACCGTCATCCTCTATCTAAGTAAAACTTATTGCTTCACACATATAAGGGAAAACCTAGGTCCAGTCTTTCATTTTTTACATGTTGCTACTACTCTTTTTTTCACATAAGGATTTAGAAATATTAAAGAATAGCAGGAGATTAAAAAAATGTGGAAGCCCAGAATAAAATGGCTATTTCATTATATGAAATTAATATAACAATTAACACCTGAAGTTTTTTATTTAAGATAAATAGTGACGTACCTAAGCACACTTAACCTTAAAAATCTGAGAAATCAATTTGATTGATTGGTTATGTAAAGTTAAATGTATATTGGCAATATAGGAACCATATCCTACAGAAAATCAAATCATTTTCTTATTGGTGCACTGGAACTTAAATTTCAGGTTTTATCACAACATCCTCAAAAGTTACTTAAGAGAGTTTCTCTTTGTAGCTCAAGCTGTGCTTAGCTTGTATTTGCACTGTATCTCCTAATGCTAGGAGATTTCCTGATTAAGAGTAGGGTCATAGATATTGTTGGCAGTTACCAAAAAAAAAAAAGAGATTATTCAGTCTTACAGGGTGAGAAGAACATCAGTGCCAACATTTTCAGCTACAAATGCTCAGAGACAAAATACTGAATACATGAAGCAAAGGCTACAGAATAGTTGGGCCATTGGGCAGATAATAGACCATACCAAAAAGCCTCCTTTTATTCTAGTAAATATGACTGACCAACTTCCTCAAGGTTTTGTGAGTTTTAAAGGTCAGGAACAACACTTTGATCTTAATGCAGATTTACAGCAATATTTACGAAGTACATATTAATATGCTTAGCATAACTCATGCTAAAAATGTATTGAAAGGGACACTTACTAAGAGACCTGATGGCAAACGGCAACGGTGCAGACAATTAACATATTAAGAAGCGTGTGTTTATTATTTGTTCCTGCCACATTTTTGCTCATGGGTATTTCTTGACTGGGTCTGAAAAGATCTGTGTTATCCTGAGTGTTGTTGGGAAGCAGGTGATAGATCTTTCTGTACTCCCAGGACTAATGAGATTATCTACAAATAAAATGTGCTTTTACCCTACATTAACCCATTTTTAAGACATCATCATTACTCTCCTTTCACAAGTCACAGCTCTTTAATTTCATTAGCTTCATCTTTCTTCAAGTGAGCATTTATATTTGTGTTCTATTCTACCTATTCTTGTATGAGCTTGGAGGGCAGATTATTTAACATTCTTTATTTTATCATAAACTTGACTCTGCCACCCTGAGCCTGGGTCACAGAGTCAGGTGCAGACAGAGGTTTTTCAAATTCTAGTGGGTCTGCAGCTGTCCAGTTTGTTACATGACCAGATTAACCCATGGAAATCCCCCTCTTGAACCTGCACTCTAAGCAGACAGCATCATATCACCCTCCCAGATACAGCATCTATTTTCCATATTGTACAGAAATTCTATAGGATGCAACCAAAGTGTGCTTGAAAAAGTGCATTGCAATGTATACAGTGTATGAATTAGCAAACAAATAGCATCATTTGTTTTCAAATTAAAAACTTTGCACTGAAGAGAATGTTTGGTTCAGGTTTGGACTAGCAAAAAGGGCTGATTAAATTGATTTTTAAAAATGACCAGAAGCTTTGCCTTTGCTGGACTTGAGGATCTTTGCAGAAGCTGGCAACAGGTTTCTTTTCCTGGTCGCTCAAGCCAGTGGTTTTTAAACTGTTTTCAGAAGCAACTCTCCAGTGAGTTACTAGGGAGCAGTAGAGTTCATTCCTTGGTTAATAGAGTGTGATTATGTTATTTGAAAAATAGGCTCAGTCACAGGGATGGTTTCCACATATTTCATATGTTTGAAAGCCAGTATATTCAACATGGATATATAGAAAAACAGAAATATAAACTATGAATAGAGACATGTCAGTAAACAATGAACAAATAATTTTGTCTTATTAAACATTAGGTTAATCTTTCTTGATTGTCCCTGTAAAACAGCAACAAACCAACTCAAGACCAAGTCTCAGGTTTATTTTAGATAGCATCCTAAGGCCAAATTCTGCTGAAAGCTCTAGAGTTATAGTGCAACCTTACCTAATAACAGAGTGCATTTGTCTGAGAAAATACTGGATGAACAGCAAGGTCTTGTTTTCAGGTCTCAAACCCTGCCATTTCTAGATATCCTTTCAATGATTTATGAAGAACTGAAACTTCCTTTATGAAAGGAAATTATTTCATGCAGTTAATATCTCTAGATTGACTGTGAAGTTACAGTCTAGAGTAAGTGCTACTCTAATGATGAAAAGTTGTGGGAAAAAGTTTTAGACATTTTCGATAGCTTTAGATGAAAGTACGATCATAGAGGATGCAACTCAGTTGTTAGTGTGCATTTACAGTATTAATGGAAATTTAGAAGTGATGCAAGAAGTGAAAAGGACTATATTCTGTGCATGAACAAGCCATAGGTCTGAAAATATAACAGCAACAACAAAATGTTAAATGTTGAATAAAATCTCTAATATTCTTCATGAAAAACAACTAGTAGTTTATAGTCCCAGCTGTCACAGAAAACCTGGAAAATACTCCACTACCTCAGGCCTCGTGCTGAAAGCTGAGTGGCTGTATCCACTTGTTCGAGCAGGGCATCCACAAAATCTCTCTTCATCTACCATGAGATGCACACAGTATCTTCTGCTTTACTTTGTAGTCCTGGCAGAAATGTAAAATCAGGTATACAACTACCTGTACCAACTTCAGGTCCCAATTCTGTAAATGTTTTAGAACATGTCAGTCACAGATTGTTTCATAGACCTAAGGAACAGGCAGCAGTGGTAGTCTTACTGCTGGGCAATATTTTCTTAAATTCCTACTTACAATAAAGGATACCTAGCTCAAATATTTTTTACCTCATTTGAAGAAAAGACTGAATCCAGGCCTGCAGTTGCCTTAGGGCTCTAAGCCTAGGAGTAATTGTTCTGCTTTAACTAAAATAGATAAATATTTACCAGGATAGGTGTTATAATCAGTTCTTTAAGACATACTATAGGAAATAATTTTCTCATTCTCTCTGTTCCGTTTTAACAAACATTCTTAAAGATTTTACAAAACACTTTGTACAATACAGAAAGCAGAACAGCTCACTTTAAAGACACCAAATTTTCCATTTCCCCATAGCTACATGTTGCAATAAGGAACAGAAGACTGGAAGGGACCTTCTACATCATCCCTGCAAGTCCTTGCTACTGCAGGCAATTTTGCTTTATAATCCTATTCATCACCTGTTCTAATGCTGTCTAAAACTCAAATTGTTTCTTTACATGCCAGCCCTTATGAAAGGTTCTTCCAGAATCTTTATCTCCCTGTTCCAAGGGAGATTGAGCCTTTAGCCAAATTTTTATATCCTGTGTTTACCTACACCCATCTGATCTTGTTCTAGAAAAGCTGGAGAAAAGTTCACACCTCTTATTACCTCTTGCGTATGCTTGCTTCCATTGATTCTTCTTTCTCTGACTGCTCTTTTTCACTTAACTGAAAAGCCATGACTTATACAGCACTGCACTATGAAAGCCTATGGCATTACTCCCATCCCCTCCAGCATTTTCTTCCTTACTTTTATATTTTTATATCAGTCTTTTCAACTTATTTGAGTAGCAGCTGTCAGGTTAGCTGTTGCTAGAAGTCTATATCCTGCTATAGCAATTACAACATTACCCAGAAAAAGCTGTGAACATAACTAATTTGCAAGCTGAGATCTACTCAGTCACTACTGCAGAAAATCTGAGGATGTGTGAAAATAAGACTGTGGCATCACTACATAGCTCTGTCCACATTGTATGAGGTATGCTGTTTATAAAGTTTCGTATTTTATTGCAATCATATAATATTTTTCAAATATCTTTAGTGTAGCTGCCTCACGATGTGTATTTAAGCAATGGAAATTAATCTTATCATGATATATGGGGATTTTGCCCTTAACTCCTATTAGCATTACACAGAATCACAGAATGTTAGGGATTGGAAGGGACCTCGAAAGATCATCTAGTCCAATCCCCCTGCCGGAGCAGGATTCCCTAGATCATATCACACAGGAACACGTCCAGGCGGGTTTTGAATGTCTCCAGAGAAGGAGACTCCACAACCTCTCTGGGCAGCCTGTTCCAGTGTTCATTAATGGGAGTTAAGTCCACCAGTCCCCATCTATCACTGCACGAATATAGCCTTTCTCCCTCGGTTCTGCATGAACCTGCAATTTACTAACATTTTGTTTACAGAAACAAAAGCTACAGTCAGCTTTAGAATAACTGTTAAATGAACCTGAATTAAGAAAATAAAGGATTTTCAGATTGTCATCTTTGTTCCTAATTTCTGCTCTTGAGTCTAGTAAATATGGTCTGGAAAAGCTCTCCAGTACAAAGACTTTACAAGAAACATTAACCTTGAAAGAGCTATGCACTCACAATTTTTGTATATCATACCCACACTGCAAAGACATATCCTAAATCATATCCAAAAAAAGTTGAAATCATTTTATAATACTTTAAAAATAAACAGTAAAATTATACAATTTATTAAAAGAGCTTGTAAGAACCTGTTTTCTACATAACCTTTTTCCTTTTACAAATAGAATACACAGCATGCTATCAAATATGGTCATTAACAGCTGGTAGAACAAGAGGTATTATAAGACTGTGATTCTGGCTTCAATATTCTTTAAAAGCCAATACGATCACAGCAAAGTGTGTGCTGATATGCATTTTTTACTGACCTGCTGTTCCCTATGTCATTACTGGCATTACAACGATGGTGCCAGATCTCTTTTTTTTCCCCCTAAATCCTTCTAGATTCTAATGCCAATTTACACGATAGTAAAACTCAGCATCCCTGAGGCAGTTTGGTTTCTTCAACAGCACAAAATAACCCTTCTGACTTCAGAATCTGTCTCACTTATCACGTCGTCCTCAGCAGGCCCAGTCGTCTCCTACAGCACAGAAACTGAGTTCTGTACCTTCTCTCACTCCCAAAGCACTTTCCTTTGTCCCTTCAGCTAGTTAACCATCTTACCCAGGGAGCACTACCCTGCCATCTAGATTCACGAGACAGGTTTCTCTAGACAGGGACCTACAGATTGTCACCTTCCTCCCTCTCCCCAAATTGCAGGTAACCCCAGCTCATAGGCTTCTCTGCTCCTCTGTCTCTAGTGTCCCAGCTTGCAGAGGCTTTTACTTTCTCAACAACTTCATCCAGGGCTTTTGACACAAGGATGCCAACAAAAATCAACTCCCTCTAGTTGCAGCCTTCTCCACAGTTCAGAAAGGTTCCAACTTGCAAGCCTCTACAAAACATTATCAACCTCTAGGAGCAAATTTGATCACATACCCTCTCCCAGAAAAAAAACAGTCAGCTACCACCTCAAGGCATTTCTTATTGGAGACTGTGAGCCAGTGTGAACAGATATTGATCAAACACTTTATCACAATCACGAAGATATTGAAGGTGAATTAAAAATAACTATCTTGAATACACATAACTGAGGAAAAGTATGTATTCACTATTTCTTCTTTACCTGTTTTTTATGATAAAGCAATAATCTTCAAAAGCACTTCTGGGGAACCTGAGTTTATTGCCTTGCTTTAAAAAATAAGTAGTCTTTACATTGCCTAATCTTTCAGTCAGTAGATTTCTTTTTCAGTTAATAGCTTTCCAAAATGTAAATGTATAGGAACATATGAAAGCTAATTTATTGGCATAATGAGGTTTGTTAAAGAAGATTTCTAGTCTGCTTTCCATCTACAAATATTGTGTGCTACAATATGTGGGATCTCTCACAATCTTCTTTTTAGTTGCTCTGTCTTCTTTTATAGGTTTAAATTGAATGAGGGTTTAGCTACTTGACTCCTAGTAGGATTGAATCACAGAATGGTTAGGGTTGGAAGGGACCTCTGGTGATCATCTAGTCCAACACCCTACCAAAGCAGGTTCCCCTAGAGCATGTTGCACAGGGTCATGCCCAGGTGGGTCTTGAATATCTCCAGAGAAGGAGACTCCACAACCTCCCTGGGCAGACAGCTCTCTCAGCACAGAATACTGAAAATTTGATGTTTCTAGGCAGTCTTTATTAGTTCCCTGCTTTGCAATATATTTTTCCTTATTTTTGTGAACATTATGAAACTGGCTATGCTACAATTTCAAAAAACTGAGTACATAAAATACATAATTTGCATGCCTTGATATAATGTATATAATATATATAATATATAATACGTATATATAAAACAACACTTTTCAAAGTATATGTTTACATTTTACACTGGTTAAGTCTTTCATTCTTTTTGGATAATTTTACAGCAATTCTTAAATATTTGTACTAGACCTTACAGTGTAACAAGACTGTTTCCCAGCTTAGCAAAAGGTGGGGGAAATGTTTCAGATTTGTGCCTGTGACTACTCTTCGGGTATGACTGTAGTATCACAAATCACGGTATTTGAGATCTACCAAAATAAGGTTAGGATTGGCTTTTCAATGAGTAACCTCTACTTCCACCTCCTTCATCATGGACCTAGTGGAAGCCCATGAACTTGACATTTCTTCCTTCTCCCTTGCTACTCATGTAGACCCACATGCACTGATTCACAAAGTAAATTCTTCATGAAAGGAGCAGGTTAGAAAATGGATACTGAATGGAGTTTGCACCTGTTCAAATTTTATTTAGTTGCCTAAGTGCATTTAGTGTTTTTAGAGATGGCCTTAATAATCCCTATGAGTCCCTGGGTTACCTAGGCTGGTAGACATATCGTAGGTTGCAGGAGATGTGCATCTCTTTGAACCAGCAGCCAAAAGGCAGAATATCTTAGGGCTTTTCAAATGCCACTAGATGTCTTTGTGTAGACAAACAAATTGTTCCTTTTCTCCTTAGTATTGGTACAGTTCAAATCCACATTAACTTTCACATGTTGCCATGGCATCAGTGTAGAACCTCTAAACAACATGATTTTCCTGACACACTTGGTGCGCTTCATGCCTATCAATAAACTTAAAGACAACTCATACCTAATCAGGTTTGTTTAAAGTTAGAGATATATCCCTTCCCACAGCCCATTTTAACTGGTGTTTAAGCTGCTGAAGTTAGCAGGTCCTGCTTCTGGACTTGAGCCACTTCAGCTTTACCTTTTATTTTACCCTGTTTACCCTCTTCTAGACAATGTCATATTTACCTACCAACACAAGAAAGGCTGCAGAGAAAGTTAGTATGGAATTCCCAAATTCCTATTTGATCTAATTAGGTTATATTTTCCTTAGGAGATGAAACAGCAGATGATTTCAAACGTGTGTTTTCAATAAAGATTTCTACTATTAACCCATTCAGTCAATCATTGAAACAAGTCATATTCTAAGTGCTAAACATATAAAATGTATAAATAACAACATGGAATATATAGCACCAAAACTTCATCTGAACAAATTAATAATCTCAGAAAAACTCAACTTTTCACTTAGCAAGAAATATATTCTGCTGTTAGAGCAAAAGCAGCTTCAGGGACACATCATTTGTCTGTACAAAAAAAGCCGTGATCTTTTGTCAGCTGAGAACATGGCAAAGATCAATGAAGACACAGGCTTAGTGCATGATGTTTCTTCATGTAATTGTCATGTCCATTTTCATCTAATCCCTTATACTACTGCTTGAAAGTGCAAACATTTTAAAAGCCCCTGAGCTAAAGCTTAAGAAAGCAATTACATTGAACAAGTTGCAAAACATGATTTTAGCATAATGTATTAGGAGTTGGGAACACACAACTTCCATTAAGAATGGAAGTAGTATCTTCAATCTGCAATTAATAAATATTCTAGGACATGCAGTAAGAGCTGTGACAGATATTATTATACAGTATGTCACTACTATGTTTAATTATTTTTTTAAGAGTAAACATCCTAGATATTAACTGGCTTTGACTTTTGATATGACAACTATTTGTGAGCACAGAAACTAAAATCCAGACATTGCTACTGATAATAAAACAGGAAATAAAACAATACTAAAGTTAACTAAACCCATCCATGTTGCAACGTTTCCACCCTAAAACCTATGGAAAATAAGTAGATTTTGTAGCACATGGTTGAATTCAACACTTTAATGTTTTATAATAAAGACAAGGGAGTCAAAAGCTAAAAATGAAGAAGTCCTTACGGAAACTACTACTTATATTCTTCTTTTAGCTATGGGTTGAATGACAAAGACTGAAAGCTCTGTACTAATAAGCATCCTGTAAGTGACCCCATACTTTCAGTAAGGGAAAGATTGAACTGAAGTAGTGACAGAACAGTTCTCATCCTCCAAACCATTAGCAGTGATGGTGAATCAGATATTACTCAACCCTGAAGAAAAGAAAGTAAGTGACATTCATCTATCCGAGGCAGAACGTTAGCAGAGGCCATACCACTTCAGATTCCAAGGTTATGAAAGCAGGTGACACACCTAGGAAGAGCACTTGGTGCACGAGTAGTGTATATACTTATTTGCTGAACTCTGAATTTTGATTTTGTAAGGGAATCTGAGACATTTGATATTACAGGTAGCAATTTTGAATTCCTAGTTTTAGCTAGTTCTTTGCCAAGTAATTCTAGTTCTGTTGACTTCAATATGAGTATTGCTGGACAGTTATTGGAGCTAAACTCCACAAAGAAATTAGGAAAAATTTAAATAAAACTTTAACAAAACTCTTCACAGGACACCCACCTGGACACTTAGTAGTTCAGAAGTGTAAGAAAAGCAAACAAAACCAAACAAAAACTCAAAAAAAACAAACCAAACTAAAACCCCAGAAAGATTAAAAATATTAGTGAACACCTTAAAATCTGCTTTTATACATCCATGGACAAAGAAAAAGAGAGCTTTTCATCCAAAATCCATCAACAGTCTTTTCTGAATAGCTCAAATAATTTCCTAAAGCTTCTTGAGATCAGAGGCAAGTTAGCCCTCACCCAAATCCCCAAACCATCTGGTCTGTCCTACTTAATAGAGGGGGTAAGAGCACCCACCATTTTCAAACTAGTTTAGGATTAGAGCTTTTATCCAGGAACCGGTAAGGCCTTACTGCTCATCCTCAGCCTTCAAGGACTCAAATCTGGAGATCCTAATCACTAACAAGGTGCTTAGCCAACTAACTTGAGGCAGGACTAGACAGGAAAGTTTTCCATGTCTTCATGTACGGAACTGCATACTTGTCCCTTATAACTGCACAATTGCAAGTGTCACCGGATTAGAAAAAAAAAAATGCAAGAGGAAAGCTTTCTCCTAAGGCACATCGATTAAGACATTCCTTTCTGAGGGAGGAATCCTGTGGTTCTGGAAAATTCACAAAGTTGCTTCTTACTGAGGGAGTGGTGCAGTACTGGAGTTGCTCCCAGCCTATCTATGGGTTCTGTAATTCCAGAGTGAGAATAATAGGGTCATCCTTAGTTTTACCCACTGCCAAAATCAGTTCTGGAAAGAGAGCTTCCACCTGTGGAAATATCCAGGGACAGATCATCAGGAAGGATTCTGTGAGTCAGACAAACTCTATCATAATCAATAGCATATCTATATTGCTTCTTGTAATGAACGCCCTACAGCTATTCAGTACAGAAAAGCATGTTCTTAGGGATGTTTGGCATTAGTCAAATCTTATTGCTCTGACACAGATTTGACGTGTCAATTAAAGTTAAGTACTCAGCGATCAATTTAATTTGCAGTTAATTTCTCTTTAGCTACTATGGTAAATCTCTGACAGATTAATGAGTTACAGTTAATCATGGAGCATGGAGTCTGTTGCAAGGTTTTTTTACTCATTAATTGAGCTACCATACAGCATAGATATATGCTCTAGCCTTGCTGCAGTTCAGACCTGTAATAATGTAAAGACGTAAAACAAAATAAGAGAGCAGTCCCTTTTTTCAATAATAAATCGTATCAGTGAAAAGATCACCAATGTTTATTAGCAGGAGAAGCAAAAGGATGATCCATTTCAGTCCAGCCTAAATATGTCGATAATTAAGGATATTCTTGTCCTTAGATGGCAATCAAGTCCTCAATTAAGTAGTAATGCAAGTCCTTCATATTACAGGTTTAAAGAAATCAAACTTTTCACAGAACTGGCTGTCCTAGCTAGTCCGATATCATCCTTTTCTGCACCTTCTTCTATATATTCTTTTTCTGAACATGCATGATTACAGATGAGGCCTTATCATAAATAATCTCAGTAATCATGGAATTCCGACTATTAAGCATGAGGAAACACAGGGGAATCCTTCAGATTACACAAACCATTTACATTTCTCAAATGTCACTGTGAATTTCAAGGATCTACTTTGATTTTGCAATGACATTGGTAACTTGCATGCAAAATGACCTATCAACTTAAGGAGATTACTTAAATTTAAATACTTGAGTTTCTATACTTGGGAAATTTCATCAAAGGCGTATTGAAATCATTAGCTGAATAGCTTTTGGTCCAATCTGAAACTTTCAGATATGCAAAGGAAAACTAAGGAAACTCCATCAATTTACCCAAAGTAATTAGGTTACCTAAAGTGCAGCCATAGTGCTTAGGGCCAGTGAACAAATTTAAAATGAAAAAGTGTTATTACCACAAAGTACTAATATGCCACAGGACATCCTGTCTAATTATGCTAATCAAGGGGGCAATAAAAGCATGTCAAGTTGTATGTTTTTCAGAGACTGAGATAGCACCTTTAGAAAATCTCACCAGTAAGAATTAAAACTATTAATGTGTTATGTAACATAGTAGCTTTTCATGTACAGCAATAAGAAGAATGCAAATCTGAGAGAAAACAACTATAACAATCTGTATCCACCAAGTCCCCACATTGTACTACCTTTCTATTAGTATAACAAAACACAAAATCATCCTTTAATTTTTGAGAAATATTCTCTCATGGTTTTCTAAAGTAAAAAAAAAAATAATTAATTCTTTCTATGGTAAACCAGGAAAGCAGATGTTACAAGGGGAAAACACATCTTAGAAACTGTGAAATAAAAAAGTTAGCATTAGTTTTTACTGCTCTCCCATAGCAGTAAAAAGTTTAGTACTATATTGGCTTGTGCAGCCCTAACCTGGTTTAGAACATAATCATTTTCTTAGTTTTCCATTTTATCTTCCAGCTCTGGAGTTAGTTTGTGGTGGGTTGACCTTGTCTGGATGCCAGGTGCCCGCCAAGCCACTCTATTACTCCCCTCCTCAGCAGGACATGGAGGAGGAGAAAATAAGATGGAAAAAAAGCTCATGGATCAAGATAAAGGCAGTTTAATAAAGCAAAAGCAAAGGCTGCGTGTGGAAGCAAAGGAAAACAAAAGATTTACTCTCTGCTTCCCATCAGCAGGTGATGTCCAGCCACTTCCCAGGAAGTAGGGCTTCAGTATGTGTAGCAGTTGCTCCAGAAGACAAATGTCATAATAATGAATGCCCCCGCCTCCTCCTCCTTTCTCTTAGCTTTTATTGCTGAGCAGATGTCATATGGTATGGAATATCCCTTTGATCAGTTTGGGTCAGCTGTCCTGGCTATGTCCTCTCCGGAGATCTTTCCCACATCCAGCCTGCTAGTTGGACAGACAGCCTTGATGCTGTGAGAGCACTGCTCAGCAGTAGCCAAAACACTGGTGTGTTACCAACACCTTTCTAGCTACCAATATAAAGCACAGCACTATGAGGGCTGCTATGGGGAAAATTAACTCCATCTCAGCCAGGCCCAATACAGTCTCAAGTCTAACATTTTTTTTTTCCAGAATATTACATCAAAATTAAAATATTAAAGGTAAAACTGCTAAGGGCTTTTAATTAACCTGTTGGCAGCATCACATTTAACAAATTACATCAAGATTAAGAAGTTAAAGTATATTGAACATAAAATGCATAAGGCAACCCATAATATTTTGTAGAATTAAGGCCAAATATATTTTTAATTTACACAAGAAACAAAATGGAAAATGAAGTGACATAAGCTCTACAACATTCCTTTTTAGGTTGGTGTACCGAGGATGTTGTGCTGAAATATGAAACTACTAATACTATTTCACTAGCAACTGAACACCTGATATCTCTGCACACAATAACATTTTTTTTGGGGGGGGGCGGGGGGGAAAGTTGGATAGAGGGAGAAGAATGATAACACACACAACTGTATGACTAAATAGTCTCATTCCCTATGGGATGATAAACAAATTCAATAAAACAAATAACCCACTACAGTTACAAAATTACACTTTGAAGTGGCTTTTCAAGACACTGGTTACTTTTTTAGGCCAGGATTCCCTTGGGTCTTATTCTTCCTGATGCATATTCCTCTCCCTTGTAACATCTGCTTAAACCATTTAAGACATGTAAACCATTCCCTGTTCCCTCCCATGACTCTAGTAGTTCCCTCTAGTTCTGCCTGACTTTTACTACAGATCACCCTGCTAATATTCATTCTTCACCTCAACCTTCATGAGAGCAGCGCTTTCCAGTATGTCTGTGATATCTTCTTAGGAACAGAGGATTGCATCCAGCTTTCATTACAACAAAGTGCCATAGTTATCAGATTTTAAAAAATTCTTCACAAGAACAATATTTCTCATAGTGCCTTTAAATTTACTCTTAGCAGTGTTCTTCAAAAGTCCATAAGATTTTCATGTTAAAATTTTACAGTGAGCTAGAACAAATAAAGCAAGAATCATTTGTCTAGATTTCACTTAGATGGATATATTAGTCAAAATTATAATAGTATTTGGAACTGCAACAGGTACAGTTCTGGAAGATTACTCATTTATGCATGAAAATTTGATGACTTGGTTCAAACGACAGCATTCAAAAATTATGAGAGCAAGTGGTATGCAATGCTCAAATGAAGAGCATATTTTGGAAATTTGCTTTTATATCTCTCTCAGATCTAGAAGGATTCCACATGCACTGCATATTAAAATGCGTTAAAGAAACCAGTGAGAGTTCAGCAATTAATATCTTGAGGATTTATGCAAAAGTTTCCATAAAGCAGCCTAACTATATTCTGTATGCTATAGGAATATAGCTCAATCTGTATCAGTACAATGAAGAAGAAATCAGCATATTTTGTAAGTATTTTAGATTTCAATATGTGCTGGAAGTTACTAACCACAATGTTAGCACTGAAATCCATAATGGCCTCAGCATGGACAGCAAAGAGCAATTACCTGATCTCCCAATTTTTATTTTGTTGAGTCCTCTGAAGCAGATGTACAGTATCCTGACCCTCTAAGAAAGTTCACCCTTTTTCCTTTGAAGCATTTCAAAGGACAGTGGAGCAAGTGTAGGCCCATAAATCAATCTCATTCTGTAGAACCAGGGTACAGCAGCTGTTCAGACTATGACAACCTTGAGGCTATAGAGGTGACTGTGGAAGTCACCACACCTCAAATGATGATTTCTCTCACTCCCCAAAGAATATACCCAGCACAGTTATTTGAGTTGGGAGTCATCCCTCTGGGCAAGTAGAATGTGAGAATAGTAATCCTCTTGTGGGAAACCAAATACATTCTGGCAGTTTGATTCTGCTCTCTGTTTGCTTCAAAGAACCCTACTTTTTTTAAAGCAATTAAGCCTTATGCTCACTGCATGTAATTATAAACTCATCATATTCTACAGAGAAAAGTAAAATAAATAGACATACTTCAGGTTATAGAAATTAAAAAGTAAAGCTTAAGTTTGGTTGAAGTGCAGACGAAGTCGTGAGAGCTGCAGCGCTCACATCCAGTGCCCCAGCTTTAGAGCTAATGTTTCCTTCAGTGCAACCATTCCACATATTAGGACAGGCAGTAGGGCTGTCGCTGCTCCCACATCCTGCTTCTTCCTGGCCTTTTGTTTTTATGAAAGAATTTGGAAGGGGAACTGGTACTACGTGGTATTTGGGATATCATGCAAAGAAATAGAGGTATTTTGGGGGTATTGTGTCCTCTTGCTGAATGGAAGACACCAAAATCTCAGTTCTGTGAACACTGAAGCACAGACTTGACTAAGGGTTTTGGCTTACTTTAGGAAAAAAAAAAAAAAAAGGCAGCTTGTTTCTACATCTGTAAAATACAAATCCCTGGCTTTGGTTTCATCATGCTATGGTGCTAATTATGAAAAATGCCAACAGCTTCTCTTAAGAACTTTTTATGGCTCTTGAGGCTGTCACTAGCCATGATGAAAAAGAAGGAAAATTTCTTTCAGTCCTTTTCTGAAAGGGGGGTTAACAAATTAATTTTTTTTTTTAATCAATTGATTAACAAATCCTATGCTTTTTCCATCTGGCACATAATGCTTCAATTTGGCCAATGAGCCTTTTTCATGTCTGCTGAAAAAAAAAATCTGAATTAATTTCATTCTCCAGGTGTAGTTTTCTTCTTACTGGCTTTGTCTTGAAAATTTATAAGGTTATATGAATATAAAATCCTCTACTGGGACTTTCTCTATATGGTATGCAGTATTTTCTGATTATCAAGCAACAAACAAGCAACTTGTACCTAAGCTAATTTATCATAAGGACTTATATGATCTCCGAGGAGGAACATGTGTCCTTCTCAGACAGCTGTATGGCAAGTTACTGCTCGCATGATTTTCAACAGGGAACTGAGGCACAGAAAGTCTAACTGATGAGTCTAAAATATGTAAGGATTCAAGAGAAAAAAAATAAATGAATGTAAGATCAAATGCTCCCAAACTCTTTTTATGCTTCTCTCATTTTGATTTCAAGACAAAGCTACTGTCGGGGTAGAGTTATATGGAGTTATATGAACTGTACACAGAGGTTGGGTTTCCTTAGCTTGGGATTTTTTCAATTGCCCTGAAATGCATCTTTATTCTTATCCATTGTGTCCCCACTAATACACATAGGTATCATGCTGGCATTCAGCTAAACAATTCTTTTGTCATCCACAGATGGACAGGGGATTACATGGCTAAGAAATTAAATAAATACTAAATCCCTACGCTTGATAAAGCTTTGCTTTTTTTCTCTTTCATTCAGGATTACCGAGTGAACATCTTTCTCCGTCAGAATTGGAATGATCCACGCCTCGCATACAGTGAATATCCAGATGACTCTTTAGACTTAGATCCATCCATGCTGGATTCAATTTGGAAACCCGATTTGTTCTTCGCTAATGAAAAAGGTGCCAACTTTCACGAAGTTACAACAGATAATAAGTTGTTGCGAATTTTCAAAAACGGAAATGTACTTTATTCCATTAGGTGAGTCTCTAAACAAATTATTTTTGACACATAGACGCTCAAAAGTGTACCTAAAAATTGCTGATGGGTATCTTCAGTTGCTAGTCATGCAGAACTATCACTGAAGTAGTTTTGAGTTTTGAATACAGAACTTCATCACCATTATTGTTCATTGTTGATACTAAAATAGAAAATGATCCCTCATTAGGCATGCACATGGTAAAAATAATAAGAAAAGTGTCTTTCCCATTTTAAAGTACAGATACTGAGCCTAGAGGAGCTAGGACACTTGCACAGAGCAGATAATCCTGGAGTATTATACTCTGAGCTGGCCTATGTATGAGTTTCACACACTGTAACCTCCAATGTAATGACTATCCAATGTTACTTCTGTTTCACCATTTTGGATATTGCAGTTGCACTTCAACATGGAAACATGACCTGTTTGAGGAAGCATGACATTGAGAGAATAGTTCACTTACTGCTGGAGATGGAGAGAAAAGTGGAAAGCAAACTTTTCAAAAGGTTTAAGAAGCTGCAAGCAGCAATTATAACTATTGACAAAATCTAGTTATCCTACTTCTTTTCTCTTCTATTCTCCCCACTTTCCTTTAATTAATACAGGCATCAGCAGGCATTTTACCACTATCTTCAAAAACCTGATCTAATGAGAAATACATTGGATATAAGTATACTAATGCCCCATTAAACATGTTATAGATTTGGTATTTATACAGTGATCTACTTGTGCAAATGTTACACTTTTCAAAATAAATATACCTCTTATCCACTTAGTGTTTTGCTTTGCATGCTTTTATGATACTGCATTAATGGGTAATTGGACTTATTAAGCCCCCACTGTCTCCAGGGGGCCCTGGAGACAGAGGATAAAAAGAAGGCAGAGTTACTGAATGCCTTCTTTGCCTCTGTCTATACTGTTGGAGGCTGTCCTGAGGAGCCCCGGACCCCTGAGGCCCCAGAAGAAGTCAGGATAGAGGAGGAATCTGTCTTGGTAGATGAGGGCTGCGTCAGGGACCAATTAAGCAATCTGGACATCTATAAATCCATGGGCCCTGATGGGATGCACCCGCGGGTGCTGAGGGAGCTGGCGGAAGTCATTGCTAGGCCACTCTCCATCTTCTTTGCTAAGTTGTGGGCAACGGGAGAGGTGCCTGAGGACTGGAGGAAAGCGAATGTCACTCCAGTCTTCAAAAAGGGCAAGAAGGAAGAGCCGGGTAACTATAGACCGGTCAGCCTCACCTCCATCCCTGGAAAGGTGATGGAACAACTTGTCCTTGGTGCTGTCTCTAGGCACATCAAGGATAGGGGGATCATTAGGGGCAGTCAGCATGGCTTCACCAAGGGGAAGTCATGCTTAACCAACTTGATAGCCTTTTATGAGGACGTAACCCGGTGGATAGATGATGGTAAAGCTGTGGATGTGGTCTATCTCGATTTCAGTAAAGCGTTTGACATGGTCTCCCACAGCATCCTTGCAGCTAAACTGAGGAAGTGCGGTCTGGATGATCAGGTGAACTGGCTGAAGGAAAGAAGCCAGAGAGTGGTGGTCAATGGGACAAAGTCCAGTTGGAGGCCTGTGTCTAGCGGAGTCCCGCAAGGGTCGGTACTGGGACCAGTACTATTCAATATATTCATTAATGACTTGGATGAGGGATTAGAGTGCACTGTCAGCAAGTTCGCTGATGACACAAAACTGTGAGGAGTGGCTGATGCGCCGGAAGGCTGCGCAGCCATTCAGAGAGACGTGGACAGGCTGGAGAGTTGGGCGGGGAGAAATTTAATGAAATATAACAAGGGCAAGTGTAGAGTCCTGCATCTGGGCAAGAACAAAACCATGTATGACTACAAGCTGGGGACAGACCTGTTGGAGACCAGCATAGGGGAAAGGGACCTGGGGGTCCTAGTGGACAGCAGGATGACCATGAGCCAGCAGTGTGCCCTTGTGGCCAAGAAGGCCAATGGCATCCTGGGCTGTATTAGAAGGGCTGTGGTTAGCAGGTCCAAGAGAGGTTCTCCTCCCCCTCTACTCTGCCCTGGTGAGGCCGCATCTGGAGTATTGTGTCCAGTTCTGGGCCCCTCAGTTCAAGAAGGACAGGAGACTGCTAGAGAGAGTCCAGCGCAGAGCCACGAAGATGATTAAGGGGGTGGAACATCTCCCTTATGAGGAGAGGCTGAGGGAGCTGTGTCTCTTTAGCTTAGAGAAGAGGAGACTGAGGGGTGACCTCATTAATGTTTATAAATATGGAAAGGGCAAGTGTCATGAGGATGGAGCCAGGCTCTTCTCAGTGACATCCCTTGACAGGACAAGGGGCAATGGGTGCAAGCTGGAACACAGGACATTCCACATAAATATGAGGAAAAACTTCTTTACGGTGAGGGTGACCGAACACTGGAACAGGCTGCCCAGAGAGGTTGTGGAGTCTCCTTCTCTGGAGACATTCAAAACCCGCCTGGACGTGTTCCTGTGTGATATGATCTAGGTAATCCTGCTCCGGCAGGGGGATTGGACTAGATGATCTTTCGAGGTCCCTTCCAATCCCTAACGTTCTGTGATTCTGTGATTCTGTGACTTTCTGAAGAGACATCAGGAATCTGTAAAACAGTTTGTATACTAAAAAAAAAAGAAAACATTTGTGTCTTGCATGGATGTATCAGTGGCAAGGAAGTCTCCTTCCTCCCTCCTTCCAGTGCAAGTGGGCAGCATCTTGTCAAGCTTACACAGAGACAAAGGGTTGAGTTAAAATTCCTATGAGCATTTCATATCAAAAAGGAGGTTAGTCTGCCAGTCTGGGAATATAATCATTCTTCAGTGTCACAGCATGCATTCTGTCACTAGAAACAGATGGAAAACAAGTAAAAAGGATTCCTTCTCTGGACCCAAGTAGAAGATAGAGCTAAATCAATTCTCTCCAGATTGAGTCACCCTGAGAGGCACTGGCAGTTGCTCCACTCTAATCAAATAATTCCTCCTCCTTGCCATACTCCCTCCAGATACACACAATACAGAGTCTAGACACCACCACTCAACTGAAGCAAGTTTGGACTGCAACTTCAATAGAATTCAGACCAAGTTCATGGTCACATGAAAAGGGGGGAAAAAAACAAACATGAGAAATACTATAATATTCAATTATAAAAGAAAACATTGACTGTGATGAAAGCACATGCCAGATAGCTCCTCTGTTGCTTATGAAGCCAGAAAGTTTATGTTGCCATGGTTTAATTAAGAACTATTACAATTTCTGAAACAAATTTAAAATCATACAACTGGCATCTAGTTGAGCTGTTATGTGAATTTGAGTCAGTTAAGCTTTTGATGAGGGGAGACATGCTAATTGCTAATGTGCTGATATTAGAAAAAAAAAAAAAGAGAAGATTTCTAAATTTGCTTTTTCCTTTCATTCCCTAATGTCTCCTCCTCCACTAATTGCATTGGAACAATTCAGACAAAAAAATAACGAGAAAGTTCCAGTTCCTGATTCAATGAATACTTAATATGAAATACTAAAATACTTACTGAAGCACCAAGTCCAAGTGCCTCTTCCCTGAAATAACTTACCATGTTACTAGCCTACTAGTCATATTTTGCATTTGGAACAATTTTAAATAGCATGGGAATAGAGCCAGGGTCTGAGTTCCCTTCTCAGGCTCTCTCCCTTCACCTCTGTCACTGGCAGGCTAAACAGAAGTTATAGCAACAAAGAATCAAGAAGCTTTGGAGAGGGAAAAAGTAGAGTAAAAGGAATATACAGCCATGCTTGCCACCTACTTCCCACTTCCCCTTAGCCCCAATGCCAAAAACAGGGGAATGGGTTTTAGAAAGGGGTATTAGAGAACTGTCATTCTAGAAAAGCCTTATATGTAAGGAATTAAACACAAGCTCCTCAGATTTTTGGAGAACATTCTATCAATTGAACTGATAAATGAATATGGGGCAAAATTTTCATGAAAGATATTTTCTAGCAAGAAGAAAGGTGCAGTCTTGACCATGAATGATGACTGGATACCTAAACATGGCTGGTGAGGCAAAATGCAGAGTCATAGAATTGTTTAGGTTGGGAAAGACCTTTGAGATAGAGTACAACCGTTAACCTAGCACTGCCAAGTCCACCATTAACTTATGTCCCTAAGCACCACATCTACACGTCTTTTAAATACCTCCAGGGATGGTGACTCCACCACTTCCCTGGTGTCACGGTTTAAAGCTGGGCTAGCTATTAACCAGGTGGCAGATGCTCTCTGTTAACCCTCTCCCCCCCCCCCCAAGGGAAAGGGAAAAGGGAGAGAGACTTATGGGTTGAAAAGTTAAAACAGTTTTAATAAACTATAATAATGACAAAGAGTATAATAACAATAATAATAGAAAAAACCAAATATATACAAATACGTACAAAATCAAGATCAAGAGCTTGGAAATCCTCCTCAGGCAGAGTTGCTCCTCCCAGCACAGGCAGAGGAGAAAATGCAATAGCTCTCCCTGCCATCACACCTGCAGGCTTTTAACTGGAAAACTGGCAAAGCTGGTACCAATCAGTGGGAGACAGGAGGGCCCCTCCCTCCTGGGCCCCACCTCCAGGAGGCAGTGGGTTAGTGATAAATAGGAAAGTGAGAATGACGTGTGTGGGATGGAATACCTCGTTGGTCAATCTTGGGTCACCTGCCCTGTCTGCTCCCCCCTGCAGCTGCGACCCCCCTTTGGCTCTTCACTCGTAAGCAGTGAGGAATTTAGCAGTGACCTTGGTTTCTCTAAGACTAATTGGCCTGGTTTGGGCCAAACCAGGACATTCCACCCCTTATTCCATACCATTCATGTCATACTCAGATCACCACTACCTTTTCATTTTCAAATATATATACACATATCACTAGTTTATGATTCATCTCTATACAAAAAGTTCATTAAGTTCATTTGGTTCAGGATTGTGGGTTTCCATCTGGATAGCAGTCTCTCAGCAGTCTCTCTTTCGTCATGGTTCGTGCCCACGGGTTGCAGGTTAAAGATGTCAGACTCGAGGAGGTTACTGGACGCCACTTGATGAAGCTAGTTCCGGTCTCATCAACACTGTCTTAACCTGAAAGACACTTATGCAGCAACAACATACAGTTCAGACTTAAGTAGTCTCACCCAGAATCAGATCACCTTCAGGGACACATTGGACTTCACCATCTTGCAACATCACCCACCAAGTACATCCAGGTCCCTGAGCAAAAGCAATCCCACGAATGGGTTTACCTTTGCCCGTTGCAGGAAGAATCCAGACAGTTTTTCCCAATAGATTCCTTTCATGCACCACAGGGACTTTATCTCCTTCTACTGTATGTAGAAGGTCTGACTGAGCAGGGCCAGCTCTATTGATAGAGCCCCTGGTGTTAACTAACCAGGTAGCTTGTGCCAGATGTTTATCCCAGTTTTTAAAGGTTCCACCCCCCATTGCTTTCAGGGTAGTTTTTAACAGCCCATTGTACCGTTCAATGCCATGCTCTTTGGCCCAGTTGTCTATGAGACTGTTTTTGAAATGAGTCCCATTGTCCGACTCAATTCTCTCTGGCATGCCGTGTCGCCACAAGATTTGCTTTTCGAGGCCCAGAATAGTGTTCCGGGCAGTGGCATGGGGCACAGAGTATGTTTCCAACCATCCGGTGATCGCCTCCACCATGGTAAGCACATAGCGTTTACCCTGGCGGGTTTGAGGGAGTGTGATATAGTCAATTTGCCAGGCCTCCCCATATTTATATTTCAACCACCGCCCCCCATACCACAAAGGTTTTAATCGTTTGGCTTGCTTAATTGCGGCGCATGTTTCACAGTCATGGATAACCTGTGCAATAGAGTCTATGGTTAAGTCCACCCCTCGGTCACGAGCCCATCTGTATGTTGCATCTCTTCCTTGATGACCTGAAGTGTCATGAGCCCACCGAGCTAAAAATAGTTCACCTTTGTGTTCCCAGTCCAAATCTATTTGGAACACTTTAGCAGCTTGATCCGCTTGTTGGTTGTTTCGATGTTCCTCAGTTGCCCGACTTTTAGGTACGTGAGCATCTACGTGACGTACCTTCACAACTAGTTTCTCCAGCCGAGCAGCAATATCTTGCCACAATTCAGCAGCCCAAATAGGTTTACCTTTGCGCCGCCAGTTGCTTCGCTTCCACTGCTTTAACCACCCCCACAAGGCATTTGCCACCATCCATGAGTCAGTATAAAGATACAGCCTTGGCCACTTTTCTCGTTCAGCAATGTCTAGAGCCAGCTGGATGGCTTTTACCTCAGCGAATTGACTTGATTCACCTTGTCCTTCTGTGGCTTCTGTGACTCGTCGTATGGGACTCCATACAGCAGCTTTCCACTTCCGATGCTTTCCTACAAGACGGCAGGATCCATCGGTGAACAGGGCATACTGCTTCTCATCCTCTGGTAGTTCATTATATGGTGGAGTTTCTTCAGCACGTGTCACCTCAATTAAGAAATGGATTCGTGCTGCTCACAGGGACTGGACCTTCATTTCTCCTATTCACACTTGGGAAAAAGTGATTTGAGGCCCATCTACCCTGACTAGGGTCCTGCTCACTGGTAACTGGAGCAGCCATCCTTCTAGAAAAATTCTCTCTGGTATTTCTTTTAGCTTGCAACTCACGTACTCGTGCCTGTAGGGTACTGGTAGGTTGTCCATGCCATCTGCTCATGTCCTCCCCATAACCACGCAGGGCAAACCACAGGATACCTCGTGATGTGTTCTGTTTCCTTTGAGCCGGTCCTGTAGGAGACCGTTTTCTCCTAACAGCTGCAACGCGCGCCTGTGTAGGTAGAGAGTCAAGTTTATTCTCGATCATGGACAGTTTGTCTGACAGTTGTTTAAATGAGTCCTTGTTCTCCTTAGTCAGTTTTTCCACAGCCGAGATGCGTGCCTGCAGTGGGGAAGAAATACTATCTTCATACTGTCGCATACAGTTAGCCATTTCGCCCACAGTAGAATGTGCCATATCATCTTCTCCCCATACCAATATTGACAATGTATGGGTATATGTCGGTGGAGCATTCTTCACAACCTTCCGGAACATGGATCGGTTGCATTCCACTTCATCAGGATCTACAGGATCTACAATGTCCCGTGGGTGTCTATAAATGATCTCTTGCACAGCCAGTTCTCTAAGGTAGTTAATACCTTTTTCTATAGTGGTCCATTTGCTTAGGTGGCTCATAACATCATCTTTGTAGGGATACCTGCTCTTTACAGCTGACAAGAGTCGCCTCCAGAGACTGATAGTGTTTGACTTTCTTGCGAGCGCCTTATCAATACCACCATCTCTGGACAGGGATCCCAACTGTCTGGCTTCTTTGCCATCCAATTGCATGCTGTCTGCCCCATTATCCCAGCATCGGAGCAACCAGGTAATAATAGGTTCACCGTCATAACGGCTGAAGTCTTTCCTTATATTTCTCAGGTCCTTCAGGGATAAGGAGTGGTAGGTTATCTCTACGTCCGAGTCCTCCTCTTGTGATAGTTCTGCTTTAGAAGGACCTTTCTTCTGTGATGGGTCTGCTTTAAAAGGACGATCAAGGAAACCCCCATCTGTGTCAGGCCCTAACTCTGCCTGAGAAGGGCCCTCACCTGGGTCATATGATGGCTCTGCCTTAGAAGGCTCTGAGTCATCATCCTTCACTTTACTAGCTGATTTCTTTTGGTATTTCTTTCTGGTTACAGGAGCAATTGGTAGAGATTCGATAGATGCTGGAGTCTGAGTAGATGCAGTGGCTGTCTTGGGAGTGCTGAGAGTCTGAGTAGCTGCAGTGGCCATCTTGGGGGGTGTAGCAGCTGTGGTACAGGCTGCCGAGGCTTCAGTGGGTTTAGTGGCTGTAGCGGTAGTACACACTGTAGGATCTGAGGTGGCTGCATAACACCTACAACTGTCCCTGCACCGATATTTAATCTTATCCCACATCAGAAACACATTCAGGACAACCAAAAATAAAAACATGCCACCTAGACAGCACCATCCTAATTTCGCAAAATCTAGTGGAATCAGCTTGGCAGAAAAGGAGAAGGTACTATTTCCCAAAGTAAAACTGGAAGTGTAATCATTAACAGAATCAGCTAAAGGACGCCTGGAGCGTGCAGATAAAGTCGCTGCTACTGATTCGCGATTAAAGCTGCCCATCATTGTGTCATAGAGATAAGAGATCGGAATAGGAACTGCCCAGTTTATCACAGCATAAATCAGTATCAAACCCCATACCAAAACAATACATTTCGACCAGCGCCCACTGCTAAACTGCATGTAAACATTCATAAGAAGCAAGCAATAACACAGTGCCCACGGCAGGTAAGGCATCATTGCAATACTCAACTGTGAAAGAAACTCCATAAAAAGATGAGATAACACAGCATTCAAAAATGACATCACTATCTTCACTATCTGTTTTAACTTTCCAACCCCTCATAAATCTCAAAGGAAGAAATCTGATATTCTCTCAGCTGAGCTCTCCGGGTCTCCTCCCACCAGAGCCAGGATTCAACTTATCAGAGCAACCTGTTGGAGTTTCTCTCAAGCCCCACGTTGGGCTCCAATTAAATCTGTCACGGTTTAAAGCTGGGCTAGCTATTAACCAGGTGGCAGATGCTCTCTGTTAACCCTCTCCCCCCCCACCCTAAGGGAAAGGGAAAGGGAAAAGGGAGAGAGACTTATGGGTTGAAAAGTTAAAACAGTTTTAATAAACTATAATAATGACAAAGAGTATAATAACAATAATAATAGAAATAACCAAATATATACAAATATGTACAAAATCAAGATCAAGAGCTTGGAAATCCTCCTCAGGCAGAGTTGCTCCCCCCAGTACAGGCAGAGGGGAAAATGCAGTAGCTCCCCCCAGCACAGGCAGAGGGGAAAATGCAGTAGCTCTCCCTGCCATCACACCTGCAGGCTTTTAACTGGAAAATTGGCAAAGCTGGTACCAATCAGTGGGAGACAGGAGGGCCCCTCCCTCCTGGGCCCCACCTCCAGGAGGCAGTGGGTTAGTGATAAATAGGAAAGTGAGAATGACGTGTGTGGGATGGAATACCTCGTTGGTCAATCTTGGGTCACCTGCCCTGTCTGCTCCCCCCTGCAGCTGCGACCCCCCCTTCGGCTCTTCACTTGTAAGCAGTGAGGAATTTAGCAGTGACCTTAGTTTCTCTAAGACTAATTGGCCTGGTTTGGGCCAAACCAGGACACCTGGGAACCCTGTTCCCACGCTTGACAACCCTTTGAGTGAAAAAATCTTTCCTAATATCCAATCTAAACCTCCCCTGGTGCAAATTGAGACAGTTTCCTTTCATCCTACCACTTGTTACTTGGGAGAAGAGACCAACACCCACCCCACTACAGCCTCCTTTCAGATACTTGTAGAGAGTGATAAGGTTTCCCCTGAGCCTTCTTTTCTCCAGGCTAAACAATCCCACTTCCCTCAGCTGCTCCTCATAAGACTTGATCTCTAGACCCTTCACCAGCTTTGTTGCCCTTCTCTGGACTCACTCCAGCACCTCAATGTCTTTCTTGTAGTGAGGGGCCCAAAACTGAACACAGTATTCGAGGTGCGGCCTCACCAGTGCCGAGTACAGGGGGACGATCACTTCCCTAGTCCTGCTGGCCACACTATTCATATGCCTTTACCTCTTATATTCTTCTTTCTAATTCCTCTGAGAAGTATCACTCTAAAGATAAGTTATTGTATTGATACAAAATGTAAAAATGTCTCTTTTGCCTATAGGTTGCAAAGTATTTCACAGGAAGTATCAGGACTAACGTCAAACAGCTGCAGCTTAAAATTATAGGCATATTTCAGTCTACCATCAATATCAAAATGTTATCTTAAACCTTTTTGTTGACAATTTAAGCACCTTATTTTAGGACAATAACACATAAATTACTTTGCCACCATGATTTGTAGCTGACATCTGTTATGAAATTCTTGCAAATCTGGACAAATTTTATGTCAAGGGTTTGAAATACTGTTACAGTACAATAATTCTGCTGTAGCACAAAAAAAGCATGCTGCTCTAGCATTCCTTTAGACTTCCCATAAAGTTAGGCAACCCTACTGAAAAACGTGATTTTCTGAAAGTCTGTAATAATTTTTTTCCATGTTGTCATACTAGGCTGAGCGAGTGAAATGGGTTCAGCTAATATACATCTCTTTTGAGAGCTTTCTAATGAAAAAACATATTTTCTTCTATTTCTAATGACTTCCAGTGTTTTCATGCATTCTTCCATGCAGTTCTATGACATTTTTGTGGTATATTTTTAACACTTTTTTTTTGTGTTCTTTCAGATTGACTTTAATACTGTCCTGTCCGATGGATCTCAAAAATTTTCCAATGGATGTGCAAACATGTATAATGCAGCTGGAAAGCTGTAAGTTTCAGTAATGTATTATCCTATAAATACTTTTGTAGGGATTACAACAGCTATGCAGGAGGTAGAAAGACCTTTTGTAGTGGTACAAGAACATATTTTCAAAAAAAAGAATCCTCTATATTACCAAAAGAATCTGTGAAAGATACATGATTTTCAAAGGAAGAGATTCCTTCATCCTTGTTTGTACTGATAATCAACAGTTTTGTGTAAAACTAAAGTTACTACTAAACTTAAGCACTCAGTGCCAGTTTACCTTTAAGCAAAATTTATGCGTATAGGGATTCACCATTAATTCTTCCCTGTGTTCACACGTACAGGGGGACAGTAATATGGAAGAGCATAAAGGAAACATAAGAATAACTTAAGGGAGTGATTTATGTGACTATCCTGAAATTGATAACACAGTGTGCTTAAAAGCTGGAAACAATATGATATATACTGAGTCCCTGCTCTTCAGATTCCTGCCCTAGCTCTTCAACATGCCTACATGTTATAGCTACATGTCTGTAGTTTTTACTTAATCATCCTAGAAGGGATCAGGGAAAGGGTTTACTACAAGGAAGAACTGTGGAAGATTGCACACCATGTATATGTATATATGTATATATGTATATGCCCAATTACCTACATTGGGTATGTCACTTACACAACCCTCATCCCCTCAACTGGGGCAGCACCTTGGATCACTGGAACACCCCCCAGAAAATCTTGGGAAGGGCTGTAGAACCCCTGCGTTATGAGGAGGAAGAAGTCCATACAAGGAGTCCTTCTAGAAAGAAAAAAAGACCTGATAGCTTTCTAGCACAGAGGAGGTCTGACAGTTTGACCAAACCTGGTGTTACACTAGAATTTCAATGGAAAAAGCGAAATTACAACTCCATGTGTTTTAAATATTATCTTCATAAAGCCCTATCTGCATTATACACATATACTCTGAGGAGAGCAGAGAAGGTAAAACCAGCTTAGACAAGATAGGCTTCTTTGCAGAATTATCTTTCAGTTAACAACAATACTTTTTATGTGAAATAAAATTAGCATTTGTTAACTCAACCCATCATATAGTGTACTTATCTCCCTTGATATCTTGCTTAGAACATAAAAGAGGATGGAAAGTATACAGCAGCTGTGCCATTTCAAGGCACACACAAACAGGCAAAAAGCCAAAACCACGGGTTCTGTCTGATGCTATGATATGAGCTAACACAGAATATGTGAGGAGGAAGGCACAGATATGCATTAAATTCTCATTTTCTTTGTGATATGAAGTATTTGGGAATTGCCTTTTCCCCTTAAAATGAGAGGACTTTGGAAGAGATTCCTAGCAGAAAAATCCTCTTAATGATGTGAATAACAAAACCAAAATAAAGTAAAGAAGTCTTTAAAAGATTTCAGCAATATGAAGTTTGTGAAAATTAAGAAAGGGGAAAACCAGATAAATAAGTACCCAACTTAATGTCATATTTAGATTTACAGTTTTAGGGTCAATAAGTAAAATATTTCAGAAAATAGTTTTCTGCATATAGAATGAACATTAGATTATTTGAAATATATTATAGATCAGAAACACAACATACGTAATTTGATTGAAGTATTTCTTGTTTGGGTTTTTTTTTGTTTTACTGGAACAAAGGAGCATCTAAGAGAAGGGGGAGGTAATTATTTATCAGTCAGTATGTCAGAACTGTTGTATGGGTAATGGTATGCTTTTACAAAAAATTGCAGGGTGAGTATGAAAGCCAGATCTATCTTTCATTACAATGGACAGATGGTAATATCATAAAGCAGGCTTTCAATATGAGGGCAATGGCTGAATCTGACAGCAGAAATTTTCTTGACTAAAATTGAGAGATAGTTATTTGCTGCAAAAGTCAAGGAATTTAGGGCATTACATATTCAGCATTTAGGCAAAACTCCACAGTTAACCCAAGTGTATAATCCTACTAATAACCTATGTCACCTTTATAATTAATGTGACTAAATAAAAGGTAAATATGAGGCAGTTGTATCGGAGTACATACAGATGGCAGGTATACTCACTATATACAATTATACTTTAAACAAAGTATCATAGTATCTAACTGAACAAGCGAAAGGCATAATTTAAAAAAATTTGTTTAAACAGTTATGAAATTGTTGCTTTAACAAATTCATAAAACTCAACTGTATTTTTCCTCTCCTTCAGCCCTTGTGAGGGCAGGTCATAGAACAACTGAGCATTCTTGAACAAACAGGCATCTGTTTTGCTTTATAGAAACCTTTCAGGAGCTCACAATTCCCACAAACTGAACCATAGGAAAGCCATACTTATTAGTTCAATAGCACTGTAGATGTTCTACTGTATTTTCCAGCAGAACATTTTTCACTGAAGTCTTGTTTTTAATCATTCAGTTCAGTGGGAGTAAATTCCCTGCTGCACATTCACATGGTAGAGAGAGGCAATGTTCACAAAAGAGCTGAACAAAATACAAATGAGTGCTTCCAAAACTTCTAGTTACAGAGAAAGATCAAATTTGATTTCATAAGGAAGTTACAAGTAATAAACTTTTCCCCATATCACTGTGTTTAAATCTGTTTTACCTGTAACTCCAGACACTGAAAAATAGAGACTACGGCCAAAGTAGCTGCCTAAGGCAGAAAATTTTGCAGCATGTGGGAGCTCTGACTGTACCTACATGTCTGATAGCAGAATAACAAGTTAGGTTTGCAAGAACAAGACAGCAGTTCCCTGAAACTGAGAGAAATTGCTTGGGACAGATCCAAAGAAGACAGGCACAGTGACATAATTTCCAAGCTCCTAGACCTTCAAGAGCAGGAAGTCACCTGCTCAAACCCAGTTTCTCTATACAGGAAGTACAGGAGGGGAAATAGACACCTCGGAGGAGTTACAAAAATATCTATATGCTGGACAGGAGAGTACCTAGGTAAAAAAAAATGTTTTATATGAGTCCAAACTCTGACCAATTTCCAAAACTTAGAAAAAGGTAAGCAGAAACGTTCAAATTCCAGAGTCTTTGGCTAAGAACAGGCATCCAGTTCTCTTTAAAATTATAGAAGAAAAAAGGAGGGTGGGTGCATTTAGCATATCCCAGGCTTCATATAAAATCTCCTCAGGTAAGAACTGACATCACCCTGAGAGCCTGAATCCATCCTAGTATCTCTCATTTCTAGGTCACAACATCATGCTCTCTGGGGGCTGTCTGGCTTACATATTTTGGTGCCCAGTGAGACAGCCTAAACAGGGGGATCAAAGCACTAACCCTGGTGGTTAACATGCTGTCTGAGGAAGTGGAAGATGTGGGGTTTCAAAACTGAGAACACAGTCCACTCATGTCATAAGTCAATGATCTGATCATCAGGCTGTGTTATAAAAACCAAAGTGGTTGCAGGAGCGAAACAGCATCAGCCATGCTTCCAGATGTATCTTTTTAAAGTGATGATCCTTGCTGCTTCTTTCCACTGAGTACCAAGTTAGGCAGGACATCGCACCATTATGACTTTACAAGACCCATTTATCTCACAGTTTCTTTAGATTGTATCTGATCTTGCAAGCCTTGCTCCTGCATATGTCGCTAAGCAAATTAGACTGTTTCTAACAAATCACTCTTTCTTATTCATCTTACCACCAAGCTGCAAAGAAAGACTGACAGTTATTTATAAAGGACACATCGCAGGTTTTACCTCTGCTATAAAATAATAATTTCGTTTAGTACTAGATACTTTCCTTCAATATTGATATTGTTGCTCCAGCATAGAAATCTCTATGAGGAAGATTCATGTATAGCTTTTCTTTCCAAATGATACTTTTATTGTTAGCCATGTCATGTAAAGTTTTTTCTAGGGTCAGTCTAAGCAGCTGGATTTGCCCTGGTTCAAGTACTTTACTTATATCATGAAGTGTCTGAAAAGTATTTGAATGGAAAATGTCTTCTATTTTTAAAGGATTTGTTTTACCAAATGATTTCTTAGCAACTAGAATGAGCTGCTTTTGTATCTTAGAAAGGAAACAAACAAAAATGCACATATAAAATAATCCCTTCTACATTTCTATGCCTTACACCAGGGCGGCCTGTAGGCATATGAGATAATTTTAGTTTTATTCTGCTGAATAAGATACAAAGAAATGTCAGCTAGATACATATTAATTTCTGTGGCCTGTCTCCCAGCAAAGAAATGGTTTTCTTTCATCTGCTAGAGCTTGTTGTCTCTCTCTTTTTTAAGTTTCACTTTTATCTCACAGCATTCCTTTATTCATATATTACAATTATAACTTTGTGACATTCAACATTCCTGAATTTTCGAAGAATAGTGAAAAGACTAACTCAGTTACAAAAGAAGATATATATTATGAAAAGCAACATATGTAAGGGAGAAAGCACCTGCTCACCTCATAATTTTATTTTGATGCTTTTTTTCCCCTTTTGATTTATGGAGGCTTTTTAGTCTTTCTAAGCAATCATCCTCCTGTCTTTTGGATTTTTAGAGAAAATTCACTCCGTACTACATGATGCTGTTACCTGAACAGTACAATTTCTTTCCTCCCAGTCTCTAAATTGGAGATTGTGCAAATGGAAAGATCTGTAAGCAGGCTACAGCAGTACTGGCTACTGCATTACAGAAAGTGATGTGCGCATTGTTCCTTTCCCGCAACAGCACAAAGACACCATAAGGAAGATAATAGAACTGGAGTGTATTTCTTATCTGCCAGGGAACCTCAGGTGTCTACCTGAGTGACAGTAATTATGGACACACTAGGTCAATGCCTACCTGTGCCTGAACTTGTGGAAAGCATACCTCTTCTCTCCTTTACATTTCAGTAGCACAGAAGTTGTCAACAACTCATCCTATAGTTTCCACTCTGCAGACCGGTGGGCTCAGCCCACTGTGTATACCTGAAGTGAGACCTGACACACAGCTACAAAGAGTTAAATATCTGTAGTCTTCAGCTCCCGACCAACACAGGATGAAAGGGCAGTAGTAACTGTACAACTGCTGCTGAACCCACAGAAACTAATATAAAAGTGAATGCTGAAAATCTATAGGCTTCAGCAAGGAATATTAGGTTTGAGAGACATGGTAGAGGGCTGGACCCAAAATGTTATTCTTCTCTGAAATTTGGGCTAATAAGGATAAAACTGTAACTCCCGAGGGAGAGATTCCATCAGAACAACTTAGAGGGCAGTGCAAGGGGCAGACCCTTTGCAAAGTGGCTTAGAAGTACATAGAATAAAATCCTGCTTTCTTGGAGTTCCGCCATAAATTTATCTTTGAAATGCATCACAGCAGATTTCTGAAGCTAGTATTTTTAGTGTGTAATGTGTATTAGAAGAATTTATTCTAACCTCCAGCCAAAACCAGATTTGTTAGCTCTGTCAGATCTTCCCCCTGCTATGGTGCTTGGAATTCAGGGCACAATTCAAACTTCTGCCATGTTCTTAGGAACAGTAATGTGCAGGCAGCCTATCCTGGAGGCACACTGTTGGGATGCCTAACAGAAGAGTAGTGAAATAACTCTAGTCAACATGACTGTAGTCCTTGCCTCAGCTGGATACCTAAAAAACTGCTTGGTTTGCTTAATAGATCCAATGTTACTCCTGGACTTGTACCTTATTAAACATTAAAGAAATAAGAACGGAATTTAGATAAATCACTGGGATAAAAGAACTATAAACTAAATTCTGTAGTGGAACCAAACTCTCTTGTACAAAAATGCTAGATATTCAGCTTAGTTGTTTCATGCCATTCATGTGTTTGTTTATTGAACAAGAGGAAAAGAGGTTTTAATATGCCTGTAGGTGTTGTAAGATGACATGAGAAGTATGGCCTTCCTGGAATAAAACAGAAAGAGTAGAAAATTTACAAGATATATTGGTATTCAGCTGGATCACAAGTTTGTTCAAAAAATTTATTCCTTATGGCTTGGAATAGTACTCTAAGGGTGGTTAAAAGGAAAGAACTTAGCAAATAAGACTGTGCCAACAGAATTAAAAAAGGGTACCTTGGAATTGCCAAAACAATTGTGTTTCAAAGGTGTGGAGTGCCTGAAGGTTCAAGGGAATTGCTTGCCTTGAATAACAAACCCTGTTTTTCTGTAATGATGTAGTCCTTCAGTAGCCTGGAGAAGAGACATTAATACTTTCAAGACACTTCAATAATTCTTCAGTACAAACTTGTTGAATGTCCACTGTCTTGCCTGTGAGATTATGGGCTTTTAATCCCTACAGATGATATTGAATTAGCTAAAATAAAATCTTCACATTCTTAGCATGCATGTAGACAACTGATACAAATAGCTTGGTTCCAATAAGTTCTATAGAGTTAAGTTCTATAGAGTTATGCGGACTGATGTAGGTTGAATGGAACACTATTTGTTTAAGGTGAGCTTTGTTCCTATACTTTCAAAATTGGATGAATGAAAAAGTTATATTTATTATTAAGATTAATAACAGTGTTAAAAACCCCACAGATACGATCTATTCTTTTCTTTCAGGAACCTCTTATACGGGTGTTGATAACAACTTGGCAACTCCATTTTCAAAAAGATAAGATTTTCTGGGAAAGATGATTGAGACCAAGGGAAAAGTTTGGTTTTCTCTTTTCCGGACACTATAGTTGCCCTTGCTACTTAAAAATATTTCAGCAGGATCACGTTCTTTTTCCCTGGAATCTTTCCTGAAACCTGTAATTGAACATGCTTAAAATTTTCACTCTAGCTAGACAATTTTCAGTGCTGTCTAAAGGCTAGTGTGTCTGTCTTATCTACCTTCTGCCAAAGAGTTTTGCATAGATTAGATAAATTAAATAGACTATCACTATAGTTTCATTTTATTTGACGTCCAGATATTTAAAATCCTGCATCAACTATTCCAGGCACAAGTCCTGACAACCACTCCTCATCCAATGCCTTATCTTTTCCACCTCCTCCATCCATAAGTGTGACCACACAGAGTTTTACTTTCACTTTTTTTACACTTATCACCAGCTCTGTGACAGATCATTTTCTAAAGAAAAGCTTCTGCAGGCCAAATCCAACTTTCCCAATTGTTTCAGGCCCTTTACACTGTCAGTTAATTCTAAGGTCTACTTAGTTTGCCAGTTCTTCATATTCATCTCAGGCGGAGGTCTTAGTCTGCCAGTACATGCTTCACTAACTAATTACCTGGAATGACTTCAGGCTCCTAAAAATGAATTGTCTCTTTAAAGAGAGCTGTTTGCTGAGGGGCTACAGTGCCATGCATACACCCAGTTCTTGAGTTTTGCTGAGAAATACTCCCTCCAGCAACCTTCTCCTCCTGGGAGGATAGCCTTGTCATATAATTACCAAAAATTTATTGTCTACTTTTGCATTACAGAGGTGCAAGACCTCAGACTTTGGGTTAATATAGACAGTATTACTGTAACCTAAACAGGCCTGTAACTTCTGAACACTGCTGTTCCACATAACAATGTGGGTTTTCTGTCCTTTCTTTCCAGTTCTATGATGACACCACTTAGATTTTGTGTGATTAATAATATCTTTATAGAATTAAGTAAGTGCAGACACCTGGACAGTAGCCAGACAGTAACAAATACATTGCAAACTGCACTCTACTTCAGCCACAGCAGCTGGTTTGTGTCCCATAACATACAAAACTTGGCATCTCTACTTCCTCTCTCAACCTTCGTGCATTTACACCCTGCAAAACCGAACCCTAGCACACTGCATTTCAGTGACAGAAGTCCGTACTAATCCACTTGATTTAGTTTAGGTTGGCCTGGTCCTGCAGAGCACTACACTAGACAACAGCCTCCATTGCTTTCAGCTATTTCTGTATTATAAAAGGGTCATTTTTTCCGCCGTCAATGAAAAAGTGAGCTGCACCCTCGTACACTAACCAGGCCAGTGACTGACTGTCACTAAAATGTAGCCACTAGGACTTCCCTTCATAACACTGTGTTTCCCAATCACCAGTAATAAAAATTTCTGGTAGCAATTTATAATAGTTACCAAGACCACCTCATAGTCAAAAAAGAAAAATTCCGTTTTAGTGAGAGGCTGAATATCATGTTGGGCTACAGCAAATGCGAATCACAGAATCACAGAATCACAGAATGTTAGGGATTGGAAGGGACCTCGAAAGATCATCTAGTCCAGTCCCCCTGCCGGGGCAGGATTGCCTAGACCATATCACACAGGAACGCGTCCAGGCGGGTTTTGAATGTCTGGAGAAGGAGACTCCACAACCTCTCTGGGCAGCCTGTTCCAGTGTTCGGTCACCCTCACCGTAAAGAAGTTTTTCCTCATATTTATGCGGAACCTCCTGTGTTCCAGCTTGCACCCATTGCCCCTTGTCCTGTCAAGGGATGTCACTGAGAAGAGCCTGGCTCCATCCTCATGACACTTGCCCTTTCCATATTTATAAACATTAATGAGGTCACCCCTCAGTCTCCTCTTCTCCAAGCTAAAGAAACCCAGCTCCCTCAGCCTCTCCTCATAAGGGAGATGTTCCACCCCCTTAATCATCTTCGTGGCTCTGCGCTGGACTCTCTCTAGCAGTCTCCTGTCCTTCTTGAACTGAGGGGCCCAGAACTGGACACAATACTCCAGATGCGGCCTCACCAGGGCAGAGTAGAGGGGGAGGAGAACCTCTCTCGACCTGCTGACCACAGCCCTTCTAATACACCCCAGGATGCCATTGGCCTTCTTGGCCACAAGGGCACACTGCTGGCTCATGGTCATCCTGCTGTCCACTAGGACCCCCAGGTCCCTTTCCCCTACGCTGCTCTCCAACAGCTCTGCCCCCAACTTGTACTGGTACATGGCGTTGTTCTTGCCCAGATGCAGGACTCTACACTTGCCCTTGTTATATTTCATTAAATTTCTCCCCGCCCAACTCTCCAGCCTGTCCACGTCCCTCTGAATGGCTGCGCAGCCTTCCGGCACGTCAGCCACTCCTCACAGTTTTGTGTCATCAGCGAACTTGCTGACAGCGCACTCTAATCCCTCATCCAAGTCATTAATGAATATATTGAATAGAACCGGTCCCAGTACCGACCCTTGAGGGACTCCGCTAGACACAGACCTCCAACTGGACTTTGTCCCATTGACCACCACTCTCTGGCTTCTTTCCTTCAACCAGTTCACAATCCACCTCACTATCCGATCATCCAGACCACACTTCCCCAGTTTAGCTGCGAGGATGCTGTGGGAGACCATGTCAAACGCTTTACTGAAATCGAGATAGACCACATCCACAGCTTTACCATCATCTATCCACCGGGTTACGTCCTCATAAAAGGCTATCAAGTTGGTTGAGCATGACTTCCCGTTGGTGAAGCCATGCTGAGTGCCCCTAATGATCCCCTTATCCTTGATGTGCCTAGAGACAGCACCAAGGACACGTTGTTCCATCACCTTTCCAGGGATGGAGGTGAGGCTGACCGGTCTATAGTTACCCGGCTCCTCCTTCTTGCCCTTTTTGAAGACTGGAGTGACATTCGCTTTCCTCCAGTCCTCAGGCACCTCTCCCGTTGCCCACGACTTAGCAAAGATGATGGAGAGTGGCCTAGCAATGACTTCCGCCAGCTCCCTCAGCACCCGCGGGTTCATCCCATCAGGGCCCATGGATTTATGGATGTCCAGGTTGCTTAATTGGTCCCTGACCCAGCCCTCATCTACTAAGACAGATTCCTCCTCTATCCTGACTTCTTCTGGGGCCTCAGTGGTCCGGGGCTCCTCAGGACAGCCTCCAAGAGTATAGACAGAGGCAAAGAAGGCATTCAGTAACTCCGCCTTCTTTTTATCCTCTGTCTCCAGGGCCCCCACCTCATTCATCAGTGGGCCTACATTGCCTCTAGTGTTGGCTTTACCTGCAATGTATTTGAAGAAGCCCTTTCTGTTGTCCTTGACCTCTCTTGCAAGGTTTAATTCCAAGGAGGCCTTAGCTTTCCTAGTTGCCTCCCTACATCCTCTGACAACAGACTTATATTCCTCCCAAGTGGCCAGCCCCTCCTTCCATGATCTGAATGAGTAAGAGAAATTCATGTTCTGCTCACAAAGCAACAGAAAGAGAGATAATATAGTAACACTGAACAGCAAGAATTTACAAAGAATAGGAATAACCATTACGTAGCAATAGTTTACCCTGAAAGACAGATGTGCTCAGAAATAGGTTCACAGTTTCTCTTCCAAACACATAGAATGGGACTCCCCTCAGGTGTGCACACTACATTTACTATGGAAAGCAGAATACAATGAAAGCAAGGCACAGAGATAAAACATCTTACACTCAAGTCTTATTCCAAAAGTCAGGACTCAAGAGCTAAACCCTTATGTCCACTACAGAATAAGCTCCATACATCTATAAGCAGAGTTAATAAACATTTAAAGTTATGTGTAGTTTATAAAAGCACTCTTCTGATTTGGCTTTGGATCATCTCTTTCTATACTCTTAGAGTTAAGTAGAATGCCACTGAAATTATTTTCCTAGACAAAATACAATGCCCTCCTGATAGAAACATTAGAAGCATAAGAAATGTGATTAAACATTGTCTTTGCTATTTTTGCAAACCCAAAAAATTATAAATAAACTGCAAAACTCATCACCGCATTAGCATTTGTCATGGGCTTCCATGGCATAGCAAATGTAAGGAGGAGACTCTAGAAACAGGTATCATCAGGGAGACAGGGTTTCTATAGGTGTGAATCTGAACTTGAAAAAGTGCAAGGGACATGATTCCTCATTGTATGACATTGTCCTGGTTTGGCCCAAACCAGGCCAATTAGTCTTGGAGAAACCAAGGTCACTGCTAAATTCCTCACTGCTTATGAGTGAAGAGCCAAAGGGGGGTCGCAGCTGCAGGGAGGAGCAGACAGGGCAGGTGACCCAGGATTGACCAATGAGGCATTCCATCCCATACATGTCATTCTCACTTTCCTATTTATCACTAACCCACTGCCTCCTGGAGGTGGGGCCCAGGAGGGAGGGGCCCTCCTGTCTCCCACTGATTGGTACCAGCTTTGCCAATTTTCCAGTTAAAAGCCTGCAGGTGTGATGGCAGGGGAGCTACTGCATTTTCCACTCTGCCTGTGCTGGGGGGAGCAACTCTACCTGAGGAAGATTTCCAAGCTCTCGGTCTTGGTTTTGTATATATTTGTATATATTTGATTATTTCTATTATTCTTATTATACTTTTTTTCATTACTATAGTTTATTAAAACTGTTTTAACTTTCCAACCTGTAAGTCTCTCTCCCTTTTCCCTTTTCCTTTGGGGGGGGGGGAGTGGGGGGGGTGGGGGGAGAGGGTTAACAGAGAGCGTCTGCCACAGGTTTAATAGCCAGCCCAGCTTTAAACCGTGCTGAGAGTTGGTTCCTCTATTTCCTCAAATTCAGGGTCCTAGATTGTGACAACTCTCCTGCCAGCTAGTTTCTGTGGTTTCAGTATTTATGGACCTAATAGCACAATAAAGACGCCTTTATCTTCCTTATTGCTTAGAATCCCTGAAGACAAATGTCTTGTTCTTTATAACTACTAATGACAGTGCAGTTCTTACAAGCTGGAGAACATATTTAACAATAGAAGACATATAGTGCAAGTTTGTACTTGTAACCGCACATCTGTTCAGAATAAAGTCTTCACATTTCAAGCCCACAGTTTGCTAAGAAGGTGATCTGATCATATAACCGTTCTTTCCTGCTCCATTTGCACAGTGATAACCATGTAATGGAATACAGCTTCTCAGATATTTTACCACATAGGCCATTTGGAAAATATACACAGTGTGTCTCTAATCATTGACAGCAGACCAATATCAGCAACAAGAATTTAGACTTTTAAAGTTATGTTACTGAATGATTTTCTTTAAATTGCTTTGAAGACAATACACATTTATTGATCAAGTAACACAAGCACCCAAGTAGGAGACAAAAGCTCAGGTGGACTTCAGGTTTAGTATTTCTAGAATTTAGTTTAAAAAGTTCTGCTTTATTTTGATTATCATGTCTTCTGATTATTTCATGAAAAATTAATGCACTGGACTGAATATGCAATATATTTATCAATAATTGGTAGAATAATCCGTTCCTAAGATATTCTACATGGACTGTTTCTGCATGCATCTAGCCAACAAATTAGCCCTTTCTGCTAGTGGTGCCATTATTCAAGAACACCAAAGCAAAATTTGAGAGACCACACAAAGATTGAATTTTACTATTTGGGTACTACTGCATTCAGATCAATTATTTTTAATTGCAGCTGTGTCTCGGGAACACTCAGCTTTAATCACGAGCTTGATCAGTTAGGTTGACTGGCGCTGCATAAACCTGAAACACAAAGAGCACCATTACTCACTTATCTGTCTTTCCTCAGATAATCAGTCACTAATCTTACACAGACAGTGAAATAATTTACTTGTTTTCATTTCTGTTCCTGTAAAACTCATTTCAGTAGTGGATGGCCGAGTGTACTTTTTTCATCTAGATGAGTAAGGTAAATGCATTTTAGTAGAGATCTTTTTTGTTGCAGCATCTAATCATTTCCATTTCGCAAATGTAGTCCTCAGTACTGCAAATACATATGCATGAATGATGTACATAGTCCCACTGAATTCAGGCAGTTACATCAGGATTTTAAAGATATCCATACAATTCTAATACTGTAAACTTTTATGACTGACAATTCTAGGATGCTAAACCTAAAAAATAACACTCTGCCCTTGAGGTGTCAAAATTTTCATTAACAAAGCTCCCTATGCTTCTGCTACTTGCTGAGCACTTACACACACACACACGCCTACACACCCCTCCCACACACTCCCCCATTGATGGCACTAAGAAATGTGGTGTCTTATCCATATCAGGATCTTCAGTCTCTACTTTGTTGCTGGGACTGAACCTCAAGGTAATTTCAAAATCTGCCATGATGTCTTCTTATGATGTTGGGAGCCCAGTCACTTCAATAAGGAACACTAATTACATTAATCAGCAGAGCTCCCAAAATTAGGGTGCTGGAGGACAGATTTTTAGGCTCGTTGCGTATATAATACCATACATCTAAACTGTAATAGTATATATACTACAGTATGGTAACCACTGACTGTTTTAAAGGGACATTTCTATAGAAATGCCTTTTTCCCTTTATACACAGTGCACACAATACCATGGGCATTCTAAGTGTTAAGCACTGTGCTATTCAGCAGGTCTTCTTCATAAAATTAATTAAAAAACAAAAATATTTTCTTTTTTTTTGAGACATTAAGGAAATTCAGTTAGCTCTATTAGTATTGCTGTTCCTCCTGAAAAAATTCTGGCCAAGAACAATGGGGGTTTTAGCACTTTTGTGTATAGAATATCCTGGGATGGGCCTAGGATATGAGCTGCAGTTTGTTCTTGCAAATTCTCTGATTCTGCTTTATTTCTGGAAGTGACTAGGTACTTTCCACTGTAGTCTTTCTTCCTTTTCTCCATGCCAAGAAGAAAGAATGATACAGTAGTTGGAAAAAAGAAAGAGCTTATTGGTTTATTTGGAATTATACCAAATAACAAAATATTTTCTGTTGGAAAATCAATACCTGTCCTTGTTAATATGGTTCACTAAAGAAAATTTAAAGACAAGTTTGTGTTATCAAATAGTTCAATATGCTTAAATAATTTATGTTTTCTCACTTCCCCAATTACAGGACTATTACAAGATTTTAGATTTCCCTAGTTCAATAGGCACATTTGATTTGGCCATGTATTTCACATTTAATAAAGGCCATAAATTTAGTAGAGACTAATCTGATTTAATTTAATATATCTAGTGAAAATATTATCTATATTATACTATTTAAATTTCTTTTCTATAACATAAACTCACATCTCCATTAAGATCATCTATATTTTAAGAGACCTTTACTTTATAAATATGGTCTTTACTTACAAAACTGAAGTTACTGTATTGAATGCTAAAGCTATATTTGGATATTTAAAATGTAAACATGATAAAAATCAATTACTACATCAGCATTTTGCATATACTGCTATTATTTTTAATAGATTGCACTATAGAAGAATTAGTGGACAGGGTAGATAATAAAAATTAAAAGCTCATATAGAGATTAATTAATCTGATTTAGTGAAATACATTTTGACACAGCAGTTGTTTCTTGTCAGTTCAGTAAGTTTTATTCAGGTGATATCACTTCTGGCCATAATCTACATGCTTCAAATTATAATCTGCTTTACACACAACTACTTTTTATCTGAATTCATGCAGAGTTTGATAAGAGCTATAGTTCTGATTTTTCATAGTTTATGGCATTTAATAGTGAATTTTAAGACAGTTTGTAGAATGTCACGCATTCGAGAAGACAGAAAAACAAGTGTTTCCTTGCACAGTTAAAGTATGCTTGTAATGACTTGAGTAATGTCTGATCTTAACTAAATACTTATTTGAAAGCATATGGTAGCACATTTATAGCATATTTTAGCATATTTATCCAGCCCCCAGAAAAATACCAAAGTAAACTGGCAGTCAGCCTGAGTGCCTGTGTATAAAGGTACTCCCCAAAAGAAACATAAAGAATCTAGAAGCAAGGAGAGGTGCTGAAAACAGTTTTAAATTTATAATCACCAATTCTTTGCTTATAGGTGCATTCAACACAGACAGATCAGAAAGGATGAAGTGTCTCAGATTTGAGGTTAGCATATCAGGGCATTATGACTGAACAGCCTTTTTAGATGTATTCAGAGAGTAATGAAGTCACTGAGTATAACAGGGGAAAGATTTATGCCCACATACCAAAGAGGTTATTTCCTTCACTGGAACTCAAAGTTTCAGTATTTACAGGCAGTTACATTTAGAAAGTTCTGAATAATATACTTTGAACAGTAATTTGTTACTGAAAGGTCAAAACATATTTCCAGTTATCAGTAGGTTATTCTCAACAGCTCATTAGCATTAGACTAAAGCAGAAAGGAAATATTGCAATGAAACAAAATGGATGAATGAAAGCTATATAATTTAGATGTGTGAAAATTACTCCCTTTTCCTTCTGGTTCAAGCTATTCTATGTGGCTCAAGTGTACCCTTGTTCAAGTCATTACAACAATAGAAGCCATCTAGGTTTAGATTTCAGTCGTAAAATCTCACTTTGTCAAAATCTGTTAGATTCTGAGAAAGTTTTAATCAAACGTGAATGAGAATAGGAAGCCTTTTATTTTTTTTCCAGTTGTCATAACGAGATAAAATTTATTCAGAAAAAAATTGGAATAAAACACCAGTGGTATACTGGAAATTTAAGGTGAAGTATGGATAAGTGCAGGAATCTGAATATTAAAACTGAATGCCTTTTAGTATCATAATATGTCACAGTCTGCTAATATGAGAAGATTACAATCAATTGCTTTCCTTTGTTTTGTACCAGTTTCAGAGAAAAGTACTTTTCCAATTCAACTAATACCTCTCTCCTACAGTAATTTTCATTCATTGTTCTCTTTGAAGAATTTGTACCTAACAATTCAAATTGACATAAATCCATAAACACAGCTTTGTCAATCCACTATTTCACCTCAAATAAAAGAAAGAGATCTTAGAGTGAAGGGCCTATTTTATCCTTCATGGGCTGGGGAGGGTAAGATTTTCTCAGGCACCCAAGAGAACTGGATGTTTAGCTCATTTTGATGCTTTTGTTAATTCCATTAATGGACTACCTGACTATTAAGATTTCTCAAAGAATGCATAAGACTGGCTTTTTTTTTCCTAGTTCAGTATGGTTTAGAATGGCAGATAACACTTTTTGGTTAACAGGTACAAGCAGACCCCCTGTATTTTCTCCTGTTTATGACATTTACTTATGTCATCACCATATGGTATGTCCCTGCTTTTCAAAGCTTGCAGCTAACTTAGAGTTTATTTGCGCTTTTTTTTTAGTTGGATACACAATGAATGATCTCATTTTTGAATGGCAAGAAAAGGGAGCAGTTCAAGTAGCAGAAGGTCTTACTCTGCCACAGTTTCTGTTGAAAGAAGAAAAGGATTTATGTTACTGCACCAAGCATTATAATACAGGTAGGAAAGCATATTAATGATTAAAACTGTAAAGATATTTAACATTTATTGTTATTTTGGAGAGTTGTGGGGTTTTTTTAAAATATTCTCGCTGAACTCACAAGAAGATTAAAATGTACAGGTGCACTGTGCAGGATAATGCAGTCTTAAATAACTGATACAATGAAACAAAACTACCTGAAGGCTGGTCAAACTTTTATTTCAGTAAATTCAAGAAAATATGTAGTTGAAATAATTCAGAAGCAATTCAGTCAGGAGTTTTATTTTTACAGTGGGTGCCATGACCATATCTACACTGTGGGATCTGAAGCAATACTGAAATCCAAAGGTCCGTATGCGGTGCACTAAGCATGGCCTGGCTCAGTCAGGAAGAAGGGATGCAGGGTTGCCAAGACAGCTATCCCTGCCCTAGTTCATACAGCAAGGGGGCAATGCAAACAAGCTGAAAGCATCCTTAGTGTACAATGGCCTTAGTGTCCAAACTAGACATGGCCTTTCTGAGTTGAAACCTTTGTAGAACTGCCATGTTTAGCTCATCATCTCTGGGATTATTTGAAAAAGGTGGGGTTTAACATTAATAATATAGTTATTTTCTTTTTAATTCTAAAAAATTATCTCAAAAACTAGACAATCACAAGTATATAATCCTCAAAAAACACGTAGCAAAGGCTAAGAATGTATAGCTTCCATCCTCTTATGGGAAAAGAAATCTAGAACTCTCTCATTCTAATCCGTATCTCTTTTAATGTCTACTCTCCACTATAATTCTAGATTAAACATATCTTGAAATTTGAGTTTAGAATGAATCATTTGGATTCTGCTGAAATGGTAGAGGGGAGAAAATTCAATAGATAGTGTTCATAAGAAAAGTCCTGTTGCACTCAAAATTAAGGAAGAGTGCTTTTCAACACTGAGTTTTATCACAGCTGCCATGGTGCCCTAAGGGAGGGAAAGGTTCTCCAACAATTTCCATTTAGAGTGGGGAGATATTGATAGAGACATTTTGAAGTGTTCCCTAAAATAAATTGGAAATACATAACATGCACGTTTACTGTATAAATACTAATATCTGGCTAATCCTTTAAAACCTTCCAAAAATGGAGATACATATCCCATAGCAGTGTAATATTTTCACTGAAACATCCCCTTGTTAATGATAACGAAATTCATGTTATTCCCTTTTCTTTTTACCATAATCTTTATGACAAAGGAAATTCTATTTTCATTATTTTTCTGTCTCTTTTGAGATATACAGGCAACCTCTTCTTCTTTTTCAGGACTCTCCTGCTTTTGTGCCATTTTAACATGGGCCTGTAACTGTACTTCTATAACTTGTATAGTGATATTAACAAATGAGAATTTGTGGTAGAAAGTATTCTCCTAATTTTTCCAGTTCATTTGGACAATATGATGCATGAAAAATCTCTAACTGAAGAATTAAAACATTACTGTGGTACTTAATCTGATATTGAATGGAAACATGTTTTAAAATGTCAGAATTTCTGGTGATTTCCAAGCATCTCATCCAAAGCTGAATTGTACTTTTAATTGTTTGTCTGAGAACTTGTATTATAATCATCATAGTTTAAACCTTTTGATTTTGACTGAAACATTTTTTCAATATTTTTAGGCAACTACCTTTTTCTTCATAACCTATCCTTCAAACCTATTTAAGTTGACATTAATTTTCTTCCAAGCAGAAATAGGAAAAGATGCTAGGCCTAGGCATAACATACTAAGTTGCATGGAATCTACTTACATGTACTGTCTTTTTTACTGTGGCCCTAAACTAAGCTGAGAAATGGGAGGAACAGATGTTATTAACTGCATGTGAGGTCTCATGATTCTCAAAATGTGCCTGCAAGACAAGTGTGCTTATCCTTGTGAACTGCTGTCACTTTTATGTGGGAGAAGGGGTTTACTGTCATAACTCTAGAGGACAGCATGACCAATCATCAGTCTGTTATATTTCTGTATTGCTTTGGCCAAACTGCATTTGTGGCCAAATAGGTGCTCTAAAATGTGAGTGCAGCCCACAACCCTGAAAAGATGGCTGAAGTTCATACCTTTACTCAAAAAATTATTGGGTCATTTAATTTGTCCCTAAAAAGTCAAGCTATTTACCAATACAGAAAACTTGGAAACTTGCATGCAGGCCCTCACCATACACTTCAGGATGAAGATTTTGAGAGACCTCAGCAAATGAAAAGACAATTGCACAGCTGTGGGACCTGCCTCTGATGGGCGGGGGGGAATGCAATGCTGAGTGGCACCAGCTATAGGCAGAAGGGTATGTCGTCACCAGAGATAGCAGCAGAGTGGTCTGCTGTGATGTACAGCACCAAAATCACAGGTACAAATATGGAAGAACCTTGGCAGGGTAAACCAGAAAGAAAAGATAGTCTTGCTCATGCAGGACTACATTTATTGTGACATGCTCCTCTTCAAGATAACAGTATTTTCCCTGGAATATTTATTTTTTTATTCAAGTCTTCAGTAGGAAGTTAGTTTAACCAAATTAGAGGGCTTTGATTTGTTTTCCAGGAGTGTGGAAGTGCCTTTCATTTCTTTGTTACAACCAGTATTATTAACTACCACGTGTAGGCTAAAAAACCCTAAACATGGTATTAAAGGACAACAAAGAGCTTTTTTCTCCGTTATGTCACTCGGATATGTGACCAGTTATGTGCTTTCTTAAGGCTCCTGCAATGAGACACTGTAGAAAGATACACCCCTTTAGGATACTCCACAAGAAACAAACAAAAAAAAATTTTCAAAACTAGAAATAAAGCCTGTTTCTCTGGCCTACAACAGATTAGACAAAATGAATTCTTAAAAGAATGCTAAGCAACTGCAGCTGGTATGCAATATGTGACCAAAGAAGAGTTTTCAATTTAAATTTAACTACAACACAGGATGGAAGGCTCTTCTGAGATATCCCATGAAACAGGAGAAAAAAAAAAAGTCTCCCTGTGAAACAAATTAACATGAAGCTTTGGGACATTATGTGGAAACTCATCAGTGTATGTCTCATCGGTGTTTCATGCCCAATGGAAAATGGATCACTGTAACCACAGCTTGAAAAATAAACTGCTTCTAAATATAGGGAGACAAAAGTTTCAACAACAGTAGAGCATAATGGCTCATCAAGTCTTGTGTTCTAAAGTGATGCAACATTTCTGATAATTTTTCATGTTTTTGCATCCACTGGCATATCTGCAGTGACAAATTTGGGAAGTGAAGTAGAATCATAACAACCAGAAAAATCACAACATGTGAACCATTCACATTACAAGGATGGTCTTGCTTTACAGCATCCTCATTCACTTCCGGTGTGACATGCATTGCTCCTCTGGGCTTTTACGCAACACAACTTTAATTTCAATCACAGGTAATTTCAATCACAGCTGCAAAAAGCCCAATACAAAATGCAATTTATACATAATAACATTGGCTACCAGACACAAACAGAAATACTCTGAATCTTGGCTTTATTCCTCCACAACGGATAACACACTACACCTGCATTTCAATGGTGCTGCTCAGAACTGTCTTATGTCTATTGACAGGTTTTGGCTCAAAGTATTGGATGTAGTGGTCCTGGAAACAGTGGAGCTGTAGTTGCTACACTCAGCACCCAAACTGACGAGTTCTGAACGTGACCATTTCTGATAACTCTGTATCCTTAAATCTGTGATCTCAATGAGCATCCCTCTTGCTTAATTGCACATTCCTCATTCAACCTCCAAACACATACACAGTCTTTCTTCATGATCCCTTTGGTTTCCCCTTAAGGTCAAACAAGTTGCTTAACAACCTGTAGATTGTGCACCTTCTAGGTCCTACCTTCAACTGACTTAATGCCTTTATATTGGGCCATTTTGCTGCCAACATGATAGTGAGTAAACAAGACATAGCTTTGAAACCTTACTCTGCCAACAAGAACAAAGTCGCTACTTGTTTCGACAAACACTTAAGCCACTCTTTTTGAGACTACAGCAGTGATTTTTAAGCCATGCCTTTTTAACACCTAGGGGTTTTTTCATAGACCACTTCTCAGATAAGGAAGTTTGTACTTTTTATCCAGGAGGTATTCTATGGGCATGAAATCTCCAAAGCTGCTCATTCCTTCACTGAAAAAGGAGGAATTATAAGCACTTTGTAAAACAGAGTCTATGACAGGTTGAGGACATGACCATCCCTAGACATAGAAAACAGCACTGCCTGACTCCAACGGGGAATTTTTCTCGGCAGAAGAGACCTCAGTTGTCACCCCTGCACTGACCAAAATCTAAACGTTCTACCTTACCGAGCATCAGCCCCAAGCTGCTTCCCCCCGGACCCAGAGGTTCCCAGCAACGAATCAGGAGAGGAGGGGCCATAGCCAAAAGCACCGCGGGCAATTTAAACGCACCACCCCCTGTTGACTGGGTGATAAAAAGCCTCCTGGAGGGCAGGGACTAGTCCCTGGCCAGAGGGGAAAAACTCAGCAGTGACTGGGTGTGTCCCAGGGCAGGAGAGGCCGCAGCAGTTTGCAGCTCGTTGGGGAGGGCGCTGACTCCCTCCCAGTGCACAAGGCCAGGAAGGCGCCAAGGAGCTGTGAAGCAGGGGTGCCACCAACAGGTATTTCCCAGCTCAGTGAAAGAACAATGGTATCTACCCAGTGGAAAAAGACCAAAATGGATGTGGGAACCCAGACAGAGCTCCCACAGAAGGAGGTGATGGTGCAGGTTGCGGGCTGCAGGGAATGCTACAGCGCCTCTGTAGTGTCAGGGGGCTGTGTGCGCTGTGAGCAGGTAGATGATCTGCTCGGCCGAGCGGCACAGCTGCAAAGCCAGGTTGAAAGGCTTCAAGCCGAAGTAGAAAGGCTTAGGAGCATTCGGGAGGCTGAAATGGAGACAGACTGGTGGAGCCAGGCTCTGCCTTCCCTGCAACAAAAATGGGAGCACCTGCCGGAGAGCTCCCAGGATCGAGGGACAACTGTACTCTGCCCCTCTCAGGTGGAAAACAATAACCTAGAGGAGAGGAGTGAGTGGAGGCAAGTCTATGGCCGTGGCAAAAGGCGAGTGCCCTCCTTGCCTACCTTGCCTCCACAGGTGCCTCTGAGCAATAGATATGAAGCCCTAGTGGAATACAGCCGGTCCAATGGGGATGTGGTGGAGAGGCAACCTATATCAGAGGCCCCACCACAGTCAGAAAAAACTGACAGGCGTATAGCTACCTCCTCCACAAGGAAGAAGAGAAGAGTTTTAGTGGTTGGAGACTCCTTCTTAAAGGGATCTGAGGGCCCAATATGCAGAGCTGACCCCCATCACAGGGAGGTCTGCAGCCTGCCTGGAGCCCGAATCAGGGATATCACCAGGCAACTCCCCAACCTGCTGAAGGCCACAGACTACTACCCCCTGCTGATCTTCCAGACAGGTGGGGAAGAAGCTGCATCCCGTAGTCTGAAGGGGACGAAGAAAGACTACAAGGCCTTAGGACGGTTGGTGAAAGAGTCTGGGGCACAAGTTGTTTTCTCCTCCCTCCTTCTATTTTCAGGTGATGACGTGGGATGGAATAGTAGGATTCTCTCTATTAATTCCTGGCTACGAGACTGGTGCTACAGGCAGGGCTTTGGCTTCTTTGATAATGGCTGGTTTTATAAGACAACAGGCGTGATGGTAATACATGGGAAAGGTTTATGTCGTAGGGGCAAAAGGGTTCTGGGACAGGAATTAGCAGGGCTCATTTGGAGAGCTTTAAACTAGATCACAGAATCACAGAATGTTAGGGATTGGAAGGGACCTCGAAAGATCATCTAGTCCAATCCCCCTGCCGGGGCAGGATTGCCTAGACCATATCACACAGGAACGCGTCCAGGCGGGTTTTGAATGTCTCCAGAGAAGGAGACTCCACAACCTCTCTGGGCAGCCTGTTCCAGTGTTCGGTCACCCTCACCATAAAGAAGTTTTTCCTCATATTTATGCGGAACCTCCTGTGTTCCAGCTTGCACCCATTGCCCCTTGTCCTGTCAAGGGATGTCACTGAGAAGAGCCTGGCTCCATCCTCATGACACTTGCCCTTTCCATATTTATAAACATTAATGAGGTCACTCCTCAGTCTCCTCTTCTCCAAGCTAAAGAGACCCAGCTCCCTCAGCCTCTCCTCATAAGGGAGATGTTCCACTCCCTTAATCATCTTCGTGGCTCTGCGCTGGACTCTCTCTAGCAGTCTCCTGTCCTTCTTGAACTGAGGGGCCCAGAACTGGACACAATATTCCAGATGCGGCCTCACCAGGGCAGAGTAGAGGGGGAGGAGAACCTCTCTCGACCTGCTGACCACACCCCTTCTAATACACCCCAGGATGCCATTGGCCTTCTTGGCCACAAGGGCACACTGCTGGCTCATGGTCATCCTGCTGTCCACTAGGACCCCCAGGTCCCTTTCCCCTACGTTGCTCTCCAACAGCTCTGCCCCCAACTTGTACTGGTACATGGCATTGTTCTTGCCCAGATGCAGGACTCTACACTTGCCCTTGTTATATTTCATTAAATTTCTCCCCGCCCAACTCTCCAGCCTGTCCACGTCTCTCTGAATGGCTGCGCAGCCTTCCGGCGCGTCAGCCACTCCTCCCAGTTTTGTGTCATCAGCGAACTGGATCTTATCCTCACTAACAAGGAGGGTCTGGTTGAAGCGGTGAAGGTTGAGAGCAGCCTTGGTTGTAGTGACCATGAGATGGTAGAGTTCAGGATCTCATGTGGCAGGAACAGAATAGCTAGCAGAATCGCAACCCTGGACTTCAGGAGGGCCAACTTTGGCCTTTTCAAGCAATTGCTAGGGGAAATCCCATGGGACAGGGTACTAGAAGGTAAGGGGGCCCAAAATAGTTGGTTAGCATTCAAGGACTGCTTTCTCCGAGCTCAAGATCAGAGCATCCCAAAAGGTAGGAAGTCAAGGAAGGGCACCAGGAGACCTGCATGGTCAAACAGGGAACTGCTGGGCAAACTCAAGTGGAAGAAGAGGGTGTACAGATCATGGAAGGAGGGGCTGGCCACTTGGGAGGAATATAAGTCTGTTGTCAGAGGATGTAGGGAGGCAACTAGGAAAGCTAAGGCCTCCTTGGAATTAAACCTTGCAAGAGAGGTCAAGGACAACAGAAAGGGCTTCTTCAAATACATTGCAGGTAAAGCCAACACTAGAGGCAATGTAGGCCCACTGATGAATGAGGTGGGGGCCCTGGAGACAGAGGATAAAAAGAAGGCGGAGTTACTGAATGCCTTCTTTGCCTCTGTCTATACTCTTGGAGGCTGTCCTGAGGAGCCCCGGACCACTGAGGCCCCAGAAGAAGTCAGGATAGAGGAGGAATCTGTCTTAGTAGATGAGGGCTGGGTCAGGGACCAATTAAGCAACCAGGACATCCATAAATCCATGGGCCCTGATGGGATGAACCCGCGGGTGCTGAGGGAGCTGGCGGAAGTCATTGCTAGGCCACTCTCCATCATCTTTGCTAAGTCGTGGGCAACGGGAGAGGTGCCTGAGGACTGGAGGAAAGCGAATGTCACTCCAGTCTTCAAAAAGGGCAAGAAGGAGGAGCCGGGTAACTATAGACCGGTCAGCCTCACCTCCATCCCTGGAAAGGTGATGGAACAACTTGTCCTTGGTGCTGTCTCTAGGCACATCAAGGATAGGGGGATCATTAGGGGCACTCAGCATGGCTTCACCAACGGGAAGTCATGCTTAACCAACTTGATAGCCTTTTATGAGGACGTAACCCGGTGGATAGATGATGGTAAAGCTGTGGATGTGGTCTATCTCGATTTCAGTAAAGTGTTTGACACGGTCTCCCACAGCATACTCGCAGCTAAACTGAGGAAGTGTGGTCTGGATGATCGGGTAGTGAGGTGGATTGTGAACTGGCTGAAGGAAAGAAGCCAGAGAGTGGTGGTCAATGGGACAAAGTCCAGTTGGAGGCCTGTGTCTAGCGGAGTCCCGCAAGGGTCGGTACTGGGACCAGTACTATTCAATATATTCATTAATGACTTGGATGAGGGAATAGAGTGCACTGTCAGCAAGTTCGCTGATGACACAAAACTGTGAGGAGTGGCTGATGCGCCGGAAGGCTGCGCAGCCATTCAGAGAGACGTGGACAGGCTGGAGAGTTGGGCGGGGAGAAATTTAATGAAATATAACAAGGGCAAGTGTAGAGTCCTGCATCTGGGCAAGAACAACCCCATGTACCAGTACAAGTTGAGGGCAGACCTGTTGGAGACCAGCATAGGGGAAAGGGACCTGGGGGTCCTAGTGGACAACAGGATGACCACGAGCCAGCAGTGTGCCCTTGTGGCCAAGAAGGCCAATGGCATCCTGGGGTGTATTAGAAGGGGTGTGGTTAGCAGGTCGAGAGAGGTTCTCCTCCCCCTCTGCCCTGGTGAGGCCGCATCTGGAGTATTGTGTCCAGTTCTGGGCCCCTCAGTTCAAGAAGGACAGGAGACTGCTAGAGAGAGTCCAGCGCAGAGCCACGAAGATGATTAAGGGGGTGGAACATCTCCCTTATGAGGAGAGGCTGAGGGAGCTGGGTCTCTTTAGCTTGGAGAAGAGGAGACTGAGGGGTGACCTCATTAATGTTTATAAATATGTAAAGACCAAGTGTCATGAGGATGGAGCCAGGCTCTTCTCAGTGACATCCCTTGACAGGACAAGGGGCAATGGGTGCAAGCTGGAACACAGGACATTCCACATAAATATGAGGAAAACTTCTTTATGGTGAGGGTAACCGAACACTGGAACAGGCTGCCCAGAGAGGTTGTGGAGTCTCCTTCTCTGGAGACATTCAAAACCTGCCTGGACGCGTTCCTGTGTGATATGGTCTAGGCAATCCTGCTCCGGCAGGGGGATTGGACTAGATGATCTTTCGAGGTCGCTTCCAGTCCGTAACATTCTGTGAATCTGTGAAAGGTTCATTGAATAAAAATTCATGCACTGTCCTGGAAGTAGAGACATTACATCTAGATGACCTTGCTATTTATGTTGCTATCAGATTCTCCTTAGTTTCTACTTCTCCCCTCTCTGCCCCTGCAAACACAGCACAGCACATGACTAGTCTTTCATATCGCAAGACTTCATTCAGCTTGATATCTGTTCCGGTGACTTCTGTTCAACTCTATATCTGCCAGGCTCCCAGGCCTTTCCTGTAGAACTGCTACCTACCCTGTCCATCCCCAGTCTGTACCAGTGCATGGGGTTACCCCATCCTCATCGCACAACTATGCATTCGCTCTGCTGACTGTCATGATGTTGCAGTGGGTCTGTTCCTCCAGTCTATGGAGGTCCCTCTGAATGGCAGCTTGGTCCTCCATTCTGAGAGAGGTGGGACTTGCCAGTGCAAATTATTTGCTCTTTTCCACATTTCTTTTCAACTTTCTTTTACTGCAGTCATTATCAGTGTTACACAAATGTTAAGTTTACCACCTGCCCCAGTATTTGTTTCCAATGTCACTTCCTTCCTGACCAAAAACGTACATAGTCAATGGCAGGTGACAGCAGCAGCACTGATAACCCCCAATATGCTACTGATACCCACAGACTGTGACTTGAAAGAAAAACTGAATGGTAGTACATTCCTACGGTCATTTTGTGATTCTTGCCTTTAGATACATAGACACCAGCCATATATACAAAAACTTGTCTAGTTCTACATGCCAGACACTCAAAAATCATCATTTTTTTGTCAGGCTACGTGATCATAGATACAGTCTCAATGTTTTACAATGAGGAAAAGGCAAGTACTTTTATAAGTCATTTTTATCTGCAAAATATACTCAAATTGCAATTTATATTTCAGTGCAAATTGCAAAAAGTGGAGACCAAGTGTTTTTTTATTACCCTGTCTCCTTAGAGATGTATGAAAATTTCAGCTGAATTTACTTATATGTAATCAATTTTATAGACACAGTCTCTTGAAATAACCAGCTTTGCACACACAATTTACGTAGTGTCTTGTTTAAGAAATTTTATAATGGGAAGGCAAAAGGATAGAAAGTATTTAGCTGTATATCAGTAATAAGTAAAGCAGAATACCTCTCAAATGATGGTGTAACATTCAGGGAGGACTAAAAAGGAAGTCTTTTTACTGAACAAGGTAAACTCATCTAGACTGCTTGCCTAGTGATGATTCTGATAATGACTCAAACAGGAGAGAAAGTAAAAGGAGCAGTACTGCCTCATGGAAAGTCAGTTTATATATTTCATTCTCCTTCATGCTTTCTGTGAAAATCATCTGCCATTATGATTACAGAGTGATACATAATGCATGCACTTTGTTACCAATAAAGGTTAATTTTGGTCTTATTTTAGCAGATGCAGAGCAAAAAGAAAGTACATAAAAGGCAGAAAGAAAGTGCTTGTGGTCTGTGCCATCCCTCTTATAACAATACAGTTTTATTTCATTCTGAGATTATGTCTTGTTTTCAGCCAAACTGTTATTTCGGCGAGAATACAAAATTGTCCTTAGAAAATTTCTTTCAACTTTAATAACTTCAAAAATAAAAAGCTTTCTATTTAGGGGTTTGGGTTTGGGTTTTTTTTTACATTAATCCAGTTTGTCTGAGGATACTTCAAGACAATACCCTCACTCACACTAAAGAGAATAGCAACCTTTGCCAGGGTAATTCCATCCTATGTACTAGATAGCCTAAAACATTCAGGCTCACATATGCAGGGCACTTAAGAAAAGTCTTGATTAATTACACAATGATTTGGTTTCAGGACAATACTGGTCAAAACTTCATCTGTCTGGGGCTCTAACACACACATACCTAAAGGACTAGCCTTCTACTATCTCACACACTGAAGTGTCCCAACTCAGGATGAGGTGAGTGCCAGAATCAGCCTTAAGGAAGGGCTGGAAAAATACAGCAAAGGAAAAGACTGTTGTGGCCTGCAGTTAGACCATATTAGGAGGCAGATGAACAGCAGTCTAAAGGCCTCTCACAAATTATTGTCAGTGTGTGTTGTCACATTGTTGACTTTTTTTTGAGTAACTATTGGTCTTTTTTTGCCTCCATACAAAGGTACAGAGAGTAGACAAGAATATTCAAAGCATTGCAATGGCAACTATTTAGTGAGAACCTGGGCATCCAAGGTATTAACCATTAGAAAAAAGTGAAAGTTATAAGTGCAGTAGCCACATTGCATCAATCTATACAAACTCTGATTATTCAATCAAATATCTTGAGAATTGCGGTTACTCAGCTACCATTTGTTCTGCTCCTCCCTCTAAGACGACCATCACAGTACATTAGAAATATAATTTAATTTTTATTGTTTCTCCTTTGAAGCTAGAAGTAGAGCCCCAGCTAGATCTTGCAGGATGTTGGGCTTTTTTTTCCCTCCAATTTTTTTTTTTAATAAACATTATCTAGACATTCTACTTTATCCATATAAAGTGCTTTCAGATTCCCTGTCTATACAGTCACTCTGCAGACCAACTTATGTGCAAAGATTATAGTAGCAAAACTGTATATCCAGAATCTCACACTAGCATTAGGTAACTATGATTTTATCCAGATAATCAAGATAAAACCCAGTTTTACCTAGATATCTCAATAAAAGTAGCTTTTTGTCTGTCTACTTTAATTAATCTCTTCAGTGACACTTTCAAGATAGCAAACACTAATTAGGCAATTGATATGACTATATTCACCACAGTCACCTGTACTGCATTTCCTTTTCCTTTATCCTGTCTCCCTGTTTCTTGAGTACACATATTGGTTTATCTTAGAAAAAGTGTCTTTAACTTTTGCTTTTAGAAGAGAGGTCTGTCTTTACTTTTCTCTCTATAGACAAAAGTGTGTCAGCTGGCGTTTGCAATATGTTACCTTTTCCACATAAAATGAGGAACTGTGATTTTTACAAGTCTAAAAATGGTAAACCCTGCAGAGGTTCAGAATAGCACCTAGAAATAAATACTCTAACACAGTTTTCAAGCTCAGATTGAGCTTGAATGCTTAGGATCTTTACAGGGAGTACAGGAATTGAGTTGCTTAAGAAAGGGATTTCAGGAAGACAGACAATGGGAGAAGCTCTATCTTGTATTAAGGGATCTAAATCTAAGGCAGACATTTAGGCTGAGCATATCCTAGACACTGACAAAGTCTCACTGTCACCTTACCTTTTGTCTCTCAGTACTTAATCTCATGTTAAACCTGTCTCTATCTGTTTTTCAAGGGGGGAAATACAGTGCTAGAGAAGAGGACCATCATCACAGTTCAGTTGCCCCAGGACTCTGCTAGCAAGTCTGCATAGTTAGCAATATTCAGGCCCTTGGACTGGCAGTTTGTTGGCCATCAGTCACTGGTAAAAACAGAATTGTGTAGTCTACATCCATATTGACAGATGTGTTGGAAGCAGAATAGAAGATATCTGTTTCCTAGATCTAAGACTCATACTCTGCAGGGCTCCATAAAGATTTGTTCTGATTTGCTTAACTTAGTTTAGTTCCACTTTGCTGAGCTTTGAACCATTCTCTATTCAGCAAGTATAAAATTCTTATTTTGAGTAAATACTTTTATGTAATTTCATTAAGCTATATAGTCTTCAGGCCTCAGACCCCTCTACATCTATAAAATATTTCACAGTAGATCAGGTATTAGCATTATCAATGGCTTTTCTTATAAGAAAGGCCAGACTATGACATACTAGTATCTAAAGTAGGATCAAGAACCAGCACCTTCAGCAGATATCACTCCATTCTGCATGGATTAACAGTTGAGTCTCTGCATGTTTAGTTCCTTTTTTTGTTTATACTCATTTTATATTTTATTATGTTATTAAATTTTAATTTCATAGTCATCTAATAATTATTACTTATATCTTTATTCATTATTTCTCAGGTACACTATTTCCTTGGCTCAGATTCCTAAGGTGATTCTCCATTATGAAAACTTTCTATGTAGCTTCAGAAACAGCTACTCAGCCTTCCTGGGAATTGCTAACATGACCATGACATTGTAAGGGTACAGTAAGAACTTCCCCCAAGGGATACCTTAAGGGTTGCTGAAAGGGGACAAATATATTTAAGTTCTACCAACTCCTGCCTCTGGAACAGTTTGAGGCAGATGAAACTGAAAAGAAGGACCCATTATGGCTTGAAAACTACTACTTATGCTTCATTTGTCTTGTACACCCCACAGTGCTGGCAGTGCCTTTTAATCATGTAGGCATACCGCTGCCTGCATAATTCACTGCTTAAACAGCACCTGCCATGGTCAGAAGAGGCTGTGCAGTATGAAGGTGTGCTAAGGTAGAAAATTACTCTTCTCAGGTTACCCACAGCTGGCCACAGCAGCAACAACCAAAAAAAATGTGACCTAGACACTGACTCCCAAGAAAAGCCACTTATACTTTCTGGGGGAAAGAAAAGTCATATAGACTGACCGGAATATACATTTTTCCCTTATAATATTGGTTTCAGTGTGGACATTGCATGGAAATCATGCCAGCCCAGCAGATCTTACGTTGTTACCAATGAATATGCGTAAGAGAAAAATGCACCATATATAGCAGTATGTTCACTTCATATGCATAGGTACAGCATTCAGCAAGGCAGCACTTTTGATATCTTTATCACACTTGAATCCCTGGTTAGGCTAGACTTACAAAGAACATTACCTCTGTTTCAGAAAAAAATGCTTACCCTTTAGGAAGCCCTCAATAGCTTTTCTTTCTTTTGCATTACAAAAATCTGTCCATTGTAAGGATTGTGTGCACATCTGTATTTATCTCTGATCTAAAACTAGCATCAGGCCTTAATTTGTCACAATACTACAAAGGTTTGATATACTCCTCCTAGCCACTCTGTCACATTTACAGTGCATATCAGAATGAACGAGAGCTTACCGTTTATGTACTGAGAATGAATTATTACAACCATGTTTTTAGCTGCTTGTCTATCTCCTTCCCCAGCTGAGACGACTTCATGGGTATGTGTGTTCTGATCCATTCAAGAATCCAGTTAAATAGATTAAACCACAGCAACCTGGACTTGAATTCAGAATGGAATACAGGAAGAGAAAGAGGGCCAATGGCTGGATGCTGGCTTCAGCTGGGAAACAACAGCACAGCCTCTGCTGGCTGCCTCACAGCTGAAGATCACATCTCCTAGTGCAAATGTTTTTTTTTCCCCATTCTGCTTCATTAGCCAAGTTTATGCAGGTGGTTCTGATCTCAGCCAGGAAGGGCAAAAAACTAACAACAACCCTTCCACACTCAGACCAGCAACTGCTGCAACTGTAGTGCTGAGACTGACTTCAAACAGCTGTCTTTCTCCTCTGCTGTCTTTCACTGGTAAGGAAGCCAATATTCAACAGTGGAGTAAGAGATAGAAGCATCTACTTGGGTAGTCACCAGTCTCCCTGGGGAGCTGCCACATATTAAGTCAATTTTTCAGTGCTACACTGGAACAGAGCAGGTGAGGAACACAGTGGTCTTTACTGGGAAACAGTGGACATATGACTGGCATGTCCATAAACTCACTGGGCCTAAGACAAAGGCAGGAGTCTAAGTTGCACATTCTGTGGAGTTAAGCAAAGATATTTTCCCACTTTAAGACACACTTCACTTTTTTTTCATTTTTTGTTTAGGGTTTTGATTTTTTTTTTTTTTACCTTGGCCAATATGTTAACAAAAAGTACGAAACCAAGCAAAAAATCATTCAGTAGAATTTCTCTGACACATCACTCAATCCTAGTTCTGGCCTCTTCATAATCCTATCTCTTTTCTCTCCTTTTCTGTGGTTACAATATATTCCATTTGCACTCTTTTCATTCAGAATCTCTTTCATTTTGTTAGCATTCTCTTGTCCTCAGCTATTCCTCTCTTTCTCCTTAATTCAGACAAACCTGGCAAACTTGCAACTGCATAAAAATAATCCACATCAGAGCTAATATATTATTTACTGCTCCTTGTTTAGGACCATGGTACTTTTGTGCTGAGAACTCTGTAATCACTCAAGCCCACTTGAGTACTCAGAAAAGACTCAGATCTCTTATCCCACCTTTCTCCAGAGAAAAAAAAAAACAAAAACAACAATTTACAAGCAATTGCCAATGTTTATTGATACTCCAGTTATGCATATATTATCCATCCTGATGCTCCTTAGTTTTTCTTCCTAATTTGTTTTGAAAGAAGAATATAGGACCCTATAAGAAGAAATCATTGCATGTTGAACTGTAATTCTTGCTGATGTGATGCCAAATAAAATGGTTTTTCAAGAGACCTAGATTTGGTTAATGCATTTCTGTCACTCCTTACCACAGTGATTTACCACAATGTATGAGAGAGACACCACTGCTGTCCAAGGCTGCTGAATTAACAGAACAAATGTAACAAAAAAGAAATCTTGAGGGTAAGGACAAGCTTGAAGTAAGAATGTGATTCTGACAAAGGCCAGTTAGAGCAGAACTTCTAGTTATGTGGGGTGTGCTGAACTGCTAAGTAAAAGAATGTATCATGTAGACATCCTTTTGAAGATCCTGGAAGAGAAACATGGAGGAAAATCATGGTCTTTTCTGAATTAAACACAAAAATTCCCATTCACTTTGTTAAACTAGGACTTCATTTCTTGATTGAAGCAGAAATCAGTTTTGAAGCTGGGGCAGCAGATGGTTGAGCCAGGATTTGGGACACAGATTTCAGGAGTGTAGATAGGATTCAGAAAACACTGGCAATTAGGGACTTAACTAATAACTGAGCCAGCAGATATAAAATTCCTGAGATATATCACGTCATTTTAAAATTCAACATCATAACTACCATCTTCCTAAATGTTTTTTTTACTTCCTCAGTAGAATAAAAATTTCATACAGTCCCATTTACTATGGCATCATAGAAAGAACTAATGGCCTGTTAAGAGAACTATTATGAAAATAATGAAGTTCTGAAGATATTTTGAAGCACTTAATATGCCTAGAATAAAAACATTACAGTTTGACTTTGTCTGACACTTGTTTCTGTATGCCTAACACTGGTGTCAGAGGATAATACATAACATATTAAAATAGTATAGGATAAGCTCATAAATAAGCCCATTACATAAGTTTTGTTAACAGATAAATATTAGTTCTATTAATGTGGAATGATTTGCTATAAAATGGCTGCCTGCATTCTGGGCAAGAACAACCCCATGTATCAGTACAAGTTAGGGACAGACCTGTTGGAGAGCAGCATAGGGGAAAGGAACCTGGGGGTCCTAGTGGACAGCAGGATGACCATGAGCCAGCAGTGTGCCCTTGTGGCCAAGAAGGCCAATGGCATCCTGGGCTGTATTAGAAGGGGTGTGGTTAGCAGGTCAAGAGAGGTTCTCCTCCCCCTCTACTCTGCCCTGGTGAGGCTGCATCTGGAATATTGTGTCTAGTTCTGGGCCCCTCAGTTCAAGAAGGACAGGGAACTGCTAGAGAGAGTCCAGCGCAGAGCCACGAAGATGATTAAGGGAGTGGAACATCTCCCTTATGAGGAGAGGCTGAGGGAGCTGGGTCTCTTTAGCTTGGAGAAGAGGAGACTGAGGGGTGACCTCATTAATGTTTATAAATATGTAAAGAGCAAGTGTCATGAGGATGGAGCCAGGCTCTTCTCAGTGACATCCCTTGACAGGACAAGGGGCAATGGGTGCAAGCTGGAACACAGGACATTCCACATAAATATGAGGAAAAACTTCTTTACGGTGAGGGTGACCGAACACTGGAACAGGCTGCCCAGAGAGGTTGTGGAGTCTCCTTCTCTGGAGACATTCAAAACCCGCCTGGACGCGTTCCTGTGTGATATGGTCTAGGCAATCCCGCTCCGGCAGGGGGATTGGACTAGATGATCTTTCGAGGTCCCTTCCAATCCCTAACATTCTGTGATTCTGTGATTTAGTCCACACCCAGGGCTAAACAATAACCAGTTGTCCTATGCCCCAGTCTCCCCTCCCCAGCCAAGAAAGGGAATTGGGAAAAGGATGGAGACTCATGGGTTGAAATTTAAACAGATTTAACAAAATAAGAAAGCCAATATCAATACTAATACAAAAGACACAAATTTATACTTAGCTCATAGAGTAGTGGCAAGTCCCTCCAGGGATAGTAACCATTGAGAAAAGTGGAGATGAGAAAGAAGCAGATGAAAGCAGGGCAAAGAGACACACACCCCAGCAAGCTTTCCCATTTATAGAGAACATGACATTAATGTTACAGAATACACCTGTGGGCCAGCCTGGGTCAGCTGCCCTGGCTGTCACTGCTAATGGCTTTGTTCACCATACCACAACTGGCCACAAACTGAAACAAAATGTAACAGAAACTTGATTCTATAAATTTTATCCCCACAAAACCAGGACAATGGCATTTTGGCAAATAAAAATGGATTAGCAAGATGTCTATCAAAAACTACTGGAAAACATAACCAGAAAACTTCATATCACTTAAGAAATAAATAACTACATAACTTTCCATGTTAAATTCAGAATTAGGAAATGCTTTCATTCAACTAAGGACCTAGACAGGCTGGAGAGTTGGGCAGGGAGGAATTTAATGAAATATAACAAGGGCAAGTGTAGACTCCTGCATCTGGGCAAGAACAACGCCATGTACCAGTACAAGTTGGGGGCAGACCTGTTGGAGAGTAGCGTAGGGGAAAGGGACCTGGGGGTCCTAGTGGACAACAGGATGACCATGAGCCAGCAGTGTGCCCTTGTGGCCAAGAAGGCCAATGGCATCCTGGGCTGTATTAGAAGGGCTGTGGTTAGCAGGTCAAGAGAGGTTCTCCTCCCCCTCTACTCTGCCCTGGTGAGGCCGCATCTGGAATATTGTGTCCAGTTCTGGACCCCTCAGTTCAAGAAGGACAGGGAACTGCTAGAGAGAGTCCAGCGCAGAGCCACGAAGATGATTAAGGGAGTGGAACATCTCCCTTATGAGGAGAGGCTGAGGGAGCTGGGTCTCTTTAGCTTAGAGAAGAGGAGACTGAGGGGTGACCTCATTAATGTTTATAAATATGTAAAGGGCAAGTGTCATGAGGATGGAGCCAGGCTCTTCTCAGTGACATCCCTTGACAGGACAAGGGGCAATGGGTGCAAGCTGGAACACAGGAGGTTCCACATAAATATGAGGAAAAACTTCTTTATGGTGAGGGTGACCGGACACTGGAACAGGCTGCCCAGAGAGGTTGTGGAGTCTCCTTCTCTGGAGACATTCAAAACCCGCCTGGACGCGTTCCTGTGTGATATGATCTAGGCAATCCTGCCCCGGCAGGGGGATTGGACTAGATGATCTTTCGAGGTCCCTTCCAATCCCTAACATTCTGTGATTCTGTGATTCTGTGATTCTTGCTGTGAGAAACTGTTTCACGTATACACTATTTATAGTAACAGCATTGCCTTCAGCACTATTCATATGTGACTAATGTGAACATTGAGCAGAATTAGAAAATCTAATGAGACCGGGTAAAGATCTGTGAAATAATCTACAGTTTACAGGGTGAAAAAAACAATCTGGGTAAGAGAAAAAAAATGGGTTTATGGCATTTCTATGAGCAAGAAATAGATTTTTTTGTTGTTGTTCTGGTCTGGTTAAATTAATGGAAGTTGCTTGATGTTCTCTATCTGAAAAAATCAGGTCATTTAACCAGCTTCCTGAAGTTGCCTAATCTCAAGTCCTGGGTTTCTGTTTGAATCTCTATCATTGTACTTTTGAGTTGGAACAGTTTGAAACAGGATAAAGGGAGAGATTTAGCAGAATCTCCTATTGATAACCCACGCAGATCTTACTATATTTTTCCCAAATTCATAGGATTAAAAATAAATAAATTTAAGCTTAAAAATGAACCAAAAGGTAAAGGAGATTTTATACAATGGGAGAGCAAACCTTTTCTTTGCATACAGCAGTATTCCCAAAGAGTGAGATAACAAGAGTGATTGCACAGAGGAAGTTTTTTATGCCATAATGATTTGTGTTTCATTCATCTCTCTGTTTTTATAAGGAAAGAAGAATTCCAGAGCTTATCAAATTATTTTCAGTTTTTCTGTCTGTTTTCTTTCCAGTAGAAACTCCTGTTATAATGGGGACTGTACATATTAAAAATCACTGAAGAGAAATCAAAACAATCATCTTTCACTATATTTGACAGAGTGTAAATTCTTTAGAGGGTGCACTAGATGTTGACAGTAAAGAATATTCTGTTGAATATTTCTTCTTTGTTATAAAAAGGAAAGTTTACATGTATTGAAGTCCGATTTCACCTTGAGAGGCAGATGGGTTACTATCTCATCCAGATGTACATACCGAGTCTCTTGATCGTCATTCTCTCCTGGGTGTCATTTTGGATCAATATGGATGCAGCTCCAGCCAGAGTGGCTTTAGGCATAACAACTGTACTGACCATGACAACACAAAGCTCAGGTTCACGAGCATCTCTTCCAAAGGTAGGCAGAATTTCCTTTGTACCGCATTAGTACAAAGACATAATGCTATGTGAAAAATAAACACCTTCAGACAACCTTATCATATGTGTTTTAATTATTAGCATTTAAGCATCTTCTAAAGCTGATAAATAACTTTGAAATGTTTAGGGTTTTTTTGAGCCACCTATCAAATATATTCTGTTTCTCTCCTGTCTCAACTATTTAGCCAACCACATATCTACCAAATTCCATAAAACTCAGCAAGTGATGAAAGCAATATTATTCACTACTACATAAATACTGCTTGTTAGCAGTTGATTAGCTTGACCTTTTCCAGATCCCAGTATCTGATGACATGCTAGCAAATACAACTGAATTTCTAAAGTTCATAGATTCCAACCTGTTCTTAATGATATTCCTTTCCAAAAACCTGGCTACATTATCAATTAACTCAGTAGTTACAAACATACTTACATTAAAATGTAGAAAAATGTAAAGCTAAATAGCTCCAAACAATTGTGTAAAGAACGGTTCACTAAACAGTATGAATAGCTTAAAGTATATTTCTATGATTAACTATTTAAGTTTTCTGACTTGTCATTGCTTTAAAGATTTTCTTTTTCATTTTAAGGGTTATTCCTAGACAATCTTCATGTGCAATTACAGTTAATAGAAATAAGTTGTATACAATAAAAATACACAAAGTCCACTTCTGTATTAGTTTTAACATGGTATTTTTAGGTTGGCTAATTAAATTTTTTTCTAAGTAAAATAGATACCCTTAACAGAGATGAGTGTGCTTTGCGTTTCAGGTATATGTAACATCAACAGATAAGAAAATGCAATGCCGTAAAAATGCAGAAAAACAAGAATGTAAGAGGTTACCAAAGAGAGCTACAGACGTTTTTGTCACATTTTTGAGGCCTGAAGCTAGCTATGTTGACTTGTATGACAAAGCTTTTGTAAATCTGCACACAGAGAGGGAACAGGCCCCACTTTCTTAGTTCAAATTATGTCCTGCAGCTCAGCTTGGCAATAAAGGATTGCAATGAGTTCATCTACTCTGTAATTGATTTTCGGTCTTTCCACTGTGTCAAAATTACAGGACTAATTTGAACCTATATCTTTGATTTACCATGCCTATATTAGCAGAGAATGAACATACCAGAGTTCTCCATCTATCTTCCTTCCTCTACCTAGTTTCTACTCCAGGAACTTTAAATCAGATCCCTTATAATACAGGAATTCCCACTGATCCCACTATAAGCTGTCCTCTGGTTCTTTAGTATCATTCACAAATTTCAGTCAGACAAATGGAGGAAGAACGTGCATCTTGTGGATTATTTGGTTTGTGGTAAAATACACAGTACACTGTGAGGAATTGTTAATGATGTAAACAATAAACACATTTTGTGAAAGACTACATTTTCAAAAATAATATTTAACCCTTATAGACTGAATTGTTGCCCCTTTTGTTATCTAGTTTTCATGTTAAGTTTTGTTCGACAAAAGTAGTGTTGGGATGTGGAGATATTAATGCACGTCCTCCTAACATGAAATACTAAACTTCATATCTATGGTTTTAATATATTCAGTCTTCTGCTCCGTTCTCTCTATAGGTGTCATATGTCAAAGCGATTGACATTTGGATGGCTGTATGTCTGCTCTTTGTATTTTCTGCACTTTTGGAGTACGCAGCTGTAAACTTTGTGTCAAGGCAGCATAAAGAACTTCTGCGATTCCGCCGCAAGAGGAAGAAGAACAAGGTAAAAGTAACAGTATTCACAACTTTGAAAGCGAGTCTGAGATTGATTTATGACAGGATATAGGGTTCATTTGGTAAACATACTGCAGCTTAAAGTGGCAATAGAAATAAAATGGCAGCACAGAATGAAATTCACTGTAGGCAGAGGGTCACTACAAGGACTATGCACTGCATAAATCCAACTTGAATTCTCGAAAGAGGGATTAAGAGAGATTTGAATGAGGCATGGGCCATGCGGGAGCCATCTGCACAAGCATGAATTTCACTCTGTTAGAAGAGTCAGATTATACTTCAGTGGACGAATGTTACTGGTACTTGCAGCAGTTTGTACTGCATTGAGATTCAACAAATAATGTTTCTTAATTTCACTCTAGTATTCGGTTCAAAGCCTTAATAGCTGTGTTTCATGTGAATATTTTTTAATACCAAAAATACTTTTTAATTAATTTTATTAGCAGAAGAACAAACAGATTAAAAGGCTGAGAAGGTGGAGTTTTTTCCTTCTTTTTTCCTTTAGTGTAAATTGTTCATACAATTAGTAAAAAACTTTAATACAGCAATGGTTATTAATATTTATTTTGTAGCTGAAGCTATCTAGACTAATGTAAAATAAGTCACTACCAATGTGCAAAGTCAAACAGCTAAGGCTACAGGTTTGAATTCTGAAGTCCACAGTTAAATCAAGCAATAAGCAAAATTTCTTACAACAATATGCAAGTCTTGCTTCTGCTTTTTCAAAGAGTAAATATTTCTCCAACCTACTCATTAAATGAGTACCCACCACTGATATCATGCAAAGCCTTTCCACTGGCTTTCAGTCATTATCTAGAATATTACTGTGGATGGAAGTCTGACCGTAGCAACATAACTCAGTTCAGCCATCTTTCATTCCTGAAGACTGACCTCAATTTACTGCTTACATCACAAGGAGAAGACATTTTACAGGTTGTTTCCCTTTTACTTAGAAGATATTGAAAATCTGTAATGCTGCAAAGCCTACTTAAGCAGTCTCTGCTAGCAAGACTCCATGTTAAAAGGAAGGGTGGACAGTCAAATTAAAACTACATTTTCATACACTTGCCTCTTCCTGTGTGTCGAGTCCTAGACTTCTTCGGGTGCAAAGAGAAACTCATGCACTGTAGCCCAGAGGGTGATTCAGACTGCACGTACCTGCTTTCAACATTTGTCCCTGTGAAAAATGTGCTTTTTTTCTTTTTGCTGACGCTAGCAGAAAAAAACGCTTTCTGAGACACACAGGAGGAAAGCAGCATTTTTGTGACAGGGTATTTGTTTTTGAAATATGGCAACTCTCTGAAAGCTGCTTAAAGTTTTGAAATGGGGGGAATGGGACAGGCAGAGACAGCTTATCGGACAGGGGGCAGGTGAGCCACAAGTGCATCACGTATCAACACAAACAGCTGTGGTGAGTGATATATTATGTGACTATACTTTTAGTGCATTCTTTTTTTCACCATGTGTTATAGTTTCTTCTGGACCTCAGGCAAATTTACCACATTCAACTTTAGTGATGTCTTTTCACTTCCTTAAATATCTGTCAATTATTATAATCACAGGGTTAGAAATTGGCAGGTAATATTACCTTCCTTCCTCAGAACCAAACCAAATCTCTTTCCAGCCCCCTTAGCAAGACTTCATGCTCACCAAAGACACTTCTTCAGCAATCACAAGCAATCAAATTTCAGCTTAGAAGTATGTGAGGAAGGATCTACAATATACAAAGCACTTCTAAGAGAAGACTATTTCATAAAAAGCATGCACATGAATAGTCTCATTGACTTAAGTGTTTTGCTGGATCAGTGCTTGACATCATGGTATTTTTGAATTCACACTTAAAAGTCCTTATTCTAATTTTACACTTCATTAGACAGTCTTCTAGCTTCAGGTATGTTGCCTGCTAGGTACTCATAAAATTAGAGGATTAGACTTAGAGACTGCAACGTTTATAGTAAAGTATCAAGTACTCCCCTTAGATTCTGAAGGATGAAGACATGCATTTCAACACTTTTCTTCATAACACACCCAGGCGGGGTTATTAACTCTATTCAGGGGTATACGACTTTCCCTTTCTCCTTGTATCTGTATGTTTCATCATGAGACAGGTTTCTCTGCCTAAATTTACCAAAAAATGCTTTGTTCCCATACAAGGTTATGATTTTGACAAACAGAAAATTTTCTGAAAAGATTAATTTAACTGAATGTTTCTTGACTGACTCCAATTCTGTGTAGACCTCGTGCACCTGGCCAGAGTCAACCTTTGAGAATACACCTTTTCAAGCTCTAGAGATAGCTCAGCTAATTGCTTTGCTTTTTGTCAATGTTTTATTAAACCATTTCTTGGCCAACAAGTACACTAGGACTTGAAATGTTACAGCATGGAGATTTTATCTCTTCAAAAATATTGGATCACATCCTAAACCCTCTGGTATACAAATAATAAATGATATCCTATGGATTAAAGAAAGCAATTATTAACTAGCCTTCCTTACCACAAATGTTATTATTTATTCACCACAATTTCTAACATGAAATGCAGGCCCTAGGATCATAACTCAAATTAACTTGTGTTTCCTTCCTCTTTTGTCTTTTTCAAAGTCAGTTACTATAGCTCATGATTATTAAGTTTTGTATGTGTTTGTTATCCCTCTGGACTAGGTCAAACAGCCACTGGCTCTCAGAAATTAGGTTGTATTGAGTTTTAAAACTACCATGTATAAGGAAATGTTCATTTGACCACAAAGTCAAAAGACATGAAAAGAAGTTAGGTTAAAAGGCTGCGTTTAAAATAAACTTCAAGGGCTTCCTTGAACATTAAATCCCTTTTCTTTTCAAAGTGAAAACTGCTATTCTATTCAGTGCTTATGTCTAAATAGATTAGAGAAACATAGCAGTTAGGATAAATTATTAGACTTTTTCATCCTATATGCTCACCATCTTGGGATATTTTACTAGGCTTGGGTTTTTCTACCAGGTGAATTCCAGCCGATGAATACAGAATTTTTTGGCAATGGCATTTTATCTGCAAGGGTAGAGCAAAATTCCTAGTGATTCGACTGTGTTGCAAAAGTCCAAAAATAGCTGGTTTGGGAAATGTTTCATTTCAGGTATATGTTGACAGAAGAGAACATTTATGAATAAAATCTAATTGCAATAGGGCAGCTGAAGATTTCCAAAGTCTATTTTCTTTGTAATTAAAAAGACATGCTTGTTGCAAGAAATATTTATTTTTACCAAGCAATCCTAGGAATGGTCAGACAATTGAATTTCAGTGCTGGAATGCCCTTGGGAGGTCAATGAATCCATTTTCCTGGCCGAAGACAGGATCAGTTATACGTAATTCATCCAAGTCATGAAAATTCCACTAGCTTCCCTGCAATCTATCCCAATGGTTTAGAAAAGTTTTTTACTTATACCTGTTTTGGCCTCTCATGGCTTGTCTAGAAGAGGCACAGAGAACAGACTATTTCATTCCTTTATGTAGCCATTTGCACATTTCCGTTCAGTCTTCTTTTCTTTGCTTGTGACCTTCCATAACTCCCAGGTCTTTTTCCAGAACTACTGCAGGGCCATTCACTTTCCATCTTATGTTTGTGAAGTTGATTATTCCTGGCTAAATGTAGTACCTTGTATTTGCACCTACCGACTGTCCTGTATTTTTCAGACTCTGCCCAAATCATTGAATTCAAATTTAACCCTAAACATATCCTCAAAATAATTTGAGGTTTTTCCCAGGTTGGAGTATTTTGTAAATTTAATCAAAACTATGGGTTATTCCTTTTCAATGCTGATTAAAAACACAGGAGAACTGAAATTTCTCTCTTAAAAAGCATATGACCGAACTCGGATAAAACCCCTGCGGTAAATGACTGGAGTAAACAAAATAAGGGCTGTTGAGTTTTATGGAAAATTATACAATTATACAAAATGTAATTATGTACAGAGCTGTATCAAGACATTTGGGCATCCAAAGCTCATCTGTCCTTGCCATTTTCCTTATGCTTTTTCCACCTACGGTCACTGCCTCTTTTTCACACTATCTAGTACATTTGCAGCCTTCCTCCCCAGATAATATTAACGGCAGCATCAAAGGTGATTCTTAGGTATAACTGCACCCTCTGGCTACCATTTTTATGGTTGTAAGTATGGACCTCACTCAATGATTCCAAATAACTGAAAGGCAAATTTCTTTTCAGAGGCTAAATGCAATTTGCACAGAATTAACAAAAGTTTTGAAATGTCTGGGATTGTGTTATAAATAGATTTATAAATAACAACTGTTATTGCAACATAATTTGCAACCTAGTCATTGCTGTTTTCCAATAGGCATCACAATAAGTATAGGAGATTTTCAAAAAGGGTCTAATTTCTTTATGATTACACAAATGGCATAATGAATCCTGAGAATAGGGGAATTTTGGTTCCAAATTTGAGTCTTCATTTGGTAGTCAGTATATGATCCACAGCACTTTGTCTCTGTCAGAGAAAGAAATCTGGACAATCAACACACTGTTTCACAAATATTATATTACTAATGTGATGGAAACATCCCTTCAGAATGAATTTACAGTTCCACTTCTTTCAGTCTTGAAAGACAAAAGGAAAAAAATAGCAGAATTAGAAGTCATACAGGGATACTGACACATACTCATGATCAGTTCTTTATCTTAATTGCATTTACACTGTACAGGGAGAAACATTACCTGTGTACATATACTGCATAACACTTTGATTTTAGATTAGCTTTTGGTATATTTAGTTTTCAGGAATAGTCAATCTTTTAATTTTATTATCAAAAATCTAAAGATCACCATATCTTTAGTGAGGAAAATAGACATGCAAGTTAGATTGTCTTTAATGGTAATCACACCTCTTCTCTTTTGTTTTCTTTTTGGTCAACCCACCCGTTTTGATGAAAGTATTTTGAGGGAGTTCTTGATGGAAATGAAATCAGTGAATCATTGCAGCATAGCAATGGCTTGAGATGTACAGGACCTATAGACGGGACTTTGCCTCAAATCTACAGTACAAATTTAAGGGTAAACTATGAAGAAGATGTCCCATTTGTCATAATGTGATATCCAACCATTAACAGAGGCCCTGTCCTTTTGTCTGAAATAATGTCTTCCCATGTGAACTCCATATACCTTCATTGCTACCTGTATGTGATGACGTGAAATGTTAATAAAGGTATCTGTCTTGTTAATTTCATAATCCATTTTGGTCTGTTTAAATCTGGATTAAAACATAGTATTAAAATTTTACTTTCTGCAACTTCAAAGGAACAGTGACATCAGTTAAGGCAGAAATCAGTTGCTACCAGATCAGCTTTTAAAACCAGGCTGTTTGTAGTGCAAAACAATTCAATAACACTTTTCTTCTCAAAAATGAAGAGTAAAAAACATAGTGTTCAAATAACCAAAGCCAAGGCCTCATATAAGTCTTCAAGCTGTTACCACAACCTGCAGTCAAAAGGCCATAGAGATATTTTCAGCCCTTAAGCATATTACTCCTCAAGATAAATGTATTATTAAATATATGGACAGTAAACAGTGCAGTCACAGGGCCACAGAAACAGACAGCTTTCTAATACTTTATAGGTAAGTATTTTGTAGAACAACACTGATACAAAAATAAACTAATTGAAATTATTCCCTTTAGGCCTCCAAAGAATTCTAACTTTCTAAATAAAAATTGTTATCTAAATTTATTTCCATTTTTAATTACAGTAATTTTAATAGATATGATATTTATATGTAGCTGTATGCAGAATACTTTCAAATTGTTAATTCCAAAGCCATATGTGTGAAAACTGCATTCATATTGAACTATTATTAAAGTCCATTCATAATAAGATTTTAAAAGCTTTATCAAAAATCAGTAAGAAATCATTCATTTTCTTTTCTTTAGTGATGATGCACTAAACAAATACACAAAAGACAAAAAAAAAAAGCTTCCTTATTACATTTAAAAAAAAAACTCAGCTGAAATGCAGGACTTTTTCAGGAAGATTCACTATCCAGATTCTCAGCTGGGACATACAGGGTACTTCCATTAGATGATTTCAACAGCTGTGGACTCGGACATTGTGAGAAATCATTCTAGTCAAAAAGAGGGACCGTAGCCAAGTCAATTGATAAAAACAAATGGAGTGTCACTGACATTTTAGAAAAATGCCTTCAAAAAAGCACTCAGAATTTAATATCAATAATAACAGTAACTGCATCTTTCCTGCTATGCATGAGCACCCTCAGATATGAACCTGAGGCCAAAATAATAATTTTTCTGCATTATGAGCCTGCTGGAAATCTTGCAGAACCGCATTTTGGATATTCCAGCTAGTACCCCAGAAAAAAAAATTATGATGATATCTGGCATGTTACAATGCTCTGGAAGGTGCCCTTTCCTGCATATCCATTAGCCCTAGCACTTTGGTCTGACTTGACAGGCTCCAATCATCCTGTCTGCCTTCATGGAGACACCATCTGACAGACACTGGGCAGAAATGCTAGACTTCTAGAAGGACCTTCACATCACTTCCTCAACAGCAAAGAGCATTTCCAAGCAGCCTGCTCGCAGACTAAATTCAGAATGTCTTCAAGGAAAAAAAATAAGCAGAGATCTGGCCTTTAAAACCATTCTAGGGGATCACTCAATTCAGGTAAGCATAGAACAGAGACAGTAAAGTCTTAGTATACAGCGCCTCATGCTGAAAACATACCCAACTGAAAGCTGCTACTCAGAAGAATTATTATCTCTTTGAGCCTGTGCAATCATAAGCATTATTTTCTGGAGAAGCATGAAAAGATTTAAACCCTGAATTTTATGTGTGAAGGTGTTTAAATGATAAGTTTAGTGCAAATTCTCACAGTCCATGTATTTGTAACTTCTGTTAACCGGAATGCAACACTGCAACTCTTCTGGAATACAACTACTATAAAGAAGTTATTTCCCATTGTTTTCTGACAGGAGAGAACACTATTGTAGTAATTAGATCTTTGGTTTACCACGTCATCAAAAAATGATCCTATCATTTTGTATTTCTGTTACTCATTTCCATATTGAAGTCAGTGATTTTCCTCCTCCTTTTCTTTCATGTTAATTTTTCTTTATTTTTTGTTTTTATAGGAGAATTCTAATAGAGATTTGAAGTATAGTAGTTCCAGTGAACTATATTAGTCTGTAAGTTTATTCAGGTTACACATATGAAAAAGTATTGCAGTTGGGTGCTAACTACAGCACTTCAATGATAACTACAGCTCTGCTGGATGCTCATGCTGATTGCCAACTAGTTCACTTCAAACAGTAATTGATCTACACTGTTTTGTAGATGATAACTTATTCAACTAATATTGATAGTAAACTTCACTGGAATTTTTTTAAACAAAGTAATTAACAATGGTTCTTCCAGCAAGTACTGCTTAATTGAAACTTTAAATACGTTTAGAAATAATTCTCCATTCCAAAACATTTTCAGATTTTCCAAATTTCAGAGGCATTTTCAAAATGAAAAATTTGGAATTTTGGATTTACTGTGTTCATTGAGAAATTACATTTGTATAAAGCACAAGGTTTAAATAAAATAAAAATGTTTCAGAATTGTTGAACTGAAACACTAATTATTTGACGTGCTTTGGTAAATAACTTCTTTCACTCTTTTATTTTAATTTAAGATAGGAAGAGCTTCAAAATATCAAAAATTCTCTTACAAAATGAAAATTGACTGCTGCTCAATTCTTTTTTTAATACTTATGGAAATTATTTTCCAAAATATTTATTTAAGAAATAACATATACATAATACTTTGTCATACTTCATAAAAGTCTAGAATCGTAAAGCAACTAGGCTAAACAGGAAAAATAGGAAATCCTGAATTTAAAATCAATATTAAAAAAATTGTGAATACCATCAAAATCACATGACTATCCTCAAGTAGTCATAGTGAAGGAACACACTGGAACATATTTCAGAACCAAATGTGGTCCTGGCTTCATAGTCTATGTATCATTTATTTGCCTGCATTTGTACCTCCTTTATTACTTGAGAATACCTATAACCGGGTAAAGAGAAGTACAAAATGTGTCTCCAGACAGAAGCCACTTTCTTGAAATGCTTGCTATGAAAATATATATAACTCCAGACCATCTACTTACATTTCTGTGCCACGTGATTAAAATCCACTTTCTCTTATAGCTCCCTGAATTCGGAATGTCTTTGCCAGTTTTCCCCGCATTGACAGAAGAATGAGTCAGAAGAAAAATCTGACCTTCAGCTTTCATTCACTTTATTTTAAACTAAGACACTTTTCATACTATTCTCTTTATGTGAGGTATTCACAGGGAACTGCAGAAATAAGGCATATAGATAAGATTAACTAAATACACAATGACCAAGTAGGCAGAATTCTCAAGAATATAATTAACGTGAACATCATTAGTGCTTGTATGATGAGTATCTCCAGACGCCCGGATCCCATTTTGTTAAGCAACATGCAGAGATAGTGGCTGTTGTCTCAAAGACCAGTGTGAAGTTTGCCAAGTTGAAGACTGCGGATATTTACTGTAAATGGGGAAAATTAAACCAAATTAGAAGTTGTGTGCCTGATTACCACTACTTTACTAAGCTTTCTCTTTTCTCTAAATAGATTACCAAATCTATAAACAAATAGGAAAATTCTGTGCTTGTTAAAGCTGCTGCAATATTTTTGACAGATACTGATAGGGCTGAAATTTCAACCGGTTAAGATAAACTGTGGATTCAAGAAGTCACTGAGGTAATGGTGCAATACTTGCTATTAGCAGCTGGTAAGAGTTCTGTAAATAAAAAAAAACTTCTTTCTTTTTTTCTTTCCTTTTTTTTTCTTTTTTTTTTCAACAGGATGATGACGTAAGGGAAAGTCAGTTTAGCTTTACAGCATATGGAATGGGCCCATGTTTGCAAGCAAAAGATGGAGTGACACAAAAGGGGCCAAATAATCCTGTTCAAGCTGCACCAAAAAGCCCTGATGAGATGAGAAAGGTATTCATTGACCGGGCCAAGAAGATAGACACGATATCCAGAGCTTGCTTCCCATTAGCCTTTCTGATTTTCAATATTTTTTATTGGGTAATTTACAAAATCATCAGGCATGAAGACATTCACCAATAAGAAGATTAAGGCTTGCAGTACATAGAGATCTAGCTGCCATGTTCAACAGGAGGCTTTCTGTTAGAAATGCACATCTGAAGAGAGATTGGGAGAGTTAAAGGCATTGGTGGGAGGGAAAAAGATCCTGCATGGCCTGCAATGCCCAGTCATAGTGATATGGAAGAATGACACCCAGAGAAGATACATCTGCTATTGCAAATGTTCCGTGTCAAACTAAATATTAACTTTTTCATTGTAAATCACTCTCTACTGAAGCTTTACTGACAAGTGTTTATACATATGGTTACATAGTGGTATAATTGTACAGTACTCTTCGATGTTCCTTAATTTTTTTTTAATTCTGGTGTATTTTTAATTAAAAAAATGGATCCAGAATACCCTAGGAATATCCCACAGTATTACAGAATATGTTAGTATTTGTAATTTTTATTTCAATTTTACAAGATAAAGACAAATTACTGATCTGAGATTACAGTTTTAAGGACTTTTTCTTGTCTTAAGGACAGTACCTGTGGTTTTGCAATGAGCACATCTAACAGATTTAAGTTATAGAATTTATTCGATGTACTTCATATTGCCATTCCCCTGGTAGGTGTATGTTGAAATAACCTCAGACAGCACACGGTATCTACAGCCTAATAGCCTGCATATCACATGGGAAAGATATTAAAATTTGTAAAGTATTGATTCCTGCAAAAGATATTTTTCTTTTAATTACCTACAGTTTGATAATTGAAACATAATATTTTTTAATCTTTTTTATATTTTTGAAGGGGTTTTTTTCTCAATTGATAGAACTCATACAGCTTTTGAGATAGACAAACTACATCAAATTTTTGCAATGTTTAATTTTGATTCAATGTGAAGAGACCTTCAACCAAAACTAAAAGCAAATAGTCAACTGCTTCACTGAAACATTGGGAGTACAAGTACAGCTGTGTTTATGCACATTTATCTCCTACATGTTACATAAATACAGAAAATTTAATTTATTAATATATCAAGTTTTCTGTCTCATTCTTTGAAGTATATTGATATGGCTTAGATACTGGTTGAGAAGCACTTCACAACTTTAGAAAAACATGCAGTTCTTCTAAAACATGAACAAGGACCTGGATGGTCTTTTACATTTATTGTACTTTGCATTAACAAATAGGAGAAAAACTGTTAAAACTCTTAGAGAGATTTTCCTTGTTTAGGATTAAATAAGTCACATTAGTTGGTTCTTTGAAATATAACACAACAGATCACATTTATAACATAGCTTGTAGGCAAGAGTTTACTTTTGCCCATCTTGTCTATTGAAAAAACAAAGACATACTAAGATATGGAAATCTGACATTTAGAATTACTAGATACTTTAAGTCTAGTAGCTCAAGCTGTTTCTCATTGCAAAATATTTTTATTTTGAATATATTTTAAATTTTTGATTTGTTGTTGCTCAGAATGTGTATACAAAAGCAAAATACAGCTGGAGGCAAACATCTAGTGCACAGCCAAAGGCATGGTGCATATGAAGTAACAGAAGCAATGTAACTCTGCACTGAGGATTATAACATAGCAATCTTGGGTTTGGTTGGATTTATTGTTGTTTTCCTCCAAGGATTAGTTAGAGAGATTCTAAAATAGTAGCTCTCCAGTTTTGTTCAGCTGTGTCAGAAAGAAGCAGTATAATCCTCCTTTATTTTAAAACAGTATTTTTTTTTATAGTTTTGCTTCATTTATGGTCTGAAATTAATTTAATTCACTTTAAACAATTATTGTTTGCTGAGGTTGTGTCTTGGTTTTGTTGATTTATTTATGTGCATGTTCCAAAAAATCCTGTTCACTTATGAAGGTGCTCATCTGTGTGAGGGAATATCATGAAATAATGGCTGACATTTCAGCTGGGTTATATTCATCTCTCTCAAAGTTATCATTAGCTGTATCGTATGAAAATCACAGAATCACAGAATCACAGAATCACAGAATCACAGAATCACAGAATGTTAGGGATTGGAAGGGACCTCGAAAGATCATCTAGTCCAATCCCCCTGCCGGGGCAGGATTGCCTAGACCATATCAGGAACGTGTCCAGGCGGCTTTTGAATGTCTCCAGAGAAGGAGACTCCACAACCTCTCTGGGTAGCCTGTTCCAGTGTTCAGTCACCCTCACCGTAAAGAAGTTTTTCCTCATATTTAAGTGGAACCTCCTGTGTTCCAGCTTGCACCCATTGCCCCTTGTCCTGTCAAGGGATGTCACTGAGAAGAGCCTGGCTCCATCCTCATGACACTTGCCCTTTACATATTTATAAATATTAATGAGGTCACCCCTCAGTCTCCTCTTCTCTAAGCTAAAGAGACCCAGCTCCCTCAGCCTCTCCTCATAAGGGAGATGTTCCACTCCCTTAATCATCTTTGTGGCTCTGCGCTGGACTCTCTCTAGCAGTTCCCTGTCCTTCTTGAACTGAGGGGCCCAGAACTGGACACAATACTCCAGATGCGGCCTCACCAGGGCAGAGTAGAGGGGGAGGAGAACCTCTCTTGACCTGCTGACCACACCCCTTCTAATACACCCCAGGATGCCATTGGCCTTCTTGGCCACAAGGGCACACTGCTGGCTCATGGTCATCCTGCTGTCCACTAGGACCCCCAGGTCCCTTTCCCCTACGCTGCTCTCCAACAGCTCTGCCCCCAACTTGTACTGGTACATGGGGTTTTCTTGCCCAGATGCAGGACTCTACACTTGCCCTTGTTATATTTCATTAAATTTCTCCCCGCCCAACTCTCCAGCCTGTCCAGGTCTCTCTGAATGGCAGCACAGCCTTCCGGTGTGTCAGCCACTCCTCCCAGTTTTGTGTCATCAGCGAACTTGCTGACAGCGCACTCTAATCCTTCATCCAAGTCATTAATGAATATATTGAATAGAACTGGTCCCAGAACCGACCCTTGCGGGACTCCACTAGACACAGACCTCCAACTGGACTCTGTCCCATTGACCACCACTCTCTGGCTTCTTTCCTTCAGCCAGTTCACAATCCACCTCACTACCCGATCATCCAGACCACACTTCCTCAGTTTAGCTGCAAGGATGCTGTGGGAGACCATGTCAAACGCTTTACTAAAATCGAGATAGACCACATCCACAGCTTTACCATCATCTATCCACCGGGTAACATCCTCATAAAAGGCTATCAAGTTGGTTGAGCATGACTTCCCCTTGGTGAAGCCATGCTGAGTGCCCCTAATGATCCCCCTATCCTTGATGTGCCTAGAGACAGCACCAAGAACAAGTTGTTCCATCACCTTTCCGGGGATGGAGGTGAGGCTGACCGGTCTATAGTTACCCGGCTCCTCCTTCTTGCCCTTTTTGAAGACTGGAGTGACATTTGCTTTCCTCCAGTCCTCAGGCACCTCTCCCGTTGCCCACAACTTAGCAAAGAAGATGGAGAGTGGCCTAGCAATGACTTCCGCCAGCTCCCTCAGCACCCGCGGGTGCATCCCATCAGGGCCCATGGATTTATGGATGTCCAGATTGCTTAATTGGTCCCTGACCCAGCCCTCATCTACTAAGACAGATTCCTCCTCTATCCTGACTTCTTCTAGGGCCTCAGGGGTCCGGGGCTCCTCAGGACAGCCTCCAACAGTATAGACAGAGGCAAAGAAGGCATTCAGTAACTCCGCCTTCTTTTTATCCTCTGTCTCCAGGACCCCCACCTCATTCATCAGTGGGCCTACATTGCCTCTAGTGTTGGCTTTACCTGCAATGTATTTGAAGAAGCCCTTTCTGTTGTCCTTGACATCTCTTGCAAGGTTTAATTCCAAGGAGGCTTTAGCTTTCCTAGTTGCCTCCCTACATCCTCTGACAACAAACTTATATTCCTCCCAAGTGGCCAGCCCCTCCTTCCATGATCTGTACACCCTCTTCTTCCACTTGAGTTTGCCCAGCAGTTCCCTGTTCAACCATGCAGGTCTCCTGGTACCCTTCCTTGACTTCCTACCTGTTGGGATGCTCTGATCTTGAGCTCAGAAGAAGCAGTCCTTGAATGCTAACCAACTATCTTGGGCCCCCTTACCTTCTAGTACCCTGTCCCATGGGATTTCCCCTAGCAATTGCTTGAAAAGGCCAAAGTTGGCCCTACCAACATCCAGGGTTGTGATTTTGCTAGCTATTCTGTTCCTGCCACATGAGATCCTGAACTCTACCATCTCATGGTCACTACAACCAAGGCTGCCCTCAACCTTCACCTCTTCAACCAGACCCTCCTTGTTAGTGAGGATAAGATCCAGCAGCGCTCCTCTCCTAGTTGGCTCATCCACCATTTGCATCAGAAAGTTATCATCAATGCACTGGAGGAACCTCCTGGACTGGGGATGGCTGGCTGAGTAGGCCTTCTAGCAAATATCAGGGTAGTTGAAATCCCCCACAACAACCAGGCCCTGTAATTGAGAGACTGTTCTCAGCTGCCTGTAGAAGGCCTCATCACCCTCCTCATCCTGATCCGGTGGCCTGTAATAGACACCCACAACAGTATCACCCCTGCCAGCCTGCCCCTTAATTCGCACCCACAAACTCTCAACTCGCTCCTGATCCGCCCCTGGATAGAACTCAATACATTCTAGCTGCTCACTCACATAAAGAGCAACTCCACCACCTCTCCTTAGTGGCCTGTCTTTCCTGAACAGGACATAGCCATCCATGACCACATTCCAGTCATGCGAGGCATCCCACCAAGTCTCTGTAATTGCCACTAGATCATAGCCCCCCGACCGAACATGGATTTCTAACTCCTCCTGCTTATTCCCCATGCTGCGTGCATTGGTGTACAGGCATTTCAGGGAGCGAGCTGGGCACACCGATTTCACCCTAGGGGGATGGGAGGCCTCCTGGTCTACCTCAACACTAGAGCGTTGCCCCAGTGGTGCAAGCCCAGCTACTACCCCATCCCCCTTCGAATCTAGTTTAAAGGCCTCCGAATGAGCCCTGCTAATTCCTGTCCCAGAACCCTTTTGCCCCTACGACATAAGCCTTTCCCATGTATCACTGTCACGCCTGTTGTCTTATAAAACCAGCCATTATCAAAGAAGCCAAAGCCCTGCCTGTAGCACCAGTCTCGTAGCCAGGAATTAATAGAGAGAATCCTACTATTCCATCCCACGTCATCACCTGAAAATGGAAGGAGGGAGGAGAAAACAACTTGTGCCCCAGACTCTTTCACCAACCGTCCTAAGGCCTTGTAGTCTTTCTTCGTCCCCTTCAGACTACGGGATGCAGCTTCTTCCCCACCTGTCTGGAAGATCAGCAGGGGGTAGTAGTCTGTGGCCTTCAGCAGGTTGGGGAGTTGCCTGGTGATATCCCTGATTCGGGCTCCAGGCAGGCTGCAGACATCCCTGTGATGGGGGTCAGCTCTGCATATTGGGCCCTCAGATCCCTATAAGAAGGAGTCTCCAACCACTAAAACTCTTCTCTTCTTCCTTGTGGAGGAGGTAGCTATACGCCCATCAGGTTTTTCTGACTGTGGTGGGACCTCTGATATAGGTTGCCTCTCCACCACATCCCCATTGGACCGGCTGTATTCCACTAGGGCTTCATATCTATTGCTCAGAGGCACCTGTGGAGGCAAGGTAGGCAAGGAGGGCACTCGCCTTTTGCCACGGCCATAGACTTGCCTCCACTCACTCCTCTCCTCTAGGTTATCGTTTTCCACCTGAGAGGGGCAGAGTACAGTTGTCCCTCGATCCTGGGAGCTCTCCGGCAGGTGCTCCCATTTTTGTTGCAGGGAAGGCAGAGCCTGGCTCCACCAGTCTGTCTCCATTTCAGCCTCCCGAATGCTCCTAAGCCTTTCTACTTCGGCTTGAAGCCTTTCAACCTGGCTTTGCAGCTGTGCCGCTCGGCCGAGCAGATCATCTACTTGCTCACAGCGCACACAGCCCCCTGACACCACAGAGACGGTGTAGCATTCCCTGCAGCTCGCAACCTGTACCATCGCCTCCTTCCGTGGGAGCTCTGTCTGGGTTCCCACATCCATTTTGGTCTTCTTCCACCGGGTAGATACCATTGTTCTTCCACTGAACTGGGAAATACCTGTTGGTGGCACCCCTGCTTCACAGCTCCTTGGCACCTTCCTGGCCTTGTGAACTGGGAGGGAGTCAGTGCCCTCCCCAACGAGCTGCAAACGACTGCAGCCTCTCCTGCCCTGGAGGAGCCTCTCCTGCCCTGGGACACACCCAGTCACTGCTGACTCACACAGGCACTGCTGAGTCTCCCACTCCCTTCTGGCCAGGGACTAGACCCTGTCCTCCAGGAGGCTCTTTATCACCCGATAACAGGGGGTGGAGCGTTTAAATCGTTTAAATCGCCCGCGGTGCCTCCGCGGTGCCTCCGGCTACGCCCCCTCCTCTCCTGATTCGTTGCCGGGAACCTCCGGGTCCGGGTCTGGGTCTGGGGTCAGGGGGAGCAGCTCAGGGCTGATGCTCGTGGGGGGCTCAGGGGGGGCCCAGAGTACGAAAAACCGCCCGGTTAAGCCCGATGTCGCCCTCGCCCCCTCACTAACCTCAAGTCGCTGCCGCCGCTTTCGCTGCTGCCGCCGTTGTCAACTGTTTGTTCTGGATTCACCGTTTTTAAATCGCCCGCGGTGCCTCCGCGGTGCCTCCGGCTACGCCCCCTCCTCTCCTGATTCGTTGCCGGGAACCTCCGGGTCCGGGTCCGGGGTCAGGGGGAGCAGCTCGGGGCTGATGCTCGCGGGGGGCTCATGTATGATAACTTGCTTCTGCTATCAGTGAAGTCAATAGTATTTTGTTTAAGGACTGTTTGAAGTACTAGATCTATAATCAAGAGGCAATCATGAAAAAATACATTATCTTTCGGGCTCATTTCTCTTCTTTCCCTCTAAAATATCTGACTTCTATTCAATAACGAATTCTTAATTGAAGGGCTAAGTGCATAAAAAAATGTTGACCAGGTCAGAATAACTCCTAGTTATTCTAGTCTATAACAGTTGAGTACCTGGTTCACAGTGCCTCTTTCCCAATCATTCAATAGTCTGTTGCTCTCACACATGTAGTAATACCTTGTTTAGAAAACGTTAACAAATTTGAGTAATGCAGAGCTAAACAAATATAGCCCTAATTTCTTTCTTCACCCTTTAAGGCAGAAAAGGTCCATGCTCTCAAATAGAGAAATCAGACAGGAAATCTTGAAAGTGATACAAGAGAGATTGGATTACAACACTGGCAAAATGTAACAGGGAGTCAGAAGGAATGTAAATTGTTAAGCAAGAAGGACAAGATCCTTCATTCATAGATGAACCTATTACCTCAGTAAGGGTGAAGAACCCTTGTGCCACATTTCTCTTTGACTAGAGTACGTTAATCTCGGAAAAAATTACAGCATATAGCATTTATAAAACAAAAAGCATAAATCTACTTTATAATTATCTTCTGACTTCCCTAATGGATTGCTACCTATATGTTCTATTTAAAATAAGTGAGATGTGTAGATTTAATGACTGGACCTAGTGCCTAGTTTTGCCTCTCAGGATGCATCTCTTCAGCCGTGCACTGTGGTGAGAGAGAAGAAGAGGGTCTCAGACCTGGCCAATAGAAAGTATATCCCTTCCTCTATGTAATTATATTTCTCTTTCTTAGGCAGTTACATTGGGAAGTTCAGCACACCCTACTTCTGTACTGAAAATTTACATATAATTCTCAGTCTTCTAACAGGGCACATTAAAAATAAAGAGAATTAAATATGTTTAGAACATTATAATGAAAACTCTACAGTGTTGCTGGAATATTTTTTTATTTAGCAAAAATTTAGGAACCAGCTGCCCAGGGAGTTTCTGGAGTCTCCTTCTCTGGAGATATCCAAAACCCGCCTGGACGCGACCCTGTGCAACGTGCTCTAGGTGAACTTGCTTTGGCAGGGGGTTGGACTAGATGATCTCCAGAGGTACCTTCCAACCCTTAACCATTCTGTGATTCTATGTGATTCTGTGAATCCATTAATAACAAAAGTATTTCAAACATAGGGTAAAAGCAAAAAATGGTTCCATGATGATGTTTTCAAATGCACATAACATTTGGCAATGTCATTCTTCTGTCCTCCGGTAAGTAAAGATTTACTATTTTGTTGTAATGGAACCAAGATCTCTCCTAAACTGATAGTTTTGTGTTTTTTTTACTGGAACCATAACATTTCCAAGGTAACAGAAGCCTCTGCAGTACACTAAATAATGCGTTTTTCAAAACAAAGCAGAACTTACAATTTAAATTTCATTTGGATTATTCCTAAATGACTTAGTGTAAAGTCACATGGTAAAGAAAGAGAGAAATGTCATTTGAGATTATAAGAAACTTCAAGTCACAAATGCCTGCTATTCACCACTGACTAGGGGAAAAGCCCAAAAATGCCAGCAGACTTGCCAGCCCTCTGTACAAAGACATAATTAACAGCTACAGAATTAACATCAGCTAAGATTAGTGTGGGACATGATTCTTTTGTAACTGTATAATGAAGTAGCAGGGAATAACATTAAGAAGATGCAAGAGCTGAAAGGTACTCTGTGGTATTTATCAGACTGTAGTATTTATGTTATAGTCCTGTAAAAGAGGCAGTGGAGAGGCAGAAAAATAGTCATCAAGGGAATAATGCTTGAGGCAGATGATACCTACCAGGGCTTTCCTACATCTTAAAAAGACCCTATTCATGAGGCTGAAGTAGGTAGCTACCTCACCTCCCTATCAATGAACCTGGGCTCTGCAGGGTACAGGTCCTTAGCAAAGCCACACAAGAAGGCTTTTTATAAGCACACCCCCTGCGTGACAAGCTGACACAGCTTTGCCCCAAGTCGTTATTCACCGTAGGTGCAGACTCTGTACTGCTCAGGTCGTGTTTTTGTGGTCTCTGTCGACCAACCCTATAATTCAAAAATAAAATACAGGCACTAGAAGATCATTGCAATACAATGAAAACAGAGGGAGAAACTGTAGGATCTGAAGGAATGCTCCAGTAACACAGCTACCAACGAGCTGACACAGTCACCATAAAGGGGAAGGAAGGAAGCATAAGGCATCCTTACTACTTTTCCCCATCCCCCAGTATTCTCTCTGTAGGTATGCTTGTTCAAGTGGAAGCAGTAGCTGCAGGGGGAAATAACTTATGTCAACTGCTGCAAAGTACATATTCTTTTGGGACAGTAGTTTCTACCTGTATGGACAGAGAGTTGACTTCCACACCATCCACTTTCTTAATGGGAAGAGAAGTGGAGCAGGAAGGTACAGGATGAAAAGCAGTACACAGCATAACAGGGACCACAGGGAGAGAGAAAGCCCCAAGCAGTGCCTGGAATCTCTCATATGACCGTCTTTTCTTCCTGCCCTAAAGAGAGAGATGTAGCCAAATCCGTGTCACCCCTTGTAAGGCCAAAAATTTCAGGACCTTGAGAGAGAATAAGAAAGGTCCCTTAGGGGTGCAGTAGATGTACTCAGCTACCACAGTACCAAACTTTTGCTTAAATTCTGAATAGCAAAATGCATTTTATTTTTAAAAATATATTCAAATATCAACAAAATTAGCTTGCTTTATAAAGCTGATAAACAAGAAGAGGCTTGAAAGAGAAAGGGAAGAAGGGATACTAGTGTTTTGCTATTTAGAATTTAGCTATTTTAACACCAAAATAAAGCACATTCTACTTTCAAGGAGTTTTGACAGCAAGCACTATTATTTAGGCAGGTTAGTGGAATTCAGGGAGAACATGGGATTTGGTTATTTTTTTGGCTCAATCATATATTGGTTTTCTTTGGGTTCTCTTTATTAGAGTTTGTTCCAAAAACCTTTTATAGGCTGCTTTATAAAGAATCCTTTGTGATGCGTGAGAGATGACTCCGTTTACTCACTAGAAAGACTTATATTTAGGTGATTTAGATGTGCACTTTACATTTGAGGAGTAAGGTATTGTTTCTACTTTGTACTATAACCCCTTATAGAACTGCAGGTTAATATGTAGATAAAAATAGAATATAATATACTGTACAAAACCTTATATTTTTAACAGTAGGGAAAGATAAAAAGTCTTCCTTAACCTCGGAAAAAAAAGTATTATTTTTAGCAATAATTTTACATTAGATGGAAATTAATTTATTTATACAGTTCCCAGCCCAAACTGAGATGGTTGGTTGCAAAAGATGATAGCTATACTTTATGTGCAACTTCTGCTCTCATTTGAGCTATCATAGGAATTAATCTAATCCAACAGAGCAGAATTTGGCCTTAAACTGTGAAACTGCTGAATGAGCTATTAATTCTTACAGTACCCCTATGAGGTAGTAAAATAACTTTACCCACATCTTACTGTACAATCATGTAGGTATTTAGATGAGAACAATACCAGATCATCACGGCTTTTTTCCTTTCTGAGACAACTAAGGAGAAAAGTATAAATCACAAACTAAGCCACTTGTCAGTAATAAAATGGGTATTCTATTTTGGAGTGGTTATGGGAAAGATGCCTTCAGGCAACACACAACACCTACAGTAGTTACTGAAACGCTATCGGTTTGGAAGGCTTGTGGAAGCAGGTTAGATTGCTAGAAGCCGTGGGTTAAATGCCAGAAAAATGTTGGCTCATCCTGTATTCTTGACATTCTTGAATATTACTGCTCTTCTTCACTTTCATCTTTGTGAAATATGCAAGAAACATTTCTTATATTTGTGTTTTAATGTATGACAGAGTGATGTTAACAGATGAAATGGACTAAAGTAGCTACTGATGTTCCATGAATGTGTAATTGTGAGCTGTATAAAAAGAAATTGTGCCATAAGCTTTTGACCTAAAGGTTTACCATAATATACAGTATTCTGTGTGTTAGTGATACCAGCTTTTTAAAGGTTACAGCAAGAAAAAAGAAAAAACATTAATATGATAGTGTATTAATAAATTGTCTGTGAGTTTTCAGAATATTCTCCTGTGAATTCTGTCTGATGGCAATTTCATCTCAAAGTACTTCCTTTTTTGTAAAACTCTATAAATATGTTGTGCATGGATTTGATTAAATTCCTTTTTATTGTATTACAGTATCATATTGCACTTAAACTGATATTCTCTGCAGACAGAAGTGTTAAAATATGTGAAATTTATGGTGTCACCCATGTCATTGTAGATATTTTATTCAAAAATAATAAACTTCACTTTTTTGAGAAACCATGCAATTATTTTTATGATATTTTAGGCAATGGGTTTAAGGTCACAGGAGGGACTATCAACACCATTGGAAAAAAGGATGAAAACCTCAGCAGTAGTTAAGGTGTATTAACATTAAATATTTCAGGAGTGAAAACTCGAGAGGGAAGAAAGAGAGTGCCTTCAATTGTTTTGCTATTCAGATTAAGCTTTAAAATACTTTAACTTCGTTGATGAAATATACAAAGAGGTGTTTTCAGGGAGCATGATGGAAGATGACAAGCACTGAATTAGGAGTTTGATCTTCCAAGGCTTCCTTTACAGTGAGTGGACAGAAAGTTGTCTCTCCAGAGGACAGGCAGAGGATGGGCTCCAGTTCTGAAAAAAAGCCCATTCTGAAAACTCAGGGAAAGTTATCTTGATAAATGCCTATTGAAACAAGTACAGCCACTCCAATATAGTCTTGCTGATCTTATTATCAAAAAGGCAAAGAATTTCACTTGCAGCAAAATAGCCTTATGGAAACTTTATAGATCTGTGGGCCCTCCTAAGTACTCCTTGATAGAAAAATGATTTTGAAAAAACTGAAGTGAAGTCAGCAAATAAGTCCTTTGAAAACAGTCTGAGTTCTGCTAATCTGAATACAGCAGTGTTAATATGCTTATAAAGAGAATACAGAATGGTCATCTCAGTAACAGCCACATGTCAACGTGATGCCATCTAGGCTAGAAATCTTTAGCAGCCTCAGAGCAGATGCTTTGTGCCCCCTGTCTCCATATGACAAAGAGCCACAGCAGTTCACTCCTTTCAACTTGCTTTTCAAGTCGATGGGATACAAATACAAGAACTTTGTCATACTCGCAAACAAAATATTTCCATTATCTGCTGCTAATAATTCAGTTCAGCAACATATGGCTTGGAGCTTTATAAAATGGAAATTTCTCAAAAGAACAGCCAAAAAGGTAAAAAGAGCACCAGTGGAATCTAAGCAGAAATCCTGAGTGTGCCCTCCTAGAGCCCACAGAACTGTGTGATCAGACCCCTGCTATTTATGACAGCTGTTACTCCAGCAGGTCTATACCATCTTGTCTTCCCAAGATCAAAGCATAACTGGTACCTCTGGCCTTGTTCAGGTCTGTTCACAAGCAGCAATGTTATGAAACTACTGCAGCAGAAAATGTTTTCACGCTGAGGTGCACAGTTCCCAGAGCATGAAAACTGCAAATATACTGTACCAGCTGTGCAACAAGCAATTAAACAAGAAAGTAGCAGCCAGGTAACGTGACCTGAGAGTCACAGAAAAAAAAGAAGTAACAGATCTGAAAGAGATCAGTATGTGATTGTATTGCATAAACTGTGCAGCCCATTCAACACAGAATTCTGGAAAAACAGATATCAAATATCCTCTTTTTCATGTTTGCATATATAGCTACCCAATTATATTAAAAATTAAATAAAGATTTAATTCCATGTGGTCCATGCAATTGATTTTATTTCTGGTATCCTACCCTCTGCACACTAGCAGGATCTGAGAACATTTTTTTCTGAATGAGACACAAGCTTGTGAATTTAAAAACCTGGATGGCAATCCACCAAAGCCACAAAACTAGAATTAAAGGAAAAAATTCATTATGGAAATAAATGAAACTTTTTCAAAATTTGAATAATATACTTCCCAAACTTTAATAAACAAATATATATTTTATATATAATATTCTGCCATTGACAAAAATTAGATATTTCAACATTTACTTCACAGACACAAAATCACAGAATCGTTGAGGCTGGAAGGGATCTCTGGAGGTCATCATGTCCAAACCCCCTGCTCAAGCAGAGCCACCTACAGCTGGTTGCCCAGGACCGTGGTCTCTTGAATATCTCCAAGGATTATTATCTCCAAGGATTAGTATCTCCAAGGACAGAGACTCCACAGCCTCTGTGGGAAACCTGTGCCAGTGCTCAGTCACCCTCAGAGTAAAAAAGTGTTTTCTGATATTCAGATGGAACCTCCTGTGTTTCGGTTTGCACCCATTGCCTCATCCTGTCACTGGTCACCACTGAAAATAGACTGACTCCATCTTCTTTACACTCTCCATCCAATTTTTTACACAAATTTATGAGATACTGCACATGATACTGCAGCTTGTTTGCCATTGCAAGAAGTAGGAGTAAACCTCATGTAGGTATATTAGATCAGAATAAGCCCACACATTGTTAGAATTTGGCTGAACTTATTTAAAGTAAGAGGGTACTAGAAATTCTTACAAATATTGATTATACTTGATTACACTATATGCGAAACAGGTTTCCTCCACATCCATTTCTTGTTTCCTTGCAGCAATAGAATCATCATGTCTCAAGAAAGCCCAAACTGCACCACGAGATGGCTCCCGCTCACGCGAGTTGAGGGTTGTCATGGACACTCGTGTTCTCTTCAAGGAGAGAAACTTCAGCAAAATGCTTTCTTCATGTAGAAACTGCGCGCACTGACATTCATTATTAAGAGGGAAATTTATAAAGCGTAAGCACTATTCATGCTACAAATCACACTTCATTTGGAAAGTGATGCAAACGTTTTGAGGTGATGATGTCTTAGAAAAAAAAATAGCTGAGATGTTAATTTATTAAGAAAAAACCCAAGGGTTTATGACTAAATACACATATGAAAATGTACAGATTTATGTATTTGAATATGTTATTAAATAAAAGTGGCATTTTAAAACAGAAACCAATAATTCTCTTTTTTAAATATCTGTTGATTGTCAAACACTTATTGCTACAGACATGATTTTGTCCAACAGAAAATAAATGGCTAACCAATTTTTACAGCAGTCTTTAAAAAATTAAAGAGGAAATCAATAATTTACACTCTACTCCCAAATCTGCTGGAGTTAGAAGGTCTTTGGAATAGATTCCTCATGCTAAGGATGCCTTGAGAACACAATTACAGGTACAGGTACAAATACATCAGTTATCAGCTACGCACAACAGCTATTCCACTTATTAACAACATGTATGCTGTTATGCTGTAATAAATGCAAAGAAGGAAGCATATATAGCTTTCACTGAGGAATATGTAACTTCATATTATCTCATATCTAAGATGAGGTGACCACATACACTTCAGCAATGTAAAGAATGTAAATCGAACTTAATCTGCCTTGTGATAGCTTGTTGTGTCACCACCAGCTCACTTTCCTAGCAGACTTCACCCCTTTACGCATTCACTGAACAAATATTGAAACAGTAATAAGAGCACCCTGAACTTTGATCTGAAATGATACTAAGGATATTATTATAGATAGATACCACAGAATAGATCTTTAAGGTCCCTTCCAACCCAAACCATTGTATGATTCTATGAATAGTTGCAGACTAGAATAGATACTACAGTGTACCATTAACATCCATTTACAGTTTGTCCTTAATTTCTCAAGAGTACAACATATATTCTCTTTTATGATTTAGATGTTAGTTAAATGGGACCATGATGAAGACTATTCATTTTGAATCTAATACTAGTTAATAAATTGTCTGCCAAAAGTTAAATAATTATATATTTAAGGTTAATAGCAGTATTTACAACTTAAAAATCAATGAGTATTGTATTTGTTGTACACTTTTTTTCCCCAGGCTTTGCAGGCTCTCCTGAATGATGACTCAACTGAATTACTTTGACATAACAACGAACTGCTTTATATTTAACTACATTGTCGATAAAAGAAGCTCAGTAAAAATAAAACAAGAAGAGCGCATCTCAGTGCAACAGGAAACCTTTCAATTTCATACAAATGTGGCCAGAGGGAATACAGAAATAATTTTATACTGACACACAGTTTTGAGAAAATAAATTTAAAAGCACTTTCAAAAGTGTCCTATCCCCTTTTCAGTAGCCTCAGATTTACTTAAGGTTTCTAAGTACCAAAAAAAAACCCTTGAATTTTGTTATTGCAAATATATGAGACCAAGTAACTTTGTGGAGAGTTTTGAAGCAGTATCAAAGCAGATTCTAGATGAGGGAATAGGGAAAAGGTAATAGGTCTTTCATCTCTCTCCCTTTCTCTGTCTTTTCTTCCCAATAGCTTTGTATCTCACAGCAAATCTGATCCATCTGGGAGACTAGAGCATTCTTTGAGGACTTTGCTCAATAGTTGCAGTGCAAGATAGCATTGGTTCAAGTCCCACCTGGGTTACTGGTTGTGGCAGAAGGAGTTCAGTGTTCAGGTAAAGTCCTGATGGTATAAGAAGGCACCTTTCTGAGAGCTGCTTGCATAATGACCTGAGTTAGTTTCACCCCTGCATTAATTCTTTTATTCCTTAATGACACCTTCAGAATGTTGCTTTCATTTGAGAGGTGTTACATTCAAACACCACCATCTGACACAGAGCTATGTGTATTGAACTGATTTGTTATCCCTGCTCCCCTTCTAATTAATTCTCCCCTCTGATTAGCATCAACATTTCACATAGCTGCTTCACTTGTAGAACAGTTACATTGTCTTTCAGATCATCAAACTTCTAATACTTCATTTTTACCTACAATACTCATGCTTGTGTTCCCAGTCCAGCTCCCCCTGTAAGGGAATGTACAGACCCAGCTTAACATGAAAATCTGTCCTCTTCCCTGAAACCTCAGGCAATCACTTGGAATAAGAGTTACAAGAAACTTCAGGTACTTAGATCCCTTCCTCACCTCTTTCCTTCCTTTAATACCTAATCCTGGAAAAAAAGATCAAGCTCAGTTTTCAGTATTAGCACATCCAAGTTGCCTAAAGTCGTCTATAAGCACCTTCTTCACTACACATTTTCAAAGTATCAAACCTATGTCTAAATCCTATCAGAAATTACAAAATTTATTTATTCCTTCCCTGGTTTCACCTGAGGGGTACAGTTCCTTTGGGATACCCAAAGGGACTGATGGACAATCTCTGTAAACACACAGAAAATCCTATACATTGTCTTTTCCTGTCCAAGCTCATAATCTCTTCTAAATTTGTTCTAGCTCTCATCCAACCATATCACATTCTCTAATATTTATGAGATGGCTACAGGGTAATTCCAAGGTACGAAGACAGTGTTCGCTGATCTGTGAATTTTACAAGGTTACTGAACCTTTTCAAAATTAAAGGAGACTATTTTACTTGTAGCAACTAGAGCAACATATCCTGAATGCTTCTTTTGGCATGTGCAAAACCCTACAAAACAAAAATACTTTTTCCAGTGTGATAGAAAGTATTAGTGTTTTCCATTATTTGTTCCATGTCTAACAGTTTTCTAATTCAGGGTCAAATTTAAGCCCTAGTAAACAGACAAGTCCAACTTGCAGTGTGTTGGTTTGTCCCTGCCAGGCTCTAGATATATCTGTCACAATTTACATATACATCACAATTTTGCAGCTCCAGATAAAGCAGATCTACTTATGGTCACAAAAATTGAGTGTACAAATTCACAAGCTACATTTATATATTCATCTTGAACAAAAGAGGACAGAAAGTGATTCTGTCATTGACTTTTAGGTAAGGCTGTCTTACCACAGCATGATCTAATTTTTCATGAGAGCAAATGGTAAACTACCTATTCATCCAATGGAGAATGATTACGAGACGTTGTCCTCAAAAGCGTTGTTTGCAGCTTTCTTACATCTGTCGGTGCCTTTATGTGCCTAATGTCCTGGTTTGGCCTAAACCAGGCCGATTTTCCTTTCAGTGATTTTTACTTTCAGCTAAGTCTCCTCTAAGTAACTGCACTTTCTGAAACTAACTGCATGTTTTGCAGACAGTGTCTGCTTCCAGGACTGATAACGCTCAAAGTTTGTAGTTATCACTGAGGCACTGGTAGGGATGTTATGCAGAAAGGCTCTTGCTGTACTTAGTCTTAGAGAAACCAAGGTCACTGCTAAATTCCTCACTGCTTACGAGTGAAGAGCCGAAGGGGGGTCACAGCTGCAGGGAGGAGCGGACAGGGCAGGTGACCCAAAATTGACCAACAAAGGTATTCCATCCCATACACGTCATTCTCAGTATAAAGTGGGGGGATCATGAGGGTCTCACACTCTTTCTGCTATGGCCGGTGTCCGAAGAGGACTCTGTCCGTTTTCCTGCTGCCCCCGATCCCGATCCGTGCATTCCTGAATCCAGCTCTCGACCGTCGCTAGGCCCAGCCTGGGCCTTCCCGGAGCCTGCCCTGCAGTGCCCGTGGTGACTTGGCTGACTTCAGGGGAGCTCAATCTTAGTTTTGTATATATATTTGTATGTATTTGTATATATTTGATTATTTCTATTATTATTATTATTATACTCTTTTTCATTATTTTAGTTTATTAAAACTGTTTTAACTTTCCAACCTGGAAGTCTCTCTCCCTTTTCCCTTTCCCTTTCCCTTTGAGGGGGGGGGGTGGGGATAACAGAGAGCATCTGCCACCGGTTTAATAGCCGGCCCAGCTTTAAACCGTGACACCTACCCAGATGTTCCAGAGCAAACAGACCTTTTAGCAGGAATAAAGTCTAACTGTGGCAAGTGTACTGTAAGATATAAGCCTTACTGAAGTGCTGAAAATGATTTGTTTACCTTCATATTCCCAACAGAGCATTGGTGTGGTACTTTGGGTGCCTGTGAGTGCACTAAAATGCTGAAGAATACCTTTCAAACAGAATTGTCCACCCACATAACATTTTTACAGAAGTATATGTAAAATATGTCAACAATCCATGTTTTTGCCATTTTACTTTTCAAAAAACACCAAACAGAATATTAATAATTTTTAAATAAGAACTACCAGGGGAAGATGCTGCTAGGCTTGCTTCTAGCCTCTGCTAAAAACCATAGAAAAGTAACATAATAAAGTAGACTGACCTTTTACCCAATATTTAACCCACCAGAAGAAGAAAGACTAACATGTAACTACTGTGTGAAGCCTGTCACAGGTTTTTGAGATGAAAATCTGTAACAAGATAACAAGCATTTATTTGTCTTAGTCTTACTCTTAGAATATCAGTAATGACTTTGAACTCCACCAGTTTCACAGTATCTGACTCGACTACCTGATCACTCTGAGCTGCCTTCCTGGGAGAAAAGCCTCTTTATGTTATCTCTGAGTGAGAAAGTCACAGAGAATGTTAAAACCTTACAAATGTTGCAAACTATGCATCCCTGTTCATCTTAACCTATATAAGTTCCCCATGAAAAAGATATAATCAGTTTTCCAAATTGTCTAGTCAATAGTTTAAGATCAGTGAGTGACAGAGTTCATTCTGATGTTGCAATTTTCTGAACTTAGTATCTGTGATACAGTTTTAGTGCCTAGAGTTTCTGTGAATCTGGTTTCAACAAGAATTTGCTGTCAAGCCTGCCTGGGTAGTTCCCAAAAGCCCTGTTCTATGGGTCTGAAGTCAATGGAAAAATGTCTACAGAAACTGGATCAGGCTGGCCTACCTGCTTGTAAAAGGCAGTGGTTATATATCCCACTGCAGCTGGAACTGTAATTATTACTTTTCCAAAGGAAATTGAATCATCATCTTTGACACAACCATTCTGAAAAATTTCAGTTTGCCTCAGACCTTAAACAAATGTTCTGAACTCAGGGACTTTCCTGTATTTTTTTTAATTTTCCAGCAAATTATAAGTCTTTTCCAGTGTTTAATAGTTGTGTACCTGCAAGTTAATCAGCTATTTCAAAAATATTCTGTTCATAAAAATAAAGTGCAGGTGAATCTAAACTGAACTTTAACATCTAAACTGAACTTGAACATCTGAACCAAACTTGAACATCTGTAAAATGTGCTTGCCGTCTTGCCTCTCTTAATTCTGCTGCAATCCAGTCTTGTTCTGCCTGAAGTGGAAATATTTCTACTGACCTGAGCAGTGGCTGGGAGAGGCTTTTTAACACTTATTCAACTCATACATATGTAATTTCAACAGTTTCAATTACACTGTAATATTTTAAATAGTAAAATAAACATGGAAAATATTCTCAGAAATGGTAAGATAGTACTCATGCAACATCCAGAAACATGAAAAAAGCCCCTTCCTTTCATTGTACAACTCTTTGACACTTCTTTTAGCCTCCAATCTCTTTTTTTTTAAATTCTCAGGATAAAAGCCTACGGAAACAGACTATATATTTTCATTTGTGCTGCTTATATCCAGACAGTAAATAGTTAACATAGAAGTCATAAGAAGGAAAGAAACACTTAAACCCCCAGCTTTAGACAACTTATTTCAGTTGAGATCTAGAAAAAGATCATTTCACTTCTTTTTATTTATTCTATTTTAGAGGGGCTCCATAACTATTCCCAGTGGTTCGTGCTTTTTTCCATTCCCACTTGAAAGTCTGAATTGAAATTTTCTCTATCAATTTTTTATACCCAGCAGAGGACAACAGCTCTTGTTTTTTCATGAATTCCTGGAGAGTAAACTTCATTAAAATAAATCTTTATTAAATCCCTTATGGAAGGAAGTGGACTCCTTCAGAATCTAGGTGTCTCCTCCAAACAGACAAACCAAAGAACAGAGCTGTCTTTAGCTCTAAGTCCAAACATATAAACTATCTCCCCAGAGTTCCTATACTGATAGGAACATATCTTTGATCAGATCTCTCCAGAGCTCATGGGAAAAGAAGCAAGAAACTTCAGAAGTGATTAAATAGATTTTACCTGTATTTTAACTGCTGAAGAATCACTCTTGGATGTTTTTGCACTTTTCTGGAAAAAAAATATGCAAAACCTTGGAGAACTCCTTTTCAATCAGCCCTTCTATAGCCTGTTTCTCCTTTTTGAGAACTCTAGCCATTTAACCACATTACTATACTATCCCTCAGATTATCTAGAGTGGAAAAAAAAGAGGAGAATTTGGTAGATTTATCACTCCATAGATGGATATGGAAATAAGGCAGATTCTTGCTGTGCTTCTCTTGAGAGATCAGTTGATTCAGAAGGGGAAAAGGGTAGAAAAATGACGTGTAGATGCATTTCCAGTCCTTTTGTCCATACAAATAAATCCATAGAAGGTAATTATTCTTGAGCAGTTAATTTGAAACCTAGCCCAGCTAGCCAGATTCCATGGCTGCATCTACATAGTTCTGAAGGCAGCAGAATCAAAATAAACACTTGTGTTTACTCAACAGGAACATGTAATTAACTCCATTCTGAAATCATGTAATGAAAGTCACATCTCAGTTGTGGAGAACATCTAAGATTGTTTACAGACTGATCAAAAAGCTATGAACTGAATCTCTTCATATGGCACCCGTGACAACATCTTATGAATCTTCAGCAGGTTTTGCAGAAAATGTCAGTTAGCCACAAAACAGGAAGAACCATTTCTGTTTCTCCAGGATGACTCCCATGAAACAACTGGAATTGTAGAAGAGTAAGAGAGGATAGCTTGGGCCCATTCCCCAAGTCTCAACCTTATTGCTATTAGTTAGACTTAGGGCCACATCCGTACTGTAGATACTAAACAAACATATTGTGTCTTCAAGTCTCGATCCCCATTGCTTACTTTCCCTCCATGGCCTCATTAGCTTCATATTAGTGATGGTAGGTACAGACTCAATCTTCACAGGACTCACATTGCCCAAAGTATCACAATACCAATAGTTACAACCTCATTTCAAAGGACAAAAAGACAGAGCTATTTGGGGAAGTTGAAAGTAGGAATCTTTCTTTCTCACAGTAACTATCCATTCCCTGGATAGTTATCTCTGGGTAAGGCTAGGACCTCTGCCTTGCAGAACGTTTGCAATCTGAGTAGCCTTCAGTACAAGACAGAACTGAGACCTCCTTTATTTTTTCCAATCCATGGGGTATTCCTTCCCAGAAACCTGAGTCCCCTGCATGCTTTGCTGGCAAGAGGAAATAACTTGATCAAGCTGATGTAGGGTTCTTCACACAACTGCTGGAGTGGACTGGCCATGCACAAAATGCTACCTGACAACCTGGAAAAAGAACCAGCAGGAGGAAGCAGGAATACAGTCGGGTGAACAATAAATAGTAGGGCTACAATGAGCCAGGCTGGACTGAACAGGCAAAGACACAGATCACTGCTATAACGTACAGCAATATTGTGATAATCCAAATCTGCTGACCACTGTCTCGCAATAAAATTTTATAAAGCTCTTCCTGCTCTTAATACACCCACCCACCCATACAGAGGCATTAGCTGTTTTAGTTGCCTGGTGAACTAAAGAATGTGTGGAGTGTTAATATTCCATGTGAAATAGATCTGTCTGAATAACTGATTTTCCTACAGCTGTACAAAACAAAATTTGAACAAAAATTCACCCTGATGGTTGTTTACTTTTAATCAAACTAAAATTTAGTGGCATATGAAATGAATGGTTTTATTGGAAACAAAAGTAAGTCATAAATTTGGAATTACATTGAGTAAAACTGTAAATCATAACACTATTATTTGTAGATTATACATCTAAAATATTCCTTAACTAAATGTTTCAGTTAAGAAAAAAAAGGTCTAACACCATTTATCAGATGCAAATTCATATATTCATTTACTGTGCCTAAAATTTGCATTGTAAGTGAACACAGAATCACAGGGGTAACAGGGACTTCTGCTTTAAGGTAGAATCAGATATGTATGTCTGGACAGACGCTGGTTAAACCTGTTTTTATAGAACTTGAATGATTTCAACTTCACAGTTCCCGAAGGCTTTTGTCCTGGTTTGGCCTAAAACAGACCAATTTTCCTTTCAATGATTTTTACTTTCAGCTAAGTCTCTTCTAAGTAACTGCACTTTCTGAAGCTAACTGCATGTTTTGCAGACAGTGTCTGCTTCCAGGACTGATAACGCTCAAAGTTTGTAGTTATCGCTGAGGCACCGGTAGGGATGTTATGCAGAAAGGCTCTTGTTGTACTTATTCTTAGAGAAACCAAGGTCACTGCTAAATTCCTCACTGCTTACGAGTGAAGAGCCAGAGGAGGGTCACACCTTCAGGGAGGAGTGGACAGGACAGGTGACCCAAATTTGACCTATGAAGGTATTCTATCCCATACATGTCATTGTCAGTATAAAGCGGGGGGATCACAAAGGTCTCGCCCTTCTTCTCTCTCCTTGCCCCCCTTCTGCTATGGCCGGTGTCTGAAGAGGACTCTGTCCATTTTCCTGCTGTCCCTGATCCCGATCTGTGCATCTCTGAATCCAGGTCCCGTCTGTCTCTGGGCCCAGCCTGGGCCTTCCCAGAGCCTGCCCTTCAGTGCTGGTGGTGACGTGACCGACATCAAGGGAGCTCGATCTTGGTTTTATATATATTTGTATATATTTAATTATTTCCGTTATTATTATTATACTCTTTTTCATTATTATAGTCTATTAAAACTGTTTTAACTTTCCAACCCTTAAGTCTCTCTTCCTTTTCTCTTTCCCTTCCCCTTCTTGGGGGGGGAGGAAGGTTAACAGAGAGCGTCTGCCACCGGTTTAATAGCCGGCCCAGCTTTAAAACGTGACAGCTTTATTCCAAGACTTCATTATTCTTACTGTTAGAAGTTTTTTCTAAATATCTAATATAACTCCTCCTTTTTGCAATTTAAGGCTATTATTTCTCATTCTATCTACAACAAACAAGGAAAACATTATTCATTTCCTCTTTGCTAATGGTTTATTTACCACTTTCCTTCTCCACACCATATTCCTTTATTCTTCTTTAAGACAAAAAATTCCAATTCACTTATTCTTTCCTCACAGATCATGGCTTCCAGACTTCAAATCACTGTTGCTGCTCTCTTGTATGTGCTTTTCAGCCAGTCCTCTGCCTGTCTTGGAGGACAAAACACAGAACTGAACCAAGTATTCTTACTGAAGCTTTACTATTGCTGTGCAGAGCAGAGGGATTACTTCTCATGTTTTGGATATGGAGTTCTGTTTATACATTTTCTTTTTCATAGCAGCATGCCTCTGTTGATTCTTGTTCAGCACATGAGCCATACTAATCCATAGACTCTCTTTTCTGTACAAATACTATTTAGACTCTTGTTTTGCTTACTTGAGCAAAACATTTTGCTCACTTCTAGTGTAAAGTAACATGAAAACAATGTAATCTGAATCTTTTCCAAGGAACAAAAGGCCCCTTTTAAAATTCCTTCCCCAGCTTCACAAGACCTTTCAAAATGTTTTAAGACTGTGTTGGTAGAGCTGTCCCCATCACTCAATAATAATAAAGTATCCCTGCCACAGCCAAGTTACGTATTATTCATATGCTGTAATAACGGTGCTTTTAAAGAAGAAAGCATGATGATTTCAAGTAAATATTCATTTTATGCCATTTCTTTCTTTCAGAAAATAAAAAACAGATTTCCCCAAAGGGGAAGCCCTTTCACACATGTACACTCACAGGCACAAATTGTTTTATCATGGAGGATGCAGGATTCTGTCACTGTTAGAGAGCTGTTAGAATACTTTCAGTATATAGTCAGTGCCTAGAGAAGAGGACTTTCTGTTGTTGAAAAATTTTGTGATAAAGGTTGGACGAACATTTTAGGTATAATTCCCCAAAGTATTACAGCTGCATTATAACACTATTTTAGAGGAAAAAAAAAAGATCTGCAATTGCTGATTAAAGCACTGACACAATTAGGTCCTAGTCTTAAAGAATGGGATGCATGCAAAACACTTGGTTTTAAGTGAGACACAGAGGGTCACCAAACTGTGGGGGCAGAGTCCAATGAAACAAATAAATAATTACTCTGTTATTTTGAAAATAATTTGATTATTCCAGAATTTAAAATAAATACAAGATACAGGTTTATTTTAAATGGGCTATCTTGGTTTATTTTTTATAACCAATAACTTTTGGGGATTATATGAGAAATACTGAGTAAGCAGATAAATGAAAAAGTTATTATAGAAAATAATGACCTCTGTGAAATAATTGTGTAGTTTCTATGTTCTATTACTGCCAAATCAATTGTGTAGTTTCTCAAGAATGACAGCACAAGGTCAAGGTACCATTGCAATTGACATTATACGAAAACTGAGAGTAACATTGTGCTGCTCAAAGCATATTCACCTCTCCCTACTTACAACTAATATGGAATTAAAACCAGTTTGTGAAGAATGCTTCTCAAACGTCAAATGATATACAAATTGTTTATACATTAGATTTTCCTCTATTAACATAAATATTTTGAAAACTTTTAATATCAAACTGATTTACCCTGACACCCCGACAATTCTCAGTTTAAGACTTTTCACCTGTTCATAACTTAGGATAACTTCTGTTAGAGGCAGTTCCCTGGTAAAAGCTAAGCTATCATTATATAACTTTTTAACATTATGTGTCATTGTATATCTTCTTCTCGTAAGAATATGGAGATTCTTAAGGTCATTAAGGGACAGGAATTAGCAGGGCTCATTCGGAGAGCTTTAAACTAGATTCGAAGGGGGATGGGGTAGTAGATGGGTTTGCACCACTGGGGCAATGCTCTAGTGTTGAGGTAGACCAGGAGGCCTCCCATCCCCCTGGGGTGAAATCGGTGTGCTCAGCTCACTCCCTGAAATGCCTGTACACCAATGCGCGCAGCATGGGGAATAAGCAGGAGGAGTTAGAAATCCGTGTTCAGTCGGAGGGCTATGATTTAGTGGCAATTACAGAGACTTGGTGGGATGCCTCGCATGACTGGAATGTGGTCATGGATGGCTATGTCCTGTTCAGGAAATACAGGCCACTAAGGAGAGGTGGTGGAGTTGCTCTTTATGTGAGTGAGCAGCTAGAATGTATTGAGTTCTGTCCAGGGGCGGATCAGGAGCGAGTTGAGAGTTTGTGGGTGCGAATTAAGGGGCAGGCTGGCATGGGTGATACTGTTGTGGGTGTCTATTACAGGCCACCGGATCAGGATGAGGAGGGTGATGAGGCCTTCTACAGGCAGCTGAGAACAGTCTCGCAATTACAGGGCCTGGTTGTTGTGGGGGATTTCAACTACCCTGATATTTGCTGGGAGGCCTACTCAGCCAGCCATCCTCAGTCCAGGAGGTTCCTCCAGTGCATTGATGATAACTTTCTGATGCAAATGGTGGATGAGCCAACTAGGAGAGGAACGCTGCTGGATCTTGCTCTCTCTAAGAAGGAGGGTCTGGTTGAAGCGGTGAAGGTTGAGGGCAGCCTTGGCTGTAGTGACCATGAGATGGTAGAGTTCAGGATCTCATGTGGCAGGAACAGAATAGCTAGCAGAATCACAACTCTGGACTTCAGGAGGGCCAACTTTGGCCTTTTCAAGCAATTGCTAGGGGAAATCCCATGGGACAGGGTACTAGAAGGTAAGGGGGCCCAAGATAGTTGGTTAGCATTCAAGGACTGCTTCTTCCAAGCTCAAGATCAGAGCATCCCAACAAGTAGGAAGTCAAGGAAGGGTACCAGGAGACCTGCATGGTTAAACAGGGAACTGCTGGGCAAACTCAAGTGGAAGAAGAGGGTGGTTCCACATAAATATGAGGAAAAACTTCTTTACGGTGAGGGTGACCGAACACTGGAACAGGCTGCCCAGAGAGGTTGTGGAGTCTCCTTCTCTGGAGACATTCAAAACCCGCCTGGACGCATTCCTGTGTGATACGGTCTAGGCAATCCTGCTCCGGCAGGGGGATTGGACTAGATGATCTTTCGAGGTCCCTTCCAATCCCTAACATTCTGTGATTCTGTGATTCTGTGATTTTATGCATTTCTGAGGCCACCGTTAGCAAACTCAGTGAAATTTGCTCTCTTACAGAGGCTAGTTGGTTACCATTCATTTAGCAGGTTAAGAGCTACCTTACAAGCACGAACAAGAGAGAATTTACAGCCACAAGCGAAGACTTCAGTGGCAATCTATAAAAATGATCACCTAAAGGTATTATTTGTGACTAGCAATGGTGAGAGAGATTCATACAAAGAAAGGAAATGTTAGGCTTTCAGAACGCTGGGAAACTTGCCATTTTTGGATAAAGGTAACTTTGGCAGCGTCACATCTCATAAGGGAAACAACAGAAAACACTCATTTCCAATAAGCAACTGAGACGTTCTAGCCCATTTTCATGTGAGTATCTAGACACAGCCTCCAGAAGAATCCACTGTAAATGAACCTAATTAACTCAAGCAGCATGACCTACTGCAAACTGGCAATAAAGATATTATGGATTTTTGGGATAGCTTTCATTCCTTTGGGAGTGTTGATGATCAGAATATAAACTGATCTTGCAGCTTACATTGCCTAGCGTCTATCTCTCCACCCTTCTGCTGACCAAAGTGGTTTCTATCCTCCTGAAGCTTTACCTGGGGAGGGTGGAGAATAAGCCAAGCACGACTTTTTTAAATGTCATATTCTCATCTGCATAGTACTGGTTTATTCCAAAGGTATTTTGGGTTTCCCTACCGCAGAACCTTTACTCTAAATGAGTTTCAGACATTAGCTAGTAAGGGAAGAAAATATAATAACTTTCTAGCATTCTTTGACCATAGTCCCAACAGTTACACTGATGCTATCCCCAAAAGGCAGTGTCATTTATGGAAAGACACCTGGATCTAGTGAGAAGAAAAGCCTTTGCAGAAGGTGGATTCAGGAAATCTGTAGTACTGCTATGGACAGCTGTGTTTAAAGTTATTTTTCACTGCTTTTAAAGAAGATGTAGTTGAACTTTTTGAGTTTTTGTATAAATGCAGTAATCTAAAATGTAGCAAAATGTAGCACACAGTTTAATATCGTTACAGCTGGGTTTACAATACTTCTAAGAGCACACTCACACTGCTTTTCCCTCCTTCCTGTTGCTAAGGACAATATGGTCAGAATCAATAGTTATTTCTAAAGGACGTTTTTCTCTGAACTTGCCAAACTTTTCAGCATGTCAAGAATTATTAAATGGGATTGCCAGTTATTTCAGAGAGCACATGGGGAAAAAAAGACCTGGATAGTCTTCCAAAATCTTAAAATGTCAGCAAATCCAAATGCTTCCTTTGATGTAATTTCAAACATCTGAAAAACGTTATTAACCCAATGCTAAGGAGTGCTCTTAAATCATTAAAGACACAAAGACAGTAGATCTGATTCTCACTGTCTTTTATCTCCTATAGCTATTAGCTGTGTAAAATGTGTACACAAGAAGATGCTCATTTTAAAATTGAGAGGGAGGGCAGTGAAGTATTTCACCTATCAAAAGCAAGTTCTTTGGTCTAAGTTGGAGGCTGATTTGATATTCTCAGTCTCAGGTTCACTGTTGAATATTTCTTCTGTTAAGCACTTTCTAAAGAAAAGACATTAACTATTAATTGATGAAGATGAGTTGTCCTTTTGCTTCCCTCCTCCATATCAATTGCATCTCTGATTGCTAAGTGAGAGAAGGAATATGAGGTTGTGTGCCCTCTAGAAAGTACAGTAATTAGCAATGCATAATATAGTGAGAATTTCAAGATTTCAAGAAAAGTCATTTGCTCTCTTCACCAGAATTTATTTTTCTAATAAGGTTCTTTTTTTGTATTGCGGTTCATGCTTAATGGCTGTCATGGTTTACTGGATATATTGAATTATGTGACAGAATATTACTTCAGTAATGCTATACCAGCAGTGCAGAAAGAGATGTGTTCTGTTGAAAAAGGGATGCAGATAGAATACATTATAAAGCGTGGTAGAAAACTTTTCCCTACCTTTTTTTTCTTTTGTTTTCCCAAGGGGTCTGGCATTATTGTATTTACACATACCTCATCCAAGAGGTTGCTATTATTTTGACTTTGCTCTTTTACATGCTTGCAATGGTGTAAATGACTACAAAAATACGAGGTAATAGAGAAGAAACGCTGGTTGTGACCGGGCACAAGTCTGGCAGAAATTCTTTAGCCGAACACTTGTGAGCATGTTGCTCTGAGGAAACCTGTCTGAAGACACAAAACAAAATAACTACTTGAAAAGTAATTGTAACTTTACAGCAATGTAACCATTTGCTTTGATTTTTTTTTAAGCCATGAATAAAAGGAAACGGTGAACAGAGAAAAAGGCATAACTGGCTGAATTTTCCATAGAAGAGTGAAGCCTCAATAAAACGCATTACACTGAACATGGAAATTCCCTGGGTGATTCTGGGCTCCTGTCATGCCAGAGGGGTTATCAGATCTTAGGCGTATATATTCCTGGTAGCAAAAATTCTTTCTAAGAAGTAGGTGCAGTTGATTAAGTTACATTGAACAGCTACAGTCCAATCAATCCTTTGACTACTTTAGAAGCACAAGGCATAATGCCAGATCAGCTTTACCAGTACATGTGGTCTATCACAGCAACTTCTGTAACTCTCCATTAACATGTGGCTTAAAATTCTGTTTCACAACTTATAAACACAGCTGACTGGAAATAGGTAAAACAGTTTCCATAAACTTCGCAATGATCTTGTACACTGAAGAAGAAGGAAGGAACTGATTTTCATTCAATAGTGTAACACAAAGTCTTGAAATTCTGCTGGAAGCTGGAAGCTGGTCAGCTGGAAATGCCCAAGAAGAAGGACTTAAAGATAAATGTAGAATGATAGTAAACTGACATGTGTTGCAGGTGAGAAAAAGGCAAAAGTAATCCTAAGAAACATCAGCAGATACAGTTTTATTAGAGTAACAGCCCTGGAACTGTTCTCAATGCGTGTATTCAAAAACCTAAAACAGATCCAGAGGAGAACTACTTGGTTTACAAGAAGAATATGAAATTTGACTTTCACATGAGAAGGCTCAAAGAGCTTAATTATTCTAATCTGGTAACAGAAACAGCAAAGATGTATGACTGATCTCTGGAAACTGAGCATATCCTTATAATCCTGATGAAGGATAAACACCAAGAACAACAAAGAACTCTTGAAGCTAAGAAAGAATGTCAGAAAAAAAAAAAGAAAATAAAAATAGTCATTAGTATTTTAGGCTTTCTTCTTATAGAAGAAAGAGTTCTAACGTATAGAGCGTTCAATATATGGAATAGACTTCCAGTGAAAGCAACAGGGGTAAAAGCCTTCAAAAAGAAAACTCCTTTGATGGAACATAGTGTGATTGCCTACAGCAGAATGTGATTTCTCGCAATGACTAAGTAATTTCCTTCTAGTCTATTGTTTCTATTACTGTGTGAATATGCACGAGTACACATACATACACACACGTGTGTATATACAGATAAAATTTCCAGTACATAGAAGGTACATGTTATTGTATAATGCATTTCACCCATGACAGTGTGCAGTATTTCATCTGACTATATACATGTGAACAGTAAATAGAGCTATGTGAAATGCTGGCTAGGAATTAAATGTCATAATCTCTTGTTACTGCAAAGGAAAATATGTACTTTGGGTGTATAGCCCTGAATCAGTATTTTTATTGACTTTAAGTTGTTACACAATATTTTTATTTTAGATAAACACAACGGCAAAGCAAGAGCAAATATATTTTTCCAGGAACTAGTTGGGATCTAGTATACCTTAGTATACCCTGGAAAACAGTGTATGATTTAGGAGTGACTCACTAGGGCACCAGTTTTGGAGAATATGCTCAATTCCTGCTCTGTCATGGACTTACAATTAGTCAGAAGAGAGCCAAGTGGGGCCTATTTTTACTATTGTTAGTTCAGCCGCAGTGTTGATGGAATTACTGAAATCAGTGCTAACTCGCTTACTATACTGTGCGCAGCACAGTCTTCAAGACGATGTGATAAAAATTAAGTCGGTCCAGCAACGCACTGCCAGTGAAAGAGGTGATCTCATTCCTTCCACTCTCTTCCCTGATGCCCAGATACACAGCCCTGCCCTCTCCCTCATACCAGCTCTGTGGCCACCCCTCAGAAACCTGATTCAGCTCACTAAGTTTGCTATTTCTGTTTTACCAAAAAAAGCAGGGAAGGAACAGTGAATCCTAGTTGCTCAAAGTCAGGACCATGGGAGATAAGGCTATGTCTTTTAGCATAAAATTTTCTTCAGTTGTTTCTGAAACTGCATGCACAGCCTTCAAAAGGGATGAAAAACACTATTTCTCAGAAGAAATAACACCGTTTTCTCTAATCTCTTTTAGGCAGTCATTCTGACAAAATGCTGAGGAGCAGGAAGTAGAGGTAATTTGTCCAGGATTATACCCAAAAATGCACTCATTTACATTTAGTATATTTCTAGTAAACTATTAATCTTTAGATATAAATTTCTTCTAGACAGGTAAAAATGAGCATGTATTTGTGAGTGTATGGTATGTATATGAATAAAGAAGAACGGAGTTAGCCATTTCATATTTCAAAACCCATGATTAATATTTATAGTCAAAAACACCTGTGGTGTTGGTGAATATCTGTTCTGGATTAGGAGGGAAAGGAGAAAGAGTATACACAAACTGCTTTGTTTAATTGTTTGGGATTCTATTTGTCTTGTACTGACAGGAAATTCTCATGAGAGAAGTTGGTATGATGAGTAGGGCTTATAAATCTCAGGTTGGTAGGAATCTTCATGTTAGTGACAATTAGCCAATCAATCAACCATAATACATTGTTTAGTTACACTTAAATAGTCGTTTATCTAGTTACGTCTATCTACATATAGGAACACAGCAAAATGTTCATTCCACAGTCATCCCTGACCAACATGAGCCATTACAAATCTCTAAATGAAGCTAGATGCTCTTACCATGTTCCTACATAAAAGTTGCTCTCAGCTTTGAGATGATCACTAGTGAAGTGTTCATTCAGTTTCTTCAAACTTTTAAGTTATAGACAGAAAAGAGAACACAAAGTATCTCTGCTTATTGACTTAACAGTTTTTAATTGGATGGCTCAAGTGAGATTCCCTCATCACTAATAAAATGTCAAAACAGAAATAACCTAATGGCTGCTGAACACTTTTAATTCCCATTAGTGACAAGAGTCATTTATCTTATTGTGACTGGCATCATATCTGTAATCCTCATTTATTTCCATTTATTGTTTAACTTCATGGTGCATCCTCTTTAGCAGCAACAACAATTTTTATTGTCTGTATTATATAGCAGAGTATATTAAAAATAGACATGGCTATTCTGGAATAAATAGCATAAATAATAGAATAAATAGCAGGCATCTCTTACAGGCCCTGTTATAGATGATGCCTGTGCAATAACTGTTCTTTCAGACTTAATGTTAGGAGCAATGACAACAGAAGACAATCAAACTGGCTGGAGCTACTGGCTCAGAACTATAAACAAGGAAATAGATTCCAAATTTTTGTTTAATGGACTCCATAAACAAAACAGGTCTGAACCAATGCAGATCATTCATCCCAAGAATTGCCCCTCTGAATGCAAAATAGCATCCCAGGTAACTACCAAAAGACGCGACAGTATTTGCTCCATAGTACTGCAGGGTTTCTTGGATATTTCTAAAGGAACAAAATAAATTATGGTATTTCTTGAACCAGCTGACAAAGTCCCTACTCAAGGCCTTTCTTAGGCTAGTGATCTGTTAGCTCAGTTTTTCAAATCCCTAAGCAGCTTTCTTCAAAATGAGCTGGGTTAGTTTAAACAACTGGACTTTAACTGGATGATTTTGACTGAAATGATTCCAGGAATGAGTATATGAATAGTTCAGCTAGCAGAGCTGACGGGACAAAAGTCTCTGGCAGGACTTCATAATACACGTCCAGGATTAGGATATTCTATTCTATCCACAGAGCTGCTACTTTAAGAAATTGAGCCCTAAATGGCCAATGTTTAATGACATGTATTAATTAAGGTCTTTCCTCCAGGACACTTCTAGCCAGCCTACTGCTTTTGTGATGAGGAGCCACTGCCTCAAGCCCCACATGAGAGGCAGGGATAGTGGATTGCTATATCCAGCACACCCAGTTAGTTAAACCTGAGCTGTTCAATCACTGCTACTGCAAAACAGAATCAGGATATCATCACTAAAAAAGATGAGGTTTTTCTACATTATATTCTGCATTTTAATTGTATATGATTTACAGATACAGTGTCTTTTCTACAATATTGATCACCACATTATCTAACAGCTCCATTCGTATTTTTATAGTACCTCTGTGGAAAAAAAAAGGATCTGTTTTTCTATTTATGGACACAGAAATGATGAATAAGTACCAAGAGAAATTAATTCAATATTTCAAAATGGGAAAAACCCTAAAGGAGATCAACAGAGGCCCTTACATTGAGTTAATAGAAGCATCATGCTCCATCCTTAAGTTTTTAAGTGATGCGATGATAATGCAAGAAACACTGGATTCATGTAATGTTTTACTTTACTGCCTTCATCCATCTTTTTTTATGCTCAGCGGTGTTAGCAAGAGCAGTGTACTCTCAGCCACTCACAACAGAAAAACCCAGTAAGACATAGGCAGTTGGCATAACCTTCCCTTCTCTTCCTAACTCAACAGCCACTTACCATGCATTTGAATAAGACTGTTTTTCAATGCAACAAGGTAAGCTTGTGTTGATTTATTTGCATTTTTTCCTATCTAACTGATAGAACAAATCCTACCGCAACAGACTATGCATATACAGCTCTGCATGAATTTATTCAAAAGCAATTTCACTGGTTTTCTTCTCTAGTACTCCTTTTTAGTAGTGTTATGTTGCTTGTACTTGGGGGAATTCCTTGCCAAAGAATTAAATGCTCTCTTTTTCTGGAATGTTAAAATGACTAGTTATCATCAGACCCATGGGTCTACAGATTAAGCTATGTTCTTGTGCCTCAGCAAACACATTGCAATCAAATTTTTATGAGTATCATATATTTCCATTTCCCCTAAACTCTCTAGTTTCCAATTCCATGGTTATTTTTTTGAGAGGTTTCCCATTGTGAAGGGAATTACATGAAAAGCACAAGTGCTGGAGGTGTACTGAGGAAATATTGTTGTGCTTTGTTGTGAGTCAGACAGGATGGAGTCAAAACACATGACTTGTTCTTAAGAAACATTGGCTGAAAATAATGGAAATCCCAGATATACATCTGTTTTTACAGAGTTTATAACATCTGGGCTGAAATTCTTCCATCATCCAACTGCAAGTGATAGATACTCTGTTTCCCTTCCTTCATTGGATCTACTCTAAACTGCAAACTTATGATCTTTTTATATTAGAAAATATATAGAACAATCTGGAAACAAATTTCTACGTAAAATTTATGATGCCTACAGTCAGAATAGCTTCTTCTTTTAATTCCTCTTTCACACAGAGTCAGCAGTAACCTTTTGTATCTTCATGTGACTTCAGTAATCTTTATCTCACACTACAGTAAACACAAAGTCCAAAAACCAAGTTACAGATACCAGCTTCGCTATCAGTGTAATCAAAGACAGTGACCTTTGCTCTTCTTTCTCTTCCGGTCGCTTTAGCTGTATTCTGCACTTGCTGCCGCTTGCTTAAACTGCCACACTCAAATGTGAATTTGTCTCATGAATACCATCCCTTTTTCACATCTGCATGACAGGAGGCATTCTGGAGTGTTTTGTGACAAAAAAAAAAAAAAAAAGAATCAGAAAATTAACTTTTCTCAAAAGGGCTGATTGCAAGTACTTGTGCAATTTTAGAAAGCCATTTTTTGGTATGGCACAGAGCTTTAAACCTTGTTTTCTCACCATCATGGCAATTGCTCTTCAGAATATGCAGTATCGGAAAGGGGATGATTATGAGAGGGGAGAAAAACTGGAGACGAAACTTACGGCTGAAATGTCCTGTGGAAGTGGAGGTTTTTGAAACTTGAAATGAATTATTATCTTTGGGTAATTCCTTGAAAATACAGAAAGATTTCACTTATTTGTTGTTTCTTTTTTTTTTTTGCTTTGTTTGTTTTTAATTTTTCCCCTGGAAAACTCTGGATGAGCTGCCTTCCCCATTGACTGCAAAAGTGGTATTTGCCAGATTCCTTGAAGAGTGTCATTTAAGAGAACATAATCCAGGAAGCCAGTGTACAAGAATTTTACTTCATGTCTTCAGGGGGGTGCAGGACGGTGATGGTGTTCTTGAGAGAGATAAAATATAACTCTAGTACAAATCGGAGAGACAGATCACTTCTTCTGAACCTTTTTCTTCCATTTTATCATTACCTCACCAGCTTCATCTGCTTATTTGAATGACTTGTCAGCTTTGCATCAGAGGACTGATGGACTGTCTCCCGCTTGATCCTGTTACCTCAAAAACACAGAAGAGGCAGTTTTTGGTGCCACTGGAGAGCCTTCCTACCTGTGATAAATAGCTCATTTTACATGATCTAAGAGAAGAGAATGGAGAACTCTTTCACCCTGAAAATTCATGTGACGGAGGAGGAAAATGGTACACAAAAGATTCTGCAAAATAGACTTGTTTCTTGTGGTCTTCTGCTCAGTTAAAAAATATCTCTCAAGCCTAAAGTGATCTCTTAAATTTAGAATTCTCTTTGCCCTCAGTTGTGTACATATTCTTGTGGACAGTATGAAAACCAGAAGTATAATAAGTTCATTGTTACATGTTAAATTTATGCTCAGTAAACTTGCCAAGAGTGTTTCCAGTTGAATTAGAAATATGTCAAGCTATTGCCTTGGAAAACAGGATACTAAAATGCTTGCTGATAAATTTACTTCCCCTGAAAAAAAAAAAATTAAGGAGAGAAGTCTTCCCTGAACTGTCATATGATGATAGTGACTATGTGTTTCAAATCACATTTAGTTCTTGTTAAAACATACATGATATTGATGAATTACTGATATGCGTAAGTAATTATGTCTGCCGAGTTCCAAAAATAAAAGATATGCTTCTTGGTTCAAAACATCATTAGATCCAAGATTTGTTATGCTATGCTTTTGCCATTTTGCACCCATCATTAATGTTACAAATAACTATTTGATGCTATTAGACAAGGAAAGTAATCAGTCTAGTTGAAAATATTTAAGAATATGAAAGCTTAATAGGATTTTCATTTGTTTTACAAGACTGATATGTGTGAGATCCTGTTCATGCTAAAGGCATCTTTGCTTGGGGACTGCATAAAGCAAGATTACTTCAGGTTTTACAATCCCAATGATAAAAATAATCAATAATCTTATTATTGCTACTGTTCAAATTCTGCTTTTTATAAATTCAGCAGTTTCATATGGACATGATATATGTTATAATTGACTAGAAGCTAATTCCCCTACCAAAAAAACTTATGAGATATTCATGGAAAGAAGACTTCAAACCACAGATAGGTATTTTCCCTCTAAAGAAAACAATAAAACCTTTTTCTAAGTTAGACTAGGAGGCTGAAGTTAGTCTTCGACAATACATTGTTGCACTTTCCCTTTCTGGCTAGAGTGAGCCATATTGAGATTTTTTTAAATTATTTTTCAAAAGAATAGTAATAAATATATTTCTAACAACAACGAGCATGACAGAACTGCTATTCAGGGTACCATGAAACTACTCTATTGTTAATACTTTCCGTAATCGTATTTTTTTATATAAGAAGTCAATCTTCTGCATAAATTTCATCTGTATAACAATATGGACAGTAGGAAGAGTCTACCTGCAAGGTATAACTTGCACTTTAACACACAGTAACAAAAACTCATAGAAAATGATGTGAAATCAGGTCTATTCCTCTTCTACTTGATAGGTTTGTAAAAATTACTCTGGAATGGAGCTGAAATTATATTTGGGTTTTCTTCAGACAATCATAATTAACAAATACAAATCTAGAATTTTCTAAAGGCTAAGAAGAAGGATCTAAATGTAACTGAGCCATGCTACATTAGACCAAAGGTCCATGTAGTCCAATAGTCTGTCTGTGACAAGAGCCAATTGTACATGCTTAGAAAAATTGTAAGAACAGGAAAAGCACGTAACATACTTTCTGTGAGTATTCCTAATTACTGATTGTGTGGAGATATTGCCAAGCTGTAGATGATTTCTGCATATTTAGAAATCCCTAATGGAGTTTTATCCTGTGAACTTGTTCAAATTTCCTTTGGAGCAGACACAAATTTTAGTATCTACAACATCTGTAGGATGGAGTTTCATGGTTTAACTATGCATTGCATGAAAAATGCTTTTGATTGGAATTCAGGAGTTATGACTGATTATGAGACCAAGAATTTCTTAGATCTTGATTGTTTTCATGGTACAATATGGGGTTTTGTTTTATTTTGTTGTTCAGCATTCATATATGCAAAAAACCTAAATTACAATAACATACATTCCTTAAATGTCTCAAGTCACTTGTTACATAAATATCTGTAAGTCAAGAGTATCAAATTGCCTTAAAATAAAATAAAATCAGACTCTTAACACAATTGTCACATTCCTGTGTGCCTGTAACAATTCTAGGTTGACTGGGCAAAACTGCATCGAAGACATATGGCACATTTTTCAGGTGGTGCTAATAATTACAATACAAATTCTCCAGAGATCCTGTCTATGTGCTCTGGTAGCAAGTGCATGGAAAGCTCATATTGCTATTTATCATTGTTAATATCTACAGTGCACTCCACTCGTGACATGCTATCTAAATAAAAATAACATCAGTGTGGTACCATATGCTGAAATTCCAACTTGATCTTTTGTGCAAGCTTTTTCCATTCAAAAAAGACAGCCTTTTTTCACCTCCAAGTATGTTACACAATGTCTTTTTTTCCTAAAAATTGCCTGGCCATGAGGACAGCTCTTGTTTTGTAAGGCAGAACTAAGTGAAATATTGCAACGGAAAAGCACTTGTTTCTCATAACACTCCATCCTTTCTTTTGTGGTTTGTTCCTTAAACCAGCGTTAGCCTCTCAAACACATATGGTTTATTTCTGTGTATTGAGAAACAGCATATAAGAACATAACCCAAGAAAAAAATGTCCATTCACTGTGACACTAAGGTCACTGTTGTCTGAATTTACTGGACACACTCCAGTTTCTAATCTTATCATCTGTAAAACTTCCAAAACATACACAGCTTTCCCCACTGCCCTGGGTTTGATTCAGCAGTGTTATTGCTACTGAAAAAGCTGTGGAAGTCACATCAGGTCTTAGATACAGGCTCTAAAACATAATTAATATATATCACATACATTTTTTCTTCAGCCTGTTTATATAATCACAAACCAGCAAAAAAGCCATAAGTCCTTTCTGGAATTCCAAATATATCATTAAAAGCAGGAATTTCCTCTATATCTCTGATTTAAAAAACAAACTGAGGCATATACAGAACTAGCAAACAACCAAGCTGACTCACAGCTGCATTAGGTCCCACATACATTCAGCTATATAAATTCCTGTGCAAATTTCACCCTATATGCAAGTTCGTATTTAATTCAGTTTTCTCTCTTCCTAGAGATCCCATCGTGATTCAGTCTCACCAGTTAGCATTTAGCCATTATACAAACTAAATGGAGTTACTAGGTGTCGTATGATCTAGATTTTTGAAGTCTCTGTGTACATGACTTTAATTCAGAACATTAGCTGTAGCCCTGATGTGATATATGACCCTTAGCAGATAATTACTCTGCATTTTACAACCTGGAATGGCTATGTAAACATAAACATAGCCTCCTACATAGAAAAGCCCTGTTTATTGGACAGTTTGACCAAGGTAAACAATGGGTTTGGACATTTTTACAAAACAAGGTGTAACCAAAATTGTAGAAAAATTCAGTATTTTAAATAAACCTTTTCACTTTCAATTCATAAAATAACATATAGTCTTGTAATTTCAAGGAAATTCTAGAGAAATTCAGAGTCAAATTAATTTAAAGCTTTGTTTTACACACCAAGGATAATGCAAAACAAAAGGTAAGCATCCTTATTTTTCTACAAGAAGTGATCTACACCATATCATTGTGATAACAACACGGCATCCAAAGTAAGATTAATAATAAAATGTTCTGGTTCTAAATGAGGACTCAAGCAATTTAAAACAGCTATCTCCTTTATGTTTTATGCCAGTTTAATTTTCTTTCAAATAACTTCTCTACTGACCAGTTCATATGGACAACTTTAAAAAAAAATTATACTTGCTTGACCTTATATTTAGGTAGATGTATCTTGTATTCTGGAGTCAAACAACACTGCTTAAAGCAAGGTGTGTAGCACAATAAAAATATTTGGTCAGGATACAGTATCAGATCAATTTACATAACTCTAACCCCGGAGGTACTTATGACTTTCTTGGAAAAGACCTGTGTCACCATGTGTACAGTTATCACAGCAAAACTGTATCTCTTTGTCATTTACTGTTGGAGTTTTCACTCACAAGTTTCTCATTTGCTTTTCACTAGGCCCAGTAGGTACATCACTTAGATAAGAAAACATATAAGAGCATGATTTATTCCACACTGATATTAACTGCTATTTCAATGCAAGCGAAAGTACATGACAGTTGTTAAATGAAATGCACAATGACAAAAAAGTTATCATCTGCCACATTTTATGGCTTGATTCTGTTCTGTGTAAAGCCAGAGTATATTTTGAGCTATCATCTCACTTATTCATCTCACTGGAACATCAACACAAGCAGAGTCAGATTCTGTACATCCTACCTTGTTGTACAAGCATCCTCCAAGAGCTAACGTGAAGCAGGGTTGTTGCTGTTGTTACCCAGATTTTACTGACAGAGAAACTGAGATAAGCTAGAGATCTTACTAGAAATTTGTAGCAGCCTACACAACGAGTCAGAGCAAGTCAAGCAGCTTGTCTTAGACCAAGACGTCTTACTATCACCAGAACTAAATGACCTTGACTTCATAGTCCTGTCTTAGAATACTTTTCTTTCCGCTCAAGTAAATAATTTCCACAAATTGAGTGCACATATAAACATCCATTTCAGTTTGTATAATACCCTTATGGGTATCAAAAATTATTTTATTGCCAGTTTTTTATAGATGCCTCTATGTGACAACTGGTTTTTGAATAAATATAATCTCTTGAAGGGCTTCACGTGTTCTACACTTGTTGTCTTCCTTCTTGAATCAGAGTTAAGAGCCCTCTCTATCCTCCCAGAGTGATAGTGAGTCAAAATATTGCTCCTAGATGTTCTACTAGTGAAGTAAATTAACTTTAGCACATGTAGAATTTAACCTTGAGGAAGCAATGTAAACTATGTCTTGTTTTCACTACAATTATTGATCTGAAAATGTGTGACTCTTCAGAACACCTATATCAAAACCAGGAAAGACCCCTCTATTTGAGAAATACAGTCTGTCATACTAAAGGTTATAGTGATAATTAAAATGAAATGTTAAACATAATTAGATAATTGATAACATACTGACCTGCTGTTATACTGCTATGGAACCACTGATTCAAAACACACAGTCTGCAAGAAAAGAGGAGAAAAAAAGAAATCAGTTTATATAATCTTAAAACTATAAGGTGTTGTTTTATAATAAATGTTAATTAAATTAATAGTTGCTGTTAATTTTATTTCATAGATTAATTCTTGAGCGATTATTTTGATTAATTTATGTTTTTTATTAATTGTTGAATTATTGGTACTCACAAGACAAGGTGAGAAAACAAATGGCTAAATATCTCCTAATTATTTTGAATTGTACTGTTTACATACATCTATGTATGTGTGTGTCTTTATACATATGTACGTAAACAGTACCACATGTATTAGCTACTTGAAGTCTTTGTTATTCTTATAAGCCTGCAGAAGACAACAATTATGTAGCAAGAAGTCAAGAATTTCACTCTGTATTATTAGGAGACTGGAAACATATGTGGTGCTGTGGGCAAGTTACCACTATATGATTGACATAGAAAAGATACAACTGGATTGACAGTTTCTGTCAAGACTATCTGCCTTAACTGCAAGAGAAGTACCTTCCTACATCCTCAATCCGTTCCTATATTCCCTGCCTCCTCACAGTCATAACTGGCATAGCGAGACAATGTTTCCCTACGTTATTTATTTTCAGTCTTTCATAACAAAAAAGGAGAGAAGTCATGCATTATATTAAACAGTTATTGCAAAATGAATGATTATCTGTCATACATCAGAAAAAAATTATAAGATTAATTATGGCATGTTCTAGCTACAGCATTTGGAATCTTGCCCTTTGCTAAATTTGTTTTCAGTTAGCCTTCTTGAAAACAAGTAAAAACCCACTAGTTTTGTTCGGATATTGGTTCCCATCAGTTTTCTTCACAATCTTAGCTGTGTTGTTTATCTACCCTGTAGTGTCATTAATATTTGTTCTTTAGGTTCCACAAACTTTCTACCACAATATGAACATACTCTCAAGCAAATGAACAAACAAAAAAACCCACCAAAACAAACAAAATAAGCAACCTCTTGATAAAAAGAGAAACATTAGCTATATAAATTGAACAAAACCCTACTGTATACAGCTCTCTAAGCAAAAACTTTAAAGGTCTGCATAACACCATCTTCATAAAGGTCTTGAGCATGCACTCTCAAACTGATGGGGGAAGGGCCTTAAATTCCAAAATGTAGACTGTGAGCCACAAAGCATTTGGCAGCTGCTTGATTTGAAACAGGCAAGTAGTCCAAACGGCTGTAAGCTCCGTGTGCCTGAGTCTGCCTGCTTACTTACTTGCCTGCCTGCAGCTAGCAAAACCTTTTCCAAGCATGGAAGCCGTTTACAAGGAGGATGTGTCTTCAATAGGAAACTAGGTGCGTCTTCACCTATGGTAAGAAATGCCTAATAAATTCCTGATGGAGACAGGCAATTTGCAGCTTTCACATGTTAGTAATTCACCATAGCAGACTGTGCTGCAGAAAAGGTCCAGCTTGATCTCCAGATTAATGTTGAAATTATGAACTGATTTATCTTCATTAGGACTTTACCTCATACTAGTAATCTTAGTTAACATATGCTAGCTAAACTGAGTAATGAACACCTTGATTTTTTTGAGAAAACAAGATGTATGAGACAGCTCTTCTATTTACCTGAGGTCTAAATTAGGACTCATCCAAAAACAAAGAAGTCTATTAATGATTACATTGAGAATAGTCTGGTGATCTTTTTCACCTTAGTGTTACAAAAGAAGGAAGTTTCTCAGTTAAGATGCAAATAACTCATAATGACCCCTGGGGAGGGGGGTGGACTATGTCTGGGGACAGATAATGGTCCTTTGTCAAGGACCATTCTTGGCAAAATTTGCTAATTAAACTGAACCGTATAGGGTTTTTCAAATAATTTTTTTTTTCCTGGCAAGCAACCTGCAGGTTTACATTCTTTTAAAAATCTAAGCCAGGATTCTGGTGATTTGCCTGATTTTCCAAATGAAACATACACATGTAATGTTCCCAGAATCCTGTTTGGTTTGGTTTGGTTTGGTTTGTTTTTCAGTGAAGAAAATTTCCTGCTTTATTACTTTAGAAAATTGTAATTTGGGAGGGATAGTTTTTTATTGTTGTTTTTGCTTTGCTTTATTTTTACATCCAGAGTTACAGACCTATGTTGAAGTAAAAGCTCAGTAGAGGCAAGATTCTTCAGTTTTACCTTTAGGTAAAACAGATTAGGTCAACAGTATGCCTTCAGGCCTCTAATTTTTTTTTATATTTATTTATCTGGTAGAAAAACTTAAGTTCCTTGTCACTGCATGCATTTTGCTTGTAGTAATTACCCTGAGGTAAAACCTTACTTAATAATGAAGGCAGTCTAAGGTTTTTATAATTATGTTTTTTGGAGCGGTGGTTGCATAGACTTGGAAAGAGTATGAAGTCTTGTGCCTGCTCTGGTAATAGTCCGAAATTATTACTGTTTAGTAAATACTAACAGGTTCCCTTTCCCCTTCCAAGAGAATCTGACGTGGAACCAAGTTAACTTCTGTGTTGTTTTCAGATAAAATTTTTCTCAGATTATGTCTCTAGGTACATTCTGACTGAAAGTTTAAAGCAACTCTATACTTTATCCTACGGTACAACACCTTTACCATGGCTCCTGAACAGAGCAAGAAAAGTCAGTGTAAACCTAGAAGAAACAACTGCACATAAAAACTCATATGCAATAATTAAATGTACTTTTTGCATATAAGTTTGATTAACTTAGTTTAATGGCAAAGTTCATCCAGTAATTTCCAGTATATAGGTACATGGTTTTTATTCATACTCCTCATTAATCACATGAATAACTTTCTTTGACACTTTCCTTCTTCGAAACATGTTAGAGAGGTTGGCAGACTGCTTGTGTATAACAGAGAACAAATTGGGACAAATTTGTTAAGAATGCCAGTGTAAATTAATCCATTTCAATAAAGTGACTACTGAAAAGTACTAATGCAGAAACTAATTTTATTTACAAGAATAAATATAAATAAGCAATAAGTAGACAATACAAATAAATAATGAACCAGAACTGAAGTACAGAAAACTATGAGACCATGGGTTCAGAGTAATGTTAGTCACCCAGTATCCTGATTCTAGAAGAAAAAGGAAGTAGCTAGGGAAAAGCAAGTACAGGGCAAGCACAGATTGTATTGTCTGTAATACTTTCCTGCCCTCAACTATTTCCAGTTTATGGCATTTCTTGAACCTGATGTAGTTTATCTGTTTAATAACCTCTCCCAAGTACTTGCATCACATTTCTAAGTATCTTTACAGTTGTCTGCTTGAGCCCATGTCAATTTTTTGAGTATAAAACATCCTTTGGCAAAAAGCTCTAAAGATCTACAACCACACTGCGTGATCAACCACCTCCTTCTGTTCTAAACTAGATTCACACCAGCTTTACTCATTAGCCCCTAGTTCTCATCCTGTAAGAGACAGCGAAGAGGTCTCTCCTGTGTCTCCACAACTATCTCCAGATAGTTATGATTCTGTACAGCTTTACCATATGCCTATCCAGTCATCTCTCTTTCAGTCGAAAATCATTCAGTTTAATCATTACTTGTGCTGAAGCTATTCTATATCTTTGATCATCCTTGTTGCTCTTTGAATTTTTACAATTTCTGCTGTAGGACTATATTCTGCTCTAGTGAGATGTTAAAAAAATCACAGTATTCTAGGAGAAGATGAAGCATATGTTTACAAAGTGGAGTAAACATTTATTTAGCATTTGCTCTGTCTTTCTTTTGTAATAATTCTTAACATTCCTTTTTGTCCACTGGTGAATGTTCAGCCGATGTTTTGACAGAATTATTTATCATAGTGCCAGTTCACTTGTGAGTGGTAATGGCAAAGTTGCAGACTGCCAGTTCACATGTGAAGTTAGGACAGTTTTTCCTCGTGTGCATCATGTATTTACAATGAATGTCAACTGCCTCTTCATTACGTAGTCCCTTAGACTTCTAAGGTCCTTTAGCCGTCTTCAAATGCTCTAGCAAATAATATCATTTGAAAACTGTCTCACCCACTGATAATATAGTTTTCTAAATCATTTATAAATATGTGGATGAGCACAGCTGCAATGGAACTACAGTGTTAACCTCCCTCTCTCGTAAGAAAAATATATATATTCTTTTTTGGTTATCTTTTAAGCAGCAATTTATCAGTGGGACCTTTCCTCTTTTTCCATGACTGCTTAGTTACCTTAAAAGCCTTTGGACAAATACAGGTAAACTATCAGCCAGATCACCTTTAGCTACATGTTTGCTGACTCCTTTGATGATCTTCAAGAGGTTTGCAATGCAGGAGCAGGACTTCCTTTTAGTGAAGCTATACTGAATCTTCCCAAAGGATTGTATTTATTCAGGTTTCTACCCTTAATTAATTTATACACGCTAAGATTCTGATCCCATACGTACTTAAATGTTTAAGTATTTTGCTTACCTGAGTAACCTATTCAACAGCATGAGATTATTTAAATGAATTAAGTGACATGTGTGCTACATCTTTTTCAAGAATGTCCTGTGCTCTCGTATAAACAGTGGATCTGATTCTTTCTCCTTCATACTAAATATAGAGGTATAAATGCACCCCAAAAAATCTAAGTTAACACAAGTGTATTATACTGTAATGATGCTGCATTACAATGAGCGATTTCTAATAACTAAGGTTCTGTTAGAGGAAGAAGTTGGAAGCAGCTCTCATATGAAACAGATACTTAGTCTGGAGGACTGGAGGTCGAGTACGGTATTTGGCAAAACAAGTTTTCAACACCCTTTGGTGTCTCTCTGAATTCATGTAGTATAGAAAGCCAACATCTGGGAAACATTGTGTCGGAAGTGACACCAGTCGGGTTAAAGCAAGAAGACGTTCTTTTGTCTGAGAATATAGATATATGACAAAATAAAATGAAAAAATAACACAAATAAACTTAAAAGCAATATTGAAAAAATACACTAGAAGAACTGTAAGCCATTCTCAGTCTAATTTCTTCTTGGCATTTTTGCAGAGAATTGGAGGTGATTGGACAAGCACTCCTCAAGCAGCTCAAGGCTGCAGGAAGCAATAAAGTAGTAAGGGATTTAAAAGCTCTGTTTTAATTCCCATAGAAACAAAGATTCTCAAAGTTCATAACAGCCTTTCATTATGTGTAATGGTTATGAATATACTTTGATTCTGACAAAGTCTTCAGAGTAATTAGAGACTATCAATTTTTACATATAGGAAAAAAGCAGTAGCACAAGTTTGTAATACAGCAGAGGTAAGAGGCAAGAAATTCTGTATTTGGAAATACCAAAAAAGATGTAGTCAGGGTAAAGCAGGAGACAGGAATAGGAGACTTCAGAAAAGGTTGACACAGATATTGATTTGGAATGGAAAAAATTAATAGTCATTAGTAGGATCTTACAAGACATAGGCACAGAAATAGAAATCTTGTCCCGTCCTTACAATTCTTTCCAGCTCAAAGCATCCTGGAGAGTATCACAACATTTGAGAGTCAGAGGTTACCTCTAAAGTAGCATTCTATTTCAGACCAAAAGTGCCCTTGTGAAGCAAGTCCCCCAAGTGGTCTCTAATTACTACAGGCTGGTTTGCATTGCAGGGCAGTCTCAGAGTGCATTGATTTTCTGTTGGATGAAACTGAGACACAGTGCAGGACTTCACCTAACACATTTCTACCTAATATGCTTCAGCCAGTAACAGACATTCAGTTCATGCAAGCCTAGAGCTAACCTGAAGTAACCTCTCCCCACTGCAAACATGTATTGTGTGGGTGTCCTCAGCAACTTGTTACTAGCTAAGGTTGACATAGTCAGAATAAGAGACACATCAATAGCTCGCACAAAGGAACAGTGCATGTGTGCTGTAGTGTATAAGTACTATGTTTTGCTCAGTCTTCAGAGTAACATGTTGCAAAATTCTAAAATTAAATAATCACACTTCCATATGCAGAGTTAAACTAAGTTTACCTGTATGGTCATGCTCAAAGTGCATGGATGAAATTGAATCTGGTTAAACCTGATGTTGAGCAGGAAATGTAGTTCAGTATGCGAAGCAAATCTCAGTTTTCCACATTTTAATAATCAAGACTGATACTGGGCCTGAAGTTAACTTTTTCTCAGTCCAACTTTTGAGTCAGATGCCAGGGTCCCACCTACTTTGGTGTTACAATTATAACAGGTGGCAGTTCCAAGTTAAGTCCCTTGAACACCATTTAGGACAAGTCTTCAGCTCTTTGTCTCTCATGTTAGACTGAGAATAGGTATGAGGTGCTGGAACCTGAGCGTCTTCCTGAGTGTCAGGAAGACACGAATCTAGGTGAAGGACCTTCTAAGGGGCTGCTTAAACAGAAGCAACCAACTAGGAGGGTTGCAACCAGCTCCAAAAAGGAGAAAAGAAAAGTAATTTTTGTAGGTGACTCCCTGCGGCCCCATATGCAGGTCAGACCCAACTCACAGGGAAGTCTGCTGTCTCCCTGGGGCTCGGGTAAGGGATGTTGCCAGGAACCTTCCTGAACTGGTGGGGCCCTCTGACTACTACCCACTATTAGTATTCCAGGTGGGTAGGGATGAGATTGAAGGGAGAAGTCCCGGGGCTATCAAAAGGGACTTCAGGGCCCTGGGGCGTTTGGTGAAGGGGGTAGGTGCACAGGTTATATTCTCCTCAATCTCTTCAGTGTTAGTTGAAAATAGGGAAAGGACTATGAAAGTACAACAGATTAATATGTAGCTAAGAGACTGGTGCCGTAGGTGGGATTTTGGGTTCGTTGACCACGGGGCAGCTTTCATGGCACCGGGCCTGTTTATGCCGGATGGGGAACAGCTGAGTCAGAAGGGGGAAAGGGTTATGGCCCAGAAGTTGGCAGGGCTGATCAAGAGGTCTTTAAACTAGGTTTGATGGGGGAGGGGGATAAGACCAGGGCAACCACAAATGAACCTGGGGGCGACAGGCGTGTGTCAGGGGCAAGACCGTTAGCCCAGCTGAAGTGCATTTACACCAGTGCACACAGTATGGGCAACAAACAGGAAGAACTAGAAGCTACTGTACAGCAGGAAGGTTATGATGTGGTTGCCATCACAGAAACATGGTGGGATGACTCTCATGACTGGAGTGCAACTATGGATGGCTATAAGCTCTTCAAGAGGGACAGGCGAAGCAGGAGAGGAAGCGGGGTAGCGCTGTATGTTAGGGAGTGCTTGGACTGTGTCGAAATTGAGGAAGACGATGAGGATGACAAGGTTGAATGTCTATGGGTAAAAATCAGGGGGAAGGTCGGCAGGGTGGACATTACGGTGGGAGTCTGTTATAGACCACCCAACAAGGATGAGCAGGCAGACGAGGGGTTTTACAAGCGGCTGTCAGAAGCCACCCGGACCCCGGCCCTTGTACTCGTGGGCGACTTCAACTTGCCAGATGTCTGCTGCAATCTAGGAGGTTCCTCGAATGTGTGAAGGACAACTTCCTCATGCAAGTGGTAAATAAGCCCACTAGAGGAGGGGCTCTACTTGACCTGTTGTTTGTGAACAGAGAAGGACTAGTGGGAGATGTGAGGGTCAGTGGCTGTCTTGGGAATAGTGACCATGAAATGTTAGAGTTTTCAATAGTGGGGGAAGTAAGGAGGGGCAAGAGCAGAACTTCTGCCTTAGATTTCCAGCGGGCAGACTTTAGCCTGTTTAAGAGGTTGGTGGACCAAGTCCCTTGGGAGTCGGTCCTGAAGGGCAAAGGAGTCCAGGAAGGCTGGACGTGCTTTAAAAAGGAATTGCTAAATATTCAGGAGCAGGCTGTCCCAGTCTGTAGGAAGACAAGCCGTCGGGGGAAAAGACCATCCTGGTTAAACAGAGAACTTAGGCTAGAACTTAAGGAAAAAAAGAGAGCCTACTTGCTCTGGAAGAAGGGTCGGGTAACTTGGGAGGTCTATAGGGATGTGGCCAGGTCGTGTAGGGAGAAGATTAGAAGGGCCAAACCTCAATTAGAGCTCGATTTGGCTGCTACGGTCAAAGATAACAAAAGAAGTTTCTACAAATACATCAACAGCAAAAGGAGGGTCAAGGAGACCCTCCACCACTTACTGAATGAGGAGGGTAGTGTAGTGTCAGGGGATGAGGAAAAGGCAGAGGTGCTCAATGCCTTCTTTGCCTCGGTCTTTAATGTCAAGACCGGTTGTCCTCAGGAGACTCGGCCCCCAGAGCCTGAAGTTAGGGACGGGGGGCTGTGTGAACCTCCCGTAATCCAGGAGGAGACGGTTAGTGACCTGCTGTGCCAGTTGGACACCCACAAGGCTATGGGCTTGGATGGGATTCACCCCAGAGTAATGAAGGAACTGGCAAAGGAACTTGCCAAACCACTCTCGATTATCTACCTGCAGTCCTGGTTAACTGGAGAAGTTCCAGCTGACTGGAAATTAGCAAATGTAACGCCCATCTACAAGAAGGGTCAGAAGGATGATCCAGGGAACTATAGGCCTGTCAGTCTGAATTCGGTGCCAGGCAAGGTGATGGAACAGATCATCCTGAATGTCATTACACGGTACATGCAGGACAATCAGGGCATCAGGGCCAGCCCACATGGATTCATGAAAGGCAGGTCCTGCTTGACCAACCTGGTCTCCTCCTATGACAAAGTGACCTGCTTAGTAGATGAGGGCAGGGCTGTGGATGTAGTCTGTCTAGACTTCAGTAAGGCATTTGACACTGTCTCCCACAGCATCCTCCTAGACTAACTGGCTGCCTGGGGCTTGGATGGGTGGACTCTTCGATGGGTTAAAAACTGGCTGGATGGCTGAGCCCAGACAGTGGTGGTGAATGGGGCAACGTCCAACTGGCGGCCAGTCACTAGTGGTGTTCCCCAAGGCTCAGTTCTGGGGCCGGTGCTGTTCAATATCTTTATAGATGATCTAGACGTAGGGATTGAGTGCACCCTCAGCAAATTTGCAGATGACACCAAGCTGGGTGGGAGTGTTGATCTGCTGGAGGGTAGGAAGGCCCTACAGAGGGATCTGGACAGGTTACATAGATGGGCCAAGACCAACGGCATGAGGTTCAACAAGAACAAGTGCCGGGTCTTACACTTGGGCCACAACAACCCCATGCAGTGCTAGAGGCTGGGGGAAGAGTGGTTAGAAAGCGGCCTGGCAGAAAGAGACCTGGGGGTGCTGATCGACAGCTGGCTAAACATGAGCCAGCAGTGAGCTCAGGTGGCCAAGAAGGCCAATGGCATCCTGGCCTCTATTAGGAATAGTGTAGCCAGCCGGTCTAGGGAAGTGATTGTCCCTCTCTACTCAGCACTGGTGAGGCCGCACCTTGAATACTGTGTCCAGTTCTGGGCCCCACACTTCAAGAAAGATGTTGAGGTGTTGGAGCGAGTCCAGAGGAGGGCAACCAAGCTGGTGAAGGTTCTGGAGGGTCTGACCTACGAGGAACGGCTGAGGGAGCTGGGGTTGTTTAGCCTGGAGAAGAAGAGGCTCAGGGGTGACCTTATTGCAGTCTACAACTACCTGAAGGGAGGTTGTAGTGGAGTGGGAGTCGGCCTCTTCTCCCAGGCAACTAGCGATAGGAAAAGACAACATAGCCTCAAGATTCACCAGGGGAGGTTCAGGTTTGACATTAGGAAGAATTTCTTCTCAGAAAGGGTCATTAGACATTGGAATGGGCTGCCCAGGGAGGTGGTGGAGTCACCACCTCTGGATGTGTTTAAGAAAAGACTGGACATGGCACTTAGTGCCATGGTCTAGTTGACAGGGTGGTGTCAGGGCAATGGTTGGACTCAATGATCCCTGAGGTCTCTTCCAACCTGATTGATTCTGTGATTCTGTGAGAAGCCACGATACCTTAATACAAGTGCTGAGTATTAAGACAACCAGCAAACATAAAAAGATCTGATTATATGATTCAAGAAGCCCTTGCAGACCTGTAAGTACATATATCAGTCAGTCACTATTATCAGGCTTGGCCAGAAAATTAGCCTCTTTGCAGGAGACAGACTCAAAATTGTACCCAAGCACCTCATAAACAAAGGTCAAGGCCAAAATGAGCATATCCACAAAGGTTTATAACTTAGTCACAGCTAAAAAAACCTGGAATTTATCTTAATCCCAGACATTTTAACAGGTCTTTTCTAAGCATTATTCCATTTGTTCATGAACTACTTGTTCAGCATAAACTACTTGGTGAAAACATATTTACTCTTCTAGACAAGAAAAAAAAGACAGATATTGGCAAGTCTGTTTAAATGAGGAATCATCTAGACTATGGAACTTCTGAGGCAGCTACAAGATAGATAACATCTAGCTTTTGGAATAAGGGCAATGAGGAAGTTGTTTCAACAAAGCAACAGTGAAACATATGGAGTTATTATAGACATCCACATAATAGCTGGGGACATGATAATTACACTGTCAATCAAGGTGGATCATGATCAGAAACAGAAGAAAGGGAAAGCAAAGATCCAAGTAGAAAATATTAATTTAATTCAAGTGAAGGCTGAAAGATGGTAAATACAAAAGGAATCCAGACATATGACAGCAAAGATGAAGACTTCAGCAGTAGCAAAAATGAAAATGTTATAGTACCAGAAGCTCTACAAAAGATCCTGCAGATAGTTAGACTAACCACAGAGGGCACCCAAGGGAAGACAGCTCTGCTGAGACAACAGGGTAACTTGGCAGTTGTCAGAGAAACATGATGGAGCTCTGCAGCAACTAGATACAGTGCTCTGTTATGTGTAACTGCAGTATTGCTGTCCAATAAATGGACATAAGTTCATAGCTTTAACTCTCCTATTGTCTGACTTTCCAATCATCATATTGCTTTTCAGGCACTCTATACTTCTCTGGATTAATCTCTCTGGCCTGGTCATCATGCAGTTGGACATGTGAAGATAGGTTAGGAACTTCTTTACTAAAGTAAAGCGAGCTTTCACTGAAACAGAATGAAATTTTATAGAAACCCAGAAGAAAAACCTGGCTGCCATGTTTGCCAGTAGGAACTATAACACACAAAGCTTCAATAGCAGAAAATGGGACAGATGTAACAGCGAGGTGCTTTGCTGTTACATCACCATGAATGACATCTAATGGACTACTGTACAGGATGCTAAAAACATTGATCTATATTATGAACTTCAACTCTCACACTGAGTATAAATTAGGTGAATATGTACAAGGATGCACACATAAAAATTTTGCATTGCAGACCTCACAGAAAACTGAGGCCAGGTTGTAGAGAAGATTACCAGAGGAGCCCAAATTGTCTGGGACTGTGGAAATACTATTTTATTACAACAGAGATTGTAGGTAGCAGATGACTATGTGCTTCACCATTTCCATAGTTATAGTAAGGCTTCCAAATCACAGGATCTTGTACTGGGCAGATGATGTATTGATTAGGCAGGTATAACTCAACAAGCAAATCAATTTATTGCTATATCAGAAGTAGAGGACAATTAATCAAAGGCATGTTCTATTATGAAGAAATCTTTGATTAACAACTGTATAAAGTCATATGTTTTTCCAACATAAGCAACTCTTGTGAACAGCTTTTTCAGAGAAGCTTGGAAAGCTGTTCCACATTTTGGTAAGTCCATTTTCTGTTGAACAAGTGAATATATTCCATCATTGTTGAAAAGCATATTTAAAAGACAACAGATTCCTATGAGTTACAAAATACCTGTAACTCAGTTTTGAATGGATACATTTTTGAAGTCATAGGGAATGAAATATATTCATTCCAGGTCTGGATAATGATAATTCCCAAAAAACTGGTCAGATGCCAAAGCCAATGCTTCTTGAGATGTATATGCAACATAACTATTCTTTAAGCAGAGGACTGCATCACTGACCAGTATTTCTTGCTTTCCTGAAAATCTGTTCACAAATAGGACATAAAGAATGACTTTTTCTATGTGACACACACTGCTATGATTCACAAGGTCTCAGTAAATTTACATGAGAATAGAACATTCAAAAGTATAAAGAGGGTGCTATGCCAAAAGAAGCAGCCAGATGGTTTATACCACACAATATAAAGACCTGCATGACAATCTTAGGCAGGTATTCACAACCAGACTGAGCCGCTGATAAAGACTCAGCTCAGATGAGTTAAGTGTTAACAATCTCTAACCTACACAGGTATAATTAGCAGGTTGTCAGAACTATGCCTCAGGCCTAATGATGAGGACATTATTTGTCTGAGATATTTTTAATGGGAAATGGCAAAGATAGTGTATTGTGATATTATCTTTTAAAATTAGTCATGTATAATAATCAGAAAACTTCCATTTGGGAAAGATTTCATACATGAGGCAGAAACTGGCTCAGAGTCTGCAAGCAGACTGATATATCTCCACAAGCCGTTGTCAACCAGAATCTCATTAGAAGAACTCTGTCTGGAATGCTACATTCTTGGTCTCAGTGCATGTCTAGTGGTGCAACAGTTAGGAAGAGCAAGTAGAAAGTATGGAAAACACTGGATCACATCCTATTGCCCATGAAGCTGAACTACAAAATGCCAGCCTAAGGAGCAAGCCGTGACAGCTGTAACGGGAGCAGATGTAAATCAAAAGCAATCCACAGAAATACTGATCCAAGGCTAGGATCTAAAGTGGCATTACAATTAAGAGCTATTCTTGTGCATGACTGCCACTTTGCATCAGAAAAGTCTGACAAATTTGTTGTGCTTTCCCTTCACTGTTAATTCCGACAATGAAAGCACAGTGGTGTAAATAAGATAAGCATTATGGTCCTATTATGGTCTCTTTGCTGAGTTTGGCACTGCTTGTGTATGTTCCAGTTTGCAATGGTTTTGGTTTTATTTTGTGAAAACAGGTTTTTATTTGATACAATATGAATTTCATATAGCTGTATTGTAACTGGTCTCAGGGAGGAAGAAGATAGTTTTACTTTATTCCTTTTATGTTTTTCTTTTATACGAAAAGGGGAGAAGAGAAGAGGCATAAGCACTGTTTCACATCTCAGGAAACAAACTGCTTCCTTGGTCTTACTGAGATCTGGAAATTTTCCATGCCAATATAACACTTTTCTTTCTAGCACTAAAATAATATTTATGATTTCTGTGCCTAATGCAATAGTTTTTTTTAACTGAATCCACCCCTCTGAAATAGGTTTAATTTTGCCATCTCAGATAAAATTGTAACATTAGCTGGATTTTTTTTATTAAAATACATTCTATACAGAAATAACACAGATCTTTAAAAAGTTGTGATAGTCTTCTTCATAACGTACAAATTCATATGATTTTCTGTCAGTAAGCTCAAGAAACAAAGGGGAGTGCTAATATTTATGGTGTGTTTTCATTTTTTTCATGTTGTCACAGCTGTCTTAGACTAAACAAAACTGTTCTGTTTTAAAGTAAGAGACATTTTATATTTATTTTAAAGAATTAACAGAGCTTTTAGAATATTTGCTTTTAAGGAGTCTAATGGGAGATACAAATATTAAATAAATATAATAAAAGATAAATATATCTATTATTTAAATAAAAAACAAGTTAGAAGAATAGTTTGACTATATATTTATTTAAACAGTCATACATACCAAAGACGTTAACTATTTAAAATAATAAATGTCCCCGTTACTTTATTGTCCAATATATTGTTTTATTTCATTTCCATTTCCACGTATTATTCATAAGGAATAAGGGTGTATTATTTATGCATCTATATTTCCCTTTCATTGACACAAAGTTAATAAATCATAACATGAGAGATGATAGATAAACACATTTTTAACCACTGAAGTGAACTGAAGGTTTATACTTTGAAGTACCAATGTCAAACTCCATATTGGCTTTAGTGAGGTTGCAAAAAATGGGTTCAGGAAAGCTAGTGAAGTGTGTTGATTGGTTTTGTATTTAGTTGGTGTCAATTCTATTATCTGTATGAACAGGAAATTGCAAACAAGTATCAACATGTCTCTTCCTCAATGGTGTTTGTGTCACATTTCTTGGGAGGATCATTCAAATATCTAGTAAATTACTTCTTATATATTGAGAGTACATAAACTAAATGGCAAGTTCATTACCACATATACTACATCTAACTGTCTATTTGTGGTGCAGAATATTGACACATACAGCAATATCCAGGAAAATCAATCTCATCTAACAATGAATGACTGCAAACACTAAGAAGAATTACTTTATATCAGTTAACCTAGACAATTCTATTACTGTTCATAGCTTTTGTCTCTCCCTTTCACATCTTTTCTATCCTCATATCACATAGCAAAACATTTCCCTGCAAGTTCATCTCCCTGTTTTAACTTTGTATTAGTTTATGTCTTATTGTATATTCTGTAGATGTTTAGACCATGCTACTGTATTTTCTTCTTCATCTTCATCACCACCACTATTATGCATAAAGCTAGATTAGTTACAAATCAGTATACACATATCAAAATGGTATTATTTCAGATACTATGACTGCAAATAATGGTATTATATACATATATATATTCTCAAAGGACTTGAACTTGCTAGTAAACATTATACAAGAGTAGTTGCATTGAATTGATGCAAAAAAAGGTTGTGACCTCTTATTATTACTTGACAAACCAGTCACAGTTTTCTAATTTATAAATAAGACTGATTTCAAAGTTATTTGAGATTTGGAGTTAAAAGCAGCATGAAGTCCTGCATTCCCCTAATATTCTCATAACACTTTGGGCATGTGTAATGGGTGTTTTACAAGAGTTTAACATAAAAACAAAAGTTTTGCTTCAAAATTTATTGTACCACATGAATTTTAAAAGTTATAAACCTGTGAAATATTTTTAACCATAAGGACTTATGCCAAATTCTGCCTAAAGAAGTGTAAATCTGGAATCTCTTTATTGAATTCAAAGGATATATTCCAGATTTAAACAAACAACTGCAAATAAGAATGGAGTTTGGCTTTACGTCTTCAGTCACAATCAAACATTTTAAGAAGAGTAGGACATTCTGCAGACTATTTTTATATAGTTTTACTTTGAAGGAAATATTTATGGCTGTTACACTGTCAGCTGGAAAAATAATGGTCATTTATTCTTACCCTTGCAAAATCAGGCCGATAGCTTTGCTGCATAGGATGAACACAAGACTGAGTCATGGTTACAGTATGCAGGGTGTGGCTGCAAAAGAAAGAAATATTCTTTACCGTGACAATATTTGTTGTTAATTTGGGGGGGAGGGGAATATAGGTGATTTTATCAGTGAACGGGTGTGTTCCCAGTAAATTAGCTGGATATGCCAGCTGAGTAGAGTTCTCTATGAATGTTTGGTACCAGAAGAGTAGTAGCAAAGACAAATGACAAACAGTCTAATAAGGAATCACAGGAAATCTTGAAGTTATAGGAAACCCCTTAGAACATACGCTAAGTTTGAAAGTCCCTAAAACATCCCAGGGAGGGATGTGGTTTTCACAACAACAAGCATTTTTCCAAGTTCCTGAGAAACAGGCTGCTGGGTGCAAGGACAGGTAGATCATATACTTAGAGTTACCATATTTATCCATCTATAAGTTCCAGGTTACCCACTAAAATCAGTTCAGCAGCTATGTGGATTAAACATGTCTCTCTATAGCACATACGAAAGTTTACAGCAGAGCATTTTTGCTCTTGCCTGTGATCTGTGACAGCCTGCTGTTTTTTCTTCCTGGTATCTGCTGGCCCCTGTTTTCATATAGCCTGCCACTTCCACCTCAGCCTCCCTGCTCACTGATTTCCACAGCTCGCTCTCCCTGTGACCACAGACATGCTTCTGTCAGTACCTACCCACTCCTTCCCCCTTACAGAAGTCACCTGAACATGTGGGTTAGCTGAGGCCTTGTTCTCAAAGATCAGAACTTTAAAAAGACATGGATTACTAAACACAATTATTTACTCATGAAAATGACAACTTGTGCTTGTGCACGTGAAGAACAGTTATCCTTACCATCTTCAAACTCGATTTCGGTGTGTCAGCGGAGAGCTGCAGGGACTCCCCCGGCATCCATCAGGGCAGGGCCTGGCAGGCAAGGCCTGTCCCGCTGCCCCAGCCAGGGAGCAGGGCAGGCTGGGGACAGCTGGGGCAGCCCCAGCCCCCAGCATGGGCCAGAGCTGGTGGCAGCCTGTGGGTCAGGCCCAAGTCCCAGGCCCACGGATGGGCTGGCTTTGGCCATGGCAATTGCTCAGGCTGGGCCCTGCGGCAGGCACTGGCCCAAAGTGGCTCCTGAGGCCCTGTCATGGCCTCCCCACAGACCTCTGAGGCCACCTCTCCCCACGTATCCTGGTGGGACAGGGCCGTGCTCAGTGGCCTGTGGGATCCACTGACATTGACACCTACCAGCTACACAGGCAGGGATGAGGCACTCCCAAAAAGGGCATCATGGTGAGCTGAAAAGCCATGCTCATTTAGCTGCAGTGCCACAGGGGCTGGTAAGGGGTGAAGGTCTCCCGTGGCTGGACAGCATACAAGCACAGCCCCGCTGTTGGAAAGCAGCGTTGGATGGGGATGCATAGTCTCCAGAGGCATACAGAAGCAAGATGTGGATGTGGTCTATCTCGATTTTAGTAAAGCGTTTGACATGGTCTCCCACAGCATCCTTGCAGCTAAACTGAGGAAGTGTGGTCTGGATGATCAGGTAGTGAGGTGGATTGTGAACTGGCTGAAGGAAAGAAGCCAGAGAGTGGTGGTCAATGGGTCAGAGTCCAGTTGGAGGTCTGTGTCTAGCGGAGTCCCTCAAGGGTCGGTACTGGGACCAGTACTATTCAATATATTCATTAATGACTTGGATGAGGGAATAGAGTGCACTGTCAGCAAGTTCGCTGATGACACCAAACTGGGAGGAGTGGCTGACACACCGGAAAGCTGTGCTGCCATTCAGAGAGACCTAGACAGGCTGGAGAGTTGGGCGGGGAGAAATTTAATGAAATATAACAAGGGCAAGTGTAGAGTCCTGCATCTGGGCAAGAACAACACCATGTACCAGTACAAGTTGGGGGCAGACCTGTTGGAGATCAGCATAGGGGAAAGAGACCTGGGGGTTCTAGTGGACAGCAGGATGACCATGAGCCAGCAGTGTGCCCTTGTGGCCAAGAAGGCCAATGGCATCCTGGGCTGTATTAGAAGGGCTGTGGTTAGCAGGTCAAGAGAGGTTCTCCTCCCCCTCTACTCTGCCCTGGTGAGGCCGCATCTGGAATATTGTGTCCAGTTCTGGGCCCCTCAGTTCAAGAAGGACAGGGAACTGCTAGAGAGAGTCCAGTGCAGAGCCACAAAGATGATTAAGGGGGTGGAACATCTCCCTTATGAGGAGAGGCTGAGGGAGCTGGGTCTCTTTAGCTTAGAGAAGAGGAGACTGAGGAGTGACCTCATTAATGTTTATAAATATGGAAAGGGCAAGTGTCATGAGGATGGAGCCAGGCTCTTCTCAGTGACATCCCTTGACAGGACAAGGGGCAATGGGTGCAAGCTGGAACACAGGAGGTTCCACATAAATATGAGGAAAAACTTCTTTACGGTGAGGGTAACCGAACACTGGAACAGGCTGCCCAGAGAGGTTGTGGAGTCTCCTTCTCTGGAGACATTCAAAACCTGCCTGGACGCGTTCCTGTGTGACATGATCTAGGTAATCCTGCTCCGGCAGGGGGATTGGACTAGATGATCTTTCGAGGTCCCTTCCAATCCCTAACATTCTGTGATTCTGTGATTCTGTGATTCTGTGATTCTGTACTGGTGATGTGTGACCTGCTTTGCACAGTCCTAGCAGCAAGTAATCCACTTGATGGTGACTACTTAGGCTTCTGAGGTTTTTTGGTCTAAATATCACTACTGATCTGTCTAACCTACCCTAATCTGAAAACTTACTGATATTATGATACTAGGAATACTAAGATACTAAGAAATGTTTGACATATCTTTTGCATGTGTCTGAACAGCACACTATGCATCAATCTGCCTTTTAAAAATATGAAACAGGAAACTGCTAAGCAGCCCTCTAAACATCGTTGCAGGCCTGAAAACAGCTTTTTCTCTGTGTCAGGTCTTAACAGACAGCATGTTTGCTGAGATGGTACACAGAGCACGAGGCAGGTGCTGGAGTTACAGCTTGCTCTTCCAGATCTCAGGGAAGAACAGTAAACTCTTAAAAGTTTCTCTCTCTAACATTTCCCTTATTAGCACACTTGTTCTGTGTTTGTTTTGTATTTGCCTCTGCCAGTAAACACCTTTCAGCACGACTCCTCGCAATAAATCACCTTATGAATTGCGATACTTGGGATGGATTTTAAAGCGGAGGCTGACTTTTACCGACTTAACCGAAGATAATTTTCAGCATACATAGTGAACATGTCCCAGAGAAATGTCTGCATGCCAAAATTCAGACCTGAAGCTTTTCAGTTGAAATTCTGTAATTTAGCTTGCCTATGAAGTTTCTCACTTCTCATGTGAGGAAGCGTAAGGACACATGTGAGGGTAAACTCAGACTAACATGACTTCAAGTCTCTCTTATTTCCTTTAGGCCCTTGCATCCAGCAAACACCGCCAGGTCACATGAAATCCCTCAGAGCTCTTCCCAGAGGAGTCTGGCCACACATTGCAGCAGAATCGCAAAATTTCAATTCTCTTTCATATTCTTACTAATCCTTCTTAATGACAAACACATACCAAAAAAAAAAACAGACAGAACATTGTGCACCAGTCAACTTTGATACAATGAAAAATTTTTTCTGGAGACAAAAAAATTATTTCCAGGAACCCAGTTCATACTCTACTTCCATGACACATTCAGGAATAGGACAGCAAGCACCACAATATGTGCTGGTTATTTCACCTGCTGTCAATGAAGGGAACAGGAGCTATTCTGGACAAGTTGCTCCTTCTGCTTAAGACTGTGTTTCCCTCAGGTTTCACTTGATTTTCTTTTTGCCCTGAATATCCACCCTTGTCCTATTTTAAGAGCACAATTGTCATTTCATCATTAAAGTATTACATTTTCTAAAAAAGCATCTCCATTAAGGTCTGTGAGAAAACTTTCTGTATTTTCTTGATGTATGATAAATGCTGAACGTACTGCAGTTAACTGGAAGTACCTTTGGGTAAGCATCTGCATTTAAAAAAAAAGCATATGACATTTTTAAAAGCACAATAATAAAATGAACTATTTAAAAGCATTTATGGCTTCAAGGACACCTACAACGCCGAAGTAAAGAGTGGAGAGAGTTACACGACTAGAGATGGTTCCGTGGTTTATGTTGGATGATGCTAGCTAGTCTGCAGTAGAGAAAAGAGAAGGATTAACTACATGATGTCAATATCCCATCTTCCCATTTATCTTTGTGGAGAGTCAAGCATCAGACAGAAGTTACAGCATAGCACTGGGATTACATGAGGTGTCATCTGGATAGCAGGAGAATTGATGGCTTCATGTCTTAGGGAAATGGTCTTTCCCTCAGTAAATTCACATCTGTGCCTATGTGTACAGAAACTCCACATCCCCACAGGAGATGTACGCTATTTTTCAATTTACTGCTCAGCAAATCCTCATTCAATGAAGACTGAGCAATTCGAACTGATTTTCATCTACCATATTTCCTTTGCTTCCTTTCTTCTGCTCTCCTACCCTGGCTCCCAGTTTCTGTGAGAAGAACATGTAGTCAGGTGATAAAGCATGATCAAAAATGTTTCAAGTTTTGAAGTTTTCCATTTCAAAAAATTACAAGTAACTTCTCTTTTGCTGTTGAGTTTACTTTTACATTTCCAAAATATGTACAGAAGGCTATTAAAACAACTATCAACATGACTAATGAGTTGTCAGAAGAAAGCAGGACAACGGACAATACTTGCAATGCATTTCATTTAATTTTTAATATGACGTTCCATGGAAACAAGACTTAATGTGAATGTGTTGCCAGTGTATTTTTTTCTGATTCGTTTCTCCTAATAGCTCTTGAACAGTTTGGCAGATTTGAAACAAATCTTGTAGAAAGGTGAAGGTGGTTTCCATGAAAATAGATGGCCAGGAGAAAATCCAGACCATGCAGTTTTTCAAACTTTGAGAAAAGATGCAGTGTCAGTTCCTACATTATTAAACACGAAAAAATCCACTTGGGAGAGACATCTTATAAATATGCCTGCCACAGGAAAAGCTGCTGTCATTTTTAGAAACTAAAACAAGTCAAATGTTAGGCACACATTTCTAGCACAACAGGCTAGACTTTGTGATCATTGAGCTATTTGGACCAAGAAACTGCAATATTTTTGAAAGAAAGTAAAAATATCTTCTGCTTTTTTGTATTTTTGAAAATAGTCTATTCCTTGCTGGAAGAATCAAGCATTATTACTTGCTGTCACACCAAAAATAATGCTGATCCTTTTAAGAATCTAAATTTATTTTGCTTCCTTAATCATTGGTTTATGCCCAACCTAATGTTTGCTGGATTGATTCACTGGACTGTAAATCACCTAGGGCAAGGACACAATTTAAATTTTAGAAAGTGCTATTCAACTCTGAGTTACAAAAAAATTACTCAGACCTGAGTAATATGTTAATTCCAGAAAAGCCAGTAAGTAAAAGGCTTTAACCTTTAATTTTTTCCAGAAAAGCATTTTATTTTCTTTTATCTAACTATACTGTTCTAAACAGACCTTATCTTAGCTTTTTTTATGTCAAGTGTTTTTCCCTATCTCTCTGTTCCCTACAAAACTGAAGATATCTTAGAAAAAGTCTTCAATAGCTGGATTTATTTTTCGTCAGTATAATGCTGTCAGCAGAGCAGAGGATTTACCTGCAAGGAAAAGATTACAACATATGACAGTACATCTCATAGTAGTCTACTACATAAAAAACAGGTGCTTTTAAGTTCGTAACCCCTAATCTTCTTCTGCCATGTAACTTGGGCAGAGCTCTAAATCTTTCGTTAGTGACAGCCAAAAGTAAATAATCTATTGTAAGTGATGTAATTTTCAAAGCCTCTTTACTTTCTCTTTGCAAATGTCGTAACAAAGCTTGAAGGCAGCTTTTATAGCTGACATCTCTCCAAATCCCTATTGGCAAAAATAATTTGGTGTTTTAAAAAAGTGTACTTATCTACAAATACCAATGAAACCCTGGGTGCCAGTGAACTTATGGTCAGGTCACCCATAGATTAATGGTCTTTAAGACTGGAAGGGACCTGATGCACATGACAGATTGGTAGCGGATCAGCAAGTCAATGCTGCATCAAGCCAGCAACTTGCTCTTGATTCAGAATATATTACACTACAGAAGAATTTAACTTCTGTCAATTAAATTATAGCAGCTTGATGGAAACGTGCTGGGAACACGTGCTGGGAAGAGAGCTTGGAAGAGAGTCTTTACACCTGGACCCTTACTAATAAAAGCAGCACAACATCAGATTCATTCAGTAAACCACATCTAAAGGGAAAAAGCTGGTGCTAGAGAAGTACACCTACAGGGCTAGCCTTTCTGCTTCTTTTGGACTATCCATCCTCACTCAGAGATGCAAATCCCTTTACTTCATGTGAAGGTGTATGCTGGTCATCCTTGCAGGATGGCTGTGACTACCTGCAGAACACTTCATTACTAGTTAGAAATATTCTTTTAACATCCAGTCCAAGATTTTTCAGGGTCAGTCTATATCTATTTGTTCTTGTGCCAACATTGTTCTTTAACGTAAACAGATCTGTTCCCTTGTGGTGTTTATCCCTGAGGAGAGCAATCTTATCCCCTCTCAGCCTTCCTTTTGCAAAGTTAAACAAGTCACACCCTTCCACCTCCTCTCATTAGTCAGGTTCTCCATTTCTCCTGTCACCCTAGTAGCCTTCTCTGCAAATGAACTAGTTTCAGTTCATTTTTTTGCATGTCTGTGACTGGAGTTTTGACTATCCCAGATAACTGCACACCAAGGCCTAACACCATCAGTCTGCTCCTTGGCTCTCCTCCTGGAATTCTTCTGGTGGCAAATTTTTCAAAGGCACATTTGCCTTTTTTCATGGCTCCATCCCATTAGGAATTTACAGCCATGCCACAATCATCAATAATGCCTTGTATTCCTCCTTCTTAACTATTTCCATCTAAGAAGGTGCAAACTTACAGCAAATCTTTTTGTTACCAGCCCCCAAATCATGTACTTATTCATAACCCTTGATGAAACTCCATATAGATGACATTCTGGACCAAATTTCTTCTGGACAGATCAAATAGTAGCAAGAGACATGCATGTATGAGTAAGAACAGTTAAAGATGAATGTGTGGAATGAAATTGCTAAATCTTCTCATTTAACCACAACAGGATTAAGCATAATGTTTGCTCATACCATAATAAGCATTTAGAGAGAGAGGGGAAAAAAAGACTTAAGAGCATCCAAGTACAGAGAAATATAAACAAATATTGTAAATCAATCCACAGCAGTTAGATTGTTTTTTCTGGTAAAATGTTTTAAGTTCGGTAGGCTTTTTGTTAAATACCAAAATACTGAACACAGTGAACTTATTAAAAATTCTGCATGCTGTCATACCTTAGAAATAAGGAAAGGATGAAAAGAAATACAATTTTTACTTCCCAAAATTCAAACATATGAATAGGAAGCATCAGCCTATGTAGGGAAGGGTGTTTGAGATTAAAGCTGTGAAAAATTATTTCACAACTTGCTGAATATTTGTATTTCCCACCTCTCAAGTGAACATTTTTAGCAGTGGGAGGTGCACTCGACCTATGCTTGCAAACAATTATAATTAAAACAATGCAGTGAAACGGGAATCAAGGTGCCTCATTTCTATAGTGAATGTCTCAATGACCAAATAGAGTCACTCTTCTCCTTCTTGTTTTTTGTGTCTCACACTTTTCTTTCTACTGTTTCCATAAGACAGGTTGTAACAGGAGTAGTTAAGACAGCCATTCAGCACGCAGGTAGTCAGGATGCTCTTTCAGGAGGTAAAGGACATGACTTCAAAATCTCTCAGACAGAACGGAAGACCAGACCCCTGACTCTATGTCTGAATACCCTAGCCACCTGGCAAAAGGAAACTAGGACTTTCACTGGTTTTGTGAATACACTCCTTCCTTTCCTTTGCTTTTCTGACAGCACCTAGAAAGCACTCCTTTTGAACAAAGTGTTTTGTTAAGAAGTGGGGGACGAAAGTAAGGATCAAGCTTAGTTCAGTACAGAAAACAACAAAACATATTTTGATTCAACAGAAAACATTTTTTTCTTTGGATTTTCTGGTTCAGCAGCCAAAACAGAGAACTTATTTTCTGCTTCCTTTTCCATATCTTAGTCACCACAACTTCTTGCAGCTGCATATTTTGACACTTTGACAGAAACTGTAAGGTCTGCCCAACGGCCGAGGAACGACTCTCTCTACTTGGAAGTACTGTCTGAGGCATGGGGACACATAACTGCTTTTTAAAGGGGAACTCCGAGCTTGAGCCTGAGCTAAGTTTTCCCTTACTTTTTAGATCTTTACGTGTATAACAGGGAAAGAACCATTCTGCAGTGCCTTGTTTTTTATATCGAAATGCTCATTGCTACCACTGAGGAATATTGCCTTTTGATCTGATTCTGTGTGGAATTTTGTCATTATGCTATTACCTATTATGGAGTTATATATACCTCAGGTACTGCCTTCAGCTCTTTCAACAACTGCAGCTGATCAGCTAGAATTTCCCCAACAACAACAATTCAAAAACAAGAAGACTACGTTGTCTTGTGCATTCATGCAAATTTGAGGGCAAAATACTACCACATAAGGATGAATTCCTTTGACAGTTTATACTAGATGAAGTTTACCCTTTAGTCTCCCAGATCAAATCCTGGATCTTTTCTTCAGTTTCTTCATATCACTGAAGAAACATTCTGCATTTACATCAACCACACCTTCTGTGTTCACCATGGCTTTTTGTTCGAAGCCTTTTTGTTCAGAACTGTCACATCAATGTGCCCAGCTTCTTTAATATGCATCTCTTCAGTCCCTTTGGTTGTGGCCTGAGATGCCTTCAACCCAAAACATATCTTCTGGCATCAGACATCCCCCAAAGAAACACACTCTTAACTTCCTCAAAGGGGGTCACTGCTTTCTTTTTTCAAATGTTCATTATGAACATTTTCTCAAGCAGCAAGAACTGTGTTTTCAATATTAGACAGTTTAGTTCCTGTTATTTTCTCTACGGCCTGCAAGGTCTTGGAGGTTATCTGTCCTTTGTCCTAGCTTAGAGAATGTGCTTTTGTAAGCAAGAAGATTTGGCTAGAGATGTAAAGCTGAAGTCAGTTCAGCTTTTTTTTAGGAACATGGGGTATATATGACATTTGAATTCTTATCCATTGCACATTAAATCTGAATTCTCAACTGAGTAATTCCAGCCTGTCAAAGTAGTGACTAAATTTGTAATAACAGAAAGTTTAAATTCCATAAAGAATGTTTCACAAGATTAATTATTTCACATCAAATGATTCCTTTAATTTGTATAAGAACAGTGTAAGCATGAAGAAGATTTTTCAATTACACCATTCAGCAGTGATTTTGTAGATGCTTTTGATGATAATTTAGTTTATTTAGGATTTCAATTTTTGAAACATTTTTATAATTGTGGTTGTTATTTTCATTTTCACAATTAGAGGGTGGTGCATGAATTTACTCTGACTTGACAGCATGCAATTACATGATGCTGTGTATATGATTATCGTTGTGTCAAAACTAGAAAAAGAGCAGCTAGGTTAAAAGAGTTAGAGAAACACAACTTTTCAGGCCCTTTTCATGGTCCCATCCACAGGATTAAAAAGCAGAGGCATGTGTTGCTCAAGCTACAACCAAAAAAATTTCATTAGGGGTTTTGTACCCAAATGTAAAGACTAATACTGTCTGATGCAGATACTGTCTTAAACACGCATAGATTTCAGTAATGACTGTCAGGTTGTTTTGTACTTTTTTTCCCCTTGCTTTGCTGCTTCCTGATAAAACAAAGGAAGTGGCAACTGATGCATCAGTGTTTTGGCTCCTGAATGCTCAGAAATGACAGTTTGCTAGAAGAGCAATTAATATGACTCACTCTAGTTTTTACAGCAACATTATCCACCTGGAAGATAGGTCTACATACCTTTTTAGAAAACTTCTCATTTGTCACATTGTATTGGGTCTGTGTGGCAGGGCTTTGGTAGCAGGAGAGGGGCTACAGGGGTGGCTCCTGTGAGAAGGTGCTTGAAGCTTCCCTGTCTCCAAGTCAGACCTGTCTCTGGCCAAGGCCAAGCCAAACAGTGATCATGGTCGCACATCTGTGATAACGTTTCAAAAGGGAAAAACATTGCTAGAAGACCTGCAGTGGAGAGAGGAGTGGGATGTGTGAGAAACACCTCTGCAGACACCAAGGTCAGTGAAAAAGAAGGGGGAGGAGGTGCTCCGGGTGCTGGAGCAGAGATTCCCCTGCAGCCCATGGTGAAGACCATGGTGAGGCAGGCTGTCCCCCTGCAGCCCATGGAGGTAAACAGTGGAGCAGATATCCACCTGCAGCCCGGGGAGGACCCCACGTCAGAGCAGGTGGATGTGCTCAAAGGAGGCTGTGACCCTGTGGGAAGCCTGTGCTGGAGCAGTCTGCTCCTGAAGGACTGCACACAGTGGAAGGGACGCATTCTGGAGCAGTTCATGAAGTACTGCAGCCCATGGGAAGGGCTCACATTGGAGAAGTTCATGGAGGACTGTCTCCTGCGGGAGGGACCCCGTGCTGGAGCAGGGGAAGAGCGTGAGGAGTCCTCCCTCTGAGGAGAAAGGAGCGGCAGAAACAACGTGTGATGACTTGACCACAACCCCCATTCCTCGTCCCCCTGTGCCGCTGGTGGTTAGGAGGTAGAGATATTGAGAGTAAAGTTAAGCCCAGGAAGAAGGGAGGGGTGGGGGGAAGGTGTTTTTAAGATTTGCTTTTATGCCTCATTATCCTACTCTGATTTGATTTGTAACAAATTAAATTTATTTTTCCCCATGTCGAGTCTGTTTCGCCTGTGACCATTGTTGGTGAGTGATCTCTCCCTGTCCTTGTCTCGACCCATGAGACTTTCGTTATATTTTCTCCTCCCTATTCCACCAGCAGGGAGGATTGAGCGAGCGGCTGCGTGGTTCTTAGTCATCGGCTGGGCCTAAACCACGACACATGCTAAAAGTTATTATTTTGCACTGCCTATGATGTTTTATTGTCATGTCTCAAAACCTCAGCAGAAGCTTCTCAGGCCGCTCATTCATGACACTGTGCTTTTCCACAGACACTATTGGGAGCATCTTGTTCTTTGTCTGTTACAAATGCACCACTTGGTAAACTGTTCTTTTAGGACCTGTTCTCCTTACTGTATGCTTTTATTTATTTTATCTGAGAGGCGGTACCATCCTACAGACAGTTGTTGGCATGGTAGGTGATCAGTTGCACTCTGTCAACATCATGTCTGTACCGTAGTGCTCTTCTCATGGGACTACAGATCCTGGCGACTGCCCTTTTTAACAAAAGAGACTATGGGGAACCTGTCACTGGAGGCAGCAGCAGCAACAAAGCATTTAATGTCTCTGCTGTTCCCAAGAAGAAAGCATAACTGTGGCCAGCATCCACACACATTACATGGCCAAGTTCATGGCTCCAGGGTGTTTGCAATGATATTTTTGCTGTCTCTGAAAAGACTTGCTAAAGTCTGTTGAGCTATGCTGCTGGAACGAGCTGATGAAATCACGAGAAGCAACAGTAACTGTTGCATTCAGATTGCTAGCAGACGCAGACCTTGCCTCTTTTTCTCCTGAAGTAACCTTCTGGGGCATATTTGTTCTGTGTTTCTTTTTCACTTGTTTTATCATACCTAATGTTCCCACTCTGTTGGGATCACAGCCAAACCATCTACACAGCCAGCAAATGGCCATTGTGCCATTTGTGTTGGGTTCCAAAGCTGACAGAATTTAATAATTACAAGTGGAGATGGTTTCTACCAAGTAATACGTCACTTAATCTCCTAGTAGGGAAATCCTCTGGCTAGGTGCTGTGAAAAAACAACATTCTTGCCAGAATTGAAAGTGGACCACTGTCACAGAATGAATTGGTAATCTCTGGGAAACAGCTGGTAACTGTTGAGACTTTGGAGAAGTTCTCTCAGGTGATCCTTGGCTGATTAGAGATGCTCTTTTTCTTCCACATCATTAACATTCTCAAAGTGACAGGCTGTGCCTTGAGGTCAGAGTTTGGCTTAAGCTAATTCATATTCACTGATTCTTGGGATTCAAGATGCAAAACTTCTGAATTAGCTGTTCCACTTAGCAAGCTTCCAGAAGTAGAGGACTTCTTTCTGTTTCTCCTTCTGAAGTACTGCTCAGAGGAATGTTCTGTACTGTTGTTCCTAGAACCATAAACACAGCTTGTGGCTTTGGGACCTGTGAGGCTGCCAGATCAAGCAGCAATATTGCATTATCAGATACAGTTCTCTCTCTTCTTTGAGACTCGGAAAATTAATAACTCCCTATCCTCTTTTTCATCATACAAAAAGTATACTTTTGTATGCAATCAGCCTGCTCTGCTCTTCTAGAGAATCTTCTTCAGTGACTACTGCTTCTACTTCTGTTCCTCTGGGCAGTCTCTTCCCTGCACAACTGTAAACAGGCACAATTTCAAATGGACAAACTTACAACTACAGTAAGGGACAGACTTCAAGGGTTATCTCAGTTTGCTACAGTGAACCATGTATATCATCAGTGTGAACACACACAGTCAACAGACACATGCAATACCATGTAACAGAAGTAGAACTTCCTGAAATCAAACCAAAATGAAACAGTAAAGCCACAATGGTACCAAATACGTAACACATTTTTCAATTATTTCGAGTATGATACTGGAAATTTTTCTGAAGTCAACACAAATTATGGGACTTCAGTTTACCAGTATTTTCTGTGGAAAAATGCTATTCATGAAAAGTTTGGACCAGCTTTAGTGAAAACTTCTTGCAAAGTGCAGAACAGATTCATAAAAGCTCACATATCTGATCTTCGGAGTATTCTCTGACTGCCTGAAAAATATATCCTCTATTCAGTGGTGATAAAATGTTGTTAGCATTTAGGAACAAACTGAGGAGCTCAAATCCTGCTAAAGACACATGAGTGAATAGTCACTTGATTGTACTTGTACAGTAAAGAATCTATATAACAACTATTGGCATATAGTCACCACAGCTAAATTAAATATTAGTAATGAATCCATTAAGTAAACTGAAATGAATAACACATTCTCATGGTTTTTTTAAATCTTCCATCTTCCAAATACAAATGCAATATCTTCTTGGAGTCATCCTGAGGTAATAATACATTTCAAACTCTGTAGCTGTAAACATCCTGGTATGACAGATGAAATATTTAAATTATTTTTGATTTATCACCTTATACTATCCATGGCTAGGATGCCTTTAGCATGAGTTGCTCTGAGGTGAGAGCACTAGGCTTAATCTACAATTTCTTCATAATGGATTGAGAATTAATCATTTATGTTATCTCAAACATTTCACACTACCATTAACTCCTTGTCTCCACCTATGCATATGTATGACACTCATGCACTTGCACATGTATGCTCTGTCATGTCAGCATAATTCTTGGATCTCAGGATTGTAAAGACTATCAACAGGATATAGCAGTCTTTATTCCACAAAGAAACTCATCTACTTACAGGAAATCTCCACTTGTTGCATTAGGGAAGACTTGCCACTCAGGGTTACGTTCATGGTTACATTTTCACTGCCACTCCAGAAAATTTGGAATTATTGAATGCTCTATGTCATGTCTGTCAATGGGCATCTAAGATTCCTTAAAGCATCTAAAATGATGTGGATGCCAACTTTTAAGCAGCAGAAACCTTCCCATTATTGTCTCTAAACTGAAGTGTTGTATTGGGTTTGTGTGGCAAGGTTTAGGTAGCGGATGGGCTACAGGGGTGGCTCCTGTGAGAAGCTGCTAGAAGCTTCCCCTGTGTCCGACAGAGGGAATGCCAGTCAGCTCCAAGACAGACCAACTGCTGGCCAAGGTTGAGCCCATCAGAGACAGTAATAGCACCTCTCTGATAACACATTTAAGAAGGGAGAAAAGACCTGCACAACAGCAATTGCAGCCAGAGAGAGGAGTGAGAATACGTGAGAGGAACACCTCTGCAGACAACAAGGTCTGTGAAGAAGGAGGGGGAGGAGATGCTCCGGTTGCTGAAGCAGAGATTCCCCTGCAGCCCGTGGTGAAGACCATGGTGAGGCAGGCTGTCCCCCTGCAGCCCATGGAGGTTAACAGTGGAGTAGATCACAGAATCACAGAATCACAGAATCACAGAATGTTAGGGATTGGAAGGGACCTCGAAAGATCATCTAGTCCAATCTCCCTGCTGGAGCAGGATTACCTAGATCATATCACACAGGAACACGTCCAGGCGGGTTTTGAATGTCTCCAGAGAAGGAGACTCCACAACCTCTCTGGGCAGCCTGTTCCAGTGTTCGGTTACCCTCACCGTAAAGAAGTTTTTCCTCATATTTATGTGGAACCTCCTGTGTTCCAGCTTGCACCCATTGCCCCTTGTCCTGTCAAGGGATGTCACTGAGAAGAGCCTGGCTCCATCCTCATGACACTTGCCCTTTCCATATTTATAAACATTAATGAGGTCACTCCTCAGTCTCCTCTTCTCTAAGCTAAAGAGACCCAGCTCCCTCAGCCTCTCCTCATAAGGGAGATGTTCCACCCCCTTAATCATCTTTGTGGCTCTGCACTGGACTCTCTCTAGCAGTTCCCTGTCCTTCTTGAACTGAGGGGCCCAGAACTGGACACAATATTCCAGATGCGGCCTCACCAGGGCAGAGTAGAGGGGGAGGAGAACCTCTCTTGACCTGCTAACCACAGCCCTTCTAATACAGCCCAGGATGCCATTGGCCTTCTTGGCCACAAGGGCACACTGCTGGCTCATGGTCATCCTGCTGTCCACTAGAACCCCCAGGTCTCTTTCCCCTATGCTGATCTCCAACAGGTCTGCCCCCAACTTGTACTGGTACATGGTGTTGTTCTTGCCCAGATGCAGGACTCTACACTTGCCCTTGTTATATTTCATTAAATTTCTCCCCGCCCAACTCTCCAGCCTGTCTAGGTCTCTCTGAATGGCAGCACAGCTTTCCGGTGTGTCAGCCACTCCTCCCAGTTTGGTGTCATCAGCGAACTTGCTGACAGTGCACTCTATTCCCTCATCCAAGTCATTAATGAATATATTGAATAGTACTGGTCCCAGTACCGACCCTTGAGGGACTCCGCTAGACACAGACCTCCAACTGGACTCTGACCCATTGACCACCACTCTCTGGCTTCTTTCCTTCAGCCAGTTCACAATCCACCTCACTACCCCATCATCCAGACCACACTTCCTCAGTTTAGCTGCAAGGATGCTGTGGGAGACCGTGTCAAACACTTTACTAAAATCGAGATAGACCACATCCACAGCTTTACCATCATCTATCCACCGGGTAACATCCTCATAAAAGGCTATCAAGTTGGTTAAGCATGACTTCCCCTTGGTGAAGCCATGCTGAGTGCCCCTAATGATCCCCCTATCCTTGATGTACCTAGAGATAGCACCAAGAACAAGTTGTTCCATCACCTTTCCGGGGATGGAGGTGAGGCTGACTGGTCTATAGTTACCCGGCTCCTCCTTCTTGCCCTTTTTGAAGACTGGAGTGACATTCGCTTTCCTCCAGTCCTCAGGCACCTCTCCCGTTGCCCACGACTTAGCAAAGATGATGGAGAGTGGCCTAGCAATGACTTCCGCCAGCTCCCTCAGCACCCGCGGGTTCATCCCATCAGGGCCCATGGATTTATGGATGTCCAGATTGCTTAATTAGTCCCTGACCCAGCCCTCATCAACCAAGACAGATTCCTCCTCTATCCTGACTTCTTCTTGGGCCTCAGGGGTCTGGGCTCCTCAGGACAGCCTCCAGCAGTATAGACAGAGGCAAAGAAGGCATTCAGTAACTCCGCCTTCTTTTTATCCTCTGTCTCCAGGGCCCCCACCTCCTTCATCAGTGGGCCTACATTGCCTCTAGTGTTGGCTTTACCTGCAATGTATTTGAAGAAGCCTTTTCTGTGTCCTTGACCTCTCTTGCAAGGCTTAATTTCAAGGAGGCCTTAGCTTTTCTAGTTGCCTCCCTACATCCTCTGACAACAGACTTATATTCCTCCCAAGTGGCCAGCCCCTCCTTCCACAATCTGTACACCCTCTTCTTCCACTTGAGTTTGCCCAGCAGTTCCCTGTTTAACCATGCAGGTCTCCTGGTACCCTTCCTTGACTTCCTACCTGCTGGGATGCTCTGATCTTGAGCTCAGAAGAAACAGTCCTTGAATGCTAACCAACTATTTTGGGCCCCCTTACCTTCTAGTACCCTGTCCCATGGGATTTCCCCTAGCAACTGCTTCAAAAGGCCAAAGTTGGCCCTACCAACATCCAGGGTTGTGATTTTGCTAGCTATTCTGTTCCTGCCACATGAGATCCTGAACTCTACCATCTCGTGGTCACTACAACCAAGGCTGCCCTCAACCTTCGACCGCTTCAACCAGACCCTCCTTGTTAGCGAGAGCAAGATCCAGAAACACTCCTCTCCTAGTTGGCTCATCCACTATTTGCATTAGAAAGTTATCATCAATGCACTGGAGGAACCTCCTGGACTGAGGATGGCTGGCTGAGTAGGCCTCCCAGCAAATATCAGGGTAGTTGAAATCCCCCACAACAACCAGGCCCTGTAATTGAGAGACTGCTCTCAGCTGCTCTCAGATATCCACCTGCAGCGCAGGGAGGACCCCATGCTGGAGCAGGGATGCTGGCAGGACCTGTGGACCCATGGAGAGAGGAGCCCACACTGGAGCAGGTTTGCTGGCAGGACTTGTGACCCTGTGGGGGACCCACGCTGGAGCAGTCTGTTCCTGAAGAACTGCATCCTGTGGAAGGGACCCAAGCTGGAGCAGTTCATGAAGAACTGCAGCCCGTGGAAAGGACTCACATTGGAGAAGTTCATGGAGGACTGTCTCCCGTGGGAGGGATCTCATGCTGCAGCAGGGGAAGAGTGTGAGGAGTCCTCCCCCTGAGGATGAAGGAGCGGCAGAGACAACGTGTGATGAACTGACCACAACCCCCATCCCGTCCCCCTGCGTCACTGGTGGGGAGGAGGTGGAGAAATTGGGAGTAAAGTTAAGCCCAGGAAGAAGGGAGGGATCGGGGGAACGTGCTTTGAGATTTAGTTTTTTATTTCTTATTATCCTACTCTGATTTGATTGGAAATAATTTAAATTAATTTTCCCGAAGTTGAGTCTGCTTTGCCCATGACCGTAATTGCTGAATGATCTCTCCCTGCCCTTATCTCGACTCACGAGCCTCTCATTATATTTTTTCTCCTCTGTCTAGCTGAGGAGGGGAGTGATAGACCAGCTTTGGTGGGCACCTGGCATCCAGCCAGGCTCAACCCACCACACGGGTATATTACAGAGTAGAGTACAGGTCAAGGATTTAGTTCAGTACTTGACCTGTGAGCAACAACTATTTTGGTGTTTTCTGTCAAGAATTCTTAGGGAACAGAAGATCATACGAGAACAGCCACTGTTCAAAAGTCAGGATATTGGCCTTCTTTATTAGTACGTCTAGACAAAACCCATTACATACTTTCTGTTGTCTCTGAACTAAAGGAAGAAAAAAGTAATAAGGGGTAAACCTGCATTTTTGATGACTATTGTTTATTTGCCCATTACAATACTAACAACAATTCTTCTATGATTCTGTAGTGGTGGGCTTGGTAGTGTTAGCTTAATGGTTGGACTCGATGATCTTAAAGATCCTTTCCAACCAAAACAATTCTATGATTCTATGAAAATCTATAAACATACAAAATAAGCTCTTACAATTTGAATATGAAGTTGACATTTTCTGACATATTTGGATAGTCTAGTTTCTTAAGCATCTGGGCATAAGACATGAGTCTATTTTTCTTTGGAAATTTGGAAGAAACAGAGGTTTAGTTGCAACTTCCCTATCACAGGATACTCCATCTGTATTTCACCTTTATTATTTACTAAACTGTGGTTACCACATACTGTGTGTTTATTTTCTTTTCTCATTTTCTGTCTCTTTCTATCTAGTTCTGGGTTTTTTTATTCTACATTAATTCTGACTCCGTGTGCCTTTCATAATTATAGCATTGATAATTCAGTTGAATTCTGTGACCAAAAAATACTGTCTGATTCCAGAAAAACAGAGATAACACTTGTCTCCAAGTAGGCTGATACTCAGCTGCATTTATTTACCTCATTTTTCCCTCAAAAAAAAGACCTTTTTAAACACTAGTCACAACTAGTTCATGTCATGATAGCTGTCATCTGCTGATACAACTTATAGGTTAAACAAACAACAACAAGCTCAAATAAGGATTTGATAGACTCACAGATCTTTCCAATTTACTTCTGCATCTATCCCTCTTATTTCATTCTGTGCTCTTCCTGAAGACTATTTTAGTGATATCTAGATGCAATAATTAATCCCCAGTTATGACAAGATGTATTTTCTAATTGGAGTTGATAATTTCAGGATTTGTTTTATTCCCCACAGGGTGAGAAAGGAGCCTTGGTAAGGAATTATTTAATTTAAAGTTTAAATGAATCGTGTTGGTATATATTTTAACCTAAAAGCTTAAAAACAAATAAACAACAAAAATACCTCACACAAGCCTAGCTGTTTCTACAGCTACATTAAATGATCATTTAGTTTAAAATACACATACATACTTCAGGAAGCACTACTTAAAGTGTCCTAGTTTCTAAAGAGTATCACTGTACAGCCTTACAGCCTTGTGGTTAAGACACTTTCTAGGGACATGTGGATTTCAGTTTATTCATTTTGTGGAAGGTCTTGAACCCCTTGGCCCCATATTCAATGGGAATGCTCTAATCATTCAGGTTTAGAGGACAAAACAGGGGACCGCTCATCTCTCCTACCTATCCTGTAAATTTAAAGTGGCTAAAACTACCATATTTTGTCTGAAGTTAATGTGAAGCAGGACAGGTAAATACTTGGGCAGAGAAATGCTGATTTTCAGGCTACCGATTAGATTTAAGTTTCAAACAACTACCAGTCTCAATACAAACAAGATGGCAGCCACTGAAGGGAAGAGTGGAATCTTCTGCATTAGAGGAGTTTTACTGCCAAAACTATAGTCCCTAAAACCATTCAGCACGGCTTTTGAGAATCACAGTCTTGAATTTAGATGCGTAAACCATCTACAGACCCACTTTTGGTGCTTTAATATTTTTGTGGATCTTGGCCTGAAACTCCCTAAGCCTTGATTTAAACTAGAATAATCCTAGTACTACAAGAAACTATAGAGGTCTACTATGGGAAAGTTACTACTACTTTTGACAGCCATGCTATCCGCAGTCTGGCATGCCAAGAGTTACTGGTGCTAGTAGTACTGTATCAGCTACCATGAGGACTGCTTCCTCACTAAAACTAATGATTGAAAGATGCAGGGCAAAAGGCTAGTATAGACACATCTCTGATTGTTTAGGCTGATTATTTCTTCTCAGAGCAATAGAAGGAATCTATGAAATGAATTTGTGCAATAAATTAAGTGTTAAGCAAAATGTTTTCCCAATTACTGGTATTTTCTCCAACTTTGCTGATTTCTCCAGCTCCCTTTCCCTTTTGAGTTTGCTACAGTGTTAGCTCTGCCTGATTAGTCATATACCTAAGTGAATCAGCATGAAATAATTCATGTGTGTCTTAGCTTCATTGGATTACATTTAGTCATGCAATATTTGATTTGTCTTGATTCCTAGATTCCTAGTGTATGATTTTGAATTTGCACATAGTTACTCTCTAAATTTTTTGACATCTTTGCTGGCTGTTGAGACATCCTGCCTTGAACTTTCTCTGCTCCAGATACTAGATGTGGTTAGTAACTTTGAGCTAGAGCCCAGAAACTACAAAAAGGCCAAAACAGATATGAAAAAAGAACCTACAGTGGTGCCAAGATCCAGCCTTACTTTTCATGTGTAGAAGGCACTCTGAAAATTTTGAGCAAACAAATGCTCCATCCACAGGTCCAATGCTGCACAAAAATGACCTCAGAAAAACTGCCAAAAGGAAACCTGAAGGCTCCAGTCTCGCAGTACAATTTGCACTTACCAGCCACCTCTGATTCAACATATGAAGAGATGACATTTGTGCCTTATACCTGGAAAGTCCCTACATAACTTATTTCAAGAAAACATATTTCTACCCTACAGAAAACAGACATAAATTAAACAAAAAGGAATAACCAGGTTTACTTGTAAAAGCAAAAAGTCCAAAAGAAAATAAATAAATATATTCAAGAATAGACCATCCAATGATAATAAGAGACACTGTGTTATTCTCCTCCTTCTTTGTGAAGAATACTATTCTTTTACATAATTCAAGTAGGTCAATAGGCATAATGGATGCAGAGAATATTTCTAGCATATTTTTAATGTCTTGTAGCTCTATAATTTGTGAAAATAACACATTTATGAAAGTCTCTTCCAACTGGTGCTATTCTCCTCCTTCATGCCCTGTAAAATATTGGTTGTCTCTTGTTTTAAACCATATTATAAACTCTGTGGTTGAATTGTCTTTAGTGTGTGGGATCATGACCATACCAGATTCTCAGTCTTTAAAAGTATAAGAGCCACTAAATACCTCCAGCTTGCCTGAAATTAATTTAGAATCACACAGAAACTGGATTTATAAGCTTGACCTTAATCTCACTGAATCCAGAAGGAGAAAGAACAAAAACTCTTACTGTAAAAGTGCTAAAATATCACATATCAGAATTTCTTTCTTCTCATTTAAACAAGAATAATTTTTAAGCCATAGAATCAGATAAGTTCATTAAAAGGCACTTTGAGATACATATATATCCTTTTCTTGGCGCTGAACTCTATCAGCCCCACCTAATGTCACCTAAGCCAGGAAGAAACACATAAACTCACTCTGCAAATATTGTTGCCCTTTTGCCAGGTTGTACCAGTTTGGGGAGTTCTTAGTGGGCTAATTTATCTTTCAAATAGAAATTAGTGACATGGAGAACTGGACTGCTTCCTAGTTATAGAAAGTTATGCAGGTTATGTATATATGTACACACACATAAATATATTTTGATTATTGAATGCATATTGATATAGAGAGGACAGAATGGAATATACCTAAATTAGATTTAAAAATTCAAATGTTCTTCAAAAACAATCTGCTTTCTCTTGAAAAATGTTCTGCAAAATGTGTGGAATAGATTTAATTAACTTAGTAGACACTATAGTACTGCCATAATACCGAAAACGTGACTGTACTCATTCTGAACAGATTCACATCTTCTAAAATGCTGTCTTTGATGGCAGCCAGAACAGAACAGAACATATATATATTGTAATTCTTCCATATTTTTCTATCTCACTTCAGTAATGGTAATTTGGTGTCTAATAAACCTCAATTTGTTTGATCATTTTTTGAACCAATGTGAAATTACTACAGCATCCTATGACAATGAGTTCCACAGTATAACTGCATTGGGCATATTGTAATGATTCCACTGCCATTAACATGGCTTTTAAATAGCCAAATATTCCTTTCTAGTTAGACACTGATGCTGAGAAGGGATGCTGGAGCCAAATGAACAGACACCCAAAGCACAGGGCTCAGACCTGTGCAATGCTTACGCTCACCCATTACTCGTAAACTCTAAGCAGCTCAGCATAAGTTTCCCCTTTAGATCACCCACCTCATTCTCTCCATGAACTGTATAGAAAGTTTATGTATAGAATGCCTCACTTAAGTGATCTGGGTCAACCAGCTGGGACCAGGTGCCTTGTATCTTGGCATTGCATCGCTTACTTGGAGGTGGTTGAACAACCATTCTGTATTTTGGTCATTAACTCTAGATTTATACATGTGATATATATTTATGCATAACAATGCCAGCTGGCATCATGAGCCTGAGAAAAAGTTCTGTTGATGTGGACTTCTTTAATTTCAGTGCTGGATTATGAATATCTTCAGATCACCAAAACACTTAATTAAACTCTGTTGAAGACTTCTGCTGCAATACTGTAAATTGCCTTATAGATTTTGCTGTCTCAGCTGCTTAGAAATGGATTACGCAGTTCTTTACACCTTCGCTGCGATTCACAAGCCAACATAAAAATTTCCCTCCAAAACTGGGAGGATGATGTTTTTATCATATTCTAGTATACCTAATAAATGTTTCTATAGCACACATTCCAATATCTTGTGGAACCTTCATGAATTAAAGAAGAAGAAAAGGCAGTAATTGGAAGTTATTAAAAATTACGGGGGCTTTGAATGGAAGGTTTCACTCATGGGAATGCAGTTTAGTAATACTATCTTTATTTGTCATCCAGGCAGACAATCCTTCTAAATGCATTTGTCTAATAAGCCTTAAAAACCCTTGACTAGAGTGGCTGAGAATATGAAGTTGAATTTTATGGAAAATTCTCACATTTCACAGCTACTTCCATCACTATAAAGGAACTCACAGTCAGGAAATTTCACAGTTATTCATGGAATATGAAATTGGAAATTCTGGGAAAAAAACTGCTAGGAAATTGAAACATATCAAGAAATATTATATATAACAGAAACTACACTATGGCCTAACACAACAGAATAAAAAAGCCTAAATAAACAATAACAAAACAAATTCAGAATCAAACACATTCATTTTGCCAAAAGAAATCTTATCATTACTAATAAAATACGAACAGTCTTGTTCTAATGCTTTTTTTTCTTTGAAACTTGTCAAAATAAATGTGGATCCATAAGAGATTTGGGCTTTCCCAATACTGAAATACTGAACATCCGTACTTACAGAGAATAGTGACATGAAAGATGGAATGATCCAGTCTGATTCACTTCACATTTACAAAAATACTCATGTTCTCACCAGGACTCATTTTGGTCTTAAATGGTTCACAGATTTTTGGTAGAGTATTTCCCTATGTTCATTCTCATATTCTTATTTTGGATCTTTAACTTCTCAGTTTTCAGGATTTTTTTTCACTTGTCTTTTGAAAAGACTAAGAAATGATCATTCACATCTCAAACATTATGCTGATATTCAGTAATGTTACAGGGCATTAAATAATTCAAACAGGAGCAATATTTCTCTCTTACCATAAAGCATTTCACAAAATTAGAAATTTTTATTTAATAGTATAATGCGAAGGTATTGACAATCACCTTTCCAGTCACATAAGGATGAAGGTCTAGATCCATAAAAACATGTCTGTATCACAGTACTTGTGCATATGTTTCAATTGTACAGACCTGTTAACTCCATCATCAGCAGTGCATTATAAAATACAGGAGGGAAATAAGGTATCCCAATAAACAATCTGCCTACCTTAATACGAGATTGTACAGTTCATTCACTGTACACATTTCTAAATATGTTCAAAGTCAGTAAGTAGGAAACAATAAGAGGAAGGTATGTACTGTGTCCCTGCCTTTATATTTTACTTTGTATTTGGTTTAATGAAATTTCATTGTTGCCCTGTATCACAAGAATGCTAGAAACACTTAAGCCTTAAAGCAGCTTAAATTTAGGTGAGCAAATGATGCCTCTCAGAAGACAGAGATGTGGACTGGAACCTTCCCGTCTCCCTGACAGGAAAAAGAAAGGAACCACAGGCTAGGCAAATATTTTGCCATGGAATTATTTTGAAAAGTAGGAGTTGCGCAACAACATAATCTAGTGAGAGTGGCGTTGCCATGGCATTATGTACAAAGCCTAAATCAGTATCTGTGCCCACTGCTCACATCGCAGCACATAGGACTCGTCAGGAGACTGGAAGATAATATGCAAATGGGTTTATGCAAGTACTAGACAAAGATTAACACACAGTTTACGCTTTACACATTAACACTGTCAGAGAGAGAGTTTTCCTGGTAAAAACAAAAACATCCAAAGGGTGCAGTGGCTGAGCACGTGTTTGAAAACTACTGAAGTCCTTTTGCAGACATAGCTCTGCATAACGCGGCCAAAGTACACAAGCGGCATGCAGCTGAAGGAGAAATACAGTATGTATCTGTGTTTAAATCTGTGAAAGGTCACATGAATTAGGAATTCTTTTTAATCATCTTGTCCTGTGCTGCATTAACAGTCTGAGTATACCAGATAACATATTTAATCCATACAAACATGACTAGCACTGTCCTTACCTGTTCACTTACGTTCATCTTCTCCAAGGCAACCACCGATTCATAATCTCAGCATTAATTATTCCTTAATTAATCCCACCACTAAAACAAATGTTGTTGGGTTTAAATGGAATATCCCTGTGTTAAACTAATTTCCATTCAAATGTCTTTATGTACATTAGTTCCAACTTCATCTTATCTATGTCTTTAATTTTTAGGTTTCTATTTTAATCCTCAGTATTCTAACACGCTCCTACATATACAGTCTTAGCACTAAACATCATCTTCAAAATGTTAAATTAAAGGAAAGGTTTAGGAAATTGAATACTATTACATCATGCATTTTATCCCCAAAAGAGAGTTTCCTGATTTATCTATTCAGACTCATCCAGATTTCTCAATGCTGCAGTGAAAAAATAACCAAAACAAAGCAGAACTGGAAAGTAAAAGATATCTATCAATGCTGTATTAGAAAATTAAACATTTTTATCAGATTTAATAAATACAAAAAATTTTTGAGTTAGCTGTCATAAAACACATATTGGTACCACAGAGAAATCTTCTGTAAGATGTTGTTTATAGTCACCGCAAAGACTTTTCACATAGCTGCTTAAGCTTGGAAGGACAAAGCTAGTATTGGGGCTCAGAGGGAGGAATGAGCAGGGAAGTGGAACCTCTGCTTTGCAGGAAAAGGTGATAACAGATTAATTGTTCCAAAAGAATGGAACAATGTGGACTATGAAACTTCCGAGGCTTCCCTTCCCTTCTTGTGGGAACTCCATGGCAGACCAGAGCTAACTCAAATTCCTGACTACCATTCCATGAACTTAACCAAACAAATCTTATTAGTCTCAGTTCTTACTTAACTTGTCTTTACCTGCAGTTTTCCAATTTGAAGAAAACACCTGACACGAAAATTTCTTAATTTTGACTTGGTAGAATTATGAAGACTTTTAAGTGAACTAATTCTAGTGAGAAAGGTGAGATAACTTCTTAGATTGTGCTACCAACTCTGTTTACAGTTACCCACACAGTGACTACTAAGAAAATGGTCTTTCTCTTTCATGATGATTTATAACTGTGAAAGCTGAAAATAAAATAATTTTTTTAAAACACTAGATCTGAATAAAATAGTTTGTGCACTGCAGTAATTTCAGTGCATGAACAAAACTGAATATTTTCTGGAAATCTTTTTTATTGTCCTCAGTTCGTAGACAAACGTGACCTTAATCTTTTCATACCATTCTTTTTATGAATGTGCATATATGAGATGAAATAAGGTTAATCTATTTTTGCTGCCAGGTGCTGTCTACTTTACCTCAAGATGGAATTAATCCAATATTTTTTTTTAAATATTCTGTAGTATAACTACTAACTGGAAAATATGCAGACATTAAAAACACTGTATCAGCTACTTTTCTGTCAGAAACTCTCTGACTCAGCTTCCATGGAGGCACACAGTACGCATCAGGGACATATCGGGACAACATGCAAAGCAAGGCAGCTTCCTAAGTGAGGAAGCCTCATATGGAGTTTTCATGTAATTCAGCATACCTTGGTGTTGGTAGGATTTCTTCACCATTGTAATCAATTACTTTTCGAGTTTGAAGTAAGTGCATTGCTTTGCTGAACACCTTTAGTTGCATGATGCATGTTCAAACATTCCTTGTACAGCTGTATTACTTCAGTAAAAGCAATTTTCTGAAAAAGGTGGCAAAGTGATCTGCTCTCCCTCTTTGTTTCTGCAAAGTTATCCCGGGTTGCTCTGCAAATGTAAATGCATAATGTTACATTAATGGGCTGTAGAGAGAAATCAGAAGTGGTTGTTTATAGCATATTTATGGCCTTATCTCTTTTTGTACACTGGAAGCATTTATAGTCTAACCATACCTATATTCATATTAAACAATAACCAAAGAGTATTTACATGTATTTTAATCTACTAGGTCATGATTTGGTTTGATAACATTACAAGTGCTGTGGAAACTGTCCTTATGATATTCACAGAATCACAAAATGTTGGGTTGTCAGAGAGCTCTAGAGATCATCAAGTCCAACATCCCTGCTCAAAGCAGGATAACCTAGAGCAGATGGCTCAAGTCTGCGTCCATTTAAATTTTGGCTATATTCAAGAATGGAGACTCTACAAGCCCTCTAGGCAACATGCTTCAGTGCTGAACCACTCTCACAGGAAAAATGTTTTTTTCTGGTGTTTAAGTGGAATCTCCTGAATTTCAATTTTTGCCCATTGCCAATTGTCCTGTTACTGGGCACCACTGACTTTGGCTGTGTCTTCTTTAAACTCTCCTATCAGGCATTTACACATATTGATGAGATTCCCGCCCAGCCTCCTCTTCTCCAGGCTGAACAGTCCCAACTCTTGCAGCCTCTCCTCCTATGTTAGATGCTCCATTCCCTTAATCATCTTAGCGGCTCTTTGCTGAACCTGCTCCAGCACATCCATGCCTCTCTTGCACTGGGGAACCCAGAACTGGACCTAGCATGCCAGATGCATCTCACCAGGGCTGAGCAGATGGGAAGGATCACCTCCCTCAAGCTGCTGGTGATGCTCTGCCTAATGTAGCCCAGGAGGTTGTTTGCCTTCTTTGCTGCAAGGGCACAGTGCTGGCACATATTCAGCTTTTTGTCTACAATTTTTAAAATCATTGTGAAAAAAAGCTTCACAGTCAACTGCAAAAGTACTTTACATTAGTTTGAATCTGTTCTTAAGTCTTAAATAACTTGTTTGATTTACTTCAGACTACAGTCTTGATGGTGTGTTATGCCTCTCCCTTTGCATATGACATTCTAAAATTCCAGATCCTCATTTATTTCACAATAATTCTTTATTAGGTTTTCTGTGTTGTCATTTAAAATGACATACTGGTGACCTTATTGAATGCCTAAGTATGTTACCATATTTGATGTGGTTGTGGATTCTGTTTTTATATTGTTTCTGAAATATCTTGGAAGACTTATTTATATGGCTTCACACAAAAATTTTTGCAAGGCATTATAGATTTACCATCCCAGAAAAACTACGTCAGGAGGTTTTGAGTTTCATAACATAGTCAAAGACATAATTTTTCCAGCAGCAAGAAAGGCTTTCAGATGTCTTTAATTCTGAAAATGGATGTTTATTTCTGCATGTTTGAATAGCAGAAATATGAAACGGAAAAGAGATATCCAGTTATTTGTATTGTCTTAGAGGAATGTACTTATCAGTAAGATTTCCAGATATCCTAGAATATAATGGCCAATTTGAACTTACTGGTTATATGAAGTAAACACTATTACACAAACAGGAACTAATTTGTAGGTCTCGGCAAATGAATTCAGCATGTGCAGGTGATGCCTGATCTCCATAAAGATTTGTGCTAAATATTTCAGTTACAGCTTTTAATTTGGACAGAAGGGTGAGTGTGGCGGCATTCATAAAAAATAAATGTGCTTATACCAGCATAACATGCTCCTTTTACCAAGTGCATAGATGAGCTCCTCAAAACCCCCTGAATGTCCCTTTGTAACTCAAGATTCAATCTGACGATCTCAGCTAGAAAGCCCATAATACATTATTCTCAATTGACTAGCAAATGTAGTTTATTTTATAGTTGTAAGCATTTAAAATGATCAGAAATAGTACCCAGTAACTGAGTGTAAACTTCTAATACTTAAAATACTTCACAAACAGGCTACTGGCTTAAATTTTAAGTATTTGCTATGGTCTTCCCTTTGTCATAGAACTACTTTATTACACATTTTTCAGACTTTTTTAAAATAACTGCTGTTATTTTTAATATCTGCATTTAAGGTTACATAGACCATTCCTGAAATAAAGATTTATGGGTTGTTTTTTTATTTTCACCAACTAATATCAACAGTTACATTTCCTTAGGAAAATAAGAACTCAGTTCTGGTAGTCTTATATAATTTTTGTCATTGTTGTTACTCAGTTTCTGATTCAATTTCATGTATATCATAACAGTAAGCATAAAAAATAATTTAAAAGCATGAACTTCTTATAAGCAAAAGTGCCATAGTGTTGACATTTGAGATTTTCAACTCATTTCTTAATTTCATCTTAAGGGATAAGTCATTTCTAGTAAGTACCTCACTCCTCAGTTCTTTTGCTTCCTTTTTTGTACCTTTTCTTTGAGTTTTGGTTCACTTTACCATATTATTTCTGAATGTCACCACATCATTCTTTTGATCAGATGGTAATCCATAGTACATTACAGGTATTCTGTAGCACTTCCAGATTTTTGCAGACAAGACAGTTGTGGAAGTTCTCTGACTCCCCTAAAACACATGTATAACAATCACTCTGCAGCACAAAATACTTTGCCTCACCTCAAAAAAGCTCTGTATATGATATTTCTTTCCTAAAACAGAACACTCAGAAACTGATGTACCTAGGCAGTGATTATGTGTAGAGAAAAAAAATGCAAGGAGGCAAAAACTTAGCTTGAAAGAGAACTATCACCATCAGACTCTACAGAAATTTGGAGAGCAGAATAAGGACGATTCATTGGATTAATGGCTCCCTGCTAATTCATTGTTTTTCAAAGTTGGAATGAAGGTTTTGGGGGATTTCTCTCTCTTTTTTTTAGGTTCTTACTTTTTAAAAGTTAAAACATAATCTTCAACTGGATATTAGTCAAAGAAAGCACATTAGTAGTATTATCAAATAAGACTCCAGCATTTCAACAAATATCAAAAAGCATGAGTTTTATCTATGTGGTTATAATTGTTTAAGGAAGTAGATAACAATTCAGTGGCACTAGAATTATACAGTTCTAAGAAACACAAGTTACTTTACTAGGTCTGATTTTAATTGATCACATTGTCTTTTTGAGGAGCCTTTTACAGTTTGAGTGTAAGCCTACAACAATTTCTTTACCAATGTATAGATATTTGCACTGCTCAATGAGTTGATAATCAAATTAATAGGGCAAACAGTCCTTCATATAGTGTGTTGCCAAAGTTGCAAGAGGCATGGGAGGGTTTCACATATTTTTGTTTTGCTTTTACTGCCAGCTGCCATACTGCTGTGGTGTTTAAAGACAGTGCCAAATATGGGGTTTTAAAGGTTCTCCTATAATTATATCTGATAGATAAAGGGCAGGGCATGCTTTAACACTGAATTCTTGCTTATTCATTTAGAGCCTGGCTCGAACCTTGAGAAGTTTGACACCTTGCAGAACTGCCTTCCCAGCAAGGCCTGTACTGTTCTGGCCATACACAGTCGTGTTCATGTTCTCATTCTTCCAGTAGACTATCTTTTTTTAAAACATGTTATTGGTTCTCAGACATGGAACTAACCAAGTTATGTAGTGACTTTTAAAAAGCAATTTAAATAATAATACTCTCATCCTCCTTGAACATTGTGTTACTTTAATTGCTTTGAGTTGTTTGCTAGCTTTGTTTTGCTTCTTTAAAAGCATTAAGTATCTAAGGTGAAACTCTAGCAGCTTATTGTTCCCCAGTTATTTGACCTATATGCAGGATAATGGATTAAAAAAACTACCATTGTGATGCCTAAGATACAGGCTGTGGTAATGTTGAGCATGACAGTAGGATTTTGATTAAGGAAAGGCATGCTGGAGAGCTAGAAAGCCTCTCTGAATAGGTATCCAAGACTGGATTCCTAAATCCCCTTGTCCTTAGCTTCCTAGGCAGCTATTTCCTACCCCTTCTCCACTGGATATTTTCCACTAGATTTTCTTTACTCCAAAACCTTTCTTTCAGTCATAGTAGGTGTTTCCACAAACTTCATGTCACTTCAGGAAAGTGACAGAAAGTTCTCTAACTCTTAGCATCCCTTCTTCTCCAATGTCAATTAAAGGCAACCTAAAAACCAGTCATCGCCTCTCTTACCTCTCATTTACTGTAACATCCTCCCTCTGTACAGAAGAGTGGAGCATGAGCCATGGGCTGTGGAAAAGAATAAATGTAAGTAAATGGTGGGAAACAGAAGAGGAAGCACCACAACAGTAAAAGGAAAACAAAAAAAAAGACATTGTATTGCTAGCCAAGAGGTCTACTAGAAAACAGTAAATGAAATCACATTCTGTGCACAAATAACAGGCAAATGTTAATATGCATTCGGCATTGCACTGCTAGTGGGAGGTGTGTATGAAAGATTTAATCTGAACAGCTTTGGTGTCTAAGACATTATTTAGTATTATTGTTATTTCTTAACTTTGAACAGAAAGTGCAGATTATCTATATGGAATTTCTTGTCTCTCAAAGCACCCAAATCAAATATTCATGGAGTCTAATATGTTTTCTTGCCTGTGATTTCAGATAATAGTTGTTTGTGACATTTTTGAGTCTAGTTAACATATTGGATAACAAACCCCCAGGGCAAGTGTTAGTGCACCTTTCAGTGAAAAAAATCATAGCTGTGATATGATTTGGTTTGACTCTACCATTGAATAATGCAACATCATTTTTAACATTTTCTTAAATGAGCGTATCAGCTTCTCTCACACACAGAATAAGGTACACAAAGCATACACTCAGTCTTCTGTAAGCTGACCACTTAGGAAGATAGATCCTTTATAGGACATTACTGCCTGTTGTGACAGCTCTTCCTACTTTCAATGTGAAGTTGGGTACTGTTTTTTCTTAAGGATAGATTATTTGAAAAGGTGGACCACTAAACTTTAAAAAGTGGAAGTCCACATACTTCTATGAAAGCTTTCATGAAAATTGAAGGCAAGGTTCAAAAACTGTCAATTTATGAATCATGGAGAAAAAATGTTTCATAACTACTCCCCCAAGTTTCAGCAAGAAGATTGAGATGCTAACTCTGGATTTCTAACAAGGTAAATGTCTACAAAGAGCTTTTTCCTATGGACAACATTTTATCTTTTTTTGCAGATGGTCATATTACAGACTTGGGGTGATAAAGGACTATGTTGCAACATAGTTCTGAGACTGCTTGTAGTGAGCTGGTAGCAAATCCAGTGCAGTATGAAGGAGCAGAGTACAGCCAAGTGATCTCTGCAGGCTCCAGGGGTAAATCACAGAGCCATCCTTCTAGTACTTCCTCCTGGATTTGGAGGATTGGCACATACTGTTCTAGCTAGGAATGATGTCTCTAACTTCAAATATATTTTGCCAAGGTTAAGGGTATTGACGTGGAGCCTTTATTTGCCATATTGCAAGATGCGTCGCTTAGATTCTTGAGTGCAATAATGGAAAGAGTCCATTCAGCCAACAAAACCAGAGTTAGAAACCCTGGGTTAGTTTATCACAATACTTTTAAACTATTTCAACCTATGATACCCAGGATTATATTCAACCAAGCTGATCTTTGGGACACAGACTTATAAGATTTGTTTTACGGAAACAATGTATGCACTCAGATCTTAAAGCATTCCAGTGTCTCTGAAGAGTCCAGATTGTTCTTAACATTCTTGCCAAGTTAGCAACAATTTAGAAAACAGTTGCCAAAGGTCATTCCAACTACAGCTGTTTGGAAACACAGAGGGGTTTATTGATCTTTTTCTTTGCATAGCACTTTTAAAAAATATTAATATGTCATGGAAATAAAGACAATGACAGATATTGATCATGACTTGGCCAAAGGTTGGCGGGGGGGGAGATATCAGGGTTGGGTTGAGGGTGAAAGACTCCACTGTAATGCTATTGTTAGGTCCCTCTGTGGTAATACTCTTCTCATGATGTGCCTTTGACCTGGCACTGTACTTGTCTCTCAACAACTTAGGGAAGCTGGCTCGGCTGGTTGGGAAAGAGCTCGTTAGGCATGGCAGTTTAGGTGGCATAAATTTTACAGCTTCAAAGCAATCTGCAGCCCTCCCAGAAATACAGGTATCATATTCAAACAAATCTCTAATCCCAGAAGCCAGCTCTGATGGCTTTTATGAAGTACTGTGAATCATGATCTTCAGGAAAACTAAATGGCTGCTGTCCAATTTAGCAGCTGGATTATATTAGTTCACATTTTTAAGGACAAAGGTTATAATAACAAGATCTTGTGTTACTTAATTTACTCAATTAGGTAACATAGTTACCTTAATGGTTCTGTAACAGTTTGCTGGTATTAGGAGCGATATAATTTGTTTCTTCTAGGTAATACCAAAGAAGGGAATTCCATACATGAAGGCAGCCTAGTAGAAAGCAGGCAGCTGGGATAAGAGACGGGGCAAAACAGGCACACTGTTGCTGAGAAGCAAGGAAAAATGACAACAGGCATTAATGATAGAGATGAAGTCTGAGTCAGAGTACTTCAGGGCCTTGAAAGCACAAACAAAAAGTTTAAACCTGATACACCAGGCAAAAGAAAACAGAGAACCCAGAAGACAAGTGTGTATCTTAATACACACACACACATACATGATGTACCTATGTTTATAGAGCTTAGGACTGGAACAATGGACTTTTCCTGTCTACTCAACACTCCACAATATTGTATTTTCTATGGGATAACATTTGTGAAGCTCTGTTAGGCTAACGAGCAAGAAAATTTATTTCAGCTGTTGGATCATTAACGTTGCTCTTATTTCTATTGTACAGTGATATATCTTAGAACTGATAAATTTTAGTTGCATACAATTCACATTATACGGCAGAATTTGCCTTATAAGCTCTAAAAGCAGTTAAATATTTTTAAAGTACAAGCTATGTTATCCACAGACCTGAAAATTTCTAGAAAGCAGTTATCTTGGTATGTCTAATATCCATAACGTTTAATGGCTGCTTTTTCATACAAACAGATTCTGCTTACTGGCAGAATGAGAGCGAGAAGGCTGGTGGGGTATTTTGAAGTGTGAAAAAAAGACTCTATGACTGGTTTTTTCGAGACTGAACTTTCTGTCAATTCCTCACCCTGCCACTCACGCAACTTGGGCCAACCAAAACGCACACAGCCTTAGGAGCTGCCAAGAGCCCTTATCAGAGCTTGTAGCCGCTTCTCACGCGATTTATGGATGCGCACCCATAAACTCCCACCCCCCCTCCGAGGGAGCTGTACGTGCCCCGGGACCCCTCCCCCGGGGCCGCCGGGTGGGAGCCGGCCCTCGCCAGAAAGCCCGGGGGGCTGAAGAGGGGATGAAGCTGGTCTCTCTGGCCTTTGATCTCTCGGGTTCATCCAGGCACTCAGGAGAACGATTTAGTGACCTGCTCCACCCCTGCTCCCCCCGCCCAGGCAGCTCCGGACGGCTGCCGGTCACACGAGAGGGGAACGGGGGGGAATGAGCCGCAGCGGCGGCGGCAGGAGGAGGAGGAGGGAAGGAAGGAGGGAGGGCAGGAGGGAGGGAGCGAAGGAAGGAGGGAGGAAACCGGGCAGGTGACACCGCGCTAGGTTGCTCCGGCTCGGCGGGCGCGGGGCCGGCGGCAGCAGCGCGGCCACCATGCACGTCAATGGTAAGGTGGCTCTGGTCACCGGCGGGGCGCAGGGCATCGGCAGGGCTTTCGTCCAGGCGCTGCTGGGCAAGGGAGCGAAGGTAAGCCCCGGGGAGCGCCCCGGCCCACTGCCTCTCGCCTCCGGCCGGTACCCCCTGGCCTCGCCTCGCCTCGGCCCGGCTCGGCTCGGCTCGGCGGGGGGAGCCATCCGTCCGCCCGCCGCTCAGCCTTTCCGACCCCCCTCGCCCAGGTAGCCCTGCTGGACCGCAACTCGGAGGCCGGGCAGGAGAGCAAGGCGGCCCTGGACGAGCAGTTTGAAGCGCAGAGGACAGTGTTCATCCAGTGCGACGTTACGGATCAGGAGCAGCTGAAAGGTAAGAAGGAAACTGTCAGCGCTGGGCTCTGGCTTAACGTGCAGCAACCTGAAAGAGCCCGGGCTGCTGCACCAATACGTGTACAATTAAGGTTTCTGGAGGACAGCCTACTTCCAATCGCTTCTGACAGTGACTCAAAAGGATTTGTTTCTGAACCCGCAGATGTGAAATGTTACTACCAGCATGCGCGCATTTCACTGTGTTACTTGGCACATCATAAAGAAAAGCCAGAGAAATCAGTTCCATTGGGTGATTGGGTGCTGTGTGTGATACTTTCGCATGAAAGCCTCCACAGAATATAATTGTTATTTTATGAGTAATATATATAAACTTTAAAGCACAGACTTGCTTTTTACGAGGCTTCAGTACATACTCGAAGCTGCATTCTCTCATCACGGGAGTAATAAATTCTGCTCTGCGTTGCAGTGTTCTTTCCATACAGCACACTTACTTTCAACATGTGCTGCTGTAGCTGAAAGCAGAACTGGCAAAAGACGGCACACTGCTTTATCACGGTGCTAAACATGGGTTGATAACATTCCGCACACATTTTGCAGATGCAGGGAATGGCAAGGAGCTTCCCTCGTGTATGACTTGTATTTATGTTTTCACTTAGTGAATAAATCATGCTCCCTACTGAGTTCTTAGAGTATCATATAATGTCGATGTACCCTTCACAGTATTTCGTGACAGGCACATCGCTTCAACAAATTTTCATTACTAAAGAGATACATTCATAGGTAGTGACTCAGATTCAGATTTTGATGTCACTTTTGTCAGTGCCCTTCCCCCAGATTCATTTGTGTCAGGCTTGATGTGAACATTTTTAGTTCTGCTTTTATTCACTACACTTCACTGGCCGCTTTCTCGACAGCAGTGATTGAGCATATCCATTCCTCTTTCACAAAACATTGCAGCTAGTCCCGAATTCAGCAATATTGTTCACTGCTCCGAGCTAGCATGATTATGCTTAATTCTAAAGCTTTACGTTGTCTGTCTGTAAGAGAGACGCTGGACTTTAAATTTGAGATCTGCTGTAACCAGCAAACAAAGTTTTTATCAGCTGGGTTGATTACTGACTTTTTCTCCAAGAGGGAGGAGTAACCTAGGAGCAAGAAAAAGCATCCTAGGGGTAGGAATATCATGTGCCGCAGTGTGGGTGTTACCCCAGTGTGCTTTCTCTCCTATGATTCCTCCTTTCTTTGGTGCCAGGCTAGTGCAGGACCAACAGGGTGTGCTCTGGGAACAGGAGTGAGGAGGAGGGGTCAGCGAGGGAGGTTTTGGAACCAAGTTAGTAGAAAAAGAGCAATAAGAGTAGGATCAGCATGGGCTCTCACAAGGAGCAAGAACAAGAACAGGCAGCTGCTGCTTATGCTTCTCTGATACTGCGTTATTCCTGCTGAAGGTTTCTTAGCATAAATTTGCAATCATGTCTTACAATCCTTTGGGGTTTCTGGGGTATCTTTTTAGTGGTTTTGTTGTTTGGGTTTTTTTTTACTGCTTTATTTTCCTGCTTTTTCACTTGTAATTTCAAGCCACCACTTAATAAACTTAGCTTAATTTCACTCCTAGCATTTAAAGTTCTTAGTGAATGCGTCAAGTCCTGTACTTGCTTTTTATGTTAAAGGTCATGTGCGTGAATGAAGTTCCTCTTATTTTAACTTTAGTCCTTTTGGTTTTAAACAAGTCACAGTACTAGAACTAGAATCTGTAGGTACATAAGGCTTCTGGGTAGGAAGTCAGCTGCTTCATCTACTTTCAGGTCTTGCATGTGCTTTTTTCTCTGCTGGCTCTTTCACATAGTTCCCCACAAAAATCTTCTGTCGTGTCCCACTTTTGAAAAATCACCATACATTTACTTTCGCTTTCCATGAATATTTAGGAAGCTCACATTTAACTGGTGTTTGTACTTACTTTCCACTGTTTTTCTTACCTCTCCTTTAAAAGGAAGCCTCTTCTTCATTTTTCATTTTTCTTCATTCAATATTTTATGTGATCATCTGCTTCTAATTTTTATGATTTCATAAGCACTGACTAGTGTGCAATGCAAACACAGAATTATTCTGCATTTGAAAAGGGAAGAAGAAGTCAGTTTACACTGACGTGTGGATGATAATTTTGTTAAGAATTTATAATGACATTCTTCTTTTTGTGGATAGGTAATAGATGGGATTACTGTAGGCAGGTAAACTTTTACCAGAAATATTCCAAATTTGGTAATCATTCTTTATTTTAACATAGATATGCAAACAGCTGAAAAGCATTTGGCTCTTTTCTCAATGTGTAAACTAGAAAACTACAATTGGTCAAGACTGTGTGAATTTAATAAACAAATAATTGGTGAAAGTACTATTATCCATGGTGTTTTTTGAAGGCAAAAGATTCTATTAAGAATGAGGATGCTGAAAGATGTTAATTAGAGAAGGCTTAAAAGAGAGTCAGAGAGACAGTTTCCAAAATTTCGAAGCTAAATGTATATATTTTACTCAGTGAAACTAAGTGAAATAATCAGTCCTGCTCCTAATAAAGCCAAAGCTTTTCATTTGCCCTTGCTGATGCAAGATTGGAAAGAAAATAAGCGATTGAAGAGTTAAGCTGAGAAACCAAAGAATGAATTAGCAACAAACATAAAAGCCAAAAAGGCAGACAGCCAAAAATAGAGGCTTTATTAATATTAAAATATTCTAGTACAGAATTAGAATATTAGAAAAATCTGTACAATAAAGGCAGTTGGACAAATAAAACCTTTCCCATCATCTGCCCAGCTCTTGTTCTCATGACAAGATGCGACTGTGATGGACCTACAGCATTCAGGCAAAGAAAAGACTGTAAGAGTATCGACCAACTGGTGCAAGAAAAAAAACTTTGTAAACCCTGCAACTGCTGCAAAAAAGGTAGATGTCTCAAAGCCGCTGCTATGTTCCTGACCAACACTAACAACCAAAGGCTAAAGACCAGAGAATTAAGATGGTCCTGGGATCACCTTTTAGTGAAGTGGTTTCATTAAGGCCTCTCAAGCATAATTTCAGTATACCTGAAATACTCTAGATTTTTAGTCACCAAATGATTTTTTTTAAAACAATATTGGGGCAGGGGAAGGTGTCTTGGTTTACATAATAATAAATATTTAGTGACAAGGAACAATATTTGGAGGGAAAAACAAACAAGCTAAATATAAATGTTGGATAATGTCTGCAGTCACGGAAAATCTTAGTCTGGAATGAACATCTGGAGGTCATCTCATCCAACAATCCTGTCAAAGCAGAGCCAGCCTAGATGAGTTTGCTCGTCATTATGACATCATCATGTTTTTCCATACACATTTTTTATCTTTGTTCAAACATTGTCACCTAGGAGAACACAATGTCATTGTGGAAGTTTCCCAGTTCTTTATTTTGAAATTCTTTGGAAGACAGGTCACTATTTTCATGAATAGAAGGAAGATGATTTGAATTTGGGAAACATATTATTAAAGTTATGTGACAAGTAAGATGTATAACAATTTATTCATAAATGGATAAATTTAAATAAGAATTATGATGAATTATTTGTAGTTGAAGGATTCATATTAGTTATATTGCTGAATAAGAATCGCATTCTTAGGTTAAATGCAGACTCAAGCAAGAAAATTGTTCTGAACGCATGAAACCTTTTTTTTCATTTAAAATAGATGGTGCCAAATCTTGAATTCACTAGCTATATCAAACTGTTACAAGTCAAGATATAAATGATTAGTTTATATAATTAGAGTGCCAAACATCCTATCTAATACAATATGTATGGATGCTAAAAACTTTCATTGGCTCCTGTTATTAAGCACTATAAAACTGAATGAAAAGATGACTATAGTATCTTAATCCTTTCAGTTTTCCTGAATATGTTTAATATTGGTGAATGGTTAGATGAAGAACTAAATTGCATGTTGCTTATTACTGCTTAAGAAAACAGTGAAGACCGTGGTGGACTAATAAAACACTAATTTGTATGCATGCACTGTATTTTTATATCTTACTTTCCATAAGTGTTAAGAAATTTCATCCTTGGATCTTACTATAGGTGCTTTCAAAAAAGTAATTGAACATTTTGGAAGGCTGGATATTGTGGTTAATAATGCTGGAGTGAACAATGAGAAGGACTGGGAAAGCACTATAGAAATTAACTTGGTAAGCATTATCTCCTTTCACATGTTCATACCTTATTTAATTCTGGAATACACCTAACAGCCCCTGGCTTGTACAGATTGTGCCATTTAGCAGAACACAAATTATTGGAATGGCAAATACAGCTATTGAAACAATAACCACATAATTGCATATGTACTAATCAATGAATGTGTGTGTGTGGTGGGTCCTTTAAGTTGTCTATCCAAGACATACAGCACTGTGTAGAGGCACTTAGGCTAACACCAGACAAAATTCTCTTTCTATAAAACCCAGTGAAATCCCAGATAGGTGTAACAATTTGGTGCCCAAAGCAGTAGAGCTGCATCTACAGGAGGCCAGTCTGTTTAGATGAACATTTTAGAACACTGTAGTTACTTGTGAGACTCAGCTGGCCTGCATTAGAGAATAAGTTGCCATTTGTTGGTATTACAAGAAAACTTGTTCAACCAAGAGCTCCACATTTTCTTCACCAATGAAGCAAGCATACAATCTGAGCTTTTAATATAGGTGATTTCGCCATCGTCGCTGATAGAAGCACACCACAGAAGAGCATTTGCTTGCTAAAACCCAGTACATTCAATGAACCTGTAAAATTTATTTTCAAACAGACTGTTACCATTTCTTTGATATTATCTAGTATCTCATCAAGTGAGGCCACAATATCTGTTTCTCAGTTGAAATTTTTTTAATTTAGACTACGCTGCTAGGAGATCTAAGCTCCAAAGGAAAGATCCATCACGCTGAACATCCCCCCTTCCTTCTTTTTCCCCCAGCTTTATGTGCTGAGCATGGTGTCATATGGTATGGAATATCCCCTTGGTCATTTGGGGTCACCTGTCCCAGCTGTGTCCCCTCCCAACTTCTTGTGCACCCCCAGCCCACTCACTGGTGGTGTGGTGTGAAAAGCAGAAAAGGCCTTGACTTGGTGTAAGCACTGCTCAGCTATAATGAAAATATCTCTGCATTATCAACACTGGTTTCAGCACAAATTCAAAACATAGCACCATGCAAGCTATTATGAAGAAAATTAACTCTAACCCAGCCAAAACCAGCACAGAACACCAACTTTCTAGGTTAACAAAACTCTGACCAGCTTGTATCCTGCCACCTGTGAAGTTCTAATTTGATGGTGATTCAGTAGAAGTCACCCCTATGACCAAACTTACAAAGCGTTATAATCTAGATCTGCAAAGAAAGTAGCAAAAGGAAGCTTGGAAGAGTGCAGCATGGAGTTTTCTCCAATCAGTCATTTGGAATTTGTCAACGCAACAAGCAATCTCAGGATAAGAAAATCAAAATTCTGTTTTTGTCAAAAGTTTCAAGGACAAAGTTACCTGAGTCTTTGAATCCTAACGCCTCCATGAAAACAAACTAACAAAAACCCCCAGGACACATAATAGAAGCTGTATATAAGACAAGTTATAGAAAAATTAATGGGAAAATATGTATTTGAAAAGAAACATTTAGATTTAATAATACTTTTTCCCAATCTTTTACATCTGTCCAAGGTCAAATTTGCTTATTCTTGGAAGGGACTGAACTGGGACCACAGACTAAAATTTCCACAATAAGAGAAATACATTTGTTCAATTTCCTTTGCCTTTTCTTTACATTTTCTTTAAGATTTAACTACACATATTTCTTTGTCCCTCTTTCAATTCTAAAATATTCTGACAAATTAAACATCAGGAAACTTCATATTGTGAAGTAACAGGAGTGTGACATCCTCAGTAATATGCTATTAGTACAGATCCCTTGAATTTGAAAAACTACTTTACCTGTGTTCTAGATGACTTATTTCTCTTTATTTTTGTGCCTGGTTTAACACAGGATATAAGTTACCGTAGGCAGCCATCCACCTGTCAAATTTGCAAGCACAGATAGCTAGTCATCACCAGAAAAACTGAAGTCCATGTGAGAAAAACATTTGTCTGTGATTTGCTTTTAAATTCAGCTCAAAAATGGAGGCATTTCTGATCAGCAAATCTTGAAGTTATTTAATGTCCATGTAAATTTCCTAACTTAGAGTGATGTCCGAACAATATTTCAATGCCAAGAGCTTCAAACAAACAGAAGGCATTGAGAACCTCCTTCTACTATTATTTTTGTCTTATTACCGGTGATTGGACTGAAGCAGATCACAGGTGGGTTTGCACCATCTCAAGTAGCAGAAAAACTGGAATCTACTCTTACAAATCTATATGCTTAACCATCAAGCTACTGCCCCTAAAAATGAAAAGGGGTAGATTATATAGTTTGTACATTATTATATAGGTAAGTTCATCATAAATGTCCTAATGGCTCAATTCATAGTTGAAAGTTGAAAAAATTAATTAATAGGTGCTAGTGACTGGAATAAAAACATCTAAAATGATCAAGCAAAGTAGAAGTACAGCCATGTGGGTTAAATCAAGGACACTCTAAGAACTAAATATCCTCATTTATCTTCTGATTTGAATATTCTTTCCCTGACTAACCTTGAGCCAACTAACTAGCTTATTTCCATAGGGCATTTCTATCTAGTTACTGTAATTTCCATAAATCAAGATATAACATTTTGTACTTTTTGCTTTTTAACTATAACAATGGAAGAATAACAGCTGCTGCATGTAATATGTTATATTGGTTAGTTCCATAAAATATTTTTTGCTTCTTGTAGAGCAAGGAGTAAAAATATATATGAAATATACGATTTTAAAATGTCTCTATTTTCCTGACATCAGATATTTTAAGTATCCTTTCTATTATTCCTAAGAGCAGGAATAACTTCTATGGCCACACATTTTGATACACATTATGCACATATATTCTACTTTAAAAAAGGGGAAAAAACCCTCTAAATGCCAGTCTTCGTCTTAGTGATATCATTTATATTTGATACAACAAATATTCCCTGCCCCAGTTTAAAGTACAAAGTACAGAAGTAGAGCAGTACAGAGCAAGATAAATCAGAACAAACACATATGGGGTGTGTTCTTTATGGCTAAAACAGTTCACAGAACTGGTTGGTCTTCAGGAACATTTTTAAAGGAGTGTAAGGAAGTTCCCTGATAGTACTGCTTCAGAAAGCATGAAGAACAGAAATGAAGAAGCAGGTTCAAAAAGTGGGACTTAATTTAGAAGGAAAAAGAGAGAATAAAACACAGTTCCTACTTGTATCCATTACAGTTTCTTGAGAGCGAGAAAAGACATCTTAATAAAGATGGAGGGGAAAAGAGTATCAATCACTAAAAGGAGATTTCTGTTGCAGCACTATCCACCATTTTGCTATATTTTGTGCTAAAATACATCCACCTTTTCATTACTTTGTTAATATTTCTATTAACTTCTTTAGTTAAGCATTCCAGCAACGCCATCCGTTCCTCACCTCAAAACTCCAAAGCTGATAGTGTTGACTTGATCGATATCAGCTTGATCAATGGCAGCTTCAACTACTCATACCCATACAAATGTACACCCTTGTTATTATGGTATATAAAAAAAGATCTTGGCAACCATATAGGAATTCCATTTCAAATGGATACTAGCAATGTAGTTTCAACAGTCCATCATACACACACATACTCATGCACAGAACAGCACAAGGACATATGACATACATTCTTATCAAGAGTCCTACCTACAGTCCTCCAGCATGACAAGAATGATGTTTCTTGCATTCAACTTCATAAGAACTTATGCCTAAGGAACCCAGAAATGTTATAATCTGACTTTTTTCTCTTCAAGTCCCTAAAGAAAGAGAAGTGCTCATGTCTTTATGAGCCTTGAACGTATATGTTAGTTAAACACAATTTGATGTTCTAAGAAGATTCCCTAATTTTAGCTTGTGTTGATGATGTAGGCTTTCTGGAACCACTGTAATTATAGTGGCTGCTATAATTACAGTATCTTCTCTCTTTACAAATGCACTTCACACATTTTACAGTAAGACAACCCCAAAATTTTCTTGGAGGTTCCTTTCTTATCCTCGTACCAAAGATTTCTGAAAACTGACATAGGTTGCAGAATGCAGTTAAATGTAGCAGCACTGGCATCACATATGCTTACATTTTAAGTATTACCCAAATCAAAAGCACAGAAGCACTTTACATCACATTTTGACTATCTTATTGTTTTCTTACACCAACAAATTAATTATTTTGTAGGTATATTTAAACCAATTCCCCAAATGAAATTAAATAGACTCATGAAAGAATTTGACAGCAAAATCACAATTATCTCCTGTTTATGTGATGGTTTTGCACATTTTAACACATTATTCTGGCAAAACTTTAAATTGCAGGCCATAACTTGGGCATACCAAAAAAACCCAGTCATATGGGATCCACTTATTTAAGAGTTGCCCAGAGAGGAGAATTCAAATACGCATGTAAAATTTGTTCCAGTGCATGACAGTCTCATCCTTCATTACTAGGCAAAATGTGGCAGTACCCTACAGTTCCAAGTTTTTATATTTTCCATGGGTTTGCATAGTTTATTTCCATATATGACAAAGGTAACAAGTTTCTGTGAATTTAGAAAAGTCCTTTTCTAAAATAAAGTCTACCTAACTCAGGGTTTGTCCCTGAAAAATACTTAGATTGGTAGCACAGAGAAGAGAATGCAACACTGTATATGTATGTGTGGCTCCATTCAATATAGCTCATGGTGAAGTAAAGGTTCCAGCAACTAGCAAATGTTGCAAAATCAATTCATTTGCTCATCGGTAAGCAATAATTCCTCAAAAGGCCAATCAATGTCTCAGCAGAAACCAGAAGGGTAACTAGGCAAACTTCAAAAGGGGTTAATTTTATTTATTTTTGAGACAAAGACTTCATGATCATCACAAGACTGTTCCATTGTGCAAGCCGTAAAAGGGATCTCTTGGGAGTATGCTGCAAGCTTCTTCTGGTCCATACATCTTGCTCTTCTTTCACAGTGTACCAGAAGAAATGACAAGGACTGAACTTTCATCACAATATAATGTGGCCAGCACACATAGCTGGATTCAGCAGGTGGGAATTACCAGCAGGTCCCATAGTACAGACAGAGGCAAGCACTGTTTCTTAATGCTACCAACATAGAAACAAAACAAACCAAACAGTGCTATCTGCAGAAGATAAAATGGCATAGGTAACTCGTTTACCAAGCTTGCATTCTAAGACAACCATAAATACACTACCTCTGTTGTTCAATGGCTTAGTTGCTTTTTCTTCAGCATAATTTGGTGTCAGAAAGAGGACTAACTGCCTAGGGAGAGATACAGCCACCAAAAAGTGAGAAGTACCGCTTACCTTGAAATCAGTGGCATGAGGGTCAATCCTCTAAATACATAGAGAAGCCTGTAAGTATAATTATTTCTGTTGTTCATATTGCACTAGGAAGGACACAGACTTACCTTAACTGCACGGTAAATCAATGAACTTCTTAGCTTACAGTTTTAATGTATGTTTACAGTAACCAATGTTGAAGTACAATGAAAAGCAAATTACTTTGAACTAAGAACTACTTAAGTCCAGCTACTCAAAATGCAATACTATTCCTACATCCTTCAGGAATGGCGGGGGGGGGTGGGGGGGCAGTGCAGAGAAGTAAAGAAAACCACATAGTAAAATAAAACATAGTATTTCACTCCTACATTGTACAAAAGCTACTGATTTCGAGAAAATTATCAAATCCTACTGCACATTCCTTTCTCCTTCTTTCTCCCTAGGATTCTTGTTTTCCACAGTCTGAGCTGGAAATTCAAACTCAAAAGCCTGCAATTTAATTTCATATAGCAAGTAAACTAACCTATACAGAGGAATGCTGAGGGACTTGCACGCTTGCTACAACCTGTCTGCTTCCTAGAAAATCTACATTAAGGACAATATCAGTCCCACCTCACTGTGCAACAGAAAATGCTAAAATTTTCCATGAATATCACTAGCAGCACTTAGTTTTAGACTTTTGAAGTCATCTTACGCAGTTCATAAAGTACTTTGTAAAGTTTCCTTATAGATAGCCATCAATTTACAACATCACAGTACGAAAGCCAAATGGTCTTGGGTCAAATTCCAGCTTTGTGCTAACCTGCTTTATGAAACCACAAGTTCATGGCTCTTCCATTAGTTTTTTGTTCATTATCCCTAGCACTGAACTACATCAGCTCAGAAACCTACACATAATATTAGGACTGATTACTGATTACCATTTTATTCTCTCAGAGGAATTCATATTGCCTTATCACCTTGGTAACAATAGAGTAGTCATCTTCAGCACTGAAGGAATGCAGACATAGTTTCTCAGCGTAAAATATTAGCATGCATGAGGAGACAGCAGAAGTATCAGACAAGAGGTGGCAAGGGAAACCTTATTAAATAGGTATAGAAACTATGTCAATTGGAACAACTGCCTTGAAACACTAGAAAAAAAACCACTGTGTACTAAATTACTTTCAAAGCAGTTGTCACTTACAAAGGATTATGATTAATGATGTTCTGGGCACCACCACTGAAGAACACACTTTTTTTTTAATAGATCAACTAAAATGAAACACAGAGTATGAAAATTGACTTACAGGTGTAATGTTGGAATGCAAGAACATTGTACAACACTGGCTAACACTGGTTCCTAATGCCAGAAAAAAACAAACTAGGTCTCTATTGAAGACTTGGAGTCTTATTAGAATCAGAGTTTCAATACATGACTTCTTTTAGAACGATACAATTAAAACTATACAGCCCTGGGATACATAGAAATGTCAAGAATTGTAGATGATGTAAGTTTTATTTCTCATTTTGACACTGATATTTAAATTGCCGTTTAACAATTTGTTAAATAAGTTACTGATATGATACTTCTAAAAGCAACTGCAAGTGTTTTGAGTATTTGCACAATACCATGCTGTCAGATACCAAGTTTTGGTTTGTTACTGTATGGTGCTTCAGAATGACTGATCGTCTCTAACGTAAATCTGTAACATATGGAAGCTAACACTAGGAGATATTCCCCACACTCACCATTATAACCTCATTGGAAAGAATCCTAAATTTCCTACTGGGAGTTGAAGAGTAAAATTGCTTCTCTTGGGAGCACACTTAGACCTGCAGTGCACCTTGATGGTCCATCTTCATTATGTGCTATAGTAAAACACTGTATTTTGGTAAGAAAACAAACAGCAGTATCAGTAAGATCACAGGTTTTTCAACAGCTAGTAGGACAACCATTATTTTCTGATTTTAATGATACTAGTTTTCACTAGCCAGGAGTAAAAAAAACTAAATGAGAGTCAGCTGTCCCAATTTTCGCTTTTTCTACATTTAATTGCAAATTTGACTACTTTCCTGCTCTTTGTTCTTGACATGTTTATGGACAATATCCATGCAGCTAAATGCAGTTGTAAACAAAGGAATTGTAAAAAATTCAACTCTAAAATGCAACATGCTTTGTTGTACACAGTTAAGTCTCGGAGCATATTTTCATCTTAAAACAAGTCAGACAATTTTTTTTTTAATTAGGTAATTTTAAATATTAACTTTCCCAGAATTTCTATTTGCAATAGATGAACTATGAATTACTGTTGGTTAAGAGCATGGGATTAAATTATTATTCTTAAAAGTATACAAGGAGAACTATGCAATCTGAAGACACCTTTAGTTTCTTTCAGTTTATTGAAAGGCAAATCGCAGACATTTTTCATCATATCCCAAAACCAGGAAACTGGGCTGCACAAAACACATCATTCTTTGCCTGTTTTACTTTCTATTGTGTATTTCATGGTATAGTGAAGTAATAGCTGATAAGCTTTCTTCTAGAATTCAGATGGAGTATTCTGACATCAACAAATAGGAATCCAAAGTCACATTTCATATGAGAGAAGGCCTGAGGCTGCAATTTATGCACTTGCAAAGATGGATTTCATAACAAAACCAAAACCCAATATACCATTGGTCTTTGGAAAACAATAGTCCAAAGATTATTGTTCTTTGGAAAACCTCTTTCTCATTTGAGTGTTTGGCACCCAAATATGAGAGCCAGCTTCACTTTATCAACTCAGCTGGATCAACAGGCTCGACTGGAAAGTGGCACTAAGACTTCTAAGCAAACATTGTATGACTTTCATACTACAGTAAGTTCAGCCACTGCTGTTCTTCCTTGGAGAACTATTGAGAGGACTTTCTCCCCTGGAGAGAGGGGAAATTCTGGCAAGAGAATGGGAGATCTATCACACAGTGCCTTTCATCTGAAGTGCCATCTGCTGAGTGTGCAGACAGCTAGGTTCTTCTCACTCTGTATATTTGGGTCAGAGTTTATCTCCAGAATAATTCTTTATGTTGCCAGCCCAAACATCAGAAATAGCCATGTCACTCAAGATCAGCCACACTCGATGAGAAGTTTTTTGCAAGGATAACAGCAGGTGTATGGGCAATATCAGAATGAAGGTCTGCATTAATTCTGAAGGCAATCTCTCAGAATATCTACATAAAGGAGAAGGCCCCAGCCACTTGAAGAAATGCTAAGTTAATCGAGTCTAGAGAGAAAAAAGAGCAGTACAGTGATTTTGATAGGAGAGTCAAGCTACTAGCTTTTTCCTTGTCTTATAATCGTGGTTTGACCAAAGACTCATCTGGCTCTCTTATCTCTCTGAACAAGAAGGCTGGAGGAATACATAGATCCTCAAGGAGCCCCAAGCTACTTTCTTCTCCAACTGAGTTGTTTCCTCTAATCATCCTAAGTGGAACTCTCTTTTCTGTTCAGCAGGCTGAGCCACTGCTCCAGGGCATGATAGGATCTGCACCTGCTCTCCACAGAAAGTCTTAACCCCTTCCTTTCTAAAACATCTTGTGTAGAGCCTATCATATGTATATATTAAAAAACACCACTCAACCTTAAGTCCAAGTCTAGTTTTAGTTGAGCTGCCAATAAGTTTATGTTCAGAATAAGTATACCTTACAGCAACAGTACTGGGCATTAACAATCTTGTTTTACAATAAATCCTTTAAAATTTACATGTGACAATCAACATTAAACAGCACTTAACTACATTTATAATGACTCTGAAACTTTCCAGGACATGTGAGAGAAATCAGATTTAGTTTGGTATTTTACAAGCCTCTGAAGACAGTTCTTTGGAAAGTTTCTGTTAAAACATGTAATTAATAACATTCTTTTGATATTAATCAAAACATTTTTAAAAGTATGTTACTTAAGACAATACTTTCCAGGAGGAAAAAAAAAAAAAGAGATTCTTATGGGAATTTTTTGTTTAAGAAAAGTCTAAAATGTTATTTCAGAATTTTGAACTATTCATAGTTTGTGATTTTTTTTTACATTATTCCAGGAAATTGGTATACTGAAAATATATTGATATTGAAAATACCACATAAAATGCTGCAACTATAGAAAATTTTAAAAACTGATTCTTTATTGAAATTCCAAAGAAAACTTGGTAATGAAGTCTTGTCTTCGTTTAGCCCGCACACAAGGCTAAACAATAGCAGTTTTTCTCTCACCCAATACCCCTTCCCCAAATGAGGAATGGAATTGGGAAAAAGAGAGGGAGACTCATGGGATGAAGGTAACCAGATTTAATGAAATGAAGAAAATCAATATAAATGACAACACAAAACAGACAAAAATATACTCATTCACAAATCACTGGCAAGTTGCTCCAGGAATCACAACAAGAAACATGAAGAAGCTAGAAAAGGCAAGGAAACCAAAAAAAAGCCCCACCTCTTCCCAGCAAACCCTCTCTTTTATAGTGAGCTTGATGTCAATGATATAGAATACACCTGTGGGCCAGCCAGGGTCAGCTGCCCCAGATTTAACTGCTGAGGGCCTTGATCACCATGGCTGGCCACAAACTGAAACCAAATCCTAGTGAAACCAGGACAGGTCTCAAGTTGTTTTATCTCTGTCAATAGGCAGCTTAACTTCATGTTACTTGGGCAGTGAACAAGCAATATTTATAAAGCAGGACATGCAGTCTTCCAAATCTGATTCCTGTTAAAACCAATAAGCACGAAGGGCAACTGAACTTGAATTAGGACTTCTACTTTATGTTTTATAACACATACATCTGAAACTATCAGCTAATAAAAATGAAATGTAATACATGTCTTTAAATTATTCCAATTTTGGTTTGTGAATTTAGATAATGGTACAAAAATACTTAATATTCTGATTTTAAAAGTTTTTTTCTTTCCAGTACACCTAGCCACTATCCATTAGGTTTTAGTCATATACACATCTTTTTTACTGTGTTTTTTTTTATTACTTTGGGAGATTTCCTTCTCCATGATTCACAGTTCTGTAGACCTTCCCTGGTCAAAACTTTCAGTGAAATAATTGTGTGCAGATATGAATGTATTTAAACATCTTAATTTATTTGGGCCAAATAAATAGCATTAAACAGTAATACAATATAAATGGAGTTCTCACTTAAAAACTGAAATAATATTTCCAGCAAAATAAAAATAACTCAAAACATTTGTTCATTTTAAGTAGAAATTGTAAACCTAATATGAACTGATTATGCAGAGATCTAACAAAATCAGTAAATAATTATCACTCATCACTAATGAAGTAATATTGCAACATTTCACTAAAGTTAGTATCTTCCACTAGCAGCACTGTCCACTGCCTTTCTATTATCACTTGTCAAAGTCTCTGGTAAAAGTGACTTACTCTCTGGGAAAGCCTTAACCGCCTGATTCTTTTAGAAGGCTGATAACACCCAGGCACAGCATATCTTTAGGTGTCTCAGTTTAAATGTCTGAATTTTCGTGAGATGAATCCCAGCAGAAGTTCTGCAGTAGGGTTCAAAAACAGATCTTAAGGAATCAAGATTACACACTTCTCAGAAATTTAAAAATCACATGCTGCAGCTAATATTATGCTAACACCATGTTTCTCACCTCTTCAAATTTTTTTTTACCTTATCTGTATTTGTCTGTTTGGGTAACCTTCTTTTGAGAGGAACGGTAAAACTACAGTAAGTTCAGTCATGAAAGAATACAGATTTTTAGTATCCTGGGACCAGAAATATAACATATAACTTAATCCTAAAAAGGGATCTCATGCCTTGAGCCAAATGATGTTATAAGTGTTAGTGTTCAGATTCAGTCTGTATGTTTTTTATAGCGTACAGCAGTTTGTCTCAATAAAAATGCTGGGAGTTGGATCAGTTCATCCACCACATATCCTCAGACAAAATGTGTGTTTCATCTATAAATTATTTACTTATTCAATATTTCATTTCCTTCACAGCATTTATTTCATGTTGTAACATTTCAGTTTGATTATTGATATCTTAATAATAAAAATAATTAAGCTGCTATTCTTTCTATGCATTGCAGTTGTGCTTCTGAAGTTATTAAGTTGCATTACGGTGGAATATCATCTGTGTTTATAATCTTCCAAGTACAAATAAGATCACTGGTAAAGCAATACACGTTCTAGGCACCATGATTAAAGCAAGATTCAGTTTTTAGGAGCATAAAAGAAAAATATTTTGAATATAATCCTCCCTTTCCCCTCTCTATCAGACATCTGTGATTAGAGGAACCTACCTCGGCCTAGAATACATGAGAAAAGGAAATGGAGGCGATGGAGGAGTAATCATAAATATCTCGTCTTTGGCAGGTAAGAATATTTTCTGTGTAAACACTTTCTACACACTGGTTTGTTTCTAAAGTAAATGAAACATACTGATCAGTCACGCTTTTTCTTCTTTCTTATGGCTCTTCCCTGTTTATTCCCATTTTGACCTGGTTTCCATCATAGCAACCAAAGTAATATCAAAGGGCAATGACTTTCATTTCTTTTTTTAAACTCAGTTCAATGAAAAATTCAGTAATTTTTCTAACCTATCAGTTTCATATTTAATAAGCTTGAGCATGATGCAAATAGTTTTTTTCAGGCTTCAGTACCGCCACATGTTAAGCAAAACCTAACTAACCTCAATTCATTTTGCTTATTCAACACTATTCAATAACACTGCTGAATTAAAATGTTAGGTACCCCACACTGTATGTAAGAAACTAAGTCTAATGTATAGATCTAGTTTTAATTCAGGGTTACTTTCAATCTGATTATTTTTTATATTATAAAGTATTTATCAGGCATCAAATACAGAAAATCAGATAATCTTTTTTCACAGAAAATGAGGAAGCAGTAGCAGGTCCTCCATTCAACTCCCATAGGAGCACAGCTTTAGCAATATTTATGATTAGACTGTATCTACTTTATTAATGAAGGTTGTCACACATCAACTCTGCCCATGCTCCAAGTCCTCTCAGATGTGATCCACCTCTGCTTGAGAAGCCATAAAATTAACACTCATATTTCTTTGAGCTTAAGTTAGCACATTCTTTGCTCACTACCTATCTATGCTATAACTATATTTCAATTTATTGGCATAAAAATAGAATTATATGGCTTCTAAGTCAGTCAGGGTTATTGCTGCTCGGTTGCAAGGCGGAATCCTTCTCACTTTCCTGTAGGTACACATGTTGCAGTGGCTGGGGTCACAGAAAAAAGTACAACTGAAGGAGAAACAGTAAATAGAGAATGAGGTCACCTGACACCCTTCTTCAAAAAATTTGTGGGGAAATACTTGCATTCTCTCTTGTTTGTTTGAACAGTTTGTTCACTCTTGCTTCTGTCATATGTCTGGGAAAAATAATACATATGGTGGCTTACACTTGGATTGTCAGTGCTTTCTTTGGTATCCATGCAGAATACCAAATGACAGTAATTTTATTCCAGGGTATTCCTGTGTGTTTTAACAATGAAAAGCCAGTAAGACAGCAGCGGCCATAGTTCCTGAGTGTAAATGGGGATTATTGCCTGATAGGCGTGAATGTTCTGAGTACTATTAAATTCTCCTGTAAACCTTGGCTTTTGTGATGAGGAGTCCAGTTCACCCTATTGACATAATGCATGTGGATCTTGAGGATCTGACTTAATATATGTACATAGAATCATAGAACTGTTTTGGTTGGAAAAGACCTTTAAGATTATCAAGTCCAACCATTAACTTAACACTACCATGTCCACCACTAGGCCATGTCCCTAAGCACCACATCTACACATCTTTTAAATACCTCCAGGGGTGGTGACTCCACCACTTCCCTGGGCAGACTGTTCCAATGTTTGATAACCTCTTTGGTGAAGAAATTTTTCCTAATATCCAATCTAAACCTCCACTGGCGCAACTTGAGGCCATTTCTTCTTGTCCCATGTCTCATATGGGTGAGGGATTCTTTATTAAAAGCCTCTATGTACCTTTAAGTCAGCACTTGCAATACTGCCTAACACATTGCCTACTGATGCCAATAAGTTTATGTCCATGGCTCAAATAGACATTGTATTGGGACCAAATTAACCCGAAGAAATTGTTATTGCGATACAAGAGTTCATCAACACAAGTAAAAGATTAAACATTTTCACAGAAGTTCTGATGCCCATGCAGTGCTTAAGAAAGGGCAGAGGTAGCCAGTAGTTTGATTCCGTTTCTAACTAGTCTCAAATGAACACAAAATTAGTTTAAGACCTAACAGCTTGGTTTGGTAAGAGCTTATAAGTGCCATTTTAATTATTGGATTAAAATTTGCATTTATTTACTTACTTTTTTAAAGTTAATATTGTGCCATAATGATTATGGGAACCTGTCAACAACAAAGTGTTCTTTGCTTTGTTTGCTTTTACATAGCTTGTATTTAGCAACTGTTTCCAAGGTCATAAGTAAAAAGACATTAGAAAAGCTGACATACACTGATTTTTATTGTTTATTTATTTACTACTATTTGTGCTTTATGATTCTAATTCCCCTTTCTAGTCTGAAGGTCTAAGTCCTGCAGTTTATTCTGCATATAAAAGGCAAACTGCCATTGGCTTGTTTAACATTCTCTTCTTGTGTTTTGTTTTCTGAGCGCTAGCTTCTGTTGATCATTAAACTTTTGAGTGGTTTTGATCCCGCTGTCCAAGTTCTCTACAAGATTTTACCAGATATGCTCTGCAGACAGCAAATATTCTTGTGCCTTGCTGAGCAGCAAGAAGAGTTCTATTTAGTGCTTACGTAACTTTCAATAATATTTGCTTTACCCACTAATTAGTTTCCAGTTCTTCACCATGGGAATTTTGCCAATGATTTGAACTAGGGATAGAATCAAGCCTTACTCTTTTATATTTCCAAACACCCACGGGACTATTTTAATGCTTCCTATGAAGTAGATGCTTAAAGTGTTCATTCAGCTGCATGAAAGCCAGAGCATTCACCCTTTCTTTCCAGTATTGAATCTTCCTTTCTTTAGTGTCTCCAAAAGACAGGACTAAATGCAAAAGGCAGAGAAATATGTAAGGACATGCAGCAAGCACCCACCTCCTAACCCACTGCATCTCAAAGCTATAAAAATTTCTTAATTTTATGGGATTTGTGCATTCATATAAAAAAAAAAATAATGCCGCTAAACAACTGAGATAATAGGAAAAGTGTTTTACTGCCAACTTGCCCCCATAAAAAATAATGCCAATGGTTGCAGATTTTTGCATTATAATAAACTTCATTTCAAATTTAAAAAGAGTAAAATGTTCTAAAATTTCTTCTGTAGAAAGCTATGTATGTTAATCTTAATTTTGTTTAACAGAATTGTTACAAGCAACAGAAAAAGCACACAAAACTACAAAACTAAATTTACCTCCTGAGATTATTTACATAACTAAATTTAGCATCGTCTCTTACCTTTTGGTGGCTGGTACCTATATACTTTTATTGAGCAAAGGGGGAAGGGGAATTTATGTGTGTGCATGCACTTTTGTTTTGACAGCCTTTATACTTTCAAGAAGATATTCTGAAATACAGACACAAAACTGAATTTGTATCTGTCTGGATTCTAGCAGACTAAAAAAAATCAAAATATTCAGAGGGCTTAAAAAATAGTGAAATATTTAGCGTCAGGTCATACTAGCTTTTAAGGAGAGGTTGCTCGATGTGTAGTGTACTGGGATACCTTTCTGTTGTACAGCCATATCAGTGGTTTAATAACACTCAACTTCAAGCACTCAGGCTCCACAAGCAGACAGTTTGTCGTCCTCCTACAGAAAGCTTCAGCCAAGAGAAATACTTAAAGTACCCCTCACAGCAAACAGGTTTCTTTAGGACCTGGTCCTATATATACTACAAGAACAAAGCTTAGCGTATTGTTAACATCACTGAGTAAAGGTAAGACTTTATCACAGTGATACAGTGGAGCAAAGGTGTTACTGACTGTATAACTGGAACCTTCAGTTCAGAATCATGAAACAGCTTTTGTTCCTTCCCCTTTGTAAAAAAAAAGATGCTGAGCAGAAACCACAAGAATGGGGTTAGAAAATTTAGAAACTATTTGCTTGAGACTTCAGTTCACTGTTAAAAAATTTCCTAGAAATGACACAGCTTAGAAATTTTGCTAGGATTTCTGTGTCTCCTTTGTTTTGACACAGAACACAGCAGTATAACTGACATAATGAATGTGTTCGTGTACCCCCTCCCTATTCTTAAGAATGAGAAAATCAATTCTCTCATCACTCTGTAGGACCATCAAGCCCCTAGCTCATTTCTCTAGTTCATATCCGCTTCTTCAAAAGAGGCTTTGGCCTTCAAAGAACTTTGTAAGCATATTCCGTACTGTTTATCCAGACTTTTGCCTAAGGGTGAACGAAGATTTCTGTAATGTGGTTTGGAAAGACGTTTAATTTAAATAAATATGGCTAAATCTTGTCATGCTATTTATTTGTAAGTATTCTATGTGTTGCAATGGGCTTTGATAAGTATACTTTATAAAACAAACCTAATACAGAAAGGAAAACAAATTACTTTGGCAAAATTTCCCAACATATGGAGAAGCACACTTTTGGTTTGTTTTAAATAGGTTCCATCTGTTTGCTAAAACTTATCTTTCAGCATTTTCACATATCTTTTTCATAAACAATGAAAATATAGAGCTTTATGATGCCACACAATACTGTGATTATCACATTAGTGAGAGAAAATTTAAATATTTTAATGGAATATTTAAATGTTTTAATAGTGACTGTATTTGTTTAAAACATAACAGAGAATAGAGCTTAATCATTGCATAATCATAGTGTAGAAGCGCTGCTTTCTGACGAGCCCAAAGCCTCCATGAGATCAACAGCCATGTAATAAAACAGACTTTGGTTCTTGTGTTCTCTGTGCCACACTCATCCATACATGAAGTACACTATTCCAAGAATTAACGAAACTTAAAGATACTATCAAACAGAAACTACATTTGTCTCAAGCTGCCTAACAGTGCATCCATGGAGAAAACAGGGGGCAGAAAGGTCATCTAAATGCTAATAAATCTTATTCAAAGAAAGCGACTTGTTCAAATCTCTGAGGGCAACATGTTCTGTGGGAAAGCACACCTGGAGAAAAAGGCTTAATTCTGTATTCATCAAAGCTCTTCAGTGGACTTAAAGGAAATACAGTTTCAACAAAGCTTACTAATACAATTTAAGCTTACTGACACAATCCTCCACCTCCAATACTAATTTCTCAAGATGTGGATATTGAAACTATTGACCATGATAAATAAGCAGTTGCAGTGAGAAGCCTGACACCACATCTCAAAAGGTAGAGTGGTCTTGACACTGTAACAACAAGGGGACTAGAGCATAACCAAGGGCAAGAGCTGTCTCTGACAGCCTGCCAGGAACTGAGAAAAACAAAAAAGAGCACAGTTAACACTGGTGCACAGGATTACTGCTGCTCTGCTTGAATTGGTTTTGGTAAATCAAAGAGCACCTTCAGTCGTCACGAAATTATTTACAATTCACCATCTAGTTCTCGATGAAGATCATTTGAGGGGGAAAGGAAGTTCCCTGTCCCCTTTCATGTAACAGTTCAGTGATGCAGCAACATCCAGAGAGATGAAAATCTAGGCACAGTTGCCTCCCCTTGCCAAGAGAGATTGAAAACCACGTGTATCACTTTCCTGGAGTGCACTGCCCCATCATCATCCATTTGAACACCCTCCCATTCCCCCCGCCTTATTTTGTGCATAATGTTCCCCAGTCTTTTTCACTGCTGTTCCACTTTGCATGAGATAATTAAATATTCATGGGACCAGCAAATAGAATCCAGATTTTCTAACAAATGAGTGCCTTAACTAATATGCTACTAACTCATCTTTGTTCACTGATTGAATAAATACTCAGGCAGAGCAGGATCAATGTCACACAGTGGTTCATCCCCAAATACTTGCTAGCAGAGTCCCAAGGACACATCGCTAACAGACAGAGGTTCAGCGCTCCCTGGGGCAGGGGAATGGCTCAGAGCTGGAAATCCCACACTGTGGTTCTGGGTACAACTCAGGAACAAAAGTGAGATGGGACTGCCTTTGGTTTGGGTGAGGGATGCTAGGATTAGCCTTCATTGTCGTTGCTTTGGCTGAAAGCGAGTCAATTGATTTCTTCTTGGTTCTCCATTTTAGCAAAAATAATAATTGCAGTTAGAAAAGAACTGGTTCTAATGCTTTGATTCAAAAATTGTTATTTGTTCCTCTCTTCCTGCCTAGATATTCCTGCTGTCTTTTGACATTTAAGTAAGTCTTTGAACCTTATTCCACATCATTATTGTGAGCTGTGCCCCTTCTTTGTTTATTTCTTGACTTTGTTTCTCTTCCCTCTCAAGTAACGAGTGATTTGTCTTACTATGTTTAAAAAAAAAAAAAATTCCTCCTCTGTGTTTCCCAGTAGATTTTTTCTTTTGCATGTGTGTTAGCTGCAGCCTCATTGGGACTGTTTTTTTCTTTAAAACACATAAAACTACTCAGGAGTTTAAAAAAAAAGTATAATATTTCTAATGTGCTAATATTCCAATGTTTCCAATTATTTGAAGAATGGTGATGACCATCCAAAGTCACCAAACAGAGGAATATTAAGCCTGTGTTGCGATCACAACCCAGAGGAGACAACACAAAATCCATTTTTCATAAAGCAAGTTCTCAATCAGAAGCATAACACATTAATTCAAGCCAAGCAGATAAATACAAGTGTAAGAGAACAACCAGCCACTAGGTTAAGTTCTTCATTTCTCACTACTGAACGCTAATAACAGTGTTGCTTTCGCTGGATTACCAATGTAGCATTTAAACCAAGACAAAACCTTGACGCTGCCAGGGTTGTAATTAGAGCTTTGTGCCATCTTAGAAAGTTTTTTCCTTCAGACAAAATGGATTGCAGAGCAAAGAGCCCATGCAAGTCTCTGGCATATATAATTTTTCTGGCAAATCCATAGTTAAAGCTGGGTAGTGTATTCTTCACCTCCACTGAAATAAGTCACACCCTTTCCTGATTATATCACTTAAAGATATGAAATATGAAGAATGAAAAAAACATATCTGAGATATTAATTGGGATGACCTCCATTAGAATCAAACATTAACATATTAAAATCAGTATCCAGTTTTATAATACCATGTTTAGGAACACAAACAAATTTCATCCTCTAACTTTAAGACAGGCTGTGGTTTGCTATTCGCAAGACCCTAGCTTGCAGATGGAACTACAGCATTCATGTGGTCCAGTTCAGCTGTCATTGTATAGTGGAAATTGTTGGCATAATGGGCAGAAATGTATAGACACTTACAGTCTGTCATCTCTTCTTGACCAGCTTTTTGCCATCAAACTCAGTCTTACTAGAATTAAGTTCTTAATTTTCCTCCAAACCCGTTATTCTCTCTTCTTTCTCTACTATAAATAATGATTTTATGCTCTCCCGCTCCCACCATAAAGGTTCACAATGATAGCAGTCATTTTGCGTTTTGCTTCTGCTTTTCCTTACAGAAGATAGCAATGATATTACCCAGGATTGTTACCTCTTTTTCCTGTTCCCTTCTAAAAATCTTCATCCTGGCTTTTCATTCCAGAACAGGGCCCGCTGTAGGAGGTACCATACCATGAAATCCTTTTCAGCCAATCTAATTCAATCTAGAAAATACTTCAAAAATCTTTTCTATCCACATCTCTGCTTTCATTTCTTTCTGCTTACTGTCTGAGGTCTTCATCTTATCATTCCATTCACAGTGTTTATTCACTTGTCTCTATACTCTCTCTGCACTGAGGTCCTGAGTACACTTCTTAGTGCTTTTTCCATTTACTTATTGCAAAATGGCTTCCTCATTTCATTTAAATATCTTTAAAAAAAACTATCACCTATGAAATATTACCCAAGTAGAACTGTAAGTAAAAATAAATCTTACAATGCCTCAGATGGTGCATCATCTGAATTACTTTGTTTATAGTTGCTCCTTTGAGCAAAAACCACTATGCAAAAGAGTATGTGTTTGTTGTAGTACTAACCACATTGTCAAATAAATAAGCAGTAACAGCATTGCACAAGCAGGTGTATTGGCTGACTGCGCTTCAGTCAGCTGTGCAGCATGCTCATTCTTACCTCTCGCATTAGGGCTAGGGGAAGTTTTATCTGAGGCCGAGTTTTGCTACTATTCTATAGAAGCAACATAAGGAAGGGATTTAGGTCAGACATTATGTTTTGATAGATTACAAAGATAGTATTAAACCAGTTACAGTAGTCAAAATGGATTTTGCTATTTCCCATACCTTTTCCCACACTTTCTTTCTGAAATCACTGTAAATAATTGCAGATGTCCAGTTTACATATCAGCATATAGAGTGTCAGTAATCAAAGTTTATCTAAAATACTTTACATACTTTATATACTTTAAATATTTTACAGATTCATAGAAGGTGGCTCAAAAAATCTCATCCTTGAGTGTTTTCTTCCAGATCCTGTCCTCCATTTTAAGTCATACTTCACAGATACAACTGTTCCTCTTTAAAGTTATACTTTTTTATTACTCTTCTTTTGCCTCCTCATGTTTTTATCCATCTCATATCTTTTCCGAGCCTAACTGAGATTACAAAATATAATTTGCAAATTTTTACTAATCTATTTTGTGGCATCTCTATAAATCTATCACTTACTTTTTACATTATAAACCTATATGTATGTTTAGGGTAATCATAAATAGGAGTACCCAACATCTTTATTCAGCTACCTTTTTATTTTAAAGGACTCATGCCTGCTGCATTCCAACCTGTGTACTGTGCTACAAAGCATGGTGTAATTGGATTCACACGTTCAATAGCAGTAAGTATGTGTTTTTGAATACAGTATCAGAAGTTCCTTGGGAACATACTAAGTTTCTCATGTTCCCTCTCTATTGTCACACAACTGGAACTAATTTTCTTAAAGAAAACAAAGTGTCTGAAGAAGTGGAGGTTCCCTACTTTCACTAAAGGGAATCCAAAGATGGAATAAGTAAGACATGTGTGTTTATGACCAATTTGAGATTTTGGGAGCATGGAAGAAAGATGTTGCAAAGTAATTTAAGGACAGTGGGAGGAGCCCAAAAGTCAAATTCTTACCCAAGCTTTAAAAATATTTTTCATAACTTCATCCCAGTCATTTAACATTTTGGTTTCCTTATCTGTAAGTCAGTTTGATGACTTTTTTAATGATAAATAGGCACTAAAGTGTACAAAAAGTGACTTGAACACAAAAATGTTTACCATTAGCTTATTCTTACTAACTCTTAATATGCTGAAAATGCAAAATGACACATTTAAGATGGGACATGTTAGATGCTATACAACCATATAATAAGTCTCAGGCTCTGACTCCAAAACTTTCTAGTTAAACTGAACAAGCAGCAAGACAAAATAACTTGGAGGGAGCAAATATGATTATACTTTCATAGGCTAAGCTTAAAGATAGTGTACTCATATAAATTTCCAGTCTAATTTCCAGAATAAAGTACCTGAAATGATCATTTGGATAGTTTATCCATATTTTACACTCCCAACCCAATAAGTTAATTTTCAGATTAACCTAAACAGAGAAGTATGGATAAGTGTTGCATATAACATATTATCCACAGCATGAACCTGACACCTGGTTTTCCGTTTTTGTTTTCTCATTATAATATAAACATCACCATCTAAGCTCAAAAATAAAGGGTCTGCTAGGAAATTAAAGGAAATACTGTCTCTATGGAACATGAGAATGCCAAGGAGAAAAATAATAATAAACATAGCAAATCACTGTATTTACCAGGAAAGGCAGTACAGCCTAATGTTGGGCAGGTATGATACAAAACATCTAGGACTTCAGTTTCTTTTCTTCTCCAGACCAAAAGGGCAGGCTACCATATCATGAAAATGACATGTGATTTATATAATACCAGAAAGGATTCATGTTAAATGTTAAAATAAATATAACTCAGTGTTGAACAATTATGGTTATTCTTGGATATATCATGTATAATTCATAAGTTCTGTGCCACCGCTAAGAAAGTTCATCCATCATTCAACATATGCCTGAATGCTGCATTAGTAGCACCACAATTGAAGGGTCCTACCATTCCCAGAACGGTTTGTGCTGCTTGCTTTCATCATGTTTCTGAACTGCTTCCTGAAAAACTCCTGCCTCTTTCCTGGAGTTCACAGGGACTTTCCTGTGGAGATGCTCAGTGATGGATTCATCCCTTGGCAGGGACAAGAGAGCAGCTGGAAATGTTTAGCATTACAGTTCTAGGGGTAGAGACCAAATCCTATTTCTGTTGACATGAGGGAGGTAAATACAATCTTAGAGTTAAATCTTGATTTGATTTCAGATATTTTTCTTTTAACAAGAAAGTTCTTATAAGATTGGAAGTATACATTTGGGAGATATTACTTGGTTTTGCTTATGAGAGTTATATCACCATCCTAGAATACTGTTAATGACATGCCAAGAGCACTAATAACAAAAACATTAGAAAAAAACAGCTGCATGGAAAGAAGAGTGTTTATTTCCTGTAGAATTGTTCTCCCAGAAAAACAGAAGTTTTTTCTAGTTATCTAGTATGATTACTAGAGGAAAAATGCTTCAAACTTAGCTGTTGAAGCAAAATAATCAGTAGTAACAAAATTTGCTTACCACGTAAGGCTAAAAAATACTTAGTGGTAGATCTCATTCTTTGAAAAATTACTTACACAATACTGTTTTAAAATGTTGATGATGAATGTCTAACTTTTTCACTTCACTAGCTAGCTGCTAATATGGAAAACTATGGAGTAAGACTCAACACAATTTGTCCAGGATTTGTCAACACACCGATTCTTCAATCAATAGATAAAGAAGAGAATATGGGACAATATTATTCTTATAAGGATGAGATCAAAAATATGATGCAGTTCTATGGCGTGATGGAGTAAGTCAAGTCAGATACAGTGGTTTTTTGCCCTTTGTTAATGAAGAACAATCACACACAATAGCACTTTCAGCAAAATTAAAATAAAAGGGAAATGCTGTCTCAGATAAAAGTCTATCAAATGTGTTATCCTATATACAAGGAACAATCTAAGGCTATTTTAAGAGTATCACCTACATAGTGATATTTCCCTTTATGCATTCCCATTGCCTAACAAAGTGCAAATCAAATTCCCAAGTTAAAGATGATGTATTAGTTTTTAATAGCCCTTGGTGTTCTTCCATAAATTTGTTTAATCAAACTTGTTGTAAGATACAGGGTGTATCATTTGTATTGTATTTCCACAAAATCTGCAAGTGAACCAAGACAGAAATCAGACCAAGAACTGACAAATCTGGACTAAGTTCATAAGAGCACAGTAGCAACGATGGTGGATCAGATCAGAATTACCTAGCCCGTTACGGTATTGTCAACAAAGGCCAAAAGCAGACACCTAGGAAAGAGTGTGAGAAAAAGACAAGCATAAAGCGATATTTTTTTAACACTTTCTCATTCTCTAACAATTAGCTGCTCAGACGCTTCTGCACGAAGGAAATTGTATGACTCTGTTGTTTCGCCCACACTTTTTCATGTGTAAAATATATTGCACCTATTGACCACAGCAAACTGCATGTGACAAAATTGTCCTTATGCTAATTTGTGTGTCTGTCCTGCCACAGAAACAACAAAGAGCTGCAGAGGATTGTGTAAGGATTACTTCTGTCCGTTGCCCTGACAGAGAAAACTTTGATAGGAAGTCCAGTGGCAGCTGGATGTCCGCAGGGATTTAACAGTAACTAGAGCAAACAAATGATGATTTGTAAAGTTTCTGCTTTACACTGTACATTCTGATTGAGGAGACTGAATTTCTCTCCTGAAACACTTATCACCTCTGCTTTTCTTGAAAATAAATTTGTTCTAATACCAGGTTGTTTCATTTTCAGGGTATACAGATTTACACTGAGTTTCTTTACTTGTCCTTTTCACATGTTCTATTACTACATGATTCTGAAATAACTTTTTTTTTCAGCCCATCAAAAATTGCTGAGGGACTGATAACAATAGTTGAAGATGATACTCTAAATGGAGAAGTTATGAAGATTACAGCATCCCAAGGGATTCATTTTCAACAATATAGCCAAACACCTTTTACATCATCAAAGAGATAAATAATTGTTTTATGCTAATTATTTTTGGCTTTTCTTAAATATAAAACATTTTGAAAAGTAATTTTTGGAAAATAAGGTTAGAATTGTATCTAGAAGAGTGACAGCGTTCAAACATTCGCATCCTAATAACAAGGAGATGGAAGTGAAAATCTGGTGTGAGAATACTTTACCATCGTATTTTGATTCTATACGCACTAATAATAGTATTTATTCAGTAGAATAAACACACTGCTCTGAACATTTTTGATTATGTAGTAAGAGGGGCCAGTTTTTCCTCCTGGAAAGTTCTGATCTATGTACTCCAAGTGTATTTTGGTGGACCTGACTTTCTTCGTATAATTCTTTTCTACTTATTTACATCTTGAATTCTCCAGACCAAAATTCAGTTCAGGAATCTAGAACACAAATATACCTATAAGGAGTTAAGAATTTACTTTTTATTAGGAAATGTGAAATAGAACAAGTGACAAAATTTTCTTTCCTCATTTATATATGCAACTGAATGTGTTGCATATCACACAAGAAAGTACAGATTTTTATCTTCTTGGATTTTAGCTATTTATAAAATAGTTCAGAAATATTTTTGTTTTCTTTTAGATATATATATATATATGAATTTTCTCTCTCTGTATACACAAGGATGAATACTTTGGCATTGATTGAAATGTCTACTTATTAAATCTCATTTTCTAAACCTTTAAATCTTATTTCTTGCCTTGTTGATTAAAACCTCAATAAAATCCTGAATAACCTGTTTTTTTCATGTTTTGTACATGTCCCTTTTGGTATCATGATACATATTCTTAGATGGAGCATGTCATATAGTGGCAATGAAAAAAAAAAAAATGAGCTTCCTACTTCCTGAGCACCACTAGACCTTCTGAATCCAGGTCAACCCCCAGGTACATTTATGAAACAAACCTTAGTACTTCGTGGATTACATGCCTGACAAAAATAAATTTTTACATGGTGGTTTATTTAGGCTCATAGCATAAGAAGATTTAATAACTCCCAGGAAAGCTGGGAAAAGTTAATATTCACCCTCCTCGGGAGTACTGGCTTTAATTTCACTGATGTAAGCATTGTTTTTTTTCAGCATTGTAACTGGAAGAGTGGAAACACTAACATTTAACTTCTGTGGAAGTCAGGGAGTAATAAGACTGTGGGGAGAAGAAAAGAAGCAGACACACATACCTTGAATTACTCATCATTCTCCCCCCACCTCCATTTCTGGCTATCTTAAGATTAGTTTTAAAGCCTATTTTGAATGCACACATGATGCTAGCCACACCATCAGCACCCCTGAAAGCATCTATATATCCCTCTGGACTAACAACTCCTATCTGATTTGATTGTATTAATTTCTACTTTTGTCTCATTAATATCAGAGCATTTCCTAATACATGACAGAGTAGTGTAAAAGATGTGACGTAAACTTAAAGTCAGCATGCTTCTTTAGTTAGGTCCTAACACTCAATCATCTACCTCTGCTTCTCTCCTTGTTAAGCAGTATTTCAATGTAGTTTATAAACAAGTGAAGGTTTAGTAATAATGATGGTATATGCAAACCATGTAACTAGCAAACACCACACTAAGTTAGAGTGGTGTAACTCAGCAGCTTCTCTTAATAAGATACTTCAAATAACAATGGGAATATTATAAATGTCAGTATGTATATTGATGGTATATTGTTGCCTTGACTGCTTTTGTTAATCTCTACTCCTCCTGCCCTAAAAGAAATAACTGTTAAACAGGGAGGGTTGAGTTTTCCAAGGGGTCAATGAAAGAATATTTAATTTAAGAATGTTAGTAATAAAAGGCCAGAAGTCTGATGAATGCTCCCTGGAGGAAAAAAAGAGAAAGAAATTTAAAATTAATCAGAGCAAATCACTTTAGACATTGCACAATTAACTTGTGGTATTGCACTGGTACAAAATTCTAATTCTGTGAATTGGCAGTATTCTAAGAATGGATTCCATTTATGTGGTATATCAGCAGTCACACATGACAAAATTAGATTAATACAATATGTGATTAGACTCCAGGACAGCTGGAAAATCTGAGCCTATATCTGGGAAAGAATTAAAGCCATATCTTTCTTGTATGTATAGGTCTTTTCTTCTGGATTATCTTTGTAACCCAAAGACAGACATTTTCAAATCAAAGCCATACAGAAAACTTCATGAAAGGCAGAGATGGCATTCACTTCCATCTGATAATCCGATAAGGAAGTCTCAGAATGCAATACATGCTCATTTGATCAAATAAACATTTATACTAAGATAAATCTCAAGTTATTAGCACATCTGGAACTCACTGAAAGAAACAAGGAAGCAACAATGAAGTAAAACTCTTGATGAAAATTCTAATAGGAAAAATAGTCATCAAATTTCTACCTTTTAATTAAAAATAAAATGCCTCAAACCAAATATTACAGTTTTCCAGTTTCAGTTAATCTGTATTAAAACACATCTGAGGGTTTTATCTGCACAGGAAGAACAAGTCCTAAATATGTTTTGGAAAGGTTTCCTGTAAGACTTCCCCCCAGCCTTTGGAAGTCTTCCAGAAAGCAAGAAAAAGAGCATATGTTTGATTTACAGACAGAGACACCCAGAGAAGCAGTAGGTAGACAGATGAGTTAAAGGGAGAAAGTGAGTTTCATTTCTGCACAAGGATTGTTTTGAAACTTCGCCTTCACTTAAAAGTCTTGACATAATTCCAAGACTTAATTTATTTTGCCTGGGAGATCATCATTTTTAAGACGACTGTTCCAGTTTTGTAGGGAAACTCAGCCAAAAGGAAAAATAAATATTTTAAATGACAAATACTAATTGCCAAGAACACAAAATTACAAGTAATAATCTAGACTCATATAATGATCATTATTTGTAATGAACATTCAATTCCATGTAACACGAGTTTACTTTTCAGTGGGTCTTTACAGTTTCAAATAGTAAGCCCAAATCATAAGGCATTTCAAATACATTGTGACATGACAGTGTTACTTTGTATTATTTAATGCCTTGATTCAAGGAAATTTTTTTTTTTAAAGGTACATAACCACAGTCATCAACATAATTATGTGGATGAGACATTATGTTCTGTACAGTTCAGAAGGGCCTGGAATTGACTTGTATTATGTGTATCATCAAATCATGTGTATCAGTTTTATTAATGAGGGGGTGATCCATGCAGTAACAAGTCCTCCTTGTAGTTTCCTTAAATTAAGGAAGTCCTGATACGAGAGACTAGACCTCTTCCTCTTGTTTGAAACATAAGTTTTGCAAACAGCAAACCAAAAAATAAACTTTGGTAAAACCAAAATCTCGTTTCCACTGAAATCTTGAGTATGAGCCTAATCTTTAAAAGAACAGCATTAGATATCTAATGCTATGTCTTTTGGGCAGGATGGGGCTCTTCTGACAGATAATGATTTCCTTCCTCCAGTGTTGAACTGCTCTAAACTTTCTACAGGATGATTCTCCAGCTTGAACTTCCCTTTTAGCTAAGCCTGTTTGCTTTGCATCAAGAGATGTTGACAGTTCTCAGCTCTGGTTCCAGGAGCCCAGATGGTTCAATGAAAGTGAAGGATAATACCATATGACTTCGATTTTTTTTTTCCCTACAGTACAAAAAGGAACAGCTTAATGTCAGGTCAAATTTGTAATTTAAACTGAGAGGGACAGCAAACAAGAAGAGTTATGCTCTTACTCTGACGAGGACAGTAAACAGGAAGAGAACAAGTCAGGTAAAAAATACAGAAGATGCAAAAAGGCTAAACCTGAAACATCTTTGAAATAAGTAACTTAATCCCATTGTTTATGTGGAAAGCCATTATTATGAACTGTGGACCAAATCTAAACCTGAATGTTTTCTGACTTGTATACAGAGACAGTCTAACACACCACTCTCAGGGATTCACAGAATAAGATGAGGATCGTCACAGTCAAAATTAGCCTTAATGAAAAAAACTTAATTTCAAGGAATCATGCTTTAAGCAGTGAAGCATTTGCAACAGTGATATATTCAGCTTCTTTTATTGTTCCACAAGCTCTGTGCTAATTCACTGCTGGCATCTGCTGGGCAAACCTTACAGAGATTATTACCACTGCAGAAGCAGAATCAATTTCTTGCTACAGAATTGCACTTTTTCAGCTTTTCTTTCATCAGAGGGTTTCTAGCCCTCCTCCTCTCACCCAGAAAAGAGGCCACACAGGATAGGATGATCATCTGGTGACAGGTCTGACATCTGGTCCAGGATTTCTGCATGGTTTAAGGCTCTAGATTTAGCCTCATGAAGCAGAAATTCATTGTAATGACATCCAAGAATACAAAAGATCTATTTAATCCCTTATCTATCACCCTGACCTTGCCACCACCTCCTCTGTATCTTTCCATTGGACTACCTTAAACATCAGCATTTCAGCAGTGAACTAGACTCCAGCTACACCAAAACATGGACTTTGCCTCTTCAGCAGTCACCAAGAAGATATTCACTTAAGCCATCACTCATTTCACTGATTTCAGGCAAACTGTAAGGCCAGTTTATTAGCTCACATGATACTCCACTCCACAGAAATGGCCCAAGTATCTCAGCAGCATTTTTCTCTTCACAATGCAAGCTTTCCTCAGTAGCCGCAGTCTTGAGAAACTACAGAACAGGAAATAAGGCGCTCAGTTACATGGCTTTGAACTCTTTACTATAGGACATGAGAATGAGCACACTTCTGCCTGCTTTCAGAAAAAAGCACAAAGACAACTTTGAGTGCGCTTTCCCACAGCTGCAAACAAAACCCACAGAAGAGAAGAGGAAATAAAGATATTTTTGGAACATAGGAATGTAAAACTTCAGAAAAATAGTTGTATTTCAGTTCATCTAGCCAGTCCTATTTACATAAATGACTAACACTTCAGAATCTTGTACAGCATTTGACCTTGAAGACATACTGCTGCAATTGACACTACAAGCGGTTAACCTCACATACACATGAATATTGCAGTTCTCAAGAAAGACCCACAGATGGGCAGAGAATACTGAAATCTCTGCCATGTATTCTGGAACAGCTGTTACAAAAGTGAATCATCTTCCTTGTACAAAATCCTTCTGGCAATTTCACTTCAAACAGATATAGTGTTCCTTTATGGAGCTTTTTTCTCCTCTGCATTTGTAAGGCTGTTTAAATACACTGCTCTCAGCAATGCTTACAAATTAGCTGACACTTATCAAAACTACTGCTGCTGTTTTGATTTAAGAGAGTTACTTTCCTTGGTATGTATTAACGCAAGGCTAGAGAAAATGCAGCGAGGTGTTCATACATGCCCAATGCTACACCCGCACTTCATCTTATACTCACATTTTCCTAGAGGAAGAACATTATATATTGACTTCATACGGGGACTGCTACACTTTCATTTTTACACCCTCTGTACATGATTACTTTTTTTATATATATATATATATTTTAATATATATATATGGAAAAGGCTGCCCAGGGAAGTGGTTGAGTCACCATCCCTGGAGTTATTTAAAAGATGAGTAGATGTGGTGCTTAGGGACATGGTTTAGGGGTAGACTTGGCAGTGCTAGGTTAACGGTTGGACCTGATGATCTTAAAGGTCCTTTCCAACCAAAACGATTCTATATATACACACACATACATATCTCCACATATATGTATCTATATATCTACACACTCACAGAATACACATACAATAGAAATTATCTTTTGTTCTAAAGCAACATACACTATTTATGCATGTACCTGAAGCTAGTAACTTTTCTAAAAGTTGTAAAGCATTATTTTTCAGTGATGTTCATCTGTCAAATCTGCTCTGTGAAGTTCACGGAATATGCTTAAATCTAAGTCCAATTTGCAATTTCATTTTTCTTCTCAGTTCCTGAATTATACCAAAATTAGATTTGCTCTTTAATTTAAACACACACACATTAACTGAAGTATAATCTTTGACATATTATGTGTCTCAAAATCCACTTGCTGAGGCAAATCTATTGCCTTACCTGTTATAATATCTTATATATTTTTGTATATATTTTCATAGATGGAACAATTTCACAGTCACTGAAATACTTGTGATTCTATGCACTGGATATTTCCCAAATATTTCACGACAGAGTCTTTGTTGCAGGAGGAATTTACTTTTTTTCATATGAGTTTTTCTCCCCCTGGTGTCTGAGCTGCTAGTATTACTTTTTACTTGTAAAACAAGTAAAAACAAATAAAAACAAAACAAAACAAAACCCCCAAACTCCTCCAAAAAACAACTTCCCTTTGAAAGCTAAGCATCCAAAGAATAAGGGCAAGTAAAAAAGCAGAAGGGAACATACGTTGCTATTGTATTTATTGAACAGAACTGTCCACTGAGTGCAAGTGAGTTCTGTCTAAAAAAAAAATAATTATTTTACACTGAGGCCAAAACCAAAAATGTGTTCAGAAGGCCCCTCTCTGGGACTGTGTTCCTTGAAAAATCATCAGATATATCATCTGAGTAGTCTCATTACTCCTTGTCATTCCTCACTATGTCTAATATGTCAACCATTCAAAAAACCAAAAAGTTTCTATAAATTACAAATTTTGTACTGGTAAGCTGAATTGAAGATAAGTAGCTATTTCTTCCAGTATAGATATTTGTCTATGACACGTACATGGTGCAAACTCCATGGCTAAAGAATAAGATTCATTTGTATGAACAATAAAGAGTCTGTATACATATTGGTATGAATAGTAAGATTGCTTTTGGCCACTAATTTTCCCTCAAGTTTTCATCATACCATGAACTCTTGAAAAAAAATGTTTACACAGCTTAAAGAAGAAAAATGGCTCAGTAATCACTCTACACGCTGGAATGAAATTCAAACTTCATTTCCAAGGAGAGTTTCTTACAACATTTGACCATGAAAATATGTTAGTAGCATAAATTAAAATACTACAGGGTGCCAACAAAGATCTGTGGGGTCTGTTTCACAGACTAAAAACATATTAAACTTTGTTAATAGCATTTTCAATTAGTGATAGCTTGAAAAGCAATCATAGTTGTTTAAATAAACTAAACACATTTAATTTCTGTACTTTTCAAGCCTTGGTGCTGCATTTACAACAAAATATTTTTGTTCTCAAATTAAATGGAACTTCAGCACTGAAACATTAGTCATTTTGCAGAAGCATCTCTATGTAAAGCAATACTTGAAAACGCACCCTCAGCTTCAGGGAGGTGCTTAGATCCCACCCACTTCGGTGAGACTGAAACCAGTGTACTAGTCAACGGAATCAGAGTCAAGATCCATGCTACAGACAAAAAGTCATGAGATAGCATACAGCACTGGGTCATTAACTGTGTACAGGTCCTGCAGGGGTGGAGCTTTCCCTCTTTGCCAAATGTTGCTGTGAGGACTAAGCATTTTGCACAGCACTTGTAGTCAGGGAAGGCAAGAACTGTGCAAGAATCCTCCAAAAAAGTGTTGGAATTTTCTGCCCCACTCCAACACCTCCTGCCTGACATTGCTCTCTGCCCTCTGGAGAAAAGCAGGCTTTGTTAGCTGCCTTAGTCTTAGTTAGCTCTTTGCCTCCAGCTTCACTTAATTTCTGGATATTCAGAGAAACATTCAGTTAAAAGTCATTTTTGGCCTATCCCAGAAAACTAAAGTTCATCTCCAAATGTATTGTCACAGCTTCTGAGCTACACAATTCCAGAGAAAATGCAGAAGAAAGTATTAACTTACATGGACTTGGGCACTAACGGTAAATGCTGCTCCAGAGCATGTGACAAAACTGTCAAGATTTGCTAATGGTAGTTGAAAATATGCATAAACTGAAATCTCACGTTCAATTTCTAAATGAAATGTCAATGTCAAACCAAACTGACCACAAATACTATTTCCCTCCTCTCCAGGGTGAGGTGATGGAGTCCCCAGTTCTGGAACTCAACAAACAACATCCTAGAAGAAATGAAAAGAGAAAGAAAGAGCTGTCATGAGACTTTACAGTCACAGGTGTAGATCAGCACAAATCCACCTATAAAGACTTGTCACAGTTTAAAGCTGGGCCAGCTATTAACCCGGTGGCAGATGCTCTCTGTTAACCCTCTCCCCCCCACCCTAAGGGAAAGGGAAAAGGGAGAGAGACTTACGGGTTGGAAAGTTAAAACAGTTTTAATAAACTATAGTAATGAAAAAGAGTATAATAAGAATAATAGAAATAATCAAATATATACAAATATATACAAAACCAAGATCGAGAGCTTGGAAATCCTCCTCAGGTAGAGTTGCTCCCCCCAGCACAGGCAGAGGGGAAAATGCAGTAGCTCTCCTGCCATCACACCTGCAGGCTTTTAACTGGAGAATTGGCAAAGCTGGTACCAATCAGTGGGAGACAGGAGGGCCCCTCCCTCCTGGGCCCCACCTCTAGGAGGCAGTGGGTTAGTGATAAATAGGAAAGTGAGAATGACATGTATGGGATGGAATACCTCGTTGGTCAATCTTGGGTCACCTGCCCTGTCTGCTCCTCCCTGCAGGTGCGACCCCCCTTCGGCTCTTCACTCATAAGCAGTGAGGAATTTAGCAGTGACCTTGGTTTCTCTAAGACTAATTGGCCTGGTTTGGGCCAAACCAGGACATTCCACCCCTTATTCCATACCATTCACGTCATACTCAAATCACCACTACCTTTTCATTTTCAAATATATATACACATATCACTAGTTTATGATTCATCTCTATACAAAAAGTTCATTAAGTTCATTTGGTTCAGGATTGTGGGTTTCCATCTGGATAGCAGTCTCTCAGCAGTCTCTCTGGCTAGCAGTCTCTCTTTTGTCATGGTTCGTGCCCACGGGTTGCAGGTTAAAGATGTCAGACTCGAGGAGGTTACTGGACGCCACTTGATGAAGCTAGCTCCGGTCTCATCACCACTGTCTTAACCTGAAAGACACTTATGCAGTAACAACATACAGTTCGGACTTAAGTAGTCTCACCCAGAATCAGATCACCTTCAGGGACACATCGGACTTCACCATCTTGCAACATCACCCACCAAGTACATCCAGGTCCTTGAGCAAAAGCAATCCCACGAATGGGTTTACCTTTGCCCGTTGCAGGAAGAATCCAGACAGTTTTTCCCAATAGATTCCTTTCATGCACCACCGGGACTTTATCTCCTTCTACTGTATGTAGAAGGTCTGACTAAGCAGGGCCAGCTCGATTGATAGATCCCCTGGTGTTAACTAACCAGGTAGCTTGTGCCAGATGTTTATCCCAGTTTTTAAAGGTTCCACCCCCCATTGCTTTCAGGGTAGTTTTTAACAGCCCATTATACCATTCAATTTTCCCAGAGGCTGGTGCATGATAGGGGATGTGAAATACCCATTCAATGCCATGCTCTTTGGCCCAGTTGTCTATGAGACTGTTTTTGAAATGAGTCCCGTTGTCCGACTCAATTCTCTCTGGCGTGCCGTGTCGCCACAAGATTTGCTTTTCGAGGCCCAGAATAGTGTTCCGGGCAGTGGCATGGGGCACAGAGTATGTTTCCAACCATCCGGTGGTCGCCTCCACCATGGTAAGCACATAGCGTTTACCCTGGCAGGTTTGAGGGAGTGTGATATAGTCAATTTGCCAGGCCTCCCCATATTTATATTTCAACCACCGCCCCCCATACCACAAAGGTTTTAACCGTTTGGCTTGCTTAATTGCGGCGCATGTTTCACAATCATGGATAACCTGTGCAATAGAGTCCATGGTTAAGTCCACCCCTTGGTCACGAGCCCATCTGTATGTTGCATCTCTCCCTTGATGACCTGAAGTGTCATGAGCCCACCGAGCTAAAAATAGTTCACCTTTATGTTCCCAGTCCAAATCTATTTGGAACACTTTAGCAGCTTGATCCGCTTGTTGGTTGTTTCGATGTTCCTCAGTTGCCCGACTTTTAGGTACGTGAGCATCTACATGACGTACCTTCAGGACTAGTTTCTCTAGCCGAGCAGCAATATCTTGCCACAATTCAGCAGCCCAAATAGGTTTACCTTTACGCTGCCAGTTGCTTCGCTTCCACTGCTTTAACCACCCCCACAAGGCATTTGCTACCATCCATGAGTCAGTATAAAGATACAGCCTTGGCCACTTTTCTCGTTCAGCAATGTCTAAAGCCAGCTGGATGGCTTTTACCTCTGCAAATTGACTTGATTCACCTTGTCCTTCTGTGGCTTCTGTGACTCGTCGTATGGGACTCCATACAGCAGCTTTCCACTTCCGATGCTTTCCTACAAGACGGCAGGATCCATCGGTGAACAGGGCATACTGCTTCTCATCCTCTGGTAGTTCATTATATGGTGGGGCTTCTTCAGCACATGTCACCTCCTTTTCTGGTGGCATTCCGAAGTCTTTGCCTTCTGGCCAGTCCATGATCACTTCTAAGATTCCTGGGCGATTAGGGTTTCCTATTCAAGCCCTCTGTGTAATTAATGCAATCCATTTACTCCATGTAGCATAAGTTGCATGATGGGTAGTGGGAACCTTACCCTTGAACATCCAGCCTAGCACTGGTAATCGAGGTGCCAGGAGAAGTTGTGCTTCAGTACCAATTACCTCTGAAGCAGCTCTAACTCCTTCATATGCTGCCAGTACCTCTTTTTCAGTTGGGGTGTAATTGGCCTCGGAACCCTTGTATCCTCGACTCCAAAATCCTAGGGGTCGACCTCGAGTCTCCCCTGGTACTTTCTGCCAGAGGCTCCAGGTAGGACCATTGTCCCCAGCTGAGGTGTAGAGCACATTTTTAACATCTTGTCCCGTACGGACTGGTCCAAGGGCTACTGCATGCACAATCTCTTGTTTAATCTGTTCAAAGGCCTGTCGTTGTTCAGGACCCCACTGAAAATCATTCTTCTTTCTGGTCACTTGATAAAGAGGGCGTACAATCTGGCTGTAATCTGGAATATGCATTCTCCAGAAACCCACAACACCTAAGAAGGCTTGTGTTTCCTTTTTGTTAGCTGGTGGGGACATAGCTGTTATTTTGTTGATCACCTCTATCGGGATCTGGCGACGCCCATCTTGCCATTTAATCCCTAAAAACTGGATCTCCCGGGCAGGTCCCTTGACCTTGCCTCTTTTTATGGCAAAACCAGCTTTCAGAAGAATTTGGATTATTTTCTCCCCTTTGTCAAAAACTTCTGCTGCTGTATCACCCCACACAATGATGTCATCAATGTATTGCAAATGTTCTGGAGCTCCACCCTTTTCTAGTGCAGTCTGGATCAGTCCATGGCAAATAGTAGGACTGTGTTTCCACCCCTGGGGCAGTCGATTCCAGGTATACTGGATACCTCTCCAGGTAAAAGCAAACTGTGGCCTGCACTTTGGTGCCAAAGGAATAGAGAAAAATGCATTAGCTATGTCTATGGTGGCATACCACTTGGCTGCCTTTGACTCCAGTTCGTATTGAAGTTCTAGCATGTCTGGCACAGCAGCACTCAGCGGTGGCGTAACTTCATTTAGGCCACGATAGTCCACAGTTAATCTCCATTCTCCATCAGACTTTCGCACTGGCCATATAGGACTATTAAAGGGTGAGCGAGTCTTGCCAATCACTCCTTGATTTTCTAATTGTCTAATCAGTTTATGAATGGGGATCAGGGAGTCTCGATTGGTGCGATATTGTCGTCGGTGCACCGTGGTAGTAGCAATTGGCACCTGTTGTTCTTCAACCTTCAGCAACCCCACAACAGAAGGATCCTCTGAGAGGCCAGGCAAGGTAGACAGCTGTTTAATGTCCTCAGTCTCTACAGCTGCTATACCAAAGGCCCATCTATACCCTTTTGGGTCCTTAAAATACCCTCTCTTGAGGTAGTCTATGCCAAGGATGCACGGAGCATCTGGGCCAGTCACAATGGGGTGCTTTTTCCATTCATTTTTAGTTAGGCTCACTTCGGCCTCCAATACAGATAAAACTTGAGATCCTCCTGTTACTCCTGAAATACTGACAGATTCTGCCCCTTTATGATCCGATGGCATTAGGGTGCACTGTGCACCAGTGTCTACCAAGGCTCGATACCTTTGTGGTTTCGATGTGCCAGGCCATCGAATCCACACAGTCCAATAAATCCGGTTGTCCCTCTCCTCCACCTGGCTGGAGGCAGGGCCCCCCTAATTAAGAAATGGATTCGTGCTGCTCACAGGGACTGGACCTTCATTTCTCCTATTCACTCTTGGGAAAAAGGGATTTGAGGCCCATCTACCCTGACTGGGGTCCTGCTCACTGGTAACTGGAGCAGCCATCCTCCTAGAAAAATTCTCTCTGGTATTTCTTTTAGCTTGCAACTCACGTACTCGTGCCTGTAGGGTACCGGTAGGTTGTCCATGCCATCTGCTCATGTCCTCCCCATAACCACGCAGGGCAAACCACAGGATACCTCGTGATGTGTTCCGTTTCCTTTGAGCTGGTCCTGTAGGAGGCCGTTTTCTCCTAACAGCTGCAACGCGCGCCTGTGTAGGTAGAGAGTCAAGTTTATTCTCGATCCTGGACAGTTTGTCTGACAGTTGTTTAAATGAGTCCTTGTTTTCCTTAGTCAGTTTTTCCACAGCCGAGATGCGTGCCTGCAGTGGGGAAGAAATACTATCTTCATACTGTCGCATACAGTTAGCCATTTCGCCCACACTAGATCGTGCCATAGCATCTTCTCCCCATACTAATATTGACAATGTATAGGTATATGTTGGTGGAGCATTCTTCACAGCCTTCCAGAACATGGATCGGTTGCATTCCACTTCATCAGGATCTACAGGATCTACAACTTCCCGTGGGTGTCTATAAATGATCTCTTCCACAGCCAGTTCTCTAAGGTAGTTAATACCTTTTTCCATAGTGGTCCATTTGCTTAGGTGACTCATAACATCATCTTTATAGGGATACCTGCTCTTTACAGCCGACAAGAGTCGCCTCCAGAGACTGATAGTGACTGACTTTCTTGCGAGCGCCTTATCAATACCACCATCTCTGGACAGGGATCCCAACTGTCTAGCTTCTCTGCCATCTAATTGCATGCTGTCTGCCCCATTATCCCAGCATCGGAGCAACCAGGTAATAATAGGTTCACCGTCATAACGGCTGAAGTCTTTCCTTATATTTCTGAGGTCCTTCAAGGATAAGGAGTGGTAGGTTCTCTCTGCCTGAGAAGGGCCCTCTCCTGGGTCATATCACAGAATCACAGAATGTTAGGGATTGGAAGGGACCTCGAAAGATCATCTAGTCCAATCCCCCTGCCGGAGCAGGATTACCTGGATCATATCACACAGGAACGCGTCCAGGCGGGTTTTGAATGTCTCCAGAGAAGGAGACTCCACAACCTCTCTGGGCAGCCTGTTCCAGTGTTCAGTCACCCTCACCGTAAAGAAGTTTTTCCTCATATTTAAGTGGAACCTCCTGTGTTCCAGCTTGCACCCATTGCCCCTTGTCCTGTCAAGGGATGTCACTGAGAAGAGCCTGGCTCCATCCTCATGACACTTGCCCTTTACATATTTATAAACATTAATGAGGTCACCCCTCAGTCTCCTCTTCTCTAAGCTAAAGAGACCCAGCTCCCTCAGCCTCTCCTCATAAGGGAGACGTTCCACTCCCTTAATCATCTTCGTGGCTCTGCGCTGGACTCTCTCTAGCAGTTCCCTGTCCTTCTTGAACTGAGGGGTCCAGAACTGGACACAATATTCCAGATGCGGCCTCACCAGGGCAGAGTAGAGGGGGAGGAGAACCTCTCTCGACCTGCTAACCACACCCCTTCTAATACACCCTAGGATGCCATTGGCCTTCTTGGCCACAAGGGCACACTGCTGGCTCATGGTCATCCTGTTGTCCACTAGAACCCCCAGGTCCCTTTCCCCTACGCTGCTCTCCAACAGGTCTGCCCCCAACTTGTACTGGTACATGGGGTTGTTCTTGCCCAGATGCAGGACTCTACACTTGCCCTTGTTATATTTCATTAAATTTCTCCCCGCCCAACTCTCCAGCCTGTCCACGTCTCTCTGAATGGCTGCGCAGCCTTCCGGCACATCAGCCACTCCTCCCAGTTTGGTGTCATCAGCGAACTTGCTGACAGTGCACTCTTATCCCTCATCCAAGTCATTAATGAATATATTGAATAGTACTGGTCCCAGTACCGACCCTTGAGGGACTCCGCTAGACACAGACCTCCAACTGGACTCTGTCCCATTGACCACCACTCTCTGGCTTCTTTCCTTCAGCCAGTTCACAATCCACCTCACTACCCCATCATCCAGACCACACTTCCTCAGTTTAGCTGCGAGGATGCTGTCGGAGACCGTGTCAAACGCTTTACTGAAATCGAGATAGACCACATCCACAGCTTTACCATCATCTATCCACCGGGTTACGTCCTCATAAAAGGCTATCAAGTTGGTTAAGCATGACTTCCCCTTGGTGAAGCCATGCTGAGTGCCCCTAATGATCCCCCTATCCTTGATGTGTCTAGAGACAGCACCAAGGACAAGTTGTTCCATTACCTCTCTGGGGATGGAGGTGAGGCTGACCGGTCTATAGTTACCCGGCTCCTCCTTCTTGCCCTTTTTGAAGGCTGGAGTGACATTCGCTTTCCTCCAGTCCTCAGGCACCTCTCCCGTTGCCCACGACTTAGCAAAGATGATGGAGAGTGGCCTAGCAATGACCTCCGCCAGCTCCCTCAGCACCCGCGGGTTCATCCCATCAGGGCCCACGGATTTATGGACGTCCAGATTGCTTAATTCGTCCCTGACCCAGCCCTCATCTACTAAGACAGATTCCTCCTCTATCCTGACTTCTTCTGAGGCCTCAGGGGTCCGGGGCTCCTCAGGACAGCCTCCAGCAGTATAGACAGAGGCAAAGAAGGCATTCAGTAACTCCGCCTTCTTTTTATCCTCTGTCTCCAGGGCCCCCACCTCATTCATCAGTGGGCCTACATTGCCTCTAGTGTTGGCTTTACCTGCAATGTATTTGAAGAAGCCCTTTCTGTTGTCCTTGACATCTCTTGCAAGGTTTAATTCCAAGGAGGCCTTAGCTTTCCTAGTTGCCTCCCTACATCCTCTGACAACAAACTTATATTCCTCCCAAGTGGCCAGCCCCTCCTTCCACAATCTGTACACCCTCATCTTCCACTTGAGTTTGCCCAGCAGTTCCCTGTTTAACCATGCAGGTCTCCTGGTACCCTTCCTTGACTTCCTACCTGTTGGGATGCTCTGATCTTGAGCTCAGAAGAAGCAGTCCTTGAATGCTAACCAACTACCTTGGGCCCCCTTACCTTCTAGTACCCTGTCCCATGGGATTTCCCCTAGCAACTGCTTCAAAAGGCCAAAGTTGGCCCTCCTGAAGTCCAGGGTTGTGATTTTGCTAGCTATTCTGTTCCTGCCACGTGAGATCCTGAACTCTACCATCTCGTGGTCACTACAACCAAGGCTGCCCTCAACCTTCGACCGCTTCAACCAGACCCTCCTTGTTAGCGAGAGCAAGATCCAGCAACGCTCCTCTCCTAGTTGGCTCATCCACCATTTGCATCAGAAAGTTATCATCAATGCACTGGAGGAACCTCCTGGACTGAGGATGGCTGGCTGAGTAGGCCTCCCAGCAAATATCAGGGTAGTTGAAATCCCCCATGACAACCAGGCCCTGTAATTGAGAGACTGCTCTCAGCTGCCTGTAGAAGGCCTCATCACCCTCCTCATCCTGATCCATTGGCCTGTAATAGACACCCACAACAGTATCACCCCTGCCAGCCTGCCCCTTAATTCGCACCCACAAACTCTCAACTCGCTCCTGATCCGCCCCTGGACAGAACTCAATACATTCTAGCTGCTCACTCACATAAAGAGCAACTCCACCACCTCTCCTTAGTGGCCTGTCTTTCTTGAACAGGACATAGCCATCCATGACCACATTCCAGTCATGCGAGGCGTCCCACCAAGTCTCTGTGATTGCCACTAAATCATAGCCTCCCGACCGAACACGGATTTCCAACTCCTGTTTATTCCCCATGAGCCATATGATGGCTCTGCTTTAGAAGGCTCTGAGTCATCATCCTTCTCTTCACAAGCTGATTTCTTTCGGTATTTCTTCCTGGTTACAGGAGCAATTGGTACAGATTCGATAGATGCTGGGGTCTGAGTAGATGCAGTGGCTGCCGTGGGAGAGCTGAGAGTCTGAGTAGATGCAGTGGCCATCTTGGGGGGTGTAGCAGCTGTGGTGCAGGCTGCTGAGGTTTCAGTGGGTTTAGTGGCTGTAGCGGCAGTACACACTGTAGGATCTGAGGTGGCTGCATAACAACTACAACTGTCCCTGCACCGATATTTAATCTTATCCCACATCAGAAACACATTCAGGACAACCGAAAATAAAAACATGCCACCTAGACAGCACCATCCTAATTTCGCAAAATCTAGTGGAATCAGCTTGGCAGAAAAGGAGAAGGTACTATTTCCCAAAGTAAAACTGGAAGTGTAATCATTAACAGAATCAGCTAAAGGACGCCTGGAGCATGCAGATGAAGTCGCTGCTACTGATTTGCGATTAAAGCTGCCCATCATTGTGTCATAGAGATAAGAGATCGGAATAGGAACTGCCCAGTTTATCACAGCATAAATCAGTATCAAACCCCATACCAAAACAATACATTTCAACCAGCGCCCACTGCTAAACTGCATGTAAACATTCATAAGAAGCAAACAATAACACAGTGCCCACGGCAGGTAAGGCATCATTGCAATACTCAACTGTGAAAGAAACTCCATAAAAAGATGAGATAACACAGCATTCAAAAATGACATCACCATTTTCACTATCTGTTTTAACTTTCCAACCCCTCATAAATCTCAAAGGAAGAAATCTGATACTCTCTCAGCTGAGCTCTCCAGGTCTCCTCCCACCAGAGCCAGGATTCAACTTATCAGAGCAACCTGTTGGAGCTTCTCTCGAGCCCCACGTTGGGCACCAATACATCTGTCACGGTTTAAAGCTGGGCCAGCTATTAACCAGGTGGCAGACGCTCTCTGTTAACCCTCCCCCCCACCCCCACCCTAAGGGAAAGGGAAAAGGGAGAGAGACTTACGGGTTGGAAAGTTAAAACAGTTTTAATAAACTATAGTAATGAAAAAAGAGTATAATAAGAATAATAGAAATAATCAAATATATACAAATATATACAAAACCAAGATCGAGAGCTTGGAAATCCTCCTCAGGTAGAGTTGCTCCCTCCAGCATGGGCAGAGTGGAAAATGCAGTAGCTCTCCTGTCATCACACCTGCAGGCTTTTAACTGGAGAATTGGCAAAGCTGGTACCAATCAGTGGGAGACAGGAGGGCCCCTCCCTCCCGGGCCCTACCTCCAGGAGGCAGTGGGTTAGTGATAAATAGGAAAGTGAGAATGACATGTATGGGATGGAATACCTCGTTGGTCAATTCTAGGTCACCTGCCCTGTCTGCTCCTCCCTGCAGGTGTGACCCCCCTTCGGCTCTTCACTCATAAGCAGTGAGGAATTTAGCAGTGACCTTGGTTTCTCTAAGACTGATTGGCCTGGTTTGGGCCAAACCAGGACAAGACTGTAGCATTACAGTATAGTAATCACTCTAAATTTTCAATAGTTATAGGGATTTGATTAAGGGGGCTTGGTATCAATTAAGCAGGCAATTTTATGCTAGCAAAGGTACTCTCAACAAATATCAATACTTAACACTCATTGCTATTGAACTCTGGAGTATAAATACATTTTTCATTTTTATAAATTGGCAAATAACAGTCAATAAGCAGAATGACTACCCTCTCCTGGAATTTGTCTACCTCTATAATATTATAACTCTGAGGAAAGATCTGACCTGCAGAATCATAGTTTTTGGCTTCTAATTATTTATTTTACTTTTTTTCCCTTGCATGCTGTTATTTTTGTATATTTAAAACATTCAGAATGTATCAACAGGCCTCTAATCATCTGCATAGCAACCTGCACTACTGGATCCTCAATATGTGCCTGATATTTGACAGTTTTTGTAGGTGATCAACATTTCTGACAGTGATGTTTGGCACAGGAGTGGGCGTCTGAGTCCCAAAGCAGAAATGCAAATTACAGTAATACAGAAAGAGAATGTAGTTTGATTTGCAAATCTTTGCTTTAGATTTAGCACGTATTCATGTCTGATTAAAACTCAGAGTCTGAAATACAACTATTATAATTGGATTTCTAAAGCCTACTCTAATTTTTCAACTCATTAGTAATTCAAGCGTTTTGATCAAATTTTCACTCTCTAGTAATTCTTTAAAGCATATGTTTGAAAGTGAGCTGCATAAGAAGTTCCATGATTAGACAGATTCAAACCAATTCAGTAGCTTTGTTTACAGGGCAGCTGCCAAGACTTGAGTCACCAAGTCAGCCTGTGACATGCCCACTTGTATAACTTGTATTCTTTGGCAGCATTTGAGGGTTTTGCATATCTGTCATTCGATACATAACTCTACTCACATATCAAAAAAATGAAATGGAGTGATAAATTTGTATGAAATTAGTTTTAAAACTGCACTCATTAAATCCAGTGGAGATCAGTGTATTTTTTTTACATCCCGCATCACCCTCTTACCTGGTGGCCTAAGAAAGGAGAAAAACTTGAAGCTGGTAAAAAGTAAACCTCTTGTCATACATCACACTTTTAATTAAAAAAACAGCTTTAAAGTCCACCAGGATACTTTATCATCTTCTCTGATAGCAGAACTTGGTAGATATACTGAAAGGGCAAACTCAATCAATCCACCACACATACCATCGACTTTAGCCTGCTGCATACCAATAGCCACCACTATGCAGAGAGAGAAAGCACATTCTGTCTGTCTTGCTCTCTCTCTCTATCTACTTAATTGAACTAGGATGGGGGAAAGGGCAGTGAACTTCAAGCACATTTGTTTGCTTTTAAGCTAAAGCTGAATGGAATACTGAAATAATTGGTCTCCACCATTCACAGATCTGTTCCACTATTTTCCTGCAGACTGACAGAGTTGTTTCATAACTAAACGGCTCAAGAACAACAAGAATCAATAAATGTTTTGAGAGATTATTTGCTTTGTTTCCTGTAATGTCTAGCAAATGGTTAGGCTTTTTAAACCATCAACTTTTAGCCTCATAGACAGCATTTCAGTTCTGAATTAAGGGAGTTTCCAGTCATCAACTGTTTTTTCCTCCTAAAACAAAGGTTTATTTAGTGGAACAACCAATTCTTAACAATTTGATGACTCCGGCATCCTCTTTAGGTGGTATAACACAAGCCAATTTCATATCAGATTTTAGAGCTTGTCAGAGCTTGCTTAGCTGTTCCTATTTATCTTTCTCTGGAAAAGAAAGGAAATGTTTTGTTTGCCTTTTTGTCTCATTTTGCCTTTGAGGATTCCAGTGGGCCAGGTTGAAATCCAGAATATTAATTACCTTGCATACCATTACGTCAACATGATCTGGGGGAAACAGACTTTTCTGGGTTTCCTGTTCTAAATGATGTGGGTTAGAGTCAGACAGAACATTTGATAGTTGAGGACTGGGGCCTCTCTACATGCAATCAGTTCTTCCTTATCTAGTAAAGCATTGTTTTTAATTTCATGTTCTGTTAGTGCCAGGCTGAAATGAAATTACATTATTATTTTTCATATTTGACCTTTCCACACCTACAACTTCATGTCTTTACACTTTGAGTCAGGGTGTCTGATGGTCAAGGATGAGAAGATGAAGTAAATATACTCATTAAGGATGTGAATCTGTAGAGCTTGAGGTCACCTTAGCAGACAGAATTGGAGTGTTTTCCCCCATATTTAGAATCAGAGTGGTATTGGGTTAGTTTCACTTGAATTCTGGTGAAAACACATTTACCAGACGACTAAACAGAGAAAAACTTGAAGAGTAATTTGTCACTCACTGGCTGGAGATGAGTGCAGAGCCTGAGAGATGAAGTATCAAAATTCCTGGGGGGGAAGAACAAGAACCAGTTCCAGTGAGGAGATTAAAGTGTAAGGAGACAGACAAGAATCCACCCAAGCTGCAGGAAAGCCTTGTTAGAGGCATCTCCTCTGGGACGGAGAATTCTATGATGTTCTAGATCATCTAGATAATCTCATGTAGGCTCCCTTTCCTATGAAAGGTTGGACCAGATGATCTTTCAACGTCCCTTCCAAGCTGGTCTGTTCTATGGTTCTGCACATTACTTTTTTAACACCCTCTACATGGGCCATACTATGGTGCTTCTGGAACTACTCATTTGCAGACCACCATAGCTTCCCACAACAAGCCTGAAATTTAATCTGTTGACAAATTGCTCATGACAGATGGTGGCAAGCAATGGCATAAAGACCCACTGTACAGTGGATGGCTAGGAATTTCCTTCCTAAAAGAAAGTAAGTTCAAGGCTTTCAGTCAGAAGGAAGAGAAGGGCAAAATACCTTTTTGGATGCAAAGTTCTTGGTTTCTCTTGCAATCACTGAGTGTGGCTGCAAAGTCCCACTTCCTATGCCAGATCCAGAGGTTTAGAAATTATACACAGAAGAATGGGCTGCAGGATTTTATCTCATACCCAGTAACGGATAACAACAGTGCTAACTGTAGTTTAACAGGAAAAACAAAACCACAACCAACCAACCAACACAAAAACCTGAAATGAGTTGTGAGGTTGGCCGCTGCCTGAAACAGTAGAGGTCCTGCTTCCATGTGCACATCCTGATGAAGGAAGGGAAACTTCTATTTGTGGTAGAAAAAAACTCAGTGCTGCTAGCATATGAGGATGCCACACACAATGCCTTCATTATTTCTGAGTTACCCTTGATGGACAGAAAGAACACACCTAATTCAGCCTGAGAAAAGGAGGGATTTTTTCCTAAGCTGGCCTGGAATCAGCTGTGAAGAGGAGGTATACCAAAGGGCTTCCTCAGCAGCAATATGCTGCTACATTAAGGAAACTCCAGACTTGACAGACTGGAATAGAGTAGAATAATCTGAATGCCTGTATATCCCTCCAACATCAACTCTGCCCAGGAGGAGATCTGGGGACATTACTGTACCTGCCTTCCTCTCCCTTTCTTGGCCCATGCACCAGCAGGAATTGATCAGCTGATCTGGAGTATGCAACAAGTGCACCCTTGTCTGGTCCTAATTAATTCTACAGCTTGCAAATCATGGCAAAAACACGTCTGCAAGCTTAGAAAGCAAGCTGGCAAAATGGACTGGAAGGCCAAGGAGGGAACTTACACTCACAGGTCCCTGCTGTGCTGTTTACTGAGATATGGTATTTTTTGGCTTTGCAAAAGCAGATAATTTTCAAGATGGAAGGCCAATTAAATGGGATTACTTTAGTAAGGCAGGCTTCCTCACATAAAAAGATTAAACCCTTAATTAGTAAAATATTCTCATACTTCTAATTTCCCTGTAATCTCTTATTTCTCAGAAGACATTGTTGGCTGTGCTAACATAATGTTCAAAAGTCTTTTAATATTTTCTAGCATTAAGGGAAAAAGTAGAAGTTCCATTTTATCCAAAAGATAAAAAAATGCTTCATACAAAAATTGTATTGTCAGTGATAAACACAATCCTGAATTTGTTCAGTCTATTTGAGACTAGGAGTATTAGATGCACTTACGTTATTTTCCTTGGCAGGTAGGGACCTCAGGGTAAAACACTTCTTTTTCAAAGGTAATGTATGCTGTTACATCATAGAAAGTATTTCCAGCATTACTGGCTGGAGTTCATATCATGTATTCTCAAGGACCCATGACCTGTTTGGAACTGAAACTCACTTTGATCCTACATAAGTAAGTGCTGCAACTACCCTATTGTGTTGGGGTACCAATTTTAGTTTTTGACGAGTAACTGATATTCAAATATGATTTCTATTTTCTCACGAACACTAGTTGTCATACATTTATCTTACTACATTGCAAACAGATTAGTCTTCAATGTACAAGATATTTTAGAAGGGAAGAAACTGAGTGGGGAAAGAGTTGAAAGATCATTTCTTTCTATTAATATTTATAAACACCTGTATAACAGAGTACATGATACCTTCCTTATTCTCTTGTAAACGCTTAAAGTAGACAGGCAGGTTTTTGAAGGTCACGTTGCATTATTATGGATGAAGTTCCAGAAAAAGGCTGAATTGCAATGTTTCTGATATCATATGTGACAATATGTAATTACAAGCACGCGACCTGTACCACAGACCCTGTAATCCATGTGTGTGCTTGTTGGTTTGGGTTTTTTTCCAACTTACACATAATCACTTTTACTACACAGTAAAAGTGTAGTATGAGACAACCTGGAAAAATTGTATGCCGCCTTCTGTTTCTTGCATAAAGCAAGAGTAACACAAGTAAGCTTATTGAAAAGCTACAGCTTTGGAGGTCATGGTTAAATACACAGATAAGGCTGAGTGGAATCAAGAACCTGACTATACCCATGCTGCTGACTATACCCATTCCTTCACTGCCAGACATTCATCCCATTTGGTCACGTTACAGCCTTTCTCAATGAGCTGTTCCTGTAAACAAGCCAGCTGCTGATAAAGTGGCACAAGTAATCCAAGAGCTTCTCCACAGTCTTTTGTACCTCCCAATATGTGAGTGACTCAATTTTCAGAAGGTTGAGCCAGTTCATACCATTAGGGAGCACCAGCATCAGCACTGGTATGGGATCATTGAGGCATGAGGATGACTAGCAAGCCCACATCCTGACCACGCAGGAAGACGTTTATAAGTACATGACCAGGCTTGCATGTTCTGCTTTTCTTTCTTACACTTGGCCTGAGGAGGAAAGCCTACTGGAGTAACTTTTAATAATATTTAATTTGCAAACCACAGAGGGCACTTGCCAATGTAGAGCTGCTGAAATTTTTGGGGAATTAAATTGTACATTTATAATTTTCTCTCTTTTGGCTTCATGTTTTTTTCTCTGCCTTCTAGCTGTCTGCAGGTAGTTTTGTATAAAAAATGTTTTCATTTCTCTGCAATTGTATGATTTGAATCATAGGATTCCATGTATCCTTTGTTTCCAAACAATTTCTGATTTCTGGTATGCTATGAAACAATTATTTAATAAATACGAATGTCCTCTCTCTCACTAGAAACCTTGCACCAGTCAATGCTACAGAAGAATGTGAAAGGTCTATGAACCAAATATCAAGAGAAGATGTAGAAAAACATTGCAAGTAAAATGCCTTGTGAAATTCCTACTTCCTGGGACATTTTCATATGAAATTTATTCTCAGCAGAATGTGCAAAATCAGTAGCCCTAATTTAAGTAAAAACAGTTTGCTTCAGAAAAATGACATTGCCTATAAGACCTGACTTCCTGCTACAAGAAGGTTTGCAGACATGGCCGCCTTAGAGCGTGTGAGGGGAAAAACAGGGAAAACTGATGAAGTACTAAGTAAGTAGTTGACAGGCAGAGGTAGACTGCCCTTTGTTTGTCTTCTCCCAACAAGCTCTTCTCAGCAAAAGACAGAACAAGAACTTGAAAAATAGTTTGTGTTTACAGGGGCAGGTAATTCTGAACCTCATTCCTTCTCCTCCTGTTCTTTGCTAGACCACAATTTGCCTCTTTCATCCAGGAGCTTGTTGGAGCCTCTTATTCTGTCCTTGGGTCTACCAAACCACTGACCTTGATCCTAAACCTCTTTCTCAAACTGCCCATACTTAAGAAGAGGAACTTTCAGAAGTTAACAGTACGCAGCAGCTTCTGGCTGGGATTGGCAAAGGGATTTAAAAATCAAACTAGAAAAAAAAAGAGTGAATAATGAAGGTCATAATAAATAAAACTGAAATTCCAAATAACACAAAAAGACACAATAGAAACATTGCACAATGTTTTCTGTTTTCATCTTTTACTCAGCTCTTGTTCTGACACAGCCCCTAAGCATTTACATGACTAATACTACAGCAAAACCAAAAATCTTTCTCAAAACACTTACCAAGAGCCTCTCTCAGAAATATGACCTTTGCTGAATATGGCTTATGTAGGTGAGCCTCTTCTAGGAAAAGCAGCCTAGAGGAAAAAAACAAGCCTTTTCACAAGAATCATGACAAAACCTGCAGTGATGATTTTACAGTCCTGTGGCAAGTTTCCCTAAAGGTAGCATCTTGGGCTAGTTTTTAGAAGAATACCCACTGCTTCAACAACACAAGACCTTGAATATCTTAACTTTAAATTTACATTGTTATAGCTAGCAGTAGTCAATCTTGACTTAAGGCTGTGTTATAAACTACCTTATCTCCTATTAACATCAAGACTTGAATTAAATTTTCCCCACAGAATTTGATAGCAGTAAAATGCCAGTATACTGTCACTAAAATGCTGGGAAAACATGCATGAATTTTGTCAGCTTTTTTCTTTTGAAAAATATTTATAAATTATGAAAAAAATTATTGACAAGAAATGTTACAAATGTAAGTTTTAAAACTTTTCCTTTCAACATAACTAAGTTTATTTTTTGAATTTAAATACTTCAACTTGAAATGAAACATTGTATTTCCCTTGAGACAAAAATTGTGAGCTGTCAGGTTTTGTTTATATTCTGATCAACATAATTTCTAACCACTAATGAAATGAAATATGCTTTACTTAATTTTCTTGCATTCTATCCTCCAGAGTCCACTGTATGATTTCTGGAATGCTGATTACTTCATATGTTTTCTCTGCACTATCCATAATCCTGCTGGGGATCTAGACAAGAGAAATTTAAGCAAAATTAAATAAATCATAGACAGCCCAGTCGTGCAATCACATTCTGCACTGCTATCTTATGTTTTACTACAGTTCCCATTCTCACATTAATGAAGCATATTCTTTATTTTGTATGCTTGATCGTGCAGTAAAGAATTAGTACAATCTACAGGGGAGGACCTGAAACAGGAACACATTAAAGATTAAATCCGACCTTCAAGAAGTTTATGAGCTTTTACAATTTCCTTTAACATAGATAGTATTTTGTAGGGCAAAATTCATATGGGTGCTTGATAGCTCAGGGGCATTGAAACAAACTTCTGGGGAGCAATTTAACCACTTGACATGTCCTTTTTATACAAACCAGGGCTGCCCTTTGCATCTAGCAAGCATTTAATTAGTGGAGGAAAGCAAAACAACAATTGCTCTGGGAAACACTAAGAAATGAAACAACCTGCAAGATTACCACCAACTCCAACCCCATTCCCAGCTACTCCACAGAAGACTATTTCACTCCAAGTGTTGTAATTTCATATTCTGAGAATTTTGATTTGCAGATTGAATTTTAAAGGAAGAGTTCCTGTAATGTGCAAAATCTGCTTATCTCACCAAAGACTCATTTCTGTTTGTTCTGGAAGCTGCGTGTCTAAATCTAAAATGAAAGCAATTGGTCTGCCCTCAGGGTTTAGTACAAACAAAGATTTGGGGAAAAATTAATTTAAATGCAGAATAAGTAGTAAAGGAGCATATTTACAGATAAAATTCCATTTTTCAAAACATTCAGGAAAATCAGTGAACTGTAGGAAATATGCAACTGGAAAATGAGATGGCCAGATAAGCAATAAACTATATTTTTTTGCTGAACATGATACCAGCTTGAATTTGCAAGAATTAACTGCGAAATACAACATGAAAATCATGTGGTTGAGTCAAAAACCCAATAGCAAGATACTTAGCTAAACTTTAGCACCAAAAGAAAAGTCCTTATAAAGAATATATTTATAGAGGAATTAAAGAGCATGTGTATAATATACAAACATAAATGTTAATAAAGTCTCCTGAGAAAGCAGTGAAAGTACTGTTCGTTGAACTGTAAATAAAAGCTGAAAATGACCTATTAATCATAGAAAATAACATATGTAGAGATAAACATACACACTGCACACGTAGATATAAACATACACACTATTTGATCTGTACTAAAGAAGGTGGTAAAGTTCTGGAGGTTAAATTGCTTTTATTTATTATCTCAGCAGAATTAATTTGTTTCATATGCATGGTGTTTGTCTAGAGGTTTTAATCAATTTATACAGCTAATTATTAAAATGCCTAAAGCATCTGAATGTCTTCTTGTAGTTGACATAATGGAAACAAAAGTGAAGAGTTTTTCCAAGCAATTCTGTGAACATACTGTTCATTCAGAACATAAGAACAGGGACATCCTACCACATTATTCGACTGTTAAGAAAGGAAATGTTGTTAAGAAGTTACGCAATTCCATCTCAGGTGCTGGTTATTAGTGGTAACGTCCTAAAAAAATTAAAAGTTAGGAGTTATGAATTCATATACATGCAAACAAAAATCATTCATGCTTTCAAAAGCTCTTGTGCCTAAATATGGGGCTACCTCCATCCTATTGCCCAGACATTTAGATGACCTTTCAGCACCTCCCACGCACCATACCTACAATCACCAGACTTTTATTTTGCTCCTATATTTAAAAAGGATCCAGGAGGAAAATCACTTCCTGCGTTTATGGCCACAAGTTACAATAGCCCTGAGCTATGTTTGTGACGTGAAGACATTCCTTATCTGTCACAATCTTGGCTTCCTTTTGTTTGCTGGGCTTTTTTGGGAACACTTTGTATAGTAATTACTCTAATCTTGTTCTTTTTCCTAAAACACTTCCACATAAAGAAAATGGACTGCAATTCAGAAGAATTAATTTACAGTGTTAGAAACAAATCCAATAAACCAGGGAAATCTATCAATTTCAGTCACTGTAAACAGGGTAGATCCTGAACACCAGAACTGACTGTCATCAGGCAGATGACATAAGTGGGAACATTCAGTAGCTGGTTTACAGTGCTTGGGTTTTTTAGACAGAAAAACAGGGATCAAAATTGTTATGAAAGCCCAAAAAGCATAGTCTTTTCTGTTACTTCTGCCTACAGGGCGAGGAAAGAAAATTTTAAAAAGCTACATGTCTGAAATGCATGCAACTTCTCCCGCGTGTTTTATGAAGTACTTCTCTGGCACATAGACTTCTCATTTAGTCTTTTTGGATCTGTTTTCTCCATTAAAACTAAAAGCAATGTAGAGTGAAAGTATTTCCCTCTGCTTTATGTAAACAGTGAATGTAATGGAGAGTACACAGGAATTGTCAAACTTCCATATCCTGTCTCTGATAGCAGTCACTATCACTGTCAGAAGAAAGCAGGCAACAGAAATGAGACATCCCTATCAACATGCAAAGCTGTTCCCAACATCTGAAATTGATTCATGCCTAGAAGATAACTATCCTCAAAATAACTTTAAAAAATATGAATCACCTGTCTACCTCTACAAAGCAGCAGCCTGTTCTTTAGTCCTTTGGCTTCGATGTTACATAAAAATTCTTGACCTTCTGGTGTATTTCCAAAAAACCATCTCATTTCTCCATCACAGCACAAGATCTCATCTCTTGCTCAATTCTATTGCCTAACGATAGAAGATAGCTCTTTTTCCCAGCTGAGACACATGCACTTCTAGTGCAAGATTGCCAATGGCAAACAGAAACAAATTGTACAAAGTTTCTATCCTACAACCACCCTCAAGATATATTAATGAGGTTCAAATTATGCAGTGTGTTTGGTCATCATTAAAATTCAGAGTAAGTTATTACACAACTTTCTACAGATATGTACTAGCAATATTGTCACGGTTTAAAGCTGGGCCGGCTATTAAACCTGTGGCAGATGCTCTCTGTTATCCCCCCCCCTCCCCCCAAAGGGAAAGGGAAAGGGAAAAGGGAGAGAGACTTCGGGTTGGAAAGTTAAAACAGTTTTAATAAACTATAATAATGGAAAAGAGTATAATAATAATAATAGAAATAATCAAATATATACAAATATATATACAAAACCAAGATTGAGCTCCCCTGAAGTCAGCCACGTCACCACCGGCACTGCAGGGCAGGCTCCGGGAAGGCCCAGGCTGAGCCTAGCGACGGTCAAGAGCTGGATTCAGGGATGCACGGATCGGGATCGGGGGCAGCAGGAAAACGGACGGAGTCCTCCTTGGACACCGGCCATAGCAGAAAGAGACCGAGACCCTCATGATCCCCCCGCTTTATACCAAGAATGACGTGTATGGGATGGAATACCCTCGTTGGTCAATTTTTGGTCACCTGCCCTGTCTGCTCCCCCCTGCAGCTGCGACCCCCCTTCGGCTCTTCCCTCGTAAGCAGTGAGGAATTTAGCAGTGACCTTGGTTTCTCTAAGACTAAGTACAGCAAGAGCCTTACTGCATAACATCCCTACCGGTGCCTCAGTGATAACTACAAACTTCGAGCGTTATCAGTCCTGGAAGCAGACACTGTCTGCAAAACATGCAGTTAGCTTCAGAAAGTGCAGTTACTTAGAGGAGACTTAGCTGAAAGTAAAAATCACTGAAAGGAAAATCGGCCTGGTTTAGGCCAAACCAGGACAAATATCAAAGTAGTTTCCCTTACATTCTCTACTTTATCAGTGACTATCTAGAAGCCTTTAGTGAACCTAGTGCTGCTTGTCAGTATCAGACAACAGTCATTCTGACCTTCCTAAAATGCCTCTACTTTTTAAGGCATGCTGTGAAACCAATCAAAAGAATAATTTCATTTTTTTCCACAGCTCTGGTACTCTGTTTACTTGTAAGAATTCATGTTTTCTTCAAAGTAATCTCAAATGTGAACTGAAAAAGAAAATTGAAAAAGGAGCTTTTTCAATGTGAGTGTTGAATATTCTTACTGGGCAAACTGCAAAGAAAATTCAGCATAAAATAAGTTTAAATAAGCTTTATAATAATATTGTCCTTTGTAAATTCATTTAACTTTCTCCATCAAAACCTTCAAAAACGTTATTCTCCGATATCTGAGGTAACATGAATCCAATTTCTTGTGAAAAAGTCATAGTTTTCAAAGAAGATAATGAAAAGTTACAATGAAAATGTGTTCTTGTATTGAGTGGGAAATAAGTGACCTAGGTAGAAGGATTTAGATGAAACTTTGGAGTGAGTTTTCATTTTGCAGTTGACCTTAATGCCTGATTATGTTCCTCTTGTTGCTGGGTATTATTACAGCAGATAATTAGAACATTATTATAGGATTTCAAAGTTCACTTTTTCCTTTGTCTTTGGCATCCAGTTCTTTTATGCCAATCAAAAAAAAACCTAGACAGACCTGCTGGATTATGTCATCCAGAATATCTCAATACAGGCTGCTCTTTACAGACAGGATTTGGTGTAGTTTGTTCTATAAAAATCCACCATGTTGGGATTTCCACAACTTGTATCACATGTCCCTTTCTTCATAGATTTCACACTTAAGAAGCTTTCACATATTCAAATCTTAATTTTATTTTATATATTTCATCCTATTGTATTGGCCTCTAGCTCAGTGGATTATGCCAAGTAATTCCTCTTATTCCTTCTGTCTGTACACGCAAAAACATATGCAACTAGAAGTTGATTTTTGCTTTTCTTTTCTTGTTTTTTTTGTCCACCACTTTTCTGAACTAATAATCAATATCAGGATAGAGATGAAGGTGATGGCAGCTGAGTGTGAAAGAAGAGGAACTGCAAAGACAGAGGCCACCAAATGCTCTTAAAGTAAAGGGAAATAGCTCACAGTTAGTATGAAATACATTGGGAGCCAGCACAGAGATGCAAACTTCCAAAATAAGTTACACTGCCAACTATTCTGTTTAACAAATAATTAGTAACTGACTAATCTACTTTAATTTTCCAAACGAAAAACAATGTGAAGACTTATTACACAACAGAAAGAGGGGAAATACAATGTTTACATTCCTTTCACATAGCAATATCATTTTATGTACATCGTGCACGCAGAATTAGATGAATAAAAATAGTAGACCATATAAAAAGAATTTGAAAAATACTGTTCAGTCTTTCAGGATGTTGGATATATGCATTATTTTCTCCATAAGTATTTTGATTAATTCAGGATCCCCACAAAGAAGAGTCTTACTATGAATCACCTCGAGTTTCGTTGGCTTTCGCAAGGCCACAGGAATGTTCCCACTCTGAAACGTACATTTAATTGGAAGGAATTAATCAACTGTTTAGAGCAGAATAAATACACAATAGACTCCATCTGCTTGAGAGCTCAGTACTTTTTAGGATACTTGGCTCAATAGTAAATTGCTTTGTAATTTTTCGATGATTTCTCTACCTTACTAAGAACTTGAAATATCTTCAGCATAAAGACAACTAGATTCTCATACCTCTTTTTTGTTCTTCTTTCCCTTTTCTTCTCACTCCATGTTCAACAATGTGAACTTTGTGGTACATACAGATGTTGCTAACTATTGTCTAAGAAATATTTATCCAGGAATAGGAATTCTAAAATGTTTACTATTTTTTCCATTAAATTATTCAAGCTGCAAGCTTTCCACAAAGGAAAGTTTCTACAACTACACAGAAGCGTAGCGGTCCCTGGCAAACCCCATTATTTCCAGCACATGAATGGGTTAAATTTTAATGTGTTACGGTGGAGGTCAGTACTGCAGAGCAATCTAGCCATCTCACAATGAAAAGGAACACCACATTGCAACACAAAGGTCTCTGAACAGCCTGTACAATCGTCAGTTGATATCACGTCAATGCTAATTAAAGTTGACACAACTTTTGTAAGAAGGTATGGAGAAAGATGTCTTGACTTGGGAAAACTTGTCTTGTTTTCTTGAGTAACATTCGGTTTTAGGAAGTATCTGATTTATATAACGGTTGCCAGTTCTACCTGGGAAAAAGACAAATATTACATGTGTGTACTCAAATCTGAAAGGAAAAGAAAGTTAACCCGCTTGAATGTTGTAGAAGTAGCATGTAATAAATGGACAATGTGAGCAAGAAAAACAAAGTATTTGTACAAAGTAATTCAGCTTCCAAGGCAAAAAGATTCCTCATGCCTGCGGTGGACATAAATTCACTAAGATTACACACATTATTACAATAATACAACTCTCTTTTCAGCAGAGTTGCTAGATCAGAAATAACTAGTCAGGTGCCTTTTTGATTTAATAAAATTTGAAACACAAATACATAAAAAAAGATAGTAATCGCTTCACTGATCACAAAAGTAATGTTTTACATTTATTTTCAACAAAATAATATTTATATGCTCTTAATTCCATCTCTCTTTTAAATAATTCCATTGTGCTATCTTACGTGGTAGCTACCTGCTCAGTGTCACCTGAAAGTTTTCCATATGAGCAGATTATTCACTTGAAGCCAAGGATTATCCACTTTTGATGGGTAATAGGTTAAGACAGATCAATAAACTCTTTGCATGCAGCCCAGCACTCTCAAGTTCATGAGGAGAGAGTGGATAAGAAAAGTTTGAAGCAAGACAACTTACTGCCATGGTTTAACCCCAGTAGGCAGCCAAGCCCCACCCAGCCGCTCGCTCACTCCTGGTGGGATGAGGGAGAGAATCGGAAGGGTAAAAGTGAGAAAACTCGTGGGTTGAGATAAAGACAGTTTAATAGGTAAACCAAAAGCCGCGCACACAAGCAAAGCAAAACACGGAATTCATTCACTACTTCCCAGCAGCAGGCAGGTGTTCAGCCATCTCCAGGAAAGCAGGGCTCCATCAAGCATAACAGTCACTTCAGAAGACAAACGCCATCACTCTGAAAGTCCCTCCCTTCCTTCTTCCCCCAGCTTTATATGCTGAGCATGGTGTCATATGGTATGGAAGATCCTTTTGGTCAGTTGGGGTCAGCTGTCCCAGCTGTGTCCCCTCCCATCTTCTTGTGCACCCCCAGCCTACTTGCTGGTGGGGTGGTGTGAGAAGCAGAAAAGGCCTTGACTCTGTGTAAGCACTGCTCAGCAATAGCTAAAACATCCCTGTGTTATCAACACTGCTTTGGTCACAAATACAAAACTTAGCACCATACAAGTTACTATGAAGAAAATGAACTCTATCCCAGCCAAAACAAGTACACTTACACAAAAAATAATCAGAACAAACAAAATACTTTAACAAGATATAGATCAAACATGCAACAAGTCAGCTCATCCCAATTTATAAACCAGGTTGTTATAAGCCATGAAAAAACTCAAAAAGAAGGGGTGGAGGCAGTCTCTCTGAAATCACGATCTACTCAACATTTTCCACTTAAGGAAAGTAAAACATTATCAAACGCTAAGGGCAGGTGTGCACTTTACAGTCTTTTTTTGAAATGAATTTTTCCTGTGAAAACAGACATATACAGTCACAAACTAGCTCTCTTGGGGTTTTAAGTCAATTGTTTTTTGGAGAGGAGGAATTTAGTGAACATTTAACAGTGCACACGTTGAATTTGACCTATCTGAGCATTGAAAGAGACAACAAAATACAAAAGTACTTCTGAATTCACAGATACAAAGGTGTTTTCCGCATGGTAAAGGAGAATTCTGTCCAAAAAGACAAATATGTTGGATGGTTGTTTGTGTGAATGGTCACCTCAAAGCAGGTACAAGGTCAGTGAGAAACCAATAACGCAGAAGATGAATTGCAATGAAAATTACAGTACTTTTTCTTCTCAATAAAAAAGTACAAAAAACACAGCTTAAGATCATGTATTGAAAACATTAATTTTACAGTGACCCAGATAAGAGGAGTGTATGGGTGTTACAAAAAGTTCCTCACATAGATTTTTTTTCTGGAAATACTTGTGAAGTAGGTCTTGGCCCACTTAAACACCTGATATTGGAAAAAATTAATAAATATTTTTTAAAAATTCAATGACACAAGCAAACATAGCCAGTAAAAGTATCCTTGGGGCTTTCTTTCCTGTCTCTGCTTCTAAAAGAAGCATAAGCTATTGGTTTACACGATGAAACTATTTTGATTGGACAAAGGAAGAGCTGTGGCCACCATGGGCTGAGGCACTGCACAGACAACAAAAGTAGCAAGCTTCCACTTTGAGCAATGTGTAGGGAGGTACAAAATCCCTGAGGGCAGAAAGCTCCGTATCACACTGGATACCAACTGGAGTTTATCATGATACTCTCAAGCCTGGCTTTGACCTCTCTTTCCTTTGACCAGATAAAAACAACCCAAACATGTGCAGCAACTAGAAAGCATAAAAGCTCTCTTACAAGTGGACACACCAGCAAGGAAGTCCAAGACATTGTCTGACAGCTGAGCAAAATAAGTATCACACTGTTGTTCATCTGAAGCGAGTTCTTCATGAGCTGGAAGCACGTGGGACAACAGCCAGGTACAGTTCAGCATTGAATTGTGAAGATGCCTTCAAGGCAGTAGGGGTTCAGAGTGACTGTCACAGCAGGCAGAGCAGCATGACGTCCCAGTTGAAATGATTTGGCAGATATGCAAAAACTACTGTAAATTGGAGAAGCACACACATCTCCTCTGTGGAGATCAAATTCACTCTCCTGTCCAGTGAATCTACTTCAGAGTGGCTTTCCTGTTATCTGAGTCATTTTCCACTTTAAATACTATAAATTAAACCTATTTGTTGTTGACAAAATTCACTTACATACAGTAATTCAAGGAAATGATTATCAAATCTCAAGTGTAAAACGGCAGCACTAAGGACTGGTTAAAAAGTCAGCTGCTGCAGTAGCAAAACCAGTAAAGTTTGTTGCTGTATCTTGGCACTAGAGAGTGCCGATATCCACAGCAGTGACAAGCCAATGTGCATCTACTAAGTCATTGCTTACAAAGCTGCTGCTGTATGATACTCTCAGTTCCTCATGTTGCCCAATATCTACAGCAAGTGCTGGTATGCTGCAAACAAAACTGAAATTGTCTATTAATGTTTATTAGCAGCTTCTCTTTATTTCAAATGATGAATCATCTCTTGGTTCCCTGAAACTCTGTGTTAATCTTAACCGCTCCTGCACTGACTCATACTCACTATTATTATTATTATGGGGACTCCAGTGAGATACATATTACTAGTGCCATAACACATATCTGATTTATCCCAAACTATGCTATTGCCAGCAAGAACAGTATGATCCCAGGATGTACTGGACAATGGAAATATATAATCAGAAATATTAAATATTTTTGTTCAAGAATTAGCAACTGGACAAAGCACTTGATAGCTCTGAACAACACATTGCTGCTTGAGTAATGTAGATCGAACTAGAAGTTACAAGAGCCTACAAAGCCCTAAGGAAACAGAGAAGGAAATCTTTCACTTGCAGGCAGGGCATCATTAACCAGGAGCTTCCTCATTCATGCTCCTGCCTCAAGAAAAAAGAGGGGAAATGCACTCTGACCCCCTAGGAACCATCTTCATCATTCAAGTTCCTCCAGAATCTTGAAGAACCTATTGTAAATGTGTGCATATCTGGTAATCTCTCCACTAAAGGATGTTGCTATGAGCTTACCACTACCACATATGACAGGCACTTATAGTAAGATCCAGAGCAAGTCAGGATTATCAGGGCTCCACACGCAAGTCTTTACAACTCCAGAACTACCCTACCAGAAATATGTAGAATAAAAAGTGCTGTTCCTTAAACCTATTAGTTAAATACCCATTTTCTAAGGATTTCAGAGACAGTAGAAGTAACAATGCAGTAACATGATCCCTTAATGGACTGTTTAGCTTCAGGTTACAAATAACCTGCTGTGAATCCCATCAGTAAGCAGCTTGTATCCAGGTCGCAGACAGTACAGCCACAACTCCTACCCAGCTGTATAGCAAATCGATTATGTGGTATACTGCCTCTACTCTAAAGAAGCCTCCCACTCCTGCAGAGCTGGTTTTGGGGTTTGTTTGGGTTTTTTTCCTTCAAATGACATTTCCCTTTCCTGTTCCTCCCACTAGCTTTTGCCACTAAGAAATTGAATAAGAGAATAATCCTTTGGTCTATCAATACACAAGCTGGGGAGGTCATCTGAATTAAAACATACTCCTGAACTTTCTTAGACTGTAATACACAGACCCCTTGAAAGTGTTATTCTAATTAAAATGATCTGAATGTGAAAAATAACAAAATAAAACAAAACAACCTCATTCTATTTTTATTGGACATGGAGTTGGGAAGGATAAAACAGAGAGAAGTAGTCAACTTCTTACTCTTAATTACAAAAAAGATACTTTCCCTACTTCTCATACATCCCTCTAGTAAATGAAATGCCAAAAATTTGCTGCTGACTTAACACGAAGTGTGATTACCAGACAGGATGGTTCACCTGCATTATTACACGCAATATTCACAAACATAGTTAACACAGAGGAGAAACCTACTTACTAGTAATCAGCCCCCTTCCCTCTCACAGTCAAAACCAGACTTAATGTTATTTTATTCTAAGAAATAACCTTCATTGAGTCTGATGTCCTGTTTTGTGCAAGGACCATACGCATGCCCTCCCATGCCCTGGATCACTCAATGATTGTTTATGTTCAAGGTTCTTTATAGCCTGCCAAAGGCTAATCCAGACAGAAGAACTGTTTATTCAGACTTTTTGCATAGCAAATTTCACCTTAGAAGCATGTCAAAAAGAAACTACAACATAGGAAGGTTTAAGTTACTTTGCGAGTTAGTAGTCTATATAATTAACCAAGGTAAAATAGTCACTATAATTAACCAAGGTAAAATCCTGTTCAAAGCAGAGAATATTTTCATACTCTAAAGAAGTGCTACTCATGAAATTGAAGGACCTTGGCTTTTTCTATTACTATTTTTAAACCCTTTTTGGTTCCTATGACTTATCTGTAAATGCCCCTGCCTTTTTGACAGTTCTAACATGCCTCTTATCCTCACCTTCCCCCAGGCCCGATACACTACAGCTGCTTTTTTCAGAAAAGGCTTTCTAAGCCTTCCTTCTCTTCATTTTGCTCCAGTGCCCATTTTTATTAACTATTATGATGGCTCTTCCTTCTGCTTACCAGTTTTTAAGTTTCCTTTTCCCCTTTTAAGTTCACATCTTCAAAGCTCCCAATAACACCAGTCTTCTGGGTTTTTTAATCCAAATTTCTTTTTACAAGGTCTTGGGACTGGGAAGATTATTGCCTCTCTCCTTATAGCACACAGCTTCCCCCTTCAAATTTTTCTGATGAAGCTTTTGCCATCTGAGCAATTGAGAACATATACAATGCTGTAGAACAAAAATGAAAAGGGCCAAATGAAACAAAAGAGCAAATGTAATGTAAACTCAGCCAAGTCTTGCAATAACATAGCTCATAAATGTGAATACAGTTCATATAGAAAAATTAAATAAGGAAACTCATAACTGATGTAAAAAAGGTGAGAATCCAGACCACACAGAAGCTCAATAAGGCAAATCAGGATTTACTCAATCCATCTACCTTATCCATCTTCAAATTTGAAATTAAAGAAACAAATTATTTCTCATGTTTTGTTTATCTTTTCTATCTAACTGCACAAAGCCAAGATAAAGCTGTTCAATAAAACCAAGCAAGAATTGTAGTGACCTTGATGATGGATCTGTAACAAATGTGTCATAGAGACAGCTATGGTTTTACTGACAAGACATTGAATTTATGTGCAGCAATTCTCTTGTAAGTGATAAAACACATCACTATCACTGTTAGATAAGATAAGAAAGGACAGCTTTAAGTTTGATTAAAATTCAATGGCCTATTTTAGCACACAACTATGTGGGACTTACATTTGAATGTTCCGTGAAGTACTGACACCGAGGTGATGTACCGCATTTTGAAATAGAGCAAACTGAGCATAGAGCAGGCTGGCATTGAGCTTGCCAAGCAATTGACACACTTGGTGACTCAGCTTCAAGACTGGGCTGTCATTGACCCAATAAACCAAATGAGACAAACTGCTTTCAAGAAAAAAAAAAAAAAAAAGTCTATTCTGAAGGCAGTCAGATAAGTAACTTCCCACACAAAGTTCATATCTGTTCTTTCATTTTCAAAATGCTGAGGAATAATTGAAAATCTTCCAGGATTAAACCCTATTTCTCTCACCCTGACTTTTATATAAAATACTGAAGATCAACCCTTTCTGGGCCACTTTTCTATGTAAACAGTTTGCTCTGAAGAATAAAATAATCCTGTCTCCAGCTTCCATATGATTTTTGAACATAAAAATCCACCCCTTTTAAAGCTTTCACTGGGCAATGCAAGCTACCTCATTTTCCTCCATATTCCTCCAGTCCTAATTCCAATGTAATTCCTCCTGCATTTCATTTAAATACTCAAATTATTGTCACTGGCTCACTAATACTGGAATGCAAAGTATATGATATCTGTCATGCCTGATGTGTCTTGTTTGGTTTGGTTAACAATTTTCAGCCAAGTAAACTCAATGTGGGTTTGTTATCTCTATGTATCTTTGATTGTAAATTCTTCAGGGCAGTGACTGAGACCTCAACAAGGTACTGAAATCTACTAAACAAACATCAGTAGTTAGCCCGTACAGTAAGTTTCCATGACTTCACTGATTGTCAAACACTTTTCACTACAATGATTGTCAGCAAACTAGGGAAGTTCCTGAACATTGTATCGGCTTCAGAAGCTGATATAAATTTAAATAGCATATTGAAACTGTTCAATAACCTAGGTAACATAACACAAATCCTACTGGGCACCAAAATACTAAACATATTTGCACCAAATCACTGTTTGTGGGGATTAACCAAACATATTCTTTGTTGGCTATCTTCCGTACACTGGCAAGATGTTCTTTCCATCATATCTCAATACGCTTATGGAGACATATAAGACACAAAACAGCTGTATTGCTAATGAGTAACATACTTGTGTAAAGCACTAAAAGCCTGAACACTTCCCTGAAATCCATACAGATTTGGCTGTGCCAACCAGATAAGAAAGAGGCCAAAAGGACAAAGATAAACTTGTTAGGCCTCCAAGACTGTAGCACAGTTTTTGTGCACTGCTACAACAGTGCACAAAGGTATTTGGTACAGATAAACATTACATTTAACAAGGTATTTGGTACAGATAAACATTACATTTTACATGGTGATGATAGATGGCTCCTTCTTACTGAAGCTCCCCTCAATTTTCTCTACTTTCCCATGGCTGCAGTCAAATCAAGTTGTAGGAAGCCTAAGTTTCCACATTCTGGCTTTTCATTACCACTACACTCAATTTGGAGCAAAACAGCTTACAAACAAATTAATGGGATTTTAAAGCACAGTTGAGTTTCTGTTACACTGTCAGATGGCATTCTGTAGCAATCATCTGGTTCTCATCCATTCCTCAAAAAATCCAAGAAACTTTTTATCACTTCTACTTCAACAATAATTCTACAAACTGAAATCAGTATAAATAATATACTAGAGATTCAATATGCTCTTAATGCCCTATTTGGGCAAGGCACACTGCCCATGGTTTGACCTTTATTCTTTTCCAGCTGTATGTTTGCCTTTTCAGGTACTTGGGAACATGGGTGGGGGGAGTATATTTTAATCAAAGTCAAGAGAATAATATAACTCACATTTTACAAATAAGATTACTTACCTTAACTGGAAGCTCTCAAGCACTGTGTGCAAAAGCCAGCTGGAGCATGTATCAGTGGACAGTTTTTATTAGGTGATGAGGCCTTCTACAGGCAGCTGAGAGCAGTCTCGCAATTACAGGGCCTGGTTGTTGGGGGGGATTTCAACTACCCTGATATTTGCTGGGAGGCCTACTCAGCCAGCCATCCCCAGTCCAGGAGGTTCCTCCAGTGCGTTGATGATAACTTTCTGATGCAAATGGTGGATGAGCCAACTAGGAGAGGAGCGCTGCTGGATCTGATCCTCACTAACAAGGAGGGTCTGGTTGAAGCGGTGAAGGTTGAGGGCAGCCTTGGTTGTAGTGACCATGAGATGGTAGAGTTCAGGATCTCATGTGGCAGGAACAGAATAGCTAGCAGAATCACAACCCTGAACTTCAGGAAGGCCAACTTTGGCCTTTTCAAGCAATTGCTAGGGGAAATCCCATGGGACAGGGTACTAGAAGGTAAGGGAGCCCAAGATAGTTGGTTAGCATTCAAGGACTGCTTCTTCCGAGCTCAAGATCAGAGCATCCCAACAGGTAGGAAGTCAAGGAAGGGTACCAGGAGACCTGCATGGTTGAACAGGGAACTGCTGGGCAAACTCAAGTGGAAGAAGAGGGTGTACAGATTGTGGAAGGAGGGGCTGGCCACTTGGGAGGAATATAAGTCTGTTGTCAGAGGATGTAGGGAGGCAACTAGGAAAGCTAAGGCCTCCATGGAATTAAACCTTGCAAGAGAGGTCAAGGACACAGAAAGGGCTTCTTCAAATACATTGCAGGTAAAGCCAACACTAGAGGCAATGTAGGCCCACTGATGAATGAGGTGGGGGTCCTGGAGACAGAGGATAAAAAGAAGGCGGAGTTACTGAATGCCTTCTTTGCCTCTGTCTATACTGCTGGAGGCTGTCCTGAGGAGCCCCGGACCCCTGAGGCCTCAGAAGAAGTCAGGATAGAGGAGGAATCTGTCTTGGTAGATGAGGGCTGGGTCAGGGACCAATTAAGCAACCTGGACGTCCATAAATCCATGGGCCCTGATGGGATGCACCCGCGGGTGCTGAGGGAGATGGCGGAAGTCATTGCTAGGCCACTCTCCATCATCTTTGCTAAGTCATGGGCAACGGGAGAGGTGCCTGAGGACTGGAGGAAAGCGAATGTCACTCCAGCCTTCAAAAAGGGCAGGAAGGAGGACCCGGGTAACTATAGACCGGTCAGCCTCACCTCCATCCCCGGAAAGGTGATGGAACAACTTGTTCTTGGTGCTGTCTCTAGGCACATCAAGGATAGGGGGATCATTAGGGGCACTCAGCATGGCTTCACCAAGGGGAAGTCTTGCTCAACCAACTTGATAGCCTTTTATGAGGATGTTACCCGGTGGATAGATGATGGTAAAGCTGTGGATGTGGTCTGTCTCGATTTCAGTAAAGCGTTTGACACGGTCTCCGACAGCATCCTTGCAGCTAAACTGAGGAAGTGTGGTCTGGATGATGGGGTAGTGAGGTGGATTGTGAACTGGCTGAAGGAAAGAAGCCAGAGAGTAGTGGTCAGCGGGACAGAGTCCAGTTGGAGGTCTGTGTCTAGCGGAGTTCCGCAAGGGTCGGTTCTGGGACCAGTTCTATTCAATATATTCATTAATGACTTGGATGAGGGATTAGAGTGCGCTGTCAGCAAGTTCGCTGATGACACAAAACTGGGAGGAGTGGCTGATGTGCCGGAAGGCTGCGCAGCCATTCAGAGAGACGTGGACAGGCTGGAGAGTTGGGCGGGGAGAAATTTAATGAAATATAACAAGGGCAAGTGTAGAGTCCTGCATCTGGGCAAGAACAACACCATGTACCAGTACAAGTTGGGGGCAGAGCTGTTGGAGAGCAGCGTAGGGGAAAGGGACCTGGGGGTCCTAGTGGACAGCAGGATGACCATGAGCCAGCAGTGTGCCCTTGTGGCCAAGAAGGCCAATGGCATCCTGGGCTGTATTAGAAGGGGTGTGGTCAGCAGGTCAAGAGAGGTTCTCCTCCCCCTCTACTCTGCCCTGGTGAGGCCGCATCTGGAGTATTGTGTCCAGTTCTGGGCCCCTCAGTTCAAGAAGGACAGGGAACTGCTAGAGAGAGTCCAGCGCAGAGCCACGAAGATGATTAAGGGGGTGGAACGTCTCCCTTATGAGGAGAGGCTGAGGGAGCTGGGTCTCTTTAGCTTAGAGAAGAGGAGACTGAGGGGTGACCTCATTAATGTTTATAAATATGTAAAGGGCAAGTGTCAAGAGGATGGAGCCAGGCTCTTCTCAGTGACATCCCTTGACAGGACAAGGGGCAATGGGTGCAAGCTGGAACACAGGAGGTTCCACTTAAATATGAGGAAAAACTTCTTTACGGTGAGGGTGACCGAACACTGGAACAGGCTGCCCAGAGAGGTTGTGGAGTCTCCTTCTCTGGAGACATTCAAAACCCGCCTGGACGCGTTCCTGTGTGATATGGTCTAGGCAATCCTGCCCCGGCAGGGGGATTGGACTAGATGATCTTTCGAGGTCCCTTCCAATCCCTAACATTCTGTGATTCTGTGATTCTGTGATTCTGTGATACTGATTAGAGCAAGATATCACTGGAAACGGTATGCAGAAATTCTTAGATGTCAGAACAGCTCATTGCTGTAAGGTAACGTCCTTTTTCTCATTTTTGGGAGAAAGAGAAAAATCAGCAAATCCAGTTTAACTTTGGAAACTTTTCCTGCCATTTATTGATCCTTGACATGTAAAAAAGAGCATTTATAATTCCACTTCCAAAACATTCTACAGTCACATATATTGCTTGATGAGCGTTTAATGTCCAGTCTCTTTGCCTCTCCCGCTTCCTTCTTTTGAAGTGCTTTCATCATTTCTCTTACAGTGATATCATTAGTATAGGCAGAACCAAGTTCATTCCACAAATGCAGTAAAAACCCAAACAACATGCATGGGATATTTGTAAATCGCAGTTTCTATTATTTAAGAGCATAATCCTGTCTTGCTTCTAAACTTGTAACATGGACAGGACTTAATAACAAGTAGAGATTGAATGCATTATCAGGCCTCAAAAAATTGTATAGACACACATATAAACAGGTATCCAAGGAAAGGACCACAGATGTGTATACATAGAAATTCTGACTATACAATAATGCACAGAAGTCTGTTTTCAAATATTTGGTGAGTCCAGTTCAGACAAAAAGTAGCATTAACTCTCTGGTTTGCAAAATTCTACTTTATCAGTCCAATAGTGATATTTTCAAAATATAATATTGCCCATTTTCCTCCTTTGTAAGACATGAAAACACAGTTGCTGACTGCTTATGATTAGTAGAAATTCCCTCACTATTTTCCAAAGAACTAGGATAATGCAACTACATTGAATTTGCAGCCTTATATTTGCATAAAGTGTCCTTTTGACTGGAAGAATAATTTCTCTTTTTTGCTCTAAGATACATCAACATGTTTTTAGTATCAAATACACATTGTATTACAGTAATTTATTATTTTATGATGCAGATAGTGAGCTAGAAAATTTCTTTTGAGTGCCTAAAGATGATATTGCATCTATATTTTAATTGGTTATTTCCAAGACTTCAAAATATTCTAAATACAAGTGCTTTCAGGGTCCTTCAATTTCTTTTGAATGTTTCTACCAGCTTTGTACAAATAAAAACACTAAGATCTCACAAACAAACTAACAAGTAGACAAAACTACCATTCCTTGGCCACAAGAAAACATAGCAAAAAAAAAAAAAAAAATCACTTAAAAGAATAACAAGGATGCAGAAGTTATTTCTTGACCTAAAAATGTACTATTTAATTGAAAAATATATCAATCCAGCAGTCATTCCCCCATACAAAGGGGGGATATACTGATCTTTATTGCCACAACACGATGTACATCTAAACCATCCATGCAGAAATAAATTATTCACAGATTCACCTTTAACAAGCCAATGAAACACAGTAATTAACATAATTTTGTCCCCAACTTCTCTCCTCCCAGTACACACAGAACAAATCCCTTTGTGTTTGGAATACCCTGTAAGAAACCTGAAACTTTGAGAATGGCAATGAGTTTCTCTCAAAAGGGAATATTTTAGATTTCCTCTCCTAAGAAGGAATCAGGGCCAGGGGGAGAAATAAAGCTAACGCAGGATCTGTGTTGATATGGCCAATATTTTTTTTGCTTTAAACAAATTAAGAATAGTCTTACATAATTCTCTGGTATTTGAATTTGCTTACTTTCTCAGTGTGGTTCCGTAATGCCTTTTCTTTTCCTAGTAGCTTCAGATAGTCATTTTTTTTCATGACCTTGCAGAGTTGCATTTGAAGTCCATGTTGCATTACAGACAGATAAACCTCTTCTACATTCAAAGGTGCAAATAACTTCTCCACTATTTACACGTTTTTTTTGAAAGTGAAGATTCAGAGTAAGAGAAGAATACAGTGTGACATAAAAAGTTTGTAGTCAGAATAAGTTTTTATTTTAAGAAAACAGTTATTCCTAATTTTTCCTACTGGACAGTCTGAAAAAAAAGCAGCCTGTCAAAACATACATTAAAATCTTACAATAGCAAAAAAGGCACATGGGTCTGAAAAAGAAAAGTTTTTGGATGCCTCTCAGCTCTGTTCAAAACAATACCTGTCTGCATTGTGAAAGTGCTTTTTGGGAATTCCTAGATTAAAGAATCTAGCAGATATTCTGTCCAGCTCTTTCCAGAAAGCAACGCTAACACCCGTCTCCAGAAAGCCTCCCAGCTACATTTTCCAGTCCTTTGCAGATACAGCTGTTTCTCCTGTATAAAATGCAAAGTTCTCAAGGGACATCTGCTGGACGCTCTCGGAAACAGCACGTACAAAAAGCTGTGGTTTTGTCAAAATACATTTTTGTGATTTTGGTGTTCTCCAAGACTCACTGCTATATGAAGTATGCACTTTCTAGTATTTCCTTATGAGATTTGTAGTGGGCCAGAGAGACCAATCGGTCCTGCTGAACGAAATACACTGCAGCAAAATTCATACTGATATAAACACTTATGAAAGGCACCTTATTAAATTGAGCAGAGGCATTAGTTAAAACCCTCAATTAACTTCTAAGGGGCAGGGGGAGGAGGGACCAACCCCCTTAAAAAAAAAAAAACATCAGCCTCACCTTGAAAAAATGTAGGACAATTAAAAGCCAATAATACTTCAGGTAGGGGGCATTTTGTTTCTTAACATCAAACAAAAATATTTCTTCCTCATAGAAACTACTCTGTATGTTTTGATGACAAACCTTAGCCCTGATTTTACCTTTGGGCTAGAAGATGCAAAGGTTTCTCATCATCTTTGGTGTTCCCTCACCGTACGTTATCTGAACAGACACCTCATTGCTCAGAGTGCTTATGGCTTCTAACCAGAAAACAAAAGGCCAGAAAGCAGTTATATATATTTTAAATAAATGATTCTACAACCCAGTGGTAATGGAAGTTACTGAAGCTCTGTGTCACTCAGGATTTGACTAACTGCAATAATAAAACACTTACTCAGTAATTATTTTATAGTTATAAATGGCTAGGTTACCACAACACTGGTTTGGTTTTCGATGAACAATTTATTTTAGCTCAGAAAAGTTAAACATGCACCTACACCGCCATCTCGTGGACAGCATCCATTTTGCATTGATTGGACTTTGCTGGATCAAACACCATTTCATAAGGAAATTTCCTTTTCTTTTAGTATGATGCTCTTACCTATTAGACATGCAAACATTTTTTCAATAGGACAGTATCGTTTAACTTGAACTCATTTTCCTACTCGATAACATAAAAAGGATGAGAGAGATCCTGCATCAAACTTGCAGTTTAAAGTGAAACTCAGCTAAAACCAGTAACTGAGACAGGAAAAATCATATCATGTTGAACACATCTCACTGACCAATTTGTTGAATATTCTCATTTTCCAGAACCAGCTTTGTAAAATCCCCCTTTCAAACACATCCCCTCTGCTACAATTTAACCTTTACATGCCCAGCAGCTCCAATAAGGCCCCCAATAACACCTGTGCAACATTTCTCACCCTCAGAGGAGCTATCACTGAGCAGAATTCACGGCCAGACTGGGACCAGCTCTGTGGTGAATATGAAGGAAGCACCTGTGTGAGAAGCTCTCCATCACCTTTTACAGGTTAAAACACACTTCCTCCCCACTATAGGCTGTAAGAACCCAATGTATGTATTTTTCAGTCAGGGCTGATAAGTAACCATTATTCATTTACAATTAGTGTTACAGGTAGACTCAGCAAAAGGATAAGAACTTATCTAATTTTCTATTTATCTGAATTTCATTATATTGAGATTGATAACATTGAAGGAACCACCTATAAAAGTTAAAAAGGCAAGACACCACAACACAAGGTACAAAAAACTTTGCAGCATGAACTATAATGCAGCAAAACTACAGTTGGGATCAAGTCTGAAGTTTTGAAAATGTGCTCTGATGTCTCTTTTACAGGCTGTCAGTCTGATATATTTAACAAATATGTCATCAGGTTTTCCACACTTTCACCTGGACCTATTCTATCTTCACATTAATCTCCCTAATTCTTCTCCCTTATCCCTCTCTACCACACTTCCACGGGCCGCTACGAATATGAATATATCTTGGTGCACACTGCATCCCTCAAACAGCTCTAAGAAAATACTTTGGCATTCTTGAGGTGATAATACAGCATTTTCTTAAGACAGCATTACTTTATTGTCCCCAGCAGGAAGACTACTGAATTCTAAGATCCTGAATGCCACAAAAGAGGCCATTTGGGAATTGTTTGCCCCAAAAACACAAACAAGCCAACCTTTGTCCATCATGTAAGGGGCAGAAGAGATTACTGGGCAAAGCGGGGTGGGAGACCAAGAGTAGAATGGAACATGTTTTATTTGACTGAAAACTGCAACAATAAGACCCTCCTCTTATCTTGAACTACTGAGAAAGAGAGACAGCTGCTATGCCTGCTCCAGACCAAATACCAGTTACCACTGGAAGAGCAAAGAGAAGCTAGATGTTGGTAATCCAAGACTTCAGGTCTGTAACGTAACAATTAACTACCATGATATAGTATTTTACAAAATATACTTGCAGAGACATTATCAGAGATAAAGATACCTTGAAATCTTAATAAAATTCTGTCCATCTCAGCATGGTAGATTTCAGAATTAGACAAACCACAAATTTTCTGACTGAAAGTAGAACCACAAGCTGTCAAGGCTTTTACAGTCAGAGTTGAACATGAACATAAAAATAAAGTTACAATCATCCTTATGACATACAGGACTGTATGCCTGGAGAGGGGTTGAATTTCCAGTCACAAAAAACAGCTATTCGTTATTGCAATCATGCATTTAACAAAACAAAACAAAACCCAAACAAACCCCAGGTAATTCTCCATCTGCAAGTGGTTAGTTGGATACGAAACTTCAGTGCATTAATTTCTTTCACAGCTCCCAGGCTGAGCTGGAGGTCACATCAGCAAGAAGCACAGTTCTATCAAAAACATGCTGTGTTTTTATCCTGCAAATATAAGATCATCTTCTGCATAGCCTATTAACTCTGCCCAGTTTTGCACATCTGTTAAAATAGAGAAGTCGATGTGCTTTAAGACAGAGTGAAAATATAAAATTTCTGCTTCCACAGACAAGTACTATATTAAAGTTTTTAAAATCAGTAAATACAAAGCTGCGTACATGTTTTTGATTATAGGAAATAACTCTAAACATTTACTTATCTAAGGATGTGAATTAGTCCCTACACATCCTGGTCTTCTCCCGTATGCCTCCTCAGGCTCTCCTTCAAGGACGGCAGCAGCAGCACAACCACATTCTTGGCACAATTCAGAAACACTCATCTCCACTTGCTGCAGTTCCAGTTGCGAGAAAAAAGAACAAAATTAATGAGAAAGTTGTATGTAATAGGTTTAGTTTTAATAAATAAATATTATTCAATGAATAATATGCCTGATATTCTTCAGCATCTCAAGACCATGAAGCTATTTTCTCAGACACCTTTTGAGAAATGTACTATTGTCCAGGTTAGGTTAATACTCATAACAACCTGGGATTCTTTTGCAAGAGAGGAAAGAGAAGGGGAAATAGAGTCTGGGAGTTACAGATAAAGATAGAATAAAACCAGGTAAAAGTGTGAGAAACTCTGAAAACACCTGTTTATTAAATTTCAATAAAAGATAACAAACATGAAAATTATTACTTAATAGAAACATTCAATCTTTTCAAACATGTGTACACAAAAATGTATATACACACATTAACTGTGGCAGGTCTAAGACCAAATATACATTCTGTACCTTAATGCGCCAGCTATCTCCGTATCTGTCTTGACTGACGTATAACATGCTCTAACAGTGTGCATAAATAAATCTTCAGCAGATCATTTCCACTTCAAACACAGAACTTGGCACAATATAAGTAAGGTTGGCAAAACACTGCTGTTTCCTGGACAGGATATAACATATATTGGATACCTGCCTGTCAAATAACTCTAGCAAGAACATCATGCCTGTATGGACAGACTGGGACACCTCAGGCGTCTGCAAAATGTTGTCATGAGCCAGTTTTATTTCCATGATATAAATTAAACAAATATATGTTCTCATATGTGAAATTTTCTCATTGCGTGTCACGGTTTAAAGCTGGGCTGGCTATTAAACCTGTGGCAGACGCTCCCTGTTAACCCTTCCCCCACCCCCTAAGTAAAAGGGAAAAGGAAAAGGGAGAGAGACTTACGGGTTGGAAAGTTAAAACAGTTTTAATAAACTATAATAACGAAAAAGAGTATAATAATAATAATGGAAATAATTAAATATATACAAATAGATACAAAACCAAGATTGAGCTCCCTTGATGTCGGTCACGTCACCACCAGCACTGCAGGGCAGGCTCCGGGAAGGCCCAGGCTGGGCCCAGCGACGGATGGGAACTGGATTCAGGGATGCACGGATCGGGATCGGGGGCAGCAGGAAAACGGACAGAGTCCTCTTTGGACACTGGCCATAGCAGAAGGGCGAGAAGGGAGAAGAAAGGGCCAAAGGCTCAAGCAGGCCAAAGGCTCAAGCAGAAGGGGCAGCCCCCGCCCCCAGAGACCCTCGTGATCCCCCCGCTTTATACCGAGAATGACGTGTATGGGATGGAATACCTTCGTTGGTCAATTTTGGGTCACCTGCCCTGTCCGCTCCTCCCTGCAGCTGCGACCCCCCTTCGGCTCTTCACTCGTAAGCAGTGAGGAATTTAGCAGTGACCTTGGTTTCTCTAAGACTAAGTACAGCAAGAGCCTTTCTGCATAACATCCCTACCGGAGCCTCAGTGATAACTACAAACTTCGAGCATTATCAGTCCTGGAAGCAGACACTGTCTGCAAAACATGCAGTTAGCTTCAGAAAGTGCAGTTACTTAGAAGAGACTTAGCTGAAAGTAAAAATCACTGAAAGGAAAATTGGCCTGGTTTAAGCCAAACCAGGACATTGCGTTACCACAAAATAAATGACATTTTAAGGCTGTTCCGACGGTTAATGATTAAATTATAAAATGTCATGCTAATATTTTTGTCACAGTTCCAGTGTCTAGAAAAATAGGTATCTATCATGGGAGGAAAGACCGGATTAAAGTGCTCAGAAAATCAAGATCCTCTTGGGTGAAACCCGAGGACAAATAACCAAAATACAAAACACATTAACTTTAATAAATCTATAAGAGGACCAACTCAATTCTCAATAAAATTAGACTGGTAACAGAGAGATTTACATTTAACTATTTGTACCTGGTGACTTATTCTTTGAATTCATTTTCTTCATAAGATGTGATTATTTTAGCAGAACCAAATATATCTGTGCACATGTGTGTCTGTATTACCGTAGTGATAGATAAACTGATAGATACATAATATATGTACGGAATTAATATTTTTGCCAAACATTTCATATTAATTCTCAGTACCAACAGACATATCTAATCAGAGTAATGGATATCTGACTTTGTGAAGAGGTATTAACCAATTTCACATGCTTCAGGGCCATTTGGTCGTTTCTTTCAGTGTTGTTGGACATACAGAAATATTTTGGAAGAATTCAGTGTGTTGATGGTAAATATGCTGCAAGGTAATTATCACCTGGCATATCATAGAATCATAGAATGGTTTGGGTTGGAAGGGACCTTAAAGATCATCTAGTTCCAACTCCCCTGCCACAGGCGGGGACACTTTCCATTAGACTAGGTTGCCCAAAGCCCCATCCAACCTGGCCTTAAACACTATCAGGGAGGGCGCATCCACAACTTCTCTGGGCAACTTGTTCCAGTGTCTCACCACCCTCATAGTAAAGAATTTCTTCCTAATATCTAATCTAAATATCCTGACAGCAGACCAAATATCAACTGTACCTCAGCAACTTGGCTGAAAGCAAATTAGAACTATATAATGCTACTGTGAAATGTGTTGCAATGAAACAACTCAAAGAAAAATAAAACCTGTTCTCAGAATTCAGTTAAACCCAAAGAAATGCTATCTTGAATTTATCTCAGACAAATTTGATGACCTTCAGAACTCACCATATGCTGTATGTATAAATACATACAGTGCTTCTCAGTGTATTTGATAGGAAGCATATGACTGGAATCTTTCATACCTTAAGGACAGGCATAAACTTAAATCCATTCATGAAATATCGGAGGTACTTCACATGCCTAACAAGAAAAAAAAACACCAACAAAAACACCAAACCATAGTGCTCTGTTATTTGTTAGGCAAATCCTGCGGATTCTGCAGTTTAAAACACAATACAGCGGAACACCATAGGAATACATTTCTTTATGTCTAATTATATGTGAAGTCCCTGACAGCTGCACTTAATCACTTCTCTTGAAAATTGATTCTAAATGAAGACAGGATTTTCCTCCTTAAATATCATGAAATTAATTATTTTCCTGTCTTTTCCAGCACAATAACTGTTTTTACTGTTAGATCTCCCTGTCTCAGGGAGTATGCATAAGTTCACAGAATACTGCGGAAACTATTTTATAGGTGTCACACAGGGGGACAGACTAATTTAACACAAATTACCAGCAGTTATTAGGAAAAAGATAACCTGATCTGTAGGTGACCATATATTTCACATAAATATGACTATCTGCCTCTCTTAAATGTTAAATTATTTTACCTGTTTAACTGCAGAAGGAAGTACTCCATCCTGTTTAGTGCAATATAGTATCTCATCACTCATTTGCCAATATGAGTAAACTTGCCTCTCACTTCATAGAATATATTGGTAAAATTGTTCTGTACATGCTAATGCCAAATATCCTAGATGCTTTGATTTGGAGCTCCCAGGCACTTAAAGGAAATCGGCATCCTGGAAAACTAGAGCAACAGGACAAATTCACCAAAACTGACGCCATTGTCAATTCGTAATAATTTTCTAGTGTTCAAATATCAAATTAATGATGATGTATTGAATAGCAGAAACTATGTTTTCTGGCTTCAACTTAGACTTGTCGATCTATGTCAGTTTGACTGTAGAGAATTAGAACCAAGCAAAGAAATATTTTGAGATGATAGTTTAACTCTCTTGTTGCAATAATACTTTCTACTCACTCAGGTAATATGGTTACCAGGGTAACTGCATGAATTGGAATTTATAGAGCAAAGTCATTTGGGACCTAAATAATGAATCATTTGTAGGACATCTCTAAGGGCTCTGCTGTGCTCCACAAGACCCTCTCAAGTCTATCAAAAAGCTTGCTTGGCTTTAGAGAACAATATATTCTTTTCAGGGACTCCACTCTTCTATAGTTGCCTGCAAAAATTTATTTAATGTTAAAAAGTAGGTAAGAAGTTTCATGTTCCTACTTTTATTTTCTAATATTTTTGTCAGACTATAAACTGGAATGCTGATATAATGTAATGAATGCAAGCTAAAGACTAAGTGTCCTTCAAAAATCTTCTTGCTTCTTACTTTTTTAGAAGGAAAATAACAATTAAAAAAACAAACGGCACCCTTCAAGGTTTTGACAAAACCACTTCCAATTCAAAGAATGCTTCTCTACCCTCATGCTTTCTCATGTTTGTTTTTTTTTTTAATTCATCATTCATTCATACAGAGATAATAACAAGATGGGTTTGCCATGGAAGAAATTTACTCTTAAAAAAATTATTTTTAAGATGAGCAGTTCTGTCTAGGTCACTACATTGCCCTTCTTCCGAAAACATACAAGCCAAGAATGAATATCCAAGAATAATGCCATCTCTTATGATAGGTCTTTCTTTTTCCTACTTCTAAAACTACTTCAGGACATCTTTAATGCTTTCCTTTAATTCAGAACAGAACATAATTAAGTTGCTGTGTCACAAAAATCAATTGGTGACAGCTGATTGCAAAGCAATCCTGCAAGACAAGTCCTGCCAGCCATGCTTGTACTCAGCACTGAAGGAGGCTACTCAGAGGCTGGATGAATAACAGGTTTTGTTATGCAGCCCCAGTGGTCTCAAAACTGCAGACAGAAACATATGGGTAGCATATTAGCACTGAAAATAGCAGGTCTGCAAATGTGCAGCATCCTCCTGATGGCCATTATTATTCTATAAGCCCAGTTTTCATACATAAAAAACTGAAGATCTATTTTTATTGCCTTAGAGCTGGACATCAGAAATCACTTTAATATTTTAGAGCTATCAACTCAGTGTGTCTGAAAAGACCACGGCTCAATGGTCTGTTCAATAAGGATTTTATATTAGTTCACAATTTCTCTGTATCATTTAAACATCCACCTTTAGGGGATTTTGTGCCCTTTTTCCCCACAGTATTCTTGCATAATTTCTCACAGATTCCCAGGAACTCATAAAAGTTTTATATATGCATAACAAGATGAGAATAACCACTTTCAGGTAAGTAAAAGTAGGATCTATTCTGAAAAGCTGTAGACATCAAGAGAGCTAAGTATTTTTGTGCTGCTTTAGGGCCTTGACTTTGCATTTATTCATATATGTATCTCAGGAAAATTCCTACTTTCTACATGTTGCTTATATTAACAGCACAATGGTACACACTCACAATTCCTTCAGTGCTATACTCTTGGACATTGAACTGTTTTTCAGGATGCAGAAATCAAAGACCTTCTTTAAAGGATTTATTTTTAAAGCATTCCTCCTAAAAGTTATGATTTTGTTGTACTCAGGTCCATAAATACAGCTTGAGCATTCTAATTCTCCTAAATCTGAAATGACTGTGGTGCTCTTTTGAAGAGAAATTGTATGGTTTATTCAGAGTTGGTGATTACTGCACAAGATAGGTAATCCTGCTCCGGCAGGGGGATTGGACTAGATGATCTTTCGAGGTCCCTTCCAATCCCTAACATTCTGTGATTCTGTGAAGATAGTACTGCCACAGACTTAAGCGGTGCAGTATCAGGCCTTATTAGAGCAGTCATTCCTGCCTTTTCTGTGACTTCTAAATTCAAATTATTTTACTGGCATTTTTCTCACAAAAGTCTCATTTTTTCACAGTACAGAATGTTTATAATGTTCAAAGCATTCATTAATGTAGTAATTAAGTATATCCTACAATGTTAATTTATTTAGACACTACTTAAAAGACATAAGATCACAGTATTTTATGCTCAAGATATATTTAAACTGTCTATTCAAGACAAAAGTTTTTATAGACTGAAGTGATTGTTCTTCCCATATATTAGTCTTTATTCTTTCTACATATGCAAATCTATCTATTTATCTATCTCCTTTTCAGTGCAGCTTGAAACAACACAAAGAGTTGTGAATGGAAAGACAAGAACAGACCAAACAGCAGCATTAATTCTGAATCATGATCAACAGCCCTGAAACAAGTTTTCCTTGCAGCCACCCCGACTCCTTGTTGTTGAACATTGGTCATAATTTCTGCAGGTGGCCAGAAAATGTATCACACTGAACACTTGCACATTTGTAACCCTGAAAGAAATTACAAACATGCTCACTATCTTGCTAATGCTCTTCCTTTGAGCCAAGGATGTTCTCATGCAATAGTTATACACATATCAAACAAAAAGATTAAATTTTAAAAAAAACAGTTTAATTAAGGACTGTAGAAGAGCTCTGAGACTTTAAAGAAAATCCAACAAGCCATTTCCCCAAATAACAGAACTTTTAATTAATATACTCTTAGATATCATTCACTTACTGTGCAATGAATGATCTGCCATAGACTTCTTTACACATAATAAAAGAAAGAGTTAAACTTGTGAGTATCGGTACTTAAACTGCCTTATAAACTTGTGCAATACTGACATGGCCATAAAAACTGCGTTCATCACTAGTAAATCACTCCCTTTCTTTATTTTAATAGCACTAGCATAAATCCAAATGATAACAGTTACTGTCTAGATTTACAGCGATGTGAGGTCAGCACTTGGATCCATATGTTTTAGCGCATGGCTATTTCTGTGCGTATTTAAAACTTTGGAACCATATAGAACTAATGAGGCTTCAAACAAAGGAGAGTAAAGTTCTACTTATAATTTGTCTGTACGCCCGATACAGAGCATCTGTGCACAGAGAAACGGATTTCTTTATAGCAGAGCTAGTCTGAACTTTGTATTTAAGGGCATATATTCAGCAGGGGGACAGGAAGTGCACAGTATAACAAGAACTGCAGTTTCACAAGCCACCACCAAACTGACTTTCACTACTGTCCTGCTCTGTCTCTGTACAGGCAAATGATCACTAGACTGCATGACAAAGAAAGATGTGTGGTTTCAAGAGGTCTATGGAATAGAAAATAGAGGACCCTGTAGCTCAGCTCAGGAAAGAAAATGAAACAGTCATATTTAACATAGATCAAAATTCAATCAATGCCACAAACTACAAAACACCTTTGAACATGCACCAATCGATTGCAGAAATGTTATTTTTTAATTTAGGTGGAAAAAAACCCTGTGACTATTTGCTGGAGTGCTGCATTTCACTTCATGTGGATAGGGGAAACGGGATGGAGAAAGGGAAGGAGACCGCAGTAGTTTTTCTGTCTGTACTCTCTGGTGAGGAACTGGAGATGTGTTCTCTCTGCTGCTGATGGAGACAGTCAGCTCACATGTCCTTGAAAAAGCTTCTAAAAAGATGCTTGTGTCTAACTTTTTTCTTTGTCCAGCATGGTACTGGAAAGCACTGTAGGACATGTAGGCAGAACTTAAAAGGGATTTGTCAGTTTGGTTTCATTTAAGTGTTCTGTTTTAACTTAATAGAGTCATGCTGGTGGGCCATGGAGATGGTCCTTCTACCACAAGTTTACTGTCTAACTACATTATTACAACCAACAAATGGAGATAAAGATCACAATGAAGAATGTAACTGATTATCTCAAATCACCTGTTGGATTGTAAACTTGTTTTGATAGCATCTACTTTCTTTTTTCTATCCACAAATTACATACGGCAACAAAGCCTGCTGCATTTAATGGGATCTGAGAACACTCCTGGAAAGAAAGGAACTCACATAAAATTGATTTCTGGAGTCCTTATTTTTGTAACCAAATCAAAACTTCTCTGCATCTTGTTTAAAGCCGTCTTGCCTAGAAGTTTCTTTACACATCTAGAAAAATCTCTGTAAACACAACTCTTGTATGTGGAATGTGTCAGAGAACAGCGAGCATCAATTGCTTTCAAGAACATTTTTGAAGAAAGATAAATGCCATTTATTTTGCTCTCAAGTTTGCACATAGGATCATGGTATTCTCAATAGGTTTTGTATATCTGAGAGTACCACACCTCAGACTCAAAACACTGCACAAAATACGTTTGCCAAATGGCATTTCCACTTTTCTACCCAAAATGTGTTTAGTTTATATAGGAAAACAAACCAACAAACTCCTAGCCCTTTGGTGCTCTCCTCATCAAGCTGACATGCACCCTTCCACACCAGATTCTCACAAGCTGGAAGGATTCGAGAGAGTCTCCAAGGACAAACTTTAGAAGGAGGCCCTAGTTAAAATATTGGCAGCACATGAATTTGTCTTTTTAATGGCAACCACTTTACATTGTTTAGCACATTTAGCAGGATTTAAAGATGAATCTAATATAGTCACAAACTCTCAGAAAAAGCCTGTGAGGTGGACGAAAAAAAAAATGGTGAGAGATGAAATACATAGTCACTGCCAACAGGCCTTGAGCAAGCACTGCGTGAGCAGGTGAAAAAAAATCTAGTGACCATGAAGAGCTTGATGACAGCTCCTGGTCTGCTTCCTTTATTCGGCTGTTTCCACTTATATTCACTTCTGCATCTGTTATATATTTAGGGGTGTTTTTATTAGTAGCTTTGGATCCATTGAAGCAGGTGAGCACGTGTTCAAAAGACAACTAAAAAAAATGAGAAGTTAAAAAGAAAACATGAAACTGTTCAGAGAAAAGTAGATGGACAAAGCATGCTCTCTGCAAATAATGGCATCCACATTTTAATTGTGTCTACGCCATTTGAACGGAGACAAAATGAATAAAACAGTTTAATTTTAAAGTAAACCACAGAAAAGTAATTTGATGCAAATAATCTCTCTTGTCAAGGACTACCCAAGATGGATAACAGCAAATACACACACATACCGCATGCAAATATCTATCATACAATAATCTTCCTTAAGCAGCTTTCCCCCATCTTCCCATCCTTCTACTTTAAGATATTATTTAAAACTCACTTTAGAATCTTACCTGTTTTCCTCTGTATTTATGTGTTGACAGAGGTCCCAAGTCAGGAAAGCACCTGGTATGCACTTGAGATCCAAGTGCACAGTGGCAGGGAGATGAGTTAGTTCCCCACAAAGAGCCTTTCCTGAACAGGAATTCTTTGGCCAAGGATGACGAATTTATGCCTTTGTTTTCAAGCTATCCTTGGAGGGAAGAGGTAAAAAAAAAAAAATAAAAAAAAAACCTAACACAGACTTATCTCCAAAGTACTTCTTATCTTTTGGGTTATATGTAAAGGGTTTGTTTTGTTTTTGTTTTTGTTTTTTTTACATATAACCTTATTTTAATACCTTAATTACTGGTTAGGACAATATGCAGCCTTATGTTTGTGGCTATATGCAAAAGTATTAAAATAAATTTTAACAATTAATTTCCTTTGTACTGCTGAGAGTACTTAATTCTGACAGGAACTGTGAAGGACTCCACAGTCCAATAAATTATAATTTCACGTCTAAAAAGTTTAAAGGTGCTGCAGAACCACTTAAGCACTTGACCAGCTCCTCCCTCAAAGGAATACAAAGGAATCCAAACATCTGTATTAAGGCAAAGTTACATGATATGTTGTCTTGTCTTCAGTCAGCAAAGCCAGTTTAAGATGGTCCCATGCCTTTCCTTCCTGACCTCAGCCACTCCTTCCTTCCTTTAAGCTGCTCCCTGAAATAAGCCAATTATAGAAAACTCATTTAAAAAATCATCTTTGGGACTTAGGTGTTTTACCTACAGTAAGATACTTCTCTCTATTTGGGATCACAGATGAAAACACTCTCCAAATTACAAGTACCTACATACTATTGGAAAGGAGACATTTTTCTCTTTTAAAACACACATGGTGATGATGTTTATAAAGTAATCCAGAGGAAATTGTCTGGGCCCCAATGACATAAAAACCATGAAACTCTGGTCTAGCCATCAGGGAGCTCAGAGAGAGACAGTTTACATTCCACTTGCTTTTCCCAAGACTGCTTACCTTATAACTGTACATATAATGCAATAACAAGTGAAAAGTTTTGTGAAGCAAGAAAAAGCCCAGGCTCCTTATGTGAATTGTTCTACAGATTGGTGCTTAGGACAATCCCTGAAAGTGGAAACACATATTTGCATTCCCACCGCTGAGGAAACTACTACATATCCTAAGCCATAACACAAAAGGCAAGTCCTGCCACTGATCTTGCAAGCAGATCAGTGCAGTAAGTGGGCTCTGAGGACATCTATTACACCAAGACCCAAGAAAATTAGTGTAAATGAGCTGGTTGGTTTTGGATACTCACTGGGTGAAATGCTTCTCAGAACTGGTTAGGATGGACACAAGTAGATGTACAATTCTGTGCAGCTCTGGACTATCTGAATTTTTATTTTCATGTTTCTTTTGAATCCCGGTGAATTGAGAGACAGCTTTGTACGTAGGCATCCTAATTTAAGTCGATGCCAACTTTCTTCAAATTTAGTTTAACAGCTCCTTTGAATCCTCCTGTGATTCTAATTTATAAGGCAACATCTTTGTTCATATCCCAAAAAGGAGATGACGCACCTGATGTTACCAAAAAAAAAAAGTAGAAGGATGCTTTCTTAAAAATAATCATCATATGGAAGAGAACATATCATGATTTAATTTAATCAGTGAAAACAATGCAGTTCTTCAAAGATATATGAATAATAAACACATATGCCAAAAAGAGCAAGGCATCTATAAGTGCAGAATTTTGAGAAATAGCAGAAAATATTTCTCTCTGAAAATATTTTATAACAGTCTGCAGTCCTGCAAATTAGGCCAATGCTCATCATTTTGTCCAAGCTACAGTCACAGTGTGAAATTAAAAGTACAAACCATGATAAGATGATAGAGTATACATATGAAATTAATTTCCCACTAACTGCATGCTAGCCTCACAAGAAGAACTAGATTTGTTTTCATTTTTTGTCACATATTTGGCAAATTTACAGATACCTCTGGAATGTTTAATTGGTCAGATTTAACAAAAAACACAGTTTGCCAGCTGTTGGCGGGGGTGAGGGGGAGCAGCTGAAACATTCAAACTACTGATACATACTCAGTCTATGGGGCCAGATCAGATCTAATCCAAATAAAAACATGCCAAGTATACAGTGTAGGGGACACAGTCTACATTACGAACTGTTTCACCTTGAAGATCTAGTCTTACAGTGGTGCAGTGCTTATCAAGATAGACACAGCCTTACAAAAATTGCCTCTCCCCTCATCACAAGGCTTCATTTTTGCTGTAACATACTTTCTGAAACCCATTCACTTTTAATTTCTTGACAATTGCCCCACTCAGTAGGCGTATACTCATCTTACATGTTCCAATTCTAGGCCAAAGCCACTATAAAAGACTTGTAGTGGGCACAAAATTAATTATCCTGCAATCCAGTATTCAATATTTATACAAAATTGAGTGTGAAATCATCCATAAGCATTACAATGCAATCTTCAAATGATACTACTGTGTGACAGTTGCACATTCAGAAAAGAAAAGAACAACAGAAAAGGGCTTAGTGGAGAAAAAAACAACTTCTCTGAACTATGACCAAATAAAGCTTTTCAATTGGTTTTGAATCGATGCCCTGAAGGGAGTAAAAAATGAGCACTGAGGTTTTTTTAAACATAACAGTACCTGAAGACTTACATATTACAAAAAGCATGTAAAAAAATATTTCTTCGGTGAATAAAATAAGGCTTAAAACATATATCAGCTCTTTCTCTCTGGAAAGAGAACTAATGTCACATTGGCTGCAAAAGAATAAGACCTATTCACAGCACAAACTAGACTAAGTAGAGAAAAGGCTACAGGGAGGGGAGACAACAGCCTGTATAAATTAGTCCTGGGGATTCAGGCAGTAGAGAAGAAGAGAGTATGGTCTATTTAGAGCCAGATTTGTCAACTTTTGTCAATTCCCTCTAATACTTGAAGAAATTTTGTTTTGTCCACAACATGTTTAGTGAGGCAGACAAAAATAATGCATCACAATGTCATTATAAAAATAAATGAAAAATCAAATACATAATTTTCATTTATTTTGTAGTGATTTTTAACAGAAAAATTTTTCCTCTTCAAGGAAGTTACAAAAACAACTTTTGCTGACAGTCTTAATAGAATTTGCTTGCCCCTTTTGTGAAATCATAATTGATCACCTTCATTTTTACATGCAAAACATTTAACACAGCTGTAGAAATACTGGAAACACTTGTTGCTTTCAAATTCCTGAAGGTATTTTAAACAAGTATATCTCAAAATCCCATCTCATAGAGAAAACAGATTGGATAGAAGAGATTATCCCAAGACATACTTGTTTCTCATTCAGGAAGCAACCCATTTTTCTTGGTTAAAACATCCAAATAAATGAATGGACACCTCTAAATGGTGCTGTTATGATTAAACCTTCAACATTCTGCTGCATGGAAAGACTAGCATTATATTCTTAACAGATGTAGTGTTGGAATGGTTTTATACTCTTCAGAGCAATTGCATAGTATGATTTATTACCTTAACTCAAGTGAAACGATAATGAATGGAGTGCTGTCAGTGATGAATGAAAATTCCAGCTGATTGAAATTTATTAAAGAAAGAAAAACATGGCATCATTGCACTATTTGAAAGCTTGGAAAAGCAGCCTGGAGTGCTGAAACCTGACAGAATTTCTATAACTAGGGGCCTTTCCCTATCTACTTTAAGCAAGGGAATTACACAGTGTAGATTATGGGGCCTGAGGCCACATACAGTGCAATTTTCATCATCTCTGGAGAAGGATTTAAACATCAGTACAGCTTTATGCAGACACAAATTTTCCAATCGATACAGCATTACTATACAAAAGCACTCAACGTTAGATATTTTCAATCCTTGCAACTTGAAACCTGTATTTCCAACATATTGGGCCTGAATCTCTCTGCTACAAGAAAAAGCTGAGCACAAGGTAACTTTCAATAAGAATGACATATTTCAGTTCTTTGAGGAATAAATCAGTTTCCCAGTCTCTGAGTGGTGTACATAATCTGTGAGGATTTAAAATCTGCACATACTTATTCCAGTGAAATAACTTTCAGGAGGACTTGAGGTCTTTATTTTCGATACCAGATCAACAGAAAATAAAGAAGTGAGCCTTGTTCACATTACTATAACATCCCTCAAATGCCTTAAAACTTGACTGATTTTTTTTCAAAAGGAGAAAAAGTAATTTCCTTCATTAAAGATCAAATATTTAAACTTAGTGCCCCCCCCCTTTTTTAACATTTTATCATTAATATTTGTGTGTTTGAAGTTCTAGTCAGCATTGCATTAACTGTTGCTCTAACAAGTGTTAATGCAGTTCCTGCCTTTCCTCTAAAGAGCTATAAAAAAAACACAGTGCTTTCAGAATTTAGGAAAGGATATAAATCTTGGCTCCAGGTGTTTCTGAATCACCTTCCGTAATCTGCAATGAAACTACTCTTGGCCAACTCTGAATAAAGTTTGAATTCAGTATAGGTTTGTAGTAAGTTAAACTATCTTGAGTATGTAAAATAAACCAAAACTTACTGACATATTTACTTTCTGGAAGGCATGTTAAATGAACTTTAAAACCAGATTTGAAAATCCAGCTGTAAAAGGGGTATGCAAAAGTGATAAATGAGGGCTGAACACCATCCAGATCACATACTTCCTTGTAAGAACTACAGCAAGCAAGTAAAAATTCCACCCTGAAGTAACAATTCAGGTAACTTGCAGTTACCCTTCCAGTTTAAGTCAATAGCTATTCTGTGGTTGCCATATATCAGAAAAACATGCCTACTGAAAGTGTAAAACAGCTCAGCATAACAAATATCAAATTTTCAGACATCATTTCTGAGTGAAGAGTGCAAAGCTTCTTCACTGTCAACCCTAACACAAATCCTCCCAAGCCTGTACCCACTAATCATGTTTCTACTTTCAATGAGGTCCTGAATGTCTTCCCTATCCCCCCCCTACTCACTAGAAAATCCTCCCTCATTATCTTGAGTGATTGCTTCAATTAGCAAGGAACTCAGTCACTCACATTATGTTCTATGCTTCAATTCCAGGAAGGTAAAGGTTCAGTGATATACTTCAGGTTTACTTAATTAGAAGGAAAATTAACTTAAATGCTCTATGGACACAGTGCTGGGGTAGACTGCCTGAAAACGCTCATATACTGTTTGCACCAGCCAAGACCTTCCTTGATCACAGACTGCTTTCTCTACGTATTTAGAGACATATATCTTTATATTTACCTCAGAACAACAGATGGGTAATGGAGATTTCCACTAGAAGTGCTGGGAGTTTAAGATTTGGAGCCAGTAAAACATCCACTATTAGGTAACCGATCAAATCAAAATAGCCCAGTTACTTTTAGAGGGATTATTTTCTGATCATTGCGATTTAATCTCAATAGGTATTCAATGATATTTTCTTTAGTAAAACTAACAATTCTTTTTAAGTAAGTAGTGTTTAAGTTTTTAAATGCTAATTTGGACCTTTTTTCCCTTAAATTATATGAAAATACTGTTTACATTTTATCTGCCAGTGAACTTTTGTCAGTTACCACTGGTTCTATATTGCATTTAGCCCATCAAATTCCAAGTCTAGAGTTCAAATAATTTAATTATCCAATTTTCTTACTGCATTTCAGATTTTTGTATCAGTTCAGGTTTTCTATCTCTAGAAAATGGACTAGGGTGCATATGCATACATGAAGCAGTACTTTCGGGAGTTCCCTCTTTCTACATAATTCTGAAAACTAGTCAGCAAGATTGAGACCTGCTGTTTGCTTGACACCAGTTACTCACATGATCCAATCACAGGTGTGTACCACAATGTGAATAATGTCTTCCAAATTTATGGTAAATATGTAAAATATACTCTTGAGAACATAACAAGAATAGTAATAAATGGTAAAGGGAGAAAACATGTTGGAGTACTGCACATCAGTAATTTGGCTGGCTATTACCAGTCTGGTTACTGTTCTAAAGGGAAAAACAGAGGAGAAAAACAGCAAAAAAGGATTTTCTGGATTTCTTTTTTTAAATTGTACATTAGAATAGGTAACACAATTGCATGAACATGTTTATCAGAGCCAATTTTGGGTCTTCAATCTGTTCTCTATTTAGAAATGGATTTACACACCCCTCAGCAATTATCAGAAGTGTTATGTTTTCAGTGAGAAAAATATTTGATGTTGAAAAGTGATATTTTTTCCATTGCTTAAAATATAATTTTATTAACATGTGTGAGGAAGATGACAAAACTTACATATTACTAAACTTATTTTTCATCAGCAAAGATATAATTGCACCATCTCCAGGAATAGCCATTCAAAAAAAGTTTGCCAGACTCATCACAGTTATGATCTGTTTTCTTTCCTGAGTACAAGGGAGATCTGCAGTAGCTCTTACAACATTAGAAAGTAAGTCAATAAACGCTAGCAAATTTTGAATAACAGCCCAGTATAAGAAGAGGTCACTGTTAAAGGAAGGGTTGGAATAGTTTAAGCCACTTCACCAGTAGGAGAACATTGCAAAGCCACTCAGCTCACAGAAGTACAATTCACATGTAGTTTAAAATCTCATGTAGCTTTCAAGCACGGAAGCCATACAGAAAACTTAATTAAAATTACAGTAAAGCCAAAACTCTGCATAAAATCCATAGAGGTTTTTAAAACACTTTTAGAGTTTGTTAAAAAAAACTCAGATATGTCTTACAGTGTACTTCAAGTTTTTACCAGAAGTCATACCACACATGGTAAGAAGGGTCAGGGTAAGCTAAAACAATACCTGAAGATATGAAAAAATGAATGTAGGGTTGAAGGCATTGGAAAAAAAAAAACCCACCACACATCTATCTACACACAATCAACAATTCTTAGGGTCGCTTCTCCATCAGGGCCTCAGCACCAAGAGCACAGCCTTGCTGTAGCCAACTCATCTTCAAACATGGAAGAAATATCTTAGTGTGGATACACATTAAAACAAGATCCCTGGAATGGTCAGATATTACTCAGCATTATACAAGATTTTCCACACCAACTAACCATGCTCCACCTACAAAAAACTCTCTATACCTTCTTGAGGAAGGTGACAGTTTTATGTAAGGAGGCTAATCCTGATCCTAGTTTCGTCAGGATTTCTAACTACAAGGTCGAGAAATTAAGGACCCTGGTTGTATATACTCACTTCCCAAAAAATATCCTGCCTTGTGATACCACGAGAGAGATTCACTCCTTAAGCAACTGGCAATTTAAACTGTTCTCAACAGTTTCTAGATGGTGTTTGAAACAAAGGATCCTTACAGGAAGGCTACAAAAGAGAAAACACAGGTTTTTTGCCATGTAAGAAATCCATAAAAGTCAAATTTGAACAGTAAAATGAACAGCAGTGTAAAAAAAAAAAATATCTTCAGGTTCAGCAATAGCTTTAACTATTAGGCATTTATTTTTAAGCTTCTTAACAGAAACACCATTTAGAAGTAGAAAAAAATGAGGGGACAAAGATCCTCTTTTCTGTGGGATTTGGACTTTTTTCCCTAAGACAACACTAAGCTTCAGGTTATTACTAGTAGAATAGTAGTAATTATAAGATGCTGTCATGCACTATAAACAATTGTTAATAGCCTTTCTTATGTTTTTTCCAAATAAATGAACTATCCCATCTCTAGTCAGCAGTAGCAGTTAAACTCACTCCTGAAGTGACATTGATTATCCACCATTTTGTTAAAAACAGCCCTTCACCTTCCCCCTTTTACCCCACTTGGAAATGCAGTGTGAAAGCTTTGTTTTTCTTAGCTCCCAACTTTTCAATCACCCTGAGCTTTGAAAAACTTTTGGAAGTATCTCAGTACCTAAAAAGAAGGTGAATCTAAAGGAAACAAACCCAGCGCTTTAATAAGAAGCTGGAATAGCAAGTACGCACGTCAAAGTAAAGTGGAGGAAGAAGCCACAGGGAATATTATGGATAAATAGTGGAATATTTACCTTTTTAGAAAAGGGAGGAAAAGGGTTCTGCTGGCTTGCTACAGGATGGGGATACGGAAAGCAGATCAGAAGGCTTGTTTATCTCAGAAATTATTAAATACTTAATTGCTTTAGAAGAAAAACCTAGCACAGCAAGTTTGAGCAGTTTTAAAGAAACGTGATACATTTGGATGCAGAGCATTTTAAGAATCTGAAGATAAATAGCAAAGTGGTCTAATGAAGAAAAGTGAAACAGACTGCATAAATTATGTTGGACAGATTATTTCTAGAAAATTATATTGTCACAAATGTGACCTACCTATACATCAAAGAAGTGCTGAAGTCTCATATAAGCTCAAGCAGTTTGGGCCAGATGTACTTCATTATGGGTTTCTAGCTTAGCTGAGGGTTAGACCCTCAGGCCTCTGTTGACAGATGTTTGAGTAATACTTTATTTGGTTGCTTTTGCAAGAAAGGGCTGAAATGATTGCCTTTGCTGACAGGAATCTTAACAGTAACTTGAATTTGCAATGGTACCTGTTTCTCACAGGTCATCTGATGCAATTTTAGCTATGTAAGTAAGTAGCTTTGAATCTTCCTCGATTTCGTCAAAGAGACTTCTGAGCAGCCTTAAGGTCTCAGGCAGACAAGTTGTTAAAGCTTAGCACCAGACAGAGGGCCTCAGAAACCCAAAAGAAAGAGGAAAAAAATGCATAAAGTCTTTCACACTAAACAGGCACCATGGTTAAGTGAGCTGAGTGGTCAGTTTAAAGGCGTTTATCTTTTTAATGGGAGTTTAAATGTAAAATCATTACCCATAAGTTAAAGTTGTTATTAAGTACCAAGCAGTAAGTTATGTTACACCACTGAGTATGAAATTAAGTTTCCTTTGAAGGGTGCTGCACTCAGTTTAAAGTTGCAGTTTCTGCAATTATGTGAGAGGAGGCACATTCCTAAGAATCCATCAAGTTTATCTATTTTGTCTTTTTGCACTTTTCCGTGACAAATGTCTAATTTTCTTCATATCATATAAACATTAGATATGCAATACCTTCAAAGGACCGAAAAGGAGAAGCAGAAGCCTTCTTCAGCATCTTCATTTTAAAGGGATATTTAGGTGAGAATTTCTGTTTAATACTATGCTTCCAATATTCTCCACGAAGGATCACAGTATATATAGAGCTAACATGCCAAAAAGAACTCAATGTTTGACCTAAGGAAGGTAAAAAGGAAGTTAAAATTGTTTTGTCTGGATAAATCAAAGGGAACAGGTAAAGAAACAGAAATATATGGATATACAAGGCTGTAATTTGGAAAAGGTTCTGAAGGTAATAGACATTCCTGAATTTTTTGAATTTTTATTTCAGACAATTCTCTGAAATTTCTAGAGTAACATTTTGTTAAGGGTCAGATAACATACTGATAGGCTCACTGATTTCCATTAAAAACTTCGAAAAGCTAGCAGGAAAAAAAAATGTAAAAGACAACAAAAAGCTGAAGTAAACTTACAAGAAGACTGCTGGGACAAAGATTTAATGTGTGCTATCCTTTTCACAGATTTAGCTGAGCAGCTACCGCTAGAAAGTAGAAATATCAAATTCAAATCTATTCATAAATGTTCTGGAAGAGGTGATTATCTTGTGATATGATAATTTTTGCTGATAATATTCAGGTTGTTAAGATGAGAAACAATGAAAAAAATATTTACTTAAAATACTACCTGAATGAAAAAAATTGCTGATGAAGTTCAATACCAACAAACAAAACGAGGTACATGACAACTCTGCTTCGCAGGGATGGCTTCTGAGTTCATTCTCCCTATCCAAAAGTGAGATACTGGATGCACAGATGGGTCTAAGAGGCAAAGCAGTCCCTTTTGAAAATCTCAGAGACATTGCATTTTGCTATGAAGAATTCAGGTCTCAAACAGAAAACAGAAGATTAGAACACAATTTATACAGAATCCCAAACTCTTACCTCTTCAAATAACACTGGAAATAGTCATGCTAGTTTCCTGCTGACCTGTTTATGTTCTGCAAGCATTGTTTTCATACTTGAGTTTATTGTCTACATATTTTATCTCTATTGTTTCTCTCCAGTCATGCAATTTATACAAATATAGTCAGAGTTTTACTAGTATGCTCAACTACAGCTTCTCTGGGATATTTCCCAGCATTACCTTTTCTAGACCATCACCTCTCTCATGGTTCACATTCTGCAAGAGCCTGCAGAAAGTCCACAGTGGTCTCCCTTTTCCGAAAAATATCCTAAGTGATGTAGAATCTCTACCAATACAACAGGATGAGGTAACAAGAGCAGCACTTTTGCTATGGTACTTGACTGATCCTGTTTATTCCCTATGTTTCTTGTAGATACACTGGAACACAAAACCCATCACAGTAGTAGCTGTCTCTTTCTGAAATGCAAGGCATAAAATAAAGTATTGGCAAGCGAAATACTCAAATATTCACCCAATACACCATCAATAATTTCTTTCTTACTGAAGGAGAGAAAAATGGATCAGCTTAAGCGCAATGTTATTCAAAGATGATAATGGAAGGGCTTAAATAGGTATGAATCATGGAATGGTTTGGGTTGGAAGGGACCTTAAAGATCATCTAGTTCCAACCCCCCTGCCACAGGCAGGGACAACTTTCCACTAGACCAGGTTGCTCAAAGCCCCATCCAACCTGGCCTTAAACACTGCCAGGGAGGGGGCAGCCACAGCTTCTCTGGGCAACCAGTTCCAGTGTCTCACCATCCTCACAGTACAGAATTTCTTCCTAATACCTAATCTAAATCTACTCCTTTTCAGTTTAAAACCATTACCCCTCATCCTATCACTGCATGCCCTTGTAAAAAGTTGCTTTCCAGCTTTCCTGTAGGCCCCCTTCAGGTACTGGAAGGCTGCTATAAGGTCTCCCCAGAACCTTCTCTTTTCCAGGCTGAACAAGCCCAACTCTCTCAACCTGTCTTCATAGGAGAGGTGCTCCAGCCCTCTGATCATCTTCGTGGCCCTCCTCTGGACTCACTCCAACAGAAGCTCAAAGCCTTATTAGAATAATATGGCTGGAAACAGTATTTCTGGCATTTCTTAAGGCTCTTGCTTTTGGATTCTTTTTCTTTCAAATAATCACAGAGTAAATTCTGTTTATCCTAAAATATGGTGTCACAGTTTAAAGCTGGGCCGGCTATTAAACCTGGGGCAGATGCTCTCTGTTAACCCTCCCCCCCCACCCAAAGGGAAAGGGAAAAGGAAAAGGGAGAGAGACTTACGGGTTGGAAAGTTAAAAACTGTTTTAATAAACTATAATAATGAAAAAGAGTACAATAATAATATTGGAATAATCAAATATATACAAATATATACAAAACCAAAATCAAGCTCCCCCGATGTCAGCCACGTCACCACCAGCACTGCAGGGCAGGCTCCGGGCAGGCCCAGGCTAGGCCCAGCGACGGTCGAGAGCTGGATTCAGGAATGCACGGATCAGGATCGGGGGCAGCAGGAAAGGCCAAGACCCTCATGATCCCCCCGCTTTATACTGAGAATGATGTGTATGGGATGGAATACCTTTGTTGGTCAATTTTGGGTCACCTGCCCTGTCTGCTCCTCCCTGCAGGTGCAACAACTTCGGCTCTTCACTCATAAGCAGTGAGGAATTTAGCAGTGACCTTGGTTTCTCTAAGACTAAGTACAGCAAGAGTCTTTCTGCATAACATCCCTACCGGTGCCTCAGTGATAACTACAAACTTCGAGCGTTATCAGTCCTAGAAGCAGACACTGTCTGCAAAACATGCAGTTACTTTCAGAAAGTGCAGTTACTTAGAAGAGACTTAGCTGAAAGTAAAAATCACTGAAAGGAAAATTGGCCTGGTTTAGGCTAAACCAGGACATATGGGCAATGTTGATCTTTTTTCCTTTTTATTTTTCAACAACAGGAAATATGAAGATAAAACTAGAAAGCAGAATCAGATTTAATACTGTCAGCAGAAGCAAAACTCTCTTTCAGCTACAAAAATAGTTCTAACTGAACTTACAGTAAGGACTCTGTGACATACTTGCTAATAATGATAATAAGAGACCTGGACCTGGGTCTATCCACCATTAGGTGCAATAGTGTATTTCTCATTGATATCGGGAAAATCTTTCTTATCGAGGGAGTAGATACACATTTAGAGATGCAAGAAATGCAAAACAGCAATTTCTATAGAGATTTTAAGAAAATATTCTTTAGTATCTTCTCTCAAAAGTTACAAAAAATGAAACATATTATAGGGATTATATCTGCAACAGGCTTGGCGTTACAAATAAGGGCTCACATGAAGAATAAAAAGTTAAAATAAAATTGAATTTCTCTTAAAAATAAAACCCTACAATTTTGAAATATTCTGTATATTGCAGACAGCTTTATAATTTTAAAATTTAATAACTTAAACTTTTTATAATAAGCTGTATAATTTAATATGTTTATCTGAAGTACTTATTTCTAAGCTCTTTAGAATTTTATGCAGAAAATAAATTCTAAGATAATAAGCTGATAAGATTTGTCAGCTTATTTGGAAGTTCTTTAGTCTTTAGTCTTTTCTCAACCACAAAGGCCTTGCTGCAAACTGGCACCATCGCTCCATTATTCAAAGCTGTTCTTGTCTTCTCTATGACTTACAGAACTGCAGCTAACCTTTTTCCTGATAAGACAATGTTGGCTACTGTTATCTGGAAAAAGCAGCAAATGCCAATCTTTCATGAAAAAAAAAAAGTAGCTTAAAGACTAAGCTGTTTATATTATAGCAGACACATCTGTCTATCGTTTGCCAATAAACTACATTGACATAGAAAACGTATCACAATTTATATGCTTTCTTTAGATGAACATGCTATAAGTTCTATCTGCAGTAAGAGTCAACTTTACTTTGTATAATGACTAACACTGGAGAAACAAAAAAAGAATGATCCTCTAGTAAATCATCCAACTTAAAGTTCAGATTTAAAAGCATTAATTTTGCATGAATAGTGGGCTGGCTTTACATGGAACAGAATATTATTCCTTAAATCATACCAAATACAACTTCCGTTTTTAACAGGAAAGCACTGAGCCTATTTTAAAATAGAAATCTTGAGTTCAGGTAAGTTCAACCTTAGTAAAAACTCATTAGTTTTAAAGTGTTACGAAAAAAACTCAAAGGTAAGCAAGGATTATTTCTTACTTGATTTCACCATTTCTGTTAAAAACTAATATTAAATTAAGCTATGTTTTGAACCTTTTTCTTCATTTTTTTAAATACATTTTTCCCTTTAGTTTCCACAGGAAAACACATAAAATACACATAATAACAATCATTGTAGGATACATGGGATATTACAACTGTGTAACATGAACTGAGAACACCATTTAACTTTAGATCCCACATTCAGTTAATGATGTATATGCTGCTGTCCAAGTTGTTAAGACGAGAGTTATCAAACTAGCCCAGTTATCAGCAAGAGCACAGTTACAGCAACAGAGATTGGCATGTTCTGGCCAACAGACTTCCTGGGTCTCGCAGCCTGTGCTGACCTCAACGTTACAGCCCTGGTAACAAGTCAGGACCTGAGCTACTTAATTTACTGATAACTCAGGTATGCTTACATAGGCTACAGATAAGTCCATTTAAATAAAATTGTAAGAGTGAAAAGATCAAAGATTACCTGAGCTAGCTTACTCTGCTGAGTACACCTGGGGTTTAAGTGTCCACATTAAAGCTCGGTCAGATATACAACAAAAAAACTCCAATCATTCTTCCCCCTACTCCAAACATTAAATACATAAGCATAATGGAAATAAATACTGTTAGAATACCTGATGAAACTCATACTGTGAGAAAAACACAGAAGACACTGCAAACTAAGAAAGCGCTAAATGAAGAATCAAGACAACTTAACTGAGGTGGATTTCTTTAAAGTTAGCTATGTGCTGAAGTGTGCTGCTGAGGGTCAGCACAGGTCTGAAAGGTCCATTACCCAAAGCCTGAAAACCCTCTGACATCTATGCAATTTTAAATAACCTGTCAAATTAAGTTGTCTCCTCTCATTTACAGGTCTGTGACTTGTACAAGATTCAAGAAACCGACCGTCACATTCCATCCTCACATTGACTAAAGGTCTATGAAATTACTTGCTGAAGCAATATTACTATCCTAGTACTGGGAAAGTATATATGTTAAATAACTTGTAGCACTTTAAAAGCCTGCAAGAAAATGCAGAAACAGACTTAAACAGTAGATAAGTTTGGAGTGGAATAAAGTATACAATGAGTGATATCTGATAATGAGAAGGCACACAACACATTCACTGAGAAGCTGCAGCAGTGTAGTTCGACTATCTGTTAAGCCAATCTGGTCCTGGTCCTGCTGCTTTTCTCAGGGAACTCCTGCCATTCCTGCATAGGTGCTCAGCTGTAATGGTTCCTTGCACGGTCAGAACACTTGTTTTAAAGACAAAACATGGAACCTCTGGAACAGTTCTCTTGAGGTGAGAAAAGGCATAGGAGAGTAAGTGAAAGCTTGCAGTCAACAGTGGGGAAAGGACTAGGATCTTTAAGCAGTATGCATCTGTTACACCAGTTCAACCATACGGCCACAAGCACCTAAATAAGGAATGGCTGGGACTTCTTTTGCTTTATTTCAGAGGCTTGCAAATAATCCGTTTTGTGTACTAATCACTATTTTAGCAGTGAGCTTCTTACTGTGCCGGTGTTTGGTTTTCCTTAACAATCTGTTTATTTCTCCTTTTTTCACCCATTTACAAAATTAAATCATTTAGAAAGCATTGGAAGGTATTCAAAGGTTAATGAAAGTGACTGAATGTTACTAATTCACTGATCAAAGGAGAGTGTTTTGTGTGCTTTATAGAGCTAGGAACAATTACAGTATTTATTAATTGTTACATCTACTATTACACTCTTTTATTATTACAGAGCTATGTAGTCATGGCTCTCTTCTTAAGACAGAAAAATACAGACATACCAGAACACACAGCTCCAGCTGGCCAGTAACACCTAAAAAAAAACCCCCACACTAAAAAAAAAACAACAAAAAACCCAACAATGCTTTAGTTCTCATTGTATTCAAGGTGACTGTGATATCTGTGATACTAGGTCTGACCTCATATATATCCTAAAATGTTACAGCACTCAAAAATCACCACAGCAGACCTAAAGAAGGTTGGGAAGAGCCTCTCTGAGGAGGTAGTATAATAGGAGACAAAGTACCAAAGTATTCACTCACCTCATAAATCATAAAAGAGACAAATTAACCTGTGCAGGCAAGCTATTAACAAGAAAGTCCTTATTAGCGAAGGGATTTCTAGTCCCCAGAAAACTGAGGGTGATGTGCAATAAATATCATAATGCAACAGTATCATAGCCTGTTACTGCCAAAGAGAAGACCCACCCCAAGTTCCCTTCTGGGTACCCCCAAATGCTTACTCCTGTCCTCTGAACTGCCCCAGCTGAACTGACCCAGTCCACACTGTTACATGCACACAGCTTCCTGATAAACCAGCGTAGGGGAAAGGGACCTGGGGGTCCTAGTGGACAACAGGATGACCATGAGCCAGCAGTGTGCCCTTGTGGCCAAGGCCAATGGCATCCTGGGGTGTATTAGAAGGGGTGTGGTCAGCAGGTCGAGAGAGGTTCTCCTCCCCCTCTACTCTGCCCTGGTGAGGCCGCATCTGGAGTATTGTGTCCAGTTCTGGGCCCCTCAGTTCAAGAAGGACAGGGAACTGCTAGAGAGAGTCCAGCGCAGAGCCACAAAGATGATTAAGGGAGTGGAACATCTCCCTTATGAGGAGAGGCTGAGGGAGCTGGGTCTCTTTAGCTTGGAGAAGAGGAGACTGAGGGGTGACCTCATTAATGTTTATAAATATGTAAAGGGCAAGTGTCAAGAGGATGGAGCCAGGCTCTTCTCAGTGACATCCCTTGACAGGACAAGGGGCAATGGGTGCAAGCTGGAGCACAGGAGGTTCCACTTAAATATGAGGAAAAACTTCTTTACTGTAAGGGTGACTGAACACTGGAACAGGCTGCCCAGAGAGGTTGTGGAGTCTCCTTCTCTGGAGACATTCAAAACCCGCCTGGACGCATTCCTGTGTGATATGGTCTAGGCAATCCTGCCCCGGCAGGGGGATTGGACTAGATGATCTTTCGAGGTCCCTTCCAATCCCTAACATTCTGTGATTCTGTGATTCTGTGAAACCAATTCATTAAGATGGACAGACACAGCGTCAGGGCAGAACTTCATGGGAAAGAAGAGGGTTGTCATTTTTGGCTTATCTAAAATCATGTCCCTCCAGCAAGCTTCTGCAATGGTGGTTGTCTGATTAGCTGAGATATGCCCACACAAGTCTAGAAAGGAAAAATCAGCTTCATGCAGTAGAGAAAATAAAAAATCCAAGATCTTTAACACTCCACCTGTGAGTCAGAGGGGAGCCTGACGCTGAATAGCTCTCAGTATGGGTGTCAGAGAAGGAGGAAAAACATACCGACAAAGAATTTATATTAAAATTTGCATTAAATTTGTATTGAAATATTAGTATTAGCAACGAACATTGGACCATATTTTTTTTAGAGAAACAAAAATCCCATTCCATCCCCCTCAAGCCCTCAATACACCTCACCAATCATGCATGCACTGGACCTAAATTCCTCCTTGGCCTTGCTGGCTATGGTCTAAAACATGAGATTTTGGTATTTTTGTTTTAACAGAGAGCTAAAAGTGTTCTGATGAAAAATGGAGAATGCAGAGCAGATTACCTAAATCCTGGAAGCAGAACAACAAAAAAAAGGCTTTGAACAGAAACATCAATTCAGATTCCAAGTCCAACCACCTCCCTCCAAAGGGATACAGCCTCATTTTGTTTCCCCTCAAGTACAAAACACAGTTATATCAAACACCTTAATTTTTACACCACTGCTCACCACTCTCCCAGCTTTAGAGGGGTTCCTGGGTGGAACGTTTGCTGAACTTCTGAGGAAGGTAGGAGTCTGAACTATCTCCTCTCCTTCTGCATATCACCTTCGAAGATTAAGTTGTAATCATCATTTTGCATTGGTCATGAAAAGACCTATTCCACTGTATTATCAGTATGACAATCATACTATAGTATATTTTCCCTACACATTTCAGCTGTTTTAATTTCAAATGGTTCTCAGTATTAGTAACTTTTAAATTAAATGCACCCTCTCTGTATTTTGTGTTGCTTGTCAGACACATTACATTATGAACCTAAATTTTTAAGCATTATTTAAATTAAATATGTCCCGCTGACACCTGCTTTTGGTTCATTCAGAGCCTTTTTCCTGCTTCCCTTGTAGTTCCATTTTTATCTCATCCAGAAGTGTCTCCTGCTATGCGGATGTTATCTCAACACTCAGGAAAGACCTCCGTATTCTGGGCATATATTTTTCAAGGCCATAAATATCTCTACTAGGACTTCAGTTTGCTCTTCACTCAAGACAGCTTCTCTCCTTAAGCAAGAAGTGATTCATGGGTCATGACGGTTTATCCAATTTGTTGCTAAGGTGAAACTCTACCTGTACAGCAAAGCTCACAAACCTTTCCAGAACATCTACAAATTGCAGGCTTCTTGTAGTTCTACATCAGTATTAGTTAGTACATATTTATGTCAGTCTTTTAAGCTGGGGGCAAGACCATGAGAAAGCTCACTAAATCAAAAATCAAAAGTATATCAAAGCCATGCCTGTAACAAAAATACTCTCACTCAAGGCCAAAGTCATGAAATCAACTATGAAATAACTCAAGACATTAATCTCTTTCAGTGCCCTCCCATTCACTAGAACAATTGCCTTTTTTTTTCCATGCTAAAATAACATAAGATTGTATCCTTTCCTTCCGCAGAAGTAAGAGGCTATTTTATACTGAAGACAATTAATGATCAGTGCATCAACGCAGTATTATTCAAGTCAAAGTCAGCTTCAAATTAAAAGTTTTAACAATTTTTAATATGACATTCAGTCACAAAATACTTAGAGCAATACATTGTTTGCTGGTACATCTTCATGAAAAGGCTATACGTGATATAGAGAATACAGAAATGTTTCAACAGTGATGTACAAAAACACCTACAGAAAACCTGTGTCACTGATCTTAAATTGGTATACCACAGCTTTAAAAGGAATTTGATAAAGTATTCAGGCTAGCAATCTCCCACCATATCAGCACCTATTTTTCTGTAGTTCACACAAAAGCACAACTACTTTATCTGAAATTATCACAGCTGTCAACTACTCTCATAACTACAAGAAGCTGGAGCTTAAGTTACTACTAATACATGGGCTCAAGTAAGTTCATGAACTTACCCTTTAGTTCCTTCCATAGGTTCCAATGGAATGGTTTCAATTAAGAGAACTCTTAAAACCAGACTCCTTTTTTTCCACTAGCTTTTTTCCCTAAGTAATTCTTCAAGAAGGCATAAACTATGAACCAAACCGCATAATACTCTCAGGAGGAAAACAAGGAGAATCACTTAATTTTACAGTAGGAGAAAGCAGACATAAAGTTACTATAAACTACTAATGCAACAATACAGGGATGAAGACTCTCTGTAATCCCAGACCATAAGTCAGTACAATAGGAAAGGCATAGCACATTCAACTTGATCACCTATGAAACAAACATGCACTGCTAAAAATAACTACAGAATCTTCATGTATATTAAAACTCACTTATATTAACACTAATGAAATGCTTCGAACTGTTAATTATATTGTCTAGCTTATCACTTTACAGTTAAACTAAGGTTGAGAGGAGGATTTGTCTCATATTTTTATAATACAGTGTGATCACCTATAAGAAATATTATTTCAAATGCCTTACATGTGCATACGTGTTTATAACACAATATGAAAGGTTTACAAACATATTCCCTGAGGATTCATTTTGCATTTGCCTGTACATTTGATGGTCATTTTACATAGCAACAGGGGAGAAATTTATTTTATTTTATTAAACACAATGAAAAATATGCCTCCAAATCCACAAAAATTGGCCAGAGGAAAAAAAAAAAAATCAGAAGCGCATGTAATAAATAGAGCTATTTTAACACTTGAAAACTGACCCAATTGAAAATGTAGATCCCCTTTAATCCTATTTTCCATGGTATTTCAGACACACGTTTGCCCCTTCATTCAGTCAATTCAAACATAAATTAAACAAATGCAATAAACAAATTTTCATGAATACATACGTTGGGACTTTGCATAGGACCTTCTTCACTCCGAGCTCACTATGGGCTCAGAGAACAAAACCTTCATCAGTAAAACACTAACTTGACCCATTCTCTCTCCTGCTGCCCAGTTACTTGTTCACACCACTGCATGCTGCTCCATCTGCGAGTTCAGACACAAATGTTTGTATGCAATGTCATAAGCTGGATCACAGAGAGGATGTGGATGGGAAAAAAAAAACACCAATACCCCTCACTGTATTTTCAGAAGGGTATACTTAAGTCACATTAGTTATAAAATGCAGTTCATAGTGTAGTCAGACAGTAATGAGCAGCAGTGGGAGGAGATCCCTTAAGCTGCCAAAAACTTCAGCTTTGTGAAACTATTCTCAGCATTCACGGAAAGTATTCAAGGCTCTCTAACTGCAGTTCTCTTAAGCCTAGTTCATATTTCAACATGCACTCAATGAAGTGCAGCAACACCAGGTAAGAAAAGAATAGACATACAGGAGTGAAAGTTTATGAAGACCTTGCAGAATGTTTTAGAAATACAATTGTATCTTTGATTAAAATACCCTGAGGCATAATATCCTTTGATATTGCTTATACTAAAAATTAATCATTATAAACCTAACATTGGCAAAAATTATATTTCTGCTGATTCTGGACCCTATAATCAAAAGCTATTTTGCTTTATGGCATATGAAACTTCCTTTACGATAACTGGAAAGGTAAAGGGGAAGGGAAAAACAACACACATTGCTGTATTAGATCATCAGTGCTCCCCACTACTGCTTATTGTTGTTAACCTATATTTAGAGCAGTTTTCTCCCAGATAGTAAAAAGCCTCACTACTTCCAAATCAAGCGTCTGCTCTGGATAAAGTCTAAAGAGGATGAGTTTTGTAACCACAGATACAGCATCTTTCTGTATTAGATAAGGTCACATTGAATAAACAAAGCTACTAAGTTTACTACACCTCATGAAATAAGCTGTAGGATGCTCAAGTAAAGAAATATCACCGTTTTAGACGTTTATACCCATTTGGAACAATCAAGTCACAAGTGTTTTACCTAGTACCCTTGTATTGATTGCATCATCCTACGTATCCTACAAAGAACACAACACGGACCTCAATCGCACAGAAATCTGCCGAGATACCACAGAAGCAACATACTATCATTAAACAATTTTTGCAGATTTAATACCTCTCCTGAAGAAGTGTATTTTGCTGTCCAAGGATTATAAGTGAGCTACTTAGTTTTTCACCACATAGAGTAAAAAAAGATCCTAGAAAGGAACTGAAAAGGAACTATAGGTGGCATAAAGTGCTTGGAAAGATAACTGTAATGCCAAATAAATAATTTTAAGGTGGAACATATTACAACTGCAACTATTTGAAATGATGGCTAACTTCCATTCTGAAAACAAGCAGCTGATATAAAAAGCTGTTTTAACCCCTGTTCACTGATGATTAGTAAAGAATTTTAAGTGTCTCTAATAAAAAATAAGTAAATTCCACAAATACTAGTAGCTTCTCATACATTTTGATCATCTTACTTTTATCTTTCTCCAGAAAAACTAACCTTTACAAGACAAGAATGCACTTCTCAAACTTCAGTGTGTTCATATCCTTAATTTTAGCTTTTCATTGCTATAATAAAATAAAAATAGATACAATAGATCAAACAAAAAAGCCAATGAGCAAGGAAAGGGAGAAAAAAAAGGAACAAAATAGCCATTAGAAAAAAAAATAGGTTTAGTATGAGCAATAGGCTTATAGGCTGGTTGTATCGCAGGCTGTAATGGCAACTTAGGCAACATGGAAAATTTGCTGTGAAGCCATCTGGGCACCAGACAGCTATCCTCACAAATCAACACATACTCTTGTTTAAGAAATTAAAAAGAATACCTTATTTGAAAGAACTATCACCTATTTGATCTTCCACAGGGAGAGAAGAAAATGGCCACTCTCATCAGGTATAGCTAAATTGAAGTCACAACACTACATCCTACCAGCAGCTTAAGCTAAAATAAAAATAAATAAAAAAAAAAACAAACACACCACCAACAAAAAAAAACACACAAAAAATATTTAATATATATGCAGTATTTTTCACATTGGAATATTTCTTCAAAACTCTGTAGTAAATATACATTACTAGGGAAAAAAAGAGCAACAAAATTATTTTTATATTAGAATTCAAACAAGGTGGCTCTACGAATCACTGCTAGACTAACAGGGAAGGAAAAACAAGTGACCTCCCTCCTCACAGAGTCTAGATTTCAGCTCTGCAAATTCCACAAGAGATTTTCTCCTTAATGGAACTTATTTCAAGACAACAAGTATTCTGTATCAGGCAAATTTAAAAGAAAGTAAAACTTTAGAAAACATTTTCAGTCCAGGTTTCTTCTGCACCATGTTTGCTGTTGGACTAGAAACTGAATTAAGCCTGACTTGGGATATGAGACTACACCAGGACAGAAACACATAAAAAGAACTCCAAGAATAAGCATAAGAAAATTGGATATACTTACAAGTAAATAGGACACACTTAGCAATTAAGGCTTTGAGCTTTGAATACACTTCTGATGATGCAAAACAATTCCAAGTTAGGCATAAACACTAAGATATAATTGAACTCAGCCTGTCTCATACTTAGGTACAACCAAAGTTGAGTAGTCTGCAATAGAATTTAAGTATCAGATCTTAAACATTAAAAGTAACATCATAAAGAATACATTCTAGTGTCACAACTGCAATAATTTTCTTAGTATTTATGACTCAGAGCACTAGAATTTCACAACATGTAGCAGTATATACACAAACTGAAAATACAAGAAGAGGTTATCAGACTGCTTTTCAATATTACAGATTTGGGGTGAGAGGATTCTTATTATGTTTTCTATAGCATTTTTTAATTTCAGTAAATTAATTAAAGTACATACTGATACTAGATAAGACAGAGTAAAAAAAAAAAAATAATACCTTAATGGAAGTCCTGTAAGCTTTAATAGATTTAGAATCTTGCTAAAAAAAAAAAAAAAAAAAATCAAGTTAAAGTATATTTTTGTAGAAGCTTCAGTTTTAGCATTCTACTTTAAAGCAATTATGCTTCATTATCCCACGTAATGCATAAACACTTTCAGTTATATAAGGTGGAACTATTCTATTGATGTTTAAGGAAATAGAGCTGTCAGAACAATTCTTAACTATAGGAAGAAGGAACCACTTGAACAACTCTGGATTTTCAATTTTGCACTACATTTAAATAGAGCTGATATTAAATTGTACACTTGCAGAAAGATCTTTTTTTAACATTTGCTGCAGCAATCAAATGCATTCAATGATAAATCCCTGTAATTTGAATTATTTATGTTGACTAACACTTCTCATCTTTCCCATAACATTGACAAACAACAGATTCATTGTTCTGGTTCCTGCCACGAACTTTATCAAATATCATACAGAATAACCATCTTAGTTAACATAAATGCCTCTTCGATTCCAAAGCAAAAAGGAAAATTTAAAGAGAGGTAATATTTCAAAATGTTTTATCATTACTGGTTTAAAGCAACAACTTTAATTGTATAGAAATATACTTTTTTCCTTTGGTAGTTACTTTGTATAAAGATTTCCACAAGATGGTGCTGTAGTCCTATTTTAGAAAATATCACCGATTTTCTGTTGAACTGATCTAACATTTAGAAGAAAACCTCATTTCATTGTTAGGATAATGAACAGTGATTTGCAAGGTCTATTTTCAATTAAGGCACAAAACACATTCACATCATCTAACTTTCCAATTTTGTAAAATTGTTTTTCTTTTTTCTTTGAAACAACTGGAAAAATAAGTTCTATTGCAAGTCCAAAAACCCTCAACTAAAGTTTGCCTAACATAATGGATCACTGTATGTTCTTCTGTCTGTATGTAAAATAAAGTCAATTTATATTCCATATGGATAGAGAAAAAAAAAATCATAATTATTGTTAAAACATATAAACTACTTTTTACAGCATAATGTCAAACAGCTGCTTTCACCTTTATTTGCAAAGTCTGCCAAAAGAATCTATTGGTTTTGTGATATCAAACTCCAAAAATCTTTTTAAGTGAAGTGAGTATTATAGCACAAAGAAACCTTGATATGATAGGCTACCAATTTACAAAGAGTAATAAATAAATCTTATCAAACCTCACATATCTTTGGTTTGATTATATAATGTTTATGGAAGTCTTACGTCCACTTATATGTCTTAGAGAAATTTTAGTGTGGATTCAAATCATAAAAATGTTGTGTATCTTTGTATACTGGATGGTCTCCATCTGTGCTGCTGGTCTTAAAATGTGTTGGGTAAGAGCACTAAAACACTCAACACATCTCTTGCAGTCAAAGTCTGTGGACTTACTTGCACGTTTTAGTGTTTAGGATCAAACTGACCCTCACTTCGTCAGTGTTAATGGAAGCCATAATGTGTTGGTGCTCTCCAGCTCAGCATGAAAACTTATATTTAAAAAAAACAGCAAAAAAGGTACATATCTAAAATTGTGTATTTAAGTTTTCATTATGACTTATTTAACAGTACAGATGGTAAGATGGTATGTAAGAAAGTCTCCTGGGTGCAATATGCAAGTCCCGGCTGGAATGTTTCCAACAGGAAGTAAACCATGGTCCTCAAGCCTGCACTTTAAAAAACATATTACTTAGCACACTGCTAACAAATGTCAACACAAAAATACATTGCTTTAATGACTTCACTTTACAGAAGTGGGGGGGAAGCTATTTGAACCAAAAATCGGGGCTGGGGCGATGGAAATCAGCACACAGATGCTTTAGAAAATATTTATTCAAAGGAATAAAAGCACAGATGATCATTACAAATTTGATATATTAAAAATTTAATGTGTACAAACATACATATTAGTTCTGCTATCCATAAGTACAGAGACCAGGTCTGAAGACCTGTGCTTTCAGGTCTTCTCAGAGGTGTTGCTTGAGGTTTTCAACAATTCTGAGGTTTCTTCAATTCTGAAAATAAATTTTGTTTACACATACACTTATTAAAATATGGTAAAAAATAACTGACTTGTCTTTAACTTTCTAATGAATCCAAAATACTATCAAGCAGCATGAAAGCTTAAGTTTCCTCTCATCTCCCTTTTCCTCTGCGATTGGTTTGTATTTTAAATGCCCACCACATATCAATAAACTTTAAGTATATATAAAGAAGTAACCCACAAAATAAAATTAAATCATAAAAAAGGCTACATTTTTTTTCAGGCCAGGCACTTACAGAATAGAAATCTCCTGCTAAAGAAACATTATACAGCAATGCATTTCTCTTCAAGTGTAATAAAAATATTTCTTACAAAAAAAGCTTTCATTACAGATCTCAGGACCAATATCAAATACACCTTAATACAGTTCTCACAATGCTTAGCCTGAAATTAGTTTTACTTTTCCTCAAATAATATAAAACATAGTTAAGATACTTGCAACTTTTCTTCCTGAAAAATAACTACAGTATCAGGGAATTCCTATCAGAAGATAAATAATATTCCTATTTCTTGTCAACCAGATTCTAAACACTCTTTAATCTCTAGTTAATACTATTAAGAATGCTTTCTATTGCTTTTTAGAAACCAAAACAGTGACTCATCCCACAAATACAGAACTGTAAGTGGATTTATTATCCAGGGGAGTCATAAGGAAATGCCACACCTGATGTAGAGACCTTTGAGGTTTGGAACACATATGTATGTTCTCTATACGCCTTAGTCCAGTACAACTCCCTCCTGGGAAATGAATTCCTGCTGCCCTTTCCTATTACTTACATTTTACTTATCCTTTCCATTCTTTGTCTTGTTGTCTCCTGCAATTTAAAAGCAACAAAGTTAGTGAACTCTTTAAAGCCAACATTCTTCCGATGGACTTTCAACCTGAAAAAAATCATAGAGAAAATGTGACTTTAAGCACTGTTATCAAATCAAAAGGATTTTTATGAGACAGACCTAGATGTAGTTTTGCATAGTTTCCTGTTTTTCACTAGTAGTATATACAACTAAAACTAATGCTTACTTGTTCTCTTGACCTCAGAAAGGAAATCAACTAAGCATTTGCCAGTTTTACTTACCTTTGAAATATCTGTCAGACCAAGAGAATTAATGGTCACGGCTTTGGGAGATGGGTCTGTGGATAATAGTGAACTGTATCCAGACGACTGATGAAGACTCTCTGGCATCTCCTCCTTCCTCTCTGTATCTATGGAGAAACGCTCACTTTTGTGTCACCTTTGCCTTTTTGCTCTCTTATTGCAAGGTCAGCTATCAAATAGCTTGATTTACAGTATGTAATAACAGAGGAGAATGCATTGTTTAGAGAGGGAAAAAGAACAGCTACTGGTGAGGGTCCAAAACAGGTTTCTCTTTTTCTTATAACAAGGTAAGAGCAGTATACTATGTATAACACACACAAGACAAATTCAAAAAAAAAGATTACTAGGAATGCCACCTTTATCCTGATTACAGGGAAATCAACATTCAAGAATGTCTAACTACTGGGTCAAACATTTAGAAGTAATTTCAAATAGTTTACATTACTTTTACTGTAACCTACTTGTTCAAACAGGTCTTTAATTTGTAAGTAACCTGTCTTATAAGCAGCAGAAATACAAACAAAATCATCACTTTCTTGTTTAGCTTAAAATTTGTATCAAGCTCTTGCTGTTTCCCTAGCTCTCCTCCTGTTGGGATAGGTTTAGCATCCATTCAGCAGAAACACTTTTCTTTTACATTGTGAAGGCTTTGATACTCCTTGCAACTTCAGAATACTATTGTCAGGGAAGAGAATTTAGTATTTAGAGAAAAAGTGTTCCCGTATCCTTATTTTCAGTAAGGCCACCATCTATGGATCATACTTTTGGAACATATTTAGCTACACTATTCTGTATTTAAAATCATACTGAATTATTTTTAACCAATTAAAATTAAAAAATGTTTCTTCTGTATAGCTGTGATTCCTAAGGAGCACTACAACCAAAAACAGCATCAAAGCATTCCAAGTACTGTTGTACATCTCAGATATAAGAGTTAAGACTAGCTGTGTAACTTGTATGCCTAAAATTTCCTGAATCATATTTTAGAAAAACAGGAATAACAAATTCAGAAGAATTCTAGAAGCCTGAAAATATGAAAACTCTCTTTTAAAGACCATCAGCCTGTTTGCTGACTATGAAGTCCTCAAGTGTCAGTAACATACCACTAAACTTATGAAAGGAAGTAAACGTGTTACAAGCTTTCTAAGGTCTGTAAAAAGAAGGTCCCATTTGTGAGACTTCAAAATTAAAACAAACTTTGATGTAACCAAGAAACTGTCTTTCTAGTTTCCATGTAAACTTGGTTACTGAGATTCCCTTTTAATTTCAGTGCAACAGCCCAACACGGGACAAAAATGCCTAATAAGTAAGAATGGGAAATAGAATATTCTCCTTACTACTTGTGATAGGAATAACAGCTGCCATAGGGGAAACAGGCCAAATTAATAAAGAGAATGATGCAAGGTAAGGGCTAAAGAGCTACCATTGAGGAAGACAGAAGAATTATTTATGGCCTGGGGAATGTTTTTAATTTCTTTCCCCCTTAAGGCTTGTTTACTTCTTGTACTTTACCAAAATTAAGTTGAAAATTGAAGAAAAAGATTTTGTCTTGCCCTTCAAAATAAGGAAGTTCAGCAAAAATTCTACATGCATAGCTGCTAACTGCTTCAAAAGGGATGAAATTATAGAGAATGTTCAGCAGTGATTTGAAAAACAACACAGATTATGAATGAAAGAGCCCTGATTTGTCCTAAGCCCCATTATAAAAGTAAAAAACAACATAAAAAGTGACACTATTTTAATTATAACAAACCTGTGGCAACAAATATAATTTCTTTTGTGCTTATGAATAGCTTATTTTTAAAACACTATAACTGCTTTAAAATGCAGCTATCATTATGTTTTTCACAGATCTAGCTATAGCACCTTAATTAAATTTGCATATTTGAGATTTTTAGTAGTTATTTGTTACTATTAATTACTATGCTATATATTTTCATTAATGCTTTGAAAACTATTTCAGTAAATAAAGCTTCTAAAGAATAAATTACAAACATGAATTGACTAGCAGGTTGATTTCTAATTTGCAGCACGCATTTAAATTCAGAGGTCACTAAATTGCAATTGTCTACTTAAAAAACACTATTTTAGTCAAGGTCAGCAAGAAGCGTTTAGCATGTGAAGTTAATTAAAAAGAAAGTCATTAATACTCACCAGGAGAAACTGGAATCCTACTAGAAGTACATTCTTGACCTGTATTGTTGAACTCTGTAGATAAGCCTCTCTGAAATACAAGTTTACTGCATTTTAGCCATACACCCTGTTTAAACCATCTTTTGACTGAACAAAAGTATATTTAAGTACTAATTATGTATGCATTTGCTACACCATGCAGATATATTGGCACTGCACAAATGTTTTCCAGGACTAAAAAATCCAAAATTTCCATACATACATTGTATTAAAAAAATAGTCTATTTCATGGGGGCTTTTTTTAATATCAATATTGCTGTTCATAAACAGGTCAAAACCAGGTCCAAATATAGTACATATAACTCAGGTATGAGTAGAATGAACAATTAGACTGCTCTTGGCCTGTGCCAACAATTAGATCTTGACATTGGCTGCTGTTACCTCAACAAAATAAGTGTACCTTCTACTTCTGGTTTATATTCAGAAATGCAGCTCCTTGGTCCTAAAAAGTTAGTCTATAGATGAACTGAAATTCATTCCACTTCAATGCTTAGAACTCTAAAGTCTATTTTATGCTAGTTTCCCAGGCTCCTAAATGAGAGAGGGCTCTTTTAAGAAAGGTTCTCAGTTTAACTCAATCTAGCTTAGAAAAGGTTGTTCATAAACAAAATTAATGTTGTACTAACAATAGTTAGTTTTGAGTGCAATTTTCTGACTTCAAAACAAAAAAATCCAACACTCAAAAAACATCAGGCTTTTTTCACCAATGAGTTATCATTATGATTTTAAATCTCAGCCTTTGATAAAGTATATCACTGTATATACTGGAGTAACTATATCAGTTAACAGGGGAATATTATACCCAAATAAGTGAATTAGGGAGAAATAGTAGGTACTGTGTGGGAAGAAGCTGAAAAAAACTGTAATAATGCGTATCTCAAAAAAATTAAAATTAAAAAAAAAAAAGGATATCTACACTGACTACTTCTGCTCAATTCCTTTCATTGAAATAGCTTTGGTAGCTTTCAGACTTTCCCAGAGCTAAATGCACAGCTGCTGCTACTTTGGCAGCAGTGCAAGACAGATCTTAAGAGCGTTCCTGCTACGTTGGCTAGATGCCAAAAGTTCCCTGAAAAAAATGCAAGAGTAAGAAGAAAGGAGTAATTCTGAATTGCTTCTATATCTGTGAAGCACAACTTGGATGGAATTTCATGAAACAAAGAAGCAGCAATTCTCTGGCCCAAAGGATTATTTCTTGGCAGTTTTCAAACGCCTATTGCAAAAAAGAGTTTTGAAGATTTTTTTTAAATATAAAATCCAGCTTCTCTTGCTTTGAAAAAAGACAAGCAACAATGCCACACACAAACTAAATTCAAGCTTGTTTCTGCAGATCACTTATTTCAGTAACATGTAGTACAGAAATAAAATTCTTACTGGAAATTTTTGAGTGATACTAATGTTAAGTCTTTTCCAAATACTATTCCAAACCTTTGAACAACTGCAATAAACATGTTACTGAAATAATAATAAATCAAATTTACAGAAATAAAAGAACAAGCCTAGTCTGAAACACAAGCTTTCCTGTGCTACTACTGTCATAAATGCAGCAACTATCTCTTGAAGAGACTACACTTGAAACAGGAGCAAAACTATCTATGGCTGTTCAGCTGAAGGGCTCTTGAGACTGCTAGCAGAAGAAAACATTATCTGTGGTGGTTTTATTTTGACATATGTCCACTGATAATTAAATTACAATATCCATGAGAAATTGATTTCAAATGGTAAATCACTTGAGCCATTACTGATCTGAAACTGTTTAAAAAAAAAATGACTGAGATTGTCAATCCTTATAATTTGAGCTACAGCCTTTAGAAATAACCTAGTGATCAGTCTGAACACTTATCCATTTCAAGACTTTGCATAACTAGCACACTTTCAAGGCACACATTAAAAAACAGGTCTTGTATACAAGTATTAGCGACATTTTCAAATTTTCAGGGCCAGCCAGCAGCACACTCAGAGCTCCTGGTTACAAGTAAATTCAACATTTTTACAGTTACAGAGAAAAATGTAATACTGATCAACTATTTCCCACAAGGCTTTTCAACTTCTGGAAAATATCTGACTATCTGAAGGATACATGAGATGCATATGCAAATACACTTTGAAATTAAGCATGTGATCACAAAATTAATGCTATGGTTCACTGCATCTCAAAATACTTACATGTGCATATATATTATATATTGGGGGATTGGACTAGATGTTCTTTCGAGGTCCCTTCCAATCCCTAACATTCTGTGATTAAATTAAATAGTGTGCATACAAGGACCTTTCAATGGCATGAAAAACAATACACAGTCTTAATGCAATAAAATACTTCAATTGCTCTGACAAATATGCCAAATGTAGCCACATCACAACTGTAGCACTTTCATGCATTTAAAAATGCAATGAACATCATGGACAAGAAACAGGAAGGCGGGAGGGGCGCAGCATCCTATTCTTAGTTTGTGAATTAACTTTTCCATTAACCTTGTATTTTCCATTGAGCATGCCATCTATTTTTGCCAATGTTTGTTATACAGAATGAAGACTTTATCTTCCAAAGGGAATACCTGTATCTGATTAGAGCTTGAAGAATTAAAAAAATAGATATTCAACTGTATCAACAACAAAAACAAGATTTGCAGGCCAGTGTAAGATATTCAAAATAGTGCAGATCAGAATAAGGAAACCCTTAAATGTGTCACTAGCACAATGAAATTCTCAACTACAGAAACATTAAGCTTTCAAAGACAGCATAATTAAGAGTCTTCAAAAGCTTCCTTCTACAAGTTCGCTAGGAAATGAAAACACACACAGTCATTACTAATGAAAACAGGCTTAGCTACACCTGCTCTTCCCGCAAGGACACAATTTCCAATGGAGAGCTTTGCTTCATAGAGCATGAGAAAACAACAGAATTTAACAGTTAAGAAAAAAATACCACCAACTCCATAAACAGCACTTCCATTCAGATCATGCCTTTAAAAATAGTGAAAGGCATACATCGGGAGGCAGGAAGAAGAGAAACAGGCTGACAACATTGTGTCTGGGCAATTTTTGTTATGGAAGAAAAACAGAAGTTAACATACCTTTTCGGATTGCAACAACAGTCCTGTTTCAAGAAGCAAAACTCGATTCAACAAGTTATTCCAGTCCTTCTCATCTATGATCACCTTTCCTTTCAGTTTCTCTTCTAAAACATGTAGTTTACCTTCCATCCAATCTAGCTTATGAAGCTTTTCCTGGCAATCAGCAAGCTGACTCTTTAGGAACTCGATCTGAGAATTATGTTCTATGACCTGAAAATATGGATAAGAACATGTCCTCTAATTTCAAAACAGATATAATTCATAATTTTATCAATGAAATTAAGTGGAATCTTCCTCAAGTTCAGTAACCACATTCTGCTACAGTAGAAAATTGTTTTTCTTTCAGAATTGCCATAATACGCCTATTCATGGAACTCAGCTTTTAAAGAAACTGTCGACAGAACTGGCACTTGAAAGGACAGTACAATATAACTGACTTTTTTTTCCAACATATTTATTATATATCTATTAGTTACACTTAAGGAGCATCCAGCTATCTTTTTAAAACCTCTATCCCTTTAGAAAAGCCCTGTAACAAAAGTTAAGAATACATGCGAACAGCTTCTTAAAATAAAAGTTCTTACTTGTTCACATTTAACTTCCACTACATCATGATCTAGGTTCAATTCTTCTTCACTACCTCCCTGTGCCAGAAGGGGTAGTGGATGAAGGTCATCATTAACTTCATTTCCTGAATGCCGTTCTACTTGAGGCTTCTTTTGAGCATGTCAAAAAAAATTCACTGGTGTTATGCATTACAAGAACATTTCAATTCATCAGCCACGTAACTGACACAAAAGACGTATCATTTTAGTATTTATTTATTTAAATCTGACAATCTTATCCCAACTGCTTGCAAAATACAGAAAGCAACAGCAGACAGTTTAACTTAAAATATCATACAGTCATGAAAGAACTGTAAAACAAATATGCACACACTTTATCATATGCACTGTGTGCCTTGGTTCCCTTCAATAAACAGTAACAAAGGCATTAATGTCCTCTCTTATTATAAGGGTTGTTAGATTTCTAAGTGTGGAATGGGAGGTAAGAATCTCACTGTACGTATTAACATGTATAGACAGTTCCAACATCAACACCACCACCACTCAAACATTCAGGGAAAAAAAAGTTTAACTAGGAAGATTAGAACTCTCTTCTTTGACGACCGTCAGCAAAATAGCCCTACTAGCTACACATTTCATTTCCTTTGAATGCTTCCCTTAGAGAGAACAAAATAAGAGACAAATTTTGCCTTTCTTTCTAGGTGGATCAAGTCCTATGATCACTACCTGCCACATAACAAAATAAATTACCTAATGGTTAAAACCCACAATTACTAGTTTTGTGCAGCATCTTAACACTTACAGATTCCTAGATGTTTTACTGAAGCTGAAACTCTTCTCTTCTAGAGAATTCTTAATACACTCACGCATATCCCCATTCAGTTCTACCATTCAACAACCAGAAGGGCCAGATAAGTCATTCCAAATATTCTCTTTGTGAAATTCTCCTCTGCTAAAACAGTATTTTACTGCTAAATAGAAGCCACCAACATTTAATGGGCTGTCACAGTCCTAAAAGTTTTGTACAATTTTACTTTGCACTCTTTTAGCAGAAAATATTAGGAAAGCTGTCTCCTCCACAGGTCAAGAGTATCATAACACGTAAGATCAAGTGTTGCTCTTGTAAAACCAAATCCAAGAGGAATGTTACATTAAGAAATCCTTGCTGAACAGATACAGACTAAAGAGCAAAAAATGTTTTGAAAGCTACATTGAAAACATTGCAATGTTAGGCCAAACACTTATTAATCTCCAAACAGGATGTATATTCTTTTTCCAATTGCATCTTCATTTTCATTGATGTCCCTCCATTTGATATAATTCAAACGGCAAACAACAGCACTAGATCATTACCACCAAGACTTTGAGATCAACTACCCGGTGAAAAAGAGAAGCAATATCCTCTGTATTTCAGCTATTATTTCAGTCAACCACACTTGGGGTGTGGTTAGAGAAAAAGAAAAAAAAACACAACACAAAATAAAACCACAACTGGTCTGATCAAGCATTAAAACCTAAATGAAAGCACACATTCCAGAAAGAGCCTGACTTCTTACAAATGAGATTAACCTTTAGACATACAACATAAAAACTATTTTCATACCTGTTTGGAATTCAGAGCACTGCTACTATGATCAGCAAGGACATTATCACAATTTGACCATACTTCATATTTAAAAGATCTGAGTTTTTTCCTTGTTTGGGATTTAACCTTCAAAGTGAAGAGTATAAAATATTAAGCTTCTAACACAGGAATGTTTTCCGGGGGCAGGGGGCGGGGCGGCGGGGGGAGGTGGGGTGGGACAGGACACAACACACACGACACAACATGGTGATGGGATAACACACCCCGTTTTCTGCCATCATTAACAGTCAAGAATATTGCATGGCACACACAAACACATTTAAACCTCTGCAGTACAATAATGTCTAAAAAAAAAAGTTAAGTATGGCCCAAATTTACAAAGAAAACAGATCTGGAAGTGAATGGCACATTCATACACCCATTAACGCCTATGCAAGGCTGGATCAAAGCTGGTCATAAAAAAAAAAGACAACTTGCACCAGAGCTGAAAGACAAACAAATATGAAAAAAAGTCATTATACCCCCAAAAGTGACAAATGAAGCATACAGAAGTCCTGAAGACTGTTATAAACTCAAGCGAAAAAAAATCCTGTAAAATATGAAGACTGAAAATTCCTTTTATTAAAGCATACTCTGATATACAGGATACACTGATAAAAAATAATGCCTTACCAATGTAAAACAGTACATTTAATGAAAATTATCAGATTTGAGATGTATACCACTGAAACACAAATACAAGTGTCACGTTTAAATTAAACATTACCAGAACTTCAACATATCAGATGGTTTTGCTTTGTTTTTAAATCTATCTGCAAAGTCTAATGAGTTACACAAACATTCACTATGTTGAGAAGTAGAAAATATATTACTTACTGTAAAGACACCAAGTACTAGATTTGTCTTCATTCTAATATTTTTTTGTTTATACTATGAAGCATTGGCAGCTTTGTGTCTTTTGTATACCTGATAGCACTCAAGCATCTTACAATGGAACTTCATACTAATTTTCCCCTCTATTTTGACTATCAGCAATGCTGCACCTTCAAATAAACTGGTCTTCAGTTTCTACCTGCAGCATCAAGCATGTCAAAAGAAACTTATCTCATAATAAAGTTACCATTTAAACAGTACCTTATGCGAGTTACTTAATTCCTTATGTTTTTTCACCACGCAGTTGATAATGTCACAAACAATCTGCATTTTTCTTTCTGCAAAGCCAAACTGAAGAAACTGCTGTTTTGTTAAAATTGGTTTATATTGAAATTGATCTCGAAGAAGCTGCAACAAAATAAAAAGTTTACTTCACTTTCAAAATCACCACACAATTTGTTGTAGAAATGGCAAGCTCAGGTTTTTCTACAATCTTTTATTCTTCACTTCATCAGTCAAACCTTTTCTCATTTGGTTATTCATATATTTTCAGCTGTTTCTTCTAACTAGACTTTCAACATACCTCTTCCAGAAACATTTCATTCATGTCACTCTTGTAAAGTTTAACTCACAGTAAGATTAATGAAATAACTGGTTGTAGACATTAATATTAAAAAAGTTAAACAAAAACTTTCCAAAGTGAATGCACAATAAAAAGTTGTACTGATCTCAGCAAATGCGTCAGAGGGCTAAGTAAGGCTACCACAGAGCCTCTTTGTAAAGGAGTCTCTGTCCTCCTCAGATGGAAAACTAGTCTGAATAAGCTAGTATTCATTAATATATCAAGCCACCTTTTATAAAAATGTGCTTATGGATATTTTTAAGGATAGTTCAAAATTATTTTCATTCAGTTAAGGATTTGATTCCAATTTATAACCTGCTAAGAACTGGACTTTGTATCTTAATTTTGCATGGTGTTTTAAAATAACTGTATAAATTAATTGTGTTTTCATTATAATTTTTAAGTTTGCTGTAATTTTTTGCTGGTTATGATTTCTTCTAAGGTCACTTCTGCAAAATCTATTGTGTAATAAGTATTTCAGTATTCTTCACAACTAACATAAAACACAATAATGTTACTGATTCTGCAGTTGTCTCAAAATTGAGATTTGGCTAATAACACCCAGCCTTATTTTCATGAAAATCTAAATAAAGACTTGCCACACAATGACTTACTACTCATCTTAAATCCTAACAGAATTACGATTCACGTTCATTGTCAAAAATTTTTACATTCTAGTAAAACTCATACTAGATGTTTAATTTTTATGAAGCCATACTCAAAACTGTGTCTCTTCTGCAAAGGACATGAAGACAGATACCTTATAAATAGCTTCAATAAAACGCAAGTCACTCTTTGCTGTGAGTTCCACATCGCACTTTACCCAAAGTTCTGCTATGTAAGTTGAAAAAGATGTAAAAGAATAGCTGATGATAGGTAAAAATGCAGCTGGATCACCCTTTACCAACCTATTGAGAAACAAAAGTATTTTACACAGCAGAAGATAACAAAAGCCTTTCATTACATTAATTCAAACATTTACCTTGAAAGGTGTTTTAATATAGCCAGCATGTTATACCCAAGTACCTCCATTTTAAGGTTTCTTCCCAGGAATATCTCATTTGTCAGTCTTTACCGGTATCTATAAAATGCTCAAAACATTTTTGTGACCCTCACATAATTTTAACACTGTCAGGTGTAAAGCCCACCAGCATTTCCATCTCAGCATTCAACACCTTTTTTTTTAATCTTTACAGGATGAAATTTCCTGAAGAAAGCTTTGCTAGCACTTACAAAGAAATTATAAAGGTGGGAGATTAATCAAGGAAAAGAGAAAAACAGCAGAAGAGCAAGATAGCTATACACTTCAGGATTATTCTAAGGATTGCTCAGAACAGCAAAACTGCATCCTTCATCTTCCAGTTCACTTGTATCAAACTCCAGCTTCCCACAGAGATATGCTCTGCTTACTCATCACTGGGTGCAATGCTAATATTTATACTTATCTTGTTTACACATCTTGCTGTCATCATGTATTAGCATAAATTTATTCACACTGCCACTTACACTGTATAATCCACATCTCTTGGATAATTTAACATGCGAAGTCCTTGTTCTATTTTTCTTAAACTTCCTTTTAGGTCTCCTGTTGCCATTATTCCAAATGCTATTCTTCTTTCAGATTATGAAATAAATATAATACAGTACATTCTTCTCCTTAAAAGAAAAAAAAAAATATGTACACAAAAATTACAAAGTGCAATAGAATTATAACTGAAATTCAAAGCTTTTTGCTTCTCTTTTCTAGACACTACTATTTCCAAAGTGTTACCACACAGCACAGAGCTAGGGCTCAATACCAATTAATATCCATCATCACCTTCATTCATTCTAAATGGGATCAAGTAGTAATCCTCAATCCCATCAACTATCAAAGATCTTTAAAGATATCTGAAAGCATATTAAGAATTTAGGGGTGGCTAAATCTACTACAACTGAGTGAAAACAAGTTTCTTCACTGTTTCAAAGGAGCAGAAACTCCACAAGCAGTGAAAACCTTTTGCATTCTTCACTTTAGAAAGCTTCTTATTCTTTTCTTCACCTGGTCAAAAGAGTAATGTTTGGATCAGAAGGCAGGACTAGCAACTCATCACAGACAATACTTCTCTATTCACAGAATCACAGAATGGTTAGGGTTGGAAGGGACCTCTGGAGATCATCTAGTCCAACCCCCTGCCAAAGAAGATTTCCCCTAGAGCACATTGCACTATTTAGATGATTCATTAAACACACTTAAAATTGTTTGGGGGGGCGGGGGGGAGGTAACAGACTGTGTCGATATTTCAAAATAGGTGCAAGTTTATTCGGATGATAACCAAAAGGCCCCTATTTAGCTTCTACATTGTAACATGCAAGTTGAGAACCCACTTTTAATTTATTGTGGGCTTTGCTCCACAGAAGAGACAGACTCATCTAAGGACTCCGTGTAAACTACAAAAAGGTGCCTTTGTCCCTGCAGAACTAGTCTGCAAGGAAACCGAAGACTTCAAGACAGAAAAAGAAAAAAAAAAAAGGAAGAAAAAGAAAAGATGACAAAAAGAGAATCAGCAAAGCATGAAATCATCAGCAGCCAAATCAGCTTTTAGATCTATCCAAGGGGTAACTGAGTACAGGAAGCTCACACTTTTAATACGTTTTACCAAACAGAACTGATCAGTAAATTCTCAAATGGAGAAGAGGAGACTGGGGGGGCGGGGGGAAGAAAGAAAGAAATTGCCATAAGAGATCTAAAAACACTGGCAACTCCCCCTGGCTGGCATATACTAAATATCAGTACTAATAATAATTTTACAGACCCTTATCCCTTACTCCATTGCTTCAAAATACATTTATATTTAGAGATAGCCTATGAGTACTATTTACTGTACCTTGCAACCGTTTGTTCGTAAGCAACCAATATCAGTTCTTCTCCAACACAAGACTTTAAAAGCACAGACTGGACAATAGCCCAGCTCTTAAAGTCACAAACAAAAACAAATGGCCTGCATCTTAGCATTCTGGACAGACTGACAAAACTTGAGAAAGTCTATTAGTAAACCGCCAAACTCAGTGGTTTTTGAATAGTTTAGAGAAAAAAAAAATACAAAAAAAAAAAAAGGAGAAAGTTAGTTAAAAGACAAAGTACAGAAAAACAGAAAGTTGACACTTCTCACAAAAAGTTCTCCTTCCTCACATCCTTGAGATCTGCTTGTGACTGGCTTAATCCTCTACAGCGCTTCCCCCAAAAGCCTCAGTAAAAGTAATGATTTCAGCTATAAAGGCTTAAAAATAGAAATTTACTGTTCGATTTTCTGCTAGAACCTGGGAGATAATTACCTGCCACTGTCTTCACTGAATTTCTTTTCTTGCCAGAAAACAAATACTTTGAAACCTACCAATCCAAGCAGTGAAAAGGCATTGCCTGACTGCCTATACATGAAGCGATATTCTCAAAATACAGAATTTTATATAATTTCTCTTGCTGACACGACCAAAAAAAAACAAACACTCCAAAGAGATTATGTCTAGCCTTGTCAGAAATCACCTCCGACGGGTACTCCAGTTTGCAGCTTTGTTATTTCATCTTACTAATTAAAGCAATGAGTCTTTTTTTGAAAGGAATTTCTTGACCACCCACTTCACTTACAGTAAAAGGAAAAAGCTTGCACTCACAATGGTCTGGGTTTGGGTTTTTTTTTTTCTTCTTGTGCCTCTGTGTTGTTTAAATTAGCACTCTTCAAGAAGATGGAGATCTTCACATGTGCCCTGCCCTTGTTATTTTCTTCCTGCTTAATTATTAGGTTTTTCTCTTTAATCATTAGGTTCTAGGCTATTAGTCATGCTAAATGTAAGTACCCAACCCTCATTGTTAAAGGCTAGGGACAATATAACCTCAAGTATTTGGAAACTGAGGCAGCTATTCTTCTTGCATTACTTTACAAAGTAATCCACCCTACGGTTTTGCCAATTTAAACAGATCTCAAGACAAGACTCAAAGAGTCTAACATAAAACTGGAGCTCTAAGCTGCAACGCAAATACTCATAGAAGACACTCTCACAGGAATTCATCTAATCATATAGGCTGTTTCCCAAAAGTATCAACAATCCTTTCTACACCGGACCTCTGGATGCAAGAACAGGCAACTACTGTCACTACAAACTGAATAGCTCAAGAAATCATAAAAATAACAGTTAAGTTAGTAGAAAATACTTCAACAGCTGAGGAAGGTGAACACTGTAAGAAGCGGCACAGAGCTTTTGCCTGTAGGAACTCATGACAGAACAGTTACAGAACATTGGCTATCCAGAATAAAATCAGGTATAACAAAGTTTTAAGAGATAATAACCTAGAACTGCAAGTGGTTTAAAGAACAATTATCAAAATTCCATATGGTATTCAAAGAAATAATGAATGTCAAAAAACACCAAAAAAACCCATGCAAGTTACCAAGTACTTTAACACTGTAAACACTGTCTTTGAAACGTCAAAAAAAAACCTTTCGATTTCTTCAAATTGTATTAAGACTTTTCTGTTACATGGGGCGGTGAGCAGGGCGGGAATCGCACCGTTACGCAGAGATGCAAAAACGTCAAGGAGAAATATTGCACTTTGCTATCGTGTCAGCTGTGATAGACACGCTTCAAGCACACAGGATATCTGCAAACGAGTGACCCGCTCAAGGCGCTGCGCGTCGCGGGGCCGTTGCCCTGGGAGCCATCAAAACACCGGCAGAAAAAAAAGCGTGGCCCCGCCACGGGCAAGGCCGGCTGCGGTCCCGTGGCCAGCGCCAGCGCGCTGAGGCGAACTCGCAAGAGCGGGACCGACGCCGGCCTCTCCACCCGCCCTTCCTCGCCCCTACACCAGCCGGAGCCCCGGGCCTCCCCCGCTCCGCCCCGGGGCTCGCCGTCCCTGAGGAGAGGGAGGGCCCTGGGCTCGGAGCCGTCCCGCGCCGCCGGCCCCGAAGCGGGGTCAAACCCCTGCCCCGAGACAGATCCTGACGCTCACCCGCGCCAACAGCCGCCCCGCGCTGCGGGAACGCCCTCCCCGCCGGGCCGCCTGCCCCAGAGCGGCGCGGCCTCGCTGTCCCCCCTCAGCGGCCCCGGCGGCGGCACAGACCGAATCTGCCGCCGCCAGACCCGACGGCTGCTTCCGCTTCCCGCGCGTCCCTCCGCGGTGACGTCACTTCCACCAACAACAGCAAACGTCAAACCTGACAGGCAGGAGACGGGGAGGTGGCCGCCTCCCTGCGTGTCGGAGGGGCTTCCCTGGCTCCCACCGCCTCTCCTCGCCGCGGGGGCTGTTCAGCCCCTTCCTGCTCGGCGAGGCTCACGCACCGACTCGGGCCAGGCTCGTCGCGGCGGCGGTTGGGACCCGAGCTCGCACAGGTACGGGCCCCGCAGGTTTCCTCCGCGGGGCAGGCGGATACGGACGGACGGACGGACGGGCGGGCGGCGCGTCCAATCAAGAGACGGGGCCGTCGGGGCGGCCCAATGGCGCGCGGGGGCGGCGCCCGCGGGGCCAGGCCCGCCGGTGGCCGCCGAGCGGGGGGCGGCCGTGCCCCGGCGGAGGTCCCGGCTCCCCTTTGCGGGGAGAAGCGTGACTCGGTGAGGCGCCGGGGAGGTGGCGATCAGGGCAGCTGCGGAGCGCCTCGGGACGCGGGGCGGCGGGAGGGCAGCCGCGGCCCTCGGCGGTGGGGGTTCCCCGGGGCGCTCCTGTCAGCTGGGGCGGCCTTGGGCGTGAGGGACGGGCTGTGCCTCTGGAACCGCGGCCTGCTTTGGCTGGAGTGCGGCTGGCAAGGCTCTCACGTTCGGGGAATCGGCAGGCCTCCGTTGCTGATGCAGCTGCGACGAACGAAGCTTCAGCTTCGGTGACATTGAAGGAAGGAAACGTTTTCGCGTTTAGGAGAATTGGGGTCGCAAAGCAGCAGCTGTAGCGCTCGGTTACCGTGAGGTGGAGGGGGTTTATATCGAGAGTGTTTGTTGTGTTTTTATTTAATAAAGCAGAATCCAGTACCGGAACAGCATTAATCCAACTTACAATTAGCTTTTAGTGTCCTATCATGCTCTTCAACACTGCAAAATAATTTGTTATGTAGTAACAAAGTAGCATGAAGAAAACATGGTTAAAATTGAAATCCAACTCTAATTGATATCAGACAGAGCCAGAGAAGATCAGCAAGTCATAAACAAGCTTGATGTTATTTTTACTGTGATAGTTATTGCAGCCAAGCTGTCAGAGGTTTCAATTGTTAGATAAAGTTAAATAACTGGAAGTTTGGAAACATATTTGAGTGGCCTGTTGAATCTGGAGATTGAAAATGTGTGTTCAAAATAACTTAAAAATACAGTTCTAGACACCATTATTTAAAGGGCTTTATTGTAACAATGGGTTTACTCATATGGTTTTATGAGTGACTCTCAAACCATTCATCTTGGATTACTACAAAGCTGAAAGTAATTGCGTGATGGGGAAAATAAGATGTGATCTAACAAACGGCAGATAAGCTGCTGAATAGCTACACATGTATTAAAACTTGTGGATTTCCAGCAGGTGGTTCTAGGATGGTTTCAATTGTGTCTCACACTGTTTCTTCTTTGGAATTTCTTCAGTTGCTACTTAAAATAGCAAATATATATTTCTTTATCATTTTTACGTTTAAAAAAGACTTTTTAAATGATTTCTGCAGTGATATTTTCTGTATAAGTCTTAGAGTACATTATAAGAATGCTCATTTCTTGAATGACATAGTATTTTTTTTTCTGCCTTGATGCCACTTCTAGTGCTAAATAATTTAGAAGTTACTATGTTGTTGGTGATGTATAGCAATAGCTTTTGGAGGGGGGGAGAAAAGCCCTTTGAGCGCCAACAAGAACTATTGATATTCTTGTTAGCTCAGCATTCCTCAATAGAATGTGTTTTGTAAACAGGAACTTCTAGTTGAATATTGCAATAAAGATATTAAACTAGCAACTAAAATTTGGGTATTTGATATAGGGCTAAGTAGGAAAACTTGGTCCTCTGTGACCACTACCAGATTCTTTGGGTAGTGCGTATAGAACAGAAAGATAATCTGACTTTGAAGAGGTTTGAAAGCTATTATAAAATTGCCAGATGCTTACCTGATAGTTCACTTGTTAATGGACTGGGCACAGCCTTTCTATGAACTGTTTCTGATAATGCCACTGGTCTTTCCTTCTCGGCTTTCTGGTGTATTATGATTATGAAACTTGTCACAATATGATTCCTAGTGATCTTCAGAGCCTTGGATTTACTGTTACTCCTTTTTTTTAAAATTTTATTTAAACTATGCCCAAATAATTAGTATTTTCAGAAGATTTTTAACAGTTGGGAGTTAACAAATGTGTATAGAAATGTAGCTTTGTGATAATGATATAAACTAGTGTCAGAAAAGACAGCAAAAATTCTAGCAAAATAAATTCCTTAATTTGTCTTACAAAAAGTTTCCTCAACAGATTTCTGCATTTAACAGAACTTTCCTTTCTCTCTACTTGACATACACAATTTAAATAGGATAGATTCTCTCATTTCATCTTTTGTAAAATGTAAGGTTTAATATTGCAATGTAGTCATATTTTTTTCTTGCTGATTTCTATCGCTTTAGTGGTTAAGGACTTGAAATAATGATGAAGAATTACAAGCCCTCACTCCTGATTCTCTCTGTCTCTGAAACTATTATTTTGCTGTTTTGCTGTTTTATCATTTTGTGTAAATTCAGTGCTATATTTCAGGCAGATATTATTTTTGTTTTTACATGAAGATCTACACTGAGAAAGTGTGCAGATTATATTTGAGTTACATCTACATGTGTATGTATACGTTTACCTCTTTCAAAACCCTACATTTTTTGCATAATTGAATTGAAAGATCATTATTATTCAGTCATTCAGATCATCTGGTATCTTCAAAGAGTGAACACAGCCTCTAAATTGGGCATCTGCATATTTGAAAGTGTAATGCCTTGTTGGCAGTGTTCAATTTACTCACAGGGCTAAGGTCAAGAATTGGTTGAAGCCTCCCAATTTAGAGATCTCTGTTTACTAAATACTGTACTTAAGTAATTAACAAGCTCGTATACAGTGCCTAGCAAAATGGGAACTTTTATCTTAATTGAATCCTCTAGTGAGGTGATAGTAGTCCTTTTTGAAATGTTGTATTTCCTCAGAAATATTCCTTATCTGCTCTTTTCATCCCTTGGGAAAGTCTCCGCTCCTCCTTCCAGCCCTTGGCTGTTACCGCCTGTCCACACAAGCTGGTTTTTAGCTTGGTTCTTCACTGCACACCACTGCGTGCTCTGCCTGCTCAGCAGGGCCAATAGCAGCAGCAGCTGGAGTTGGAGCGGCAGGCAAGTTGATGGGTTTATGCTTGTAGTCCCAAATGCCAGGTCTGGCACACCTACCACTGATTCATTTAATAGCTCTTGATTTTATTGTAACAGCACTTTGTCATCGTTCTTTGGGATGAAGGCTAGTAACTTCCTGCTCCTTGGAGAGATTTAGTTGCTCAAAACTAAGGAAAAAGGTGGCACTGAATAACTGCAGCTCTGGGAATGTCTCCTTAGAAAAAGTTGCTACCTTTTATTTTAATCTAGCTAGGCAATGAAAAATAAAGACAGAGTTCTTCATCTTGTGAAGAAATGTGTTTTATTTACAGCTAGACGTTTCATAAATTAATTGCAAACACCAGCATGAGTTACCAAGGCCCACTTTCATCAGACCGCTCATCCTTGTGTTCCCACTTTTTCAATGGCAGAATGTGGTATAGCTCCCTCTTGTGAAGCAGCTTTACTGATAGCCCTAAGGACTTTTAGAAATTTTATGCCAGTCTCAAGAAAATGAGAATACCTTCTTTATGCATACATTCTTGCAGCCAATTGTGTATCCTGTTTATGGTGTGACTGAGTAAGCTTTTTTCCTTAAACTTGCCTGATAATTTATAGCAGTTGATCATGGTTTAACCTGCCTCTGTATGATAAAAAAAATAAGCCAAATATGTAACTGTACAGGAAATGAGAATATAAATAATGATCAATTTGTGTAAAATCTTCTGTATTAGTAAACTGAAACATGTGACTACAGTTTCTTCACAACTGTAGCCTTATCTAGAAACAAATTCTTGAAATTCCCTTGAATGCATGCATATGCAGATAACTGCTTCACCAGCCAGCTGAACCTGTCTTTTGTCTACCTCCATGTTGGTTATGCTTTTTTTTTTTCCCCCTGTAATTTCTCTAATTCCTCCATTTTTCTCCCATAATCACTCACCGCATCCATGGCTTGTTTCTTTCTGCTTACGTAGAACAGTTTCCATTCATGTCCAACCTTTAACACTGTTAAAGCCCCATTTTGAATTGCCCATGCTAATAGAATATGTTTTCAAATACATGTGAGATCCTACCAGACCAGGCCATAAGTGTTTCTTTTTTTGAAAGTCAGCATCGGGAACCTGAAGATTCCTAGTATGATCACTTTAGTGATCTGTCACCATAGCAAAGCTTGAAAAATAAGATAGTTCACCATATATACACTACTTGTCATGGGATTAAGACAACATTCCCATACTGAATTAGTACGTTCTACTGTACTTTAATTTTCCCTCTTGGTAAATCCAGGTGGTTACTGAAATTTGAGTTGTGGCATTCAGAAATCTTGATAACTGACTAACATTCAGCTTCTGTTCTTTTTATTACCATCTGCAGCAAAGTTTGACAAAAAATACCACAGTGATAAGTAAAATGTAGAAGCCTTACCATAAAGTTTTTGTGCTACTGTGCAAGAAAGCTTGAAAAGATACTTCGTGTGCACAAAAACAAGAAACTGAATCCTTAATGCATTATCATCAATGTCTTAATATCAGTCACAGCCTAATTTTGTGCGCTACCCACTACTCAGGACATTTTTGTTTCTCCTTACGTTTTATAGCACTTCGTTGACTCTAAGCTATTTTTATTACATTTTAAAGGAAGTCTGAAGATACAAATTCCAAATGTTCTGATGGTTGCAGCTTCTTAACTTGCATAGGACATAGCTAATGTTTGGTACTGTTTGCAGAAGCTTATTGTTAATTTTGTAACTCTTCAAGTGTAGAAATTTTTGAAAAACTCTTCTAGTTTTTTTATAGTTTTCGTTTTCTGTATTCGTTCAGCTGCTCCATTGGAGACAGATTATTGTCAGCGTAACTTTGACAAAACTCACTTTTTTTCTGTTCAGATCGGTCCTACAATTTTATTTTTCCACTGTGTGCTGAGTCTGTCTTACAAATATTTATAAATAGCTGTCAACATTTAATTTGGATTTTGTGTCCAGCAGGCTCGCAGATGGGTCAGGGATTCTGGAGAGTTGCTAGGAACCAGCAACTGCAACACCAAGGATACAGTGGACAAAGCTATCTTACCAGAGAGCATGGTAGGAGGATAGCTACTAACAATGTTTCCAATACAAGCCATCGCAAACAAGCCCAAGGAGGCATTGACATCTACCACCTGCTGAAGACAAGAAAATCTAAAGAACATGAAGGATTCATTAACCTGGAAATGCTGCCACCAGAGCTGAGTTTTACCATTTTGTCATACCTGAATGCAACTGATCTCTGTCTAGCTTCATGTGTCTGGCGTGATCTTGCTAATGATGAGCTTCTCTGGCAAGGGTAAGCAAAAAAAAAAAAAAAAAAATCACCTGGACATAGTAAAAATAATTATTACATCTTAAATTTTTCTAAACATGTGCTTTTTGTCATTCTAACCTTAGCAAAGGTTTCCTAAGTTAAATAAGATTTGATATAGGGCAAACATGAATATAGTTTAAATATGTGTTATTCTGGATTTGTAATTACTATCAGGTATTACTGGAGATTACTACATATACAAGTGTGCTTGGTACAAGTATACGTGTGTGTTACTACACACCTGTTGTTTGATATATCATGGGGAAAAAAACAAGGACTTGTCCTTGCTTTTGTATTATCTCAAAGCACATCTCAAATGTTTGTATTATTACTTCTCTGAACTTCAAACAAGTATCTAGCTTGAGCACACAAACCTATTCAGCTGAAGCTCCACGTAGAAAGGGATGAGAACTCATCTACTATACTTGTCTGAGAGCGACTTAAGTGTATGTTTTTTGGAAGATGGAAGGGGGAAAGAAAAGGTCAGTTCTACAAATGTGTCAAGTGGAATTTCTGCAGTCTTAACAGTTGAAACACATTTCTAGAACATGCAGAGTTTGTATGTCCAGAAAATAAATAAAGGAATGTTCTATCAAATAAAATAGTCTAAAATCAAAATTTAATTAAAAATATTTGATATTTGGTGGTTTAGAACACTAGGAAAGACATTAAATCATAATTCTCTTTAGAGTAGATGATCATCAGAACTCTTACCTTCTTTCACAACATATTCTTACCCATTAACTTAGCAGACAGTAAGTAGTGTTACTGTAATAATTGGGTTGTTATTCAGGTCCTGTTTCTTTTCCTTTTCTTGTGCTTTACATCTCTTCCTTTCTCGCCTATTTCTTTACCCCCCTGCATTTGAATTAAGCAGCTTCCCTTCCTATCATGCTTTATGAACTCAACAATAGGATAATGCAATTATAACTTTTTTAGTCACAGTTGTTCTGTTGGGGACCATTGCCTTGGCAGGAAACAGGAATTCTAGTGAAGATCCTGCTAAGCTTGTAAGTTTGTGTATATCAAATAGCTTGACAGTTGCGGAAGTTTGCATTGTATTGTATTGTACTTGGCTCTTGGTATTAAAACCACACTAAATACAAATAAATTGCCTGGACCAAAGCTTGAAGATACTAGAGCTGCTTAATTGTATGCAGTGTATATTCTTAACATACAGGGCGATAAAATACATATTTTCCTCAGAGTTCATTCTGGGAAATAGCTCAGTCATTTTTAGTGAAATCTTCCCAAATAATACTCAGTTCAAAGTATACACTTTGGTAGCGAAAATGTGTCCTGACTTAGCATATTAGTAAAAATCTCAAATTGCATAATCTCTGTACACATCTTTGTCTTCAATATTTGACCTGTATTGGATGTGTTTGAGTTTAGGCTTTGGCAAGTCCTGTGGCTGCAGTTCCAAACTCAGTCCAAATAAGATGCAGGTTCCTGAACTGAAAACAAAGTCTCTCCTATGTCCTCAGTGGCTGCCTGCTGCATCCTAAGCATTGTGCTTAATTATTTACAAAACAGATGTGTTGAAGCAGAACTACCAGTTCAATAAGGAATCTAGATAACAGTCAGAGTGCCTAGAAAGTGAAAGTTCAAGGGAATTTCAGATGGTGTCATCAAGGAGACTGAGATGAGGGACAGAAACCGATGAAACGGACACAGAATCAGGGTGGGATAGAAGGGAGAGAAACTGAGAAGTGATGGAAGATACAGAGGGATGGGGCTGAATCAAATAATTAGGAGTGGTCAAGACTGGAAAAAGGACAGTCAGGTGGAAAAGGACATATGGGGAAAGCAGTGAGTTAATGGCCTAATTTTGTGCAGATGTGGTGTCCCACTTACTACACAACTGGGGCACAAGAAAAGAAACATGATTTTTTAAACTGTCATACTGGTGCAGAACAACTTGTCGCAGTTACCCAGTGTTCAGGTGATAGGAGTGCCAGAAGTCTCAGCTGTGTGGATGTCATTATGATGCCACCTGTTGGGATATGTTTTGAGATTGCAGTCAAATATACCAAAACCCCTGTGAGAAGAAAACAATAACCATACAAATGAAGACTTTAACAACACACATGCAAAAGGCTTAATAACTAAGTGTTGCAAGCAGCCTATTTCTAACTTTTCCTATAGTTTGAGTGTTTGGCTTTGCAGTGTTGATTACATTTTGCTTCTGTAAAATGCATGAAATACAGAAAAGAATTTTGATAATAGACAAATTCTATTTTCATAGGTTGTGCAAATCCACTTGGGGTCACTGTTCTATATACAATAAGAATCCGCCTCTAGGATTTTCTTTTAGAAAATTGTATATGCAGCTAGATGAGGGCAGTCTCACCTTTAATGCCAACCCTGATGAGGTAAGTGAACTGTTGCTGACAGTAATAAACAGTTAAAGTAATTGTGATTGTCATTTTATAATTATAGCCATATTAAAAGCCAAGTTTTAATAAGTGTTTGTTTTACAGTAGGAATGGTTAATACTAGGTTACAGCCCTATCCTGATCTTTTTTTGCATACAGTACCTGTGCACATCATTTACATGGCTTGCCTCTTAAGTGCTCTCTGTACAGCGGTCTGACCTATGGATGCCAGAAATTCATAACCACGTATTAACTTAGAAATGGGGCAGAGATCCTAACTGAAGACACAATGGTGAATTTAAAAAGGGATAATAATACGCTTACATAAATTAAAATGCTTCTGCAGAGTATGAGTTTGATACCACTTCAGTTAAAGCAGGGTGAGGTATAAAGTAACATCAGTTACAAGAAACCACAACTGTCAATGTAAGGGATTTTTAAATATTTCCACTATCAAGAAGCAAATCTTGAAATATTATTAAAAAGTTGTACTGCTGAACTATCCTATAGATCAGTTTCATTTTATTTCTGTGGATGTTATGCATAAACATAATCTTTCTTTATAGTATATAGCAACATACAATTATTTTCCAAAAATACCCCATGTCAGACTAAAAGGTTTTCATTTATTAATTCATGTAACTAACTGGAAAAGTCAGTTTCTACTTCCGCTCTGTCACCTTTCAAAGAAGAAAAGAGTTTGAGAGTAGACATCTTTTGCCTGGGAGATATGGAGTTAATGCCCAAGTGACAAAGAGAGTCTTTTGTGTACAAAACCAGACTACTGCTTCACGTTTCCTAGGAAAAGAAGGTACACAGTACTGAACAAAAAGTAATATTAATTTCCTGCATATATTTATACATACACAAGGAAGTGGTAATTGAATAAATCCAAAGTCGGAAAAGGATTAAGAGACATGAAAAGATATACTTCTAGGAGCCAGTAGTTCACTCTGCTGATATGATACAGAAAACATGAACTTGTGACCACGGGGTGAAATAAATGAAGCAGTCATATGAATCGTTAAAATAATGTGATTTTGTTTAAATTCTTGCTTTATCTCATATTCTGCTTGATAAAGAAATCTGCTACTTTTATTAGTCACAAATTACAGTATTTTGTAATTTCTCTGGTAGAGCTCTGCCTTGAACTGTGACACGCAGTGCTGAGATGTCTTATCAGCACCTTGCCACTTGAGTGATTAGCTTTGATTTTCAGCAGGATTTTAGTGAATTTAGTAATAAATGTAAAGCTTTTCAAATGAAACACAATATTTAGGTAACTTAAATGTGTTTTCAAGAATATATCAAGTTTTAATTGGTAACAGCTTTGTTCACACAAATTTTTTTTTGTCTTTCAATTTGTTTTAACATAATTTTTCACTTATTATCTTAGTTTATAATATGCTGTTATATTCCAACCTAATTTAAAGTAATCTTGGTAGGGTTAAAGCATTTGGAGCCTTCACAAAAGGTACTGAATAAAAAATTTCTTATTTTTAAAAAATTAAAATCTGCAAATTAGAACTACCTTATTGTATACATAAATTAGGTATTAAATTTATTATGCTACACTTACTTCTTCTGGGTTCATTATGGTTATATTGTACAGTAGAAGCACAAACAGTCTGCTTCAGGCCTAGTGAGAGACGAGAACCTCAGGTTATCTCCTAAGGGCTTCTGTTCCTCTCTCCCTGTGGAGCACCATAGCCTGGTAGGAATCACTCAGGGCCTGAGTTTCAGGAGAATTCACAAATACTATTGCTTTTATTGTTTAGAAGTGTGATATTGGCAGAATTATTATTATTATAAGGACACTGTGACTGGAATATATGATATGACGTTCCACTATTACAAATTGCATCTCCGAATTTCCTGCCAAACTCTGCTTTACATTTGATAACAGACCTGATCAAATTACTATAAAAATAGGAATACTTACAGCCACAGGAGCAAGATTCTCCAAAGGACACCGCCCATGTCATGAAAATGGGTAACCAGGCTCCACAGCAACAGCTCCAGAGCTAGCGGTGGCTCACGGGGTAGGGAAGAGCATCTACACACTTTGTGGTAGGATTCTCTGGTTAGCCATTGTTGTGTGCATGGTGTTGTGATATCTGCTGTAATTTAATGTATTGGTTGTATGCATGAGCTTGCAAAATTCATAGCAGGTGCTCACATTCTGCTGAAAGGATGTTCCTAATCACACATAATCTGAAAAAAACCTCCAGTGCATGTTTGGTTTCTCATTACTTTTTTTGTTTGTTGTTTTGTTGTTTTTTTTTCATATGGCAGCACCATTGTAGCCAAGATTTTGGAACTTGATTTTTGTTTATTTGGGGAGAGGGGGTGGTTTAGTGTTAGTATTAACATTTGAATATGAATATTATGTTGTTTGATCTGCCTACTTGGTCTCTGCTGTTTTTTATTCTGAAGAGTGTATGGTGTATGTGAAATGTTTCTCATGCAGTGCTCATTTCATATCTCATATGCTTATGACTCAGAATTTGTAAGCAACCAGAAGCTATTTCCCACTGTTTTGTATACTGTTTCTAACTCCCTACAAAATATTTTGTCAAGTTTATTACATGGAACTATGCTACGTAGTTAAAATTGGAACTGAAGGTGGAAAAGAGAATCCTTTAGTCAGGAAAGAAGATCTAATTTTTGCTTCATTCTTAATGGTAATGATTCTAACAGATTCTGTTTAATAGCATTTATTTTTATGGATCTATTGGAATCTGGACTGTACTGAGACTCTCAGACTTTAATGAGGTCAGGATTTCCGTTATGTAGCATAATAACAATAAAGTACAGTAAGACAGTGCTTATACTAAGCCTGGCTTACCACTCTTCTGATTGTCTCATTCATTACCAACTGCCCTTAGTTTTTGACAGGGAGGTCAGTTTTCTGACCTTGTCTTGATTATAAATGAATTGTTAGCCACTTGTATAAAGGTACCTTCCCTGACTTTTAATTATGGATAGCCTAGATGATGGAATATCTACTGTGCTGTATATTTCTAACCAAATTTTTTGAAAATTTATCCTATTTCATAGTGATCTACTAAGCAACCTAATTTTGAGATGCATTGATTTGTCTGTCCCAAGAATATTAAAAGTATGTGTACGTTGTAGAGGGAAGAAGTTCTTTTGTGTGATTTATCTAAAAAGTTGGAATGGACTAGACAGCTGAAACCTTTTGAAAACTCTACATTAAAGTCGGAGAACTTTAATCTTGTAAATTATTATTTATGGTTTCTGTGTAACATGAAAAATATTTCAACGTTCTACTTGTGATTTCTGCCATTATAAGTGTATCACAGTATCGCTGAGGCTGTATTTTAAAGACATACAGTGAAAGAGACACTGTTTGCAATGTTCTATATGTTCTATATTGTGTCCACATTTGTCACCAAATGATTTGATTTGTAACTTAGGAAAAAGATCTTAAAAATTTCTATTAGAAAATGTAACATCAATATTGTGCATTTTGTTCCAGAAGATGCACCATGAAATATATTAAGATATTACATTTCCCTAGAAAAATGGGAATAATAATACCATACATGTCTGATTATTATTTACTGATAATGTTACCTAGAAGCCCCAATTAGAACTTGAGGCCCTGCTCTGCCAGATACTGTATATACAGAATAAAATGACAGTCACTGCCCCCAAAGAATTTACCTAAATAATTAAGCTAGTGTTTAAACTTGAATTCCTGTATTTCCTCAGATTTTATTTAAGAATGTTTTAATTTGATTGGTGATCAAAATAGTCTTTTTTTAATACAGTACAGACTAGAAAGAAATCAGCATTTTATGTTGATGCTTACGTAATCCTACCAAAATGTAAAAGCATATAACTCACAGAATTATAAATCACCTAAAAATGTTAATGGTAATATGCTACTAGTGATTTCCTTAGTCACCTTTTAAAACCATTTAAGCTAAACAAATAGAGCATGTGTACAAGCATTTATGTGAAATTTGAAATTTCAGCTATTAAGTGAAATTTGTCTTTATTGACAAATGTATTTGTCGTATGTTTTCCTACACCTACTTTTAAATGCGCATTAGGTAAAAAGCTTCATTGTCTCCCAACTCTGACTTTGCAAACAATTCCACTTAAATATTAAGAAATCGTGTATGTGTAGGAAAATACTGATTCCAAAATGTCTGTGCAGTTAACTTAGAATATCTGGGTTTTTTGTATGCATATCTAACCAGAGACGTCAGAGGCAACTATGAAAGTTTTAATGTTGACTGCTGTACTGAAATGTTCTGAAAGTAGTCTTAGCAGAGAAGAAGATCAATGAAGAAATGAAACCAATACTGAAAAAGACAAGTTTTTTATTTTAAATGTCCTGTATGGATGTAAATGAATGGAAAGGTTCTTGGGAACAGGTAGAAAGCAAGCTGCGAGTGTCGGTGCTGTGATAGAATAGGTTGGTAAAACAAGCATAACGTGACTGGAAAAAAAAAAGGAGTAACTGTAAAAAATAACATATTGAAATACGCCAAATGGCTTTTGTTGTTACTATTAGTCTATAGTTATGATTGTTACTTGCATATATAATTTAAATCAACGCTTTCACACATTAAGATTTTATGCAGAGCTGTCTGAAATTCGGTGGTAACACTCTTGCCACAAAGGCAAGGTATCCTTAAGGCATCTTTCCTCATTCTCTAATGCTAAGAACATTATAGTGACAAGCAGACTCCTCATATAAGTTAGGCATAGGGCTACTGGAAATCTTGGCTGTGGTACTGTTCACCAAACTAGTCTTGCACTATATCAGAATTAGAAGAAGGTACCATGTGTGCTCATCCTGCAGTGTTTCCTAAGTGTTAAAAAGACCTCTTCAGACCTGGTAGATAGTGGTACAGATCTGCCTACCTGACTTCAGTCAAATGTTTCCTAAGAGAATCACCAGATGACTGATAAATAATCTTAGCATAGATTTTAATAGTGTGTAGAACTACTTATTTCAGCTAGTATACCTGCCACAAGCAACCATTTTAGCTACCAGAAGTGATTTATTTGAAGTGTGGGTTCTGAGAGGAATTCAAGGCAGTGTTTACAGTGTTACAAAAAGCAGATTCGATGACATGCCGTAAATCTTGTAAATAAATTTCATTTGCTGTGAGCCAAAATTTAAGAACTTTAAAGAGAAATCAGGTCTCTGTTGTTGCAAAGTATTTGTGATTGCTTAGGAAGAAATAAAAAGCAACTAAAAATGATGGCATGTGCTGAAGAATTATTATTTATACCCTGTTTATTTGTGAAGGAGATGAGGAAAATAAATAACAAGACTGCATTCACAGGGAAATATATTGTCAAGCATTATGTGTGGTGGGTGGAGAGAGAGGGAATTAGAGACAGGGAATAAAAATACTTTGCAAAGACTTGGTAGCCTATCAGGTGAAGATCCTACATTGAGTTGAAATCTAGTGCATGAAAGAAATTGTGTATGGCATTTACTGTCACAGAGAAACCAACCCATTGTCTATCTTAAAGAAGGTGTTATTTTCATCCTACCTCATTTATGACGTGCAGGTGTTTTCTGGATATGTTGCAGAACTGTTTGTTAAATAATTACAGCAGGAATAGTACTGAGAGTTCCTCGCCAGGCTTCAGTTTGTATTACCTTAAGCAAATACTTATTGCTGAAGCAAATGCATAAGTCTCATCAAGTCGGGATATATGTAAAGGAGATGTTCTGCTGCTAGGCTTGTATAAATTGCCATAATACTTGAGGAATGAATATGCAGTTGATGTTCATTTTGATCTCCCATTTTTAGTTTCCTGTTTAGCTCTAATTCAAGAAAGTGCTTAAGCTTATGTTGTCCATTCATATTATGGACAAACCTAAGTATGATCTAATTTGGACTTAAATGCAAGCTTATAGTACAATAATGTTTCATTACGGTCCTAAATAAAGATTCTTCTTAAAATAGGGGCCTAAAATTGCTAGGATTTTTTTTTTGTTTTACCTGTATAATACCTTCATATTTTTATTTCTTTTATAAAATGTTCTTATAACAAAAAAAAAAAAGTACGCTGATTAACTGCTCGGGGGGCTATGATCTAGTGGCAATTACAGAGACTTGGTGGGACGCCTCGCATGACTGGAATGTGGTCATGGATGGCTATGTCTTGTTCAGGAAAGACAGGCCGCTAAGGAGAGGTGGTGGAGTTGCTCTTTATGTGAGTGAGCAGCTAGAATGTATTGAGTTCTGTCCAGGGGCGGATCAGGAGCGAGTTGAGAGTTTGTGGGTGCGAATTAAGGGGCAGGCTGGCATGGGTGATACTGTTGTGGGTGTCTATTACAGGCCACCGGATCAGGATGAGGAGGGTGATGAGGCCTTCTACAGGCAGCTGAGAGCAGTCTCGCAATTACAGGGCCTGGTTGTCATGGGAGATTTCAACTACCCTGATATTTGCTGGGAGGCCTACTCAGCCAGCCATCCTCAGTCCAGGAGGTTCCTCCAGTGCATTGATGATAACTTTCTGATGCAAATGGTGGATGAGCCAACTAGGAGAGGAGCGCTGCTGGATCTTATCCTCACTAACAAGGAGGGTCTGGTTGAAGAGGTGAAGGTTGAGGGCAGCCTTGGTTGTAGTGACCATGAGATGGTAGAGTTCAGGATCTCATGTGGCAGGAACAGAATAGCTAGCAGAATCACAACTCTGGACTTCAGGAGGGCCAACTTTGGCCTTTTCAAGCAATTGCTAGGGGAAATCCCATGGGACAGGGTACTAGAAGGTAAGGGGGCCCAAGATAGTTGGTTAGCATTCAAGGACTGCTTCTTCCAAGCTCAAGATCAGAGCATCCCAGCAGGTAGGAAGTCAAGGAAGGGTACCAGGAGACCTGCATGGTTAAACAGGGAACTGCTGGGCAAACTCAAGTGGAAGAAGAGGGTGTACAGATCATGGAAGGAGGGGCTGGCCACTTGGGAGGAATATAAGTTTGTTGTCAGAGGATGTAGGGAGGCAACTAGGAAAGCTAAGGCCTCCTTGGAATTAAACCTTGCAAGAGAGGTCAAGGACAACAGAAAGGGCTTCTTCAAATACATTGCAGGTAAAGCCAACACTAGAGGCAACGTAGGGCCACTGATGAATGAGGTGGGGGCCCTGGAGACAGAGGATAAAAAGAAGGTGGAGTTACTGAATGCCTTCTTTGCCTCTGTCTATACTGCCGGAGGCTGTCCTGAGGAGCCCCGGACCCCTGAGGCCCCAGAAGAAGTCAGGATAGAGGAGGAATCTGTCTTAGTAGATGAGGGCTGGGTCAGGGACCAATTAAGCAATCTGGACGTCCATAAATCCATGGGCCCTGATGGGATGCACCCGCGGGTGCTGAGGGAGCTGGCGGAAGTCATTGCTAGGCCACTCTCCATCATCTTTGCTAAGTCATGGGCAACGGGAGAGGTGCCTGAGGACTGGAGGAAAGCGAATGTCACTCCAGTCTTCAAAAAGGGCAAGAAGGAGGACCCGGGTAACTATAGATCGGTCAGCCTCACCTCCATCCCCGGAAAGGTGATGGAACAACTTGTCCTTGGTGCTGTCTCTAGGCACATCAAGGATAGGGGGATCATTAGGGGCACTCAGCATGGCTTCACCAAGGGGAAGTCATGCTTAACCAACTTGATAGCCTTTTATGAGGACGTAACCCGGTGGATAGATGATGGTAAAGCTGTGGATGTGGTCTATCTCGATTACAGTAAAGCGTTTGACACGGTCTCCCACAGCATCCTCTCAGCTAAACTGAGGAAGTGTGGTCTGGATGATGGGGTAGTGAGGTGGATTGTGAACTGGCTGAAGGAAAGAAGTCAGAGAGTGGTGGTCAATGGGACAGAGTCCAGTTGGAGGCCTGTGTCTAGCGGAGTCCCTCAAGGGTCGGTACTGGGACCAACACTATTCAATATATTCATTAATGACTTGGATGAGGGAATAGAGTGCACTGTCAGCAAGTTCGCTCATGACACCAAACTGGGAGGAGTGGCTGACACAACGGAAGGCTGCGCAGCCATTCAGAGGGACCTGGACAGGCTGGAGAGTTGGGCGGGGAGAAATTTAATGAAATATAACAAGGGCAAGTGTAGAGTCCTGCATCTGGGCAAGAACAGCCCCATGTACCAGTACAAGTTGGGGGCAGACCTGTTGGAGAGCAGCGTAGGGGAAAGGGACCTGGGGGTCCTAGTGGACAGCAGGATGACCATGAGCCAGCAGTGTGCCCTTGTGGCCAAGAAGGCCAATGGCATCCTGGGGTGTATTAGAAGGGGTGTGGTTAGCAGGTCGAGAGAGGTTCTCCTCCCCCTCTACTCTGCCCTGGTGAGGCCGCATCTGGAATATTGTGTCCAGTTCTGGGCCCCTCAGTTCAAGAAGGACAGGGAACTGCTAGAGAGAGTCCAGCGCAGAGCCACGAAGATGATTAAGGGAGTGGAACATCTCCCTTATGAGGAGAGGCTGAGGGAGCTGGGTCTCTTTAGCTTAGAGGAGACTGAGGAGTGACCTCATTAATGTTTATAAATATGTAAAGGGCAAGTGTCATGAGGATGGAGCCAGGCTCTTCTCAGTGACATCCCTTGACAGGACAAGGGGCAATGGGTGCAAGCTGGAACACAGGAGGTTCCACATAAATATGAGGAAAAACTTCTTTACGGTGAGGGTGACCGAACACTGGAACAGGCTGCCCAGAGAGGTTGTGGAGTCTCCTTCTCTGGAGACATTCAAAACCCGCCTGGATGCGTTCCTGTGTGATATGGTCTAGGCAATCCTGCTCTGGCAGGGGGATTGGACTAGATGATCTTTCGAGTTCCCTTCCAATCCCTAACGTTCTGTGATTCTGTGAACTGCTCTTTCCTATAAATATATAACCAAAAATTATTGACTGGTAAAAACAGCTAGATAGTATTACAGGTGTTTGTTGGCTTTTCACTTGTGTTATCGATATCTTAAGCATATATTGTAATTTCTTTTTTGCTTGATATAACTGAGACTTTGCTTTACTAATCCACTTCATAAAACAACTTGCTAAACCTGCACGCAGTCCTTTATTTCTTTTTTAAGCAAAATTGAAGAGCACTGGGAAGCTAGTTTATACACTGGATGACAGGTTGCCCCTACATCTTTATAGATGTAATGTAAACTAAAAGGACAGACCTGCAAAATATTGTGAAGTCTGATATCAGAAGATTTATGAAAAAAGATTTCACAAGTATTTTAAAGGCGATTTAGGTAGTGGCCTTGGTACTTTTTATTTCAACATCATGGTATAGTCAAGAGATACTGTACTTCAGTATTGTAACACTTCTTTGTAACAAACGCTCAGAACCACTCCCAGCCCCTGCCAATTGGATTGAAACTAGTTGGTTAGTTATTCTCAGGTTTAGATTTTTGTTGTTGAAAAACGTGAATATTTTAAAAATCTGTTAGGTTGGTTTTGATTTTTGAGATCATACGGAGAATAGTTTTATGCTTTGGGATATTTCAATGAACAGAAAGAATCCAGAATATCACTGAAATATTTTTAAATGAAATTTGGCATGTGTATTCTGTAAGAATTGTGTGCTTCACAAAGTGTGGAAAATTCTAGAAATCATAATATGAATATAAAATATACACAGTTGTTCTATCTTTTTAAACTTTTTCTTAATGTTAAACTTTTTCTTAATGTTAGGCACAGTGTTCTTATTTATGTGTATGCATATTTATATATGTTGATATTTACCTATGCTTTGAAATCAGTGTGCTTGTGTTTATTTGCATTATTACACATTTAAACAAATGCATTTAATGCATCTATTTGAATGTGATACATCATATACATGTGAGAACATTAATGTTTTAATGAAAGATATCAAAGACTAAACGTTATGGCTAAGATTTTCTTATTTACAGAAGTTATGAAATTAAAAGTTATGGTCCCCACAGCATTTTAAATACGATTATAAAAGTATAAAACCCAAAATACTAGTCTACACTGTAAAGATATTATTAAAGAACCATCATGATCATTATGGGGTTAATAATTTTAAATTTCATACTGTGAGTATATGTAAAATCTCAACCATAACAATAAATTTTCTTTGCATTTGATTTATAATTTTCGAGTGTGTTTGGATGTTGAAATGTGATTTAGAGGAAGAAGAATCATTCTGAAAAACAAACCAGCTAATTAGTAAGATTACGTTCCTACACTGCCAAGTACAATACTTGTTCCTAAACACATTATGAAGATTAAACATATTTATATATACATGTATTTTATCTCAGGGAGTCAACTACTTTATGTCCAAGGGCATACTAGATGATTCGTCGAAAGAAATAGCTAAGTTTATCTTTTGCACAAGAACACTAAATTGGAAGAAGCTGAGAATCTACCTTGATGAAAGGTAATTTGAATTTCTCTTGAGACATTTCCTATTCATTTTCAATGTACAGCACCATTCAACAATATTTTGCTTGTATTGATGTAATTTTAAAGATGTAAAAATGCAAGAAAATGCAACTAAGTAATGCTGCTGCTAAATCTGAACAGTTATTCAGTTCAAGTATTTGAGACTGTAACACTTTATAAAAACCCTTGAAAATACCACCTATAACTAGTAAATCTCACATCCTGTGCTTTTTCTGCATTTTTGCAGTTCTGGGCATAGATTATTTTGAAGTTATAGTGAGCATTTAAGCTGCACAGGATAATCTTTGTGCTGTATGACTTTCAGATTTTATAGATATTTTGCTGCTATTTTTGATTTTTTTCCTTTTTTTTTTTTCCTATCTAGTATGAGTGTTAATCAGAAAAAGCAGTTGTCACTTTACCAAGTGATGATAGCTTTTTAACTAATATTGAATCATCTAACCATTATTTGGTTGTCTGATATTTCTCAAATGGAAGTCACAGCCACCTCCTAAGATGCAATAGAGACAGCATAAGCTGCAGTAGGGATCACTCTCCCTGCTGTAGCATGCTCTTCTACCTCCACAACGCATTCTCTTGCCCTCCAGGATACCATCAGGTTGGGATAGTGCAGTGTCAGGAAAGAGGAGCACCAACACATTCAAGCAAAGCTGAAAGAGGAGGAGAATAATAACTGGACCTAAATAGGAAGAGCAGAGGGACTGCAGCTCTTCTATCAGGAACCTTCTCCTGCTTCTCATCCTCCTCAGCCCGTACCATTAAAGGAATAAAAGGAGTCATTCTGTAGTGTTATCGCCACTGACAGTCCTGTGCTGTGAAACTTCGGATTATCATTTTTTTTGGCAATAGAAAAAATACAAAAATATTTGATGGATGAGATTGCAAGTTAATATTAGCAACCCTTACTGCCATTCATCTTCCCTTCGTAAACAGTGTAATCAGGCATTAAAAATAAAAACTAGGTTTCTAAATGTTGAAACTCCTCTATTAGTACTGAAATGTTTAATAGAAAGGATAAACAGACAAGAATATTCTGTGGTTCACTTCAATTGGCTTCCAAATTTCCTTCAGATGTCTTTTGCACATCTGTTCATTTAGGCTAGTCTGAATCCTTCAGATGCTCCCGTGCTCAGTGGAAAATGCTTGAGACCATTGCACCCTGATGGGCTTAGACTTTAAGGGGGTTTTGTGAGCAAATTTTATCTAACTTAAGCCTGGTTTTAACAAGATACTCCTGTAACAGCTTCTACTTAGGCACGAAAATGTGTGACACACATGAATCTGTTCCCGTCATTATCTATTATAATGGTTTTGTCAGACGGTTTAAAGGAAGCGAAGCCTCTATGTAGTCTATGATTGAATATGCATATAAAGAAACTTAGAATTCTGGTTAATGTGTATTTTTATAGTATTTGGCTACTATTGTAAGTGTCTGAAGAACATGTGTTTATATTATCTTTGTGCTGTTAGTGATAATTTTCTTTGTCTTTCAGCAAAAATCAAAGCTCATAAATATTCTGAAGCTTTCATTTTTATTTTTTAAAACCTACATTTTCATATTTAAACAGTTAAAAGAAACTTCTCTAATTATGTGGGATTTTATTCTACCAGGCGAGATGTTTTGGATGACCTTGTGACGCTGCACAACTTCAGAAATCAGTTCTTGCCAAATGCACTGAGAGAGTTCTTCAGACACATTCATGCTCCTGAGGAGCGTGGGGAATACCTTGAGACTCTCATAACAAAGTTCTCTCACAGATTCTGTGCTTGTAACCCTGATTTGATGAGAGAGCTTGGCCTTAGCCCTGGTAAGCAAAAAAGAGCTTTGCTTCAGTGGATCAGTCTTTCTATTTCTGGATGATGCTACTGTTTATGATAGTTTTAAAATCAGGACCTAAACAAGTATTTCTGAAAGTACAGGCATGGCTTGGGAGGGTTCAGTATACAGGCATCATCCCACTTGGGTTGAAAAAAACCCAAAAATAACACTGTTCTTTTCTTAGACCTAGCTGATAGATGGGTTTTATTTTCATGTTATCTTTCCTTCACTTTTGTCTGTACTTAAGCTCTGTACTATCTCTAAGTTCCCTCTTGCAAAGACTTACACACTTCTTAACATTTTACCTTGTGGATAGTCCCACAGAAATGAGGGGGAATTTTGGGCCTCACTCACATTAACAAGCATTTATAATTGGTTGAGTGGGAGCCAGTTTCCAACAGTGGGACTGCTTACATATTTAAAGATAAGCTTTAGCAGGATGTTGGCCTTAGTTTACAAAAACTTCAAGAATCTGTTTAAATGAATGTGCATAAAGCCCTTAGTGACTTTTGGATAATGTAGAAATATTAAGAGATTTGTAAATGCTCATTTGGCAATGTGCTGACATTATTACTTCGAGAACTGCTATATTAAATTTTACTTCACTGGGATACCCTTTTGAGTTGTTATATGTGCGTGTATATATATATAAGTCCAGATGATGAAGACCGTAAGGTTCTTGGACAGGGAACAATATTTTTCATGATCAGTTTCCTTTTTAATGTGTTTTTTTTTATTTATTCTCTCTTGTCTAGATGCAGTTTATGTACTGTGTTACTCTTTGATTCTACTTTCCATTGATCTAACAAGCCCTCATGTGAAGAACAAAATGTCAAAGAGGGAATTCATCCGAAATACACGACGAGCTGCACAGAATATTAGTGAAGATTTTGTAGGGCACCTTTATGACAACATCTACCTTATTGGCCATGTGGCTGCCTAAAAGCACAATTTGCTAGCACTTAAAATTTGTAATTTTCAAAAACTACATCAATTCAAAAAATTAATTCTTTTGTAGAGATGGGGGTTATTTTAGTGCTGGTCATTCTAACCTCTGTATGCAATCAAAGTTTGTGTGTGTAAGTGTGTGTATGTGTAAACTACCTTTTCTATCTCTTTCCCGTGGGAATGGAAGGATTTGGAGATGTGTTTTTCATAATTTTTTTAGTTTTGCACAAAACAATGCCATTAGTCTGACACCGCCATTACGAATGTTAAACTGACATGACAGTCTGAGCTGACAAAGTGGTGAATTTGTGCATTAGATCTGCTTGAAACTTTAATAAGTTCATTCTTTTTAGAATACCATGTAATGTGTATATATTTAACTAAAGAGATTTATAATCATAATTATTTTATTGTAAAATATTTTAACTAAAATTTCTCCTTTTATCTCTTAAAATAGTGTTGTACTTCTTTCTTTTGCACTTTTTTTACAATGCTGACTACCTCAGATACCTAAGTTAGAGAAACATTGGTCTGAACACCAATACCAGTAAAGTTTATTCTAGGAGATGACAGAACACTTGTAAAATATCTAAGCTGATATTTAATACTATATTGACTAACTTGAATTAGCATATTGCCAATCTGCTGTTCACTCAGTTTTAAAGATGACAGCCTCTATTTTACATGAACCCTGATGTCATACAGGGATAGCCTAGGGAAATCGTGCAGTTTACATAGAGCTAACCTGTATTGCAGACACTAGGTATTGGGGACATAGGACAACTACAGTCATCTATTCAGCACAGTAAGCAAGGAAAAATCTCAACAGGGAAAGTGGTGTGAGCAGCTAACATGTTGCTGCTTTCAGCTGCTTCCCTTGGTCTAGAAGTGTCAATGACGGAAATGCCTAGGCAAATGTGTACCACATGACTCATTGCTGAAACTGTTAAAAACTGACTATGCAAGATTCAAGCAGTGACTGTGCAGGACTGGGGAGCCGTTTCAGACTCAGGTACTGAATTACTGTTCCTAGATCTGTTACTTAGCTAGATTTTAAATAGTTCTAGGTTTATGAAAATGCTTCAAAAATAGTTTCAGTCAGGTTGTGTCTTACATTTTCTGAAGTGTGGAGAATATTAGCAGTGCAACGGCCGTGCACCTACAGAGACTGAATGAGGATTTGCCTGGTTTTTGTTCAGATAACTCAGAGCAGTGCTTCTCTTAAATTAACATAACATTTAGTTGAAGTCAGAGCTGTTCCTGATTATGTTTGCTTACATAATATTCAGCTATCACTAGCATATGGATTCATCATGGTAACAAGTAGATTTATCCTTTTTCCCTGCCTCACCATGAGATGAGGTAGGAAGATATACTTAGTTCTGTTTTACACATTCATCTGATTTTTTTTACGTAGGAAGCCGATGGCAGAGACAGGAATTGGATGCAGGTAATACTCCTCATACGCACGCACTCTGCCCACACTGCTGCGCTCTCCATTTGGCACCTAAGGGGGTATTACATTTGTCTTAGGTATGAGAAGACTGATCACAGAATCACAGAATCACAGAATGTTAGGGATTGGAAGGGACCTCGAAAGATCATCTAGTCCAATCCCCCTGCCGGAGCAGGATTGCCTAGACCATATCACACAGGAACGCATCCAGGTGGGTTTTGAATGTCTCCAGAGAAGGAGACTCCACAACCTCTCTGGGCAGCCTGTTCCAGTGTTCGGTCACCCTCACCGTAAAGAAGTTTTTCCTCATATTTAAGTGGAACCTCCTGTGTTCCAGCTTGCACCCATTGCCCCTTGTCCTGTCAAGGGATGTCACTGAGAAGAGCCTGGCTCCATCCTCATGACACTTGCCCTTTACATATTTATAAACATTAATGAGGTCACTCCTCAGTCTCCTCTTCTCCAAGCTAAAGAGACCCAGCTCCCTCAGCCTCTCCTCATAAGGGAGATGTTCCACCCCCTTAATCATCTTTGTGGCTCTGCGCTGGACTCTCTCTAGCAGTTCCCTGTCCTTCTTGAACTGAGGGGCCCAGAACTGGACACAATATTCCAGATGCGGCCTCACCAGGGCAGAGTAGAGGGGGAGGAGAACCTCTCTCGACCTGCTAACCACACCCCTTCTAATACACCCCAGGATGCCATTGGCCTTCTTGGCCACAAGGGCACACTGCTGGCTCATGGTCATCCTGCTGTCCACTAGGACCCCCAGGTCCCTTTCCCCTACGCTGCTCTCCAACATGTCTGCCCCCAACTTGTACTGGTACATGGGGTTATTCTTGCCCAGATGCAGGACTCTACACTTGCCCTTGTTATATTTCATTAAATTTCTCCCCGCCCAACTCTCCAGCCTGTCCACGTCTCTCTGAATGGCTGCGCAGCCTTCCGGTGTGTCAGCCACTCCTCCCAGTTTTGTGTCATCAGCGAACTTGCTGACAGTGCACTCTATTCCCTCATCCAAGTCATTAATGAATATATTGAATAGTACTGGTCCCAGTACCGACCCTTGAGGGACTCCGCTAGACACAGGCCTCCAGCTGGACTCTGTCCCATTGACCACCACTCTCTGGCTTCTTTCCTTCAGCCAGTTCACAATCCACCTCACTACCCGATCATCCAGACCACACTTCCCCAGTTTAGCTGCGAGGATGCTGTGGGAGACCGTGTCAAACGCTTTACTGTAATCGAGATAGACCACATCCACAGCTTTACCATCATCTATCCACCGGGTTACATCCTCATAAAAGGCTATCAAGTTGGTTGAGCATGACTTCCCCTTGGTGAAGCCATGCTGAGTGCCCCTAATGATCCCCCTATCCTTGATGTGCCTAGAGACAGCATCAAGAACAAGTTGTTCCATCACCTTTCCGGGGATGGAGGTGAGGCTGACCGGTCTATAGTTACCCGGGTTCTCCTTCTTGCCCTTTTTGAAGACTGGAGTGACATTCGCTTTCCTCCAGTCCTCAGGCACTTCTCCCGTTGCCCACGACTTAGCAAAGATGATGGAGAGTGGCCTAGCAATGACTTCCGCCAGCTCCCTCAGCACCCGCGGGTGCATCCCATCAGGGCCCATGGATTTATATGATGATAATGATAGTCCACATGAGGGCTACATAAATGACAGGGAGAAAAAAAATGTAGCTACTGCTGCTATTTCAAGTGTTTAGTACATTTTGTTTATAGCTCTGGTCCTCATGCAAAAATGCACACAGCAGAAGTTGTAATTTTTTTATTATGTTACCTTTAATCAAGTGTAAATGCCATTTGTATTTGTGTAGCATACACAGCCAAAGCCAGAAGCCAGCCGTATTGCAGCTATCCTCGAGACAGGTTTTACAATACTACTGCCCTCTTTCAGGATAACTTCTCATCACTTCACCCTGTCTGATTTCATATATTTCAGAAAGCCCACGGACACATTCCGCAGTGGTCAATTCATCTCAAACACAAATAAAGAGTACATGGTACATTGGGGAGCTTTGTTTAAGGCACAGGTATCTGGTCCTGTTAAAAAAAAAAAAAAAAAAAGACAAGTTAGAAAACTTTTAACATAATCTGTAAAACCAACAATAAAGGATAAGTGTCTCTGTGTTCCTTAAAGCGATCTTACATGAGGACTGCAGAATATTGCTTTCTAGAAAGCACTCCTCAGAATTTATACACTTAAAAAGAAGAATTCAGTGAATTTTGGAATTACAACTAATGTTATCAGGAAATGTTTTCTTCTCAAACCACAACTGCAGAGTGAGGCCCGGTTCTCTTCTGACTGGTATTTATGTTGACATGAGTGATACTGGTTTTGATTTTGCACTGATACTAGAGTACACATTGTTAATCTGCATTTCTCTTAATTTCCAGTTACCCTCAGTTCCCATCCTCAAACAGATACAGAACAAAACGTCCAGGCAGACAAAACATGTTTTTTCAGGAATAGATGAGTGCATCTATTAACAAGGTTTAGAAAGCTTCAAGGCCAGTCTAACAGCCAAGAAGATAAATTAGAAACAGGTTGATATGGTTAAAGTTTCCATAAGACACAAGTCCAGGGGAAAAGAAAAAAAACAAAACCCTAATCACATACAGATAACAGCATCTGATGTTCACAATAGGATTTTGAGCTGTGTTAGATGGTTAGCGCCCAGCTCATGCTGTACATTATGTTACTAACTCAGAGTGGAACAGAAAACAGCAAACACAACATGCCAAATGTGGATTCCCTTAGAGGTAACCAAGAAATAAAAAATGACAACAGACCTTTCTTCTGTCCTTCTGTTGAAGTTTGGGTCTCTCCAGCGTGGCAGCGAAGTCATTTTTTGCATTTTAAGAATCTAGACTTTTCAAGAAGTTAGGCAATTTTTTGTCTTAAAAGAAGGGAAAAAATCTTAAGCAGGTATAACAATACTCTTACAAAGTGAAAAAAAAAGTTTGAATTCTCTTAGTCATCCTTCAAAAACCCTCTAAAAACTAAGGTTTGGGCAGTGTCTTTTTCAATGCACTATTGGTGTCTCCACATAAATTTTAAAAGAAAACAGTGATAGATACTTCATTGATATAGGTGACGCTAAATGATGCAGAAATAGCTACTTGATCAGGCACTTCAGAAGACTTAGACAGAGGATCCCAAGCCTACTTACATGAGCATGATCATACTCATAAGTGCAAGTGATTCCTGAGCTATTGTGATTCCACCATTCCATGTCCTTTGAACTTTGGCTGTGTGATGTTGCCTTCATGCTACGTGTACGCAGCACTAAAGGAAGAAATGAGCCTGCAGCCCGCCCCCCTGCAAACAGTGGTTATTCTGGTCCTAAAAGACGCTGAAGTTGGGTTCTGAGCGGCCATTTCTGAAATTTTACTAACGTCAGTATACACAGATGTGACAACTGTTCTTCGTTCATGTAGGGGAAATGAGTGTACCTGTGTCCATGTAAAGTGTCACATAATACAGCTCATTTTTGCCTGTATTAAATTCTGAGTCTCTCATTGCATGTATTCAAGGAATACAGCATATATTACATATTCACGTGGTTTAATTATAGACAGTGTCTGATATTCTACATTTGCTCAAAACTCTTATTTCTGTCTTGAATACTTTCTATTCATACTCTAAACAACAGATTTTTATGGCTTTGGCTTTTTAAAATAAATCAAAGCTACTTCGACATACAAAAGCTCAAACAATTGTAAGGTAGAGACATTTGTCAATTTTGAAGTGGGCAAGAAATTCAGATTCAGGAAAAAAAAAAAATCAGTTTGTTCTCTTCAACCTTTCCCTCCTATCCCCCACACTGGAAAAAGAAAAATTATAAACAGTTTCAAAATACAGATTTAGGAAAATAAACTGTCTAGCTAGGCAAATAAATGTTACTATTTCCTCTTCAGTATACTGCAGTTTATTAATGTTCTTTACATAAACAAAATTATCAACAGGAATTGCTCTTTTTGAAGTGGTAATAGTTTTGTTCTCTGTGCAAAGTTTTCATTGTGCAATCTGATTTTTTTATGGATCTGTTTTTAGAAAAAAAGTATTAAATTATTTTAAGTACTTGAGCAAAATTGAGGCATACCTACTTGATAATGTTAAAATGTCAAAATAATAATATTAAGTATTTAGAAAAGTCAGATTTACTTGCCTTATATTGGATTGGGATTTTTTTTCTTTTCATATATTTTATGTAAGTACCAAAACTAATAAACATTAAGGCTGATGACTTGTTCTCTGCTGTTGTACAATCTACCACTCTAATCTCAAAAGCACTGTTAAAATGGACAAAGGACAGACTTAAAGGATTTCCTGTGTCCCATAGGCACATTATGAATTCATTTTGCCTTAAAGACAAATAATATACAAACTTTTATAATCTACATATAATAGTGATTTTAGGAAGATAAAATTTTATGTGATCTTCTAATATTATTTATCAGATGTTAAAAGTTAAGAACTTATCATACAATGTGTGTAATTAAATCATAACCAGACAGCTAGGATTAGTTACAGAAATGAATGTATATGTAAAAAGCTTCAGAGATCGCATTGCTTCTTCATCACTTCAGTGCTTTTGCTGACAATGATGTTAGTAATTTGCAGTTTTCCTTTCTTATTCATATAAACAAACTTAGAGAAGAGATGGATGAGAAAATACTTATACAGAATACTTCCATTCCCTATGTGGAGTTTTCTTGCGTTAAAAAGGAACTTTCTGTATTTGCTTTATAATTTAAAATAAAGAAAAAATACACTTCACTGAAAGAATGAAGCTCTAATTTTCAGATATGTGGTTCACTCCTAGCACCTAATACAGGAAATGAGCAAAAAGCACTTTTCAGATTTCTAGCAATCCAACAAATGCATTGGTTTTTAAGCTTAAAAATACTACTTGCTGAGTATATGTACATGAAAGAAATCAAGCATATTTATGTAAAAGCAACATGGTCAGGATACCAGTTCTTTTCAGAGAGAGTATTCATTTGTAAAAGTTAGCTTTCTTCTTGGCAGTGTTGGAGAGGAATGTTGGATTTAATTTAAAATGATTAATGAGATTTTGTCAGACTCGCTGCCTTTACCACCACTGCAGTTTGTCAGCACAACAACCTGGGAAAACCCGGACGCCACTCTGTCGCCCAAAACAGCTTTCCAGGAAAAAATAAACCTGAGTAACTAGTGCCAGGTACATGTCAATGGTATTGTCTTTCAGCTGTTGAAAGTTTAACTCTAAGTTGGGACATTTACACATTCTGAGGAAGTGAACCTCATTCGTTATTTCAATAGTCTGGTTTTGACAGCGGATACCACTATCAGCTTAAGTTTTCAGAGCAGGCATAGCCTTTATTATTCACCTTATGGAAAATCCTATAATCCATGCAGACGAGAAATTCTTTAAAAGGAAAAAAAAATTTCAAAGCTTGTTCGGTTAGGTTTTTCTGGAGAAAGACCATCTATGCAACCTGTCTCATTTTTGGCTGTATTCCGTTAGGAAGATCTGATCTTCTGAGCCCTGCGCACACGCATAGGCTGCCGAGTGGCAAGGAATGCTGGATTGGACTCGAGGCAGACGCATCTGTATGCACATATGCTAATAGCCAAAACCTAACAAGTTCTCAATAGTTTTCATATGTAACCATAACATAAGAAAATGAGAAATTCTTTTGAAATTTAAGGTAGATGCTGAAAATTATTTATGATTTGTCTTTTTTGCTTTCCTTGTGAAAATTTATTCGGCTGGGCTACAGCTTGAGCATTGTGTTCTTCTTACACATGAAATACACAAAAACTGAAAAGGTGACTTTAATTTCAGAAGCAGCCTTCCCCGTCCAAGAAAACATGTTTGCCTGTGCCACACCAGTCTTTCTGCAGTCACATAACCCTGTATCAACAAAATGACCTTTCATTCACTCCTGTGGACCCCTTTATACATCAGTTCTATCCACTAACTCAGCATGCCAAAAATCCTGTGAGGCTTCAGAGAGATGTAAATGGTGGAAAAGACTTAGTACTGCTCTGCTACACCAGGCAGAACATCCTCCTTATGGCACATGATGCCACAGGTATCCTTTGCATCTTAGCTATTTCTTACATGTTAAAGTATTTTCACAACTGCCGTTTCCCTGTCTTCACATACAGAATCCAGACTAATTATCATAGTTACATGTAAAGCAATTGAATTGAAGTATATTTTTATAACTGGAAAACTTCTTAAGCTTACTTGCCTTCTGCAGCATTAATCACCTGCATAACAAAACGGGCAAGGAAATCACAGAACTGCTTTAAAAGTGCTAGAGAAGTGCATCTCTTGGTGTGCTTCTTAGTGACAATCAAAATCCTGCATTTTTTCCACATTAAATGTAGCTTCTAATTTCTATATTCCACTTCAGAATTTATATCAATAAATGCATTTGTTACTGTTCCATGCTGTCTAAAGTCTGACAGTACCATTTCTGATTTGTACTAGCAAATGCTAGATTTGTTGGGTTTTTTTGTTCTCCTGGCATAGCAGCAAAGTTTACAGTAGATACACAACTTTCCTCTATCACAGTAAAAATACGATAAAAAATGCTTGAATCTTTTTTCCCTATATATAAGGTTTAGGTATGGATAAAATACAGAAGTCACATGGTTAGTAATCAGCTTTTGTTAAAACTTTTTTTCAGCTTTTTAAAAATAAATGTATTAATATATTATTTCCTTTTCTTGGTATTAAGTGTTCACAGTGTACATTGTGCTGCATAACATATACTGAAAATCACAGCACTTAAAGGCTTAATTTGAAGATTTAAATGGTACATAGACATTGTGCTGGCTTCTTATATAAAGTAGATTTTATTTAAAATCATAAAGACCCTGAAATGTGTTGGGAATTCTTTTAAATGAGTATTATTTAGTAATATTAAGTTAAATTGTTAAACATAAATCAAGATTATGCTCTGAGTCTAAAGACACAAAATAGTAAAAGGGGAGGAAAGCCAAAGGAAGACATTTTCTTTGATAAGACTTTTCATTAAAACTAAAATTTTGTTAGTTTTAATGCAGATCGAGACAGAAGTTTTGAAGAAGTGAGATTAGTGGTTTCTGTAAAAAGATACCTGGTCCCAGCCCTATTCATACCTCATCCTCCCTCTTTTCTGCGGTAACACAACAGCCTTCCTGCCCCATCCAACAAGTCTGCTCCTCTCCACAGCTGTCCGCAGTGAGGCTGAGCAGAGCCTTCCTTCACAGCCTATTCTTCTCTTCCCCTGAAGATGGAAATGGACTGTGTGTAGTCTTGTTATTTTTAAAATATGAAGTGTTCTCTTAATGCTGGTGAAATAACAGGAACAAAAGAAAATAGCGGTTAAGATGTACTCTCGGTGAGTGTTGATATTTTTTAAGTAAAGACAGTTGTTCTATTATACAAAAGAAATAGAAAAGGAAGCTCATGTTGCCAATCATACAGCTTTATGTCAATAACTTCAATCTCATAATTATTCTAAAATCATCCTCAAATTAATTCCACAAATGCTGATTAATGGTCTTTAGTCTATTTTAAAAGTTGTTCACTACATACTTGAACTAAGCAGGATTTTACATAGAATATGAGATTAACACTTGAAGAGGCTTATCTACATTATCCTTATGTCTTCATTTAGCCCGCACCCAGGGCTCCACAACAAACAGTTTTTCTCTCACCCAATGTCCCTTCCCCAACCAAGGAAGGGACTCGGGAAAAGGAGGGAGACTTGTGGGTTTAAAGTTAAACAGATTTAATAAAATAAAGAAACCAATTTCAATGACAATCCAAAACACACAAAATTACACTTAGCTACAGAGTGCTAACAAGTTGCTCCAGGAATAGCAATCATTGAGAATAACAAAAACAGAGAGAAAAAAAGAGAGGAGAACAAAAAAAAAACAACCCTTCTTCCTCAGCAAGCTTTGCCTTTTGTAGTGAACTTGATGTTAATGATATAGAATACACCTGTGTGCCAGCCTGGGTCAGCTGCCCTGGGTTTAGCTGCTAATGGCCCTGATCACCATGGCTGGCCACAAACTGAAACAAAAATCTAACAGAAACTTGCTTCTATGAATTTTATCCCATGAAACCAGGACACCTTACAACACACCAAACAAGATACACCCTAGTGAAATACTGGCCCCACGGATGTCAAAAGCAAATCAGTAACTCACGGGAGTAGTCAGGAATTCATTACAGTCTGGAAGAAGCAAAAGCTTAGAAGTATCTTTAATGCCTCGCCTTCTGACAGACCCATGGTCTCAACACACTGTTTACGCTGATAAATGTCACTGTGTGATCAATTGTGACATAGCAGTATTCTCAAATATTTTTTGATAACCTATTCTCAATAAAGAGGAGAAACAAAAGCAGGTTGACCCTCTGGAGGCTACATGCTTACTACAAATAGTGCAAGTAATACAGTTACTTCATACAAGTAATGCTTTAGTCAAAAAGCATTTAACCTCGGAGAAAAGGGAAATAAAAACATTCAATGCCCATGATGCATAGGAGATCTGTAAAATAAATAGCAGTGTCCCACCTGTACAGGCATAGCAGAATATTGGTCTAAAAGAAAAGGTGTCTCAGTTTTAGTAAACTATAATCTAATTTTCTCAAGTGGTGATTGAAGTGCCCTTTGGTTTCACCTCCTTTGTAGCCAATTCTCGGGATACAGGTGTACCACATAATCTAGCAAAGGAGAACTTGTGCATTCATAGACTGATGCATAGTAATCTTTCTGCTCTGGCTGGCACTTCTCACAAACAGTCTTTGGTGAGTCAGTCGCATTGTCTTTGGAAGTAAGATCTTCCAGAAAGAGGTTTGTCACTTGCCATATCACACAGTTTAGAAGGTATGCTCAAAGGCAGAAGAAAGCCAGATTGGTTGGTTGGGTAGGGTTTTTATACTGTCAAGTATATGTATTGTATACTTCTCTCCCCCTTTCCTCCTTTTTCACTTTCTTCATTTCCAAAAAAGCTTGTTGATATCATTCTTAACAATCATTTATCTTGGCAGGGGAGCGGGGGGGGGAGAAAAAAAGAAAGACTGTGAATCTTTGATGGTAAAAAAATGTGTGAGTTTTCACAGTTTTTTCATAACACTAAAATACCATTCCTGTGGTTGCCAAGAATTTTTGTGAATAAAGACTGAGAACTTCATGTGAGCCCAAACTGATCCACTGATACCCGAGAACGGAAGAGACTCACCTTACGATTATCACTCCAGAAGGTCAGAGCATGGAATTGGTGTTACCGTGCTTACAAAAATATCACTTACATCAAAGTTATTAAATATTTACAGAATCTTCACCTCCTGCTTTAGTTATTGTTATTTATTTCATCTACTATTTTAACTGGAAATTGCCAGTTAATACTTTTCTCCCTCATTGTGTCAGTCTTATCTACCACAGATCAAGACAAGTTTCTGTGAAGGGACTCCATAATGCATTCCATGGAAAATAATACATCAGGTTCACAAGAATAAAGCTTTGACTGAGGAAGCTCTCACTTACATGTTGATAAGTATAAATTGTTATATAAAAATGAAAACAGCCTTTAAGCAAGAGAGTGATCCAATCCATTTTAAACACAAGTCCTTACAGGGGCGGTCTTAGACGTAAGCAGATGTAAGCAGATGAATAACCCAATCCCTATTCTGCTGACGATACACATCTTTAAACATGTGCTTTTGAGTTTCTGAGAAGCCAATGAAACCAACTTTCCATACTATTTATGTCTGCAAGACCCAGCCAGCTTGGAAAAGCAGCACCAAAAACCACTCTCATGACATGACTAGTATTTGGCTCAGGATTCTTAATATGATTTAACAGATGACAACCATGGAGTGAAAGTGAGTTAAATATCAAGTTCATTCTTATTAGGAAAACTTGCACAACAAATGCAGTAATTGCAATAAAAAAAAAAATATGCTCAACAATGGCTCCATAGAGGCAATGTAGTCACAGGGTCTCTCCTGAGGAAAACCAACACTCTGCTCCCCAATTTTACAAGCTTGTTTCACAGGTTTCACCAGTTGGGAAAAGCTCCCCTTGATACTCTCTGCCAAAGCACAGCTTCTACTCTCTGAGCATCATTCCCCCACCAGGCCAAAGCAGCCTAGGGCTTTCCTTGATGCTCACTATCTAGAAGAAGGGGCCACAGTTTCAGATCATGGCAACATAAGAACAATCACGCACCATTTCTGCAGCACTAGGCACTTCTCTGTTTCAGTGAAACTCCTAATTTACACCAGCTCAGAATCTGCCCTTCCCTTTCAAGTCCTGAAACTTGATTTTCTCCTACCTTGATATGTGACTATTCTCTCTGCATTACTGGGATGCTTCAGATCTGTTGTGCTCTTCATGCTATAAATTCCTTGTTCACACATCTTCTGCAAGCAAAAGGCTCGATGTCAGAGAAGGCACAAATTCCATGGTGTTCAGAGCTCATATTATCAAAAGATCTAAAAAAAAAAAAAAAAATTATACAGTGCATTTGCAAGGACTTATCCCTGGATACAAATATGTTTCAAATTAAAGTAAGACTAGAAATGACTGCAACATAAAGAATACTTCACTGACTAGAAAATCTGGTAAACTCATGTCTTGTCCAGGTATATCTATTGCATTGTATTTTAAAAGGACCAGGTTTCATGATTTTCAGCCATGTATTATTGAAATTGTGTCCCTGGCTGTAAGTATGATAGCATTTTTTTTAAGTCTTTACCTTGCTTAGACACTTTTTTCTTTCTCTTTTCTAACATTTCCCTTGCTGGTATTAAAACATATAATGTAACATAACGTAGCTTCCTAACAATACCTCCTACTTTTTCACTGTGATTTCCTGACTTTGTGGGGATCTTTCTAGATACACTTTCTCTTAGAAAGGCTTATAGAAAAAAAAGTGTAAATACTACAAAGTTGACAGGGTTTATATGTATATATTTATGCCTTGTATATATCCTAGGCTCCTGGTCTGCTCCCTTGCCAGTGTGATTGATTGACTGCGTCCCGAAAGATGTTTATAAGAACCGGCAGGTCCCGTATTTGTACAGCTCTGCAAACACCCAAAGAAAACCAAGCGCCCGGTGATCTCGCTGTTGGCTCTATTCCTGTAGCCTCGGATGGGAGTGTTACTACGGCGGTGGTTATAACTAATACCGCCGAGGAGCTGCCCTTCCTCCTCCTCCTCGTCCTCCCTGGGCTCAGCGGAGACCCGCAGCCGGAGGGATTTGCGCGGTCGCCGGCCGCAGATCGCGGCAAAGCGAAGCGGCCCTCGGGGATTGCGGGGGCGACCCGAGCAAATTAATCAGCTTGTCCTTGCTCAGGCTCCGAGGAGGCGGGGGATGGCGGGGAGGCGGGAAGAGCGGGGTCTTGTTTTTTCCTCCCCTGTTTCAGGAGAGTGCCCTGTCACCACTGGGTGACAACTGGGTCACTTTACAGCAGAGCCACTTGGAGCAAAAATAAAATAATAAAATAAAAAAGAAGCTGCCCACAGATTAGGGAGCCTTACTCCAATGTTCTATTTCTTTTAAAGCCCCGAACCGAGCCGAGCCGAGCCGAGCCGTGCTCCGCCCCGCCGGGCTCCACCTGCCAGGCGCAGGGCCGGGAGCATCCCCCTGCCCTAACCCCCCCCGTCCCGGTGGTCTTTTCCATGTGGATCCCATTATCATCATTTGCTCCTAGTATAAGGGGGATTAAAGCGATTAGAATGAAAATAATTAAATGATCTTTCAATTTACCCCTTCGTGCTGGTTGCAGGGAGACGGGACTCTACCTAGAGCAACCGAGACGGGGTTTGTGATTTCTTTTTGGAGGGGTTTATTTGTAAAGGAAAGGAAGAAAAGGAGGCGAGGGGGAAAACCCTCGCAACTGTCAACTGTTTTCCAAACACTGGATTAATACTGGCCAGACCTTTGTCGTAACGTGACCCTACGGTTTTCAAATGTGTTTTGAAACCTATAAGCGTTTGTTAAATCTCAGCGTTGAATAATGAAAGCAAAATAAAAACCAAAAATGTTCGGATGCTCTGGGGTTTTGTTGTTTTGGAGGTGGGAAGGTGGAGAAACTGTTTTGGGAGTTTGGTTGGTTGGTTGGTTGGTTGGGTTTTTTTCCTGCGACAAGCAAAATCCCCATATTTCATTATTTGGAATAAAGCCATAATCCTGACGAAAGGATTTAAATATTTAAAAATAACAGACGGATTTTAATCTGATGAAGGGATAACCGTTTCTTCAGCCTCTTTTTCAAGGAAAGTTTTCTGAACAAGTGACACAACTGCTTATATATATGTACACACACGCTCACACTATAGCTACGTGTTCATTTATGTCTCTTTATGAATCCATACCTCAATCTTTACTGTTTTCGTTTGCACGGATAAAATTAGCTTAGAACCATGTCCAAGAAAAGGTAAAAATTCAAAGGTTAATTAGTCACAAGCGTCTTCGCTTTCTTTTCTTCCTTTTTTTTTTTTTTTTTTTTAAGTAACGTTAGCCTTTAAGAGAATATTAGCATCTAGGGGCCTGCCTGGGGAAATTGGCGTGGTAGCTTTTCGATGACAAAAGAAGGGAGCCTTCCCAAAGACAGTGGAAGCTGCGCTGATTGACGCCCCACCTGGTTCTCCCAGCAGTGGCCCCTAGTGCACCCCAGCCCCAGGACCGGAGCGGGCCGGGGGCGCTCTGCCAGAGCGGGTGGCCGCTGGCAGCCCTGCCCCTCCGCGAAACCCCCTCCTGCCCCTGCCCACGGACGCGAAGTCACTGGAACCAGTGTATTAGTTTTAAAACGGGCAGAGACGGCAACCTAACCCACCCCTTCACAACTGAGTAACATGGAACTAAATTCAAATTTTAAACTCCCTCGAAAGGTCCGGTGCTGATGGAGGAGGAAGATGAGCCGGAGACATTCAGAAAATGCGAAGTTTACAGCTGTGATACCTCTGCTACCTGAAGGCACAGCGCCAGAGCGGGTAATTCCTTTTTACTAATTACTTCGTTTGAGAACGAGCAGATCAAAAAGAAAATCTTGTAGAAAGAACTTCAGGATCTGCAGAGGAGAATAACATTTCCGTGCTCCCTGCGTACCCGAAAATCCTAACAAAAATAATGTGGATGCTCTGCTCTCCACGGCTCTGAGTGCACACGTCTTGGGGTTGGTTTGGTTTAAAAGGTTCTTCTAAAGTTGAGAAATTGCCCTGCGGGGTGTTGTTATTTTTAAAATAGTAGATCTTTCAGGGTGAAATTTCAGTATAGAAGTTTCTTTGATTCAACGGGGAGGGAAAATCCCATTTGTTGTCAGAAGTTAATTTTCATCTCCTAGAGAAGTTACTGACTTTAAATATTTTTCTTTCCTCTATAAAAGTTATTGGCCTGCTTTCATAGTTACTAAAAAGTTTATCCGGCAAACCGAAGCCTAAATCCCGGCATTCATTTGGCAGTAACTCCTTTAGTAAATACTTATTACCGCGCAGTGCCCTTTGCCCGGTGAGTCTCGCCCACAAACAAGCCAGGCAGTGTAATTTCTACCCACTGAAGTGGTTATTAATGCCAAACCTGCGGGTGCGAGTCGCTTCTCAATCACCAATAAAACCTTTACTGCGGCTCGAGCGAAAGCATCTTTTGAGAGCAGGCTTCCAGGCGTGCGGTGCCTGGGCGCTCTTTCGCCTAATGCCTCTTTTCCTGATCTTATTACCGGTCGCTCCTGTTTTACTGTTTATGGACCATAAAAGCCCCCGCACGCCCCGCTCGGGGCCGCGGGAGGTGCGCGGCCGCGGGGCGCCCCGCCGGGCTCGTCCCCGGGCAGGGCGCGGAGCAGGTGGCCGCTCCCTGCGATTTTTATTTTTCCCCATTTTAATGCAAAATAGACAAACCCTCAGCTTTACTCCCACCTCCCCCAGCCCCTCCATTTCTTCACGGAAGAAAGGCAAGGAGCTGAGGAGGGAGGAGAAGTGCCTTTCTCCCGTGGCATCGCTTGCCGCGGTCGGCAGCAGAGAAAGCCCTTGGCCGGGCAGCGCTCCCTCCGCCAGCGCTCAGCGGCCGCGGGGCTGGGGGCGAAGCTGCGCGGCAGGAGGAAAGGGGACGGGGGGGCCGCCGGGGAGGGCGGGCAGCGTCTGCCGGAGGAGGCACTTCGCGTCTGCGCTGTTTCCCCCGCCAGCGCGGAGCCGGCGGTGCCCGTCTCCCAGCGTGGGACAGAGAGGTGCCGGGGGACAGGACCGCTGCGCTCCCCGCGGTGGCAAAGCCGCCTCGCCTCCGGCAGGTCCGTGTTATTCAGAAAACGCCGAGAGAAGGGAAAAAGAGAAGGAAAAACACCCCCCCCCCCCCCCAAAAAAAAAAAACCCCAACCAAACAAAAAAACGCCACTCAAACCAAAACAAAAAAAAAACAAACCACCACCAACAAAAAAACCCTATAGTGGCCAAATCATTTTTACCTTTCATGGCCGAGAGGGATGCCTTTACTCTCCCTTCTGGCGCGAAGGGCTGTCCTCAGAGATCCCCCGTCTCCTCCGGTAGCCGCTCCCTCTGTCACCTAGAATGACACACAACCGCGGGTAACAGGCAGCCGCTCTCCCACGGCTGGGGCTCGGCGCCTCGCAGCCGGGCCCAGAGCGGCCCCCACCCTCCGCCATATAAGGCTCACCGGGAAAGCCCCGGAGGACCCGCCGGTGCCAAACATTGTCCCCAACACTCCGGGTCATCCCACTCCGCCTCAGCCCCTTAAACACGGGGAAATCCTCCTTCTCCAACAATACCCTGGTGGATTTGGTGGTGTTTGGTTTTGTTTTTTTTTTTCCTGAGGGGACGTACTGAGACTGAGCTCAGCGTGCCCCCCCCCCCCCCCCCCCCCCCCCTCCCCCGGCCCCGACGTGTTGGGAAGAAGCCGCCCACCCAACGGGGGCTCCTCAGGCATCCCCCAGAGCGGCGGGGAGCCCCAGACCTGCCGAGGCGGGAGTCAGGCGCTCGGCCGGAGCCCTCCGGTGCCCCGACAGCTCATTAAAACCTGCTCTGCCACCCGCACGCCGCGGCCGGAGCGGCGGAGAGCCGCCTGCTTATTTTAGGAGTCAGGCTGGACGGAGTCCTTCCTGACACAGACATTTGATTTAAAACTGCTTCTGGAGAAAGACAAATAAATAACTTCTTCGGGAGGAGAAAGAAAAAAAAACAAAAACAACCCAAACAGAAACCAACAAAGCCAACCCCAAAGCTGACAGGAGCTACAAGCATTAAATACATGTAGGGACAGGAGAAAGAGCAAAGGTAAATAAATCTCGGTTACGTAACTGAAAGGCAGAAGCGAGTCCTTTGTGTACACAGAGCTTCAGGGAGAGGAAAACCAGAGCCCGGGGGACGCGAGGGGAGCCAGGGGCGCGCAGGGGCTCCCCTTGCCCGCGCCGCCGGCCGGAGATTTACCTTCGCCTTTAGCTCCAGCCCGGCCACCTCCCCCACACGAAGAAGAAAAAAAGGAAAAAAATATATTAGGAGGAGTCCAGTAACAAGGGAGAAAGGATGAGAGGCCGGGGAAGCTTGGCCAGCTGCGGGGCTTATTCACTGGAGAGGGTGAAGTGGGACGCGGAGGCGTGAAAGCGGGCCGCTCCCAAAACACGAGGGGGAAGCGTGCAGTGAGGCTGAAAAGGTGCAAATAAAAGCCGATGGAAGGAAATAACACTCTTTTCGTTTGTTTTAATCTGCAAATAGCCCGTGCTGCTCGAGCAGTGCAGTGGGACTAACGAAGGAACTTCTAGCTGGGTAAAAAGAGCAGCGAGATCGGCTTTGACAGAGGTTTTTGGTTTTGTTTTTAAACTAAGTGCTTTGGCAAGTGTATTTGTACTCATGTTGCTCTGCATAGAAGCCAAATGATCAAACTGGGTCCCCCAAATCAGTTATATCTTAATTATTCGGGGCAAAATCAAAAGCCTTCTAATTTTGAGCTAATACGATAAAGGACTGAAAATGAATCTCAAGACAGGGCTGTTTGATGTCTCTGGCATAAACCCACAAGTTTTTCTCCCTACATTTATAATCATACCCAATAATTCCCCAAACGCAGAGGATGATGCATACAACCAAACCATTTCACTGGAACTGTGAAGTTATTCACACCATGCTTGTTTGAAGAATTACTTTTGCTTTTCAGCATGAGAGGGTGCATAATACCAAAGGACACTCTGGACACATGCTTTTAGGCTGCAAATCTTATTCCTTCCTCGAATCCCTTCTACATCCACAGTAATTAATAACAACTGCAATTAACAGCTTCCATTTAATGTCATACAACATTCTCCACTCCCTCCCGGTATGATATACCGATTACATGAAAATATACTGGTGATCTGCAGTTTCCAGATTTCAGCATTACTACCACATGCAGAACAACTCTCAAGCATTTATTTTCTCAAATGTGATCTCCTAGTACCCCTCTCTGGGGCATCAAGGGGAGCTTTTCCCCACCAATCCTAAACTGGTTTGCAACAATTAGTCCTCTTCACAAGTCAGCCCATCCCTGGACACCAATTCCAGCATCATTTCCATCAAAAACAGCAGGGTAGTGACTCCAATGACAGTAGAACCTGTTTCATTCAGCTGTTTCAGTTAAGAAAAAAACAAGTCTGTTAACAGACCTGTCCTAAAACTGAATTAGTATGCACATATACATATTTCTAACAAATATCAGTACTTTTTCTGATACCTCTCCTGTATATTGTGGACGCAGTCAGAAGTGTCTTTACAACTGGTGTATAATATTCTTGATATGCAGGTGCATAACTGGGTTTACCAGGAATAGAGAGGTTGAAAAGGGACTGTTTAGTGTCATCAACACTATCCAGTGCCGTGCATACACTCCTAATCAGATGGTGCAACTGCAGAAGAGAGATGGCCTCTCACCTTACTCCAGGCCATCGCAACTGCAACTGCAGAAAGTCTTAAGAAAAAAGCTATCAATCACCTTCATCTATGGTCATCATTTCCTACTATCTCAATTTTTCAACTACCAGAAATAGTGTTTTGAAAATGCATTTTTCATGTAGAAATACAAAGCTGATCAGAAACAAAGTAAAGCTAATTTATTTTTTAAAAATGTGTAACCATTCGTGAGATGTGGAAGTGAAAACATTTAAGGTGTTTGCTTCAAAAATTAAAAAAAAATCTTCTTACTCAAGTTCTCAAATTCCCACTTTTAAAATTAAAGTGTATATTTCATTTACAACTTCACTTCTAAGGTTTACTTACAGAAATATTATTGGATTATTTGCTGCACAGGCAACTATGGTCTTTTTAAGAGGAAGTTTTGCTCCAAGAGGTCCCATTGGTGACTTGCAGTCCTCCCAACAGAGGAGGATTAATGCAGTCCTTCTGCATTAATCAGGAGTCTACGTCCTGCAGTTTAAAGCAGGGAATGGGTAAGGTAAACAGCTATAAATCCTTATGTCTTAGAGAGAAATCCTGCATTAGTCTATCATATGAGAGGGTAAGACAGAAAGTGAAGAGAGCCTTTTCTGGCTCTGTTGTCGTTATGGAAAGTTTCCACACTAGTCCTAGCACCAGGTGAGAGAGTGGCTGAAGCACTGGCCGATGTGGGGGAGAATTGGCTCTTTAGGCAAATGAAAATGGCAGGGTCAGCAGTTTGCTTACAGGAGAAATGTCATCTCTCAGGAACAAGTCAAGTCCGAAACCAGTACTTGTAGGCAATTGTAGTGACGGTCTGGCTGTTCAAAATGCTTGGGTTCCCTTCCTATTTTTCTGAGTCTCCAGTCAGACAGACCCTGAGTCCCCCCAAGTGGCCTCAGGTGTTGCTTACTGCTTTGTGCAGTGCAATGGTGAACCCGGGCACAGCACACTGTGGGAGCTTCCCAAAGGCTCATGAGAGAAAAGCACAGGAGTGCTTTCTACTGCCTATGGCCATCTACTGAGGCATTTCTCAGAGAAACCTGCTGCAGTGATATGATCTGCTTCCTCACCTTCTGGGATGGGACCATTGTGATTTTTCCTCTTGCATCTGCTCTACAGGGGCATGGAAATTTTAGAATAAGCATGAAAGCCATTTTCATGGCTGGACACTCGTGTATCAGATTCCCGCATTCCTGCTTTTACAGACTTTGGAAATATGTTCTGAGGGTGTTCGCATGAGATGGATGGTGAGCTGTTACCAAAATGAGACTATAAGTAGCCAGGGCTCCTGAAGAACCGTCCTGGTACTAGACCAAGAAGAGCTGGGAGGGTGGTGCAGAGCGACGTGAGCTGGTTTGTACAGCCAGTGTAGATGTCCAGAAGCAGCGTGTCTCCATTCTCCTGAGCCAACAGCCCTGCCAAACAGATTGTGAGCCCTGTGGTGGAAGTAGTACATCTTTTTATTCAGTCAATGCTTATTAGTTTGGCTATCTTACAAATTGTGGCTAGGCTGATTTTAGAAAGTCGCTATGTGCCTGTCAAGAATAGAAATAAAAGGAGTAACACACATACAAAATTGCACAATTGTATGCTGAGCTTTATTTATTTTCCTCCTTGAAGATCAGCTCAGCATATATAAATTTAGGAATATATCTTTGATGGTGAGATGACATTTGGACAAAGCAGGGCACAGCTAAAATGGACTCACTCTTTAAAGAACTGCATTTCTTTTTGTGTCTTTTTTTTTTAAGAAAACACCATGAGTACTGTCTTAACTGCCAAAAACTAGCTACTCCATTGTTACAAATTCATAAATACCATTCAGATTACTCTGTATTCTAAAGGGCCTCAGGTTTCAGCTCTATTTAACTTAAAAATGACTGATATGCGATACATACACTCTTTCAAAGAAGTATCTATGTGCCAAAGCCCTACCTTGAACTAGACTTACTGTTCAGGGCTCTATCCTGTTACAGAATCCAAAACTCAGCCATGGTTTAAAGTATTCAAATATTTTAGCTAACCTGAAGTTGCTGTTCTTTTTCCTGGCTTGATCTTGCCATTTTACCCTGACTACCAGAGGATCCTGGCATGGAAATGAGGACAAAAAAGAACTACTGAACTTTTATTTTCCTGCAATAAAATCTGTGCCCATGGCAGGGGATTTGGGACTAGATGATCTTCAAGGTCCCTTCCAACCCAAAGTATTCCATGAGTCTATGATTCTATAAATGTCAGAGAACATTGTGTTATTAGAGATGTTCCAGAACACATATTGTAGATAAATTAGCATTTTTCTCATCTTCCTGAAGTCAGAAAACCTCTTGATTTGATACAACACTCACTACCTTGATACTCAAGTGCAGATTCCTAGAATGATTACATAAGAATTTACAAAACCACTAAATTTTGTGTGACTTGTTTACGGCTGCTGAAACTTGCCTATGGGGACAAAAACTAAAAGCCATAACTATGGATTAAGTACAATAGAAGCTTTAGGATTTATGAATCACAGTTCCGGACTCAGATATTTAATTCTGCTTTCAATTTGTGTCCGTATTACTTCAATTCCATAACTGTGTATTTTTTGATTCTAAAGTTTCCTGTGTACCTGGAATTTGACTCCGAGTAATCACAACTAAACTCTGAGCCCAGCCGGGACTAAGAAGTATAAATTTCTCTGCAGAAATTCCCTGCGGTGCCTTATCCAAAAGACATCTTCTGGTAATTTCTGGATCAAGTTCCTTATCAACTGCAATTGTATTTACTCTAAATAAAAAGAATGGCACATGGTTGTGTTATTGTTGCTCAGCTCAGTCAGACACCCAGGAAATGGAAGATAGAGACTCAGTGCCTTTTAAAACTGTAAGGGCTCAAATAACTTTTTTTTCTTTTTAGGAGAAAGCACAATTTATGTGTTTAAGATAAATTTAAGATATGGAGTAGAAGTCATGGGGTTACCATGCCACTCCATGGAGTATTTTGACTTATGATTCATAACAAATGGAGCAATTTTGTCCATCCCTAGGTGAGGCAAGTAGAAATAGGTGGGGTTAAAGACACAGCCCTGCCCTCCATGTTTCTGCTGGCCAGTGGGTGTTTTTTGATCACCTAATTGCATCCTCGCGCTGGATGGAGGGTGAGGATCCTGCCGCACACCCTTGCTCTCCACTCCAAGGGGCAGGCACCGAAATTTCTTAGCCGAACCAAGACCCAAGCAAATAGCTGCTCATTACCAGACATCACCTTGCTGAGAAACCCAGAGGCAGCAATTAGGTGTTGCAGCGTGCAAATTGAAAAAAACAGAGCATTTCGAAGCCGGGCTGTGTATGCTGGAGGAGGACTGAAGCACCTCGTGAGCGGCGTGGAGTTGTGCGAAGGCTCAGGCAGCACCGACAGCAGCTGGAGAAACAATTGCGGCCCTACTTTTGGAAAGACGAGGCAGAGTGCCAGATGGCAGCTGACCAGAAGAGACGAGGTCTAAACAAAAGCCCTGAAAAAAAAGAAGAAAAAATAAAGCCCAAACCCTAAACAGGGAACTAGTCTTTTGGGGCAACACAGATTTCAATGAGAGGTATTTAAAAAAAAATGTCTGTGCTGTCTTGCTTTTCCAAAGGGCACATTTTGTCAGATACCTGCACCAAAAGTACCACAAAGCATTACCTACCTTATTTGTAAGTCAGAAAGCCACTAAGAAAAAAAAAGCTTTCTTCAAGGGGAGTTTGGTGTGCTGTTTAGCCTGCTCTGTCATTTTTCTTGTCTCTCTTCATAATCCCTATGCAACCCAGAAACGGCCAGTAAAAAAGAGAGACCTTCTGCTTGTTTAATTACTTCCTGAAAATTTGACAACTACTACCTCGGTCTCATTGGATAATCTACTTTTAAATTGCCTAGTCTTTCAAAGACAGCATAATTATTTGAGTACACTTACTTCCCTAGCTATACATCATGCCTATCAAAATTAAATGCTTCCAACATACCATTGCAGCTTTTTAACATTTCACTTCTGTAATACATTTAACAGTAAATTGATCCTATACTTCCTTTTCAACAATTTTTCATACCTTTAGCAGTAAAGCACAGTTAGAAGTTGGATCTTTTTTCTCTGATAAGGGAATAAAGTTATTTAAAGAATGCTAAAGAGATTTCTAAAATGCAAAGCCTGTCAGTAATGTTTGTGATGTTTAAAAATTGTTTCCTTTATTTCTGCTTAAAAAAAGTATTTCATTAATACAATTAATTTCTGAAAAAAATACGTAAGCAGACATAACTTCCTGAGTTTACAGTTTTGCTCTACATTCAACCAGAATAATAAATGTTATCTCAAAGGAATTGATGTGATTTTCCTTTGAAATTTTGTGAAGATTTTTTTTTCAAAACAATAAAATGATTTACAAAAATGAAGAGTGAACAAGTTAGTGTGCTAATTTAGCAGACTATTTCAATGACATTTTAACTGGTAAATATATCAGGTTTTAGAAATATAATTTTTCTGTCATCCATATGATTATTTCTGCTTCTATATCATCAGAAAACCAAAAATGCTCTTAACAACACGTATTGATTAATCATCAAAATATGCACTAAGCACATATTCAGGGCACAGGCAATGGGTGTGTGTGTATTTTTCAAAGCTGGAAGACTACCCCACACAGTACTATGATTTATCCTGTAAAGACACGGGAAGCTGAAAGCAGTCACGAATACAGACCTCTCTCCCAGATATTAGCATCGCTTTTGAGCATTCCTCTCTCAGGATATGCTGAATTGGAAGTGTTTTTTTTTTTGTTTATAGTGAGACATGTCAATAAGCCACATTTTCAAAAGAGAGAGGTTTTAGTTGCAGGAATGCATGCAGACTCTCATGGTGGATCCTGTTGGTATATGCACCACATGTGCGTGTATGCATGCAAGCCAGAAGACTGTCTACAGCACATGTGCAGGTCAATCCAACATGAGCAAAACCAAAAGCAAAGGAGGTAAAGAAACAGCACGTAAAAAAAAGGAAAAAGAAAGAACCCCCCCTTGGTTCTAAATCATCACAAAGACTGCAATATCCTGTTATCTATTCTAGTAACATCATACAAAATAAAGAAACAAATGTTGCCCTTCTGTGAAGGGAGATAATAAAAGATTGATTCATTAAAAAGAAAAAAAACCTGAGGAGGTAAGAAATATGTTGGTTTAAGCTATACACAAGAAAAGCACAGGCTGACATAACTTTTAAGCAGCCCAAATTTCTTCACATTGGCTGTTCCTGTTGTCTTATGGGGCGAACAGTACATACACGAGATGAAAGACAAGTAAAAGCCATTGCATGTCTGGTTGCCACAAACCTGTTTCTAAACCCCGCTATTGACCTAGTGGCGAAGAGCTTTGTACGCTGATCTTCATTTTTTTTTTTCCTACTACAGACCTAAAAAAGACAGAAATAAGAGACTAAAAAGCACCAACTGAATATGGGTTCAGGGCATCGGTAACAAGTGCATTTCACCCTGAAGAGAGAATACTACTCACCAAGGATTAGTGTTGATTTAAAGCATGTATCCAGAATGCTTCTTTAATTCTGTTATTATGACTACCTAATATTAGGAAGGCAAAATTGTCAAGTTATAACATTAAACTATGAGAAAATAGCGACACCACTTCAGACACCGATATTTTTTAATTTGATTCGAAAAATTAAAACCAGTTACCTGCCTGTTTCTAAAATTCTGATTCTGGATTTCGTTGATTTACCAAATCAAGTTTCATCCTCTCTCATACCCTAAACATGCTTACATGTTCAAGAAATACTCAAAATGGCAAATCTTATTAGAACTTATGAAACTTCTACAGAAATAACATACAAAATAAGATATAGTAGGCATAAATAAATCCTACCCCTTCCCTTGCTACAGGATAAAGTCAAAACAACATGTGCAAAGTGAAAACTGGTACACAAGAAAATATTTAGGCACAATCTATAGAACTCACAAGAATAAGCTTGAGTCCAGGAATATTTGCAAGCTTGGGAAAGGGTGACATTAATCAACTACGCATACATTAAGAAATGTTACAGGTTAAAGCTGCTGAACGAAAGCATTAGAGGTATATGCCTACAGCTGGACTCTGAGGATCTTATTTAACCCCCTAATGAAGCCTGGCCAACAGTACCCACTAATGCTAGTGGGAAGTGTCCTGCACTTCTGAAAATTGTGATATTTATCAAGCTGCCTAAACAAGGTGTTTGGTTAGGCAGAAGGCATATTAAAGGGAGGGAGTAACACTCCATATCCTGACATCTGCGTACATGCTTTCAGCATACTTGGTCTGCTACCGTGCATAGTTGATGCTTTTTTCTGTGGGTAGCTCAGTAACTGTTTTTACACTTGCATAGTATTCCGTGGCACGCACAGCTTTTCTCGATTTCCGAGCTTTTTATTTCATCAGTGGCTTAGAGACAGTGCATATGTAGATTAACCTAAATTGTTATGGAAAAAAAAACCAAACGTGATATTAAGTTATTACTTTATTTGAAAGTAGTTGACTTTGATTTTGCTTAATCATCATCAGATTCGGAAAATAAAGGCATCTCAAATTTCTGTAAAAAATTAAATGTAAACGCTTTTATTCAGAAGAGCATTCCGTAATGGTTTTTACTGAGTATCCCATGCTTGCTTAATATTTAAGGTCAGCATAGTCACAACAGAATTAAGTCACTGGTCTGAACTGAGTCATGCTCATATAGTGATTTATAAAAACAGATTAGATCTTAAAAATCAATCATTCTAAATGAAAGAATTCCAGGTGACATCCCACTTGGAATTAATATCTAATTAAGTGCAACAGTCTCAAAAGAGAAAAAAATAACTTCTTTGGTAACTTATGCACGTATATCTTGTATTTCCAACTTTTCTTAAATTATATAGAAACTGTTATACAGTAGCTGCCAGTCAAGTTCTATACTTTGTTTCAGTCTCAGTTATCAAATTCATGTTACACTGAGTTGCCATATAAAATAATGATTAACCACTCCTAAACATCTGCTCCATCTTAAAAAGCTTGTACTAAAATCAATTTTCAAACAGAAGTCTGACCCAGAAGTTCTCAAAAATACCTGAAAAAGGAGTTGTTCTGACAGTGGTTTACAATATTAATAAATAAATCTCAAAAATTTTTAAAAATCAACATTTACTTTCTCTTTCCTGGTTTTTTATGCTCTTGATTTGTTCTTCAAGTGTTAGAATGTTATTTCCTATCCTCTCTTTAAACAGCTTTCCACTAGCGGGGCATTGCAGAGCTGCTACACAGCAACCGTGTTCCCTGCATACCAATAGTTTTCTCAGTTTAAAATTTGTCCTTGTTACATGCATCATCCTCAAGGCAAGGCCTGGGGGAAATCCTTACTTCAGTGAAATCTGTTTCCCAATTGATCATGATGGAGCCAGCATTTTGTAAAGCAAGTACTTTTGAAAGAGATATAATATTCCTGTAGAGGTAGAGTGCCATGAAAGTAGAAACAATTCAGCTACTGTAGTCAGACAAGTATTTCCTTATTCTTAGAAAAATAAAATAAAATAACTTCATAAGGAAATGTAATAAGCTCTTTCTAATAATGGGTGATTTTGTGACAATCTGCAATAAAAAAAGCCCATTGGGCCAGAGATTCCTCTTCCCCTTACGAGATTTTTTTACTTATTTATTTTTGACTTTGAAGAAGGGTAAGAATTATTTCTTTAAACATCTGAGTGCAGATTAAAATTAACACTGTACATTTCAATTATTATCAATTCATCAGGGAACCAAAAGAGTTGGTATCTTTTTAATTAAAATATTTTTATCAGATAACCTAAGCCTCTAAAGCCATATATTTGATTTTAATTAAAAAAATTCTGGTTGTGATCATTGTTCAGAATTAATATACCAAATAAAATATGGGAAGAAAGGAGGTAAGGGGAGGTTATATAGTGTTACCTGATAAAAGGAGACAGTAATATTTAAAATGAGGTAAGTGTTACACCGATTTATGATGTATTTTATCTTCTAGAGAAACCCTAGTTTATCGTAGTGTCGTTCAGTTTGAAACGTCAGCTGTATATCTTTCTGCTTTTGAATGTAACTCTAAGTTGAAAGGAAAGGGTTTGCAGTGATGTGATGTATAAGCAGATCAAAAGCTTGGCATTTTTTCTGGGATAATTCACTTTTATATTGAAACATTTTTGTTGTCATAAATACATAAATATTACAGATATCTTATAAATATCTTGAAAGATTATTAATTAATAACACTTAACATGCCTCTCATCTTCATGGTGCTGTACAAACATCTATTAATCAGAAAGGATGAAAATGTTCCTTTTGTTTTAGTCCCCACTAAAATTATCCTGTAAACATCCTCATCCCTAACCCACTAGCACCAGAATTTGTATTTTTTTTATTCATTTTGAAAACAAAACTAAATATCTTCATTCATAATCTGCTTTCCTTTGTATCCATAACATATCTGCATCAGGAGGCTTGCCAGAATAAAAGTGATTTAGTTTGTAAGAAAACAGAAATACTTGCATGGTGGCCTTCAAAATATAGTGCCCAAGTAGCACCATATTGATAATGGATTTATTCCCAGTATATACTCCCATAAATTGTAAATCAGACTTTGCCTCTGTTGTGTATGTGTTTAAAAGGGGCTTAATCCTCCTAGTTGTTCTTGTGCTCAAAAGAAAAAAAAAACATTCAGAACAAAAATAAAAAGCTCCCAATACCAAAGCAGCAGGGCAAAGCAAATCAGCCTCTAAATCACACCTGATCTAATCACCCCAAAGCAATCTACCAGCCAAGGGCCAAACTAACCTGTGTGTTACAGCTAGTGCACACAGTGTGGCAAGCAGGGGTGGCACTTTGCTTCAGCTGCATACTGCTCACGAAATGAAAATGCTCTGGCTTTTAAGAACAGTATTGAATGTTGTATTTAACTGAAATGATAAACCAGTCAGGATCCAAGAGTTGCTATGGCTGAAGGAGGAAAGATGGCACCAATCTGCAGTTGAGCAGGATTTATTTTCTTTCAAGGTAGCCATTCCTACCTCCCTTTGATTTCCAAATACCAAAGCAGCAATGAAATGTCACTTCTCTGTGATAGCTCAGGGGACCATTTACCACTCAAAATCACATCAAAATAATGAATTGCTAATCCCAGCGCTTGCGGGCATTTATCCATCCCATTTCTGTATCTGCACCCATACATCCAATGCAGAATATATTTCTAATTTTGATTTCATAGATTTAGTAATATATACACACTTCTGAGAATTTAATGAAGGAAAAAACATTATGGTCTTAATTTGTACACTCAGTGAGTTATTTTGCTCTGTGTAAGCTAAGCCAGTCCCCCTGAGGACCATTGCTTATTTCCATTTACAGCAAAACAGATAATGCATAGTCGTAGTCTAAGGATTATAGTTGCCTGAAAATTGTCAGCACATTTTCTTGAAAAAGTGCCAGCCTGAAGTCCCATGACCACCTACTTTTCATCTTTAGAGAACAACTTTTGGTCTAGGTTCAGTAGATTTATTCATTATACCATTCATTTTTTATATCTCATAGCTTGTTCCCGGAGTAAATGGGATAATAGCTACTGTAATCTATAAACCATTAACATATTTGCCTCATGAGGATTCAGTGTCTGGGCTGTATACTTTAGTATCAACATCTTGGATGTAAGTAGAAGAAAAGAAATCATGACTAAACCAGAAGAATTAATTTTTATTATTACTACTTTTTTTTTTTTTAAAAAAAAGCAACTTTTTCCAATTAAGGAAAAGAAGAAACTTGCATAAATCTTCCAGGGACGTCAGCTCACAATTTAAGCTCATTATGGTGGATAAGGAATTAATGGCTGTTGGGCACTCATATGTGTTCTGGGGATTTAAATGAGCGTAATTCAGACATGTACGACAGAAGGATTTCATTTACACATATGCGATCACTTAGCTTCTCATCACATCAACCTGTTGGATCCATTGGGCCCATTCCAAATCAGATTAATGCAAAAGGAAAGTCTCCTACTGACTTGGGGTGCTTTGGCTTTGACCCACTGAAGCAAGCAGCTCTTGAAGACATTTTCAGACCTTGTATTGGCCGGACTCCTAGAGACACCAAGAGTCTGGAACAAATTTAGAAGTGCCACTTTGGGCTTTAATTTTTGTCTGTTGGTCTTCCACTGAACGGCTCTCAGATTATAATCTGAATCATTTGTGCACACACCCAGGCAGATGTACATACATGGATGCACACAAAGATGTAGAGCATGAAGTCTTGTTTAGGAAATTAAGTGTATGCTTTTCTGACTCCCTTACAGGATTCTGAAAAGGAAAAAAAAAATTACTTACTTTCAAGTCTTCTCTGGACAAGAAAGGTTCCTGAAAGACCCAAACCAGAGCAGTGACCTAGTTCATTACTGAATGGACAATGACACAGAGGCATGTAGGCATCCCTTGATTCTTTCTTCAGTGGCTTCCTGTCTGAGAAACATCTGTTTGTCTGCTGTTTGCTAAGTTTCCATCAAGCCAGGAAATACATAGAACTTTGCAATATTTGATGTTATAGTGGCAACAAGTTACAGTTTATTAAAAGTATTAAGAAGATAAAGCAATTATAAAATAAGCATTTGTACAGGAGCCCAGTTACTATAACTTTCCTTTTCTTTTCCTCTTTCAGAGAGAAACCTTATATTTTTCTAAAGCACTGAGCTACCCTGATTAAAAAAAAAAAAAAGAAAACAAACACCTAATCAGGGTCTCACTTTCCCTTCTTCACTCTTAGCAAGCTGACTCTGGAGTTTTGGCTGCTGAGGTGTATGGAGAGGAAGTTTGCAGACAAACCCCTCTTTTGCCAACAGTAGTAGGGTAGAAGGCAAACATGCAGGCCAAATTGCTCCTTCATGACTGGTCAGGGTCTACAAATTATAAGGCACTCCAACATGCACAGAATGGTCAAAAGACACCACAGATCACCAGGGAACGGGAGAACTTACCCCTGCACAATTCTGAAAGAGTTTTGATCTCACTCTTTTGCATTTTGTTATAGCATGCTCTTTCTCTCATTGATTTTTAGTATTCATTTATTCATACCACCCCCAAAACAGAGAAAGCACAAACCCTAGACGTTTAGCACTATGGTAGCTGTTGTCAGCCCCAACACTTTATCACCTGTGTTTTACAAAAGGTGAACCCAGAGCACAGAGAGACTGCCATTTACCATGGTCAAACAAGCAAATAGGAGACCTAAAAATAAAACTTATTCTCAAGACTTATAACCAGCTGCCAAGGCTCTAGGTACATATCTATATTTTTCCAGTCATTTACAGTGTCCTCAGAATCTGAGGGCAGAAAAGAACCTTCTTCATTTACATCCATTTCAATTCCAAGAAAGAGAAACTTTGACTTGTTTGCTATGCTTCATTCGACATACTGCCTCCAGGGCACTGCTCAGAATGACCTTACATAACAGTTTGCATTCATAATCCATCACTGCAGAGGGAAATCAAAACAACGGACTCTTTCCCACTTCGTTCTGAAGGGCTGCTCTTGTTCTATGTTGTGTCCTCAGGAAAGAACCAGTGATGAAGTCAGATTAGAACTACAAAAACCACAAAACACCCCCACAAAAAAAAACCACAACCTTGGCAATTTGCATTTGCAAATCAGTTGCAAGAATCAAGTGGCTTAAAAATGAATAAAACAACTTTTCTTCAAAGCTCAAAGGCCTTTTTGATGCCTGGTTACCAGGTGACAAAGCCCACTGAATCTCAAGTGTCACATTTAGAACAGATTAAATATTAATATATGCACACATTATTCCCTTTTACATGTAAAGGTTACATTTTTTTCAGTGAAGACTGCTTTTAATACAGATTTCTTTTCCCTTCCAACTTCTTTCTGCACCTATCAATATAATATTCCAGGATCTTGCAAAATAATATTGTTACTTACCAGAACAGGAGAAATCACACCCTCTCTTAACTTGAAGCTGATAATGAAAACCTCCAGCATTCTACTTGTCAGTCCGAAAAAAAAAAACCAACCCAACCGAACCATTCTTACTCACCTCACAAAGTGAGTGAATAAACAAATATGACACAGCAGGTTTAGCGATAAGTCAATGAACTGATAAAAACGTTGAATTCTGAAGTATTCTTACTATCACCAGATCTAAAACAGTTTTGCTAAACAGCTCCCCTTCTTTGGTAAGAGAAGCACGGATGGAAGCTTTACAATAGCCTTCAGTGCTTCTTGATAAATAGCAAAAAAGGTCAGTGGAAATGTTCAACTTCTTTATGATTAAAAAACAAACCTTTAATGTAGTTTTTGTTTACTGTGTCATAAGTGCAGCGTTGGAAGTTGTTGCCAAAGAATCATTGGAACAGGCATCACTAAAGCAGTGTCAGCCAGCCAGCTCTTTGAAAACAATTCAGTTCCTCTAGTCTTATGACTAAAATAATATCCAGTGGCTCCAGCTCGAAGCCTGGTTAATACATCTGTCCAGAACACATAATTACTCGGTCATAACATTCCCCCGGCCACCAGCCAACAAACCAATCAGCATTTCTTCCTAACTCACTAGAATTTTTGCTGTGTCAAACTGTTTGATCTCTAGGTAGTAAAAATGCAAAAAATGGAAGGACACTGAACTGGAAGGTTTTAATTTAACATAGTTTCTCATAGAAATTAAATCTGAAAAGAAACATGTTTTTGTTGACATTGCTGAAGTTGAGATTTTCATTCTGCTTCGGGAATGATATTAACGTATCTATCTTGCAGCTTTGTTCTTAGCTCCTCACCAGCTAAGATTCTGCAACGTAATCTCACTTTCATTACTTGCTTTCACAAGGAAATTCGTGTTTATGAGAAATTTAAATGATACTAACAAATTTTAAAGGCCGTTATGTGTGTAACTACCAAGGAATATGCTGCATACACTGTGCGTGGAAATTAAACTGAAAGAGATGAAATGGTCTGGATTTACACAGATACTACTATCCACAGTCCTCTAGGCTTTATTTGTAAGAGTATATGTTAATTTTCTGAAGCTAAGTTTTGAAAACTCTGATCCAGATCCTGAGGCACTGGAATCAATAAAAGCTTTATATTGACTTCACTAGGACACAGGATCAAGAGAACTGCAGCATTATACTTACTTCCCATATCATGTGCCAAAACCACAGCCAGGAAAACACTCCATGCACATTTCAGAGTAATTCAATCTTTTCTCTATACAGATATGGTATTTCTAAAATGACAAAAGAAATTGCCAAAATTTCTATAGTAAAGAATTTAGGCAACACCCTCAAATGTGGCAACCTCAAAGAACACACATCATTTCCAAGATCATAGTATATTTATTGCTCAAGTGCTGTAGTTTTACACAGCATCCTTCTTCACGGTGTATATAGACCAAAAAACACCTTTAGCTCATGGCCAATATTTAGAATTTAAAGGCATTACAGGAATACAAATAAAGACCAATGCACCTCCCTGTTCACATTGAATATTAGTCATTTGTTCTGGCAAATAAGTAACAAACAACAATTTCCCTAATTTCCTTCACAAGAGCCACACCGGATTAGGAACATTGGCTGTGTCTAGACTAGTGCATGGTGAGGACAGTAAGGTGCCCCTGTTCATCCTAAATGGAAGACTGGAAGGAAGAGGATGTAGGTCTCATCTGGATTCTGTGTACAGGTTTTCGCTCCATAGGAAAAAAGGACACAGAAGGAGGAGGGACTGAGAGGATCCCCTCTTTCAAATTGGAGCTACAATGTGGTTGGAGTTGACTTTCAGAGAAACCCAGAAGCTTTCCTGATTAGACTTTGCTGTTTTATTCCTTGCTAGTATCAAATCTCTCAGATTCAGCACCTACTCTGTGCAAAACCGGAATTTAAGGGATCAAACAGCATGTTCTGAATTTTTGGCCTCCTACAATACAGAGATAGTCAAATATTTCAACGGTCTATAGATTTGTTCTGTGAGTGTTAATAGTATCATACATTTGAACATCGACAAAGATTTTATGCACTTAGGTGTTAGAGAATCTGTGAGAGAACTGCAAAATGGTTCATTATAACCACAACGGATGCCAAGGAATGTTGGGGTTCTTGTCATGTATACCAGTTTCTGCTTGAAAGCATCCTTACTTTCCTAAATCTAAACATTCAAAACTATTATACTTAAAAGTAAAGCTAACACTTCAAAACACTTTGAGCAAAATGGGAAAACATTGTATAAACTTGTATCCCCAGAGGATAGTTAACAAGTGTTAAGGCTGCTGGATTAAGTTTGGAAATTGCCAGAATAACGTTGCCTTGAATCATGCAACCTACCCACATCAGTTGCCTCTGTGCAAATACACTTTTATCCAGCTTTTATTCTATGATCCTGCATTAGCTTTTCAACAGGACTCCTGCCTTATTTGGTAAAAGCATAATACTGCATTTTTAATGTCTTCTGCATTCATTGTACGCTTAAGTATTACACAGAGGCATGATATCCAAGCCCTGCTTTGAATACAAAGCTATGAACTTCATGTTTTTATACCCACTTCCACCTTTCTCCCTCACACACAGTTTAATGGAAGTGCTTTGCATATTTATTTTCACACCACCTTACTATCGAGACACCATGAGGTTACTGGTATTTTTGTCCTCAAGAAAACTAAAACTCGGATCAGGAGCAGTTCATGAATTTGTGAGACCATCTTAACATACACAGTGCTGTGAAAAATTGGACTTTAACTACATAGATTCTGAAAAGCGGCACTGAATAATTTCAGCAGTAGTTGTGAAGGCTCAGTACCCCTGGAAAGCTGGCCATAGGTGTTTCAAATTAGTTAACATAAGAAATTATGAATACAAAGCAAATATCTGAATGAGAGCATTAGCATTCACTATGAGTCTATTTTTTGCTGTTCCTCTATTGTTTCATCTCTTTCCAGAATCTGTGATAAATACTGCACAGTTCCTACAGACAGGCACCTTAGCTACAACAGCCTTGTTCACCTTGGAGCAGGCCACAGTGAAGTACTACCATGCAGCACAGAACCAGCTCTCTGGCTTCAGTTTCTCATCACCCTCCCCTCTCCCACTCTCTTTTCTTTCAGAGTGCATCGAAAGAAAAGGGAAGAAGCATATCCTCCCTACCCCCTCCTCCTTTAAAAAAAAATGAATTAAGACATATTTTATCTTTAGGGAAGCAAAGCCAAGTGCCCAGTCTCTGGACTTGGTCAACTAGCTCTGGGGATACTGTGATTAATTTGAAGAATTCTTCATGCTTTAGGAAAAGGCATCTGAACATCAAGTTCTTATTTGGAAATGTCTACAGGTTTCCATGAAGGTATTCTCATGACTGGGTTTTTAGCTTAAAAGTCTGTCCCTCACAGTAATGTAGTCACATGACATTTTGGTATGTCACATGACTTTGGTATAAAGTGGCAGAAAGGCTGTATGTTGTAGAGCTCATCTTTACGAGACTGTGCAGGAGTAACAGTGGGCTTACTGCCATCATCATGCTCTCTCTGGTTGCTTAACTTCACGTATGTAATCTCAGATTCAAGGAATTTGTACACAAGATAGGGTAAAAAATAATTATTAAGCCTTGTTTGCTGACCCATACCAGAGTTACTTGCTGTTACCTGCACGTTCCAGAAACAGTTCAAATAAAAGTACAGGAGACATTTAAGTAGTGGCCCTACTCATCAGCCAAATTCATTTTGTGCAGCTACTGGTGCGTGTTCCAGAAAACCAAAGATGTCTTTTCTTGGGGCAGGACAAATTAGCTTTTGCTATTATATTTTGCTACCCTACAGACTTAGGATACTTCCTAACTGGAGCTCATTACCTCACATTGTCTGCAGTTCTTCAGTTTTAACATAACACATGAAGCCCCACTCAGACTCCTTGTTGCAACAGCAAATGTTGATTGTATCTTGTGTTTTAAGAATTTAACTTACAAGGATAGGAATCATCTGACCAGATTTAAATACTTGTTATTTGTTCACAGGTACATTCACAGCAGAAGTTGTTGTCTAGGCTATCTTTTATAGTTAATGACAGAAATGATCATTGTAGGGCATGATTTCAAACATCTGTTTGTCTATTGACTAAAAAAGTAGGTTACAGACTGTGTGTTCAGAGAAGGATCTCAAGTAAAATAATTGCTCTACAGTGTCTGCAGTTACTTTCACCAGTTAATCAGCAATGGGCATGCTCATATGGAATCTGAAGTCAATACCAGCTTCTGCATTTGTAACAGAAACAACAAAAATAAATTAATAAATACATTGAAACAGATCTATTAAATTCTTTTGCTGTTCAAACCTCTTGCCTGGATTTTCTCACGAGGTCAGTCACTGTCCATGTTCATTTTCAATTACTTTGCATAAAGAATTGTGGTTATAGTTTTAGCTAGCCAGAACTTCATAGCATGATGTGGACAACATGTTCACTGGATTATTATACCAGATATTTAAGTAGAGCACTCTCAGTAAAAGAGCAAATATTGCAACTCATTTAAGCCACAGAGGGAGAACTATTTCAAAAGCATACTTTCAGTCTGCAGCAAGAGCTGCATGTAAACAAGGCTGTATTTTAGCAGGATCATGAGAACAGGTAGCTGTTGTATAAGCAACAACAGTATTTCCCAGCCAATTAATACATAACTGAAACTATCAACTCGTTACCATCTTTAAATGCACATAAAGTTGGGAAGGCCTATCCATAGAAAGCCCACAGTGACATCTGAAGAGAGACATTAAAACTTTGGGCACTTGAGCAGAGGTGTCCATTATTTGATTTAATTTTGAAATCAAAGAGCAGCCTGGAACCAACCAAAGAGGATTACAATGAAGTTAATTCCCAGGCTGGTTCTGCACAGGGGCACAATCTGGGAAAGACTGCTGTGCACACTTGGTTCAGAATAAACAGGTGGGTGTTTTTTGTTTTGGTGGGTTTCTTTGTTCCTTCTTTTGAATCATACATTAGATTCTGTTGAAAATTAAACACCTTCCTCACAAACTGGGAGGGTTTTTTTTTGTTTCGTTCCTTTTGAAAATAAACTTCAAGTGACCTGATTTGAATTCTTAGGATCTGTATGAATAGAATATTATATGAACAGACACTACATGTTAAAGGCTAAAATAAATAGAAAGAATGATCTCTCCACCCACCTTCGCTCTGTTTCTTACATTTGCAGGAGCTGCAGCATTGCATGTTCTTATATTCTGATCCTTCTTCCTTTCTAGGGAGCCAGTACATTTGCCAGCATTCCCCCTTCCCTGCTCTCCTTTCCCAAAAACCCATATTTCAAATCCAAAGAGCATATTCCCACAATCATTTCTCCACGTGTCCCCTGGCCCACAGCTTTTCCAGTCTTATTCTTCTTTCCTTTGCTAGCACTAGGAAAATACATACTTAGGAGTTCTCAATAAAATGTTATTAAAATATATATATGAATTGAAAAAAAAATCTGAAAAAGAGCATTATGTACCACTTCAGTATGTCTTTTAAAGAAGGGAAAGGCTAACAAGTTGTCCTAATTTATTCCAAAAGTAAGGTTAGTACAGAAATGAAAGAAAGCATGAAGTTACAGCCGATAGGTTTATATACTTAAGATTTTATGTACTATCTTAATAGTCCCTCTTCCAATTCTCATATTTGTACCCTAAATATGCCTTGGCCACAATCATTTTGTCTTGGTAGATGAGGGCTGGGTCAGGGACCAATTAAGCAATCTGGACGTCTATAAATCCATGGGCCCTGATGGGATGCACCCGCGGGTGCTGAGGGAGATGGCGGAAGTCATTGCTAGGCCACTCTCCATCATCTTTGCTAAGTCGTGGGCAACGGGAGAGGTGCCTGAGGACTGGAGGAAGGCGAATGTCACTCCAGTCTTCAAAAGAGCAAGAAGGAGGACCCGGGTAACTATAGGACCGGTCAGCCTCACCTCCATCCCCGGAAAGGTGATGGAACAACTTGTTCTTGGTGCTGTCTCTAGGCACATCAAGGATAGGGGGATCATTAGGGGCAGTCAACATGGCTTCACCAAGGGGAAGTCATGCTTAACCAACTTGATAGCCTTTTATGAGGATGTAACCTGGTGGATAGATGATGGTAAAGCTGTGGATGTGGTCTATCTTGATTTCAGTAAAGCGTTTGGCACGGTCTCCTACAGCATCCTCGCAGCTAAACTGGGGAAGTGTGGTCTGGATGATTGGGTAGTGAGGTGGATTGTGAACTGGCTGAAGGAAAGAAGCCAGAGAGTGGTGGTCGATGGGACAGAGTCCAGCTGGAGGCCTGTGTCTAGCGGAGTCCCTCAAGGGTCGGTACTGGGACCAACACTATTCAATATATTCATTAATGACTTGGATGAGGGAATAGAGTGCACTGTCAGCAAGTTCGCTCATGACACCAAACTGGGAGGAGTGGCTGACACAACGGAAGGCTGCGCAGCCATTCAGAGAGATGTGGACAGGCTGGAGAGTTGGGCGGGGAGAAATTTAATGAAATATAATAAGGGCAAGTGTAGAGTCCTGCATCTGGGCAAGAACAACCCCATGTACCAGTACAAGTTGGGGGCAGACCTGTTGGAGAGCAGCGTAGGGGAAAGGGACCTGGGGGTCCTAGTGGACAGCAGGATGACCATGAGCCAGCAATGTGCCCTTGTGGCCAAGAAGGCCAATGGCATCCTGGGGTGTATTAGAAGGGGTGTGGTTAGCAGGTCGAGAGAGGTTCTCCTCCCCCTCTACTCTGCCCTGGTGAGGCCGCATCTGGAATATTGTGTCCAGTTCTGGGCCCCTCAGTTCAAGAAGGACAGGGAACTGCTGGAGAGAGTCCAGCGCAGAGCCACGAAGATGATTAAGGGGGTGGAACATCTCCCTTATGAGGAGAGGCTGAGGGAGCTGGGTCTCTTTAGCTTGGAGAAGAGGAGACTGAGGGGTGACCTCATTAATGTTTATAAATATGTAAAGGGCAAGTGTCATGAGGATGGAGCCAGGCTCTTCTCAGTGACATCCCTTGACAAGACAAGGAGCAATGGGTGCAAGCTGGAACACAGGAGGTTCCACATAAATATGAGGAAAAACTTCTTTACGGTGAGGGTGACCGAACACTGGAACAGGCTGCCCAGAGAGGTTGTGGAGTCTCCTTCTCTGGAGACATTCAAAACCCGCCTGGACGCGTTCCTGTGTGATATGGTCTAGGCAATCCTGCTCCGGCAGGGGGATTGGACTAGATGATCTTTCGAGTTCCCTTCCAATCCCTAACATTCTGTGATTCTGTGATTCTGTGATTTACATAGTTGATGGCTAGATACTAGTTTTTCCTGAAAACATTATTATGCCTCTCTCAATATCACAAAATTCCAATAAAGCCCGCCTTGCCAAAACACCACCTAAGCACAGACACTGAGGTATCTGTTACCCTCTCCACCAGGAGTGGGGAGAGGCAGCTAGAATCTGAATTCCCCTCTGGAGGTGCCTTTCTATCGGTTATGAGGATCAAAGTTAACATAACTAAGGTTAAGTTAGGGTAACATTATCTCAGCTAAGGTTACTTTAACTTAAGGACTTCATTTCCTTTCCTACAAGGAAACAGGGTGCATCCAGGCCAACATCTTGCAGAATGCTTCATTAGGGCACGACAGCCACAGCAATCTCTGACACGTGGTGCGCTCTTTCCTCTGCTGCCACTCTTTCCAAAGGCAATATTTATCCTTCTACTCAGAAATGAAAATGAAAGCTAGTGTGTGACAGAATGTACAGTATGATGCAAAGCACTTCATGTCATAGCAAAAACAGCTTACAGACAGCATGCCAGTGATGATAACATTCATAGACAACAGTTAATTTGGAAACTGGAAGGGAGAAGCTAATATCTCTAGTGTTATGTGATTTTGTACTGAAAGGCCCTTGCATAAATGCACACATGCACAGGAATGGAATTAAAAGCACTTAGTCTTGGGACTGAACACTAGAAAATGTACAATTGGGAACAACTTTGCATTGGTCAGTAGATGAGATAATTGGCTTTATTCTTTAACTTGTTATTGAACATATATTAACATTTCCTGAATTTTGCAGACTTAAGCAGCAAGCTGGATACTAACAGAGGGCTTTTTTTCCTCCCTGAATGTGCATCTTGTCCAAACCATTTATCATGGTTTGCACTGGTAAAAAAGAAAATCTTAAATTACTATTAAATACACCTTTGACTGAATCCAGGCTACAAAGTAATGAGCAACTATGTATTCTGGATGAACTCTAAAGAGTTTCTTACAGTCATATATTCATCCCTTCACCAAGAAATCCACTGGACTTCAGGGAGTATATATATATTGCACTCTCTGTATACAGATGCTGTATATATTAGTGCTTCCTTAAAATAACAGAGTCATGAAAAAAATATAAAGAATAAAGATGAAAGACATAACTGCTTGGTTTGGAAATTAAACATAAATTGAGGTGGAAGAAATTCTCATTATTTACTTAGGGCCTGTTTCAAAGCTCTTTAAAGTCAGTGGAAAGAACATCAACTGCATGAGGATTTAAATTGTGACAATACAGTTGGATGCTTTGGAAAATTGTCTAGGAAAGCAGCATAAAAAAAAAACACCCCTACTTAGAAGTGGGGAAGGAAGGGGCTTCCTGGATTATCTTACACCATTTTTACCTGTGGGACAGTCTTGATCTAAGCTTACAAGGACATGCATTGCTTTATCACAGCTGTGCAAGAATGAAGCTTGCTAAAATTTCATGGCACTGAATCAAGTGTAAGAAAGGGCTAGAGCAGGAAATAAAATAACTGGAGTAATATTTACACAAACACTGTTACTAGGGAAGGACACCTGAAAGCAGCTACGCCTATGACCTCTGTTTGAGGCAGAGGCACCATCTCAGCCCATTCTGCATCTCAGGCCAGTGATCCATGTACCGCAGGTTTGGGAGCACCATGGTACACCACGAGATTTTCCAGGCCCATGCTGCTGAAACCCATGCATAGCGAAGAAATTAACAATCCAAAGAAAAACCACTTCTTTTAGGATTTCCAGCATTCTGTCCAGTATTGTCTAGTATTTCCACTGAAACTAAACAGCGTATCCAAAGTCTAGGATGAGATGGTAAGGTTTTTCCTCCCTGTACAATGAAATTTGTTTTTCTGTCTTTTTGCTCTTATGTTTGTCCTTTGTGAGTTTTGAATTAAAGGATTCTCTCTGGGAATGAGTCCATTCATTATTCTGACTGGATATTAAGTTATCATTAAATTTAACACACCGCAAAACTGAAGTCCAAGTATTACCCCTTGAGCACAGACATTGTGTGATACCTGCACAGAACCCTCCTATAGACATTTTAATATATTGGAGGACGTATAGCTTTCCATTTGAGATCCAGGAGAGACAAAATATGAGTTGAAAGGGTGTAACATACTTGAACATAAATCTCCAAGAATGCACAAAATGACAGGACAGGTACAGCTTTTGATCTACCTTTTCATATTCCACATCTATAACAGCGTGAAAGTCAGTACTGAATACTCCTAACAAAATGTCCCTCAAAGCTTTATTCTCATTCACTATTATATTATTTACTCCGTGACTATTACAGGCAGTAGTTATGCTGCCTGCAATCAAACTAAGACAACTTACAGTTTAGTGAGACTTTGTATAGTGTGTAGCCTTGGTCCCGTATTTCCATCAACAGAAAGTATGATAAAAATAGCAGTTGAGAGACCATTGATTTAAAAAGTCTGGTTCTGTGTAATTGACAGAGAATCACAGAATTAATTCATTAATAAAATTTAATTTATTGTATAAAATTATGATACTGAACTTTTCCTGCCCTGTTTTGATTGTAAGTCATCTGAGGTAAGAATAAAAGAAGGAATTTAGTGTTCGCTTGTAAAATCACTGGAAACAGAAACCTGAGCCAGCTGAAGTCTTACAGTAAAAAAAATTCCTCACCACCACATTGCTACTGTTTAATTGTTTATTACTTTGGAAACGTAGTCCCAGTAGTAATGTTAAAATCTGGTTCTAGGCCAACCACGGCACACAAGGTAGTGCTGGAAAAGATCCAGTTAGTTTACAGCATCACATTTTGCAGTGTCAAGCAGCAAGTGTTTACTTTAGATACAAAGACATCATAATATCTTGTTTAAATTGAACACTGAAAATATAAACAGACTGAGATAATTTTTTTTTTTATGTTTAGACTGATCATAGTGGAAACAGCTTGCAATATATGGATAAAACTAAACAGATACAGTGATATTATTCTAGGAAACCTAACTTTTACCTTCAAGAGCCTGTGTCTGCCCTGGCAAGCCAGTTGAGAAGTTCAGCTGCTTAAACTTTGGTGACTAAATTTAAAGAAAAACTTCCGAGAAAATAAGTCAGCAATGCAAAGCAGGTGTGGGGAAACTTCAGCTTTCACATGAAGAGCGATTTTCACAGGAAATGTAGGCTGTTTGACTGCCAGTTCTATTTATGGCATCTTCAGGTCTCACCCTTCTCCATTTGTACTAGAAGTACCCAGAGTAGTATTTGGATGCCCAGATCAACTCCATGCCTTTTTAGAAAGTTGTGAAGAAGTCTCCTAGGAGACAGCTGTGACATTTCTCTCAGCTATTGATCTCATAAATCTAGTTACAAGCAGAGATGATGTTCGCTGCTTCTGGTAACAATTTCTTCCCCAAAATGCTGATATTACCACCTCCACCATTTTCACTACAGTGCATCAAAGCATGGTGGCTTGTACTCTATATGCAGAAAACAACCTATTCTTTGAACATTCATTTTGCTCCCAAGTTGAACAATGTGTTAAGGAGTTCTTCATGTAACATCATGTTCTGCAGTGTATTTCATTCAACATATATTCTGGCACACGTTCCTCAGTACTTTTCACTGAGCTATTGGTTCAGTTATTCTCAAGGAGCTGCTCTATCCAGCTCCTCATTCTTCCCCTCCTCCCTAGAATAAATCCCAACACAATATCAAACTAAACCCACAACCACTCCACAATGTTATTGCCCTTTTCCCTGAGCCATTATAACATGGCTGAGATGTTGGCTGGTGCATTCCTGGGAGGTGACAGTGCCATCCCTCAAAGGCGACCATGAGTCCCCATGAGAATTTGGGCCAGAGCAATTCACTCGAACTCCAAGAGCAATGCCCACAAAACATCATGACCAAGACTGCAAAAAGCCACCCTCTGCCCTGTAGCAGTGATCACCACTTGCATCTCACCCAACGCCATGCGGGTCTGGGGCAAGCAAAGTCTCCTATGTAGTCTCTGTGTCTCTAACAAGTTATGACACAGCCCTATCAAAACCAGTGTGTCTATTACTATTCTATGTCTTAAATTTACTAGTGTACCCCTTTTCTCTACTTTGTTAGCCTGTCTCCTAGCTTCCAGCCTGTGAAGGGGAAGAGAGGATAGTCTTTTGTATGAAGGGTAGCATATTTCTATAATAATGACTAAATTACAAGACAACAGTACACATATTTTTAGGTTACATTATACTTTATGAAAGAACCTCAATCTTTTCTTAATGGCATTACTAGAAACATGGCAGTACGTGGAATGTAAATGCCTGTAATTTTTTTAACCATATTTTTTTTAACCATACCATTCTGAATGATCTCAAACTGCTTTCCAAATTGATCTATGGTTAATACAGCTTAGCTGCTAAAGCCACAAAAGAAACTGCTATACCACAAAATGGATTAGGACAGCTTTTTTTTCCTGGCAGAGTGTGTTTGTTATGAACTTTCCAATAAAATATTGTATTTCACAATACCAGGCTTTAAAGAACACATTAGCAAAGACACAGTCTCTGCCTTCCAGACAAAAAGTCCTCCAAATCATTTAGAATGGGTTATTGTATTTTTCCTTGGTTACCAGAAATACAATATTCAAAGAGAGTATTATTCAGAAGCTATCAAGTAGGAACAAATGTCTCTGTCTTCAAGTCCCAGAAGATTGTGATGGCGTTAAGAGAAATTTAACATTTCAAATTGCTCCATCAAAATCAATTCCTATAAACACGTACTTAGCATTATAAGAAGGATACATTTGAGACTGTGTAAAGAAACCACTCATAGTAGAACACAGAAAAGAATTGACAGAAGGATTCTTCACAGCTAATTCTGGCTTTACATAAAACTGAGTTTAAGTTTCAGGAATGGAGAAGGAGGGCAAAAGAATCACAGTAAATGGCTTATCAAACATTGCAACATCTGCTGAATGCAGGATATTGTCACTTTAAGCAAAAATATTTTAATTTTTTTTTCTCTTGATAGAGAAGCCACCTTTGCAGAAATGCACTCTCATTTTTATCTGTGCTTCAAACACACAGGCTAAAGCTCACGGTCAGTATTGCTGCTGCACAGACCTCGGTAAAGCTGCCACAGAAGGTTGCACAAACTGATTAATGAACACCTCCCATGACTGCCTTTGGCTGTCCCAAATGTCTTCTGTCCAGCTGCACATGAAGATGTTTAAATCTGTACTACAGGGAGCCAAGGAGTCACCCACTGATGATGCAGAGTCCTGACATTCTTGTTTTCTTTCCTAGCTTGCATATGCATAGAGATGGAAGGCTGATTTGGCCTGCAGTTATAGGGTTTTACAGCTTTCAGTGCACAAGTAAATAATTCAAAGTCAAAAAAACATACTTCTTATAATAGTCTAATTTCCTGGTTGATTAGAACTAGGAAAAAAAATATCAGATTTCATACTACTGCAGTGTCATGCAGCGTGCTCCATATCAGAATACAACCCTGTAAAAAGCAAGGACCAAAATTAACAACTTACTTTGGATTTAAAGTGGAAAGCCTTTACTTTATACAATACTTTATACACCCCAAGAAAGCAAAACATTGAAACAAAGTGCTTACCTTCAAGCATGTAAAGTTGCAGGTGAGGTGACATGCTCAAAGGTCAGTGCATGCTCCTGCACTTAACAGGGTCAAGCCTGTGAGTTTGCTACTCATATGGTAACAGCCACAAAGATGCTTTGGAATTGTGCTGAATTTTATTTTGTTTAATTATACAAAGTTTCCTGTGTTTTCCTGTTATTCTTATTTGGAAAATACACTGTGTTGCTTGTCTGTGTGCACCATGAATCAAAGATGCTGAATGGAGGCTGAAATGACAGAACTGAGCACAGAGACATGAAAAATACATTCTAATACTTCATCCTGCAAGATTTTGTTCAGTCCAGTTTGGTCCACAAAGCAACCAATTTCATGAGTTTAGGAAGTCACTGGTGTAACTCAAGTAATTGAAGTTACGTGTGAGCTTCAGGGCAATTGTGGTCCAAGGGCAAATAGAATTTTCTGACACTGCCCCTCATGTGTAGAAGTTACATTTAACATCCTCACTCCTCTTAGGATGCATTGTGTATTTGAAAACAGAGGAAAGTACATATATTGATGTCACTGTAAATAACCTCACCCATTTCCTTCACTGCTGTTTAGCAATTAATCATATTTTGATATTAAATTTAAGCATTCTCTGCAAGGGAAGAAGAGCAGAGTACAGCAGAACCAGTAGAAAGTGCCAGGCTGGAGGAAAACACTTTGAAATTATCTTTCTAGCTTAACTCAGAAAATCAGAAACATAGCTCACGTCTGGATTTCCTTAACACTATTAAGCAAAGATAAAAAAATTCCAAACAAAACCATGGAATATTAGAGACGGACTTTTCAAGATGCTTCCAAAGATGCATTCGCTAAGCTTGTACACACACTTCTTGCCCTAAAGCTATCATCATGTTCACACAGATCGTGACAGTGCGCACTCCGCACATAGCAGGAGCTAATTTTTCTTTTTAATCAGCTAATGCACAAGCTAGACCTCCAAAATGGCAAATTGGTGTCTTTTTCTTTTCACACTAGAAAACATATCATTGAACCGGGAATAAGCTATTGAATATTGTAATTAGTGCTTTTTTACTTTTAATTAATAAAATGAATATATATACTTTGCACCTTGTCTGGGTATGTCTCACAGAAGAAAAAAAGACCAGAGGGAAATGCTGTCAGAGGAAGTCAATTAGACTTTTCCAGTCTCATTAAAGTCAGGTGCAGTTTGCCGTAGTCTTAATGCAGAAGATGTGGTGTTCTGGAATAAGTATGCTGCATAGGACAACAGAGAAACAGGATATCAAGAAAGAAAAAAGAAATTAAATCATGAATATGCTTTTCTATAAAAGAACTCTTCATGTTATTTTTAAGTTTTTTTCGTAAATTTAGACTTTAATATCAGAATTTGCCACGTAAATTAGAATTACAGTTGAAGAACTGTGAAGAAAGGAGTCAACTTGAAATTGCATGGGGGAACAGACACAAGGTTTGCTCCATCTACTTGCTTGTATGGGACCTCAGTTATTTTTCAGTAAATACATAGTTTGGCCAATTGACCAAATAATTCTTTTTTTTTCCTGTAAATAGAAATTTATTTCCAGTTAAAGCACTTCCTTTTTTTGATCCTCCTTTTAAATTCTTTTTAGTCCCCAAGATTAGAACCAGTTTTAGTCCAACCTTATGAGAATATTTTCATGTTACTTACATTTGTATGCAGTAATTACAAAAAGATTTTTCCTAACCCTTACCTACAGATCCCTAAGAAGCCTTAAGAGCAGCTTTTCCATGAGAGAGTCCAGTTGGCTGTACTTGCAGACCACTTTCTAATGTTTTTTAACCTTGTGTCATTTGGACTTCCCTCTCCAAACAGATACATTTCAGTAAGTGGCTCATTAGCCTCACATTGGAGAAGAATCTTTTTTTTTTTTTCCTTTTAAAACCACTGTATCCTTAGCTATCTATCTCTGGTGTTTGCACTGATACTACAGCCACTTCAGTAAATTGAAGCTCTTCCACAGATCTCTACTCCAAATCAGCGCCAGCCTCAGTTCTTTGGCTGAGGCAAATGCCAGACATTGTTTATACAGTGGTAATCAACATGGTAAATTTAGAATATACCAGAATAAATTATGATAAATTTGCTGCCTCAGGATAAAGATAACATACGGGTAGAGTCAGTGGTTATCTCTTAAAAAAGGGGAAATTGATGAACAGACATTTTTTTTCCTTCCAGGCTATCATAATAAATGTTTTTTCCCCCTCTGGGATTTGTAGAAAAAGAAGATGGGACATGTGGATCTCATGAACTCTGATGCTAAATACAGCTACAATTTTTGAAAGACTGTCTTCCCTATATTTCAAGTTGAACTCCATGTTCGTTCCTTAGCATTAAGAGTTGTTTTCTTTCTTTTTTTTCCCTACCATCTCTCCAGAGATCAGGAAATGAACTGTGTGCCATTAGAGAGCAAAGCAGTACAGTACCCAGGGAGGCTGGTAGCACTGGTGCCTTTTTCCCCCACTTCAGCAGCATGAATTGCAGTTCCCAGAGGGGGTTTCAGAACCATCAACTAATGGCAAATAAGTGGTGGCATCGGGTTTGGAATTTTTTTTTAGTTGTTTGTTGTTTTGTTTTTGGGGGGGGTTCATTGTTTCTTTTTTTAAACTAAGACTATTTATTAAAAAAAAAATCTTTTCCTCGAGCCTGGGATTGCACAGTATTTTCCTCCTCAAACTTTGTACTTGAGAGCTTTTTTTAGGAAAGTTAATTTACCTGGAGAATGAGCTTCCAGAAAATACCATTCCAAATGCAAACTATCCTCAGAGTAGACTGACATTTCTGTGTCAAATATTTATACTGGACCCAAAATTCGTGGGAGGGAAACCACATGCTTGTGCCCAGCATGCAATTTTGGCAAATATTCTGGGGAATGAAGACACTTAGGATCTCACTAAATCCTAATCTACCTGCTAAGTGTGGCAATCCTCCGTAATAGATGTTTCCTTTCTGTATCACGACATTTTTGTAAGTAAAATACTGCGGCTAGAATCCACACACCGTGAGTGTGCAATCAGCAGTTTGTTAAACTCACAGGCAGAATTGCGTTTCTTCAATTTCATTTTCCACGTCTGCCTTTCAACTCCACCAAACTTTAAGTATGTGTTTAAATCCAACAGGCTTTAATAGGATTTAAACATGTGCTGTGCCTCACTAAAGAGGAAAGGGATTACTCATGTGCCTACTCACTTAAATTATGCACTTTGCTGAATCGGAGACTTTATGTGCTACTACATTAGTACTGAGAGAAGAAGTGAAGGTAGAAGCCTGAAGCCTGATAACACTTTTTGTGCTGTCTCCAGGTCATGGCAAGGAGGATGAGCAGGCAACACATCTTCGTCTTGATAGATCATTAGAGCAGAAGCATCCTATGCAGAGCAGATGCATCCAGGTCGGGCAAGTATCCATCTATCCAGACACTTGCAAATGTGCTAAACCCAAATGAACTGCAGTAAAACTGTGCTGCCCAGAGCAATCTAAGAGATAAACTGCACGCTGCCAGCTGGTAACACAGACACCTCAGAAGCTGCCATATAATTGATTTTACACCTCCAGAATGATAGTGGAGAAGCATCATGTCTACTTTTGTTAAATAAAATCATCTTTCCCATTTCCCAAAACATCCTAAGCCATTAAGAAAATCTTTGCGGCACCCAATATGATACTGGTTACAGTACCAGGGGGTTTCTGGTGAGGACCTGAACAGGACCCAGTCATCTTGCTATGCAGAGAGGTACAACTCCTGAACTTGCCTCAGTTCATCCCAGAGAGCTGCAGTGGTGAGCATCTATATCCCCAGCAACCCAGAGGCTTAGAAAAGCCCATCATTAATCACCGAGCCTGTTGGAGAGCAACTAGAAGCACTTACTTCTCTGTACCTCGACAATTTCAATCTTTTCCCACAGGCCTCATTCTCTTTTTTTTTGCTCACTCACTGCAGCCATACAAATGCCATAACATTTCAGAAAGATATTTACAATCTCAGGCATCCAAGTGACCAGCATTTCCCTGTGACCTTCTCACCCTATCAATTAGCTGTCGAGTTTTTTTTCTATGTTACGTCCTTACAGAAATTTTTCTTAGGCTTCTGTAGCTTAAACACGGCCACTTCAATGCTTGCACTGGGAAAGTTTACATTTGGTTGGAGTATGACTGCACTGTGGGAGCAGTATACCAGCTACGAGGCACAAGTGCCTAACCCTGTAAACCCCAGCTTAACCTGGCAGGACAGAGCACTTGGGAAATTTAACACATTACTGAGCTGTAAAGGTGACTTCAAATTTCCATTAACTCCTGTCTTTAACCAGGCAAATTATGCAGTTGGTCACTAGTACTCCTAAAATTAAGGTATTTGTACTTTTCATCATATTGAAACACAACAGATGACTTTAAACATATAACCCGATAGGGGTTTTTTCTTGTGTTATTTGAGAAAGAAACATTGCATTTGGAAGCTGTGTTTCCCCTTAAAAAAATAATTTTAAAAAGCCAGAGTTTAAATTTACTCAGCAAAATAACACAATAAGCAATCTGGAATATTATATAGATAAACCATTTTAAGTGTGCTTCAAAGATCGTTATTGCATTAGTACAGGCAGGGCATTCAGCTGAAAACTGCCTCTAGAGAGAATAAAAGAAGTAAAAGAAACACCCTAATTTTAAATTGATTTGCTTACTAAAGTCTATGGGAATGATGAACTTTGAAACACTTCAAGAAATAATGCAAGCAGGCATTGAAAATTTGCCCTGTGAACTGGGAATTTGGACCACCTTTTTCTGATTCAAATGTTTGTGTATGTATACACATATGCACTTATACACACATCTAGACAGATATATCGATGGCATTTTAGTAAGAAAACTGTCATTGCAAGCCACTGCTGGTTCTTACTGGCTCTACTTTCCATCAGGAATCACTGGAGATACTGCTGTTCCCAGGGATGCCAGCTTAGCTCCTGTCCTGGGGTTGTCAAGCAAGCATGGATGCAGGATCAGCAGGTAGCATTGATGTACTTGCCATAGGGTACTGTCTCTTCCATCAGCTGTGTTTCTTTTTCAGGGTGCAATCACTGTAATTGCTCATTCTGCAATTAGAAGTTTCAGTGTGGATAAGCCCCCCTCAGTTTGAAGAACGACCATTCACATTGGTTTCCTGTTTTATTTTACTGCTTGAAATGTGGCAGCAACTCAAAGTCTAAACCCAGCATGGGGCCGCCTCATCCTGACTGAGGTAGGTCATCCTGTGAAAAGACAGATCGAACCTCCAAGAACTTGCAGTCTTTCACAGGGATTTGCAGAGACAAAAGCCAGGTAAGTGCTTTGCTCTTCCTAAATACTCTCCATAAATAAGCACAAGACAGGGAAAAGAAGTGCTACTGTGCAGCATGTTATTTTTTAGGTGAAAAACTGAGGCAAAAGAGTATTTCAAAAGTACTTCTTAAAGTATTTTAATAACCTCGAAAATCTGAACCTAACTGAACTGGCCAAGGTTACACAGGAAGGCTTTGACCAAAAGGGAAAATTAATGCATGTCTCCGAGTCCCATGTCACACCCATAGCAGCCCTTTTCCCAGACAATTTGCACATTAAAAATACTCAGAAAAGCCTCCGATTGCAGGAAGTCTAAGTTTCAGATGGGCAGTTCTTGTGAATCTGAAAAGACATACCGAATCTAAGGGAGTCATTCACCAGGAAAGAGAGAGTTAACTCCATACACACAGTGAAGATAGAATATATATCAAAGCTTTCACACTTTTTTCCATTCTGTAGTTTGCTCCATACTTTAAAAATGTATTTAAACTGAGTGACCATGTATGCAAAGGAAAACTTTACAAGCAGATAAGTCTTGGAGAGCTGAATGTCTGCCAAGAAAAAACTGTGTGGTTTATTTTAAAGGGAGGAGTGGTTATCACTCAGAACACACCATTTCTGTTTAAGCAGTGGAGGTAAAATTAATGCTTACAATTTTTACTTGTCAGTAAAACAGAACTTTCGAGAAATAAAATCTCATTTTTTAGCCTGTACTAAAACAAAAAAAAAATGTTTGCAATTTATATAGAGGAAAGTTTTTAATTCAAGAGGAAAGACATTTTGAAAAACTGTTTCATGGAGAAATGAAGCTCTGCTACAAGGAGCTCTTACATGCAGGTGTTATGTATTATAATCTATATTGCAGTACTGTCTTATTTATCCACATGAGACCAGGTACGAAGAAAAACTTCTAGACTTTATTCAAGTTTGTGGGCTTTATTCTAATTTTAGTTACAGCAAGTCTTACCTCCATAGACATGAGTACCTCCACTGGCTTCAGTGTACCCTCAGACTTATACTGGCATAAGGAAGAGGTATTGAGACTCTCAGTCACTTCTGTTTTAACTCTCAAGTGCAATGGCAAAAGCTCAGAATTTTTTTTTTTATATTTACCATTAACAAGAAAGAGTCACAAGAACTGAAGACCTCATATTTCTTATGATTTCTCTCAACGTACAAGACCAACATGAACTTCACACTCTGTAAGAGTAGAAGCAGGTTTTGCTCCAGGGGTAAAAATGGATCAGTTTGACAGAAATCAGAGAGAACTACAGAAGTTTAAAACTCAGGCAAGACAGAATCATGTCAGATCCATATCATCTGCTTCAAAGAACAACAACAAAAAAAGCACATTTGTATACCTTCTCCTTTTCTAAGTAGCGTTCATTACTAGGCTATTGTTTGAGTCTTAATTTATGTCAGCTGGGGGATATCTTAGTTACTCAAAGAATTTGTTTTAGTCCATACAATGAGGAAACTTAACTTCATGCCTTTCTTCTTCATATGTCTAAAAAATCAAAACATTTGGTTCACTCGCTCACTTTTCAGTAAACAAACTCATTTGCTCCAGACAACTGAAAATCTTTACAGAACTCAATCTAGTGCACAGGAAAGGGGGAGGGGGGGAGCCACTAGGTGGCAATAGAAACCCCTCAAATAAACTACTATTACACACATCACTTATGCTATTCAATAGCTATCAATTTCAACTAAGAAAGTGTTGAATCAAAAGGAAGCAAACAAAATTTCATATTGGTCATTAAACCCCCTAAATTTTCATCACAATTTTCTGTAAGATTAATGGGAAACAACAGATTTAACATTGTATTAATTAATTTCTCTTATCTTCATTTTTTTCCCATCATTATTTAACATGCCAAGCAGCAGAGAAATTATTTTCAATTATTATTTCAGCATTATTGGAACATATTGTGATAATTTCTGTTGTGCTTAATAAATTAAGCACTCTGCCATCACTACAGAAGTCAGATGGCTGAAATTATTACTTTTCTGAGTTTGGAAAGCATTAACAGACTTAAAGCAAGCTACTACTGACAGCTTCTGATTGCATTACGCATTTTGTTCTCAAGTTCTAAAATCTCGGTGACTCTTACAGAGGACTTAAGAAGAAAATTAGTCTTTAAATTAGATCTTAAGTTACATATCCAAAAATATCTTAAATTAGGAATCACTGTTTCAAATTTAGCATAAGTATTTATATGCTGAAAAGTTGCTTGTCTGTATATGTGCAACTCACCACTATGCTATAAATTTCATGCTGCCCATTTTCACGTCTTATGAGTTAGCAAAAGTATAAATCACAACCTAACACACATACACATTGTAACAGATTTAAGATTGTAGGGTTCAGATCACATAAGGATATGAGCATATAAATTTGGTGTTTCCATTTTCAAATTCTAGATTTCTCAACTTCAACATCTCTTTAATGTTGGTCTTGTATATAATTTCCAGGGTTTGTTTTTGTTTGGGCACCCAAACCTCCTGCAGTGAACTCTTCCTTCCTGTTATCATCAGGGTTCAACTACTAAACATTGAGACTTTTACCCCAAAGCACCAGGACTGCATGGGCAGGACCAAGTGCAGCTTTTGGTTTGGTAATGGCAATCAGAGCACCTGATCTAGTCTACTTTTTTTCCCCTCTCTGTTTCAAGAACTGTGGGAAGTTTCCGCACATGTAGCGCCCAAAGACCGTCTAGGAGGAAAAGAAATTGAGAGGAGGCTGATCTGACTTCTCTCCCTCCACAACATCTTCTTCCCCAGCTCTCACTCATTCCCTCTGCTCTGTCTCCCTCCACTTCGCAGCAATGTGATCTTGAGACTACATTACTGTTTTAATGCCCCAGGATGCCAGCTTTTCTCCAGGGGATTGCCAGACAGGGAAGGGAGAGAGTAATAAAACTAAAACTGAACATGAATTAAATTCTAAAGGAAAAGAGCAGAGAAGTACCTGTTCTTTAGGTACTCCACTGCTGTGTGGTTTTCTTAAGTAAATCCTAACAGAGAGAGCAAATTATCACCAAAAAAAAAAACCCTACAGTGGAAAATATCAGATAGCCTGCCAGGAGACGTTCTCACAATTTGTTAGAGAACAAGTCCATCAGGATACAAATCCAGACACCCCAGTTTGGGAAAGTGGTGCCACAAATTCAAACACCAATTATGCCAAAATTTCACACATTAATTTCATCTCTAAAATGGGGCAAAGGAGAATAAATTATCAACTTTCAAAAAAATCGAGTCCAAATCTGGATTTTGAAAGCTCAGCCTGTTTTCTGTTTACAATGTCATGTACTTGCCGTAGAAATAGATCTTTTTCATTAACGTTTTTGCTTACAGCTTTGAAATACTGAGAAGCAATATTAAACTCTTAATAAAATAGAAATATAGTCACAGGCATGCACATGAACAGACTGACATCTGCAGCCTTTCCCTCAAAAATGTGACTAAAAATACATTTGGAGAAAATCTGGTTTAAAATTTGAAACCATTATTTTCCTGTCTGCAAGTGGTACAGAGTCACGCTTTTCATTCTTTACCAGAACAATTAATTCTAGTGAGGATCTGGAGGTGACGTAATTGCATAAGTCATAAATCTACTTTACTTAAATAACCAAAAAATTTAAAAGGATGCAGTAAACACAGGTATACCATTTTAATCCCAAATGTTTAAATAAAATCTGAAGTGTTCAGGGTGCAACTTGTTTTTCTTGTATTTCTCTACAGTCAGCATTAATAAAAACACAGCCAGAAGATATTTAAGATATTCTTCCTTCCATTGCTCTTTTGTTTAGTCCCTCTGGGTACTCAGGCCTTGTGGCTATGGAAATACACAGCATCTATGGATGCTGGTACTAACCAAGGCAAAAAATGATTCAGCATGGTTACAATATAAGTGATGAATATAATAACAAATAAATCAAATTTAAGAGATGTTTCTTTACTGCTAGGTTAACGGGAGAAAGAGTAGTAAAAACTCATAAGATATAAAGATGCAGATGAAACCAATATTTTCTCGGATTTGCATCAATCAGTTTAAAAATACACATATTTGACAAAAAGATGACAAGACACACAGTGAGCTCTTATAGACAAGAGCTCATTTAAGTTCTCAGGCAGGCTTGTAAATTCACTTAAGTGTCACTATGAACGGGCTTTGTTCAGCCCATGCACTTCTCTGGGAGCACACGGTAATAGGCCCTAAGGAAAGGAAGCTTTTGGTTGTTAAACTGAGGTAAGCTAACATATTGTTAAAAATCTGTTACAATTATGTCAGATTCACACAACTCAAAGAGAGAAAGAGGAGCAAAATAATGCTGACCTTTTGTACTATCATCTCTTCTCAAAAAGCTTCTTTGTAGACCTTATTGTCCTATTTGCTTCATTTACTTTGTTCTCTGCCAGAGCTCTCGGAGAAATAGGAGTAAAGGGAAATAAATTCAAGTAGTTCTTCATGTCTTATATTTAACCACTGCCCCAGAAGGATCTTGTTCTTCCTCAGACCTGGCAGCAAGAGGCAGTGAAAGGAAACAGAGCAAGAAATAGAGAAGCAGAAGCAACAGCTGTTCTCCAGCTACCATGCAAAGACGCTCCACCTATTTAGTAATTGAAGTGATCTAAATTAGGGAACCACTTTCTCTTTGCAGGTAGGGATGATCAAGTACATGGAGAGTCCCTGCTAAATGAGGAGTTTCTGTCACAGGAAAAGTGTTTGCACATCCAGCACATCTTCAGCATCTGATGTTTTCAATTTTTAGCCAGGTCATGGCTTTTGCTGCTAGCCCAGAGGGTGAGGAGCTTTATAATTTGTTGGAGACTTCTATGTACGTCTCCTCTCTGAAGCAGAAATACTAACAAAACTTTTTGCTAAAAGAAAATACTCCACAGTAAGTAAGGTAGAGAGGGATACGGAAATCTGAGTTGTGACCAACTCAACAGAGAATGAAGGGCTCTGCTCTCTGTTGGAAGATCAGAGCCCCAGTCTCTAGGTTTCGACTCCTCAAGCTGAGGCAGCTTCAGAGGTGACCACCTCACCCACCCACCCACTTCTCTGCTTGGAAGCAAACTTTCCCCAGAGCAGAGCCCATCTCCTCAACTGCTGCAACTCACAGTCCACCATGTTAATTAAAACTAAAATCAAGATGATAACCAGCCCTGGCACACACCTTCAGAGCCTGTCTGGCACCACCCTTGATTTCACTAGACCCCTAATGTGCGCTTCTCTTCCAAAACAGAAGAGCTCACATTCGGAGACCTCTCTGGTGTTAATATGGTTTTAAAGGTTTTGGTTTCTTTCCACTGAAGTCTGATAGTTGTCACAAAGTGGAGTTGTATTCCTGAAGGAGGTGGGTACATGTGGTTTGCACCCAGATCCTATACAGCATTTTACCTACACCAAAGGACATCTAGCTGTGACCTCTTGTCACATAGGCTTTTGCATCTCTTGAAGCTACTTTGGCAATAATATCTTGGCTGCTGTTAAAAGGGCCTGTTATTCTCCTCTTTATGCTCAGTATAAAACAAAATGCACTTAACATTTTATTCTGTTTATTTAACAGTTTATTAATTTATTAAATTAAAAGTGTTTTCTCACCCAGAAAACATTTGGAGTATTTCTCCAGATATCTGTCCAGTCTTTTATACTGTTCTTCAGGGCTGGCCCAAATAAAGCATAGGCTTTTTCTTGAATGAAATGACCTTTAGTTCCTGTTCTTCTATTCAAATACATTTCTTTTCTGCTTTGACTTATGTTAAAAGTAATGGAATGACAGCTTCCAAAAAAAAAAATTATGTGCAACTAGTTGTAAATAAAGACTATTTTCAGCTAAAGATCTTGAATACATTCCTTACATTAAGTCATTGCTAACTAATACAGTTCTTTAAATAGAAGAAATTACAGGGCACTGTTGCAAGAGAGGAACAACTGAAATGTGTTGGTGGTTTTCTGTTTCTGTTGGAGTGAGAAAGACTTGGGAATTTTTAAAAGCTCAGGTAAGACAAAAAGATAGTTTACATGTGGAGGAAAAGAGACATTTACAAACAGTTCATGATCAGGTTTAGGTAACTTCTTTAGCCATTCTTTATGGGAGAGGAAAAAACCCAACATATAGTGTTCTTATAATTTACTTTCTATGACACATCCATTAGGGATGGTTCCATGTGATGGTAGGCTGTATTTCCTGAAACACATTTTTAGAGAAAATTTTGCATGGGAGAAAATGTTAAAATACACCCTCCACTAATGCAGGTACTTTGCTTTGACCTGCTTTTCAGTGCTGTTCTGACTGTTTTTGCTCTGATTTCCCTTCACATAACAGTCTTGCGTTTTGCACCCTCACAGTCTTTGGTACAGTCACGCTTGATTTACACCACTTAAGACCAAAGGAGGCTTCCTGGGTAAAATCCAGGCCACGTGGAAGCCGGTGGCAAATCTCCCATTGACCCTGATGGTGCTAGGATTTCATCCTTTCCTGTTTAAACAAAGACTGTCCCCCACACCAGCTACCCCTTATACTTGGGAGAAGATCTAGCACCGAATCAGCAATTTCACAACTGTTTCATAACCTAAAATAGGCTGAAATATTTAAAGAGTGTAGGGAAGGAAGATAAATTATTTAAAGATACACCAAGTAAGTATGGGCTGAACTTTAGAAAGGTAACGTTTATAGGCTGGCTGTATGGAAAAACATCCTGACCGTACATTAATCAATCCTGAATAGGGATATTAAACAAGGCCAACATTTTCAGACTCAGATGCCTAAAGTTCAGATGTAAATCCACAGTTAGGAATTCAGTTTTAAGACTACCTGGCTTGAAAAATGTGGTTCTAATCAGAATTTATCTGTTCATGGTTTTTTGTGGACTTCATGAACTAAGGAAAACTACTGATCTGACTGAACACTTTATCTGGTTTCAAAATTAATGCTGCGGGAGAACCCCTGTCATTTAATAACAGAACTTTCTCAGACAATTGAACAAGCACAACCAATTCTCCAAACATCAACACACATGCAGCAGAACTCAGCAACATAGATGACTGCTGGGAAAGTACTGCAGGGAAGATGGAAAAAAAAGAAGAACTATATCCTCCTTAAAATTTTATTTTTAATCTTTGCTATATAAAGAAACATAGAACTTGAAAGCATTGTGTGGCTTCTCTGGAATTACGTGTCCTCATTCTTGAGAATAAATACTATTTTAGATCTCCTTTTTAAAACATATATTAAACATATTGCCATACTACAATATATTAAAGAGATTTCCCATTTTAATAATAAAAATAACTCATATTAGTTTTAAAGTTGCAAGATGTTAACATCAGATGGGAAACAGTTTAAAAGACAAGTGCTAAAAATAACCTTTAAAATATAGCGTACATTGATGTTTCAAAGATGAGTGAAAGTTACACTTGGCAAGGGTGTTGGATCCTTTCATACACTGGATATGTTTAGCTTTGGTATTTTCTTAACAAATGGTTAGTATTGGGCCCTATGTCCCTGGAGGAAAGACATCATCCTGCAGTGACATGTTTCTATACAAACATACTCAAACCAAGGTCATCACTCACCTTCCTAAACCCTCAGCAACACAGGCCAACAACTTAATTTACAGAGAGAAGTTGTATGAAGTGTGGGACTAGCAGATCCCAGGGTCCAGTCAAGGTCTGCCACTGAATTAAGGGAACAGATGGAGTGGCTCAAGCTAGAAGAGATTTTTTTTTCCTACTTTACCCATATATTTTCACATGCATCCCTAACTCATGCTTAACCCTTTCTCATCTAGGGAGGCATGTAAACTGAGAGAAATGAACAGTGACTCACTTTCCTGTGCTACTTCTACACAAGACCTGATATTCCCTCTAAGATAGTACCCAGATACACTGATGAATTCAAGCAACTCCACTGCGGTTTGAGGCTCTGACCTTCCCATTATAATTCTCAGAATAGCTTCCTATGAACAAATCTGTGGGCTCAGATTCTCTTCATCAGGGCTGTAAAGGAGCAACAAGATTGAAACTTGGTACAGTTTAGGCATGATTTTGATTCCTCTCTTTTTATTCTTTGTATCTGACAGGTATATCAGCTTGAGTTCCCAAGCTTTGTGATACTGCATGTCAGCAGCCGTTGGTCACTACTTGAAAGTGGAACTATCAATCTGAATTTTTTGAAGTTTACCAATTTTTCAAAATTATAGTTACTGACAGAGCAAGCCCTGAAATATATAAAATACTACAAACACATTTCTTATGTCCCAGTATAACTATCACAAGTGTGTCTTCCCACAAGGAAGAAAAGACACCACTCTGATTAAAAATGCACACATTATAAGTGTTTTATTTTTCTTAAATTGAGTTTTACTTTTCCCTTTAATACCAGATAAAACTAAAAATCAAAGTTACAATTTGTCAGTTCAATAAGGGTCAGTTATCTGGCTGAGTCTGTGAGTTTTATATACTGACACTGAAAGATGGCAGACACCCAGCGATCTTAGCAGTTTCGTTAGATATAATAGGAACGAATTCAGATTTACACTTTGGATTTTTTGCTTGATCTTGGCATCCAGCATGTCATAGCTCCTCTGAAGAGGATGATATTCTTTGCTCAGTGAATATCAGTGATACATGAAACTTCTTTTCATCTTCTGTCATGAGAGTGCAATCTTTCACAGCATGAAATAGAATTCCGGAAAATGGTGAATTCTGTCAATAAACAGGTAAAGATATCGTCCAGTTGTTACCTTATTGCGTATCTGCCCCTCCGCAGGAAAGTCTAGTGGTATAAACTTGCAGTGTCTGACTGCATAGAAAAGGGTGGGTTACCATTTCTTTCTTATATTCCTGTAACATCTGCTACTGGTCACCGCTACAGACTGGGGTTTTGATCTAATCCAGTATGGCTATTCCTATATCCTATCACTGCTTTCATAAATTAAAGCCATAGCCTTTCGGCTTGCCATTACTGTTGGTCACACTGTTTAACGTTTTTTTATAACATAGGATATAGTTAAGTCAGAAATATAATATGCTAGTATACATTATTGGAAATTCATTTTTGAATCTTTAGTCACCTTGACGTACTTTAAAAAGGGACACAATTCTTTTGTCATATTAAATTATTAATTATCTCAAATTACTTCGTAGATTTACTCAGTAGTGAAAATTTGATGAGAAATCAGAATCAAGTCTATCCACTGCACATGATGAAAAATCAACAATTTGCATTTGTCAGAGAACTCCATCTTAATTTTCTCAATACTGCACAGCAAAATGTACATTAGTAAGGAGTTATTTACCTCGCAGGAGCTGTACTTCTTTGAAATGTGTTATCCACATGTAGTCCATTCTTGGACTGTACATGCTCCCTGTGCCTGAAGTTAGCCACGAGCACGAGCACAATAAAAAACGGACTCCATGTGGACAATTACTCAATGAAGAGAAGAAAGTTGTTTACGTTGCAAAGTCAAGGAGCGAAAAATTAGGAAATGCCAAATTTATTGTTGTCTGTGCAATGGTGACCTCAGTGGAGAAATGCATTATTTACTGTCACAGTGCAAGAAGTCTAATTCCCTTTCCCAAGTAAAAGAACAGCCTCTATCTTCTAAATGTCTTCTTGCCAAGTGCTGAAAATACATGTAGCTCAGAGAGTGCCAGAAGTAGCATTCTGAAATTACTATTGCAAAGTCAAAGGAAATAGCTTGTATCCTGTGGGGGGAGGGGGATAAAGCCCCTGGAGTAACTTTCCCTCTCTCTTTAATTTATGTTGCCTTGATTTGCATTCTGTTGTTTTTCAAATGCATACGATTCATTTTGTATGCTTTTTCCTTCCTTGCATCCTGCTTGCTAGCTAGATCATCTGGTGCATTCTCATCCACCGAGAAATACGTTCTCTGGGAGGACAAGGTACTGGAATCCCTTTACTCAAAATAATACTTCTGCACTGCTCTAGTGAGTGAAGACTTTCCCGAGCTAGGATACAGTTTTTCCGCATGTGGTGTAGTTTCTTCTGCTTGGTAGTACAAGGATTTTCTCATCTCAATCTTTAATCCTTTCTTGTCAAAAATCTACCCAGTTTTTACTCCATTTATACCCTGACCTCCCTTTTCTTGGCTGTTTCCCTGTACTGTTTGCTAGCTAAAATTTTAGTCATCTTTTCTTCTCCCTCTATTCCATGCCTGACAGTATCCTCTTGGAAGTCTAATATTCTTTGTGACAGCGCCTGCATCAAGTAGTTAAGCTGCGTTTCTCATTTACTCCTTATCCACCATGTGATAAACACAAGGTGAAAACTGAAGTCAGTGGTAGTATCTGCATTGCTACACTGGGTTCCACTTTTCTGGTGAGCTGGCTTATCTTGTATTATCTTTATCACAAAATAGCGCTGTCATGTACATATAATAGGGAGAAGTGCTAATCAGACTTTTTTTAGTGTAGCATAGTCTGAATTTTGTCATAAGGGCTTCAAGAACAGACATTCTTCATTTTGAAATGAATATTTAATCAGATGAAGTGGTTAAAGCAAATCTATGATTTATCAGAAAAGCATAAAAAATCTGAATTTTTGTTTTTAGTAATTAAAGAAAAGGGTCCTAACAACAGTGGGTATTTTTAGAAATGAACAATACCCTCTTAATAGGTGGGCATGGTTGTCCTTCTGTGTAGACACAGAAGTCCTAATGCCTTGTATGTATACGGTTTGCGTAACTGGTGACAGCCATAGGCATGTCAATTCACATGCACAGGCCTATGGTTTATGCTCACAGTTAAGGTAGCCGCATGAAAATGCTAGGCATGCAGTGGTACCTATACTTGAACCAAGGACCTGAGAGGAAAGCTTGAGCTCAAGATGGGCTGTTAGATCGCCCCATCTAGTTAGATCACTCTTATTTCAGAAGACTTTACATTTCAGCCAGCTCCTTCTGAATGGAGTGCAATTTGAATTAAAGCAGCTTGTGCTTGGTTAAGATACACCCACCAAAAGGATGACTGGTTTTGGCTTAAAGAGAGCAAGAGAGGGAACAAGTGCAGAAGGGGCCTGTTCATTTGATATAGATTTTTCTACTTGTCCGTCTTGGAAGCCGGACCTCATTTTTTATTTGAATTTGCCTCACTTCAGCTTCCACTCTCTGAGACATAATTCATATTTCTCTAATATGTAAAGAATTTCAAACTGTTTTCTCTCCGTGAAGGAACTAGTGTCATATAATCAAGGTGCTAGTCAATCTTCTCTTGTTTTGGAAAAATAATACAGGTTGAACACTCTAAGTTTCTCATTTTGAGATGTATTCTTTGTAATATTTTTATATGCCCATTTTAATTTGTCAATATGTTTTTAAAAAGTGGACAAAAGGGATCATTATAGTATTTTAATATCAATATTCTCTCTGCATGTACCAAAAATGAGTAGCTCATTTCACCACAAAGTTGTATTGGGACTGATGTTCATTTGGGTACTCATTTTGACTCCCAAATCTTTTTCTGGAACCACTGCTTTCCAATACAGACTGTCCTATTCTGGAAATATGCCTTGTTTCTAGACTTTTCTTTTAAATTTTGCGCATGTCAGTACATATGTATTGTGTAAGAAAACCAGCTTGTAGAGAGATGCTTAGCAACTATGTAAAAATATCTCCAGTATTGATCTAGAGGAGGGATTTTTTCCCATGTAATTTAGGGCCTTTACTTAATTGTTTAACAACTATCTGACTATGAGCTTTTAATTGGGTAATAAAAGGCCTTTGTTGTCACCTTGTGAGACTGTCAGTGGATGAAATAGGGCAACCCTAAGGTTAAAAAAAAGGAAGAAGAAAGCAGAAGATTTAGAAGATCTTATTCTTCTTACCAGGACTATTGCTGTTCACGGACAACTTGCCAGAATGCACAGCTAAGATCAACACCTGACTTTTTTAACTTGTCATATTTCCTGAGTGCTCTTGGGGATTACCAAAGAACTGAGTATGGATTCAGTCCTGGGGTGGTGTTGTGTGTTCTCAGCTAGTATCGGGATCTAGCTAACTAGAGGAGCAATGTTTTTCCTGGTTTTGTCTTTAAAGTACCTTTATCATGCAGCTTATACTCTGGCAGAAAAAAACATTCCTAATCTGTTTTAAAACAAATAGATTGTGTACAGCTGTCCCTATATCCAAGGCAAAATGATGATTTAATGTTGATTAAGAGAGAAGGCCTTTGAAGTGAGCAGAGGCAGGAGCCCATAGTATGTCTTTAGTGATCATTATCAGTCTTTCCCTGAAGGGTGACTTGGTGCCAAAAGCGCTTTCCCCAACTGGCTGAGGTAGATTCAGGAGTAAATGCTTTGTAAATTTAAAAAGACCTTCTCATTCACAGGCCTCTGATGTCTTATTACTTTAGCTGCATTAATGTTTGAGAATAAGCAGATGCAGCCTTTTTCACCGGTTAACTACAAAAAGGGGCAAGGTCCACTGCTACACGGCACTGTGGGCATTATTTATTCATCACAAGAAGAGCAACTGAGCATGTAGCCTGTGGTAAAATCAAAGAAAAGTTGCTGGGTTTGTTTGTTTTCCTTTTCGTATGAACAGCTAATTTAGTAAAAGAAACTGGTGTTTGGATTTAGCTTTTTATAACTAAACACTTTTGTGAATCATTATAGAAAAAGCAATCAAGTTCTCTCTCTCAGTTGTTTGTCTCACAGTTACGTGCCAAAACACCAGTCAACAATACATGTGTGTGTATGTGGACCTGCACATAAACACTGTATATTATATACACATGCCGCACACATGCTTAGATTGCTGTCCTGAAATGAAATGAGTGGTAGTCATTTATATTTGCATGTCTATCCATCTGTCTACGATTTGGTTAAAAAAGTTCACGGTACCAGTGACAGATGATAAGAGCAATCCTGTGTTGTTTCACACTACAGTCGTAAAGAATGTAATTCTCATGGAGTTGAAGGGTTGATGGCAACAGAAAAGGAGGCACCAGGGAAACTGTGTTTCTTGGTTGATAATTACAAAAGACTTTGTAGCTACTGTTTAAAGCTTCTCCATTACTAACATACTTTCCCAATACCATAGTATTGGGCAAAAGCGAAAATATAATGATTTTAACCATACAGTGCTCTTCTGTAAAGTATAACCAGACACTTTTGTTTCCACTGCTGAGAAGGATGCTTTGCTATTGACTTCAGGGAGAGGGTGGGGAAGGAAACTGGTCCTTTGGATGGAGAAGGGTTTTGTATAATTGACTATAATTTAAAAATTATGTAAATGTTGTCCTGTGAGAGCTGCCAGATTGACAATTCTAGGAATTTAAGTAGAGTGCAATAGTGTGGGTTTCTCAACATCGCTCTGTTATTGTGTTGCAAATCATGCCAGGAGGGAGATATGTCTTAATACACATACCCAAGTGCAGAAGAGCACTTCTAGGACCCATATTGTAAAATTTTAATTCTTCCTCAACCTCCTCCCTCCCAAGTAACCAAAACCAGACAAGTTTTGGCTGAAAATGTTTTGTTTAGGGGCATTTTCATGAAAAGTTGAAATCATAAACCATTTTTCCATAGAAAAAGAGTTTTTACCATGAAATTTTCAGCTAGCCATATTAACTTCAAGCCTTTTCTTCCTATAAACATTAATCTTGCTCCATCTTTTTTTGTTTTTAATTTCGTTGAGTTTTCAGCTTTAGTTTCCCATTCTGTAACAAAAACCATTAAAAGATGGAAACATTTGCATGTTAATATGATTTTCACATTGCTTTTCAAACCAGCTATTTTTAGACCAGTCAGATCTGTTAAGGTCTGACTATTTCACAGCTAGGTAAAGTGAGGCATAGATAATAGCATACAGCATCCAAACATACTTTGTGGCAATCTCCTGTGAAATCTGGAACTTGTGAACTTGACGGCTAAAGATTTTGGTGGGAGCAGAATTGCAATGAAAGGTCAGATCATTTCCAAGCCTACTTATACTTGACCTTGTTAAAACTGATGAAGGTAGCAATGAACCCCAATTACAGAGTTTGGGTTTGTGCAATATACAATATAAAATTTATTTAATGAAGTTTGTCTGATAAATCATGCCTAGATTTAATTGCTGACTGATTAGCCAGCATCTCTAGCAGGGTGTCATTATTAGATTTGATAAAGGGAATTATCTCTTTTAAATATTTATCCTTCTGGTTATGGAATGACAGTATGTAAACATGTTATTCAAAACTGTCTTTTTTTACTGAATCTTTTCTCTCCAAAATATCAGGACTTTTTTAACAATTCAGTGAAAATGTTGATTTTGACATTTTTCATCACTTGCGTGTTTCTGTTTTGTTCCAGAGGGCAATAAAAAAGAATGACCTGCAGGTTTGGGTTTTGTTTCTTCTCAAAAAAATGTGACACTCTGCAAAACATCCACAATTTTCTCAAAATCATTTCAAAAGATGTAAGAAGCCCAGAGCAACTTAGTTTTTCTACTTTATAGCTTGCTAGTAATTAAATAAATTTTGAAAATTTACAAAGTTGCAGTTTCCGCATCAAGGATAGGAAAGCATCTTATATAGGTCTAAGGTATAATTGGTGAAACATAACAAAAAGACCTCAAACAAAAATGTTTCGAGACATAAAAATGGTAAATCTGCAAACCCTACACAGTTCTGCCAAAAGACCTGATCCTGCAAAAACTGCATTTGCTGTTTACTGCCTTGGTCACTTCTCTAGCAGTTGTGAGCCTACTTATCATAGTAGTATACAAAATTAGTAGATGTTTAGTGGATTGCATCCTTAGTGTCCCAGACATTTTTCTAAACCTATGTTCAGACTCCCTGTGTAGCTCATGTATAATTAATTGATTTTAGTCTATTATTTTGTCTTCATGTCTGTAGCTGAGGAAGCCTCTCATTCTTAAATTTCACATTTCTTGGCTTGCTTAAGAAAATCCTTTGCCCAGTGTCACAATTGTTTAGTATTTCAATTCTCTGAGTAAGTTTTGGGCTAAAAAATAGTCCCATATTAACCCTGCGTGGTATGCAAATTAAAAATATTTTCTTACAGAGTACTTCCCCACAACAGTAAGAATAGTGTAATCACATACAGTCAAAAGCTGTTCACCTTATTTAAACACAGCTGAAAGAAGAAAATTTATTCATGCTTGAGCTAAGAAAGAACTGGCAATTTTGGTCTCTAAGGAAAATATCTGAACAGACCATTGTAAATGGCATGGACAGCATCTCTCTACTTTAAGCCTTCTGTCACCATACTGTCCACTCTGAATGTTAACCTCAATTGATGCTAGTTTTTGAAATCCAAAAGAAATGTTAGTGTTTTTCCATCACGACCAAAAAAGATACCCATGTTCTTCTGAGATAACGTGGTTTCAAGATCCCAAGAATAACCAACATTTGAAGGACTAAGGCTAATTAGATCAATTTATGGAAAAAATGCATGATCCATTCTTTAATAAACCATTGGCCAACATAATAAGGCTGACAACAAGGTCCCTCATAACCAGAGAGTTAACTAACTCTGAAATAAGAATTAGTACAGTGTGGAAAACTCTGTGACTTTCACCAGAGACTTCAGTTTCTTCTAAAGAATGACACTGTGATAATGGGCATGCATTTAAACAGTGAAAATAGACATTATTATGCATCCTAAATAATTGAAATGAATGTGGAAGCACCATCAACAGAAAACCCCAAAAGCTGACAGACTGTACTGTGCTTGCAGAACTACATAATGCAACTGGGATTTAAATGCCAAAGAATTGTGTGAGCCTCCTGAGAGAAGCGGAATGTAGAATTTCAAGAAAAATGGTCCTTCTTGTCCCATTCTCTATTTAAATCATCTTTATCTCCATTTTCTCTTTTTCTCTCGCTTTGCTATTTATAGTTCCTGAGGATACACCTTATTCACAGAATTTTAGTGGTGATTTGCTGCTAAGTAGAAAACTGCCTAAAATATCTTAAGATATTATGCTATTAATGTATTTCACTATATCTGTGGTATTTAGAATAATAATAAATGTGGAAAACATAGGCTGAAGCATATTGGTTACGAATCAGTTAAAGAAAATGAGCCAAAAATAACATCTGCACCAGCAAATCTGCACTGCTTAGCATACGGTTTTAATTTAAAAATATTTACTCCTAAATTTTGAGAGCTGTGAGAGGTTTTAGATGTGTGCTTCTCATTAAAAAGATGCTGGCAGATAGTGTAGGCCAAATATTGGCTCTGGAGAAAGAAAAGATTAGAAAAGACCTAATATTAGGCTACATTGAGCCATTGATTTTTTAGGCCGAAGTCTTCACTGAGACCTAACAAAATTCACTGCAAACAATTTTATGTTAATAATTGAAACTCTCAATTGACTTTTTGTTAAATAAATGTTTAACTATGGTATTAGCTGGTACCTGGACATCATATAGTAATTAACTAGAGATAGACCAATTTAATTCTTTTAATAAGGTTTTAACAAAAATCAGTTGTTAAAAGTTAAAAATATGTCCCTTAAATGCAGTGTTAAGTATTTGAGGTTTTAGTTACTAACACTGACAAATAAGAATGACTCTTAATTTCATAGAATCATAGAATCATAGAATGGTTTGGGTCGGAAGGAACCTTAAAGACACCTTCCCCAGTGCCCACTCTTTCTAGAAGGTGACTTATTTCTAGAGGTCCCAAATGTTAACAAGCAACACACTTTGCTCTGAAGTAAAGGGGAACGGAGCAGTAAGACTGAGTTGACCACACTGGAGATATGGGAGGGATATGATGTGTGAATGTGCAACTGCACAGCTATGTGTATCTGTTAGTCCAAACCCACAAACAGGAGTCTTTGTTGTAGGCTATAATAATCAGCTTTGAAGGTGTCGCCTGTCCTGTTGATGTCTCATCACGAATCTATTTACCGTATGTTGCGCCTCTTCCTATATCAAAGGATTTGGACCCTTAAAATTCATATGTGTATTTTCACAGGGGCCTCAGTCACTTCATGACAGTAATGAAAGTCACTCAGGACACTCTTAAGTCTTCCAAGAGCTTCAGCTTAGCAGCCGAGCCTGAAATATCTCTTATTAGATTTTTCCCTTAATTTAATGGCTACATTAAAGCCACATTTAAGTTAAAGATTCCTTTAAAATACCTAACATTTGCATGCTGGGTTGTAGCCTGCTTGAATCACTATCCTTTTACTTTAAAATGACTTTTTAATTAAAAAAGAAAATACAGGAGAAGTAAAAACAAATTGACAATGCTATAAAAACATTTTATGTGATTGAGTAATTTAAATGTTTTTTGCAGTTAAACATTCCCAAATTTTGGTGATTTTCTTTTCTTTATGTTGCATTTAATTTTTCTATAAACTGTTAGGGTAAAAATTATTTTTAATTGTCCAGTGATAAAAGCTGTCCAGCAACAGAAAAGTCCACATATGCTTTAACAGCAGACATATAAAACCTGTGTGACAAACACGATCATTAAACAATCTGATTTTCTTGTTGGGAGGGTTTAATGCTGTTGGGTGTAGTATTAAAATGTAGAATTTGATAGTGCGTCTTAAAATTTTAATGATGTGTTCATGAATATAAAACATGCTTCCACCAGTGACTTTATGACTTCTCCTCTGCATAATTAGTGGTATCTGTTTTATGAGCTTACTGTTGTTGCCTTGATCCATGAAAAATGTGAAACCACTGTAATAATTTACACCATTCCAGAGCTTTAAAGATACAAGCTGGGATTTCTTCCCCTTTTCTCCTTCCATATTCCCTTGCTGTTCAACACCAAAACAGAACTTTAAATGGCCTTCGTGAAAGTTGGGCAAGGAAAATATTCAAGGACAATATTTAATTTTAAACATTTGTCATAACACTGTATCTGTTACCTCAGCTTAAATCTGGCTTGTTAGCTTCTGTCAGAGGATGAGACAACCTTCCTACCACAAAGCTGGTAAATTTAAGTGAATTCATTCGCTGAGGAAGTTTGTTTAAAAAAGTAAATGGTTCGTCATTTCTAGTGTGCGAAATAAAACATGACTAACTTCCAGTGAGAAAAATAATTATCCAGATGATAATGTTTCTGTGATCACAATTGGCTACCTTCTGAACTTTCATTTATTGCACAGTCTCTCCCCATTCTTCCTTCTGCAGACTTCAGAAAGCAATGTATCCACACAAAAAAATGCCATCTGATTCATGAGAGGGAACACAGCATTTTGCTTAGAAACCTAAACCAAATATTAGGCAAGAATTCTTCTTTGGTTTCACATCTGTAAATCAAGGCTGGTGTTGGTTAAAATAATGGTGGGTTCTTGTGGCATTTAGCAGGGATGACCAATTAATAATCTTCCTTCACTCAAAGAAGATAGTGAGGGTGTGACCAATATTTGCAGACACATATTCCAAATGAACACACATGCTCCTGGAGGTTACTCAGAAACAGAAAAGATGTCGTTGCCTATGCTTTGTGCAAGGACCATTCACAGTCTGATTCTGAGTTGTTTCCCTTCAGAATTTAAACAAAATTAAAAAGAAAAAATTGACCACCATGGAGCAAAGACAGAGTTTCAACCTTCAGCCCAAAAGGTGGAATTTCTAGAAAGTTATCTAAATGCCATTCACAAAAAAAAAAAAAAGTAAAAATGAATGCTGAAAATAGACAAAGCATCTAGTGAAGATTTGGTAACACTATTGACTATAGCACTTGAAATGACCTGAGTTTCTCACCAGTTAAACAGCATCATTTTGCTATGCATCATATGGAGAAGACACATAGATAAAAGAATGTGCTCAGAGGAAACTACCATTTCTGTGAAACTTGTGTAAAGCATAAAAAAACCTATTTTTATTTTCTGTCAATTGAATTTGCTTCTAAAGAAGACTGTTTTCGTTGCTTATATCAGGGGGAGGTTATCAACTTTGTCTGAGCGTTATAAACGGAGACTCATCATTGTCATAGGTGCTGTCATAAGAGTGCACTTCCTGCAACACTTTCTATTATTCTCTGCAGTCATTCATTTGATTGAGATGCAGTACATCTGGTGCCTGAAAAGAAATGTCATACAGCCAGAAAACCTGGCCATGAAAAGAATTTGGACACAAGGGATCTGAGTTGCCACACGTGTGAGGCAATGTAGCATTGTAAGCAAATGCAGTCAAAACAATCCATCATTTCAAAATCATGCTTATTTGGAATTGTTCATTCAAAAAAAAGAAAAAAAATCCCACAAAATGTGCTATTCCAAATTTCATTACGATTTGGGATGAAAATAAATATCGGTGTGTTAGAATACCTCAAGGGATCAAAGCTTTACTGTTCACTCGATTCTAATGAAAACAAGGATTCAGGTCCTGCTTATCTCAGCTCTTCTCATTTGATAAACATCAAGAAGTTCTAGCTGAAAGGTCCTTGTTTCTCACTGCCTCTCAAAGAGTCTACCACAGAAGATCTTATCTCACACTGCTTTTGCTCCCTGCAGCAAAGTTAGTAGGTGGAACTTTGGTTTAAATCATCCCCTTCGCTATGGGGCCAACCAGTTAAAGAGTTAAATTAATCTCAGTATTTGGCTCTCAAAAACAGTTCCAGTTTTGCACTCCCTATTTGAATTTTACTGGATTTTCTTCTGAAGAACATTTCTTTGTTGCTTACTTCAGTGGGAGGTTATCTCTTTCCTTTGAAGGTTATATTGTGATTGGCAGAGGGTCAGGAAACTTCAGTCACATTGGGCTGTTACGGAAATACTTTGAAAAATAAATGTGAAAGACAAATGCTAAGTAAAGAGATTCTTTAATCAGCAACAGTTCCATAAAATTTCAGACCTGGTGAGGTATCCACAAATGTTTTCTTTACACAGTTTATTAATACAGACATTTGGGAACAATGGGAGATTTTCTGTTGACTTTGATAGTCAAGCTTAAGATATATGCGAGGTTCACGCCCTGTTGGCAGGATGTTAACAAAACAAGTCTAAAAAACAAATACACTATATGGCCACTGTCAAGACTGCATGTAGATGCAGTCTACATCTGCATCACTGATGGGTGCTAATGGATGCTCCTATGCTTTGTCTCGCACCCACTCAACTTGCTAAAAGTAATACTCTATTGCTATATGCCAACGTCAACAAGATTAACACAGTACTGTTTGAAACATTCTCACAATACAGAAGGGCTAGCATTTCTAATATTCTAATACATTCTAAAATTTTATTATTTCTAGTTTTGTAATTTTACACTCCATTTTTATCTAAACGTACTGAAAAGAAGTCCAAGACAGAAACTTAAAGATGAATTCAGTATGCATTATATGTTATGTAATCCAAAGTATATATATACTTCTGTTTCAAAGTATCTGAGGAATGGGCCTTGAACTTTCTGACGTATAGCTCCAAATGCACTTATAAGTGGATAATTATATTAGAAGTGCTATGAATAATAACAAAGCTGGCTAGGAGCCTATTCTTTCTGGATAAGTCTATTTTGCTCTCACTAGTATAGCAAAGGAGTTGTGTGCAATCAGCAGAAGGGCACATATCCCTTGGATTTAAAGCTTGAGCTGTCTTCCAATCCCTAACATTCTGTGATTCTGTGATTCTGTGATTCATTTGATTCAGTTGACCTTAATAGCCATGTTTGCAGGGAGCCCAATTAGCAGCTGTTTGTAACATACTCTACCATATGTGCTGGATCTCTAAGGCCCAAGTAGGAGCTTAAGGACAGAGGGTCAGGCTTAACTGTCATTTTTATAAAAATGTATTTCCTCTAGACTTTTTAAAAGAAAAATGGTAGCAAACACATTAGAATAATGCAACCTTTATGGGAAATGTCAATTTAAGCAGTGGCCCATGTATTTCACTTTCAGTAGGACAGAATATTAGAGTACTTCACACATTTCAATATTCTGCACTGTATCCCTACTGTCCCCTGCTGGTATAGGGCACAGTCAGTCCAACTGTCCCTATCAGGAAAACTTCCTTTGCTTTGCTTCCTCTGTGGTTTATGCACACATAAACCTGGGACAGGAAGTTAGAGCTCCATAAAGCACAGGTTTGATCTCAAATTATGATTAACTCGACAGCAAAATGAGAAAAAAGACCTTCCTATTTTTCCTGGTTTCCTGTGCTTACTTTGTCAACCCCAGCTCCAATTTCTTGCCTGCTCAGGTGTGCCAATCATTTATATGGCTGCGCTCTATGTCAGAACAGTGCAGTGCTATAAAATGTTACAAAAGACCTCAAAAAAAAAAGCAGCAGAAATTTTCCCTTTCAGTGACTGTCACATTTTTCTTGATTTGTTAACTGAACGATAGTTTTGGAAAACTAGTCTTTTTGGAATTATTTCCATTTCTTGTAACTACATTTCCATTTCACACTTTTAATTAGCGCCATGACTTATTTTTCTCATTGAACTCCACACTTTGGGGATCCTAATTAGAGAAATAACAGACTAGTGAGATTTCAGCGGTATCTACCTGCAAAGCCACCAAGGTTTGTTTGCTTTAGATGTACCTTTAAGCACAGAAAACTGAAGGAGACATCCTGACCTGCAGCTTCCATTCAGACAGCTGAGGTCTCTTGTCTCAGGCAGGTTAGAGAGGGAGATTGCTGCAGTCGACTGCAGCCTCTGGCACCTCCAAGTACTCAGCAACAGGCTGAGGTTTGATCCTAAATTTAATAGAGAAACATCCTATTCCATAGGACAGACTTTCAGCTTTTTCAGAAGTGACAAATGGAATTTCTTTATGCCAAGCTTTTATAAGTTCCAAAAATAAAAGTTTAGTACCAGGACAGAGATAACCTATTTATGGTTGAAACCACTAATGTGTTAATTCTTACTCTGGTCCCCTCACCCTTTCCTCTTACTGTCTCAGCAGGTCATTAAGGTTCATAAATGCACAACGTCTAGTAACAGGGTATCGCTGGAGTGCGTATAACTCTGTACAGCTCTTAATTTGGATGAGATCTGCCCCGTATGCATGCTAAAAGGACAAGGGCAAGAAATGAAACTTCTCATCCAAAATGAATCAAGTGATTTATTTATGTCTGCAAAGAGTTACACTGGCAAACTGGACTTTTCAGCACATACTCAGGCCTTTCAGAGGGCAAGGACGTTTTGGGCAAGTAAATCAAAGATTCTGACAGCATATAGACGTTAAAGCAAAGCAAAGCTGCGGCTCCCTGCAGGAGTTGTGGCACAGCATTGGGGCCCAAAACCCAAAAAGCAGCCCTGGAAAGCCTGAGTGGAGCCTGGCCTGCCAGCTGAAGATTTGCCCTGTGTCTGAAGGCAAGAGACATGGGAAGAAGGCAAACAAATAAAACTTTCAGCAGAAGTATGTGATCAGTCACCTTAAAGAATGCAATTGTCTTCTTGAGAAACTTGTACTGGGCAAAAAATAACACAAGTTAGAAATCCAGTCCTGTACAAAATTAGAGGAATGAAGAGGACGTGTATCCCTGCCTTCTATAATTTCTTTATGAATGCTAGGTTGATTCTGGGCCATGTACAGGACTCATGTAACAGGAAGAAAGCATCAGGATTTTGACTGTAATGTCTGAGAAAAACATAGTGGACATGTCTGCTCCTCTTCTGTGTGATGCTTTACAAATAGTTAGGGATCATGACACAGTTTCCTAAAAACAGCATGGGGAGTAAACTCACTGTAAATTTCTTTCCCTTGTGATATTGCTGTTTTTATCACCACTGCTAGGTCCCATGAAGCAAGAAATACATGGACAAATGACTGAAGATAATTTGACTCAATATTAATCAAAAGATGTTTGGAGTAATTTATGATGTTATTGCATGAAGCAGTTATATATACACAACCGTATCCCTTTCAGATTCTGTCTGTTAAAAAGTGGTTTGAATGCCATCAATTCATTTGAACTCCGTGAAACTCAGATATAGAAAACTGCTGAGAATTGTACTCACACTGTAAAGAGAAACTGAGGCACGGGACAAGACGCACTCTCTTTACAATGCCTGTATTCCTGCTTTTTTAATAATTGCTAATAAAGAAGGCATTAATAGCAGCATTTATGGCCCTCTTATCAGAATCTGAGAGTCCTTTGCAAACTTAAAAAACTTAGTTTCTGTGTAAAAATATATATTGGAATACTGTCTGGGACCAACATTTTCTAGACCTTCATATCTTCCATGGGTAAATTTGGCTCCAGAGCTCCAAATTGTGGTCAGGATTCTGGCTTCTGGTAGCCGTATCTATAGAGTATTGCATTTTCCTGTTTCCCAGATAGCCTCAAGTTATCAATTTGCTCATCTTTTATTTTCTCCCCCTTTTAAGCAATTAGCAATTAAGCAATCATTAATGGAAAAAAACATTTCAAACAAATGGTTTCAAAGCCAATCTGCAGCTGAAGTGGGAAAAAGGGGAAGGTCAGGCAACACCGGCAATTGAGTAACATTATATTCAAGTCAGTTTTGGTTCAAAATTAATTTTAATTGTAGTTGCAGCACAAACCCTATGGTGTTTGCAAGGTGGCCAAACCTAGCTTTGCAGACCTAAATTCCAAGACATCAATAAAAAATAGAGATCTCATTTCAAACACCATTTAAAGCCATTGAGAAGTCATCAGTGCCAAAATGTATGTTAAAAATTGCAACAAGCAAGCACGAGACAACTGGCCATTTCTATTAACACCATAACTTTAGAGTGTATGGAGATAAGCATTCTGACTAATTTGGCTTGAAGGCATGTTTATGCTGTTATTCATCCCACGAAGATCTTTCAATGCCAGGACGTTCAGATCTGCCCAATAAGCAAAGAACCGACATTTGTCAGAGGCGTCCTTTGAAACCTTCACAACAACCTGAGTTCACCTCAGTGTTGTAAGAACCTGGATGAGTTTCCTCACTCGTACTCAGGGAGCAAATATAGTTGCTGGCTGGACTCTTACAATTTCCAGATGTCTATTGACGTATTACCCAATCTTTGTTCTGTCACTTAACCTCTTTGCCTGAAAAACTAGGAAAAACAATCTAACATATAGGAAAATCTAACATTGTATTTGGTTGCTTGTTCAAACAGTGTAATGTATATACATTATATAATAATATCTATATAAATATATAATAATATATATACACTATACTTACATATACACACACATATGCATATATATACATACACTTTTGGGGGAGTGGCTGTTTAAGTAAAGCAGACTGTACTTCTTTATTCTAGTTTTTTTTCACATCATTAAAATAAGCAATTTAAATCACTGTCACTAACTTTTTAAAACAAAACTTTGTGAATATGATTATGAAGAATGACCCCAGCACTTACTGATGGACATAAAACATTAAAGTGTTCTATATTTTACAAAATGGCTGGAAAATACGTGGAGAAATTAATTCATCTGTTTCTCAGGTTTCTAAGTGACTGATGCTCAGAAGACAAATGCTAATGGGACTGGATGTCATGTGTTCTTCACAAAATTATCTATTTTTTCATTCATCTAAATAGGTTAGAGTCCTGTCCTGATTTGTACAGGAAGAAATAGTAAGCTGATTTAAAGAAACAACTGTACTTAACTTGACTGTCTTAACTTTATGGGACAAATTCTCCATCAGTTATACACATGCAACCTTTATCAGTTTCCGAGGAAGCATATGGCTCTAAACACAGCTCTCAGATTTTAATTGCTGCCAAACACACACATGCACACATACACACACACACACACACACACAATCCCATCCCTTCCCTTAGTTCAGAGCTAGGAATGAGATCGTTTTGAGATTTCAAACATTTTCCTGCTCTGACTCAGGGCAAAAATTTGAAATCTCATAAATTTTCATCACTGTACATTCCAAACAAAAGCTTGGCTTCAGTCAATTAATATGTTCTGGTGAGATTTTTATTCTTTTTAGATATTGCTATTTGTCCTAAAATAAGAACAATTTTAAAAAAAGAAAAAAACATAGTCTATTTTGATTTCCCCCCCTTTTTTTTGTTTTAAAAGACATAAATCGAAACTGATCATTTCTGCATTTTTCGTTTAGATGACTTATCACTTCCTTCTAAAGCAGCTTCATAGAAAAATCTCCTGATCAGCTGTTACTCCTACGTTGGATGAAGCTTAAAACTCAGACCTGCCATTTTTTTGCATGGCAAGGATTGAAGGCAGTTTCTCTGGCAGTGCTGGGAACAGAGAAATGTTTAGAGAGCAGAGCGGCAGTGCGATGCGGTGACTGGAGCAGGGGAAGGCTGTAGTCTGCATTCTCTTCCTTATTCTGCCACCAACCAGATGCGTAATCCTCAGCAGATTGCGTGGTTTTGATGCCTAGAGATCAGATCTGGATGCTATGAGTGTTTTGCGGACAAAACGACTCCTATTGTGCGTATAACCTGCACTGGAAAAACTATTCCTTTGCCAGGGTAATTTATTCCAGTCCTTTACAGTTCAAAAGTGTGGTTCCCAAGGACCATACCTCTTTCTGTACGCTGAAAACAATCATGCAGGCAGAAATTTGTACTGCACATATAACTGAAGTTTATTCTCTTCAAGTACGACAGGAATGAGAACTTGGAAACACATTTGTGCATTGTGTTATCTGTGCTGCTGCATAATTATTATGATGTTTCTCAGCAGCACCAGAACACAAGTGGCTGATTTCCTAAAGTGACAACCATCGTTGCTTGCCGTCAGCTGTATGTGAGGAGTGACTGAGCAGTGTTCTCAGAAGCCAGGCTGCTCAAACATGCTACTGTAAGAGACTGCAGTATATAGCAGCTTAGTTGCCTTCGGTGTGCATGGACCTCTCTGATAAAATCCTGGCAGACTGAGGACAGAGACTGTGGGGATGGTTTTCCTGCTTTTCCGTTGTGTTAGTAAGACCTTCAGATCAGGTATGCTTATTTTATGTCGTTTCACTGGTTCTTATTCTTTTGAGGAAATATAGGCTCAAGAAACAGAATCTGGGCTCTTCCACACCTCTTAAAATATAGCATTTAGAGAAGTTTCCAGTAAAGGAATGAGTGTTGTCAACTAGTTAGCACAAGCCATTGGAAAAATCCCTGAACTCCGTACAGGCAGAATAATTACACACAAATGCATTCGGGAATCCTATGGAAAATGTAGTGCAGTGACCTGGCATGGTTACAGCACAATTTAGCAAGTATGTTAGAACAAATTACTCCTTTTAACCATAGGCCATTCTGTTTCACGCTTTTAATGAAGGCCTGTGCCACACACTAGAATACTTCTCACCTCATTACTACTCATAAAAAGCAATGATCCATTCAAAGGCTCCTCATATCTCCCGCATGAGATGTAAAAGAGCCCACTCTTTCTCAATCTGGCACAAAAGAGAAGAACGGCTTCTTTCTTCAGCCTTTGATGTTGATCATTAGGATGTTTACTAGATAAAAGAACTGAAAAATTTATCTGCGTAACTTCACTGCTGTCGTGTGTTAACGTTCTGCCTCCTGGCCCCTGGCTCCCTATTTATAAATGTAAATCTCTTGTTGCTGTTTAGAGAAGTAAAAGGGTTTCAAGATTTCTCATGAGCAATTATTTTGCTCTGCGTGCATGTGTGTGTGTATATATATATTTATATATAAAAAGTATATAACAAAAGGGAAAAAATGGGTGAAGAGAGAGAAATGTCCAGTGAAGAATATAATAAGGCAGTAAAACAGAAACAATGAACTGAATAAAAATTAATGAGACATGATGTCTGACAAGCAAGTTTAAAAAAGTAATCAGGCCTGAATTTAAGCTAGTTATTCCACAAACACACGCACACATACCACACACGCACTGCATGTAGCTGTGTGTATTTAAAAATACAAGGGCAAAGCTGCAAACAGTGTTTTCTCAAGGAGGAATGTTCTTATTTATTAGTAGTAAGCCCATATATATTCCTTTATTTTTGCTTTTGCTTGAAATAGTCCAACAAAGGACTTTATTCTGGCAGCAATTTTACTATTTCAGTATGTCTTAGCAAACCACTTTCAAACAGGTTCTTCATTGCCTACTGCAGCACCACAATGGCAAGTGACCAGCTCACAGGCATTGCAGTCAGTGATACAAGGTAGCCTAAGTCTTCTCTGCCAACCTGCTGGGGTTTAACCTACCCCCCGAAATGAGTAAGCAATGTCTAGAGAAGAGTTGGGATATATCAACAGGATACTCAGGTGTCCTGTTCTGGTTCTGTCAGTGGAGATGACCCAACCCCAAATCTGTCACAACAATTGCTCATTCAATTACTCTCTAGTTCAAAGGGACCTGGGTTGCTTTATGAGTTTGTAATTAGTAAGGCTTTTCTTTTTTAATTATGGCCACTGAACCAAATCAGAACCACAAGCCTTAAAATTTCATATAACAAATGTGAAAAACTGAAACACCTAAGGGCTTGACAAGGTGGGACATGTCTTAGCCATATGGTATAACCATAGCCAGGGATGTTGGGCATCTTACTGAGGCCCATAGAAGCAAAAGGGTCCATCTTCATCAGCCAGGGAGGATCCAGAAACACAGAACACTAAGATGTGCCATTCTCATTGAGGCGAGCAGTTTGTTTAACCCAGTATCCTGCTCCAGCCAACAGTGTGATGCTTCAAAGAAACATGTAAGCTACCCCATAACCACCAAAAGTAGTACCCTGAATAATAACCCGCCTGTAGGAAAGGTTTCCCTCCTAATCTCAAGCAGTTAGTTATGCCAGGAAGCTTGAGTATTTTAAATCCCCCATATCTTATCCTAGGTAAGTATGGACGTTTTATTATCTGTATAAATGCCTAATCATATTTAAGTTCTGGAAAGTCTATCTTCAAAGTGTTGCAGCAGCATTAACTGACCATCCCTTAAAAGGGGAGACGGGTAAGTACGCTGTCACCGTCTCTCCCTTTTATTAGATATACAAAAAGTAGAGTATGAAGTGCCTCATTTCTGTGCCCAAAGACAAACAATGACGGAATATAAAAGCCGGAGTTAAAATACTGGAGTTCATGATTCGTAGCCCTCCATACATGCAATAGGCCACAAAGGTCACATGCATATTTTTCACGTTTAACTAGGAAATGTGAGGACAATATTTTCTTTCTTATTTTCTGCTTATCAACAACTTTAAAGCAATTTATCAAAAATATAATTTGGTAATGGCCATACTATGGCATCTTGACATCTTTTGCTAGGGATAACCCAGACAGACTGCATTAAATCTGTGATGTCTTCACAATTTTGGTGCAGGCAGCATTAAAAAAAACCCAACAAATCATTACAAGGTGCCTTGAATAGGTACTGCCTTTTGTTACATTTCTGTTCAGTGACTGTCACAACAGGGCCTCAGGGAGCCCAGAAACTCTGTGAACTACAATAAATAATATAAAAATAAGTATGGAAAAGAAAAAGAATCCACTTAAACTTTTTAACAGGTACGCTCAACTCTTATTTCTTCAATACTCATTCAGAAAAGAGTATCCAATCACCTATTGCAAAATCATAGGTGATGATATCAAACACCAAGAAACACTTAAACCATACTGCTTCTAAATTAAATTGGTATTCTCCAGGCACTTATTCAGAAACATGAACTTGGCTTTAAATATTTTGAATACTCTTTAGCTGCATTAAAGAATTGGCGATACATCAGGAAGATCAGAAAAAAAGTACTTTTACCAGCGGGTGACCTCTGGAATAACAACTGCAGCACTCTGTTTTATTTGGAAGCTTAAATCAATCCACACGTACCTGGTTAGAGACTTACATATCTTGAAAAAAGAATCCTACCAGTGAGTAGTAAAGGCAAGGAGGAAGGCCGTATTGGCAGTAGACATGTTGACAATGTTATTCAAACTTCTCAGTATCCTCCTGCATGCATAAATTTGACTCTTGTTTATAAATACCATTCAGACATAATTCACAACTCCTGTTAACTTAACCTGTTGATTGTAAAATCTGTCCAAAAACATCAGAGAATAATTTGATCTGCCATAAATACTTCTTGGTACCAAACACAGTCATGGTATTTACATCTGCATTTGAAAATCTACATTTATTTCACAATCTGATGGTAAGAATGGCAAAGACACAAATAGCATAAGCTTGAGCCATTTCCAATCACAAATGTCACTCACTAATAAAAAAAAAAAAATCCCCAAAAGCCAGTACAGCTACTGGCCAATGCTCCTCACTGCTTTTGCTATCTATCACACTGCAATAAATTGTTCGATCAGGATAAGCTGATGAAAAATATTTAGGGAAAAAAACATCCAAAATTCCTTTTGAAGTTTATCATAGCTCAGTTGTATAGGATCCTGAGACAAGAACTTTTCATACTTATTGTTTCAAAACCAGTACATTTAGGTCTCAGCCTATCTTTTTTACAGCTGACGTGTATATTATTTTGTAACAAAGAAACCTGTCAGCTGTATTGGACTGTTTATTACTTTGACAACTTGATTTTTACTTTTTCTGCATGATTTGCCAAGATTAACTTTTATTTACAGGGTTTTATGTTCTAAGATGAGGTGAAAGTAAGAACAGCAAATATATCTTTTTTCCTGACATCTCCAATAATTTTACCTGGTCAAATGTTTGGATACATAGAGCTGCAGTAAAAACGCATGATTAGTACACTCCCCTGTGGATTATGAACAGAAAGCATGTGTTGGGCTTACACACAGCTGTGATTTACTCACAGTCACATATAAAGGTATTTGCTCTGTCTCTCCAGTGTCTTTAGTGCCCTTTTCTCATTAAAGAAGACAGATACCAACAGATAATGAAACAAGTCTGTTCTGCAAAATGCAGATCTGGCTTTTGAAACAAACATACCGACCAAAGTACTCGAAGACAACTTTCAAAAATGTTCTTGCAAGAGGCAAATATGCCGTTTATTTGTGACCCTCGTTATACAAAATGTCACAGTGATGGATTTTGTAGTATCAGATAAAGGTATTAGTAGAAATAGTTCTGTAATCTATTTTCAGGATAATGGGTTTGAGGTTCCATGCATGGCATAAAATCATAATTCACTGTATAACAGTCAGAATGAAGTAGATTTTAACAAAGGCTTAATAGAAACTCGAGATTCCAAAAAAATGCACAGAATAAATTCAGGATTAACAACCAAAATGACTACATGATAACTATTGAATTCATCCCATCCTATAACAGGGTAAATGGCAGGGTTTTGTAATGAATTTTGTTATTTTAAAGCATATGTGCCAAAATGATCCTTTGCATCAGATCCCTGCTCACCATGAAGCTGCATGGTCTTACTTAGCACACAGCAAACAGAATAACACAGTAATTTGAACAAAAGCAGCTCTTCTTGAAATGAATTTTAATGAGTTTCATCAAATTCAGGGATTTACTTTGGTCTTATGAGTTTTCCAGCTTGGCACACAAGCTGAGAGGTTTCCGAGATGAGCTGGTGAGCTGCTGGACGGGCTGTGGGTGCCTCAGTAGATGGCACCCTTCGCTCTTCAGAGGGGAATCAGTGCTCCGTCCTGCTGCTGGTGTTGCCCATCAGCTCCAGGCATGAAAATATAACCGGCAAACCACATCAGCGAGGCTATTGTGACTTTTCAGCAAAGGGGTTGTTCCTGTGGCTGGTGCCGACGGCATGTCCCACATGTGATGTGCAAGCACTGTGAGAAATCCCGACAAGGTCCATGAAGAGACGATGGAGATCAGAGGGACTGCTCACAGTGCGGGAAGTTAATCGCAAGGATAAGCCCTTGCTAGAGGCCCCTTTGGGGCAGAAAGTTATCTAATTATGGCTATAAAGCATGCAGCATGCAGCTTAGTACAACGTATATACTGCAACCAGGATTTAGGCCTCATTCAGTTATGCTGCTCTACTCTAAAGATTACTCAGTACTGCAGATTGAAGAAGATGTGAATACATCATCTTGTTTGCTGCCTCCAGCTGAATTATTAAGAGAGTTAGGGTTTACTAGTACTCAAAGGAACTCTTCTGCTAATCACTGGATTACTGAAGATTTGAAATTAGAATCTCTTTAAACAAAGATATTTTTAGAAATAAAATAGATGTGCAATTTGTTATCATTTCTTTCTGCGGGTTTTATCGCACTCTATATGTACCAGTCATAGGTTTTTTTATCTGAGACGCTATATGGCTAATGCCTTCCTGATGAATGTATATAAAATAATCAATAGTTTGTGATCATCTGGTTTTAGTAATAAGCGCCATGACAGGTTATATGTAAGGTGAGCACACTTTCAAAATAAAAAAGGGGCACTTTTGTGACAGTATTTTCTACAGTCATGAAATACTCGAGTGCTCTGTATTCTGGCTTCTTTCTTTGATCTGCTCTGCCTGGGTCAGAAAAGCTTCACCTGGAGCAGATCAAAGAAAGCCTGAGCAATGCCTCTTCCTCCTGAGCCTCTCTCTCCTTCACTTCCCTCTGCTCTATGGTGCTGGAAATCATAAAAAGAAGGTAAATTAAGGGATTCCTCCCCCCGCAGGCCACATCTCCTCCAACCTCAGGTGCAGAATTTTATGTCTTGATCAGACAGGACTGTCAGGCCACCAGGCTCACTCACGTTGCAGGGCTGTCACTCAACAGGTTACGATGGGCTTCGGACAGTGAGTACCAAGGAACATGTGTGCTCCCGGCGCTCGCAGTTCTGCATCATTAGCAACGCCATGATGAACTTAGCAAAGCAAGTGCGTTAAGTGGGACCACTCGAAGTGATCAGTGTGAAACAGGAATATAGCAAATATATAATGTGTGCGCAAAGATACAGCTGATAGGAACACAGCACAAAAAGAAGGGATAGAGAAGGGGGGTAGCCATCATTAAAAAAACAACCCTCAACCAAAAACTAAATTATGTGAATGAAAATGTGAAACTTGAAATTTTAAGCAATTTGAAAGAGCTCAAATATTGGAGCATCTTAAAATCTCAGCACTGTAACTATGAAATAGAACGTGATATCTGGTTATTTTAGGAAAAAGAAAAAAAACCAAAAATGTAATGAATAAAATACTATTAATTTTTCCAATGAAATAATGAAACAGCCTAAGTGACCATAAAGATTTTCTAGTAGAAATATTCTAGCAGAAATCAAATTAAATATATTTTGGAAAGGAGAGGGGAATACAAATATCTTCAAGAAAAAGAAATTAATTTATTATTGCAAGTAAAATGGCTAGAAGAAAATAGATTTGCTAAAAAATATCCTGTCTAGAAAATATGTTAAATAATACATTAAAATCTGATAAAAACAACCATGCTGACATATTTGTTATTTTAACTGCCAAATAAAATAGAAGTTTATTCACATGAAAAAAAAACAACCCTTAATACTATCATGGTGCTTCTGACCTGTGAAAACCATAGAAAATTTTGTAAAATTACTTTAAAATGGCTTTGCTGCAGTCAGTTATCTGATAGCTTGACTGCTGGTGATAGATACCAGGTATGTCCTGCTGACATTTCCCCAGCTTCAAGTGAGCATCCATGTGATATGACAACACGGGGCAGATGTGACTGCTGGGCCAGCAGTGAAGCAGTTAACAGCAAGAGGGGAATTGTCTGCAGGAATGGGAACTGTCAAAAGGTTTGCCACAACTTTAGAGAGGAGAATGCAAAGAAATGGACCTTGCTTTAGCTCAGCTAGTCGCCAAGGAAGGCTTTCTTTATATCGGCAGTTGGTTGCATTTCTGGACATCATTTGCAAAGCATCCTCCAACAGTAATGTACAAAGAATTTATAAACAATGCTTCGTAAGTATAAATCATATAAAACACTGATTTAAAGTTACTTTTGTCTTTCTTGTACATTAAATTTCAAACTTCAGAATACATATACATTTTAGGAATCCTTCCAGCGTTATGCATTGAAGTCACTGGACAAAACTTTGCTCCTGTTTGTACTGATGTAAATACTGCAAAGCTCCATTGTAGCCAAAACCACAATTCGGTACATCCTACCTCAGGAACCATTTGGTCTAAATGGATATTGTGAAATTAAGGCTCATTAAGCTTGTAGCTTTGAGATGGCTGTCAGGAATAGAAATTGTAAGTATAGGAGTGAAATTGCATGCTCCATAGTGATATAAAAGCCATTCCAGATGTTTCCTTTTTAAAAATAATGTGGATATCTCTATCCTGGGAGGCTTAGACTCATTTAGAAGTCAGTAGACCAGGCAGGTGGTACTTGGGCTGCTATTGATAATTTTTGCAAAGCTGATAATTCAGCCTCCTCTCTTCCTGAACAGCTTTATTCTGGTTCCAACGTCCCTTTGTCTGCAAGGGATGGAGGAGGTACAGCTGTTTCCACGCCTGATCTGAAATATGTTCAAAAGCAAACTGTACTGAAGTCTATCTAAAACACGAGCTAGGTGAAATACTTGAAAATACTGGGAACAGTATCTGCTTAAGGGAACTCAGGCTCACTTCCGTGTAGAAATCCCTACGACTTGCTACATCAATAGTAACTTTTTCTCTAAGCCAGGAGTGGTTCCTTTTCTCTAGGATTCATTTCAAAGGACATAAACTGCAATATTTCTTGGAATAAATTTAATAAACAATATTGTGACATCTATGGAAAATGTACCACTGATATTAAATTTCATTTCCATCTAAGAAATAATATTTATACCAAGGTATGAATGGATTATTTTGACTCTGAGCAAAAACCTAGTAAGACAGGGACGGAGAAAGGATGTTCTATAATGATAACTCAAAAAACATTTCCACAGCAATAATTTTGTTACAAATCTCTTTTTCACTTGTTTCCTATCCTGAAATGCAAAGTTTACTGCTCCACTTGCTTCTTACAGTCAACGAATGATTTCAGCTCTTCTAATGATACCATTTAAAGGCCCCAGGAAGATCTGGCTTACTACCAGTATTAATATCCTTTACCTAAGTATGATAGAGAGAGAGCAGATGACTGAACACTCTTAAATTGGATATGCAAACCTAACAGGAGGGAATATTCCTTACCTATACGTATTTGATTCAAATTTATATACACATAACTGGAAATTGTGAGATAACTTGTGATTTTGTTGTTACCTCAGGACTGTAAAACTCCACAAACTTCTGTTACAGAAACGTAGTCCTTATTGCACCGAGCAGCTAGTGCATAAAATACTTGAGCATTACAGAGAATAGAGATGCGATCCAGAACACCTCCCTGCCAGGGAAGACTGTTTCATCCTGGTCCATAGTTATGCTTGTTCTTGCCCTGTTTGATTTCATCAGTTTTGCAATTCTAGGTCTCCAGTTGCCCAAGCTCACCTGGAAATTATCAGGCTGCTCTCCAAGCAAAAGAGAGATGGAGGCTTGAACCTTCTCAGGCTTGGGATGGGTGGCAATCTAACTCTACCTCTTGGCAAGTGCTCTAACCACTCAGCTGAAGCTAGCAAAAGGGTTTGGATACCTTCTTTGACCCTTGCTTAGGGTGGTTCAGTTTTCTAAACTTAAATGATTGGTAAGTAAAGACGGGAAATAACTTCTTCCAGAAGCTGAAAGGCAAGCCACTTCCTGGGCATTTCCTATTGCCTGGCTCCAGCACTGATTTAGCTGAATGCTCTGAGCAGTTATGGCCATATCAAAATCCTTTCATGAATTTGGGTTAAGGAACCTACTTCTCACATCTTTCAAGCAGCTCACAATGTTTATATACTGCACGGCAACACTGCTCCCTCAGAAGTGTAATCATGAGCTCTTTCCTTGATATATATCAGCTAAAGCTCCAGGGGACTCTTCTGCCACTTTAAGGATTCATGGGGAACTGAGAACGTGCTCATAAAGTCTGCATTTGTTTTCTGAGAAGAAAACCTCAAAGCTGATTTTTGCAGTTCCTCTTGGCTGGTGACTGGCATGTCACCAGGCAATTGAAGTCTTGCTGTGTTATTTTCACATTAAAGTAATCGGTATAGTTCAATGGTATAGCAACAATTCAGACATGTAGATCCCAGTATTCAGAGTCTAAGAAGTCTCAGCTCATATTGTTTCACTTTGGACTTCAGGTTTTGTCCGCTGGCTGATGGAAGAAGGCAAGCGGGGGCTTGCATTATTTCCAGTCTTAACTACTCCTGAGCGCAGAGACTACCTTTGATTCCTGATGTGGGTCTACTGCTGCCATTGTGTATTATACAATAAACTGTTTACATAGCAGCCTTTTGTTACAGGTTTTAAATCTTCTGAGGCTGCCAGTGTGAGGCGGAGGCTGCCAGCTGGCAGACAGAGAGGTGCTTGTGCTCCAACTGTTGGAGGTAATTAACAGCCCGAACTGTCAGAAGGTGACAGCCGGCAGAAAGTTCCTGCCCTGGGGTCGCAGCTGGATTCCGGCAACTTGCTCCTTGATTTACCAGTAAAACTAATAACATAAATAATATCGGTATTAAATTATCAAACAAGGGGGACTGAGCCCACGTTATACTCTCTACCCCCAAATTAATGGGCAAAAAAAATTAGCATTAATATTTTGAAGCAAATAAGTAAGATTAACTCAATTTCCAGGCAAAAAAAAATTCCCCCAAAACTAGTCCACTAAAAATCTGGTGGATATAAATATTATGATGGTTACAGACCATAATACTGTTAGGCTGACATTTTCCTTAAATTGTGGAAAATGAAACTAATATCTAGTATTAGTAATCTGGGCAATGATTATCAGCCACAAGCTTTTAATTTAAGTGCTATACTCAAAATGTCACATTAGATTTACATTTGCTGCAAATAACTGGCTGTGAATGGAAAAGTAGAAATTGTTAATTTTGCTGAAATAATTACTCATTTCTTTTAAAAAATATTACTAATTCATCAGAGCATTGAAGCGTGTGCTTAGCTTCAACTTTAACCAAAAGCATAAACACAGCGAAGTCAGCAAGTCATAAGTGCTCTTTTTTTTAACTGGAAGCCAAAATATTAATTCTTGGCACTTTTAGTCCATGGCAATAAACACACTACATATTTGGTCAGTCGAATGTTGGGACACAAATGACATTAGTATTTGTGGATCTTTATCCTTCGAAATTGTAGTATCTGATGACAATGATGCTTCCAATGCAGTTAATGCTGCTTATGATTTGAGATGTTCTTCCCACTGGAGTTTCATTTCATAATGTTAAATATATGCTTTTGTAACTTTGAGGTTCTTCATGACGGACTGAAGAACTTCCTATTTGGGCTGGATGTGGAAAGTAACAGATCTGCTGTTCACTCAGAGCTCCTCCTTCTCTGTTCCCTGGTGCTCTGTTCTATGCATGTCTGTACAAGAAATCCTGACTCTGTCAGACCCACAGGAGTCTTAAGCAGAAGCGATTAGAGAGGTTTACGGTTTTTGCTCTACATAACCTCTGACATTTTTTAAAAAGTGACAATTGTCACAGGAATGTCTCATAGAAGTTATAATTTGATAAAATGCATTCCTAAATGCCTCTGTTTCATGAGCTCTTACCTGAGGTGCCAGGGTTTTGAGTTTTGGGGAACAAAGATGGCAGAGCACAAGAACCCCAAGGCCACAGATCATTGCATTATGAAGAAACTGAAACAAAGTTGTTAAAAAATACTACAGAACTAATTTAAATTCAAAAAGAGGGGTTTTGACAATGATTTTCTTGACAACAATGCCTATTGACCAAGCAGCTATTCTTTTTGCAGAAAACAATTCCTTACATTTTGACCAGCCTGACATAGTGAAAGGACTTTTTATATCAGTGTGTCTTTTATCTTTATGATATCCTACAGCTATCTTCATCTACTGTAAGGTGGTGTAAATTGGCTTCTGGGAAGCTATGATGATTGATGTCAGCTGAACATTTGGCTAAGTTGTTAATTTGTAAAGAACTGTCAGTCACAGGAAATGAAAATTCTTCAGCTGTATATTGGCTCTTACAGTGGTTTACTCTGTGATCCCAGGAAGATTTAAGATATTTTCCTATATCCTTGAATGATAACCAGCAAAGCAGCACGGTGATATTTTCCTAGAGCACCTTCACACAGACACATTTGACAGCTAAGTTCTAGTTGTGCTGTCCCTTTTCACCCAAACTTTGATGTGTGAATAACAATGAATTAGGCTTTTCCTGTTTATGAAGTGCTTTGATGTGCAAGAGAAATAAGTAATACTAATAAATAAAGTTTCCAAAATCATAAGAATTCGAAGTAGTAACAGTAAATCAGAAACAAGCAGAAACTTCAGAAATGACCAGAAATGCCAGCAAACAGTGCACATTACAATAGAAAAAAGAAGCTAAAGCACTACTTCAGCTTGCTGTTACATGTCTGTCTAAACTGTGAGTTTGTTGTGCTTTGGAGTCCTGCCTCCTTCACCGTACAGACTGGAGGGTGGGACAGCTCCCTCTTTGCTGGTGTGGGTTTCCTGGTGCACGCTCAGGTCATGTTCCAAACTGAGGTCAGACCATCGCCAATGCTCGCATCTCAGCCCAGGGATGGGTATGGGCACCCAAACCCCAGCATTCAAGGTATCTATAGAAAGCTCCTGAATGTGTGCTGGAATCTAACCAAACACATATGCTCCATGGATGACTATCCATCCTCAACAGATTAGTTTGCTGAGAAGCACTCCACACTTCTCAACTTTCAGGAGGATGGGGAACGGGGAAGGATTTTGAGACATTTCAGTGCATTGCCCTTTTTCAGAAAGAACATTTTGATGTGGATCAGCCCTGAATTCTTAGGGCCATTGAAAGATCACTCTTGGAGTTTTTACTAGCCTTTATAACCATGTCATGTTTCAATACAATTTTTTAAAGACCTAATTCCACACCCTTTTAACTTAATGGGAGATTTCCCATTGATAGCAATGGGAACAAGACCAAATCCTAAGGGAATATGAACCAGCCAAAAGAAAAATTCAATCTGCGTAATGTTAGCTTATAAATAAGTTCTCAGCCAATGTGTTCATCCATTTTACAAAACTTTGAGAAAAACTGTTGGGCAACTTTCATTTCCAACTTTGTATCCCAGCCTGTGCAGTATACTTCAAGGAGAAGACTAATTATGAAAAAAATGGAAGTAAGGATTTGAAAATTAAATTTTAAAAATCTAAATTACAGAGAACAATACTTAGAAATTCTGAATTGACAGTAAGTTTCCTTCAGCTGGAGAAAGAAACTTCACCCTGTGAGTGCAGCCTTCAGTTCAGTAATGGGAGAGATGCTTACAGCCCAAGAAGCCAATAAATAAATGTAAGAGGCCCTTTTTAGTTCACTCAAACTAGAAGGGGCTAAAAAGCTGGACAGAATGCAGTTAAAGCATGGTTATAAAAACGACTTCAAATAGATCAGTAATACCTAATCTCTGAAATTTTCCACCATCTTCCATCCATCCATAGACTCCCCTTTTTTAAGTTCAAACTTTACTTTCTAAGATGTCCTAGTCCAAATGGTTTTTTGCAAAAATATTCTGTGACATATTCTTTAGCTGAAATATTCTTCCTTTCCTATTTCCTGAAAATAATATTAGTAATTCGTATTGCTGCCAGTTTTCATGTTTATGATCTTCCTCTTCCATCATTTTTTCCCTCTATTCTGGTGCACTCTTTGGTAGAGCAATGTCACACAACTCTATAGGCAGCAGAAGTCACATGATATAAATTAAGGCCACAGAATATTAGCTCCTTGATATTACCTGCATCCTAAATCTGCTGCTATGGTATGCTGCAGTTGTGACTCCTCCTTTCCAGCACCGCCCTGGGGCTCGGACAGCTGACTCCAGAACTTGCCCTCACAAATGAGTGTTGCCCAGTGGTTCTGAGAAGGTAGCTTTTCTCCTAGCAGCTAAATTTTGTAAGCAATGAATTAGCCTGGTAGTTGACAACGATGAAAAGCCAACAGTACTGTTAGCAGCGCTAGATAATGTCAAGATGGGTAAAATGGTTAATACTATTTTGATTTATTTTTCACAAAAAGTAGTTATCTGAGATTACATGAGTTCTGTGATTAGCATTGACAACAACAGGATAAAACCTCAGGCTGCAGTGAGTTATATAGGACTTCATATAGATATTTAAGTGGTGAAGTAATCCTAGAATCATTAGAAATTAAAGAATCTGCAGAGGTCAAGGTTCTGGAGCACCAGAAAAAAAGACAAACATGGTGCTTATTCCCAAAAGTGGGAAAAGGGAGAACCAAGGAACCACGGAAGAGCTAGCTTGACTTCAGACCATTGAAAAATAAACAAAGCATCTATTTCTAAATACTTAAAAGATTAACCAGTGATAAGTAACAGTCAAAAAAAGATGTACTGTATCTCCACTTCATTAAAACAGTCAATACTGTTTTGCATACATATTAAACTAATTGGAAAAAAAAAAACCTAACAGGAAAATAACTTTTCTACCTGACACAACTGTAATGAGGGTGCAGAAGAGACTGGAAAACAGTATGTTGAAAGGCTGTATCAACTGGGGTTCTATTGAAATCTGTTTTCAGTCTGGTACCGTGCAGTCATTTCATTAATGCCTTGGGTGGTATAACAGGCAGCAAGTTTATTAAGTTCTTGTATGATACCAAGCTGGGAGGAGTGCAAGCATTTTGGAGGACAAGGTTAGAATTCAAAATAAGCAAGATAAATGGGAGAAAGAATCTATAATAATCTGGGGTTAATCTGAAGCAAGGGTATTTAGGTTGGAATATCCCCCTATTATCTCTCTCTAAGGGTACTGGAGTAGACAGTGGAATAGATTACATGAGGAGGTTGTAGGATCTCCATTTCTGGAGTTTTAAAAGAATAGGCTAGGCCTGCTTCTATCAGGAATGTTTTAGTTCTGGCTTATTTTTAGGAATATTTTGGAGGCCAGACTAGGTGACCTCTGAGGGTCTCTCCTAGCTTTACATTTTATGAAAGTGCGTCTGTTACCTGAAGAGTAGAATACATATAGTAAATATATTTCTTGTGAGATGCACAATTTACTGTGCGGATTTCAAATCAAAACAAGCAGTCATGTGAATTCCTACTGGAATTGCAAGAACCATGTAACAGTAAATTATTCACAGTCCTGGATTACTAAAAGGGATTGCTCATCCAAAGACCTTGAATGCTGTACAATGTGAAAAAGGCAGCCAGAACAAATTTAGCGGGTCAAGTCATAATCCCATCACAGTCAAGAGCAAAACTCTCATTGATTTCAGAGGGACCAAGACTTGGATAGTCTTTTTTTTTTAAGATCTGGCATTATATAATGCAAAATATACCAAATGTCCATTGTTATTAAACTGTTATATGTAAATGTAAATATTTCACATTAATATCTTGTTGTCAGATTGTCGTTTGGTGGAATTCAATGTGGCCAGTTTAACAACACAAAATGCTACTAGTCAAGTAAATCTATCTGCAAGAAATATTTATGAATAAGTCTGAAATCTGAATTCCCTATCGCCTTTATTTCTTTACAAAGTTGTATAAATGAGGAAATAGCACCAAAGACCTATTAGTAATAGTTATTTCCTAATTGCAGTGGGAAGCATCCTGCATGTTTAAATAAATATTGTTAACTCTGACCTCTTGGTTTGCCAGGACTGATAAGGCAATTGTTTGACCTATATGAAGCACATACAGTATGCAAGGACTGAAAGCAGCAGGAAAACAGGAAACAATAAATCAGAAATTAGAGCACTGATTGTTGTAGCTAATTACATCAGACTTCTGCTTAATTTTTCACTCTGTCATTCTAACCTGATTTTCTTGCCAACAGACTTTGCAAATTGCTGGTGTCACGTACATACAGCAAATAATAATCTCTAGTTACTATGATTGACAAATGAATGAGAAGGAGAACATAGTTTATTATGGAAGAATGAACTGTGACACACACCAGATACCTGCTCAGATGCTTTTTTAATTCACTTACCTAGATATGCTGCATGATACATTTTGCTAGGACCACAGGTTTTGGCATCACAACATCATAATTGAATTTCTGGCATGGTTTGATAATGCTGGACAAAGAAGAAAAAATGAAGCTGTAAAAGGAGAAAAATGGCATAGATTGATTTCCACAGCCAGAAAGATAAAGAGGTAACTAGAAAATTTAAATCCATTCTGAAAATAATTCGCTTAGAATTAGGCATATTAATCAGCATGTTGTTTAATCTTGACGTTATTGTCCTCATACCGCATATCAGGTAACTTTTTGTCCTTATTATTGTCTCTTTTAACATTACCCCACTTTAAAACTATACTGTCTTTGTCCTGTTTCATCACTGCCATCATCATCTTCAGCTGGCATAAATTAGCACAGCTTCGTTGAAGTCAGTGGAGCTGTATCAGACATTTTATTATAGCTGGGAATATTTGGTAGAACATAAACAATTAATTTTTAAGTGTCTAAATTACAATTTGGCCCCTCTGATCCAAGTAAAAGTCATTAGCACTCTTGTTAATACAATGTTTTACTGTAAGGCATATGCTTTTCTTTAGACCAGCAGGTTACTGACATTGTTTTGAGAGGTCAGGCCACACTGTGACATTTACATGTAGTCAATGATGGGGAGAGATGCAGTTTTCACTTTCCTCGATGTCTGTTGGACTCCCATCAGCATGAAGTCAAGGCTAGTAGAACCAAACAGACACACTGGAGAAGTACCAGAAGGATTAATATTATATCATCATTGCCTTTAACAGGCTGTGCCTTGTGTATTATGTATTCTGAAACTGCCCATATGATTTAGCAAAGCAACATCTGGGGAAAAAAAAGAACTCCAGCCCAATGTAATATTTTATTCATATGGTATGCCCATATATCATATCCCTCTAATGTTATTTGGAGTATTACAAATGTTTTCTCCACAACTCTTGTCATGTCTGCTTCATCCTTTTCCTTTGGGATTTTTATTTGTAACTTTGGAAGGGCCAAGCCCTAGAAATGAACTGAAAGACCAACATGCTGATGTTTTTAGCTATGCATTTCAGAGGTCTTCCATTCTCTTCCCAGAGGGCCACCACATCACTTCAACTGCCTGCTGTGGTGCAAGTAGCTCATATTGGTCTGCAGTGCTTGACAGGTTGTAGGACTTTCTGAGTGTTCTCTTCTTCCCTGACTGAGAATCATATAATTCTCTTTCCTCCCGGATTTCCTATACTACAGCAATGGTGGCAGGGTCCTGACTCTTTAGGAGTCAATATCTGGACAATTGTACATTCATTAATTATTATGTACCACATTATGTGTTTCTATATGCAATTACAGATTTAAATGTTCAGGTTGGTTTTTGAGTTATATTAAATTGTAATAATTTACAATCCTCAAATCTTTATTCTTCCAAAGCATAACACATTTGTTTAGCCTTTTTTGCCTACCCTCCAACTTAACAGTTTATTCAGATTACTGTTTTGTTGGAACTGCTTCATTTTCTCTGTTCCTCTCCCTCATTTCTACTGTTTGTATTTACAGGTTAATGGTCAGCTCATTTAAAACTGGAAACAAAAAACAAATCTTATGCCTAATATACTGACAGACAAATACATATGCAAATGTCAGAATAAATAAAATATTTAATAGGCATTAAACATTACTGGCAAGACTTTTGCTTTACCTGTAACGATAAGGCAACAGTCTTCCTACAGCAACAAGACTGTTGCCTTATCACTACAGATAAAGCAGTAACACCACACCACAGCACAGCTTGCTGTTGGCTGTGGTGGGCCACATCAAAACACTTTATGTTGTTGGGGCAGCCAGCTGAGAGCACTGAGGTACCCGCTGGTCTTTCAGCAATGTAAGCACCAAGCCACGGAGCTGCTCCAACTAGCAGTCCAATAACCTTAGGAGATACTAACAGTGTAGAAGAAGCCCTGTAAAAATTCCAGTTACTTTCTGATTTCCCTCATGTTATCTTGTCGAATTCCTGGCCTTGTTTTGGAGGCAGCCAGTTCATCCATCTCCATATAGAAGACAAGTGCAGTCTTGTTTGTAGCATTGTTATCAAAGACTAATGCATGGATAAAGCAAACAAACAAACCCTAATCCAAAGCTATTTTAACTGCATCATTAGAGCTAGGAAACCTGCTGATTACCTTTCTTTATGCATGACAGCTAATGGGACTACTGATGTATTTGAAACGTATTCTTAAAACTACATGATACAGCCAAGCTTTTATTTTATAAATTAATGGGTCCATATCACCCCACTATTGGTTCTGCTGTATCCTAGTTGAAGAAGCTTTAAGTACAGCACAATCCTGTTCAATATTTCAACATCAAAGGAAGATACAGAGTGACCAAATTTTGAGAAAATAGAGAACCTTCTTATAATAAAGTGTCTTTATGTAGAGTAGTCTAAGATATAAACAGGGAAAAGCTTTTAAACTAACTACACGGAAGTACAGACATCACATATGCATGGTTATATTTCTCTAGAATAAAATAATCCTGCAGAATACAGCAGGAATCCACTTTATTATTTTTCCTTGTAGCCATAAGAACGGTTTTCTTCTGAAAACTGGTTCAGTAACATCTGAGTTGCTTCTTGAAACTCAGAAATGAATGAAAACTGAAGAATTCATAGCTTTGCTGTATTTTTCTGTTCGCTGTATGTTAACTCCCACCTGTTTGCCTCTTACTATAGATTTTGACCTTTAACATTAACACACAAAAATCTGAAATCTGCCCCTCTGCATCAGACTCTGTACAGAAGTCCTATAACTAGACCACCCCTTCACAGGTAAGAAAAGCCATTAACCCTGTGAATTTTCACAGTGGATAAGACTAGATTAATTTGACCCAGGTGTTTGCCTAATACTGTGCATGGGAACATTCACAGTGTCCCCTAGCTGTTTCTCCTGCGGTGGTCCAGCCTTAGTACTCTCTGGACTCTAATCTAAAACATGTAAGAGTACCAGCTGCTGCAGGACTTTGTAGACAGATTTTTTTTACGCTCTTTGTGTCACTTTGATGTATTCTTTTGCTTTGCATATGAATACATGTAGCAGTAGGAGGAAAATATGAAGAGCCATGTGCTGGAATTGAGTTATAAATTCAGCCTCTTATTCAATTTTACAAAAACAAGTCATTGATTTAATACTACACAAGCAAAGGAAAGTGTCATTTTGAGCAGTGCAAAAATTTAGAGGCAATTCTGCCCTCGTTTACACCTATGCAACCCTTGCTGCAGTCACTCAGTTTGAGCAGATGCAAGAGAGGTCTGAATCTGTCCCATTAGTCTTTATTTGCATGTTACACATTTAGGTTAATTTATGCTTTATTTTAAAGACAAACAAGTAGATGAGCATTAATGGCTAAGTAATTAGTTGTTAAGTCAATATGCATATGGATGTGAGAAACCTGAGTTATTGTACCAAAAGCTGCCCATAATACAAGATAAGGTATTTTATAAAAAACCTCCATCATTTCAGCACCTTTTACTAGACTGAAATACAGAGAAGAGCAACCTTTGCAGTTAATTAATGGGTCAAAATGTGTGTTGCCCCACATACCCCAAACCTGTGCAACTGAAGAACAGTTCTGAAATTAATCATGGCTAAAATACAGTACATGACTAAAAGGTGCTCTCACATGCCTAGCCCACTGGAGACACAATAATATATTGGCAAGATCAACAGATGTAACAGTGTGGGTAGCAAAATTTTTCAAAAAGGCAAGATGAATCTTCAAGGTCTGATTATCCTCTCGCAGCACTGCAGATTGGCAGCTAATAGAATTAGGCTGGTTTTAAACATGTGTAACTGAATTGGGCCTGTGTAATCGGAAAGTTGGCATATCACAGACCAATTTTGTTCGTACGAATAACCCAATGGAAATCCAGGGATACATCTGGAAACTCACATTGTAAGTGAGATGTGAATCAGGCGATGCCAGAAAATTGTAATTAGACATAAACTGAAAGAAAAAACAATATTTTGAAGTGTTTAAAACTGAGCTTACTACATCTGTCAGATGCATAGCTAAAAGACTGCTTATATCCATCGGCAAAGTAATGTATAATTCCGTAGCCATACTTGTCTCAGGACTGTTTGTGAAGATGTAACATAGACCATCAAGACTCACATTTTGAGCTAAGTTTGACACCATACTAACATGAATATAAATGATACAGATCAGACTTATTCAAAACCAGGAACAGAACTACCTCAGTTACCACAAACTCAAGCTGAGACTGTCAGAATGGTAAAACTTAACCACTAATTTTAAACACAAAGCTAGTAATCCACCAGTGGGTAACATTTCACTTAGACCAATTAATGGTGAAAGCTGCAATTGCCTGTAGACTATTACATCTTTATGCATCAAATTCAAATGTATAATACTATTTACAAACAATGGAAAGAGCCAAGCAGTCCAAATGGATTTCAGGTACTTCACAGATCAGCCTCCAATTTCACAGATTTGTTTACTCCTATCTTTAAGTGGTTCTGAGCAGCCATGTTTTTCAGGAAATATTTCAGGAAATTAATGAGTTTATTTACATATTCTTCAGTTTCTTATAATTCAACCTATTGCGAAGGAAAAAGCAATAATTTCTACCTGGTCTGAAATGCTGGTTCCTGGAAAGATTTGTATTCCAAATTTATACCATCCCTTAAGTGAGATGCCTCATCCTGCCTTCAAGATAAGATTCCAGGAATTGCTCAGATACCTGGGTATAATTTATTGTAGCCACACAAAAGTCAGATCTAAATCCTTTTGGACCACGATGCCACAAACCAGCAGTTCAAAGTTCAAAGAGGGAGGCCGACAGATGCAATTAAGTTATCACTGTTGGGATAACTGTAACCCTTGCTGTGCTTTTAGCGCTTCTGGCATCTTGAAGATTGTGAAATGTTTAAAAAAAAGAAAAAAAAGAGCATTCTCCTCAACACTACCCATATTTTCATTGCATAAATCATAGCAGTTGGAGTAAAATACATCCAGTGAATGATTTCCTGCCACTAAGGGAAAAAAATCCAAAATCTTGTTTCCTGATGACTACAAACTTCTCTTGACAAACCTTCAGTGCCAAATGTGGTTTCCATTTAGTGTTTTGGATTTATTTGTCTATGCCAAAGTTCAGGTGTGCCAGCCCTTTGTAATAAGCCATTTGGATGAAAGCTTGGCTAGCTCAAAGGATTCTGATGTATTTTATTGCTGCCTTTTAAGATTATTGTTCAGAAATACCAACTCTAATTTTGAAATCAATTAGCCATGCAGTCTGATGAGGTGTTGGCCCAGCTCAGGTTTACACCCGCTGTCCGCAGATTATTGTTGAGTCAGGTCCTTAGTGCTGCTCTGCATTGCAGGCATCTGGTGTACACATGTTTGATGTCCTCACAAAATGACGCTGATGGCTTAAATGGCAGGGCTCTAATGAAGAGAGCCTAGCAAGTTTGCTGCTGTTTACCAGCAAAACATGACTTTTACAGGGCTGTGTAGAATTCTTTTTCCCCTCGTTTAACTCTTCCATGTCAAGAGAATATAAATCTTCTCCGGAGAGTGGAGATACAGCAAAGGTGATGAGAACAGGACCTGAGAGTACACCATCAGCACGAAGAAGGAAAATCCCTCTGGGCTCCTGCACCTTCCCCGCACCTGCACGTCCTGTACAGCCTTGTGCTCAGAAGCGCTGCCTCCTGGGGGAAGGGCATCTACCTGCATCAGCCAATGAGCTCCCTGGAGGGCAATGATGTGGCAGAGACACAAAGAGAGGCATCCAAGCTTCTCCAGGGAGAGGGAAGTGAATGAAACCATCCAAAACCGTATAGCTTGGTTTTGCAATTACAAAATGTCTCATGGTAATCCAAACAAAGAATGAGTGTGTAAGGTTCTTTTCCATTACATCTTTGCGGTCTAGGAAGTGTTTTTGCAGTTTTTCCAGTTTTGTGCATGAGATCTAAGGATACAACCTCAGAGACATAAATACAAACTAAACAAAAGCAACAAAATAATCCCTCTGACTGAGTCCTTTAACATGTAATTAAGTACTTATTTTACCTTAGATTAAGGGTCCTTTGAAAAACAATTTTTCCTTCTTTTAGCCAAAAAATATTCCATCAAATTCACCAGGATGAGCAACTGAATATCAGCAATATCAGCCACATCGGAGGAAGAGTAATAGCAGGAATGTGTGATGAGTTATTTGTATCTGTTATCATGCTAGTGTCTCTCAAATGATAGATGTTAAACTACCGGTCTAATAATCTCAAAAGAATTTACAAGTATTGCATTGTGGCTTCAGAGTTGGAACCATTTATCAAAATCACCCTTCCACTCAACCCATCTGCAACATTTTGAGAATGTTAAGTACACACAGCCTGAATTTGATCCAACTTTCTTTTTTTTCAATTCCAAAAGCATTTTGCTTTTTCCTTACATTAACTGTCATGGTCATGTGGTCATTTAGAACCATTGTTCTCTGTCCTAAATAGAACCAAAGAGGTGAATGTAAACAATTAATCTAACTCAGAACAATCAGGTATGAAAATGTAGTTCTTATCTAGTCAAGGAGATGAACATAGCAGCTGAATTCTCTCCATATAGAATACATACATACATACATATATATATATAAATCAAAAAGTGTCTGAGGCCTCTGCCTGACTGGTATCATGACCTGGAGATCCAGGATCAGCTCAGACTTTACATTAGAACTCAGGATCATAATTATAGCATGGGTCTATTTTTCCTCTTCTGAAATTTTCTTTTCCTGTTTAGACACAGCCCAGCCTCATACGGTCTTGTATTCATGTAGCTTGTCTTCAGGATCAAGTCTGAGCAATACCAATTTACAGCTCCTAAAAACAATCATGTTTTCAGTATTCTCACAAGCTGTACTTTCATCCAATGATTTATTGTAATTACATAAATCATAAAATCATAGAGTCATAGAATTGTTTTAGTTGGAAAGGACCTTTAAGATCATCAAGTCCAACTATTAACCTAGCACTGCCAGGTCCACCACTAAACCATGTCCCTAAGCACCACATCTACTTGTCTTTTAAATACCTTTAAGGATGGTGACTCAACCACTTCCCTGGGCAGCCTTTTCCAATGCTTGAAACCCCTTTGGCGAAGAAATTTTTCCTAATATCCAGTCTGAACCTCCCCAGGTGCAACTTGAGGCCATTTCCTCTTGTCTTATATCTTGTTACTTGGGAGAAGAGGCTGACCTCCACCTCACTATAACCTCCTTTCGGGTAATTGTAGAGAGCGATAAGGTCTCCCTTGAGCCTCCTTTTCTCCAGGCTAAACAGCCCCAGTTCCCTCAGCTGCTCCTCATAAGACACATGCTCTAGACCCTTCACCAGCTTCGTTGCCCTTCTTTGGACTCGCTCCAGCACCTCAATGTCTTTCTTGTAGTGAGGGGCCCAAAACTGAACACAGTATTCAAGGTGCAGCCTCACCAGTGCCGAGTACAGGGGGACGATCACTTCCCTAGTCCGGCTGGCCACACTATTTCTGATACAAGCCAGGATGCTGTTGGCCTTCTTGGCCACCTGGGCACACTGCTGGCTCATACTCAGTTGGCTGTCAACCAACAGCCCCAGGTCCTTTTCCGCCAGGCAGCTTTGCAGCCACTCTTCCCCAAGCCTTCAGTGTTGCATGGGGTTGTTGTGTTCCAAGTGCAGGACCCAACACTTAGCCTTGTTGAACATCATACAGCTGGCCTCAGCCCATCGATCCATCCTGTCCAGATCCCTCTGCAGAGCCTTCCTACCCTCAAGCAGATCAACACTCCCGCTCAACTTTGTCATCTGCGAACTTACTGAGGGTGTACTTGATCCCCTCAGCCAGATCATTGATAAAGATATCAAAGAGAACTGGACCCAATGCTGAGCCTTGGGGAACACCACTTGTGATTGGCCACCAACTGGATTTAACTCCGTTCACCACAAGTCTTTGGGCCTGGCCATCCAGCCGGCCTTTTACCCAGCAAAGCATATGCCCATCCAAGCCGTGAGCAGCCAGTTTCTCCAGGAGAATGCTGTGGGAAATGGTGTCAAAAGCACACAAATACCACATTCCTAGCATGGAAGGAAGTGCTATGCTAGGCTATGCATTTTTACATTAATTTTCTACTAGTGCTTCTTTTACTCATATAAATGTGTAAAATATTATGCTGGTGGCTTCAGATAATACAGTGGTAAATGATTAAACAGGGCATTGCATGTATTTCTTTCAGTTGCTGTTTTTTGACTCGGTAGGATAATCCTTCGTTCTTGTAAAAAGAGATCTCAGGCTGTTCAGACAAAGGTTTCAGGGTTTGAGGAGATTACAACTCAATCATCTAGTTCAAGCCTGATCTCAACAGTCACGCTGAAGGAAAAATTACTGTCTGTAGAGCACAGACACGGCCACACAGAATATCAATATTCAACACACAGGAATTAGGTTCTTTCCACGTGCAATGTCCTCCGAATAAGAATACTAAAAGGGGTGTATGTGACAAGAAGGAAATGGGGAAAAGGAGGGAAACCCCAGCAGAGTGAGAGGGAGACCTAGTCTGGAGGGCATTTTAAGGGGATGGGGTAAAAATCAGTCATAACTGATGAGAATTTTTCCTTTCCTTAAGTCCTTGACAATTAAGCATGTCAAAACAGTCATGGACCCTGACAGAATAACAGCCATTCAAAGTCAGCACAAAGGTCTGTATAGCCCTGTATCCTTCCCCCAACAGTGGTCATGTATGGATATTTTAAAAAAAAGTACAGAACAATCTGATACAATCTCTCGACTTTTGGCAATCATTGAGCAGTTTCCTACATATTTAAAAGTCACTGATGGATCTGTCTTCCAAGAATTGGTTTAGTATTGCTTGAATCCAAACACTTGTGTATTTTTGTCTTCTGTAGCATTCTGCAGCTAACAACTGCATACCATAGTACTCTGTGACCACCTTTTAGTTATGTGGGGAGAGAAAAAAGGCCTTCTGTTGTCACTGTTTTCATGGGCTGAATTCTTGTGTGAAGGAAAAGTAAACATCTTACATTCACCTCTTCCACATACTTCTCAATTTTGTAATACCTTCTCTATACAGGCCATTGTCCTTTTGGTCACTATTCATACAGTAGTTACTCCATACCTTTAATCATCCCTTATCAGCCTTTGTTCTTTTTCTGGTTCTGTTTTACAGTTGTGGAGATGGGATGAAGAGACTCTGTATACCAGATGCCTTTTTTAACATGGATCTCGACATTCTGGAAACCAGAGCTTGTGGATCAAAACTTTGTGAAATCTTGCCTCCAGACCAGCCAGATCTGGCATTGGTCTGTATACCATAAACAAATAACTTTACTTTAGCATCCTGGAAGGTATATTAAGGGAAGTTATATTATCTAAAATCCCATAAAATTATAGGTGACTGAGGGAAAAAATGAAGTTCTGCCAAATTTCCATTTTTCAATGATTAATAAATTTAATTTTCATTGGGGCCAAAAAGAAAGGTGTATAAATTGAAGCAGTTTGGCTGCTCCTGTGTCAACACTGGAATAGTTTAGTCAGTTTAACCAGTTTCTGTTAGGTCTATCAAACATTGACCTTTTAAATTAAGTTTATTAAGAGGGTTTAATATTTTATTAGGAATATATCCTATTCAATAGCGTTTGGTTAGTTTATGTTTCATTTAAACCCATTCACTTTTCTGTTAGCCAGGCAAGTGGTTCAGATGATACGTAACACCAACATAACTGGCAGACTTATTGATTGTCTTATGGTAATATTAATGCCAGTAGTGCAGGCCAAATTGCTCTGGTCAAAGCTATTTGACATAACAGATATTATCCAATTACATAAGGCTTGAGGGTAAACTTTGTTAAAATTACAGAAAACCCATTATGATATTTCCTTAGAAGCATTTTTATAGTTTGACATCTGAAGACCATACTTGGTCTCAAACACATACCAGGGAGATCACCACCTGACTACCTCTGTCATGAGTTATTGTTTGGCTCATTAATATTTGAAGGTTGGACTCCGTGAACTTTAAAATATATAATGCACTGTGTATATACTGGTGTATAATAATTTTGGGGTAAGTATTTCAGAGTATTTTAATTCATTTCAGTGGGAAATAAATGAAATTCTTGTCATAAGAAAGTTCCTATAATTTCTTTATAGTGAGTGGCTACATTTCACACAGAATTGGTCATGCCATTAGGCAAGACAGATTCTAGGAGCTTTGCCTATCTATTAGCTGTTGATATTTGAAGGGAGATATGCTGGGGAGAGGGAAGCCAATCTCTCAAATGGTTCATCCCATGCTCAGTGCTAAATCCAGTTTCTGGATTGCCTGCAAGGTAAACGTAACAAAGTAAATAAGGAAACTAAAGTTACTCTTTCACCAGACCCCTGTTAATTCTGTTAGTCTGTAAAATGGAGATCTTAGGGTAATCCTACTCTTGGCCACATAAATCTTGGTGGATTTTTTTTCCCCTGAGAATTCTGTTTCAACTGACTGTTTGTTCCTTTTTTTCTGCCTGGCTTTTTTGTCTACATTCTTATTCATTCCTCACTTTAATCTGGAATGTCTCAGGCACTAAGCAGCCAGGTTTGATTTCTCAGCTTGTTGCTTGTTACTTCCCAACCAAATATGTTTTTCATGAGAAATGTAACATTTTCAAACAGAATATTATTCTACTGATTTGGGTTTTTTTAGTTTTGTTTTTGTTTTTTGAAACACTGAATGAACTGAACTACACAGAAACCGTCAGTATGTGTCATGAAGTCTTCCTGAAATGTTCTTATTACTCTCTTTCATAATGGCAATTATTGTTGATGTTACAGTTCTCCTAACCAGTAATACAGTGGAGGATAATAAAGTTTAATCTGCAAACCACTGCCTCTTTCTTGAATTTTAGAACTTCAAGACTTGAGTGGCCCAAAAGACAGGTTATTTCTGTCTGAGCAGAATAATAAGATAAATACCAGGCAGTAAGCATTAAAAGGAGAAAAGCGTGTGAAAACTTAAAATGAAAACTTATTTACGGCACACCCTATATAAGCTTGACCTTGCTCACATTGTAATCATTTCCACCCCTCAATGACGTCAACCTATACAAAGTTGAGCCTCATAAAAATAGAAAATGTGAAGGTTATGTGGCAATACACTGACAAGTTTTAATACCACCTCTTTCATAGCAAATGGCTAACATGGGTGCAGATCTGCCTGCTAATGGTGTGTGCTTACAAAAATGAGAGAAAAAAAAGGCAAAACTCTACAGGTATAGAACATAGGTCATGACGCACACATTGAAAAGTCATGACCTTCAATATTAAGGCAACAATTCTGTCCTTAACTCTCTGTACGTTATGAACAACAGCAGCTAGAGTAAGGAACACTGTGTCACCATAAATTGAGAAGTCAGAGAGTTTTGTTGCTTTGCTCCAACCTTAATTTTACGCAAACGTTGTTTTGTTTTGCCTTTAATACTATAAAGGACTAATTCCTCAGAAATGAAGGATATAAGTCATGTAAATGAAAACTTGTAAATTATGTCAGTAATCCATAACTCATACAACTGATTTGGAAACCAGAGCCTTATGGTTCAGAAAGAAGTAATTGCTTTATTAACTCCCATTTATCAGTATAAAATCGGCTAATTTAAGTGACTGACTGATTTATATATTGATACTTTAAATTTAGCACAACATCCTAATTTAATAAGGGGATCACATATGGATGTTTAAAAATATATTACTTTCTAGTTAGTTGATGCTCTAAGCATGCCCTTATTAAGACAGATTATCTCCTTTCCCTTGTTCTTTTAAGAGAAGGACAAAACAAATTATATATCTCATTCATTCTACCTGACAGAAAGGCCATGTTTCCATATAACCTCCTCTCTAGTAATATATTGAACGCATGGCTAACCACATCATTCATTCTCTTTTTAACGTCCATGATGTCATAATCTTTTGCAGCAGTACAGGTGTATTCCTGTCTGCAGACTTTTGGAAATCACCACAGGGAGTCAGACTACTGAAGCACAGTCAAGCAATAAATCTCCCAGGTATACTTGAAACAAAAGTTGGAAATTAAAACTAACATGGATTTATACACCTTTTTCTCTGATTCTCCAATAAGTAAGGTCCTGTGTACGTTTAGCCAATCCTAAATTATATGTTAAGAACTGGCGGGTTCTCAGTAACTTCCTTTAAATTGTAAAATCAGGGCAGGGGTCTGTTACTTACTTTAATTGTAATTATTGATATTGACAACCATGATAATATGCTTCTCAAGGGAGAGACACAGATTAGGATCCTAATGAGCAGAGTTTTCAGATATTGACATTAAATAACCTGTAGCTGTAATGATCATAAGTTATAATCTATGTAAGCAAGATCCTAGATGGTATATGATGTACAACCATGACTGTATAATACACAACCTAAAGGCAAAAGTGTGAGCACTTAATGTATTTAACTTTCAAAATTAGCATTGCTGTGAAATGTGGCATTATTAAGATGAGGCTGTGCATGGATTAAAGTAGATAGCTCTGCACCAGTTTACATTTTGATAATTTCTTCAGATTTGTATTCATAGCAATTCAGACAATTGCCCAGTCAAATGCAGGTTTCACCTCAATACCAAGGCTGAAGACTTCAGTACAGTGTGGCATTTTGACCATAGAATCAACCAAATTTTAAATAATAGCAAGGTAGCTCTAATATCAGGTAACAATTTGCACTAAATTATGGCTTAAAATGTCCCATCTATATTTCATGCTATCATCCAACAAGCAATTTTTTCCAGAACATCTCTTAAAAATTGTGGTTCTTGGTTACGAAATCAAAACATTTTTATTTCAGCTCTTAATTCTAGTGATTTGAGCTCAAGATACTTCCTGACTTCAAACCTTAATAGCAGATGATTAGAACAATGGGAAAATTCACTTTCTGAAGTCCAGCCAAGTTCTCAAAGAAATTTTAAATTGATTTTGGAGCCTACATTTTTTAATGTGAGCCAGAGTATGTGTTTTTGGTACTTAGAAATTATCAGAGTGCTGTTTTGCAATACAGAAAACCTACCCCAATGCCAACACGTCATAGGCCTGTCTCAGTGGTGATTCTAGTTTCACATAACTGGACTTAATGCGCTTTACCTCTGCTGAAGCTGGATTTTGACAGTACAACTATATACAAGAATTAAGCCTTCCATCTTTATCATTTCATGACTACAGAGTCATCTGATCAGGATGAGGGAAAAGAAATTGCAGCTTAGAATACTAAAATTAAAACTCAGTTACTGGGGTTTATAATCCATGTGTGCTCCATAGTATTCCTGCGTCTTTGCAGCCTCGTAACGATAAAATCTTATAATGTAGCTGAATTCATTTTCTATTATATTACCTTACTCTTCCTCTTTCACTCTCTCCATTTTATACAGCATTTATTCTCCTTAGCCATATGGTACACACACAGTTCCCTTAACATATGCTGTACATCCTTCTTTGGTGAATGGGAAAAATAAATGTCTGATTAGAACCAGAAAGCCACTAATGAAACAAAGTGGTCATTATTCCTTATAAAATAATGACTGAAATGGACTTCATAATACTCTTCTCGCAGGGTATTTCCTCAGTAACAACAGGCTGATTGCTGAGATGGATGGGTAATTGAGAAAGCTGAAAGATGTTCAAAAGGCTTAATGGTCAAGAAAGATGCTGAAATTTTGGCTTTTGTTCTGAAGACAGCACAAAGATTTTGAGAGAAGTCCATAGTTTACCAGAAACCCATTTTCTTTCTCTTTGTAACAACTTCTGTTGTCTTCATATGCAAATTTACAGTGAAAATAGAGTGCAGTTCAACCAGAAGTAAATCTACAACAACAGTATTGACTTCAGATGGTACTGAAGGCTCGCAAGAAAAATAATAGCTCTGTCTGATCACATCTCATCAGCAAATGTCTCACACACATTTGTGTGTTCTGCAGTTCAAAGTTGGTTCTGCAGTCTCACAACACTATTGCACTCTCAGTGCAATGGAGTCATCTTCTATTTATCAGGAACGAACGACTGCCAGCAGCTGAAAAGTTTGTGGGTTTAGTGAGCATATTTCAATGTTGCCCATCATGTATTCACTCTCCAGAGCGGTGCACATTTTTTTCCCTTCCCTCGGAAAATTTTTTAAGGTCAAATCAAAACAGTTTGTGTCAAAGTTGATGTCTTGTATTATATTTTACAGTAAATAAAAATTTGAAATAAAGATATTTTGAAATTCAGAAACCAAGAGATTGTGATGAAGTTGAAACAGGGACTACTACATTTTTCTGTTTATTTAATAATTTTTTGTCAGAAAAAAACACATTTTCCCAGATTAAAAAAAAGTTAAGAAAATAACCATCTACGTAAGTATTCTTTAAGAAAATAATCAAGTCTGTTAGCAATAATACATTGACATATTATGTTTTTTCGTGCTACTGTTGCTTTAAAGCACAGGGGTTTTTTCTCCATTTCCATTATAAGAAAGTCTAAAAACTGATCCATGAAGACTTTCCATTCAATCATTTTGTTTAATTAACAGGACACAGTGTTGCTACAATTAACAGCAAAACTGTCCAGGGTACTTCAGAACATTTTTGACTGTATAAGCTCAAAAAGATTTTCAGTTTGCTGTAGGTTTGTTAAATTTGAAAAAAATCTTTTTTTAAATTAATAATAGCCATTGACCCAATGAAAACATCACTATGTAAAGCAAAACACAGGCAGTTATTTTCACTTGCTTTATAATGTTCTTCTAGATGACAATGTTATTCTAGATCTGTTTTAAATGGAGAGATACATTTTCCTTCCCGTCTTGCTGAATTCAAAAGAGAGGGAAATTTGCTGAAAAAATCTCCTCGGAGAAGATACCCATATGTCAAATTTTTGTTCAGATGGGTACTGCTTCAGATAGTAGCTCACACTTCAGAAAGTGTGAAGCTGAGCCATTTCTGTGAAGTCTTCATGATCCCAGATGCTTTCATTACTTCTACAAGCAAATTATGTCCTACACCTTCAAGCATGGCTGCTTTAATTCTCAATGCAGAAGCAGGACCACAGTTTCTCTTTTCATCCACATCCTGATACATATTCCATCGAAATTAAACAAAGATGTCATTGGCTTCAGTGAGCTTTGGATGAGTCTTCAAAGGCATTTTTAAACATAAGAATATTATATATATCAATTGGCTTACTGGTATAAAAAATATACTTATTCAACTTGCAGAACCAAAGATAAGATATACATATGTTGTAGAAGAACAGCCCAGGAGAAAAAGATAATCACAGCTTTACAATATTTTCTAGCACAACTACAAGGATATACAGAGAAGAAAGAGGATCAACTTGCTAAAGGTCTGCTTTAGGACTCAGAAGAGATTAATTCAGGGCCTTGCTTTGCCAGCGACTTCCTGTATGATCTTATACCACTGTGTTTCTGTGCTTCTGCTCTTCTGTAGGAAAGAAAAGTACTTCTCAATTTATAAAATAAAGTGGATAAGTGTATTAAAAAGTTGTGGATGTTGCGATGGTGTGCTACAAGAAGCACTTAGGGTGGGATGTAAACATAGTCAAAGAAGACATCTACCTACATCAGCCAACAGCTTCTAGTACCGAAACAATCACAGTCCCACAACCTGCATTGTCGATGCCAAAGCTCTGGTAGCCTTGTCTGGTTCTAGATACAGAGCACCAGAAACAATTGTGAGGAGGAAGGAGGACCTTCCCATCTTTTCCAGAGAAGCAGCAAGGCTGGCACCAACTGTAAGTTCTAATACCATCCTTTACCCTTCCTTGCACATTTGCTATGTCAGGAATGGCAAGCCCCACAACATTCTCCTGCTTTGCATGGCAAGATTCAGTTTTTCCTACTTCACTGAGGAAGACTTGAGAGATTTCAAGGAGAATGCAACCTGGGAAGAAAATAATTTCTGAGCTATTTCTCTTGCACGTGTCAACCCTTGTTTGATGAAAAAAGTTGTAAATATGAAATTAATATAAAATGTAGAATTAAGTGTCACTTCTGTCATGATATCAGACACACAACAGTGAAGACATTTTAGTGAGACATTGGGATCCTCTGCTACTGACTCTTTAAATATCAAGACTCATGTCATAAATGTGGGATAGCACAAATATATAGGTCTTAATTACATGAAATAGGACAATACAATCCCAGTTTTACATAAATGAATATTCCACTGGCAACAATTTTGCCGTTAGTTCCTAATGCTAGTTATGGGCTTTAGTATTTTGCTGAAACGGGGGTGGAGGATTCAGTAAAAGCATTTAGAAAATGCTAACTGGGGTCCATATCCTCAAAGAGACCTAGTGGTGACACATTTCACATAAAAATGAAATAGAAAAGCAGTTTTAGAAAGGAGGGCAAGATGTCAGGCCTCCATCTCCCCAGCTTAGACACAGTCCTCTTCTGGTCTGTCCCTGGTCTTGGTCCTGAACATTCACTGCTGGTCTGAGAAGAGTGCACCATTGTGTTTCCTTAGCTAGAACAGGCCCTCTTCTGGTGGTGGCAAACTGAAAGTTGTACAAGCTGAAGGAGAAATTGAACGTAGAAGAGTACTCTAACCAACAGGCAATAATAAAAACGTGCACCACCATCATCACCATATAGGCCAGCACCATGTTTTCTGCTGTAAAATTTACCATAGCTGAATGCAGTATAATTGGTTTGAGCTAAATGCATTCAGAAGGTGTCGACCTCATCAGGCTCTCCAGAGAATTCGGTCACATGAACGTTTTGTCTGTGACTCATAAATAGCTATGGGCATGAAGTGAATGACAAATTGCTCACTTCAGCCAACAGAGGGGTAAGTCCTAGCGCAAACTTATACACCCAACTAGCAACACTTCCAAAAACCTGGTGTTCCTAAATTCCACTTTTGGTTGGAGATTCTTAAAAGTTTATTTGTCTCTAGTGTTTAGTTCTCTTGAATAGTCATAGTAAATTTACTCATTAACTGTGTTTTTGCCCTAGCCTCATTGCATATAAGAAGTTCAAACATATATCTCCTTGTAACAATCTTACAGTGAATTTTACTTGCTTTTTTTCATATATATCTAAGTTGCTATCATCCCTCATTTTGTGTGTTAAAATATTGTAAGATAATTTTATAGAAGTATTCATATATTGTGTTATATACAATAACACTGGATTCTTAAGATAGAATCCAGGGTGCACTTTTTCTTTTAGGTATATGTTGATAATATATTGATGTTTGCACTAATTGCAACAGTCTAGTTTAGCTGAAATTTTCTCAAACGTACATGGAGGGATAATCAACATTTACCAGAAAACAATGACTCACTAAAGGAAAGAATCAGCCAAGGATACAGCATGTCCAGACAATGCAGACTACCCAAGTTATTTTCTTTCCATGCCAGCATATTCAAAATTGGTTTATTTTTTATTTGGTCAATCTCAACATAATTTATTATCCTTGAAATTCACCAGCAAAGAACAAACTCTCTAGAGAGTCATTGAACAAGGAATGCAACAAAAATTTAATATCTTAAATAAATAATTAAAAAATATATTGGGGAAAGACCTCAAGGACAATCTTATATTTCCCACGCTGTCTTTTTTTTTTATGACAACTCTTAATATGTATGTTGGTTGATGTCTTCCCCTTTCCATTTAAATATAAAGAGCTCTCTATCTTTTACATACAAGTCAACAGGTTCCAGCATGGAACTGTCTTTAATATCTATAATGGCCAAATTTCTGTCTTTCAGCTTTAGCTGATCTGTACCTGTTCCTGCCATGAAGACCCAGTAGACCCAGTGGGAGAGTCTCCTACGCTGTTGACACTCCCCCTGCTGACAGCGTTCAATCAGGAAAATGCATTGCAAGGGCTTGAGGGAACAGTGGAAAGAAGAAACCACTTTGAGGGAGTTCATGGGAGAAGAAATAGAACCAGTAGAGGCAGTCATGGGTATAAATGTCACGGTTTAAAGCTGGGCTGGCTATTAAACCTGCAGCAGACGCTCTCTGTTAACCCTCCCCCCCCACCCGAAGGGAAAGGGAAAGGGAAAAGGGAGAGAGAGACTTACGGGTTGGAAAGTTAAAACAGTTTTAATAAACCTATAATAATGAAAAAGAGTATAATAATAATATTGGAATAATCAAATATATACAAATATATATACAAAACCAAGATCGAGCTCCCCCGATGTCGGCAACGTCACCACCGGCACTGCAGGGCAGGCTCCGGGAAGGCCCAGGCTGGGCCTAGCGACGGTCGAGAGCTGGATTCAGGGATGCACAGATCGGAATCGGGGGCAGCAGGAAAACAGTCGGAGTCCTCCTTGGACACCGGCCATAGCAGAAAGAGCCAAGAAGAGCAAGACCCTCGTGATCCCCCCGCTTTATACCGAGAATGACGTGTATGGGATGGAATACCCTCGTTGGTCAATTTTTGGTCACCTGCCCTGTCTGCTTCCCCCTGCAGCTGTGACCCCCCTTCGGCTTTTCACTTGTAAGCAGTGAGGAATTCAGCAGTGACCTTGGTTTCTCTAAGAAAAAGTACAGCAAGAGCCTTACTGCACAACATCCCTACCGGTGCCTCAGCGATAACTACAAACTTCGAGCGTTATCAGTCCTGGAAGCAGACACTGTCTGCAAAACATGTAGTTAGTTTCAGAAAGTGCAGTTACTTAGAGGAGACTTAGCTGAAAGTAAAAATCACTGAAAGGAAAATCGGCCTGGTTTAGGCCAAACCAGGACATTAAAGAGATGGGCTCAGGCCTGATGGGATCAGGCTTTCAATTTCCACACTGTTAAAAGTTTCAGAAACTACACAACATTCCCACTTTTCCTACAACATTCCCCTCACAACAAAGAAACACTGCATCTGACTTCCATGGCCGTGTTCGTTATGGCACAGTCCTCAGTTGCACGGGCACTCTGTACTCTTGCCTCACAGTGAGTGATGTATTTGCCTTCCAACAGAGAATCACGGCTGTATAGCAAATAAAGCTGATGTTGTCATGTTAAAATCGTCAACAGCGAGTGAACACAATGCTTACTCCAATTAAGCGAAATTACCCTGGAAAATTAGGTCTTATCCCCATCTTTGACATGAAGGGCTGTGGGCAAGTAAGCACCCCAAATTTTTCACAGATGATCATTGTGCTTTTCTTATTTAATAGGTAAATGAAGGTTGGATTTCTTAACTAACTATAGACATTTGCACTCTAAATATTTATTTGTGGGGATGACACCCCATTTCTCTCCACTGACATTAAAGTAAATGTAAACTCTCCTACCTCAGATACAGACATTTATTTCTGTTGTGATTTCAACAGAAGGATCTGAATTTCAGAGGTGAACACTCTCAAACACAACTGACGCCACTCTCAAAATACAACTGAAACCACTGTCTCTATGTCATCCAGGCACAAGGCACTGTAGCAACACTCCAGTATCCCAAGGGTCTTGAGAGCGTTTCTAACTGCTATTAAAGGCCGAGCACACCAAAAAACTCAGACTATGTGCATTTTATATTTGCAAGCCAAAATGAGTTGGCAGTGTGGATATTGGTTATTTTCTAATAAATAATGTATAAATGATGATAAACAGAATTTCTGCTACCTATAAAATTAACATATTACATTTCGTATGTTGTGCACCAGTGCACTCTTATCAATGGCTTGCCTGTGCTCTGCAGTGTAATATGAAGCAGAGACACACCAAATGTCTGTGTGGCATATTGATCCCTTTTGATTAAGTTAGTTACCTTTATTTTGCTGTTTCGTAACTACCAAAAGCTTCGTTGCCCTTTTTTTTCACCTATAGCTAGCTATATTAGCTATGACCGAAAACTTTACAACAGGAAATATTTTCAGTGAAAGCTGTTGTACATCATGAGAAGTGGTCAGTTTTTGATGAAGCTTTTTTGGAAACGGTCAAAATACAAGAGCTTTATCACCAAAAGTGCACCTGATCCAGCCACGAGAGTGGTCAGTTCAGATCTAGGAGATCCATGTTCAATGCCCTGCTCCAGAACAGGACAGCACAGAACAGTAACTTGAACCTGAGACTTTCACATTCCAGCTAAATGCCCAGAAATCTTTGTTTTCCTGCCAGCTCTAATCTATGTGGAAAGAGATGAAGAGAGAGCACATTAACTACGTGTGGTTGCAATGAACATTTTTATATATGGCAGTAAAACTGAGAGTTTTAGCTTAGACATACTTGACACAAACAGTCTAGTTTTGCAAAACATGACTTTAAGAAAAGGGAGGAAATATGGAGCTGTGTTGTTTTTACAGACCATTCCCCAAATTTAACATTAAAAACCTTTGGTGGGAAAGGTAGAATCTGTCTTTTGCTGTCACAATACTCTGCTACCATCACTGAATTTTGTTTAGAATAATATGGCCTTAATGCCCCCATCTCCTGTAGAATTGCTCAGACTGGTAGTTGATTAGAGCAGAGAGAGGTGCCAGTATTATCTGTGTTAGTGCTCCAGAGGTCATCCTACACTAACAAGACCGCCCCAGTCAGGGATGACAGAATCCAGCTGTTGCGCCTTCAGCTGAATGAGAAGAATCCACTTAATGCCAGGGATGTGTCTTAAAAGATTAACTATTCTAACTAGTTACTTTCCACCTCTGCAAAAGTGGCCGGCTCATCATTATTGTCCTCTTTTTAGCAGGGGCCTATGGTATACGGGAAACCATTTACCTCTTTAACCTCACGAACCCTAGGGCACCAAATACACATTATTTTAAAGGAATAAAGCAAAGTTTAACTTCACTGGTTTCTGCTTAAAAGTGAGTTCATGTACCTCTGCAGCAGAAGGCAGTACTTCACTTCAAAGAAATAGGTATATGCATTTTTTAATGTTAAAGCTGTTTACTAGACATGCCACAGTCCTCCTGTTTACCAGTGACGAGTCTCAATACGAACGATAAGAGGAACAGCATGAGCACGCTTGCAGTCATTTCATAGCACTGTTACAATATACTCTGAAAAGCTAACATGCTTAGGTAGAGGCTTAATATTTTAAAATCCTTTAAAAGCCATAACTTTAAATATATTAATTAGTGATGTTCTTTCTTATAGTACTCTCCTAGTAGCCTGAAACTTTTTCCCAGCTGGCATTTTCTCGTGTGTTGTTTTGTGAAGGTTTTTTTTGCTCTTTTAACAGGGTGCAAGTCAACGTGGTGCTTGCTTCGAAGCCGCTCAACTCGCATGCGTGTCAGCATCCATGGGAACGTCAGCACCGCTCCGGGGTTACAGCCGGATCGCTCGGCCAGCAGAGGGTACTCGAGTTTTCCGATGACTTGAGACCTGAAGGAAAACAATCGTGAGGTCAAAGTGTACCTATTGTTTTGTTCCATTTCCCCCCAACGCTGATTGCTATGGGCTGTTTTTTGGTAGGGTGGTGGGGTTTTTTTTCATTCTTGAGCATTACATTAGACAGGACCGGTCTCCAATTTTCTTCCATTCAAATAATCTTGCCTAACAAAAAAAGAAAAAACATTTAAAACTCATTTTATAGTTGAATGTGGTTTAAACATGCAGATGTTTTAGTGGCATTAGAGTTCTTCAAAAGTTTTAACACCACTTGGACTCTTTTAAATAATATGCTTTTAGAATGCCGACCAATGAAAAGGAGAAGAGATTTTCAAAGCTCAGAAGAAAATTTGTGAATCCCATCAGATGTGAACCTGAGGATATGAGAAAAGCCTCTGTTTTTCAGTAGGCATTATCATTTGCAGACTCATGGGAAGTCTTGTTTCAGAAACAGATTCTATTTCTTTTTATCAGTATTTCAATTTTGCTGATGAAGCTGATGCTTAAGATATGAAGCTAGCATAGATTCCTTGATTTATTGCCTGGTGATAACAGCACTGAAGTGAATGAAAAACACAGATAGGCATTCTCTTCAGCTTGCTCCTGAAGTTAAATAAGCATATAAAGCATGTTGGAAATGTCACAGAAAGGCTTTTCCAAGGTTTTGGGTTTTTTTCCTGTTTATTACATTAAAAATCCAGATCTTGCCTACAAAGTTTTCCCCAGAACCTTCTTCAGTGGCTGGAGATTGAGTGGGATTATGACACCACAAGAACCAAGGAAGTAAAATTTGAGCAAATAAGACAGGATGACATCTTCACTTATCCAGTGATTTTAGTGACATAAGGGATCGTACCATCATGTAGTCTGACTTCTTACATAACAGAAACCATGGAAATTCACCCTGTAATTCTTGTACTGTATCCAATAAAAATATGGTTAAACTACAGCATAGTATTTAGAATGGCATCTGATCTTGATTTTAGAAGTCCGGGTAAAATGTTTGCTCCTCATACTCAGGTCATTCTAAAATGGGATGGGCGCCTAATTCACTTAGTTTTTTAATATTTTAAGTGTCTCTCTTAAAAATGGCTGCCACGATTGGTGTGTGGAAACATAACAATACACAACTAACTTTCAGCTTATTGTTGCTTACAATGTCTTTTATAGAGAGGGAAAGCCACATGAAACTACTGAAGAGCTTACTATCTATTAGGTATTATAAGAGAGTCTTCATCTCTCATTTATCCTTTCCAAATACTATTTTTCATTAGAAGAAGTAAATAATAATTTCTTGCAGATGGAGGTGGTTTACTGATACAATGTGAAAAATAAAAGAAGGAATCCAAATCAGAAAAACACTTAAATACATCCTTAACATTTATATAAATAATGATTAAAAATAGATTAACAGAAGACTCTAAATTCTGCTTTTGTAGTGCTGATACTTTGAAAAAAACAAGAAATAAAGGCTATTAGGCTCTGTACCAGGCCAGACAGTTTTGAGAATAGTATCCACACCCTGGACTAGAAATTCATATACTGTGATTTTTCTTTCTCTGCATAGTTCCCAGTGTTGATTCTGCAGCCTTTCGTCTAAGTTCTTAAGACACTTTCCAGAGCTGTAGTTGACCATGCATATGTGATCAATACGCAATATCTATGAAGACAATATATCTTAACACTGAGGCTGGGAGAGGACAAGGTGATATGTGAAGAGATCTAATATCGTTTCTTATCTGCAGCGTCAGGCTGGATGACTGTGTTGAGAAGCATACACTCACTCTGTGTGCTACAGGGTCATCTTTAAACACTACTCAGGTAGGGAAAAACTTCTCCTTCTGCTTACCATCCAGCTAGGAAACTCCTCGAGGCACTGTCTTTATCAAGTGCCTCTTGTCTATAGGTACAAAGAACAGGACGATGCATGAGAGGCATTGACATCAACTTTACCATTTAACTTACACTGGGTCAGAGGTACAAGGGAAGAACACACCTTAAACAAGAAAAGATCTGAAGTAACACGCACTTGAAAAATGAAAGGTGAAAGGGCTTTTTCTCATTCCTGTTGTAACTGATGTTGAGGTGAAGGCACCGCTGGAGGGCTAACCAAAGCAGAGTGGGAGCAACACAGCATGGTATTTACTCTCAGGGGTATCAAGGACAGATGCTACAGTTCAGTAGCTATTGCATTTGTTTGGACACCGAAACACATGTTGTCCTCTGGCTCTTCATCACCTTTTGCTGAGATGGCCTCATTCTCTTGCTCATCATAGTATAATGGCCAAATCACTGCAACTAAGTCTGCAGCCCCCGTGCAGCCAGAAAAGGAGCAGGGGTATGAGCTGGGATGTGCTGCCACACATGCCTGCACCTAAGCTTTCCAGTCCACCTTCCATATATTATCTGAAGTTACCATTGAACTAAAAGAGATCAAATGCAAACTTCCTAGAGGAGCATGAGCATCTCATAGAGGGTAGCAGTATCCACCTGCAGGGAGCGAGGGAGGTGACAAAGCCTGAAACAGTGTCAGATGTTTGTTTGCTGAGCATAAGTCAGAGCCCTTAATCTCTTCGTGCTTGAATTCTCCATCTAAAATTACACATAACAAGGACATCCTATGACAAGAATAACCATGCCAAAGAGTGGGAGATCCTCATCACGCACTAATTGGACCCTTTAAGTCCTTATTTAGTTAGAAAGCACCATGAGAGCAAACAAAACCATGGTTGTAGAGGAGATGTTCAGAGGAAGCACAGATGAAGGTTAGCAAAATTGTTGGAGTACCCACTCTCAGAACAAGAAAAGAGAATTAATATGTCAATTAATATGGGGCAAGTCCAAAATAATAGGGAAAAAAAAAGTAGATAACAGATGATGTGTCTTTGGGTAAAAATTAGTAGGGACAAGGAAAACACAAGTCTGTACAGAAAGTAATATGGACATGTAAATCATAGATTAAAATAGAAATTTTCAATATGTAAAATAAATTACTAAATTATGCCTACCCACAAACAAATATATTGTATATGTCCTACTATCCTTCAAAATGGGATAAGAACTGAAGTTTTTCTATAACTTATTGATGTTTTTGAGGATTTAGTCAGTTATTTTCATGGGGAATTGCTAGAGAATGTTATGTCACCATTTAATCAGAAGAAAGAATAGAATATTGCAGAACAAAGGGAATAGTTCTTGTTTATTTTTTTAAGACCGGTAGGAAAGCAACATGTTGAATTGGAAAATAAGACAGCTTAAAATGTTAGCTCAATAAAAGCCACCAGATATTGTTTATGGATTGCAGTGAGGTTTTGTTATTATTTTTTTAATTGTTCCTGCATTACTTGTGGGCATGTGACTATAGTTTATGCTGTTATGTTGTCAGTCTTCTGATAATGGGAAGGACTGTTTGTTTAGACTGTGTAGCTCTTCACTTTAATTCACTCTGGCTCCAGTGTGACATGTTAAAACTACTATCAATGGAAAATCCAGATTTCCCAGAAAGACTTAAAAGAGCAACCTCAGTGAACTGAAATTATCTCCTCTTAAAGCTAATTACCTTAGTATACTTAAGAAAGTAGTGCTATAGGAAATTTGTTTCTTTAGACTCTCTTCTATTTCATTAAATGCCTCAGGTCAGTATGAATAATTATTGTTTGCTTTTATTACACTTTTTTCTTTATTCATTTACATGCCTGTGAAAGGGCATAAAACTAAAATAATCCAACAAATTAAGAGTAATTTTTGAGACAAGCATTCATTATTAAAAAACAAACAGAAAATATTTTCACCTTTCAGTTTATTTTATTAAAAAGAAAATGCTGTGAGGTTTCCATTTAATAGGAAGCTTTAAAGCATTAATGAGTCTCCCAGGACAGTTATTGCAAGTAAATATGGAATGCTTCCAAAATTAAATATATTCTACCACTTTCTGTTACCTAAGGGCTGGATTTAGGAAAAATATGCATCAAAGGCTGATTGCTGATGAAAGCAATACACGATCCTTCAGTCTATGTCATCTTCTTTCAAGAGAGTCCACCTAGTACCATTAGCGGGTATGGCAGGGTAGCAGTTTTCCCCAATCCCCAAGAACGGGCTTAAAGTAGATACTTTATTTTGACTGACCCAACTGCAGTTTTGGCAATCATTTTAAAGCCCCACATCCCAAGGATTTTATGACCTCACAGGAGCTGTCTTTTATAATGGCCAATATGGGAAACAAATCCAGAGGTTCTCTCACTCAAAAGCCTGCAGACTTTACTGTAACACATGGGCTGGGCTACATGCTACCAAATCCTGGAAAAAAGATGAGAAAGAAAGATGAAGAGGGTATGCGGGGCAAAATCTCTTGACATAGCTCGCTATCGCCCTCTGCAATTCATATTTTCTGCTTCTTTTTAATTTTATATAAATCAGGCACTGGTTTCCCAGACCTGTTAAGAGAGTTGTTTCCCTATTAGTGCTATTTGATTCAGCTCACCCTTTTGCACAACTCAGTCATGAACATACAGCCTTCCCCACATCCATTCAGACTGGAGTTGTGTTCATCCTTGTCACAGTTTAAAGCTGGGCCGGCTATTAAACCTGTGGCAGACGCTCTCTGTTAACCCTCCCCCCCCCACCCGAAAGGAAAGGGAAAGGGAAAAGGGAGAGAGACTTACGGGTTTAGGCTAAACCAGGACAATCCTTCTCTGAATATGTATTATTGAGACACTGTCAAATGCATTTTCTCCCACCCACCTTATACTCATTTCATTTTAGCAGTTGCATGCAAACAGTTGAGACATGAAAATAAATCAGGAATTACACAGAAAAGTTCATTTCTTTGAAATGAATGAACAATAAATCAGTATTCCCACACTTTTTCTAATCCTGGATTACCCACACGGAAAATAACCACTGCTCTCTGACATTTTGCCTGTTTACTATAGGCCAAGAAAAAATAATGCAAATTTTTTAAAGCAAGTTTTTTAGATACTATTTTGTTTGCTATTGTCATGGAAATGAAGAAAAACACTGCCACAGGAAATAAAACTTAAATCAAAACACAGACATTTTTTCTGCAATCAACCCAAATCGATCACATATCGTCTCTATCTGCTTGTCTGTTACTTGCCCCACTATCATTTGTCAGGCTCTTTGGACAAAGATTAATTTTGGCCAAAAAAGTAGCAAAATGAAATCTCTGAATATCATGATAATTTTAGTAATCCTTTCGGTAACATTATTCCTTAACCTAGACTTTGCTTATACAGTCTTTCCTGTTTCTACACAAAGCTATTAATTATACTGTAAGCAGTTTGCCATGCTGGATCTCTCTCCTTTAGACCACTAGTTTTGTAATACTTTCCTCTTAAAGGTCAGCACTGAAGTTCTGAAAAAAAAAAGCAATAAATCTGATGTAGAAAGACTGCTATAGAATAAGACATCTAGAAGAAAAGGGAGTTTTTAACCTATGCTGTTATTCAGAGGTAGGCTAAAGATCTGCAGCCAGGTAGTTGCAACTCACACTTAAGCTCTTGTTATTTTAGCCCTGACTACACAGGATGTTCTTCATAGTCAAAAAATCTCTTAAGGAAAAAAAAATCTTCGTGAACTCCTGGCTACAATGTCATCTTGCGAAAAGGAATATCACTGTTAATTGCATAGAAAAATAAATCCTTTATCAGTGTCACCTTTTGGTTATACTCTTGTCTTTTTGTTTTAGGGATGAGAATGACACATCCTAATGTGCTGCATTTAGTATGCTTTTTAGTATCATGATAATGGAGAAATTAATTGATTCCCTGTGCCTTTTATAATGAGAGCTACATAATTTTCATCCTTATGGAATGACGATAACAGTGATAATAATTTGCTTTAAACCCTTGTGACTATCCCTATATTTGGTCCCAATAGCATTTAGTGATCAGTTTAACAGATTTTGAAAGATTTTCTTTTTAGATGGAGAACAGTCATCTTTTTGAAGAAGATCAGAAAAGCAACTTATATGAACAAGAATCAAAACATCTTGCACCATAAGAAAAGTTTAGAGCACAGGAAAGTTTAGAAGTTATCTTGAAAGATATGGTCTGAAAATGAGATATGCAGGCTAAACTGCTCCCTGTTGTTTAGGTGCACAAACTTAAAATCTAGTGTGTAACCAGTGCACATTAATGTCTCCAGTATCCTGCACTTCTTTTTTGCTAATTTACATCCATAAGTTAAATCCAGTGCTCGTGTAGCAAACCTGCAAAAAAATTCTGCAGCAGATACAAATTTCTTCACCAAAAAAACCCCTATACTAGACCAGACTAGAGTAACTTATTTATGTGAATACAGTTTGGTTTTAGCAGTTTAATTTTTAAAAAAAAGAATCGTGGATGGACACACAAGCTGACTATACGTACGTACTTAAACAATATAGTATGTATTCTCATGAGCCACGTAAAGGTAAGCTTAGTGTGCAATGTTGTAAAAATGAAGTAGAATATAATATTACTAACAGTTATTGGAAATAAGAATCCAGTGGAGTTCTGTACAGGAGATTTGAGGTTACAGATATCAGGAATCATATATATAAAGATACACAAATTCTCAATAGGACTCTGAAGGTTTATTCCTTTCTCTTTTTCTTTCTTTTTAAAGAAAATCTAGGATATCCTGTATAAGTTTGGTATGTTTTGATAATGCTTTCCCAAGTATTTAGACAACACAGTAGGAAGTTTTTTTAAATTAAAAAAGAAAAAGCAAGGGAATGGCAGATGGAACTTCAAATCTGAAGTAATGCAGAAGCAAGTGAAGGCTGGTGACATCTTAAGGTGACAGGACTGTTGATTGTCATCAAGCAAGTTACCTAAATTTTAGACAGACCAGGAAACATGTTCATTCAATTCTTTGGGGTTTTTTTTGTGATTAATTAAAATGTGTTTTATTGCATGTTTTGACATCCTTTTGATTTACAGCTCGGGTATACCTGGACTGAAGACCTTAGTAACTTTGGGAAAGACGTTAGCAAACAATTCTGTCAGGGCTAGTTCACAAAAGTCTTGGTGTCTTACTTTGAGCTAATGAATTCATGCCTGACTTGTAATTCCAAAGGTCCTTAGATGGGAGTGAGAAAATAACAGAAACATTCTGGTGTAATCTCTGGTTAGTCTGGGACTGATCTCTTGGAGGAAGACTGGATTTCTATTGTGTGGACATTTGCGGTTGGAGCTGAGGGAGGGGCAGGCTTCCAGAAATGGGAAAGTCTGAGAACAGCTGGAATATGATTCTACAGATGTTGCGACAGCATCCAGAAATATCTGTGGCATGACTGAAATGGTGGAGGGGGTGATGAGGCAATATTATGCACAGCTATTACGACTCTCTTTTTCTGCACCTCACCTTAACTCCTTGCTGAAACAGAGCATGGGGTTCTGTTGTTTTACAGTATTTCAAAAAGTAAAATACAGGCTTAGACCTCAACATTACCATAAAGAAATCTCTGAAAAACCTCTTACAGTCAACACACAGGAAACATTTTAAAATATAAACTTTCTAAGTACTATTTAAAATAACTTAATTAAACCATTCTGGAGGCTAGATTTACAAATATTTATTCTTTAAAATGTTGTACTGATGTTCAATATTTAAATTTAAGTGCATAGTTGAGCATAATGAATATATTCCTATATGCTTAATTGACATAGTCTTGTCCAATGAATTCAGATTTCTCATTCTCCAGTCTCATGAATAGCATAGTCATAGCATACAGTTATCTGGCTTCTTCCAAGCTTGGAAAAAAACCTAGCAGCTTCTCAATTCTTTTCAAATTCTTTTGATCCCTTTTGACAAAGAAGTACTGAGACCACCAAAGCCAGCAGTATTGAAGCCCTTGTGCTAATAGCTGCCTAGTCTTCAGTAACTGATGAGAGCAAATATCAGTGTTAGAAGACAGTTCTTTAAGTCTTCTTCAGCTGAGGGTCCTGGTACAATGATAGGTGTGGAAGGTGAACTGATGATAGATCTTTCCACCTATGTTTTTAACCATGCTGTCCTTCCTATAATAGCTGACATGCCTAAAGTGATGAGGTATTTCCTGCTGGGCAACTGCCTGTTACTGAGGTCTCCAGTAACCTTTTGCAGTATGTTCAGTAACCATTCTACCCAACTTCTGGAAGCTTTTTGGCCTGGTTAAGCTATCCTGTCCTGTGCTGCCAGGTTACAGAAACTCAGAGTTTCTAGTCCACACCTGAAGTTCCCATCCTCTACTTTTTCTTTTTCTAGGTTCAACAAAGTCAGGATAAAGCCTGTGAATTACATGATCAATGTCAGTTCATTAGCTTTACTTTTCCACTGACTTTCACTGGTATCTTTTTCATTATCTGACTTAATCGGATGATTTAAAAGTTATTAGACTTCCTCAGAAGCTGTGTTGACAGTCATTTAAGTTTATGAAAGAATGGACCAATATTTCATCTGGCTATTCAGTCAAATTTGGAGATTTCTGATGAAACAGAAATGATTTACTTTTGGTTAGGTCCTTCCCCTATGCTTGTGTCAAATTTACTCTCAGTCTTTGACACTGGGATATTAATCTGAAGCTACTGAATTATTTCCAATATTTATAAAACTCTAATTATTTGCAGAACTTTTTTTCTACTACTGAAATAAAAAAAATTACCCAATCAAAAAAAAAAAAATAAAAAGAATGGAACCAGAACATTGGTCAGCAGAGAAAGAGTTAAATGAAATACAGCTAAATGGAATAAAAGATATGCTTCTGAAATGTGTAAACGCCATAACCTGATGGAGATTCTGTTTGGTTAGTGTTATACAAACCTCCCAACAAGTCACTTGTGTTGCTATAAGACACTGCCTAGGTTCTCATTAAAAGATTTGGCCTTGGTCTTTAAGGTCAGATCCCAAGAGCCTATTTGATTCCAGATGCAGATGCAGAGTCTAGCCTGCATCTATTCAATACTTATACCAATTTCCAGGAAAATAAATCTGATTTCAGAATTTTCAACATCTAAAAAACGCGTGGCAGTGAATATAGAAAAGAGGGGAGACAGTGTAGTGCACAACATTAGGAGCAGTACCCTTGCTAAGAAGACAACTGTACCCCTTGATGACCCTCATCTCTGCTGACAGCACTGTCCAACATCCTAACTTGAGTCACACCTGGTCACACCCCATCATACATCCCACCGACCGACCTATGGTTTTGGATAAGTCTGGAGTATAGAAGCAGGCGGAGAGGCAGGGAGGTGCCACAACCATTTCGCTGGAAATGGTTTGGAAGCGGCAGCTCAGATTTTACGTACTGCACAGTGCAGGCTTTGAACATGAACAGTTTCATGCCCCAAGTAAAAATGTTTAAAGACCACATAAAAAAAGACGAGCCTGGAAACAGGGGAATGATTTTGATTACATCCTCCCAGTAGGACCTGATGTCCCTCCTGCTGCAAACTCTGAAAACTTATATTTCTGACTCATTTTTCCTTATCACTAGGCTATACAACCTTGCTTTTGGAACCATCACAAAACTTTTAATTCCTTGTTAATCCCATGCTATGACACAACCACCCCTCATTGTCTGGAAATGAAAGAACACTTTCATGAGCTGCAGATGCCAAAATAAGAGGGGGAAAATGATTGCATTAAAAATGGTTGAGGACACCCTCGGTTTAGATTAGGCCTATTAGAAGTAGAAAGAGAATTTCAGTAACTCTCACAGACAGCTTTTCTCCCTGGCAGTCCTCTGAAGCCACCTTAATAAAAGTTCAGGCCTGCCCTTCTAAAAGCAGTACTGGTCCTCTAACACTAAGCAAAGCTCTGCAATGCACATCTCACTCCCTTCCTCCCACAAGCATAAAGCTCTCAGGTGGGTTGAGAAAGAGAAGGACTAAGAGTGAGGCTGAGTATCCAGAAGAATACACTGCTTGGAAAAAAAAAAGAAGAAAGCCTGCTTCCTAGAAGGAGGTGAATTTCCCTCCATCCCACCCTCACTTAGATGCCAGTGGTCAGCTGGCCCATGTCCTGCTCTCAGAATTTGGCCAAGTATAAATATTTCCTGGAATTTTTGTTATAATCTTAAAACAAAGGTCAGCGTAAGAAAACAGGCTGTGTATCAGTCCTTTTTCCTCCAGAATTAAAGCTCCTTTATTAGTTTTCAAGAACCTGACGATATAAGATTTACTTTCTCTATCTTCAAAGCATGGCCATTTGGCACATAGTAATGGCTCTGCGAGCTCTCCAGCTGACTAATCTCAAAGCAACTCTGTTAACTTACTCAGAGTCTGTCTCTCCTAACTGACCAAACCACAATAAACTGTGCCCCGTACCTTATGAAAGAGATGCCGTAATAGGGGAGAGGGAATGGTATTTCATCACCTGGAAGTGTCAGCAGAATCCTCTGCATCGGTTCCGGAGCTTACAGGCTCCCAGTCAGCACCATATCAGCAGCTGGAACTAACTCCCACCGAAAATGCTGATCTCAAATTGCAACAACTGCATTGAAGCCAACACTGGAAATCAGGAGTAGGCAGTTATAGAAATGACCTCCTTTACCTGCCATCTGTATAAGAGCACATGTTGTACCTGCACCATCTGTGAATACAGCTTCACTGTAATTTAAAGTGTAAAAGCCATCATATTTTTCTGTCAGGAGTCAGGACTCCCCAACGTACACTGATACGTAAAAGGCTTTATTGCTATAAGGTCCAATTGTATGTGCTCATATGTCAGCCTTTACTGAGGCTCACTAAGTCATTGTCAGGCAGATGTTGTTTTGCCAGGTGGGCTTTTGTAGAGCTTACAGCTGGATAACTTCCCTCCAGAGAGGATTTTTAAATTGGAGATGGGCAAACCTCAAAAGGTTTAGAGGTTCAATTAAATAAGCATCTAAAAGTCTGGATGTTTATCTGAACCAACTCAAGCCGCCCAAGATAAGGTTGTAGGCCTTATAGAATAGACTCTTTTGCAAGCTTTGTTGTAAGTAGGACAAAAATGACTTTTTTTACCTCCCAACAATAACATATTAAATTTGCAGATTATTTTAGATCAGATTTCTACAAGTTAAAAGATTTTGTTTCCGGTTTGCATAAAGCTTCAGGTCAGTTTTATTTTAGCCAAATCACTTGCCTCGTCCCTAGTTTAAAACTCTGTGGACCATATTGCGTTTGATTTGAAGTAGGTGGAAAATCTCCCATTATTTTGAACAAAAAAGGGAATTTCTGAAGTATGCATTTTACAAAATGCATCTAAAGCAAAAAGCAGAAACTCTGTATAGAAATAAAAACTTAACTTGTTCATGTATTTCAATAGGAGAAATAGGACATTGCTACCAGTACCAATGGTTAAAAAGTCACTTTTTCATTCTTTTGTGAGAGAGCACTAAATTTGTAATTTGGGGAAGCTCAATAAAATTCCTCACTTTTCCGCTGTAAAACATTGACCTAAACAGAGAAGCAGCTACATTTTTGATAGGCCATAACTTTCACTTGGGCAATTCAGAGGACTGTATGTTGTTTGCTGCAGAAATATTTCCTTTTGGTTTTCCACAACAAAACAAATATAATCCTTCCTGTTTCATGTGGTAAACATTTTAGAGTACTTGACAGATCGTAAGTGATTTTTCCCAGGTAATAACAAAAGTTTGACTCGATGACTGGAATTGAGGGAATAAATTGTAATGGATAATTCATTAAATAGGTATGGCTTATTTCTTCATCTAAAAATATCCCCCCAGAGGAAACAAAAAGAGGTGATGGAATTTGCTATCAAGGTTAATAGAAAATTCTTTTCAAGTCAATGGAATGACTCAAAACAATTCTTTCCAATTCTTAGTTGTTTATGATTCTGTGTTGGTAACATCTGACACTATTGCTTCATGGTTAATCACTCAAGAACTTTTAAAAGAAGTCCAGCATTGTTTCTGTGATTATTTCCCTGTAAATAAAGAAAATTTTTTCTGCAAGAAGAGATATTTCTCAAAAGTATACCAAAATTTCACATGAAAAGATCCTAATCGCCAGAATTACTTATTGTGATATGCTAGCAAATATTTGCAGTATGCTTTTGTAGAATGGAGGCAATTCAGCTGGAACCATAATAGAGAACCATAATTGGCTTGATCGGAATGAGTAAAAATATAATGATTTCTACTAGGCATGAAAAGTCATTAGAAGAAAACAATATAAATGTGCAAACAGGAATTGCACAGTTTTATGTACTTTTGGCTACGTTCACACCTTTTCAGTAGGTCCTAAACAGACATTGTAGGACAACCTCTATTCTGCTACACAATTTCTCAAAGATCCTAATGCTACTACCTTTCATTAACCTCTGTTTACCATATTATCTGTATATAGATGAGAAAGAACTCTGCAGACACTTCTCATCTGACAGATATACTGCATAATATATTTCATCATTCAGTACACCCGTGCTGAAAGAAATATGAAATACATGTAAGACTAAACCAGAAAAGACTGAAGGGCTGTGAAAGACAGTTAAATCCCAAGAACCACTTTTCTTTCAGATGCAAATATATGTCCAAAAGCAGCTAATGATGTACTGTGTGGTCCTGAGGTCATGGTGAGCTCGTCACTGACACTAATAGCTCAGAAATGCAGTCACATTGGTCAGTCTTCAGCTAGAAAGATGCTTTTATACATTCTGTTTGTATGTTAATTGGCTTACATTAATTTATATGTCTATCCTGACATTAGACTTCTGTTCAGCAGACTAGATAGATCTCCACAAGAATTTCAAAGGCGATTACAATTAATGCCTCATCCAGGAGGTTAACAGAAATATCTTTTCCTCTCTTGAATGTTGCACTTCTAGTCACTCTGCAAGGACTCTTTACTTCCTTTCTTGCAAAAGCTCTGTGCAAGAAAGAGCATAAGGAGGTGAAGAGGATGTTTCAGCAACTAATACACAGAAACATCTAAGAACAATTCTGCAGCCCGTCAATATTCTGAAGAAATCTTTGTTGTCCAGAAAATTATTTGATAAGATTTACTTACTGAATTAACTAAACTGCTTTAAAATACTTCAGCTAGAGTAGGCCTATGTTCAACAGTTTGTAAAACATGTAGAAAACCTTTCAGTTGGCCAGGTCTGCATCTGAAATTTATAATAAATTCCAAACCAGATGAGTATCAATTGGTTTTATGTTTTGCTGCCAACACTGTGTGCAGCTGTGGTAATTCCTGATTAATCAGAACATGAGGTTTGGGATTACTTTCAGTAACCTGTACGTGATTCAGATATTTCACTACCCATACTGGTGTTATCCCACATTTTTTTCTGTTATTCCCAGAAACATCAGTACTGAGCCGTAATGCTTGAGTTGGTGACATGCTGTCATTTTTTTAAGGTCAGGGTCTCATAGTGTTGTTTAGAAGACTAAAAAAAGGTTATACTTTCCTGTAGAATAAATGTGTTGTGATCAGTTGTGAGAAATGGATACTCTTATTCATAAAGAGGTCTAGATAATTTTCTCAGTCGTGATCTTAGTTCTGATTTATTAAAACTTCCTCTTCCACAGGATAATTTCTGAATCCAATGATGAAATGGCTTGTCCATAGCAAAGTCTTTCTTAGAACTTCAGGTCTAGTTCTCTTTTATTAACTACACTTTGCCACAAACGTAAGGTCATTCATGGAAAAAAAATATATATACATATACACATATAAAACCACAGCTGTTATGATAGGTGACGGACTGGCAATTGTAGAAAACAACATGCTTGTGTTCTTCTACTGAAAAAAAAAAAGCACCAATTGTGTTTGCTTCCTTTACATAATAAAATATTGTTTGTTCTTTTCAGAGCTGGTTTTTACTTTTAAATAAAAAGTGAACTTTAAGATAAAGCTGTATTTTCAAACATAAAAGGATTTTCCTTATCTCACTTCCTGACACTTTGCTTTAGCTGTCTTTTCTTTAAAAAAAATCATTTGACCTTTTAAATGACTAGAATTGGAGATAAAACATCACAGAACCCTGTGGAGCTGACAGACAACTGATCAAATAATTTTCACTTTTTTCTATCTGTATCTTAACTTAGTAAGATGTACAAAAAGGTCACATTTGAACAGCATCAGTCTGGCTTTCTGTCATTTATATACAAAATTTTATGATGGTCACAGAAATGCTTGGTGAACCTAACGGACTTGTAAAATAATTTTTTTTAATTATTTTTTTTCTTTTGCTTGGGATTTTCACCTTTATACTGTCATAAAAGCTGTGGAAAACCTTGATCTTTTTTCAGAATGTTATATAAAAAAATCAAAAACAAAACATGGGAACTTATCTTATTAGCTTAGAAATTAGCTCAACCACAAATCAGTGTTCACCTGCTAAAATAATTGTCTCTTTCTGGTATTTTCAATATAATACTCCTTTACTGTGTAATGCAGCATAGGTAAATCAGCTACCTTTTACATAGACCTGATGGCAATTAAACTTGATTAATAACTGCTGTGATTCCAAGGTATTAGTCTTTGCTTCTTTCAACTTTTTTATTAATATGAATTTTCAGCCCAAACACAATGTTGTAAAATGTCATGGAATCTGAAGACAGCCAGAAGATATTTAAGAAGACAAAATGAGAGTAAAGGTCATAGATATCATTTTAAAAAGTTGAACAAAAATGAACTGAGGGCCAGGAAGATCAGACAGAAGAGCTTCATCTTCTCTTTAACCAGAATTGGGGGTTAGTCTTTGTCAAGCAGTGATAAAAAGGATTAAATATGCTGGCAGTGTGGCCAACGTGATTCAGGTCTTCCTTTGTGACAGATTCCTGGAATTTATGTTGCACGCACAATTTTTGTTCAGATAAACGTCATTAAAAACGCAGCCCTACAGTTTAATCATACCAGGTACATGCAATATAGGTTGAAATGTACTGCAATAAAGAGCACAGACCGGTAGGGGTCTGAGCAGTCAGTCAGCTGCATGTTATTGTCCATCTATGCAACCTCCAAAGAAGTTTAAAGGAAACACCTTGAGACTTGTGTGGATTTTTATTAACCCTGCACTGTGAATTGATGGGGTGCTGGTGAAAAACAAACATAGGCAGAGAAAACATAAGGTCTGCTTCACACAAGAGCTCTTTATTGACAGTTTATGACATAGACTTGGAGTGGCCCGATATTGCTCCTATGACCTTCACCTCCCAAAACTTATAGGCATTTTGAGACTTTGTCCACTCTGCGAGGGCCTGCTGGCCTTGTCGTTGAAACTTTCTCCTCAGTGTCTTTCTGAAAATTAATTGTGAGCAGCGGAGACAATGACACATACTTTTTGTCATCTCTTGACCAGCTTCTTTCTTCCAGCTTCGCTTTCCTCATCTACACACAGACCTAGCTCATGATTGTGCCAAATTACCCATGGCGAATTAGTAATGGGGTCTACAGTTAACTAAAACCTTGAGCTGGCACCCAAATTCCACACCCACATTGGCCCAAATTCAAAATAGGTTGCAAGAGAGGAAAGGGCATATTTAGACTTTTTTTTTTTCCAAGGATAAGGAAGAGTATTACAAGCAATAAAACTGCTAATTCTTATTTCTACAGCTCTTGAACTACTTTGGTTTTCTGTTCTGTGTTAGCTTGCTATTAAAAACTAAATTAAGAAGAATGGCTAATCAGTTAAAAGGCTACATTTACATATTTTTAGTAGAGGAGAAATAAGTCCAGTTGGTTTTGTTATCTTATGAGTATTAAATTTGTTAGAAAATGTATCTATCACCCTTGATCCCAGTGCACCTTTCTATATTAAGTTCTGTTCATTTTTTGCAGTAGCTTTCTTTTAAATTTTCTTTCATCTTAAACAAAACTTTCAAGAAAGAGCACACAGAAAAAAAGATTTTGGCTATATGTAATAAAGACAAGAGTAGGTAAAATATAAAAGATCAAAACGAAAATTAAACTTGCTTCAAAAGAAATCCAACATTACTACTAGACTTCACGTTATCTAGCAGTACTCATTAAAACAAAATTGAACAGAGCAGTAAAATAGATAATAAGTACACACTAAGTTCTAGGGCCAATTTTTCTGAGTGATCAAGTTCTTCAAGAGCTTGCAGAGATTAAAGGCCTGCAGGAAAAGTCTGTTTTCCTTACCAGAGTCCCACTAATGCATCTTGCCAAATCTGTCTTGAGAACTAGAAGAGGAAATACCCTCCCAGCAGATGTGTCTGTAGATTCCTCAACTTGGGCCTTTACTCACAATCAACGTTTTGCATTTCTGGGACATGGTCACAAATGCAGAAGTTTGACAATGGATGTTATACCCCTGTCATTCAAAAAAGCCTATAATGTACAGAATTTCAACAAAACAGTTGAAATGTGGCCACCAAGAAAGGACAATCAGTGTGAACCAAATCTTTTGAAGTATTAATTCCTGAATAATAATAAGTCCACACAAACTGTTGCATTCTTCTTCCCCTTTTTTCTTGCCTTCAGCCTCCACATTACAATATTTGCAATGCAATATATATTTTAAAATTGGTGGGTAGATATACGGTTGTTAGAACAACCAAAAATCCCCTGTCATACAATTCTGTGAAGTGATGAAGTACAAGAAAATAGTACTGGGTACACCACTTATGGTCCATGTAGTACACTACGTGGTCTCCAAAAGTGGAATGACTAAAAAAGTTTATGAAAATGAAGGTAGCTTCAGAATCTGCTTATTTTTTAGTTAAGGGATTTCCTGAACCAGAAGTCATTTCTGTATGTACAGTCACACCAAAGAGTTTGTTCCTCCACTAATACATCAGACCTCTCCAGAAACCACAGACTTTTTTAGCATTTGCAACGTCCTTTGGCAAAGAGTTCCACAGCTGAACTACCCAACTGTACAGAGAACCGCTTCTCCTTTTGTTTGCTTTTAAGTCCTTTAGTTCCAATATTCAAAGAAAGAGCAAACAACTGATGTCTTTTTAACTTCTCCATGCTGGTTAAAATTTTATTGGTCTCTTTCATGTTCTGCCTCTCCCATTCTGCTTCTTTCGCAAAATGTTTCTTTCTTTCTTTCTAAGAAAGTCTTTCCTTGCTTTGAGTCAATCCTGTCACCCCTCTCTGAATATTTTCAAGATCTACTCTTTCTTTGTGATTTAAGGTGTTAGCTGGGTTTATACAGTAGCATAATGAAGTAGAGGATGAACTGGTCTGTGCAGAGCTCTTTATTCATAGGGTCCTCTGAAATGTGAGAAAACTACAACAGAATGCCAAGATATTTCAAAGAGGTACAGTAGTGATACCGCAAAAAAAACCACTAGGTCCAGGTTTTCACTTGTGGGTTATTTTTTTTTTTAAACCTTAATATGCATAGTTATTTCCTTTGAAGGTACAAAATACCAAATTTAAACAAACAACTTTGAAATACGAGTAAGTGACTATGAACCATTCTATTTTGGAGCTTGATAAAGTGCATACTTGAATGGTACTCAGGACAAGTCTGAAAAAAAAAATACTTTGGTCATATGAGAGAATTATATAACATTCACGAAACTTCTACAGCGCTTAGATCTAGATTTTTTATATCCTACCATTAGCTTCTGAATGGCATGGTAAAGCAAAATCCAACCCCAGGCCCGGTTGCTGTTTTTATAAGATGACAACTTGGGAGTGCTTCAGCTGATAAGTGTCAAAATGTTCCAGGAACCCATAGAAAAAAATGCTTTGATTTTTATGCAACTTAAAACACAAAAACCTTGCTTAGGGAACAGCCAGGCTCTTCAGACTGTTTAATACTACTACTGCTCCTTTCTACTGCCTGCATACCTCAAAGGCAGCAAATTAGTCTTATGTGTGAGCAGATAATGCCTGAGAGTCTACTAAAAAAAGAGCTTTCCAGAGCAGCCTGTGGGAAGAAGCAAAAAACTCCAATGCAGGAAGGCACCATCAGGCACCAGAGCAACAGCAGATGTGGGATGAAGAGGAAGTGATGAAAAAGTGAACTTGGAAACATGAACAAAAGGCTAGAACCCAGAGCACGGAGCAGGAAAACTCAATGGAAAACAGGAAGAGTTTTACAAGTAAGTTTAAAAGCAGGGATCCAGAGTCAAGACATCAGAAGAAATAGAAATTTGGCCATGCAGGGAAAAAAAGAGGGAGATATGTAAGATGACAGAATGCCCTGCTCCTGACAAAGGTGGAAACTGGGGTGCGATTGTTCTATAGGATTCTTGGCATACACAAAGGAATTACTGAAAGGAATAGAGATGTGAACTCAGAGGAATGTCCAGGAGCTTGGGCAAGTTTGGTCTCTCAGGCTACAGAATCAACATACAATTCCTGTGCTATCCCTGTCTGGTGAAGTCCTGAAAGGTTATTCTAATTCCTTCAGGAACAAAGAGGCACAGGAGGCAAGTTGTTTTGTGAGGGATGCAAGGTGATACACAACCCAGTGATCTCCCTGCTGAGATCTCTTTCTGTCCTATATGTCAGAACCCCCTCTTCTTCACAATGTTTGGAACAAATTGAAAACCATAAGATTAACAAGATGATTTTATAGTAAATGCCTCAACTTATTAAATACTGTGGGTGAGTAGAAAAGAAACTCCCTCACAACATACAAATTGGTATTCTTTGTCAACGGCTGTGAGAAGACGACTTAGAAAGATAGTACTTCCACCAGCCTGTATATACAGCATAGACACCTAATTTTACAGCAATGCCCAGTTTCTCAGTATCTACTGTAGCTGAGCCACCACAGAACACAGAAGATGCTTACTGGCACAGCAGCCCATGCTGCTTTCCACATGTGGCAGAGCAGATAAATTCTGATGTTAATGAACAATTGTGTGCTTGAGAAAATGAGCGCTTGAAAAAAATTGCCTCACCACAGAAGCTGATCTGGAGATGGCACCTTGTCACAGCATTACTTGTCTTTGGCCAAGCTGGCCTTATCTGATCACCTGTATGTGTATATAACAGTTACCACCTGAAACTTTTGAGGTGTAAAGTGCCAGACAGTAGCCTTCTGCTGTACACTAAATAATAACCCCATATTTTGAAGCTGGAAGTTAATTGAACCATAGTATAGGAAACAGAAATCACTACCAACATAAAAGCACTACTTTCACATTATACAGAGCAATTGATTTCCACATCACAAATCTTGAAGAAGAGTCTGTTAAATGTCAAGCAACCTACTGAATTTCAAGGTAAAAAATACTCTACATGACTCAGAAATGTTGCAGAAATGCAACTGAATAATTTAGACACATACTGTACCACCAAATACTTTATTGAGTCATAATATATAATTTTAGGAATGATTATCACACAAGCTGGTAAACAAAGTTTGTATGGACAACTCAGACAGTTTTCCAAGCATTGCTTTTAGTGGCCTAAAATGAATGTTTATAGCCTATCATCAGTTGCATACATTATATTGGCTTCTAAAAGTTCTGGAAGAGCCTACTAGAGCTAAGCAGAATTTAATCATTAGGAAAGTATTTCAAGTCATTAAAAAGAGCATATGTGTCTCGGAAAACTTGATATGTGGAATTCTAGTGGAGGGAGGGGGAGAAACAACAATATTTTACTCATTAAATAACTTCTCTGATGTTGTCTTCTGAACTGTGCATGGATACAGAGCAGTTCACGGAAAACACATTTGCATCAGATTCCAGGAATTGGATTCTTTTTAGTATTCTTTAGTGGAAAACGAAGGCTTGGCTGCTTACCAGATTATTTGCTCTATGATAAATGTAAAAGTTTTACAAGCTCTGATGGATTGTGGACAATCGTTCCTGAGAAATTTGATCATCACTAAGGCTATTGCAAAAACTGAAGCAATGCTACCAAGTAAAAAAATCATACAATTGAGATATCAATGCAGAAGTTGGATGAGAAGATTAATATTAAGCACATTTTTTAATAGTGAATAAGAATTTCAATTACATGCCTTCACAGCAATCAAGGCCTCTTGGAAATAACATGACAGTGGCACATCTTCAGCAGATCAGTTACTTTTCAAGCCGAGCTATCAGTTGCCATGCTTGAAGTAGACTACTCTGACAGAATCCCTACAGTCAATACTACTTCCAAAGTTTTATTTGCATCTCTCTTTCTATCCCTGATATCTTAATCTTTTGCAACAGGCTTACATAGCTTCCCTTGGCATTAAAATAGGGAGGGATGTTACTTAGCTTCATTATTTCTGGGTTTTATATTACTGAATGGTACCAGTGTTTCCAGATCTCTGTGCAACGTTACATAAATTTGGGAGGTTCATCCCAGAATGAGAATTATTTCATTCTCAGTTTATGCTGATTTCTGTTGCTACAACAGCATACTTACTTCAGGATGGCAATCTATGCACAATACTAATGGTATGGTCAGTATACATATGTTGTATTTTGAATCTTCATAACAATTATTGCATAAGTGGATATTCTGACGGCTCATGCTGAGAATCTTTTTTATCATTGGGATCGTTAAAAGACTTTGTTTCCCTATTGAGTCACATACTTCGACAAAACTGGGAGGTATTTTACATCTCTCAGACCTTTCTCTCTCTGCAACTTTTTGACTGAAATGGAAGTTATTGAGGAAGCAGAGGGAATGACAGCTTTTTCTGACAGAGATCCAGACAGAAAACATAAGTTAATAAGACACTTCCTTAGGAAAATTCCAGCCCCTTTATCTCTCTCTGAGTGAGTCACTTTTGCACAAGAATGTTTGTGTTTTCTCTGTAAGCATTTAGGCTCTGTTATCCTCATATCTTTCCTGAAAAGATTTACTGTCACAGTGGAAATTCATAGAGGAAATAGGCAGCCTAGGAGAGAGAGTTTTGCAGTGGAGACTGTGTGTCTTCAGAGGAATGGTTTGCAAGAAGCTGGCTGATCCTAAAAACAGACAAAGTGACTAATTCTTGTGCTGAGTCATGGTAGCAACACATATTAGAACCCTGCACAGAGAAGGCAGTGAGGTGGGGTTTTTTGTTTGTTTGCTGGGTTCTTTTTAAGTAAACTTCATAGATAGATCCTAGATCCAACCAGAGTTCAAGTGGGCTTGAAGTGTTTCACTCTGAGTCTTAGCAGGTCTTACAGGAAAAAAATCCTAGATCAGTCAAATCAGGGGAGCCAATACATATTGACACTTATTTTATAATTCATGCAATTCAAATGTTCCAGTTTTCTCATCACACCTGAAATGAATTCTAGCTACCCCCAGCATTTCTGAAACAGTCTCAATCTAGCCAAAGAAGGTAAAAGTATGTCTGGCATCCATGCAGCTTGGATTATCATGTTATGGCAGCATAGCTGACATAACTAAATTAATTTGACTTAAGAAATCAGAGAAGTCTTGAACTGCTGTCTTGTAGATGACAAACCAGTGCCTTATCAGCTAAGCTACTCAGGTCCAGTCCACAGCACTCTTAAGTGTGTTTTCACCTAAGTAATGTGTTGCTGAGTCTAACATCAAATGAATCTGTCACTTTACAACCTTTTCTAATTAAAGGAAAAGAAGATTAAATGTTTATGAACAGTAATTTAAAGGCTATAGCAGATTAACACTCAGCATTTTTCTAACAATTTCAAAGTGATTTAATCATTATTCCTTTGAGCTGAAACAAATATCTTTTATTAAATTTTTACAAGATGTATGAATATAGGACAGACTCTACTATTCTTTCTTGCAAAAATAAACTGCAGCTCAATGTTTAAGTCCATCCATTCATTTCACTGGTTCTATCAGAGGACTAATGTCCAAGTTGCAACAACTTAACCCCACATAAAACCTTAGTATTTCCCATTGGCTGGCCACAGGTCAAATTATACAGAATTTAGGCCATCTTAATTTGGGCCTAACCCATTGAACGTTTTGAATGTGGGTGAGTAATCCATACCATGATTCAGTATTTCTTTGAAATAGAATCTATTCTTCAGGTATATTTGTACAGGAAAACAAAGGACTCCTCTGAACAATTTTGCTTGAAACCATATCCTTTGGGATTTTCCCTTTTGGATTTGTAATGGCTTGTAGCACTTGATGGTGCCAACAGCTGTACTTTTAAGAAAAAGTGCCATGCAAATACAGTACACCTCCTGAACTGCTGACTTCTGGTCATCTAGACAAAGTTAGTGCTCAGACACTATGGGTCAGATGATCATTTAGCATCAGAATTAAAAAATTCCTTGACATAAAAATGCTTATTAAAACTATATGTAACCTACTCTTTGGTGAGTTTCACATCTTTCCCATACCAAATCCTTAGCTCCTCTCTTTGATAATGAAAATTATACTTTAAATTACCTAAATTCTTTTTCCAAAAGGATCTAGACACTGGGAATCACACTTCCCACTGGAAGATACTGGGGTTTACCCTTCTCCATCACCCTTGACAGTGTGAAGTGGGCTCCCAAATCACTTGAGCAGTCATTTAGCATCAGGTATGAGAAGTTAATGCTTCTAGCTCTCTGGGGGGTCTTAATTATGGAATTATGGGTCTTAGTCCCATAACAATCTAAGGTGGGTGTTAGTCCCATAACAGTTCAAAGCATAATAGATATATCAAGAATTATGGCATCTGTGCAAGGAGAATAACCTACCATATTCTAGTTTAAAAAGGAAAAAGTCAATCACAATAGCAGATGTTCCTTGTCCAAAACCAAAATTGGAGTACAAGTTAATATCAGACTTTAGAAACAGAATTGTCAAAAGAAATTTTTTTGCTATCCCATTACATAGAGATAAAGTAAATTACATTTGTTTTTTTTTGTTTAGCAGGCTAGTCAGTATGTTTTCTAAATTACTATATATAGTACTAATCATTGTGGATTTTAAAAGCCAAAACAGAAATAGGGGAGCTCATCGCATCTCAGATGGATGCTGCAAGTGTATCTTACAAAGCCTGTTGAAAATTATTTGTTCCTCAGGTAACAAGAATTCATCAAGTTTTATAATATTTTTATAAAATAGAAATTTAGACCTAAACAAGGCTGATTGTTTATTTACATATACAAGCCAGGCATTTATTCACACACAAGACAGAGATTTAATTGATTTGTTTCTGCAAATATATGATCAATGGCATTTCTCTTGCTCATGTTTTTTCTTTTTCCTTTTTCCTTTTTCCTTTTTTCTTTTTTCTTTCTTTTTTTAGTTCCTAGTCACATTCACATGTTTCCTCACACAGAAATGGTATCTTTATGTTTTGCCTAACTGATTACATTGCTCATAGGAGTTCAGCACATCTTTAATTACTACCAGATCTTCAAATATTTTCAGAAGATTCTCATTAGAAGGATCATCAACTATTTCTATCCTTGTCCTCCAAAGGAAACTTTGAGCAGGCACTCTCACCCAATAGTAACATTGACACATTAACTTTCCTCAGCCACCTCGCTCAGACTACTTAGTCTGGCTCCACCACGGCTGTGAGCCTTAATCAGGTATCATACTAAGGAAAGCTATGTCAGTAATGATGTCAGATGAATGGTGGTCACATGGCAACAGTCTCATTTGAAGCAAACAGTGCCACACTTGTTTTTAGGCTACTTTATGGCTCGGTTGAAAAATGACTTTGTTCACAACGAAACACCACTAATGTATGAGCTGTTACCGTAGGATTTTAGCACGTCTACTATTTTCTCAACGTTCTTTTAATATACCTAGCTGGACAAACAGCGTAAATATCATTAAACTACACATATTATCAAACTCATCAATCAGCATGTAAGCTAACCAGATGAAAGCTTGGCAATCCTTTCTGGCATTTCAAATCCTCAAAGAAATGGTATTATGGAAAACATATAAAAGAGAAAATATTTTAATTTTGCACTCTGATTTGGCTTATACCAGATTTACACATACAGGAGAATAGGGAGACTTAGCCAGCTCTGCTGTTAGGTCCCAAAAGCATGTTTTCCCCTTCCCTGCTCAAGACCTCAGTGAGCTGGTGGGATTTATGGAGGGCAGAAGGATGAGAATGAGCAGAAGGGTAGCATTTGCCCTCTGGCTTCACTCACACTTTGACAAAGCAGAAGCCCCAGAGACTCCCAACATTTTATTTAAACTCCCTTTCCTTCCCTGGTTTCTGAGGTAAAAATGCCCCTTCCTATTTCTCATATGCATAGTTAGTGTTCTTACTCCCAGCATGGGATTACAGGCAAGTGTGACTTTTTCAGCGTGAAGTACTGGAAAGACCACCCATTTCTCAGGGATCCTCATGCTACTTAGAAGTAGGTAGTGGCAACACAGCAGTGCAGCTTTGCAAAAAATCAAAGTCTAAATGACTAGTTGTCAACCCGTACCTAAGGAAGATAAATATCAAAGTCAACTACCAGAAATTACTGTAATGGGGAAAAAATGTAAGTAGCCACTTCCTGAGGCAGGCAGTTACATTTTCCTATTACTGTCCCACAGTCTGATGATCAGCTTAAGATAACAGGCTGCCACTGCTGTTGAAAGGTAAAGTCCTCACACCACTCTCTGGCTGCTCCTGCAGAGCCGGTGATGGGTATGGCTGCAGGACAAACTGGTGTGGGGTGGCACAGCTTTGTGAGTGCTTGTGCCACTGGACAAGGCACAGGTGCCAGGACCGCGAATGGGAGTCGCTGGAGAACTGGGAAGAGCAGGAGGGCCTCTCATTTACATTATAGGTTCATGCGGTTTAAGTTCATCACGAAACTGTGGTATCAGCTTGTAGTGAGAGCCTGAAATTCAGATGAGGTCATAGACCTCTCTGTTTGGTCTGTAGTGCTTCTTTCATTTAAACTTAATGATCAAGAAGGTGGTTAAAAATTATTGTGTTTATCCAACTGGGGAGCAGGAAAAATAGCAAAGATAACAAAGAGAAGCTAACTAACAAAACCCTGAATTTAAAGCATTAAGTGGTCAGAAAAATGTGAAAAAAAATTTCAGTAAAACTGTATCATGGATGAATGTGTGGAAATCAAGAATCCTCAAACAGAAAGCAAGAAAAAAATATTCAGTTATTTGCTGAGTTACTCAGTTATTCCTAAGTACTAGTATGAGAACATGAACTACAGATGCACACTATAGCATATTCTACCCATAAGGGAGAATTAGCAGAATTTTAACTAGTTCATGACCCTAGAGCTGTGTCAGCATAGTCTTTGGATTAACACAAAAGTCTGAAAAATCTTTTAAACCCTGAAGTTCCAACTAAGTATAATAGATTCTAGACACAAACTTCATATCATTCATACAGCTAAGCCTTTAGCACTGCTATTATTTTCTGTGGCCTTCTGGCACCACTTAGCAAGTTCCAAATGAATGAATTCTCTATCCATTGATATATACTGGGAAAAAAAAGAACGCAGACTCTCTGGACTGAAAAATAGCATGCATACTTCTCTTACCTTCCTCTGTCAGCTCCTCTGCAGCATAAAGAGCCCTCAGAAAGATGCACTGATTTCACATCACTGACAAAAATTTGCTATATTTCTACTGGGTGTTCATTTTTCATTTACATTTTTACCTTTTTTTTTTTACAGACCATGTGAAAATTTTTGAAGCCAGAAATGACCAGTCTTTCTCATTAAGCCGGTGCAGAAGCTACTTTCACTAGATACATGCTGGGCCTCCTGACCAGTGCAGAGTCCCAAGACACAAGCTGAGCACATGGTCCAACAGAGCAGGAGTCTGAGCCAATTTTTTTTTTCCAGTTGAGGAATGTATTGTGGAAATCAGGAAAAAATATGTGAACTAGCAGAACAATAGCAATTGTTATCTCACTTATAAGAGTTTAAAGAAGACGTAAGAAGGGCTGGAGGAAGTCTCATCCAAAAATTGCCCAGAAGAGGTGGGGTCTGGCCAAGGCAGTCAAAACATTATTGTGAATCCACAAGAGCTTTGGAAGGTTGTGATCCAGCTCTAAGGGAAGGAAGATCACTTGCAACTCTAATAAGGTTTGTTGGGTGAGTATTCTCACAGATGCCTACAAGCAACAGAACCCCAGTGGCTTTTTTTTGAAGCCAAACCATCAACATTTTCTCCTAAATAAAATACTTCTGTCATCAGTTTTGAATCTTAACTCCAATAATGGGTTTTATTCTGCAACGATAATGGAAGGAGATGCTTTTGACAAAAAAAAAAAGGCAAGAATAACCACATAAGGAGCAAGGATAACCACATCAGGGCATACCAGAGGTTTAAATTAGCACAGTATACTGTCTTTGACACCAGACAGTGACAGATGTGTAGTAAAGAACATAAGAATGGGCATGCACACGATGATGTCTTCCTCAAATATTTTTCTACCTTCTATTAAAAAGATTTGTACACACAGTAGATACAGGATGGCAGAATTTCAGTGCACTGATGCAGATGGCAGTGGAAAAAGCTATCATGAATACACCTTATATTCATCGCTCTAGGCATACTTTTATATATTCTACTTGCACTTGCATAAATAGCATTGGTAATGAAGGTTAGTGGAATTACATGCTGTCTTTTGTTTCCTTTTTAATGTGAGAAGCATATAACAAGCTTGAAATTAGGTTTATGCTTGCACAGTAAATATAGTTCAGTTAAAAATACATAGAGTATTACTAATTAACATGAGCATTATTATATGTATGTTTTATGTGATCACTGACCAGTTCCCCTCGACCAGTACACCATATAAAAATTGTCTTTTAATGGAAGAATACTGTATGGAGACCAAATTAGAAACTGCTAAAACAAACAAGATAATTATCTAAATTTTATAATATCACTCATAAAACGTCTGCCTTTTCCCTTTATGAGCTTGATTGATTGATAGATTAAATTTAGGGCAGATGTTTCATATAATTTACTCAGAAAACAGGAAAATTATTTTTAAAAACTCATAAAACCTACAAAAACACAAATGAAACTAATCTAAAACATATGCAGTCTACAGGTTTAAAGGAAAAGTCAGTTATTCCTGAAGCTATGGATGGGGATGCTTAAGAGATAAAACCATCTCTCCCACACATTTTATAGTATCACATATTCTGAACTGCTTTGGACAAGCAGAGGCCCCTCTAAATTTAGGGTGCATGAAGTAGCTCTGGCTACTTTCCCAAGGACAAAGAAACTTAGAGAAACATAAACCCTGTTCCCCAGTGCACAGAAACCAATCTGTGGTATCTTAATTGAATTAGAGAGGTACCTGCTGTAATGTAAATGTTGTGGAAGAATACCAGGTAGAAGTATCACACATTATCTGTTTGTGCACCATAAAAAGAGGAACAGGAGCAGGCGCAATGCCTTGAATGCTTTAAAGAAAAACAACTTCTCCACTGTCAAGAGATACCGAAATCAAGTCTTTTTTTAAACTGAAAGTATTTATGGCCAGACAAACAAAAAGATGTAGAGACAGTTTTCACAGACATTTTGAAAGTTTTTGTTCTGAAGCCTCAAAAGTCTCCGTGCCACAAAACTCTCAGTTTTCAGGACAATTGTGCTACAGAGATCCCAGAAAAAATAAAGATATCGCACACTGGCATGTTATAAACTCTCTTAGCCCAAAGTTGTCTGTCAGTCCAGGCAGTTTATTAAGCTATGTGTTTTGAGATCCAGTTAGGAAAGCAGAATATCTGGTGATGCCACCCGCAGAAGGTCTGTCAGTGCTGGATGCACTATTTTTGGTTCCTCTGTGGAGTGACAGCTATTTGCTGTGCAAGGTGACGGGCTCCAATTTTTGAAGTGTGAGACTCTTGTAATGCAGGAAGCAACAGAGGTGTACTTATGAAATAAAAATTTCCTAGTCTGTCTCCTTGTAGTGTTGGTTCCTGCATTTGGTGAGAGCAGGAAAAGGAGCTGAACTACTAAATTCAACTGAAGTCTCTTGAGTTATGTCCTTGGTTAACAGTGGTAGCTAAACTAATAACTAGCAAAAATAAAAAAAAAATCCCCAATGTATTTCATTTGCAAGATTATCAGAAAGTGTGAAAATAAAGAATCCATATATCTAATGCTTTTTACTTATATATGAATAAAAAGCACCATACTAAAGAATCTCTGTCACATGCACCGTGGGAACAAGGTGTAGACATAAAAGAAATCCAACTACTGTGTTGACAGTAGTCATGGGTTTCAGGGTCACACAATAAGGAAAAAATATTCTGAGTCAAACTACATGTTTAAAAAATACCCAAAACAATAGGAAAAAAATCAGCTTCTCAGTCTCTCAAGTTCAGAGAGACAGGGTACCGCGGTTCTTCCAGCCTAAATCCCACCCTGCCTCAAAAGCAGATCAACTAGAGAGCAAATCCTGCAGGAACTGGATCTGAATACTTTTCTGTGCAGCAGCAAAGCTTTCCTTTCCAAGATTTTACCCCTTTGCACATCGTTCCTGCTGGCAACACATCACAGCCTGTTTTTGGGAGTGAGATAAAGAGGATTTGGCATTGGAAATACATACTGTGTGTGAGATACCAAATGAAAGTAGCAAAGGAATGAATGAAAGCTACCAAGTGTTGCTCAGCCATCCTGCGTATCATCTGAGAAAGAGCAGTCAGCTGCAAGCAGAACAGCAAAGAAGTCTGTCTCAGACTCTCGGGTAGGACAAATTAACTCAATGAACTAAAATGTGCTATACGATGCCCTCTTATGGAGCAGAGTTCCTTTAAAGGCAAATATTCGCCCTCCAAATATTGAAGCAAATGTTTTCAAATGTGTCACCATAATAAAAGCTGTGGGCCAATTCCTCTTTCAGAACACGTCAGGTTACAGCAATGCAGGGAGAAATGTGTAAACTGTTTATGATGGGTAGCATTAAAGCAGTGCAGGACAAATGAGCTCAAATACCTGATCTGAGGTAAGAGAAACAACAAGTTCACTTTGATGAGGCATAAACACATGATCTTGAATAGATATGGCCAAGGCTCCAAAAAAAAGCTTCAAAAATAGCTAGCCTGGTTCACATGTCAGTTCTTCCACAGGCCATAAATAAGCTTCAAAGAGTTATAAAACCAGGCAGCAGACACTAAATACATGCAATCTCAGAGTAGTCCTAGTAAAAGTATATCACCACCTTTCTGCTGCACAGAAAAATTAAGCAAATACTTCTTTCATACACAAGTGTGCACACACATACATGCATTCACTTCAGAATATTTCTATAGTTTATTAGGTACTGGCACTAAATAAAGTTTTGTAAACATTTTCATTTCATGATTGTTAGTGGTAAAGAGAATATTTGTGGTGCACAGTCACTAAGCAAACAGAGTGAAAATACTTTTACAGTGAATATAAACAGTTTTATGGAGTATCAGAGAGCAAGAGGAAGCTGCAAATATAGAGCACCAGCAGCTGTTCTGGGGCAAGGCAGCTGCTCTGGATCCAGCAAGCAGCAAACTGTATTCGGGCAAACAAGTGGGTGTGGGACTGTGTAATGGAATACAGCAACTTTTAAAATGGCTTAACTCATAAATGGATGGGAGGACTTATTTCTCTTTTTTTTTGTATTTTTTTAATAGAAATTGGGAAAGTGGCCCAAAAATGTTCCTGGATAATCACTTGAATAAAAGACTGGATTTATTTCAGTTATTGACACCCTTTCTTAATTCGTTTTCCATGAATAATCAGTTTACTGGTAGGAAAGCTTGGAAAAACAGAAACTAAAGCCTGTGCAAGAATATGTGGCATTTCCAGACTATATATTTATTATAAGATCCAAATTCAAAGAGATGCATTTGTTCTTCTACAAATAAATAATAAAATGCTAGAAAACAATGCATTCAGGCAAATTTATTTATGAACACCAAATATGTTTGCAGAAATCTTTCAGCAAATACTGGGAAAACAAATATACTGGAGAGCAGACATGATGGCTTGTGGGAAATTTATCAATTAAAAAAACTAGATTATATTTGTAAAATTTCTTACTCTGGTCCAGTCTAACAGTTACACTAGACTGTTATGCTGCAGCCAGGGCTACTCTCCCAGCAAACAGTTGTTCCTTCCCTTGAGGTTGCTAGAGTGACATTTCATTGCCAACAGTGTATTTTTGTGGTAACTAATGACTACATTTTGTTTTCGTTCTCTGAAACATATTTGGGTGCAAAGCAGTGTCACCAGTCCCACTGTGTATGTTGTGACATGTTGGTATTCACCTTGAGTGCCGGATGGTGGCTGTGTGCCCCCGTTCAGAGGGAAAGACTACAGCTGCTGTAAGCCCCAGGCTCTGTGGCCTCTACTCACCGATGGGTTTCCATAAATGCTCTGTTTTGCCTATCAGCAGATTTCTTTCCGTGACAACCAGAAGTAAATGGGTTATATGTTCTCCAGGCAGCTGCTGTAATTTATTGTGGAAGACAAACCCAGCAGTATTAAAGCTGCCCTGCAAGTAATGTAACCGTACTGACTGGAAGGAAAATTGATTTTTATCTTCAGCTAGCTGAAGGGATTGGGCACAACAGTAACTTTGTCTTGTTCCTGCAACATACATGCACATAGGTAAGTTCAGCTGGCTGTTTTGGCTGGGGTGAAAGAAGAGGTGCAGCTCTCTCAGACCAGTGTGTCCTGAGTACAGCTGATCCAGACTATCCCTCAGTAGGACTGGGAAAGAAAAACGTGCCTTTGATCCATCCTTATTGCCAGATCTTTGTGAGCTGAAGCTTTTATCCAGCTGGGTGTCTACTTTATTTTTTGACAAGACAGAGAGAGGGTGATTGGTCTGATTCATGGCTGCAGCCACTTTTGCATCAAACCCGCCTTCATCTCTTTCATTTATTTGTGCTTTTGGTTATTCTACTCATGATTGTAATACACTGCCCTAGTAATTGTGATAAATTATCTCTATGTGTGAGATGGCTCTTTGGGGATTCCTTGGACACAGTTTTCAGAAGAACTCAAGATTCATAACTATCATCAACAAGAAACAGAAATAGTTCCTACCATCATTTGTGCCTCTGAATCATGAGTAACAAATGGCCAGCACACTCCACAACTGATACCCCTGGATATCAGCCAAATTTCTGCCAAACTTTGCATTAGGCCTACCAGACTAATGATACTAAGCTCAAACATTTCAGTATGGTTCCTGCTTTATTTCAGTCTGGAGAATGGTTATTTTTTCCCTCATTTCCCATCAGGAAGAATAGATTGGCTATGGGCATCATTAGCAATACCAAAGAAACTGCAGCCTGGGCTTCCTTGACTAAAGTGTTAATTACTGTCATTCCCTTAATCACCTGTCTCTCAGTAATCAGCAATATTCCTGTTTATACTTGACAATTGGTGTGGAGTAACAGCAAGCACAGACTTACAGAGAACACTAATCCTATATTGAACCAGCACCACATAAGCATCCTTGCACCGTATTTTATAATTATCTTTTACTCTTGTTTAAAAGTGTATAACTATCAATAATGCTTTGTTCAGTATGTGTGTATATAATAATGTATACGAGGCCATTATTATGGTGTTCGCTGTGGAAATAATGCAGTCATACGAAAGACACATTGCTCAAAATAAAACATAATATAAATAAAGGAAGCTATAAAATGCTCTGTTGGGCCTGCTTCTGGACCTATTTAAAGTCAATGGCAAAGTTCCCACTGACCTTAAGCAGGAACTAGCTTCTTTTTCTCTTTCTAGTTTTGTTTAGAAAGAAATATAATGACAGACTTGAAAGGTAAGATGAAATATCTAGGGAGAGCGAGAGGGACAGAAATAAAGGAAAAAGAAACCAGAAGGGATGAGGGAAAAGAAAGAGCTATATTTTTAACATTTTGCATAGGATGCAACAAGAATTGCTTGGAGGGTAAAGTTTTCAGATTTTCCGTGTTCTGGTTTTGCTGGAATTCTTCAGTATTTTAATGCTCACATTTCTCTCCCAGCTCTTTCCACCCTCTTCTCTGCAGGCCCTTCCACTGGCCCCAAAAGGCATGCGGTGCTACTCAAAACTAAAAATGTGTTTGCCATTAAGTATAATGTGTAAAACCTTACAATGCTTTCAAAAAAATAACGCTCACCTCCAAAATGAGGCGAAAATGGTACATAATCATACATATAATTCACAACATTTATTTCCCTGGTAATTAATGTTGTCAGATTTTTCCTACGTTGAACAGTCATACCTGAGGTGCATGACATTAAAGGGCGTGTTTGTTGTTGACATAAATGATAACTGAGGCCACTTTGGTGAAGTTATCTCCAATCAAGCCAACCATTACATTCGCTCCAAGGTATGCAATACATTTTAAATAATAGAAACAAGTCTAGGAAATGCTGAGTACTTCTATGAACTCTCTTTCATATGTGTCCCCACCCAGACACGGACCCCTTCCCCAAATCTGCTGGTTTTGTGCTAAGTGCCACCAGAGCGCGGTGAGTGCCAGTGCTGTGTGTCCTGTTTACCCTTGCAATTAACGAAGCGGCGTTCAGCGAGAGACACCAAAGAGCCTGCTGCACTTAAAGGGCTAAGGAGAGGTGATAACAGCCCTCGCTCCGTTAAGGCTGGCTGCCCAGCTTTGCTGAAAATGTAGTGACAGATAAAACATAAATCAACATCCTTATCATCCTGGCTTCCTTGCCTGCCAAATGGGGGTTTAGTTTATCAGCGACCTGCGGGCCCGCTGACGGCCTTTACACTTACAGCTGGTCAGCAGGGTGGGACAGGGTGGAAGCTAAATGGCTGCTCTAAAATGCCTTGGTGTAAACAACCCGGGGAAGGACTTCCTTGAACTGCCGGTTACCTGAGTGCGATCCATCTCACTAAAGCGCCTACCCCAGGAGGGGTAGTATCATCAGGAAAGAAAACAAATAAAAGACACCCAGCATGTCCCAGCGCAGGCACAAGCTGGGGAACGCCGTCTTCTTGAGGGGGTGAGGAATCCTCGGCAAGGAGAGCTTCTTATGGCAGGGCTCAGGAGGCAGACAACTGCCTCGGAAAGAAAGGGACTTTGTCAGCACCACCTGCTTCCTCCGTATCGTGACCAGGCTGTACAACATTTTTATATATATATATATATATACATATAATGTACAACATTTTCTCTGACTCCCTGCAAGCCCCATTGCAGGAGCGTGTCTTTCAAAGTCTCCAGTGTGACCCGAGGCACATGATAGGACTATATCAAGGGCATATTCATCCCCCGTTGCAAGCCAGTGGACTTCTTTCCCTATGTTACAAGTAAGTTGCTAGATGAGTAGGGATTTTAAAAGTATTTGTCTCGATTCATGACATCACAGTTAGACTTTTTCGTTAAGCTCAGCTAGAAAAACAAAACCCAGTTAAATTGGGCCTTGCTCATGGGGGACGGTGGGACTTTAGATATGGGAGCCCCCCAGTTTTCGGTAGTTACAGGACGGCACTGACATAATCAGCCTCATGCAAACACTTAGTGAAGATGAAATTAGCATTTGGATCAGTGGTTTATTTCTGCCCCTGAGATCTACTACAGCAAATAATTTATTGGGAATTTAAAGTGAGGCAAATATAACAGTGGGTTTATGTCACCATCAAAAGGAGTGTCATATGCAGGCAGGTCTGACAGATACTAGCTCAAGAGTTTTGTTTTTTTTACTAAACTTTATTTAATTATACAAGTGGTTTTTTTTTCCTGTCACAGTGACTTTCGGTTATAGGAAAATGGAATTCAAGCTGCAACACTTTATTTAGGCAGCAAAATACTCTGTATTTTTGGGGGTTTAGAGAGCCCCAGCTTCTGGCAACAAATCCATGGAAAAGACGTGCAGAACACAGGCAAATCACATGCAGAAAGTGAAGACACCATGTCGCACTCATACTGTTGTGCAGGAATATGTAAAACAAACAGACAACACAGTGTTATATACATCTGAGCCAAACCTTCTGGTAAAAGAAGAAGATATATTTTATAATGAGATTTTTGCTTAGTAAATCTTCTTCACAAAGAAACATTTTCTAAAAGTGCTTCAAATATGTGGGATACAAAGAAAGAAACATCTATTCCCTGCCACATGTCCAGACTTGCATGTTTTAGGAAGCCGTTCATAATAAATTACACATGCGCAAAGCTCATGTCCCTGTCTTTCCAATAGACAAACATATACTACAAACGAAATTGCTAGAACTAATACGGCAAGGGCAAAAGTTTCCCATCACAACTTTTGCTTTAGCATTGCTAAACTTTTACCACTGACCTAAAATTTTTCCTATGGTGGGTATCCCCTTCCATCTCTCTCTCTTTCTGTGTACTTGTTTGTTTAGCAGTATAGTTTGGCAAGGTTACACAAGCAACAGCAACATACTTGCACCCATATTTAACCAAAAGTCTCCATAAAAGCCCATATTGTACATGCTTGTAGTGTACATAAAAGAATTAGTTAGTCCCTGAGAAGTCTGTTAGAAGAGCATGTTTCGATTTAGAGCTACAAGGAGCTGAACAAAGTTTTCCTTGAGCGAACAGATAGCGAGAGAATGGTCTCTGGAAAGGACAGAGGTGAGAGCAAAGCCCTTTCACGCTCAGTGTGCTCCAGGCAGAGAGGCAATGGAGGAAAAGGACTGGTCCGTAGAGCCAAAAGTAGAAGGTGTATTTGGAGATGCAGCAAATTTATAGGCACTGGAAAGATGAGAGAGGGCAGGAAATAGGGTGGGAAGGCAACCAAAGGTGGAAACCAAATGCAAAGTCAGAGAAAAAGAGAAGGGTCAGAGCCAGGGTGTATGAAGGGATGAATGCAAGGAGCAA